>NC_091861.1:2500000-5000000 GCF_037783145.1 Equus przewalskii | reverse complement strand
GCAAGTTGCTTAACCTCTCTGAGCCTCAGCTGTCTCTCCTATAGAGTGGGAATAACAATCCCTACCTCATGGGATCGATGTGAGGGTTGGATACGCTAATACCTGTAACGGGTCAAGCACAAGGAATAAATAGGAGCTGCTATCACTCTTATTGACCTACACTGGCATGCAGATGCAGTGGGTGCTTCAGACAAGGGCGCCATTGGGAAAGCACAGGTGAAGGAGAGACGGAATTTCCTCAGCGGCCATTCGACCTATCTCATAGTGCTTGTTATCCATTTCTCCATTCTGTCCATTTATTTGTATGTGTGTTTTGTATCAAGCTTTGTCTCCCAAACCTGGTCATAAACTTTGGGCAGAAGTTGTCTCTGTGCCCCAAGAGCCTGCCTCCCTTAGCAGGTATGACTCATTAATTCATTCGCATTGATTCCTTCAGAGGAGGCAGCAGGGTAAAGATTGAGTGCGCAGCCGCTAAAGTCACTCCACCCGGAGCTCAAATCCCAGCCCGAACGGACTTGGGCACCTAACCTCACTTCCTATGCCTCAGTTTCCTCATATGGATATTGTGAACACAAAACAAGATGGTATCTGTAAAGTGCTATTTAGAAGGGAGACAGACACTTGAAAGCCACCTAATAAATGTTGACAGTAGCAACACTGGGTACACAGCGAATGCACAGTGAAGACGCTGCTGAAGGAATGCCCCGCCGTGACCATCACTTCCTCCCACGCCTTCAAAGCAGGAGTCTATTTCTGGCTTTGATTTGCTGGCTGAAATACTCAATAATGTAAAATATGCCTAGTCTATACTTTTAAGAAGTTATCACAAAACTAACCTTAAAACATTTTGGAGATTAACCTTTAAAAAAATATTATCTAGGGAAAAGCCTAAGCGTCCATGTAACAGCATTCTTTCCGTGTGTCTCGAAGCCATTTCGTTTGATCACATTTTGATATGGCTCACTCCATTCTCAATGGTATTCCTGAGGAATAAGGGAGATTCATAGAGTTTCACAAGATTCTTTCACCATTACCAGTCAAAATCTCCCGTCTTCAAGACACTTAAAATGAAATTCCTGAGGCAATAGTGAAATCATATGAATATCTGCATTCCAGCTCCATTAAGACATCATCCTTGGGGCCAGCTCCGTGGCCGAGTGGTTAAGTTCGCGCGCTCCGCTGCCGCGGCGCAGGGTCCGGATCCTGGGCGCGGACATGGCACCGCTCATCAGGCCACGTTGAGGTGGCGTCCCATATCCCACCACTAGAAGGACCTGCATCTAAGATATACAACTGAGTACAGGGGGGGGTTGGGAAAATAAAGCAGAAAAAAAAAAAAAAAGATTGGCAACAGTTGTTAGCCCAGGTGCCAATCTGAAAAATAAAAAGACATCGTCCTTGTCTGGAGAGAGTGCTATTTAGTGCACCATTCTCACAACCAACACCTCTGAGACCACGGATGCAACTGGAAGATGGAGCACAGAGCTCTCAGTTTCTATGAGAACCACGGGGCAGCGTCCCTGACGAGGCTCTGATCAGTCCTAGCCAAGGCTTAGGCAGCTCGAGGTAATTGGAACGAAAGATGGACATGAATTTCTTTCCTCCTCAGTGAGTTTCTCTCCATAAATTACCACTGACTATTGTTGGCTGAGCACTCTAGTCACTGCATGCTTGCTGAACACATTATTAGCTGATCTGATTGGTTATAAGATTGGGAAAACTGAGCTGAGTTTCTGAGAAAGCAGAACAAAAGATTCTGTCCAGATTTTAAGACATCACCCCTAGGAATCCAGGCTTCTAACTTGGGTCCCCACAAGTTGTTTGAGAATTGAGGTGAGAATACTTTTTCCGGAATGTCTGCTTAGTCATGACAAGGAAGACAGCTATCGGACGCTTCATGTCCTCAGTGAGTGGACAGGCTCTTTGTTTCCATTCAGATTCTCTCGCAACAATGAAAGGAACCATACCCTAGAGTTGCAGTGCGGGGTCTTCTCCAACTCTCCCAGGCGGAGTGAGCTGCTTCCTTAGGATCCCATTGACCTTGCTCTATCTCTAGGGTTCTTACTGGGATATGTGATTTTGGTACCTTTTGTTTTCAGGAAATTTTGCATGTCTGACTCCCCCACTTCTCAGAAGAAGGGGCTTGCTTCCGTCATCTCCATCTTTGTATTTCTTGTTCTGAGTACACAAGTTTTCGAGAACAGCCTGTTGAATAGATTTGGGCCTTGATGGCTAAAATAACTCTAGAGAGGGTGGCATCACTTGGGAGCTGCGTATGTGCTCCCACATAGACACCACGGCTCCATGCTCCCTGCCACCGGAAGCCACAGGCTGGCAGCTGTCCATATTGTCTGCATTTCTTTTACCAAATATATACCTTTTTCTCACACTTTGCTTTACCAAAGGACTTTTCAAGAACCTTCCCACACTGGAATTCCCTGAAGTCTTTTTTTTCTCTACTCTAAGGGGTGGGCAAACTGTGTGAAAAAGCTAAGCGGTAAATATTTTAAGCTATATGGTCTCCTTCCAGCTTCTCAACTCCAGTGTTGTAGTGCAAAATCAGCCACAGACAACTGTAAACAAATGGGGCTGGCTGTGTTACAACAAAACTTTACTTACAAAAGCAGGCGGCTTTGGGCCAGATTTGGCCCTTGGGCCATACTCTGTTAACTCCTGATCTAAAAGAAAAATGATCCGGAGAGAACATGATAAACTAACTCTGCTATAAGGAAATTCTGGAGATAATGAATCTAGGGCCTTTCTTGACTTCCTCATTCTACAACAGGTCACAGGCAAAAAAAAAAAAAAAAATTAGGAAGATGGGGAGAGACCTTGAATCATAGATTTTATATTAGGCTGCAACCTGAAACTCAAATCCACATTTCGGAGACTTCCAGCCTTTTCCGTGCTGTAACAGAGAAAAGGAACATAGCCCCAGATCTGCAGTATTGGGGTTTTATCTCATTCTTGCAGCTTTTTCTGTTTTTGCTGCTTTCTTTAGTACTTAGTTCTTTTTCCAGTTCAGGTGACCCCAAAGTATCCATTCATTCTTTTATTGACTCAGTCCATCCTAAGGTCCTTTATGGCAAGGTCATACTCACTTCTATATTTTACCCCATCCTCCTAGTGACTAGCAGCGCCTTGCACACAGAAGATGTGCAACGTCTGCAGTGCAATCGATGCCGCTGTTTTCTTAAGGAAGGCATAAGCTTTTGGCTTTGTTGACTCTGTTTCTCAGTACATTCCAAAGTAGATAAGGTTGAACACAGATCAGATATCATAAACCTGGGACTCCAACCACTGGTCTGAAGGCAGGTTAGAAAGATTAAAAAAACAGCTCGGTGGGGATGGAAGAGGAATTAGAAACCCAACCTGGAAAAAATAAAACCAAAAGAAGGGAGATAAGTGGACAGCTGGACTTAAGTAGAAACATAACTGACGAACCCACTTTGTTTGGTGTTTTTCCAGCACGCAGGATGGAAATAATTGGCTGTTTGCAAACAAAATGCAGAAAGAGGAAATGCTCAACCTAAAGCTATAATTAGTTTGTCAATGCTGTGCATCTATGATGTGCATGCAAAGAGAAATGCATTCCTGCTGAAGTGGCTTCCTCTTCTGCCTCTGCCTCCTCTTTCTAAAATGGGCTTGAAGAATAAAAGGCAAATGGCAGGCGGGCTTCAACAACCATTTTGTAAGCCTGACTCATGACATGGTCCCATCGACTGGGCTGTAAGGCCACAAATAGTTTCATTGTCAACCGTTCCAAACACTGATGGAAGTAATAATCCTAGGAAAATCACAGTGGAGGGAGATTTCATTCCATGCCCTTATTTGCAGGCTAAGGACGCTCACATCTCTCCTAACTGGGCTCACGTCATATTTGATGAATGTTCAAACATGATTGTACCAGTAGCAGTTTCTCTGAAAATTGCAGCGATTACTCATTAGTAAATGAGGGCCCTCGGGCAAGGAATCTGGTCAGGAGACTGAGGACCGTGTTACCAACAGATGCAACAAATTAATCCTGAAAGTTTGGCACTTAGAATGGGGATTAAAGTGCTGCAATTAAAATTTACATGTACAAGATTATATCTATTACCACTCCTAAAAAATTTATTTGACCTTTCCATTGTGAGCTGTCTACCCTAGACTAAAAGAAATTAAAAGCACGTGAAGATGTAGCTACATGCCTTCACGAACACACAGGTGGAGAGAGAGACTGGAAAGAAATTGTAGCAGGGATGCCGCCTCCGAGCCGGGGACTCAGGTGTGGATCAGCAATTGATCGGTGGACCTTGGGCAAATGAAGCACCCATCTGGTTCTTCTTCCTAATCTGAAGAGCAGTAATACCCTAGTGAGGCTGCTTCCTTCTACAGAGGTTTCCTGTGGGCTAAAGAGCTGGTGTCTTTGCATCACTATAAACATGGCATGGGTGGTGTCTTTCTATGACTTGGGGCAGCGCCTGGTGTTAAGACATAGGGCTTGGGAAGGACACTGCCTGGCTTTGAATGGACTCTGTCACTCGCTGTATGACCGTAGGCAAGAGCTGCAATTTCTTTGTATCTCAGTTTCATCATTTGTAAAATTAATAGGTGAGGATTAAATGTGTTGAATCATGTAAAAACCCTTAGAACATTTCCTGGCCCAAAGTAAGCACTCAAAAAATATTAACTGGCATTACTTATGTAAATGTCCATGGGGAAAATGCAGGTATTTATATACCTTAAAAACAGGAAAACAAATTTGGCACTTTCAAGAAAAGGAGGGGGGCGGCCCGGTGGTGCGGCGGTTAAGTTCGCATGTTCCACTTCTCAGCGCCCGAGGTTCGCTGGTTCGGATTCCGGGTGCGGACATGGCACCGCTTGGCAAAAGCCATGCTGTGGTAGGCGTCCCACGTATAAAGCAGAGGAAGATGGGCACGGATGTTAGCTCAGGGCCAGTCTTCCTCAGCAAAAAGAGGAGGATTGGCAGTAGTTAGCTCAGGGCTAATCTTCCTCAAAAAAAAAAAAAAAAAAGGAAAGGAGGAGATGCGCATACCTATATGACTTAATTCCATTGCTACCCTGGAGAAACTCACATATGTGAACAGGGGACAGGATCAACAATGTTCATTGCAGCAGTGTTTGCAAGAGCAAAATACTGGAATGACCACCAGTGGGAGAGTAGATAAATAAGTTGTGAAATTTCCATATGACAGAATACTGTTAAAATGGATCAGTCCCCAAAACATAATACTGAATGAGAAAAGAAATGTTGCAATAGGAAACTTATAGTATGATACCATCTATAAAGGTTTAAAAATGGGAAACAGTACTCCATATTGCTTACAGACACGTGCCCATGTCATAAAAGTATGAAAGCACTGCACTCAGCAAGTATCATATTCAGGATAATAGCTACGTCTGGAGAGGAACAGGGGAGTGCAGGGAGCTTCAACAATCCTGTGATGTTTTATTTCCTTAAAAAATGATCAGAAAAAAAGACAAAATACTAAGATTTAATAAAAGTCTTTCTTATATCACACTACATTTTGCATGCCTAAAATATTGCTTAATTTTAAAAAATTCTGATTTGTACTTTTGATTTTTAATATTTGTCCTTTGTGATGTGCCATGAGCATAAGGTCACAAATATGAATATAGTTTATTTTTTCTCCTCTATCTTCCATTTCTGAGACAATTCATTATAAAAGGCTTTCCTTATTATAACTCCAAACGGACTAAAAATTCTCATTTTAGCGTTACTAACCAATGTTGTACATCAGTGATGTGTGTAGATGATGGATCATTCTCTCATTAAAAAGCATTTATGTAGCCCCTTGAGTCTGCGTAGCTCTGTTCCAGGCATAAGAGTTGGGAAATGATAACAGGGATACATTTAAAAGGATACCAGCTATTGTAGCTTCATTAATATTTAAAGTATTTTGGTAACAGTTCATATTTTATGATAATAGAATTTTAGATTTCTTAAAAATCACTAAGTAAAATCCAAATACTCCAATCGGAAGGATAAATGAAAGACACAGAAAAATTGTAGCAGAAGAATTTAAAAGGTTGATGAAAACATGATAAACAGTCAACCAAATGAGCAATAAAATGGACAAAATTTAAAATAAGATATCATTTTAAACTATCAAATTGGCAAAGATAATATTCAGTATTGGCATAGATTCAGGAAATTGGGCACTCGCATTCTGCTGGTGGGTAATGTGGCATTATGTATCAAGTGCCTTTAAAATACCAAGATACTTTGACCCAATGATTCTTCTTTTAGGATTATATACTAAGGAAATAACCTGAGATGGGCACAAAGATTTGTGTGCAAAGGTATTCACTGCAGCATCATTTATCCAAGCAAAACACCTAAATATACAATAGGGTATTCATTAAATAAAATATCCACACAATTTAATCATCTGCAGTCTTCATATATATTTATTTTTCAATTTACGTTAAATGACATGGACAAATAGTCAAGAGATAATGTTAGTGGAGAAAACAGGATACAACACTACATATACATAGGAATCCAATTCTATAAAATAACTATATATGCATTGGAAAAAGATTGGAAGGGAACACACTAAAAAGCTACTAGTAATTATCTCTTACTTCTGAAATCACGAGTGTCTTCTTTCTTTATACCTTTATATATTTTTAAAATAGTTTTCAATGGCACTGTTTTATAATTAGAATAAAACATAAGTTATCAGGTAATTACAGAAATCGAGATCAAGAAGGACCTCTTCATTTTTATAGAGGAGGAGAGGTTAAGTGAGGCTGCACCACTACTGAGTGGCTGCATCCCCTTCCTGGCCTGGGCAGCCATGTCCTGAGGGGGACCCAGAGAAGGGCCATAAAGCCTCGGCCGGGCCAGTGGTGCTCGGCCGGGCCAGTGGTGCTGGCAGAACAGAACTGCCTGATTCCGTGAACAAGCGCTTAGGGCACTGTTCACACCCTCTCACTTCTTGAAAACTCATCCATCTGTATCCAATCGGGTTCATCTCAATGATTGGGAGAAGAAGGCAGCTACATACAGACTTCATTTCTCTTGGAATAACCACCTTAAGTATTTGCTTATAATGTAAGCTGCAACTGTAAGTAGAAAATAACGTAGTATAGTTCTTAAAAAGTGACAGATGTTCAGGGGTTCAGAAATACTTAAATTCAATTAAAATCATGCAAGGAGCATTGGCGAGAGATGGGATACCAACGCAAATATGATGTAGAGCCAGCCTCGGGCAGACGTGCAAACAGACCAGTGAGGAGGGGGCACGGGGCTCCCTAGCAGTCGGTTGATGAGCAAGTATTTGATTTTTAGGTGCTTTAAAAAACCATACACACAACCCAGAGTGCTTATTTCTCCTTGGACTCAAACGTTCGTCCCAAATAAGTTTGTTATCATCTAAAGTTGAGACGCTAGTTTTACAGAGTGGATATGAGATATAGATACCTAGGCATTTATCCATGTTGGAAAACAAAGCCCAGCTTGAGAGTTCTTTTCATTTAAAGAGAGTTCCCACAATTCTTACAATGGAAAGGAGAGAAAAAAGGAGAAAGGAAAAAAGACTGTTGGGGGTGGGGCAACCTTCTCTTCTGCTGCTGCTGGGGCTCTCCTGATAGAGAGCTGGGGCAGTTTCTAGGGCAGATCAGATCCTTTCCATTGAGGCCTCCTCAATAGTTTTCTCAATGTTCGCCTGAAGCAGGAGCTGGCTGACAAAGTGCATTGTATGAAGCCTCCCAGTGGAAGGTATCAAAGGAAAATACTACGTTTTGTTCAGCCAGGGCTTTCCTGCTCTGTTATTGATGCCTTTGAGCACCTCAGAAGGAGACAAAGGGAAGAAAACCTGCTGGACCAAAATATGCTTTTTTTCCCTTTCCATTCATGTAATGAGATGTGCAGAGAGAAAGCATGAATGCATTTGGAAGGGGCTGGTAAGGACAAAATTGAGCCATATTTTATTTCCACCCTTCTTCAGGATTTACCTCCCCAGATACTCAGACACAGACACATAACTACTTAGAAGGAAAGTAAGACGACAGTCTCGAATGTGGCTGAACCTCTTGAATGAAGCCAGGCTAATTTATGTAGAAGCTGTAAGGTTATGGCAAGAAATACAAAAGAGAAAGACAAGGAGACTCTACTTTGTAAAGTGCAGCGAAGCCACTCCCTTCTTCACTCATAAAACTTCTAGTAGCTCGAAAAGGAGGCCCAGGATCTTGCTGTGGCCCGTGCAATGTTTGTACATGATGAGGATGTTCACTGTAATTTTTATTTGCACAATTTCAGAATGATACCATTCCCACATTGAAATATACTAGGGCTGTTACTACATCAGTATTTAGAAGGAAAGCCATCAACATTTTTGACTTAATGAAATAATTATTTCAACTTCTTCCAAAGTCCTTAGGCCTTAGTTTCATCGTTTGTAAATTGAGGATTTGTTTGAATCTCAAGTTGTCCCCTATAGCTTGTGATTCTGATGGCAGACAAGGTAGAATCCAGGTTAAAAGGCCCTAAACAAGACAAAGGACATGGTGACACTAAAAGCCACAACTCATAGCAAAAGTATAACATTTATGAATATTTCTGCACCAAACACCCAGCAACCACTTGAAAAAAACAAAACTGCATGAGTTGCAAGGAGAAATAGACAGAACACGCTAATAATGCAGACTTTACCCCAAGGCTGAGAGTAGGGTAAGATTACTGAGGCACTTTTCAGACACATAATTTAAGGGGCTGCCAAAAACTCAGGAACCAAAATAAATAATATGCTAATACAATTTTTTTTTAAAAAATAAATAAAAATTAATGCAAACAATCCATGATGAATAAAATATGAAAATTTCAAATAAAAACAGGATCCGTACTACTGATTTTTCGTTTTGCCTCAGGCTCTGACATAGCACAGCATGCACTGGCACTGCCGTAACCTGCCACTCTCAGTCCAAGACAATCCAAGAAGACAAAATAATAAGTAAGGCTATAGATCTAAACTACATGATCAATAAGATAGAGCTTCTGGTATGCTGGGAAAACTGGATATCCACATGCAAAAGAATGTAGTTTGTCCTCTACTTTCACACTATACACAAAAGTTAACCAAAAATGGATAACCAGCCTAAAGATAAGAATTAAATCCATAAAACTCTAAGGAGAAAACATAGGGGTAAATCTTCATGACCTAGGATTTGGCAGTGGATTCTTAGATATGACACTAAAGGCACGAGCAACAAAAACAAGAGAAATAATAAACTCTACTTTATCTAAATTAAAGCTTTTGCATCATAGACATCATCAAGAAAATGAAAACACAACATACACAATGGGAGAAAATATTTACAAATCATATATCTGATAATATCCAGATGATATCTTTATACTCAACAACAAAAAGACAATTAAAAAATGAGGAGAGAATTTGAATAGATGTTTCTCCAAAGAAGATACACAAATAGCCAATAAGGACATGAAGAGATGCTCAACATCATTAGTCATTAGGAAAACACAAATCAAAACCATAATGAGATACCACTTCATACCTATGAGGATGGCTATAATTTAAAAAGCAAACAAACCAACAAAACCAGAAAATAACAAGTGTTGGTGAAGATGTAGAGAAATTGGAATATGCTTTCCTGGTGGGAATTTGAAATGATGCAGCCTCCACAGAAAACATTTGGACAGTTCCTCAAAAAGCTAAACATAGAATTACCATTTGACCCATCAATTCCACTCCTAGGTAAATACCCCAAAGAACTGAAAACCAGGAACTCAATATATACATAATGGAATATTATTCAGCCATAAAGAGGAATGAAGTTCTGATACATGTTACAACTTAGATGGGCCTTGAAAACATCATGTTAAGTGAAAGAAACCAGATACAAAACGACAAATATTGAATGATTCCATCTATGTGAAGTATCTAGAATAGGCAAATTCATAGAGACAGAAAGTAGAACAGTGGTACTAGGAGCTGGGTAGAGTAGGGGATGCACAGTTATTGCTTAATGGTTACAGAGTTTCTGTTTGAGGTGATGAAAAAGTTTTGGAAACAGATATTGGTGACATTGCACAACATTGTGTATGTAATTAATGCCACTGAATTATAAAAATGGTTAAAATGGCAGATTTTATATTATATATATTTTATCACAATAATTTTTTTAAAAAACAGATAGATCTTCTGGATACATATCATACTTTGCACCCAGAAAACAGAGAATAAACCTTCATCTCAAACGCAATTCATAAAAATTGACTGTACGTTAAATCATAAAGAAAACCTCATAAATTTCACAAAATAGAAATAATAAAAATATTATCTGATCATAATGCAATATAACCATCAATAAATAACAAAATAATAAAACCAAAAGGCTCTTCCAGTATTTCCCCTGGAAGTTTAAAAATTCTATATTAAATAATTAATTCTCAAGTAAAAGGGGAAATACTAAGCAAAACTGCAGAATTTCTAAAACAAAATGTTGACAAAAACATTACATAGCAGAATCTAAAAAATACAATTAAAGCAGTGATCAGTGGAAAATTCATAACCTAAATATTTATATCAATAAAAATAAATGTGATTCACATCCCGGTAAGGATGGAGCGAGACGGGATGAGATTTCATTGGCTACTCAGAATGGCGCACAATTTAAAATTTATGAATTGTTTATTTCTGGAATTTTCCATTCAATATTTTTGGTTGACCACAGGTAACTGAACCTGCCAAAAGCAAAACCGTAGATAAGGCAGAGACTACTGTAATCTTGATTAGAGAACTCCATAATCCAGTCTAAAATGGAACAGTCATTATAATTTCTGTCCCCCATTTTGTCAAGTGTAAAGAGCTTGAGGCTAGCCAGGTGCTTACTGAATGCTCTTCCCAGCTTGTAGTGACTTATCTGATTAACGGTACAAAGCAGAAATGTATGTCAGTCATAGAGAGGGCGATAAAAACGGAGCTCTTAGGGCACATTGAATCATGGGAATCAGGTGTGAGAAGAAAACCTAGCCCCTCCTGGTCCCGCTACAATGGAAGTGATTACAAGATACTTCATAAACAAATGCAATTCAAAGGCAAGTTATCTAAAGCTTCCTCCAAAAACAGTTATTGGGAAAATGCATTTTCTTTGTGGTGTGTCCAGCTTGTTTCTTGACTCAGGCTTGCAAATTGCTCTCATTGATTTTGAGAAACATCTTGGTTCTTTTCACCCAATCACTTCCATATGACAAAGGTCCACGGGCATACAGAGCTCAGGGAAAGCAAGATCCTTGATGAGGATGGCAGCTGCAGGCTCCGGCCTCTTTCTGTTACTGTGATGGACTGTCTGTCGCTGTTTTCATTTTGGTTCAAAATTCACATGATGTTTTTGTGAACTGGCAGGCCAAAAACAGCAACCTAGGATCAATCCTCAAGTACAGATGTGCTCAACTGAACGGTCTCTTCGTTTCAGGCAGAGGAGGGTCTGGATTCTGAGAAGACTATGGCAGTGAATAGCTTGTATTGCTTTAAGGATTTAATAGCTGCTGGGTGCCTCTGGTTTTAAACATCACATGGATGTTCAATAAATATATTTTTGAATGAATGGATAGCATGAAGCTATTAAAATTCAAAGTAGCTCTGCGTAAACAAGAGAGGATTCAACACTTCACAGGCTGTAGTGTCAATTCTGACTCTAAACAACGGCTATCACACTGCAGACCAACCGGAGAAGAGCCCTGGGGCGCTCTATAGCGCTCCACACGGAGAGGACCGCAGGGCCTCCTCCAGGCTTCCGGGCACCAGCCACACCTCGAGAAGATCCATATATGCATATTTTTTAATTGAAGCGTTAGTTTTATTTTAAGCCACTTTTCTCCTATGCACTTTAAGTTTTGAAAATCTAAATATGTTTTTATTTTTTAATTTTTAAAAAATTTTTATTGAGGTATAATTGACATTATACTATATGTCAAACTAATAACATTATATTAGTTTCAGGAGTACAACATAATGATTCGATATTTGCATACATTGCAAAACGATTGCCCCAACAAGTCTAGTTAACATCTGTCAACTTACATAGTTACAAAACAATTTTTTTTCTTGTGATAACTTTTAAGACCTCCTCTCTTAGCAACTTCCAAATATGCAATACAGAATTATTAACTATAGTCACCACGCTGTACACTACTTTCCTGGGACTTATTTATTTATAACTGGAAGTTTGTACCTTTTGACCACCTTCACTCATTTTGCCCACCCCTCCCCCACCTCCGGCAACCACCAATCTGTTCTCTGTATCTATGAGCTTGGTTTTTTTTGTTTGGTTTGGCTTTTTAGATTGTACATATAAGTGAAATCATTCAGTATTTGTCTTTCTCTGTCTGACTTATTTCACTTCGCATAATGCCCTCAATGTCCATCCATGTTGTCACAAATGGCAAGATTTCATTCTTTTTTATGGCTGAGTAGTATTTCATATTTTATACATATATATATACACATACATATATATCTCCCATATTTTCTTTATCTATTCATCTGTCAGTGGACACATAGGTTGTTTCCATCTCTTGGCTATTGTAAAGAGAAGATCTAAGTTGATTCCTTCTTTCTAAGCTTAGTTCTTATTAAGAATTATGCTTTACCCTCCCAGTACTAAGCATATTCCTGTTCACTTAGTAGATACTCAGAACAAAAGACAACCTGGGCAGAAGTGAATTGAAACATCAAGGCTAGAACATTACCTATGAGCTCTCTGCACCATCACTATCAAGTGACCTTGAGCAGAAAAGATCAAAGCACCTTGTGAGCTGTTAAATCCAGTGGGCAAGAGCATGGCGGCGTCGAGTACACCAGCAATGCACCAGCTGGAGAAGAGCCAGCTGATCCACCACATGTGCTGTGAGGTGAGAAGGCAAAGCTAAAACGGAACCGAGAGTGCAATTGCAGAGCAGATGACCATTCAATCAATCAATCAATGAATCAGATTACATCCTGAGAGTCTATGGTGTTCACAGCACACACATCTTTATGGGAAAAAACCATTGTCTGTAGTCAGAAACCGTATCTCCGAATATGAAAGAAAATGAAATTTACTTCCCAAATAATGAAACTCCTTTTCTCCTCCAGAACCCACGTCAATGTCTGTGGGAACTCCCTAGTGATGGCAATAAAGATCTATCTTTGTATAAACTGGGAGGGGCTCAGGTCACTCTGCTGCTTTGTGAAAGGGGAGAGGGCAGGGTTTGCAGATGCACCAGCATCTCCTCTGTGAGATAAACAGCTTACGTAAGAGGTAACTGCTTTGAAAAAGGTTTTTTTGGTTATCTAAGGCTGTTACTGTTAAATCTTAAGGTTACTCATTAATTAGATTCCTCTTAATTAAGCTCTAGAACCTCCAGATTTACCAAGAGGAGGTGACCCTGGGAAGTAAAAACCCAACTGGGGATCAATAGGCTAGGATCCCAGACCCGACTGTTTCCTGAGCCTGCTCTAGGCCTGGTCGCCTACAAGCCCACTCTGTTTCCAAGGTCACAGATGTCTGGGACTAACTCACAGCTTCTTATACGTTTCTTAACTAGCTCTATAAAATTTAGCCGGCTCCTTTTGTAGAAGCAATCAAACCCAGCGTGTACCTTAATGTCTTCATCTGAGAAAAGGGAATGCGATGAAGGCAAATGAAATAGTCATAGATGGTGCGCTCAAAGGAACTCAGTCCCTGGAACTCACAGTAAGAATAATTTTGTAAGAAATAAGGGAGGAGGCCCTAATCGAACTGTAATGCTGGGGGCCTTGTAACTGGAGGAACGCGATTCTGGGAGGAGAGTGGTGGTGGCAACAGTGGTGGCCACGAGGCTGAGAGCCAGGGGTCCTCACCAGTCCTCCAGCAGGGGTGTTAAGGTCACCAGGGAGAAAGTGAGGGATACCCTGGGACCAGCAGGGCTGGGCTTCCAGAGAGTCTTCTGGAGGGATCTTTAAGTAGAAACTAGGTTCACGACCTTTTTTACATTGTATTATGGAAAATTCAAATATATACATCAATAGACAGACTAGTCTATGTACCTACCACCCAGCTTTAACAACGATCAATTCATAGCCCGTCTTATTCCATGTATACCTCTCCCACCCCTCATTTCTCTTTTTGTACTATATTATCGTGACGAGAATGCCATAACCATAACATTTCATCTGTAAATATTTCTGTATATATCTCTAAAGGATAAGTACACTTAAAAAACTATAATTCCATTATCCTCGTAAAAACATTTTAATTCATTACTTTTTAAATTGTCACCCACACCCCTTTGATGGTGTTCCTCATGCTGGGGTTGCCTGGAAGACTAGGGTTAGGTCAGACAAGCGTGATTCCACTGAAATTCCTGATTACCACATCTTGGATTTCACTCTATACATCTCTAAACAGCCCAGAAAGGAGGAGGAACATTCATTCTTGTCTCTACTCAGTCACATTAAAACCATAATGTACTTGGCGTCCAGTGCTCAATGATGATGGCTGTGACAGATACAAAATGAGCTAAGGACAGAACCAGACTCTGCTATAAATCACATAGGAATTTGGTGTTCATATGCAGCTGGGACACATGTGAGGGACTCTCATACCTCAAACAAAGAGTTGACATTTCTTTAAAATGGAAGAAATCTGTTTTCACTTAAAATACTGTTGCTATGGGTTCATATACTATATAATTATTATTCTTTCACATGCAGCTCTTGGTTTTGAAGAAAGACACACATGGGTTTGGAATCTATGGCACTTCGAGTCACAGTATGGTTTCAGATGAGGGCTCCCTGTCTTGGGAATCGCTCCCCCTTTCATTTTCCCTTTCTATTTTCCCACTTTGTACGAGAACATGGATGTTTACTGAGGAACAACTTCCCTTCACTCCCAAGAGACATTCGTCTGCCTTGTCCCATTATACCACTCAACATGAAATATCCCAACGTTCTGTTCCATGCTGACTTGCTTTGAAAGTGAATTTAGTGATGAAAAACACCACTCCCAGAATTCAGGAAAACAGACATATCTCATGGAGATACAGCTGATGGTGCGGCTTGAAGACATCGGGGTACCTGGTTAATCTCACTGCTGCTCTCATGTCTCATTAGCTTCCTCTTCTGCTGCCAGGTGGGATGAAGGGCAGGTGCAGCTCATAACGCTGGTGCTGAACCCAGGTCCCCGTAGCACTCTTTCTGCATTTTATGTCTCTCCTTCAGGGTGCTTTTGCTTCTAACAGTCAGCACCTGCTGCTCTTTTTCAAAGGCTGCCCTGGGGCTGCTGGAGCTTGCTTTGCCTGCAGGCGTGGAGAGCTGGCTGGAAGTCTCTGGGATTTACTGCTCTCCTGCAACCCTAAGAGGTCATCAGGGTGTGACAGCTCCAGCTCTGCCGCCCAGCTCAGGACAACTCGGAGGCGTAACTCACACCCCTAAGTTCCCAAGCAGGATCAGGCTGACGCTGAAAGTCACCCTCTGCCGGAGGAAGGGTAGGAGACGTACCCATCTTTGTCTTCTTCTTCTCCTTGCCTCTCCCTCACTCCCTTACCAGTTCTCTGGGACTACCTTCTTAATAAATCACTTGCACAGGAATCCTCACTTCAGTATTTGCTTCTGAGGAACTCAGACACCTAGTCCTCCCATGGTTTATTTCGAGTATTCTGGAAAGTATCGTTCCTTCCCAACACACACGTGCACAGACACCCAGGGAGCACACGCACATGGAGAGGGATCTCACATGCCTGGGGCACAGACAGGAAGCCACCCTCACCTCTTCTTCAATCTTTGCAGCAATGTGGCACAGAGCAAAGGCCACTGGGCTGGGGAATCTTGGCCTGTCACTTGCAGCAGTGGGACCTGGATATGTTCCTCAAATAGTCCAGGGCTCTGTTTTCCATAATAGTCTTTTTGTTCCCCCCTGAGGAAGATTCGCCTTGAGCTAACATCTGTGCCAATCTTCCTCTGTTTTGTATGTGGGCCACCACCACAGCATGGCTTGATGAGCAGTGTGTAGGTCTGTGCCAGGGAACCAAACCTGGGCCATTGAAGCAGAGCTTGCCAAACTTAAGCACTAGGCCATGGGGCTGGCCTCCATGATATTCTTTTTAAAATGGTGATAGTACCTATCTTGCAGATGTGACAATGAAATGAGATAACCGAACCCAGTGTGTGGCATAGCGGGTGCTCATGGCTGCCTGCCAAATCTGACTCTGCATTTTGATGGTGCCTGTTAGGTCAGAAGTGACCCCAAACCCATCACGGAGCCAGATGCCTCTGCACTCAGGCACTTCCCAGCAGCTGTCTGCCTGTGCCTGTGGATTCTTTGTACTTCCAGGGACAGGAACCAGATGCTATCATAACTGCATGGAAAAAAATGGTTCCTCACCAAGAAAAAAAGGCCCTTGATGGACATTACGGAGGCTTTATGAGCCATCCAGTGCAACAGCTGGACGGTTCCAGGGAACACTTCCACCCGGCGATTGTTAAGCAGCAGGCAGTATTTTATTATCTTTTCCCCTCTGTTTAATGTGTTGTTCACCTTCTGCCGGGATTGTTAGCCTTGATTATCAATCTCCACATAAAAATATAGGAACGTCCTATTCTTGCTCCTCTGCTGGGGTCTCTCCGTGTCACTCGTTACCATCGGAATCGCACACTCGTTAGCCGAGCAGACTGGTACCTCCACTCACTCCCAGGAGCCAACAGATGAAACGGGGGGCAGGACAAGGAAGCCGAAGGAAACACTGAGGTCATGGAGCATCAGAAAATTCTACAATTTCCTGCAAACAAGAAGCCAGCAACAGCGAAAGACTCTCTCATTCAGTTGTGGCCCAGGTAGACATCTTGGAAAAAGTCAGTGTTTTTCCTAAACTGCACCCTTCCTTTTACAAAGGAAACCTGGTGTCCTTTGGGAGCCAGCAGGCTTCCTTGAGCCTGCACTTTCAAATGCGGACCCCTTCGTTTCCCACACTCACCTCCTTCCTGGTGATTAACACTGGCCAGCAATGCCCACATGCTCTGCACCCCTCTTAATTATGGCGGGGGATACCAGCTGGATTGCTCTCCAGGTTCCAAGTAAGCAGATGGCTGGAGTTCACAATCCCAAAGCTGCACTTTGTAATTCTACACGAAGCCAAGGAAAGAACGCCAGGCCATCACCTGTCCTCTTTCTGAGCGACTGCACCGATTTGGATTTTTATTCCTTCCTGTCTTGCCTCCTTTTGGGCATAAACAATCCAGGTGCGGGGGGGAGCTGCCTAGCATCTGCTATGCTAACATTCATATCCGAAACATCAGATACCAGAGGTCACGCTACACAGGCCTGCCCACGCGTCTTCCTCCCAAGGGAGAGGTCCTGGGACGTGTGTCCAACCTGGACTTGCTGAAGGGACTTATAAATCCTGGCCTGCTTTCAGCTGTTTCAAGCATTTACATTAGCTGATTTGTTACTTGATAAAAACGCTGTAGAAAAGACAATTTCAGAAGCAGATGAGAACAGCCATTATATGGGATGGAATCCTGATGCACCTAGCTGAGAATTCCATCTCTGCCTGTGCAAGAGAGGCATGTTGTTACCCTCCACGGCGTCAGAAGTTGGGGATTTGCTCCCGAACCTTCCTAACTATGTCGAATACCTTCCAACCAGCCTTCCATCTGTGAATGAATCTGGACCCGGAGGTTTACGTGCCTAGTCGGTACTGTCTTAGGATGTTAAGTCCAGCTTGATTCATTTTTCTCTAATGCTGCTTCTTCTCAGTCTTAAGTGAGAACTCCAAGATGTAATGAATAATCGATCCACAAGTCAATGAGCTACTCAAATTCCCTCCTGGATCTTGTCTTCCAGACTGAAGAGTTCTTCCGATGGCCTCTTCACAAATGGAAGTTCCTCCACCTCCCTCAATGAATTTTGCTTCCCTTTTCTATTTTAAAGTGTACTTTTCAAAACTTCATCAGAACAACTAGGTTCAAACAAATTTTTATGTTGTCCAAAGACATGATACCTTTCACTTGGTTTCCAATATTCTTTCTGATAATGTCCAACAAATTCTGTTATTGTCGGTTTCCCTGGTCATAATCTTAAACTGCATCTTCAGGCAGCTAAGTCCTTAGGGTCTCTTCCTCAGTTATAAGCAGTTTCACGGAGGCTACCATCTCGTAAGAATACTTTGAATTATTTTACCCAAAACGTTCCTCCTTGCTCACCTTAAAGCTCCTCTGCTCGTTCCTCCTCATGTTCATTCCACCTTGATGATATTTTATACCTGGAAGAACTTTGCTTTGTGCACAAATTTGGAGATTTCCCATGGTCCTTTCTTATCTTGATCCCTCAAAAAAAATGTTAAATAAGGCCAATTCAATATGCTTTCCTAGGGCTTTCTATTACTAACACTTTTCCTTCCAGAGAAAATGGTCATTTATCCCAACTCTCTAAGACAATTCTCTCTCCATCTCAAAACATTCTCTCTAGTCCCAAGACAACTCATTTATCTAGCTTTAGTGAGCTATAATTGATATATAATAAACTGTGCATATTTAAAGTATACAATTTGGTGAGTTTTGTCATACGTATACATCCATGAAACCATCACAAGATAATGGACATACACATTATCCCCAAAAGTGTCCTCATGCCCATTTGTGATCTCTCTCCCTCCTACCTCCATTCCCAGTCAACCACTGATATGCTTGCTGTCACTATAGATCAGTTTGTATTGTCTATAATTTTATATAAATGAAATCATACCATATGCAGACTTCTGTTTTTGGTGGGGAGTCTGGCTTCTTTCACTCACTATAATTATTTTGAGATTCATCCACGCTGTTGCATATACCAATAGTTTGAATATTCTGAATAGTATTCCATTGTGTGGATATATCACATTTTGCTTATCCATTTATCAGTTGGTGAACACTTGGATTGTTTCCAGTTTTGGGTTATTATGAATAATATTGTTATGAACATTCACGTACAAATCTTCGTGTGAACATATGCCTTAATTTCTCTTCAGTAAATGCCAAGAGTGAAGGGCTGGGGGTATGGTAGTGAAAACTCATTTCTACTGCTTCCCATATGACATATTTTTAAAGCCTTTCTAAAAATCTAAATAAATACCCTCTCTTTCTTCTTTATTTATGCATGTACTCAAAGAACATAATGAAGAAGTAAAAGTATCTGGGGCCTTGAAGTCGTACCTGTTCTTCTTTAGGACTTTCTCCACCAGGCTGCTCAATCTTAACCTCTGTAAAGCGGCATCGCTCAGGCAACAAGCAATCCCTTAGGGATAGGAGGAAAAATAATTTCCCCATTCTTGGAAGCTCTGTGGTCTGCAGGTGCCAAAACATTTAAGAGGCTCATGAAACTCATCCCACCAGCCCTCCGAGGTGCGTTATTTGAGTGTGTGGAGGACTTTATGGCTCAGAACTGAGTGAAAAATAAAGGAGAACTGCCTGTGTTTCTGATGCCATTAGACTTATTTGAAATTTATATAAAATGAAAAAGCAAAACTAAAGACAGAGAGGGAGAGAGTGAAGAGATTAATAAGAGAGGAAAGTTAGAAGAAAGGATAATGGGGCCAAATTCTTAGATTCTATCTTCAGGGAAATAACTTCCTTCATCCTGAAATATTTTTGTAAGCACCGTCAACAACATGGGTGAACCACTGCTCGGATTTCAAGGCCACGATGGGAGATGCTGTTTGAGTCATCACCCTCCATGCCTCTACTGTGAAGCGGCTATCTCAGAATCAACAGGTTGTAATTTTGAAGTTCCAGGTGTATAGGAAACAGTCTTGTTATTTTTAATTTATGGGCTCCTGTAGCAAGAGATGTAAGTTAGGATTTTTTTCCTGAACGTGTAAAGAAATACTACAGATGTTTAAATTTACTGCAGCTTGAACAACATTTTGCTTCCCTCTCCCCCAGCTAAGCAGGATCTAGGCCTCATGAATCAATTTTCCTCACATGCTCAGCTTTACAGGAAATAAAGAACATGCAAAGCAGTAAATCTAGCACAAGTCTTTGAGGCTGTGGTTGGCAATCAGGACCACAGGAGAAGCCTAAAGATTAATGATATCTATTTTTATTTTCTCTATCTTCAGTGTGAGAGCTAAAAGGAAATGCTTAGCATCTTAAGTTATAAATGATGTGGGATTCTCCAACTTGTCCAAAAGACATGAGGATTAGGTTAAACATGTCGACAGGTAGGGACACTGAGGAACAAAGGATAAAGACTGGGGGTCAGCAGAGGAGAGAATGGATGTGCACCATCTGAGGACCAGCAGGTACACCCCCTTAGCAGGTTGAACACTAAGAAACAAGCGCCAGGAGCAACTTTGGCCGGTCTCAATAGGTGGTTGATGAATTGCATGGAAAGAAAATATTTTCAAGTTACACTTAGTACTGATTCTAGGTGAGAGGTCAACTTGGCTGGGCTACGGCGCCCAGTTGTTTGGTCAAACACCAGCCTAGCTGTTGTTGTGAAGGCATTTTTTAGATGCAATTAACATTTAAATCAGTAGATCTGGAATAAAGCAGATTACTCTCCATTATGTTAGAGGAAAGCGCTCACCTGGGGTACACGGTGGGACAAAGTACCTAGTTCCCAAGGAGCGGTGACTAGAAAGAAGTCCCCACTCTCAGGGCACGGTGACGGAGGGCAGGGTGGAGGACTCAGTCGTTCTCTCCTGCCCTGAGCAGAACCTCACGGTGTGCTGGCGACACTACTTCCACAGTGAACTTAGCTACACTGCAGTGCACACAGACGAGCTCTCCTGGAGGGACAGGAGGAGGCTGACAGAAACTCCCCACGGCAGGCAGGCAGACTCCTAACGCTTCTGAGAGGCGCTCACCAAAGAGTTCCTGCACGTCAGCCCGTTCTCAGAGCTGGGGATGCAACGATGGAACAAGACAGACAAGGGCCTCCTTCCAGGGATCTTACATTCTAGAAGGGAGACAGGCAATAAACCAGGGAGCAAATGAATAGATAAGATAAGTTCTATTACTAATAGGTGCTCTGAAGTCACCATTAACTTCCAAACAACCTGAAGACTCAGGGTGAGTGATACTGGGGTTCTCGTGGATGTCTCTGTCCTGAACTTCCATGCTGTTTATAACCGTCCAGTAATGGGACTGACTACCCGCTCTGGACTGGGAGATCCCTGACGGCAGTAGCTGCTCTTTTGCTACCTTTAGTGCTGAATACAATGCCTGGCATATAGTACGGGCTTACCAAACGCTTGATGAATGAATGAATGAAAGAGGATGCACTCCTTATATCTTGTACTGAGTGTCCTTAGAAGCATCCTTGGACAAGGATGAGAGTGCTGGTAGGTTTAAGTGGGAGGTGATTCCAGGGAGCAGCAGTAGGGGAAAGGGAAAGTAAGACAAGGTGGGAAGGAAGCCACCAGAGGGTGCAGCATCAAGCAGGTTGGTGGTGTGGGCAACTGAGCTCAGTCCTACCTAGGAAATCTGAGAGACAAGGTGGACCGTGCCTCAGCGTTATCCCAACCAAGGGGCAAGGGAGCAGGGGCATTTCCCCACCAACTCCTGTCCACCTTATTTGGGAGCTGCTCCCAGGGGACTACCTCCCTGGAACTCTGGCCTGTCCCACGCTTGAGTGCAGTGGGCTCTAGCAGCCAGAGAAGACCCTCGGGCAGAGTAACAAGTGCTGGACCTTGGAGCCATAACGTTCTGTTCAGAGAATGATGAGTGGAAGGTCACGGGGACCAGGGGGCCAACAGCACCTGCTGCAGCCAGCTACATGCATCTCTCGAATTCCCGAGGGACCTGGAGCCAGCAGTGATGGGGACAGGTTGGGGGAGGAAGACGGTTTCTGCCAGGTCAGACTTTATGACACGCTGGTTGGCCATCCTTGGCTCGCTTTCACCACCTCTCTCAATCTTAATCTGACACTTGGAGCTCCTCAAAGGTGGAAACAAGCACTTATTTTGATTTTTAAACACTTGTAGGTGGTGAGAGTGTGTATAGGAACTTAAGACTGCTTAGTGTTTTTTTCATCCCCAGAAAGTGCCTCTAAAATTCTGGTTAGCCCAGTTCAGAAATATTTCGCTTTCCCACAAACGCCACCTTGCCACTTTAGATTGAGCACCAAAGGGACAGATATGATAATAAACGAAAATTTATTTGAGAAAAATGAACCACATTTATTTTCTGAAGCGCCTGAAAGACTGGAAATAAATTGTGAGTGACGGTTTATATTTGTTCGTTTTTTATTCACTGTGGCTGGCCTGGTGCTGATTACATCCTTTTCCACTCCAGGCCCCCGAGAGAATGTCTCTTTCTTTGTCACTGCCAGGGCCCTTTCTTCCCTTTGCTAGGGTTGAAAAGGACAAACTGTGGGATCTTAAGGTTTCGGCTTTGGAGGATGCCCAGAAAATGACACAGGCCATTATTTCAGGCTCGTGAAATTCTGTTTCCCAAATTTCAGTGCACTTCATGAATACGCATATCAGGTGCCAGGAAAAGCATCTAATTACAGTGTGATGCTAAAATCATTTTTGCATGAGCTAAATAAAAAGATGATTATAGAAATAGTGTACTGCTGAATCTAACTGTTGAAATCAATAATGAAAAATATTCTATTTACTTTTTCTCTAACAGAATTATTTTTATCATTAACACTAGTACTTGGGATGATGATAACTGTGGCTACACAGTAAATTTTGCTCTTTTCAAGTACAATCCCACAGATTCTTTTCAGCATTTTACTCTTTTGAGAAGGAAGGCAGACCTAAGTTTTCAAGCATGGTTGACTCATGATTTCAACACGCATTTATTAAGCTCCTACTATGTCCCAGGCATGATGCTAAGTGCAGTGGGGGCGATTAGACACAGTTTCTGTTCTCATGAAATTTATTTCTTAGAAATCAGATAGAAGAAAAAGAAAAATTCA
This sequence comes from Equus przewalskii, assembly GCF_037783145.1. Taxonomy (NCBI): domain Eukaryota; kingdom Metazoa; phylum Chordata; class Mammalia; order Perissodactyla; family Equidae; genus Equus; species Equus przewalskii. The sequence continues at coordinate 4,977,080 of NC_091861.1, read as the reverse complement.
TTATTTCCATTTCAGAGGCAGGAAAATAAAAATCCCACCTTCAGGGACATTTCTCAGTACAAAAAGCAGAGACTCCATGGGGCCGGCCCGGTGGCGCAGCAAGTAAGCGCACACGTTCTGCTTCAGCAGCCCAGGGTTCACCGGTTCCGATCCCGGGTGCGGACATGGCACCACTTGGCATGCCATGCTGTGGTAGGCATCCCATGTATAAAGTAGAGGAAGATGGGCACGGATGTTTGCTCAGGGCCAGCCTTCCTCAGCAAAAAGAGGAGGACTGGCAGCAGTTAGCTCAGGGCTAATCTTCCTCAAAAAAGAAAAGCAGAGACTCGAACTAGGTCTCTTTATGCTTCGGTTCTACCTATTTCTCACCAAATTTTCCACACAATACTCCTTAAATTCCTCCTTCCTATACCCTCAATGAGGAGCCAATTTCTTATTCAGTCGATAGACAATGCCATGGCCAGACTTGTGTTTTCATCAACAATCTGATTCATCAGCAAACTGAACCTCTCCCCACCACCACATAATATAATACATCTTTAGTTTCTATAATGTCTTCCACATGATTTTATTCCCAAATGTTTTACATACTTCACTAAGACAGCTATAGAATTAAAATAATAAATCAAAGCAGAGGACAGAAAGCAAAAAGGTTTATTCAAGGGAGGAAAAGACAGGTTTTCAACGAGACAGGAAAAAAGATGGAGAGCCCTACTTCATCTGTGCTAGTCCTGTAACTCATAACTCTCTTCTCTGTTTTAACTCTTTCTTTGGCTTATTGTCCCAGGCAGAGCCACTTGTTCCATCTCTTACAAACCCTCCTCTTGAAAAGGCAGCTAAGTACTTACACTTCAATAAGAATTTCAATTTCCCAATGATGCCTTTTTCCATGCTGTGTTGTGATGCAATCTCCCCAAAATATCCTAAAGTAAAAGAATAATTTAATTCCTGAGCATGTAGTTTGAACTGAGCGGCAAAGGAGGCGAACTTCTCAGAGAACTCCAGCGGAGGACAATCTGGAGACTCAGCCGTCCCCTTTGAGTCTGAGACTGAGTCATTCATTCATGCATCAACAAGTATTCATAAGATGGTAGGTATAACACAGGAGGAGGGATGTGGAGACAGAATCGTTGTGCTGTTAAATGGGGAGATGAGGGGAGGCCTTGCCAATAAGTGGCATTTGAGCGAAGATCTGAAGGAGGGGAGGGCTGAGCCAAGCAGATATCTGGGGAAAGAGCAGAGGGAATAGAAAGAACAAAGCCTGTGAGGAGGGAACGGTCTTGGCACTTTTTGAGGAAGAGCAAGGAGTTCGGTGCCTAGAGCAGAGTAAGAAGAGAGAGAGCTGTCGAGGACGGGGTAGAGCAGATTGTAGAGAGACCCTTGTAAGTCTCTGAAAAACCTTTAGCTTTCACTCTGAGTGAGATGGGAAGCAATATTTTAGTAACTAACAAAATTAGAACAATAAAGAGCATTTGGTCAAAATGTGTCTCCCCTGAGCGTCTGTGGTGAGCTCTGCGTCCGTTCTCTACTTGGTCTCATTTGTTGTCCTCATGTTGAGACTTCATGATTGCCTGCCCATCACAACCCATCTTGAGTTTGGAGGCTGGAGAGCACAGCGTCTAAGAGCATTTGTTTATTCATTCAACAAACATTTCTTAAGTGCTCTTTTAGGCACGAGGGCTTCACCCAAGGACAAAGAGACAAATGTCCCTTGTCTTAGGGAGCTTACAATCTGGTTCATGGGCTCTGGAATCAGATAGCCTGGCTCAAGTACCTACTCGTCTCCTACTAGCTGTCTGCCCTCGACCAAGTTACTTCACCAATCTGTGATTCAGTTTCCACATCTAAATAAAGGGATTGGGGCCGGCCCGGTGGCCAAGTGGTTAAGTTTGCACACTCTGCTTTGGCGGCCCAGGGTTTCCCTGGTTTGGATGCTGGGTGTGGACATAGCACCGCTTATCAAGCCACACTGAGATGGCGTCCCACATGCCACAACTGGAAGGACCCACAGCTAAAAATATACAACTATGTACCAGGTGGCTTTGGGGAGAAAAAGGAAAAATAAAATCTTTAAATAAGGGGATCATAGGAGGGCCAATTCGTAGGGTTTTGAAGTTTAAACTTGTGTAAAGAACTCAGATTATTGCATGGCATATAGGAAATGCTCAATAAATATAGGCTATTATTTTTAAATGACTATGAAGAAGGGAAACAAGTTATAGAGGTATTGCAATAGAGTGGTGGTAGAGTGTGGACTAGGAAACAAATTAAAAATACACACAGTAGAGAAAATTGTGTCCTCTCCCCATCCATCCCTTCCTTCAGTACACAGGTCACTCCTCTGCTCTTTCTGAATCAACTCCACGCCACCTCATCCCCCCTCCTAAGCCCCCGGTTCAAACCATGAGAGTATTAACAAAGAAAGTATTCCCTCCGATTACTTCTATTTTATTTACTGTTTTGGTTAATTTCACTGTCAGTGTCATGGCGGAGTTCCCCTCCCTGCGCTTGGACACCACCAAGCTATGTGGTTATAGAATTCTTAATTGCTCCTCCCTTCCTTCCTTTCTTCCCTTTGTTTTCTTTCTTATTGTTTGAGAGTTTTTGGGGGCCGTAAAACTACAAAATGGAACCCTTCAAAAGACTTGAAGTGTGTAGCCAGCTAACTGGGGCCCCACTCGAGAGGGTAGTTTCTCTCTGTGTCGGTCACTGATGTTTTCAATCAGCAACGGCGCCTGGGTTTTTCTAGGTGAGGCTTAAAGGGCGAACTGTGGTCTTTGGCTCCTGTGTAGGCAGCTTTGCTCTCTGAGGCTTGATGCCCCACCCTTACAATTGCTGCAGGGGTCCTAGGTGGTCCTTAGGCCAGATGACAAAGTGCCATGTAAACACTCTTTAAAGGCAGGCATGACAAAAGTTGTCCACTCAAAAGAGAACATCGAGAATTCATTGGATTTCCCATTGAGGGTAGAATTCCATCCCTTTCATAGCAAGTGCCATCTTAACATCATCTCTAGGATTCAGATGAAGTTTATAAAGTACAATCACATTTTCAGTTAATCCTCACCATAATCCTATAAAGTAGATTTGAGGATCTCCATTTAACAGAAGAAACTGACGCTTAGAGAGGTGACGTTACTCGCCTAACGTCAGAATGTCAGTGGCGGGCGGTGGATTTAACCACCGGCTTCTCCATCTTTCTCTTTGCTTTATCCAACACTTCTTCCCTTCCCCCTCACATTGGTAAAAAAACATTCAAAACATACAATAGGAACTAGAAAAAGGGCACATGTGTACAGTGACAGATGGCAACTAGACTTTCGGTGGTGAACACAATGTAATCTACACAGAAGTCAAAATATAATGAGGTACACCTGAAATTTATATGTTATCAACCAATGTTACCTCAATAAAAAATTAATTAAAAAAAAGAACTAGATTGCCTACCCCTGAGAATATTTGACAAGCATCACTGGGATCCTTCAGGCTCACTGAAACTGCTTTGCCTTCACACATCCACACCAAGGCAGCAATGAGGTTTTCAACCTAGGCGAAGCTGTGCAAATGATTCCCAGATGTTGTGAGCTGATTGCCAACACCCCAACCAGCCGTCAGTCAGACAAAGGACTTGTTTAATCGGGAAAGGCCCTATTTTACACATTCCCTGCAGCAGCAGACAGGAAGGGGCTGCGGACACTGGCCATTTTCTTTAGTTTAGATCACTAGCTCAGAATGGTGCGGGCCAAGCCATGAATGCCATTTCTGTTATAGTCTGCACACCCCAAAACAGAACAGTCCCAGAGGTTGCTGGGGTTGGGTATTGGATGTTAGAATTATCTATTTAAAGCGTTTTAGGACTGTTTTTAAAAGACAAGGAATAATAGTGTAGACATTGAATTATGGCCACTTTTTCTTCAGTGCTTTCGCTGTCTCTCATAAGAAATCAAGGATTTAATTCTTTATGCAGCAAACACCTGAAACTATTTCCTGGGGCTCTTGAAATCTGAGGGCAGTAAATATCCATTTGGCTCCTTCTTAATGTTTTCCTTTCGTACTGCAACTGCTGTGCATTCGAGAGAAAGTATAATCACATAACTACAATTCCTAAAAATTCGCTCCATCAATTTACACACGTAAGAGTCCCTTCTTTTCTGAGAAGGAGATTTTTTCTAAGAAAAGTAAAGCTATGGCCTTCCAGAAACAAATAAACAAGAAACCCAGAGGGTGGGGGTTGACTTCCAATTCAGGCCTTGAGACATGGCTGTCCTGACACTGCTTAGCGCCCAGGAAGGAGGCAGGAACAGCTGGTGCAACACAGGCCCAGACTGCAGCTTTGTGCAATTGAGGAAAAGACGCCCCACTGGATAGATGCCCAGCCCGAGGCGCCTCAGCTCAGCCAGCAGAGTGGCAGCTGAATTTAAGACCCACTTTCCCCTTCAATTGTTACCCTTGTCCCATGAGCAAATGGCATCATTACACATGTCAGCTCTGACCACAGGTGTCCCATAGGAAGCTTGACAGTAGCCCCACTTCCGTGGGAGCCATGGAACAGGCAGGCAGGGAGCTGGAGTCGGGGAGGGAGGAGATTAAGGCAGGGAGAGGATAGAATGAGACCCTGAGTAGGTACAGTATGATTCGATGAAAACAAAACAAGGACAGGAAAAACAATAATAATAATACAGAGAGTTCCACAAGATGAGCTCCTCAAAACTCTTAGGTTTTTTGAGAGGTTTCATTCTATCGTGATGGACATGGTGCTGGAAATGAAATTCCCATCTGCAAAACTGGAGACGGAAGCTCTGCTCGGTCTCTCCGTAGTGAGCTGGTAGGTAAGAGGCGGACCTTGGGCCCCCAGCTCCATTGCTCTCCTCCTAGATCACCTGAGACCAACTGTAGTGTGCTGAGGATCGTTTTTCTCTGGCACTAACTGCTGATGTGTTTCTAATGGGAGAGGTGAGCATCCTTAAAGGGAACTTAATCCGATGTAAGAACAAAAGAACCCTGAGCAGGTTCACACTCCTTCTCATCCTTCTTCGACTTAATAGACTCCTCGCACATCACCCAGTACTACTGTGGGGTGTTAGGAAAGCCTTTGCCTCAGAGCCAGGGGTTGGCCCTCTCAGCTCAGCTCAGCCCCTGACCCCAGAACCTGAGCTGGTTTGGGTCTAATGCCACAGCAGTCTCGGCCTCCAGGGGACCCGGGTCCAGTGAGCCCTGCACAGTCAGTGCTCGAGGGGCTTGGAGAAGGCTGTTAGGTAAGACCAGGCGCGGTCTGAAAACAACAGTTGGAGATCGCATGAGAAGGCGAGATGGACAGAAATATAATAACATCTCTAAAAAAGAATGCGCTCAGGCCAAAGGCAAAGAGTTGGCGGCGCTGGTGAAGGAAACGAGGGACAGCTTGGCGAGTGAGAAAGAGAAAGCGAGCAAATGGGCCCACAAAATGAATCCGAGGGCAACCCGATACGGAGGTGAACTCCAAAATTTACCCAGAAAATTCCAAACCCAGGACAGATGCATCTTTAATCAACAGTGAAAAATTGGGTAAAGGTCAAAATCTTCAAGAAGAGAGTCGATAAATACAAAATAACCCTGTTACTGGAAAAACAGTGGAAGAGAGAGAGACGGAGAGAAGCTCTCACTAATGTGATTTGCCCAGTAATGAGCAAATGGACGGAGAATAAAGGATTTGGAGACAGTGAGTCATCTGAAGTAATCAAAACCTGTGAAAATAGATTTAAAGGCATTTATTGACATAAAGAAAATAAGGAAATTACAAAAAAATCAATGATAATCAGAAATGCCCTTTATAAAATTTTACTTGAAAACTTGATTTCAATTTGGTAAAAAATGATCATCTCACAAAGGTTGTGAACTAAACATAAGAGCTGCGAACAAAAAATATTACAATAAGAAGCGGTGTCTGAAGACAGAACCAAAAACGCACGTGCTTAGCAACCGCACAGAGACGGCAGCACGAGTCCTGCCAAACCTGAACCTGCCTTTGAAAAGCTCACGCGTTAGCTGGCAATTTTCACTACTTTTCAAACATTTGCTCTGAAGGTAGATTAAAATCCTCCAGAGGCTTATTTTCTGCATGAATTAAACCAATAACAACACGATTTTAAATGGTTATTCAGGCCATTTGGGAAAGAACATCGATGTGAAATGAGGTCGTCTGAGAGATGCGTTTTCTTTTACCAGGTTCAAGGCAATTCCATGCATAATGTAGAATCTGTCCACTCCTCTTCAAATAAAAATGAGGAATGCTGAGGATTCACCCAAGAGTTTTTATTGGGTTTTATGCACTTCATACTTTAAAACACAAAGCCCATAATTAAGTCAATCTTAACTATAGTCATCATTTTGTACATTACATCCTGGTACTCATTTCTCTTACAACTGGAAGTGTGCATCTCTTAACCATCTTCCTCCAATTCCCCTACAGTTAACACTGCCGTATGGTACATTTAAAAGTTGTTAGGAGAGTAGATCCTAAGAGTTCTCATCAAAAGGAAAAAAATCCTTTCTTTTCTTTTTCTGTTTTTTGCTATCTGTATGAGATAGATGATGGATGCTAACTAAAATTACTGTGGTAATCATTTCACTGTAAATGTAAGTCAAATCATTATGCTGTACACCTTAAACACACAGTGCTTTAATAAAATGAGAAGAAAAGATCATGACAAATTTAAAAACAAGCAAATCTTTATCCAAAGTGAACAGTCCATACATGGGAAAACCTAATTACACCTACTTCACCGCTTCATATTAACATGGGAATCCTGCAAAGGAGAGTCTTCATTTGAAAAGTTCAAAGCTGACACACGATCGTTAACCAACTTGGTGATCAATTATGCCAATCTCTGTTTTTGGTTATGATTTCTATTAATATTTTTAGTATTACTCTTACCATTTCACTGTTACTATTTTTTCTACACCAAAAAAAGTATTTTTCAAAAAACAGGGTACTGAAATTGGGAAGCAAAGGCAGTCTACCAAGACGCTGATATTTACAGAAATAAAGACATTCTGGCAAGAAGACAGAAAAGGACAAGTGTTTTGGGCTTCATGCCTCCCAAAGCAGCACTTCTCAAACTGTCTGTGGTGAAGGAGTCACTTTTTCTCTTATTTCTAATTATATTCAAAATACAAGCCCCATTTCTTTATTCATAGATTCAACAGACATAAAATTACTCTGTTAACTAGCCACAGAAGTTTCTCAAAGCTTCCTCTGAATTTCCACGCGTATCACAGCCCAGTGAGAGTGTGGGGCCAGCAGTCGTCACGACCACACTGGGAGAGCCCTGGGCAAAAGCATCGCTGCTTACTCAGAAACTGAATTCTTATTTTATAGATGTCGAATCTGAAATGCAACAAGGTCCACCCAGACCTCTCCCCACAGCTCTGAAAAGTAAACATTTTAAAAGAAAGGCTCATATCAGAGAGACAAGTGGACATCTGCAACACTCAACAAATTGCAGGGCCCACTTATTTCAAACGTTGTTTTATAAGCATTGATCATCAGTTCACGATTATGGTGAAAAACGTCTGTAATAAAGAATCTTACTGTGCCTGTTTAGCATAGAGAAAAGCAACAAGAGTTCTCAAGTGAGAGGAAATGAGGATCCACTCCCCACTCGGCCCCTTCCTGGCTGTGCAGCTTTGGGTCAGTAACTTAACCTCAGGACACCTCTTTGTTGATCTATAAAACAGAGGAAATGACAGGATGGACCCCACAGGGTTACTCTGAGGATGAAGGGAGATTTTGCAAATTAAGAACTTGGTACAGTGAGTGATGGATACTGAGTGTTCAGTAAACATCAGCCATGTTGGCCACAGATTTGGCAAGTGGCGCCCCTCCCATGTGAAATGAATTGATGCCCAGCACAGCTTCCTGAGAGCAGGCACCCTTGTGTCCTCACTCGGAGCTGCAGGGGGTTCTAGTCCTGCAGACTCGGAGTGTGGCGTTTCCATCGCACAGTCAAGCAGAAAAAGGAGAAAAGAAGTGAGCACAGATTTGAGGCGTAGGAGCTGACTCTGCCCCCAAATCGCTATGTGCAAACACACTCCTGTTTTCGATATAAAACCATAACCACTAAAGCATTTCCAGTTTTAGGACCAGCCACGGGTCCGGATTTCACCCCTATCAAAAGCCGCTGTCCCCTAACCTTCCATAGCTGTGCTTCAGCTGAAATGGAAAACCCCTGGACCCTGAACTCAGTTACTGTCTGACAACATAAGCTGGGCTGGTTTTCACTTATCACGTGGACTTTGGGGATCCAAAGAGGTGAGATACATCCCTGGTTCTGTCTCTTACCGTTGTGGACCTTGAGAAAGTCCCTCAGTCTTCTGCTTTAGCTTCCCATCTGTGACAGGGAGGGGGTTAATACGCTGCCCCCCTCTTTGGGAGGTGTGGAAGCCCAAGCACTATTGACAAGAGCAACGGGGCAAACAGAGTAATGGGAGTGGGGGGGATAGATAGATAGATAGATAGATATAGATACAGATGTAGATATAAAGAATCATTCGTTTTCACGTGGTACTTTTCCCCACACTGTACACTGTAAACCCTTTAAACACAAACCATGTACTTTTAATGCCTTCAACCCTTAAGCTCCAAGTGCTATCAGCATTCACCACCAAGAGGGTCACAAGAAGGACTTAGGCTGCCCTTTGGATCCTTTCCAGCTGTTGGAAAGCTCGCACCACAAGCCCTTGCAGTTCTGAACTCATGAGTTCCAGCCTCTGTTTGTCGCTAACATCATGTGCAGGGCCTCCCCCAACCAACATCATTGGCCCATCCATTTTGGGTTCACCTCAGTGTTTCCATCCTATCTCTTGGCTGTATGAGCAAGAGTCTCGAAGGCCATCTTTGCAGCCATTGGCCATTTCTTGCCCTGATGTTCATTTGCTCATTAGCAACTCCTCCTCTGAGGGATGGGAGAGCTGGCCCCAGCACACCGTTTGTCCAGCACTTTGGCCTCCCCAGCCTCTCTTGTGCCTTCCCTGTCTCTGAAACGCTGCTGGTTTCCTTGCAGCAGGAAACACTTGTTCTCCCTAAACATGGTCCATCAGGAGCCCTCACCTCCTATTTCTTCCTGCTTCCAATCCTTCTTCTGGAGGTTTTTGTGAGTCAGTCGATCTGTAAAAATCTCTGGATGGACTCTGAACGGAAGGCTTTTCACATTCAAAGTGTGTCAGGTCAGGAAGGCGCACTGAGGACTGCCCTCTGAGCACTGCAGGCTCTCTGCAGCATCGAGGCCGGCAGCCCTCCAGTGTGAGCTTGATCTCCTCTGTGACAGGGACCTCACTCTGTCCCGAGCAGTTTGGATTGTGAGCAAGTTCTCCTTCATTCTGAGCTTCCATCAGTAGATTTTATTCAGCCTTTGCCCACATACTCGGGTGTTCTATAGAGCCAACCAAATCCCTCTTCTACACGATGGCCCAAGGGGCAGAGAAGGGCTCTCTTCTCCAGAGTAAACCCGCCATGTCATGGCTTCCTAGCTCCTCGATGCTTTGGTCACCCTCCTCTGGACACGCTCTAATAACTACCTGAGTCCTGGATATTCCGTGCCTGTGGCATTTCCTCATGTTCTGTTTCATCTCTTTATCCCCTCCCTGAACGGCATGCACATGACCTCCCAGTGAGCTTGCAACACAGAAATTCACGTACAGACAGAGCTAACGTGACAGCCCTCACTGTCGGGTGGCCAGCACACCCACATTTCCTGTTACTTCCCATATATCCAAATTGAACCAGTTGTTCATAGGACAATACATACGGCACGAAGGTACAATCAGAACATCAGGGCCAGTCTTGCTAGAAGCCCCATGTGCTGCCTTTGCTGTGTCTCAGTCCAGAATATTAGCCCTCTGCTCCTCCTCTGACTGGCTCCCTTCCTAATCAGAGCCCCTTCCCCACATCTGTGCTTTGGATGTTACCATTCCTGAGGATGACAAGAAGGGCCATGCAATATTCCTTCTTGCTGACATCCTAGCTAAGCCCACATGGAATTACATTTGTACAGGCCTTATCATTTCCAGTCATCTTATCATAATCTTCAGAGCAGCCCTGAGGACCGGGCGTCATCCTCACTTGACAGAGGGGAGACTGAGGCAGACCCAGAACCTGAACCCAAGGGGGTCTTCCGATATCGTATCTGGTGCTACTGATTCCACAGCCTGCTTACTCGGGAGCCTGTGAGTCTTGCGTAGAAACATTTCCTAAGGTTGACTTCCAAGTATCAAATACAGAATGAGTGACAGAGCAAAAAGCAGAGGAATCTGGTTTCTATTCCCGGCTTTGCTATGAACTAACTCAGAGCTGAACTCGCCTGGTCCTCAATTTCCTCGTTCACAAAATGAGGAGAGCAAACGAGACGACCCGTGAAGCGCCTTCCTGCCCAGCTGTCCTTTGTGTCTGCCCTGTCTCTGCCGTGTGGCTAAAATTACACAGAAAACATTACTGAAATACCTTTCTTTTTTGTTTCTCATATTTTTAAAGTGTCTAAGATTAGCTGAATAGTATTTATTAATGATCCAGCTAGTCTGTCAGGAAGGAACAAATTGCCATCTCTGCGATAGTTAATTTTCAAGCAGCTCGTTTTCGGTAATGGAGAGATAAATCTGGAAATACCAGCCATAGGCTCTGCCCACAAAAGTCCTCACCCCATGGAGGACCAGCTTTAGAGCCCCGTATCCTTAGAGTAGCGGATCTCCTCTCAGGCGACATTTGGCAATGTCTGGAGACGTTTTTGGTTGTCACACCTGGGGAAGGTGCCATGGGATCTAGTGGGTAGAGGCCAGGGATGCTGCTAAACATACCATAATGCTCAGGATAGTCCCCACAACAAAGAGTTATCTGGCCCAAGATGTCAGCAGTGGGAGTTTAAGAAACCCTGTCTTAAAGAGTAAAGTCAAAGGATGGCCCTAAACCCTTCCTAGTGTTTTCGCTAAGCTGGTCCACGTGAGAGGCTGACCAGATGGGCTCACCTGAAAGGACCGTGGGTCTGGACCCCGCTCTTACCTTGCAAAGAAGGAAGCAGCCACCGAGGGGCCTGTGGAAGTCTCGCTGGCGGCACAGGAGCCCTGGGAGGCGGGGACGCCGCAGGCGGAAGGCTTGTCTGCATTGTAGCGATTCAGCGCTGCTTCTGTCAGGCCTTCCCGGCCAGACTCCATCATCAGCTGGGAGATCTGACAAGGAAAATGGATACTGAGCTCATTACCTGTGGTTCCCTGCATTTCCTGATCACCACTGACAGCATCTCGCTCTTGGGGTGAGGGGGCCAGAGAGGGGAGACAGGGAGGGAGGCTGAGAGGGAACACGTCCCCCACGTGCGTTCAGTTACATGTTACGTGTACACAGTACATGTGGGTGCTTAGGGCTTCTCTAAGGCTATTTTCCAGCATTTTAGCTAGGAGACCTCCTCATTTTCATTAAAAATAATGGAATAAAATTACCCCCTGACATTGTAAGTTTCAATTACGTCTGTGTCTCCCCTCTCTTTGGCGAGGAAAAACATGGGTCATTATACACACTGTTTGCAGCCCAAGACCAGACCAGTAACATCAACTGGTGCTGCTTTCTTACCAGGAATGGTCCCGAACGCTCTCAAGTAGACAAGTACGGCAAAGGTATCACTTCATGAAGGCAAAGGGAACCTCTGAGGAAGAACATAGGGAATTAACCACGACACTGTCTGTCGTAGTGGTTTGCTGTGGGCAGTCAGCACACAGATGACTTAGAGACGCTCGCAAAGCAGATGCAGCCACCATGAGTTACCAACGGCTTGGTTTCTTTTTTTTGAGGGTTTACGTCATTTCAACAGACTTAACTTTCCCAGTGGTTCTTTAAGATAAATGGCTCCCATTTTATTTGCAAAGATTGCCTTTATAATGGAAGTTCCAGCGCATGGGGCTGGATCCATTTTGCCTAAATCCACATAACACAATGTGAAAAACAGCACTTCTGGGCAAAAGAAGAATCTCGCGTACAAATATACTTTCGGAAAGTGCTAATCCTGTGACAAATGCAATAATTTGCAGACAAGTCTGAGTGTGCTATTTTGAAAGCCTGTTACTTTAAAACTTCAGTTTCCTTGCAAAAAGGAAAAACTATTTTAAAAAAAAAAGGAAACTTTTTTTTAAAAAAAAGGAGTCTCCAGCCAGCTCAGATCCCTTAAATGCTGAGTGGGAAATATATGTAATTGCCTAGAAAACACAGTGCTGTAAAGCAAAGATCAGGAACAGTTTCCACTTTGTACCGGATCAGGCCGCTCTGCAGTGAAAGAGCCCCATTTGCTAACCTTTGAACATCAAAACATTTGTACTTTTCATTATTAGCAGAACAGCCATTTCTCTGAGCCCGGCTTACTTGAAACTTTGCTTAAATTCATGCTCTTACTTGCAAAGACTTGGTATTATTCAGCTGAAATTCCACCAACACGTAATTTCTTATTCTCATTCATTCAACGCATGGTAAGGAAACCCCACCCTCATAAGAGAAACAGGAGAAGAGGCAGCAAAAGCAGCCAATGGCCTGGAGCACGACATTCCCTGCCCTCAGCCAGGGCTGCTGGCCACGCAAAGGTCCCGGTCACCTCTCCTTGGGCCTCCTCTGCTGCCTGTGGGGTGTGGGCTCCCCTCAACCAGAGGAATGAGGCAGGCTGGAGGGGGCTGCTCAAACAACTGAGGACGGAGGGTATGGCCACGCACACTGCTGTCAGCACTAAATAGCATTTATGAAGGCCCCGTGGTACACGATGCCGTCCTGGATCACATCCACAACAAACCCCCGAAACTCATAGCAGCATTTCTTTCATCAAGTAGCTCAATGTAAGACACACACTGATTTTAGTACAGAAGGACGTCTGAAGAAAGTCAGCAAACCAGGAGGTGTGTCGTGCAATGTGTTACAACTTATACACAGGCAGGTCCACTAATGCGGCTACCGTCTGATCTGTTTGTGTAGCTTCCCTTCCATTACTGTATTTCTAATGCAAAGTTTGGAGGGAAGGGAATGCAATTCTTTTGCCTCACTGTGGATGTAGCTGTCATTGCAGGTGCCCTGCAAACCCAGAGAAACCCCTGAGACATGTGGCAAATGGCAAGATGCCTTACACAGAGGCACAGGTTTCTGATGGGTCTAGGTTCCCCAGTCTGGCCCAGGTGAACACGAGCATCCTGTGGGCTCAGGGCTTTCAAAAATGTCACTTAGCAAATGAATGGCAATACATTGGCCTCCTTAAAAGAGAGCTATTGGCCATCTTGTGCCCAGCAAGACTGGATCTCTTACTTTTAAACGATTGGGGATTACTGGACATGGGACACTTGATTCCCAAGCCTACACATAGAATTATTCGATCCTCAATTGTTTTTAGGAATTTGAATCCAGAATGTCTTAAGAGCCAGAAGGGATCATCAAAATTATCCTCTTCAGGGCCGGCCCTGTGGGGCAGCGGTTAAGTGCGCACGTTCTGCTTCTCAGCAGCCTGGGGTTCGCCAGTTTGGATCTCGGTGTGGACATGGCACCACTTGGCAAGCCATGCTGTGGTAGGCGTCCCACATAGAAAGTAGAAGAAGATGGGGATGGATGTTAGCTCAGGGCCAGTCTTCCTCAGCAAAAAGAGGAGGATTGGCAGCAGTTAGCTCAGGGCTAATCTTCCTCAAAAAATAAAGAATAAAAGATTATCCTCTTCAAAATTCTTTTTCTTATTAAATAAGGAAACTGAGGAGAGAGAAGCGATCAGCCCATCGGCCAGGGCCAGCCCCTCCTCCTTCCTGCTACCCCTTCTTCTTCCCTCCCTTCCTCCTAATTAAAAAATATTATAACCAAATGGGGAAAAAATCAAATAATAATAAAAACATAGGTGCATCTACTACCATAATCCACAAATGTTAATGTTTTATTTCTTTTAGAAGATATTATTTACAAGAAACCAAACATTACATAAAATTGAAATTGCCTGTATTGCACGTCCTCCTCCCAGTCCTCTCCCGGGCACAGCCAGTGTCATGATTCTGACGTAGCCAGTCCGTGTTCTTGCTCTTCACGCTGTGCCTTCCATCACACGCACACCTTCCTAACAGCCTGGCTGAGCTTGCTCTTCTTTTGAGAATTCGTTTCTTTTGAGCATTCTCTAGGTTTTGTTCTGCTTGTTCCACAACGGGAAGAGGGCGTCCCCCCAAATGCCCACTCCTGTAGGCTCTGACCACCTGAAAGTTTACGTTCTCATTTGTATTTACACCCAGCAGCCTCTTCAGGGATTACAAACTTTTAGAAATAATATACAAATAGCTGTAGCAACTGCTAATTTACTTCAGCCTCACTCACTGCACTCCAGGGCTCTAGCCCTGCTCAAGTCCCTCAAACACACCTCCTGCTCCTCCTGCCACAGGGCCTTTGCACACGCCTTCACTCTCTATCAGGAATGCTTCTACTTTTCCTTCAGATCCAAGCTCAAGAATCACTTCCTCAGAAAAGCCTTCTTCCAGCCTCTGCTGGATGCTTTTGCAGAACTGCAGGCTTCTCCTTCAGTATCTTTACTTTGGTTCATATTATACATCTAATAGTAGGTCATCATCTCTTACTACACAAAACCTCCAGGACAGCAGGTCTAGCACTACCATTGTATCCCCAGAGATCAACACAATGCCCGGCATGCAGAGATGTTCAAAACATGTTTGTGAAATAAATCTGGGCTCTTCTTATTTTCTACTGCTCACATTTACCTAACTAAATCTTCTTTTCTTAAGTCCTTTATGTAAGAAGACTTAGATCTTTTAAAATCTCATCATATTTCCATTTTGTTGGACTATTGGGGTTAAAGTATTCCCCTCGCCCCATCACCACCAAAGTGTAGTGTTTTGGCTCCACTGTGTGCTAGTGTAGGGATGAGGAGCTACCTCTTTTTCAGACCCCTAATTCACTTGTGCACTTATTTGTACGCACAACCGTGTATCAGGTACTTAGTACGAGCTGGCACTGTGGAGGCATACGCACAAACATTTCTTACAGTCCCCTGCATCTTCAACATTTACTTTTCTCCCTTGCAAGTTGCCTACAACTCGCTGGCAGTCAGTATCCTGTACAAAGATAATCTACAAGATAGTTGACCTAAAGCAACTTCTATCTGTTGTGTCTGTTCAGGCAAATCTTTCTAATTCTGGAAACCAGAGGAACTAGGCTTGCTCTCAGTAGAAGCCGCCACAGCTGCTCTAATTGAACAAGTAGAATCGTTGCCATCCTAGACCATTCTGAGAGAGAGGGAGCCGCCTTGTCAGATCAGCTATTATTTCTCATACATACCCCAGGGCGCAGCCTGCAGGATGCTGGGTGTGGATGGACCTCTTCTTACCAAGGTACCATCGTTTGTTACCAAGAATTTACTCTCCTCAACCCTGCCAACTACCCATAAGACAATACCGTAGGACGCAACTGAATTGTTCCACCGTACAGGAAACAAAATAATTGCCTACTGGAGGAAATTTGGCTATGAAAGCACTGCTTCCATCCAAATGCTCTCTGTGGCTCTCTGAAACTGTGATAGCTTGTCACTGAATTGGTTATATATTAAGCAGAGAAGGCTAAAGATCTATACCTATGATAATTACATCATCGTTAACAGAATGAAGGATGCCTTCATCTCTGTCTAACTCTTTGCTGTTAATAAACCTCCTCTTCCTCAGACCAGCCTCATCTGAAGCAATCAACACTAAGTTCAATAGACAGAGGGGCTCTTATGCCCATTTCACAGATGAGCAAACGCAGGCTCAGAGGAGTCAGGTGACTTGTCCAAGGCCATTCAGCCATGATGTAGGGAAGTTCAGATGGAAATATTGGCCAGTGACTCCATTCTTCATTCTTTTCTTCCCCTTCTTACATGATCTCTCCTCATTTACTGAGGCTTACTGAATAACCTGAGCACCAGACTTGGGATTCTAGAAAGGAAACTTTGCTTAGTCACTGACCTCAAGAGATTTGAAAGAAAACCAGACAGAAAAACTTGTAGTCAGCTAAAGACACATGTTCTCTCTCCCTCTCCAAAATAAAGGGGGTATGTGTGCAGAGAAACACTATTCTGTGATTTGGTAATGGGGAGCTTCCAGAATGGGGTTTTGCCAAGTCTTTAGCTCAAAGAGGCCCTCGGGGGACTAGAAGGAAGGAGGGTGTCCGTGTTCACCCGCTCAGTTTCATGGGATGAGCAGCACAGGCCCTGGGCGTGGAGGCCGGAGGGGGAGGTGGTGCCAAACCTGGGTCACTTCCAACAAGCCTCTCAAGGAAAGAGACCCGGACCCACCGGCTGCAGCCCTTGGTCACATCAACACGAATGACAGAGGGCGCTGCCTCACACGCCTCGGCCTCGCTGTGAATTTCCTCCTTCCTCAGCCTTCCTGTGTCAGAGCTGTCTCAGGAGTGACCCGGGGCAGACGCCACACTCCTTTAGGGATCTGAGGGTTTTCGTCCTATGATTGTTCTTGTGATGAAACTAACACCTGCCCCCACCCCACCTTCTCTAGTTGCCCCCAACGAGTGGTGGCATACCACCCACTCAGTAGCACTCATTCTTCCCTTGAGGTCTGAATTTTATCTCAGGGCAGCGGCCTTTCCTACCAGTGGGTGGCCCCGCCACACTTCAAAAGCAAGTGTGCCCCTCACATTTCAAAAGCAAGTCTCTCTCGTTGGGTCAGCCTTTTGCTGCTATTAGGCTCTGTTCTGAACGTTAAATCTGCCTGAAGCCTTGGCTGATCCAAAAGGGGAGGAGACGAGACCCCAGCCCCTTCTCCAGCCTCTCAGTAGCCCCCACCTCTGGTTCCCAGGCCAGGCGAGCAGCACCTGAGATGAGGCTAGTGGACGGGCTGTAGTGGGTTCCCACAGAGCCCTCACCGCATTCCTGCAGACAGTCCCTGCAGACACTGGATTCTCAGATAATTTACCCCTTTTCCCCATGAGGAAACTGATGGTTAGAAAGACTGGGCTACTTGCCCAAGGGAAAGCAGCCAGCGAGTGGAGGAGCCGCGGCTGGAACCCCGATTTGTTGACTCTGAGCCGTCTTCATTCTGCACTCCACCCCTCAGGTCCACCCCCTCCCATGAACGCTCCCCTCAGGACCACTTCCTGTCTGGCCGGCCCCATGTCGGCAGCAGGCCACTATCAGAGAAAATGCCCAAGATGGCAGGAGTCCCTGGAAACTTCAGCTTCACTGTGTAATTCTGAACCAAGAGCCATAGTTTAAAAGGACTATGGTTTAGCCCTGCTTTTCACTGTCCTGAGTTAATTTTTTCTCACAGGATCCTGTGAAGGGTACACAATTCTTCCTGAGAAAACTCAGATTCAAAAATCTCAAACTATCCATCTAACACATCTGAAAAACTTAAAGTTCTGGAGGAGAGGATTCATTATCTTGCTTATGTGTATGTGCCATTCTAATAGTCTAGAAGCAGCAGCTGAAAATTTCCTAGGGGTCCTCATGACAAACTTTGGGGAGACGAGATTTTCACCACAGGATTTTGTTTGGTTTAGTCCTGATTAAAACCTGCTTGGAGCTCTCCATCTCAGCTACATGGGACCGTCTCACTCAAGTAACAGTATCTGTTACTTTGAAAACACCACACAACATCATTCAGGCGGCGGTAAATTAAACACGGGCGGCAGTAAAGGGAACCAGGCTGCAGGGAGAGGGTGCACGTGTGTGTTCACACACGTGTGTGCTGGTACATGTAGGGTCCCCAGTGTGCGTGAGGATCTCAGCTATCATTCATGTGCACGGGGAGCTGCTTTTCTCAGACTCATACGTAAAGCTGCTCTCTATATTTTAACCTTGGGCAAGATTCATGTCTTTCAACCACATTTAAATTTTTGCATTGATGCCTTAGTATAGGGAGTGCTATACTTTTCCCGAAAGAAATAGTGAATCTTAAATTTGGTTAGGATCTTCACCACAAAATCAAGACAAAAAGATGTCTGGCTCTTAGAAACCAAGGTTGCTTCCACATCACAAATGGAAATCTGTAAGTCGTTGACCTTTAACTTCTCCACTGACAGGAACGACTGAGAGCTTCCAGTGTGTCAGCATGGGGTTCATCTCAGGCGGCATTATTGACCCGGGGAGCCACCTGCCCTGACTCTGCCGAGACAGCAGGAACACCAACAGTATCCATTTCCTGCGTCGAGACATCCACGGACAGCAAATGCATCCTACTCAGTCTTTAACTACATTAAATGACATTATGACCCCAAATCCCAGAAAACAACATTTAATAGCATTTTCTCTTAGGCAATTAATATCTCACTGTTTGGAGACGTCTCTTTTATTGTTATTTATTACTTACACTGTAACTTAATGTTTTTATGGCTTTGCAAACAGTGGGTCCTCAATAAATATTTTTGATCCGTGTTAGCACAAATTAACTCACAATTATCTTGAAAAAGATCAGGCACAGCTAATGTTTAACTCTTGGTATTGTCTTAGGATGCTTCTATGCTGCTATGTTGTACTCCTAGGGAATTAGGACACCAGAATACACTTTCAAAAAGCCTATGCAAAATATAAGTTAGGAAACCAAACCTAGAAAGGAAAAGATCAAAAAATGCATCCCCAAACCAAACATAACCAAGTTTAGCTGATCATGCAGATGCTGCATTTCAGCCATTGGGAAACAGAAAGCTGATGGTGGTGCCCAGAAAGGCGTCCTCCTCCAGCCGTCACAATGCAGTGACACAGGCCCACAGTAACTTGGGTGGTTTTTGCTCATATCAGAGAAAGAGGGGGAGAGAAAAATGTACATCCCTTTGTATATGAATCTTAGCCTTTGCTGTAGGAATCTGTGTCAGTCCCCACTTCGAGTCACTTCTGGGGCTGACTATATAACAGCATCCGGCAGAGGGACCCCCAGAACAGGCTCCCCCAGGGAGCGGCTGCACTTTGTAACCCCAAGGACAGAGCAGTGCGGAGGACTCATGCCTTTCTTCGGTACCACTCCTTCTGGGGACCGCAATGCTTTGTTGTATGAGTTATGTTCATTTTACCCTGGCAGCCAGGGAAACAGAAGAAACGCCCCACCGCAGAGGGAAGCACTGATGTCTCGGAAGCCAGAACAACCTGCTTCTGCAGTGTCTGCATGTCAGCATCGCCTGGACCAGATGCCCTCACCCTAAGTTGTTCCACTGGCTCTTTTCTCACCGTGCTTTCTGCCCTCAAGGGATCGGGCAAACAACTCCATTTCAACTTTAATTTCACCCTGCAGGTCTCTTCTGTACCCAGAAACCAGAGCTATCCAGAACCGGAGTGATGCTTTTCAAAGGCGAGCTCTGCATTCTGTGCATAGAGGCACCACCTTTCTAAGCAGGATTGAGACGGGGAAAAGCTGACAGTGGCTAGACAAGTTTTTGTTCAGAAATCTCAGTAGACACTGCAGCAAGTTAACTGTGGCTGGGCTCTTTTTGCAAAAATAAAATCTACTGAAAACTAGGGCCATAAAATGATTTTCCCCTACCTGATCAAAAGAGTTTTTATTAAAAACACACACACACACAACACAGAAGGACAAATACTGTATGATTCTGCTTATACGAGGCTCCTAGACTAGTCAAATTCATAGAGACAGAATGGTGTAGGATGGTGGGTGCTGGGGCTGGGGGAGGGGATTGCAGAGTTGTTTCAGGGGTGCAGAGCTTCATTTTGGGAAGATGAGAAACATCTGGAGGGGGATGGTGGCGATGGCTGCACAACATGTGAATGCAATTAATGCCACCGAACCGCACACTTAAAAATGGTTAAAATGATAAATCTTATTTTACATGTATTTTGCCACAATTAGAAAAGAAAAAACTCAGAACAAAGACCACTAAGAGACTGCTGACTAAAGAGACAGCTCAAGAACCGCATCACTGCGAGGACTAAGAACACAGCACTTGAACAGAAACCGAAGCCTTAAGGACGGCGCTCCTCTCATTTTAAGATGCAGCTCCAAACCTGTGACAACAACTCCAAGGTCAAATGCAGTTATATGGAGGTCCCTGGAAGTTCTGAGCTCTTGATGCAATGCCCGGCACATAGTAGGAACTCTAGATATTTCCTGAATGTTCTAGATATCACTTGAATAAACAGCTCAAGGCTTAGGAATCCTGATGTGCAGGCCTTTCTCCTGGAGTAGAGCAGTGGTGGTGACACCTGCCCTCTGTGGGGTTCTCTCCTGAGGCACGAAATATTCTCTGCCCAGAAACATCAGGTGGTAAATTTCAGGTTATATTTTCCTACAATTAAAAAAAAAAAAGGAACAAAGCAAAACCCCTAACAATACCAAAGAATTAATTCCCCCTAGTTTGCCCCAGTGGCCATGACCCTGCCTTGTCATTTTAGAGAGGGTGGTCATATGGACTGTCAACGCCAGGGCCCGAGTCAGAGAACTGGCCGAGAACGGGGCGTTTCTGTCTCCAGGGACTCCGATGGCGTGTTTTGCAGACTGGTCTCAGTGACAAGACCCCCCAGCCTATGCTGGCCACCTGCAGATGGGGGTCAGCCTGAACCCCCAACTGAGGGAGGAACGGGGGGGAGGGACACAAGGAGAGCAGCAAAGTCGGGCAGGAGACGGGGCTGAGGAAAGCCCCACCTGAACTCAGATCTCCGATCACACCTCATCTGATCTCTTTCCGCTTGCCCAAGTAAAACACCATCCTCATCTTCCCTCCTGCCTGCCGGGTCACACCCCAACAGTCGGTTAACCTTCTTCCCACAATGTGGAGTTCCAGAACTGCCTGGGTTCCGATCCTTTCTTACGCTGTTTACTTTTAGGCATTTAAATATGACAATTACTTTCCTAGGGCTCTTGGCATGCTGTCCCCAGGGCACAGGCAGTTCCCACCTAATTGCAAGCTGCCCCCAGGCCTGGCCAGTCCTTACATCTCACATGGGCACAAATCACTGGTGCCACTGGCCTTGAGTCAGACAGATAAACTCTTCCCTGTGCGGTCTGCCCCCGCCCCGGCCCCCCAGTCAGCACCAAGGGGCCAAGATGGGATGCTTATGTCCCAGGGCTGGATGTTTGATTACCTTTATTATCTGAGCTTGCTTTGGCTATAAATTTTATTAGTGGCCATAAAATTATCCATCCACAGCATTTGACTCAGTGACCTCTTGCAAAAGAAAATTCCACACACTGGTGCTCCACAGGGCCTAGGAGAGCTGCCTTTCATTCACCCTCGATTTACAGCCTCACCTTCATCCAGGGTTCTGTCTTGTGTGATGAGACTGAGCAAATAGAACAGGCTGCTCATCTTTCACGATACCCGTTATCAGGGCTTCAATCTGGCCCCTCAGCACCTGGTGACTGTTTTCCTTTATTCTTTGTGTTGCTAGAAGGTAAAGGGGCAGGGCCGCCCACATGCTTTAGAAAAGACTGAGGCAGAGGATGAAGCAAAGGGCCAGTTGCATTTCTATTTTTGGATTCTTCTCTTAGATTTCTTAGTTCCAAGATGTGTATCTTAAGGCAGAGCTCAAATATTCTTTTAAAGTATACCTTATAACAAATGATAAAGTCTGTAGTACTTCTATATAGAGATGCACGTAAATACGTTCACTCACAATACTTTTAACACTTAATCCTCAATTATGTTTTGTGGGGTGGCTCTGGTGACATATTCAATGACATATAATTATACAAGGAGTCCAGTTGACACGATGAGATTAGCTCCAGCCTGAGAGAACTGAGGGGCGGCATAAAGCATCCTCATAAACATCAATACACTCATTGCCATTTTTGAGCACTTACCACGAGCCAGGTTCTGTTCTGAGAGCTTTATATATGTGTTGCCATATTTAATGCTGGCAACAACCCTATGAAGAAGGCACAACTATCATCAAATAATAGCTTAAACTCTGTCAGCCGCATGGCAACACCCTGGGGCAGGTAATGCCACTGGGCTTGGTTTCTTTCTATCCTTGAGTTTTATCTTGCACTATTCCCATCACCCAGAGAATCTACAGCTTTTCAGCTATGGCTGCCCTGTTTAGAAAATGGGGTAACAGCAAAGGATTTGATACAGAGCAAAGAACCATTTGAATAATTTCTCAGTATGCACAAAAGCCTTGTTCTAGCTAGTGTTTGCAGTTTTTATGATCAAATGAAAGTAAAATCAAATGATCTGAATCTTGATGTAATTGATTCCATTTTCAATTTGCAACTAAGCAAATTCAGACTGAGTAGAGGAGTCAAGAGGAAATCACCACCCTAATCAACCCAACGCTGACATCAGGGTAGGCCCGAGGCTGCTTGTACGTGAGCTCCCAAGACCTGGGCGGACCAACCCCTTTCTTCAGACGCTGAATCACCCGGGGCTGCTCTTCTGTTGGGGGAAGGTTACCATTGCTTCCCACCCCCGAATACTCAACCAGGAGCCAGTGCCCAAGAAAGCACACCCTGAGCTCCCTTCCCACAGTGAACGATCAGGGCCGCCCCCGCCATGCGTTCCCCCAAGCCTGTCCTTAGAAAATCAGAGCATTTGTTTGTTTTGTAACTGCTTGTCACTGGTCTCTCTCCCCACCTAGATGGCAGCCCTGAGAGGACTGGGTCCTGCTCACCTCAGTATGAGCAGCATAGCATACTGTTTGGCTATGGAATATATCTAATAAATACATCAATTAATACATTAATATAACATGCAAATAAAAACAAAATTTAGTTGGGTTGGGATTGCTGGAAATTTGTTTGTTTTTGAAGGATAAAGATTATTTTCACCTGATTAAAAAAACTATGAATAGGGTACATAAAGCTTTATTGGATAAAAATAAGCTATTTCAGCATAGACTTCATTCATTATAGTGGTGAGACAAATGATTGGAGTAGGGGAAAGACCAGCAAGGAACAAAGAGAGCAAAGAAAAAGAGAGGAATAGGAGAAAGAGGAAGAAAGAGAAAAGAGAAAAACAAAAAGAAATTTACATGAAAAGATGAAAAAAGGGAGAGGAGACCAGGAATTGTTCCTCTCTGCCAGCTTGAACGTGAGCATGTGACAGCCGCAGCTGGGGAGCTGGAATTCTCTGGAATATTCAGTAGGTGATCCTAGGAACACGGCTTCCAGCAGAGGAGAAGTCAAGCCCAGAGGGGGAAGTCCCACCAGCCTGCCCCTCCTGGACCCACACAAGAGACTCAGCTACGCTCAGCATCCGGAGACGCTAGAAGATAAAATGTACGAACTGAGCAATTTAAAGATCATGTCACAAAATTGAGCCATTCTCTTTCCCTGTTGCATGAAAAAAAAAAAAATAGCTCTAACCTTTGAAGAAAAGGGCTTGGAGTTTTTATCAGAATACCTGCTTTATGTAATTTTGCAGAACGGCATTGTTTATTAGCTACGCTTCCAAGGGTAAACGCAATAAGATTACGGGACTGAACATTAGATTACCTGGAACTGATGCAGCATTGAATTCTAACACAGATCATGGCCTTTTCCACCCCTGTGTAAGCTGCTGGGTTTTGTCTGTAGAAGACATCACTGTGCATCTTTAAGAAGCAGTACCCTCCCAGGGTGTGTGTCATTGTTCTCTACCTAAGTTTTGGCTAATGCGTGGAAAACTTTCAAGAAAACCCAGCAGCGCATTCTGGCCTGGAATTTAAAATGTGCATTCCTTGGAGGCATCTGACTTCCTCATATTTTCCTTGAGCTCTTGGGAGAAAAAGTCAAGAGGGACCTGTAGACAGTCCTTGGCTGTGACCCACCTACGTCTGCAGAATGGCCAGTTTGCTCAGTGCAAAAGCAACCTTGCATCCTGGGCAAAACTGAAGAAAGAATATTGGGAACTTACCATACAAAGGCAAGTGAAACACACACACACACACACACACACACCCCTCAGGGTGCCAGGGAAGGTAGAAGGGAAAGCCCACACAAGGCAGGGGAGGTCTGCAGCTGCTGGGGCCCCGACCTCAGGAACCGCATGAGCACAGGTATACAGGGCTCACATGAGCCGGGTAGGGCTTTTCCTTGTTTGGAGTCCTTCAAGGAAGCTGGCAGCAGTGGGGCTGGCTCTAGATTGTAAGATTTACCCTGCTTTACCCTGGTCAGCTCCAATCTATAGCCACAAAGGAGAGACGCCCAGACCAGAGACCGGCTGGGCCAAATGGAATTGCCAGTGTAATCCCAGTGCCTAGCAAAGGGTGTGTCATGCCTCAGGCCCTGGGTAAAGGTTGCACTGAATGCTAAGAACTCATTCGGGGCCTGGCTTGGTTGGTAACAACATGAGGCATTTTAGCAAGTCATCTCCCCTCTCTCAGCCCCAACTCCGCCGGCTGGGGGAACTCATAAGTCGGTGTCTGGGATGAAATAAGATAAGGCAGCCTAATGTGCTTTGTGGTTCCTAAAGTCATAATCAAATATAAAGCAAGGATATTTAGAAGTACTCCTGTTTCATCTTTAAAGTATGTCCCCAACTTAACATTTACATGCCTTTAGGCAAAAATATACAAATACATCAATGCCAACAACAACAACGACAAACATTGCCCAGCACTGTCTCAAACCATCCACGGTGAACACGGATCAGATTTTGTTTAAGAGCCAGCTGGTTGCTCCAAAGCGATGCACAGGCTTTCATGGTTCCAGCTTTGAGCTGACCTCACACATTCTACTTACCAGCTGCAGAAATGCCAAATGCTACACCATCCAAAAACCAATTTTCAAAAAAAAAATTAAAAGCAGAGCTGGAAAAGTCCTTAGGTATATCTAGGGCAACCTTCACGTGTAAACATGAAGAGACGTGGCCTGAACTGGTGAGATGAGTTGTCCAGAACCACACATCTAGTTCGCGGCACAGCAGTAAACTGCAGTACTCCCTCATGCTTATCAAAACTCCAACAACAGCACAACAGAACTCTAAAATATTTGAAAATCCCTGAAATACACAGAGGGAAGGAGTTAGTCTCTGTGGTTAGCAATAAGTCAGGGGCTCAGTTCTAGCCAAATGGCCGGATGTGGGACATTAATAACGTCAATTAACCTCTTTGTAACATAGCTTCCAAAATCAGAGATCTGCCATAAAGAATATTAAACAAAAACACTCTCAAGCGTCCTTCTCCTCAAATAACAATGGCTTAAGACTCAAAACCAATGCTGTCAAGCCTCTCATTGAAACCCTGCACAAGAGTGGGCAAACACTTGTGGGCTGACCCAAAGTAACCCTGTGAAGAAGTCTAGGATTGTTCCTCTGTCTCTTTCTTCTCAGTCTAGGATCACTTACTCTGTAAAGCTGGTAATTTAAATGCTCACGCATTCCTACACGCCCAGAATCCAGAGAATAGCTCAGCAGGATTGCTTACTGGGAATCTCTGGATCCTTAATCCTAATCAGGACTGATCCTAATCCCACCACCAGACCCATGACAGGCTTTGCATTCGATGGCTTTCTAATAAATCAGTTCACTCAGAGGATTTTGATTATTAAGAAAATATACTTATTTACACATGCATGTTTTAATTGTATATTTCGCTAGTAAAAATAACATTAAGAATGCTTTAGAAGCTTAGTAATCTTTGAGTATTCCTTAAATCCTTCCTCAACCCTGAATTCTCAAATTTACAGATATTTAAAAATCCTGGGGGGGGCAGCCCGGTGGCGCAGCGGTTAAGTGTGTATGTTCCGCTACGGCGGCCCAGGGTTCGCCGGTTCAGATCCCCGGTGCAGACATGGCACCGCTTGGCAAGCCATGCTGTGGCAGGCGACCCACATATAAAGTAGAGGAAGATGGGCATGGATGTGAGCTCAGGGCTGGCCTTCCTCAGCAGAAAGAGGAGGATTGGCAGCGGATGTTAGCTCTGGGCTAATCTGCCTAAAAAAAAAAAAAATCCTGGGGCTCACAAGTTGTAAAGCTAAATTCCAAAATTAAATTTGCCGTTGTCAGGTTTCTTCAAGTCCGTACCATTTTTTCTGCACCCCCTTAGCAAAGAGACAAAGATTTTCTGTGTGAGTTGACACCAGAGAATTGTGTAATCTCATTATGTCTTCACTAAATAAATATTCTACCTTTTTTCTGTTGAGGCAGTAACATTCCATCCAGTGTCCTAATTTCTTCACTTGATGGTTCTGCTCAAATTTCTTCTGTGTTCATTTAAGATGTTGGTTTTCTCTTCTATTGTACATGCTATGGCTTTTCCCAAAGCTCGGCTATACTTTCCACTTGTTGGAACTTTATAATATGGGTCAGGCCCAGCAAAGTCAATACCAACTAAGTTATTGTGAGCCTATTTAACTAGATTCCTCAGCTAACAAACCAGAGCCAGCAAGATTGGCAGACCCCGACACCTCAGGGATCTCAGCCAGGATGCTTTATTCTCAGAGCTGGACCCGGGAGTTCATCTCTTCCATATCTGCCCTTTTGTTACAAACCTTGAGTCCCTGGAGTCTGCTATTTAAAATAGAGCCAATCTTTTGGGACTCTTGTCTTTCATACAAACTTGAAAAGCTATTCATCCAATGCTGAGTTAAAAGACTCTAAACTGCATTAAAAAATCAGTCTCATGCAATTCCACCCAAAGTGAATTATTCTCAAACAACCTCTTGAAAGAAAGCAACAGGACCATCTCAGCTAAGTCTGTCTGTCATCTCTCAACTCCCCCAAACCATGGTTCTATCCTTAATAGGCAGGAACTTGGAAGTCTGAAGGGCTTCCACACGTTGGGCAATCATACAAACAGACGCAGCTTCTCAGATCCAGAGTGTGGAATCAACCAGGCCACCTGGAAAGAAGCTGATAGCCAAAAACTACAATTTCCAATTGAGTGCAAACTGAGAACACATAGAACTTGTAGTAAGCCCTTGTTAGAAGGGACAGCAACACATTCATTTTGGAGGGTCGGTTCCATGAAGGCAGGAAAGAAATCTTGCCTTTGGAGTAAACTTTACTACTCTGAGTAACTCTCTTGGAGTGCGTATTGAAAACCCTGCTATTTGGATTTCTACATGACTTACCAACCAGCAGGTTCGTAAGACATTGGCAAGAGCAAAGCAAAATGCATGCATTTTATAGTTAGCTTAAGATTTAGTAGATTTTTTTCCCCAGAGCCTAAGATGAGGCCAAAGTAAACAAACACACACCCATGTGCGTCCACACTCACACACACCCCAGAAGTGCTCTTCCAAGAGAGGCTCAAGCAGCGTCTTTGAGAAAGAATGACTAAGCCTCCTCTGTGGGAAAGAATGCTAAGAAACAATTTATGAAATACACAAAGACACACTGGAGAATCAGTAACCCGTCTACTGAGGAAGTACTTGGAATAAAGAACCTCTAATTAGATTGGTCCTAAAAGGAACACATTCTAAAAGTGAGGTTCCCAAAACTTATGGAAGTTCCTTCCTTCCATAGGGACCTTTAAGAACCTTCAAAGTATCTAGAATGACTCCAGTGTGGATCTCCTGTGAGGCAGAGATGTACCAGACGCCTGGAGGAAAACCCTTCTCAAGCATGAGTTTTCTGATGTGTCAACACTTCCAATGTCTAGAATCTAAACCACTGCACCCTCTAACCATTAAATTGTAATTTCATTAATGTCCCAGACAGACCTTAGCCTAGGGTGAACCTAACACGGACCATGCTCATCCATTGTCTCAGCTGATTGCTAAGAAAGTCTTCAGTGTTACATATCTATGACAATCATATGTCTTCCATTTTTCAGCCTCATTCAATTTAAAATATTTCATGCTTTTGTCTCCCTAAGGTGATTTATATGTGTCAAATACTATCTCCTGAATTTTGGTTCAGGAGTCACGCTCACTCTAGATTACAGGCTTACTATCAATTTTTAACTAGTCATTGGGAAGGAAAAGTCAGTATTTATGAAAGATGCTTTATCTTCAAATTCTAAACCCCCCCTCCCTGCAATCCAGGTCACCATGGGGATCATTTGCTAGACTCAGGGTCAAACATAAAAAGGCAGGAGTGGGAACGAGAGGCGTGGGCTCCTTCTCTCTCCGGTCTGCCTGCCAAACCACAGACCGGAGGGACTCAGATGAAGGCACCCTGTTTAAAGGAACTTTGTTCTGTTGGTGCTTTGTTTAAATCCCAGAGTGGGAGATGACCCACAATAAGCCACTTGAACCTTTTTTCTCTGTAAGTCTCCAGTTGAAATACAGTATGTGGGAGTCCTTTCAATAGTAGTTATGCGGGCCTTTTCAGAAACTAAATTTGAATACTCTGTAGTAAACAATTGGGAGTATAACTGCTCAACAACAGGCTTGAAAGCTAATGGCAGCCCCTACCAGCCTCGCCCTACCACGTTCTGGCCAGGCCCTCTGGGGCTCCCCAACAGGCGGCCCTGTTTCAACCTTCCTAGTCATGAGCCAGGAGCCCCAGCCCTGGGAGACCCAACCCTCTTCCCTGTTGACTGCTGTTATTTGCACTGTTGCTTATCTATTCGAAGCTGGAGTAATAAGAACAAACTCAGCTAAACTAAATTGCTCCTTTGTTTGCCATTATCATAAAAATTTTATGTAGGAACTAATAAAAACATGCTTTACATGCACAGTTACATGGGTTTACACAGGCAATAATATCCAGCAAGTTCTATCCATAAATTCAGTTATAGACACTTAGGAATAAATATTTTATCTTTCCCAATGTTTTCACTTATTGGAGGGAAGGTGTGAATACAGAGGCATATGGCTGATCTGCAGCTTCTAAGGGCCCTAAAGTCCTCTGGATGCCTCTCTGTGAGACCAGAAAGGTCTTCTCAGAAATTTCTGGATAGTTTTCACAATTCTTGAGCCTCTTAAGAACTCAATATTGATCATAGCTTCAATCTCAGTAAATGGGAAGCTTTTTAGAAAGCATTTAAAAAATAAATCACTTTTGAAATGAGTTCAGGATTTTCTTAGAATTTTTTTAAGCAAACAAAAAGATCCAATTCTCTTCCCAAGGGGGACCCTGGAGCAGATTTACAACAGATTTAATTAAAGAAGCTTTACTGAAATCCAA
Source organism: Equus przewalskii (assembly GCF_037783145.1). Lineage (NCBI taxonomy): Eukaryota > Metazoa > Chordata > Mammalia > Perissodactyla > Equidae > Equus > Equus przewalskii. The sequence continues at coordinate 4,948,120 of NC_091861.1, read as the reverse complement.
ACCTAACAAAAAACATTGGGATCATTAGATATTCAGCTTTCCTTCTTGGATGCAGTCTCAAGTGCACTGAATGAGTTGGGTTTTTTGCTTTATATTTTCCTTCCTTCTAGATCCGCACTGTCCAATAGAAATATAATGAATGGGAGCCACAAATGTAAGCCACATGTATAATTTTCAATTTTCTAGTAGCCACATTAAAAAAGAAACAGGTGAAATTAATTTAAATAATATATTTTATTTAACCCAATGTATCCAAAATATTATCATTTCAACATGTAATTAACCTAAAAAATCTTCCTAATGAGATATTTTACATTCTTTTTTCATGTACTAAGTCTTGGAAATCTAATGTGTATTTTACTTACAGCACAATTCAATTCAGACTAGCCACATCTTGAATGCTCAGTAGCTACAAATGGCCAGTGGCTACCATATTGATCTAGAGGGTCCTCGACTAGCCAAGAAAAGATAACCTCAAAGAAATTTCATTAGTCATATGATTGCTTTGTACCCCGTAGGCACACTTCCGCCAGGTTATAATTATGAATCTAGAATACTATAAACTCAGAAAATATTAAAATTTTATGTGATTTTAAAAGGCCAATTTTTTTCCATCTGTAACTCATAGTAAATTAGGCAAAGGTCAAGTAAACTAGGTGAAAAGGAGAAATACTTAGGGCAGCCCCCCAAAATGCCTATGTCAACAGTTATGAAAGGGAAGCCAGAAAGTGTTACCAATCTAACCCTCTAGCAGCCTTCAGAGGCCCCTGCAGCCACTTAAATATAGTCTGCCCTCTGCTTTCGCACGCTCCACGTCTGCAGTTAACCAACCACAGATAGAAAGACCTAGGATGGTTGTGTCAGTACTGAACACACACACTTCTTTTTTCTTGTCATTATTCCCTAAACAACACAGTATAGCAACTATTTACATAGCATTTGCATGGTATTAGGTATTATAAGTAACCTAGAGATGATTTAAACGGTACAGGAGGAAGCGTGTAAGTTATATGAAAATGCTACGCCATTTGATATAAGGAACTTGAGCATCTGCATCCGTGGATTTAAAATGGGGGGTGGGGAGGCTGGAACCAATCCATCGACGGGTAACGAGGGACAATTATACAGACCACAGTGAAGTCTCTTCTATATAAAACTGCACCCTTGAAAAATGAAAAGCCAAATTTTTTCCATCTAACATTTCTTTTTCACAGAAACTATGCACCAAATTTCTGTAACCTTTTTAAAAAAAATGTTGTCTTCTATTACTCTTCCATCATCACTCTGTTTCTTAGAATAGATACTAAAGAAGATGTCCATATTTTTGAAAGTGAGGGATTAAACTGAAAAGCTGGTATTGCAGCTCCGATTTTTTACAGTAATCTTTGGCAAATTATTCAGCTTCTCTGTGATTAAATGTTGTCATCTGAAAAAATCACCCCAATACCTCTAAATCTGTGTTATGTCTTGCAAGTGTTGGGTATATTTCTGACTTGATGTGTTATTATATTTAATAATGCACATTGATGCATGTTAAGCAAGTTGTTCTGGAGGACAGGGGACAGAATTGCTGAGTATACCCTTTACTGAGCTAACCAAAGCCCTGTATGCATAGAAATGCTTAATTATCACATGTGTTGCTGCCATCAACCCATAAAATGCATGAAAGTGCTGAGATAAGGGCTCTGAGTAAATGCAAAGGTATTTTTTATCTGTTTCTAGATTCATAAGAATGTGATGTCTCAAGATAAAATAAAGAATCTCAAAATGATCTTTTTTTCTTCTTAAGGACAAAGGAAAGACTTTCTTGGCAATAAGCTGGATTGATAACAGGGGAATGCGAGAATGATCTCCAAGGCTCTGATCTGTTTTTGCACATTTTACATCAAATAAAGAAAAGTCAGCCACATATAAAATGCACATTTAAAGGTCCTTACCCCCCTCCCTTCCACTCCACATGTGAAAATATCTTTCACAGAATGGGAGTGGGTTTGGATTCCAGAGCATCTAGCCTTGGTCTCCCAGTGAACGAAAGGATGGTGTAAATGAAATATACCCTCAGAGCAGAAGTGTTCTAATCTGAACATTTAGAATAAGCCACTAAGACAACCAATTAACTGTAATAATGTTACTGCTAAAAGATCTTCAAAAAGAGACAAGACAACTAAATGCAACCAACCTAATCCTAGATTGAACCCTGTACTGGAGGGGAAACAACGTTACAAAGGACATTATTGGGTCAGTTGAAAAAAAAAATTGGAATATAAATGGTAGATTAGATAAAAGTACTCATCAATGTCAATTTTTACTGAAGTTGATAACTGTACTCTGGCTACACAAAAGACTATCTCATTTCCTAGGAAATACACATTGAAGTACTTAGGCATAAAGGTCCCTTATTAAAGGTATGCATCTTATTCTCAAATGGTTCTGAAAAAAAAAAGTAGTGAATAGTTAATTTGGGAATATGGGTGTCCTTTGCACAATTTTTATTCTTGCAACTTTTTTGTAAATTAAAAATTATTTCAAAAAATTTCCAATTCCCTTAAGACTGAATATACATGGTGGGGAAAAAATTCTTCTGAGTTGACTTTTTCTTTTAGGAATTTATATTGGGCAATAATCTCTTGTCTTCCTTACCTAATTTGCACAGCAAGCCTCTGGACTTTGTAAACGATGTAAAGCGATGACCTGGCTCACATCTGGTAAAGGGCTCGCCCCTCCTCACCCCACCCCTGGCTCTAGCTATGAGCTTGAGCCTGTCTTCTTGACTTCTCCATAGAAAGAAGTGTGGGCTTTGGGCCTTGGGCCTTGGGCCTCAGTATTGACCCAGGCGTCAGTCTACGGCTCTCATTTCTGTGGAAAGAGATCCAAGAGGCCTCTGTTGATGGTTCAAGCAATCCTCACAGTGGCTCTCAAAGCTGATGAGACTCTCAGGAAGGCGATAACCACAGGCTCCTTGGAAGCCTGGCTGCCAAGACTGCCGCCACCGGCAGCCAGGGTTATGGAGGGTCCAGGTACCTGTGGGAACCGCCTGGGTCACGGAGCAGAGAAACTGGCCTGTGAGGGCATTTTTACTGCCTTCCTCTTCCCCATGCCCAGGAAGCTCACTTACATTGAAACAACCTAATCCTTTAGTTTAATACCAAAACCTGCAAGTAAAAGAGAATCATGGAAGCAGAACAGAGCCAAACCTTAGAGTCAGCAAATCCACCCTCTCTCCTGATGCAGGAGTTCTTTTCAGGGTACTTGGTCATGCAGCCCCTTTTTGGGGATCCCTCAGAGACAAGAAGTTCCCTACTTTGAAGGCAATACATCCCACCGTTGGATAACTCTTGTTAGAAAGTTCTCCTTTGCGGTCAGCCCGAAACTGCTTCCCTAAAATGGAAGAAATCTGAGAGCAGGAACTTGTCTTCATCGGGGCCTCCTCCACAGAGCCTTGACAGCAGGCACACAAGGGCATGAATAAATCAATTAACGGACAGGCTGCGCATTGGCTCTTCTTCCATCCTCAGGAGCAATAAAAATTATCCCGTCTCTTCCAAGATACAGTATCTCAAACACTTGAAGACACTTTCACGTTTCCCTTCTGTCTTCTCTTGTCCAGCCGAACATCTCCCAATTCCCATAACCTCATACTACACAATTCATGAAACATGGCCAGTTATTGTCACTGATCTTCCTTCACTTATTCACAAATCATTCATTTACTTATTTGTTTATTTCCAAAAGGAATTTGTCATTAAAAAAAGGCAAATATAACAAAATTAATAACATAGAAATGAGCATGTGGAAAACAGGGTCAAGAGAAGAGATCTAACACGACAAAGAAAAAGGTTACACAGTTCTTATGACTGATTTTACAACCTGATTCTAACGTGTCTGGCACAAAGGTGACTGGGAAACATTACGAGTTTCATAACTCCTAATTAGGAGAATGAAACAGACCAGTTCCTCAGGAGGGACAAGGTCATTCCCTGTATCAAGGACAGATGTCTTGTGTGGGGCACTGAGCCATGTAACGGATAGTCAGTGTCTTGACTTGAAATTCACAGCAAATGCTGAAGCAAAGTTAAAATAGTTGTTTCTTACAATAATTTTTGATGACAGCTTGAAGGTAGAAGATCAAGACACAAGTCAGAGTGGGCAATTATAAAAAGGTTAAGTGGATTTGGTCCAAAGATGTAAATATATCCTTCAATATTTTCACTTTCCTCCAGGATGTAACTTAGAATAGCTGGATAATTTGTTAGTCATGCTTTAAATGACTGACCCTTAACAAAACTGCTCCTCCCGTGGAATTTTGAGCACCAGAGAGAAGAAAGTTTGAGGTTACCCTCTCTTGTAGAATCCGAAGTACACTGATCCTACATTCTTGATGAAGTGTCCTCATAAATTTTGGAGACCAGATAAACAAGGGTAAAGTTAGTATTTCGTTATAAAAACAAAGATCCTAACCAAGATGTCAGAACCTTATTTCTGCAATACAGAAAGAGGCCACAGAGGCACCTACTCATAAAGCCAGGGCTTTCTGCAGGACATAGTTTTGGGAGGGTAGACTGCCACAGCTATTAATTTTTACAACAATCCTGCTAGGTAGAAATTTTCCCCCCAGTTCTACAGATTCAGAAACTGAAGCTGAGGCTCAGAGAAGTTTGCCAGAGGTCACAGAGCTAGAAGCAGCCACGGAAGGATCTTCAGACTGACAGTCAGGCTGTCTGGCTCCAAGTTTTGTACTTTTCCCATTTTATGACCTGGCCTCCCTGGGTCACAGTATGGTGAGTAAATGCAATGTCTTATAATGTACATATCATGACATAATTATGAAGCTTTAGGGCTTCATCAGGATGCCCTGAGAGTCAAGTCAGGTCTAGGTATGGTGTGTTGGTAAAGATTTAAAAACCAACTTTCCAGGAAAAAAATACCATGATGTGTAGCCTTGACAATTTCCAAGGCGTAAATATTCCCACCATGGCACAGGCATAGGTCCAGCACACCAATGGGTCTGGAGGACTTGCCCCAGGTTGTGGTATCCAAGAAAGTCTACTTGAACCTGGTTTATTCCTCAGCGAACAGGGAAGTTCCATATTTTCCTTATGTTGTATCCCCTCCACCGCCAGTTAACTTATCTTTTATTTCATAATTTGAGCCATTTCTGGAAAAGGAAAGGGGACAGACAGAATGGACCACATATGGACCAAGGCAAGTAAAATAAGATCATATGTTGTTGAAAGACCAGGGCATCCTTAAAGCACCCTAATAGTGACTTTATCTTCAATACACACATGTGCCCAGGACTACTAGAGTTTGAACCTGATTTTACACTCTCATTGCTCAATGTTGGAACCAAAATCAAACTGCTTACCATTCTATTAGGTCTATAATACTACAGATATGGGTAAATTAAAAAAAAAACAACCGCAAAACTTTGTTCAAGAAGCACATAGTAGGGCATAAATAAATGCTTCTTACATTTAGCAATTTTATGTACTAAGAAGATACCTTAAAGGTATTTCTTATGCTTTTTAATTATTAAAAAAAACCCCTCCTGGTTAAAGACGGTGGGTTAAATCTACTCATTTAGCATTGCTCTTTCCTGAAATCCTATTAAAATGACAATAAATGACTTTTAAGAGGGCATAAACTCCCAAGGCCAAAGAAAATGGGAGAGGAAGCAAATGCAACATAATTTTGGAAGCTGGAAGCAAGATGGGTGAGTGGCAACTCACTTAGCAGACCCAAGAAAGGTGAGTCTCAAGATGGCCATGGGCGAAGCTGCGAACAATCAAGCTTACACCTTAAAACCCTTACTAAAAGGCTCAAGAACTGACAGCACCAGATACCACTGGAAGTAGGGGTGATGGCGGAGCGAAACCAAGGAGACTGGCTGACACCGTTTAAGAAGCAGTTAGAGCTGTGGCTCCTTCCTCTGCTCTAGGTGATTGCACGTCTCCATCCCGGCAGAACCTGAATGTATTGTTATTTTAAAATAACAGGAAGTCCATTATATGTTGGCATAAATAATATATTTTATGAAATATATTTTCCCAAATAAAAAGGTTTACTGAGAAGACTGACATTGTTTTATACTTTCACAAATTTCTTTACGGCCTGCCTTAGTTGTTTCAGCTACGTGGCTTATGTCTGCATATGTTCTCTCAGTTAAATACATGGAGAAAATCCAGCCTCAGACAGATATGTAGTTGGTAAATAGAGGACTATTTTAATAGCCTTTTCAGATAATTGTGGACATTCTTCTTTGATACTATAATAAAAATTGACAAATAGTGGTTTCTTAAAGTTTCATTAAAATGAGCAATCTGAAACTACATTAATAAACACTTAGTACTCCATTGTACTAAAATCCATTAGGCTACCTTGCACCTTGAATGGATATTATGTTACAAGATTTTGTAACATAATGCATAAGTCACTTGGAAAATATTGGTTTATTGAGTATCCATATCTTCCAGATGTTGATACATCCATTATACAATATCAAAAAATCACATTTCTTAACATCACCACTCATCTTATCAGGCAAGTCTTTAAGTATTGGGAAGTTTTCAGGCTCATGGTGGCAGAATCAAGTTTTCTAAACTTTGAACCTTTAGGTGAAAGCTCAAACTTCACCATTGGTAAACCAACCCTGTCCGTTTTCCTCTAAGTGGCAAGCTCTTGCATTCATTTTTGAGAAAATATCTGCAAAATACTTAAGTCTGAACAACCACGGTTTGTCTGTCAGTTATTCTTTCAAGTAAAAATGTATTTCATGGAGCTTGGGAAAAAAAGCCAGTAGTTTGCAACTCAGACAATTGCACAAGAGCTTTTCCTTGGGACAACCATCGTAGCCACCTAAGTACTTCACACTTCATCACACACTTCTAGATTTAATGAAATTAATGATTTTTATTGCTTTATCAAGGACATTCTGAAGTGGAAATGTACTTTTCAAAAGAACTCCAAACGTGTAATGATGAAGAATACAATGACTAACATAGTTTGGTGCCACAGCCTTGATTCATGCAGACATGCCAGCAGTGGCACCATTGTTGCCTTTGCACCATCAAAGCAAATGTCAACACAGAAAAAAGACAATAATGGCTGAGAATTATAAGAAAATAGTTGTGATCTCATGGACCCACTGATAGGGTCTTGGGGACTCAAATGGTCCATGGAATACACTTTGAGAACTACTGGAACAGGTCATCTAAAACTAAATGAATCAAGTAGTTGCAACATAACAGGGTATGACATGGAGACAAATATTAAAGAAGCTCTGGAAAGCAGGAAATGTCCACCAGATTCCCAATGGTGGATTAGTGTCTTTCATATCAAGTCTTGTCAAATGTTTTAACTCTTAAACTTACGTGCATGTATTAACTTTGATTCAAAAAACTAATAGGCAAAAAATATTTTTAAATTTAAATATCATAAGTAACTTAAGCATTTTTCCAAAACATAATTCACTACTTCACATACTCCAGGGATCAGAATACCCCTTCAAAGCATAAATATGGCTACATACCACGAACTTGAAACATAATCTCCTTTTTCATGTTGATGTAATATAAACTATAGCCCCTCGTCAGCCAATTCCAGTAATAAAGGTAGATAAAGTACAACTTATTCCAGCTCTGCCAGGAGAGGCGTGTGCTTGTGTGCATGTGTAAATGTGTGTGCACATGTAAATACGTGTGCACGTGTAAATGTGTGTACACGAAGATGAGCTTTCTTTGAGAGGGGATACAGTGTGAACCCTTGAGTTTTTAAGCACCAGATGCAAGAGGGAATGACATCCCTTGGAATAAGCCTTCTGGCTGACTGGAGCCTGACTTCAGGGGCGGCCCTACCAGCCCCAGGACCACTGCCTCTCTTCTCTGATGTTCGCTGTTCCAGAGTCGCCTTACAGGAGACGCGCATATAGGTGACGTATGCACACTTCAAACCCCACAGTGGGATTTCTGTGGGAAGGTCCAAGGTTCCCCATCGAGTGGAGAGCGGCCCTCCTAGAATATACTCAGACTTAGAGCAGCATTCCTAATTGAAATACAATTCTAGACACATTGACTCTAAGGGCCAGGGAAGAAAGGCATTGAGAGTAGCACCGATATCCCTTCCCCCAGGAAGTGCAGTTGAGGCACCGTCTTTCCATGATGACTTAGGTTCACTTCTCTCCAGGGAAGGCGGGAGACAGATGTGGAAGGAACCAGAGACCTACTCAGTCACGCTCCTGTTTATGGTGAAAATACATTGGACCAGATTAATTAACATAGTCATTATCTTGGCAGTTTTCAAACATGCGACAAATGTGAACAGCATCACATGTGCAAGGCAGGAAAGAAAAGAACAAATCTGGGCAAATCAGGACTGTGACATTTATGTGACGAGGCATTTCAAGTAGCCATTTTTTTCTTCAGTAATTAAAAGTGCATAATTCTAATAGTCACTTCAGTCCCATTTTTCAAGGAAAACTATTTTCAATCTGAGCTACTTTATATACGTTTGTAATCCTTCAAAAAGTATCGATCCAGAAAGAAAGTTACCATGTACGACTTCATAGAGAGTAGGTTTGTTGATATTATAGCAAAAACACGAAAATGTCCAAGTCATGGGCCTTTCTCTTGCAAGATTAATTCTCTTCAAATACTAAATGTGAACCTTATGTGCCAGAACATCTCAGTCACAATAGTTTCCATGTCAGTCCTGGAAACACCTCCAGTCTCCTAGGGATGAGCACCAGAGAATCACCAGGCAGAGGGGTACCGGGCCTGCTCTTCAGTTTCTGAAGGGGAAGGCATGGACCGGGAGGACCTTTTAACTCAAGGTCTCAAAATGGCCTATTCTGGCCTGAATAGTTTAAGTACATATTAGGCCAAAGTTGGAAACGGTGGCCCAGGACCCTTGACATTTCCTGTGTGAATGACTAGAGGTTGGGGGAAGCACATAAGGGAGACAAGTGGGACTTGTACCTCATCTTTGATGCCTTCTCATGCTGCCCAGCCTGCACAGTCCACACCAACGCCCGGGCGGGTCGTGTCAGGGCAGCCCTGCCTGCTGCCATATCACGCACACAAGGAGGCAGGAAGATATTCATAAAGGTGGAATCAAGAGCTAGAATAGATAATATAGCCTCCACTTCATCCAATAACAAATTTTCTATTTATTTCTGGATTACTGCTCATTTAAACAGTCCATCTAATTCACAGCTATATAAATAACCAATATTAAGATGCATTTTTCCAGACACCTGGATGGAATTCATATCTGGCTTCCAGCCCATTTTCCCACAGCATGGCATCTTGCTTCTGCCCTGGCACTGACCCCTGTCTGACCTAAATTGGAGAGCTGTGCTCCAGGAGACCCCTGAAGAGAGGGACGAAGCCTTCCTCATCTTTATTCCCCAGCCCCTGACACCTGGCATATTGCAGATGTCTTAAAACACTGAATGAATGACAACACTGACTTGAATATATTCTTCAACTGAATTGTTTTTCTCCTCCCAGGATCAGTGAGTGACAAAGCGAGTAGTGACATTTGTCACGGGTTAAGCTGATGAAGTTATTCATCACTTATCTTATCAATGGATAGCTTTAAAAAGGAGGTTGTTTACAGGAGGAAACAATGCTAACGCAGGTCCTGAAGCCAGGTTAGTGGGATCCCTCTGACCCCTGCAGTGATTATGGACACCAAGACTAAGGGGTTTAGTGGGAGGGCAAGATTCTTCTGTGTTGTGGGTGGTCAGAGTCTAGTTCTCCATAGCTGCAACCCAGCTGGGCAGCAGGAGCCCCCTGAGCTCACCACCCAACAGTCTAGGTCATAGGTGCCCACCATTGAGGGCACATAAGTCACTCTGTGCTACTCCTTAAAGAACACCACTGGCTGCCCTCCCCCCTACACACACATACACATTAATGCAGGTAAAGGAGAGACAATTAGAACAGCCCATCACCCCTCACTGACTTCCTACACCAAGAAACAGTGAAAATAGGCAGAGCCCCACCTCCAGCATCTAAAGCACTGAGCTTTCTACTCCCGGGAACTAGCACAGTGCCTGGCTCAAAAAATGTCTGCTGAGTGGATGAAGAAATGGATGACTTTACACAGTGTGGTTATAACAGTGACACTGCGTTTCACGTCTAGCTATTGGCAAGACAGAGGGATATGGTGGAGAAGACACTGAACGAGAGCCAGAAGACATGGATTCTGGAAGAATTAGCTGCATAACCTTCTCCTGCTTCTCTTACCTACCCAGTCTCATCTGTACCCACCTCCCATACGCAGTGCAGCCTCGCCTCCAACCCTCAAGACCCTCATTCACCTGTCTCTGGACCGGAGGGCCCCACAGATCTCCCGGAGCCTGTGTGTTCAATACTGAACTCTGCTCCCTCTCTCTTCCCCCAGTCTCACCCCTTCAGTCTTCCCTGAACTAGTTGTGGCACCCAACACAGAAACTGGGGTGTCATCCTCAACTATCCTCTTCTTTGTCCTCAAAGCCACCAATCACGGCCTTTGGGCTTTATTCTAAATATCCATGAAGTCTGTCATCTGTCACCCCAGCCTTCTGCTGTGTCGTCCTCTAGACCTCATCACCTCCCGCATGAGCGCCCTGCCCACATCCCTTTCTCGCTCTGTCGGCAGCAGCATGCTCCCCACTGCCCACCTGAGTCACATCTATATTGGTTTCTCATCGCCTAACGAGCAGGGGCCTTGTGTGCAGCTAAGGGATAAAGTCCATGCTCTGCCTGCTTTCAATGCTCCACCTCCATCCCCTGCCTCTTCTCCAGCTCTCCAACAAGCCACTCTCACGACATCTTCATGCTTTCACATATCTATTCTTCTTTCCATCTTCTTGTAACCCTTTCCCCAGATCACCTCTCTCATCATAACAAGAGGGTATGGAGATTCAGGGTGCTATGATGCAACAGTGCTCTAGAGAGGGTTTAAGTACTTGGTTCTAAGAGACATTATATGTTACAATATACGTGCATTCAGTGGATGATGTTTACACAGATATTATGCTAGTAACATACATACCTTAGAAAACATTTAACGAACACTTACTGTAATTAATACACTTACACCAATTAACCCCAAATGCTACATTGGCTCTTTCTCCACTTAGCCTATTATATAGTTAGATGTTAGCAGCTACTTAGAAAAGGTTGAAGGTTTACAACGTTTAAATAAGTGACTTTCTTTTTAATTACTCTATTTTAGTTCTCATTGCCTTTTCTGCCAAATCTTTTCCATAAATTGCTAACAAATGATAGAATTAACTGATTTTCATTGCAAGTCCTTTTATTTCCTTTGCCCGCCCGTCCTCAGAGATGCAAATAAAGTGTGATCAATTCAAAACATAGGGGTGGGGTGAGGGAAAAAGTATGAATAATTTACAAGCTAAATAATTAGGTCTTTGAACTCTCAAGAGGTGATGTTGCAATTTAAAATAAAAAAGGAAGAAAGAAAAAGAAAGAAGACGGTGTGGGAGAGATGGGGAGAATGAAAACTGGGGTCTCCTTAATTAAATATGAACAATCATAAGGATAGGACTTACTTAATATTTAAAGTCAGATAAAACCAGAAGTTCCTCGTCAAGTTCACTATTAACCTAAAACTTATATTATTATGAACCTATAGAAATGCTACCTATCAAACTCCTTAATTCCAACAAATAACTAAGTAAATGCTCAATAAAACATTTGTTGGCTAAATTTTTCAGAGTCCAGAATGGTGGAATTCCTCTGTGCAGGTGGTGTCTATTTACATTCATTGGACCTCAGTTTCCTCATCTTTAAGATGAGAATAATGATCTGCTTCCTTCATAGGATGGTTATGAAGCTCAGCTGAGTGAAAAACCACACAGCACTAAGCATAGAGCCTGGCATATGGTGAGTACGCAGTCAGTGTTAGCTATAATTCTTTTTTATTTTTTTTAAGATTTTATTTTTTTCTTCCCAAAGCCCCCTGGTACATAGCTGTATATTTCAGTTGTGGGTCCTTCTAGTTGTGGGATGTGGGACGCCACCTCAACGTGGTGCCATGTCCACGCCCAGGATCCGAACCAGCAAAACCCTGGGCCACTGAAGCAGAGTGTGAGAACTTAACCACTCGGCCACGGGGCCTGCCCACTTACTTTTATTGTTAGGAAACTAAATTAATGATATTCACATATGGCTCCCAAAGTTGAGAGATAGTGAACTGGGTCACTTTGGAGAGAAACAGAACCAGGTAAGGATGAGCACTCTGAAAGGGAACGAGAAATGTGGAAAGCTCACAGGTGTCTGCTCACAGGCTCACGAGGCTGAGAGCAGAAGGGCACTTCAGCTTTCCTCTTGTAGATGGAGAACCTGCCGGAGGTCATGCTGTAAGTGGTAGAAGTGGGAACGGAATTAAGAGTTTTAGTTCTTTGCATTCTATTGTCTTCATGGTCTTCCTAAAATAAAGGCCATTTCCATGGCTGAAACACTTTCTGCAAGATTTAGCAATCCAGGCTCACATTCAGCAAGGAGCCAGGGCCTCAGCTCCTCAGCAGGTGGATTTATGGCCTTTTCCTAGAATCCCAAAGCTTCTAAACTACACTTATTAGAGGACAGCACATTCTGCTCTCACTTTTTCCAGAAAGCATCAGCTGCCACATTCATCTTTTCTACTCATTATTTGTGGACAAGAATTTTCATTTCTCTGCTACCTGTGCCTCCTTTCCCTCCTAATGGACTCAACAAATGGCCAGTTCCATAAACTATGACTAAGCTCTGGTTTTTCGAACAGAGTGTGTTTGGAACACGTGGGCAACCTAGCCTGACAGCAGCAGTTAAACCTCAGAAGCACCTGCGTTCCATCAAAAAGGCTATTTAGATGAGAAAGTACAGTCTGCCCTTAGAGGAAAACAAAATGCTGTTGTCTTCAACAAAAACTCCAACACAGAAGCTCGGCTGAAACGGGCTCTGAACGAATCTTGAGGCTACAGAGTGGGCCCTGCAAAATGGCTGTGTTCAGGATATTCATCATGAGATGCATGCCAAAAACTGATCTACGCCACACTCAGATGCAAGGGAGGCCTCAGCGTGCTGAATTCACCAGCTCCACCCCTGATTTTCAGGGGTGCGTGCGTTGTTCCAGGTATGCATACCTCACCTTTAAATGTGTTGTTAGGCTGCAGGAAGGCAGCACCATGCTCTACCAGCCGTCCATGTGAGTCGATTATGTAGAATTTCTCAGTACGAGATCTCGTTTTGCAACTGTGTGTGTGTGTGTGTGTGTATAAAAATACTATTTAAATCTAGTGCTTAGAACTCAAAAGACTATTTCAGAATGAATGACCTTAATCCTCACAACAATCTTAGGAGACAGATACTATGGAAGAGGACACTGAAGTTCCCATACTTGAGTAATTCACCAAATGTCACTCAGCTAAGAAGCAGCAGACGCAGAAGTCACACGCAGGCCTGGCTGCTCTTCCCTCCAGGCCAAAACTGAGTTCCACCGTCACTGAAGACGTTCAGGCCACAAGGTCCTTTCCAAAGGACATGTGTGAGGACATTGACCTTAACTACATTCCTCTGTGAAATTAAGACCACATTATTGACAGGGAATGGCCCTGTTTCCTTTTATTAATCTTAAGAACTTAATATACTTTACGATGAGATTCTAAATATTAGGCCTGTCATAAGTCTCCCTCTGAGGCAAGCTAAAGGAGGCCTCACTAGATGGCAGTATTGCTTACACAGCCTTTTTCATTTGTTTTTTTTGGCCCATCTGTGTCTCAAGCTTTGACCCGACCGGCCTCCCCACCTCCCAGTGAGAAGACGTAACACAGGGCATTTATTTCTACACTACAGAGCAATACAACATGAAACCTCACTTGGAAATCCTAGGGACACAGAATTGCCCAAAAGAAATGTTAGTAGAGTGGCTGTGGGTGGCTCCCCCCAGGAAGGCTGCCGTCTGACCAATCTGAGGAGCTGGCCCCCTTCCCTCAGGAGGGCGGAGCGGGACAAGGGCAAGTGCACAGGAAACCATGTTTGAATCCCAGCTCTGGCATTTCCTAGCTGCGTGACCTTAGGCAGGTCACTTGACATTTCTGGCCCTCGGTTTGTCATCTGTAATTCACAAGGGCAGCCTTCCCTTTGGCTCCCATTGGCGTCTCTGAGGTATGCTTGCTTCAACAGAAAGGGAGCATGTCACGAACAGGCTAATGGGTTCAACCTTCCCACTGATACTGTTCCTCACACCTAATCCACAGGGGCCGAGGGAAGCCAGCCTTGCTAAGGTGACGGACACTGTCAGATGGGCTCAGATTAGCGACGTAGTTAGAACACTCCTGGTCAGAGCCTTGTCCACGTGGCTGCTGCTCCCTCTGCTTTTCATCTGGCACCTTCTTGCTCCCCAGGGTCTCAGTCCTTCTCAGACACTCAGACCACTGCTGAAGGGTTACATTAACCCTTTGAGGCCGCTGGCGCAGCAGTAACACACTAAATGGTCCCCAGAGTCCTAAAATTATGACTAATATGCTTCCCAAACACTCAATTACTCCCTGGGAATGACTTAGGCACATGAAAAATATGACTCATTAACTGAGCCTCACAGATACCTCTGTAAGATAGAGGTCTGCTAATTTGTCATGCTGAAGACTCTTAGCACAGGGAAATCTCAATCCAAAATCAATTCGGTGTCTGCCTGCAGTGGGGCAGGCGAGGAGGGGGCTTCAATGTTCCAATTTACTGAAGATGCCAAATTATATAACAATGTTAAAAGAAAGCTTTACATTTTACAAATAAATATATGTGATAATAAAGCAAATATATTACAATTCTATGTCATCATAGGCATATAAATAAGGAAAGCGCAAAGTGTTCATTCAATAAGGATCACAGTCGAGGCCTGAATTACTTGATGTTTCAAATTAACTCCAAAATAACGAGGTTTTACTCTTTTGGATTATTTTAAATGCCACATCTCTACTATTCTGTAGAATTTTAAATGATTCAGGTCTATACGTTCCTTCCCCTCCTCTCTTAAAAAGGTCTTCAAATATGGAGAAAAACTGGGCCATGGGCCTTTCAATATTTTATCAATTTATTCACTAATGATGGAATGAGATCGTTCTACTTAGAATCTGGCCTTCTCAGGTAAGACATAGGGCACATGGGAAACGCTGGTTTCTGGTAATATGCAGAGGTGGCTGATGTGTTCTGAGTTGCTGGGTTACATCTATTTCACATGCTTGATATTCATTTTATGGTTTTGGTCTTATTTTTTCATCTACCACTGGTTTTTATATTGGAAAAGAGGGTCCTGATTCCATTCCATCCTGAGTCATGCAAACCTGAGTTGACTAAGAGAAGCTGACACTCAAGTTTCAAGTCACTTAACTGAGGGGTTACCACGTGCCAGACATGGTGCTAAGTATTCCACATACGTTATCTCATATGCTCCCCATAACAGCTTTGCAACTGTCCACTTTGCAGAGGACAAAATACAGACACATAACAGTTAAGAAGCCTGTCGAGGTCACACAGAAGGAAAGAAGCTGGGCTTTTATTCCTGTTGCATGAGCAGCAAATCCAGCATGATGCAACCCCGAGTCCCTCATTGTTTGAGACTTGGATAAAACCACTGATTACTATCAGCCTCAGACTTTCGAAAAAAATCTGTTTACTTTGTCATTAAAAAAAAAAAAAGCAATAGCTGTTGTTACCCCTTTAGCCAGCTCACTGTGGACAGTAGGTATTCCTTAGTTCCTTTCCTCAACTCTATGAAGAAAGCAAATATTTTGCCTGAGGAAACCAGCACTGGGGAGGATGGCTCAAATGAGACAGGATGTGGGAAGCTATCTAAAACAAAAGATAACTGTGAAAAAGAGTCCACAGCTCTCTCTGACCATGATTTCACCTCTCCCACCCCCTCCAGCTGCAGCAGTCCTCAGCTCCGCCTCCGCCCCGGCCTAGCCCTGGGGAGCTGGAGGGAGAGGTCAGCCAGTCCCCTGAGCCTGGGGGATGACAGCCACATTCCCACCACCTCTCTCCATCCACCCCACTCATCACACACACAAGGGCAGGGAACCAGCACTTTACCCACTATTTCTAGCCTCTCCCTGAGGCCTAGAAATATTTCTAAAGAAGAAAAACAAAAATAGTGACTACTTCACCAATTTAACCCAAATTATCAGCTTGGTCATTAGAAAAGGAATGGAACCCCTCCAGCACTGGTCAGAATAGGCCCTCAGCTCACTGACCTACCCCAGGTAGCGTTCCAAGAAGTGCCATTTACATTTACACCTGTGGTTGTGAAAGCACAAACTCATTTTCAAGGTATTTTATAAGTTCAGAGGAGGAGGCTCTTTTTTCACAAAAAGACTCCATGTACTTAAGTTAATCATTCCCCCTTGTCTCTGTGAACTTTTTGTTCATTTTGCCGGCTCTTCCAGCATTCTCCTCCATCCGTAGAAGGGCATCTGTGGATACGACGCTTTCTTCACTGTCTTTGCTTTACCTTTCCTTTTCAAAAAATCTTTTCCCCTTCCCTTTATTTCTCTCCAATCAAAGAACATGAATGGGAATTCTCCACTGCTGACCAGCTGTAAAGATCTACACCTGCTCTTTTTCCAGAAGTAGTTCAGCAAGAAAGGAGCAGCATGGGTATGCCTCACCTCCTCAATTCGACTTTCACCTTTCATCCACCTATCTATCATCCATCCATCCATCAACCTATATCTATCTATCTGTCATCTATCTGCAGTGGGTTAAATAGTGTCCCCCCAAAATTCACATCCACCCAGAACCTCACGACCTGTGACCTTATTTGGAAATAAGGTCTTTGTAGATGTCATTAATTAAAGATTGAGATGAAATCATGTTCGATTTGGGTGGACCCTAAACCCAATGATCAGTGTCCTTATAATAAGAGGAGAGGACACAGGGAGAAGAGACACAGAGAGGAGAGGCCCACATGAAGAGAGGGGCAGAGATTGAAGTGAAGCAGCCAGAAGCCACAGAACGTGAGGCCACCAGAAGCTGGGAGAGGCATGGGGGGATTCCTCCCCAGGGTTTTCAGAGGGAGCATGGCCCTGCCAATACCTTGAGTTTGGACTTCTCACCTCCAGAACTATGAGGGAATAAGTTTTTGTTTGAAGACACCTAGTTTGTGGTAATTTGTTACAGCAGCCCTGGGAACGTGAAATACTATCTGTCTATTATCTACCAATTTACCTATCTATCTGTCTATCATCTATTGATCTATCTATCTTCACTGTTCCCTTCCCTGTACTTATTACACCACTGAGAGAGAAACTGTTCTTTAAAGCTGTGGTCCTTGGCCCCGGAAGTTCAAACCAAGGCCTGGGTCCCACCTCCTGATATTCTGATTAATTGGTCTGGGGTGTGGCTTAGGCACTGGTATTTTTTTTTAAAGCTCATAAGTAATTCTAGTGTGCAGCCAAGGTTGAGAATTACTGCTGTCAAGCAAGGCAATTTTTCCATTTCCCTGCTTCAAAATCTCCAATGGCTATCTTCTGCCTCCCAAATTAAAAAGTGATACCAACTAACATTTACATGCTGCTCTATAATTTTCAGAGTGCCTCCAAATGTATTTGGTCCTCAAAACACCAGATGAGGTAAGAATTCTTGCTGAGGCAGTTCTGTGAAACCCCATTTCACCCGTTCAAAAGGCCCCGTAGAGAAGATGAGCTTCCTTCTGCACACACTCGCTCCAGTCACGGCTCTCCATCCCTCCCACTCCAGCTTGGAATGTTTTCTGCAGTTTCAACAGTATGAGAGGCTTACATAATGGTAATTACTAGCTACCAATGGAGAGTGGCTGCGGTGTGCTTGTTATTATGATGCTATAACAATAGGGAAATCTGAGACAATTGAAAACCAACTGTGCAGTATGAGAAACTTCTCATTCTGTGGAGGCACCCAAATAAAATAATCTGACTTGCTAATATAGTGTCTGATCCACAGGGCAATGTAGTTTGTTGTGCGGGACGAAAAGCCCACGTTCTTGGCTAAGTTGTAGGTTTCTACGGCAACTCCTCCATCTGTATACCTCCTCTAGCTTCTCCTACCAAGCCTTTCTGCTACCAGCGCTTACCAGGTATACTAGCTTCCTACTTGTTAAAGCAAATTACTACGAATTTAGCAGCTCAAAACAACACAGATGTGTTCTCTGAGTTTCTGGGGATCAGAGGTCCAGAACCGGTCTGCAGGGCTGGCTCTTCCTGGAGGTTCTGACAGAGACTCTGATGCCTTGACTTTTCCAGCTTCCCGAGGCTGCCTTCACTCCCTGGCTCATGGCTCCTTCCTCCATCTTCAAAGACAGCGGCATAACATCTTCTCTCCTCTCTGATCTCTGCTTCCATCCCTACATTGCCTCTCTCTGACTCTGATCTTCCTGCCTCCCTTTTAGAAGGACCTTTGTGATTACGTTGGACCCACCAAGATAATCCAGGATGATCTCCCCATCTCAAAATCCTTAAGTTAATCACATCTGCCAATCCCCTTTTACTATGTAAGGTGACATATCCACAGGTTCCACAGATTACGACATGAACAACTCTGGGGCGGGGGTGGGGGGAGCCTTATTCAGCCTACCACACCGAGTAAATCGTCAGACAAAAAATATTTTTAAAATTTCCTGATGAAGTTTCGGTGTTCCCTTCAGACCATGACCTTTCCCATACTCATAAAACGTGATGACCCTTTTGAAATTTCACCTTAAGCACCATATGCTTAAGAAATGCTCTGTCCGTGACTGAATATACAAAGTTTTCTTGTATTCATGGTTTGTCAAAAATCATAAAGTAATACTCCTTTGATCACCTAAAGACAGGAGAGAAGAAAAACTCATGAAGTTAAAAAGGCCTTTTGACGTCATAATTTGTCAGACTGTGACATCTTATGCCATTGCCCTGGCTGGGCAGAAGCAGCAGCCAATGGGCAGCAAACTGATACCAGGGCTGGCCCAAGAAGGGCACTCTGCACAGAGCAGGGGACAGGTGGTTGAGCAAAGAACAGGACGGGAATCCTCCACTCCCGACTGGCTGTGAACACCTGCTCTTGCTCCTTCTTGAAAAGTAGTTGAACGAGGAAGGACCACAGATAAACCTCATTCCCCAGATGTCAGCTACACAGAACATGTGCTCTAGTTTCCAGGAATCCATCATAAACAAAGCCTCTGAGTACTGGAGCACCAGCGAGCCTCAGAGGCTGCCTTCCTCTTACAGGGGCGCTGGGAAGTCCTCCATAAACAGAGCCAGCACCAAGTCCTCCCAAGGCTTCTGATCTCTGCAGATCAGGGTCTACGCTACAGCACCCCTCTTGCCCATATCTTAAAATGGAAACTCTAATAATGCCTGAGCTCACTAGGCACAATTAATTTCTAAAGATATAATACAGGCAATACCACACTGGCTTCAGCCAGAGTTCAGTCTACATTATGTCTGACACTGATTCCAATAAACGCTTTTTGAGAAAGCAGGATAATTTTTATCAAAGACATTTTCCTTTAAGTCAAGGAATGCACATTGAATACTTCATCACATTAGGGATCCATTATGGATTTATTACTTCTGTATTAATCCAGCATCTTCTTGCATTTTCTTGACAAGCTCAATGTATCAAAGTCCTATGAAATAAAGTTCTTCTACCCTTTCAAAATGCCCCTGTATTGAGTGTGACATCAAAATGCCACCTGGATTCTTTTCACCGCATCCAAGGGTTTATTGAGTATTATTGATACTTCAGGTCAAAGATTAGCTTGGAGCAGATTAACTGATGGTTTCCACCAAAAATCTTGGGGTCTGGATCGGTCCTTCAGCCTGGAACTTTTTCCTAAATGTAGGGCCTGTTATGAGAAACACCTTTAGTGTTTTCCTGAGATTGAAGCTTTCTGTAATGAGCAGCCCCTTTGGCGTGTGTTAGCTGCTGTGAGGGACATGAGAACAAAATGGATCCATGTTCTCAATGAGTCTGTAATTTAGCAAAAGAGATCAAACCAAGATTCAGGAAACTCCGAACAAGAGAAGCTTCATATCTCTCAGCTTCGGGTTTCTTCTCTGGCAAATGAGGGGGTTGGAATAGACAATATTGGTATCCCTGCCTTATCATTATAAAGTGTTTCCATTTTTTTCTTAGCTGTTCTCCACAATGATATTCCAAGGTAGGGATTTCATAGGTAAGGAAATAGAGTAAGATGTTAAGCTACTAAACTGAGGTTCAACAACTGACGGAGCCATGCACTGGAACCAGGTAGGACTGTCGCCAAATCGCCCAGCATAACGCAAAAGACAGTGACCAGTCTACAGAACTGGATTCTGTGACTCTGGACTGGAACCGTAACAGTCTATGATTCCAAGTGTTGTGTGTACACTCTGTCCCATAGTTCTTTACCAAAATGAATGTAAACCAGGCAAAAACAGCTGCCATTCGAAAAGAGGTCATTAATCTATGGTTAACTACAAGGAACTAATCCAGACATGTCTTTTCCAAGTCAAAACTCATGGGGTCAAATGAAGGTTCTGGAGCATTTTCTGCTTTCCATGTATGTGTATAGATAATGTTAAATGTCTGCAAGCTAATAGAAGAAAGTCTTTATCTGAAAGACAACTGAGGATTGTTACACAGTGATGTGGGTAAAGGGGGCTTGAGGAATTTGAGGGGCCTTTCTGTCACCCATGCGAAAGTTTCACCCTGCTCCCTTTTGGAAAGCCTGTCCTCATCTTTGTTACCCTCTCTGCGCTCAAATGGCAGAAGGACAGTGTCCTCTTCTCCCTCATTTCTACAGGCTCCTGGTCTGTGACTGTGGAGCAGAACCCTCAGTAGCGACAAAGTCTAGATGCTTCTATGCCCAGGGAACAGCTCTGGCACTAATCCAGAGGGCCATCTGCTCTGCAGGGAGAGAAGTGGGAGTACGGGTGAGCAGGAAAAGTGAGGTCAGCTTTCAGAGCAGTCAGCCATCTCTGCCACGCTGGCTAGACTGTGAACTGCAGAATATTTACTGCAGGGAGATGTTCGTAACAGGAGACACACAGTCTGGCCAGACCCAGAGCCTCCATCCCAGGGCATCAGGATGACACAGTCATGACACGGGGACCCTGATTCACAGCCAGGCACCAAATCTCTTTATCCCAGAGAGATTTCCTCTGATCCCTTTAATGCATGAATTAGTCTGTTCTGGAGGTGGAAAGAAGCAATCACATTTACCCAGGACAATCTGCATGAATCATCTTTGCATCTGGCTTTAGGCCACATCAACCCACCGTTGCCCCACAGGCTGGATTGCGAGCCCTTCTGCATGCCCTCAGAGCAGTCTGGGCATCTTTCTACCTTCCTACTCGCCTCCCTGGCTCATAACAGGCAGCTCACCTGCTTCCTTCCCTACACACAGCAGGACAGGAACCTGGGCTTCCAGCCCAAGGCAGGCGCCCCATCCAACACCTAGCATAGTGTCTGGCACTTGGTTAGAGCTTAATAAACATTTGATATTGTATAAGAGATTCTTTTTCATCTGAGGCAGGAGAAAAGAGGAGCAGAAAGAATTACTGCACGAATAAAAAAATGCACGAATAATACCTAATCTTCCGTTTAACCAGCATCTTCAGCTTTTCCCTTTCTCACACACTTTCCCAATATTTCGAATATTTTAAATGAAAGCACCAGTTCCAAGTTCTTCTGTCTGCTCATCAGCACTGTGCAGCAGCTGGGTCTTCTAACTAGCACCTGATACATTTACAAGTGCTTTGGGGCCCTGGAAGGTGAAATGTGAGTTGTCTGTGTAACATGAGAATGTGGCAAGCACATCCCGGGACGTGTTCAAAATGTGACCTGGGTAGAAGGATGTGCACCAGAGCATTTTATTTATAGTAGCAAAAACCCAAACTCTAATAATTGATCCTTGGCTATATAAATTAGGACATACTCATATAATGTATAAAGTATTTACATAATGGAATATTATGCTACCATTAAAGATCATATTTTAGAAAAATATATAATGGCTCAGGAAAATGTACTCAGTACATTAAGCAAAAAGCAGGTCACAGAATTGAAAATGATCACAATTTTACAAATTGTGTGTGTGTAGAATACTGGGAGGAAATATACCCAAACGTTACATGGTCTATTTCTGGGTGATGTTGATTTTTGAAGTCTTATTTAAACATTTTTGTATATTTTTTAGTTTCTTTTACAGTAGATACATCTTACTTTGTATAATTTTCAAAAATAGCATATTTTAAAATTGTGAACCAAAAAAGCCTGTTATTCAACAATGGAAAGAAGCTCTTCTGTTCCTGCCCCAGATGGTTATGTTTAAGCAGTAGACTATGAAATCCCACCCAGGATGCCACTGATTCCTCATTATATTTATGTCCATAACCCAGAAAATTCCACCCAAATGTAAAGTGGCAGCTAGGACCCTGCAGGTCAAAATAGGACTCCTTTTCTTTGGTGTGCCATGTCTGAAAAGGAGCCATATCTGGAAAAGATGTCGATAGGAGATTGCTCTGGAGTAAGCTGGGAAAGGTGGAAGCAGCTGTGGTAGAGGAAACCGACAGGTCCTTCAGTTTCTCTAAGCATTGTATTCCCCATCTGTAAAAGGACAATTTAACATCTGCCCAGCCTATTCCACAGGCCTATTGTGGAGTTAAATAAAATGATGCGTGCACTATATTTTATAAACTACAAAGCACTCAGTCAATGAGAAGTTCGGCAGTCCAAAATGCTAACTTCCTTAGATAATGATCCATGCTCCCCATTTTCTTTCAAGATATCAAGAGAAACAATCTTATACTCTAGAAAAGTCACCAGGAATTTTATCAGCCACATTTAATTCATTTGATGTTTGACTCATGTAACAGAAACTATGCTATGTGTTCATGCAACTTTTTTCTTTTTCCTCCTGGACACATGGACAGACTGGCTTTCCCCAGGAGACTGGATTCTTACCACTGGAATGTAGATAGAAGTTATGTATGCCCCTTCCAGGCTGGGCCCCCCAAATCCTCCTGTGAGATCCTCCACACTCTTTCTCTTCCTTCATTTCCTGGCTGGTGCGCAAGACCTGGCGGAAGACTCTGAGGCCCCTGGAAAATGGTGCATGCTAGAGAGAGGAGCCTGAGGTCCCTACCTCATAGTGGAAGGCCACCCACCAAACACCCAATACAACAGGGACACGAGTAAGAAATAACCTGACATCATTTGTTATACCAGTTATCTTCCCAGGCTAATACACTCCATTACCACAGCCACCTCTCCACTCCACCGGGATGGTCAACGCCTTCTGCTGCTTCCTGCATGACTGATGCAGGGGACACAGAGAACACACATGGTAAACTCAACTTTCATCCAACAGAAAACTCACCCAAGAAAAATTAAGACAATTTTTTTAGACTCCTTGGCAGATGTAAGACCTGCTTTCTTATTTCTATAGGGAAACTTGGGAGTATGTGCAAATTTAAATAACTGAAAAGAGAAAATAAGAAAAGGGGAAAATACATTTGGTAACCTAATCCCAACAGTATTTAGGTGAGTTGCAAATAGAAAAAGATTACAGTTCGGCAAGGTGGGAGAGGTTAGGAAGGAAGTCTACACCTCTTTTAGATGGTGTAGACCATGGAAGCAGACAGCTATAGTGGATCACTGTCCCTCATATTTTGTCTTTATTTAACAACATCCACAGGGCCACATGGAAAAATTAGGTTCTGAGTTGGGGAGTTCCCAGAAGGACAAGAGTGGAGAAAGAAAGTGTTGCCCACTTCTCTGCTTTGACTCTAGCCAACCCTGTTCTTCTTTCTCAGAGGCTACTTACCTGATAGGGGTAGAGGGTGACCCCATTGGTTCTCGACAGGGACCAGGTGCCATCCAGGTATTGGTGAGCCTGGATGGCTACTGAGTTGAGGATGTTCCCATTGCTGGGACTGGTGGCCATCTGGAGGCTGACCTTGGCCTGGTGTGTTGGAGACCCACTCTTCTTCTCTGCCCCATTGCTGACCCCGAGGCTGTTGGGTTTGCTGCTATGCTTGTTAGTGACGAAGGCGGTGTAGTTGGAGGAGGCATAGGGAGCGGGCACAAAGGCCCAATCCCTGGGCTGCTGGAGCCCACCCACGTGCCGGGACCCCACCAGCGTGGGGAGGTTGGAGAGGGGTGGGGGCGAGCCAGGTGAGCCATCGTAGTGCTCACTGCCAGCTGCCTGTTCCAAGGTCAGCACCATCTGGATGGCCTCCTGCTTCAGCTGGTTCAGGTGTGTGGCACAAATGTCACAGCGATTGTCCCTGTCATTCCATGCCTTCCGGATGGTGTTGGGGACCTGGAGCTTGTCGTGAATCACAGCTGAGAAAGCAGGATCCTGGAGAACACACAAGCAGAGAAAAAGGAGAGCGTATAACTCAAGGCTGTAAACAATTCAGATGCCTGGCTTATGAGTTAAGCCCTAGATGTATCCAAAGAATTTGACTGTTTGATTGACATCCAACAGAAATGAGCAGCCAGACTGGCAGAAGAGCCTCTGGTTAACAAACACATTTGACAAATGTAAGATTTTTATAGTGGAGATTTTAAAGAATTAAAAAACAAGATTTCTAAGCATCCTCCTCACCAGACCAGTCAAATAAGAACATTCCACATTCTTCTCCCACTAAAGAATTATTGCCATACCTGGATCCTCCCAAGGTGTTCATTAAGTAGACACAGACGTTTGTCCAGGCATGACAGGAGGAGTGGGGTGCAGTCATTCTGGACCATTGCATGTGGCCCCTAGCTGCCTGTGACCAACGGAAAGTTGGTAACAGATGGAGGAACCACTTGTGACCCAGAACAGAGATTCTATTCTAAGAAAATCCTGGCCTCGCTAGCACTGTGTGCAAAGTGCCATTGGAAGAAAACCAAACTAAACAGATTCTGGACCAGAGAGCCAGCCTGCTCCAGCCGCTCAGCAAAGCCCTGCGGATTCACTCTGTTTACCATTTGCCCCGTGGTGAGCTGGCCGTGCCTGCATCCATGTATCCAATATCCCAATTGATTAAAAGAAAAATATCTCCTTGGCAAACAGTCCAAGATACTTTTCCCTACAACTTCATCTAAAACTACTATTAAAAATTCTTTAGCTGAGAAGCCCATATCTATAAGAAATCAGAAAATGAATTTAATGAGGATGATTTCTTTCATTTACTTTAATTTTTACAGGAAAGCAGGATTGCACAGGGAAATAAGCACTAGGTGTGTTAACTGAGTATCAAGATATCTGGGTTCTAATTCCAGTTCTGCTCCTAATAGCCGTGTGACCTTGCACAACTTACTTAGCCTTGCTGAACCTCCCATGTGTCACATAGGCCATGGCCTATCTTTGTTGTATGGTCCTTCCAGCTTCATGACTCTGTTTGTAGGGAAATTGGGACAGGAGAACACAGTATCTGCAAATATGGACAGAGCCACTATGCCATTTTTGGGGCCTGATGGAACTTTTGAGATTCAACAATTGTTGCAAGTAACTGATGAGGCTTATCTCAAGGCTTATTTTCCTCTTGGATACTAGCAGAAAATCTGCCCCTCTGAAATTTGCTGTCAACTTTCATGGGGCAGAAGTTCCATCAGGGCTGAGCGGGTTTGATGAGCTGTGGGTGAGGGAGGCCGGGTGGGGGCAGCCAGGGTGGGCAGGAAGATCGGCAGGGGGAGGGTCGCTCTTAATTACGATCCATCTTGATTATGGCTCCAGTATTTTGTTTTCCTTGTTTAACTACCCTGAACAGCCCCTCAGCATGCACTGATTAATTGATTAATAAATCAAGAGGCCTCTCTCCACAGCAGCAGCAAGGAGTGGCTCAGGAGGTAGAAACTCAACACAGTCATACGAAATGATGGGAAACACTAGGAGGTCAAGGTTGCTGAAGTCACGCTGATGAAGTGATGTGAACCACATGAGACCGGCCTTGTGGTGTCCTCAACCACAGCAGCCTTGCCCAGAGACTCTAATCACAACCCAGAGCATGTGGGACCCAAAAGCGCCCCTTAGGGACCATTTTGGAGCAGCCTGTCACCTCAGTTTTCAGATAAGGAAACTGAGCTCCAAAAGAGTTAAAAGCTTGGACTACACCCAGACTTCTTGACCACCAGTCCATGATTTTTCACTTAAGAGGTGAAGAGCCATATTCATCAGTGGACTCATATTTTTTGCACAGCCATACAAGGTTTTCACCTCATTCATCGAGGAAATGTTCATTTATTCAAAAGGAATTTATTTGGGCCCCTACATGTGCCAAGATATAGTGTCTTGCTTTTTCACATAACATTACATAATGAGGATTTTCCCTTATCCATAAATGTCACTTGAAAATGTGATTTTTAATGACCACATGGTATTTTACCCTTTCACTGTTTCATAATTCATTTATGTATTCCCACGTTCTACTACATAATTGGAGACAGTGCGAGAAATCAGAGGCTGGCATTCAAAAGCAATTCTCCACCCATGGCTTCTGCTTTCAAGGCACCAAACTATTTGGTTTCAAGAAGCCTCCAACTAATTGCTTATTTAGAATATTTGTGTTAGCCCAGTCACCTGGAAGACGTGTCACAGTAAGGAGGCAGATACAAGAGCAGTCCCATGCACATGTCACAGTTTATTTTCGATCCCTGCAGACTCTGGATTTGACCCTGAGAGCTGCAGCTGAGCAAGAGAGACACACCTAGTCCACAGAAATGGCATGAGCCTGGTTCGCAGACTCCTCTGCTCTTTTCTTCCTGGTTTTCGCTTCTCTCCTTTGAAGCAGTACCTTCTTTCCTCAGCCTAATGCTCTGTGCTGCTCCACTTGTGACATTTAAGAGCTAGCGGATGATGGCCAGGCCCTGCACCAGGCTGAGGATCTGAGGGTGCCTGAGAACAATTCCTGTCTTTTGTGAGGTCACCATCCAGGGACAGTTCTTGGTTCCTGGACTACCAAATGCCATGTCCCTTTGCTGCCACCTCTAGTCCAGGACCAATCAACACACACTTAGACACAAGGAGCTCAGGACTCCCCGCCTGGTTCCCGAGGCATCAACAAAACCATCCATGAGGACGGCAGCTGAGGCCACTACCAATATGATCAACACGCCACAGACAGCCAGGAAGCAGCAAAGACGCACTGCTGTCTCACCCGGAGGAAGGCTGAGATGAATTCTCTAATGAGTATGCAACTGCTGACTGATGTCCAAGAGGTGTTCCCTAAATTAAGCAACCCTTGATCTGAAACCTTATGTGAGTTCACATCATCAAAAGGCCTCAGGAAGTCAGGAGACACATCTTACGGAAACGAAAATCCCTTTCAAGTGCTTGTCCACATATTATAAATATTTCAGTGCAACTCAAAACTTCAAAGAGGAATGGTCAACAGACACAGTTTTCTGTAAGTGCTGGAATAAAGAGAATACTGCTTCAAGGCAGAGGGGTAATAAAGAGGAAGAAAGAAAAAAGGAAGCTGCAGACCACGGATGGCTCACGCATACTAAGCTTTCCTGACATGGACACAAAAATGACGGTAGGGGCACCAGAAGATGGACCAGGGCACCCCCCCCCCCCACCCACTGGTTTAGCTGGTACCAAAAGAAAGCTGGACCCGGAGAGGGAATGAATTAAGCATCCAGTCTTGCATGCTACCTAGCTCATGGGCTCTAGGACATTTGTATGGTCACATCTTGTGACCTCAAGAAATAGTCAAATGGGCACAGCGGGAACCCATGCACAAGCTGAATCTCTATTTTTAAAGTCCTCATTTTTATTTAAGCACAGATGAACATGGGCTATTGGTTCATGGGCAACATTTTCATCCTAAACTTTTAAGTTTCAGAGTTCAGTGCTAAAACATCCTCATCTTTCAAAAATAATACAAAATTATTTTGACTCCACATCTGCCTTGAAGAAGAATTCAAAAAAACACTTAGGAAATTAGTAAAGGTCCTTAGAAGGAAAGTTAGGGACAAATTAATGTTTAGACACCGAAATCTGCCCAATTACTGACAGTTACAAAAGAACAAAGAAAACTCCATAAAATGGTTTTGCAGTCCTTTTATAACTCTTCTACTTCTTCTAGGGGCCTTTCAGGAAAATGGGTGTCCTGCCATATCCCCTGAGGGTTTCTCGAAGTCTAATGACTCTCAGATTGACTCACATGTCTTCCAGCAGACTGATCTAAGAGGTTATGACTAAATCTCTCTGCCCTTAGGTAACGATATCCAAGCCCATGGCTTCAACAGCCATCTACATCCCGGTCACCGGGAACCATCTCCGCCTCTGCCTGACCTTCCTCCTGAACGCTGAGCCTTTTATCCACAGGTCTCCTGGAAAACATCACCCAGATATATACTCCTCCAAATGACAGTTTGAAATTAATTTTATTTGTCCCCAAACCTATTCTTATTCCATTAGTCACTATTACAGGTCCATCTCTCATTTATTTTGTCTAAATGGGCTAGCTGCTTATTATACCAATATCATGACACAAACTTTCAAATCTAAGGTTAATATAGTTTTCCAACTATATCTGTTCTATCTGGCTAAAGAGTCTAATGTGGGTCAACCATAATCTGGGTATCCTTTTACCAGACTCTTCCTTAAACTATTGGAATAGATTCTCTAATCTCTTACCTCAACACAAAATCTATTACTCTTTTTCTTAACTTCCCAAGAAAGTAATGTTTATAGGCAAAGAATTTTTTTTTTGTCGTCAGGCCAGCTTATCAGCAAGAAAACAAGAGAAACCTACCTGAAGGAAAACTCTAGATGGGTACTACACACCTGATCCAGCAGTGTTAGAGGTTAGACCCCCAGGTGGTGTGCTTATTTTCGAAGAGCTGGCAGCCAGCTTTCAATGCATGAGGAGGGGCTTCGAATGAGGGTGTAGGGTCTGTGAAACTTGAGCAAGAAAACAAGAACCACTGCCCAGGTGAACCAAGCCATTTCCCAATGTTCCTCATTGCTTTCTCTCCCATTTCATCCTCTGAGGGATAGGCTGCTCAGCAATAAATGCTAATGCCACTTTTGAGGACAGGGTGATGTTCCACATCATTTTAGCCAAAAGAGTTCTCTGAGTGTGTTCCTCCAAAGCCTGTGAGGAAGGCAACAGCTGGAGTCAGTGTCGAGTGTGTGCTGTACAAATTCCGGTTGATGTTTGCTTCTGGTTTATTATTCTAGAGGCCTCTAGTGACAAGCTCAACAAGATTTAAGCTGTTCTTCAAAGGCAGTTTCTTTCCACTTTGTTCCTAAACTTTCTTCCTCCATAAATGCTGTCC
Organism: Equus przewalskii; assembly: GCF_037783145.1. Lineage (NCBI taxonomy): Eukaryota > Metazoa > Chordata > Mammalia > Perissodactyla > Equidae > Equus > Equus przewalskii. The sequence goes on along the minus strand of NC_091861.1, from coordinate 4,918,859 downwards.
CATGAGGCCTGGAATGGCGGATAGCACTCTGAGAACACAATGTTTTGTTCCCCACAGCGGGCAGCCTCCCAGGAGATCAATGGAATTCACCTTCACACTCCTCATAATCTTTCCACACTGGGGTTTGCATTCCCGCCCCCTGCCCACCTCCTGCCACATTCCTCATCCATGTCCTTTCTTTCTCAAGAATCTCAATGTTCTTCACAGCAGTTCTCTCCCCAAAGGCAGGTGTTAATATTAATGATTCTCTTTTTTGAATGGAAACAGCAAAATTGAAAGTTTACAAAACAATAGATAGCAAACCTCAGTTGAATCTGATCCAAGAATACAAATACTTTCATTCTTAGTTAAACATTCAAATATTTGGACTCAAACGTCTCTCAAGGAAGCGGTATTTTTTTCACCTCAGTAATTTCAGAAGAAGAAAGAGCCAAATAATTTGGCCAAATCTTAATTAGCCATTGGCAGAAAGGAGAATTTAAACATGAAATCTCAGAATGGGCCCAAAATGCCAACTAGCGGACGTAACTTCTTCCTCAGGAAGATCTGGTTCCTCCATGCTCCTCAGCCCCTCAGCCTTTACATCTCATCGCCACACCTGCTTGACTGACGGGATGTGGAGGATCAAGGGGACTTGAAGGGCATGATAACCCAGAGTCTTCCTCACGTGAGACTCTGCTCACCCAGCTGTCATGTGGACTCCACCCAGAAGAACTGACACTTAAACATCATTATCCTTCACTCCTGTGGTTCATAGAGTTCCCAGAAGCACAAAAGGGCATCTGATTACCTTGGAGGGAAGCCAGGGAACAAATCAGTCTGTTTGACAAGTAATGACGTCCCACTGCTCTTTGTGGGCAACAGTGACCACCCTCTTGGGCTCCACCATTCTCACTAACGTGCTCTGTGAACTGAGGAAAGTCCCTGAGCAGTTCACTCTGTTGGGCAAAGAGGACACACGCATGGCTGATTCTCCAAAGTGAGGTAGTTGTGATTGAGAGAAAAAGGGGCATGAAAGAGGATACAAGGTGTGCTATAATTAGAGTTTGCTCCAAGTGGGGCCTGAGACAGGCAAAATAACAACCACAGCAGTGACAGCAACTCGACCAGGCCCTGAAGTCACAGGTGGCCACCAGACCCACTACGTTGATATAAAACTTGCACAGAAACTTCCTTCTGGCCAACCAGGCCACATCTGAACCCAAGGCTTGTCACCGTTATTAGACATGAACACTGATCCTAGCATGTGAAAAAGAATGAGTATAAAGACATGCTGGTAATGAGCTCAGAAAGACCAAAAACAAACAAAAAAAAATGCCAAAGGAAGAAATGTTAAATGTCAGACCAAAGTTGTTCTACATAAGAAACCAAATTAACCTGGAATGTAGTGACTGTGCTGAGCCTAAGCAATGCAGCCCTGGATTACAGCAGAGAGAAGTGCTCCCATTACAGACGGCATGTCGGCCCCAGTGTGAATGATTGTGCTCCACACGTGAGGCTGCTGGAAGCACCAAATGCAGGCGGGATGCAATTAACAGGGCTGCTTGCCGCCACGTGTGAAAAAGTGTTGCAGATGCTAAGACTTATCTGCTTCAAAAGAAAAGGGAAGTTTTTAATTAGAACTTTATGTGATTAAGAAAAGTTCATGAGGGGCTGACCCAGTGGCATAGTACTTAAGTTCAGTGCGCTCTGCTTCTGCGATCTGAGTTCACAGATCAGATCCCGAATGCAGACCTACACCACTTGTCAGCCATGCTGTGGGGGTGACCCACATATAAAAAAAGCAGAGGAAGATTGGCACAGATGTTAGTTCAGGGCTAATCTACCTCAAGAGAAAAAGAGAGGAAGATTGGCAACAGATGTTAGCTCAGGGCTAATCTTCCTGGGGGAAAAGAAAAACTGTTGATGAAATAGAAGAATAGGTGAGGTATTTCTCATCATGACCACAGAAATTTTTTTTATGTCATGTCTCATCTTTTCCAACTAGATGGCATGGACAGGGTCTCTTGATTGTTTTCAAAATGTTTGGTTAAGAGTATGGAAGTTTCGAGTCTTGGCTCTATCACTTATTAGCTGTGTGATTGGGAGGCATTTTTTTGTTTTTTAAAGATTTTATTTTTTTCCTTTTTCTCCCCAACGCCCCCCGGTACATAGTTGTGTATTCTTCGTTGTGGGTTCTTCTAGTTGTGGCATGTGGGATGCTGCCTCAGCGTGGTCTGATGCGCAGTGCCACGTCCCCGCCCAGGATTCGAACCAACGAAACACTGGGCTGCCTGCAGCGGAGCACGCGAACTTAACCACTCGGCCACGGGGCCAGCCCCTGGGAGGCATTTTTTAAAAAATGCTGTCCAAGCTTCACCCTCCTTCAATGTGAAAACAGAAGTTGATAATAGTCTCCACTTTGTTGAGTTAAGTAAGGATTAAGTTTGATAATATGTGCAACATGTTTATCACAGACTTAGTCCTTGGTAAATGCTAAGTAAATGGTAGTGATTATGTTACACTTCTCAGTATCTAATACAGTACCTTGTATACGTAAATTTAGTACTTCAGATGATGATGACAATGACAACAATGATGATCTTAGGGCTTACTTTTATCCTGGGGGATTTAGCAAACACTTTCAGAATTAAGAGAGGAGGAGATATTAAAGAAGAAAACATGATCTTCAGTTAACCACCTCTTACATTTAGGGTAAGTCAAGCTTGTCTTAAAAGAGACCAAAACAACAATGGGTCCCTGGAATTCCTGAGCTGAGATCCCTGAGCATGGACTGAATGGCTCCCAACCTTCTCTATTTTAAGAGGTGAAATAATCCAAAAGTCATTCATTTCCATGAATTGAGAATATGATGCTTCTCAACTGAAAAGTCTTCCTTACTTCTCCCTCTGGAGTGGGTAATGCTCCAAAGGGGCCTTGGTGGATGTTCAATTAGGATCACACAGCCATCAAGGGCCAGTGTCTCCTAGGACTTGCCAACCTCTACTCAGGAGATGGAGAAAGAGAGAGAGGATTGCACATTAGCACAACTACCTTCAAACCTGAAAACCTTGCTCTTCAGTCTATCCCTTGGCCCTAGGGAAACAGGATTCATTCACAAATAGATTAAGAGCTTAGGGTGGGAGAGTAGACTCCTGATACCAATTTACAATGTTTCCCTGAACTTTAAAGTTCATGTTCAACATAACACAAAAATAAAGTGCTAGACTTTACAAATAGAAAGCACTAATCAAGATTCTAGTACGACACTAAAATTTTACCTTTGAATTATTAAAGATTATCTAGACTAGATGTATTTTTTATGTGTAGGCTATAATATACCATCAGTGGCAAATGGATTTATTTTCAATCTGTAAGGAGTTGTATTAGTACAAGACTATTAAAAGAGTCTGTTAATTATCTAATTATGAAATTGCCTGGGGCCGGCTCCGTGACCCAGTGGTTAAGTTCGCACGCTCCCCTGCGGTGGCCCAGGGTTCGGATCCTGGGTGCGGACATGGCACCATTCGTCAGGCTACGTTGAGGTGGCGTCCCACATCCCACAACTAGAAGGACCTGCAACTAAGATATACAGCTGTGTACGGGGGGGTTTTGGGGAGATAAAGCAGAAAAAAAAAAAAAGATTGGCATCAGTTGTTAGCCCAGGTGCCAATCCTTAAAAAAAAAAAAGAAAAGAAATTGCCTAATGTTTCTTTTTCCTTTGATTGATCTTGTCTGCATGAAATACTGCAGAATGTATTTGGCTCTTTTTTTCTTGAACTCACTACAAGAAGATAAAGTACCTAAAATTTGATGTTGTTGCTGTTGTTTTTACAAGATGAAATTTTAACAGATGAACTCTGTTTTGACCATATCCTGCAACAAACTTAAACATTTCCCCTGGTTCCCCTGTGACATAATCCTTGCAACCCAGTGTTTCGGGCCTCATGTAATTTGCTTCAAGCTGTCTTGCAGACATCTCACTCAGGGGTCCCCATGTGACCCTCCAGTACAGTCAGAGCGGGCTTCTCTCTGTCCCATAGAAGCCCCTGCATTTCCCTGCCCCTGGGCCTTTGCTCACATTTCTGCCCTAATGATAATTCCCACCCTGCCTCGTAAACCACCAGAAAACTTTTGGGGAGATGAGTATGTTCGCTATTGTGGCAATGATTTCATGGGTGTATACATACGTCCAAACGTATCAGATTGTACACTTTAGCTGTGTACAGTTTACTGAACGTCAATTATATACCCATTAAGCTAAAAGAAAATCTTGTTCATCCATCGTAAGGCCCAACTTGTCCATGAAGGCTGACTCTCAGAAGAGATTCCCTCCACCGGACCACCATTGCACTTCTCTGGTCTGAGTTACTTCTATCACGTAGCAAACACTTCCTTGTTAGAGTTGTACGTGCTTTATCTCTACAATCATAGCAAATTCCTAGGAGGCAGAAACCATGCCATAATTTTAATAGTAATGATAACGTCTACTCTTGGCCCCCTGGAGTCTACTCAAGACAGCAGCCAGGGTGATTCTTTTAACTCTTAGATCTGATCCTGGCAGTCCTGGGCTTCAAATCCTCCCCAGGCTCCCACCCGACTTCCCTCAGAGTCAAATCAAAGTCTTTGCACTGGACCTTGCAGCCTCCTGCTGCCTCTCTGACCTCCGCTCCTGCTGCTTGCTCCCTGACTCACTCTGCTCCAGCCACAAGAGCCTTCTGCTGTTCCTCGATCTCAGCAGGAATGTCCACTCCCACCTCAGCGACTCTACTTGCTCTTCCTTCTGCAGGGAAAATTGCCCCTATGGATATCTGCCTGGCTGTCTTTCACCACCTTCAAGGTACTCAAGTATCACCTTGTAAAGGAGGCCTTCCCTGACCACTGCATTATAATTGCCAACTCCCCCCAGCGCTGCCCTAAGCCCCTTCTCTGCTCTCTTTCTCTCTACAGCAACGTCACCTTCTGCCATGCTCTATAGTCCCGGAGTCTATTCACTGTCTGTCTCCTCCTGCAAAATACAAACTGGATGAGAGCAGGACTTTGGTCTGTTTTGTTCACTGCTGATCCTTAGTGCCTAGAACAAGGCCTGAAGTGTAGTGGGCACTCAGGAAATATTTGTTGAATGAATGAATGAAGAAGTGAGTGAGTAAATCCACTTTCAGGGTAAGGGGTCCCCACAGCTATTAGCTTCATCTTTCTTATGGATTCTTATCACTTTTTGCTTTGTACGAAAGTTGTCTTTTTCTTTTCTTTTTTTCTTCAATGCCAAGTTTTAGCATCCTCAGAGGACTGGGAGAGCTTGTTTGTTCTGACATCCCTCCAGGCCTTGTTTCTCACGGTGTCGCCTCCAGACCATCCCCTGCAGCAGAATCACTTGGGAAGCTCATAACAAGGCAGATCCCGGGCCCTCTCTCAGATCCTCGGTATCAGCATCTCTGGGGAGTGTGGCTCTGGAATCGGCATTTTAACAAGCATCCCAGATGATTCCGTGATACATTGTCAGAGAGGAAGGGGTGGGAAGGGAGACAGAGATGGGAAAGGGAGAGAAAGAAAGAGGTAGAAAGATACCTAACCCTTGCTGTGGCCTTCAGAGAGGAGCTGACCGTTTCATGCAGAGCTCCTCATGCACCCAATGAACTGTAACTCCTCTGAAGGCTCAGGGCTGAGGACTGCTGCTTTTTCTAGACAACAGTTCAAGACAAGGATAAATGGCTCTTGGGACATAGCCCAGAGTCTACAGGTACAAAGCAAATGCATTTCCAGCAAATTCTCTCCCTACTCCAATGGTTCTCAACCTCTGGTGATTTCAACCCCCAGGGGACATTTGGTAATATCTGCAGACATTTTTAGTTGTCACAACTGGGAGGGGGCTACTGACATCTAGTGGGTAGAGGCCACGGATGCTGCTAAATATCTTAGAATGCACAGGACAAAAACCCCTTAACAAAGAATGGTCTTGTCCCAAATATCAGTTGTGAGCCCCTTCCCCCGATTCCTTCTCATCCATTCTCATGGGACTCTGGACAGGACAAAGAGGTGGGTGTTCTAAATCCAGAAGCTAATTCAGGCACTTATCTACCTCAGTTTCACTTAAGTGTGAAAATACTAACCTCTCAAAAGCACAGTCTCTTAATATGTTGACTCTTCAGTTGTGGCTGACAATTGGGCTGGGCATAGTGGACGTGTATAAGGATGCCATGGGTGGGCACAAACCCCATGACTATTAACGGCTCACACGCTGGTAGAGTTAAGATCCTGGACCCCATTCCCCAGCCTCCAGCCTCCCTTCTATCTGGACACACATGCCATTGCCCTTCCTGGTGAGACAGGCACTGCTGAGCACACTAGCTGTTTACAAGAGTGTGGTGGGAAAGGCTGATGTGCGACCCAAGGTCTTGTCCACATGAAACTGCTAATCTGGCTCGTGGCTCAGGCGGCTGCTGGCAGAGCCCATCACATGCATCTCTGCCTCTTGGCCTGGGTTTGCAGGCATGCTGAGGTTGCTGTTACTATGAAATCACTTCAAGCCTCTGGCCAGATTTCACATCATGGTAACTTGGCAGTTTCCCTCTTGGAGAAGGAAAAGCAATACCACAATAAGAAGAAGTCATCTCTAAGATGTAATTTCTTACAATTATAGAGAAGACCAGAGATTTCTTTGTTCCTGCAGAAGCCACATTTATGTCACACAGACTATGTGCCAGGCTCCGTGCTGGTTAGGTTTGGGAAGGGAAGTCACAAAGGCTTTGGGCATAAGTGCCCCAGCTGGAGTAGACTCTTAGAGGATGAGGACCTGAGTGGTACATTTTTGTTTCCACTCATAACACATTAGAGATGACGTAACACGCTCTTGGGCAGAGGAAGTCCCAGCAACATCTGACAAGTAACAGCACTAAGACCTAGTTATGAGACATTAGTTCAGAGGACCAGAATTTAACCATCCATCATTAGACATGTGTTTGCTTATTTGAGGAGGATGGATTAATCATGGAAGTGTCAGCAATACTTCCCAGCCTTCTTCCTTCCATAATGATCTTAAGCGAAAAAGGTCTGAACTGAAAAGTCACTGGGATGAGCAGAGCATGACTGAAGCAGCTCTGAATATGGCAGGATGGCTGGCGGGGGCATGAGGGGGAAGAAGTCTTTATTCAGCGAGTTGACCATCCCTCTCTGTCTGCTTCCATTGATAACGATCATCCCTGAGAAGCCCGTTGCTACAGCTGTTTACCTACCCACAAAGTCGGAGAGTCAGCCTCAATTCAGATTCCCACCTTACTCAATAATCCTGGCCACGAGTTACTACTGGGCAGGCAAGCGTTTCCGGACATGACCATGGGTGTGTACCATGACCTGGCATCTTCCTCAGTGACAGTCACCCCTACCAACCCCACCAAGAGAAGCTGAACCTCTTTAAGGGCTCCGGTCTTCACAGAGGGCCCTCATGGCAGGGAGAGCTGGCAGAGCATCTTGAGGATCTGAGCCAAGCTGAAGCTGTTTTGGATGATCCCTTCTAGATGCTTCTACATAGGTTCAACCACAACAAGCCCAAGTTAGCATTTGAAAGAGAGGTGAGAAGTCCAGGACAGCTGCCTCTAGCCATCCTAACATATGGGAGCCGAGAATTTGACCGGGCACAGCTGTATTTACGTGCTATACCATTAAATTAGTAATTTATCTTGATGTTCTTAAATAAGGCTTTTTGACTGTCTTTAACAAGAGATAGATTTGAATCAGTCCATTCAGGTACACTGTCTACCCATGTAAACTAATTCCATAAGAAACTTAAAACAACAGCAACCCCACAACCACAATCTCTGACGTGTTATGGCCCTGGGGGTGGGGCTCTGGAGGAAGCAGCAGAGATACGCTTAACAGGCTCAGGAGTTGAGATTTCCAAACATGGGAAGAAGACTCATCCATTCCCTCCACCTGCCTCCATCAGTTCTCCTAAGGAGCGAGTCTAAAGAAGTCAGACATGGACACGTCCACTCAGTGATCCGTGCAGTCCAACAAGGGCTAAGACTGCAAAACTGCACCCCAGGTATTCCCTACGTTTAAAGGTAACTTTAAAGGGGAAGTAGGAATGGGAGGATAAGAGCATAGGACATACTTAAAAATAGATTTTAATTTTGATTTTGTTTACAGATTTCAATACAATTTGAGAAATGTTTAAGAAATGTTGTGTGAACTGGATTCGGATCTTCCATATTGATAGGTAGTCAGAAGAAATGGAAGATTTAGGGCATATCTCCCACACACACATGGCCACATTTTAAAACTCTTTAACCTGTAGTATTTTCTACTACAAATGAAGATAGATTTTTGTGCGGTGCATCCATTCATCGATACATTCACTCATTTGCCTCTTTATTCACTAATTTCATTCATCAAACACTTACTAAGTACCTAATTGTGCCAGGTTCTTTCATAGGTGTTAGAAAACAAACATGTCCCAACCTGTACAGAATATTACAAAATACACTATAATCAAAGATTCAAAACATAAAATAGTCCTTCCTCTTCATCTGGGGAGCTGATGAAGGAGTTAATGGGATGAACAGAGCCCTGAACTTGAATTATGAATATCTGAGTTGTAGTCCAAGCTTTGTCATTTTCTAGTTTCACAGCCTTCGCCAAATCACTCGATCTTCTTGAGCCTTAGTCTCCTGATCAGTAAGACAGGGATAAGACTTATCCCCTGATATTGATGTAAGGATTAAATAGAATCACAGACACAAAAGTGCTTTGAGAAGAGCTCTACAGATGGGACGTGTTATTGTTACAAACAATGAGTCTTTCCCATGTTAACACGTGAAGACTAGTCAGGACATAAGGCACATCCTATTCAACGCACTTACCAGTTTTCAGCTAGGGAGCTCAAGGCCCAAGGATCAAAAGGGATAACAGAATAACAGGACCTAAGAGGGCCCAGCCAGGTAAGCCTTTGGCCCCAGAGAAAGGCCAAGATCAACAAGTGCCACGCCCAACTCAATGTCCAGCTCTTTGTCCAGACCATGCACACAGATAGGGAACTGCTCTCAGCTCACTTTATCACAACAGATAGGTCAGAAAAGATAAAGCCAGACGTGTCTCCATTTTTTCCCTGTGTGTGGTAAGATTGTGTTCTTTAAGTTTCAAATATAGATATGTTCAATTTTAACTCCACTGTGTTTGGGAGCTGAAAATAGAGCCCAGCTGTAGATGGTGGTAACTAATACCAGATCTTTCCACATGATTATTTACAAGCAGAGTTTTAGTTGATTTTTCTGCAAATAATATAACCTGATTTATTGTTAACTTAGCCTGGCTACTTTTCTTAGAACCTAACTCATTAAGCCAATATTATTGAGGCATTATTAAAAACCTTTAAACCCTAGGCAGTTAGTATCAGGGTTGGTTTTTTGGGGGTTGGGAGGTGGCTTTCTAGTAAATAATTCAACGTTAATGAGAACTGTGTATTTCAAAGGTTTAGGGAAGTAGTAAAATTGGATTATTGAAGTTTCCCTTTTAAAAATACTGTGGTCCTCTAGCAAAACCCTAACCTGTTAATGTTGTTATTTAAACTCTTTCTGGCTGTTACCACCAACCGAAAACATGCTGTGAAACCCTCAGGGATCTTTTATTATAATTTCAGGCACATTCATAAATGTCTTAAAACTTAAGGTAAGAGGCAAGAAGACTCATTTATACATTTATTATTTTATGCACTTTGTAAATGTGGATCAATCTACAATCTGAGAAATTTACTTCTAAACAAGCAAACATGTGGTATGTCCTGAGGTGACATACAGAGAACAAGAAAGTAGGACAGGTAAAAGGGGACTTTCGGAGTTGGAGTGAGGGACGCTTTGTCACCGGGTGGTCAGAGATGGCCTATGAGGGGACACTAGAACAGAGACATGAAGGAAGCAAGGTTGTAAGGCCCAGTAGGCATCTGGGGAAAGCATCTCAGGCAGGCGACAGGTCCACACATGAGGCCCCGAGGTGGGAGCGTGACACAGCAAGGAGGCCAGCATGGTGGGGGCAGGATGAGCGAAGAGGGGAAATGGCTGAGATGAGGTCAGGGAGCATATCAGGTCTAGAGCTCAGGGATGAAGCCCAGGCTAGAGAGACCATTTCAGAGGCCAACGATGTATACGTGATATTTAAAGTCATGGGACTGGGAGAGAGAGAGAGAAAAGGCATGATGACTGAGCTCTCCAGGATTTATTTAGGGGCGATGAGAAGGAGGAGACAATGAGGTAAGAGGAGAAACCAGACAGCGAGGTTCAGGAAACAAGATGAAGAAAGTATTTCAAGGAGAGAATGATCCAAAGGTGAACACTACAGACAGGTCAAGTAAAATGAGGACTGAAAATGCATCACTGTATACTATGTAGGGGGTATAGAGCAAATTCGTTAATCTCTCTGTTTCTCAGTTTCCTCATTCACATAATAGGGATAATAACCTAATATTTGTAAAATATCTAGAACAGTGTCTGGCACATAGTAGGTGGTCAACAAGAACTCACTGAAGGAATGAATGTAGAATAATTATCGTATCACAATTATTGTCTATCATAAAAATTAATCATATCACAAATATTATCTATCTACCATTTTTATCTTGATGACATTCACAAGAGCTTTTGGCTGAGTGATGGCAACTCAAAGCTGAATGGAGTGAGTTCAAGAAAGGGTGGAGATGAGAAATTAGAGACAGAGTACAAACATGTCTTTTTTTAAAAAATAAATTTGCTGCAAAGACAATCAAAGAAATGGGACATTAGTTAGTAGGGGATATAAGGTCAAGAGAGCTCTTCATTTTTTCCGAAGTTGGGAGCTGTAATAGCATTTTTATATTCTAAAAGGAATGACCCAATAGAGAAGGAAGAAATGGTACAGAAACAAGGGGAAACTGCTGGGGTGCATCACTGGAGAAGACAGAAGGGGTGGTATCTGGAATGACTGGCCTTCGACACTGACAAGCAGTTCATTCACGGTATCAGGTGAGAAGGCGAGAAGACAGGCAGATGGTGGAGCCTGTGGAAATTCAGCTGAGAGCGAAGATGGAGAAGGAGGCATCAGAGATTGTACAGAAAGACGAAGATGTACAAGAGTTGACCAGGAGAGAGAGCGGAGATTGAATAGTACAATTGCCAGCCAGGCCTAAGAGCCACTTGAGCTTAACGGTAGGAAACTGAAAATAGTCACCATGGTTTTGTGCTTCACTCTACCCAGGTGCACTGGGTGTATACTGGGGCAAAGCAGATGGAGAAGTGGATTTTACCAGGGCTGCAGTTTTGTATAAGAGAGGATGAAGGGATGAAGAGAGAGAGATGGGTAAAGGAGTTCACATTATATGGTGTTAAAGCAAGGGAATGATTATAATGCATGATCAAGGACTCTAGACCAGATAAGGAGGGGAGTAAAGACTGAGGTAGGTAAGAAAGAGGGGGATGGTAGGATGGATTGATTCTAGGCCTCAGAGGAGTGGAAGAATATTCGCAGTCAAGATTTTAGGAGTGAGCAAGAAAGAGATAGTGGCCAAAGAATAGGATGATTGAAATGAGATTATGGGCAGTTATGGATAATGACTGCATTATCAGCCATTATCAGTAATAAGGTCTAGGGCATAGTTGTGGATGCTGGCCCTGGTGGTCTAGTGGTTAAGATTCAGCTCTCTCACTGATGCAGCCTGGGTTCATTTCCCAGTCAGGGAACCACACCACCCATCTGTCAGTTGTCATACTGCGGCAGCTGTGTGTTGCTGTGATGCTGAAAGCTGCGCCACCGGGATTTCAAACACCAGCAGGGTCATCCATGGTGGACAGGTGTCAGCAGAGCTTCCAGACTAGACAGACTAAGAAGGAGGACCTGGCCACCCACTTCCAGAACAATTGGTCATCAAAACCCTATGAATAGCAGTGAAGCACTGAGTGAGAGAGGCAAAAGGATGGTGCAAAAAGACCTGGTAGAGTTCTGCTGTGCTGTACACAGGGTCACTAGGAGTTGGAATCAACTCTGTGGCATTAACAACAAATAGTGATAGAAATGGCGGCTGAGGTAGAGTGGAGAACAAGGTCATTGGAGTAGGGACAACAAGGGCCTGAGAGGCGAGGGTGTTGGAAGGATCAACTAGAAGAACGCTGAAATCACAAAGCACCATCAGACAAGCAGGGTTAGTATGGCGGTAGTACTCCAGGAGCTGAAATCCCCATGGAACGAGGTGGCGTGAACCAGAGATGGGTAGATGACCACGACAATGATCTGATGACGTGAGGTGCGAAAGCTGGGGATTTGAGAGAGGAGGAAGGATGATGGTGTGGAAGCAGCAATGAGGAGCTAGCATCAAGTCGAGTGGTCAGGGGGGTGGAAGATAAAGCAGACGGACTTGAGAGAATCACAAAGAACAGTTAGAAAAAGAAGGTAAGGCGACCTTTCAGAAAGGAGGCTGAAGGTGTGGGGCACCTTCTGATAACGGACTTGGAGTTCCATTGAAAAAGTGTTGCGAGGAGGGGAAGTGTGTGGAGGGAGATGGGGGTTTACCCAGGCCCTGGCTTCCTGTGATGAGAGGTGTAAACGGGGATAAAGAGCTTGCTGTGCTGACTTCTGATGTTTCCCAGGCAGTGGTGGGTGAGGCTATGAGGTAGAGAGAGGGAGGAATGGGGTTCCCGCCAGGAGCGAGCTTGGGGCTCCACCTTCACTCCAGCTGATGAAGGATGGAGGCAAGTTGAGGACTTATGGGCTCTGAGGCGCCCTCTTTATCACGAAAATTGAAAAGCATAATCGTTCTGGTTAAGCAGCACAGGGCCAGAGCCCCACCAGCACGCCAAGGCAGCCTGGAGACTCCGCCAAGGAACCCCTTGGCCTTCGCTGTAATCCTGCGACAGAGGACGGGACGCCTAGGAAGATTCTGGATTTTTTTGGAACACTTCCCTTCAGGAGCTGTGATAGCAGACAGAGTTTTTCTTGTTTGTTTTCTAACTTTCACCACATAAATCAAAACCACAGCTCTGCCAATCCCTCTCCTTTGCAGGTGGAAGGCTGTAGCTTCAGGAATTCTGAGTCAACATCTCATGCCCAAATACATCTATTTTACCTCAGATTTTGTGGCCCGTCAAAAACATCAAGCACTGACAAGAATAATAAACTGGATGTTGCAGCTGCCATGAATGAGGTCCTTATCAATTAGGAGAAAAGAACTTGTGTTTAAATGTCAATTACAAAGATGACTTCTCTCTTACCTATAACTTACTGCTAAAAGTAAAAAACTAAAGTTTAAGAACTTTGCGCAAATTATGTATTTATATCCACATTGGCCTTCATCATGCTGATTTGGACACAGACCTTAATGTATATAGGACAATAATTACCCCACAGGGCAGAGGCAAAGTGGAAACTATTTCTCGTGAATACATATATCATGATAGAAAAAAAGTAGATTTTATGGAAGTTTCTAAATATCTAACAGTTTTTATACATTAAAGTCAGTAGCCAGCTCCAATCTTAAATCTCAAATGATCCCCCTGTGAAACACATGAACGATCTTCTCCCAATGCATCACACCCAAGCAACTCATTTACTAAAGATACCAAAGGAATTCATTTTCCAGATTCAGCCATAAGCAAACTAACAGTGAAGGCAGACACCAGGAATATATATTTATGGTTGTTTCTTTCCAAAATAAACATGAATCTAAACTCTAAATCTCTGACTCTTCTCCAAATCCCACTTTAAGTTGGCGCCTCCTCTCCCTTCCCTTCATCTCTCCCTTACTCCTTGTATCGAAGCCTCCTTCAGCTGGATCACCCCCTCCCAGGGAGGCACTGAGTTCTAATCCTGGTAAACTGGCCTAGATGGCTGGGAAATTGTGAAATGGTCCCTTTAGCCTCCTCGGGCCCCAAATCCTTGGGAAAAATAGGAAAAAACAGGAGCGACTTCAGAAGAAACGTAGGAAGCAAAATGACTAAAGGCCACAGGCTGAGGAGCTCCCTTTGAGGAGAGAGCTACCCTTTCCCATCTACACTGTCCTCTCTGCTTTAATCCACATCATCAAGACTCTCAATTAAATGACAACATATTTTTTTGAAAGAGCAATTTTATATAAAAACACTGAAGACCACTACCTCTGTACTTTTTGGGCCCCTGGATACAGAAAACCATCTGACTGACTCTAATGCCTTTAACTCTTTTAATTTCTTCGACTTGTAATGGTTGTTAGTCTTGAAATAAAAACTCACTGAAGGCAAGAAGCCGTTTGCTTGGTTAAATGTGTGAAGCTGTGCTCTGCTACTGAGGCACACACAATCCATACGCCATCCACCGAGGGCTCAGAGGCAATTAAATGCACACAGCCAAGGTGCACTGGGGTCTGGGGATGTTTTCTACTTAGTCACCTGGTGTGGTCTCCTAAGCACAAATTCTTATTCATCACTTAAGAGGAAACAAAGGATTTCCAACTCTTTCTGCAGTCTTAAGAATTTGAAAATCCAAAATTGAAGTGAAAACAAAATCAGTATCTAGGTAGTAAAATGTCATGTTAACCCTGAAGGAAGGGAAATGGTGCTGTGGATGCCAAGTTATAGAAAGTGCAGGAGCTCCAACAGCTCTGTGGCCTCCCTCTCGGCTCTCCCCCAGCGAGTCAGCCAGCCAGGAAGTGAGACACATAGCACTGGGATGCTTTGAAACAGATGGAGATATGGAGAATATAGCCGGCTGTGTTGAAGCAAGTGTATGAATGAGTCTTAGCCCTGTTGTGACATTCTCTAGGTCCCCAGAGATTCTGCTTTCTCTGAAGCCCTCAGCTTCTCCAGTGACAGCTCCTGGGAACAATCTCAGGAAATGATCTGGAGAAACCCTCCCTTCACCTTTCATGGATCTCTAACATTATCGATCAAGCTCTGAAGCTCCCCTAAGATGATTCCTACTTGACTCCAGGACACTGAATGACTTTTCATGTATACTCAGCCAAAAGAAAAATGAGAACATCTAAGGAGGTAGGATTAGAAAAGAAGGATGGATTCTAACTGTAGGAATGAAAAAAAAATAATAAATGAGATGCAGTAGGTCCTATCAATTCCATCTCCTAAATATATCTCAGATCCACTTTCCACATCCGCTGCTGTCCCCACCCTAGTCAGTGAGGCCACCATCACCTCTCAGTAGGATGACTAAACTAAGTCTCTCTGTTCCACATTAGCTCCCTTCTGGCCATTCAACACACGCAGTTAGAGTGGTTTTTTGGAACTTTGGGAATTTCAACAACTTAGTCCATAATCCTTTGCCTTTGTAATGTAGTTCCTGCCTCCCTCTCTCCTCCTCACCTCGCCATATTTATCCCTCAGATCTTGGCTAAAATATCAGCCCCTCCAAGATGCTTCCCTGCCTGCACACAAAGTGTATGTTGCGCTCTTCTATCACAAAACCCTGTACATTTCTTTTGGTTGCATAATTAGTTGGGTAATTAGTCATTCAATTTCTCTTATCTTCATTGGAATATAACTTCATGAGAGTAGGAGCCTGTCTATCTTACCTCTGTATTCTCAGGGTCTACTGTGTGGTGCCTTACACATAGTAGGACCTCAACAAGGACTTATGAATGAATGAATAAATACATGAACAAATGAATGATCACTTTGCACAGGACCATCCAGGATAAGGAGTCAGGGATGAGGGCTAGAGAAAGGCAGGACAGGTGCCATTTACATTTCAACACAGACTGCAGTGAGAACTCGAGCTCAGCTAGAGCAGCATGTCACTTTGGGAGTGCTCTCCCTATTTCTCCATAAGGCAGGGAAAAAGAATTCCGCAGGTAGGGAGGTTGGTCATACTCCTGAGATCCGAGGTTATGATAAAGGCCTGGAACAGAGGACCTAGTGTTCCCTGCCACTGCCCAATCGGGATGAGCAATTAGATGCATCAGATAAACTCAGGGGACCCAGGACTGTCAGAATCCATGCTCAGCAAACCCCATGGCACTCAGGTCATTTGGCAAATCTCAACAGAGCTTAAATGTGTGGGTTTCAGTACAATTCTAATAGCCTCTATTGTATGGATTACCCAGAGTTCCTAAAAAATGAACCAAACTTCTTGTGTATTTAAAAAAAAGAGAGATGGTTGTATGACTGTGTAAATACACTAAAAACTACTGAATTGTATATTTAAAAAGGGCCAATTTTATGGCATATGAATTATATCTCAATAAAAAAGGCAATTCCTCTTCCACTCCAAATCTAAACTATTTTAATGATATATATACATATTTATCTCAGAAGCCAACCCTATATAATGAATTTTGGCCCTTGGTACTTCAAAATTAGTAGAATAATGTGAAGTATATTAGCTAGTCTGGGCAAGGAGTATATCAAAGTCAGATGTAGTAAAAGCTGACACTAATATGGTATAGCCACATCCACACAGAATAATCAATCAACACGGCTGCCTTAGCTGGAGAAACTTTCTCCATGAAGTCAGTGGCAAAGGCCACAAGAATAATTTGAAAGCAAAATTCTACCTAGAATATATTCTATATTCTATGGAGCATGTAATATTTCTTGCCATTGCACCTGACTTCCAGTACCATTTAAATATCTCACAAGACCCTATGTAGTCTAAGATACGTAAGTATTGAATCCTTCACATTGCAAGGACATCTACCTTATGTAAGCTTTGAGTGCGATCAATATGCCTGCACTTAAGCAGCTATTGAGAGGACAGTGAAAGTGCAGTGAGGTTTCCGGTGGTGTTATAGTTCTCTAGAATGTCTTTGCCCTTTGAGTCAGAGGTCACAACATACCACGGGTTGAGTGAAGCAGGAAGAGTAATGGCTAATTTGATCTAAACTCTTTTATAGAGCTGTGTTTGAGAAGTAAAGGAAATATAGTGCTTAATATTTAATTGTGTTTATCATCACACAGAAATGTGTATGTGTACGCACTCATGCATACGAACCACTTGGTAATGCACGAATCAGATGTACACATAAGCAGAAACCGACATCCAGGAAGAATCCAACATCTAGATCAGAGATCAGTCAACTTTTCATATGAAGAACCAGACAATAAATATTTTTGGCTTTGCAGGCCATATGGTCTCTGTTACAACTACTCAATTCTGCTGTAATAGTGCAAAAGTTGTCATAGACAATATGTAAATGAATGAGCATAGCTCTTTCCAATAAAACTTTATTTATAAAAACAAGTGGCAAGCTGGATTTGGCTTGCAGGCCATCATTTTCTGCCTCCTGGTATAGATGATGGACGCATATACTCTTTAAGAAACATTTATCTAAACTACTCCAAAGGATTCTTTCTAAAGAATTGGAGGCAATCTTGTCTTTTTATAAAGTTAGGAGACATAATTTAAGCTTTTGATGACTCAGTGTCTACCATGAACATTAATTAATTTCATACCGTGCCATATGATGTCATGTCCGAAGGGACAGTAAAGTGTAAAAGGCTCTGTGCCCCTAAGCCAACTGGTCCCAGAGGCTGCACTTGAGTACTCGGCTCTGCTTTTTGTCTCCTTTCCTCCTGTCAAGCTGTTAGCTGTCACTTTGCTGGTTTTGTCTTTCTGATTATCTCTATCTTCAATTTGCCATTTCTGATCTGCTCCAGGCCACGAACAGTATCTAAAGTAGGCCTGGCTGAGAAGGACGATAAGTCTCTCTTATGAGTGAAGAAGCATGAGCATGAGCTTTGTCTCCTCTATATGGCTACACTACGGCCCTTTGGACTCTGTTTTAATTCTTCACTATTTCACATACCGAAAGTTGTTGAATTAATAAATTGTGGGTGAGATATTACTCTTGTCTGTGTGTATATGTGCACCTACCTACACACTTCCATAGTCATTTATTTACTCATTCAACAAATATTATCAATTAGAAAACTAAAGTAAACACACATGCAAACAACAAAAACAGCCATCTAGGAGCTTACATAGCAGTGGGAGACAGATCCTTAAACAAACCTCCAAATCATCCTGGCCCTAAAGTAGAAATGGATCTAATTCACATGGCTCTACACACACACACATACACACACACGCTTCCTAAGTACTTCTAGGTCACCAGGTTAAATGACTAAATCTTTAGTTACAAAACTTCTGAATGCCCTCCACCCCCACACTCACACAGTTCAAGTTACTTCTACTTGATGAACCAGAATGCCCACTCACTCCAATTTTCTCTTTGCCTCTCATTTCCTGGCTCCTTTCCCCCCATGGTGACCCCTTGTAAGCACAGGTAAGTCACAAATGAGCTAAAAGACAGGAGGCCTGGCTGACTACCTGGGATTGTCGGCCTGTTCTTGGATTATTTGACTGTTAATGAGGCAATAAATTCCTGTCATCTGGGAGGTGAACCAAACATCCTAGCCTGGGCTTCAGTTTCATTTAAAATGGACTAATTAGCAAAGCCCCAGTCCTTCCAGGTTGATAAAGTTGGCTTTGTGGTTCCTGAACACTTTGGGAAAGAAAGGATAAGAACTCACAGGGTGTCAGGTGAGTAAAGTCTGAAGACACGCTGTTGATCCAGAAGGTGAAGAGGAAGAAAGAGGAAATGACTAAACCCCAACGACCTCTCAGGAGCTCTCCCTGAGCCAGTGTTCACAGACTGGCTCGTGTACCTACAGAGAAGCAATCATTATGATGGAGAACATTTACCTGCCAGTCCATCTGGTCATGATTCCACGTTCATGGAGAAGGTCACTACGGCCATCACCAAGTGGCCAGATCAACCCACGATGAGCTGTGACTTGCTGCCTCACCAGATGCCCCTAAGTACCACACACTGATCTACTTGGTCCTCTCTGCGGTCCTTCTTTTCATGGGCCTTGCTGGTCTCCTTATCCTCTCTTCTCCCTGGGACCGGGGGT
Organism: Equus przewalskii; assembly: GCF_037783145.1. NCBI lineage: Eukaryota > Metazoa > Chordata > Mammalia > Perissodactyla > Equidae > Equus > Equus przewalskii. Next base: position 4,900,023 of record NC_091861.1, on the reverse strand, counting down.
GGTGCTGCTTCTGGAGAGCATTCTTGCAGCACAAAGGCTAGAGCTACACAGAATGGGGCCATAATCACTATGGAGTATTTTTATTTCTCTTTAGGAAATGGTGAGCAGGGAATTCCAGCTCTGACTCACTTCCCAAGCCACCTCACTCACTGTGCAGCCCCTTCTAGATTCTTCTACCCTATCCAGTCAAAAGATGCCAATGCTTCAGGTTAACAAAATTAACCTCCTGGTTTATCGTCGTATTTGACACTGGAATATTCGTGTGTGTGCGTGCACACACACGGGTGCACGTGCACCTGGGCAACTGGTAAACCAGATGCAGGAGTCTGGGATGCCAGACCTGGGGATGCCAAGGCAAAGCCGTAAAGGGGAAGGGCAATTCAGGGTTGGGTTAGAGGAGTCCCAAGGAGGTCAACCCAACTGTGCTCTGGGCAGCAAGGCCAAGCTGTGGCCTGGGATGGCCCAACTATGCCTTTGTTGAGCATAGAAGGGCCAGCTGGGCAGCAGAATCCAGAGATCAGATGGACACTCAGAGTGCCTGTAAGCAGGCAGGGCTGGGCAGGACATGAGGAGGGTAAGGGCAGGGGCAGGGCAGGAGGAGGGCAGGGCAGGAGAAGGGCAGGGGCAGGAAGAGGGTAGGGGCAGGAGGAGGGTAGAAGCAGGGCAGGAGGAGGGCAGGGGCATGGCAGGAAGAGGGCAGGGCAGGAGGAGGGCAGGGCAAGAGGAGGGCACACACTCCATTGGCCCTGGGCCCAATTGCTCTAATCTGCCTCCTACTTTGATCAGGATAACTGAAAATCTTGGTTCACTGGAACAGGCCAGGGACTCCAAATTACATCCGGTTCTTAGCCTTTTAGGCGCATGAGCTTTGACAGCAAACATCTGGGTTTAAGCCCCAGCTCTGATGGAATACACCTGTGGCCTTGGTCCAGTTCCTTCCCTTGTCTGCACTTTGGTTTCCTCATCTACAGAAATGGGGTGGCAGGAAAACGCACCTCACAGGGTTACCATGAGGCTGCCCTGAGGCTGATTAGGGGAAGAGCTTGGCAGAAGCAGACACACAGTGAATGCTGACAAACGTCACCCTCGGTAGAGCACCGACCCGCGGCCACACACTACAAACTGTGTTGTAAACTCAGTCCTCATTCCGGGGGTTGTTTCTGTTCCTCTGCCTGCCTGGCATCCATATTCCTCTCCAAAGATGCAGCTGCTCCTCTGCCGATCCTCCTGGGAGTACTGGCCCAGCCCGGTCAGTGATAATTAACCAGGGAGAAGCCGGGGCCCTCTCCCGCCGTCCGCCCCGCAGCGCTGCTTGCTCTGGCGCCCTTCCTGTGCACCCCAGGGGCTTCTCACCTCCGTGTCTAGGAGGAGGGGCGGAGCTGGGAGGAATTTCGCTCTTTGCAGAAGACATCTGCTCTGAGGGCAGTAAAGACCCAGGTGGCAGTGTTTTGAAGGCAAAGAAATGAAGGGCAATTACCCTGCCATTAATCAACCAGGCTACAAGGACTGAACAGGGTTAGTTAAGATGAGGAAAGAACATTTTATAACATTCCTGGGTATTAGGATGAACAAAACGCAAATGAAGGTAGTAGCTGGCTATAGGATTGCTTGAAATATGTCAGCGTACATTCCAGTGCGGCCTTGCAGAATGCAAGGTGCATTAAAAGAGCAATCATCGCTTCCTCTGCAAAATAAAAACAGGAGAGGCCACCACCGACTCCCACACACACTGCTTCCTGTGCCTTACAGTATGGGTAACAGGAGACCACCAAATGTTCCTTTCCTGCTTCCTCTGAGTCCCAAATAAATCCACACCCCGACCTCCACACACACTCGTAGGGGAGATATTTAAGTTAAAGATCTGGAGAGGTTAAGAGTTACAGATCTAAGAATAGAAGATAGACAGTTGCAATCTTTTTTTAAATTGTGAGACAACAGACATAACATCTACCATTTTAACCCTTTTTAAGTGTACAATTCAGTGACATTAAGCACGTTCACGTTGCCGTGCAACCATCACCACCACCCATCTCCAGAACTTTCTCATCTTCCCGAACTGAAACTCTGTACCCATTAAACCATAACTCCTCCACTCTCGCTCTCCTCCCAGCCCCTGACAGCCACCATGTTGCTTTCTGCCTCCATGAAACGGACGACTCTAGGAATCTCCAAAAGTGGATTCATAGAGTATTTGCCCTTTCATGTCTCGCTCATTTCACTTAGCATAAAATCTTCAAGGTTCATCCATGTGGAGCATATGTCAGAATTTCCTTCCTTTTGAAGGCCGAATAATATTCTTTTGTATGGATATACCACATTTTATTTATTCATTCATCCATCAACAGACATTTGTGTTGTTTCTGCCTTTTGGCTATCCTGAATAATGTTGCTCTGACCATGTGTGTACAAATAGCTGTCGGGAATTCCAACCTTACAGGAAATCGTCCTTTGTGTCTCTGTCCTGCTTTCCTCTTGCATGCTGACTCTGCTTTCTTATTTCCCACCAGTGCTCTGATTATTGCTGCCCAATGTATCCTTTCGCACCACCATGATGCCTTCATGTTGGCACCCCTAGCCTATATTTTGCCCTCATTCTGTGGATTTTGTTTGTATAGACCCACATTGAAAATACACAGTCTCTCCAGGAGATGTTCCACAGCAGTCCACTCCTACTTCTGAACTTGCCTCTCACCTGGGCCATTGCCAACAAAGCCAGCTCCTACGCAGAGGAGAGGCGGTGTGATGAAATGAAAGCCGCAGACGCCCTCCCAAAGACCAGCAAATCATGAGCCATACACAGAAGCCAATTACAGTGCTGGAAGCTAGCAAACCAGCCAGGACTCCTCGCTGCCTTGTGCAGAGCAAGGACCAGCATTCACAGACTGTGAGGACCCCATAACCCTCTGTAAAACCTAAAGGGGCTGTGGCTTCCTGGAAACCACTAATGTGATGTGCGCAGTGGGGACAGGGGTAGATGCAGGGGGAGAAAGGTGGAAGGGACTGAAACAAACCGGAGAAGGAAGGTTAGACCAGACAAAAGCTCCTTCCGTAAAGAATCTTCCAGGGAAAAATAAAAATAAAAAGCAAGTGCTTACTTCTGCCATTCAGAGGCTAAGGAAAGAACATATTTCAAACTGCAAATCTAGATCTACGCAGTGAATACTCTTTAATAGTGAGAACCCCTGTTCTGGTCTGAGATGTTACACCCACCTCTCACCTGACCCTTGGGAGACTGGTAGGGCTTATGTCATTTTTAGTCATCTGCCTGAATGAATTTACAACGGTTCAAAGAAAGGTTTCCACACACACTCTTCTAACCACCAATACCCGAGTATCCTCAGAAGATTCTGCAGCAGCTTAATCCAGCTCATAATCAAACACCTACTGCATTTCCTAACGTGCACTTCTGTCTAAAGACAAAATCTCAATCTAAAAGTCCTCGCATTTCCTGCATATGTAAAAATTATACATCACATTTATGCATTATTTTATTACTGTACATTATATAATAGTATATGGTGAACATTCTATCATGGATATCTATCCAATTATCATCCATATCCTGTTATTGATCTAAAATATCATAGCTAGCCGGGGCTCCATGGAAAATAAAGCTCTTCTGCTGGAGCCATCAATCAAGCAACAGTACCCAGCCCAGGCTCAGGCTCCCCGGAAACCCTGTTTCACAGACGGAGTGTCATATCAGTGTCTGCCATGGACAACACCTTATTTCAGGATGGAGGCAATGTTTGGCAAATTTGGTTTCCTCAAATTTCCTTCATCAGATCTCAAATCTGTATTTTCAGCTAAAGTCTTGGATGATAGAGTGCTTTCGTTAAGAGCATCTTGAGTTATTTGTTCTTTCGTTTTAAATACAAAAGTCAAGGACTGTAATTTTTCTCAACTTGGGTCTGCCGCTCTTCCAAGCTGTCTTGTAAGATACTCCTCAATGCATCTTTCAGGACCCCAGTGACTTGGCATGGTGCTTCTCGGAAAGCTTTGGTTTCTGTGAGCACGTTCCGGGGCCTGGACTTCTCTGCAAGGACAGGATTCCAGCTCTTTGTTACCCACAGCAGAACGAGAAGCCATCTCAGAGCAGCAGGCGCTGCTCCCCTACTGGAGGGGCCCAGGCTCCTTCCCCCCTAGATCATATCGCAGGCTCCCACCGGCCCTGAAGCACTCTGCATCCCGGCTCTGAGGCTTCTCCCGCTGGGTACCAGCATTTCAAGATGGTGGTTTCAAGTCACCTCGGGGTGCATTTTTCCAGCCTGCTTCTCTGGACTCTAATCCTTCCTATTTCTTACTCGAGTCTTCTGTCTTTGTTGGGGTTTCCCCCACCCGTTTGTGAGCATGTCTTTTCTTTTCTTTTTTTTTTTTCTGCTTTATCTCCCCAAATCCCCCCCAGTACATAGTTGTATATCTTGGTTGCAGGTCCCTCTAGTTGTGGCAGAGCATGTCTTTTCTATCACTTAATTTGAAATCGTCAAGAGAATGAGTGAATAAATCAGACCTCATCTGACACCCTCGTCCCCTCCTCCCCCCAGTGCCGGTTGTCCCTGCTGCTCATCTTCACATGTGCTGTGTGGCAGTCTGCCACCGGCCTCGTGCCAGCTCGTCTGTCCAAAGCCGTCTGCCTGGGATTCTTTGTGGGGAATTTCACGTGGAGCTATGCTATTGCTCAGCATCCACCTGACCCGAGGGGTCTCAGCCCACACCTCTCTGCTAGGAGCAGACAGCACCCCCACTCCTGACTCCTCTCCTCAGGCCAGCCCAGGTAAGCTCTGTACTCTAAGAGGGGACAGTTCACCACATGGAGCCTTGGGACCAGAGGGGGGACCCTGTCCTTTCAGAAAACTCAGACTTCTAATATTAAAATCCCTTTTTGGTTTATTGATTGTATACATATCACTCCATTGTTTATTTGACAAATATTTAGTGTCTGCTATGATATCATCTAATAAACCTCTAGGTCATACATGAGAGAGAGGGTTGGGAGACTATGAAGGGGCCTGATGGGTAAGTGAAACGAACGATGGGTGAATGAATGTGTACGATGGACATCCTCATGGCCTTCAACCATTCAGCCGTTGGATAGAAGGAGGGGAGGAGACTGATACCCCACCTAGATGCTCTGGACTTCCAGACTCTCCCAGGGGCTGCTCCCAGCAGCCCACAGCTCACTCTGGGTACCTCACCTGTCTGTGGCCCAAATCCCCAGAGAGCCAGCAGGGGTGAGTATGGAGCTTCACAACCACAGTCAAGGATGACAGGGCACTTAATGTAAGTTGACTCTGCCTTCTAATTCAGAGCCCTGGTGCTGACTGACTGCTTCCCTCTCTGCTGGTGTTAGTGACAGGTGGTGGGCTGACAGCCCCAAACATCAGACGCTTCTCTGAGGCCTGGCAATCCTGGAGTTAGAATGAAGCCCAATCCTGAGACGAAGTCACTGCAAACAGTTCCGTCTCCACTGAGTGACATGCCATTGGAGATATTCTCTAGGGACTAGGAGCCACCCCTCTCGGGTCCCCACCACCACAAAAGGGAAAATCACAGAAATGGCTGAAGCTTTTCAAACATGCTGCTGCTCTGAGAGCCTATGAATTTGCCGTTTTTTTCCAGTGATATCCAGATGCCTGCACTTTAATCCACAATTGAATGGCTTTTGCAAGGAACTGCAAAATGACAGAAAATTAGAGAAAATTACCCTCTAATAGATCACAGTATATTAATAATAACACACAATGCGTCATAGGAGGTGCACGGACACAATGAGCTGCCGTGGGGACATGGCTACCACTGCAAGGATGAGGGAAATATCCTGGTAAATGCCCAGGCTTTGCTGGCCTTCCTGTCTTCAAAAGCTCCCCAGGAGAGACAATGGGGGTATCTGAACCCCGGTGCCCATCTTTGGAATGACAAAGGTCCTGCCAGTGCAGGGTCCGGGCAGAGGGTGATCACAGCGCCACAGGTAACATGCCCTTGCACTCTCGTGGGAGCTGGGCCTCTATAAACCAGCTAAGGACACTGCCACATCCCTGGTCTTTGGTAGAAGGAGCCTCGTGTCAGGTGACAGAGCACAGCTGGCCACTCCTGGAATCGTATGAACCATATCATTAACACAGCACGATTAATGCCAGATGCTCATGGCTTATACTCAGGCGTTCGATGTGGCTGCACATTTAACACAGCTAGGAGATTAACAAATAAAATGAATATACAACACCCCAAAGAGAAAGTTTTACAAAGTAAAATTATAACTACTCTTTCATTATCTTGGCCTACTTTAGAGATATATTTATGAAAAAGAATAAACAGACTGAAAAACAAGGCAGGGCTATAAGCAAGACTTAGTCCTAGTATAATCCCTTATTTTTACACATTAGGCCTGAGACCCTCCCCCACAAAAAAATTAATGACTCCCCCATTATGATGCACTCAAAGTGGCACCGGAGTGAGTAAAACCCCGTCTGGGCCGCTCCCCTCGGCACCCGCTCAGCTGAGCACGGCCCGTCAGCTGAGCCTGACTCGGGCCTCCCTGCCCTTCCTCTCCTGTCACTCCCTGCCGGCTCGGACAGGACAGCCCGCTCACCGCCACTCTCTGCGTCCACTTGGCTAAGGGTTTATTCTTGAGTCTAGGACAAAGACATGCCTTCATCCCACATTAGACCATTATAGTTCCCTGGGAGTCACAAGTTCTGGAGGTCTGATGAACCCCATTTTATCAATGGAAATATTACCTTCATAAAACTACAAAATGCTCATTTTTCCCCTCATTGTTCTAGTGGCCGAAGGCACTGGAAAGTCCATTTAATAGGAAAAATAGCTAAAAATATGCTGATATTTTGCAGTCATGTTAGAAGAAAAGATGTCAGAGGCTAGACTCCTTCACAGTAAATGCTATGAAAGAGTGGTTCTCGACTCTTCGAGGCTCACAGAGCCCTCTGAGCTCCTGGGCAGGCGCAGTCACGCAGCACCTGGTATACAGGAAGCGTTCAGTACATGGGAATTGTCCATATTATGAAAACAACGAGACCCTTCTCTGCCTACAGCATCAAGGGAGCCGGGACTCATGGGTCCCAGTCAAGAGCCCTGCCGTATCTTCCGGCAAATGTGGACTTCTGGAGATATCTCAGAGTGAAGTGGTGGGAGAAGGGAGAGACCAGAACGCAAGGCAGGAAAGTAAGTAAGAAAGGAGAAACAACTGAAACAACCGATGTGACAACCCAACGGAGTAACTCAGGCTCACTTACATGTACCCTGCATCTCTGACCACCTAAAATGATGCCCGTCTATAAAGGAGGGTTTCTTGGTAGACTTTTTCATTCAAACCCTCAAAACTGGTCCATTTGACATAGGGCATGAGTGGGGGCACAAATAAAGAGAGAAATCTTAATGGCCTGAACCAGAGACAGAATCACCATAAAGCTAAAGAAAGCTTATGCTTTGGGGGCCTCAGCTACAGGAGTAACTTCTAAGACCCTGCAAGGAACCCTGGCAATGTATGCACACAGTCATCTGCATTCTTTTCCTTTTCCTTTTTTTCTAGCTTTACTGAGATATAATTGACATATAACATTGTGTATGTTCGGGGGCTGGCCCACTGGTTCAGCGGTTAAGTGTGCACGTTCTGCTTCAGTGGCCTGGGGTTCGCCAGTTCAGATCCCGAGTGCGGACCTATACACCACGTGTCAATCCATGCTGTGGCAGGAGTCCCACTTATAAAGTAGAGGAAGATGGGCATGGTTGTTAGCTCAGGGCCAGTCTTCCTCAGCAAAAGGAGGAGGGTTGGTGACAGATGTTAGATCAGGACTAGTCTTCCTCAAAAAAAAAAAAAAAGTAAAGGATATGTGTAAATTAACTGTCAGATGGAACAAAGTAAACACTTTATAAAAAAAGAAAACAAAAAAAACCATTGTGTATGTTCAAAGTGTACAACGTGATGATTTGATACACATATATTTTGGGAAGTGCTTACCACAATGAGGTTAGTTAACACTGTATTCTTGTTCTGAAGAGGGTCCCCCAAATTGCATAAGGCTTAAGATCTCACAAAACTTGGTTTAGCCCCTGGCCCCAACGTCTTTGTGACCCTAACAGTTTTTTTACTGCTTCAGACTGTAAAGAGGGCAAAAGATAGGAGAGAAATGAAGGAAAGCTGTAAGAGAGAAGAGGAATGGAGACTGAGAGACGATTGTGAAGGTAAGGAGAAGAGGCTCACTCACTAAGCTCCTGGCCTCTGGGGCCCGATCCTTGATCGGCTAAAGGGGGACCTGGACTGGAATCTGGCCAAGAGATGACTTTTAGGTTACCTTTCAGTTCTAGGATAGTTCCCAATTATTGATCAATATATGGGCTCTTCAAATCCTGAATATAACTCTTAGGGAAAGAGAAATGCCTGCTAAATCTATGTAAACCCAAACATGGCCCCGAAGTAGTTGCTGTGCGAATTGGTGCCCTGGAAGCCTGGGCCGCTCTCTGCCTCTCCTCGTGCCAAACCCACAGGCAAAGTCTTGGCACACGTGTGGACTTTTCTTGGCCTCTTCACAAAAGTCAACATTTCTGGGCATTATGAGGCCATGGGAATTGAAAAAGAAAATGGCCCAGAACCTGTGCTTGGCTGCTCCGGAATAAATCTGACAGCCGTTGGAATTTGCATCTCTGGGCTGCAGACAGGATAACTACCTTGGTAGGAAGGAAAAAAAAAGGCCACTTCACTGAATTTGTGAGGAGCTGAACAAATTTACCACTGTCCAGAAATGCTGTTTCTTCGGAAAGTAACCCTAAATAACCCACCTACTAAATCATGTCACTGATATTTCCGTTGGAATATTCAAACAGCTTGTTTTCTTTCTAAACAGAACACCTTTGTGGCAACAAAAAGGAAGTCAGGAGGTAAACTGTTGCTGCTGCTGACTTTTGCTTACATTTGCAACACATCAGTTAGATTTACTGCAACTGTTGGAAATGTGCACCCTGCAAAGAACACACCACACTTTTAGAGGGTTCACACACTCTCATATCTTGTTAGGTATTTCTCATCTTTACGGTGACACAACAACTCTTCTGAGTTGGGGAGAGGTGGTCTGTGTTCCTGCCCATCTCTGCATCCAATCCAGTGCACAATGTAATTTCCTTTCATTTTCACAATCTCCTCCCTCACGTCTGTTTCCATTTAACAATAAGTGAGGGGCTGGCCCCATGGCCGAGTGGTTAAGTTCACTCGCACCACTTTGGTGGCCAAGGATTCCGCCAGTTCAGATCCTGGGTACGGACATGGCATCGCTCATCAGGCCATGCTGAGGTGGCGTCCCACATAGCACAACCAGAAGGACCTATAACTATAATATGCAACTATGGAGGGCTTTGGGGAAAAAAGACAACAATAACTGAGGGAGGAACAAGAGGGACGGTGGTTTCCAAGTAGCCCTCAGAGACGTAGGAGGTCACGGTCAAGCCTGCAACAGCAGTTCTGGTAGGGAAATCTCTATCACGACCTACATCCTACAGCGAGCACTGTCCCTGACACGTGGAAAGCTGTTCAAATATTCATCATGCTCAATTGAAGCTCATATTCCTAGACTCAGAAAGTTGGCGAAACGGACTCTTCATCTTGTCTTTATGATTTCCTGGGCTGAGGGCAGGGTTGCATCCAGTGGAACAGGCTCAGTTTGATGCTCACATCAACCAACGAGCTTGCTCATAGTGAAAACAATACTTATCCTTCACTGGACTTCTGGTTCCTCCCCACAAAGTGGAATGACTTCCAATAAGACTCGTGATTTTGTCACAAGGAAGGACCTCTACCAAGTACTTAAAAAACAAAAATTCAGAAATCTATGCATATACCATGGCTATACCTATACAGTGCAGAGATGTATAAACTTGCAGATGAATGTGATTAATTTATGTTATTCTCATTTTTTTTAAATGTCCTTTTCCTTAGCTGGATAATCAGCCCAATCAAACATTTTGTCATTTAGTCAAAAGAACATATAGGAGAAGTTTTAGCATCTTTTCAGCTTTTAATATACTTTTTATTAAACATCTATTATGAGTCAGGTACTAAGAGACATGGACTCAAAGATAAGTGATGAAATGGTGCCATTCCATTGTATTCAGAAACATATAAACAATCTAAATACCACAAACAGTAGGTTGAACTGTATGAAACTGCCATTTTCATAGGTCCAAACAGTGAGCAATGGCAATTTCATGTGGTTCAACCTAATACATGCAAAAGTTGCTATGGATGCACCAAAAAGGAAATGATTAATTCTACCTTGGGTATGTGTGTGAGGAGGTGGCAATAGATATCAACATTCTTTAGGAACATGGTACCTTGGATCCTCCTGTTGTGTTAACAAGACTACAAGATCACCCAGCAATGTGCCTGAGGCATGGCTGGCCATGTCCCTTGCCTGGCCCTGTGAGAGGCATCTCAGGATACTGCACACTCCAAAGGCTGTGCAGGGCACCAAAGCAGGAGATACGCAAGTGACTGGGCACTAAGCTAACAGAAAATGATCAAAGACAGAAAAGAATAAATCCCAACCAAAGGCATTTAGCATCATTTTATCATCCACAGCCTCTGTAATCTTACAGTACTGAGAACGTCTCTGTCTACAGAGATTTCCCCAGCCCCTCGCAGAGGAATTTTTCTAGACCCTAGTAAACTTTGTATGAAACACTATCACTGTTTATTGCTTCCACTGAAAAAATTCTTTTTCCACCCAGCTAGTAGTACACCTCAAAGTTCTATAAGAAGAGCAGTCTACATCTTGAAGATCAGACGTTTTAAACAATATATTCTGATTTTACTTTTTTCAGAAACTCTGGCGGCCATCTGGGGCCTATCCTGGGTCTGAAAATGTACTTCCTTCTTAGTCTAGAGTGTGCAGAATCCAGACCAACTCCGTCTGCACTGTCTGCTTCCCCTCACCCACCGCAGTGGGGTACTCCTTGAGGGCACACAGTAGGAGCTTCGTAAATGGACAGATGGATTGATTAATTAACCAATTAACTACTACATGAACAGGAGCTACCTTAGAGAGCAGGGCCTTTTAGAGCCTCTCTTAAGGAACAAATTCAGGTTGACTGAAGGACACTGTCCTGAAAAGAACCTTTCTGGGAAATCTAATCCAACATGCAAATTTATAGTTCAGTGAAAGATGCTGCTTGGTCTTTCCAGCAAGAGAGACCTTTTTCCAAAGGCTGATCTTCTTGATTTGGGTTAATGAATTTCTTGCAACTTTTCCAAACTTGTTCACAATTTCGTTACAAAAGCACTTGAAATTGTGATCTTTGTCTACAATGAAGTTCTTTTTCCTATATTTCAAAAATCACAGTAATCATATGAAGTTTCAGGAACCAGAACCTCTCTCTACCACATTTATAAAATGAATGCAGAACATCCTCCTTCAGAGAGATTGTTGGAAGAATGAAATGAGGGAACGCCTGCAAAAGAACTGCGTAAAACAGTAAAGCACAAAACATACATAAGATATATATATATATATATATATATATATACACATGGATATGCAATGAACATTAATAAGATATATACACAGAGTAAGATATATATGTAAGATATATACACAGAGTATATATATAAGAGTATATAAACAGAGTGTATATATATATATATATATATATATATGCCATGTAAAACAAATATTAACGGTAAGAAACTTTTAGTGTGGACACCTGCATAATAGCTTAAAGTTGTATGCTGACAGCACAAAATTCTCAGTGTGGATTACTTCGTTTGTCCTAAGTCAGGGCCAAGTATCACTATGACTGGCCCCATTTTACAGACATAGCAAGAGAGATCAAAAGAAATCAAGTGACTTGCCCAGGGTCAACCAAATATGATATCAATAAGTGACTTACGAGCAAATTGGAGGGATTTTGACCCACAAGCTAGAGCTGTTTTCTAGTAGACTATGCTGCCACCTAACTGACAAGGTTAAAAACACCCATATTTATTACACCAGCACTAGAAGAGCAAGCATTAGCCATCACTGAATCCTCGGCTATCTGATCTCTGGCTACCTTTTTAATAAGGTACTCTGTCCTTGTTAAAAAGCAAGAAGGTTTTAAAAATGTTTGTGATCCTTTGTCTTTTTTCACTCTGGGCATCTCTAATAATTGTAAGTAATTACCACCCAAGCAACAGAAACCCCACAATAATTAAGTATGCCAAGCAAATGCATAAGTTACAAGATGCATTCTTTGTTCCTCTGTCCACTATAAAATGACTTCAGAATGTACTCTTTTCCATCAACCAAAGCAGGTATTCAATTCCTTCAACCAAAAAAGAATCACGCATTTAACGTGCCTCTGGGAGGACAAGTGTATGACTCATTTTCTTTCTGGGCTCGGGGTGAGAGGGAGATGAGATCTAAAGTCACTGTCTTGGTTCCCCCCTATAACCCAGTGCTACCACAGGGGTCCCCTACCTTCCAGGAGCTAAAGGTGAGTTCCAAGGTAACTCACTAACTTGTATGAGGATCAAATCCAAGGCCTTGGCCACAATAGTCAGCACTTCTGTGTTGAACGGCTGAGCTACTGGCATGGTCTGTCCTTTCGAAGTCTTTCTTTTGGGGCACTGGCCAACCATGGCTAAATTCAGCAGCATCTCAGATGGGAATAAGGAGGAGCTGGCTTTTATTCTCTGTTCTCCTAATGTCTTTACTTGGGTAAGCCTTTTCCTCTTTCAACACCTCAGTTTTCTCAACTGCAACAGGGAAACTTCTCTTGTAAAACAGGTTTACAAGAGCATAGATCATGGTCAGGTTACAGAAAGAGATTTCTGCCGATTTCCCTCAGAGGAGCAAGATCTTGATATACGCCAACAGTTAGGTTTCTTCTATTAAGCAAGGACATCTTCACCAAGGGATAAATCTATTGCCCATATCCAACCAATTATAAGAACGGGCATAAGAGATGGTGGTGGAAAAAAAGAGTCGTTTTTATGCACGTACTTTCATGAAAAATTTTTAACTCAAATAGAAGGAAATAGTAAATTTTTCTTGTTGATATAAACAATGAAGGGAAAATATTGGAGTTTAAAAAGATAACAGAAGGCTACTCTATGACTCCAACAATGTGACATTCTAGAAAGGACAAAACTATGGAGACAGTAAAAGGATCAGTGGCTTTGGGGTTAGGGAGAATGGAGCGATGAATAAGAGAAGCACAGGGAATTCTTAGGGCAGTGAAACTATTATTCTGTCTGGAGCTGAGGCGGTGGAAACATGTTACACATTTGTCGGAACTCATAGAATGTATAACACAAACAGTGAACCCCAGTGTAAACTATGGACTTTGGCTGACAATAGCGTATCAATATTGCTTCACCAATTATAACAAATAAACCACACTAATGCAAGATGTTAACAATAGAAGAAGCTGGAGGTGGAGTGAGGAGGCATATATGGGAACTCTCTGTACTTTTTGCTCATTTTTTTTTATAAACATAAAACTGCTTTAAAAAAATCTATTAATTAAAAAAGAAAAAGAAAAAGGTGGGCGGGAGACTTTGAAGCAGCAGCTGTGGGGTCCAGCCTGCACCTCTGGCCCTAAGCACTAACTACATGGCAGCGCACTTGTCACCTCGCTGCTCTGAGCCTCCAGTCTGTCATCTGGAAGAAATAATAACAGTTGATATACGTCCCAGGGCTGACCATCACAATCCTCAAACTCAATGATATTCATAAGAGCGCTTCATGGACAGTAACATCCTAAATAAATTTAGGTTACAGTTACTTCTAAAGACTCAATGAGCATTTATTATTATGGAAAGTTCCTACAGGTTAGTAGGAACAAAGATATTTTCTGAAGTAAGTGTAAATAGTAGATGAAATGATAACACTGAGCCAGTCTTTTCACGCTCCGAAATCATTCCCACTTGAGGGCTCCACACCTTAGTGGCAATAGAAAAATATCATGGACTCATAAATCTAAGCCTCAGAATGCTCCCAGCTCACACGTTCTCAAAACCACAGGGCTGCATGTTCATGTATAATCTTTTCTTCTCCAACCTGACTTCAGAAATGGACCAGAGACCCCATAAGTAGTCATGGTATTAAAGGTATTCACAGAAATTCTGGAAGATTACCTGCAACTCTAAACAGGGTTCATCCCCAGTAAATTGTGGATACATTTGTTTTACAAAAGACAGAGATGGCTTGAGACACACACACACAAAAGAAGACAAAGCTCAGAGATCATTGAATATTCTGTAATCCAGATAAAGGAAAACATTTTATCAATGTTTTCCTTTGATTTAAAAAATAAAAAGCATAGAATTATTTTGCCAAGCATGAAAGATGTAATAATGAAGTAAACTCAATAATAATTTTTAAAAATTGCTTTATGCCAAGTGATTTTCACGGCTGTTTGTCAGGCCTGGCACACGGCCAGGGGTAGGAGACTTCACGAGGATTGCTGAGCAAGAAGTGGCCCAGCAAAATGCCACATTGTCACCCACTCTTCAGCAGGCTGTTATTTATACTAAATGATGACAGCTGTGAAAAGTCTCAAAGTCAGAAAGTCCGGCAGATGAATGCACAAAGACAGAGGTCCTAGGAGTCTGAGTAAATAAGTGAATTGGATCTGGACATGTTATCATATAGCTGTGTGACATTTGTTCCGCTTGTGTTTTGCTTTCTGTTGTTTACATCCTGGGAGTTCTGACTTAAAGGAGAAGCATACCCACAGCTAAACTGAATTTGTCTCCTTGGGTCCACTCTTCTTAGTAGCAGAGTGCCTGTATCAAACTCAAAACTGTAGGCATCAAAAAATCTGGCCGGTTTGGGCCATCCTAGGGAAGTGCCATTACAGTCTACACAGCCAGCCACCACCTTCAGCTCCTCCTGGTTGCCTGCCCTCCCACGCCCATCTCTTTCAATAGCCTGTTTGTAGACCTCTGCGTAGCTCTTATCTCTTGCAGAGAAGAGTGTGGTTCTGCCAGATCTTCTAACTTCTAAGGAAAACCTTCATCCTCTCCTTGAAACTCCTGGCATTGGCATTTATCCTATAATGCATTTTTCCTATAAAAGAATTACTGTAGACTCAATTTTGTACTGGGTCTCTCCCCACCACTGCCAAAATCCCCAAGCTTTTTCTTTCAGTGTATGATACTACTTCGTGAATCTTAGACTTTCCTCTAAGCTGAAGATGCTTCTTAACAGGAGGAGAGGGCTACGTAAGAGTGGATATAAATCCCCAAAAGAACCATGATCCAAATATTCATATATTCTTCCTATTTACAAAAGCATCCTTTTTTCTAGGAATAAAATGCAATAGTTTTTTTTTTTTTTTTTTTAACCTGGTCATTCTTGGTTTAGGCTGATCTCAAATAGTAAAAGCTGCCCTTGTCATTGAGAAACCCTTTGCCCTTTACCTTGTTTGGTGGCTCTTCTCTCACTAGCCTATGTTGACTTACCTGACCATGTTAAATCCCAGGGATGAGAGACACACCCACAGACAGGGGAACTGAGTGATGCATAGTTCACCGAGTGTCCAGAACCACTCTCACCCTGGAACTCTAACGCATATGCCAGGGTCTCCCAAACTCATGCTTGGTGCTTTCTGACTTAGCCCTATGACCTTAAGGAGTGACAGCAGAGTCCCAGCTGTGAAAGGTCAGCAACCGGAAATGATAATCCTTGGCTCTGGGACAATTCCAGCACCGGTCCATCACCCACAGATCAGGAGTCAGGCAGATACTAGTGGGCAAATGGTTCTATCAGGTGGTGCACCTCCCAGGGTAAAGAGAACCCCCTGGAGAAGCAATAGGGATACTTAGCCAAGCCTCTGAGGGATACTCAGATTGGTTCTAGCAGAATTCTCCCTTTCCAGAAGCTTCCTCTCCCTCCATCTTGCTGAGACTAAGTGGAATTCACACCTGTATTTGCCAGCCATTCATTGCATTGCCTTTTTTCCCAAACAGTGACAAGTGTTGATACTGATTAACTGATGCCTTATAATGCACTGCCTTTTGTGTGTACTTAATAAATATTTGCTGATTTGACCCAGAGTTCAATCCTAATATGCTTAAACATCTCCTAGATCTCGTCTCAGAGTTCTTAGTCCTCATGACAGAAGCAATACGAACTAAGAAGAAAAACAACAGATCTGCCTCCTCTATAATTCTACATGAGTCTGCCTTTGGAGAGAGTGCTGGCGCTGTTCTAACCCGGAAATCGGGTGGAGTGGAACCTGTAATCATAGAGACAGTAGCTTGCTTAAAAGTTTCAAATTCCCATGTGTGCCCTGTGGTTTTCAGGGCCCCTGAAGATAGAAAGATCAAGCCTGGTGGCCATTCTACTTTAGCAAAGTTTTCTTGCTTTAGGTCTTAACTCCATTCATCTGGAAATCTTCCAGTTGCTGGCGAGAAAGGTAACATTCTAAGGCTCTAGAGCTGTACTCTTCCCCCCAGCGCACTGCCCCTGAGCAGCCAGGGGCTGGAGGAGCACCAGGAAAGGGCCCAGAAACACGCAGAGAGGAGTCAGCCTCTGGAATGGGGGTCCCACTCCGGGACGGTTAAGGAAAGCAATTCCCTTTGGCTGCCCAGCCAGAGGTACACAGTAGCTTTCTGTTTCTCATCCTCACTCCAGCGCAGGCTACAGCTTTCCAGGTCTCCCTGGGCCTCCTGCATTCCCTCATCTTCCTCCTTCCAAACCAAAGCACAGGGCCCACTCAGTTTCTTCTAAGAGTTATTTCATTCCCCAAGGTGATATTTAGGTGATTAGGCTGTTTTTCTCAGCAGTGGCCAAACAAACAGCCTCCCTTCTAGCTCTGGCCTCAAGCTTAGAATAAACAGATCAATCAACCCTGAGAGAGAGCAACCACCCCAGAAAACCCGAGGACAATGAGCCCTCTGGGCCCGCCAGATGGGAAAAAGGTAAGGACTATTAGGCCCCCTTAATATTGCTATTTGTTAGGGAGAATTTTACAATTTCTAGGGCTGGAAGGGACCTTAGTTCAACTTCTTCCTTCTGAAGCTAAGAACATTAAGACCTAGCCTTTAAGATGTTTTAATAATATAGAACTGAATATGGTGTGTCCATTTTTAAGCGGGTTTCTAGATTTATTTTCCTCTTGTTTAACAGGAAAGCACAAAATAATATGGCAGTGAAATTCCAGTCAGGCAGCACAGAAAATCCAAACCAGCCTTGAAACGCTGAAATCGTATATCACGGCCACGTAACAGATCCAATATGCAGTCCTGACCAGGGCATCCATCACCAGCCTCCGGGAGCCCCTCCGCCAGCCGACAAGCATGGCGCCACGACTCTTAAAGGCAGCCCGCCAGAAGCAAGTGAAATGCAGATCCCCCGGTTTCCTTGAAGATGATAATGGGGGCCCTGGAGCTAGTCTGGGTAGGTCAAAAGCCCCATGGAAATCACACTTTTGTTCACACTTAAGCATTATACCAAATGCAGCAATTATATCAAATCAGTGTGGAGAGAGCGGCTGTGCGAGCCAGTCAGCATCACTGCTGGGTGGTTATCATGTCTGGACATACTGGGGGCAGGGCGGGGGGCGGTGTTGAACAAATGAATTGCTACTTAATAAATGCAGGGGTAGGAAATAGTTTAAAACTGTCTCTTCAGGCTATTTCTATCAGAGAAAAAATAACAAAAGAGGTTGATGGTGGTTCAGACAAGATTTGGAAATCACTGAGCTGGGAAAAATGATCTTGGGGAAAAGAGGTGGAGAATTTTTCTCTTGAGCCAAAATGAATCTCATTTGGGGAATAACTCTCCTAAATAAGAGGAAGCCAGGGAATCAAAACGTCCTCAGTCTCATCAACCTTCCTTGCACTGTAATCACACACTAGCCTGGTCACGTGACACTGGCTGGGCTCTAGTTCAATGACACTACCCTGTATAATCTATACTCATGTTTGGAGTACTTACTTTGATTGATATTCTGTTTAAATTTGTGGAGTTAATGATACACATTATAATGGGAATCGAATTTTTATTATGGTAAAAATATACATAAAATTTACCATTTCGACCCTTTTTAAGTGTACAGTTCAGTGGATTAAGTGTATTCGCAACTGTTGGGCAACCATCATCACTATCCATCTCCAGAACTCTTCATCTTCCCCAAATGAAACTCTGCACCCATTAAACAATAACGCTAACAGGGATTAGAGTTGAATAATTCAGGTAACTAAGGACACCTTACCATATGTATTATCACGTGACTGTAAACCTTGCTAGAGAAATAGAAAATGACTTCATAGTAAAATAAAAGATATCTCTACCACTTTTAAGGACGGGTGGTGGATATAAGCCAACTGACAAAACGAGGGTACCATACAAATGTGCACTGACACCAAGAGCAAGAGAAACAGAAGTCAAAGCTCAAAAGAACCATCTTGACTGGCTTACCGCACAGCTGATGGAGAAGAACATAAGAACTGAGAGACGCCAGCTCCCCCTGCTTAGTCAGGCCTCCTCGGTCCATTTATAGATCCATTCGTGTGCTTATTTAACAAACATGTATTCAATTGCTTCTGTGTAGCAGCTAAGCCCTGTGCTGAGGATAAACTCTTAAGGGCAAGTGCTGCCGTCAGTCCCTCTCGCTGACCCCAAGGAGTTTGCCAACCAGTTGGGAATTCAGATAAATGAAGAGGACAGAGTACATTACAGAGATCCACCAGCTGATAAAGCTAAACAGCAGGGCTGACAGAGCACAAGGGAAGAGGTTTAACCCAGGCAGGAAACGCCTACTCTGAGAAACGATACTTGAGCTGAGACCTGGATACAGGGCAGGAGCAGCCAGGAGGAAGTGAGTGGGGAGGAAGAGACGACAAGGTCGAGGTAATAGCTTGTGTCAAGGCCGGGAGGTACGAGAGTGAGCTCACTCGGGAGAACTGAAAGAAGGTCCATAACCCCGAACAGCCTGAGGAGAGGTGAAAGATGAGACTGGGGAAGATGTCAGGGGCCAAATCGGGATGGGCTTTAGTTACGTCAAGCGTTGTTAACCGTTTCCTCAGGATGAGAGGGGATCATTGAAGGTTTAATCAAGAAAATAGTATCCATAAAACAAGAATCTCAATCCTTGCACCGGAACACACAGACATTTAGGGTAGGCCGCATGGTTTCCCTCTGTTAAATATCTGTCCGATACTTAGATGTTCCTCTGAAGTAATTTCTGGTGTAGGCATGCTTTCCTCAGGGTCTGTGACACAGGTGTTTGTCCGAAGGGGGCCTGTGCTACAGGACAGACCTTTTGGCCTGTGGGTGGTGTGGCAGTCGTTGCTGGTGGTCACCCGTATTGTTGGCTTTCCTCCTCTTCCAGGACACACAGAAAACAAGGTTTCCTAACCCTCCATGCAGTTGGGCAGTGCCATGCACCTGGCATTGAGTTTTGTTGCTTCTGGGCTGCAGCATGTAAAAGCCAACATGCAAGTCTTCGGTCCCCCTTTCCCTGCCTCAGCTCATCCGGAAGCTTCACGCGGACTCAGGGAGTCATGCGATCAGAGCAGTTTGGAGGCGTGGAAGGCAACCGCCCTGGAGAGTCACCTGGACTCACAGGGGCCGCGCCTGAACCAGTTAACCCGCGGCAATCCGCATTACCACAACCTAACCCAGTTTACCCTGACTTGTGCAGGTGGAGGACAAGGTAAACCCATCTTCGTCCTGAACTCGATTCTCTTTTAAATACTTTACTACTGTTACCACCACGAGGCAGCCTGACAGGCGAAAGAACATTGAACTTGTTGCCGAAAGACGTAGATTCTAGTCCCAACCCTGCAACCTATCAGCCATGTGAATTTGGGCAAATCTCATAATCTCTCAGAGGCCCAGTTATTGCTATAAAAAGGGGAAGCAATACTGGCCACCAGTCCCCAACCTTAGGAGTTGGTATAAAGTCTAAAATAAAAAAGAGAAAATGTTCTGTAAGGTACTACTAGTATGATCATTTTCTTACAACTGCTAATGATAGTGTCCTGGGGGAGAAGGCGAGGAATGAATTAATGAATTAGAATTTTTTAATCTCTCCTCCTCTCAAAAAAAAAAAAAAGTGGAGGGAGAAAAGACTTCCGTATTTATGTAGATTAAAAATCTCATTTTGTGGCTCGAATAATTTCAGGTTTTTTCAAAGCTCATGTGAAACTTGATTATCATAGACAGGCTCAGATAATTTCCCCGGAGAGCTAAACAAATTAAAATATATTTTTTAACTCCAACAAGCTGACACGGGCCATCAGTTTCATCCTTGGTACATGTTCCATCATGTAGCTTTAATCAGAAGCTGGTGTCTAAGCAATATTTACCTGGCGGGAAGGGAGGTGGCAGAAGGGACAGGCCAGGAAGTGGTTCCTCAGCATCCTCCGATCCTGGGCCCACTGTCCCCAGGCAGCCACCTTCATACTGGAGCTGGACCTCGCTGTGCAGTCAGAGGCTGGGCTCTTTACAGCTTCAACAAGTTGTCTCCCCACCCACCACCCCAGGAGGCCGTCAATCTGGTCGACTGATAACCTCACCCCAATCCAGCCTGGCTGATTCTGACCCAGGGGTGACTTTCAGAGGGAGCAGGCAAGGCTGACGCCCCCCAAAAGCAGGCTGAAACCTGTTTCAGAGGAGGAGACAGCAACACAGGGGGACCAGCGTAAGCTTCAGCCGCAGCCTCTTAAGCGCAGATCTGTCCACTGACGGCTGCAGGGCCAGTGCAGACCCAGCCACCCTCCACAATGATGAGATTCTCTGACCTCACACAGAGCACTGCTCCAAGGTCACATGCGCTCTTCCTGAGCTGAGGTTAGGATAAGGGAAGTGGATAATCAAAAAGGAAAAGTCAGGCAGTAAGAAAGACTCCCAAATAGAGAGAAGGTCATTTGGCTTTTCTCTTGCTTCTGGTTTTTGAGAAGCTCCGAGCGTGCTCTATGAATCACCTCCTTCTCTTACCTCCTTCTATTACCTCCTTCATTTGCTCCTTCTGCAGCTTCCTGCTGATATGCAGACAGAGCTCCCAGGAGAAATTCTGGGGGTACAGATGGAACTGGTGATGGAGCGAGGGGTAGTGAAGAAAGTGTAGAATTTAGTGTCCAACAACTTCGGTCCCAGTCCCTGCTCTGACGCCTGGGCCTCCGCTCAGCTCCAGGAAGTGCTGTCTAAACTGCAGGCAGCTATGGGAAGATCGGTGGTGGTGGTGAGGCTTCTCCGTGCGTGCGGCTGCTCCACAGTGCCCCTCTCCACACAGCTCAGCGGGGCTGCCCCCCGACCCCAGCAGCGCCGGCAGGCGACTCCTTCCCAGGAGCCCCCTCACCAGCTTCCCAGGGTGCTGCCGCCACCGCCACTGCCACAGAAACAGACAGCCCATGCTGCCCACGTGCCTGTCCCTTCCTCCCCAGAGAGGGAGAGGAGCCTCAGAGAGCCAGAGGCAGTATCTGAGTTGTCTTCTCTAACAGAGCCCTCTCCTGTTTCCACCACGAAGAGCAAAGGGAAGATTGGCTCTCTTCAGATTAGGCCCTGAAAACAGGACATCACTTCCTAGTTCTGCAACCTTGGACAAGTTCTCTGACCTCTGAGTGCCTCAGTTTCCTTAGAATATAATGACGTTTAAGTGAGCTAACATACGTAAAGTGCTTAGAAGTACGCAATAACATTAACACCGATGTTGTTACTATTATGAGATACTTAAGATTAATAGATAAGAGAGTATGACGTTCTCCTGCCATTCAAGGATATCACTTAGAAAGCCTAGGAACCCAAAGACATTTTACAACTAGTGCCTAAGGCCCCTGCTCACTCTGTCTGCATACAGAATATTTGTATTAGGGTTCTACAGAGAAAAAGAACCAACAGGATGTAGGGGTGTGTGTGTGTGTACATATATATAGTTACATGTACATACACACGAGATTTCATACTCTCTTATAAAAGAGGTTTATTATAAGGAGTTGGCTTATTGATTATGGAGGCTGACAAGTCCCAAGATCTGCAGGGTGGATCTTGGCAAGCTGGAGACCCAGAAGAGCCGATGGTGTAGTTCTAGTCGGAAGGCAGGGAAAAAACGATGTCCCAGATCAAAGGCAGCTGAGCAGGGGGAGTTCCTTCTTACTCATGGGAGGGTCAGCCTTTTTATACTATTCAGGGCTTCAACTGATTGGATGAGGCCCACCTACACTGGGGACTGTAATCTGCTTTCCTCAGTCTACTGATTCAGTGGTAATCTCATCCAAAAACACCCTCACAGACACATCCAGAATAATGTTTGGCCAAATCTCCAGGCACCTGTGACCTGTCAAGTTGATACATAAAATTAACCATCGCAATGCCACTGGCAACATTATTAGCACGATAACCCTTGATTACCAGGCATTCCCGACCACATTAACCCTCTGTCCCTCAGCTGCGCTCCCTACACTTCGGACACGCCACTCCAGAGCATCACACACTTTGCTAGAATGTTCTGTTTGGTCCCCCTCCCCACCCCATCGAGGGTGAGGACCACATGAAATGGCTCTCGGGCATCTATGCCAAGAAAGAGCTGTTCTTTCCTGGACAGCTGGTTTGCTTTTGTCTTAAGGGCCCTAAATGGTGCCACTGATCCTTTACCTTCTTCCACTGTCTACCAGGAAGCTCATGACCAAATCTGTGGGCCACTTCCAGAGGGAGCTTCGCACCTAATAGCCTGTATTCCGTGTGCTGACCTTCGATTTGAACTTATTATCCCAATCCTCATCTCCCTGTATCCCCATTTTCTCACCTCGTCCTTCTTTTTTTGTTCTACTGCATGTGTTTTACAAAGACATTTCAAGTTTATTTTTGAATGAGGCAGGTATATATGTAAATAAGACATATGTGCATACACACACATATATCCCCACATCGGTTATTCCATTTTCTTCTCTCTGGTACCGACCACCTTGTCATTTTCCCAAAAACTGCTATTGAATTGGACTGATGTGCATTTTGATCGTCTCTTAAAGTGCACCATACCTGCCGAGTCTAAAATGTCCTAGCGGTCACCAGATTCAACCAACTGTCTTTGAAAAGTTTTTTATCAAAAAATCCCCAAACCCACAGCAGATACGGCAAGTAACTAGCATTTGTTAAACATGGGTGGTAGGTATGTTTGTGACATCATTCTCTGTGCATGTCTATTTGAAATATTTTTAGTTTGATAAATATATTTACTTAAGGAATTCTGTTCTTAAACAAAGATCCCTAGAGGAAAGGAGCTTTCAACTGACCTCGAATGGATCTCAGGGGCTTATCGCCCAGGAGCATGGGTCCCTGGGGCCCCCTCATTAGCAGAGGAGCTGAGGAAGAGGGCAGAACACTAATTTATTCACCAGATCACAATTCCTTCTTGCTGAAATGGATGTAAGTGTTTTCACAGAGCTTCTGGCATCCCATCCCCTCTTTGTCATGGTCCCGCACACGAGACAGTTTTGTTTACAACGATGAAACGCTGCCAATCTCTCCAGTGACAACTGCACCCAGAAAAAGTGCATTACCTCATCCGACAAACTCATGTCGCCGATAAGGAATCTCAAGAGTGCCGCCAAAAGTTAATTGACACTAATTTGCATAGTTACCAGGGTTACAGACAGTAATAATATCCTGCACAGTTAGAGTTTTAAGAGTTTCCAAAAATGTCTTCAGACTTCAGCTTGCATTGTTCTTGAAAGACCTTGCGAAAGAGGTGGGTAAAGGCAGTGTCACACCCAGGGTCACTTCTAATAATTCCACAATCCATTCATTCTGTCAAGCGATAAAAATCTGTGTGTACCGGGGCTGGCCCCGTGGCCGAGTGGTTAAGTTAGCGCGCTCCGCTGCAGGCGGCCCAGTGTTTCGTCAGTTCGAATCCTGGGTGCAGACACGGCACTGCTCATCGAACCATGCTGAGGCAGCGTCCTACATGCCACAGCTAGAAGGACCCACAACTAAGAATATAGAACTACGTACCGGGGGGCTTTGGGGAGAAAAAGGAAAAAAAATAAAATCTTTAAAAAAAAAAAATCTATGTGTACCAGCCAGATAAGATTAGGGGCCAGTTGCTCTGAGGGATGCTAACATGAGGAAGCACACGCCCCGGCCTTGAAGAGCTCTCAATCAGATGTAGATAATACAACAAATACAGAAATAAATACGACACAAGGCAGACTATGCTAAAGGCTGTAGGAGAGGGATGAGGGGAGTATCTATCTGGAAGAAGACGTATCCGGTTTGACGAATTATGGCATTTGAATAATGTGTAAGGTTTACAGATACACATGAAGGGAGAAAAATATTCCATATCAATAAAAGGCCTGGAAAGCCAAGCTATGGACCATGCACTTTATTTAGAAGGCAATAGATAAATTTTAGAGTACAGAAACACCTCTACGAGACTTTTTTCCTACATTTTTTTTTTTTTGAGGAAGATTAGCCCTGAGCTAACATCTGCTGCCAATCCTACTTTTTTCTTTCTTTTTTTTTTTTTTTTTGCTGAGGAAGACTGGCCCTAAGCTAACATCTGTGCCCATCTTCCTCTACTTTATGTGGAACACCTGCCACAGCGTGGCTTGACAAGCAGTGCATAGGTCTGCACTGGGGATCCGAACCAGTGAACCCCAGGCTGCCGAAGCAGAACGTGTGAACTCAACCACTGTGCCACCAGGCCAGCCCCTTTTCCTACATTTTTAAAACAGCTTTATTGAGATACAACTCACATACTGTACAATTCACCAATTTAAAGTGTACAATTCTATGTTTTTTAGTACAGTTACTGGATTGTACAAATATTACCAATTTTAGAATATTTTCATCCCCCTTAAAAGAAACTCCATACACATTAGTTGTCACTCCCCTCCTCAGGCCCTGGTAACCATCTAATCTACTTACTGTCACTACAGATTTGCCTATTCTGACCATTTCATAAAATTGGATTTATATAACATATGGTCTTTTGTGTCTGGCTTCTTTCACTTAGCACCTTCTCAAGGTTCATCCATGAGCTAGCATATATCACTACTTCATTCCTTTCTATTGCCAAATAATATTGCATTGGATGCACAGACCACATTTTGTTTATCCATTCATCAGTTGATAGACATTTGGGTTGTTTCTACTTTTTGGCTGTTATGAATAACGCTACTGTAAACACCGGTGTACAAGTTTTTATGTGGACATACTTTTTCATTTCTCTTGGGTATATACCAAGATGTGGAATTTTGGGGTCATGTCATATGAAACTCTATGTTTGACTGTTTGAGGAAATGTCAAGCTGTTTTCCACAGCAGCTGCACCATGTTACATCCCCACCAGCAGTGTAGGAGGATTCAAATCTCCGCACCCTCACCAACATTTCATTGCCGTTGTCAGTGCCTTTGAGTCACTTCCGGCTCCTAACGACCCTGTGTCCAGCAGAGCGGAACCTGCCTGGTCTTTTTGCACCATCCTCTCACCTTCCAGCAGTATAGCAGACAATGCTCTGCTGCTTTTCATGGGGGTTTTCTGGCCAATTTCTTGGGAAGTGGGTGGCCAGGTCCTTCTTCCTAGTCTGTCTTAGTCTGGAAGCTCTGTGGAAACCTGTCCACCATGGGTGACCCTGCTGGCATTGGAGATACTGGTGGCACAGCTTTCAGCATCAGAGCAACTTGCAGCCACCACAGTATGACAACCAACAGGCAGGTGGTGTGGTTCCCAGATCGGGAAACGAGCCCCAGGCCAAGGCGGTGAGGGCGCCATATCTTAACCACTAGACCACCAGGGCTGGCAACATCTCCTATTGTCTGTCTTTTTTATTCTAGTCATCCTAGTGGGTATAAATGATATCACATTGTAGCATTGATTTGCATTTCCCTAATGGCTGATGATGTTGAGCATCTTTTCATATATTTATAGGCCATTTATCTATCTTCCTTGGAGAACTTTCTATTGAAATCCTTTATTCATTTTTTAATTGGATTGCTTTTTGTTATTGAGTTATAAGAGTTCTTTATATATTCTGGATACTAGTCCCTTATAAGAGAAATGATTTGCAAAATTTCCTCGCATTCTGTGGGTTGTTTTTTGACTTTCTTGACGATATTATTTGAAGCAAAAAAAACTTTTTAAATTTTCACGTAATCCAATTTATCTGTTTTTTCTTCTGTCACTTGTGCATTCAGTTTTCCTACATAGTTTATCAGTACATTTATGATTTTCTCCTCACATGACAACAATTTGGTAACATCAGTTTTCACAGAGAGAGTAGAAACATGATTCAGTCTTTTTCCAGCATGGTAGTGATTCTTTAAACTGACAGTTTAGAAAAGTTTCCACAGTCTAGCTTCTGGCTCTGTACCTTTCTCCTCCACTATGCTCAAACTTCTGGCGCCAGACACCAGACAACACAGTTATATCGTGATGCCACCTCTGGGCCTAGGTGAGCTGGCACAGTGGGCAGAAAGGAGCTGTTTCTACACAGGGACATCCAGCAATAATTTAACTAAACCTAGAAGTGACTGAGGATCACATAAATATAACTCACAAAATGAAAACTAAATGTATGGCCTGCTCAATCTCTGCTCAACAGGATGCTAAAAATGGGTACAGCTATGCCAACACCACTGGGCAGGAGAAATGTGGGGGAGGGCAAAGGAGGGTGTAAAGAGGAGTAGTCTTAACCAGCTGCAGTTAAATAACTGTTTTTGAAAATCTAAGAGAAACATATGGCCATGGGAACACCTAGCAAGGATCCTACCCAGCTTGGAAGTGGCCTTGCAAGTGAGAAGCACTGAAACCTGGATGTCATCAATTTAATAGTAAGTCCACTCTGGGCACATTTTAAGAGAGGAGAGGTCT
The DNA here is from genome assembly GCF_037783145.1 of Equus przewalskii. NCBI lineage: Eukaryota > Metazoa > Chordata > Mammalia > Perissodactyla > Equidae > Equus > Equus przewalskii. The sequence goes on along the minus strand of NC_091861.1, from coordinate 4,873,216 downwards.
AAGGACAGAAGCACAAGGACATTCTGTACTTAAGTAGCAGACAGAATAAATAAAACCAACAGAAAAGAAAGAGACAGGCAGCATAAAGCCTAGAACACACAGTGTCCCAGATTAACAGCAGCAGCTCTTAATATTTATGGAGTCCATGTGAGCAAGGGCTTTATACACATCGCTTGACTTAAGACTCATCATAACCCTAAGACACAAAGCCAAAGAAGGAAAATTTTTTTCCAGAATGGAAATATAGTCAATAATATTAGATGCTGTAAAATAAATAAATAGACAAAAAATATGGGGCCGGCCCGGTGGCGCAGCGGTTAAGTGCGCACGTTCTGCTTTGGCAGCCCGGGGTTCACCAGTCCGGATCCCAGGTGTGGACATGGCACCTTTTGGCATGCCATGCTGTGGTAGGCATCCCACATATAAAGTAGAGGAAGATGGGCACGGATGTTAGCTCAGGGCCAGTCTTCCTCAGCAAAAAGAGGAGGATTGGCAGCAGTTAGCTCAAGGCTAATCTCCCTCAAAAAAATAAATAAAATAAAATGAAATGAAATAAAATAAAATAAAACAGTCAAAAACAATGAGGGCTCACAAAATAGCTTAGGAATTAGGTTTGGTAGCCAGAATGTTGTTGGCCACATGTCACTGAGCAGTTTCAGGACAGGGTAAGGAATTTACAACCAATTGCAAAAGAGTGAGAAGTAAATTAGTTGTGAGGTAGTGGATGTGGCAGGCATAGACTTTCTTTCGAAAAGTTAGACAGTGGATGGAGAATTAGAACAACACTAAGGGAGGCTTGCTGAATCAGGGGATATTTGATTTTCCCTTCAACTTGGGTTTGTCTGTAAACTGAGGAAGAATCAGATGCGGCAAATTCCCAGAGAAAGTTGGAGAAAAGGGCATCCAGAAGCAAAGAGAAGAGTGAAGGAGAGAAGGGATGCGTCTTCCTCAGAGTCAGTGAAGGCAAATATTTCTGAGGATTCAAGAGCAGAATCTAAAATGATACCAACTCTATTTTGTAGCGTTAGTCAGATATACCTTCCTGAATAAAAATACTCTCCTGATTTCTGTCATTTTTGCCATCAACTATTGAGCCTTTTTCTGGTCTTGTTAGGGCCCAGATTGATCAGACAGGAGAGTGAGTACTGTGACAACTCTGGGCCTCCATGTTTAGAACCATCCCTAGAGGGACTAAATCAAAACTTAGCTCTGTGGTATCAGGAAAGTACAAGACTGAAATCCATCTGAAATCCCACCAGACTTATTTGTTATTAGTGCTTTTCCTTTCTACAAAAGGACAGGGCAAAATTTGCCCCCCTGAGTACGTAGCTGGTTTGTACTCCTGAAACTGGAAAGCTTTTTTATTTTTCTTTAGTGTAAGGTGATCTGCTACTCTGTGAGCTTCCCCAGGGCTCCTCATTTGAAGTAGGGAAGATGGCGGAACTGGAAAACTTTCTGACAAAGTCATTAACTCGAGAAGCATCGCATTTGCTCTGCGGTGAAGCCAGCGCCTACAGGAGTGTCTTCACAGTCTCACACGCCCTCCTCCCTTTCCATGTTGTCACTCACCCAAACAGGACATCATTTCACGGTACAAGGGCCAGTGATAACTCTGACACCGCAGGACTTGCTGAAGGGGGCAGAGGGCCCAGCATGGCTAGAGCGCCTTTATGTCTATCTTATCAGCGCTTGCTCTAAAAGAGAAGTGTCTTCTAGTTTTGCTTTCCTGGGGATTCCATGTTTCCTCCACAGCACCTTTAGTTAATATAAGAAACCACCACTAATAGATATTCTTCAGGAGTGCCAACAATAATTACCCAGATGCAACAATTAACAAATTAATTCTGCTAAGAGAGCATAAATAAGTCAAGTAAGTTGAAGTACGGAGTTCAATGTCAGAACTGGAAAGGATCTTCAAGAACTGACATTTAGTCTGACAATTTGTTTTTATGGACAAGGAAATTCTGGTCCAGTGAGGAAAAGAAACTCGCTCAAGGTCACTAGCATATTAGAAGCAGAACTGAGAATAGAACTCGAATCTCTTGGCTTATTCTATTTTTCTTAATCACCATATAGATGGCCATTGCCCATCTCTACCACTACATACCTCTTGGTGTTCTGGAAGAAATAACCACAATTCCCTGAGATATTGGGAAAATCCTCAATGTTTCTTACTGCTCCCATGTCACATAAAAGGGGTGAGGGGTACAGCAATGAGCTGAAGTTACGGAATTACCCTCCTTCAATTCTTTATCCAAATAATGCAATGTCCAGTTTACGTTGAGTAAAACTCGATACTTTCACATAACTCAATTTATTTGGACATGTTTGTGTACTATCAACCATGTTTTAGAAATAATTCTAAAACAAGTCCTTTGATACCTTTACCACATCAACAAATTCCTTTCCCAATAAAAGACAGTTTAGGCACAAAGGGCTAGCACTCTTCATGGCATTACAGTAAATTTATATTGGATTTTTCTGACTACTACTGATAATAGGATGCTGACAGATATAATCCTGTTGCTATGATTACACATCAACAGACAGGGCCTTGACTGTGAAGTAGCAAAGGGATTGATATAGTACACTAAGCACAGATACAAGAAATACGATGGAAAATGATTGCTTGAAGACGCACTGATATAAGTCACAACAACATAAAACAAAATTCCTCATCTTTGGTAAACTTAATAAAATGATAGTTTATTGACATTGCTATTGCACTTGATTGAAACATCCTAGAACACCTGTGGAGCCCATGGGAATGAGACAGAGCAACTAACACAAAGTAGACACCAAGGACATAAAAAGGGAAACAGCTGAGTTGATTTTATGTAGCATCCTAATGTGCTAAGGATTCTGTGTTCACACATCACGACAATTGTTGAATAATCCAGAGGTTGCAATCTTAACATTTATTGGTAAATAATCAGGCACTGGAAGGCAGAGGGCTTGCCCAGGGATTTCTTTGAGATCCGATTCAGCTTTGCGGTTCACCAACAGGCTGTTAAGCCTTGAGCCAGTAAACATTTGAAGTGATAACAGCAATATAATATTTCATCTCTTCTGAAGAGCCCTCTGATGCAGCCTTCAGAGAATAAAGACTAACTGACATATGAAGAAGTGCCCACAAGTTAAGATACAGGGCAAGTGACAGGACGACCTGGAACTCCAGCCCAAGTCCCGCAACCCTATTGAGTCCGACCCTGGGAGGACCACCAGGCCGTACAGCCAGAGTTTGGCTGAGCAGCCACATTATTGTGCTGCCTGGCTGTCCATTTATATAAACACACAGCCGAAGAGAATCCAGGAATATCTCCAAAGGAGAAAGCCCTGCTTTTGTCTGACAAAGCTGCTCTGACCCCAAAGGAATGTGCAATAGGAAATGAAAGTTGGACAGAAAATCAATTCCAACGGAAACAGGATGATCCCTGCTCAAGCTCGGTTCCAAGATATATCACTGTAATAACCCAGAGCACCGCAGCCAGGGAGCCCAGCCTCACCTCTTGCACACTGCAGGAAGCAGGGAGAAGGGAGCAGCCCAGAGAAACCACGGTGGAGGGCCCACGTTATAGCCATCACAGTTCATGGTCATTTCAATGAGATTTTAATTCATTGGTGCCCCTAACAATGAAAGGATGATGACTGTTTTAAGAGAAACTTGAACTAAAGTCATGAATTAAAAGCGATAGAAGAAGTAATGAATGGGTCATGTCTGAAATCTTAACAAAACGAATTTCCACTGAGCAAATCAATCTATTGTAACGCCCCACAAGAAGAAACTACGTCTTCAGAGGTTCCACTCAACACATAGTCACGGAGTTCCTGTTACATCAAGCACTGGGCAAAGTACCAGAAATACAAAGATGAAGACGATACCCTCACTTCTCGAGCCACAGCAGAATTTCAGCTGGGCGGCAGGATATTGTATTTTCACCAGAACTACTAGAACTTTCCAGAAGGCTTCACAAGTGGATCTTGCAAGTCCAATATCCTCAGTTTCCCTGCTGGGGCAATGAGAGCTCAGTTCGAGAGGCCCAAGCAGGTCCTCTATCCTGAGCCCAGCTTCTGTCTCAGGGGCTCTCCTCTCTACTGCTTACTCGCTGACACACATTGCCAGTTTATTAAATGGGTCAAATGCAGCCCCTCGTCACAAAAGTTACTGAAGAACGAAAGGTAGGAAAGAGGATTTTGCAAAGTTCAAATGGTCACTATGACTTATTTAAGAAAGGACAACAATGACCTGGGTCGTAGCTCCAAATGGTGGATAAAGCTGAAATCATTTACACTAAATTGGATTTTCTTTTCCAGTAGCAATAGTGGGATGGTGAAAAGAATTCTGGATGTAGACCCAAAAGATATAATCTCCAGATCCGGCTCTAACCAATGTTAGCTGGGCAACCCTGGGCACACCATTTAACTTCTCTGTGCCTCAGTGTCCTCATATGAAGTGGGGATATCAGCTTAACTCCTTCTCAGGACTGTTGTAAGGATTAAAAGAGATTATTTTTGTGAAAAGTGTTTTGAAAACTCTAAAATTTCGCAAATATTAATTTTTATTATTTTATTATGTTTTTCTCACATTATATATAAAATTAATTTGCCTTTCCTATGAAAACACCATCTGATGATGGAAGGTCAGCCGGGAAAGGAAAAGTCAACATGGGATCAGAACTTGTCCTCTCAAAACCCATCAAGCGGGTGATCCAAACTTGAAAAAAAATAAATCCAGAATTGAATATAAATGCCATGAAAAGTGAAAGCCATTCATTTGATCAGGCTTGGTGGAAGAAGGATTTTATTTTCTATGCTAGACTCTGGGCAGACAAATAGGTCTAAGGTAGCAGAGGCTGGCACTGATGCAATAATAAGGAAAAGAAAAAGCAATGCCACTGTTCAAGCCCAGCTCTGGGAATGAGCGTTAACCTAAAAGGCAGGTGGGGGGCAGGGAGCTGGGTTAGGAACACAAACAGGTTTAGTAATCAATCCAAAATCACAGTTGTGAAAACCACATAAAATGCCATCTGGCCTCCTGGATCGTGTGGAACATTAAGCAAAGGCAGCCTTCCAATACACATGTTCTCATTTCTCTGAGAACAGCTCTTCTCATTACCCAATCAACTGTGAAAGAGTTACCCAGATCCTGGTCCAGCTTTTCCACCCTTGCCAGAACTGCTCTGCACACTGGTGAAGCAGCTCACGTAGCATGGGGGGCATCCATCCGGATGCTTTCTGCATTCTGAAAACCAGATGGGGACATGTGGGGTCTCTTCTGCTTTCCCAAGACTGTTTGCTATGACCGTTTCCATCTTCTTCTTGCCTTAAACATGTTTATAAGTATAGCTGACAATACCCTGGAAAATAATTTTCGTGTGAGTGGTAAAATATACATAACATGAAATTTACCGATTTAACCATTTTTAGGCGTACAAATGGTACTTAAGTACATTCATATTGTTTCGCAATCATCACCATGTCCACATCCAGAATATCTTCATCATCCCAAACAGAGACTCTGCACCCAGCAAACAATAACGCCCCATTCTCCCCCACCCCCCACACCCCCAGCCCCTGGTAGCCTCTATTCTACCTTCTATCTCTACAAATTTGCCTATCATATAAGTGGAGTCACACAACATTTGCCCTTTTGCATCTGGCTTATTTCATTTAGCATAATGTCTTCAAGGTTCATGCTACGTGCTGTAGCATGTATCAGAATTTCATTCTTTTTTTAACCCTGAATAATATTCTATTGTATGTATTTGTTTATCCATTCAGCCACCAAAGCACTCTGGAAAATAGGTTTTATATACTTTAAGCTCACTCATAGTGAACGAAGGTCAAATCTGCCTATCAGTTGGAACACTGGGCATCAGTCTTCTAGATTCAGGAGCACAGCAGAAATTTGTCACCATGATGTCCCACCTCCCAGCCACTAGGCTGCGTGCTCGGGAAGGGCAGGAGCCATGTCTTCATCGGACACTGTTCCCATTCCCTTCAACCAGCACAGTACTTGGAACATGGTAGGCACTTGATAAATGCTCCTTAAAGGAATAAGTAAACCTGGAGAACACCTTTTTCTGAAGGCTGAGCCTACTCCTTTACTCTAAGTCAAACTATTTTTTAGAAAAAAAATACTGTTCAGAAAGATATTTCCTGCTACCTTAGGCTTCCGTTTTTTTTTTATTGTGAGTCTAATTTTTGGAAAGCAGAATTTATTTGGTCAGCCAAGCTAAGAGGCAGTGTGTGGTCATGGAAACAACATTGGACATGAAGTCAGATGAAAAGGATTCAAATCCCGCCTCTGCCCCTCACCTGGCTGTGTGACCTTGGCCCTGTCATTGGACCTCTCTGAACTTCAGTATCATCATCCATTAAATGGAAATAATAATAATTTCCCTTACAGAGTTATTTTGAGAATCAAATAAAACCCCCACAACTAAAACTCAATATGGTGTTGTTCATACAATTTAGTTTGAGTAGTTCAGTTCTGCTTGCCTCAGCATACAAATACTCTTAAGGGCGCCATCTAAGAAATCAAAACATAAATTAAATCACCAAAGAGCACTTACAAGTTATGTATGGAATATGTAAATAAATTATATGGTACTGAAGCGAGGCCATAAACAGAATTTTGGAAGAGCTGAGTTTTGACTGGGCCCCTCAGGAAAGCAATGGGCATGAATTAACAGGGAAGAGAGGGATGGAATTCTGGGCAAGTGTCATGAAGTTAATACAGATGAGGAAGTGAAAACCAGTAGCTAGACAGAGAAAAGTAAGATCAACTTTGCTAAGCAAGGGTTTTGTTCCTGATCTACCATTCTGGGCATTCCATGAAGACTTGTGATGCCCACAGAGGATCCCGAGTCTAAGGGATATGGGGAATATCCTTCTGTCAGACGTCCCCTGTGTGCACTGCACAGATCTATCCTGACTGCACCTTTGTTTGGACCCCTATCATCCCCATTCAGATTACTACCCACACCTCTGACCGGTCTGCTTGCCTCAGGTATTAGATGGTGCTATCCTATAATCATGGAGATTCAGAACTTTTTATCAAGGGATCTCAACTACAAAGATGGTTCCTCAACACAGAGCCTGAGAGAAGAGGCTTGAGTTAGCAGCACGGAGGCCAGTCTCTTGCCCCTGAATGGGGAACACCACATTCAATACTCACTCATCTTTTTCTATGACCTTACAGTAAATTTCCCTGCCCATATGAAAAAAAATGACAACACATCAAAACTTCCAGGACCCTAAAGCTTCCTTCCCAAAAACCATAGGTCTTAGCAACAAATAGAGCTGAATTCAATGAACAACCGCAAGCGCCAAAGGCTGGCAAACAACCCAACTCTGAAGATCTGTTGAACACCTACCTTGTGCTCAACACCAGGCTCATCATGCAGGGCTACAATGATGAACAATGGAGAGGAAGGGAAGTCTCCTCACAAGTTCAAGTCTGAACCAGAGCTGTCTTAGGCACACCTCAATTCCCAAAACACCTCACACTCATTCACACCTCCTTACATCCCAAAGCCATCAAGTCAAAGCACATCCATTCAAGCCATTCTCAGAATGAAGTCCAAAAAAGTCTCTCAGGCAAATCTAGTACATGCAAAACTAGATGGAAGAATTTTTCTAAAGATACCTAATGGATATCTTTCTTTCAATTAGTTCAAGTCCCTGAAAAGCTATGTTTCCAAAAAAGATTAAGAAAACACTGAATGGAATCATCATCTCTAATGTCCAAATTGCTTCCGGAAAGTCCACCTCCTCACGGCCCACCATGTACCCAAATGGGTCAACAACTTTTCATGTGCTTTTCAACCTGGATTGAAAATATCACTTAATGTGAAATCAGATGAGACCTCGAGGGTGGGGATTCTGATTTCACTCTATTATTTCAGGAGATGTTGCTGCTGTGGCTCCATGGTTAGAGTTCTCTGTATCTTCCTTAAGTTTGACCATAGCCATCTAACACTGATCAGTTTAACCTCATTACTCTAGGACTGTGTCCATATTACACAAATGACCAGTTGGTTCAAGAAGTTGACTGGTTCAGTTTGGTTAAAAACCAATAGAAGCTGACTGAAATGACCATTTGTTGAACTGCAGTGTCTAATTAATTCAGTTATAATGTTAAACCAATGGTGTGTGTAAACACTTCCTTAGAATATATGGAGTTGTACCTAAGGTTTGAAAAGGGATCATTTCTCTGCATTCCAAATAAAGGTTTCTAACACATCTATGCTTCGTTATTCATGTGTTGATTGATGTGAACACACTACTTGGGGCTCTAACTCTGCGATTTTCCCCATGAGTTGGAGGAGACCAGGATATCTTTAAGAAAATATCAGAGTTGTCAAAAACTGGAGTACCCATGGAACTCACACCTGGCCTTCTAAAGAACTTTTCCTTTAAGAACTGGTCTGAACCCTTTTCCTCACGTCTACTGCTAGCAATTCTCCTCTCCCATTCCCCACATAAGTAGACCTGAAGGAGAAATCCAGTCATTTAGATGAAAGAGCAAATGCATAATATGCACCTCATTCAGTTTCATGCTGTTCAAGGGAAGTCTTGTTAAATTTGACTCCTTAAGAAGACAAGTCAGCTCATTATTTATAAAGCAATTCAGAAAAAGGAAAAAGAAAAATTGTAAAATTTGGGGGAGCTACCCTAGCGCTTCAAAGACATAACATGGAGACACGAGGATTAATTGTTGAAAGGATTCTCATGTATGGTTAGACTCTGATCGTTGGTTATTTCCTTGAGAATCGAGCAAGAGGGGAGGGGAGAGAAGGGAGGGAAAACCTGTTACAGACCCTCTCCCTTTACGACTTGGAGTGAAAGGAGAGCCTGGAGGCTCTGTGGGAGGTTTCCAACCCAACCGCCCTCCCCTGCATTTCTATGGCTCCTTTCTCTGCAAAAGCTCTAAGTGTTTTATGAACCTTGCCATAGACTTCCTGTCCACAGCCCCTCAAGATAGAAAACAGGGCCAGCATTATGGTCTACAGCCCTTAAAGGAAGAACTCAGAACAGTCTGCCTCATTTCTCAAGGGGACTCTGCCCCTGGGAAAGCAGAGTTTTAACTTGCAAATTCACAGACTATTCATAGCGGGATGCTTCTTCCAAGAAGACGGATCAGAATGACTAAATTCAATTTTATGCATGTTTCTAAACAGAAAAACAAAAAGAGAGAAAGAAATCTTCCTTCTTTATTGCCAGGCTCTTAGCCCCAATCTCTTCATTGCCAAGTGCCATCCAGTAAGGCTAAATTCTATCTCGAAAGCCCCTAAAGCCCCCAGGCTTGGGGGAATCAGAAAATCACGCAGAAGACGGGGGCACATTGTTCGTCTGCAGGAAGAGCGGAGTCCAGCCCCACACCACTCCACGTCCGCCATCAAGCCCCACTCCTGCAGCGCAGACCCGTGTCACGGTGTCCTCAGTCCCCAACGTCACCTCTGTTCCCAGCTCCCCACACTGAAGCACCGCTGGCACATATCAGTCGGGACATTGCCAAGCAAAAACAACAAAATAAAAGGGACAACCCAAGCAAAAGACAGAGAAAACAAGGTTTTTCTTAGCCCTGGGGATAAGATTATGAAAGATTAAACACACACACACACATAAGGCTTGAAACAAAAGCCGTTCTAAATTACATTTCTCGGATTTTATTATATTATCTTTGTGGCACAGTTATTAAACATTAAAGATAATGACTCCATTCTGCAAGTAACCCAATATTGAACATGACTGATAAGCAGAACCTTAAAGAAAACTCTGAATGTGGAAATTCAGGAGTGGGGGCAAGGCAAGGTGGCTCTCCGGCCACCTGATGAATGAGCAGTTGGCCAGACAGGGGCTGTCAATGTCTCATTAGGAAGAAGCTGGCAGTCACCACATGGCTTCGGTGACCCCTCAAGAACCGAGGGGAACTGGTGAGGGAAGTCTGTCTGCAGACACACACTTGGTTTACTCCGTCGTCGACAAAGATCTGTCAGTTATTTCCACAACACGGTGAAGCTTGTGCAGCGGTACTTAAAGACGCTCCGAGGAGGCAACGCCAGAAATAAGACCTCTGCTCCACCCTGAAAACCAGGCACCCTGAGGCAGTAAAAGGTTCCGACCAGTTGAGAAGTTTTAAAAATGATGCCCAATGAAAGGGTAAAAAAATGTGGACGACCTTCACGGGCAAGGGAGAAGTTGCCCCAGGAAAGCAGGCTCTGGTCGGTCGGTGGCCATCCCCACCGAGGCCAGCCACTTCCAGACCTGTGTGAGGAGCCCCTGGGCCCCACCCCTGCAGGGCAGCCAAGGTAAAAGGGATGAGGGGCTCCGTGCACAGGTAGTGACAGCTCCCTCCCCTCCCCTTCCCTGTCCCCGAGGCTTCCAAGTACCACTGTGTGCGCCCACAGGCTGAGAAGTCACTGCCGAACACTGGGTTCAGAAGGACTCTGAAAGTGAGCAATAAAGATTTATTCGAACAAATACTACTGACAAGGTTATTGATAACTTGAGAGTGTGAATTCAGTTTGGTCAGATGGCTTTCTTCCTAACACCTTGCTGGGCGTGGGGGGCGGTTGATGGTGGAGAATGGAATGGATTTCGTATCTAGTTTTGCACACCTCTAATCTGTTCTCTCTGCAACACAGGAAGATTTTTAACACCCCCCCCCCCGCCACCCACCCCTGCCAGGCTCCAGCCATTCTGTCCTTCTCCCAGTTCCTCAAACAGCATGCTCCTCTCCTCCCCGTGCCTGGCCCCATGTTCTCCGTCCCTGGAAAGCGCTCCACATCGCCTTCTCTGTCTCATAGCCTCACCGCTGCCTCCTCTGCGGAGATAAACGCTCGCTCCTGGGTTGGCCATCTCCCATCCCTCCCTTCAGTCTCAGCTTAAACATCATATCCTCCACAGGTCAGTGTCACCTGTTCTCCTCAATCCTACATGTCTTCATAACTAGTCACACTTATAATTTCTCCTCAACTAAATATCGTTACCATTACAGGACAAGAATTAAGGTTTACCTAGTAGAGTGTGGCTTACACTAGATGCTCAATAACACAGCACGTGCCCAACAGTCGTCAACTGGCACTGACAGAGCAACACAATGGGGCAGAGAGATCAAGAAGTGGGAGAAGGATGATGAAATGGATGTGGGATGCAACCAAAGAGAAACTTCCTCATCTCTGAAACGCTTTCCCAGATTTTGGTTAAATCTAATACTTCTCATATTCAATTCAATTCAAGCATTTTTTTGAGCACTTACCATCTGCCAAGTGTGATAGATTGTTCACAAAAATGTCCTCAATTATTCTCTTCCTGGCATTCCTGCTCTGCAATGTGACTTTGCAGCTCCTCCCATTAAAAGGTGAAGTCTATTCCCCCTCCCTGTAAATGCAGACTGGCCCTGGGATTTCTTTAGTTATAAAATACAGTAGAAGTGGTGCTGTGACAGCTTTGAGTTTAGGCCTCAAGAGACCACACACACTTCTGCTCACTCTCTCGGAACCCTGCCCAGTGGCCTCTTGAACAAGCCCAGGCTATCCTTCTGGAAGATGAAAGGTCACAAGTCCCCAACTGACCCCGAAACTGACCGCAGACACATGAGGAAGCCCAGCTGAAACCAGAAGAACTGCCGAGCTGAGCCCAGCCTAAGTTGCCAGTCTGCAGAATCATGGCTAAAGAAGTGACTAGTATTTTAAGTCACTAAGATTTGGAGTGGTTTGTCATATAGCAATATAGAACTGATACACCAAGTAGGCACTGGGGGTGCAGAAATGAATGAGGTATGGAAAGGCCCACCATCTCAGTGAGATAGACACTACTTCCATTCATTCATTCATCTATTCATTCATTCAGTACAAGTTTTATTGAGGACCTGCTGAGTGGCAGGCTCTGTATTAGACGCTGGAGATATAAAGGTGACAAGACACAGTCCCTGATCCCAAGTAAAAGAGAATATAGACAATAAATAGGCAATTCCCAAACAGAGTGTATTAAGTACTAAGATAGATGTAAGGAAGCCTAACCGAGTTGGAAGTAGGATCGAGGGTGGAGGGGGGCAATTTGGTGAGGCTTCCCAGAGAAGGTGATGTCTAAGCAGAGACCTAAAGGATGAGTAAATTTAGCTAGCAAAAATGGAAAACATCTTTCTAGGCAGAGGGTTGCTACTTATATTTCCAATCTGTACTGTTTGTTGTCAAAGGAGGATAACATGTATTGCATTGTTTCCATTACATCTCCTAGTGTTGTTCCTTTCTTTTTTGGTCTTTTGAATGAACTAAGAAAACTCGGGGAATAAACTCCCAACTCTCCTGTGAATAATTGGCAATTTGGAACTATCACTCCACAAAAAGAGTTTTAATTAAACATCCTCCCATCCTCCAAAAAAAGGGAAAAAACATTTCAGATAGATGGGAAAGGGAAACACAGAAGCTCTAAATATGTAGCTGTTCAAGGGGGAAAAAAAGACTTCAAGATTGCAAAAACTCATTTGAGACACAAAGCCACAATTTAAGTTAACAATTTTCACCCTTGATGTTGCATACCACTCCTGATTACACCAATTAATTAAAGTGGGTGCATCTGGTTCCTTCTAATTTGCTGCTATCAGGGACAGAGCTGCTACTGATAAATGTTTATTAGATGATTTTTTCAAGTCTATACACTTGCTGAGTAGAAAAATCACAATAATAATAATTGAATGGGTAATTGAAGGGTTCTACAGTGTGTAGATTCCTATAACTTGTCAGTAATTTCTTCAATTAAAGTCTTCTATTCAAGGGACAGAAGACACTTTCAAAACCCATCCTGCAACCACAGCTATGATTAAACCAAATTCAATTTCATTGCACTTTATGAAGAAGGTTGTCTGACTTGATCCATCAGTTGTGGTGAAGATTCCAACATTCCTGGTGATTCAGAGGGAAACATTGTATTTTTGAGCAACTTTTAGTCACCAATTCTAACAGCTTTCTTTTATACATAAGTCATGTAAAAAAGGTAGCACAGAGGGCTCGCCCTGTGGCCAAGTGGTTAAGTTCACATGTTCTGCTTTGGCGGCGGCCTGGGGTTCACCAGTTCAGATCCTGGGCACAGACCTAGCACCACTCATCAAGCCATGCTGTGGTGGCATCCCACATAGAAGAACTAGAATGACCCACAACTAGAATATACAGCTATGTAGTGGGGCTTTGGGGAGAAAAAAATGAGGAAGATTGGCAATGGATGTCAGGGCCATTCTTCAACAACAACAAAAAATTGCTTAAAAAAAAAGGTAGCACAAATCTCAGACGTAATCAAATACAGTGGAGCCCATTATGTTAGTTGCCTGTGTCATTTATACAGCAGGTGTGAAAAAATAGTTGAACTATTTGGATTGACTCTCCTCTTGTTGATAAAAACTCCCTTCCTTGAAATAGCAACAGTAAACTGAAAACAGGATATTCAATTGTCATGGAGGTTATAGGTCTTTGGGCAAGAAATCAAGACTTTTGGGTTGTTCTTGTTGCTGTTAATTATAGGGAGATCATATGTTAATTCACGGATCTAGTTCTACGTATTGTATAGCTCTTCTTCTTCAAAACACAAGGACATCAGACATAAATTAGAATCAACTCATTTAGACAATCTATTCAGAACCCTGTCATCCATCTTGGGATGCTGTCTCTCTAGGAGTCCCACTGGCCTAGTGGTCCACCACTGTAGGACAAGACTTCATCTCCAATGGACCCAATCCTCATTTTTATGGTACACATTCCTATGTCCTTCCTCCATATGAGTGTCACCTTTTCCATGGAAATTTGCTCAATACTCTTTGGTGTCAGCTATAATTTCTGGTGGAGATTATGTTCTGGAGGCATTTAGAACAGATTATTAAATTGGATGTTACATTATCCTCAATCCACTTATGCTATCCATTTTCCTGTCTTATGTTGGTTGCTAAGGAGATTAGAGTGAAATGGGGTCCCTGTCCCAAGGGGTTAATAATTTTACACTGCTCACTCTCCATAGAAGTCATAATCTGCTGTGTGTGAAATCACATTTAGTTGCTATGAAAATGATTATGATGCTCAGAATGGAACGTTATGGCTTCAGGTGAGAGATAAGTAGTAAGAGCAGACAGGCTCCCAGGAAATACAAAAGTTCTTCCCAGGAATAATACTCAGTACTGAAACAGTGGGAGGAAGGGATGGTGCAGTGAAAGAAAATAATTTGGGACAGAGAAATTGACTCTGTCAGTGGATTTTCTAGCTGTTTCCTTCTTGTTCCTTTTATTTTTTAAAAAAACCTATCATAGTGTGATTGGGATGCTCAAAAGATACTTGTCAAAACCCAGAAGCTAGTGGGGAAAAATGAAGATGGAGAGATGGAAAAGAGCCCCTACTTTTCAGTGGAATTCCTAAGTTACCACTGAAGTTAGGAATTCCTTCCTCTTCCTTGGGTATGTCTCAGTAAAGAGAGGCACTCAGAGATGCTCAGAGCAGAGGCTCTTCATAATAACATCACCTTTGTAATGTGCTGAAAGTAACATTCCACCAAAAAGCAGGTACAATAACCTCTTAATCAGGCTTGAAAATAGAGCCAAATCCCAATAATTTGGGAGGAAAAAACACGTTTATACAGATAATGAAAAACCAGAGATAATTAAAGCAATAGGCAAACACAGGTCAATTTTAAGACATTTAAATTCTGCTTAATGTGAAAATTTAATGACTTGAAGTAACATAAATTTACGTGTGTGAAATGAACCACATACAAATGTTTAAACATTTTTAAAAATAAAATGAAATAGTTAAAAATATATAATGATGGCCAAAGAGGAAAAACGGTTCCAGATCTGCAAAGATTTTCCTTTATATGTGATTAAAAAAAACAAAAACCCTGAAAAATTGTAAGAAAATCAAAAGCTTTTAATTGAAATTTTAAATGTTTTGGAAAAATTTGCTACTTGAATTTACCTTGCACAATCTCCTTTTATAAAGTGAAGAATCTCTAATTTATGAATAGCCACCACCTAATTTAGCTTTTTTATAAATATGCCAAATATCTAGATATCTTGAAAATGGGACAAATTTGTAGCCCAGTAATCTTCTGCAGAATTATGCTATTGTTCACCAGTGGCTTAAGAGGCAATATCCAAAATGTGTGAGTCTGAGTTTCATTTTACCTTCTCCTACCCATCTCAGCCTAAGAAGCCCCAGGTAATCCACAGGTACTCCACAGACCAGGTGACATCCTTGACCTGCAAGGAGCAAGTTTTAACAGATGAGGCTGCTATATGAATTCCTGTTCTCAGGAGCCCCAGCCTTAGTAAGCAGTAAAGCAGAAGGAAGCAGTGGCCCATCTGACTTAGCATTCCTCTGATTTTCTTTTCTTTTCTTTTTTCTAATTTTAGGAAACATCACATCTGGAATATCCCACCTGAGAGATTTTTTAACCTCAAGGGTAATATAAACATACTTGAGTAATAAATCCAGCCCTCAAGAGATTTAACCTTTGATAATGAAACTCAGTGAGCACAGATGCACTCCCACTGACAGATAAAGAAGAGCAATATCTCTAGTAAATTGAATTATTATTCCAAATTCTTTACCTGTATGTACCACATGACTTTGCCCTTCCTTCTGCTCGAGGCAGAATGTATTTCCCACCCCACTGCGGGCCATGTAAGTTGCTCTGACGAATGGAATGTGGACAGAAATGAAGTGTGCACGGCCGAGACCCTAAGATAAGAGGCAAGGCATCTTTTTCCTCAGCAGTCTAGCACTTCTGCCACTGCCAAGAGAGGAAGACGCTCTCCGGATCCAAGGAGGATGAGGGACACGTGGAGTGGACTGAACCCAACCCCTGGTTGAGCACCAAGCTGAGCTGAGCCCAGCCTGGATCAGCAGACCCCACCTGACTTCCCACACACAGGAGCAAGACTAAATGATTATTTTAAGCCACTGACTTTGATGGTGGCTTGTCATGTGGCACTATTGTGATAACAGATAACCAATACCTGTTTTACTGTTTTATTGCTGTACACTAGGCCTGATATTTTTAGAAGTGTAAGAATCTAAATGAGAGAACTCCACAGAAACTAAATTTCCCAAAGGTTGACACCCTGGGTGGATGAACTACAACAAAACCTGCCCCACAGAAGAAACTAGGAATATACACACCTTCCTCAGACTCGGCTCCAGGTGGAATGGATGAGATGAAGAATGTCTCACCTAAATTTGGGGTTGGAGTCAGAATTTACACTACCTGTGTGTTCTAAAAAAAACCAAAATTTAGTTGATGTATCATACCCCAAGGTACATGGAAAAATAAAACACAAATATGTTCTGGAAGAAGGTCATTTAAACCCAACACTCAGAAACTCCCCAGTGGTGCTGGTCCAGTGGCACATCGGTTAAGGTCACATGTTCCGCTTCAGTGGCCTGGAGTTTGCTGGTTCAGATCCCGGGTGCAGACCTATGCACTGCTTGTCAAGCCATGCTGTCGCAGGCATCCCACATATAAAATAGAGGAAGATGGTCACAGATGTTAGTGCAGGGCCGGTCTTCCTCAGCAAAAAGAGGAGGATTGGTGGCAGATGCTAATTCAGGGCTAATGTTCCCCCCCCAAAAAAAAATTCCTGAGAGATAAAATTATAAGGAACGTGAATCCCAATAAAAAATTACTGAGCTAAATCAACACAAATTTTTAAAACAGAAAATGAGCAAGTTTTAGAAAATGCCTGCTGTACAATTCCATTTATATAAAGCTCAAAAGGAGCCAAAATTAAACAATGTGTTATTTAGATATCTAATATGTGGTAAAAGCTCTGTTAATATGGAAGAGTCTATTAGGACTAAATTCGGGATAGAGGTTACCTCTGTAGGGGCAGAAAGGGGAAAGTACAATGAGGGAGCATTGTATACGGGGCTTCAAGAGTACTGTAATATTCTATTTCTTATGCTTGGCGGAGAGGACATGGGTGTTCCTTTCACTATTCTTCTTTAAGCTCTATATTTCCACTCTATGCAGATTTTTGCACACATATTTTACAATAAAAATAAAAGCAAAGCGAGAGAGAGGTTGCCCAGGCCCCAGACTGCCTATGGCCCAAATCTGGACACTCTCACAGCAGTAACTCACCATGGCCAGCAAGGTTCTCAGTGGGCCCTCAGGTGGTCTTCCTCTTTCCCAAGGGGGTGAAGGGAAAAAGCAGATGGTCTAAGGACTTGCCATCGATGGTTTGGGGAGCATCTCTAACAAGAAAGCATATGCGATGTTGAGAACTGACTACTTGGGAGGAATGAGAACTATCAGCTTTTGAGGAAGCTCCATGTTGCCACTGGTTCACACAGATGGAAGAAAAGCATCAGGCACCAACCCCTAAATGCCTTAGCCTCGATGTGTAATCAGGAAAGTCCACGCGCTCTCCTCTGACGAGCATGAGTGCTGAGACAATGGGGAAGAGGGAAGAAGACCCCTTGTCTTCCCGGCTCTAGCTAACCATGAGTTCTTTTCAGACACATACAGCTAATTATGAGCGTATGACATACACTCAGAGACTACCTGGGACATCTTATTTCCCAGAACGGTCCCATCAATGGGATCAGAGATAACAGTGCATGCTCTCCCCCCATCTCCTTCAAGAGGGGCCACCTACTCCATAAGCATGGCAGAAGCCCCACATGGAAGCAGCTGTCAGACATGTTGAGAGAAAGCTGGGTTCTAAACAGGAGGAATCAGAGGAGAGCCTGAGCTGCGGGCTTAACGAGCAACTGGTTTGAGAGTCATTCATCATCCATGCATGGGGGTGCTTCTCATGATGGTAACGTGGCACTTCATCAATCACAGCACTCCCCAAAGAGTCAGTGTGTCTCCACTTTATGGGAGAGAAAACGGAAAGGTGGGCTAACTCTAAGAGCTGAACAGCCCAGTGCACTGGTCCCCTGTGCAGCCGCCCTTCTCTGGAGGCGAGGAGCAGAATGCAAGAAAGATGGGAAACGGAGTGGAAAGGCCTGTGGGTAGGAGCAGATAGAGTTCTTTTATAGGGAATTCCCATCACCAATTTTTATTTTCATCTTTCCCCCTAACAAATTAAGACTTACTAAGTATGCTATTTTCCACACTGGACTTCTGGAGAGAAAAAGAAATTTCTGACTCAGGAAAGGAATTGCAAATGGCAAACAGAGAAAGCAGGATCCCTTTATGTCAAGACTATGGATCGAGGCCTGAAATCCTGAATGCAGAGTAATGGAATAAAGGAGCTCTGGAAACGATAAGCGACGTAAAATAAAAAGTAGGCTTAATGATGTCCGTGACTTGAAAAGAGGACGTTTTGGCAGCAAAATCAGTGCAAAGACACGAATGCACCGCAGCATCAGATGATAATGTGTGAGATGAGTCCTGCTGGCTGATACATGAGAAGGAGGGTGCTGATGATGCAGAGTGAACAATGCAGGTAAATTGTTCTTCTCAAATGTGTGCCCGACGTAGTCTGAAGTGGGCTGTCTATGCAGTACTTGGGGAAATTATAACACTGATGGAGGCACAGTTTTTCCTTTTGTTATTATCCCACCTCCCTTTTCCCCTAACCCTTTTAAAATAATTTTCCTGCCTGCCCACTTTCCCCACCTCCAGGATTTCATGAGCACACCCCACCCGCTTCCTGCTCTCTTCCCTCCAAGCTTTGCTGCGGGCCATCAGTAGACATAGACGCCAGCCTAGGATGGGAGTATGTGCAGGACGTTGGTCACCAGAGGAGACAAGAATCTACAATAGAGATCCATGAGCGGACGGGAGGGGTTTTATCTGATTGGGTCTTCAAACGCCCATCTTCCCGGAGATTCTGCTCCCAGCCCTCTCCCCATTCTGGCTCAAGCCACACGGAGTCCCGGGGACTGCAGACGTGCTGCCCCCTAAAGGCAGCTGCCAGGAAAGGGGCCGAGACTGGCAGGGCAGGGAGTGGCGGTAGGAGAGAAAGGAGAGAGGGAACGCAACCTGTATAGATTCCCTTTTCCTGTATTTTCTTTCTTAAGTGGTAGAGTCCCCTCCTCCAAGCAAAACCTTAAATTAAATCCCTGAAAAATAATTCGTGTAAGCCGGAGTTGTCTGGGCTGAGGTAGGTCAGGGATCTGCAGGACGCGGGCTCTCAGGCTTTGCCTGGCACTCCCTACCATGCAGTCTCTAGGGCACCTCCAGGGAGCCCTCGGAGCTCAGGAACGCAGGTGGGCCCTACTAAACAGAAGCCCCCCTGCCAAACAGCCATGCGGACGACAGCCACAGAGAGGCTGGCTCACTTTGAGCAAAGAGCTGGGCTGGGCCGCCAGCTGCAAAGCAGTCGAAGTCCTCCTCCCACAACCTGCAGTCAAAGTCCCAAAGTCACCTTTATTAGTTTGCAAGGAAAGCCGTAACAAATGCTCACAGACCTACTAGCTTAAAACAAGAGAAAAGTATTCTCTCACAGTTCCGGGGTCCCGAAGTCTGACATCAAGAGGTCTGCAATGTTTGCTCCCTCTGAGGGCTCTGTTCCGGGCCTCTCTTCCTAGCTTCTGGTGGTTGCTGACAATCCTTGGGCACCTTGGCTTACATCACCCCAATGTCTGCCTCCAGCACATGGCCTTCTCCTCTGTGTCTCCATGTCTTCTCCTGGTCCTCTCTTATAAATGACATTCATCACTGACTGGATTTAGGGCCCACTCTAATCCAGATGACCTCACCTCGAGATCCTTACCTCAATTACATCTGTAAAGACCCTTATTCCAAATAAGGTCACCTCCTGAGGCTCCATGCACACGCAGCCGCAGCTCACCTGCGCCAGGTATACGAGGCGAGTGTTGCCTAGGGTGAACCCCAGTCCCAGTTTGCTTGAGACTATCCCAGTTTCAGCACTGCAAGTCCTGTGTTCCAGGACACCCCTCAGTCCCAGGCAAACTGGATGCCTGGTTGTCCTATTGTTGGCTCAGAAAGACGTGGATTATAAAATGGTGTTTACAAAAGAGAAATTAAAATGTCAGATCAGGAGAGGCTGGAGGCTAGAGGAGATACTTGGAGAGAAGGCCCAGACTGGTTTAAAGGTCACGTCTAATCTTCTTGGGCTCTGATTTCCGTGTGCTGAGTTGTACATGGAAACAAACAGTGGTCCAAATGGCGCACCTGGAGACACAGCTTCATGGATGGCCAGAGGTGGGAGTGGCCCAACTTGAGAGAGAGGAAGGATGTTCAAAGGACCATGCTCTGTTCTCCCTCTCACTGCCTTTATTGTCACTCTTTAAGGATCTTCATAGTGATAAGGATGAGCTCTCAAGTCTTTGCTGAGTTATAAAAAGCTTAGATATAAGAAAGCCCCCAAATGCACAACCAGCATCAGGCCCCAGGTCTCCTGACTTCTTTCTTTAAGTTCCCTAAAGATATCTCTTGTAACTCATAAATATCTGTCACTCCAAAACATGTACGTGGTCAAAATATTTATTCTTACTTGAAAGCCTCAATTTAAGAATTCCTCAGAATTTGCCAAGTTCTTGGAATTTGAAACTCGCTTGGAATTATTGCCTCTTTATCATGTTTTCCCATTTGTACGGTACTTAGCTGCCACCAATAGTATCTCTTCCCAGCTGATTCTGATATATGGCTGAGCACGACAATCACATATGCCCACATTTGCAGGTAACTATCATTGAGCTTTCTGCAGACACCAAGGTAACGAAGGAGATTTCAGGAAAGAGTAACTTTCTTTCTGAGACTGCATTGAGAGGGACCCTGGGTGCATCTCAGCTCCATCCCTACATCAGCCCTCTGCTCTCCAGTGGTCTCTACAGTGCCGAGCTGGTAACTTTCAAGAAGTATTAAAGGCACCCCGTAGCAAGGAAACAACACATCCTCCCAGCATAATAACCTTTTGTGTTCTGACTATATACACCACTGGCTAAAGGTTGATGCCATGGCTGACTCTAGCAGAGAAGATGGCCACAGTGAGGTGGAAGCAGTGGGCAGGGAATTTCACAGGGGAAGAACATTTTGTATCATGTGTGGAGGTGGCAGGGGGCAGGGAGTTGGCTGTAGAATTAAATGCATGTCATAGGAGCTGGGCATTGAGTGGAGACCCTGCAAACCAAAATCAAACCTACCTTTATTGCCCCCTCACCATATGTACTGTGGGCAGTACCAGGAGGGTAAGACGAGTTACTCAGGAGCTTGCCCTTCAGTCAGATAGGAGTGAAAACGGCTGCCATTTAGTGAAGTTTACTCCGCGCCGTGAACTTTCAGTCACTATACACAACTTTCTAGTTACTCTCATACTGAAGCTAAAGGAACTCAGAGAGTCATCTGCTCAAGGTCCTACAACCAGGAGAGAGTAAAACTAGGGTTCCAATCCTGGTCTGACTCCAAAGCTCCTTCTCTTCCCATTAGAGTCTATGCCAGGGCATGGAATGACAGGACGTGAGCCCACTACTTGGCTAATACGGGTAAAAACAGACGGCTATCCAAAGCTCTCGCGCCAAGTTACAGCCCTACCAGAAGCATACGAGAACGCCCACCAGCCCACATCCCTCGTCAACACTTGATAATGGCACTCATATTTTTGCCAATCTGCCTAATATAAAATGGTATCACACTATGGTTTTAATTTGGAGTTCCTAAATTCTGATGGTTAGGCATCTTTTTGTATGTTTATTAACTACTCCTGTTTTCTTTTCTCTGAGATACCTGTTTAAGTCCTTTGCTCATTTTCTTTTGAATTATCTGTCTTTTTCTTACTTACTTGCAATATTTCCTTACATATTCTGGGTACTAATCTTTTTTCAGTTGTATATATCATAAATAATTTCTCTGCGACTGTAGACTTTCTTTTTAACTTTCCCTATGTTGTCTTTTGATGAACTGATGTCATTAAACATTGCCAAACTTATCAATCTTTAAGTTCATGGTTTATACTTTTTGTGTCTACTTCAAAACGTCATTCACTACCCCTGAGGTCATAAAATTACTTTCGTATATTCTTTCCTAAACTGTTTAGAGTTTGCGTCTCACATTTCAGTCTTTAATACACTTGGAATACATTTTTTTGTATATGGTGAAGGCAGGGACGTGACTTCATTGTTACCCTCTTATATGATTTTCAAGTTGTCTCTATACCATTTATTGAATAATCCTTCCTTCTCCCACTTGTCCCCAGTGCTATCTGTCATAAGCCATATGTCCCTATGTACAGGTCTGTTTCTAGCTCTTTTCTGTTCCACTGGTCTATTTATTTCTCCCTATGCTGGTACCACACTATCTTAACCATTTATAGCTTTATAATGTCTCCCTTTCTCTCTCAAATCTTCCATATAAATTTAAGAATCAGTGTATCACATCCTCCTGCCCAAAAAGCCTGTTGTGATTCTATTTGGAATCGCACTGAATCCTTAGACCATTTTGAGGAGAACCGACATTTTACAACATCAAGTCATTTTATCATGAACGTGGTATTAGCTCTCCATTTATTTAAAATTCTTAATGTCTTTTGAAAAAAATTTATAATTTTTTCCATGGAGGTTTTAGGCATCATTTGTTACACCTATTCCTGGTTACCTTTCCATTATCAAACTATTTTTGTATATTAGTTTTGAATCCAGAAATCTTGATAAACTCTTTGATTAAATTAAGAATTTATTTGCAAATTGGAGGGGGGACTTTGCATACAAAACCATATCTGTGAATAATGATAATGTTTATATTTTTTAAGAACAATAATTTGAAACCAGCTGGCATGAGACCAAGACCAGTCATTTCCATTTTGTTTGAATAAAACTTTAGCAGGTCACAAGGAAGAGATGGCAATGAACTCCAGCTCCCTACTTGCCCCAAAAGAAAAAAAGATGCAGTGACGTGGGGCAAGGACCAGGCATGTTTAACCACTAACATGGGTCAGATTACTGATAAAGACAATAATCAGAATTAGTGAGCACCCTGTATGCAAGGCAGTGCTTAACATACATTATCACTTCTAAGTACGCTGGAGAGGATGGAAGAAGGGAAAAGAAAAAACTGGAAAGACCAAGCATCTTTTTAAAACTGCGGTCAAGAGCTTAGAATTCTTTGGAGACTGACACCATAATATAAATGCCAGGCACTGCTGTTTTATAACCCAAGGATATAATGAAATACATCTTGAAGAGAGAAACAATGCACTATTGTGTCTAGCAAAGTTTGGGCCAAAATCTCAGTTTTGCATGTGTTTGTATTTAGAGAAACAAATCTGCCTTAACAATTCTTTAATCAGTGGCATAATAACTTAGAAGCTGCCATCTGTGAGTTTCATCATCTAAATACTGGAAAAAACTGATGATGATCCTGAGGGAAAAGCCTGAGTATAAGAAAGCTAAGCAGACCCACGCAGACTGCAGCTACAGGACGACAAGAGAACTAGACAGCGCGTTCGAGCAGGCCAAACCAGTTAGCCAGCATTATGGCATCTGTTAACTAACTGCATCTCTTTTTTCCTAATGAATTCTTTGGTATCACTCAGACTGGTTAAATGACTGATGCTTGGCTCTAGGAAGAGACCCCTCCACAAAGATTATCATGTGTTTTTAGGAAAAGGGTCTCACAAGTCACATGTCTCCCAAGGGGTCTGAGAAGCCTAATCGTCTGGACCGGTTAGCCCGAGCCCCTGAGGGCAGGATGCCATGAAATCACAGCAGGGGCCGCCTCTCAGCTTCCTCTCCTCAGGGCCCAGCTCAGCACCCAGCACATATTAAGCATTCAGTGTTTGTGAGACTGTCTGCGTATCTCTTTGGAAAGTTCTGGATTTGTACTGGGAACCGGTCACTAGAGCATGTCAATTCATCAAACCTGCTAACCTGCCTGGAGAGTGAGGAGGGAACACTAAAATGCCAAGAAATCACAGCTAGAGCCAGATAGAGCCTATATGACAAAGGCACACCTTCAGATTATGCCTCCACCAGATTGGAGCGAGCAATTGGACATGTGAGCCCGTGGGGAAAGGACCACAGTGTTTCTGGGGAAGTAACAGGTCAGAAGAAGCAGGACATCACAGCGGGCACAGGCAATACACTCATCGCTACTAATGAGGGGTCCACCTGCCCATCAACAACTCTCCTGCTGTCCTGGAGCCACAAAAGCAGGGGCTTGTGAGTCTGGGGCAGGCTTCTGCTGTTCCCCTGTCTTGACACTCCTGTTTGCAGCCCACCGTGGAACACTGACTAAAAGTAAGAGATGATAATAAGAAGAAGAAGAACAACGAATACTGACAGTTTTTATTTTGCGTCAGCTATGGTTCTCAGGGCTTCAACATACATGTAGATATGTATGTATGGACTAATGAAGATGAAGTTCTCTTCCTCACTAAACCTTAAACACCGGGGGAAACGTCAATGTTGATGCTGCATGTGCATGTGATATGAACATCTGTCTTCCATCCTTCTAAAAATTCCAGTCTACTTTCCGAGTGAGACTCCTGAGAGGTCCCGTTAGGAAATCATCCCCTCACAGGAGACTCTACCTGGAAAAGAAATTAAAAAGTAAAGCAAGACAGATGTTTAAGAGACCTTCCCTATGGCTCCCTATGTCTCTTAAGAGTCAACAAGGAAGTAAGGAAGTAGCTCTCACCAAGGAAATAAAATCCTATACAAGGCAAAATTACAACAGGTAATCAAACTGAGCAGCCCCTGGTCTCATCTTCAGTCACTCTGATAGGTGCCTGTCTGCTACACTCTTTACAACGTTGATCCCCGTGCGTTTCAGTGTGGATATGACATAGGAGGAAGATAAGGCTCTCCAAAGGCAAATATCAAGACCTGGCCCATCTGCTGTCAGCATGGGAAGCAGCAGGAATAACGTGCCCTCCCCTGGAGTATATCATGGCCCAACTCAGGCAGGACATTTGGAGAATGCTGACCACACTTATCAGTGACCAAAAGAGCAGAAGGTGAGCTGCTGTGGAGAGAGATGGTTTTAATGTTAGATTCAGAGATGACTGGTGGCTCCCAGATTTCAGACTTTGCACGAAAGAACCATCAAGAAATTCAAGGGTTAACAGCTCAGACTGCATCAGTTAGCCAATCAGCTATCGGTAGATGAAAGCATCTACAGAGAGCTGCATTCACAGTGCCACGGAGAATACGAGAAAGGAGAAGAGGGGACCAGACAGCTGTTGAGCTAATAATCCAATAGCAAAAATGTTGCATCTGAAGTCCACCGACTAAATGATGTACAGTCACAGTCAGGAGCTTGGGGCTGTGTGTGTCTAGGTTGAGCACCTGTCCCACCAGGCCCAGCACAGATGCCAGCATGACACTTACAGTTGGCAGAAGGTAACAGACATGTGAGAAGAACTTCCCCCTTCCTGCCATTCAAAGGAAGGAAATTCCACCAGGTAGTGTGACAGCAAAGCACTACACAAGCCTCAAAAGCTGTTAATCCTATAGGCCTGTTGAAAGTCTTATGAGGCCTGTAAGATCATGTTCGTAAAGCATCAAAGCATTGTTATTGGTTATTCCTTCCAGGTCCCCAGGGAGAATCCAACACTCTCATTTCCTTTTTTATAGGTACCTGAATCCCAGAGAAGTTAAGTGACAGCCTTCGCCACATAGTAAGTTGGCAGAAAAGCTGAGACAGAGCTCCAGGCACCTGCTATGGTCCCAGCACACTGCACATCACAACACTGACTGGATACATTACATTCTCCAGCGACAGAAAGGACCAAGAACACGGCACACTTACAGAGCCACTAGCATGGCTTCCTGGTTCTGCAGGCTAAGCTTGTACTGAACTCCATGGGAAATTCAGGCGGGGGAGGAGGCAAGCAGCCTCCGGGAGAGTCCAACTTCCTGCAAGTCAACTCGATCAATGCTCTTCTGTTTCATCTTTTTGCCTGGTTCATCAGGCCCTCCCTGCCCCTCACCCCACCGAAAAAGTAGCATGAGCTATGCCCTTCACCCCTCAGATAGCAAATACAGAGCATCCTCTCCCACCAGGCTCTACCCGACCTGTGCTGCGCTTCAAGAAACTCAACAGAGAACATGCATCCTTTTGAAACAGAACTTTTTTCAGTTATTATCAACATTGCAAGAAGCTTCTTCACACTATGGGCGGTGTATTACCAGGTTCCCAGGAAGTGACAGAGGCTTTTCTTGATCAGGTACAACCAAAGCCCAGGGCATTTCTAGCCCCGTCTACAGTCTCAGTGTGCTCCCTCCCTAGGCATTATGCTCCAGAATCCAGACAGCGAATCTGATGAGAGCATGTACATTCATGGGAACCGACCCTAACTCCCCTGCCCAGAAACACCTGTGCCTTCTAGCAACAAGGCCCAGTCCTTGTCCAACAGGGAATGAGCCAGTGGGAGCCCAGCGGGGCCAGGGAGAGAAGAGATTGGAGGACATGTGTCATCTTTCCTACTCCTCAAGTCCCATCACCTAGGCAGCACTGAGCAGGGCTACGGAACAGTAAGTTGGAAACATGCAGAGAACTAAGCTGGGAGAGACCTTAAGAAATCATCCAATCCAACACCTTTTCTGTTAGTGATACACAAAGTGAGGCCCAGGACAGCTGTGTAACTTCCCCACACTCACCTGGCTGGTGGCAGAGCTTCAGGTCTAATATCTCCTGATCCCTTACCATGTCTATCACCCAACAATGCCCCCACCTGCTGGGGCTGCTTAGATTTGGCAACTTGAGGACTAGTGCAGAAATTTGATTGACACCTAGCTGCGGCATAAAACAAGGGGCGCCTGTGACTTCAATGCAGAAAGCTTTTTACCTTTTATGCCAATGGGCCCATCAACATGCCATATGCCAACTCGGGTTCACAAATGGGGAAACCGGAGCAGAGACGGGTCGAGAACCCTCCCAGACACGGGGTGAGTCAGCAGCCGTCACGGCAGACTCTGCCTCAGCCTCTGGTTCTCGCCCCTACCTGCGGGTCCTGCTCATTCTGATGTCATGCTGCCCCTCACGCCTTGCTCCTGTGGCTGCTCTGCCATTATTATGCTTGGCAAACACAAGCGTGTTGCTACCCAAGGCCCTGGGTCAGACGCTGTGAGAAGACTCTTGGAATGAGACACTGCAGCTCCACACGGAGCAGGTGGAATTTGGAAAGGGGCCAGCTGCTAATCACAGTGAGACAAACTCTCAGTGCAGTCTCTCTGTGTTCTATGGTTCCCGCTTGTTTACCTGCCCATTTCAGCATGTTAGCAAGGAATGAGCTTTGATCCTGCTCCAACACCAACACCGCTGTTTGCTGGTGGCGTAGAGCAAAGGAAGTGTGGTGAGCTGTGCAGGTCGGCAGGGAGCCCCGGCTTTGGTTCCCCAGGGACCCCGAGATCCTCCCCCACGCACTCTGGCACCTACGGTTCACCTTTCACTTGGCCCAGGCCCCCCGTGTGGTTGTTTATCTTTTACATGTTGGTCCTGCCTCCCAGTGGGATGGACATCAACCTCCTAGAAGACAAGGCTCCATCTCACAGCTTTGGATACTGTCAAGGCTTCGTGCATCGTTACTCAGTGAACACCGGTGGGTGACAACAATGATGGGGAGACGACAATGAAAACAAGGAGATGAAAACTAGCAGAGTCGAGGACAGCAACCACATCAAGGTTCCCGGGACCCCAGACGTGGGTGGCTCTCACCTCACCTCCAGAGAATGTGTCAAGGATGAGAACCCTCTGACCAACAGCCTTGACAGCAAATACCAAGTCCTGTCCGGTGCCCTGTGAGCCACGGCCATGGTGGTGTTTCCAGGCCTCCTCCAAGCTGCTGTGGAGCCAGGCCTTTCAAACAGGGGGCCCCTGAAGAACAATTTGCTAACGACAAGAACTAGGGGACAAAGAAAGTTCGTCAGTCTCTTCCCACTAGTTGAGAGGTGAGCTGAAATGATAGGTCAGAGACTCACACCACGTACTGACTGGATGCGGGGCATGTAATGTGTGTCCACACCTGAGCAACCTCACCAGAGGCTCATAAAGGAGGAGGGGCTGAGACGCGCTGGTGAGCAGCTGCACGACTCACCTCGGCACTGCAGCCCTCAAGGGCAAAGCCCGGGCCTCAGCTTCCTCATCTGGAAAATGGGACTGTTGGACTGGCTGAAGGCGAAGGTTTCTTCCACATTAACACTGACATCTGACTCCAAGTGTCACGAGAATGTGTCTGTTAGTTTCATGTTTGCAGTTAACCAATGTCATCCAGGGCACTTGTGGACGCAGGGTACGTTAAGTCAAAGCAGGATTTTATGTCAAATCCCAAAATGTTGGTAATATTCCTGGCCTATAGCAGTGGTGACCTGGGAGTCCAAATTTGTCATAAATTCATTGGCCATTAGAGGAGAAGGGATCTTAGATTTTATAAATGAGAAAACTGAGACTTTGAGAGGTCAAACAGCCTGCTCAGGATCACACAGCTGGTAAGGGGCACACCCAAGTCCAGGGGACTTTCCAGTATGCGGGGGATGGGGGGTGTTAAGCAGCAGGGGGCCAAGAGCACAAAAAAAGACAAAAATGTCGATTTAGAATGACTTTAAGTGGCTCATTTAATCTCCTTATGATTCTCTATTTCCACTTCTCAAGGAAATCTTTCAGCCATTCAGTAAGTTTGAGCACCACGAAGAAATGGGTGATATGAAACCAAAGAAGCACCACGTCTGACAATTTAGAAATCGCTACTCTGTGGGCAGAAAAAAGGAGAATAAAACATCGGAGGAACCATCTTGTTAAAAGGAAAAAAATTTTTCCATGTGCTCAGATTTTTTTAAAAAAATGGTTTGCTACAGGAGATTTTTACATATATAATCTGCAGCTGCCTTAAAGAATTAATTTTTTCAACTAATCAGAACAGGAGTCTCAAAAGAAGACAAATTGATTTTCACAAGAGAGCTTGGCAGCACCATCTTCTGTGCTCCTTGTGCAGCACCAAGCCACTGGGTCAGCTCACATGTGGACGGTGGGTTGTAAAAAGCTGCGTAATTGCACAAAGCAGAAAACATACAGACGTCACGGGTGTGCAAAGTGCTTCTGAGACAGAGTAGGTGAGGATCAGTGAGGGCTCCTGGAAAGAACGCACCAGCGTGACCGTGCTTCTGATGTCACTCTAAATGGGTTTCACACAGCTTCAATCAGGAAACTCAGCGTGAGTTTTCAGACTTCTCCTCCGAGGGACAGTGGCTGCAGTGACCCTGGACTCTTAACTGATTTTGGTGGGTGGGGGGAGGGTTGGAAGGAAAGCTTTTAGACCTTTAAAAATGGGAAGAGTATTGTTTTTGTTAAGAAACATAATTGGTATGTCATAAGCCAAGCACCCATAGGGTCCAACAGTTCCAAACCTGAACCAGGCATAAACCCACCAAAGGACAGGCGCCCTTGAGCTCAGGGTACAGCACCTCTTAATGCATTTGCAGCAAAGGGTGTTAACCCCATATGGGCACAAGAACAACTCCATGAAAAACCATATGCTAGGACACATGAAATGAGATCAATAAAAGGGAAAAAACATTTCCTCCCCAGGGTTACTCCTCCTCCAGCACTAAGAACCTGCCATCTTTATATGCACTTCTGGAAATCTCAACAAATGTCTTTCAACAGAAATTGCTCAGGCCTAGAAATCTGAGCTCATCAGTTTAGGCAGGATGCGTTTCAAAAATAAGTCATCATTCAAAAAGAATGTGTTATTTTTCCTTTAGCAAAAAGGAAAGCCCTCCCCTCACCCTTTGTTAATTTTCATAGAATTGCCTTTACCTTCACCCCATAAAGCATGGGGAAATTCCAACATTTTGCTCTGGAAAGTTATAATACCTGGTTACTTCTGGGTCAATGTCCAGCAGCAAGTGTTGTATCTCCTTATGTGCCCAGCACTGCTAGTTAAGCTGCCTTATGTGTGGTACATATGTAACCTTATGAAGTTCTAGAAATAAAGTTAATCATAAATAAAAGCCATCGCTAAAGTAAATGCTTTGAAAGTCATCTTCTTAAATGAATAGTTAATGATGTAGGAAAGGCCCAAAGTGTTAAAGGAAAAAAGCAAGACTTAAAATTCCATCTACAGTATAATCAAAATTTTTAAAAAATCTGTGTATGATTTAAGAATAAGTAGAAAAACTGAACTGTCCTGTCACATAATCATTTTGAAAAAATGAATTAGTGGTTAACAACTGACAATCAGTCCAATCTTATGCAAACTCTTCTAAAGAATAGGAAAAGAGTCAAGATTCCTCAACTCATTCAACAAAGCTACTATAGCTTTGAAACCAAACCAGAAACGGAGAGTATGAGAAAAGAAAATTACAGGCTACATTCACTCACGAACAGAGATGTAAAATTCCTAAACAAAATTTTAGCATGTCAATTCCAGCAATGTATTTAGTAATAACAACCAAAGCACCTTTAATGAAAATAATATGAGAATAGTTTAACATTAGAAAGTATCTTAATGTAGCCTCCCCATCAACATATTAATGACAAAAATTATAATCACCTCAAAAAACATAGAAAAAGCACTCGATAAAATTCAATTATGATTCATAAAATTCCCTACTTTGATAAACAAAATCTACCACACACCACACAGCAAACATCATATTTAACAGTTAAAATGATAGACACATTCCCTTAAAAACTTCAGAACTGACAAGGATGCCCACTATCACTATTACCATTCAACATGGTACTAGAGAACCCAACCAGAGGAGTATGACAAGAAAAATCAGTAAGTAGGATTAACAAGACAGAGACAGATGGTCATAATTGCAGATAATATCATAATCTACATGGAAAATTCAAGAGAATCCACAAAGGATTAGACTTAATATTAAGAGTTCAGCCAGATCATTGCATATCTCATTAATATATAAAAATCTACTAGAGAAAAAGATAAGGAGCTCTTTCATGAATGGGGTAGGCAAGAAGGTTTTTTTGGGGGCATGACGTTAAAATTATGAAGCATGGAAGAAAAAATAGACACTATTATTTTACAACAAATGACAATATAAACACGGATTAGGAGAAGATATTTGAAATGAATATAATTGTGTTGAAAAAAGTTTACACAGCTGACCGGAGACTGCTGTGGTTAGGAAGGTCTTCTTTTGAGGTCAACCCTTGGCTGGCAGCTGGGAACCTGGATCTCAGGAGGGCCCCACCATTCCCAGAACTGATAAGAGTGGCTCACCATGCCTAACCTGTTCATGAAAACATTGTGGTTTATGCCGAACATCCGCTTTCCCTCTGGGAGTCTGGAATTCCCATATGTGCTAGGTAGGCAGTGGGTGCGTTTGTGACCAGCTTCTGATAAAAACCTTGGGCATGGAGTCTCTAATAAGCTTCCCTGGTAGACAACATTTCACATTTGTTGCCACGATTTGACGCTGGAGGAATTAAGTGCATTGCCCTGTGTGACTCCGCTGGAAGAGGACTCTTGGAAGCTTGCATGTGGTTTCCTCTGGACTTCACCCCAAGCATCTTTTCCCTTCACCAATCTTGTTTTGTATCCTCTTGCTGTAATGATTCTTTGCTGTGGGTATGGCTATATGCTGAGTCCTGTGAGCCCCCTAGGGGATCCCTGAACCTAGGAGAGGTCTTGGGGACCCCCGACATAATAACCAACAAAGATTTATATTAGAACCTCCTAAAATTCAATACAATAATGGATATGAAAAAGACAAGCAATACAATGAGAAAAATGGACAAAGGAAACGAGCAAAACTATTTTAGAAGAGAAAAATCCCATGGCTAATAAAACTATGAAAAGACACTCACTCTCACTAGTAATCAGGGAAATGCAAATTAAAACAATGAAACACCCTTTCATCCTCATTTGATTGACAAGATTTTCAAGTCTGAATATATAAAGTGATGGTACAATTGTAGAGAAACCATTTGGTAGAACAATCTGGCAACATCTAGTAAAACTGAAGTCACATGTATCCTGTGAGCCAGCGTACTACATGAGCAAGATATGTGTGAAGTATTACATGCACGTCTCGTACAAGGATGCTTATTGTAGCACTGCTTGTAACAGTGAAAAGTTGGAAACAACCTCAGTGTCCATCAAAAGAGGAAAGGCTAAGTAAATCACACTATGTCATTCATTAGAAAGTTATACAGCAGTTAAAGTAAAGAAATTAAATCGGCAGGTAAATCTTGAAACTATCGTAGACTGAAAATAAGCAAGTTCTCAAAGGATATGAAGAGTATGCTACCATTGTGAATAGTTTTAAAACACACAAAACATAGTATTATACTTTACTCTTACATAATCCTCCTACAAACAACACTACATAGGTACCCATGAAAGCACAGAGGAGGCTGATTTCCATTATCTCCAGGGAAGAAGAATGGTCAATGGAAAGGGAAGAAGGAGGGAGGCTAGAAGCCTTCAACATTAATGTTTTCCTACATTAAAAAATGCATCTGAAGCAAATATGGAAATATGCTAAATGTGGATGAAGGCTACATGGACCATGCTACATTATTTCTTGTAGATTTAAACATTTGAAATATTTCATGATTTTAAAAATTCGGTAGACTTTGGAGGATAATGTTCAACGCAGATAGTTATCAGACTTTCTACTAGATAGGAAAACAGGATTTCTCCAGTTTCTCAGTATATCAATGTATAGATACACCTAGTTAAGATTGCCTTCAGACCAAATGTTAGCATTATTCTAACGTGTCCTGTACAAACTCCAAAACGAAATGATCCTTCCCAGATCAGTTCTGTGGATTCAGTACCTAAATTAGATTGTATTAACCCACGTCCACAAGCTGGGAGCTGACATATGTCATTGTTACAAGACAAGAATTCTGTCTGGCCATTAAAACTCGTCTTGCTCTACCCATGTGACAGATGTCCCTTCCCTTCTTCCTTCACCCTGCTTTCCTTCCCACCTAACTAAGCTAAAGCAAAATCACCTTTTCTGTTCTAATTTCAAACATCTCTCTCCACAGTAACCTGCAGGAGTTTCTCCAGAGATATAAAATCTCCACAAAGCCTTCTTCAATAAAAAAAGAATAGAACGTGTTAAATCTATTCACGTCCCAACAACTGATTTCTACTTGGAATACAGAGTGATTTACACATGATTTCCTGGACGTTATCACTTAGTTTTCATTTCCATAGGAGATGATATGTCAGAGACGTTGACAGATATCTCAAACAGAAAAGAGAAAATAAGCAAATTCACAAATCAAATTCAGTTTAAACTACTGTGGGGGATAATCATGTATTAGCTGTAAGAGGGATTTCATGAGAGGGTTAAACCATCAAAACGACAAAGTGTTATCTAAGCCTAGATCCCTGCTGTGAAGTGCACGTGAGCATTTCAAGCTGATTACAACTTAGTTCTTGGCACTAACAGCTTTCACCACGGTGGAGCATGCAAAAGCAAGCATGTTTCTTTGATAATTATTAAAAATGAGTGAATTTGGTAAGTATTGTTCCCAAGTCCAGAAAACAGCCTGAGTTCAGTCTTTGGCCAAACATATGTACAGTTATGCGTCACTTAACGTTGGGAATACATCTGAGAAATGCATCATTAGATGATTTCATCATTGTTCAAACATCACAGAGAGCACTTATATAAACCTAGATGGGATAGCCTAGTGCACACCTAGGTTAGATGGTACTAATCTTATGGGACCACCGTCGTTATGCAGCTCATGACTGCATCTTCATATGTGAAAAGCTGTTCTAAAACAGTCATGGAAACACCACGAGAATCTAGAGGAATCTGAGAAACCTAGGAAATAATTCTGCCCTCTTGCAGGCAGGCAGAAGAGTGCCAATGCCTTCAGTGACTGAGTGATGGACACCGGCTCTCAGACCTCCAAAGGTAGCCCCTACAGAGGGTCCTTCCACTACCAAGACAGCACTCCGAGTAATACCGCTGAAGTTCCCCAGTAGGTCAGTGTCTCTGTCAATGTGCTCAGTTATCTTGGTGTATAAAAGTATACTACCAGTCGTTTTATCACAGGGAGAAAAAAGCAGCGTATCTGAGCTGTAAGCCTCAGACTCACCCAGGATGTTAAGAGCATAATGAAGCCATTTGAATGTACACGGCAGTGCTTGCACTGTTGGTGGTGTGACTAATAGAATAGTTTTCCCTTATCCTCCACCCCTGAGGGAGACTGAGCATCGGAACCAGGGCTAATGTGGGCTCTGGTGAGCTGTGGACATCTGCTGTGAGATCTCTGTGCAGAGAAGTTCAGAAAGGTACACAGAGCAAAAGGAAAAAGGGCCAAGCTTTCTGCAGGATACGGTAATAAAATATGTGGTCGAGGCAGGGGCTGCTCCGTCTGTCCCCCTCTCTCCTCCAAAAAGGGGAGTTTTAACTGTTCTGGGGCAAGGAGCCTGTGCTCTACCTTAAGGGATGGCTGATATTTCTTCACCGTGGCCTTCTTATTGATACTCATATTAAATCCAAAACCCAATGTCCAGTCTTCAGGGTCCTGCCAGGCTCCCTCCACATCCCTCAGGGCCATTGACCATTACTTCCGTTGACAACCCGCCTCCCAGCACAGCTCACCCGTGACGGCCCATTGCTCCACCCCCTGCCCATGCCCTTCTCCTCATCCACAATGTCCACTTCTCTTCTCTCTCCATTGACTCGTCCTCCCTTAAAAACTCACCCACTTGATATCCCCCCAATCAATTACATTTTTAAATATTTACCCAAATCCTCTGCAGCCATGGTGGCAGGCAGTATAAGGACTACAGAAAGAAAATAGTTTATATCTGAAGCAATCCGGCTCAGCACCTGTGTTCTACATCAGCATCAACGTGGTGCGCACTGCTTTTTTAAGTTGTGTGTGTGTGTATGTGTCAAACTTGTTCTGCCCTGACAAGCAAGCTTTTCATGCACCATCTATTATTATGTCTCCAAAGAACCCAGCACGTAGCTCTGCGTACAATGGAATTCCTTCATCCTCTAACCATAGAAAAAGGCCCCAGTTTTTGTTTTATGATGTTTTGATAGTCATGATATTTAACAACATTTGAGGCGTGGACATCTATAAATCAAAGCAGATTCCTCAATGGCCACGTTTAGGGTGTGGGAGCGTGTAGGGGGTGTGTCTGTCTGCCTGTCTGTCTGTCTCCCCACTAGAATATAAACCAGCCAGAGTCCTGAGCAGGGTCCCAGAGAGCCCCTGCTGGTTCTGGTTCTAACCCTCTAGATGCTGATTGGTGGGGGGCAGGGGGGGGGGTGTCCCAGAGATCCTAGAGGAGTGGCTTGGGTCATGGTGGGGGCTCAGACTCAGGACAGCAGTTACTAACCAACACGTGTGTGGTGGTGTTTCAGTATTTTAACAACAGTGTGGCCATACCCATGCATACCAGTGAATGACAGCCCTACTCCTGATGCCATTGAAGACAAGGGTGATGAGGACCAGGGCATCACCCATCCCTGGAAGGACTGACGATTCTGAACAGCAAAGCCTTGAATCAGGTGGCATCTAAGTGGCCTGGACTAAAAGGTGGAACTTCACCAGGAGGAGTCTTTGCAAAAGTGACATCTGAAGAACAAAAATTCCAAGGCTGCATCTTTAAGTACTTTATCCTACTGTACATCCTAAATCCACGCACAACTGATCCAGAAAACTACACAAAGTTACTCTGTAAACCTTTCCAAGGTCTGGAGTCTGCAGTCTGAACTGAGGAGCATGAAGGAAGAATTTCCCAAAGCCCGATCCTCTGCTGAGAACCAGCAGCATGTGTGCTAGGAAACCGGGCTCTGACCTCGCATCGCCCTATCAGGAAAGAGCTACAGCAAGGCCCAGTGTTCCAAAACTCCCTGTCTTGGACACAAACATGGGGTGACAGCAGTACACACAGTCGAGGGCGTTGGTCCTCAGCAGACAGTCCACGTGATATCTCAGGGACACAAACCATGATGGACAGACAGATAGGCAGTGAAGAAGAAAGGCCAGACAGCTCAGCAGACCCCAGATGAAGCTGTGGACACAGCTCTGGCTTCTGCAGACTTGCAGTTGTTCCATTCAGACCCCACCTGCTGAAGAGTCAACTCTCCACCCCAAGGTAATTTCTATTCTTAGTCTTTCATCAACCCGCTACTCCTCCCTTCCGATCATTCTGAGGTTCACGTGCTCCCTGTGTGGAATTCCACACCTGACCGATGTAAAAAGGAACAATGAAACTCAGGCCTGTGGTGACTGAAAACCCTTGAGAGTTAAAAATTTCATCCTGATTTTACCCCCTCATGAGAGACGTGGATCAGTAACCCTCATCCTGAGCCCCTCTCTGGTCCAAGTAGTGGAAGGGGCTGGAGAAAACAGAACAGGTCACGGGTAGTAATAACAGAAGGACTAGAAGCATCCAAGTCCAAGGCGAATCATGCTGTAGTGGGGGGGGGGGGTGTGTGTCCTCTCACAAACTTCTATGCAGCTGGAATCTAAGACAGCAGTATGAGAAGAGAGGTCAGAGAAGATGGGAGTTATCCTGGAAGTCAGAGGAGAGGCAGCCTCTTGCCATGTCCATGTCCTCCTTTGCGCTCTATGACATAAACGTCCCCTCGCTCTGTGTCTGCCTCCCTCTGTGACTCAGTCAAGCACAATAGGATGGGTCCAGATGAGGCCAGCAGCCTGCAGCAAGTCTTCCCCAACTGCAGCTGAAGCCCGTGGAGCCATTTCCATAGTCACAGAACTTTAAAAGCATAATGCTCATCCTTTCACGGGTTTTACAGATTCTGATGTAGTAGGACTAGATATCATGACAATATTTATGATGCAATTCCACATTTCTCAAGAAGACACTCTGAAATCCCCTGGATTGTCTTTCTCAGAATAATGAAACAAACAGACTTTTAGAAGGAAACATAGGATGATATTTATGGAAGTATTTCTTAGAGAAGACACTCAAAAAGCATAAACAAGACAGAGAAATATGGGTAAATTTGACTATACTGAAGTTCAAAACTTCTGTACAACAAAAGACTCTAAACACAGTAGAAAGACCAACCACAGACTGGGAATAGACACATGCCACATACATAAACCAAAAAAAGATTGCATAGAATTTATAAAGAGTCCCTAAATCAAAGACAAAACAAACAGCTAATAGAAAAATGGGCAAGAGATATGAAAGGGCAGTTTATAGAAGAGGAAACCCGAAATGGCTAATAAGTACATGCAAAGCATATGCAAAAACAAATCCCACTAGGAATCAGGGAAACGCTAATTAAAACAACAATGACATAGCACTTCTCACTCTTGTGATTGGTAAAAATTTAAATTTTGATAAAAGCAAGTGTAAGCAAGGGAGAAACAGGATGGGAATGTCCATTGGGACAATCATTTTGGAGACAACTTGACAATAATGAGTAACGTTGGAAATATGCACTCTGTGACTTGACGATTTCTCTCTCTCTCTCTCAATTTACCAAGAGAAACATCCATGTAGGCACAAAAGAGGACACACAAGAATGCACACAGCAGCATGGTAGGTAACAGAGAAAAAAAACCCTAAATCACAGAAGTTGGAGAAGTAAATAAGCCATATATTTTCAAAATGGAATACTATAAAGCAGCTAATAATACACATATATCAACTTGGATAAATCTCAGAAACAAAATATTGAGTGAAAAAACAAATTGCAGAATATCATGCACAATATGATACCATTTATATACAACTTTTTAATGGCTCAACCAATATATACGTTAATATTTGTTATAGAAATACGTAGTTAGAATATGAACACTGTACATAAACACAAGCTACTTGATAAGTTACATCTTCTAAGGAAGAACCGGAGTAGGAGAGAGCATACTGAGAACCTCAGCTAATTCTTTATCGCTTCTATTCTTTAAAGTAAAATGGAATCTGGAGCAAATAAGGCACAGTGTTAAGATCTAATAAACTGATGATGGACATTCAACATGGTGTTCTCCATTCTTATCTATATGTTTGAACTATTTAAAAACAACCACGAGCTTCAAGATGCTATTTTAAATCTAACAGGCATTTTTCTCTTTTGTTTCCCAGGCAAGGAAAGACATTGCAGGCAGAGGGAAAGGCACGATGAAAAGCACAGAGGTTCTAGAACACAAGGAAAAGTCAAGGAACAGCAATTAACCCCCTGCATCTCAAGCGGCAGATGAGGCTGGCAAGTCAGGAATGAGCCCTGAAGGCCACCTGAGGAATGTGGCCTGAGGTCATGCCATAGGCAAAGGGGAAGCCACCAGGGCTGACTCTCCAAAGTGAGTGCCTGCCAGACAGGACAGAAAAGCAACCAAGAGCCTACCAGGGCCCTAGACAGCGTCTGCTGCGGCTGCTGTCCCCACGGACCTGCGGCAGTCTCCAGGATGGCATAGGAGGACACAGAGTGAGTCACTGTCTCCTGAGGCCAGCAAGGTGAGGGAGGGCTGGGCACAGCTTTTATTAAGGATCTGGACTGTGACCCTATAAGGGACCTGGGAGGGAGCCCTTCTCCCGCTGGAGGGTCCTGGGAATCTGCCGCTCCTGCTTCCTCCCAGCCCCTCTGAGTGGAGCAGTGGCAGCTTGTCCCCAGTCCCTGTTCCACCTCTTCGCCTGCTTAGAACCAAATAGCCACAGATCGCAGACCCGGAGCCAGCCCAGGCTCTGCAGAACAGCTGGTCCGGCTGGCTCCCTTCCACCAAATGCGTGCCTAAAACCTGCGGGCTGCCTCCCCTCCATCTGGGCGTCCCCAGGCTTTGTCATCGTCCCCAGGGTCACCCTTCTAGGCCACCATGGTCACTCCTCCTCCTGACTCCCTGCTTCCCTCTGTGGCAGTTACACCCCCAAATCCTTCAGAGCCACTCAGGAAATACCGACACTAATTGGTAACAAGGGAAGACATTCTTCACTACTGATGATTATTTTCCTGACAGGAGTATTCTGACACCAGGAAGAGCTGCTTCGTAAGGTTAAGCCATATTCTGCTGCCCAATCTGGGTGCCTGGTAGGACCCGAGAACAGGAAAAGGTGGAGATCCAGGATCCACGGAAGGTGAATTTGGGGCAGGTGCCTTGGGGCAGGTGCCTTGGGCCAGGCCAGAGTTCTCTAGCTCCATCAGGGCACAGAGGAAGTAGGTTCCTCTCCTTCTGGTTCTCTGAGGCACCCGGGGTTCCCTCCCAGCCAGCTTCTGACCCACCTCTGCCCTCTCTGTGCCACCTGGCCCCAGCCTCCATCCTCCCGCTGGCAACTCTTGGGAGCTTTCTGGCTTCTTCCCCAGACAGTCTTCTGCATCCTCCTAGCTTCTCTAAGCACATTCCTGGTTTCCACAGACGGGCCTTCCTGATAGACTGACCACTCAGACTGCCCTCACTGCCCTTTGTCCCCACTCCCTGCCCACTCACCGCCAGCCCTAAAGGAGCTATTGGTAGAAAAGCTAATATAGTGGGATCCCATTTTACCTTTTGGAAATTCCCCCTAGAAAGGAAGACTAAAGACAAACAGGAGAGTCTGCGGAGAGTGGTATTTCTCCACAGTAATTTTATGCACATACATGTATATGTATCTGTGTGCATACATGTATATACACACCTTATTCCAAACACACTCAAAACGCAGGATTTCAAAACTCCACGACTTATGAAATAGAAAACTAATTCCACCAACCCAAAGCTACAACTTTCAAGAATTTCCACGTTAAAGCACAGACAAGTAAGGTACCACGTTGCAACTCCACTCTGCAAGTTGCTGTGATGACGTCCTGCCTTCCCCCGCCCAAGAAAAGAAAAATAAAGAAAATGTGGTCACGGAAACAGCAAAAGTGGACACAGGAAGTCGGCAGGCATCGGAATAATTCCTGGGGATAGAGGAGGATGGTGTGGTTTTGACAGAAAGCGACTCTTTTTGAGGCAAAGGAAAAATATGCTGTCAGGAAAGACAACTTTTGGATGGAAAAACACGAAAACATTCAGAAGATCATTGTACTAACCACAATCCTAATCAATGGATCAAAAGTGTGTTCTAGTCACCTAGTATGGCATTTCCTCTGAGTTTCTGATAGAAGTCAATGAGTAAGAGAAAGAATTCATCTTCTAGTAAATCACTGCAACGCAGCTCTTCTGGAAACAGAATCAGATGATCGTTTTCACTCGCTCATGTTCTTTTTTATAGGCCTCATGTTGATAGCAGTTTTTTTGCGATGTGCAATATCATTATTTTCTGTGGGATTTCAGCTAAATATTTGCTTAGAGGAAGGAAGAACAGGGATTTATTCTCAGTGGAAACATCCCAACTGCAGCAGGAAGCAACAGCATTTCCTGCTGCGCCACCTCCATCCTCCAGCAAGCGTCACGGGCTTCCCAGTTACACGGGTCATTCTAGATTAGGAAAGCAAAATCAGTGGATTGGGAGGTGGGGAGAAGTGAAGCAGAAAACAAAACCCTTTTAGTACCTAGTGGAAAACAAACTGTGAGATAAGAAGCCATACCTCCATATTAATAACTGCTGACAATTTCTGCAGTTTACTGATACTCCAGAGACAAATCTAGAAATTAAGAGAAAGCATTTAGAATCTTTTGCAGCAATTTGAATACTTTTATATCTGCTGTTCCTAATAATAAAAAAATGAGGGGGCTTATATTTTATATGTTATTAGGTTTTCAATTTTTTTAGTAATTCATTTTTTTTAAAGACTGGCACCTGTGCTAACATGGTGCCAATCTTTTTTTTTTCCCCTTCTTCTTCTCCCCAAAGCCCCCCAGTAGATAGCTGTATACTGTAGTTGTGAGCGCCTCTGGTTGTGCCATGTGGGATGCAGCCTCAGCATGGCCCGACGAGCGGCGACAGGTCCGCTCCCAGGATCCGAACCAGCGAAATCCTGGGCCACCGAAGCGGAGCGCGTAAACCCAACCACTCGGCCACAGGGCCGGCCCCTCTAGTAATTCATTTTTACTGTGTTTTACAAACGTACCAATGACGACATTCCGGAAATTGTAAAAACTGGTCCTTCATCACAGGCAGTTTGAGAAGCACTGCTCTCTAGGACTCCTTAATATTTAAAAAGACAAGTGTTTGGTGGCTTCCAAATAATGATTTTCCTGTTTGCACAGAAATTGGCAGATTCCCTGGAATAATCCAAAGTAAAGCTCTGTTCAAAAGATAGATTTGCCAGTAAAGAAGGAGGGAAAATGTGTTTGTTTCCAAAAAGGTGAAAAGAGTAAACTGGGAAGCCCCAGGAAGGCTTTTTGGCCTTGATGTTTACGAGCCCCTGGGCCAGCTTCAGCATCACAACTAACCAGGGCACAGCTTCCCAAAGCCAGGGAAACAGGCTTCCACACGGGCCAGCGCGCACTGGCACCATCACCCACCCAAGGCCCCCTGGCTGCTGGAGAAGCACTTTCCCTGTCACGAAAACTCTAACCAGTTGGCCTCCAGGAACCAATGGCACCTTGAAATTGGTGGCGGCAGAGCAAACTTGCTAACGGAGAACAGGAATGTGCCATCTGTGCATAAAGAAGGGAAGTTAAACACACTTCCGTGACAGGCGCAGCCCAAGGATGGACTTGAGAGGTACATGGCATGAGACAGATCCTAGGTCATATCTGTCTTTGTTGAAGTCCTGGTGTTGGCAAGGACACAGCACCAGGGCAATGGCATGGGAGGAAGAAAGGAGGGAAAGAAGAAGGAAGGAGAGAGGGAAGGAGAAAAGAAGAGAAGGAGGGAGGGAGGGAGACAAGCCCCGGGATGTGTTACTTAAGACATCATGAGCTTCATTTCGGAGGAATTCTGCAGCTTTGTGAGCCACAGAAGCATTTGTAATCATCAGCGCTGACTAGTGCAACTCTCCCTTAAGTAATATTGGGCAAGTCGCTTCACTGCTCTGCACCCCATTCTTCCATCTGCAAAATCAGAGTGTTGAGCTACGTGATCTCACACATTTACTCAAGTATCACACAGTCATAGGCACCTCCCATGTGCTCTGAGCAAAGCAGAAGGGTCTTCGGTCATGGGCTCAGTCAAGCCCACTCGGGGTTCCTCCCCCGACTCTCGCTTTCTAGGACTCTGCTGTGT
Source organism: Equus przewalskii (assembly GCF_037783145.1). Taxonomy (NCBI): domain Eukaryota; kingdom Metazoa; phylum Chordata; class Mammalia; order Perissodactyla; family Equidae; genus Equus; species Equus przewalskii. The sequence continues at coordinate 4,831,245 of NC_091861.1, read as the reverse complement.
GTTCTTTTATTTCTGCCGTCTAGTGTTTTTAGGTTTAGATTTTCTTACCAAAATTAAGAAAGTACAAGGAAAAACCAAGTATCATGCGTTATACAAAGCAAGACAGATATTCTCTTTTTTTTTTTTTTTAAAGATTTTATTTTTTTTCCTTTTTCTCCCCAAACATAGTTTCTCCCCCCGGGTACATAGTTGTATATTCTTTGTTGTGGGTCCTTCTAGTTGTGGCACGTGGGACGCTGCCTCAGCGTGGCTTGATGAGCAGTGTCATGTCCACGCCCAGGATTCGAACCAACGAAACACTGGGCCGCCTGCAGCGGAGCACGCGAACTTAACCACTCGGCCACGGGGCCAGCCCAAGACAGATATTTTTTAAAGAAAACTCACTATACTAAACCTCCAATTTACAAAACAAACTTAATTCAGAGCTGATTGTTAACATTATAGATTTATAAAGGAATTCATTTCAAGGTTCTTTCAAATGACAAATCTTATAGTTCATATACTAACAATTATAATATGTATCGAGTATCAATGCTATCTCAGACACTGTGGTAAGCAATTTCACATGTAATACCCTTTCATTTCAACAACAAGCCTAAGATGTAGGTACAGTCTCACTCCCATTTTATAGTTGGAGAAAGTTGAGGCTGAATGAGATTAAGATTAATTTGCTCAAAGACCCACAGCTGGTAAACGATGGAACCAAGATATGAAGTGAGCAGTTACATGCCTAACCTTCTTACCTATACACACCTTGTCCACCAAAACAGAAATTCTAGAATGTGTATGAGCAGCTTGTAGTGGTGGTGGTGTTTTGGGAATGTGATAAGCATTTTCTTACTCTAACTACTCAAAAACCTACCCAATGACAAACCCTGTATTTCACTGACATGCCTTAAAATTGCACACATGGTTCCCAGTTAGCATAGCGACAACTTGAGGATCTTTATACCGTACTGCAGTGGTCTTTATTTAAAATATCACCATACAAAGCCATTCAATACTCTGTGGACCCTTCCTTTCTACCACCTACTTACTGGAAATGAAAAAGCGAAGCTTATTTAACTGATAGAAATTTTCACTCTGAATGACAAAGGACACCTACCTCTAATTAACCGTGGCCTTTAAAGTAGAACCTTAAAGTAAGGCAGTAATGATCCAGCTTACAAAACTCCAACATACACAAATATTTTCCGGAACACATCAACGCTGCAAAGAGGTACAGTGGTGCCCCTCCACAGGCAACTGAGAGCAGTGCAGAGGAGCAGAGAAGGGAGACCACAAGACAGCCAAGTGACACCTGGCAGCGTCACCAGAGACAAGTGTGGTGAAGTGGATCTATCTTTTCAGGAAGACTCTGCCTTCTGAAAGACAGGGAGGCCACAGCCACCTCCTGCAGGGTGGGCCTGAGTGCCACCCAGTGTCCCACAGATTGGCGATGGCCACCAAGGCTGGTGGAGGGCATGGCACTCTAACACAACAGGCTTTTATTTTTAGAAACACTTAATAGCAGGCTGGTGTTGCAAAGGCCTGGAAAAGGAGCTCCCCTGCTGAGCTCATGCAAGTCAAAAGCTTTCAGTCAAATGCAAGGAATTCACAGCTGAGTGACTCAGTGCCCTACCCCTCACTTGCCTTTGCATAGCAAGCCCCTGGGAAGAGGACCTTCAACCCGCCAAGCTAAGCACCAAAGCACTGAATTGTTCCCAACCCAGTCCTGCCCACACGTGGCCTGGGAAATGGCTGTCTCACCAGAAACCCTCGCCATGCTGGAAAACTCCCTGCCTGGTTGTCTAGCTCCCAGAAACAAGCGGGTGCAGCCAGGTAGCCCTGGATCTGGGAGATCTCCACAGAGCGCCCAACAAGGCAGAGCTTCCCACGCAAGCTCATCCAGGGCTGGGGCTGGTCTCCCTGGGCACACGAGTGAGGTGTGTGCATGTGCATGTTGTGTGTGTGTGTGAGTGTGTGAATGTGAGTGCAAGTGTGGGTACCGCCCAGCCCTACAGGGGTGCCTTATGTACCTTATTGTTGGGTGTTTACTTAAAAGCATCAAATGAGAGTCCAACAACTAGAAGATTCCAAAGTTTCTCCACTCAGGAACAAGTTAGGGTATACAAAGGCTATTTTTAAGTCCCCAATTTTCCATTAAATTAATATAATTTATGTCATTCACAAACTACCATTGATTTATTGGGCCAGGCTATACTAAACACCACACACACATTATGATCTCAGTAAATCCTCACGGCCCTCCCACGAGGCTGACACTGATAGGATGGAGATTTTATAATACTATCTCCATTTTACAAGCAAGAAAACTACAGCAAAGAGAGAAACTGATATTTGGAGTACGTATCTGTGGTTGGTTAGAAGGAGATTTTTTTTAAATGTGGTTGAGGAGAAAGAAAATTGGCAAGTGGCAAATGATGGATATTCTCTCCAGTTGAACACCCTCCGCAGGGCTTCTCAAACTTTAATGTATATATGAATCACCTGGTATCTTAATAAAATGCAAATTGTTTCAGTAGGTCTGGTGTAGGGCCTGGGCCTCTGCACTCTGCACTGGTAATCCCCTAGATGATGTCATGCTACCGGTCCTCAGACCACACTCTGAGGAACAAGGTTTCATAGGAGGAGGGCAAGGAAATTCACTTTATTTTAGAAATTGTGCATAATGTTTTGTCATGCCTAAAACTTGATGTCTGACTACATGGTTCTTCTATGAAATATTTTATGACCACTGCAGGGCTGGATATAACTGAAGAAAAATACATTTATAAGGCAAATCCTACAGAATCATTCATTTCCTTCTGGTCTCTGGGAACCTCTTAGAGGATGGAAACGTGTCCTCATCATTTCGTTACGTCCAGTGCCTGAAAGGTGCTTGACGTTTACCAAGCAACTAATAAATGCTTGCTGAGCGAGTGTGTCTGTAATCCCATTCGGGTCCACAAACGAGAGGAAGATGCCAAGTAATGGAACCACAGACCCTACAATTAGGATGGGGATAGCAAATACATCTCAACTTAAAACAAATGCAGACAGGATGGTGATGGCTGCCTGGCGTGCTAGGTTGAGGAGAATTCTAAGGCTTCCTCGGGGCTCAGTGCACAAGAGAAGGAGTGCCAAGATCAATTATTATTAATGTCCCATGTGACTTGGGAGACAAGGAGTGCAAGCACCCGTGCCATGAACTGGCACCATCTCTGGGTCAGGATCTTCCCAAGTCTAGATAACAATAGGAGGCAGTAGTTCACATAGATTTTCTCTATAACATAAACAATTAAATTATATTTCAGGAGTATTATCTCTCTAATATCATAAAATGATTTTGATATTTGTAAGAACTATAAACTCAAATGTACTTGGGTGCCTTCTCTCAATAAAATTTACCAAATTCAAAACTTCTACTTTTCTTCCTAGAAAACTCTCTCATCTATTCCCACCTATAGAGCCTCAGGTCCTTCCAAAGCGCCATCACTCCCCCTTTCTCGCTGCTTCTTGTGCACCCAGAGCTCCAAAGCCACATCCTAATCTCTCTTCAGAGAGTCTGGATTTGGTGAAAACATTACAACCTGGCTCCATTATTTTATGATTCAAATGTTCTTAGCAAGGATCTTTTGGATGAATACATCCAACTCATCTCAGAAATTTGAAGTCCTCTTTCCAAGTAGCTTTGTAACTTGTTTAGTGCAAATCACCAGCTGTTCTGCCAAATTTCTCCAGTTACGTCTTACCTGGATGACCCCAATCCTCTAGTACATTCTTCAGGGAGGAGTTGTTAGGACAGTACTCCCTGAGTTGTTGTATGATTAAAACCTTTTTTCTATAACCTTGATACTTGAAGGACAGATTTGCTGGATACAAAATCCTTGGCTCACATTTTCCTTTAGTTTCTTGAAACTGTCATCTCCTACTCTCTTGCTTTGCATGTAGCAGCTGACAAATGTGATACCAACCTAATGTTCTTCCTTTTTTAAGCGACTTGCTGTTTCTTCCTGGAGGCTCAGAGGACTGTTTCATCCTCCTCCTCCTTCTCTTCTTCCTCCTCCCCTTCCTCCTCCTCCTCCTTCCCCTTCTCTTCCTCCTCCTTATCTTCTCATTCTTTATCATCTCTAACCTCTTAAGTTTATTAGGATATGTCTAGAATTTAAGCATTCTGGGTCAATTTTCCCAGATACATGTAGGAACTTTCAATCTTCAGATTCTCATCTTTTTTCTGGAAAGCATTCTTGGATTGTAATTTTAAAGGTTAGTTTTATTTCACTGGTCTGCATTTTCTTCTTCAGTTGTTTGTGTGTTGGATCTTTGTTGCCCATCTGCTATATATCACTTTCTCTCTGACTCTTTTCACCTCTTCATCTCATTGTTGTTGTCTTGACTGGTTGTTCCTCTTCTCAATATCCCTTATTGTATTTTCAGTAGAATCTGGACACCTTGTAATTTTGTCTGCATTTCTGAGATGATTTTGTCTTTAATTCCTCTCTTGCATGTCACAATCTCTCATTTTACACCTTCCACTTTTTTGTTCCTATTCTGAGATTTTATAATTTCTGATTTGACATTTTCTTCCATTTCTTGAAATGTTTGTTCAACGATGTTCAGTCCATGTTGGAGGTAGTCTTACAGTTTTCATTTGCTTTGTGGTTGTTTTAAAGGGGAATATTTTCTTCCTTCCACTGAAAAGATTTTATCCTCATTTTCTGTTTTCTTTTTAGCAACCTTTAATGGATGTTACTTATCATTTTCTGGTCATTCTTAAATAACTTGGATGTTCCTAAACCAGTAGGAACAGGTGTTTCTAAAATCCTTTGGAAGCTCGCTACTTTACTTAATTCAAGAGTGGCCCTCTTTTGTTGTTACAGTAAAGTGTGGTATCTTCACAAACGGCCCTTTTTTTCAGTGGGGGCTGGAGAGTTGGATCTACTCCCTCGGATGTTTATTTCCCCACTTGTATGTAACTGAAGTTTACGGTATTCTCTGTCTCCTAGTTACACTTCAGGTGTGGGTTATGAATGCTTTTATTTGCTCTCCTTGTTGATCTTTATACAGACCAACAGGAGAATGAATAAATATATTTGGGAAATAATAGAATTTCAGATTTAGGCAACAGTTCTTTGTTTTAAGTCCAAAGTAACACTTTAATTACAGAATAATCAAACATTTCCTTTAACAACCATTTTCAACAGTCACAGTGCCCATCACTTACAGGCTATGATGAAGCTAAAAATGTTAGTAAAATATACACAAACACAATAAGTGTACATCAGATTAATGGACAATAGGATGGCCAAGACAAAGGTACTGGGCACCATTAATGAATAGATTGGATTTGCTCTAGTGTATAGCTTTGTTCTTACCTATGAAAGTTTACAAGTTGAATGTTAATAAGTAGTGAGCTCCCAAATTTTGGAATTTGACAATATATCCAGTCAGAGAGGTATGGGTAAAACAAATCCCTAGAGCTGGAATGTACCCTGATGTTCTTTTGTTAAAACGTTCAGGTTGGGGCTGGCCCAGTGGCGCAGCAGGTAAGTGCGCATATTCCATTTTGGAGGCCCAGGGTTTGCCGGTTCGGATCCCGGGTGTGGACACTGCACCGCTTGGCAGGCCATGGCTGTGGTAGGCGTCCCACATAGAAAGTAGAAGAAGATGGGCACGGATGTTAGTTGAGGGCTAGTCTTCCCCAGCAAAAAGAGGAGGATTGGCAGCAGTTAGCTCAGGGCTAATCTTCCTCAAAAAAAAAAAAAACACAAAAAACCTTCAGGCTACTATTAGGAGACAGTATCATGTGTTGGTTGGAGAATAAGTTCTAGAGTTAGACGAACTGGAGTTTCTGTCCCTGTTTCACTAGGTGTGCGACCTCCTGGGGTAAAGCAACCTTGCTAAGTCCCAGATGTAAAATGAGAGTGATATTATCTCCTAGGATTATTGTGAGAATTAAGTGAGATAATAGATGTAAATCATTAAGTACTATTTCCTGCACACAGTAAGCACTCAACCACTGTGGGTGTTTGTTGCTATCATTAATATCACTATTACTCATTCCTCTAGTCCTAATTATAACTAAAGGAAACTTTACGATTAAAAAGAGGAAATTCGCCTTTGTTTCTCAATTCAGAACACATGAGAAGACGTGGACCTAGAGACAGCTCGTGCTTACAAACATCTAGATGCAAAGATGACTTCAGTTATGGAAATATACAGGTGTAGAGAAATAACAAAGCTCTGAAAGAGGGCACCCTAAGGGGCTGCTAGGATAGAGAGGCACAATGATGAGTGAAGAGAGATGTCCTCCTGGTGTCCTGATCGGCCATAGAATCTATGTTTTAAGTGGTAGGTGCACTTTATATGACCCTACTAGTACATGTGGCTTTTGAAGGCAGGTCTAAGAATTTCATGTCATTGTTTCCATGGATAAATACAGTCAGAGTACCAAAAAAACTACAAAAGGATTTTTGGAAAATAATCCAAATCTAACAAAGTCTGCTACACTTAGTGGCTCAGGAAACAATGGGTCTAAAATTTTAGCTTTTGCATCTCTGGATGCAAAGATGCAGCTGGGTTGTCCCATCATATTGGCTCACCCTGTTGCTGTGGGCCATTGTCATATGGGAGGTTTTGTTACGCTGTCGACTTTAGCAACATTCTGGTTTTCAGAAGACTTGAAATCCTCTGGCTGTGGAATAAAGAGGTTCTGGGGTTTTTTCTTTACCATGCAGGCAAATAAATGGTGACTTATCCCATCACAGGGACATCTGTCCTTCCTTTCTGACCTGTCCACGGCTCAGCTCAACCGGAAATGCCTGCCCCTCAGAGACTGGATCTTGAGAATAACGTCATCTGGCACTGAAAAGGCCATTTCCCTAGAATATGTTAAAAAATGACATAGGACTGGCCCACCCTAGGGGTTGACTGAGTTCAGAGCCTGCCATTCTCTACAGTTCATTCAGAGCAAGCCGCCTGTTTTTCAAGAATCTGAAAAGTGCCACCTGACAAACAAGTGGTCAGAGGTGGATGTCTGTGAGGGTCCCCAAAGGAGAGCAGAACAAACAAACTGATTTACTTTGGCCACCTTGATGGCAGAGGGCGGGTACGCTGGGCTTCCTTCTGGCAAATTAGAAGCTTGGACCCATGAATGAGCATTACATCATCATGATCATTGCGGGCAGCACGTGACTCTACAATGTTCTTTTCTTTCCAAAACTCAAAGAGATGCACACCCTCCAGGAACACATGAATACAGGGGGCGGAGATTCCCAGACCAGCGTGACCACGAGAGAGAACCTGCCCCAGACCGTCAGGAAGACCTTGCTTTCAATCTCTGCTGTGACGAGCTTGTTAAAGAGAATCAGTGTGCAGTTGGCTCTCTGCAATCTGAGAAGACTAGCTAATCTGCAGGCCCCAAGTTCATGTCCCCATCTTCAGTTTCATCTCTTTCACTGGTGGGGAATTTTAGGAGGAAAAGCTGTCACTGTTGGACAAAGCCTGGATTCCAGATCTTCCTCATTTTGCCCCATGTTCCTACAGGTAAGCCCTGGGCTCAGTGTTCTTGCCCTTGTGGGGAACGCACCAACGGTGGGGATTGTTGAGGACTAAGTGAGAGAATGGATATAAATTACTAAGCACGATTTCCCACACACAGTAAGCACTCAACGATTGTGAGACCACTGAGCACCGTTGTTCTCTTTCTTTTAACACAAGATGTTCAGTGAAACACAGAACAAATTTGCCAAGTGCCTGTTCCCTGAATCCTGAACCCCTTGTGCGTTTTCAGGGAAACCAGACCATATGGTTCCGATTTCACTCACAAATAAATCAGCATAATGTTTGTTCAGTAAAAGCTGTTTTATGCTCTCGTTTTTATGGGCCTTTTTATCCCAAGTCCTAAAATAATAATCATAATAAAAGTTAGTTGTGTTTTGCTAAGGGTAAATAAACTCAAGCTTACATCCTTCCATCCCCTATGGACTGGGGGTGGGGTGGCTCTGCTCAGAGCCACATCAGTCCTCTCTCTGGCTTCAAGCCACTTGCACAGGACTTGGAAGCAAGGCAGAGAATCCACAGCAAGGAAAGCCAGTGTGGAGCTGGGTGAGGGAAGCCCACAGAAAAGCAGTTGTTGATTCCCCATAGGAGTTATTCAACGGCGGGAGCAACAGGCTCGTTCATCTTCCCTGGTGCAGCCCGTGTAAGCAACGGAAGCGTGTTCTCTCATCAGTCCTCCTGCAGAGGTCACAGACTGCTCTTTGTAGAAACCTGGAGCCTCCAAAACCTTAGATACACAGAGAGTTGACAGTTACAGACAGCCCCTGGCCATGCTGATGCTGACGTTCTTGAAAGCGCTTTTCTATTGGAAAGATTCCCCCACCCGGTGTCCCTCTCCTTGTTGCATGAAACAGTGCTTCAACTGGGCTTTCCACTGCCTTACATCCAGCTATGGAGTGCCCCCATCCCATTGCCCTGCCTCCTCCACCAAGGTCACTGCCATCTCGAATCCTGCACTCATCACTCCTTTGCTCTCCCTGTTTTTTAAATTAATTTATTTTATTGAAGTCACAGGTGGACATCATTATATTTCGACTTCTGTAGAGACTGCATTGTGTTCACCACCAAAAGTCTAGTTGCTGTCTGTCACTGTGCACCTGTGCCCCTTCACCCCTTTCGCCCTGCCCCCACCCCCTTCCCCTCTGGTAAGCACCAATCTGATCTCCGTATCTATACATTTGTTTGTTCATCTTCTACATATGAGTGAAGTCATACGGAATGGTCTTTCTCCATCTGACCTATTTCACCTCCTTGCTTTCCCTTTTATATAGTATGATTTCATCTAGATGAATTCTGAAATTTTGTGTGTGTGATTTGCTATTTTTAACCTTATAAAAAGGCTATTAAACTCTCATGCATTGTGGTGGGGATGTAAAATGGTAAACTACTTTAGAAAACCATCGGGAAGGTGCTTACACACTAAATATATACACCTACTCTGTGACTAATCCAATTCAATGCCTAGGTATTTACCTCAGAGAAATAAAAACATGTCCACAAAAAGATTTGTACAAGAATGTACATAACCGTTCTCTTCATAATAGCCAAAATCTGGAAACAGCCAGATGTCTATCAAGAGGAGAATGAACTCATGGTGTGTTCGTACGATGGAATAAAACCCACAGTAAAAAGGAATAAACTACTGGAACATCAACATGGACACATCTTCAACGCATTCTGAAAGTCAGCAGAGCTCAAGTTTTTTGATGTTCGGACCGCTTTATACTCTAAAGTTGCGAGGACTCCCCAAACCTTTTGTTTATGTGGGTTATATTTTATAGTAATAGAAATTAAAATGAGGAAATTACAAAGCATATATTAATTTATTTAAAAATAATACATCTATTACAAATTAACAACATATCTTTGAGAAAAATAACTGTATTTTCCCAAACAAAAAAATAGAGGGGTTTTTTTTGTACATTTTTGCAAATCTCTTAATGTTTGGCTTAATAGAATGTAGGTTGGATCTCATATCTGCTTCTGCATTCAATCTGTTGTGATAAGTTTTTGTGGTTAGACCACATAAAGAAAATCCAGCCTCACTCAGATATGCAGCTGGGAAATGGAGGAGTATTTTAATCGCCTTTTCAGATAATTATGGTTATTTATCTTTGATACAAACCAAAAACCTCACAAGTGGTAGTTTCTTAAAGGTTAGTTGTGCTATGGAATCTGAAACCATATCAATAAATTTTTCATACTCTGTTACGTGAAAATCCATTGGTCTATTTACACTGGGAATGGAACGTTTACCCATGCATGATCATGTAACATCAGACGCAAGTCTTTTGGGAAATAATGATTCACTGAGCTATGCAGAACTTCCAAATGTTGACGAATGTCATTATACAATATTTTAAAAATCACATTGGTTAAAATCACCACCAATCTCAACAGAAAAGTCTTTAGGTAATAGAAAACTATCAAGTTCACGATGACAAATATGTTTTGAAAATTCTAATTTTCACTTAAAAGTTCAGGTTTTATCACTAGCAACAAACACTGTTAGTTGTTTCCTTTGAAGTAACAGGTTCACACCATCTGCCACCTACGCAAGGCTAAACAACCATAATTTGTCTGTTTGTTCTTCCAGGTAAAAATGATGTTCTATGAAAAAAGCAGCTGGTCCAGCTTGCAACTCAAACAACCGTGTATGTGCTTTTCCTGGAGACAATCATGGTTCTGTGGCATGTAGCTGAAGTGCTTTATGTACATTTCCCACTTCATCACACAGATTATTAAAAGGACACACACTCGGGGGGGGCCAAGATTTAACGAAATTAATCATTTTTACAGCTTCATCAGGGACATTCTTAAATGGTACTGGCTTTTTTCTACAGGTGCAAGGTGAAGAACACAATGACTAAGTATGGTTTGGGGCCCCTCCGTCTACTCGTGCTCAGGCACCAGCCGTTTCCCCTCCCACTCTCTTTGCACCATCAATGTAAATGTCAACACCATGCAAAGGGCGAAGAAAGGTCTCAGTATTATTAGGAAATAATTGTGACATCCGGGCGCCTTGGAAGGATTTGGGATGCTCCCAGAGGTCCTCAAAACACACTTGAGGACTGCTGTGCTACGGACCTGAAGGAAGTCTCGCACAGAGGGTATATATTGTATGATTCCATTTACATGCAGTTCTATGGTGGAAAAAATCAGAATAGTGGTTGACTTGGCGGGAGTCTGCGGGGCTTGACTGGGGAGGGACCACAAGAGGACGTTCTGAGGCAATGAAAATGTTTTGTTGGGTGTCTCCAACCTTCTTTGAAATGCATTGAAAAATAAAATAAATTGATGCAGGGTTCCTCAATCGCAGCACTACTGAACTTTGGGGCCGGCTAATTCTGTGTTGTGGGGCTGTCCTGTGCAATGTAGGATGTTGAGCAGTATTCCTGGCCTCTACCCACTCAACGCCAGTAGCACTTTTCCTCCAGTTGTGACAACCAGAAATGTCTCCAGACATTGCCAAATGTTCCCTGAAGGGCAAAATCACCCCCATCTGAGAACCACTGGATTAAAGGGAGGGAGGGATGGATATGTGATAAAGCAAATATAGTAAAATGTTAGCGGTATAACCTAGATGGCGGGTGTACAGGTGTTCACTGTAAAATTCTTTCAACTTTAGTCAATGTTTGCAAATTTTCATATTAAAATGTTGAGTAACAAAATGTTGTGTTGTAAATCAACTTTTTGCCCTTAATATTATACTGTTAACATTTATCCATCTTATTGCATTGTATATTATCACTGTAGTTATTAATTTTGGCTGTTGTTCAAAAAAATTCCACTGTGGGGGCTGGCCCAGTGGCGTAATGGTTAAGTTTGTGCACTCCGCTTTGGCGGCCTGGGGTTCATGGGTTCGGATCCTGGGCTTGGACCTGCACACTGCTCATCAAGCTATGCTGTGGCAGCATCCCACGTACGAAAAATGGAGGAAGACTGGCATGGATGTTAGCTCAGGGACAATCTTCCTTGGGCAAAAGTAGGAAGATTGGCAACAGATGTTAGCTCGGGCCAATCTTCCTCACCAAAAAAATAAAAAATAAATAAGAAAGTAAACAAAATTCCACTATCTGAAAAATTTTATAGTTTATCCATTCTCCTCTCAATTGACATTTGGGTTGTTTCAAGGTTCTGCTGTTGTGCTGCTAGGAATATGCTTGTATATGTAATTTGTAACTCAATCTACCAGTCTTGTTCTTTTGATTTTTTCATTGCTTTTTCTTCCCTTGCCATCATACTTAGATAAAGCTTCCCTACTTTGAGAGCAGAGAAAAATTCAACTATATTCTCTTCTAGTCCTTTTGGAGTTTCATTTTCTGAACAATTAATCATTTAATCTCTCTGGAGTCTATGTTGGTGTCTGGCGTTGTTCATTCCAGAGCCATTTGTTAAGAGATTCTTTCTCCCCTCACTAAATTGGCACGTAATATTTCTTAACCATTATAACACACATCTTCCTATACAGATAAAGAACCGAGAATATTCTCTAGAATTATGCTCTCCACAAGTTGGAAGAATTACTGTTCACCTTCTTTGTGATCCTACATCTCTCCCCATTCTGCCTTGCACCAAAGCTCTTCCTGTACATAGCCTGACTATACTGAGAGATTATAAACCCCAATTAGCTCATAGAACAGCCAGACCTAGAACCCAGGGTTCCTGACTTCCCTGTGCTCCAAAGGATAAAAAAGGCATTTGTAAGATTTGGCTTCAGGGGCTGGCCCCGTGGCCGAGTGGTTAAGTTCGCGCGCTCTGCTGCAGGCGGCCCAGTGTTTCGTTGGTTCGAATCCTGGGCGCGGACATGGCACTGCTCATCAGACCACGCTGAGGCAGCGTCCCACATGCCACAACTAGAAGAACCGACAACGAAGAATACACAACTATGTACCGGGGGGCTTTGGGGAGAAAAAGGAAAAAATAAAATCTTTAAAAAAAAAAAAAAAAGATTTGGCTTCAAAACTCAGAATTCACTCACATCTACTGAGCTATTTAGTAAGGTTGCCTGAGCTTGTCATGTAAAAAGTTGAGGACAAAATGCAAAGTAGAAAGCAGCAGGAGGAAGAGCAGAAGCAGAACAAGAAAAAGTTGTTTCCCTTCCCTTCAGACTTCAGAGCAAGTCAGGCCACCTCTGACCCCAGGGCCAACAGGCTTCTTCCAAATTTCGCCGAGTTCTTTCAGGAATGTGGAAACTGTTTCCGAAGAAAGCTGCGGCTGGTTTTGCTCGTTTATTCCTTTTCTTTCTTGGGTTTGACCCAACAAGTCTTGCTGGCGACATTAGCTCCCCTGTTTGCTGTTACGGTTGCTGCTATTTTGAAAATATTTGAGTACAGACTGCACATTTTTTAAGATTGGAGAGGAAAAAAGTTAATTTCCCATTAACACACTTATTTATACAAATGTCACTTTGGAGCTTAACTGACACCATGTGCCTCCTCAGACACCAGCTGATGGAAGGCAGTCATCAGAGGTCACGCCAAATGGGGCTGTCCTGGGCTGATGTATGGTTTTTATGGCCACTGCCGATCCCTGGGGCCTGCCCGCTCCCGATCCCACTCTTTCCCAGGCTTAAACTTGAGCATCCTGCAGACAAAATTGAGGAGAGTGGAGCTGTGTGAAATTCATTACCCAGGAAGGACAAAATGGCTCAGGCTGTGGTCCTTCCTCCCCAAGCCTGTCCACACCCACCCCAGGCCCCAAAACCCACAGCCTACACTCCTGGAATTTCCATTGTGTTTGGAAATTCTGTGGCTTTCTGAAACAATGCTGGTGTTGCTGGTAGTTAAAGAAAACCAGCTGCAAAATCTCAATGTCTTTTTGCAAGAGACAGTATTTTATGCCTCAAAGGACATATCTCAACCTCGCTCACAGCCCATAGCGTGCACACGCACGCACACACACACACACACTTTATTGGAATAGCACTCCCTCGCACATCTCATTCCTCTGGGATGCCTGACCCGTGAGGGACACTCGCCATCTCGGCCAGCTCCTCAGTTGGGAATCCTCATCCTCCTGCTGCCCTCACAGATGACCAATTGCTCTGGAACGTCCACCCGGTTCCTAACCACCCGCCACTCTCCACTCTAAAACAACGCAATTACCTGTCAAGCTGGGGATGAGCCTTCCCAAACCCAAAGCTAGGGGAGAAGTGGAAGGAGCAGAGGATGTGAAGACAGTGGACCTGCATTCCAATCCTCTGGTCACTTAACCCCACTGAGCCTCGGTTCCTGCATCTGCGAAACATGGAACTGGTCATAATAATCCTCACCCTAAAACCTCACAGGGTTACGGTGAGAAGTGACCGTGAACGTATGTGAAAGACTTCAGAAACTGGTCAAGATGACTTAGCATTGGTGGTTATTACCACCATTCATCTCGACTGTCAAAGGGAAGACAAATAATTCTCCAGGAGGAAGACAGTGGCCTGGTCCCCTGTTTTCTGTTCCCACACCCCCCAAATTACCCACCGGTCTGCAATGCAAACTGGATAACACGCTGCTGACAGAGATGCCAGAGGCTCCATGGGAAGAACTGGCAGGGGTTGCCCTGAGGCCCAGCTGTCCTGCTGCTTCTGAGCCCCCATCACGCCCCCTACAAGGGCAGATGAAGGAGACAGCAGTTTGGGCTGTTCAGAGCTGTTTAGGGGAATAAAATAAGGCGGAATCTGTCCCGAGCCCCAAAAGCCTTTTTGAGACGCAGACAGGGTAGTGCCAGCAGCGGGGTGGGGAGCCGCTGCTCCCTCCTCCCCACAACCAACTCTGCCTGGAAAGGAGGGAGCTGACAGGAAAAGCAATAGCCTGGGTTAAAACTGGGGAGACCCACCAGTGCTCGGGTTTCTAACAGAAGTCAATGCTTCCACCTCTCAGACAGACACAGAGGAGAAACCCAAGGTCAGAATGAGACTGTCAGGAAAGGGCTCCTCCCGGAAAACAGCGAGGGTGCAGAATGCTCCCACCTGGCACAGGCCGTCTCAGCAGGATCGTGCAAACCCAGACGGCAAAGTCAGAAACGCCCACCGGGCCCAGGAAAGGGGCTTCAGGTCTGCCCCAGAGGAGCTGGTCAAGATGTGCAAAAAGGCAATAACTTTCTAGTGTTCATTCTGCCCCAAGCTCCCTGTAAGAAAACGTCCATCCTGTTTATTGCTTCATAGCTTTGGAAATCTAAAGCCCCCGACGGCAAGGTACTACTCGTTATTTCTTTAGCAAAGTTCTCAGCCAGAGTGCAGGTGTGAAACAGACAGCGAGCCTGTCCTCTCTAGGCGGCCCCATCTTTGGGGATTCCACTGCAGAGCTCCTGGGCTCACCCCAGGCTGGAAATGGGGCAGAAGGAGAAACCTGATTCTTGCTCTTCCATCCATAGTCAACACACAGATCTCCCAACTGCCTGGGTGAAAACCAACAGGCCCACGTCCAACGCCCTCCTGCGTTTTCTGACTGATCCTCTTCTTTTCTCCTTCTGTCTCTCAGACGGGCAGAAGGGAAAGCAGGGAGGAGAAAGAGAAACACAGAGTTCCCTTCTGTTTTCACCTGAGCTCCCGAGAGTGACAGCTGCTGATCCTGTGCCTGTTCATCTTACACAAAGAGGACAAGGGGGAAGCAACCCCATCAGCTGAGGTGGCCGTAATGCAGCCCACTGAGAAGCCACAGGCACGGTCTGCCCCCATGGCTTGATTTCACTGCTCAGGCGCCACAAACACACAGGCAGAAAGCTGGACCCCCAGAGGGACTCAGCCTCAGAGTTCTGGGGGTCCCAGCCGTGGCCTCTGCCCTCTGCCCACTGCACAGGATATATGGGTACTGAACTGTAGGTGGGTTCTCTTCAGGGGCACTATGCAAAAAGGACAAACCAAAATGGTCAAATATTGTGTTGCCAAATCGAGATTTTGGAAAAAATGCCGGACTGAGTCCCAGTTCTACCACCGGTTGGTTAATCTCAAACAGCTCATTTATTCTCCCTGGGCCTCTGGTGCCCATTTGTAAAACTAGAAGGATATTAAAACCTAATTGGCAGGGTGGTGATGACCAAATGAGATATGCAGAAGTGCAATTAGCAGGGGCTGCTACTACTCACAAACGAGCGAGCGACATGGAAGAACACGGGGAGGGGCGCGGTTCCTGGGGGCTATGGTCACCATTCACCCTGTGCCCTTGGGCAAGTCACAAGGCCACTCTGAGCCTCAGTTTCCTCATCTGAAAAATAGCTGATAATCTTTAGTAAGCAACCACTCCAGATTCTTGGGGGGCCAAGAGGTGTCATGAGATGACATATGAGAAATAATACATGTGTTGCAATTTTAAAATAAAATAATCCCAAGAGAATAAGAGGGTAAGAATCATTCATTTTCCAAATTGTAAAGGGAAAAATTTTTAGAACTAAACACATCTCAGCACAAAATTTCCTCTGCTTCACTGCTAAATTGGGTCCAGGCTTCTGTTGTTTTTTTAACCATTTACACCTTTTTCTCCTTTCACGTTCCATCCATTTGGAGCAAATGGGGCCTCCATCAGAGGGGAATCAGACATCACATCTCTGTCACTGATGAGCAGACAGCAGCAAGGGACTCTCCCTGAGACAAGCATCCTTCTCCACGGACGGGCATGCCTCCGGGCTGGGTCGGGAGACCACAGAACCCCAGCACACTCAGAACCAAGGAACAGAGGGATTTAAGGGTCGCACGTGGGAAAAAAGGCTAAAGTGAAATATTTTCCCATTAAACAGTTAAAAAAAACCCTGTAGTCACATCTGAGGCAGGAATAGAGGCTTCCCTGAAGAAGCCTAAACCCAGCTAAATCTTTCCGCCCCACCTTAGTCTGAAAGAACCAACAGCAGAAGAACAGAGGTCAACGGCGACCTTACACACTGCAGGGCCAACTCAGCTTATTTCCAGGCAGAGCGGCTCCCCATCCAACGAAACGAGTTCTTCTTCATTTAAAATCCACATACCATTCTGGAGAACATAAAGCACCCTTTCCGAAAGGCTACAATAAATCAATTTTTCTTGCCTGCGTACAAGCTAGATTTAGCCACTTAGTTCATCTTAATAAACAAGTTACTCATTCAAAGGAAAATAAATGAAATGTTTCGCCTTGAGGGATAGTTTTATTTTTAATAGTTTGGTGCTACAGTGGCAAAAGTAATATTCTGCGACGTGAATTGCCTTTTGTTCTTCGGGAGCTCTGGAGGATGGCATGGGGGGCAGGGGGGGCGCTGTCAGTCCCTTTCGGAGTCTGCCCCGCTGGGAACCTTAAGTGCAAGCTCTTTCTCCCGTTCTGCTTTTTCTGACAGACACAGCTGCTCCTGCAAGGAGCTTCCTTGACAGAAATGGTGGTTTATCTTCACGACGTATCGATGCAATGCAGGGTGGTTTAGAGTTTTATTTTATTTATTTTTTTAAGCAAAGTCATGCCAATAAAAATGGAACTCAAGGAGAAGGGATTTCTCTTAAAGAAATAGCAAGTAATTCAACTATGACATTGGGATCTGACTTCTTTTAATAAGAAGTCTTAAAAGGAAGATGAGGCCATGCCAAAATTATACCATTCTAAATGATGAAAGCAGAGGGCACATTCCAAATTATCTAAGGAATTAACATCATTACTTCAAAAAAACCCTGATCATGGCAGTCTCTAAAGAAACCGAAAATACAGAGATGATACACAGAGACCCAATTTCTACTGTCCCAGCTTCCCACGTCCAAAATACATCCTTAAAGGACTGTAAGACTCTCAGGCATAGAAACAGGCCCAGTCCCCTTTGTATCCCTTAAGCTCAGCTTGATGCCTGGCATGGAGCAGACAGTGAATGAGTATGTTTTGAAGGAATGAATGAGTGAGAGCGTGAATGATTGGCCTGACCCATGAAATGAATCCTCAGCAGAGGAAAAGCCTCCACTGGCTCTCAGAAAGGGAAGGAACAGAGTTCTGTCTCTGCGTGCCCTGAGGAGAGGCATCTCCTTTGTGACTCAGCACCATTGCCTCCCCAGTCTCTGAGAGCTTGTTCCATATCGGGGAGCTCTGTTCTTGTCAGGAACTGAATCCCCTTCACAGGGGATCCAAAGATCCTCACAACATTCCAGTGAAGCGTGGAACCTCGAACCAGCACCTAGCTGGTCCTGGAGGAGCCGGGTCCTTGAAGGACTCGGCCATCACTCCTTCCACTGGTGCCGCCATCTACCGCCATCTTTCATCATAGCCTGAGACAACTACACTCAGCAGGTAAAGAGTTTTTATCTGGGCAAAGAAGAGAAACTTAAGGTAAGGACTAAGGAAAAAGATTCAAGCAGAAAAGAAACGATAATTCCACCAGCTCTCAGTGCAACCTCACTTCAGTGTCACCTCCTTCATGAGCCTTTCCTTTTCAGCCCATCAGACATGATGCCTCCCTCTTCTGAACTCCCAACTACTCTCATTTTTGTTGCTCAGCATTTTTCTTTGAGCACCTACCTATTCTGTCTTGTATTATAGTTATTTATGTGCTTGCTTTCTTCTCCCTTATTCTCAAATAGACCATAAGCTTCCTAGGGACGAGACTACATCTTACTCATCTTCATATTTTTTAGAGCTCCCAATCTAGTGCAGGAATACGACTGGCACTCGGAAAATATTTACAGACTTAAATTGAAACTGAGAGGCAAAGAAGGACAGAAGCAAGTTACAAACTCTGAGGGAGCCTGGAAAATTCTAGGAAAATAGGACTAAAGCCATATGTCAATAATTTAAGAAAAGAATAAAAGGAAGATGGAGCAATGACAACAAAACATCAAGGTAATATCCACCAAAAGAAGAAGAGAAGGATAAAACAAAAACCAAACCAGAAAGTGGAGGAAATAAAAATGCTAATTTTCTTCATTAATTTTCATGTCAGAATATTATAGTAAACCCATATGTACCAATATCAAAGATTTCTATTCCACATGGCCTCAGTGGCTAGAGAAGAGAGATTTAAAGTAACATCTGACAACAAGGAGCAGAGCAGCATTCACCAATTCAGTAAAACAGAGTCATTTTGGTACCATAAGGGCAACATCCATTCGTGGATGGGAAAAGGCTCATCTCTTAAAAGTTCTTTTTAGTTGTTGGCCAACTCTATTCAAATACAACTTGTTTTCAGAGTTCTACCAGACAGGAAAAGCATATTATACTTTGCTTAGAATTAAATGACAGATACTTATTGGTGTGAAGGCAAAAAGGTTTTGTGAGCACTTGTGTTTTATGTTCTTTAAGCTCCTTCACTTTACAGATAGGGTTAAAGAGGCAGCCTTCGATGGGCATTCTCTTTCCTTAATACAGGACATTAGCGGCTGGGTGAGGCATGGACAATGGTAAGGCAACCCCCTGGAAACCGAGACATTGAAATGGAAGTTGTGATCCTAAATACGAAGGCTGGCTTCTAACTTAGGCCTGAGTTTTGGAACTGTGTCAGGAGTGTAGGCAGAAGATGCACCAATCTCCAGAAAGAAAAAACCCAGACCCTCTGGAGACTACAGATTGAATGCAAAGAGAAGTGTTTTCTGAGTCTGGGCACCTGTGGTCTGGATACTACAGAGATGAGAACACGAGGATCTATCTGAGCGCTGGAGACACGGGGCTGTACACTGGGCAGTGTGAAACCCAGGTGTACCTGGGACCCTCAGCCACCGAACATCTGTCTCAAAAGGGTCTCCCACTTATCAGGTTTCCACCAAGTTATAAACTCAGTCGTGTAGGTACCATCTAACCATCTACAAGTCTTTCCTTCCTCCAAAACAGATTTCCCTGCTTACGAAATTTCAGCTTGTGGTCCATTTGAAGAAAAAACAATGTCATGGGAAGGAGCACGAAAGGACCAAGAGAGTCTTACTGTATGGAAAGAAGTAAACTGCATTTTAGATTTCAAATTTTAGCAAACTTTGCATTCCAGGTATAATGATGATACCTTAAGTAGCTCACGATAGCCCCAGGCTCCATCCTCAATCAGGAAATTCCGCCGCCAAGTGGAACTTAAAATTGAGGCACCACATCTCTCATTAGCTAAATAAGGAGTGAGGAATGGTGGATCAAAAGGTCCAGCTAGGGGCCATGCAGGCATCCACACTGTGGACACACTTCTTAATGATGATGAACAGCCACAAGGACTTTGTGTACGATTTATGGCCCAGGGTCCAGGGAATGACGGCCCTGCTCCTAACACAGAAGGCAGCCTGGCTCTGTCCCCTCTCCTTTCCCCTAGTCCTCCCATCCCTTCCCCTCGGCCCCTGCTTTAGGTCTGCCTGGGGCAGTCTCTTCCATCCTTGAACCCCACCAGGGGCCCCAGGAGTAAAGAGTTTGCTGACCCGGTCTACTCTAAAAGACAGAAGGAATGCAAGAAACGGGAAACCTCCCCTTGGCAGGCGCTATAGCATGCAATGTTTATTTAAAACCAGGCAGCAAGTAAGAAAAGAGGACACTCCCACCAGGGTCTCCACATGAGGAGATGGCCCGAAGCAGTCACGTGGCCCCTCTCCAGGCCCCCCATCAGCCTGAGAATCTGTCCTTTAGGGTTAATTGTGGTAACTGAGCCCTCTCAGGGCCTAGTTAATTTCCTTTCCCTCCAGAGGTTCATTCTTAAAAATCTGAGATTGACCTAAATTGTCGTGAACCAAAAGGACATCAAGACTGAACTAGGTTAATTTAAAAAAATAATGCTCTGGCTACATTAGGGGTCTCCCCACCCTGGCCCTTGGAAAACCACACTTATTTAAAGGATTTCGGTCAATAGACCTAAAGATGTGTTAATGTTGTTTATTAACTTGAGCTTTAAACTAACTAGGTCAACTTCTCGCTTGGTGTTAGCTCCAGGGAGAAAACCCATAAATGATGACTGGAATCCTTTTGTAATTATAGTCATGGAAAATGCCAGCTGTAGAATAATTTTATTCAATTCATGGGTATTAAGGACTCATTAAGCGGCTGGTACTCCACTAAAGAGCAACCCATGACGAATAGTAACAGGGGGAGAGCAGGTCGGTGCAAGCACAGGCAGCTTGGTCCCACTACAGTGACACCTCGCAGGGGGACTTCATGCAAAGTCATACCAAGTGTACAGACTTTGACTCCAAAACCAGGAGCAATCTCTGAATTCACGCCAGCAGAAAAGCTGAACACAGCCAGCTGGGCTGCTGCTCTCCAATGGTATTGCAAGAGAAAGGCAAACCCAGCTGACCCAGTAGGATTTGGGGCAATGCTGCATCCCATAGGAAGAGGGCAGAGAACGTTAGTATTAGTTACTCACCTAAACTCACGATAGCATCACAACCTATTTGTCCAGAAGAACACAATAGAATTGTAGCAGAAGATAAACAGGAACCTCACGGGTTTGTATCCATCACAAGACAAGCAGGGCTGGAGAGGCAGCAGCAGGCCCTGCAGGGACCTGGAATTTCAAGTCCAAGCTCCACCACTTTCTATTTTATCATGAACAGGCCACATAAACCCTCTAGACCTCCAGCTCCCAACCTTTAAGATGGGGATGAACAAAATACTTCTTTCCTAAATGGGACTGTGAGAAAGTGCTTCTGCAATGGAAGGCTCCAGATATAATTTTCCCGAGCACTGCCTTGGAGGCCAGTCCCATCTCCCACTGCCACCCGGAGCATCCAGACAGACAGTCTTCTCTGGGAGGGGCTAGGAGCCGCAGTGTCCTTGGGCCCGGCTGAGGGGCACTCCCTTCCTCTAGGATCCAAAGTGCTATGCTGTAGGGAGCACCCACAGGCACTGATCCCCAGGCCCCAGGCGCTCTCCCAGGTGCCCCCCCACCGCGAGGAGCATCCTGAGCAGACCACTTCCTTGGGCGTGGGCCGAACGGAAAATAAGTGTTTGATATGGTCTGGTGCCAGTAAGAAGTCAGCCTGCATTTTCTAAGAAACAGAGAAGAAAAGACTGCTCCCAAGAGAGAACTACACGGCTCCTGATAGAAAGTTCTTTCATTGTTTGTGGGTAAAGTAAGGGAAGCAGAGAAGAGAAAGAAAAGAGGATGTTATTCTCTATAAAAAATTATCATGAACTCTTTCAGAAATACAAAGGAGCATAAAGAATATAATGAACATCACATTCCACAATCGAGCCTAAGAATGAAAACATTACATCCATTTGAAGGTTTTTTCCAGAGGGTCCCTGAGCAAGCCCCATCCCCGCCCCGACCCCGGCAGGTACACCAAGAGGCCCCCAAGCTCAGACCTAAAATGAGATTCAACAGGACACGAAGACACCCACGCTCTCCTCCTACGATGAGTATGCCTTTCAGTTGCCTTGGGTTTTCAAAGCTGGCCTGCAAAGCCAGATCGTTATTGGTACCATCAAGAGGCAGAAAGCTAGACAGTTGCGGAGGGGATGGGGATGACTTCAACCTTTTGGATGGTGAATCTTTCACTTGCCTCCAGCAGAGAGAGATTTTCTATGGCATTACTAACTGGGAGAGCCTCAGGCCGCACAGGGGCTCAGACAGATCTCTGGGATCCCGTGGTAACTGCTCCCATCCCACGCCAGGCCAAGCCAGAGCCCAATGTGGCTGGAAGCTGGGCCCTTCTGTTCATAAGGGAACACTGCATTTAGCACCAGTTGGCTAGTCTTTCTCTTCCAGGCCCATCGCTGGCAAACATCACAACAAGAAAACACAAAGGCCATGAAAACATTCCCTTGGTGTGAGCTTTAGTACTGCCATACTTCCTCGGGATATATTTTTGGTCTCAATAAACAAATAAGGCTGTGGTATCCCCAGGGGAACTGAACATCACCAGTGGTGAAGAACAGAGGGTGGAGCTGTGGGGAGGCCAATGTGTCTTATGAAAGGACTGCCTCTGTCTGGGAGGTTTCTCTGCGGAAGAAAAAAGCTGCAGACCTGGATGCTGCAAACACCTCTTCAGGAACAGCCGAGTTCCTGCAGTAAGCAGAAGCATGTGACAATGGGTTTGGGAATCACCCTTGGGCCCTGCTCTGCAGTCTGCTGAGTTCCTCATGGAGGGAGGAAGATGACCAATGATCTGCCATGCACACCGGGGGAGGCTCCCGGGCTCCCGGGCTCCCAGCTCCTCCTCCCTTGGTGATCACTTCCTCTGGAAATGATTTATCCTCCAGCTTCATTTCTGACCTGACCATTAACAATACAAACTCCGGGCCCTCAGAACCGAAATGAGATCATGCTGAACTCTGCTGAGGAAGAAAGTAAAATGCCCCAGACAGAGAATATTGATCGTCATTCAAGATATTACTCTAAGGGTCCCTTACCCCTGCCTTGCCTAAAAATGATCTTCCCTCCTGTGGCTCCTAGCATATCCTGAAAGCCATCCCAGGGCCTGAGGGAGCAACCAGACCTCTACTCTCCTTCCACCTCCCACAAAGCCACCAGCTCCACATCACTGTGTGAATATTCACAGGAGCTGACATTCAAACACCTTTAAAACCTCATGCCAGTGAATCAAGTCCCATCCTTAGCCTGGCATTCATGACCCCCATGACCTACCTCCAACCTGCATTTTCCCTTTGACCTCCAACTGCTTCCTTGCACATATCTAATTCTCAAGTCAAAGCCACAGTGGCACCTTGCATTATTTCTACATGTACACACGTGTTCTCTGAATCCACCCCTGTAACACCCAGCCGCTGCTGTCCACCTATGAGAATCTCACCCATCCTCCAGACTGGCCTCTCCATGAAGCGTTCCCGGCTCACCCCAGGCAAAAGTGGCACCTTCTTTGTCTAAATCCTACAGCCCCTTTTATAAACTTTTAGGGGTCTCATTATGTTCTTTCTTTTCCAGTTCTACTTGTCTTCTCTCCTCCATTAGATTAATCCATTTGTCAATGTTCTCTAAGCATCTACTGTGTTCCAGTTTCTATAGAGGACCCAAAGACAGGACAGGGAAGATAAGGTCCTTGCCCTCAAGGGGCTTACAATCTGGTGGGGAATTAAATAACAATGGTAGCATCTAATAAATACCCAAAGGGCAGGAATTTTGGTTTCATCTTCATATTCTCTGAGTGCCCAGCACAGAGCAGATGGCCACAAGGATGTTAAACAAACACATGAAAGCAGTCACAGGTTTCAGTTGTAAACATATTAGGAAGGTAGGAGTTGGGCGCACAGTGATTTGTGGTGGTGACTCATTATATTTGAGATGTGACACTGAGGGAAAGGTAGCCAACAGCCAGTCCAGCAAACCCTCTCCCACCTTACCTCTGCCCATACCCCAGAAACCCTGCTATGTATCCTAAAAATTGGCTCAACCTGGAGATTTTGGACCCTGGGTGGGAGGAAGCAAATGAAAGGAAAAGAAGCATCATTTTGCAAATAGAGATACTCTCTTGCCTCCTCTGGCCTCTTCCTCAATTTTGCTAACCTGAGGACTTTCTGTGCCTGTGTCACCTCTCCTCAGGAAACAAAATAAGCTCCAGCAGAAGCAGCCAATTGGCCCTCTGGATGAGCCAAAATCAATGCAGCTCTCCAACAAGTCTGTTTATTTTATATCCTTAGAGACAGAACCACCCCTGAAAATGACCAACTTGTGTCAATTACAGAACACAAGCCCTGCTGCTGTCAATGGGGAAGAAAAATGTAAATACCAGGACACTGAACTCCAGTGAATTGGCTGTTAAGTGGGACAATGGGCTAAAAGATGTTGTTTAGAGCACCTCATTAATAAAATTCAAAATTGTTTTCTGCAATTATGTGCAATCATTGGTTATTTTACCCCTAGCCAAGTAGAGTCCCACTGCCAATCTATTGCTTTGGTTTCATTGCCAAGAAAATGTCCCTGGCACAGAGGTGAGAATAGAAGAGGGAGCTCCGATTTGAGGAGCCCTGGATTAGCAAACAGGGAATTGTCTGTTGAGAAAAGAAACCTGCTGAAAAGGGAGCAGCGTGGGCCTGGCCCAGGCGGAGCACAGCCGCAGCTCATCATAGCCTCCTGCTTCTCAGCAGACCCAAAGGCGTTGGTGCCGGGTGTGGGACCAAGGAAGGCACGGCCAAGGAAGAAATTACACTTTTCTTTACCAAAAAGAATGATGGTGTGAAAAACGGATGTGAATGTGTGTTTGGGAGGAACTGTGGGAAGGTGGGCAGTGGGAAGTGGAAAGTACTAACTCAGCACAGAGGAGACAAAAGCTCCCAAACCCTGTAGAATGTAGCCCATTCCATGACTTCATCCAACATGAACCCCCCAGGAAGTCTACCATGCTTCCTATAACAAGTCCTGCCTTAATTCCATGCATTCTAGTTGCTTCACTCATTCACTCAGCAACGCTCTCCTCTCCTCTCCTCTCCTCTGGGCCGGCACTGGGCTAGGCTTCAGGACCACGGACCTACTTCTGATGAGCTGGGCTGAGACCTTCCAAGCAAAACACACCCTATTTAAATGTCATCATGCTGACTGATTCGATCGTTCCAGCCAGTCAAAACCACCTGGACTCTTAATTCTGTGGTCTCTGTACAGTAGTATTATAGATGATTTTATATTCTTGGTTTCTTCCTATATTTTCCACATTCTCTATAATGGGCATGTATCACTTTTATAAACAGAAAGATATTTCAATTTCCTATTTAAAAATACAGTAGTCCCCCTTATCTGCAAAAGATATGTTCCAAGACGCCCAATGGATGCCTGAAACCATGGATAGTACCAAACCCTATATGTTTTTTCCTATATGTACATAGTTGAGGTGTGACAGTAAAACTAGCATGAATTTCTTTTTCCTTCTCCACAATTTCACAGATACAAATTCATTCTCACCATAGATCTTAGCCACCTCAGCTACAATTTTTTTTCTTTCCTTATTAAGTCGAGAACTTTCACTTTTTCACTTAAAGGAAGCGCTTTACAGCTTCTCTTTGGCATATCCAAATTGCCAGCATTACTACTCTTGAGTTTTGGGGCCATTATTAAGTAAAAAAAGGGCTACCTGAACACAAGCACTGCAACACCATGACAGTCAATCTGATAACCGAGAGGGCTACTAGGTAACTAACAGGTGGGTAGCGTACACTGGACAAAGGGATAATTCACGTCCCAGGCAGGACAGAGCCAGACAGCGAGAGATGTCATCACACCACACAGAACAGCGTGCAATTTAGAACTTAAAAATTGTTTATTTCTGGAATTTTCCATTTAATATTTTTGGACCGCAGTTGACCACGGGTAACTGAAACCAGAGAAAGCAAAACCACGGCTAAGGGGAGACTACTGTATAACTTTTTATAAACTAATTTAAGATATTTAATTTTTAAAGAGCAAGCAAGAGGGAGCAGAAGTGGCCTGCGGTCAGAGGGTTCATGGGAATGCGCCTGACCTGAGGCACGACACATCCGCACAGCTGCAGTGCACGGCAGCATCGCAGTCCTGTGTCCAGACACACCCTCCAGGGCTCTCTCCGCCGCCTTCCATAGAGGTGCGCCTTATTCCTTGAGGCAGCCATTGAGGTTAATTCTTGAGATCAGTAACTGCCTCCATGGAGATGTACAACTGTGCCTTAGGCTACGCCACAGCCTCAAGTTGTTCCTTTAACGTCAAGAACACGTTATCGCATGAAGAAAACACATTATTGATTCAACAATTGTCTTCTATTCCCACTCCTCTTCACCACTCACCAGGAAAACCAATTTAAGACATACCGCATGAAATGCATTATCTTTTGTGCAAAGATAATGGGGGGGTGCCTAGGACAGGTGCAAACAGATAGGAAAAGTGGGACCACGCTAGGTGTAGGTACAATGAAGTTTCCAGGCTTCACATCCCATTTCTGGACCCAATAACCTCATTTCTCCCATCTGAGCAAAAGATGTTCCCCAAGTTACACCTTCGGCCTTTACAGGGAGCTGGAGAACAAGAAGGGGCTCCTGATCCTTCAGGACACTGAGTCCGAACAGGTATGAGAGAGCCCACAGCAGGACTCAGTGAAGAAGAACTCTGGACGCCCCGCCCGGGCCTCTGAGCACAGCGAAGTTTCGTTGGGAAGGCTGCTCTGTTCCGCCGCCCAGAATGAGAGCCAGTGGTAGAGCCATCCTGGAAGTGGTGTCACGGGAAGACTGGGGGGCTGGTACACCCACAATGTCAACTGGCTGTTTTGCTTTCCCAGTTGAAGGCAGCAGTTGTGCAATGATTGTGGAAACGCAGTTTGCAACCACATCACTCTTCTGGTCATTGGTGATGCTGTTTGAGCGTATTATTGTTATTATTATTGTGTACTTTGACCACTATTTTCCCTACATTCTTATGAGAAGATTCAATAAGGCAGGATTATTTCTGTGCCTCCGCTGTTTTATCCTATAGGAACGGGAATTAGTGTACTTTCCCACACCTTAGTGGTAATACCACTATGAATTATACAAACAATTCTGGCATAGTCTGCTTAGAATACACTGCATTTACAAAAACAATAAACCGTAGTGATGGTCCTTTTAATAGAATCTGGCATGCTGGCAGGCAGAAAATCCAATGTATTAAGGAGATTCTGTGCTGGAAGTTACTCTAGGGGCCTGAATTTACAGAGGATGTTAAGCAAAGAAATCAACTCCCTTTTACAGCCCCAATCAGGGCTGCTAATGAGCACTTAAGAAATATCTCACAAAATAAAGCCCTATACAAGATAAAGCTAAAAACCTAAAATTTTAAGGGAAATTATTGCTTTGAGGTTGAGACAGAGCCGTAGGAGGAATCTAAGAGATCCCTACAGCACATGAGATGCATTTCACGACGATTTCAGATTAGGGTGATGCTCCAAATAGTATTTATACATAGTGCTCGAGGTGGAATATTTCACATGTGAATTATTTTCATCCATTAAGCTCCTGTGTGGTTTTTTTCTGTTCCTTCTTCCTAGGCCTAATACATCTTCCAGACCCCTCAGGAGATCCCTGTCCATGTCCCCACCCACTATTGCCCTGCTTCACCACCACCCGAGCCTGGCGTGACAACGGCAGCAAAAGGATATATGAAATAAACCTAAAACATCCCTGTGTAAAGATGTAAGCTAATTACTGGCTCCCTGTAAGCTATTCGTGCGTTGGCATAAACAGCTTGGGGATTTATACTCCTCTAGGGAATTGGACTCAGTTCCTCAGTACATTCAAGAAGCTCTGGTTGACATCAGTTCCCATGAAAGCTTTATCTGGAAGCTCTTTTACCACCTACGTTCACGTTGGAAGCACCAACCCTCCTCTGCTTCTTTTGGGCTCTAGCCACTGGAATGTGGATATGGCTACAAAACATTCAGCACATCTTCAGATTCACAGGAATAAATGACACGAGCAGAGACGCCAAGACATGGGATGCCCGACAGTCAGGATGGAGAGGGAGCCGGACCCTCTGGGAAAGGCGCCTTCACGCTGCACCTCCAGGAGGCAGGCGGGAGGAGGCGCATCACCGAACTGCAGACTTGACATAAAGAGTCCACTTCCCGATTCAATATGAAATACAGGGAAGAAAATCTTTAAAATCTTTCAAAGTGGACAGATGCTAGTTGCGTGGTAATTGGGAGCCCCAGTAACACATTCTATACACAACCATAAGTATCAGCCCCATGGTCTGTTGTGACAGCTTGAAAACCTAACGGGCATTTTCCCAGTTAAAAATCAAAGATACACACCTTGAAACACCACGGGATGATCAATAAATGTTTGCTGAGTGAAAATCTATGAGAAAACTAGAGGGAGGGGAAAATAAAGTATATGTATTAAACATCTACCATGTCAGAAACCATCTTCACGGCAGTCCACACACGGAGCGACTATCATTTTGCCCATCTTTTATGGCACCAAAATCAGCTTCCTTGTAACTTCAACCCACTTTCAAATGGAGAAATTGAGGTTCAGAAAAGTTAAGGAGGGACTGGTCCCGTGGTCGAGTGGTTAAGCTCGCACGCTCCGCTTCGATGGCCCAGGGTTTCACCAGTTCAGATCCTGGGCACGGATATGGCACCACTCATCAGGCCATGTTGAAGTGGCATCCCACACAGCACAACCAGAGAGATCTAAACTAGAATATACAACTATGTACTGGGGGGCTTTGGGGAGAAGACAAAGGAAAAAGAAAATGATTGGCAACAGATGTTAGCTCAGGTGCCAATCTTTAAAAAAAAAAAAAAAACAGCTCTCTAAAAAAATTAAAATAAGATTGATTTAACAAAAAAGAAAAGTTAAGTAACTTTTCCAAAGTCAGACAGCTAGATTCGGATTTGGACCTAGATCTGCGAGATTTCAAAGCCCATGCTCTTCCCACTAAATCCTATAGGCTGTGTACTCCAGTGTAAATGTACGCTTCAATCATTTTCTTAGAGCAAATTTATTTAAGGTAGAGGTGTACAAGAAGTTGCGTTCTGCAGTGAGAATGGTGGGCAGTGTTGTGAGGGACCAGTGATATAAATTTGGGCTTTCCCTGCCAACAACAGTTTCCAGGTCTTACTGAATGTGCGTAACAACAGAGAGGTGGCCTGCGTGGAAGGGCCTGGGGGGAGATGTGGTACAAAGGACAAGTCATTCAAAATGGGATAATTGAGTACATATGGCCTGCTCAGCAATTCTAATGCCCCAAGGCCAGCATAACACAGACCAACAGGTCTCCTGCCTTTCAAGATCTAGCCAGACTTATAAAACAGCAACAAGGTAAACATGAGCAACTGTACAACCCCAAGAGGAAACACGAGGCTCCTCCCTGCAGCAGAAATCAAGCTGCGTCCTCAGGAACAGTCGTAACCCTGTGGTGAGAAGTAGCTGGGGGTAAAAAGTTGCCCCTATTAAACAGATCCCTGCAGAAGCATGGCAAAATCAGAAATGGCTCCCCTTACCCGCCTCGCCCCTAGAAAGGAGGCTTGTTTCCACTTTAGAACATGCTTTAAATAGCAGATAATGACTTCTGGTCATGTTTAGCTTTGATTTCTTCAGCTTGTGAATCTAAGGAAGTGGAAAGTGGTTTTATGTTCAAGCAAAGATCTGAGACCTAGAATTACAAGTCATTTATTGTAGTTATCCTCTGCCTCTAGGTGGTTGTCTTACAAGCTATAAAGGTGCAATTATCCAGGTGGCCCATAAGCTTTCTGAACTCAGAATTCCGGTGGTCACGGGAGAAACCATGGGCAGGGCTGAAGGTCAAAAGGTGAATGGGACGAATCTGAAGACACCAAGAATTCAGAGCCTGGTGACAACCCCTTACTGGCATTAAAAAGAGCTCTGCATCCTCTCTGCTAACAAATCCTAAGGCAGGTAACTGTGCTTGCTCTGTTGTCAGGATTGTTTTATTTCAGGCATGTTATCTACATTATAACTGCTGTGCTATTTCAAATGGAACTGACCTGGCCTATTTGCATGTTGAACTGGTAATGTCTTGAAAACCAGGAGGTAAGGCAGTGGTGGCATTGAGACTGCCTCACTCAGGCAGGTGACCCAGACCCAAGAGCGCAGGTCTCAAGCTCAACCCCAAGTCTCAGCCATGTGGCCCTGAGCACGTCCCTTCACTGCTGCAACCTCGAGCTGCCTCCTGTGTAAGATGAAAGTAACAGTGCCTTCTTCTCAGGGTGGGCGTAGGGACCATACTGGGCACAGGGCGTGGGATTCATAAACGTTTTTAAATCTCTGTTACTTTTCCCATAAAATAAGAATAAAGAGGCATCAACTGAATGCCTCAAAGAAATATGTTTCTTAAATAAGGAGGCAACAGCACAACGGCCTTCACCCTATTTGAAAAATGCCCAGCACGACAGCCTCACCAATGTGGCCACTATTACGCCTATACATACACATTCTGAGTTCAAAAATGCTTGGGAAATCCTATTACCCCAAAATCAGCCCTGCCCACGTCTGAAATTCAACAATTAGAGAGGCATTCCTTAGGATTAAAGCTTGGATTTCTATGAAAAAGCAAGTTCCCCTGGAAGAGATCACAGTAACAATTTAAGCCTCTGGCAGTCATTCACAGTGACAATTTTTCATCCTTTTCTGAAAACAAAGAGAAAAATGTATACTAAGGTAACTAGGGACTGGAGGAGGAAAGTAGGGGGTAGCCCCAAACAGGAAAGTAATACAGAATTAGGAGGCTGGAAAAATTTGAGTCTACACGTACATTTCCATATACAAAGATATTGACACATTCTCTTGGGATAGAGATTGTGCTGAACAGCATCTGCTGTGTAACACTTGCATTAATTATATTCCAAAATATTTAGGATTTCAGCCACAATATTCCTTCCTCAAAGTCCCTAGAGCTGCAGAAGATTTAAATATTTTGTCTCGGAGATTATCAGGGCTCTAGACAAGATCAACCAGACTCAAGAGACCAGAAGGGAAATAAAAAAACGGTTCATGAAATTCTGTTCCTCACTGAACGCCATGTGCTTCTGCAATAGTCTCCAGTCCTTCACTGAGCATCTGTGAACAGGAGGTTCAGGAGAGAAATGAGATTTGGGACTATCACGGCCCTTATCTCGGAAATTAAAAATAAATAAGCCAGTAAAGAAACAGCCTGGTGGGAGCAACAGGACTGCACATTCCTCGTGGGGGTTAGGACCATCTCACATCCTTTTTTGAATCCCACAGCACACTGATGGCAATACCAAGTGTAGACACATGATATTTTGCTGTTGATTTATTACTGGTAGATTGTAAACTATATGAGGGAAGAAACAGGGTTTGTTTGGTTGACTACCAAAATTAACTTGTACAAATGCTTGACTCATAGCTGCCCTTCAAAAAATATTTGTGGATTGCATGAATAAATGAATGAACAAGTAGATGGATAGATAGATGGATGGATAGATGAATAGAATGACAGATACAGAGAGAGACACATGGGTCAGATAACTTAAATCTGGAAACAAAGGAGCAGCCTGAATTCCCCCCTATTCAGCTCCCCAATACTGTCCAACGTACACCCCTGAGCCCTACCACCCCCCAAGGAAGGAAGGATGGAGGGAGCAGGAGGGAGGGAGGAAAGCATCAAGTGCATGCATGTGGGGGGTATATTACATTCACTAATACTCTGCCCTGTTTGGGTACCAGGACCTGCCACCCTAACAGGCACAAGTTTAAGGACATTTAGATTTGCATCTGGTAAGAATGAACGTGATAAAAGTTTGAGGGTAAAGGGTTTTCTAGGAGTGAGGAGATCTGTGTCTTGCCTTAGTTATGTCACTAGTCTTGTGACCTTGGAAAAGCAATCTTCTTTCTGGGCCGTCGTTTCCTCATCTCTAACATGAATGAAGTGAACTAGGTGCCCCTGGGCCCCACATGCGCCGTCCCTGCTTGGGACCCCAGCCTCAGCTCACATACTCCTCCTTCTTACTCCTCCCCACCCCCTGAGCCTCCTTCCCACCACCAGCTGCTCATGATGCTTCCTTGACCTTCCATTCTAAATTAGAACCCCTGTTATACTCTCTCAGAGCATCCTTCATCTTTCCTTTATAGAATTATCTCTGCTTACAACTTCATATTTATTTTTATTATTTGTTTACTGTCTGCTCTTACACCAATTGTACGTAACTAGCCTTTATTGAGCACTTACCAAATACAAGGCTCTGCTCTAATCACTTTACACATGTTATTTATTTTAATCCCTGCAATAACCTTTCATTAGGTATTTTTATCGTTCCCAGTTTGCAAAGGAGGAAATTGAGGCCCAGAGATACAAGTAACTGGCCTGAGGGCACAGAGCTTAGTAAGTGCCAGATCTGGGATTTGCCCTCAGGCCCTCTGACCCAGAGACAGCACTGCCTCTGCCATCCTGATGTGAACCTCCCCAAAGGCAGGGCCTGGGTCTGTGCTGCTCACACAGTGTCCCCGCTGCCTGGCAGAGTGCCTGAGTGAGGCAGCGAGGAGTAAGCACTCAGTGAGCATCTGCAGAAGAAGGAAGGAAAGAAGAAGGGGAGGGAGAGAGGGAAAAATCACAAAACAGGATCTCTTTCCTGGGCTTTTTCTTCCCACAGCTTGATTAAGGGCATCTGAAGAGATGCTGGATGAGGCTGGAAACCACTGGGAAGTACTCAAATGTGGAACCGAAACACACTTGCGAAATGCAGCTATGTATAGGAGTACTAATAATGTAGGAAACATCAGAAAAATAACACGGTGACTATCCTGGATAACAAAATTGTACCTAATTGTTTTCCATATTGTGAACATCGCTTACTTTACTTTTAAGGCATTAAAATATCAATATCTCTCTATATATCACTTTAAATTATAAAAATATGCTTCCCCAGGGGAACTTTAACTTTTGGCTCTATCTATCTCTGTACTGTTTTTATTGTTTACAATGAGCACGGATTACTTTTATAAATTTTTAAAATCACATACTGAAAATAAATCCTTAAAAACATATACCTCATTTCCCGTGCTTGTCCCTGCATCTCCAGTCTTCCCAACGGGTAGGTACACGGCCACCACCACTGTCCATCAGCAACTTCTGAAGAGTGTGTGTGTTTGAAAAACAAGGTGGTTATAATTATACCGAGCTAAGATAAAAGATGAGTCTTCACTGCCCTCTTCAAAGAGCTCTCCGCTGGAAAAGTAACGACCTGGGGATGAAGCGCGCCCCGCCCCTCCTCAGATCTTCCGGCTCATGGTTACCATTCAGGGCTAAGTGTTGAAGGATAATAAATAGGTTTAAACTCTGCCACACACCAGTTCATTAAAAATAATAAGTGTTCTCCTGGAAGGCCCACAGTTTGTAAGAGGATTACAGGCACAGAAGCAAGAAGGCTATGCAGAGTTTCCTCCTTGTTTCTCAGGCCTGCAACATCTTGAGTATTTCAGCTTGTTATTCATTCAACAAATATTTATTATGGGCCTACAATGGGCAAGGAATTAGGCAGGTGCTGCAGAGGAGTCCACTAGGAATAAGATATCCCCGCCCTTTAAGTCTCACTTGCCAGAATTTTTAAATGCAGAACAGAATCGACGAGAAGCAGGGTTTCTTATCTCAAAAATTGTTTTTCCACCAAACAGTGGAGTCATATTTTGTTCCTCTCCATGAGTTTACCATCAAGAAGGGGGAAACAAGATGGAAAATAAATAACTACAGCACATGGCAGCTCTGATGAAAGAGGTCAAAGGAAAGTGGCCAGGGAAAGGAGGGCGTGCTCAGGGCCATTTGGAGGGATTGGCAGTCACTTTCTTAAAAGGGTGGCATTGGGAAGAGCTCTGCTGGACATGGAGCATTTGATGGGCAGAACGAGCCAAGGAGAGTATTCAAGGTGAAGGAAAAGGGTCTAAAAAGAAAGTCAAGGGAGAATTTTGAAGTCTGTTAGACTACCACTGGCTAATTTGGCTAGAGCAGTTCCCAAGCATCACCTGGGAACCTGTTAGAAATGCAAGTTCTCAGGCCCACCCCTAGACCTGCTCTGGGCGCGAGGCCCAGCAATCTCTGCTTTAATAAATCTTCCAAGTAATTCTGGAGCAAGCAGAAGTTTAAAACGACTGGCTTACAGCACAGCACACATGTAGGGGACAGACCTTGGGAAGGTGGGTAGCAGAGTTGGAGGTCTAAGGAGTCTACAGTAAGTTTACCACTCAGTGGAGAGCCAGTGCAGGCTTTTGAGCAGATCAGTGATGTTATAAGAGCTATGCCTGAAAACGTACTTTAAAAACAGGGTGAACGTTGTATTTAGAACCATTGGGAACAGAAAGAAAACACACTTAGAGAGACCAAGTAGAAGGCTGGGGTACCAGGCGGGTCCTGACACCCTGATCACTGCAAAGTGGGAAAGTACAAGATTCGTAACAGAGTAGCTGCTGGAGTGGAGACAAAAAGATCATTCTATTTTAAATCTCATTGGCCAGGAGAACAGCAGTTTTGTTAAATGGGGTCTTGCCATAGGGACAGCATCTAATCCTTGTGTCCTATATGTAACCCTATGTATTACATAAGGTCTTAAAACCTGACATAAGAACACTAGAAGCAAATCGTTCCAGAATCCTCCTTCCACAGAAAGACATCTTGAAGGACCTAGAAGATGACCTCAGGTCCCAGGCAAGGGCTCCAGTCCCCCCAGTTTCCCACAAAGGAGCGCAACAAGCCTATGACTCTTCCCCAGGATGCTTCCCTCAGCGTCAAAGAGGGACCCAATGGGCAAAGATCTTCCTGAGAAGATCAAAGGCAAGGACTTCAGTGGAAATGCAGGTATCCAATCCTAAAAAAATCACAGGTTCCTATCCATGTGACCCATTTCTCCTAAGAAATTCAAGCAACGTGCAGCTCAAAGACTGGAACCCACCCAGGCCATCCCCGAGCATCAGGTGGGAACAAGCCTGTTCACCACGCCACCCCCTTCCCACCTCCCCCATCTACACAATCGTAAAACAGAGGCGAAGCGAAAGAATAAGGTTATTCCCACCTCAGAAAGAGGAAGATTCGACAAACTGGGAACCAAATAAGCAGTAGGAAAACACAGGCAGGCACAATGTGAAGGCACTGCTGGCACAAGCTTTGTCCACTGGAGTAAAAGTGACATGCAATGGATTCTCTGCCCAGATTGTGGGGGGAGAAAGGA
The DNA here is from genome assembly GCF_037783145.1 of Equus przewalskii. Classification (NCBI taxonomy): domain Eukaryota; kingdom Metazoa; phylum Chordata; class Mammalia; order Perissodactyla; family Equidae; genus Equus; species Equus przewalskii. The sequence continues at coordinate 4,796,216 of NC_091861.1, read as the reverse complement.
AACTTAGGGAGACAGACAAATGCAACTATACAGGAACGCCGTGGTGCCTTTTTGAAGGCGGCCTGTAAACAAGCCTCCCAGGTCACAGTGGTTCCTACGTAACATCCTAGGGGAACCCATAAAAAGCAACAATTATGGAGGCCTCCCAAGCAATTGCCTTTAATAATTAGTCCCTTCTTAATGTTTCCCCATATGCTAAATGCCTTGGAGCCTTATATATATTATGTTTGGACTATATAATAACTGTAGTCAAAAAAGTATTAAAAACTACAACCTTCTCCCAACACACACGCACCACAGAGTGAGGAAATTGCCGATATTTCTACTACAGGCAGATTTTGGCTCTTCAAGAAAACACCAATACTTGATTACAGGCATCTTTATTTTCCCAGCTATACAAGTACCCAGGCCACTGTTTTCCATCTGAGTCAATTAAACCTTGTTAACACTCTTAGGCTAAAATGTCAGATTCAAACGCGAAAAACAAAATATTCTGTTGTTTAGCTACACTGGCTACACTGAGTTCACGGTGTCACTATTTTTCCAAAGTTTACATGATTCAAATCCATGCAAAGTGCTCAGAGATGGCCTCCCTTTCCATAAGTGTCTCCTGCATCAAGCGATCTGTGCAATTTTGAAACTCCGAATCAATTCTGAAACAAGGGGTGAATTTTAAAAATGCATTTGCCACAATGATGAGGAATGAGGCCTTCTCCAAAGCTAAACTGAGGCAGAAACGAGGCGAGAAGGGGAGATCAAAACTTTACACAGAAGGAACTACCATATCCCTCTTCCTGCAAAAATCAAGTCACCCAGCATGTGGCATGGAATGCTTTAACAACTGCGTTAGTATTATTTGGGTATTCTTCTCAAAAGTCCAAGGAAAACTCATAAATGCTCACTTTTAAGCACGAAGAAACTTTCCCGTGCAGACTAATTCCTAGCTTCACAGAGCACAGTTCCTCAGATGATGAAGGAGCACAGCTGCATCTCTGTTCCAAATCTCTCTGCCACTGATTCGCCAGCTGCTTCATCGGACGCCAGCCTTGGCCTATCTATGCCCGAGCTGATTGCTCCACAAAGCATGTAAATTCTCAATGAACTTGGCACGTGGTGGAGAGACTCCAGAGTCAGGTGACCTGGGTTTGAATGTGGGTTTGAAGACGGAATTTAGAAAAAAAGTGATTTGAAAATTTAAGCATAAACTCTCCTCTTTACAAAACCAGTGGAAATAGAGCACATCGTCCCTGAGTGTGGGCGTAGAGAACACAGTGCACTCCTAGCCGCTCTCACATTCTGGAGAGAACCGTCCACAGACTCATGCCTGCTCGCCTATCGTTTCCCTCCCCTTCCCCAGAAGGGAGGAGTGACCGCAGGCTGTGCAGGGACTGAAATCAACACGTTCTCCCCCTCTTCTGGAAGATCACATTCTTTTGAAAAACCATCAGCATAGATGATCATTTGGCAAGACGTACAGTTTGAAAACTGTGTAACTTCTCATAGGATGGTTTATACAATAGAGAAATTCCTGAAAAAGGTTACGTGAGAATCAGAGTTTTACAAAGAACCAAAATTTTAAATATTTTAAACATAATATATGCCCCTTGTGAAAAATTTAGAAAATGCAGTTGACTGGAGATTAGCAGTCGTCCATATTGCTCTCTGTTAGTGTTTCAGCAAACATTCAATCACTTGTTTTTCCCGTGTAGTTTGTAATTGTCTAGACCAGGACATACCCCACATGCAATGTCACATCCTGCTTTTTGTTCACTTAGCATTAATTATATCATGAACATTAATTACATCATTTTCCCTGAAACACTGGAAACTTTTTATAAACATCATTTTAAATAACCACTTGGTATTTGATCAGATCAACTGATCATAATTTTTTTAACCATCTGCCTAATGCTAAACGTATAGCTTCTTTTCGATTCCTTATAATCATAAGTAATGTTTTAGGAACTTTGTGTATTAATCTTTGTAGTTATGATTATTGCCTTAAGATAGATTCTTAGAAGTGAAACTACTAGGTCAAAGGGTAAGACTAATTTTACAGCTCATCATACTGCTTTCCAAAATAATTCATTAATTTATCCTTTGTATATGAAAGAATACCACATTTTTAAAAAATCATTGCTAAAGTGGATCAAGGTATCTCAATGTTGTTTTAATTTGCATTTATTTCATTACTATGGAGGTTGAACAATTTTTCTTATATTTGTTAGCCATTTGTGTTTCCCTGTTTGCAAAGTCTGGTCATAAATTTTGTCCATCTATCTATTAGGCTCTTACTGTTTACATCAATAATTTGTATAAAAAATTATATACTAAGGATATTACACTTTGTTGTAATTTTTTATATTCTCTGCAGATTGATTTTATTTATCAAATGTCCAGATGTTTTCTGATATACAGGGGTTAATTTTTATGTAGTCAAACCTGTGCCCATTTTTCTTTTCTGATATATTCCATTCTTTTTTTTGTCTTTCTGTGTTTTTTAAAAAATATATTTGACATATAACATTGTGTATGTTTAAGGTGCAGCTTTCCCTTCTTTTAAGCTTAGAAACTTCTCCATCCATTGATTAATCACCTATTTTTTCTATATTTTTAATTTTTTTCTTACAGTTAATTCTCTAATCTATTTAGAACTTATTTTAGTATATAGTATTTTAATTTTATTTTGAGGACAACAATAAGCTCACAATTTAACAGAATCTTAAGAATAATTATTAAGGTGATTAGGTTAATAGTTATTTTGTAAAATTAATTAATAGTGTTTTCAAAAGGACAAATATTGTATGATTCCACTTATGTGAAATACCTAGAAGAGGCAAATTCACAGAGACAGACAGTTACTAGGGGATGAGAGGCAGGGGGATGGGCAGTCACTGTTTAAGAGCGCAGAGCTTCAGTTTGGGACAATGAAAAAGTTTTGGAGACGGTGGGGATTCACAGCATTGTGGATGTACTTAATGCCGCTGAGCCGTACACTTAAAAATGGTTAAAAAGGTTAAATTTTATGCTATGTATATTTTATCACAATAAAAAATTAATCAACGGTGTTTTATTTAATCTTAGTATAAAGAGTTAGAAGTTCTTAAAAAGGCTGGTGAATTGTACCTCCAGCAGGAGTGATCAGTCAAAATGCTTCACATGGTGTGACCTAGGCTCTGACTAATTATCATTAGAAGAGATGCCCAACCCATCAAAAAGATGCCCAATAGATCAAGAAGGACCACAGCCAAAAACAAGAGGTAAGCCATACTGGGACATGGCAGCTGGGCACCTGCCCCACTTCTGGGGAAAATTTTATTCATATAGCCAATGTTCAAGTACCCTCACCTCGGAAGTTTTTAAGGCACACTGACAAATATCACCTGATTCTCCTTTTCCTTGGTAGCCATAGCACCGCCAAGTCATGGCCACATATTATAAAACAATTGAGTTGATGACAAATTTCTCCTCACAGTAATGATAGAGTGGTACCTTCCAGAGAGCACATCCTGGAGGTGAAACTAATCCCTGATCAATTATTTCTTAGGATGGGTTTGTTGGAAGGTTTTCTACACATGGATAACATCCTCTATTAGGTGTTGATTTAACTAGTTTCCAAGTTGGAAGGTAGCCTCTTCCCAACTTTCTTCCCAAATCTTGCTGGCATCTTATCACAGGAAAAGCCAGGATCACAAACAAACAATTGTTTATATTTATACATATTTGGTACTTATCTTTCATAGGGAGACAGAGGCATCATGAAACTAGGGGAAATGGTCACTTCCTCAAATCAAAGAACGTTTTACAAAGCTCTAGAGTTTTAGTGACGTCTGGACAAAATGTAAAAAAAATCATTTTGGGAAACTTACAGGAAAAGACATCTTACATATAAAAGGAAAATGGATCCTGGCACAGGAATTAGGAACTGGTGTTTTCAAATTCAGCAGAAGGGACATGAGAGACTGTTTCCAGTATAGCCACGGTGCCTGGGACTGATTATGGGATGTGCCAATGGGCAGCTGAGAGGCTGCTGCCCTGCATCCCGATTCAGAATCCAGACCACACACCAAGGAATTCCAAGCAAAAGATCCAGAAGACAGTCTTAAATGGACAGATTCCCAACCCAGTGACTTGGTTCTGATAATGCCTGGCACAAGAGAGGAAGGGTTCCTGACAAGTGAGTCCTAGCAATCTGAGCAGCTGGTGGGGCCCTCTGTGGAGTGTTCCCTCAGACTGCCTGTCACCATTCCTTCACGCTCTTGCAACTCTAGAAAGGATGATCCTCTTCCTGGCTGCAAAGAGAAGACACAAAGTCCTAAATTCCAGGGCATCACACAGGAGGGCTGAGGTTCACCTTCAATTTAGGAGCTCCTTGGGAAAGAAAACTCTCTGTAGACATCTAGAACCAGAATAGTTCCACAGCCTTACGGCCACAAAACCCTAAGTGCACCCCAAACATACATTTAAACACAGTGCAATTGTGCAGCATTATTCACAATAACCAAGACTTGGAAGCGACCCAAGTGCCCATCAACAGATGAATGGATAAAGAAACTGTGGTATATATATACAATGGAATACTGATCAGCCATAAAAAAGAGGAAGTAGTGCCATTTGCAACAACGTGGATGGACTTTGACAGTATTACGCTAAATGAAGTGGAAGATAAACAAACACTTAGATATGGGGAACAGGTTGGCAGTTACCAGAGGGGAAGGGGCTGGAGAGATGGCAAAAGGCAAAAGGGGTACATATGTACAGTGATGGATAAAAACTAGACTACTGGTGGTGAATTCAATGCAGTATGTATGTATGTATGTATTTATAAATAAATAAAACCTGATATAAACGTTGCTTCTTTGTGGCTTAACGATATAACAGAATGAGATAAACTTTAAATTCCTGTTTGCTGTTTTGTTATGGAAATGTTAACAAGCTGTGCTTGGCCTAGGAAACATCAATATCTTTTGTTTTCTTAGAGCAAATGACATTGAAAAGAAAAGAACAACCACAGTTAACTTTCTAGAACTGAAATACCATAAGAAGAGAATTTTATCATCTATATTTTCCAGGTCTTGAAAGAAAAAAATCACCAATGCAACATAACAGTTCACAACTTTTTTATTGTGGTAAAATATACATAACATAAATTTTACGATTTTAACCATTTTTAAATGTACAGTTCAGTGGCATCAAGTACATTCACACTGTTGTGCTACCTCCAGCACCATTCCTCTCCAGAACTTATTCATCCTCTCAAACTGAAACTCTGTGCTCATTAAACACTAACTCTCCATTTCCTTCCTCCCAGTCCCTGGCAACCACCACTCTACTTTCTGCCTCTGAGTTTGACTGCTCTAAGTACCTCACGTAAGTGGAATCATACAATGTCTCTCCCTTTGTGACTGGCTTATTTTACCTAGCAAAATGTCCTCAAGGTTCACCCATGTTGAAACATTTCAGAAATATCTTCCTTTTTAAGGCTGAATTATATATATATATATAGTTTATCCATTCATCCATCAATGGACACTTGGGTTGCTTTCATCTTTGGCTATAGTGAATAATGCTGCTATGATCACAGGTGTACAAATATGTGTTTGAGTCCCTCCTTTCAATTCTTTTGGATACATATCCAGAAGTGGAATTGCTGGATCATATGGTAATTCTATGTTAATTTTTGAAGAATAGTCATACCATTTTGCATAGTGGCTGCACCATTTGACATTCCCACCAGCAATGCACAACAGCTCACAATTTTAAAATTTAAACACTTTTGTAAGTAGAATTTACTTGGGAGCTAGTTTCTAAAAATTTAGCTTGTTGTTAGCTTGCAATCATAAAGGGAACGTTAAAATGTCTCTCCTAAATTGAGCTATTAAATCAAACCCAAACATGACAGTATAAAAACATGATCCTGGAAAAAATAGAGGCTATCAGAGAGAGAGGTGAGTTTTGCTTATTCCTGTAGTGGCCTCACTTTCCACCCACTCACCCAGCTCACCAGCCACACCTGTTCTACAGTGTCAAAATCTGCCCCTTGATTCCTGTTTCAATGTTTGTCATCATCATTCAGATTCTCATAGTTCAAACTTGAATTTCTCCCAGATCAGAAAAGTAACCCTCAATTACAGTTTACATTATATCTTTCTTGGGCTCAAGAACATAAATTAATTCCACATCCTCTGCCTGTTCTTCAAGGCCCTTAACCAACTTACCCTATCATGTGACTAATAAGTGTTCTAATAACTGTTTTATGTTATCTTGTAAGCAATGAAAACCGAGTTACCATCTCATCACCTCCTAACATTCCTACTCACAAAACTGAAATGCCAAGAGCCTTCCAATCCACATTCTCCTACAGCTCACTGGATGTGCTGAGCATTTGGTCAAGACAGGAACCTGAATCATCTCTTTTACTGCCTCTCAGGCTGGTCAAAAGCAAGTGACCATAGAAACACTCCTCTTCATTAGCTAAACCACCAGTTATCCACAGGTCTTATTACTTTTTATTCTGGAGAATTAAATGCTTAGAAAAGTACTGGACCTTTTGTGCAACACTATCATAGTTCTTTGGTGATGATAATAATAATGATGTCACTTTAATTTAGTAGATACTTCCGCTATCTCATTTGATTCTTGTCTAAAAGATAAGCAGGTATTAAATCTTCTACTTTACAGAAGACCAAATTGGAGGTAAGTTACTCACCACACGGCTCTCAGAGCAGAAAGTGGCACAAGAACCCCCAGGTGTTCTAACTCCTGACCTTGTGACCTCCCACCCCCGACTCCTACCGCCTTTCAGGGTCACTCTCTAAAAACCACTCCTGTCAACAACAAAGTTATTGAAATTCCTTTTACCTCATAGACCTGGTGAGCCTGTTTTATCCCCAGGGATAACATACTAAGGCTGTTTAGCTGGTTTTAGTTGCACCCAAATAAAGCAGAAAATGAAGAAATTCAATAAGGTGCTAGTGGGATGACATTTAACCCAAGGTTAAGGCAGCAGGGTCCATTCTTTGCTGAAGCAGCTTTCCCACAACTCTCAGAGGATGCTGCCAGCATCTCCAGAACCCAACTCAGTCTGTGACTTGCTGACAGGGGAATTTTGTCATTGTTATTGTTATTTAGAAAACTAGCACACGAGGGGGGGGGCCCCTTTTGAGAAAATATAAACATTAGAAATATAAGTAAATGGTGGCAAACAGAATTCTTGATGTTGGTCATTAAACTACCAGATGACTGCTCATTCTGGTGACATCAAGACTTGCAATGTGCCACCCCTCAGGCTTTGCAAAGAGAAAAGAGACCACAGTGCTCGTTAATTGAGAACAAAGCTGACTTTCTGAGTAATGAGACAACGTAAGAAAGGATGTTTAGATTCACTCAGTCCCAACACAACTCATATCTCTGGACTTTGTCCAGACTCTCCCCTCATTATACTCTTCTTGAAGCCTGGAACCACGTTTTATTAAGTATCTCCACTGCCTTAGCACACAGCAAGCTCTCAAAAATATGGGTTGAACTGAATTTGAATTGGATGATTATCATAATCCCAGAGAAGAAAAGCAAAAAATTTGGCTCTGAAAATTAACCATGGATTTGAGTGTCTTGGATTCCAATCTAGAATCATATGGTTTCCCATTGTCCTGGGATGGGAATACCCAGAGAAATGTTTAAATAAGTGCTCTGGACAGACTTTTTTCAGGTCAAACAAGAGCTATGTTCAATAATACATCTCTATCTGCTGCAGCAGCAATAAATTTATATCAATCCTCTTGGGTTTAGGAAGAAGAAACCCAGCAGCTACATTTATAAAACCATCCACCCCTCCTTACACAGCCTCTGCTCCCTGGAGATGAAAGGTGCAGGTGCACCTCCACATACAACGTCCACTTCAGCTACACCAAGGAGAAAGTGCTCTCTGAAGGCAAACCTGGGACAAATCATTCTGTGATGAGAGCTGATGCTCCATATTTCATGCGTTGCCTAAACTCAGAGTTTTAAATATTGGCTCTTTTTCTTATTTTTACGCAGCAGAGATGAGTACGTTTGATTTTCAATACTTTCCCCCAAGATTTTAAAGTCAATTGGCAGATGGAAGAACAATAAACATGAACCAGCATCCCCAGACAGTATGTGCACCCAGTGTGACTTGTGTGTGGAGATGCTGATGGACGTATGTGTACAAACACCAAGATCAGTGCCTAAGGCCGCCCCAACGTCACTCTCCGTTATCACTCAATTTGCTGCAGGGTTCAGCTATTTCTGGCAATATGCCCAAAGGGTTTTGAGATCTGGCGTGCAGCCCCAGTTACAGAGCATTAAAGCCCGTCTTGACAGGTTACTACTCAATTTGCTTTTGCGATTCCTGCCTCAAGAGGGAACATCCTATGAGGTCAGTGCATCTACTGACTTCTATCTTGTGTCACTAGTCTTGGTTTTTGGTAAAAACAAGCCCAGCATCTCACTTCCCCCTACTTCCCCAACAGTTATATCTGATCCTTGGGGAACTTGGGAGGAAAACCAGAGGTGTGCTTAAGAATGCTTCTGTGCCTTTTCATGAGAGTGAGGGGTACGGTGTAAAAACAACCCACTGAAAGCAGAATGGAGAGATAATTTTATCAAATAACCACATGACAGCACCCCAGCAAAAAACTTGATCACTGTCTGCCCTTCTGACAGCTCGCTTGGCAGACTGCCCTGGTGCCACAATGACTCAATTGTGACATGACACCAGGCCTCCCTCTGATGGCTTGTTTGCTTTGTCACCTCTGATGCTGGTCAAGAGGTCAAGCACTCTTCTGCTTAGTGCCAAGGTCCTGGAGTCCGTCTCCTGCCTGCAAGTTGCTCTGTGCCAATTCTCCCACCTCTCCCAAGATGGCCTAGAGATTCTGGCAGGATCTCTAGTCCCTGCCTGTTCATGCTCCAACTCTCACGTCAGTCTCTGCCATCTTGACTCTCTCCAGCATGTGATGGCCACTATGTATGCTTTGTTAAAAAATAAAGAGCAGAAAGGAAAATCCACAATGGTCATTCTCAATCTATCTTGTTGAAACATGAATGAGTCTGGGGAAATTTTTCACTGTAGTACAAGTGAATGATCTTAATTCAAAATAGATCATAGACCTAAATGTTGGAACTAAGACAATAAAACTTTTAGTAGAACACATGAGAATAAAACCTCTTAACTTTGGGTTAGACGATGATTTCTTAGATATGACACCGAAAGCACAGCAATGAAAGAAAAATTGATCAATTGAACTTCAAAAATAAAACTTTTGTGTTTCAAACAACATCATCAAGAAAGTGAAAAGGTAACTCAGATCAGGAGAAAATATTGGCCAATCATATATCTGATAAGGCACTTATATCCAGAGTATACACAGGACTCTTACAACCCAGTAACAACAACAACAAAAGCCCAATTAAAAAATGGACAAAAGATTTGATTAGACATTTCTCCAAAGGAAATATATGAATGGTCAATAAGCACATGAAAAGATGCTCAACCTCCTTAGTCATCAGTGAAATGCAAATCAAACCACAATGTGATAATACTTCACACCCACTAGAATCAAAAACACGAACAACAACTATTAGCGAGCATGTGGAGAAAGGAATCCTCATCGGTTGCTGGTGGGCATGTACGTGGTGCAGCCACTTTGGAAAACAGTTTGGAAGTTTCTCAAAATGTTAAACACAAAGTTACCATAAGAACTAGCAAGTTCACTCCTAAGGTATCTACCCCAAGAAAAGAAAACATGTCCACACAAAGATGGATACACAAATGTTCATAACAGCACTTTGCATAATAGCAAAAAACTGGAAATAACCCACATATCTATCAATTTCCCAATGGATATATAACATAGGTATATCCACACAATGGGATACTATCTGGCAATACAAAGGAATGAAGTTCTGATGCACGCTCCAACATGGTGAACCTTGAAACACTGTGCTTGAAAGAAGCCAGTCACAAAAGACCACACATTGTATGATTCCATGTATATGAAATGTCCAGAACAGGCAAATCTACAGAAATATAAAGTAGTTCACTGGTTTCCTATGGCTGGGGCCTGGGGAGGAAGTAAGAGTGACTGATAATGGGCACAACATTTCTTTTTGGAGTGAGAAAAAGGTTCTAAAATTAGATGGTGATATGCCTGCAAAATTCTGGAATATATGAAAACCTACTGAACTGTACATTTAAAACAGGTGAATTTCACAGCATGTCAACTGTATCTCAATGAAGCTATTCAGAAAAACAAAAAAGAATGATCTCACATTCCTACCTGTCCAAGAGTTTGGCCCATACACAAACCATCTGCCTAAAAACCAGCATGAGCCAGTCCCCGGTGGCCAACATCTCCTCCTCTCCCACCTCAGGGTCCCTCGCTCCCTCGTCTGTCTCACAAAGCTGAGACTAGAAGGATCTTGCCATAGCAATTACACCCAACAGTCTCATCTTGTCCCTAAAATCATGATTTCCCAAGATAACCAATCCCAAAAGGAATCAAAAGAAGAGACCAAAAATTTAAAAACTTTAAAATCTGTAGCCAGGTGTTCCTATGCCTTATGACCAACCACCTCCACACACACACACTTCAGTTCCTTTCAGAACACAGCCAGCAGGAGCCATGTTTATTTTTACCTGAGTTATAAGTGAAAAAAAGATTCATTTTCCTGTGACTTTTTTTTTTAACTTTACTACTCCATTTTTCTCTCCTGAATTCTCCTGAGCTAATGTGATACAATCTTGAAAATTTACAGTATAATGAGATCAAGAGGGGTTGGCAAGAGCCGGGGCAGTAAATTGTCATCCGTGCTAATCGATAACCTACTTTCAAATGAAAGGAATCAGGCGCGATCCATCCTTGCACCCGGCCGCCAGCCACAGAGCGGTCGCCTGCTCAGGGGGGCGCTAACTGCCCCTCACAGAGCCGGAGCCGGCCACCCCCTCCAGGTGACCCATTAGAGAGAAACACCTCTAAAAGGAGCAAGAAAGGAGGCGGAAATCAGGGTAAAGAGGTTAAACAGCACAAAAGTGATTTCAAGGGAAAAAGGGCTTGAATTTGTGTAAGAGATAAAGAGAAGAAACTAATACACAAGGGTCGCTGAGAGCTCTGGCAAATTCCTCCCCCCACGGTAACTGCTGCAGCTCAGACTCTCCGTGTCTGACAGGCTGGGATAGGGGAGGGGAGGGCAGACGACCCCCGCTCCATCTCACCCACAACAGAGAACAAGAATCTGCTCCGTGTCTCCAGAAGGACCCCAAGTGCTGCTCTGGTCATGAACACGTGGGTGACTATTTCTGTGGTTTGGTGCTTTCTGTTTCCGCTTTCACCATTTCCGGGGTGACCATCGGCCCACGAACTACACACCTACCTCAGGCAGAAAAATTAACACGGGACTCCGGATGGCATGGACAGATTTGAACATTTTTACAAGTGACTACAAATCCCCGCTCTTAGCCCCTCTTCTCTACAAGCTCCAGCATCTAAAGCTGAATGTTCAAACCAAGGAGAGAGACGTGAGTCCCTCCTACACTTAGAAATGGGGAGGATCTGACATCCTCAAAATATTTCGTAGGAAAACAAGAGTTCTAGTGAAACCAAATGTTTCAAAGGCAAGACATTCTTTTGTAAGTATCACAATTGTCTCTTGCCTGCCTCGGCCAGGTCTTGCATGCCTCCCATTCTTCTCCTTGCTGCGACCAGCGATTATCCAAGAGCACAGATCCGGTGCCTGCTTACAATTCATCAGAATGCAGTGGGTCCTGGGCCAGCCCCACAAGCCCTGCCCCTTGTGCCCTGCTCTGTCTTGCCACGCCCCCCCCCCCACCAGCCATGGCCCACATGCGCCATGCTGCAGGTGTGCATGGCATCTGCACCCGCAGGTGCAGTTGGCCGGAACGCCCTCCCTGCCCTCTGCTGTCCAGGCAAACACCTGCTTGCCGGTCAAGGCTCCACCCCTGGTGTTTCTGACGTACCTCGACTGCCCCCACGCTGCCCTCCAACTTGCCCTGCAGCCTTTGTAACAGGTTGGGGACTTGTTGGTTTACATCTTGTCTCCCCTAAGCATTGGTAAACCTCCTGAGACCAAAGTCTGGATCTCATTTGTTTTTGAATCTGTAGCATGTAACACAGAATGGCACACAGTAGGAGCTTAATAGATGTTTGAGGAATGAATAAGTGAATGAGTGACTTCATGAAATCATTTGAGTCTTTCTCTTTAGAGCACTCTCTGGAGTGTTTCAAAGGCTATTTTATTTCAAAATAACAGAGCAGGATAGGAGAATGGGGAGTTGTTTCAGGGGTGCAGAGTTTCAGTTTGGGAAGATGAGAAAGTTCTGGAGATGGATGTTGGTGAAGGTTGACAACATGTGAATGTACTTAATGTCACAGCACTGTATACTTAAAAATGGTTAAGGTGGTAAATTTGATGTTATGTACATTTTACCACAATTAAAAAAGAAAAAGCTCAGAACAAAGACCACTAAGAGACTGCTGACTAAAGGACAGTCCGAGAACGGCATCACTGCGAGGACTAAGAACACAGCACTTGAACAGAAACCGAAGCCTTAAGGACGGCACTCCTCTCATTTTAAGATGCAGCCCCAAACCCGTGATAACAACTCCAAGGTCAAACGCAGTTATGTGGAGGCTTCTGGAAGTTCTGAGTTCCTGATGCAATGCCCGGCACATAGTAGGTGCTCTAGATATTTCCTGAATGTTCTAGAATCACTTGAATAAATAGCTCAAGGCTTAGGAATCCTTCTGATGTGCAGGCCTTTCTCCCATAACAGAGCAGGGGTGGTGAGACCCGGCCTCCATGGGGTGCTCTCCTGAGGGACAAAATATTCTCTGCCCAGAAACTTCAGAAAGTGCCTGGCTGCATGCCACCACAGAGGGCTCCCTGCTGCACACCGGCCCCCTCTCCACACAGGTTTCTCCTTCCTGGGTGGGAGCCATTCCCCTACCAACTCCTAATGTATCCCTTCCACCTTCTCTGTAAACAAAAAGCTGTAATCCCCCATACCAAGTCCTTCCTTTTCTCAGCGGAAAACACAGGACCTGAGGCCATTAAACTCGCCATAGGACAAACCAGGGTTCCGGGGGTTCTGGAGAGCGTTTCCCTCTTAGTCTCATTGGAAGGGTCATTTGACTAATCAGAAACAGGCCTAAACTGCCATTGCCATCATTCATCACCAGAAGGCAAGGGGGAAACAAACACAGCAAGACAAGTAAAATCTAAACCAAAAGGCAATGAATCCTACCCCTTCATTTCACGGAGAGTGAGGGAAACAATGGCTCCACAAAGACCGCATTCCCAGGGAGGCCGAGGACTCCGGGAAACCAGCCGATCGCCCTCCGCAATGTTCTCTGCCAGCTGCTCAGATGCACCATTTATCAGCGTCAGCCCTTTGCACGGTCGTGCTGAAATGCACCCACAATAGCCCAGGTTCTTCATAAGTTTGACCCTCCACAGTCCACTCTCCAAAAAAGCTCTAAATAGGGTAACTTGGCACTAGTCTTATTAAGAGATAGTGTGATCTTGGAGGGAATTAGGGATCAATAGAGACAGGATTGTCTTTCTTTGAAAAATAGCAGAATGAGGGGCTGGCCGGTGGTGTAATGGTTGAGTTTGCACAATCCAGTCTGGCGGCCTCAGGTTCACAGGTTCGGATGTAGGGCAGAGACCTACTCACCACTCATCAAGCCATGTTGTGATGGCATCCCACATACAAAATAGAGGAAGACCGGCACAGATGTTAGTTCAGGGCCAATCTTCCTCACCAAAAAACAAAAAAGGTGGGGGAATGGCCACACTCCTGTGTGTCTCTGCAAAAGTGATCACAAATGGCCTGCAGAGGCTACTGCAGAGCTCTCTGCAAACCACCTATTCACAAAAGTAACCAAGAGTGTTAAATGCTTCATACTCGGTTCTATTCAGGAGGAAACATTACCTACGAAAGTCGCAGCAAGAATTATCTGAAATTCAGAGGACCCGTGACCTGTCAGCCCATCCTGTCTGCCATAGTCCTTCCACTGCAGCTGAAGGCCCAGTTAAAAGGAGGAAGTGACCCACCAGGTGTCCCTGAAGCCCTTCTACTGGGCATGAAAGGGCTGAAGTTGACTCCCATGCCTGTCTGGTGTCTTAGGGGAGTGGCTAGCATATGGCCTATGACACCACACCTGTCAGAACCTTCAGTGCCTTTTATGCCTTCAGCTGCCAGGCTCGCTAGCCGGGGTGTGCAGCTTAATCAGAGAATTAACAGGGGAAGTGGCAGACTACGCCAGGCCCAGGGCTTTTGGCCCCTGGGGGCAGGCCCAGCTACAGCAACCACACAGGGAAATGAGGGGGCTACCCAGATGCCAGCTGGGATGCAGAAAGAGAAGAAAATAAAATCCCATGAGGGATCCAAAGGATCCATCTTTCCTGAACTTCTCTGGTCCCCTTCCACAGAATATGACTTTCTACTTACTAGTAAATTCTACTATAACCTTCATAGATCTGAAACTATTTCTTCCCCAAGAAATATCCTTTGAAAAATAATGCCAGTGTCTCCCAGGGAATAAACACTGAGGCAAAATTTCTCAGAATAAAATGTCACCACTTTCCATAAAGCAGTGTTTCCATGCTCGCTGCTCTTCCCTTTCAACTCCACTTGAGACAAGAGGAGAAAACAATTAGAAATGGAACAACAGAAAGAAGCTTTTGAGGAGACATTAACACAATAAAAGAGACCTTGGAACTCGGATTATGGCCTTGTTGCTATTTTTAAAGCATGGCTGGACTGGCGGACTTTCTACACCTTGCCACAAAATTAGATCTTCTCATTTTTTTGTACCTGCCTTTTTTTTTTCCCCCAAATCTTTATTTGACAGAATCTCAAAGGATTTCAGCTGATAGAAAGTCGCCCTTGACTGGCATTCGTAGGGCGAGCTGCCTGGTCCCTCCGAATAAACAGGAGCCCCGCCTCCCCCTCACTGTCCTTCTCCCACCTTCCCCGTCTAAGGCCTCTGAGTTCATGTCACCACTTCAGCTGAGTCATCGAACATAACCATGCTCACAGCACAGCTGACCCTCCGGCCACCCAAACTGAACGAGGCTGAACAACACTGGGCCCCCAGATCTGGAAAGGAAGTGACTTTTAACCTTTTACGATTCCTGTTTCAGACCTGCACCCATTTTTGGTGGAGCTAAACTATGTAACTAAGGTTTTATCCTTTGTCAAAACTAGAGCAGGAAAAGAAAATTGGATCTGAACCTGGTACTCTGTAACTCATAGATATCCACTATACGTGTTCACATATAATGGACCTAGGTTTTAGCCATATGCAGCCTATATTCCAGCATCCTCAGATTACAGCATTGGTATTTTTGTATGAACATTAACACAGGTAATGCCTTTTACAAAAACATCTCTAGAAATGGAAGCCCCACTCTTGGACTTTGCCATTCTTATTTCTCGCTGCAATCTAGTGTCTAAGTCACTCTGTCCTTCCTTCTCCACAGAAACTCACTGGGGACTGGAGGCTGAATGGCTCCGAGTTGTAATGGAATACATAGCCTTTCACTTCTGGGTCACAATCCTGAATCTGGGCCACACGGGCAGCATCTGAAAGCAGTTACTGTACCATCGATGGCCTTGCTTAAGATAAAAGCCACTGTGCCAGCTTTTCACCCTTGTGGGAAGTCTCAACCAGAAAAGGCAGCAAGGAACAAGCAATGGGCCCCCAGAAAAAAGTCCCAATTAGCCCGAGTCCAGAAGAATGGCTGGAAGGAAGCCTTTGCAAGGAAAGCTTGGCAGCTTTACAGTCTGATGGCTGGGGCACCTCATCTGAGAGCAGATTCCTCAGGTCTGTCACACTCTGGTAAAATTCTCTTTCCTCAACCTGGGAGGTGTCAGACACCTATAAAAAGGCAGGCATTTCAATAACCCCTGAAGTCCCACAAGCTCAGAGGGGCACTGCTCCAGAAAATGGCTGGCAGGAGTCTTAAGCTCTGACCTCACTCACTGGTGACGTAGATCAAGGGTCCGGGAGCTAGAACAGTGACCTGCACAGAGCAGATGCTGTGAAACAGTTGCTGAATGGAAGGAGAAAAGTTTCTTGGCCTCTCTATATCCTTCTTTCTTCTGCCTGTCGATGAAAATAATCCATAACCAATCTGTAAATGAAAATTTGGGTGAGTTTATTCTGAGCTGAAATCTAAGGAAGAAAGGGCACCAAAGAAATGAGGTGTACAGAATGGTTATATACCCCCAAAGAGGGTGCTTTACATATGATTGAAATGTCCCTCCCACAATAGTCACAAGATTGCCCTGTTGGCACAGCACTTGATGGACACAGCAGGTAGTGGGTCTGCTATCTTCGTGGGTGTAGCAGGAGGCCAGTCTATTGTCTGGAGCTGGGCGGTCACAGGTGAGCGCAGCAATCAGTTTCTAGCCTAAGGAAAGATGCTTAATCCTTAAGGAGATGCCAACGTTGGGAGGGGGAGGGAAGTTGCACCTTTATCTCAAGGGCCTTTTGCTCTTGCCATAGGGAATCTCTAAAGCAGATATACAATGCATGCTCAACGGCCTCGGTCAGGCCCTTTTGGAAAGACAAGGTCAGGCCGAATTAGGTTTACACCAAAATGGTTTCCTCATATATTCCAATATATCCTATTACTTGCCATTTTTATTTGACATGCCTATTAAACGAAGCTAAGACAGACCACTCCATATCCAGCCATGACATTCCTTAGAGGGATGCTGTGAAAGACAGAAAACAGGTGGCAAAGGGCCGGTACAGTGACATTTAGAAAGCAGCTATATAAATACAAGGGTGTAGTAGCTTATCTGATCTTTAAAAGGGTCCATTTGGTCTAACTCCAAAAAACCAATGCACACAAAGTGTGTTGGCAAATTTGGAAGAGTTTTGCCGCTATTGAACATATTGCTGTCAAGGACCCAAGAGCGAATAAATCATTTTTTGGAGTTTACTGCAAAATGTGCAATGTAATTTTAGTAACGTATTAATACGTATTATGCAGGGAACCCTTTAATGTGCTGCCCTCACAAAGATTTATTTGCCAGTTTAATGTGTTTACTCAGTGATGATGACTGCCTGTTTAAAACTTTTCCAACTATTACAACACAAATAAAACAGCTGCTCTGCACCGGGTCCTGCAGAACAGAGTATCGTGGGTCCTGCCCGGACACACGCCGTCCCACAGCAAAGCAGAGGAGGAGCTGACGGGCTCCTGCCTGGTCACGGCTGGTCATCCTCTCGGACGGTAAGTGGAAGTAAGAGAAAAGAGAGCATAGTTGGGGACACTACCTGCATCCCTCCACAGCCACATGCTCGGCCCATTTCAGAACATCTTGCCCTCTCCCTCCTGAGGGGCTGTAGTGAGGCTCACCGAGAGGCAGCACACAGAGGGGTAAGAAGGACTGAGCAGCAGTGAGCACAGGGCCAAGTGCTACCCCCGCCCCACATCTCGCTGCAGGATGCAAGTCCAGGTGCCTCACCTTGCTGAGTGTCTGCACCCGTAAAGTGGGGACAGCCACTGTACCCACGTCACATGGCAGTTGTGAGGATTAAACATACTACACACAGCGTGCTTGGACGCATCATGTGGTTCGATCAACAAACGTTATCACGATTACCCTTCATGAGCCATTACTGGATGAAGTCTTCCCTGCTCAGGCACGCCACAGGCTATCTCTTCCCTTAGAACACATTTGGTGACAGTTTGTACTGCTGTCTGTGTGTGTGTGCGTGCGCGCGTGTGTGTGGGAAAATACACGTAACATAAAATTTACCATTTTAACCATTTTTAAGTGTACAGTTCAGTGGCATTAAGTACGTTCCCATGGTTGTACAGTTATATCACCATCCATCTCTACAACTTTTTCATCTTCCCAAACTGAAACTCCTCACTCATTACACAACAACCCTCCATTCCCCTCCCCCAGCCCCTGGCAACCACCATCCTACACCATTCTGTCTCTGTGAATTCGACTAGTCTTGGTATCTCACATAAGTGGAATATGATAGTAACTGTTCTTTTGCAACTAGCTTATTTCACTTAGCATAATGTCCATGTTGTAGCATGTGCCAGAATTTCCTTCCTTTTTAAGGCTGAATAATATTCCATTGTATGGATACAGCACATTTTGTTTATCCATTCATCCACTGATGGACACTTGGGTTGCTTCCACCTTTTGGCTACTGTGGATAATGCCATCATGAACAAGGGTGGTGTACTGCTACCTTGATGTATTACACGGTAGCATCATTTGTCAACACTGGTGCATAAATCTTACACTGACTTTAATTTCTTGTGAAGACGATGTGGTGGGCTACCCTCTTTGGACACTTTATGTCTGGTAATACTGCATTTCTCAGGGCTCATGCAGACTCTCAGGCTGTTTCTATTCTCTGTTCATGAGATTCCCTGGAATGCCTCATCTTCTTCAGGCTTTGCTCACTTAATTCCTACTTGTCTCGTTAGCCTCAACTCAGCTGTCACCTCTTCTAGGAAACCATCTCATCCCACTCCATATCCTGCCATGACACTCCTTAAAGGGCTGCTGTGAAAAAGAAGTGGCAATGGCCCAATGCAGTGGCCTGAAGTAGTGGAGGCTGCTCCCCTGTGTGCCCATAACTCTACACTCTTCACATCCCTTCCATACCCACCCTCCCACCAGGCTGTGAGGGACTCAAGAACAGGGTTGTATCTTAGCCATCTCTCTATCCCCAGCACCAAGTCCAGCGGCCACATACCTATACGGTAAAGGCCAAAGAGGTGTTGGACAGAGAGATGAACAGACAGATGGATAAAGAGACGGATGATGAGAGAATGAGAAAGGAATAAACTGAATGTTAATTGTGTAGAGTAGATCCTAGAGTTAGGAGGTCACCATCTAGATATGTAAGTTCTACTTTTCTATAAGAGGCGGTTTGTATACTAACATTCCATGAATGCCTACTATGTGCCAGAAAAAACTTGCCTATGAAGCAATTATTATTATTAACAGCATTACACAAGGAAGAAACCGAGGCACAAAGTCAGTCCTTCTCTAAGTTTACAGAGCTGGTAAATAACAGAGCAAGGATTCGAACCCAAGTGGTCTGGCTTCAGGCACCATGCTCCTAATCACAAAAGCAATGCAACATCGCATAACCTCTAAGGTTCCTTCTATGCTACTCTTCTTTGATTATAAAACGCTAACAACTAACAAGGATATTCTGAGGTCTCCAGAAGTAAAGGTGATGTACAATGTTAAAAATTAATGGCATTCATTTACATTGACACGTTATATTGAATTTTGCCCTATGTAAGAATCATAAAGAGGGTCTTGAAAGTCCGTGATCCTACTAAAAAGATCATAATGGGTGCTCTTAAATAGAGTGATGAACACTACTCCATTTCTTTTCAAACCAACACGACCCCATTAATTTCTATAGGAAAAACTATCCTGCTTCCTTGTTGCTCGGCATTGAATGACTGGAAACCAGCCCGCTGCATTTCTCCTCTCACTTCAAACTCTGAGGAGCGCCAAGCCTTTGCAGGCAGAGGGATTCTTTATGATGCTACACCCTCCTCCCTCCTGGACGTGATCATGGGTCACCATCTCACCAAACAACAGAGGCAGAGCAGTATCACCTGGGCACTATCAATTACTGGCTGAAGGAAGAAATTAAATCCGAGGTGCCAGTGTCTGGGTAACTGGCCTCAAGCTTGTCCCCTCAGCTTAGTTCTGACCAGAGATAATATGTTTCCTCCCCGGAATACCTGGGACCATACTAAGCATCCAGTGAGCATTCCCACATTCTGTTATTCTGAAAGACTAGAAGTAAATATAACCACGTTACACTGCACAAACACAAGGACACATCAACTAACAACTCAAGGACCTCCAAACCAGCCAAGCCATAAATACCTAGACCAAGATCCACTGGGGGAAGGAGCCGCTCCCACTCTTTCATCTCCGTGGATCTCAGTATTCTAGAGAACAGGAGGCTGTGTCAGTGGGATGGCTTCATGCCACTTCCTGGACTAACCCAGGCATAGCCTCTGACCCCTCCACACCCCGCCAGCATCCCCTGCTCTATCATCCTCTTCCCTCATCCCCAGTGACGTTTTCATTAACACAGCAGTGGAAAGGAGATGTTACTTCTCAAAAGGCCAGAAGTCTTCGGTGAATTCATGTATTCAAAAAACAATGGCTGTCTACTGGGTGCACAGGCACCAAACAAAACATAAAATGAGTAAGCTATGATGACTCTGCTCCCAGGTTCAGAGTCAAGGAGATCCACATGGGCGGAACAACTTGGGCATCAATAAATCCTATTAGAACCTGATGGACAGCCAGGCGCCAGAGGTTTTCTGGGTGACCTTGGGCAAGCCTCCTAAACCCCTCCATCATTGTTACGTCCTTCCTGAGCATCATAAAGGGGCATTATGGAGAATCACTAATGACGACGAATACTCCATAAAAAAAGTAAATTAGCACAAGCTACCACCACAAAAAAGCCCATAGCCAGCAACTTCCTTCCGCAAGGGGACGCCTCACACAGGAAGCAGAGAGCCTGATTAGGCATATGAAAACCATGCCTCGTATCACTTTACCACCCTAGCTGCAAACAATGCTGGTAAAGCCATCATTAGCAGACTTGCAGCTGTCAACCCCTCCTCCACCCTCGGCCTGCCCAGACAGTTAGCCACCCTTCGCTGCCGAATGCCCTTTTAATGGCACAGCCCACTTCATGAGCTGCCTTGACCTCCAATAAAAGCTTCAGCCTAACAATGTCTGAAACCTGAGACAGGATGTCTACCGTGTTACCAACTTGTATGCTTCCTCAGGGCTCCTGCAAAGTGTGCACGCACACACAGACACACACGAATAAGTGCTCGCACATGCGCGCACACACAAACCTTGTTAGACTTCTCCTTAGCAATTTCACAAATAATTACATGAGCAAATTTAAGGGAAAAGAACAAGAAAAGCAATAAAGGATACATTATCTGAGAACATAATCAAGAAACACATGGAAGGTTTGTTATGCTCAAGGCAGACCACTGAGCTGAGGGTGCCTGGCTGCAGGATGCTCCAAGAATGCTCCCTTCGAGTAAGTGCAGAGAACGTGGAAGAACGTGGAGGAAGGAGGAGGGACAAGTGGTATTGCTGCTGCTCCCACTGCTCTGTGCCTGTTCTCAGCTGTGTTGCTCCGAAGTCCTAATGTGCTCCCGGGCCGGTAAAGGCCAAAGGAAGTTCTGTGTTTAATATCTGTGCTCCTTGAGTTGTGTTTAGACTAAAATACAAATAGAAAGTATTAGGGTTGAAATAAGAGTTAGGGAAACATTGCACAGGGAGGAGATATTTTAAAGAGGCAACCTGGGCTAGTGTTGAAGAAGAAAAATAAAATCGATCAGAACTGGATGGACCTTGTTGACTCAGCAGTCAGCTACCTGCTCTCCCCTTCGCAGGACAAGCATCAAAACTAGAGGATCGGTACACTCAAGTCACGGGCGTGGGATATGGAAATACTGGTCTAAACGCTGATGCCCTGTCTAGATATTTGAAAAAGCTGAAAAAAGGAGAAATCAAAAGGGACAAGGAGGCTTGGGAAAAAAATCTAGATGGGGAATTTTCTTAAGAATGATGAATAAAATGTTTGGAGTTCTGGTATTCCTATACTGCTACTTAGGATGAACTCCCCACAAATTACTTCTAAGCAGTATGGCAGATTTTTTTTTTTTAACGTAAAACTAACTATAAGCAGTCTTTATGTCTAAGGCAATACTTTTTCTCAAATATTCCTTACCAAATTGCTCCTATCAAATCAATTGTCCTTTTGTTTGTCCAAGTTTACTTTTGCTTACAAACACAGAAGACGGTAAAGTAAACAGCTCTATTAAGAAACAGGAAGAATCTTGTCAGTCAATTTATGATCCAAATTCCAAAAGCAGAAACATCAGCGATGACAGTATTACCAGAATCTTCGTGTGGATGGGCAAAGCAGGAGGACACACGCTGGCTGGCTGAAGAGCGGGAAGTCCCACAAATGTGGTAACCCATGCAGCAGCTTCAGGCTCTTGGTTCAGCCAGAAATGCATCAAGGACTTTGTCAACTACAATCCTCTGGAATTTGGGGGCAAGGACTTGGGGCTTCTCTCCAGCTTCACAGAGACCCGCAGGCTTGGAAGGAGTTTAGAGACCACCAACTCCCCCCGCTCTTGGTTTACAGAAGAGGAATAAAGCACAAGCCAGCAAGGTGACTTGCCAGAGACCACATGCTAATTGGTGCTGGAGGCATGACTGTACCTCTGCCTGTTTTCTAAGGACAGTCCTTTTTCACCTAAACATCTGGGAATGTAGACAACCTGATGCCTACCACCCACCCCTTTATTTTCTGTTTCTCTCACCCTCTCTCTTGTCCTTCCTCCTTCTCCTCCCCTCTATCTTATGTCTCTCCTTTCTGTCCTTCTCCATCCTTCCCTCCGCCCCCACCACCATGCTGCCTGGTTTGGTGGAGGACAAGCGATGCTCCAATTCACAGCTATGGGACCACTGGGAAGCCATTCAAAGCCACTTCTGCAGCTGCCATGCTCAGGACCGAGACATCCTTCCACAGACGACACAACGGAACCAGGAGGCTGATTATTTTTCTTAAACAACAGCGATTGCTAGTTGTTTGCCTCGACTGTTTATTTTCTGTGTAACCATTTGGTTAGATAGTTCAACAGCTTTTGCTTGTTGGTGGTGGTTTCTAATCAGTTAATAAGTAAGTCTCCTACTGCTGCATGAAGATGCCGGTTCGACAAGCCGGGAAAAGGGAGGCAGGGACTACAACTCTCAGGAAAGCAACCCCTATAAATAGGATGCTAGCGTTTCAGGGAAAAGTGTAGCTGCTCATCACTGCTAATGAAGAGATGGAATTACACCACCGACAAATCTCAAGCTCTATCAACTCCTACGTTATCTTAGGAAAAAATCCTGAATTAGCAATTACAAATCTCAGACGCCACTCAGATTAAAGAATTATTAAAAGTTTATCTTTGTCTCCCTGTGGTGGCAAAGTAGATTTTAACTTATTATTTGCCTTTCATGCTTTAAAAATAAAGACATTCCATGCGTAAGAACCATCAAAGATTTTAAAACCATGCTGAGTAGACAGCTCAAATCTTTTCCAAGAACTTTTCATGATCAGCAACAATATTGAGCTTCAACCCCATTAAGTAGAAAAGATGAATAAAAATAGCCCCTCAACTGTAACCTAGTACATAAAACTTAAGATATATTTAGATGTAGTGCTGCTTCTCAAAAGAATTTACTCTGCCCCAGAGCCTTCTGATAGGTTAACCCATATAGCAGCAAAAGAATATTGGCTCTTTCTATATCAGAGTTTACAAGAACCCTCTCTGCCCAGGTCAGCTCCAGCTCTGAATGCTGAGACATGTGCAGGAAATACTGCTTGCTGGGGGAGGTGTCTTTATTTCTAGACTTCTCCACAGGGTCTGGTCAGAATCGATGTGATAGGATCAGCAAAGTATAACTGCAAAGAAAACTGTCTGAGAAAGATAAAACTGGATTGGAAGGCAGATAAGCCCAAATTCCTGGTGCTGCTTGGATCTGCACATTGCATGCACAGTCACTGAGGGAAGTCAGCTCTCCCACACTCACCAGAGCCAAAACGCCAAATGCCGTGTCTGCAGGCCTCCCTGGAGGGCCTCTGAGAGGGGCAGAGCTTAAAGAAGGGATTTCCATCTGTGACAAAGAATCTCAATCCATATTCATGGCATCTCAACTAAAAGGAGTAGCTATTTTTGTCAACTGAGCCCCCCTAAATTTTCTGTGGAGCCACCCTACAAAAGAATAAATAAGTATGAAATGCTTTATCCACTTGGAGGTGAAGAAATGGGAACAGAGATGAGCTGAATGGCTCCATTTTCTCTGACTGCAGCTTTTCCATTTTGGTGTCAGACCACTGGCGAAAGGAAAAAGAAAGAGAGAGAGAGAGACGGGGGGGAAGGAAGGAAGGAAGAAAGGAAAGAAGGAAGGGAGGGAAGGAAGGAAGGAGGGAAGGAAGAAAAAAAAGAAGGAAGGGGCCTTTCATAAAATTCATCTTCCTGTGGAGAGTCATTGGAATAAAAACAGGAAGTGATGGCTGAGTATCATCTCCCAATTTCACTTGATCCTCCCAAGAACCCTGGTGAGGTCCTATCATGGGCCGCATTTTAGAGATGAGAATAACCAGGTTCAGGAAGGCTAAGTGGTTGCCCAAGGTCTCACACTTAGTGATGAAGCCTGGTTTTGCACTCCTTTATTGACCCCAGATCTTCATTTTTAAGGTCATAAGAGCCTCAGTAAATGGATCTCTCTTAACCCCTTAGTGCCCTCAACAACTCAAATGCTTCCTCAGACGTCCTCACCTCTCCATCCACTCCTGGACCCACTGTCATTGCCTGCCTTTCTCCAGGGCGCCAGAGACTCTTCTGACAAAGATCCCCAATGACCTCCTATTTGCTGACTCAATGGAAGCCTCAGTCCGACCCTTGACCTCTCCGAGGTATCTGACCTTTATCACCCCTACCTGCTGAAGCTCGCTCCTCCATCAGTTTCCATGACACTACTTTCTCCTATTTCCCTCCCCATTTTCTGGCCTCTCCTGCTCGATTTATCTTCCTGGCTCCTCAGGCTCCCTGTCCCTTCAACGTCAGTGGGTCCCACAGCTCCACACCCAGCTGTCTATTGTCTCACTCTACACATCCTCCCTGGAGAGCTCACCTCACCTGTGGATTCCACCACCTGCTCCACACTGACATCTCCACGTCTCCAGCTCTAAACCCACTGGAGAGCCCCAACTGGACCCCACTGGAACATTCTACCTCAAGTTCTACAGAGCCCAAACCAACGTTATTATCCACAACCATACTCAAAACTCAGATCCACAGTAACAAACAGTCTCTCTTTGCCTTATTCTCTGTCTCAGTTAATTGCAGCACTGTCTACACACTTGTCCTAGCCAGAAATCTGGGAGAACACCTCATCTTCCTCCTCTCCCTCCCACCCCATATCTCAGCTGCCACCCCTCATAGGTTTCCTATGTACAAGATCTGTCAGGTACAAGCTGCCTCTGGATTCCCACCGCTACTGCCTTAGTTCAGATCTGAATCATCCTTCACTCAAGCCACAGAAAGGGGACTCTTGACGTGACTCCATGACACCAGTCTTCTACTCCATCTTCTCTCTCTCTATCAGAACAGTCTTTCTAAATGAATGTCTGATCCCTTCATCCGCTTCCTGAAAGCCCTTCAATGGCTGCCATGGCCTACAGGGTAATATTCGGACTCTTTAGCCTGCAAGGCCCTTCACTCTCTCCCTGCCAGCCTCCCAGCCTGTCACTGACCCATGCACACACAGTGCTATGGTGACAACGCGCCACCACAGTTCCCCAAGTGTACTGAGCCTGCACAACCTCTTTGTGCCCAATGTGCACACTCTCTCTGCCTGGAATGTCCATCCTTCACCGTAGTCACACGCTGAACTCTCCGTGCTTCCTAGCAGCCTGCACAGCCCGTAGCAGCACTTAATACACTGCACTCTCACTCTTGGGTTCCTTGTCTGCCTCTAATACTAGACTGGGAGTTGCAGGGCAGGAATTCTAGTCTTTTGCATATCTTGGTTAAAATGCGGCACAGTACTGTAGCTGGTATATGAGCCGGAATCAAAAATGCCTACTGGCATGTGAATATGAAGGAAAAACAATAAATAAAATATTAGCAAACTGAATCGAGTAGCATATTTAAAAAAATACATTGTGACTCAGTGGGGTTTATTATGGGAATGCAAGGATCGTTCATTATTAGGAAACCAAAGATAATAATTCAAAATATTAATAGACCTAATGAGAAAAGTCATATGATCATCTCCTTAAATAATGAAAAGACATTTGGCAAAATATAACACCCATTCCTGATTAAAAATACTAAATATAATAGGAATTGATGGATACTTCCTTAAATTTTAAAATAAATATAGACCTCAGTCCAAAAGCCAACTTCTTAATGTGAAAAACTATACACATGTCCCCATTATCACTACTATTTAACATTGTATTGGAGGCATTAATCAATGTAACAAACAATTAGAAAACCATTAGAGAAATAAAAATAGCAAAGGAAAAGAGTAATGATATCTTTATTTGTAGATGATTAAATTTTTTGAAAATCCAAGAGTACTAATTTTAAAAACGAATGGATACAGTCATAGAACTTAATAAGGTAATGGGATATAAATAAATATATAAATCAATACTCTTCTTATACATAAATCATTACCAACTAGAAGAGATAATAGAAGTGAAGAGCTCATTATAATAGCAACAAAAGATATAATATCTAAGAATAAATGTAACAAGAAATGTGCAAAGCCTGTATGAGAAAAACTTTTAAAATTGCTGAAACGTAGACTTGTTCAAATGGAAAGATATTCCATGTTCTTGGGAAAGATTCAACATCATAAAGATGCCAAATATCCCCAAGGTTAATACAGAAATTTAACATGGTTCCAATTAAAAAAATTTTTTCTGGAGTTAGGCAAGTTGATTCTAGAGTTCACATGGGAAAATAGTCAAGAAGAATAACCAGGAAACTCCTAGAAAAGAAATTGGGAGAGAGGGCTAGTCCTACCAAATACTAAAACACACTACAAAGATTCTAAAATTAAAATAGTATGGAATTGGTATATGAAGAGACAGGTAAATAGAACATAAGAGAAGTCCAGAAATGAACCCAAGTACAACCAAAAATTTGGTTTATGATAATAGTGATATCACAAATCACTGGGGGAAACATGGATGTTTTAATAAAGGGTTTGGGGACTACTGGATAGACATTTAGAAAAAGATAAAATTGGTCTATACCTTTCCTTACACCCTAAAATAATCTCCCAATGGAGCAGAGATCTAAACATTAAAAAGAAAACTATATAAATATTCCAAGAAAACCCAGATGAATTCCTCTAAAACCTGGAAGTGGTAGACACACATCTTTCTAACCATGACTCAAAATCCAATTTTCTTAGATGGGTTCTGGAGCACCCAGAGGCGTGGTAAGCAGGACGATGGATACGAACTGATTTACGATTTTGATAAATATTTCAAAAGTAATTTAGGAATAAAGGTGTAACTCTCAGTCCTTTTGCACCTATACAAATGTATCTTAAGATATTTCTGATGGGCACATACAAGCATGAAACATCAACGGGAGCCCATTCTAAACAGTGCTTCTTTGCCACAATATGACCATATACGAGATTGAAAAAAAAAAAAAGTAAAGAAAAGTTGCTTATGATCAGCCTGTAACTCAAGAGAATGATGAAAAAGAAATTCATTTTGTATTCCTGAAAACCTCCCGTGAACCCTCACAGACACCAGCCAGTTTGCAACCTTTGCCAGGACGAAGCAGAGCGGAAGTCTGCAGCCCGGCTGACGTGGCACTGAAACGCCCAGCGGAGGGACGACTCCTCTCTGAAGGCCAGCACAGGGCCCTCCGCAGGGTTTCTCAGAAAGGGCTGACAACAGAGTCCCAACCCAGGGAATATAAACCTGAGGAAGTTCCTTCTGCCCTTGCATACATTCCAGCCAGGAACACTACTCAGCTCAGAATTTGGGCAACTTCCCATGTTTTTCCCACCACTCCCCATCCCCCACCCCACCCCAAAAGTGAACTTGCCACCTGTGAGCCCTGGAAAAATCATCATAACGTTCTCTCTAAGCAGGGGTCTCCCACTCAGGCATTCTCACTAATAGTGACCATCAACAGCTTTTGCAGAGAAGCATCCTTGGATTTCTCTGCTCCTTGCATCTTTACTCATGCTTCCTTTGTGACCTGAACCACATCAATCACCTGGAATTCCATGGTAAAAGAAGACAAATCAGGTTCCTCTTCATTTTGCTATATGAGATTTTATGTATGTATGCATAGATGTATATACGTATGTGTGTGTATGTGTGTGTATCTTAGTACAATGCCTACACATAATAAGGACAATAATTGTTAGCCATTTATAATCATCATCATTTTCACCATCACCGCTACTGTTAGCTGATGAATGTAAGATCTGTGATGCAATGCCAAAGAGCAACTGATGTTGCCTAAATTTTATTGACTTAATCCTTCCAAATGCTGACAAATTACTAGCCTCAGCCATTTAAAAATCACATTTCTAATGCAATAATCCTATCTGCAATGAGAGTGGAAGAAATTACTACAGGCCAGGGATTTTTACAAAGTGAATTAAGTCGCTATAAAAACTGACCATGTTGGTTCACAATTAAAAGTCTGGTAGAATGAAATGCCATTATTCCATAGCTTGCTAAGCCTTAAAGAAGAGATTACTGCTCACATGTCTCTACTGGGAATGTTTTTATAATCCCTAAAATGTCTCAAAAATTTTTAATGATAAATGCTACCGAACTTTTTCATTACTGATATTATCTACTGGCTGATCCTTTATCTAAAACACTTCTGAAATGGGAAAGATTCAAATGAAGCTTTCTGAAAATAGCCATGTGTTCTCAGAAGATTTCAGATAGAATTTCCTCACAATTAGTAAGTATTTAAAATGCACTGTCTGCTTTATCTATTTATAAAGTGTCTTACAGTGGCTTATAGGGAACCTTTTAAATAGAGCTATTTTTTCATATCCCTGTTTTGGAGCTGGGAAAATACAGAAATACACCACACACACACAAATACACGCCCCCTCCCCCAAGTCTAGACTTCCTTGGGGTCTGGATATTTAGAGTCTACGTTTGGTGTTTTACACCCCTGGACACATGCCTTTCATTCTTCTCTGTGATTCCTGGCCATGCTTCTCAGTATGTCTGGCTAATCGTCCTGATATTTCTGACCTAGGATATATGACTGAGAAAAAAATCTGATAGGAATATAGTTCTGGACCTTTTTTTACATAAGAGAAGATTTTCTTTTATTGATATGGAAATGAACAGATGTCTGATAACCTTCTGCCAACCTGGAACATTTCTGCTTACTCCAGGGAATTCCTTTGGGCTGATGTTTCATTGGGCTTACACTGTCAATTCAAAAGCTCTGTCACAGATATGAGAATGATCTAGGATAGCCCCAAAATGGGACACTTGGCTCCTTGGCTCCTATTTCTGGCTTTGTGCCTCAACCGTGTATGAAACAGGAAAGACACTCTTGCCAGTGGATATGAAATGATTTTATACTGACAGACTGGAACACTACAATGGGTAAAAGGACTGTTTTCACTGAAAATCCCAACACTTTACAAATCCATATTCTTTTGTTTTATCTGACCACTTCCATTTACCAGCCCTAGAAAAGAAATCATACAAACCCAATAAGGACTTTTTTACTCACTGAGGTACCAAAAGTTAATCCGAATGTTTTACCATCTGCCACCACGCACTGATCTTTACTCACCCAGGTGAGCTGCTATTGGAAAGGATGGATCCAAAGCATCAATAGGAGTTATGTGAGCTCACAGCTGCCACGTCTTCATTCAGAGTCTGTTTTACTCCTAAATCTGTCTCTTCTTCATCTCTTTGCAGAAGCCTCAAACTCAACGCATAGAAAACCAAACCCATTATCATCCTTCTCTGTGAGCTCCATCCCCATCTGTATCTCCTCCCATTTCCTGTCTCCCTTTACACTATCCCTACCCACCCAGTTACCCAAGCTAGAAACCTCCAAGTCATGTCTCCTTCTGCCGTGAAGCCTTTCTCCAGTGGCCACATGACTACTGAGAGTGCTCAGAACAGGTCATCTTCAGGCCACCAAAGCCACTCTCTAATTCCTGGGACCAGCCAGACACCTCTGCACGGGCTCACCAGCACTTCACCTCCCCTCCTTAACCAACTGTCCCAGCGACAAACTGGGAACATTCACTGGGGCTTGTGACCTACCAGTGGGCATAGTGTGGGAACTCGTGGCAGTATCATATCTGGGAAATGTACTGACAAAACTAGAAACTGAAAGTGGATAATGTTTTGTAAGAAAAACCCTAAATTCTGTAAAACATAAATCTAACAGAATCTTGGCTAATTAATAATCATCAACTCTCACGTCTTTCTCTAAAGAATGGAAGCACTTTTCAAACCTTATCCAAAATAATTTGTATGACATTCTAACAGTCTGAATCATTTTTTTTCTTAGTATATTAATGGGAAAGCTAAAAATAAAGAGGAAACTGATTTACTCAATGTCACAAAATAAATCAGTGGTGGAGAAAGAACTAAAACCAAATCCATCCTAAAATAATAAGGTTCCTATTCTGCCTTTGACTTTTAAATGCCTCTGTAGGAGACTTTTAACACCACCCAGTAGAATTTAATACTCTATTTAAGAAAATATTCCCCAAATATAGCTAAGCATCTTAAGCGAATTACAAAGATGATTTTTATTAATTGCTCCTCAAAAACATGCCTTTATCTTCCAGACTCTTACTCTCCATGGTGAACTACATGTTGGAGTCACAATGACATCTCTTGTTCCAATGAAACTTAACTCCTTCCATGCCTGAGGGCTACAGAGGTCCACAGTTGGCTCATAATCCAGTTCTGGGAAGAAGAAAAGCCTTGTCTCCGAGTTACATGGGCCTCCAACCATGGTGCAGGAGAGAACACCAGGTTTGTTCGGTTAAAATGTTGCAGACTTTAGAGGTGTAATGGAAATTGTACCTAATCTGAGGGTACCGATGCTTAAAAAAGAAAAAAAAAAAAACCCTAAAATTATTATTCCCAGAGACAAGCAGAAGATTTGTAGTTAAAATTGAGGCCCCATACCTCATTCCCACCCACGAGGTAATTCAAATCACCCTTGTTTCGGGCTAAGCCTGGCACACACTCCAGTAACAAATGTCATGTTCCACTGTGCTTCGTCTCATGTAAACTCCACGGAACTGAGGCACTGGGTGATATTCCTGTGTGCACGTAAAGTGATCCCAGTGACTGTCCCACGACGCACAGCTCTCCTCGAGACCAGCCTGGATCACTGGGAGGCAGTGCCAAGCACTGCGGTTCAGCAGATGCCATGCTTCTTCTGGAACCATCACTCTCCCCTTATGATCAGTTTCCCAACATCACTATTATCAGGACGTAAATAAAGTCAGCAAATACACTGTGCAGCCTCCTGTAACACTGTGAATGAATTTTCCAGGCTACTTCAACAAAAATAAAAACCTGCTTTGTCATATGACTCCACAAAACGTGATGAATGCCTTTCAGTCTCAACATTTGTTTCTTCTTCCTTTCTTCCCTTTCCTTCCCTTCCTTCCCTTTCTCCATTTTTATGAAAACGGTATATTTTGATTTACCTTAGCACACAAGGAGCACTCAAACAGCAACACAAAGCAGCTATTGTAAGAAAGCGTCCTCAAGAATGTTCTAGAATAATTTGGTAGGCTGCAACTTATTAGGATTGCCAAATATCACGTGTTATATCCTTAAGAACCAAAGTTCTTCTAAATTTATCAGAGGCTCCTGTGTGATTATACAATTTCACAGAACCCCACACTCTTCCACTGTACCACTCACCACAAATGGGAGTAAACAACAAATTGTGCATTTTGTGGTCAATGTCTGTATCCTCCATTAGAATATAAGCTCCATGTGGACAAGGACTGTATGCACTTATTTCATTACTGTGCCTCACACAGTGCCTTGAATGTGGTAGGAAATCAAAGAATATTGATAAATGACCAAAACAGCAAATAAATTTGAGTGAAGAAATTGTTAAATCAGAGCATAGAGCACGCAAGAGTGGTGTGAGCTTCTAGAGTCCCAGAAACTGATTCTTGGGGTGTCCTAACCCATTTAGTATCAAACCACAGAAATGGCATACTGACAACAATCCACAAGTCAACTATCCTTAAGATAAATTCTGGATTCATAAAACCAATTCTCTTGGTGGTACTTTTCCACATTTACAATTTTACAACATCTGTGGGTATTTGTTTACTTTAACCCTTGCCTATGAAAACATCAATGTGCGTGTATTTGGAGAAGCAGGGGGGCAACCAGATGTAGTTATTCCTAAACTCCACTACTCAAAATCACAATATTTCAGTTCAAAAGTCACAGGAATATAAATCAGAAAATGCCATTGAACAAAGAGTGTTGGAAATCTCCACAGCAATTTACTCTGTTTTCTCGGTGTTTCTCTCCAACCACTGATAAAAATTCTCAAGTGGAAGAGTAAATATTATCATTTGATAGTACTTGGACCCAGTGGTGCAGATATAATCGCACTGTGTTGTTACCCTCTGGGGCTCCGCGCACACCACCGCGCAGCGTTGCTATGGAGGAAGCGCCGTGCTCGCGGCTGGAGCAGGCCAGGAGGTAGCGGCGCTCCGAGGAGCTCTCCGCCCGCCCCTTAATCTTCCTCAGACACTCGGAAAGTTAGGGGGGAAATGCTGGCTTTCCAATATGTGTGTTTCTGTTTCCGTAATCCTGGGAAGGAAGGACCACAAATAGGTAATGGGAAAGGCCGACTCCTACATTATCAGGTTGCTTTTACTACTCACACCGACGTTTTTGGAAAGGGTAGGAGTGGGGAGAAAAACCTGAAGAGCGGCCAGCAGTCCGGGCGGGCGGCAGAAAGGACAGAATCCCAGGAGCTGGCGTCAGCGCGTTCGCCCGCCTGCCGCACGGCCAAGGTTAGCGGACGCGCGGAAAGAGGGTCTGGGGGACCGCAGCGCCGCGCGGGGCCAGGGGATGGGCGGGCGCGCGCACAGGCAGCGCAGACAGAGAACTTTAAGGAGAGGAGAGCTGCAGGACAAATGGCTTGGGCCATCCCCAGGGGACAGGGAGACCTGAAGCCGCGGGCGCACCGTGCCCGCTCTGCGCCCCAGGCGGCTTGGCGAGGGAGACGCGCGGGGTGGCCCCCTGGCCCGGGGTGGCCGAGCCGTGCCAGCGCCCCCCAGGGTGTGGAGCAGTCCCCAGCGCCGCCAGGGCCCCGCAGCCCTCCCTCCCGGCCCGCGGCGCGCTCACCTTGCCGGGGAAGGGCCCCGGGAGCAGCAGCTTCAGAGCCTGCCTCTTCAGCTCCACCAGGCGGGCGTTGCAGTTCTCGCACCAGACGCCGCGGTCCGAGCCGGGGGAGGAGCCGCCGCCGCTGCCGGAGCCCGGGGAGCCGGTGCCGAAGCCCGGCGAGCCGCCCAGGGAGCCCGGCGAGCTGGTGCCGATGCCCGGGGAGGCGGGGCCCGGGGAGCCCGTGAAAGAGCTCGGGGACGAGGTGCCCGAGCCGGGGGACGGGGTCCCCGATGAGCCCAGCGCCGAGCCCGCGCCCTCGGGGGTGGGCCGGCTCCCGGCACGCGACTCCTCGTAGGCTTTCCGGTACCAGCTCTCGGGGGAGAAGGGCGCAGCCGGCTTGGTGGGCGAGCAGACTTCATTCACCTGCGGGGGCGACACGCCGCTGTCAGGGGCCTCACGGCGGCGGGCTCCCGCGCCCCGGAGCCGCGCCGGGCTGGGGGCGCCCTCCCGCCCGCCTTCCCGGGGACCTGCGCGCCACCGGGAGCGCGTTCGGGACCGCTCTGAGCACTCCGGCCAAATCTGCCTCCATCTGTCTCGTTAATTGTCCTTAAGTGAGTCCCCACCGGCCGGGTGCCCCCCCGCGCCGGGTCCGTAGCGCGGGCGGACGGCTCCTCCGGTCAGGCGGAGAGGGCTCGCTCAGCGGGGTTCAACGGTTTCTGCAGGGGGAACCCACAGACTCAGCGCCCTGCGCTTTTGAAACGGCACCCATGCCAGCCAGAGCCCAGGTTCAGGATCCTGGAAGATGCTCTTGGGGGGCGGGGGGGTCGGAGCGGCTGTGACTTTTGGATTTTTATTCGTTCGGGGTACAGCCCTCCGTATCCGGAAGGTAAATGAAAGGCTCTCCCGCCCCAGGGAAATGATCCCGAGGAACAGCCGAGAATTCCTGGAAAACCCTCCCATTCGGCTTAATTCTGCCTAGAAGTGCAGGAATGCTGCAAAAGTTAGGGGTGCGGGGAAGGGAAGGAATGAGAGGACTGAAGCATTCCGAGGGCCCGGCGAGTGTGCGGCGTCCTCGCGGGCAGACCCGCCTCTGCGCGCGCACGCCCGCCCGGCCGCCCGGCGGAGGCGCCTCTGCAGCGGGAGGAGAGCTCGGAGCCGCCCTGCCAGGGCGCACGGCACCCGGAGAGGGGTGACCCCAGCCGAGATGGCTGTGGTAACGCGTCTCCGCATTGTACCCGTCACAACTTACCCCGTATTTCTTGCCCCTGGTGGAGACCGCCAGCCTCTCTTTATTCCCAGCTACCGAATTCATGGTGGCTTTTGCAAAGGAGAGTGTAAATGTTCCACCAATGCTACATCCAAAAGGTGCTCCAACCCAGAAGGTCCGCCGCTTATAGGGGGCTGTCTCTTGGCCCTCAAGTCAAGGTTTCTTAACGTGGGGTGGGGGGAGAATAAAAGCAAATGGACCCCAGAAGTAATAGCACCAATTTGCAGAAAGGGTTGGAGAGGCTGATTTATTCTTCTCTTCAAATAATGCTTTCCCTCGTCCTCTTCTGCCTCCTCCAGCCACACGTTCTCTTCTCACGGCCACATCCAGATAACTGGCGTTTTCCTCAGCAAGTCAGTCCGTTTTCCTCCACGAGGGAAGAGAGGAATACAATCGGGGCGCCCGGCAGCTGCAGAGAAGGTGGGCGAGCCCTTGCCTCGCCTCCGCCGGCGATCGGGCTGTGGGAACTTGTCTCCTTCACGGAGCTGGGTAACTGAGTTCGAAGAAATTCTCCCAAAATATAAAGATCCAGACTGGGGAGGAGCCTCGGCGTGTCGCGGAGCCAATATCCGCCGGTCCGTCTTGCCTGTCAGATGTGCGAGGGCAGCGCGAGGGGCGGCTCGGGGCGCCGGGAGCCGGCCGCGGTCAGGGCGCGCGTGTGCGCCCGGGCGCAGCGCGGAGCCTCGGGGAGAGCGGCCCCGCCGCCCGGGAGCCCGCCGCCTGGCTGCTGCCGCCGCGCCGGCCGGGCTCCATTTTATGTTGCGGCGCTCCTGCCTGACATTGAGAGGCCGAGCGCCGGGGGAGGGGATCGTAAATCTCGCTCCTTGCGAGGAAGTTCCTGGTGAGTGGCCGGTGTCCAGGGCTCTAATGAAACACCAGTGCGCGCGCCTGGAGCCGAGGGGCAGCGCCGAGCGAGCGGGGCTGGACAGAAACGCTGCGCCCGAGCCTCCCCCGCCCCCAAGTTCTTTCTCTTCCTGGCAAGGCTTGCAGGTCTGCCTTTGAAACGCCGTATAAAAGGATTGAGTCACAAACAAGTCCACAAACATGCCGGGTCCTCCCCCCGCCCTTTGTTCTCCTAGACCTGCCCTGCAAACCTTTTCTGGAATTGCCCTACCAACCCCCAGCCGGCCGGGGGCCCCCCCCCTCCCAACCACAGCCCGAGCACTGGGGGCTTTCGCCCCCCACCAGCCCAAGCCCCAGTCTGCGAGGTGCCTGCCGCCCAGGGCTGGGACAGGTGACCCTGGGGGTCCAGCGGGCAGCCGCCGGGCTGGGGAAACTGAGGGATTGCACACGCGAGAGCGGACGGCGCGGGCCTGGATGGGGGGTGTGTGCGAGCTGGCTTTGGCCTCGCCCTGTCCGGGTCAGCCCCCTCAGCACCCCTCCTTCCTTTTCTTCCCTCGCTGGGGACCCGCGGAGTCCCGGGAGCACCCAGTCATCGCCCCTCTCCGATCCCACCTCCCGCCCCCGGCGCAGCGCCCAGGAGCGCAGGAAGCCGGCATATGCCAGGCTCCACACGTGGCTGCTCCGGGGTGTCATTTTTCATTTCCCAGGAGGACATTTCTTCTGGTGAGCCGGCAGGTCTGTTTTGTTGTGACCTTTAATTAACACCCCACGAGACGCCTCTCGAAGGACCGGCCCTGTGCGGGGATCACGTGAGGTGTAATGGCATCTCCGCTCCCGGGAGAGACCCAGCCTGGGGGTAGGCGAAGGCGCGAAGGACGTCTGGGGCTTTCCAGTCGCTAGATTCCTTCTCAGATATGGAAGGGGCAGGAAGACAATATTCTCGGGTGCTGGAACCCTGGGGCGTCGCCCTACCCACCCTGCCTTCCTCAGGGAAAATTCCTTCCGCGCCGCCCTCGCGCTGCCATCCACCCACTCCCCGCTCCCGCCGCAGCCCTTGCGTGGGAATATGTCACAGCCACCAAAGCGAGGTAAGAAGGTCAAAATGAAGATGTCGAGAACACTGTGGAAGTTTCCATTACGTGCCCACTTCCAATTTAAAAGCGATCCCATCAAGAGAAGACAGGGGGGCAGGTATGCCTCCAGGCAGCACGCGCCAGCTCCCAGGCACATCTGTATTCCGCGGAGGTGCCGCGGGAAATAGAATCCCCATTAGCTGCGCCCTACTTATCAGCCGAAAGGCAGAGTGTGGCCAGGTGAATAGACGAGCCGGTGAAACCGCGGGCGGGGAAGGTGGGGTGTCGAGGGAGAGCTATCGGGGAGCTGCGAGATTCACCTTGGAGACAGAGGGGACTCTAGCTGGTCTGATTTGCATCCCCAAGTAGCTGGGTCCCCAAAGCGTGTTTGGTGAGCTCGGAGCGCCCTCTGCTGATCAAAGTGAACAACCGGAGGCCCCGCGAGAGAGTTTGATTTGGGGCTTCAAAAAATGTGTGTAAAATTTATGCACAGTGAAATCCACAAATTTTAAGTGTACAATCCTATGAATTTTGATAAATGTATACTCCCAAGTAAGGCTCCACCTCAATAAAGA
Source organism: Equus przewalskii (assembly GCF_037783145.1). Taxonomy (NCBI): domain Eukaryota; kingdom Metazoa; phylum Chordata; class Mammalia; order Perissodactyla; family Equidae; genus Equus; species Equus przewalskii. The sequence goes on along the minus strand of NC_091861.1, from coordinate 4,759,438 downwards.
TATAAATTTCCATCTTTCCAGAAAGATCCTTTCTGCCTCTTCCCGGTGGATCCCCACCCCTCATGCACAACCACTGCTCTGGTTTCTATCATGGATTAGTTTTGCCTAATCTTGAACTTTTTACTCATAGAATCCATGCAGTATGTATTCTTTTGTGTTTGGCTTTTTTCGCTTAACGTAAGGTTTTTTGGGTTTTGTCTTTTTGAGGAAGGTTAGCCCTGAGCTAACTGTTGCCAATCCTCCTCTTTTTGCTGAGGAAGACTGGCCTTGAGCTAACATCCGTGCTCATCTTCCTCTACTTTGTATGTGGGACACCTACCGCAGCATGGCTTGCCAAGTGGTGCCATGTCCCCACCCGGATCCCAACCAGCAAACCCCGGGTCACTGAAGCAGAACACGCGAACTCAACCACTGTGCCACCAGACCGGCCCCAACATAAGGTTTTTGAGCTTCGTGTTGTCGCTAGTATCGTGGGTTTTCTATTTGTACTCTTTCATTCCTGACTCTCCTTTCTTTTTGTCATTAATTGAATACTTTTTAATGTTCCTCTGTCGTCGCTCTATTGGCCTTTTGGCTCTAATGATTATAATATGCATCTTTCACTTATAGTGGGCTAGAGGTAACATTGTGCCACTTCACACCTAAACTGTAAGAAACTTGCAACAGTATAATTCCATTTTACCTCCCTCCTTTGTGCTACTAGTTTTCTGTATTTTATATCTATATACATTATAAAACCCACAATACAATCTTATCAGTTTTACTTTAAACAATCTGTTGTCTTTTAGTAAAGTTTAGAAAATTTTAAATATATAGCTTTTTTATATTTATCCAGTTTTATCATTTCTGGGGCTCACCATTTTTTTCCTATAAAGCCAACTTTCCACCTGGGTCATTTCCCTTCAGACTGAAGAACTTCCTTTAGCATATCTTGTACTGACAGTCTCCTGGCAACAAATTCTCTCAGCTTCTGCTTATCTGAAATGTCTTTGTTTCACTTTTGTGTTTGAAGAATAGTCTAACTGGATGTAGAATTCTTGGTTGACAGTTATTTTTCTTTCAGTCCTTTAAAGATGTCATTCATGCCTTCCTGGCCTCTGAATAGAGGTCAGCAGTGATTCCTATGGAGTTCCCCTGTATGTAATGTGTCCTTTTTCTCTGGATGCTTTGAAGATTTTCTCTTTACTGTTGGTTGTCAGTAGTTTGTCTATGGTGCTCCTGGATGTGGTTATCTCTGGATTTATCCTGCTTAGGTTTGGCTGAATTTCTAGAACCTATAAGTTGATCTGGATGTTTTTCAGCAAATTTGGGGGAATTTCAGTCATTATTCAAATTTTTTTCTGCCCCATTTTCTCTTTCCTCTCTTTCTAGGACTCCAATTAAATGTATATTATTATACTACTTGACATTGTCCCATAGGTTATTAGGCTCTGTTCATTAATTCAATCCTTGCCCTCTATTCTTCAGATTGGGTAATTTCTCTTGATCCTTTATTAAGCTTGCCCACCCTTGCTTCTGCTCTCTCCAGTCTCTGTTAAGCCTATCGAGTGAATTCTTCATTTCAGATATTGTACTTTTCAATACATACACACATAGTTTCCATTTCTCTGCTTCTTTTTCCTTGAAATCCTAGAACATATTCACAATAGCAGCTTTAAATTTCTTGTCTGCTAATTCCAACATCTGGCTCATTTTGGGGTCACTTTCTATTAACTGATTTTTCTCTTGACTCTGAATCACATCTTCCTATTTCTTTTCATATCCAGCAAATTTTAACTGTATGCTGAATATTGTAGATATTGCAACACAGAGATGCTAGATTCTGTTATCTGTTATCCTCTGAAGAGTACTGATTTTGCTCTAGTGGGCAGTTAAGTTAGTGGTGGATCACTCACAGAGGCTCAGCTTTATGCTTTGTTAGAGCGATTCTATTTAGGTTTTGTACTTACATCTAAGAAAAATCCCTTAGTCCCAGGACTTGTTCTTCACCCCTAAAGGATGGCCCTTCTGGAGTTTCAATGGAAAGCCTAAAGTGTTTGTCAGCCCCTCTAACTTGGGACTTAAACCCAAGCCCTGCTCCCGGCAGAGACAGCAGCTGCTCTGCTCTGTCAGCTTCTAGATGCTGCTTTCCCCTGAGCTTCTGTAACTCTTCCATGTGTGCAAAATTCAAAACTGTCAGCCAAGGATTTGAGGGGAATTTGGTGGGGCTTTTAGGGCTGCCTCACTTTGGCTCTCTCCTTCCCAGGACTTTCCTTCTTGCTTCCCAGCTACAGCCGTCAGCTCCACCACGTAGCACCTCAGACCAAGAAGACTGGCTTTCTCCTCGACTTTTAGCCACCATGCCCAGCAGACTGGAAAAAACCCACATACTCCTTCTTTCCAGTCTCTGCTGGCTTTTGGCCACTGTCCAGTGCCTTTAAATAGGTTTTTTGTTGTTGTTATCCAGTTTGTAATTGTTTTCTTTGGGAAACTCAATTGTACATGAAGTACTCCCTAATATGTTTTAATTGTGGCTTTTTCAAGTCTACCTTCAGTTTTTAGAATTCTTATGGTTTTAAGTGTTTTTATTCTGTGAGTTAGCAACCTAAATAATTAGTCTTTAAAGAGACTAGCTATAGTTTTACTTTCTGTTAGACTGAAGGAGTCTAATGATGCAACCAAACCCTGAACTGATAGATGGATGATGGATAGAAATCTACATATCTGTATAATTTCTCACATCTACACATTCAAGGATGTTAACAGCATTAATTCAAAATTTAGGTTAAAAAAATCATTCATTTTATAAATGAAAAAATTACATACTGGCTTCTAAAAGCCCAGAGCTTCTATAAACACCAATTTATTTATTCCATTGACACTGCTGAGTGAAAAACAGTGTCTCCCTGTTATATCCATAAGTACAAAGTGCCAAAAAAGTTTAAGTCCATTATCTGGCTAAGAATGCAATTCTTATTCCACATTCCTTGTTGCTTAATTATTAAATGGACATAATTTCTATGGGAATGCTTCATGGAACTTTTATATTTTCAGAAAATGCAATTTAGCTTTCTCATTATTTATACCTCAGGAGTGAGTAGCTTATAAATTTTATGGCTAAAATATATTATGTCACTGTGTTTTTGAATGTCTAAAAGCATAACTCAGAAATAAAAAAACAAAATCAGGCCGGCGACTTCTAATTGCTAAGCAGAAGGCAGAATATAACAGATCCCACTCCTCTTTAATATTTTTATTTTGAAATCATTTCCAAATTGGTTTAGGCACCGACATGCCTGCGTATTCCAGAGGTGGCTGTGTTTCTCCTTGAAAGACAATTAAAGCTGCTCACCCTGTCCATGTGGCATCTTGATGAATATGCAAACAATATTTGCATATGATCTACTGGTGTTCTGGGCACCATATGATCATGTGTGCACTGCCAAAGAGTCATCAGCAAGCTTTAATATGTGTCCTTGGTCACTATTGCAATGTAAGAGGAAGGTTGTTATCGTGCAAGCTGAACAAGGCTTTCCACTGGTGGACTATCATTGCGATCATTAGTCATTTTATCCTCATCAATTCCTTTCATGCTAAATTCCAAGTTTGATTTCATCTAAAGTTGACAGTTCCTAAGATAACGGTATAGAAAGAGAGAGCATGAAGCAAATTTCTGTGGCTACAATGATAAATTGGGGGGAGCTGTTGTTATTTTTATTTTGCTTTGATGTTAAGGGAAAAAAGACCAATTATTAAAGACAGAGAGGAAGATCAGACAATAAGTGTTCATCCCACTGACATTGGGCACTAGATGTGACAGCCATAGACTGTGCTGCCACTTATCACAAGAAGTAGGCTGCTTTAAAAAGGGATCAGGGCATCCTCTGTACCACTGTTTACAATAGTGAAGGAAGAGAAACAACCTATATGTGCATCCGTAGGGGATGGGTTTAATAACTTACAGTGTAGTCAGACCATGGAATACCATGCAGCTGTTAAAAATGTTGCATGAAAGAATAATTTTATGGAAATAATGGAAAGACGTTGATGATATATTAGTGTTAAGCATAAAAAATTTAAGTATGTACAGTATGATGATAATTTAGTGAAACCAAAAGAAAATTATGTATGCATCAGGAAGAAAAGACTAGAATCTAACATGAAAATATTGAGTATAATAGCTCTCTGGGAGTTTCCAATTCTATGTTTTCTGAGACAAATTTAACATTATTATAAGAAAAATGTTACTAAAATAAAGAAAGAAATTAAAGCAAGTTTCAATTTTTAGGAAAGGGACTGCAGGAGCCAGAGGGTAAAGGATATGGGTGCCCCACCAACATCAATGATCACACGTGTCCACAAACACCCACACATGCACACACCTGCATGCCTGACCAAAGCCAGCATACAAAAAAACAAAGCTGGAGAGAGAGATGTGTAGAGAATATTGATTAAAAATAAGTATCTTACAGTAGGACCCGACCCCGTAGCTGAGTAGTTAAATTCCCCGTGCTCCACTTCCACAGCCCACGTTTACAGGTTCAGATCCTGGGTGCGGACCTAGTCCACTTACTAGCCATGTTGTGGAGGTGTCCCACAAACAAAATAGAGGAAAATTGGCACTGATGTTAGCTCAGGGCTGGTCTTCCTCAAGCAAAAAAAAAAAAGGAGGATTGGCAATGGATATTAGCTTAGCATGAATTTTCTTTGGCAAATAAATAGATAAATACCTTACAATAAAATAGGATTTCAAAGCACTTTACCAAAAAAGAAATAAACTAATAATACATGTCATTTATCTTTACAACCTCCTAAATTTGGAATTAGAAATGTAAGAGAGGGGCCCCAGAGCTCTTTAGAGGTGAAGTGACTTGCCCACAGACACAGATCCAGCCAGAGAGAATGTCAGGGAAAAAACACAGACCCTTCTTTGGTCCCCAACCAGGAGCCACACAACGTCTCAGGATCAGAGGGGCAGCACATGTTGGCAACAGGTGGGACCTAAGAAGGCTGTGAAAGTCCGGGACATAAAGTAAAAGAAAAACCACTACATATCCAGTTGATGACTGCTCTAATGAACTTGTAAGAGGACTGGAGCAGAATATCATCGTGAGGGGGTGCCGGGAAACATTTTTATTTAAAATTTCTAAAACAGTACTCAACTTATTGGCAGGTCAAGTAAACAGGTCATTGGGACCAAGGAAACAGACAAAGAGTTTGGGGAGGTCAGAGAGAGTTGACATCCCCACTGGAAGAGCCAGCAAGGGACCCCTGGGGAAAGTGCCTTTGACTGGGCCTTGCAGGATGGATCAGAGATTAGGAAAGGGTAGGAAAGACATCAGACGAGAGACAGACACTCAGAAGAAAAGGACAGGGAGGTCACAAGTGAGCCATTTTCCCAGAACTCAGAGTACCTGTGAGAATAGGGAGGGATGGAACCATATCATGTAATAGTTTTGATGTCTAGTTGTTTGAACTGTAGGCAGTGAAGAACACTGAGTAGTTTTGAGTAAGTTAGGGACAGCACCAAGGCCACGTGGTAACAGTAATCTGGTAGTGCTTTGTGAAAAAGGTTAAGCAGAAGTACATGGAAGCAGGCACACCAGTTAGGTGGTAAAAAGTGATGGAAGGTCTTACAATAAGAAATTAGAAAACAAACAACCTAATCCAAAGCAAAGGTGTGAACAAGTATTTCATCAAAGAAACTCTACGAATGGCTAAGAAGCTCATGAAACAATGCTTAACATCATTAGTCTTTATTAAAATGAAAATTAAAAACCACAATGAGATACTGCTTCGTACCCACTGAAATGGCGATAATCAAAAAGACAGACAATAAGAACTATTGTTGAGGATGTGGCGAAATGGGAACCCTCATATGTGGCTGATCGGAATGTAAGATGGTGTGGCCACTGTGGAAAACAGCTTGGCAATTTCTCAAAAAGCTCAACATAAAATGACTATCCTACCCATCAGTTCCACTCCTAAAGATCTACCTGCCAAAAAAGAAAACATCCACACAAAGACTTGCACACAAAAGTTCATAGAAGCATTATTCATGGTAGCCAAAAAGTGGAGACAACTTACATGCCTGTCAGCTGGTGAGGGATAGACAAAATGTGGAGCATCTATACAATGGAATATTACTTAGCAATAAAAAGGAAGTGTCGATACTTGCTACAGTGTGGATGAAGCTCAAAAACATTAGGGTAAGTGAAAGAAACCAGACCTGAGAGACCACATCTGTTAGGATTCCATCTATGTGAAATGTCCAGAAAAGGCAAATCTACAGAGACAGAGAGCAGAGTAGTGGTTGCCTGGGGTTGGGGACAGGAACAGGGATTAACCGTGGACATGAGAGATCTTATTGGCGTGATGGAAATGTTCTGAAATTGTTCTGTGGTGATGGCTGCACCACTCAGAAAATTGACTAAAAAGCAAAAACTGTGCACTTGAGTAGGGTGAATTTTAGTATACGTAAAATATATCTCAATAAAGTTGTTTTTCAAAGGTGACGGGAGAGATAAAAGAGGGGATGGAAATGACGGACCAATCTCAGAACCATCAGCACTCAGGCAGCTGGCCTTGGAGCTTAAACAAACGTGGTGAGGAAGAAACTGGAGGAGGCACAGACGATTTTCAGGCATGTGAGCTGGACAAGGAAAAAATAGAGAAAGAATTTTCAACACGGAAAATGAGAGGCACACAATGTGTTTGACTTAAAAAAGCTAGAGTCCCAACAATCCAGTTGTCTTTTCCCTCTGAAGCAAAATTCCCAGAGAGAGGGTTAACCTGCGTGCCTGTTTGCAGAATTCTGGCACATCCAGCTGGAATCCCAATTGATCTATCCTCACGTCGACCAGAGTGAACTCCAACACCGGGAAGAGCATCAAGAGACACTGGCTGATTGCTGGTGGGAATAAAAGAGTCATTAAAAAAAACACCAGAGAACATGTGCTTAAGAAAAAAGTTGTGCTATTAGGATCTCTGTAGGAATCTGCTGGAGCAAGTTCTCCTTGGCTAGGAGAGGGAGTCGGCCATCTCCACTAAGTGATATGAGTTTCAGCGGGTACAGGAGTGGCTGGGAGCTGGGAGGAATGAAAGCCACCAGTCAATCACAGGGGAGAGGGCAGAGAGGCACACCAGCCCAGGGAAGAGCTTCAGAGCCCACGGGAAAGGACAGGTAGCCACATGAGGACCCTGCTTGAGGGAGACAGAAACTTTCAGGAGCTGTGAAATTCCAGGAGTTCCTCCAATGAGAGCTTAGAATTGAGACCAAGTCTTCTAACCAGTGCTGCTGTTGTGCACACCCTTGGTGGTCGTCTCCCAGCTGTGTGCTGCCTGAGCCAGGGGGACCAGCACGAGGAGCCTCTGGTCCTCCTCTGAGTTACTGAAGCCTCCACTGTCACTACAGTGACCACTCCCTTTCAGCTCCCCCTTGATCTCACCAGCTACACAAGATCTGCCATCATATATCTCTGTCACCCAAGGACATCCACCTTCACTGAAAATCAATAGTCCTGATCTACTCGCGTTTGGCCTATTTAACTCATGAGTTGGAAGTGCAGTGTGGATGGACGGATGGATGGATGGATGGATGGATGGATGGATAGATGGGAGACATGACCTTGGGAAAAAAAAATGGATCAGGTGAGAGTAACTGGACAATAGAAGCTCGTGGGTGGGGGAACAGCTCACAGTGTGTCTTATGAAAAGGTTGTGATTGAGATCAGGCTGTGATCCTTCCTGCTACTTTTCTAACATAAAAAAAATCACGGAATTTAAATTTAAAGCCTCATTGAAAAACAACAACATAGATAAGTGTCAGGGAATTCAGGAGTTATGGTTTCCACAGCAACATTCACGTGGCCACCCAACTACTATTAAATAAATGGAATTAAGCATTTATATTGCCCTTGACATTCAGCCATATGCCAAGCAATCTCTTTATTGGTTTATAATTCCTTGCAGCCACCTGTGAGGGGGCAGCTTTCTCACTCCCACATTAAGGATGAGGAACCAAGTCCCAGGGGAATAATGATGTGCCCAGAGAAACCTCAACCGTGCGACTAGCCAGCTAATCTGACTCCGCATACAGCAGGCAGCAGGGTGGAATGTGTATCGCACGGTTGCACAGAGTACACAAAGAAAGCTAATCAAAAATGCCCGCTGTACACCAGGTCATGCTGGCGGGCTTTCCCAAACCCCTGCCAGGGAGGACTGTCACAGGTAACTGAAGGAGCAGTAATAAAATCAGTGTCCCAGTGGAAGAGAACCGGCGAAGAGGGAATTCAAAGAAAGGCTGGGCAGCCTCTGTTCCACTGGTCTCACACGACCAACTTATTACGTGCCCAGAGCTGCGAACACAGGCTGAGAGACAGAAAAACCCCTCCAGGGGTTCAGATGAATGAGCAGCAATATGTTTAGCTGACAGAACAGAAGCCGTGCCTAGAATGCAAGATCAGCGCTGGAGGCTCGCTCTCATTGACAGGTAAAGAGACCCACCAGAGGTGATAGATCGCTGTTTTGGTAAAGGTTTTACGGTAGTAAGTCTTAGCAAATCTTGTCTCCGGGATGAACACAGGCACAAGGATTGAAAGCACAACCCTGGGCCCTGAGCCACAAACTGTGACATGTGGCCCCTGGTCCCAAGGCATCAGGCCTGGCAGTGTTGTCTCTGGCCTTAGTTGTCATCTTAACAAATGATGGATCATTAAGGAGGAGTAAACAGCAATAAATGAAATGCTGAGGCGAGCTAAATTGAGAGGTGTTGCCAACATTCCTGAAGAATGAGAAAAAAAAGTGTGAAAATGCAGAGTCTTAAAAGTATGATAAAATGAAAGTTACAAGGCAAGCCAAAAACATCAAATGTCCTACGTCAAGGAGGTGGATTTTGAACCCCGGTCATTTAGAAAGCAGTTTTCCCTGAAAGACAAGGAGCGATAAGCTCAAAATTAATCTACACTTTTGCTGCGTTAAAGCAGGCCTGCTTCCTGCAGCAAGATCTTCCCAATTAGTCCAACTCACCTGCAGCATTCTCTACAGCCCCTCTGGGACCTCAACCTCACCTGCCCAATATCCCTCGTTACTTGTCACAGCAGAGCTATGCAGGAGCTGTCCGTGTGTCCATTTTCAGTGGCCCTCTTTCCCGATTAAGTTGATTGCTCCTAGGAGTTCTAAAGCCACTGTGCTATGCTAAGGAGCGAAATGATTATAAAGATCATTCAACTTAAGATTTGAGACACCCATTTAAAGTTTCAAAATTCTGTGCACGGTGCCCCTTAGACTATGAGCTCCTTGAGGCTAGTGGCCGTGGCCCTAACACTCAGCACAGGCCTGTGAGGCTCTTCCTCCAGGTTTGTGGTGGGAACAGTGTGGATCCTTATTTGAGTGCTTTCCTTCTCATGTGAAATAGCTCACTTGAAACTGCATTCTGCTCCGAACATCTTAGAGCCCGAAAGACAAATGGAGTGAATGATCACAGATAATTAGAGAACCTAAGAGATACGGCTTCAAGTGAAGATTGAAGCAACTAGAATATGTATAAAGTCTAAAAAGAACTATGGTAAAAGACCATTTTCAGTAAGTCCACTTCTAGGGTGAGAACAAAGACAGGAATACATCCAATTCTTGGAGATTACAATTAGGAGTGAGGGATTTAAAGTTAAGAAAGTGGAAGCAAGATTTCAAGGTAAAAATAATGACTACAAAATCTAGCAGACTGTTATCGTCTTCCTCAGCTGCTGGAGGCAAGCCCATCACAGTTGAATTTTAAATGACATCTGGATGATTCTGTAGCCCAGAATTCAATTCTGTGCCAGCAAGAGAATATTACTCTTTAGCGGCTGGATTTTCAGAATGATTTATGCCAAGTGATTAGAATCCCACTCCCCTTATTCTTCTCTGGGGGTTGGCATAGTTATTTCTTTTACCCTGATGAGGTGCCCCCAAACCCAAGAAGCCTAAATGGTATGCCCAACATCACAAAAGAAGTTCAAATGGCAAGGAAAGGATTAGAATTCCAAATCACAACCGTGCTTCTCTCCTTGCCTCTGTCTTTGCTACAGAGAGCAAATGCTGCTGCTCTCCCAGGCTCCCCGACCAGGGGAGCATGCTTCCTGAGCCCTGCTCCTGGCTTGTGTTTTGAACCCCAAGCATGACACTCAGGGAGTCTTTACTTTGCGTTATTGACACATTTATCTAGACTTACAAAACCCTCCCCTCCTTGTGCACCTTCATGTCGCTGAAACCCTGGAACTGCTGTTCACACTCTGTGGAGGGCAGGGTCATCTAATGGTTAAGAACCTGGGCTCCCAAGTCAGCTGACTCGGGTCAGATGCTGCTCCCACTGCTTTCTAGCTGTGCAACCCCAGGCAGGTGACTCAGCCTCCATTTCCTCTTTCCTTATCTATAAAATGAAGATGAACAATGATGCTTACCACTTGAGGGCTAAATTGGGGCTAAATTAGGTAATTTGCATGTAGTTTAGTACAGTGCTAAATTAGGTAATTTCCACGTAAGTTAGTACAGAGCTTGACACAGATAGCACTATGAATTTGAGCTTATAATTGTTACCTTTTTTTTTGAGGAAGATTAGCCCTGAGCTAACATCAGCCACCAATCCTCCTCTTTTTGCTGAGGAAGACTGGCCCTGAGCTAACATCCGTGCCCATCTTCCTCTACTTTATATGTGGGACGCCTGCCACAGCATGGCTTGACAAGTGGTGCATAGGTCCACACCCGAGATCCAAACTGGTGAACCCCAGGCCGCAGAACATGTGAACTTAACCGCTGCACCACCAGGCCGGCCCCTATAATTATTCCCTTTTGATAAATTGAGGCAGAACATTCCTACCACAGGGGACAACAAAGCCTGACAGACCTCAATCATTGAAATCACTCCGTTTGCATCACTGGTCTCTTTCTTGGAGAAATTCTGTCATCCACCAAGAGTATAAAGCAAGAGAAAAGAGGGTGGGCATTTCCTGTCTTTGATGCACTTTCAGCCCCATTCCCTCCTCTTGTATGCGACCCATTAACGGCAGGGGGTGGAAGCCTGGAAACTACATTTCCCAGTATACCAACCAGGAGGATTCCCTGTTAGATTGTGCCAATGAGAGGCACTCTAGGGACATTAGGAGGATGGAGGAGGTCCAGGCTACCCTGTTGCTCCCCCTTCAGCAGCAGGCAAATGTGGCCAGCACGGGTTTTGAGGCAGCCTCAGATCATTTCCCCCGTGAATGCCCGCCTTGGTGCTGCAGGCAAATGTGACGTTGCCAAGGGTTCCCGCAGCTGCTGAAGCTTCCTAAGAGCTGGTAATGATGGCTTTCCCTTACCCTTGCACCTCCACCCTTCCGGGGATGGTGCAAGCCCCTAGTTCCTCACATTAAATCTCTTCTTGTTGAAATACTTCGAGTGGTGTCTGTTTTCCCAAATGGTTCATTGCCTAAGGAGAGAGAAGTCTCAACAGACCCCTTCGTTCAACAATGACTTACTGAGTGCCTAAGGCCAGCCAGGCACTGTCCTTGTGGGCATTAGGAATGCAGCAGCAACCCAGAGAGGAAAAGATCTGCCCTCCTGGAGCTTACATTTTAGTAGGGGCGACACACTGGAAATAAAGGAAAAGACAGACAGACCAATATGGCAGCAGTTGATAGGTGCAGGGCAAGGGGTGTTATCATCTTCTAGGGTAGCCAGGAAGTCTCCTTGCTCATGTGAAATTTCAGTGAGACCTGAAGGAAGTGAGGAAGCAAGGCATGCAGCTCTCTGGGGAAGACAACTTCAGGCAGAGGAAACGGCAGGTACAAAGGGCCTGAGGCAGGGATGTGCTTGGCCAGTTTGGGGAACAGCAAAGTCAAGAGGTCACTGTGGCTGCCGAATCAGAGAGGAGAACAGTAGGAGGTGACTACAGAGGGAGTAGGGAGGCAGCCCCAGCAGGGCCATGTGGGCCATTGTCAAGGCTTTGGTTATTACTCCAGGTGAGATGAGGAGCCACTTGAAGGTTTTTGAGCAGAGGAGTGACACGATCTGATTTATGTTTTCTTCCAATCACTCTGACTGCCATGTTGGGAGTAGAGAGACAGGGCCAAGGCAGAAGCAGAGACCAGGGAGGATGCTGGTGTGATAATCCAGGTGATAGATAAATGCAGCCTGGACCCGGCTGGTCACCATGAGGTGGTCAGTGCCAGCCATGTGTTTTTTTATACTCTATATGTAGGTGTATTTTTTTATTGTGGTAAAATATAGAAAACATAAAATTTACCATTTTAACCATTTTTAAGTGTACAGTTCAATGGCATTAAGTACATTCACATTGTTGTGCAACCATCACCACCATCCATCTCCATAACCTTATCATCTTCCCAAACTGAAACTCCGTACCCGTTAAACACTACCTCCCGTTCCCCATCTGCCCAGCCCCGGCAACTACCATTCTACCTTCTGTCTCTCTGAGTCTCACTACTCTAGCTTCTTCCTGTGAGTAGTAGTTGTCCTTTTGTGACTGCTTATTTCACTTCGCGTAATGTCCTCAAGGGTCATCCATGTTGGCTGCTCATATTTTGAAGGTAGCATTTGGCATATTGGATGAAGAGCGAGAGAGAGAAAGAGGGGAGGCAAGGATCTTTCCAAGATTTTTGGCCAGAGCTGGATGAATGGAATGCTTAGTGGAAAGCTGAGCTAATTCATCAGTCCGTGGGAGCGTCTAGCTTCCAGCATGTTCTCTCATCCCCTCCGCCTCACCCACCCCTGCCCCAGCACTTGGTGGGCAGAGGAGTCTGGGCTTTCCGGCTGCTCGTGTGTCAATAAAGGCCTGGGAAACATTTAAATCTTTCCATCTTCCCAGTGAAAGAAACAAAGGGGATTGGATATTCCTGCAGCCCTCCCCCAATGTCGGTGAAGCAGAAACAACTCTGAGGGAAGATACATCAGAAAACAAATGAGCATTTCAACCACACGCCCTCAGCGTCAGCAGTTCATTGTCTGAAACGCTGCGGGATAAGAGGATGAGCGAATCAGGTACACGCTGTCTTAAGTAGACAAGGAGTGACCATCCCCCAAGAAAAGCTTTCCCGCTGAGTCCAGACGGTTCAGTCCATGCCTCATAAATAAGATCCCAGAGCCAGCTGCTTTCCTCTTTTCCCTCCCTGCGGCCGCTCCCCTTGATCAACACGCATTTCCTCATAACTGGGGTGATGGCAGTTACCTCTCGCCCCACCCCAGTGACTCCTCCAAGTAGCTGCAGATGAATCATCCCCCTGCTCAGAGCTTTAAGGGCTCCTTTGTCTAGGGCATCGGCCCTGGGGAGGAGGATGCCCCAGGGGACACGTTAGACCCTTTGGAGGAGATTTTCCAACTGTATCCGCCCCTGGAGACCCTCCCCCTGCTCAGAGCTTTAAGGGCTCCTTTGTCTAGGGCATCGGCCCTGGGGAGGAGGATGCCCCAGGGGACACGTTAGACCCTTTGGAGGAGATTTTCCAACTGTATCCACCCCTGGAGACCCTCCCCACCTGAGAGTGATGGGTCTGTGCAATTAACTCCTTAGCGTGGCCTTCAAGGCCCTCCATGAGCCAGCCCCAACCTAATCTCTCCACGCTTAGTCCCCACTACTTTATTCCACAGACTCTAATGTCCACCCAAACGGAAGCACTCACTATTCCCCCCCATTCATTGTGAGCTCTCTCACCCACCCATCCGTTTTTGCCTTTGCAAAATGGCCTCCCTCCTGTCACCACATATTCAGTGCTCCCTCCTACAAGCCCAGCTTCAGTGCCAGCTCCTCCAGGAAGCCCTTCTCTGATGCCTCCAGCTGGATGCACTATCTTCTTCCGTGAATCCCCACGGCTGTCTCAAGGGGGCTCCTTTCTTATTGTGGGTTTCCTTTGACCAGGTCCTTTTCTCCTATCATCAGACCTTGAACTCTCTAAGGGCTCCATTCAGTCACATTCCTGTTGGTTCCCCTCCCAGGGCCTGACACTTGTCTTTTGTTAAATCAGTGAACAATGAGACCATCATTTATGTGAATCAAATATGTAGCTAGAAAAGCACCCAGCACAGGGATTCCTGCAAATGTCAGTGTCATGTTTGTTTCCTTGCTTTATGCCTACTGCTGATCATTTATATTATCACGTGCAAGACCCAATGAGACAACAGAAAACACACCCTTACTTCTACCATCGACTTATAATTACTCTCAGGTTCTCCATTGTCCTGTTTCTTCTCAGTCACGTTCCAGATTTTTAATATCTTCTTATTGACCCATTCATTTTCCTTTTTTTTTTTTTACAAAACAAAATAAAATTGAATTGTTTCCAATACTTCCAAGAAATTCTCCCTCTAAAGAATGCCATTTAAGTCAAAACAAGGTCAGTAACTGTAGTGGGTTGAATAGTGGCACTGAGAGAGAGAAGCCCGATGCCCCCGCACCTGTGACTGTGATCTCAAGTGGAAATAGGGTTTTTGCAGATAACTAAGGACCTCAAGATGAGATCATCCCAGACTTGGAGTGAGCCCCAAATCCAATGACTGGTGTCCTTATAAGAGAACAGAGGGGGCGACCTGAGACTCACACACACAGAGCAGAGGCCATGTGAAGGTGGAGGCAGAGATTGGAGGGATGCCACAAGCCAAAGAACTCCTGGAGCCTCCAGAAGCTGGAAGAGGCGAGGCAGGATCCTCCCTGGAGCCTTTGGAGGGAGCATGGCCCTGTGGACACCTTGATTTTGGATTTATGGCAGAAACATGGGAGGATAAGTTTCTGCTGGTTTTGAGCCATCAAGTTTGTGGCAATTGTTATGGTAGCCAAGGACATTAATACATAAACCCATTGTATCCGTCCACACATAACACCCAAACTCCCTTCTTCAGCCAGCCTCTTCTCTTCCTATTATGTGCTCTCTTTCTTTTTAAATTTCCTTTTCCCTCATCTTACTTTCTTCTCTCCTGCCTCCTCCTTTTTGGTCCCTATCTCACTTCAGGCTGCCATAACAAATTACCAAAGACTAAGTGGCTTAAACAACAAACATTTATTTCTTGCAGTTCTGGAAGCTGGATTTCTAAGATCAGGGTGCCAGCATGGTTGTGTTCTGGTGAGATCTCTCTTCCAGTTGCAGACTGCCGACTTCTCCTTGTTCCCTCACATGGCAGGAAGAGGGCGAGATAGCTCTCTGGCCTGTTCTTGTAAGGACACTGATCCCATTCACAAGGGCTCCACTCTCATGACCTAATCACCTCCCAAAGGCCCCATGTTCTAACACCATCCCTTTGGGGATTAAATTTAAACATATGAATGAAACGACGCAAACATTCTGTCCATAACAGTCCCCTTTCTGTTTTCTTCTGCTTCTTTCCATTTCTTTCCGGTTTGGGTGCTGCTATTTCCAACCTCTTTTCATCATGCTAGCAGCACCTCTGGACCACGCCCCGCAGGAGTCCCCGTCATGAACACCGGGTTTATACTTCACACCTCACCGTTTGAGAGCCGAAACCTCTCATTTGGAGCAAAAGCCACAGAAAAGAAGCAAATAGCTATACATCATGTCATTACAGAATTTTAGCCCACTTCCACCCTATCCACTCACCCGCCCCACCTCTTCTTCTCTTTCAGGTCGGCATCTCTCCTGACACCCAGTAATTTCAGTCATTTTCTACGTGCCTTTCTACCAGTCTCCCGAGAATTCTCATTTTCCAAAGTAGAAAGGCCACATGGCGTTCCATGAGCCTGGATGGTGCAGGGAGTTGACGTGCTGGGGAGATGGCAGTGTGGCAGGGTTGGGGGTGGGGAAGTGTCACCCAATTTTCTACTGACCCTCAACAGAAGGGAGTAACCAGAGGAGATGGAAGCTGAGGAAGAGGAGATTTCTAATCACTTCCTCCGGGCTCCCCTCTTCCTCAGAGCCTATGTTATTCCTACCCTTCCTGGACCTCTGGGTTTTCTCTCACTGAACCAGAAAAGGGCTTAGTGAAAGAAGAGTAAAATGTCCTAGCAGTGCATGTCAGATGTCATTAAATGAGGGGTCCTCGGGCAGGTGGCAGATGATGCCCCTGCCGGCCCCACAGCCACAGCAGGGTTCTGCAATCAGCCCCACCAAACACTATTCATAAATCACATTGTGTGTGTGCGTGCACAAAAGTCCTCTTTTTGTGACCTTTAAATTTTCTTTATCAAAGAAATACATGCACAATAGTTTAAAAATTGAATAATATCAAAGGTTTATTTTTAAAAACCCTCTGCCCTGCTCCTCCACTCCCCACCTGTGCCCCTCTCCTCTGGGGCAACCATTTGAAACTTCTTGAGGTATTTCCCTTCATTTCTCTAAATGTGCTTACACTGCTGTTTCTGCCATTTCTTGATTTATCCATTTCAGACATCAGCTCTTTACTCTGTGTTGTGATGCATGAAGTTTTAGCTTATTCACCACACTCTCTGCTCTCTCACCCCTCACAACAATGATATTAATAAAAGCAAGAATGGGCTACTATTTATGGGGCTCTCACTTGGTGCCAGGCACTGTTGTATTTTGGCACTGCTGGTCACCCTTTCCTCCCCGACACGAATTCTTCACGACGCTCCCAGGATCCCACGCTCTCTCCAGCTCCTTCCACCTCACCCGTCACTCTCTTAGTGGCCCCTTCCCTTCTCTCTGCCCTCTTAAAGATGGAGCACCCAGGCTCCATCCCCAGTCCTCTCCTCTTCTCCATCTACTCTCCCCCACTTGGTGGTCTCATGTGGGCCCATGGCTCTGAATAACGTCCATTTCCTGATGACCCCCAGATTCATAACTCCAGCCCTCACCTCTTCCCTGACCCCGGACCCGTATGTCCAACTCTTTTCTTGACTTCCCCGCTTAGATGTCCAATAGACATCTCAAACTTACATCCTACACCAAACTCCGGCTGATCGTCCCAAACGCTGCTCCCCCTGCAATCTTTGTCCTCTCTGCTGATGGCTGTTCTAGCAGTACAGCCACACAGGTGTGAAACCTGGGGGGATGCTGGGGGACAAAGAGAAGACAGAGCCAGTGAGAAATTCCCCACAGCAGGTGTGGGGAAGACCCTTTTTAAATCAGCCAATATCACCAGTGTTCACAGCAGTATTATTCCTAGTAGCCAAAAGGTGAGTACTACATAAATGTCCATCAACTGATGACAGAAGAAACAAAGTGTAGTCTATCTACACAATAGAATATTATTCAGCCATAAAAGGGATGAAGCTGACACCTGCTACAACATGGTAAACCTTGAAAACGTTACGCTAAGTGAAAGGAGTCGGACACAAAAGGCCACTTATTGTATGAAATGTCCAGAATAGGCAAATCCATAGAGGCAGAAAGCAGATTATTGGTTGCCAGAGGGTGGGGGAGGGGAAAGTGGAGAGGAACACTAATGGGTACAGCGTTTCCTTCTGGGATGATGAAAATGGTACTCAAGTAGATAGTGCTGATGGTCAAACAACTCTGTGAAATACTAAAAGCCATTGAATTGTATGCTTTATAAGGGTGAATCTTATGGTATGTGAACAACATCTATAAAACTGGGTTTTTTGAATGGGCTTATATTAAATTTTAAATTGTGCTGTAACGTGCTACTAAGCAACTTGCTCATTGCTCCAGCCTTCATTAAGGACTGCCACATACACTACCTCTGTAAGAGTACTTTGAAGCAAATTGAGGATAAAGGGTGAATATGGAGAGAAGTGAACACCACACAAGGTAAGATGCAGAGAGGAGATCAATAACTAAGGAAGCAAAACATTAGGTCAAGAAGTACTGAGGAAGGGCCCAAGACCTGCGAGGCTCCTGGAGGCATTGTGGTAGGGATGCTGGAACGCAGGACTTGCTGGTCCGCCTCCTGTCAAAGTCGTGGGGGCTGGAGAGAGATTTTCTCATTCCTTCCCTGCCTCCAGTCCCTCACTTCGTTCAGATGTGTACCTCTCCCCCACCCACCACCCCAGCTCATACACTTCATGGAAAGTGGGCTCCACCCTCGGTTATAGGGTTGGGGCTTCACCTCAGGCCAGAGCTAATCAGTGGTGGTTCCAAGATGCACTTTGTTTGTCAAGTCAGAATAAAGTCCAAGACTGTTGTTCCATGACTGGGAAAGAAACAGTGTCCTGGTGATCTGTCTCTGCAAGGGAAAGGCCCAGAACCGCCTTCAGCCATCTTAAGAATATGGCAAAAGGGGTTGTCCAAAAATGGAGACAACCTAAAGAAACAGAACCAAGTCTTAGATACTAGTAATGACATATGAGCCCTGGATCAGGCCGCATCCAAAGCTATGACTACTGTTGGACGGTTCTGTTCTATGAGCCAATTAATTGCTTTTCATGGATTGAGCTTTCTGTCACTTGGAACAACACAGATCACATCTAGAGCCAGGTGATATGTTTGAGAGCATATACACTGTGCAAATACACCTCACTCTTTCCCTAGTGTGGTACTTTTTTTCTTTGTTATAGGTCTATAAAAAGAGGCATGAAACTTCCTGAAAATTCTACTTATGAAATATTTGTGTGGGTTTTATGATAATTTATAAAAATCTACGAATGTGTCAAAACTAAAGAAAAATGTAGTTGACGAAATTCATTTTAATTGGCATTTACCCTAAATATTTTGAAAATAGAAGTCTATGCTTGACAAATCCAGATTGGAGTGGAGTTAACACCATGCTGATCAACACGTCCACCATTTGGGTTTTGTAGCAGGCTGGCTGCCATACTATCTTTGAGTTTGGTGGACTGCAAGTCAAAGTGGGCCAAGCCTAACATTGTCCTTAACTTGCAATCCACCCAAACTGCTTTATTCCACATTACTCGTGTATCAACCACTAGGTACCTTCCCATCTCAGAAACTAGCTGAGAGGCTTGTCATGTAATGTACTAAGTGACAGGTGTCTTTATATCTAAAATGAAAATTAGAGCAATTGCTGGAAGTGTCACAGTCAGTGCTTGAGTAGACAAGAGACATAACCAAAACAAAATGCTTGAAAAATGTTGAAAATAAAAGGATGAGCAAAAACCTACCAGGCAAATGGACATAAGGAAAAAGCTGGGATCTAGTTAGATACAGACCAGAATACCCACTGCAATATAAGTCAGGATTACTGAAAGATTGAAAACAACCTCAATGCTCCTTAAAAGGGAATTGGTTAAATAAAATATGATACATTCAAGCAGTAGAATACTATGCAGACATTGAAATGAATGAGGTAGATATTTATGATATTTACGAGCTGAACGTACAAGATCTGTTACTCAGTGAAAAAAGTGTGACGCATAAAGTACGCTACTCACCTTCCACAGAGCTGGTGCGCTCAGGAGAGAGGGCACTGAGCAGTTGAGGGACGAGTTTACAAGAAAGATACATTTGTATTCTATGAGCCTTCACACCTTTTGAGTTTTGTACCAAGTACATTTTTATTCATTCAGAAAATAAATTAGATAATTTATTATTTTTACATTCATCAGGGTGTAGTCATTCAGATTTCTTTAAATGGCCATCAGCCTTTCTCTGAGTCCCCAGCACACACACTGGAATCAGTTCCTTACTCATAATGGTGACTTTTATGAAGAAGAAATCAACTCTTCAATTTCCTTTTCTTTTTTTGGGGAAGATTAGCCCTGAGCTAACATCCTCCACCAATCCCCCTCTTTTTGCTAAGGAAGACTGGCCCTGAGCTAACATCTGTGCCCATATCTTCCTCTATTTTGTTTGTGGGATGCCTGCCACAGCATGGCTTGATAAGAGGTGTGTAGGTCCACGCTCAGGATCCAAACCAGTGAGCCCTGGGCCGTCAAAGCTGAGCAGGTGAACTTAACCCACTACACCACCAGGCCACTGCCAACTCTTCAATTTCTTGTATGTTGCTTTCTAATGGAGGAAATTTGGGTTAATAAGCCCTCAGTGTTACATTTAAATTTGTGGTTGGTCATTTTATTAAAGTCATCAGAAGTGAGAAATTATTTTACCTGAAAATAGTGACAGTGCTTTGGTCAAGAATTCACATTATTTATTTACTCATTCATTTATTCATTCACTTTTCCTATTTTTTGATTAGAAGTATTTACTGTAATACATTGTAAACCTACTCATAATTTTACTCTTGTTACCAATAGGTCACTGGAATATTAATGGTTCTAGCAAGCTGGAATTCACCCACCCCACCCCACACAACAGCCAGAGGCACGTGTTGTGCTCTACCAACCTCGCACAGCCAACAGGCAATGGAGAACACCCAGTTCTCTACCACTTTGGCCCAGCTCCTCATCCATGAGTGAATCACGTCCCTCTCCCGAGCTGAGGAGCTTGTCAGCTCTCCCTGTGAAGGCACAATTTTCTCTTTACATAATATCTTCTAGAAATTAAAGCACTCCACCAGCTATTATTATCATTATTTTACAGCATGTAGCATCTTCCAGCCAAAGGTTTCCCGTTACTTCCTTAAAAGCCCTTGAAGGTGATGAGTAGGGTTCTCCCAGTTCCCCAGAGGAAGCTGCAGGGTGACCCTAAGGGCATTGAGGAAACCTCACTCCTCACCTGGCTTGCTCACCAGTCCAGCCCAGCCCACTTGCCCCTACATAGTTCTCGAGTCCTTTTCTCTCCTTCAGGATTTACTAATGGCTTCCTGGAAGAGACTGATCTGCACTTTCAATTTCAAAGAATGCACATAGGTGCCATAGTTCATTCTAATTCCCTTTCATCTATTTCTCATGGCAGATCTTGGATATTTTTGACTCTAAGATCTTTCAGTTGCCAAAATATGTAAAAATGGAGCAGGGAAGGCCCATCCCATAGGTTCAAAATTGTTCAAGTTTTGGTAATTCTCCTGTACCATAACTGCAGCTTTTGCTTGAGTTACCATCCTCCTGCCTGGCAATCATTATTTCCCATTTGAGGCATATTTAAAACTAAGTGGATGTGCTTATTTTGCTGTTATCATTTACCAATAGAAGGAAGCCACATTCAGGAACAGCAAGCTGAATGCGAATTGCTGAACACTGGATGTCTTTGGGAGCTTCTCAATATTGGTGAAAAGAATGAAGAAAAACAGCAATTTTCTTCACAGGGCTTAAAGGCTTTTACACTGATGTTTCTGAATGTCAGATAAAATCATTGCTGGCTTTATCAGTATTAGCCGCGAGAAGAGAGAGAAAAACGAAATACTTTGTACCACACAGCACACAATAAAGAGCTAAAGAGCCAGGCTTTCATTATACAATTCTTCCAAGTATTTAGTTGATAAAACATTTCTATAAAGACCAGCCTTTATGCAACTTTGACAACATTAATCTTCGTGTGTATAGTTTAAGACAGAGAAAGGTTTTAGGCAGATACTCAGGGTGGCGGAAAGCTTTAGAAAAATATAAATAAAGATTTTATATTTGTGGTACAAAACAGAAACAAGAAACCCAGGCACTTTCTTCTTGCCCCCAGAGGATTTCTCGTTTTTGACACCCGCGTCTGTTAGATGAGACCGAAGCTGGCTCTGGAGGGTTTGTGCCCATGTGGATGCAATCTCTACCTGAAACGACCTTCTCCCTCCACCTCTAGTCTGGAAACTTCCTCTTCATCCTTTAAGTCTCAGCTCAGATGTCACCTCCCGATTTCTAGATTCCCCAGGCCAGGGTTGTTGCTGTCTTCTCTGCTCCTGCGGCATGTTGGCCATTGGTGTTGTGACTTACCCGTTGGGGCTATGTTGTCTTTCTCCCTCACTAGACACAAGTCCCGTGAGGACAGGGCTGTGGATTAGTCCTCGAGCCCTGCTACGTGGTTTGGTGTGCCTCATTCAAGGAAGAACTCACTGATGAATAAATGAGTGAGTGAATGAAAGAATGAGATACACATGTCAGAGTTGGCAAACAGCTGACTGGGGAAAAGACGAATCAGTTCTCATCAGGTCCTGCCAATTGCACTTGTCAACTGAAGAGCATGCTCCTGGCATCCCTGATGAGAACTGCCTTCCCAGGTGTGACAGCCACACTGCGGCCCCATCATGTAACTCTCCTTCCTCATTGCTCAAGAGTGGGCAATAATTTTTTAAATAATAATTTAAATCTGTTGATTGTAGCATCTCCCTTTAATACATCTTTGGGAAATAAAAACTTGACCATATTTTATCAAATTATCAGGTAAGCTCCTAAAGCATCACTGAATTTCCTCTTGAACAAGTGTCAGCCTGACGTGAAGAATGGTGGAAACAGGCCTCTGGCCAACCTCTGAGCTTTGCATGGTGGTTTCCACAGGGAAGGCATACATGAAGGGATCTAGAGACAGCCTGGGAAAGACAGTTTTAAAACAGAACCCTGGCATGCGTACCAATGAAGGATGTGTTAGGAGAGACGAATCATTATAAAACCCCTAAATGCTCCTCTAATAAATTGCTCCCTTTTCATTTTCACTTCAATGAAAACTAAAATATAACAGTGCAAAGTCAACTCTCTTTTATTTCTGGACCAGACATCCTGAATGACGTAATGGTGTGCCAATAGTTGTGCTGACCATGACGGCGAACGCCAAGCCCGGACTCTGGAGTCAGGGAGATCTGGGTTGGGATCCCCGTGTCAACACTTCTTAGTACCAAGCCCTTAACCTCTTTGTGTGTCAGCTTTTCCACTGTAAAATGGGGATGATAAGAGCAACTAGTTGTAGGTTTTTGTGAGGATTCAATGAGATAATGTGAGTGAAGCCCCAGTGTGGTGTTTGGCACATGGTAAACGCTTAATGACTGTTAGGTGTTACTATCATCGTTATTATTTTTACTCTGCTATATTTCCAGAATTCAGTTCTGTTTTCATATTTGAAAGTGTTAATCTTCATACTGTATAATCATAAGTGGCATATTAATTTTAGACTGGAAATGACCGTATTTTCTGTAGCCCGCTCAAAACGGAGGGACTGGAATATCATCCTTCTATGCATTTTTCTCTAGAAACTGCATTATTGTTCCAAGCAATAATCACATTTTCAACTTTTATATTTTTCATGGTGCTTGGTATAGTGCTGAGCAAACAGTGGGCCTTATGAGATGGTACTGAATGGGATATAAGAAGGTAGAAAGAAAACAGAGTAATGCAAGGCTATAGTCTGTACTGCGGACACAATCTGTAGTTAACAACTTCTGCGTTAATTAAGATCACTGAAAGGAAATCTAGATCAATTCTTAGTAGCTTTCCAGAATCTTTATGGAGGAGTACCTGGAAACCTCATAAAACTGGCACTTCAATTGTGTCTCATTTGGCTGACTCACATGTGAAACACTGTGATGAGCTTTTTGGGGAAAAAACTTCCTCACAGAAAAAATAACCTTGGAAGCAGAGCAGAATGAGCCAACATTAAGGATTGAGGTAAAGTGTATCCTGTTTTTCAAAATATAAGCTTTTATTATAAAAATCACACTCAAAAAAGTGTGGAGAGGGAACAGGGAGCTACTCTTTAATGGACACAGAGCTTCTGTTTGGAACGATAAGCTTCTGGAGATGGATGGTGGTGATGGCTGCGCAGCAGTGTGCACGTTAATGCCACTGAAGTGTATGCATAAACTGGTTAAAATGGTAAGTTGTGTGTTCTGTATATGTTACTACAGTAAAAAAAGTATAAAGAAGTTTAAAAATCATGTGCTTTCACATATCTCTCTAAACACATGAACACACACATATAGTAAAATTTTCAGTAGCCTTCTCTCGCTTAGCTGTAGAAATCTCTTTTAAACTTCAATAATCTTACAGATGAACTTCAGTGAAATAATTAAAGAAATAAGGATAACTCATATAAAACAATTGTCATAACGTCTTTCAGATTGGCTGATGTTGACCAGAGGGCTTTCAAGAAGTCGCCAGTCCTCGTGCTGTGTTCCCATAGATGGGCTCAGGTACAAAAGGTAGAATGTTGTTTATACAGGAAATTTCAAAGTTAGAAGGAAAAAGCTGTCTTTTATGAAAGCAGAGAAAAGAGACAAAGAAAGTAGGCAGTGGGCATGTTTTCAAGAGGTAAGAAAGAGCTAAAATCCGTAGATACCATTAAACTAAACGATATTCATGTGGCCTCCATTAGTCTATCAGTTTCGTTTCGCAGGCCTAGAAAAGTTCAAGCACACTGTAAAGCAATTGTTCTCAGCTCCATCCTTTCTGCGAATGGCTTGTGGGAGATTGAAGGGTGAGGGAGCCGCACTTCTCTTTTGCAGTAAAGACTTTGCCCTGCAGCCAGCGGGCGGACAGAGGCTTGGGCACCACTCTCCTCTGCAGGCCGCCCTTGGTTCCTGGCACCAACTGGTCCACATGCCCTTGGTGGTCTCAACTCAGTGCACAGGAACACTAGTCAAACCTCCAACTGGGGTGAAGAGAGAAGGGGAAGACAGTGTCCCTGCTGCCTTTTTTATGTCTTTACTGCTCTTTCTCATTATCCCCTACTGCCCCAAAGCAAACTATAAAGTGAATTTTTAGCAGCAAAGTGTGCATTTTTTGGTCTTGGCTTTCCTAGGATATATTTATTGGCGGGTGCAGTACTTTGACTGTGTAGTCAGGTTTTTACAAGTTTGCACACGCAATTATTTTCTGCTGTTTCTATTCAGGAGGAAAAGTATCATTTTCTCAACACTGTAAGCTGGTCTATTACAGAGGACCTGAGTGGAAGTTTCTTCCCAGTAAGAAACTTTTTCCTTTCTGTTTTAGGTGGATAAGTCCATACTAAAACCTAGCAAGCTCCTTTGGCTGTGTCAATTCAATAGCCTTTTAAGAAACAAAGATGGTGGGGGCTCCAGAGGGTGATTGTCCACTGACATTTCCTCTTCTTGCCCTTCTGTGGCCACGAGCCACTGCCCAGTGTGACTCAAACATGTCCTGTAAACAAGCCCGGCACAGGCAACAAAAGCAAAAATAGACAGTAGGACTACATCAAACTTAAAAACGTTTCTGCATCAAAATCAACAGAGTGAAAACACAACCCGTGAAACAGGAGGAAATATTTACAAATCTTATATCTGATCAGGAGTCAATATCCAGACTATATGAAGAACTCGTACAACTCAACAACAACAAAAAATCAAAAACCCAATTTAAAAATGGACAAAGGACTTGAATAGACGTTTCTCCAAAAGATGATATACAGATGGCCAACAAGCATATGAAAAGATGGCCGACACCACTAATCACCAGAGAAATGAAAATCAAAACACCCATTAGGAGGGCTGCTATCAAAAAAACCTAGAAAATAACAAGTGTTGGCAAGGTTGTGGAAAAATTGGGACCCTTGTGCACTATCGGTGGGACTGTAAAATGATGTGACCACTGTGGAAAACAGTACTACAGTTCCTCAAGAAAATTACAAATATAAGTACTACATGATCCAGTAGTCCCACTTCTGGGTACACATCCAAAAGAACTGAAAGTAGGATCTTGAAGAAACATTTACACTCCCATGGTCACAGAAGAATTGTCACAATAGACAAGTAGTGGAAGCAACCAAGTGTCCACTGGCGGATGAATAGATAAACAAAATGTGGCATATACATACAGTGGAATATTATTCAACCTTAAAAAGGAAGGAAATCCTGTCACGTGCTACAACATGGACGAACCTCAAGAAAATTATTCTAAGTGAAATAAGAATAACAAAAAGCCAAATACTGTATGATTCCATGTATATGAGTTACCCGGAGTAGCCAAATTTATAGAAACAGAAAGAAGAATGGTGGTTACCAGGGGCTGGAGGCAGGGGAAAAGGGAATTGTTGTTGAGAGGGTATCGAATTTCAGTTTGCAAGATGAAAAAGTTCTGGAGATCTGTTTCACAACAAAGTCAATATACTTAACACTACTGAGCTTTACACTTTAAAATGGCTAAGATGGTAAACATTATGATATGAGTTTTTTACCACAATTTTTAAAAACATGCCCAAATCACAGAGCCGTCAGAGCTTGTGAGGAATTTTCTTTTATGTTTTGGTCTTCTGTGCGTAAACTGAGAAGAAACAACAGATGGTCTATAGGTGACTTGAAGAAGGGTCTTGCTTCTGTTTGCTGGGAAACACTGTCTAGATGGAAAACTACTTAATATTTCAGGTGGGCTCTCAAGAGGACACCAACCGTGCACTGTTAGAGTTAATGTGTCTGTATATTTCCCGCCCAGCAAAATATGTTCGGAAAAGTGAAAACTGGCTCCTGTCTTATTTAGGAAGTTTCATTCCTCAGTGTTTGTGTGCATATTAAAACAAAAGTCTAATTATAATATTAATTCAACTTCATTTTAATTTCAAAAGTTAATGAAGGCCTCAGTCCAGGTTAGGCAATGGTCCAGGCATTCAAGATGAAACAGGAGGGGCTCATAGTTTAAAGGCAAAGTTAGATGAATAAATACATAATTGTGTTACAAAATGGCACATGCTGGAAAAAGGCATCCGTATAAAAAGGTGCCACATGCTGTGGGAAGATGAGGAGAGAACGTTGGGTTAGAAGGAGCGAGGACAGCTCGCTGCTCAGCAGAGTCCGGAAGCATGAGGCACTTCATCTTACGGTTAACCCATGACACAGGCTTTGGAGCAGAGGGAACTGGATGTCTAAACGCGGCCCTGCACTTGCTAGATTTGTGCCAGACGCATATGAATAAAAGTCTCTGGGCCTCGATTTCCTTACCTGTAGAACAGACACAACAAATTTTTTTAAGTGAACTTATAGGGTTACTGTAAGGATTACATTAAATAAACTAACATATAAATATGACCCTGCTTGGAGCAGGTGCCCAATACACATAACCAGTGTTATCAGTTAACCTAAAAGAGAAGGGTGATGAGGCGCAAGAACAACACGTACACAGGCACAGGGGCTCGAGAGCACTTGTCTGCTTCAGGAAAAGCCTGAGAGCTCGATGTGTGTGGAGGGAAAGGTGTACAGGGACGGGTGCAGGGGAGGAGGCGGGAAAGGCAGGCTGCGGGCAGTGGGGATGTGTGGAGGATTCCAAGCCGGAGAGTGAGGAGGCAAACACAGCCACTGGGCCTTCCCATTTTAACAGCACCCTGACTGCCATGTCTGAGGCCTCCACAGGCTCCCTGCCTCCAAGCACTGCAGGAGGGGCATGAACTGCTGCAGAACTGACACCCCACCCCTACCCCAACCACTGCCTGAGGAGAGCCGCAGTATAAATACCTCAGCTCCCTCACCCGTCAGGTGGGATAAATGTGAGGCGTATTCCACAATGACTCTGCTACTTCCCCAAAGGGATCCAGCTCCAGTTACCCACATTGGGAACTGGCTTGATAGCACACCCCGTGCTAGCCAGCTTCCCTTCCCCATCTCACTTCCCTACTCCCATAGTATTGTTTCCTGGGATCACCTCCCAAATCACCTACACCAGAATCCATGTCTCAGGGTCCGCTTTTGGCAAAACCCATACTAAGACACAAGCCATGACCAGATCTACCTAGAAAGATACTTCTAGAAGCAGATAAAGAATGGACTGGACTGGATAGAGCCTAGAGTTAGGAGACTACTGCAATTGTCAAGGAAGGGGCTGATGAGGGCTGGAACCGTGTTGTTTATAGGAGTGGAAGGGATGGACTCCAGAGACACTGAGGCAGGTCCTCAGTGACTGAAGCACGTGGTCTAGGTTGGGCAAACAAGAGAGTGGAGGGAGAGGAGGAGTAGATTTTCCAGGACAAGGAATAGGGCCCTGCAGGACATTCAGCTGGCAGATGTCTCAGAGAAAGGTTGGATCCCGAGTTTAGATCTGGGCATGCTCGGCTTGTAAGGGGTAGTGGGATTATAGGGATGAATGAGGCCATGTGGAGAGAGGAGTCAAGGAAAAGAGCCAAGGCTAGAATCCTGGGGGTGCTCATATTGAAGGTGGAAATAGAGAGAGCTGCCAGTCAGAGGTAAGAAGCTGTCATCAAAAAGAAAGGGGAGAATCTGGAAAGAGTGTGTCTTTGAGTCCCATGAAGAATTTCAGCGAGGAAGGGTAACCAACAAGGTCGGATTCTGCAGTGAATTCAAGTAGGTTAAGGACTGGAAAGAAGCTACTGGAACTGGCAGCTAGGACACCTGTGGTGACCTCTCAGCAATTTCAGTGGAAGGGTGAAGGCAAAGGGCAGACTGCAGGAACCTGAGAGAGGAGGGCAGGTGCAGATGGGAGCTCAGAGTGCAGAACTCTCCCCAGATGCTGGGGGGTGAAGGATGGAGAGAGAGCCCGCAGATGAAGGGGGAAACATCTAAGGAAAGGGAGGTGTTTTTTAAAGAGGGGTAGACCTGAATAAGATTAGGGTCTGAGTGAGATAAACTCATGGGTAAAGATGGAGATAAAGGGACAAAGGGAATACTTGATAGAAGAAGATCAGTCATGAGGCAGCCAGGAGTGGGAGCAACGGCACAGCAGGCGAGTGGCTTTGAAGGGGGTGTAGGGACTTCCAGAGGGTGGAGGTTGGGAGGGAAGGATGGGTAAACACACAGGGAAGTCTGGAGATTAAGAGGACTGCATGCCGTACAATGGCACAGAGGGATCTGGGCTGGCGTGGGGTTGGTGATGGAGAGCGCCATGAACTCCAGTGTAGCTTGACAATGGCTGCATTAGGAGCCCCAGCCTGAAGGGGTGCAGTCAGAACTCCGGAGGCCTGGGAACTGAGGGGACTGAGCCCCAGGAGGGGGCAGTGTGGAGGCAGGAGCCGGTGCCAAATCCAAGGAGCAGACGCTCCAGGGGGTCACAATCCCTGCTCTGTCAGGGCCCTGCAGCTGCACCTCCTGACCCCAGATCTTCAAGATGCCATTTGGTCTCTGACAAGGGAGACGGGAGAGCGTGCAAGCCTGCAGGTGTCTGTGTTCTCTGTCAAATGAGAGGCCAGGTCCTCCAATCAGGACAGAAGGCCCAGGGGTAGGGTAGGAACTTGAAGAAGAATTATAAAGATCTGGAGCAGCCTTTACGAAAGGAGGTCGGTGACGGGGTGCGGTGGCAGTCTCAGAGTGCCTGGGCCAGGGAGCAGCCTGGCCCCCACTTGGCACTGTAAAGTCTGTTACCCAAGTGCACACACATCTCTTTTTCCACATCTTGACTCTTGGCTCACCTCCACTTTTGCAATATGCAAGCACATAAAGCCAATGAAACTCCCTATCCTGCCCTTCCTCGGCATGGCACCCCATAGATTTCACGCTTCCGTATCCAGTTGGAACAACTCCCTGGTCACCCTTCTCCTGGCATGGTTTTCATCCATTATTGATTGCACCTAGTGTCTATCTTTTGGGCCCCTGGTTTCCTCTTCTCTCTGTGGTTGGCGCTGATGCCGACTCACTCAACCTCGCTATTGCTCCCGGGCTCTCAGGACCCAGCCCGTGATGTCAGCCATGTTAGATAATGTCCATCGGGGATTTAGAAATGCAACCTTTCTTTGGAGTTAGATTACAACTGTTTGAAAATAGTTCTATTTCCTATATCATATGAATTCCCAATCCCTGGATTAAGAGAATTTTTAAATTATCTGGTTAATCCTGACTATTGCAGAAATTAACTAAATTTCTACCAGGCTTACAACTCCAAAATCAGCGATAATGAATGTGTCATTGATGACCAAATTTAAAAAGGGAAGAAACATAGAAATAACACGTTGCAAATCTGAGTTGTGAGAATGGTTTTCTTATTTTAAAATGTACATTACTTTAACTATATAATTTAAGTATATTAAAAATCAAAATATATTAAAATATGTGTATAGTAGTTGATTGTTTAATGTGTTTAGTTAGAGAAGAATTATATTCAGAATTATTATTAATTCTTGCTGTACTATCATCTACATAGTTATTCTAAATCATCTTTTTCCTTATAACCCTATGTTGGAAACTATCAATCTGCGACAGCTATTAAATCAAGTCCAAACACTTCACTTCCACCCACATGAAAAAAGATGGATTCACCGTGACAGAAATAGCAGTGTCACTGCTGATGTGAACACCGTGAGTCACCAGAAAATAACAAGGTAAGAAGAATCGTACCCAGCACAGATGTGGTCGCTCGCGGGCCACATGGGGGCTTCTACTTCCCATAAGGGCACAGGCAATGGAAAGCCTTGCCTGTAACATACACAACTAGAAAAATAAAACGCACGTTTTTAAAAGAAATTGGGAAACATTTCTTTTGAAAAATTTTTTTAAAAAGAACCAAGCAAACTGCTGTACCTTTGCTGTACAAACTATGTTTCAAAGAAACCAAATAGTCCATGGCAGAAAATTATCCTTAATAGAGGAATTCCAGCACATAAATGCAGAAGGAATGATGGAATTTTTTCGAGTCACCTTTTTGCAACTCCTAATAAAACAATGTTTGTAGGCAAGTATTAGGGAAAGGTTGATGGAGACTTCATACTTCCCGCATTAAGCTCACAGCAACTGAACCCGAGCAAGTGATGAACAGGAGACGGCTCAGACATTACGTGTCTTCGGAGGGAAGGCAATGGAAATACACCATCTCCAATGAAGGGGATTTGCACAAAAGCAAAAACAAACACAAAACACCTTGAATTTGCTCCAGCCTCTAGAGAGAACCATTGGTCTACAGGAAATACACGGAATAGAGGAACACGTCAAACATCACCACAGGAATGCGATTAGACAAATCCAAAATTTGGAAAATTCTACAGAATCAAGGCTTTTCGACAAATAAATGGCAAGAACGAAAGCGGAGGGATTGTTAGAGATTATAAGACTCATCAACCAAATGCAATGTATGGCCCTTGTTTGGATCCTGATTAGAATAAACCAATAGTAAAAAGACATTTAGGAGACAATCATGGAAATTTGAACAATGTGTATCAGATGATATTAAAGAATCATTGTTAATGTTAGGATAATGGTTTCATGGTTGTGTGGAAGAAAGGGAAGGGAGTCCTTATCTGCAAGAGATAATATCAAAGCCCTTGCAGACAAAATAATATGATGTCTGAAATTTGTTTTGAAATAATTCAGTAGGGGTGAGGTGGAGAGGAGGGGAACCATTTGCAGAGGAGGGATAGGTAAAGCCAGGTTGGCCAGATGCTAATGGATAATACATACACAGGGGTCCGTTTCTTGTATTCTCTTTTTTGTTGAAATTTCTTAATAGAAAATCCGTTTTAAAAATTGCCTAAACTGGTGATCAGCACCCTGAAAAGGCAGTTCCAGAGTAACTTAAGCCTGGCTGTGCTCCATCCACGGGCTCTTCTCCTGTGTCCCAACCTTCTCCATCAAGGCAACTACTCCTCTTATTTCCAGTGTCCCCAAAAGACACTTTGAGCCAATTGGCCATCGTCTTTGTCTCTGTATACTCAGTCTCCTGCCTCTCCTGCCTCTTTTTACTCTGTCCTAGCCCTAACCCACCCTCCCTCATTAGGTCCATATTTACAGATTTTAGGCCAAGAACGTGACTTCTTTGGCAATCACCTTCTTGCCAGCCTCAGTGGCAGCCCACTCCACACACAGCCACTCTTCCTGTCCCCACTTTTTCTTGGGTGGGACCAGGGAGTTCCAGGCCAAGCAGTGGTTCACAGGGCTCCTCACTCTGGTCTCCCCTCCTAACTGTAGAGAGGAACACCTGTGACCCTCCCCTCCATTACACGGTGGAGGACTGGAATAAGCAATCTGCGCTCTCTCCAGTGGCTTACTTGGTCCTTCCCTCAGAGGAAGACGAAGCGGATTGGGCAGGGACAAGGATGCATGTTGAGCTTTCCCTTCACCACTTTTACCACTTTTCCAAAAAGTCCATACTGGACCTGCCTTTCCTGCATTCTTTTTGTTCTACCAACAAATGGGAAATTGTGGCAACCAAGAAATCCTCCTGCCACTGGGTTTTAAAAGTCACTTATTACACTGATTATAACAATGGACTGAAACATTCTGCATGCACTGCTTTCCCCACAGATGAATCCTGTCTGGATTTGAGAGATAGAAGGCCTATGCTACGGCCTCAGGTGAGTTTTGTGTCTGTGCACTGTTGCGTAGAACTGTGGTAGAAAAGCGGGTAACAGGACCTGACAATCTCTAATATAAACCAAACTTTTCTTCTGCTTCTTGCCTAATAACCCGTCTTTAGGAAAGGCCCACTGCTGGCCCTGATTTCAGGTCACCAAAGATTGACAACATGTCATTAGAAACTAAATATTGTACACGATGAACCTAAACCATCTTATACCACATACCCAGGAAGCTCTCAGAAGCCAACCAGAAGAGGTTTCCACCAACCAAAGACAGGAGGCTGTGAGCTGCATAAGAATAATAACTACCAGGGATTGAAACACACCAAATAGTCATAAGTTTATAATGATACTAACACACAAACAAAAACTAACTAATTACTCACTGTTAGAGAATGCTAAGAAACCAAATCATTATTTTGAAAATTGATAAATAAAGAAAATGCTTGAACCTTTATGCCCTCCACCACACTCTTCATGTCACCTGAAATCTTCTCTTAACTAATGGCACCTTGTCACTTGGGCCAAAACCTTATGGTCTTCCTTGATGCTTCTTTTTCTCCATTCATGTCCAGTGGGATCAGGAAATCCTTTTGGTTCTACCTTCCAAATGGATCCCAAATCCAACCACTTCTCACCACATCCACAATGATCACTCTGGTCTGAGAGGTCATCTCCCATGAGACAGCCCACTAACTGGTTCCACACCATTCAAAGGCTACTCTTCACATTTAGCAAATACCCAAAGTCCTTTTCCCAGCCTACACCGCCCTTCATGTTCTGGGCCCTGCCTGCCTCTCCACCCCCAACTCCTGCTTCTCTCTCTTCACTCAAGCCACCACAGTCTCGGCGGCCTCCTTGCTGTTCCCTCGGGTGCCAAAGCTTGGCACTTGATGTCCTCTCTGCAGGGCACACTCTTCCTCAATGCTCCCTCACTTCTTTTAGGTCACTGTTGAAATGTCACCCCTGAGAGAGGACTTCCCATTTCACTCCCGGTAGCACGGCACCCATCAGCCTCTCACCCCTCATGCTGCTTTGTTTGTCTTCACAGAGCTTTTTGCTACATGACGTATATATCTATTGATTTGTTGCCTGTCTCCCCAACTAGAATTCAAGTTCCATAAGGGCAGGGGCTTTCCTTTGTTTACTAGAGCAGTTCCTAGCACAGAGTATGACGAAGTAAAGGTTTACTGAATGAATGAAGTTAAAATGACATGTACACTCTTTCCATGAAGTCCTGGAGGTCACTAGTTTGGGAAAACAGGCGTCCTTATTCCCAGAAACCCAACAAGTACCTGGACTCAACCTCATTATGCAATTTTAAAAGATTTACTATATAGAGAAAATATTTATATTCATCATTCAGCAGATATTTACTGAGTGCTTTGTCCTGGGCAGGTGTCCTTAATGCTATGAACCCTACAAGGCAGATGTGATTCCTGCCATTTCAGAGCTGGCAACAGAGGCACCAACACATCGGATGACTTTTCTCAGGTCACATATCCTGTACCTGGAACAGCTGGAATCCAAAAGCAGGCCCATTCTTTCTCCTAAGCCATGCTATAAAGCTATTTTAGCATGAACCTCAAGCCATCTCATTCTGGAATGTTCCCTCTTACCCAGTAATGGCAGCCATACTGCCAGTGTGAGCACAAAATTCATTTGTGGTTCATCCTGTCACTGGCTCTATGAAATGCCATGGACAGAGCTGGCTGTTCTCTGCAATGATCCCAAGGCACTTTGCTTCCCTTGCTGAACAGCTATCACTTGGTGTAATGGTCTCCTTGTCTTTCGTGCTATTCGACTAAAATCTCTCAAGGACAAGGACTGTGTCTCATATTCATTTTGGCATCTCCAGTGCCCAGAACAGTGTCTGGCACATAGTGGGAATTCAATAAACGTTGACTGAATGAGCAAATGAACTGCATTAGGAAACACATTCACATCCCAAGAGGCTGGTAGTGGAACAGATGGTCAGTTGGCCTCTTTTTCTGGCTTTAGTGAGCATTCTTCACTTCTTGTTTACATGTTTATTTCCCCAGTTCCTACTTCTTTGCTGGAATATTTGTGACATTTCCTGCTAACTGTTCTGTGGGACAGTGGCTCATTCTCACTCATCACCTTCCTCCAAGTGAGAATTGTTCAGAATGAAAGTACACCTCTTGAATTTAGACTCTGTCCATCGTGTGCTTTGTGGGCTCCATTTCAGAGCAGCCAGAGGGTTCTCATTTCTGTTTGACAGGAAATAATCTCTGAGGCTCAAATTTGGTGCCTCCTGGAGCTAACCCAATCGAATACTTCAGTACACACTGTCATGGGCCTTTAGAAAGCTCAAGTAATCAATGGAATGCAAATTTTAAAAAATCAATGGAGTAGAAAAAGGATCCAAGATGGCGCCATGAGTAGTCCTCTTTGTCTCTCCCCCTTCGAGTCTACAATTATTTGGACACTCATCGCTTAACAAAGGATATCCAGACAGCATCTCAGGACGTCTGAGAGACCCATGCGACTATACATCGGAAGGCGGACGGACTTCCCTCCGGGAGGATGTGGAGATAGGTGAAAACTCTCCGACCCCAACCGAACAGCCTAGTACCTGCAAGCGGCTTTCTTCCAATGGACACCCCCAGAAGATCAACACACACCTAGGGCAGGAGCGAGCACACAACAGAGGAGCGATGGTGGAAACAGGTGACCAGAACCCTACCTAAACCCCCGCAATTACTCCTAAATGCAGAGGGAAACTCTAGAGTTACACACCTGAGCCCGCGGGGAGAGTCTCTCCCCGCCATTGGCAGGGAGATCCCGCCTGGTGTCCATGGCGCCCAGAGGGTCCCAGAGAGAATCACTGAGGGTACGGAGGCCCCCCGGCTGCCACTGCCTGCATGGTGGGGAAAGGGATTGCCGGAGATCTCAGAGAGGACTAGGGCTGGGTGTAGCTCCAGAGGCCGGCTCTGCGCCCCGGAGGGGAAGCTCCAGAGTTCCGCCCGGGCAGCAGACAAAACTCTCTGTCTGCTATTAGCGGAGGGGCCATTCCCAGCATCCACAACTCCGGGAAAGTCCCGGAGAGAATCCCAGAGGGCGAGATGACCCCCAGCTGCCATTGCCCACCCCATGGGGCTAGGGATTGCTGGAGATCTTGGAGAGGACTGGGGCTGGGTGAAGATCCAGAGGCCAGCTCTGCGCCCCGGAGGGGAAGCTCCAGAGTTCCGCCCGGGCAGCAGACAAAACTCTCTGTCTACCATTAGCGGAGGGGCCACGCCCAGCATACACAACTCCGGGAAAGTCCCAGAGAGAATCCCAGAGGGCGAGGCGACTCCCAGCTGCCGTTGCCCGCCCCGTGGAGCTAGGGATTGCCGGAGATCTTGGAGAGGACTGGGGCTGGGGGGAGCTCCAGAGGCCAGCCCTGCGGCCCAGAGGGGAAGCTCCAGAGTTCTGCCCAGGCAGCAGACAAAACTCTCTGTCTGCTATTAGTGGAGGGGCTACGCCCAGCATCCACAACACTGGGAGGGTCCCGGAGACGAGAATATCAGGCAGGGCAGCAGCTGACCAGCTATCACTGAAATCAGGATCTCCGGCTATCCCCCAGACAGGGCAAAGGGCTCCCCGAGTTCCTGGGGAACAGGACTGGGGTGGGTGGAGTTCCAGCGACCCAGCTCCGTAGCCTAGGGGGAAACCCTACAGGCTCACAGCAGCCTCAGGGAAAGCCTCTGCACAGCACTAGTAGAGAGCACCCATCTGGCAGCCACAAGGCTGGAAGACCCCGGGACAAAAGTAGCATAGCTAGGTGAGCTAACCACAGACTGCAGAAGATGCCAATAGCTCTGCTGCGACCCATAGTGGACAAGTGAGATTTTGTGGGTGCCGACAGTGACAGAGCAGCAAATATAAGTGATCCTACCCCCTGGCCACTGGAAAAGCCCATAACACCGTTGCAGACCCCAAGGAGGGAGCACGTCTAGGTGGGCTGCAACAGTAGGCACCAGCAGCCTGAAGCCCCCCCGTGACAGCCCCCACGGCAGAAGAGGGAATCCAAAGGACCACTGTGACTACGAGGAGGGACCCAGGCCCAGTTAGCAACTGCGGATAGGGTTCCTGGTTGGTGCAGTATAAACAGCTGCTCCCCCACCACAGCAGCAGAAACAAGTGGAAGGAGCAACTAAACTCTATGCGGAGGCACAAATCAACAATATCAAGCAATATGAAAAAATACATTAAATCTCCAGAACAGAAGGAAAATAACAAATACACAGAAAACAATCCCAAAGAAAATGAGATATATAACCTAAATGATGATGACTTCAAAACAGCCAGCATTAAAATACTCAATGAGTTAAGAGAGAATTCAGATAGACAACTCAACAAGTTCAGGAGCTATGTCACAAAAGAGTTTGATACGATAAAGAAGAACCAAACAGAAATACTGGAAATGAAGAACACAATAGAGGAGATTAAGAAAAATCTAGATGCACTGAACAGTAGGGCCGATAATATGGAGGAAAGAATTAGCAATTTGGAAGATGGCAATATAGAATTGCTGCAGGCAGAGGAGGAGAGAGAAGTAAGACTAAAAAGAAATGAAGAAACTCTCCGAGAATTATCAGACACAATTAGGAGATGCAATGTGAGGATTATAGGTATACCAGAGGGAGAAGAGAAGGACAAAGGGGCAGAAAGCCTGTTCAAAGAAATAATGGCTGAGAACTTCCCAAATCTGGTGAGAGAGATGGATCTTCAGGTGACAGAAGCCAACAGATCTCCAAACTTTATCAATGCAAGAAGACCAACCCCACGGCATATAGTAGTGAAGCTAGCAAAAGTCAACGACAAGGAGAAAATACTAAGGACAGCCAGGCAAAAGAAACTAACCTACAAAGGAACCCCCATCAGGCTATCAGCAGATTTCTCAGCAGAAACTTTACAGGCTAGAAGAGAGTGGAATGATATATTCAAAAATCTGAAGGACAAAAACCTACAGCCGAGAATTCTCTACCCAGCGAAAATATCCTTCAAATACGATGGAGAAATAAAAACTTTCCCAGATAAACAAAGATTAAGGAAGTTCATTGCCACAAAACCTCCTCTTCAGGAAATCCTCAGGAAAACCCTCATTCCTGAAAAATCCAAAAAAGGAAAGGGGCTACAAAACCAAGAGCAGAGGAGATAAGTAGAAGGACAACAACAGAGAGTAGCAGCTCTACATCAGAACAGACTAAACCATGGGACGAGAAACAAAGGAAATTGAAGAAAACCGGAAAACAAGACATAAAATGGTAGTGGTAGGCCCCCACATCTCAATAATCACTCTAAATGTGAATGGATTGAACTCCCCAATCAAAAGACAGAGAGTGGTAGGATGGATCAAAGAACAAGACCCAACAATATGCTGCCTCCAGGAAACACACCTCAGCCCCAAAGACAAACACAGACTCAGAGTGAAGGGATGGAAGACAATACTCCAAGCTAATAATGAACAAAAGAAAGCAGGTGTCACTATACTAATATCAGACAAGGCAGACTTCAAAGCACAACAGATAAAGAAAGACAAAGAGGGACAGTATATAATGATAAAAGGGACTCTCCACCGAGAAGACATAACACTTATAAATATATACGCACCCAACACAGGAGCACCAAAATTTGTAAAGCAACTCTTAATAGATCTAAAAGAAGACATCAACAACAATACAATAATAGTAGGGGACCTCAACACCCCATTAACACCAATGGACAGAACATCCAGACAGAAAATCAACAAGGAAATAATAGAATTAAATGAAAAATTAGACCAGATGGACTTAATAGATATATATAGAACACTTCATCCAAAAACAGCAGGTTACACATTCTTCTCAAGTACACATGGAACATTCTCAAGGATTGACCATATTTTGGGAACCAAAGCAAACATCAATAAATACAAGAGAGTTGAAATAATATCAAGCATCTTTTCTGATCATAATGCTATGAAACTAGAAATCAACTACAAGAAAAAAGCAGAGAAAGGTGCAAAACTGTGGAGACTAAACAACATGCTTCTGAACAAACAATGGATCATTGAAGAAATTAAAGAAGAAATCAAATATTATCTGGAGACAAGTGAAAATGAGAACACGACATACCAAATCATTTGGGATGCAGCAAAAGCAGTCCTAAGAGGGAAATTTATCGCAATACAGGCTCACCTCACTAAACAAGAAAAAGCTCGCATAAGCAACCTCAAACGACACCTAACAGAACTAGAACAAGAAGAACAAACAAAGCCCAGAATCAGTAGAAGAAGGGAAATAATAAAAATAAGAGCAGAAGTAAACGATATTGCAACAAAAAAGACAATAGAAAGGAACAATGAAACAAAGAGTTGGTTCTTTGAAAAAATTAACAAAATCGACCAACCTTTAGCCAGACTCACCAAGAAAAGAAGAGAGAAATCGCAAATAAATAAAATTAGGAATGAGAGAGGAGAAATCACAACAGATACCAATGAAATACAAGGGATCATAAGAGAATACTATGAAAAACTATATGCCAACAAATTGAACAACCTGGAAGAAATGGACAAATTCCTAGACTCCTACAATCTCCCCAAACTGAATCAGGAAGAAATGGAGAATCTGAATAGGCCAATCACAAGTAAGGAAATAGAAACGGTAATCAAAAACCTCCCCAAAAATAAGAGTCCAGGACCAGACGGCTTCTCTGGAGAATTCTACCAAACATTCAAAGAAGACTTAATACCTATTCTTCTCAAACTGTTCCAGAAAATTGAGAAAGATGGAGTACTCCCCAACACATTCTATGAAGCCAACATCACTCTGATCCCCAAACCTGACAAGGACAACACAAAGAAGGAGAACTGCAGGCCGATATCACTGATGAACATAGATGCAAAAATCCTCAACAAAATTTTGGCAAACCAAATACAGCAATACATCAAAAAGATTATACACTATGATCAAGTGGGATTTATACCAGGGACACAGGGATGGTTCAACATCCGCAAGTCAATCAACGTGATACACTACATCAACAAAATGAAAAACAAAAACCACATGATCACCTCAATAGATGCAGAGAAAGTATTCGACAAGATCCAACACCCATTTATGATAAAAACCCTCAATAAAATGGATATAGAAGGAAAGTACCTCCACATAATGAAGGCCATATATGACAGACCCACAGCCAACATCATACTCAATGGACAAAAACTGAAAGCCATCCCTCTGAGGACAGGAACAAGACAAGGGTGCCCACTTTCACCACTCCTATTCAACATAGTACTGGAGGTGTTGGCCAGAGCAATTCGGCAGGAAAAAGAAATAAAAGGAATCCAAATAGGTAACGAAGAAGTAAAACTCTCACTGTTTGCAGACGACATGATCTTATATATAGAAAACCCCAAAGAATCCATAGAAAAACTATTAGAAATAATCAACAACTACAGCAAAGTAGCAGGGTATAAAATCAACATACATAAATCAGTAGCATTTCTATACACTAACAATGAACTAACAGAAAAAGAACTCAAGAACTCAATCCCATTCACAATCGCAACGAAAAGAATAAAATACCTTGGGATAAACTTAACCAAGGAAGTGAAGGATCTATACAATGAAAACTACAAGACTTTCTTGAAAGAAATTGACGACGACATAAAGAGATGGAAAGACATTCCATGCACATGGATTGGAAGAATAAACATAGTTAAAATGTCCATACTACCTAAAGCAATCTACAGATTCAATGCTATCCCAATTGGAATCCCAAGAACATTCTTTACAGAAATTGAACAAAGAATCCTAAAATTCATATGGGACAACAAAAGACCACGAATTGCTAAAGCAATCCTGAGCAAGAAAAACAAAGCCGGCGGAATCACAATCCCCGATTTCAAAACATACTACAAAGCTACAGTGATCAGAACAGCATGGTACTGGTACAAAAACAGGTCCACAGATCAATGGAACAGAATTGAAAGCCCAGAGATAAAACCACACATCTATGGACAGCTAATCTTCGACAAAGGAGCAGAGGGCCTACAATGGAGAAAAGAAAGTCTCTTCAACCAATGGTGCTGGGAAAACTGGACAGCCACATGCAAAAGATTGAAAATTGACCATTCTTTTTCACCACACACCAAAATAAACTCAAAATGGATCAAAGACCTAAAGATTAGGCCTGAAACAATAAGTCTTCTGGAAGAGAATATAGGCAGTACACTCTTTGACATCAGTTTCAAAAGAATCTTTTCGGACACTATAACTCCTCAGTTGAGGGAAACAATAGAAAGAATAAACAAATGGGACTTCATCAGACTAAAGAGCTTCGTTAAGGCAAGGGAAAACAGGATTGAAACAAAAAAACAGCTCACTAATTGGGAAAAAATATTTACAAGCCACTTATCCGACAAAGGGTTAATCTCCATAATATACAAAGAACTCACATGGCTTAACAACAAAAAAACAAACAACCCGATCAAAAAATGGGCAGAGGACATGAACAGACATTTCTCAAAAGAAGATATGAATATGGCCAATAGACACATGAAAAGATGTTCATCATCACTAATCATCAGGGAAATGCAAATCAAAACTACACTAAGATATCACCTTACCCCCGTTAGATTGGCAAAAACATCCAAAACCAAGAACGACAAATGTTGGAGAGGTTGTGGAGAAAGAGGAACCCTCATACACTGTTGGTGGGAATGCAAACTGGTACAGCCACTATGGAAAACGGTATGGAGATTTCTCAAAAAGTTAAAAATAGAAATACCCTATGACCCAGCCATCCCATTACTGGGTATCTACCCTAAGAACCTGAAATCAGAAATCCCAAGAGTCCCTTGCACCCCTATGTTCATCGCAGCATTATTTACAATAGCCAAGACGTGGAACCAGCCTACATGCCCAGAAACTGATGATTGGATAAAGAAGATATGGTATATATACACAATGGAATACTACTCAGCCATAAAAAAAAGACAAAATTGGCCCATTCACAGCAACGTGGATGGACCTCGAGGGTATTATGTTAAGTGAAATAAGCCAGTCAGAGAAAGACGAACTCTATATGACTCCACTCATAGGTGGAAGTTAGTATATTGGCAAGGAGATCTGATCGGTGGTTACCAGGGAAAAGGGGGGGGTGGGGGGAGGGCACAAAGGGGGAAGTGGTACAACTGAAATCTCACAAGGTTGTAATCTATCATAACATTAATAAAAAAAATCAATGGAGTATTATTTTTTGCCTATCAAACTGGCAAAATCAAAGACAAATCTATGCTGATGTGGGTTTGGGATATGAGAACAAACTTTCTCTGCGATAGCTTAAAAACACATTAACAATGAGCTGAAAAATAGGTCCGCAGCTCTTCAAAGTTGACCCAACAGTTCCACTTCTAGGAATGTATTCTAAGCAAAGAATTAAATTAAGATGCAACCACCTGGATGTTCATCACATTTTATTATAATAGAGAAAAACTGAAAATTATTTAATTGACCAGGAATAAGGAATTAATTAAATCAATTAAGGTACATCCCAACAATTAGATACTATTCAGTGGTTTAAATTTGTATTTTGGGTGGAATACAATAACTCGGCAAGAGTGTTTGTGATGGATTAAAGTGCATGCTACGTAACAGCACATGTCATATGAGCCTCTATCTGATAAATATTTGTTGTGGTTCTTTCTCTCCTCCCCAATAGCACCTGACTTCTTCCTGGAGCATGTTCTCACCTGAGTTGGGTGTAGGGGAGGGTGCAGCTGGTTGGATGATTCCCGCCTTCCAGGCGGATGCCTCGGAGGCAGGCCTCCCCAGCTCCCACTGTCTCTCCGAGGACTCCGCCCTGAGCAGTGCAAGGCAGCCCGTGCAGCCACACCCTTGACAGGCTGGGCCAGCCATGAGATGGCTGCTCTGTCCTGCCCCCTGCTTCTGTGCCCTGGGAGCCTGCTTGGCTCCTGTCTGCCCCAAGCCTGGCCACTGGCTCCTGTGGGCTCTGTGCATAGCCTGTCCTCAGACGAGGTGACTTCCAGTGAATCCCCTTCTGCTTCAGTTAAACAGGCTGTGTGTCCTTACGGTCAAGAATCCCAACTGATGGATTCCATAGTGATATTCTGAAGAAGTTACATAGAGGTACATATTCTTGGGCTTTCTCTTCTTTTTTTGCTTACTGGTATTTTCCAATTTCTCTTTAGTAGCTGTGTATTACTTTAAAAATACTGTAATGATTCTTAGACTATTTTACATTTCACATTGTTTTTCCAAAAGATGCTTTCTCTGGAGATTCTCTAAAACAGTCCTCTTGAAAGTGAGATGTGTGCCCTGCAGGTGCACAAAATCATTCCTCAGGGTGCAGGAAGAAAATTAGAATTTCTATTCTGATTTATATGTTATCTTCAAAATTAGAATTAGATCTTACCAAAATGTAATACGGATGGACACTAGCATCTTCACTGGCTCCG
The DNA here is from genome assembly GCF_037783145.1 of Equus przewalskii. Taxonomy (NCBI): domain Eukaryota; kingdom Metazoa; phylum Chordata; class Mammalia; order Perissodactyla; family Equidae; genus Equus; species Equus przewalskii. The sequence goes on along the minus strand of NC_091861.1, from coordinate 4,717,084 downwards.
TGTGTCACACAGTCCTGTGTCAGGAAGGCAGGCAGGTGTGCCAAGGGCTGCACGGGGGCCTTCACTCCCATGCACACTTTCCCCTCACTTAGTGCAGGGTCATTACTAAATTTACGGGGCCCAGTGAAGTGGACGATTCACAGATGTTACCCAGTTCTAACAAAACTAGCCCTCATAAACTGATAAGAGGCTTAGAAAGTTTCCTACAAAGTAACCTGGCATTGCAGACAGTACTAATACTGTAAGCAGACGTGAACATAATACCCTTAAAAAAATGACGGAGCTAACGATTCTACTCCTACTGTGAGCTCTTTGTCAGCCATATTACAAGGTAAAAACAAGGACAGTCTCATCTGATTTGATGAGAAGTAACTAAAAAATATTGTAAATGATCAAGAAGAGTAGTTGGAAAGTAGATTTACCTTTACTATCATTGACAATGAACTTTGCCTAAGTGAATATCACGCCTTGGGCTGGTAACCAGGCTTAGAATGGAGCCAGCACAGCCAGCAAGAGATTTAAAAACTAAGCATCAGAACACTAAAACAAACCTGGACTTTTTTAAGCTATACTTAAAGTCAGGGGATACTCAATCCATACTTTAATAAATGTCATAAACTTAGTGATAAACGGTTAGAAGCCCCTTTCACAATTTCTTCCTAAGTAGCTGAAGACGTAAGAGGGAAGTGCAAGAGATACGTGGCACTTTCTGCAGCCAACACAAACAACTATGTCCTGAATTTCAGCATGTGCTATTGTATCTTACCTCCTTCTCCAAAGAACAGGAGATGGCACCACATTTTCAACTTTGTGATTTTTTTTTTAGAAAAATAAAACACCATTTCCTCAAATAAATAAGAGAGTTTTCTCCAGTAGCTGAGATGAATAATTCATGCTGCTCTAAAAGCACCATGGCTGATAGCAAATTTTAAAACAGAAGCAAGGCCCACCAATCCCACTTCTGGGTGCATAACTGGAAGCAGGGTCTCAAAGAGATATTGCACACCCATGCTTATAGCAGCACTGTTCACAATAGCGAAGAAGGGTAAGTAACTCAAATATCTACCGATGGATGAATGGATAAATAAAATCTGGTATGTACATACAATGGAGTATTAGTCAGGCTTTAGAAGCAAGGAAATCCTCTCACATGCTACAACATGGGTGAACCTTGAGGACATTATGCTAAGTGAAATAAGCCAGTCACCAAAAGACAAATACTGCATGATTCCACTTGTTTGAGGTATCTAACGTAGTCAGACTCATAGAAACAGAAGAATGGTGGTTGCTAGGGGCTGCGGGAAAGAGGAGTTGTTTAACGGTATAGCATTTCAGAATTGCAAAGTGAAAAGGTTCTGCAGATCCATTTCACAACCATGTGAACACACTAACACTATTGAACTGCACACTTAAAAATGCTTGAGATGGTAAATTTCATGCTGTTTTTTACCGCAATTTTTTTTAAAAAGACAGATGGGGCCAACCTGGTGGTACAGCAGTTTCGCATGTTCCGCTTCTCGGCAGCCAGGGGTTCGCTGGTTTGGATCCTGGGTGCGGACATGGCACCGCTTGGCATGCCATGCTGTGGCAGGCGTCCCACATATAAAGCAGAGGAAGATGGGCATGGATGTTAGTTCAGGGCCAGTTTTCCTCAGCAAAAAGAGGAAGATTGGCAGTAGTTAGCTCAGGGCTAATCTTCCTTAAAAATAAATAAATAAATAAAAATAAAAAATAAATAAGGGAGACAAAACACCTACTAAAACCTCCTAATTTCACATTCTAGAAATAAACCTAACAGTTTATAATTAATAGCACCATAATAGCAAATCTCCTGGTATCCAGCACTTCACGTGGCTCAGCAGCCTCATCCCACAGATTAATTAAATTATTACCTGCCTATTTTTCCACACTCTGATTGTCCATACCCAGACAGAGGCTCTCTCTCTCCTTTCCACTTTCCCTCCTGCTCCCCTTCTACCATCCCACCCTAGCTGGTTTCCTATAAATAATAATTGATATCATACCCTATAACCTTTAAAGATTATTCATTTTAAAAATTTTATTGAGGTCATAATAGTTTATAACACGGAAATTTCGGTTGCACATTATTTGTCAGTCACCATATAAATGTGCCCCTTTACCCCTTATGTCCAACCCCCAACCCCTTTCCCCTCTGGTAACCACTAGTCTGTTCTCTTTGTCCATGTGTTTATCTTCCACATGAGTGAAATCATACAGTGTTTGTCTTGCTAATTTTGCTTGCCATAATGCCCTCAAGGTACATCCACATTGTTGCAGATGGGACGATTTTGTCTTTTTTATGGCTGAGTAGTATTCCACTGTATATATACCACATCTTCTTTATCCGTTCATCAGTCGATGGGCACTTGGGTTGCTTCCACATCTTGGTGATTGCGAATAATGCTTCAATGAACATAGGGGTGTGTAAGTCTCTTTGAATTGTTGATTTCAAGTTTTTTTGGATAAATACCCAGTAGTGGGATAGCTGGATTGTGTATTTCTATTTTTGACTTTTTGAGAAATCTCCATACTGTTTTCCATAGAGGCTGCACCAGTTTGCATTCCCACCAGCAGTGCATGAGGGTTCTCTTTTCTCCACATCCTCTCCAACATTTGTTATTTTTTGTCTTTGTAATTATAGCCATTCTAACAGGCATAAGGTGATATCTTAGTGTAGTTTTGATTTGCATTTCCCTAATGATTAGTGATGTTGAACATCTTTTCCTATGCCTGTTGGCCATCTGTATATCTTCTTTGGAAAAATGCCTGTTCATATCCTCTGCCCATTTTTTAATTCGGTTGTTTGTTTTTTTGTTGTTGAGTTGTATGAGTTCTTTATATATTTTGGAGATTAACCCCTTGTCAGATATATGATTTGCAAATATTTCCTCCCAGTTGGTGGGTTGCCTTTTCATTTTGTTCATGGTTTCCTTTGCCTTGCAGAAGCTCTTTAGTCTGATGAAGTGCCATTTGTTCATTTTGTCTTTTGTTTCCCTTGCCTGAGTAGACATGGTATTCAAAAAGATCCTTCCAAGACCAATGTCAAAGAGTGTACCGCCTATATTTTCTTCTAGGAGTTACATGGTTTCAGATCTTACACTCAAGTCTTTAATCCATTTTGAGTTAATTTTTGTGTATGCCGAAGGATAATGGTCTACCTTCATTCTTTTGCATGTGGCTGTGCAGTTTTCCCAACACCATTTATTAAAGAGATTTTCCTTTCTCCATTGTATGTTCTTGGCTCCTTTGCTGAAGATTAGCTGTCCGTGGATGTGTGGTTTTATTTCTAGGCTTTCAATTGTGTTCCATTGATCTGTGTGTCTGTTTTAGTACCAGTACCATGCTGTTTTGATTACTCTAGCTTTGTACTATATTATAAAAGTCAGGGATGGTAATGCCTGCAGCTTTGTTCTTTTTTCTCAGGATTGCTTTAGTTATCTGGGGTCTTTTGTTGCCCCACATGAATTTTAGAATTCTTTGTTCTATTTCTGTGAAGAATGTCATTGCTATTTTGATTGGGATTGCACTGAATCTGTAGATTGCTTTAGGTAGTACACACATTTCAACTATGTTTATTCTTTCAATCCATGTGCATGGAATGTCTTTCCATTTCTTTATGTCATCACTGATTCCTTTTAATAATGTCTTATACTTTTTATTGCATAAGTCTTTCACCTCCTTGGTTAAATTTATTCCTAGATATTTTATTCTTTTGTTGCCAGTGTAAATGGGATTGTATTCTTGAGTTCTTTCTGTTAGCTTGTTATTAGAGTATGGAAATACAACTGATTTTTGTAAGTTTATTTTGTACCCTGCAACTTTGCTGTAGTTGTTGATTATTTCTAATAGTTTTTTGATGGATTCTTTATTGTATTCCCTCTATAAAATCACGTCATCTGCAAACAGCAAGAGTTTCATTTCCTCATTGCTAATTTGGATACCTTTTATTTCTTTTTATTGCCTAATTGCTCTAACCAAAATCTCCATTACTATGGTGAATAAGAGTGGTGAGAGTGGACACCCTTGTCTTATTCCTGTTCTCAGAGGGATGGCTTTCAGTTTTTCCCTGTTGGTATGATGTTGGCCATGGTTTTGCCATATATGGCCTTTATTATGCTGAGGTACTTTCCTTCTATACCCATTTTATTGAGTTTTTATCATAAATGGATGTTGGATCTTAAATGCTTTCTCTGCATGTATTGAGATGATCATGTGATTTTTATTCCTCATTTTGTTAATGTGGTATATTACATTGATTGATTTGCAGATGTTGAACCATCCCTGTGTCCTTGGTATATATCCCACTTGATCATGGTGTATGATCCTTTTAATCTATTGCTGTATTCAGTTTGCCAACATTTTTTTGAGGATTTTTGCATCCATGTTCATCAGTGACATTAGCCTGTAATTTTCCTTCTTTGTGTTGTCCTTGTCTGGCTTTGGGATAAGGGTGATGTTGGCATCGTAGAATGTGTTAGGAAGTGTTCTGTCTTCTTCAATTTTTTGGAATAGTTTGAGAAGAATAGGTATTAAATTTTCTTTGATGTTTGATAGAACTCTCCAGGGAAGCCATCTCATCCTGGACTTTTATTTTCTGGGAGGTTTTGATTACTGTTTCAATCTCTTGTAATTGGTCTATTCAGATTCTCTATTTCTTCTTGAATCAGTTTTGGGAAGTTGTATGAGTCTAAGAATTTATCCATTTCTTCTAGATTGTCCAATTTGTTGGCATATAGTTTTTCATAGTATTCTCTTATAATCCTTTCTATGTCTGTGGTATCCATTGTAGTTTCTCCTCTTTCATTTGTAATTTTATGTATTTTAACCTTCTCTCTTTTTTTGTTAGTGAGTCTGGCTAACGGTTTGTCAATTTTGTTTATCTTCTCAACCAACTAGCTCTTAGTTTCATTGATCCTTTCTACTTTCTTTTTTTTGGTTTCAATTTCATTTATTTCTGCTCTAATTTTTATTATTTCCCTCCTTCTGCTGACTTTGGGTTGCGTGTTCTTCTTTTTCTAGTTCTGTTAGGTGTAGTTTAAGATTGCTTATTTGAGATTTTTCTTGTTTGTTAAAGTGGGCCTGTATTGCTATGAATTTCCCTCTTAGGATCACTTTTGCTTTATCCCATACGAGTTGCTATGGTGTATTTTCATTTTCATTTGTCTCCAGCTATTTTTTGATTTCTCTTTTAATTTCTTCAATGATCCATTGGTTGTTCAGTAGCATGTTATTTAGTCTCCACATATTTGTCACTTTCCCAGCTTTTCTCTTGTAGTTGATTTCTAGTCATATCTTTTTGGTTGAAAAAGATGCTCGATATGATTTCAATCTTAAATTTATTGAGGCTTGCCTTGTTTGCTAACTTATGGCCTATCTTTAAGAATGTTCCAAGTGCACTTGAGAAGAATGTGTATACTGCAGTTTTTGGATGAAATGTTCTATATATGTCTATTAAGTCCATGTGGTCTACTCTTTCATTTAATTCCACTATATCTTTGTTGATTTTCTGTCTGGATGATCTATCCATTGATGTAAGTGGGATGTTAAAGTCCCCTACACTTATTGTGTTGCCATGAATATCTCCTTTTAGGTCTGTTAATAGTTGCTTTATGTACTTTGTTGCTCCTGTGTTAGGTGAATATATATTTGCAAGTGTTATGTCCTCTTGGTGGAGTGTCCCTTTTATCATTATATACTGCCCTTCTTTGTCACTCATTGCCTTTTTTATCTTGAAGTCTGCTTTTATACCTTGTCTGCTATAAGTATGGCAATATCTGCTTTCTTTTGTTTGCCATTAGCTTGGAGTATTGTCTTCCATCCCTTCACTCTGAGCCTGTGTTTGTTTTAGAGCTGAGATGTGTTTCCTAGAGGCAGCATGTTGTTGGGTCTTGTTTTTTGAATCCATCCAGCCACTCTGTGTCTTTTGATTGGAGAATTAAATTAACTTACGTTTAGGGTGATTATTGATACATGAGGGCTTAATGCTTCCATTTTATCACTTGTTTTCAGATTGTTCTGTATTTACCTTGTTTGTTGTCCCATGTATTTCGGACTGCCAATTCAGTTTGTTGGTTCTCTATGATGGTTTTCTCAGTTTTCTCTTTATCATTGGTGTCTCTGCTCTGATGTTTTTGCTTAGTTTTTATTGTCATGTTTGTATAAAATATCTCATAGATGAGATAGTCCATTTTCTTTTCTTTTCTTTCTTTTTTTTTTTTTTAAAGATTGGCACCTGAGCTAACAATTGTTGCCAATCTTCTTTTTTTTTTTTCCTGCTTTATCTCCCCAAACCCCGCCCCTGTACATAGTTGTATATATCTTAGTCGCAGGTCCTTCTAATTGTGGCATGTGGGACACTGCCTCAGCATGGCCTGACAAGCAGTGCTGTGTCCACGCCCAGGATCCAAACCGGAGAAACCCTGGGCTGCCACAGTGGAGTGCACGAACTTAACCACTCGGCCACGGGGGCCGGCCCCAAGACAGTCCATTTTCTGATAGCCTCATTTCTCTAGTCTAAGCAGATTCCATCCTTTCCTCAGCCCTAAGTTATTGTTGTCACAACTTATTCTGTTTTGTGTTGTGAGCTTGTGGTTAAAATGAAGTGATTATAGGGGGGTTTTTTTTCATGTTTTCCTTCCCTTTATCTTTAATGTTATAATCGTTAGCTAACCTTTTCTGATAGAGAGCTGCAATTTTCTGATTTTGTCTGCCTACTTATCGCCTTGATCCTTTCTCTTTTTTTTTTTTTTTTCCGGGTATGAGGGCCTTCTTGATCATTTCTTGTAGTGGGTGTCTTGTGGCAATGAACTCCCTCAGCTTTTGTTTATCTGGGATGTTTTTATTTCTCCATCATATCTGAAGGATATTTTTGCTGGATGGAGTATTCTTGGCATATTTGAAAGTTTTTGTCTTTCAGAATTTTGAATATATCATTCCATTCTGTCCTAGCCTGTCAGGTTTCTGCTGAGAAATCTGCTGAAAGCCTGATGGGGTTCCTTTGTAGGTTATTTTCTTCTGCCTTGTTGCCCTTAGTATATTTTGTCATTGACTTTTCCAGTTTTACTAATATATGCATTGGAAAAGGTCTTTTTACACTGATGTAATTGGGAGTGCTATTAATTTTTTTACATGTAATTCCAGCTCCTTCCCCAGATTTGGGGAGTTATCAGCTATTATTTATTTGAACAAACTCTCGGTTCATTTCTTCCTCTCTTCTCCATCTGGAATACCTATAATCCTTATGTTGCATTTCCTAATTGAGTCAGATATTTCTCAGAGAATTTCTTCATTTCTGTTTAGTCTTAGTTCTTTCTCCTCCTCCACCTGAAGCATTTCTATATTTCTGTCCTGTAAATTCCTAATTCTGTCCTCGATAGTACCAGCTCTGTTATTTAAGGACTCCAGATTTTTCTTTATCTCATTCATTGTATTTTTCATCTCCAACATTTCTGATTTTTTTTTTTTGTGGTTTCAATTTCTTTTGTGATTACTTTCATCTGTTTATTAATTTTATTCCTGACTTCATTGAAATTTCTGAGTTTTCTTGTAACTTGTTGAGTTTTTAAATGATGGCTATTTTGAATTCTCTGTCATTTAGATTGTAAATTTCTGTGCCTTCAGGACTGATTTCTGGGTACTTGTCATTTCCTTCTGGTCTAGGGTGTTAATATACCTCTTCATACTATTTGATGCAGTGGATTTGTGCCTTCACATACTGGTAGTATCTGGTTGCAGATTCCACCTACTGCCACTGGGAGGGAGGGGCATGCAGGAGCTGTGTATTCTGAGCCTGCCACGATCCCTGCTAGCTGTGCCTGTCCTTTGGAAGCTATGCTGATGGAGCCCATCTGTGTTTGCCCACTCACCACTGCCACTTTACACACGTATGCACAGGTCCTCTGGCGAGGGTCCCTTGCTCTGGCCAACCAGCCAAGCTGGTGCACCAGGCAGGGGAAGGGGTGCTTTCTTTTGCTCTCCTGCTCTGCACTCACTGTCTGCCCTCCTGGGCTGCTCAGCTTGGAAAAGACACCCCCGCAACTGCTTACCTTCCTCAGAGTGGGGTTTTTTTCCTGGGAGGCAACTCCGAGAGTGAAAGCATTCCTGTGGAGGGCTGCCTCCTCACCCGCTCCTCTCAGAGACACACGTGGTACTGTGTGCTAGGTCGTTGCCATTCAGGGAGTGAGAGGAGATCCCCTTATCTCCTTCCACTTCCTCCTTATGGGGGGGTGGGTCCAGCACCTCCACCTTCAGACACATGGCCGCATGGATCTCTCAGATGTCTGTTGTGTTGTGTGGATATCTTCTGTTGGTTTATGAGTGTCCTTTTCATTGTATCTTAGGGGGTGGAGTCTAAGGAAAGAGCTTACTCCACCATGATGCTGAAATCACTCCTGGATTTTCACTTTTATGATCTCATTTAGTTTTCACACCAGCCCTGTAAGATAGGTGTTCTTTCCACTTTCCACTTTACAAACTAAGACACGGGAACTCATCAATATCAAATGTCTGTCCTAATCACCTAATCAGTAGGTGGCAGAGCCCAGCTCCAAATCCCACTTCCACAATATAATACTGCTTCTTACACTGTAGTGTGCATAAGACTCCCCTGACAATGTGGGTTAAAATGTGGGTTCCTGGGCCCCTCCTCCAGAAGCCCAGGGGTCTTAGGGGTCTGGAATGAACCCAGATGTCTGCATTTCTAACAAGTAGTGACATTGATCTTCCACAAGGAATTGGCTATATACACAGGGACTTTCTTCTCTGGAAGCAGTTAGAAAGGGCAAGGAAGAAAATCAGGAAGGAGATAAAGACCTAAACGCATCCCATTTCAGAGATAGTAATTCTGCCAGTGAACATCTTTAACTAGCCTTCTGGCTTGGACATTCTTTTTTGTCTCTCAGCATTTGGCACGTAGACATTTGGTGCATGCAAAGGGGACTAAATATGCACTGCTTCTGGAAGGTGGAAAGACTAGAATGGGGCTATTTCCAGACAGAGGTACACAGGAGGGATGCACCTGGCCCAGAGTGAGTCACAGATAAGGCTGGGTTCAGAGCTACAGGGTCTCTGGATTCCAAGGCCTGTGCTCTTGGCCCTGTAACATGTTGCTTCCCCAGCTGAGAGTGAGCACGAGCTGCCTTTCACAGGGCTCAGCAGAGCTGGTGGGTACAGCAGGCTCTGCAGAAGCCAGAGTCCTAAGAATAAGCAGACTTTCTGCACAAGAGAGCAAGCCTTCCTCTCGCCAGGAAAATGCCACTGTGATTTAAATTGCATGTTGAGGGCTAAGCAGGTGAGTGAGAGAGGGAAAATATGAATTGAAATGGTTTGAGTATAAAGAAAAATGTTCCCTTTGCAAATATGATACATTTACTCTGCACCTAGGAGACAAATGACAGTTCTATGGGAAGACTGTGCTGCACTTTTTGGTGGCCTTAAAAAAAAAAGATGGGATTTGTGCTAAAGACAAAAAACAAATCATATTCCATAAAGCTAACTCTTATGACCACTAAAGAGATAGGACTTCCTTGAGACAGGGCATGAAGTCTGACATCAGTCAGAACTTTTGAAAGAATTCTAGGTGAGACTTGGGGTTGCTCAACCCTGAGGCATCCTTCTGTGAGGGGAGCCTCTTCTCGGAAAGAGAACATGACGTCACCATTCGATTCTGAAGAGACTGGGGCTAATTCACCAGACCACATTTCTGTCGCATGACCAGGGTTATGCAGGGTAACGGGCTTCTAGAAGGTCACTCAGAGCTGTCTTGTGTGCTCCCAACAAGCCTGTGCCTGGGTTTATGCATTAGCCACCAGCATACACTCTAACGCTGCATGTTGGTGCCAGCTGCTGCTGCGAATGATATGCCCTTGGGTGTGCTTCCATCTTCAAGGGTATTTCATGTCTCTGCCACCCTCCTTCCCAGCTGCAGTGTGCTGCTTGTCTGTGAAGGCTCTGACGGTCACCATGCCTCCTTTCTCAGACTTCTCTGCACTGGCCTAAGGGCACGTGGCTCATACTCGTCTCTGGCTGTTGATTCTAACATGCGATGCTATGTGAGCAGCATTTCAGTTCTCCACTTGGATTTGACCTTGGCATAACCTTGGGAAACTACTGAAGGGAGAAATGCCTTCCATTACTAAGCTTCTGTGGTTATTCATAAAACGTTCCATAAGTGATGATTCCTCACCATCATTTTCATTCATTATTTTTTAAATGGACGACCATATATTAATAATTATCTAAACTGGGACACTTCTGAAAGGGAGATCTATTAATCATTATGCTGGGACAACAAGTGCAGGCTGGGACTGCCCTGTGTAAACCGGGACATGTCATCACCCTACTTATGATGTAGGTGAGTTGAACGAAGAAGACACATGAAGCAGAGGCCAAGCTGACCCCAGGTGATGTAAAACATGCACAAAAAAAACAACTTTCATTGTAGTATGCCACTGAGGTTCGGGGTTGTTTGTTATCACAACATAACCTAGCAAAAATTGACAAATACAACCCATTATAGCTGTGTAACTTCTTTGTTACCACTTCTGTGAAATGGGGGTAACATAACAGTACCACATCATTAGGTGGTTGTGAGGATTAAATGAGCTAATATATGTAAAGCACTTAGTGCCTGGCACAGAGTGAACACTCTGCAAATGTTAGCTATTGTTACTAATTATAATAATAACATAGGAGAATAAAAGGACACTCTTAGAATAGAATAAAGTCAAATTTCAAGCAGAACATATTATTACTCAGGGGTGGCAGGAAAGAATCATCCCTTGCTTCCACTACACAAGTTGTTTGCCCTTTCAGAGGTCCAGAGACCCTGCCCCCTTTCTCTCAATCTGTTAGCCCCTCCTACCTGTATCCATCCTATAGACTAGACTTGGACACCACGGACCATCATTACAGCTGCTTTCTTGTGGATTCCTCAACTCCCTTAACCTTTGTTCCTTCCATCTCACTGGATGACAAAGCCTTAACACCGAATCAAGACAACAACCCACCATTTTTGCTCCTGAGCCTAGGTTACTGAAGAAAATCCTCCAGGATTTCTTGAAAATCCTTACATAGGCTCTTCCTGACCTTTCTCCCATGTCCCAGAAGCATTTCCAAATTTTACCATGCTCCTCAAGCTCTGTCACCTGCTATCTTCCTCCTCACTCAAAAGGGAAAGAGAGGCCATTAGGTAGGGATGACATACGCTGGTTCGTTGTTCCACCCCACGCCAAAGCCAACCTCCTTTTTGCTCTAGAACCTGGCCCCTCCTACCTCCTTAGGGCCTTCAACTTCTTCTCTGCTGGCTCTCAGCCCTTCGAATATAAACGTGCTTGCATGGTCCCATCTTCCAAAAGTAACTCCCGCAACCTGCTGTCTCTCTCCATTGCCATAACCAGTTCTCCGTGCTCTACTTTCTCACATCTATCCCTTCCTCAGTGCTCCGAACACTGACCTTGTCGCTTCACCAAATCTGCTTCTACAGAGATCATCAATGAACTCTTTGTTGCTAAAACTAATGGAATTTTCTCTGACTTGACCTCACCTCACCTCTCTCTGACGTATGACATGGCTGCCTACTGCCTCCTTCTTGTGATTTTCTACTATGGCTTCCAAGATGCTTCTCTCCTGCTTTCCCTCCTCTCAGGCTTCTCCTTCCCAGTCTCTTGTGGGCTCCTCTTCCTCTGCTCTCCCTTAAATGCTGATGTTCCCCATGGTTCTGTTGACTCTCCTCTCTTTTCTTTCCAAGGCATAACTACTACTTACATGCTGAGAACACCAAAATCTGTCTCTAGCCAGATCTTCCTCCTATTGAGTCAAATGATTATTGGATGTCTCTCCCTGGGTGTCCCACCAGCTCCTCAATTCCAACATGTCCACAGCCAAACTCATCGTTTTCCCTACCCACCCCTACTTGCTTCTTGGACTTTCTTATCTGAATGAATGGCACTATAATTCATCCATTGTTCAAGCCAGAAACCTGGGACCCATGCTTGACTTTTCCCAATTCATCTTCTCCCACCAACCAAATGGCCTACCACCTGGTCTCCCTCCTTCTAGTCTTGACTCTTCCAGTCTATTTTCTGTGCTATTTACAAATGACCTTTCCTTCTCTATGAGCTTCAGAAGCCCAAACCCTAACATTAAAACCTGAACTGTACACCTAGCCCAACATCCTTAACAACATGGCTCATATCTGCCACTCCAATTCCATCTCTCACCATGTCCCCCAAATCTCCTAAACACCAAACATCTTGAACTACTCTAAATTCCTGGATTGCTCCATGTTTCATGACACCTCTGGGCTTTTTGTATTTACTGCTCCCCTGCTGAAATACCCTGTGTCCTGCTGCCCACTTAGTAAACCACTCGTCTTTAAGTCAGACATCATCTGTTCTGGGAAGCCTTCTCTACTCACTAGAATCTTCTGTCTCTCAGAAAGCTCCTCCCAGGCTGAGGCAGCTGGCCCCTCTTATGCACTTCCATAGTACCCAGATGTGCCCCTGCCTGAACTGCGGCTGCTGACTGATCACAGGCCTCCCTCACTGAACTGTGACCTCAATTAGTTAAGACAGATTCACCTCGCAACTCCAGTTCCTCGCACATTATGTAATGATACTCAGTACATGTTTCATGAAGGAATGAACAGTGACAGTCTCTTGAGGAACAGCTTCCTCTCTTGCGGGGCAAGACTGCATGCCTAGGAGGAAGACTCACAAGCAACATGAAATGTTTGTATTTATGTACACACATGCAGTGGGGAAGCATCTTTAAATAAAGATCACTGTGTGTGCGTGCACATGTGCGCATGCATGTATGAAAGAACACCCAGGTGATGGAAGGGTATTTGTTTCCTTTACCTTATTTTCCCCTTTGCTTATAAGTCCCCATGTCTTTTTCCATTGGGATTCCTTGTGCTCAGATAACTATTCGGCACTTTCAACAGCTGTAACTCCTACATACCATGACATTTCTTGAAATTCTTACTCAGTCTTCAGGACAATGTTCCCATGACAGGTATTCTGAACAGGTAAGAATTCTAAAGACCAGAAGACAATGCCACTTCCTCACATTATCAGTTTCCATTCAGTCTTCTCTTCTCCAGATTCAATCATCTCAACTCCTTTAGCTACTTCATCAAGGTAACATGCTGGGCCAGCACATTCAAATGTTTACAGTATGTTAATATCAAAGGAGATTTGTTACTGGCACTCATAAGGAATTAATTATTAATATTCATTTCAATAACTCTCCTTCAATGTTCAGATTGCTGAAGAGTCTGTTGTTGTTTAAAAAAGAAGCTTTCATCACTTTGCTACTGATTTTCAATCTGTGGTCATTCTGCCCCCTCCCAAGATCTTCATATGTCAAACCTGGGTCATTCTAATCATTCTTCATTTTGTCAGCTTAATTAATTTGCAGGTAATCTGAGTTTTATTATAGAAAATTAACAATAGATAAATAATGTTAAAATGTTTTAAGAATAGTTTCAAAAAAATTAGCAATTTGTCGTTCCATGAGGCTAGACAAATAAATTTTAATTTGATGTTTTAAACAGCTCAAATAGTTTTAAATCTTTATATGTTAAATAGTTAAAATGTTAAATAGTTTAAATATTTAAAGAGTTTTAAATTATTATGATCATCTTTAAAAAACAAAATATATTGAAATAGCTGTCACAAAGCATTAGTTATCATATGTAGAAATGATAAGATAAAATGTGAAATTAACAAGGACAATTTTTTAAATTATCCTTTCAATTGGAAATTAAGTCTTTAAAGTGTTTAAGTCTCATCTGTCACCATCATTGTTACGTAGTCCTTGTAATCAACTGAATTCGATTCTGGATCAACTGCAGCAGACAACATTTCTTCCATTTCCGCCTGAGAAAAAGGCTCACCTGGGAGGGACAAGAAGGGAAATCCATCATTTGCGATCTTCTGATGTTTCCCTTTCTCCTCCACTAGCCCGCTTAATCGCCGTGGAGCCCCACACTCCCCCACTGTGTTGCCAGTTACTCTCCCTGGGCTGCAGAGCCAGCATGTCCTGACCGTCCGGAGGGTCACAGAGCACGCTGCTGTGCCCTGGCAGATCCTGCACTTATTCTACTTGCACATATTGTAGCCCAAGCAACCTACAGAATCGATTATTTCAGCCCAAACGCTAGAAGACAAAGACATCATGAGTAAGGTTGTTTATTTATTTAAATTAAAACCATTGAAGTTGTCAAAGAATTAACCTGAGGTCCTAGTTTTATAGGGAGCCTCATCATTATATTTCATAAGGGTATGAAGACAGGATTAAATGGTTGCTGTGCAAAATCGCTGAAGAGCAGATCACAGAGACTTGAAACTGTATTGATTACATCTCTGAATATTGCCTAACCAGGTCTGGTCAGCTTAGTGATGCCAGCTGAACCCAGTGACAGATGCCATTCATCAACCATTTCAAAACAGTCCTCTTTGTTATAGTTTGGCCCAGTGTTCCTGTCAAATGCAACCAAAAGTTGGGCAGAAAATCTGTGGGCTTCAGTCTGATTCAGGTGACAGCTGAGGGCCATCTTGGATACTGGTTTTACCAAGATGAGAAGCAAACTCAGGAAGAATATTGCAAAGACATTGACCACTGAAGTAAATCTTTGTCCTGCTATTAAAAATACAGACACAGGGGGGCCGGCTCCGTGGCCGAGTGGTTAAGTTCGCGCGCTCTGCTGCGGCAGCCCAGGGTTCGGATCCTGGGCGGGGACATGGCACCGCTCGTCAGGCTACGTTGAGGTGGCATCCCACATCCCACAACTAGAAGGACCTGCAACTAAGATATACAACTGTGTATCGGGGGTTTGGGGAGATAAAGCAGAAAAAAAAAAGATTGGCATCAGTTGTTACCCCAGGTGCCAATCTAAAAAAAAAAAAAATACAGACACAGGGGCTGGCCCCGTGGCCGAGTGGTTAAGTTCGCGCGCTCCACTGCAGGCAGCCCAGTGTTTCGTTGGTTCGTGTCCTGGGCGCGGACATGGCACTGCTCATCAAACCACGCTGAGGCAGCGTCCCACATGCCACAACTAGAAGGACCCACAACGAAGAATATACAACTATGTATTGGGGGGCTTTGGGGAGAAAAAGGAAAAAAATAAAACCGTTAAAAAATATTTTTTAAAAAATACAGACACATCCAAATCACCATCTTCCCCCTAAAGAGTCTTATCCCAGCAGGTGAGTTATCAAGGATTGATATCCCCCATATGAGCTGAAGTCACTTGCCTCTACAAACAAGACACTCTAAGTTAGAATTCAGTTAATAATACAGAAATCATTCAAGTAGGGATTTTGATGACAATCATGATAGTATTATCAAACTAGGGCAATGTGCCACGTTCTTCTGCAATCATGCTTACATCCTAATAAAAGAAAGACTGCCAAAATACCCAGACAGACAAATTCTGAATCTTTCCTATACCTGATGGTTAAACAATAAATCCTCTGCTCATGAACTCTGACGGGCACCATGGAAGTCCTTCAAAGAACACTGATAACAAACACTGACGAGAACTACTGTGTGCCAGGCACTGATCTAAGTGCTTCACACATGTTAACTAAGGTAACCTCCCAACCACCTTGAGGGGGGTAAGCACTGCTACCCCCACTTGCAGCTGAGGACACCAGCACACGAAGAGACAAGGCAGCCTGCCCCAGCCAGGAGTGGAAGAGCTGGATCTGAACGCCAGCATCCAGCTCAAGGTCCACGAACTCAACGACTACAGTACTGCTCAGAACAAGGCCTGCTCACCGTACAATGCAGGAGGTGGTCCCACTGCTTCCTTGGGCAAGGAAGAGACATGCAGTGTTCGATTAAGGACGGGAGGAAAACAGCTTAATGATTAAAGCACAAGCTTGGGAGTCAGACTCCCTGGGTTCCAACGCTAAGGTGTCTCATTAGCTTTAAGATCCTGGGCAAGTCACTAACCCCTCTGTGCCTCAGTTTCCCTGTCTGTAAAATGGAGATTATAATAATACTACCTGTCTCATAGGGTGATTATGTCCATCATATGACATCCTGGGCATTTAGAATGCATGGTCTCAAACTGATGAACACTCTGGGGATGGTGTGAAAAGCTGCACTGTCTCTGTATCCACCGCAGCCCGTCCCCGATTTCCCTACTTCAGTCAGTAGCATTACCGTCACACTCATCACCCCAGTGAAAGCCTGCTGACTGGACTCAGCTCCCATCTCTGTCCCTGCTCTCTGTTACTCATCGTGACCCGAGGATCCTGCTGTACACAGTCCTGTTGCATCAAGCTCTTCTCTCATTCCCATTGCCACTGCCAGATCAGGCCCTTATTAGGGGACCTCAAAATGCTGACACAGCCTCTCAACTGGTCTCCCTGGTCTAACCTCTTTCTCACTCATCTAACAAACCTACCAGCACCACACCAACCTTCCCACAATCCCTCTTGCACCAGGTGACTCATCTGCTCAAAACCCTACCATGCTTCTCCACTGCCCGCAGGATGAATTCGGAACTCCTGAGCCCAGGCCTCCACGATCTCGTCCCAGGACCTCTATCTAGAGTCACTTCCTATTGCTTGCCAGCAAGACCCTCTGGGCCCCACCTTCTCACAGGCTCCTGAAATGGTATGCTCCCTCCTACCTCCTAGTTTTTGTTCACAAGTTTTGTCAATCTGCGTCTCCCTCTCATCGGCCCCTCCCCACTCTTCATTCATCTACTCATTCATTCCTTAATTCAACAAATGTTTGTTGAGACTTACCATGTGTGGGGGTGCTACAATGCCTAAGATTTTACCCCTGCTCTCAACAGCTCATCCACAGAAGTTCCGCCTTCTTAACAAACTGATTTTCTCCTTAAGTCTTCCCAGACCATCTTTCCATGCTGGTCTGGCCCATACTGATCTTCCGAAACTCACTTTCTTCTGTCGTCTTATATCTTGAATTGTTTTATAAGTCAGTTTTTTTCCCCCAATAAGACTATAACATCCTTGAGAAAGGGAGATTTTCGTACCATTACCCCTCCCTGCACTTAGCACCCCCGCCTACACACAGTAGGCACACCATACTAATGATATTGAACTATTTTGCACATTTTGACTAAATTCATATTGCCTAATATGATCTAGGATTTACTTCCCTGAAATTAACCCTTAGGATTAAGAAGGTAATGCTCTGAAAGCCCTAACATTTCCATCAAGGTTAATCGTAAGAGAATTTAACAATGTCATAAGAGTTCTTGGGTGGCAACTGTGACTGTCATGTCACCTTATTCTCATTTCCTGTCTTCTCACCCAATGGTGGATGGGTCCAAATGGTCAAACCAGTTGTGCATGGAAATGCAGGGTTAGTCTTCCCTACTCAAAATTACTTGTACTTTGACTCTGCCTCAAGTGATGAGCAACTCTGAATCATTCAGGACTCAATCTGTGAACCAGCAAACTGAACAAAGGAGAGAGAACTCTAACTTTGTGTGGGAGGAGTGGAGGTGACCAGTAAGAGAATGGTTTCAAGAGAACGTCCATCAGGCTCCTGACATTCAGGGAAAACAAAAGTACACATCGGCCTAAGCAGAGAGAATTCCTAAAGGAAATATGTTGGCATATGTAGGTGTGCAGGTATTATGTACAAGGGTGTGTGTGTGTGTGTGTGTGTGTGTAGTTCAAGTTCAAAGCAAATACCTATGGTTCCATTAGCATAAAAAACTAAAAATTCTTGCATGAATTCATATTCAGTTGAGGCTGTATTATCTGTAACTTCACCAACTGAAGAGCTCTTTAAAAAGGAATTTTTATACAGTTCAGATCTTCAGTCTAGTAACAGGCATTGACTTACAGTGATTGACAGCTCGTGTTTTCCAGGCGGCATACTTTTTATTCTGGAAATATTCTCAGTGAATGGGATGACTTCAGTTTACAGAAGTACCATTACACTTTACAAAATCCTATAAGGCAACATCCATCTCCTCTTAACCTACCCTTTGTCCTCTTACCCCCCACAAAACAGAAACCACCCCAAAACCAAAACAGGAACAGTAAATAAGTTTTTTTTAACCAGAATGATTGACTTTAAAGTATTCCCAAGAATTTTTGCATAATTGTTGTTAAATTGTTAATCACTTAAGTCACTGTCATAAGTAATAAATTGCTCTCACCTTCTTCAGTCATATCTTGATCAGTTCTTCCTTAGAAAGGACCACGTTTAGCTGGATCTAAGACTTAGGGGAAAAGAAAAGATAGATGTATTTTTTGTTTGATGAAAAAATCCTACATGATGAATTTTTCGTATAAATATAAATATGTATAAAATCAGGAGATTATACACCTCAAAAGATCAAAGAAGAGTATCTTCTGGAATTGGTCTCTACCTAATTATGCAATAAGAGGAGCAAAGGCCACAGTATTCAGCTCAGTCTCCACGTAATAAATGATCACATAAAATGAAACAAAAGCTGCTAACACATCAAGATAATAATATTTCCCTCACTGAAATATTTTTGGATTTCTAGATATGAAAGTTGAAAGCACTCCACACCCACAGGAAGTACGTAGTTTAAAACCACTGGCATATTTGATGTTATTTATTAGCTTTTCTCAGCGTTATGGAAATGAATTTTTCTGGGAACAAAATGCCTCCAATAAACCAAATATCTTAAGTTAACGCTACACTTTCTCTAGAAAAATAATTAGGGATAATTCTTATTTATCACTGGTAATTCCAAACAGAGTAAGAATGTTGTTATTTATGCTTTTCTGTAGCTTATTTTGCCCTTTAATTACACTTTGCTTATTAGATTAGCACTAAAGTGGTTGATATTTCTCAGTGCCTACCAACTGGTAGTTCAGAAGTGTAGTGAGAAGTTAGAAGGAAGCTGTCCTAGGATAAATATTGGGTGAGTATAATACACAAAATGAAAAAGCCAAGTGTTTGAAATTAATTTAATTCTACTCATTACTGTACCTTAACAATCGCACTGACTTTCTTACCTTCTTTCCAGCAGTACTTCGGTCATCACTGGGAGAAATTTTTCAATCAAATGTATCCAGTGGGGTCTTCTTCCTCTACCTAAACGTTCAATAAAAAATATCCACTTAGTCATTCAACAAATGTTTTGAGCAGCTACGCTTTCCAAGCACTGTGCTGAGTGCTGGGGAGGTGACAATAAGCATATGTGGGCAGGGTCCTTGCTCACAGCGTTTATATTCTGTAGTGGACACATATACTGATCAAAAAACAACAAAGCCAAGTGTCTATGATGTCTATGAAAGCATAAAGAAGGAGCGGAGCGTGGGTCTACACAGCAGAGAAGAAAGGAGACTTATCTAGGCCAGGAGATCAGGAAAGGCAGTCATGAGGACATCACGCTGAGCTGATGTATAAAGGATGAAGAGAAGATAATTAGAAAAAGCAGGGGAGAGACTCTCAGGGAGAGGAAATTACAGGCACTAAGACCCTGCGTCATGCAGTGAAGGCCAGGAGGCTGGAACATGTGGAACAGGGAGGAGAATGTCTCCAGATGAGACTGGAGAGAGAGACGGGGACCAGACAATGCAGGGACTTACCGTCCATGAAATTGCCTTTGGTCGATATCCTAACACCAGCGGCAGATCACTGGAGGTCTCATAGATGTGTGTCTGAAAGATCACACTGGCTGTGGGGAGGTGGCTTCTGCAGTGGTCTAAGCACATATGATAAGGGCTTGGGATAGAGTGGTGGCCATGCAGAGAAGTGGATGGTTTCAAGAAACATTTAAGAAGTAGAATCATTAGGACCCAGTGCTGCATCTAGTATGGACAAGGATGAGGAAAAAGAGGAGTCCAGGACAACTGCCAGGATTGTGACTTGCACAAATGGGATGGAGTGATGCTTCTCCCTGAGATCAGAGCCACTGGATAAAGGACCAGGTTAGGGGACCAACCATTCTATCAAGGATCAAAGAACATATCAAATCATTGTAATACTTATTAAATACCTGGATGGTCCATAGAACTGTGTTATATCACCACTGATTAAGAGAATACTACACCTGAGAAAGAGAATTTTTGGTTCCTAGCACTGTTTGATGAGAATGAGAAAGACTCCTGCCCGTAGGTTCAACTTTGATGGTGTGGCTGAAGAAAATACTATTAATCTTAACTTCATGTCAGGCTATTTACCAGGAGCTGTAAATTTTCCACTCCCTTTCAAAAATCCTATTAAAAGGCTCATAGATCCCAATTCAACAGAGGAGCTTTTAACAGATTTATTCTTTGAGCAAAAAAATAAGAAATCTTAGGTTGCTGCTAAGTGCAGCACACTGTCATCCAAATGACAACTATTTTTTAATGGTTATATGAGATTCTCACCTAGAATGAGTAGAGCCCTTGGACTCCAGTATCAGCAGCAAAGTCATCCATCTGATGACAGAATGATGTGTTTCAGAATTTCTGAGCCCATCAATACTTGAACAATTGTCTTCAGCTGCCTCTAGGTCCAAGGCGAGCATTTTGCAAATTAATGTTCATATGGCTCTGGTGTGTTTGGGTAGCACTCTGTAACTCCCAACCCCCAGGAGCCTCTTAAAATCAAAATGTCAATCTCAGGAGACAACCTTTGGAGGGATAATTTTTAAATTAAAGTGTTGAGCTTCTATTCTGATTACTCCAGACATTTGCTCCAGAAGCTAGAACAAGGGTGTGCGTCTCTTTCTCCCCACCCCCAATAAACCACTATCGAGCAAAGAGTCTCAATCCTGAAAGATCAAAACCCCTCTTTATTTCATGAGCACCCTCATTGATCTACAAACTGTTTTTACTTTTCCATGGGGAGTTCAACTCTACAGCACTCTCTCCATCACATGAGAATTCGCAAACACAGAATATGTGCCCCATGATGCTCCCCCGGCTCCTGCACAACTCCCATGAGCCCTCAGCGCTCTGAACAGTAGGGTGAAAACTGCAGATCATTCTGGCCTGTTAGATGTGTGTGGAGCCCAAACTGCACAGAAATAGTGACTTAAAGCAGATCTCCAACTAATCAGGATAGCAGAAGAGGCATAAATTTTTATTTTTGTTTTCAAAGAGGGATGATGAATAAGCAGAGGCCTTTGTCATTTAAAAGTAAGAGGAAAAATAGGTAAGTCCATCTCCAACTTGGGCAGATTGTGAAAATCTTTCTATGACCCAACACTGTCCTCTAGAGGCCACATCTAATCCGTTCTTCTGTAGAAAAAGATGTCTAAGCAATGGCATAAAAACAGTACAATTATAACATTGATGAACTGGTTAATTACACCAGACACTATTTTTTATTACAAAGGTTTTATTACTATTTAAATAATCCTTTTATTTTAGAATAGTTTGTGATTTACGGAAAAGTTGCAAAGACAGTACAGAGTTCCCATACACCCCCACCAGTTTCCCCCTGTTGCTTACATGAGGATGGTCCAACTAAAGTTGGTTCATTGTCACAACTAGTGAGCAATATTGATACTTTATTATTCACTGAACTTCAAGCTTTATTTGGATTCCGCTAAAAAGAGAAACAAGAAGAGTAGGGTAGAATTCCACTTCTGGGAATCTGGGAACAGGAGTTGGAAGAGGGGAGGATAAGAGGTGGTTCTATTATTTCTGGTGCAGGACAAGCTAGTTACCTTTTTGAGGCAAGAAGTAAGACAGGATGAAAAAACTACTTTCTAGAAATGTTATGCAATGATGGCTCAATGATTATCTAAATCCGCATATTAAAATGCCTTTAAGATATAACAGAAATATATCAAATACTGAACCACATTCTAGACTATGTATATATAATGTGTATATATACAGAGAGAGAAAGAGTCACGGGTTAAGTTTTGTCTTCCCAAAATTCATATGTTGGAGTCCTAGCCTCAGTACCTCAGATGTGACCTACTTGGAGAGAGGGTATTTACAGAGGTAATCAAGTTAAAATGAAGTCATTAGGGTGGACCCTAATCCAATATGACTGGTGTCCTTATAAAAGGGGAAATTTGGACACAGAGACATGCACACAGAGACAACACCATGAACATGAAGACAATCATCTACAAACCAAGGAGAAAGGCCTGGAACAGATCCTTCCCTCACAGCCACCAGAAGGAAGCAGCACTGCCAACACCCTGACTTTGTACTTTTAATCTCTAGAACTGTGAGATGATACATTTCTGCCGTTTCAGCCACTGTTTGCGGTATTTTGCTACAGCAGGTCTAGCAAACTTTCACAGACACGGCACATATGAATCCAAAGACTTTGAATGACCACCATCAAGCATAAGTCCCTACACTTCTCAGCTGGAGATCAGCAAAGTAGATATTCACAATCCAGAAATGATTTTACAGAGTTGATACAGAGAAAATGGTGCAGCTCAGACCCACTTTCTTGAGGAGGAAACTCAAGTAACCAACTTAAAATAAAATGAATTCCAGACAGTTTCCCTAAATTGCAGTAGACTTGTTTGAAAAGACTAAGAACTCGTTGCTATTTCTTCACTTACACCAAAGTCATACTGGGAGATTCACCTGACCTCTGTGTTGATCAAGTTTTTGAAAAAATTAGACATTGCCTTTCTCATAGAAAAATAACACAATATATTCACCATGTTAGACCAAGGATAGTTCAAAATATTCTGATTAAAATCACCCCCTAGAGTCCTCACTTGCAATACAGGGAGAACAGTCGTATCTTCCTCACATGGTTGTTGTGAAGGTTACATGAGACATGTCAAGAAGGTACTCTGTGAACCTTGAGAGTCTGTTATTACTATTATAATTATTATTATTATTTCTATCAACAGTGTAAACACTTCTGGTTCTATATTGTGCAATGACACCTCCTAAAAGAATCACTCTCTGGTGCTGAGATTTCCAATACATCCTCCTTGACCCAGCATACGATCTAACTGTTTAAACAGAAGTTTGGTCCTGCCTCCTCTCTGTAAAATGCAGCATGGAATGTGGGGAGAATGTATTAAATTGCCAGGCATATCCAATACCTTGTCCCTCGCCCCAGGACCCTGCCTGGAGGACAGGCTCTGCGGATTGTCAGCGAGGGCTCCACCTCTGCTGTCTCCCTACGTGCCTCTATGGACTGACAGGAGAGCATGACAGACAGCAACAAAATGCATCCTTCCTCCTCAAAAGACGAAAACAAACGAAACAAACCTATCTTGTTCCTGCAAATATGAATGAGGCAAAGTAAGTTATCATCCAGTTTGTTCCATCCAAGAGGGCTCACGTGCTGAACAGGAGGAAAGTAACCCAGGCGGCACTTCTGAGCACAAAGGGAATGAAACCTCTCTGCAGGAAGAGCCCCCGCTTAGCCTCACGGACCACTTGTGGTGAGTGCGCCTGTACAGTGTGCCAGCGGACGTGCACCTAGGAGACAAGGCCCAGACCCCAGCTCCTCCTCCTGCCAAGGACTGGTGGACCAGGTGACCGTGGAAAACACACTGCTTCCACTGCCACACAGGGCCACCTCTGCGAGGCCACCCTGAGCCTTCCGACATCCACAGTGTCTGCATCCTCCTTCCCAACACGAAGAAGTCTCAAAAAATACGAAAATACCGTGGGATTTTTAATATATCAGCATTTACCTAAGTCTCAAAGCAGGAGGCAATGCTGTTTCTCACTCTGCTTTGGTTAAAGTCACTCTCTTGATCTATTTGCGTGTGAGGAAATTCAGGCGCAGGGAGGTGAAGAGTCTATCCTGGTCCTCAGAGCCAGTCCGGTGTTTGGATGGGATCACAGCCCAGAGTTCTTTAGTCTCATTCCCACAGGGGAAGCATCAGGCCATCTCTTTTCTCATTAAAGCATTATTTAGTTTATTGCTGAGCTCACTGACTAGATGCAATAAAACACACAGTGAGACTTCATTTCTCCCCAGTGACATAACAATCAGTCAGTAAACTGAACTATTTCATGCTTCGCAAAAGCAAGACATCAGTAGTTAAGATGGTTTATGGAGCACCTATATTTCAACTAGTTCCAGGTCACCAAATAAGATATACGTAGGGATTTTTATACTATTTGTAGTAAAAATTATAAAAATCATGAGATATTTCAAGTTACACTCTAAATACCACACGCAAGTTTTGACATAAATCATGTTTCAAACCAAAACATAAATAGAATTTAGAAAATATTTCTCCACCTTAGATAGAATAAAATAAGAACAAAATCTCACCGGCATTTTCCAAAAATATTATCTTTACAAATGAAAACTCTTAAAGTCACCTACTGTAGAAAAATTATTTACTCCAAACATTCCAGAGACTGTTGTGCAAAAATTGGGATACATGACTCTTTTGTGTCAAAGTCTCTTTCTTATTACTGGAACTATCAAAAAAGCATGAATCACCTCTTGGCTGGACCATCAGAGATGTTAAGAATCCACAGGTGGCTAAAGCAGGTGATCGATAAGGCCCCTTCCCACTGAGCGTTTCTACAATTGGAAGCGATGGGAAATCAGTGGCTGTCAAGCCATCCATTTCCTCCATTTTATCCTCTGGGTGGGGGGCTCACGGGGCTCCAGCTACACGAACTGTTTCCCACCCGCGGTTTCGCTTTCTCTCCACCTGGGCACAAATGCCACCCCCAGGACAGTCCTCTCCTGCTGATAGAGGCAGCGAGTTTTGGAACCACTGTCCCCAATAAGGTGCTCTTCTAATCATTTCCACCAAAGCAACTGTTGGAAACGGTGTTGCACTCAAGACTTGAGGAAAACCTCTATCCTGGGTTGACATTTGGTTTCAGCAAAGCGCAGTGGTTAACACAATAAACATCTGAATATAATGATGAATAAAAGTGATCCTCTTTCTCCTTAAGGAGAAAATTCCCTAAAAGAAGTTTGGTCAAGTTGAATATATAAACTTTATTAGGTCCACAGATATATATAACAACACATTAATTTTAAAATATCACTATTTTTACATTTTATATATTTTTAAAGCAATTTTATTCAAACTCTCAAGGCATCTTCAACAACAGAACTTTCTGTTTCTAAGAGTTTGACAACTGTAGACTCCTCACGTAAGTGGAATCCTGAAGTACTTCTTTTTTGTGTCTAGCATATTTCACACAGTATATTATCTTTAAGGTTCATCCACACTGTAGTACATGACAGGATTTCCTTCTTAAAATGTTAATTTTTAAAGATATAACAGCATGGAAGAATTTTCTTGATGTGACATTGAGTAAAAAAGGTAAAATATTCGGGCTGTGTTTGAGTGATGGATACCAGAGAGATCATTCCTCTACATTTTCTTGTCCAATTTTATTTAATCAGCACATCTGTTTTTTAATAATGACAACTTTATAATAATATGGGAAATGGTTGTAAAATAATTAGGTGAAGAAAGCAAGTTTCACAATTGTAGGTACTGATTCGTACTATAAGGTTACAGCCATGTTAAAACATATGCAGGAAAATAACAAGGAAGGAAGTGCACTAAAATCCCAACAATGATTATAATTAAGGTGATGTACTGGTTAGCTCATCTTTGACAAAAGAGCCAAGAACATACAACGGGGAAAGCAAAGTCTTCAATAAATGGTGCTGGGAAAACTAGACAGCCACATGCGAAAGAATGAAAGTAGACCGCTATCTTACACCACACACAAGAATTAACTCAAAATGGATTAAAGACTTGAATGTAAGACCTGAAACCATAAAACTCCTAGAAGAAAATACACTACATAGTACGCTCTTCGACATCCGTCTCAGCAGTATCTTTTTGAATATGTCTCCTCAGTCAAGAGAAACAAAAGAAAAAATAAACAAGTGGTACTACATCAAACTGAAAAGTTTTTGCACAGCAAAGGATACCATCAACAAATGAAAAGACAACCAAACAACTGGGAGAAGATATTTGCAAATCATATATCTGATACGGGATTAATTTCTAAAATATATAAAAAACATATAATTCAACAACAAAAGACAAACAACCTAGTTAAAAAATGGGTAGAAGATCTGAACATTTTTCCAACAAAGATATACGGATGGCCAATAGGCACATGAAAAGATGTTCAACATCACTAATTATTAGGGAAATGCAAATCAAAACCCTAAAGAGATATCACCTCACACTCATCAGAATGGCTATAATTAAAAAACACAAGAAATAAGTATTGGAGAAGATGTGGAGAAAAGGGAACCCTTGTATCCTGCTGGTGGGAATGTAAATTGGTGCAGCCACTATGGAAAACATTATGGAGATTCCTCAAAAAAATTAAAAATAGAACTACCATATGATCCAGCTATTTGACTTCTGGGTAGCTATCCAGAGAATACTAAAACACTAATTTGAAGAGATATATGCACCCCTATTTTCATCACAACATTATTCACAATAGCCAAGACTTGGAAACAACCTAAGTGCTCACAGATGGATGACTAGCTAAATTATGATATGGGTTATGTATACAGCAGAATACTACTCAGCCATAAAAAAGGTGAAATCTTGTCTTTTGCAACAATACGGATGGACCTTGAGGGTACGATACTAAAGAAAATAAGTCCAGAGGGGAAGGGAGTAGGGGGATGCCTGGTTCTGCTGCCTGCAAGGTCCCGGGCAAGTTGTTTGGTCCCTCTGAGCCAATTTTCCCATCTGTACAGTGGGACTAATGAGACGACAGCTGGACTCAAAGTGTGGTCCATGGACTGGTAGCCTCAGCATCTCCTGAGAGCCTGTTAGAAATGCCGAGTCCCAGGCCCCGCCCCAGACCTCTGCATTTTAACAAGATCCCCAGGTTGCTTTAGAAGCATTCTTTGAAGGAGGAAAAGTGTGGCCCCAGGTCTCCATAATGAGAAGTGGCTTGAAGCTAGAGGGTGGCCAGGCTGTGCAGGGCGCATCTCACACCTCATCTCATCTAATGACTGGCCTGAAAGCCCAGAAGTCTCAATTACAGCTCGCTGGACAGAGGGTGATTATCAAATTGAAGAGAACATGGCAAATTAGTTAAGCTCATGCTTGGGCCTCATCGGCACCTCTGAGTACCAGCGCCTGCCTAGAGCCTCTCCTCCCGCCTCCATGGGGAAATGAACACTAACGCTTGACTTGTTTCGGAGTTGGGCTGCTTGGCGTGTGTGGCCTTGTTTTGGCAAGAACTTGGGAAAGGGCCTTGATTCACACACACAGAGATAACTGTTTTAAGATGCATGTGCTTCCAATCAAGATGCCACCCAGCTCCCTGCCATTCCTGCTGCTGAGCTGCGTGCAAGCTCAGGGTCCCCATAGGGAGGGACCAGGGGCGCCTGGAGTAAGAGTACTGGGTGGTGCTAGGGTGGGTGGACTGGGGATCCAGGGGTCACCTGCTGAGGGACCAGGTAGAGGTGCTCATCAAAATCTTATCAGCTGCAAGGGGCACTGGCCATGAACGGCGGTGCAGCCATCTGGGTGCAGCTCTGCCTTCTGGGGGTGTTTGCCCTGGAGAGGGGAGGTCAGACCTGAGCCCCAACTGCTCTCTTTGAAGATAGGAAGTCTTTGTTGATGAGAAAAGGGCTTCCTCTGAGGCTCCAGGAGGGTGAAAATGGAGGGAAGGAGGTGGATCTCGGGGTTTCAGCTGGTACTCAACAAAATGTTCCAACCAGAATGCCTTCTCAAAATGGACCGGGAAGTCCAGTGGGACCATAGCAGAGAAGGTAAGCCAGGGCACTCCTGCCTGGGAGGCTTGGTTCAGATCTGGTGGCAAATCCTAGTGCCTATGGGGGCCTGGCAGGTCCTAGAGATGCATGAAACCAGATGGGTGGGGACTAATGGGGCAACACCTCCTTGCCAACTGTCACCATGTGTAGGAGGTGGGCCCAGGGCTGCAGGACCTCCTGCTCTTCCAGAAGGCAGTGTGTCCCAGTGACCAAGGATGTGGGCTCTGAGCTTGGCGGCCAGGGTTTAAATGTCACTCTGCAAATACTTAGCTGTGTGATCTGGGTAAGTCACTTTGCCTCTCCGCACCTCAGCTTCCTCATATGTGAAATGCAGATAATAACGAAACCTCAGAGGATTTTTAGTTAGGAACAAGTTAATCTGCATGAAGCTCCTAGAATAGTATCTGGCACAAAGAACATGCATAATGAATGTTAGCTATTTCTATTTTTAAGAAATCAGAAATCCAGATTTATATGAAATATTTAGCTTTTAAAGTACTGGCAACAAATTAAAAAAGAAAAAATCCAAAACACTGTGTAGGCTAAAAATCCTGAACACACGGGTAGGCTGAACTTGCCTGTGGGCGCCAGTCTGCAGTTTCTGGTTTCAATGGCACTGCGGTTCTCTTGCCCTGGCAACGAGTAGGAAACAAGCAGGTTTTCCCTGGTTTTCTTGGGGCGAGTCAGGCTCCCCTGCTTCAAGTCTGGCAAGCTGCAAACACAAACCATGTTCTCTCCCTCCACAACCCCCACAAGGTGGCCCACACTGCCGGTCAGGACCCGGCCACTGGGCAGATCCCCAGTACCTTCTGAGACGTCTGCCTCTTCTGGACTCTAACAAGGCAGAACCAGTGGGGCCACCTATGGGGTCTTATAAGGCTGGGTTCCCATGCTGAGGTCTGCTGGGGACTAAAGGGGGCAATTGTGAGAGGAAGTGTTTGCATGACTTCCTCTGGGTCGGGGGGCATGCACGGGAGTGACAGTGGAGAGGTCCCTCTGGGGTCTTACTGAGGCTGCCTGGCGTTGAGGAGAGCTCTCAGCTGCGAGTCTCATGGCCTGGGTTCTCGTCCTGCCTCTGTCGACTGCCTCCTCTCCTCGAGTCTCATTTTTCTCATCTATACAATGCGGCTGAACCCCCCTACTGCACAAGGACAACCAGAAGAAATGCCTTGACAAGGTGCTGTTCAGGAGTAATAAGCTGTCAGTTCTGTCTTTGGAGCTGAGGTGGGAGGTGGCATGCCCTGGCGGCCGTGGGACAGGAGGTAGACACTGCCAACACTGGGCTGTCGTAGGAGGCTCTCTCAAGAGGGCTGGGAAGGGACATTTGTGCCAGCCCAGAGGAATGGTGCAGATCTTCTTAATTTTCTTGATGTCACTGTCTTCGTCGTCAGAGGTGACAGTCTGTGTGGACTGGATGCACTCACTGTCCTTGAGCAGGGATGTGTCTGCAAGAGAGACACAGGTCAGCTGCTGAGAGGGTCACTGGCTGGCCAGACAGCAGGCACGGCATGGTGAGCGAGTGCTCTGCCACTCCCTCCCTGAGGGTCAGGGGAACCGCAGCTCAAGTCCCTTGCTCCACGTGAGGTCGTTGAGCCACACAGCTATGAGTGAGCACTGACCTGGGAACCCATCCACCTGGGTTCTGGGCAGCTGGGCTCCTGCTCCAAGTGACCTTGGGCAAGGTCCTTCTACTCTCCGGACTCCCTGGGCTACATTCACTCCTCCTGTAATCTGGGAGCTTTGGCCTAAATCTATGATTCTCCTTCCTACTCCCCAAACCATCAGTCCCTTTATTTCTGATTTTTTATTGTAAAATATACATAGCAAAATTTATGTTAACCAGTTTTAAGTGTATAGTTGAGTGGCATTAAGTACATTCCCATTGTTGTGCAACCATCACCACCAACCAGCATCCATCTCCAGAACTTTCTCATGTTCTCAAACAGAAACTCTACCCAGTAAACAATAACACCCCATCTCCCCCTCCACAGCCCCTGGCAGCTGCCCTTCTCCTATCTGTCTATGGATCTGACTACTCGAGGCACCTTATCTAAATAGAATCATACAGGATTTCTCCTCTTGTGACTGGCTTACTTCACTGGCATAATCATCCGGATTGCGGCCTATGTTAGAATTTCCTTCCTTTTTCAGGCTGAGTAATATTCCACCATATGTATACACCATATTTTGCTATCCATTCAACCACTGACGGACACTTGGATAGTCCCTTTATTTCTTCAAACAAAACCGTGCTGGAACCCCCGTATACAATCAGATAAAAGCAGATGGCTGGGGTTAAGCCCTGCTGGCTTGGCTGCCCCTCCCTGGGCTGCCCCGAAGCTCTTCTCTGATCTGGAGCCCTCTTGGGAGTACAACGTGGATAGTGCTGGCCTAGAAAATGGGACCGCCTTTGGAACGAACATTTGAGCTGCTCTAAAAAATCTCCATTTGCCTGATCTGAGGATCAGAGAGGTTGGCACAGTTGCAAGAACAAAACCAAGGGGAAGGCCCAGGAGGAGGGGTACCTAAGCCACACTGTGGCCAGGGTCTCCTCAAGTGGACAAATGGGGTGCATCCTCCGTGTAGGGTTCCTTCCCACCACCCCCGAGTCTGCAAGTCTCTGCTTGGCACCCTTGCCCAGGGCTCCCACTGCACTGGGACTATCCTGTTAAGCTGCTGGTGTGTCCTGTCCACTCTCCCACCTTTGCTGTGGGCTCCGTGGGGGAAGGACTGCAGCTGTCTCATTCATTAATGTCCTCCAGGGCCTAGTGTGGGCCGGGCGCTCAACGCATACTTGCTGGCTCCATATCTAAGTGAATTCAAAAGGACTCAGAGCAAGAGCAGCTACAAAAGCCTCAAGTGCAGGAAAACACTGCAGCCACTAAGCCCCACACATCTAAAGACCGTAGCTCAGGAAATCTAGAAACATGCCACAGAGTCAGCACTGAGCCCTCTTTAGAGCATGTCACTTTGTCCCCTCAAGGCCACTTGCCAACCTGCAAAATGAATGGGCTCTCACAATTGAGTGAATGGAGCACTTTGAAAGCAAAATGGGACAGTTATGGGCTCTGCACTCCCGGGTTGTTAAAATTTCCCTGGCCTATCCTTGAAGAGTGGATGGAAATACCTAGTGGAGAAATATTCAGGGCCCGTGCAGGCTTTTCTTTTTTTTGATTCTCTGAGAATCTCTGCACATGAAATAAGGGTGGATTCTTTGATCTGAACTCTAAAGGGCTAAGGGCTGGACACAGACACACACATATGCAGGCTCGTGGAGAGCTCAGAGACACCCAGATGCCCAGTCAGCACCCTCACTGTCCTGATCCTATCACCTCCATGCCAGTCTGCTTTCTCTGCCAGTTCTGGGATTTGCATGTGCTCCCCTCTTCTCTTTAGGATGGTGGGCTGTGTGTGTGTGTAAGTAGTCTATATGTAAAACTCATGGCACTCTTCTCAGAGAGAGGCATTCCAGGACATTACTCCCCAGGGACCAGGGCAAAAAGCAGGCCGGTCAGGTTGGGGACTCTGCTCCATGCACAGCCAACACCGCCAGTCCTGGAGTCTTTATTTAAGGGTCAGGCCAGGTGGACAAAGCTCTGGAGAGCTGTGAGCCTCCGGGAGACCCCGTAGAAGTCTTAGGCCATGGTCCATCCCTACTACAAGCCAGTGTTGGGATGGCGGCAGGAGCCCCAGCCCCGGAGAGCTCACAAAGGCAGCCTTTCTCCAATCCTGCAGGTCCCTTCCGGGGATGCAGTTGCTTTGGATCCTGGTTGGCTTGGCTGACGTCCAGGGCCTGCTCAGTTGAGCCTTGTCGGCGATGGCCATGGCGAATTGGGACTTAGGCTCATACCCCCACTTGCCGGCTAAAGTACAGCTCTGGCTGCCCACCCTGACTCAAGGCCTGGCATCTTGGCTGGGCCCTGCCACTCGCTACCCAACAGGCTGGCTTTCTTGGCCCATCAGCGGCAAATGCTCGTTTGTCACACCCCTTAGGGGCACTGCTCATTGGCTCCTGCCCCACCCCATCCCCGCTCTGGAGACAGTTCCTTTAATCCAGAATGCATTTAGTCAGTGCAGTAATTGACGGAGGAATGAAGCCAGGTTTTGTTCTTTTTTGTTAGCAGCCAACATTTTGATAAAGATCTCTATACTTCTTGCTTTTCAAACAGCTGCCCCACAGCTCAGTTCTCTCTCCTTCCTTCTCGATTCCCTCTGGCCTCATCCAAGCATGACAGGTGCCCACCTCTGTCCCCCTTTGTGCCAACCCTGTGAGCATGTCCTGACAGGGCCTCTGTGGGGGGCACCATGCTGGGCACGGGTGAGACACAGCTGGAGGTGGATAAGAACCTTTCCCTGGAGGAGCTTCCAGCCTCAGAAGGGGTCAGATACCCCAGAGGTAACTTACACTCCAACAAGGCAAGGCCAGAACAGAGGTATGCACCTATTGCAGTAGGAGGGTCTCACTATGGAGGCGACAAGGGCTACCCAGAAGGGGTTTTGAAGGACAAATACGATTCCAACAGGTGGGCTATGGGACAGAGGGAATTGGAGCAGAGGGGATGGTGTGAAAAAAGGCACAGGGTAGGACAGGGTGTTGAGTGCAGGGCAGCAGGGGTGGGTGTGGCAGGAGGAGACATGGGAAGCAGGACTCAAGGCGTGGAGGCTGGGCCATGAGGAGGGGCTGTGTGGGGAGGGTTCAAGGCCACCCTCTCCTACTGTCCCCCAGAGCAGTCTCCTCGCTGACCTATTCTATAGAGTGGGGTTCCATGTCAAAGCTGGTTTGCAAACCTGATTCCACGGCTACAGTTTTACTTTCCACCCTGAACTAAATAAAGATCTCTGCAGGTTCTTGCAGTCAACCTTCCAGGGTTCTGAGTGTTCCCAGCCAGTGAAACAACTCAACCACCTCTAAACTCCCACCCTGACCTTTAGGGCTGCCTGAGCTCTCCCAACTCACTTCCAATCATAAATGGGGAAAATATGGCTACTGAAACAATGAAATGGTGCCAAACTGATCATTCTAGAGGAGGGGAGGACTCTTCTCAGGGGAATATGCTCCCTTTCTTTTAGACGGTCCTTGGAGCTTTTTGATTATGAGAGATGAGGCCCAACAGGGCTGTTTAGATGGAAGAGAAGAGACCAAGACAGAGCTGGATAGTTTTGCTTAACAAGTTTTGTGCTGACTTTTGTTGGGGCATGATTTCCTGTTACCTCTAGGGAGAGATGGCTGGAGATGAGGGCTCCAAGCGTGGAGATATAAAAGGAGTAGACAGGGCTGGTGTCCTGGATGTGTGAGCTGTGCACAGCCCCACACTTCGAAGGGCCCAACACTGGGTTTAAGGCTCTGTGGTCACTGCCTTGAAATTCTGAAGAGCCC
The DNA here is from genome assembly GCF_037783145.1 of Equus przewalskii. Lineage (NCBI taxonomy): Eukaryota > Metazoa > Chordata > Mammalia > Perissodactyla > Equidae > Equus > Equus przewalskii. The sequence continues at coordinate 4,684,044 of NC_091861.1, read as the reverse complement.
TGCATTTTCATTTTGCACTGGGCCCAGCAAAGTATGTAGCTGGTCCTGAAAAAAGGTGTAGACAAGGGTATATTGGTAAATGAATAACAACTAGCTCTCTGAAAGAAAAACTCTGAGCGGTAGCACTTGTCTATTTCAATGGTGTAAACATTCCCATTTTAAGCTACCAAAGATTGAATAACAAGCTTGCAAAACTCTTGAAAATCTAACAACTGGCTCTTGCAATCTGGTATGAGCCGGCTCCAGCACATCACTGGATGCAGGGTGAGGGTCTTGGTAGATAGAGATTATGAATGGCAGCACCAGCAAGATGGAATTTGGGAGTGTGCAGAGAGAGGTCAGTGTGAGGAGAGTAGGTCAATGAGAAATCCTCACAGGACGAAAGGCTGAGTGACAGGAGGGCAGGGATGTCTTCTATTCATCTTTAAGCTGTTTTCTGTTTCAGTAGTAGGGAGGAAACCCCCTCTATTATATCCAAACCTTTTGGAAAGGCTGGTCCATCCAACATCCTGTGCTGAGAACTTGGGGACTGAAGGAGGAGCCACAGCTGGGTGTTAGTAGGGCTTTCAGGGACACTCTGGTTCTCCTCCTGGGACATGGCAGGGCTGCATTTCCCAGTCCCCTGAAGTTGGGCATGGTCAAGTGACTTGCTTTGTTCAACAAAATGTGGGCAGAGGAGTTGCATCACTTGCCATGCTCCCTCCCTGCCATGGGACTGGCAAATTTCCTGACAATGGGAGCCCTATCAGCCTGTGTCCCTGACTCTTACTGAGAATGCTGTGGAGCAGAACCCACAATTGACACACAGAGTGAGGGAGAAAGCAATGTTTCTTATTTTAAGCCAGGGCTTAAAATTTGAGGGCTGTTTGTAATTGCAGCACAATCTAGCTCATACTGACAGATACATGCAGTGACCACCTGGGGGTAAAAAGCAGTCAAGACTGAGTAAAGACAGCTGATGTGGGAAGTGATGCAAGAAGCCAGAAGAGCAGAATTTGGAAGCCAGAGGTGGCCAGGAGAATGAAAGCCCCCTGGAAATCCTCAGGAATATGTGGGACAGGGCTTGAGGGATTTTATTTGGCCATCAGAGGAAAGGTGGACCATGAGAGCTTGAGGCCATCCGGCTGACAGAGCAGTTCCCCAACATGTACCCTTTTATCAGGCCCATGTCTTCAGCAGAGAAGGAGTAAGTTGTGGGGCAGGCACAGGCTAAGGATCTGGAGCCAGGAGACCTAAGTTTGAACCTGGATTCAAGCGCTGGAAGTGACCTTGGAGTGACCTTGGACAAGTCCCTTCCTCCTCTATGGACCTCAGTGTCTTCAGATCCCTCCCAGCTTTAATGTTCTAAGACCCTCTGTCTTTGTCACAGGGGTCACTCATCAGTTACTTGGCTCCTCAGTGCCACCTGCCTACCTGATAGCTTACTTCCAGGGAAGCAGGCTCTGTTTCCACCTTCCTGGAGCCCATCCAGAACAAACAGGTGCCCTCTGCCCTGCAGGATGTGTAGGTATGTGTCAGACACAGAAAGAGACTATAGCCAGAAAGCTTTACCAAGCCAAACTTTCTTTCAAAGTCTTTAAAAAATTTGCGGGGAATAAGGTCAGCATCATGGCAAAGTGAGTTGTTCCCTTTATCTCTCCCCTTTAAGTTACAACTAAATGGATGTTCATTAGCCAACAGAAGATTCCCACAGCACAACAGGATGCCTGAGAGATCCAGGGAGCCATACATCTGAAGGTGTGTGGACTGGATCCTGGGAAGCAGTGGCACTGGGTAAGCAGACCCCTCCTCCTCCCTGGCAGCAGGAATCCAGGTGATGGGTCCTCACACAGCAGCTGGTGTGACTGTAAGAGGACACAAGGGTAGTCTGGCCTACGCAACCACTTCCGGAGTGATGGCCGAACTCATGGGAGCATGTGCCATGCCAAGACAGCAGCTATGCCCGTGGGAACACTCCCTGCGGAGTGGCGGCAGCTCAGCCCACCTGAGGGAGCCCCGCCCACGAAGTGCAGGGGCTCAGCCTAGCCTCCCACGAGTGCAGAGCTGGCCTGTGTATGAAAGAAAGTGCCCCTCCCCTCTGGCTGAGTGCAGCAGCTCAGCTGGTCCCCTGCCAGGTGCAGTGGTCCCACCTGCACAGGCGTGCAGGACCCGCCAAGCAGCTGCGGCCACCTTGCGCAAACAACGAGCAGCCCTACTGGCACAACTTTCAGCAGATGGGGCAGGATCAGAAAATAAAGTTCCCACCCTGACCCCCAGCAGTGGCAGGTGGAATCAGTGATCTCATACTACCACAAATGCACCATCAAAGGATCAAGTCATCAAACACCATGAAGAACAACAGTAACACTTTAGAGCAGAAGGAAAATGACAAGTCTCCAGAAACTAATCTTGAAGTCACAGATATTTACAATCTAAAAGAGAAAGAATTCAAAATAGTCATAAAGAAATTCAACAAGTTATGAGAAAACTAAGAAAGATAGTACAATAAGCTCAGGAATAAAATTAATGAGCAGAAAGAATACTTCACCAAAGAGACTGAAGCTCCAAAAAAATACCAACCAGAAATTCCGGATACAAAGAACACAATTAATGAGATGAAAAATAATCTAGAAACCTTAAAACATAGAGCTGACATGAGGAAGGAAAGAATTAGTGATTTAGAGGATAGAAATCTAGAAATGCTTCAGGTGGAGCAGGAGAGAGAACTAAGATTTTAAAAAAATGAAGAAATTCTTCAAGAAATATCCAACTCAATTAAGAAAAGTAACTTAAGGATTATAGGTATTCCAGAGAGAAAGGAGAGGGAGAAAGGAGCTTCTTCTAACAAATAATAGCAGAGAGCTTCCCAAACCTGGGGAAGGAACTGGACTTACAAGTACAGCAAGTAAATAGAACTCCTAATTACATCAACACAAAAAGACCTTTTCCAAGGCGTAAAATAGTATACCGGCAAAAGTCAACGACAAAAGAAAAAATATTAAGGGCAGCAAGGCAGAAGAAAATAATTTACAAAGAAACCCCTATCAGGTTTTCAGTAGATTTCTCAGCAGATACCTCACAGGCTAGGAGAGAATGAAATGGTACATTCAAAATACTGAAAGACAAAAACTTTCAGCCAAGAATACTCTATCCAGCAAAACTATCCTTCAGATATGATGGAGAAACAAAAGCTTTCATAGATAAACAAAAGCTGAGGGAGTTCATCCCCACTAGGCCTGCCTTACAAGAAATGTGGAAAGGAGCCCTCCCATCTGAAACTAAAAAGCAAAGGTTTACAAAACCTTGAGCAAGGATATAAATAGACAGAATCAGAAAATTGAAGCTCTACATTAGAGTAGGTTAGCAAATACTTATAAAAGATAAAGGGAATGAAAGCATCAAAAATAAGGTTAAACACTTCAACATAATCACAAACTCACAACACAAAAAAGAATATCTTGTGACAACAATTACTCAGACGGGGAAGAGTAAAGGAATGGAATCTACTTAGGCTAATGGAGATAAGAGGCTATCAGAAAATAGACTATCTCATCTACGAGATCTTTTACACAAACCTCATGGTAACCACTAAACAAAAAATCAGAGCAGAGCCACAAATAAATGAAGAGAAAATAGAAAACCATCACAGAAAACCACCAAACTGAAATGGCACTCAGAAATACAAGGGAAAAGAAACAACAGAAATACAGAACAACCATAAAACAAGACATAAAATAACAATATTAAGCCCTCATAAATCAATAACCACTCTAAATGTAAATGGATTGAATTCTCCAATCAAAAGATACAGAGTGGCTGGATGGGTTAAAAAATAAGACACAAGAGTATGCTGCCTCCAGGAAACACATCTCAGCACTAAAGACAAATATAGGCTCAAAGTGTAGGGATGGAAGACAATATTCTAAGAAAATGGAAAGCAAAAGAAAGTTGGTGTTGTCATACTTATACTAGACAGAGTAGACTTCAAGATAAAAAAGACAATGAGTGACAAAGAGTGGCAGTATATAATGATAAAAGGGAAATTGCACCAAGAGGACATAACACTTATAAGTATATACGCACCTAATTCAGGAGCACCAAGTATATGAAGCAACTATTCACAGACCTAAAGGGAGAAATTGACAGCAACACAGTAGTAATAGGGGACCTCAACACCCCACTTACATCAAAGGATAGATCATCCAGATGGAATGTCAACAAGGAAACAGTGGCCTTAAAGGAAATACTAGACCAGAAGGACTAATAGATATATATAGTACACTCCATTCCAAAACAGTAGAATACACATTCTTCTCAAGTGCACATGGAACATTCTCAAAGATAAACCACATGTTGGGAAACAAGGCAAGCCTCAATACATTTAAGAAGATTGAAATCATATCAAGCATCTTTTCTGACCACACTGCTGTGAAACTAGAAACCAATTACAAGAAAAAAGCTGGGAAAGTCACAAATATGTGAAGACTAAATATAGAATGCTACTGAATAACCAATAGATCAATGAAGAAATCAAAGGAGAAATCAAAAAATACCTGGAGACAAATGAAAATGAAAACACAAAATACCAAGTCTTCTGGGATGCAGCAAAAGTGGTCCTAAGGGGGATTTCATAGCAATACAGGTCCACCTCAACAAACAAGAAAAGTCTCAAATAAGTAATCTTGAACTGCAGGTAACAGAACTAGAACAACAAACGAAGCCCAAAGTGAGCAGGCAGACGGAAATAATAAAAATGAGAGCAGAAATCAATGAAGTAAAGACTCAAGAAACAACAGAAAGGACCAATGAAACTAAGACCCGGATCTTTGAGAAGATAAACAAAATTGACAAACTCTTAGCCAGACCCATTCAGAGATGAAGATAGAAGGTGCAAATAAAGAAAATGTAAAATGAAAGAGGAGAAATTACAGTGGACACCACAGAAACACAAAGGATTATGTGAAAGACTATATGCCAACAAATTGGATAACCTAGAAGAACTGGTAAATTCTCAGACTCACACAACCTCCCAAAACTGAATCAAGAAAAAACAGAGAATCTGAACAACCCAATCATAAGTAAAGAGATTGAAACAATATTCAAAAATCTCCCAAAAACAAAAGTCCAGGACTAGATAGCTTCTCTGGAGAATTCTACTAAACACTCAACAAAGATTTAATACTTACCTTTCTCAAACTATTCCAAAAAATTGAAGAAGATAGAATACTTCCTAACTCATTCTATGAAGCCAACATTATCCCAATACCAAAACCAGACAAAGACAACACAAAGAAGGAAAATAACAGGCCAATATTGATGATGAACATAGATGCAATAATATTCAACGAAATATTGGCAAACCAAATGCAGCAATACATTAAAAAGATCATACATCATGATCAAGTGGGATTTATATCAGGGACACAGGGGTGTTTAACATCCGCAAATCAATGTGATACATCACATTAACAAAATGAGGACTAAAAAATCACACAATCATTTCAATAGACTCAGAGAAAACATGTGACAAGATCCAACATCCATTTATGATAAAAAAAAAAAACTCTCAATAAAATGAGTATAGAAGTACCTGAACATAATAAAGGCCATATGTGACAAACCCACAGCCAACATCATACTCAATGGTGAAAAACTGTAAGCCATCCCTGTGAGTACAGGAAGAAGACAAGGGTGCCCACTCTTGCCACTCCTATTCAATATAGTACTGAAGGTGGTTTTTTTTGGTGAGGAAGACTGGCCCTGAGCTAACATCTGTTGCCAACCTTCTCTTTTTGCTTGAGGAAGATTGGCCCTGAGCTAACATCTATGCCAATCTTCCTCTATTTTGTATGTGGGATGCCACCTCAGCATGGCCTGATGAGCGGTGCCTTGTCTGGGCCCAGGATCCGAACTGGCGAAACCCTGGGCTGCGAAGCCAAGCTCTCGAACTTAACCGCTGAGCCACAGGGCCCGCCCTGATTACATAAATTTTAATCTTAAAAAAACTGAGGCTCAACTAAGTGAGTAAATCTTTTCCAGGTGACAAACCCAGGGAGGGGCAGTGCTGACAGGTTAGAACACCCAAGAAGGTTTGCAGAGAGGAATCTCCACCCAGAGGACTTTCCGTGGGATGTCTGTGCCCAGGAAAAGCCCGGGAGTGGGACAGAGGGATTTTATACAATGTATTCCAGGTGCTCATTCTCTGCTTTCCTTAGACAAAAAGTAAACCTCACAGCCAACTCAGAGAAACCAAACTCCCAACAGCTCCCCACCAAGCAGGACCTCCACAAGTCCTCCCCAGCTGAGTTTCTGAGCTCAGGCCATAGACTCAGCACTGTCTTCGACCCCTCCCTCCCAACCCCACCCCTCACCACCTCCAATCTGTACCCGGTCCTCCTGTCTCGACCTTCAAACACACCCAGAATTCAACCTCCTCTCCGCACCCTGACCTAAGCTTCCGAGGCCTCTGGCCCGGAGTATTGCAGCAGCCTCCTAACTGGGCTCCTGGCCTCTGCCCTGGCTCCTCTGCAGTATATTCTCAACAGAGCAGCCAGAGCGAGTCGGCTAAACATACGTCTGGGCACGTTACTCCTCCTCTCAAAACCTTCCAAAGGGTCACCGTCTCATTCAGAATAAATAAATGCCCAAGTCCTCACTATGACCAACAAGGCCCCATCACTGAGCCCAAGTCACCTGCCTTCAGCTCCTGCTGCCCTCACCCCCACCTGCTGTACCCTTGCCACACTGGACTACTTGCTGCTCCCAGACCAGGCCGCTTGCCCTTCCTCCTGCAATGCTTTTGATCTTGTTCAAAACTTACCTCTGCAGTGAGCCCTTTCCTGGCCATCCTGGCTACAACTCCACCCCACTCTGGCTTGACCCACATCACTCTCCACATGAGCCACACCACTGGTGTCATGTCTACAGTGTCAGTCGGGGCATGGCTTTTGTCTATTTTGTTCACTTCTCTAGCCCCAGGGTCTAGAACAATGCGCAACACAAACCTTGCACTCAATAAGAAATGTAGCTTACTGAGTGGATGACTATAAAAACAACGAGGACAATCCCTGACTTCAAAACATATTACAAAGCTACAGTAATCAAAACAGCATGGTACTGGTACAAAAACAGGTGCACAGATCAATGGAACAGAATTGAAAGCCCAGAAATAAAACCACACATCTATGGACAGCTAATCTTTGACAAAGGAGGTGAGTGCATACAATGGAGAAAAGAAAGTCTCTTCAACAAATGGTGCTGGGAAAACTGGAAAGCCACATGTAAAAGAATGAAAATTGACCATTCTTTCTCACCATTCACCAAAATAAACTCAAAATGGATCAAAGACCTAAAGGTGAGACCTGAAACCATAAGGTTTCTAGAAGAAAATGTAGGCAGTACACTCTTTGACATCAGTATTAAAAGGATCTTTTCAGACACCATGTCCTCTCAGAACAGGGAAACAATAGAATAAACAAATGGGACTTCATCAGACTAAAGAGCTTCTTCAAGGCAAATGAAAACAGGATTGAAACAAAAAAAACAACCCACTAACTGGGAAAAATATTTGCAAGTCATACATCCAACAAAGGTTTAACATCCATAATATATAAAGAACTCACACAACTCAACAACAAAAAATCAAACAACCCAAGCAAAAAATGGGCAGGAGACATGAACCGACATTTCTCCAAAGAAGATATACTGATGGCCAATAGGCACATGAAAAGATGCTCATCATCGCTGATCATCAGGGAAATGCAAATCAAAACTACACTAAGATATCACCTTACACCCGTTAGAATGACAAAAATAACTAAAACTAATAGTAACAAATGTTGGAGAGGTTGTGGAGAAAAAGGAACCCTCACATACGGCTGGTGGGAATGCAAACTGGTGCAGCCACTGTGGAAAACAGTATGGAGACGCCTCAAAAAATTAAAAATAGAACTACCATACTATCCAGCCATCCCACTACTGGGTATCTATCCAAAGAGCTTGAAGTCAGCAATTCCAAAAGTCCCACACACCCCAATGTTCATTGCAGCATTATTTACAATAGCCAAGACATGGAAGCAACCTAAGTGCCCATCAACAGACGAATGGATAAAGATGTGGTACATATATACAATGGAATACTACTCAGCTGCAAAACAGAACAAAATCATTCCATTTGCAATAACATGGATGGACCTTGAGGGAATTATGTTAAGTGAAATAAGCCAGCGAGAGAAGGATAATCTGTGTATGACTCCACTCATATGAGGAATTTAAAAATGTAGACAAAGAGAATAGATTAGTGGCTACCAAGGGAAAGGTGGGGTGGGGGGTGGGCACAAAGGGTGAAGGGGTGCACCTACAACTTGACTGACAAACAATAATGTACAACTGAAATCACACAAGATTGTAACCTATCATTAACTCAATAAAAATTAAAAAAAAAAAAAAAAACAACAACCAGGAACTGCCTAAAACTTGGGCAAAGAAGGCCAAATCTGTAAGAACTCCAGGGATCAGGGGAGGCTGGTCCGTTAACCATTCCTAAAAGGACATACAGCATCACGTCAGGAAGAAAACTCCCCAGCACACCGTACAAATATCATATATATTTTTATCAGCATCAACAGAGGCCTTCAAATGCAAACACCTTTTCTACTTTGAATCAGCCTCCAGGGTCCCATTATGGACCACCATGTGGCTACTCCTAACTTTAACACGATGACTTTCATATCTAAGCTAACATGACCGACACTAAACTGTGTTTTCTGCCTTAACCAAGTCTCTCCTATGAATCGTCTCAGGTATGTGAGCAGTAATAACCTGAGAAAAAATCGAAAAGTAAATCATTCTATTCCTTCCCCCACCTTGTGCCCCCCAAAACACTACAACACTGTCTGACACTCCTTCTTTTTTAAACAAACTTCACAAAAAATACATCTGCTGAACATGCTCCTTTGGGAGTCAGGGCTACCTAACACATTTAAATGACCAGATGCCACAAATCATTGAATTATTGGCCCTACGTGTCTACCTTACAGTTACCAAACTGAGATTCCAGTAAACTTACGTTGCAGCTGCCGGGAAAAGAAAAAGCAAGCAAAAGCAAAGCCATCCAGCGTGACAGGTGGAATTAAACCAGATGAAAGCTCCCTTCACAGACGCGGGGGTACTGGAAGGCAAGCCACTCCTTACCAGGAATGAAAGACCCAAAACTGCCGCGGAAGAAAACGAGAGCCAGGGTACAAATGCTTTCAGGGCTACTGACAAAGATCCAAAATAACTGCCAGCAAAAATTAAGGAACCGTCGCCCCAGATTGGCCAAAACACTAAAGCCCCGCCCTCAACACACACACTTTGTATTAGGACCCCAAGAAGTTAAGACACGACGAGAGACATTCAGTTTCTATTTTCAATCATAGAAAAAGAATCTTGAATGACCTTTCGGTCACTGAAATAAAAATTAAAAAGGGGCGTGTGCTGTGGGTGTTGGAGCACGTTTCTCCCCTTCAGCCCAAAATGCGACTTCGTAAGAGTTAAAGGGTTTCCGCTCAACTCCTAGCAGGGGGTGGCAGGAGGGGGGCAAAGGCGGTTTCCAGAACCAGCTCCGCCCAGCGGCCCTCCCCCCGCCCGCTGCCCGTCCCCCTGCTCGTCCCAGCGGCCCTCCGCTTTGGTGGCCCAGGGTTTCCACGGTTCGAATCCTGGGCACGGACACGGCACCGATCATCAGGCCATGCTGAGGCGGCATCCCACATGCCACAACTAGAAGGACCCACAACTAAAATACACAACTATGTACCAAGGGTAAGGGGGGAGCTTTGGGGAGAAGGAAAAAATAAAATCTTAAAAAAAAATTTATGTACTCATTAGAGCTTGAAAGCTAGTGTAAAATATTTCCAAAGAGGTAAGAAATAGGTGAATTTCCAGAAAAGAGAAAATATTCTAGTATTACATTGAATGTGTTAAAAATCCTTGTTTCCCTTTTTTTCTCCCTGGAGCGTGTGTAGTAATATTCTGAGATTTGTTCTTTTCTTTGGGTTAAGGTGTTCACAAATGGAATTCCAGGGTTTAGACTTGAACAGCAGAAGTGTTAAGTATGATTACTTGTTTATAAAACAATTTCTTGCCATGGAAATCATAATTAATTAATATCATTATTTTCTGGAAGTATTAAATTCATGTGGGTTTTTTTGTTAAAGGAGAAAAATGCCTTACAATTTTTTTTTGCTCCTTTCCACACAAACAGTGGGTTTGTGTGAATTTGCTGGATTGTTCAAACACTGGGTTGTGTCATTTACAAGATCACTGTGGTCCGAAGCCATGTGGTCCAGAGCAGAAGCCTGGGGGATGCAGACGGACTGGAAGAGCGCCGGGACCCGCCGACACCGGGCTGTCACACCCGCGCCGGCCTCCCGCGCTCGCCGCCCCGCCCGCTCCGCCAGAGGGCCCGGCTCCGCCCCCGGTCCCGCGGCCGGGCCACGCCAGGGGAGTCGCCGGCGGCCGAGGGACGAGACGAGCACAGCGTCCGGGGTCGGCCCGCGCCTGTGAAACCCCCACCTGCGTCCACCCTCCCGCTCAGCCCGCGACTGAGCGCGCCGTCGCCCTGACGGTCCTGCAGCGCGACGCGCCGGGCCGCCGCCGGGCGGATCCGACGGAACAAAGACGCGGGACCGGCAGTGCGCCGGAAGTGCGCTGGTCGCCATCTTGGCGTACGGCGGGGCGCAGCGCCGAGAACACGCCGGCGCTCTCTGCTCCCGGGCGGCCTGAGTCGTTCGCTCCGAGGGCTGCAGCAGACCGTCGGGGCAGCGGAAGCAAACCCAGGGGCAGGCTCCTCAGCTTGCTTTTTGCCCATGGCCACGGGCGAGGCCATCTTGCTTTACGGACCGATTTGGTGCGCCATGACCCTGCACCGAGCCGCGGGCACCCGAGCCCATCTGCGCTGCTGCGACCCCCAGGCTACGCCCCACTGGGTGCCGGGGACTTGGTGAGTGCCGAAGTCCGAGGGTTGACCCGGCGGGCGGGCGCCGCGGAGACCAGCTCCCACGTCCCGCAGCCGTGTCGCCGTGTGTCCTCCCTTCGGGGCGGTCCCGCTCGGGGCTTGGGGCGGCGATGCGAGTGGCGGAGCTTGGTGGCTGTGCGACAGCTCGAGGCCGGAGATCGTGATCCGCCGCCGGCCGCAAAGTCCTCCCACCGGCCGGGCAAGGGGGAGAAGTCGCCGTCTCCATCCACAGGTATCGGGGCCCCTCCCGCCGCCGCTGGGTCAGCGCCCCGCACGGTCCAGCCCGAGGCGGGTGGCACTCTATACGCAGGGCCTTGGGGTCGGTCCAGGGAGTGAGTCAGCGCCGGGTGCTGTGTGACCTTGGCCCGCACCTCCGTCTGTGGGCCGGGCGCCTCGGGCCACTGCAGCCCTTTCGCGGCCGCCTGGCGCCCACCTTACGGACTCTACGACCCTTTCATCCCCGCCCCGCGGCCACTCTGCCCCGCATTCATTTAGGTTGGAGTAGACAATGCCCGGAAACAGTGTATTCCTTAGGTCAGTGTCCTCTTGGGTTTGCCGTGACTTTTCTGCTCCTCGTTGCGGGGAGCTTGCCTTGATCTCTGCCATCAGCAATGCAGCTGAGCAGATGCAGCTCGTCCCTCCTATATGGACACGCCTCCCAGGCGCTCTGTTACTAGAAGGGCCCAGGCACTCCAGGGAAAGGCGGCTCTGCGGGTGGAGGTGAGTCCCGGAGAGGCTTTTAATCGTGGCTGGAGCGGGGCGCACTCCTCACCGGGCGGCCGACCCCGCGGACTTGCAGAAGGGGCTCCTCTGGCCACTTCTTCCATGGGCTCCGGCCGCAGAGTGAGGAGTGTGTTTTCCCAGTGGCCTGGCTCCCTTCATGAGGGCTTCTGGAATTGAGCTATTTCAGCGAGTCCTTTCCTGCAGTCCGCACCGGACGTCCCAGAACAGTGAAAGGAAGAGATGCTGCTTTAAAAACCTCCTGGCAGATCCTTCTGTTTCATGTTTCAGGGTGTGATTGAAGTTTGAAAGACCTGAACGACGTTTGTTACTTATAGTCTTATTGGAAGTTTACAGTGGTTTTCTCTAAGGCTTAAGTTGTTACACTCTATCCAAAGAGCTAGTAACATGAGCTTATTTCAGAGGTCAGCCACCGAGCTTCCTTGACAGTTTCCTTCAGAGCGTGTCTCCCCCAATTTTTTCACTCTTTTTGAAAATGAGGCAGAGCCCTGCCGGGAAGGCTGCTCTTGGCCTGCCTCATGGTCTAAAGTGCTGTGGGGGCAAAGGAGACGGGGTCTTTGGGAAATAGGCTCACAGAGCTTTGGAAGTTTAGGTCATGTGGCTTAGAACTTCCTGAGGAGCTAGTATCCACCCTGGTCCAGAGCGGCCTCAGATGGAGCGGAAAGCCCTCTGGAATGACCACCCCCACCTCGCCATGTGCACAGTTTGGTCTCAGCAGAAATCTTACCTTTATGAGAAGAGGTGATGATTGCGTATCTTAGTCAGTATCTTCCAGGGGCTGGTTGCCTTTTAAAGGGAGCAGGAACACAGAACCACAGCTCTTGAGTCTGACCTCCTCATAGAGGCGGTCTCACTTCCTCAGCTGCTTGAGCCACGGCTGGGGCCAGGCACCCTGATGAGTGTCTGGGATGCTCTGCTGGCCAACACCTGGCCTAGCTTTGAAATAGGGGGACCAGCCCTCCTCGTTTTAGCACCCAAAGTCCTGCATCCCAGGCAGAGGAGAAGGATTGGGCAGCCATGAGCTTCCAGGAACTATTTCTGGGGCTTCCTGAAGCCCTTCCTGTTGTCTTGATGCCCTCCTATGCCGTCTCTCTGAGTATCCGTGTCCTTCAGGGCATTTACCGCAGCCTGGGAGGAGCTCCCCACCTTCCTTCCTTACTTGTCCTACAGACTGTGAGCTCCTTAAGGTAGACAGTGGGGCTTTCATCTTTCCATTCCAGTAATAAGTTACAAGTAGAAGGTGTTCCTTAAGTCTTTACTAAATGTTTAAGTGGGTGAAGTAGATACAGGTGTTTGCAAAAACACTTGCTTTGCTTTTATAGTTGGTCATTTTAGGGGGAGACATTTAATTCTTTCTTTCTAATTATTTTGTCATTTGTCCTGCAGGTTCCCCCTCAAAGACTCAAAATTTCTGATCCAGTGGTTAAAAGCTGTTCAGAGGGGTAATTGCACCCCCACTAAGTATTCTTGCCTCTGTAGTGAACATTTCACCGAAAACAGCTTCTTCAAAAGGCTCAAGGTCAGTCCTGCATGCTGAAACCACAGCCCTGCCCTTCGTCTTTAACCTGACTGGGAAGATGGGGCCTGGAAGCCATGGCCACCCCAAGAGAAAGGACACCAGGAAGGCCGCGGGGGGCCCGAGGGAACATGCGAGTGAAGCAGACAAGAAAGGAGCTGCAGGTTCACTGTCGTCCCTGAGTGAAAACCTGAGGGCTGGCCGAGCCCGAGTCCTGCAGGTTGAAGGAGCCGCTCTGCAGGGGGAAACCGCACCCGGGGCTGCCTAGGAAGCCCACCCGTCAGGAGTGGGCGCGCAGGCTCTGGAAGGAACTCCAGGAGACGGTGTGGCCGCCACAGCATCAGGCAGCCTGGCAGAAGCAAACACGTCTGCTGTAGATGCTGGCGATGAGACCCACTTCTCCCGCTGGGGGCCTGCTAGGTAGAAGTGGCATTTCCGTGGGGGGCTTTACCCCCAGGATTGGGGCGTGCAGATTTATTGGGTCATTTCATTCTCAGAGATTCTCCCCTAAGCACACTCGAGAGGGGCCGTCTGTTCACTGAGAGCCTGTCTAGCAAAGGACCTGCAGGGAGACGTGAAGCCCGGCTGCAGCAGGACCAGCCTGGGCCCAACAAGGGCTTGGTCTGGAGCCCCCAAGTTCTCATTCACGGCGATGCCTCAGAAGCTGTCCCAGAGCCCCTCTGCCCCTCCAACAGGTGTCACCCCAAAGCCAGCCGTGGAAGCTGTGAGAGTGAGCACAGTGACACCAGCCACACGTCCCTCAACAGGGTCATCCCATCAGCATCAGGGGCCCGAGGACTCCTCGACCTGCTGCTTCACCTCCCGGCAGAACAAGAGCAGGGGTGCTGCCTGCAGGAGCAGGTAGAGAAGAATGGCGAGCTGGAGACCCTGCAGCAGAGGGGCAGCCGTCCCGACAGCCAGGCACACACGCTGCAGAAGCTGGATGAGCTGAGGAGAGTGGGCTTCCCCTCCCTGAGCAGCCTGCTGGCCCCCAACCCAGGTCAGTACCCGGGCCTCGGGCTTTCCCACCGCGTGCTCATCACTGGGGGGTGTCCTGCTCTGCAGCGGACGGCCCCTGAGCACTTTTGTGTGCAGCATGCCCCCTGCCACCTCAGGAGAAGTCGCTGCTGGTGGCCGTCCCTCGCGGGCAGGGAGCCCAGGTTGGAGAACTTACCCACTCGCTCCAGGGTGCTCGAGAGGCATCTGTGGCTGTGGGGGTTCAGCTAGTGGGAAAGGAGGCAGTTCAGCAGCTGGGAAAGCCAGAACTGCTCAGTGAACGGCGCCTGGACAGTTGGTTTTCCACCTGAACGGGGGCAGTCAGCTTCTAGTGCATCCCTTACACAAATGAAAATTCCAGATGAGTTGGGATCTAAGTGTAAAATAAAATAGACATAGTAAAGTATTAGAAAAGTTATAGGAGACTCTTAAAGTCATGGGGAGGTTCTTTCCATTCATGCTTTAATGAGTATTCTTGAAGTGAAGTCATTTTGAACATTTTAATAATTTCTTTAAAATTTTAAACATCTGTTTGAGTAGAATACCTTCTCTTTTGTAAAAATTAAAACACTACAGGAACATATAAGCCAAGAAGTGTTGAAAATTCCCATTTCTCACCCGCCTTCCAACTTTTATTCCTTGTCACTAGTAAAATTTGCTGTGTAATCTCCTAGACTGTTTTCTGTGCTTTACATACATATTTCTCTACCCATACAAATAGGTTGGATATATTTTTTATATGTTTATTGGCTATGTTTCTGATTTTCCTCCTCATTTACAGTTTAGTACTTGTAAACATTGCTTTCTTGATGTTCTTTACATGTTGAGGATATCATCTTTTGTCTGTTGTATATCCATAGAAAACATTTCCCTACCATATTGTTCATTTAATCTGGATCAGTGCTTGTCTTCCAGGATGTAAGTAACACTTCAGGTGGGAAACGGCTCTATATGACAGGCTGTTCAGGACCTCCTGGACCCCCAGGGCAACAATCATTAGCAGAATCCAAAACAAGAAACAAAACCCATCCTGTGTGTTTCCAGATGCATCCTAGGGAAGAACAGCTCTAGTTGCGGACTGCTGATGTCCTGGTCAGAGTTATCCACTTTGTCCTAGCATGGCGAAGCTGTTTTTGTAGTTTCTCATACCTTATGGTACTGTTCGGTGCCTTTGTCTATTCCTCTTGGTCACACTCCACAAGGTTGGTCACTACTACAGGTCTGTGCAGACAACCAATCCTTAACTCAGGTCAACGCTGTTGTTTCTGCCTCATGAATCCTCACCTCTTTCTACTGTCTTCAGTTTTATTGTGTCATTGTTCGGGCTCCTGGAGGGAAGAGCTCAGCTTCTTCGTGTACAGTTGACACTTCCTGATATCTGCAGGGGAGGCTGTGTCCCTTCTTTCCCTTTGTCCCCACACCATGGATTTGCCTCATGCTGCTCTCATTGCTGTTCATTTCTAAAGAGTTTGTCCTTTCAGTCTGGATTCCCTCCTTAAACCGGAGGGATTTAGAAGGGTGTAGACAGTTTTTCAAGTGGATAGATGGGGGAAGGGAAGCCAGTTTGTTTGTAATTATTTTTTAATTTTGTTGCTTTAAGGTCCAGTAATGTGATCACTGAAAGATAGCCGCTTTCTGGAATCTTTAGAGCTTTCATTGTGGCTTAGCACACAGTCCATTGTGGCTGTTTCACTGTGGTCTGAGGACAGAACGTCCTCTCCACTAGTTGCTTGCATTGCTCCCCCTCAGGCTAGGCTGGATCCAGCTCATTTGTGTTATCAGCAGATCTGCTTCCTAACTTACTGTACCACCTGACTGTGGGTTTCTAGGAGAGGGGAGGTCAGGCTCTCCCTGTGATTCTCGAGGTCCCTGTTTCTTCTTGTCTGTCCAGTTTTGCTTTATTTGTCAAGAACATGTTGTTAGGAACATAAGTGTTCCTGACTGCTATCAACTCAGAAAACCGCTTTTGTCCCATTTAAAGTCTTATTCCCTTATCTCCTTATTTTCAACCTTATTATACCCCTTTATTTTATAGCTGTATTTTAACTCAATCTGAGAGTCTTTGTCTTTTTATAGAGTAATTTAATCCATTTACAATTGTGATTATTCATAAGTTGGGATTTGGGCCTGGCATTTTATTTAGTTTTTCATTTGTTAGGCTTTCTCACTGTTTTTTTTTCTATTTGTCTAGTGGGTGTCTTTCAGCTTTCAGGAACAACCATTTCAGCCTCTCTTCCTGTAAGTGCTCAGAGGGGACCAGTTCCTGTGTCCTACATCCCAGCTCGTCACCTTCCGCTCCCCAGCTCAAGACGGTCTGATCTTAGTTCTGTGTTCTTACTTTCCCCATCAGGCAACTATGATTAGATGTAAGTATACATTTTATGGGTTACTTTATTCACTGCTATTTATTGTAGCCAAATTTTTCATCCTTTTTAGAAATATTTAATGATCTTTTTGGAACTCGTATGACAGTAAAATTTTGAGAGAACTCGAGTTTGAGATACTCGTTGGGTACTGATGCTGGGAGCCAGCACCCAACCTATTAAAGCCACGTCTGTGTGTCTGCAGTGTCTGGGGAGGTCAGAGATGTTTGAAACCATGGAATAGAAGGAACTTTCTTGGAGAAACTGTGTAGCTATAGAAGGGACCCGGGCCCAGCGTAGGAGCAGGCAGTGTTTATAGAGGTGCAGCTGAAGAGAGTGCGGGAAAGGAGACTGAAACAGTGGAGCATGGAGTCCCGGGAGCCAGGAGGGGACAAAGGTGTTGCAGAAAGGAGGGGTGCTCAGCTGGCTGGGATACAGCTCTGATCAGAATGGAGGAGAGATGCTGGACTTGGTCACATGGGATCACTGGTGAGCGCAGTCTCCTTGGAGTGGTGAGAATGGAGCTGGGTCTAAAGTGGGTGAAGGAGGGCAGTGGAGGGCAGTAGTGGCGAGGCACTTTGCTTAAGAGGTTTAGCCATGAAGGGGAGTCGGGAAAGTGGACAGTAACCAAAAAGGAGCCTGGGTCCAAGG
The DNA here is from genome assembly GCF_037783145.1 of Equus przewalskii. Classification (NCBI taxonomy): domain Eukaryota; kingdom Metazoa; phylum Chordata; class Mammalia; order Perissodactyla; family Equidae; genus Equus; species Equus przewalskii. The sequence goes on along the minus strand of NC_091861.1, from coordinate 4,666,802 downwards.
GAGAGTTTTGTTTGTAAGGTGGAGACAAGCGAGCAGGTGTCTATGCTGCAGGTGGCACCGGATGGAGAGGAGGAGCCTGAGGGCCAGGGAGGAGTGAGATGGGCCCTGAGGAGGTGCGGGGCTGGGCTCCTGGGCTCTGCTGCCCGGGGAGGGACAGAGAGCAAGAGGACAGATGCTGCGCTGGTGGAAAGGGCGCCCTGCGCCTCTGCTCCTTGTTCCTGGAGTGTGAGGGGGTGCTGGTTGGGAGTGTAGGGGGGGATGCAGGAGGCGTTAGGGGAGCAGCAGAGGGAGGGTCGGAGGGAGAGAGGGCGCACTGGCTTGGTCTCCAAGGCCCACCTGGAGCCCCCACTGAGATCCTTGGTCACCACCTGCTGTCTCTCTCTGATGTTTTCCTCAAAAATGTCTGCTTTCTTGATGGTTCCCAGGGCTGTTAATGAATTTGTTTGTCAACGAGGAATCTTTGGGTCATTTCTGAGGGATTTTATGTTGAAGGGGCTCTACCATGTTTATTCAGTTCATCATCTTTAGCCAATCCCTTTGTTTTGAGACAGATTCCCTGTAACAGAACACCTGGGCCAGTGGCTGGCGGGTCACAGGGTTCAGGAAGTTTGCCCTCTGGAAAGCCGGTGCTGACGGGCATTTTCACAGGATGCGGGGCTGCGTCCCTGAGCCCACTCCAACCCCGAGTGTCTTGGCATTGTAAATTCTGGGGCAGTTCTGTCAGAGTCCATCGTTGGCATTTCTGTGACCAGTGAGGGCGAACATTTTTCCAGGTTCAGTATCTCTGTTACTCCCCTACCATGCCGTCGCCCGCCTTGCTTCCTGAGCTCCCAACCTTCCCGATGTAGCCGGGACGTTCACGTCTATCGGGTGTGACGGCACTTTTCCTCTGTGCGCCCCCCGAGTGCGTGCTTCAAAAATGGCTGTTTCCCTCTCGTTCCTGGATTCACTGTACATGTAATCTAGAATTAATGTGGAATTTTAAAAAGGTTTTATTTGGGATAATCCTGAACACATACAAATTCAACCAAAAAGTATGATAAGCCCCCCATGTCCCAGCTTCAACATTTACCAGTATACTTATATTCTTGTTTCATCTGTATTTCTACCCACTCTGTAACTTCTGTTGATTATTTTTTAATTAATAGATTGTTTTTAGCAAAGTTTTAGATGGACGGAGAAATTCAGCAGGTGGTACAGAGCATTTCTCCCTCCTTCCCTACAGTTTCCCCTACTGTCAACATCTTGCGTGACCTCTCGTGTTGGTGCGTTCATTCCTTACAAATGATGAACCGATATTGATACAGCGTTAATACCTAAGCCCATCAATTACAGTAAAGTTCTCTGTCTTGTACTTGGATTTTGACAAATGTATAATCTTGTGCATCCACCGTGACAGCACCCTACATAAGAGTTGGATTCCCCTAATAGCCCGGCCCTCCGCCTGTTCATCCCTTGCCTCCCAGCCCATGGCAACCACTGATGTTCGCAGTCATGACTTTTCTAGAATGTCATGTAATTGGAATAGATGGATACTATGGAATAGAGTATGTTGCCTTTTCCAGTTGGCTTCTTTCACTTAGCAATATGTATTTAAGGGTCCTCTATGTCTTTTTGTGGGTAGATAGCTCATTTCTTTTTTTGTTTTCCTTTTTTTATATTGAGTCAAAATCCACATAACAAAAACTGTACCATCTTAACCATTTTCAGTGCTGTTACATCCATCCATGTTGTTGTGCAGCCATCACTGCCATTTATCCCTGTAACTCTTGTAAATCTGAAACTCGGTCCCTATGAAAAAATAATTCTCCCTTCTCTCCTACCCCCAGCCCTTGGCAGCCACCATTCCACTTTCTGTCTCTATGATTTTGACTAGTCTAAGTCCTCATATAAGTGGAATCAGACAGTATTTATCTTGTTGTCGCTGGCCTATTTCACTTAGCACAGTGTCCTCAAGTTTCATCCATGTTGTAGCATTTTGCAGAATTTGTTTCCTTTTTAAGGCTGAATAATATTGCATTGTTTGTATTTACTGCATTTTGTTTCTCCATTCCTGGGTCAGTGGATACTTGGATTGCTTCCGCATTTTAGCTGTTGTGAATAATGCTGCTGTGAACGTGGGTGTACAATATCTCTTTGAGACCCTGCTTTCAGTTCTTTTGGGTATATACCCAGAAGTGGAATTGCTGGGTGATATGGTAAGTCTATGTTCAATTTTTTGAGGAACTTCCATACTGTTTTCCATAGCAGTTGCCCCATTTTATATTCCTATCAACAGTGTACAAGGGTTCCACTTTGTCTGCATCCTTGCCAACACTCACTGTTTTCTGTTTTTTTGACAGCAGCCGTCTTAATGGGTGTGAGGTGGTATCTCAAGCACCTCTTCATGTGCTTATAGGCCATTTGTAAATCTTCTTTGGAGAAATGTCTTTTCAAGTCCTTTGCCCATTTTTGAATCAGCTTGTTTCCTTGTTGTTTACTTTTAGGAGTTCTCTATATTTTCTGGATATCAATCTCTTGTCAGAAATATGACTTGCAAATATTTTCTCCCATTCTATGGGTTGCCTTTTTACTGTATGGATAGCTCCTTTTGACGTACCAATTTAAAAAATTTTCCTTAAGTCCAGTTGTCTATTTGTTTTCTTTTTGTTACCTGTGTCTTTGGTGTTGTATTCAGGAAATCATTGCCAAGTCCAGTGTTAGGAAGCTTTTGTCTTATGTTTTCTTCTAAGAGTTTTATTGTTTAGATCTTACGTGTAGGTCCTTGATCCATTTTAAGTTAGGTTTTGTACGTGGTGTTGAATGAGAGTCCAATTTCTTTCTTTCTTTCTTTCTTTTTTTTTTTTTTTGGTGAGGAAGATTGGCCCTGAGCTAACACCTATTGCCAAACTTCCTCTTTTTGCTCGAGGAAGAGTGGCCCTGAGCTAACATCTGTGCCCATCTTCCTCTAATTTTATGTGGGTCACCACCACAGTATGGCTTGATGAGTGGTGTAGGTCTGCACCCAGGATCCAAAAACCGTGAACCCAGGCCACTGAAGCAGAGTGTGCCAAACTTAACCACTATGCCACCGGGATAGTCCCCCAACCTCATTCTTTTGCATGTAGATATCCAGTTTTCCCAGTGCCATCTGTGCAAAGACTGTCCTTTCTCCAATGAATGGACTTGGCACCCTTGTCAAAAATCATTTGACCATATATATGAAGGTTTATTTCTGGGCTCTCTGTTTTATGCCATTGATCTCTATGTCTTTGTGCCAGTATCATACTGTTTTGATCACTGTAGGTTTGCAGTACATTTTGAAATCAGGAAATGTGAGTCCTCCAGTTTGGTTCTTGTTCAGAATTATTTTGGCTATTTTGAGTCTCGTGAGATTCCATATGAATTTTAGGGTGGATTTTTCTATTTCTGCAAAAGCATCACTGGGATTTTGATTGGAATTCCATTGACTCTGTGGATTGCTTTAGGAAGTCTGGACATTTTAACTATGTTAATTCTTCTAATCCATGAGCCCAGAATATCTTTCCATTTCTTTGAGTCTTCTTAATTGTTTTAAGTCTTGTTTTGTGACCTAACACGTGATCTATTCTGGAAGATATTCTGTGTGCCCTTGAGAAGAATGTGGATTCTGCTGCTGTTCAGTAAAATGTTCTGTATATTGTCTGATAGGTCCATTTAGTATTTAATGTTGTTCATGTCTGCTGTTCCTGATTTTCTGTCTGGATGTTGTATCCATTGTTGAAAGTGGGGTATTGAAGTCTCCTACTATGTGCAACTCATGTAACTGATAAGGCTCTAGTGTTGAGAATATATGAAGACCTCTTAGAACTCAATAATCAAAGACAAAGAAGTCAATGAAAATGAGTAAACAGTTGGAATAAACATTTCTCCAGGAGATATACAGATGGTCAATAAGCACAAGATAGATGCTCAATATCATTAATTATTGGGGAAATGCAAATTCAAGCCACAGCCCAATACTATTTCACACTCAATATGAAGGCTGTATTCAACATAATGGAAAATTACGAGTGTTGGTAAAGATGCAGAGAAAGGGAAACCCTCATACATCACTGGTCAGAATGTAAAATGATGCAGCCATCTCAGAAAATAGCTTGGCATTTCTTAAAATCTTAAACCTAGAATTACTATCAACCTGGAGAGTCCCATGTTAGGTACGTGCAAAAGAGCATTGGGAACATATGTTCAAAGAAAAACTTGCCCATGGGCCTTCAAAGCAACATTATTCACAATGGTCCAAAAGAGGAACAAATCCCAATTTCTGTCCAATTATGACTGCATAAACCAACTGTGGCATATTCATACTGTGGGGTATTATACAGCCATAAAAAGGAATGCATACTGCTACATGCTAGGCTGTGGATGGATGTTAAAAAATGTGTGCTTGTGGAAGCCATCCACAAAGACCACACATGGTTTGATGCCATTTGAGTGAAGTGTCCAGAATAGGCAAATCCATAGGGAGAGAAAACAAATGAGTTGTTTCCATGGGCTTGGGTTAGGAGAAAATCGAGTGCGAGTGAGGGTGGGTTTCTTTTAGGGGTGTTGAGAATGCTCTGCAATTAGATAGTAGTGACAGCCACATGACATGATCATTGTACTAAAAGCCACTGAATTGTATACTCTAAAATGCTTAAGAAGGTGTGTTTTATGTTAAACAAATTTTCTTGAATAAAAATTTTAAGTCTATCAGGGTATTAATCTTAATTTAGTTAATTTGAAATTAATTAGGGTGGTTAATAGAGTTATTCGGGGTAGGGCACATTGTAGCCAAGAGAGTGAACATCTGATTAGGGCTATAGTAGCAAATCCTGTAATTATACCAGCAACAGTGTGAAGTCCAGTCCATAGTCATTGTCCCCAACTTGAAGAGACCAGCCAGCCATGAAAATACATCAGTGATCTTGGGGACCCTGGGAATCTGTTCAAAGATTTGGGAAATGTTATGCAGTATTTTAACCTCTTGGGCCATCTGGTGGAGGTAGGTTTGAATTTCTGAGTTGTCAATGTACATGCGGCTAGTGGTCCCTGGGAGGGAACAGACCCCTCCTTCGTTGGCCAGTATAGATAGTCTAGGGCCACGCAGTTTTCTAAAACCATTTAGACAGGAGACTCAAGAGACTGTTTCACAAGGGCCAGGATGGGGTCTTACGGAGTTGTTGTCCATGTCGGGTTGAGATTGTCAGTACTTCTTGGTTGGCCTCAGTTACCTGATTTTGTGTGGGTAGGGCCTCTGTACCTGTGCCCAGTCCACTGAATCCTGGTAGAACTGAAGTACCCAGTACTATAGGACTGACAATGTCTCTGGGTTGGTGGTAGCCAGTCAGGACAGGAAACTCAGGGCACCTGCGACCTGAGGGGTGCACGTCTAGAAGCAGGCTGAGAGAGACAATGATGCATTGCAGAGTGTAGCCTGGGGAAAACTGGTTGGAGGGCTGGGGAAGAGAGGAGCGCACTAGGGGAGAGCCTTGTGATATCCGCCCACGGTAAACGCCAAAAGTTGGTGTAAAATAGCCATTAGGGATCTTGGAGGTAAGACCAGTAATTTGTGCCCATTCACTGGCTACCTGTGCTGTATGATTTCAGGGGGTATGATTAAAGGGTATGTGGGCCAACACCTGTTTGTGCCTGGGCACAAAATCACCCAGGTGGCCTCGAAGGCTACCCCGAGAAGACCCCTCAAGGGGCACTTGGGGCAGAAATGGGTGGAGCGTTTGAAGGAAGCTTGGGGCAAAGATGATGATGTTCAATAGAGTTGGCTATAGGTGAGCACTTAAGCTGGGGGGCAGGTGATTGAGGGCCAAGTGACAGGCCCTGTGACTTCTGAGTCCCACTGCACAGGCAGCCCCCTCAGCCCACTGGACATAAACGGTGCTGGTGTTGGTGAAGTGTCTTGCTGGCACTGTGGAAAGTAGAGGGGAGGTGTGGGGAGGAAGTCATGGTAGTGTTGGGAGCATTGTGTTGTGGGATTACGGTGTTGAAGGGAAGGACTGGAGCCAGGTACAGTGAATGTGCAACCAGCAATGGTCAGTGAAGGGAAACCCGGGTGTAACTGGGGAAGGCAGAGGACAAGCAAAAGTCGTGTGTTAAAAACAAGAGACAGCAGGCCCAAAGGGAGCCACTTAGGCTAAGCCCCACATCAACAAACCGAGACTTAATTACACTTTCGGCCCTCCCAGGAGGGGAATCTTACACCAGTCCATCGGGAATTGCCTGACGAGCACTGGGTATGTCATCTGCCTGAGAGAGCCCTGCCATCCCCTAAAGGAAGGTAACCTTGCAATAACCAACCTGCTTTCTTGTCCAGTGTAACTTCCTTGCTCCTGCTCCCTTCTGCCTATAAAAGTCTTTCATTTGTACAGCTCCTTGGAGCTCCTTTCTCTCTGCTAGATTGGATGCTGCCCGATTCATGAATTGTTGAATAAAGCCAATATGATATTTCAAATCTACGCTGTTGAATTTTGGTTTGTAACAGTTTGGTGGCAACAGTGGGATCCGAAGGAGACTTCCGATGGCTTCGGGGATGAGAAACAAGGCGTTGGTACCCATAAGACCTTTGAGTTCTCCATCGTTTTTGCTGTTTCCAAAAACTGTGGGTTGTTCCTCTTGAATACAAGATCCACTGTGTTTGTGTTGAGCTCCCGATCTAAGTGGTTTTCCAGACCAGGGTTAAGTGGTCAGTCTAGACTGACAGGATGCTGTAACAGAGCATGAGTCTTAGCTCTTGGTTACTCCGCAGGCTTAGCAGGTCAGCTTGAGCTGGTAGATGGTTCTACCAGGAGCCTGAGTCCCTGGCCCTTGGTTAGTCCACAGTCCCCATGTGGTAGGATTTGCTGGTTCAGTCTGTTGTTCTAGTCAGTGGAGATGAGTGGAAGAAACGTGTGCTCCATCCACACCCAGTCCTTGAAAACTTCCCACATGCGTTTTACATGCATTCCCCTCTGTTGACTATCGATGAGTTCTGAGGAAATGGTGAAGGCAGCGTGTGGAGGAATGGTGGGTTTCTGCATGACTGCATGGAAGAGTGCCGCCCCCTCAATCTGAACAACCAGCCGGCACTTCTAGAAATGAAAGACATCCCATCACCATGGATTAGAAGACTCCTTATTGTGAAGGTGTCAACATTATCCAAAGAGATCAACAGGTGCAGTGCAGTCCTTATCAAAATCCCAATGACAGTTTGTGCTGAAATAGAAAAGACCATCCTAAAATTCTTATGGAATCTCAAGTAAGAGCAGATACCCAAAAGAATCCTGAAAGGAAGTACTAAGTTGGAGGACTCATTCTTCCTGATTTAAAGCTTGCTACAAATCTACAATATCAAAACAGCATTGTAATAACATAAAGACAGACATATAGACCAATGAAACAGAATTGAGAACCCAGAAATAAACCCTCCCCTGTGTGATCAAATGATGTTTGACAAGGACGCAAAGATTATTCAGTGAGGAAAAGACAGTCTTTTCAACAAGTTGTTCTGGAAAAGTGGTTGTCTACATGCAAAAGAATGAACTCTGACCCTTACCTGACACCATATGTAAAACTAAATTCCCCATCGATCAAAGACCTAAATGCAAGAGGTAAAACTATAATACCCTTAGAAGAAAACGCAGGACAAAACTTTACAAAATTGGATTTGGCAATGATTTCATGGGTATGATACCCAAGGCGCAGGCAATAAAATTAAAAAGTATGTACACTGGACTTCATGAATATTAAAACTTTTGTGCCTCAAAAGACATTATCAACAGTAAAAACAACCCACATGATGGGAGCCCGTATTTGCAAACCATGTGTCTGACAAGGGCTTAATATCCAGAATAGACAGACAACTCCTAACCTCAAACAACAAAAAAACAACCCAAATTGTAAATGAACAAAGTACTTGAATAGACATTTCCTCAAAGAAGATAATGCGAATGACCAATAAGCCTATGAAAAGATGCTCAACATCACTAATCATTAGGGAAATGCAAGTCAAAAATGCACCTGACATTCATTAGGATGGCGTATATCAAAAAGAGAAGAAGAAAAGAAGTGTTGGCATAGATGTGGAGAAATTGGAACTCTTGTGCACTGTGGTGGGAATGTAAAATGGTGTAGTTGCTGTGGAAATCAGTATAGCATTTCCTATACGGTATACGGTAATTCTATTACCGTAGGACCCAGCAACTCCACTTCTGGATATATACCCCCAAAAGAATTGAAAGCACATTCTCGAACTCATATCTGCACACCCGTGTTCATAGCATCATTACTCATAATAGTTTAAACATGGAAGCACCCCAAGTGTCTGTCCACGGATGAATAGATGAGCCAAATGTGGTATGTCCATGCAATGGCATATTATTCATCCTTAAAAAGTAAGGACACTCGAGATATGGTACACCATGGATGAACTTTCAGAATATTATGCTAAATAAAATTAGCTGCAAAAATACAATCTTGTGTGATTTCCCTTATAAGAGGTACCTGAAATGGCCACATTCAGAGAGACAGTAAGTAGAATGGTGTTTGCCAGGGGTTTGGAGGTGGGAGGAATGGGAGGTTGCTGATGAATGGGTATAGAGTTTCAGTTTTGCGAGATGAAGAGGGTTCTGAAGATGGATTGTGGTGATGGTTGCACAGCAATATTATTGTGTTTAATACACTTAAAATGTACTTAACGTTCTTAATGATATGTACACAGAAAAATGGTTAAGATGGTAAATTTTATGGGTATTATAGGTATTTTACTTCAATAAAGATATATTTTAGGGGCTGGCCCTGTGGTTGAATGGTTAAGTTCGTGCGCTCTACTTCGGTGGCCTGGGGTTCGCCAATTCAGATCCTGAACACAGACCTACACACCGCCCATCAAGCCATGCTGTGGCAGCATCCCACATAGAAGAACTAGAATGACCTACAACTGGGATACACAACTATGTACTGGGGCTTTGGGGAGAAAAGAAAAAAAAAAGGAGGAAGATTGGCAACAGATGTTAGCTTAGGGCCAATCTTCCTCACCAATAAAAAAAAAAAAGTGTACTTTAAACAAAGCAAAACCTGTATTTTAGTAAAAATGGGAAAATCCAAAGAAATGAGCAGAGGACACCTTAGTCTTGCCATTTGTACTCTTTCATTTTGACCCTGATATTCTGTCCCAGCAGTTTTACCTGAGACAACTTTGATCAGAGCTAATGTTTTGATTCTGTGCCTAATAAAACCTTGAAATCAGACTTAGACAAAACATGTAAAAATTTGTCTTGAAATGCATTTTTCAGAGCAAACTTTTTAAAAATTTGAATTTATTTTTTGTATTAGTTTCAGATGTATGACATAATGCTTTGATATTTGTATATCTTGCAAAATGATCACCACAAAAAGTCTAATTAACATCTATCATCATACAGTTACAAATTTTCTTTCTTGTGATGAGAACTTTTAAGATTGACTCTGTTACCAACTTTCAAATATGCAGTACAGTATTACGAATTCCTTGATCGATTTCTTTAAAACATAGTCCAGTAAAACAATTCTGGTGTATCCGTTTTTAATTCACTGGAATTATTTTTTATCAGAATCAGTTATTTTTCCTGCAAATGGCTGGGCTTTTTTTATCCACATCATAACATAGTGAGTACAGATTCTTCTATTTTAGGTTTTGTTTAGGTGTCATCATTCTACCAAGTCAGTTTTCCTGAATCTCATTATTCATTTCAAAGTGTGATCAGATGTATTTCTTGTTTCATGGATGTTTAGTCAGTGATAGATTTTACCAGGTGCCATTTTAACCATTAGCAGTTTTATTTTGTGTGCATTAATTTAACTACTAATATTTACCATGTAGGCTCTAAGTCTTTGGGGAGTTTACTGGGGGGACTTCTTTGATTTGCAGAGATTCCATTTTGACTCGGCTCTTAAGGCACATGCTGTTTCCTCAGAGGCTCTGCAGCCCCGCTCCGTTTGTGAAACAGAAAGGGTGTGCTCAGATCTGCTTCCAAGGCCCAGGCAGGTGGAAGCACACAGTGCTTCTGATGGGCCTTTGCCAGTTTGGAAGCAAGGCTTGCTGTTCTCTGTGTGAATGAATGAACAACCTGAAAGAGAGGCCGTGGTAGATGCCTGGATGCCCAGTTTGCGTGGCAGTGACATTATCTCCTCCTCTTCAGCTAGAAGGTTAATGTAGGAGGGAGCACTGGTCGTTTCCACTGTTTCCCTCTCCCTTCCCCTTTAGAATAGAGAACCCGCTTTCCTTCAGGCAGCAGTCGAACAAACTACAAGATAAAATTCCTGACCTCTCTTGCAGCTAAGAGTGACCAGAGAAAGTTCAGGCCAGTGTGTGTGACCAGAAGTCTGCTGTGGCACTGTGGGGAGGCTGCTCAGAGGGAACTGACCTAGCCGGGAGGACCCGCTCTGCCCTCCTGTTCTCCTGCCCACAGTCTGGAATGCAGACAGGGTTGCTGGTCAAGGTCAGAGCTCCAGCAGCCATCCTGGACCGTGGACAGCCTCGAAGATGGAAACCACATAGGAAAATTCTGGAGCAGAAAGACAGATGATCTGTGAACTGCAATGGTGGGAATTCTGGGATTAATTTGTACTGCCAGCCTCTAGGGGTTTTTTTATATGAGAAAGAAACAACTCTCTCCTGTTCGTGCCAGTTATTTAGTGTTTTCTAGACTACATAGCCAAATCTAATCCTAACCAATGTTGATGTTTTGCCATGGAATCCCTGTGTGACCTTCGACGAGATAGGACCCTTCTCTGGGACATATCCCCTTGTGCATAGCGGCAGAGCAGGTGTGAAGGCAGATGGCCTGATTGTGATATCTGGTGCTTTTGCCCGGCTGACATCTAGGTTCTCTTCCACTGGGAACAGATGGAGGTGCAGGCGGTGAGGTGGGGGCAGGGCACCAAGACCTGCCTCAGGGGCAGAGCCATGGGTGTGTTGTCCATGCGTGCATGGCAAGGCTGGGCTCACATGTACGAGCTGTCCTCGGGCTGGCACAGGGCCCCTTTTGTCTGCAAGTCTTGGACACGAGGCCTGGTTGACTGGCAGGTTGTCCCCCACTGTTCCCCTGTAGTAGAGAGCGTTCTGTGTGTCTGCTACCCGAACATCAGCCCATGTGACACCCCATCCAGTATCGGTGGAGCCTGATGACCTGTCCTGGCTGAGCACGTGCTTATGCTTGCACATCTTACCCCACACTGTACAGTTGGGAGGTGGTCAGTGTCCAGAAGATTAGAGAGAGCTCCGGCTTCCTTGGCCAAGGCTCAGCCTCTTCCCTTCAGGTTTCTTTTGGAAATGAGAGGCCTTAAGATCCTAGAGGATTCCCGCCCACCCCCTCTCTATTCGGGGCCATTGTCCTTTCTGCATTTTCGCATGTGCACAGGCACACCCACTCACGCTGACCTTATGTGGGGACCAGGAGGTGCAGTCAAAAAAGAGCAGAGACCAGGGAAGTGGCAAGGCAGGAGAGAGAGAGATTGGAGGCAGCTCTCCCACAGGGCAGTAGCGTCCATTCTCCTAGATACGTGCCTGGGGGCACAGAGATGGGCAGAGGGATCCCCAAGGTTCCCAGGTCTCTACAGATTCCAGAGCCGTCCCTGGCCCAGCCTGGAAAGGACAGGACTGGGGTCCTGCAGTCCCCCTCTGTGAGCACCTGGAAGTGTGATGAGGCCATCATCCCCTTTGCAGACCTTGGGTGCAGGAGAGAAGCCCTCAGTGAGTGTCCTCCTGTATAAAGTGGAGAGCACCCGGCGGGTGACTCCAAGGGTTCCATGGCTCACAGCGTGTCTGTTGGGCTGGCTTCTCCGTCGATGACCCACTGCTCTGAGAGCCTGAGAAAACGCTTTCCACTCCCTGGAGATCCCTTAGAACCGAGTAGCCCTGGGGGCTTGGGTGGATGAGACTTGGGATAAGGAAGAAGCCAGAGCACCGGACACCAAGTCCAGATTCCAGGGAGAAGACTAGTCCTTGGTGGATCCTCGGGGTCCTCATTACAAAGTAGGGAGGCATCATTGTCTTGGCTGAGGTTGGGTGCCTCATGAGTGCAGAGGACACCCTGGTGGGGGACAGAAAGACGAGGGGAAAGGCAGACTCCTGAGATTCCCCCCACTCCCTGGAAGCCTGCAGGTCCTGCTCTTCTACCCCGGGACACTGGAGACCCTCTGCCTTGAGGACACCCAAAGAAAGCAGCCTTTCTGCTTGGGGGAGTTCCTGCCTGGGCTGCAGTGCTAGTGCTGGCCACCAGGGGGCAGAGGCTTCCAGTGTCAGTGATGGCCACTGAGTTTTTGTTCTTTTCGATTGTATTGAGATATAATTGATATACAGCACTGTATAAGTTAACATTGCTGTGTGATATATTTGAAAGTTGCTAAGAAAGTAGGTCCTGAAACTTCTCATCACAAGGGAAAAAATTTTTTTTATTTTGGTGTGGATGTTGACTAAACTTATTGTGGTAATCAACACGTAGTATATGTAGATCAAGTCTTTATGCCGAGCACCTACAATTTACATGGTGGCCACTAGCGTTGCTTGGGCTCCTGGAGGAGCGAAGAGTCATGCAGTGGTCTTTCTGGCTGCCCCGCCTCAGAAACAACTAGCCCCTCCAATTACTAGCCCTCATCTCCACAGTCAAAGTGGGTCAGAAGCAGGAGGAAGGTGCAAGGTCTTCCCATTGCTTCATTCAGCAGCTGTGTGCTGAGCACTCCCCCTGTGCCAGGCACCCGGGTGGCCCCCGTGCGGGCTGAAAATGACCGAGTGGTCCCCGCCTGCGGGGAGCTCACAGTCTGGAGGAGAGATGGACAACAGCAAAGACCTGAGAAAGAAAAGGGCAGGTGCTGTGGAGAACACAGCAGGGGGCTGTGAGGGAGGGCTGGGGGTCAACTGGGCAGGAGGGTCTGAAGGCCTCACTGGAGTGACATTTGCTGTGACCACAATGACAAGAGGGAGCCAGCCCTGCACGAGTCTGGAGCAGTGTGTCAGGGAGAAGGCACCACTGGTGCAGTCTTGCTGACAGAAGTAGGTTTGGCCAGAGGAGGTTAGAAAGGTGGCGCTGTGGCCAGAGGGCACTGGGGAGGAGAACAGGAGATGGGGTGGAAGGTAGGGCCAGGGCCTGGGAGGCTGTTAGTTACCTTTTCCTCTCTGACTACGTTGCCCCTAAACCTTGCATTTGAAAACGACAAATGTTTACCATCTCACCATTTGTGTGGATCAGCAATCAGGCACGTTTTTGCTGGGTTCCTCTGCCTCAATGTGTTTAACAGTTTGGGGCTGTGGCCTCAACTGAGGCTCGACTGGGAGAGGATTGGCTCCAAGTGCACTCTCAGCTTTCAGGACTCGGTTTGGACTGAGAGCCTGAGTTCCCTTCTGTCTGGTGGCCTGGGCACCCCCTTGCTTCTCTCCTCTAAGGGCCACATTAGGGCACACTGGGCAGTCCAAAACACCAGTGCTCGATTCCCCAGTTCCAGGGATACAATAGACTGAGAGAGAGATGGAACCAAGAGAGGGAGGAAGAGGAAAGCAAGAGACTTTGTGTAATTAAAATTCAGACAAGACACCCCATCACATTGGCTGTATGCTATTGGTCAGAAGACAGTTACTAACCACTGAGTGGATCCACAGGGAGGTGTATCCCATGGGTGAGATTTACTGGGTACCACTGTGGAGGTTGTCCACCCCATAGGCCAAGATGAGGCCCTTGGGTCTCATTTTAAATATAACACAAAACAATTGAATGGTTTTATGCCACAGGATGACAATACCTGAATTTCCATTCATTTCACCCCCCCTCATGACGCTGACCTGAAAATGCGGCCAAGTTGGAAGCGACTGCTGCAACGTCACAGTGCTGGGTTCTCCAACGTCACAGTGCTGGGTTCTCCAACGTCACAGTGCTGGGTTCTCCAACGTCACAGTGCTGGGTTCTCCAACGTCACAGTGCTGGGTTCTCCAACGTCACAGTGCTGGGTTCTCCAACGTCACAGTGCTGGGTTCTCCAACGTCACAGTGCTGGGTTCTCCAACGTCACAGTGCTGGGTTCTCCAACGTCACAGTGCTGGGTTCTCCAACGTCACAGTGCTGGAACCCAGGCCTGCTTTGAGTGGTGCTCCATGCTACATCTCACCCCTTCTCCTAATTCTTCCATCTCTAAGTTTGTGCCTTAGATACATGTGACACCAGCCCACAGAGGTTATGGATATTATCTCATATCTACCTGATGATGTCCCTAAGAAGTAGATTGTAGCCTGATCCCCATTGTGCAGGTTTGGAGACTGGAGAGGACCTGAGAGGCACAGTGACTTCCCCAGGACGCAGAACTGGTAAGAAAACGGAGGTCTGAATTCAGCTGTGTCTCTTCAAAGCTACGACCCTAGTTAGGTTTCCAGGGAGCCGTGGCTAGGGCAGTGCTGGCTCACTGTGTACCCTTCAGGAGATGACGTGGGGAACGAGGGTGAGCAATAGCTGTTCAGGGGGGCTTGGGAGAGTGATTGCACAAAGTGGCCCTGGTAATGACTCTTGAAAAAGTGACCTCACTTCCTTGGTCGTGGAGCTCAACAGAACTTAGGACTCTGCTACCAATCAGGCACCCACAGCCCCCTATCCAGCTCACTTGACTGGAGTGCTCAACAGACAAGGACGTTTTGTGGTTGGGTCCCAACTTTCAGGGATTCTGGGCTCAGAAAGGCCCAGAAAGAGAATCGTTTTTGTCGTTGTAGATGTTAGCTTACCCGTCATCCCCAACACATCTGGCCATTTGGCAGGAGGCACCCAAAGGTAACACGGGGCAGCCCAGGGCAGGCCATGCAGACCAGGATGCAGCTGTGATCCCACCTGAGCAGCCCCACACCCCTCGCCCTGATCGTGTGCGTGTGTGCGTGTGTGCTTGTGTGTGTGTGAGAGTGTGGAAGGAGGAAGGCAGGGATGAGGGGTGGATCTTTCCTGGGCAGGAGCTGGTTGTTAGGGTGGGAAGCCTGTTGGGCCTGTCGTGCTCAGACCCCAGGTCGTGGCTGGCAGCATGAGAAGGTGAGCTCCTCCACTCCTAGTTACCGAGCCCTAGAGGTGTCATCTCCTTCCCTCCTGACTGGAGATCTCTGTGCCTGAACTGAGGAACAGACTTCCCCTTGGGAGCTGGTCCCAGTGGCAGTGTGCAGGCAGCCCCTGATTCCTCCTGGCCTGGCTCTCGGGCACTGTCTTTGCAGAACTCCACTCAGGAGAGCCTCGAGGAGCTGGCGGGTGGGTTTAACCGCTCCAACTCTGTAGACAAGGGGCAGGAGCAGGAGGCCACATTCACCATCCAGCGCTGGTCCGAGGTGAGAGAGCAGCACAGGGTCTCCACATTCAGGACCTCGAGATGACTGGGTGGGACCAGCACCCAGACTCAAATCTGGGGACTCCCTGAGGCCCGGCCAGGGCTTTCCCACGTGAGCATCCCACAGGCCTGATCCCAGAGAAATCTGGCCCTCCACACAGAGCTCACCTGCTACGTAATAGAGTAGAAATACACTCTTCGCACATTTGTTGGAATAGCAGAGAAAAATTTTATGTTGTCTTTGCATTTGGCTGCTATTTTCTTTTAACTCCCGCCCGGGAATCCCGTGGAGCAGTTGGCTCCACTGTCCGGGTAAGCCCTTCCCTTACAAATCATCACACCTGATAGGGCGGTTTGTACGAAAATGGGGTGGGAGTAAGGTGTTGTGTACATTTCTCTGCAACTTGTCATCTCGCAGAACCCATCGAGTCATTGTAGGCCCACCAGGCCAGGAGCTGTGGCCTTACTCATCTTCATAGTATCCCATAAAGGAGGTCATTTGCCACAGCCCTTCAGCCTCTAGATGTTGCTGGACCTTGGCAGGATTCAATTCTGTTGCCATTTCAGCAGTGCGCAGGGAACACGTTAAGTGTGTCCTCACAGGCTGTGTTAGTGTGCTGGGTCTGCCATAACTTGGGGCCATAGACTGGGTGGAAGGCCCCTGAGGCAGACTGGCCCCGGACCGGGCTCTGTCTTTCTAGTGCTCCACCCGGGACCTCTGTGAGGAGCTCGTGGAGGGGTTCAAACTCTCCATCTCCCTAGACGAGGGGCAGGTGCCTCAGGCCAACAACAGCCTTGCTGGTCTGCGGTAAGTGTGGGCACAGAGGGGTCTCCACACTCAGGACCCCAAGATGACAAGGTAGACCCAGACCCAGCCTGGAATCTGGCAACTGCCCTGGGGCCCTCCCAGGAATGTGCTTTCCACAGAGCCTTCCCCTCCATGTCAGGAGCAGACCAAGCCTCAGGCTGTTTGGAGGGATGTCACGCAGCCCATGCTGTGTCCTGTTCCAGTTCTGACCTCGTGATCTTGAGCAGCCGCCTGGAATCCCTACCCCTCTCTTTCCCAATATCTACAGCAGGGAAGTTTGTTGATGACTCACGGGGACAACACTCTTAACACAGGCTATTGATACAGGGAGGTGTTATTGTTTCCCAGCTGACAGAACATCTTGAAGGTGCCAGCTGTTTATTATTTCTCCCCAAATCAGACTTTTAAAGCCTAGAACATTTTCCTGTGTGGGCACACATGTTCCTCCTCTTGCGTGAGTTCCTGAGGTGACGGGAGTTTCTGGGCTGAGCTCCAGACCCTGATCCTCCTGGGGGCTCCTGGTGATGCCGCGGTGTGTCTCTCTTTGTCCACTCGGTGTGAAAAGGACTCAACCCTGTCCCTCCATCGGGCCTGATCATGCTGACCCCAAGGCAGGCACAATGGAGAAGGCGACAGAGTCCCTGGCACCAGCCTCCCCAGGGGGAAACAGCTACGTTGCCACCTCGCCCTGCCCCCACCACACCTTCGACACCACCCAGCAGGTGTTGGGCCAGCTGTCCCACAGGTGAGAGCTGCTTCCTCCTCAGCGCAGCTCTGGGTCTCCCACCTGCTACCTGTGTGTCTGGAGAATGTCAACACACCTCTCTGAGCTTCACTTTGCTCTTCCGAAAGTGGAGTGGTCAGAAGATGAACCTCGTGCGGTTACTGGAGGAAATCATGGGATAAGCTGTGGCAGGTACTTCCCTGGCGCCTGGCTCTGCAGAAAGGACTGCTGGACATGCTGGACATTTTCATCTTTATTAATTCTCTCTCTCCCATGGAGAAGCTCTCTGCCTCACTCCGAACTGTCCCATGGCTTTCCTGAGTTTGGAAAGCCTCATGGAAAGCAACCTCTTTTCCCATTTGTAAAGAACTTTTGAGATTCCATCCAGCTGGTCCTGGTCCTTGTCCTTGGGGTAGCCAAATTAGGGATTTCCAGGGGCGGGCAGAGGAGGCCTGGAGCCATGTCGACACCTGGGGAGGTTCCGGTTGAGTTCATTTTTCAACAATCTCTGTTAAATACGTACTCCGTGCAGGCACTTTCCTGGCCAATAAGGTCATTTAGTAAATGGAGCAGACTCAATCCTTGGGCGTGAGATCCTGTCTTAGAGTGGGACAGTCACTCTAGACATCATAAGCAGTCATGTTCACAGCATATTGGATGTCACACCCCCATGGCCTCTTGTAGATATGGATGCATCTTGCCGTATTCCATCCAGGGTGACCAACAGGAGCTTCATCTAAGAACGTGAGTGGTCTTTGGGTGCAGAAGGCAGGCCTCCTGTCTCCACAGAAGAGCCTGGGAGTCTCTGGGGGCTGTGGCTGGGGAAGGACTGACTGGCAGAACTCTGGATCTCGCACAGGTTTGATTCCCATGAGAGGGCTGAGGTCTGGGGCCTTGCCCTTCATGAGGACATGAGTCAAAGAGACCTGTGGGTGGGGTCGCAGCCTCCCTGAGAAGCAGAGGGGAGGGGACTGAGTGGGCCTTGAGAGACCCATCCTTTCCACAGTCCCATGTCACCCTGTGCCCTCTCCACATCCACTTGTCCTAACCACCACCACCGGGGCCCCAGATAGTAGGTGTGGCGAGCCGCCTGCTCACCAATCTGCCTCCAACCTAAGTCCTCATGCTCATGTGCATGGGGGATGGGGTCGGCTCTGGCCAGGCCCTGGGAGAAGAGTGTCAGTGGGCAGATGAGACTCCCACAGGCTCTCTGTTAGACCTGGTCGATGACCAGGCCTTCCACTGCACGGACAGCCACAGGGGGTTGGGTGTGGGCTGGGCCATCCTGTGGGTCCTCGACCCAGATAAGGGAGCTGTGGGAGCACGGTGTGGAAGGAAAGGCCAGGCTTCAGACTCCACTTCACACGACTCTCCCCACTGTCCTCTCTCTCATGCTGGGCACCTGGCCAGAACAGAACTCTCAGACTTCCATGCAGCCCCTGCACTGTCCCTTTTTCAAGGTAAAGGGGCTGTACGTGCAGGTTACCTTACCTAGCTCTGTCCTGAATTGCTGTGACCCTGTGATCCTGGTCTAGTTGGAGCTTCTAGAAGCCACTGAGGCAGAGCCAGAGGGTAAGGGGGGCTGCAGGCTGTGAAGACTATCTGGGGCGGGTTCATGGGCTGGGTATTCCTGTAAGGGCAGTGGGATCTTTCCTGTTTGGGGTAAGGCAATGGAAAGTCAGTCATGTGGGTGAACCCTTCTCTTTATCCTGCTCCAGTGCCAGCTCCAGGTCTCCAGCCAGCTGCAGAACCACAACAGTGGCCAGTTGCGGAGGTAGAGCCAGCTCCAGCTCCAGCTCCATTGATACCACCACCTGTAGCGCCGGAGTCAGTATCACCGCCATCAGCAGTGTTGGAGCTGGAGCAAGGACCAGCATCAGCTCCAGCGGGAGTGGCAGCTCCTGAGCTGGAGTCACCTGGACCACCAGGTCTAATGGGAATTCCATCACCAGCTCCAAAAATACAGCGGCTCGAAACCCAGAGCCTTCCTGCACCAGGCCTGTGGCGGGTAAGAACCCCCTGAGCGAGGAGAAGCCTAACCTCCCGGCCTTCCCTCCTAAGCAGGTCGCAGAACAGCTAACGATCGTGGACGCGGGGAGCAGCTGGGCTCTCAGGGCAGGGTGGGGCAGGCCTTCCCCCTGCCATCAGCTGCCCCAGACCTGATCTGGACTCCTATGATCTGGGTCCACATCCCGGCTCCACCCCTTCCCTACCAAATGACCTGGGCAACTTCCTGAAGGCCCACGCCTTTGCTGTCCACCTGTGGACAGTAGAAGAGGACACTAACAGGACCTGCTGCACAGGGTGGCTGTGCCCAGTAAATGGGGAAGAAGAGATGGGAAGCCGGGTGGGGCCTGAGCCATTGGGTGGGGCAGCGTCCTGGGTCATCCTGTGCTGGGTGTCCTCAGTGGACAGAGAATACAACCCAGGGGCTCCCACGAGGCTCAGGCCACATCCTCAGCTTCCTCAGCTCCACCTCTAAACTGTGAGCCCTGCCTGGGATTTTAGGGGCTGCAGACACAGAGCTGGGGTGTGGCAGGGCCAAGTGACACTCCCCGTGTCCCAATAGCTCTTCAGGAAGTTGGTGCCCTCTCAGTGCCTGAGTCCACTTGGGGCAAGAGAAACAAGCATGGGAACGAGCACCGTCTGGGGGTCTACCAACCACTTCAAAGTGTGGTCAACTGTGTTATCACCATCTGCCTGGGGAACCCAAGTATGATGGCCTGGGACAGGGTTAAAGTCATGGAGCTCTGGATTCAGGTGGCCCAGGGATGCTGTGGGAGGCCAGTGCGCTCCCTCTCTGGGGCCTTGGGAGCTGCTGCTGCTCCTTTATCAGGTCTCAGGATTGAAGTGTGTGGTCTAAGGTCCTGCACAGTCCCTAGGCCCTTCCTGCCAGGGACATGCAGACCTGGAGTCCAGGTCCCAGCAGTAGGATGCGCACTTCCTACCTGGCTCCTTCCTTGGGTGGAGCTAAAATCCTGCTCTCTGTGAGTGTTCCTCTTTGGGTCCTAAATGTGCCCTTGCAGGGCTCCCTGAGCACCTGTCTTTTCCAGGACGGGAGATTTAAATTGAAGGGGACTGAAGCCAGAGCAAGCGAGGCCCCAGCGCCCCACCGACAGCTCATTCTTTTCCCTTCCCAGGAGTGTGACATCCTAACGAACTTCTCACAACACGCTGTTGTCTCTGCTCTGCAGAATATCTCCTTAGACCGTCTGGAGAAAACGTGGGGGAGTTTCCTGGTCGGTGGGCCTCTGCACACGAGACCTGGTAGAGGAGGGACCTCCCGTATGTCTGCCATTGCCCCTCAGTCACCGGGGAACGCCTGGGAGGCGGCAAACCCTGGGGACAGGGCCTGGGCAGGAGGGGGGCTCCCTAAGCCTCCTGGGGTCCTGAGTGCACCAGTTCTGCTTCAGGAATCAGTTTCCTTGAATGGCAGGTGCTGCTGGGCTGAGCGAAATCGGAGATTTTCAAGTGCTGACTTGATAGCAACAGTTGAAGCTCACCCTGGTCACAACAGAGCTGCTCCATAGCAACGGGAACGGAGGCCCCAGGTGACCACAGGAGAGCCCCGTCCCCAGTCCCACGGAGACCTGAGTGCTCAGAGGAGCCCAGTGAGAGCACTCGTGCAGGCTGTTTGCATCCTGTGGGGTCTCAAATAAAAGGGGTTTGCACTCAAGCCCCCACAGGCATTAGTCCTCCATGTATCCTTCCTTCTTTCCCCTCCCCTCAGGGAGAGCTCTGAAAATTTAACAGCCTGTGCAGCAAAGACAAGTCTCTGAGCAGAAAACTGATGACCAAGGTCGAGTGGAGGCGGGAGGTCTGGAAAGAGAGGAGTGTGTGGGGGAGGGGGACAGGGCAGGGTGTGGTTTGATAGTTTCTCACTTAAACTTTCTCTGAAAAATCCCAGTGTGTCTTGTCCAGATTAGCAAGAGGAGGGATCTCTTTGGTCCACGGGCAGACGGGCTGCAGCCTGTGGGCAGGGGGCCCTGGTCACGGGACGTGGTGGTGCTGGCTGGGCTGGTCCAGGAGGGGCTGCCGAGCTGGCACAATGAGCAGGTCTCTGGCTTCTGTGCAGGTCCATCCTGCCAGACTTAGCTTCTTGCAGGCTGTGGGGTGGGTGAGGTGGGTGAGGGTTCCTATCTTCCCTCCACCAGCCCAGAGTGTCCTCAGGAAGCCAAGCTCCCGCTGCTCCTGCTGTCTTCACCACGTCTCCAAGGGGGGTGCAGCCCGCCCGCCCCAGGGATGGGCATGGCAGGGATTCCCACAGGCCAGGTGGACAAACAGGCTGGGCTCAGTCTGGAGCAGAGTCAGATCCGGGTGCATTCTGGGACTCCCCACTGGGCCCCTAGAACAGTCCCTGCTACTCAGTCACAGGAGTCTCACCTGAGTGCCCAGCTGGCAATGATGTATGTCCCAGCTGGCTGAGGAGAAGTGTCTGGCCACCTGAAGGATTCTTAGTGGATGCTTCCTGAGCAGACGTTGGAAGCTTCATGTAAGCGAGGCAGCAAAGTGTCCTGTCACCCCCTTCCCTGTTGATCAGAGGTGGCACCTTGGGGTCCACGTCCTGAGTGGATGAAGAAAGAGTTCTGTTCAGGGGAATGTCCTGAGGGGCTCCTTAGGGAAGCGAAGGCTTTGGCGTGGCCTCCGTTCCAGCCTGGGGGCCAGACTCTCCAGGGCCTGGGCCAGGCAGGAGCCACTCACCCAGGCTCCCAGGACACCCCGCCCTCTCCATCCACGTCTCGGCCAAGGACACACCTGAGAACTGAGGGCACAGGGCTCCGGTCAGGGGTGGGGATGGGTGTTAGGTGAGCACATGAGAACAGGGCCTCTGGCTGGGAGGGGCAAGTGGCCTCTCCTCTGTGGCCCTGAGCAGCTCGCTGCCCCTGTTGGGCCTCTGTCTCCTCATCGGGGAGATGCAGGCATCATGGTCCTGTGGCGCAGGCCTCAAGGCGGGTGATGGGCTAAAAGCGGGGAGAGGAGCATGCGGAGCTTTCTGCCCTGCTCCCCCTGGAGGGGTGAGGGGAGGGCAGTGATGACGGTCATGGCACGAGTCCTCAGGAGACCCTGTGAGGGAGGGGGAGGACTCACCCTTTCCAGACGAGGAAACAGGCTCAGGGAGGCCAGGCCAGGCCACACTCAGAGTGACAGTTGGAGCTGGGCTTGTTCTAGAATCCTAGCACACTGGAGGTTGGAGTAGCCTTGGTGGCAGTTGGCTGGGGTCAGATGTCCAGGGTCAAAGGCCGGTGGTGCTGGGGAGAAGTGGGGGGAGGGGAGCATGGCCTCACTGACTTGTCCTCCATCCTGGCAGGAGGGGCCCTCCACGTTTGCCACCCTGCAATACACCACAGAGAGTCCAGAACAGCAGGTGGGGGTACCTGGGGAAGGAGCTCTGCCCACCCAGCCGGAGGCCTCAGACTCAGAGAGCAGGGCCCTGGCTCCTGCAGCCCTGCCTCCTGGAGCCACAGTGCCTGAGTCCCAGTAGAGGTGACAGGAGGAGGCCCTGGAGAGCTGGTGCAGGATGGATTTGCGGTGGGGAGGGCCAGGGACCACGTTCCCTGTCACTTGTGGGAACCTGGCCCTGGGAGGTGATAGGAGGAGTGCGGGGTTCTTGGGGTGTGAAGGGAGGGAGTTGAGGGGAGGCTGCTAAGTGTCCTCGGCGGCTCCTCGTGGGAGCTCAGGGGTGGGCCAGGACGCCGAGGGGAGGACTTTTCAGGGGAGGGTCTGCGGGGGACTTGAGAGCAAGGGCTCATCCCCTCCCACCCGGATGTCACAGGGCGTTGTCCCCTTCTTGGCCTTTCCTTGGTGATCTGGTGATGCTGCACCTGGTGATGGGTGACTATCAGGAGGTGAGTGAGGGTGGGGACTGGGCAGGGGCACCCGGATCCTGAGGCTTGGGGTACGGGAGCCCCAAACTGAGCCCTGAGCTCTCTGCACCTGGCACATCTCTTCTCAGGGGAGCCTCGAGCCACCCTGGGAGCTGGGGCGTCCGGCCCATCTCAGGGATGGGTGAACAGAGGGTCCGTGTGACACACCCGTTCCGTCCCCAGGCTGGTGAGGCGGCAGAGCCACCTGAGGGAGGGCACAGCTGTGAGAGGTTTGTGAGCTGGACTCAGCCTCTCCCTCCTGCGGGGCCCACAGTGGGACAGAGAAGTTGGGCCCCTCCAGTCAGGCAGCAGGTGAGTGGCTGAGCTGTCCCTTCTGCCTGAGGCCGCAGCCTCCAGGTCTGTCATCTGAGAGGGTTGGGCTACAAGGTCCCTCGGCCTCAGCCCCATGTCCTCCTTCTCTGGAGCCCAGAGCCTGGCCCAGTTCCAAGGCCTGCTTTCTCTGTGTGCCCGGCGCCTCTGGGGACCTGGCGGTGGTACCGCATGAGAAACGGGGGGCATAGAGGCTAGTCATGGCCAGGGGCTCTGTCTGATGGACTTGGCTGTCTGCCTTCCAGGGGAAGGAGATCAACCTTGAGAAAAGGACTGAGGTGAGCCGCTGGGGCACTCCCGGTCGGGATGGGGAGTGGAAATCAGAGACCCTCAGGGCAGAAGAGTCCCCGGCTGCATCCTGCACCTTACATGGACGGGGAGGGTTTGATAACAGAGAGGGGATGGGGACCTGTGCAATTGGCAGGTGGGTCCAGGGGGGATGGCATCAAGGAAAACTTCCTGGAGGCGGGGCTGATTGTCCCATTCCGAGAACAGGTGGAGCCTGGATGGAACTGGAGGGAAGGAGAGTTCCCAGGCCTGGTCCCCTGCCCCACTCCTCACCCCTTGAAGGCCCCTGCAGCATCCCCCACCCAGGCCTCATCTGCGTCCTCTCCTTCCCTCTGGTCCCAGGAATACAGAGTCAAGAGGGAGAGCCCGCTGCTCCAGGTGGCTGCAAACAATTACAGGCTAGAGCCCGAGGAGCGATTTGGGGCCTGGTTGTGGGACATGGAGCTGCTCAGTGGGAATCAGAGCTGAGGCCAGCTGGAGTCAGGGGAGGGCAGGGGTGGACTCTCCATGGTGGCCAGTCCAGAGAGCCCATGTCCATGGCCCCTGGTCAGCCCGAGGCCTTGTTGTGTGGCGACCTCTGGGACACCCAGACTCCAGCTGCTGGCAGGCAGTACGGGGACACCTGACGTGTGGCTCCTGGTCGGCTCACAGTGCCTCTCTGTCCTGTAGCTACAGCCTGTTCTGCCAGCTGGAGCCCCAGTCCTAGTCGGCCAGCAGAATACTCAAGGCCGAGAAGAAGCGGCCATCATCACAGTCAGCGGTGAGTGAGTGTCTGGGCTGGTGGTAACTGAATCCCAGGGGTTCAGAGAAGCTTCAGGCTGAGCATGGTCTCAGAGGGTTGGACAGCTGGCGCTGGGAGCCCAGCCCCACCACTGATCAGTCCTGTGACTGGGGAGAGTCCCTTCAGCTTCCTGAGACTCAGTTTACTCCTCTGTGAAATAGGTGATGCTAAATGATCGCTCACGTGGCAGGGTCAAACGGGCTGCTGTTGGCTGACAGCACTGAGCACAGGGCCTGGAGCACAGAGTGTAGTGGGGCGGGGGGGTGGGCCATGATTCTGGGGAAGGCCCCCCAAGATAACCCGACTCTTCTATTCAGCCGCCAGACCACCAACACTGAGCCGGGTCCCACTGGCAGGTCACAGCCCCACCCTCAGCAGTGGGGCCTCGGCTGGGGTGCTTGGGCTGCAACGGGTCAGCTCCTCCCAACTTGAGGGGAAGGGGACACTGTAAGCTGATTCCTGGGGTCCCCTGAAGCCCAAGAGACAGGGGACGACCCCACCCCAGCTCCCTCACTCTCCCCCAGCACCTGTTTTCCTGTTGGGGAGGGACAATATCCATTGATTGTAAATAGTAAACGTTCGGCATGAATAGTCTATTACAATCCTGTCTGTTTCACAGCCTGGGCGTGGTGGTGTGGTTCTTTCACTCCCTGTGCTCGTGTAAATGAGACAGAATCTCACATTCCCCCTTGAATCCAGTAATGCTGCAGAGTCCTCAGCTTATTGTATGTGGGAGAAGGGAGAAGGGCCAGCTCGCCCTGGCTACAAACGACAGCCCTAAGTCCCCCTACCTCGGAGGACAGGTTCATATCAGTGTCCTTCACCTGGGCCAGCAGCAGACGCAGCCCCCGGATCTCCCGGGATTTAGGGGTTGAAGGGGCTTCCGGAGGCAGAGCAACAACCACTGAAAGCTGGGTGTCTTTAAAAATGGCCCCAGCCAGGACCAGCTTGTGCCCCAGGACATGGCTGCCCTTCTGCCCTCTGCAGGAATAGGGAACATTGCCTGCTTCTCTTGTTGAGGTTTCTTTTGACCAAATTTTAGGAACTTGCAGTTTTTCTGGGTCCATCTCCGCAACTGCATCAGCTCTCAGTGTGGAAGAAATGTAAATAGATTGAAACGTGCACGTGGAGAGGGTGAGGCCCGACTTCCCATCCTCAGTGTCCCTGTAGGGGCTGCGTGTTCATCCTTCACGTCGACTTGAATCCTCCAGGGATCCTCGTCCATGACTCCGAATTCCGTTTCCTGCTTGTTTTGTATCCACGGGGAAGATTTGTGATGCGACTTTAAGGCTACAGCTGGGCTTCGTTCCAGAAACATGACCGCTGCCTGTCAACCAGGATCTCCAGCATCCCTGAACTTCCTGATACAATTGTTTTTAGGGCAGAAATTTCCCCAGAAGGCCCCCAGCCTCTCATTCGTGGCCACTCTTCCCTGGCTGGGCCTGATGGATTGTGGGTGAGCTCTGGTTTGCCAGGATAAGGGACCATAATTCTGGCCAGTGAATGAGCCCACATTCTCCCTTGTTGTTCCAGGGTGACTTCTGGACCCATGCAGTTCTGAGGTCCATGATCTTGGACAATCCACCAGTTTACACACTTAGTGATGTTGTTACTGACTTGTCCTAAAGGGGCACTTGGGCCTGAGCCCATAAAGTGTGTAGCCCCTGAGATGGCTGTGTTCTTTTCTAAAGTCTTGTGCTGTGGTTACGTCAGGGAGGAGTGAGCCTTTCCTGTTGGGAGGTTTGAAAGATGAGGCATGAGGGGTGGGGGGGAGGGTCCAGCAGGGAATGCCACCAAACTGATGATCCATGGACATGCGTGGACACAGCCTCACCGATTAAAACTCTGAAGTGCTTCCCATCTTGGTGGTGAACAGACACTGCGCTGAGCTAACCCCGAGAACCCACCCCATCACCAGGAACTTAAGGGTGACCATGCGGCATTTTGAACATCGTTCCTGGAAATGCCATGTGAGACATGGGCCAGATGAATTGCTTGGTACTTTTGAGTTATCCACTTCTTTCTGACGGCTGCCAGTGTCACCCAGACACACAGCAGGCTGGACTCTGCCAGGGAGGGCTTCTCAGGACAGCCAGAAGCTGAGGATAAATCCTGGTTTCCGGCCCCCCAGGCCCTTCCTGACCTGGGACAGCCATGCAGGCAAGTGACTAGCTAAAGAAAGGGCTGGTAAGTCTGATTTTCCTCCAAAGAGAAAGACGAGTGCCAGGTCTCAGGGCGAATCCAAGGCCAGGAGGAAGGGACTGGTGTCTGCAGGGTTGCTCCTGCAGGCCTGTGAGGCTCCTGAGAGCTGACCCCACATGTAGCAACATTTAATAAGTCTTGAGTCTACCGCATGGCAGAGGAGAACAATTTATTGCATCTTTGCGTTCCCAATGGCCAAAAGTGAGCTGAGAGTCAGCAAGAACAGGCCCACATTTGCAGCAAGAGTCTGTTTCACCAGTCCGTTTTTTTACTTTGATATAAGTTGAGCATACACACACACTCACACACATACACACCATGCACTCAAACTCAGTCAACAGAGAATAAAGAAGAAATGCTCATAACCATCTAATGCTTGTTTTGTAGCTGGTCACCTTTTCATAGCTGGTAGTTATGACTACCTTCTTCCATCACCCGTTTCATATCTCTTTTGCCCTCAGCAAGCACCTCGGCTGGTCGTGGTGCCTTGCCTGGAGGGGACCACAACCCACATTCCCGAAGGGTCTGGGCCATTGCTGGTCCTGCCTGGATTGGTTTCTTGTAGTTTTCCATTGACTTTAGTCATGGGGCCTGGGACAGAAGAAACGCTCTAAGGAACCCCCTGACTTCCAGACAGAGGCCTCCTCACCGCCACTGCTGAGCAGCAGAGGGAAGCCAAGGCCCAGAGGAAGACCACGCTACAGACACGTCTGCTCTGGGCGTGAAGAGGAATAACACGCAGGGAAAAGTCTGAGGGAACAGCAGGGCAGTCTTTTTTTCCGGCACTGAATCTAGCTAGCCAGTTAGAGCAGAGGCTCCCCAACATGCAGCCCTAAGCTCCCGGGCACGAGGCCGGCTGTGCTGTCCCGCCTGGGGTTTGCGGGAACAGACTGCAGACGACCACAGCTGAAGACATCACGGCCTAAGAACTAAAATTACACCAGGGCCACCGGTTCCCTTCTTTGGGGGTGAGCTTTGCCTCCTAAGTCTTACGCGGTCATTCTCGGAGAACACTCTCTTTGGAGGTTATAAGAATAATTGTAACAGCTGCCATCACTGACTACTTAGCTTCTGTGCAGCGACTCGACTGGCCAGCTCTGTGGGGGTCATCTCAGTGATGCCCACGTTCTTGAGGGCTGCGTTCCCATTTCATAGCTAGAGAGACAGAGGCTCAGAAACATTAAACACCCTAACAAGGAAGGGAAAAAACACTCAGAACCCAAGTTAAATACTGAGCCAAACTCTCTGTCAAAGAAAGGGGAAGACATTTCTGACACATAGACAGAGTCTGAATTCACCCCCACAGGCCTCCAGTGAAAGAGGCAGGAAGGAATGTACGTCAGGAGGACGAAGCGTGAACCTAGAAAAACATAACAGGAATCATGAGGGAAAGAAAAAAATCAGTATATCTAAATTATAGTAGTTTGAAACAAGACTTTAAAACACATTCTAACTGAAATTCCAGATGGTTACCACATGGCAGGATACAGGAAAGAAGATTCGAATGAAAAACTAACTCGTTTTTAGGGAAAACATTAATATTACAGATACTATGTTACTTTTTAACACATCACTCTGGGAAACTGATAAATCCGTGAGAAGAGGATTTTCATAACACGGAAAGCTTGCTCACTCACGTAGACAAATCCCGACAAGCAGTGGGTTCCTGTCAGGTGACTGATGCCAAAAATGGTCTCCTTCAATAGGGTGATCCCTGAAAAGGGCAGGTCCATCTTCACGAATCAAATTCCCCACACATACAGATCTGAGAAAATGAAGGAAATCTGACGTCTCCCTGGATGCAGCTCTGAATTCACACGCAGGAAAGAACAGAAAAATGGAGACTGGAAGTAGAGACCTTATTGAGAACATGGATATAAAAGCACTTTTGAAATAATGTATTGGAATCTACTGAAACATTATACAAAGAGAAGAGTCCATTTTAAGTGGGTTTTACTGTGACTGTGAGGACAAAAATTAAATCATCCTATGACTTTGATAACTCTCTGCTGACTTTAAAATACAAGTCAGTAATGTACACAGTAAAGGAAAATGAGAGAACCACACGAAAAGGAAAGGCCTCCTCACCTGAAACCCAATCTCTCACCTCAGAAAGAACAAAGGAGTTTAATAAAGGGAAAGTATTGGTATACTTCAGTTTCGAGAGCTCAAAGCAAGTAAACATTAAGGCCGCTGCAGAGACACTTCGGTGAGGCGCCTGCTCCATTTCATCTGCACCGTCTTTTCTCTCAGTGTTGTCAGGATGTGCTTCTTGGCCCCTCACTCTCTCTGCCTCGCTGGTGAGCCTGTCTGCACTCAGCGCAGTCGCCAGTCTCTCTCCTGCCCTCCCCACTGTGCTTTCCTCTTTCCTGGTATCTTTTCAGTCCTCAGAAATTGTTGGCATGGAGCTTTGGGATACCAGACCGGCTCTTGGAATCATCTCCCCCGAATCTGAGGACCCGGCAGGGGTGCACACGAGACTTAGAGTGCAGACCACCTGCAAGCACACCTGGCAGGATTCACCTGTGCGAGCAGGTGCAAGTTTTTCCAAGGCTTTGACAAGATGCACAGGGCTTACCTGTCATCCTGCACTGCTGCAGGCCTGTAGTCCTTGGCGTCTCTCCTGCCAGCAGATTCGGTGGGGCTGGCCCACGGTGTCCTCTCAGTGACCCCTCTTTGCCAGGATGGTATTGGATCCAAGAACCAGCCTCTGGAAAACGTAACTGGACATCCTCAAAGGGATGGAGATGCTTCAACCAGGATTTGATTTGGACTCATTCCCACAATCATGCTGCTCCCTCTGTGAAGACTTGGCCACCATCCTTCTTGTCCTCTTACCCTCTGAAAATAAATCATGAAATTGGATCCAAATGATGAAGGAAGCCTGCCTTCTCAGGACAATTATCTTGGCTGTCTTGTACTTCCACCCTCCTTCTCTTCCTCTGGGGATAGATCTGACCTGTGTCCTGGGACATCCTCTCCCTCTGTCGCTTAAAGTCTAAAACTCTCTTCAAAGGACATGAGGGATAATCTGAATAAATGAATAGGTCTTTAACATTCTTGGATGGTGATATGAAAATGACAGTAATCCTCAATTTAATCTACAACCTTAATAAATGCCAGTTAAACATCATCAGGACTTAAAAAATACTCAACAACTGATTTATATAATTTTATGTGGAAGATGACAAGGTCCATCGACAGCTAAGTCAACTGTGAAAAACGAGGCACCACTCCTCTAGGTGATTACATATAGTCCAAAGCCACATTTATTAAGACTGTGTTGAACTTACTGAAGACAGGACACGCATCAAAAGAAAAGAACAGACCCTCAGAAACAGACTTATCTCTGATGGGAATGATATTAAGGTGGCATCAAAAATCAGCGAGTAAAAACTATTTAGTAGATGATGTTGAAAACACTCGCTTGTCTGTGGAGACAGATAAACCCGAATCCTTACATCACACCCAACACTCAGGAGGGCTAGACGGATCAGAGGCTTAACTGTGGAGGGTGAAGGATGAAACTAAGACCACGCAGGACAGAATGCCTGAAACCTGGAGTGAGAAAGAATGTCTTAAATGAGAAGAAAATAGCGCAAACCATAGGTGAAAAATAGATTTAATGATATCAAAATTAAGTATTTCTGTTCAATGGCACAACAATTTTAAAAGAGGGATGGACTACTGGGGGAAGATATTTACAATACCTAAAGCAGATTCTGTATGAGAGACCCACTCACTCCACTATGGTGGTCGCAATGCTGGGGCCAGGGGACCCAGGAAACCCCCCAGCCCCCCAGGCCCCACACTAAGCGGGGTACCAGCAGCCCGCCCACCTGGGAAGGAGGAATCTGACCCCAGCCCGATCCCTGACCCCTTGGTCTCAGCGCACGATCTTCGGGGCCCACACAATCTTCTTCTAGAGCCTTTCCCGACACCCTCACATCCTTCAGGGAAAAGCAAAGGGCCTTCCTCTTCCCATTTTGAAGCAGCGCACCTGACAGGTGGCCTCAGGGGGTCCTCGCTGCCCTTGCCTCTGATGCTCTGTGTCCCCTGAGGACCAGGCGTCTCTGGAACCCGCCTGCGGAGGCGGCGGCGCCAGGAGACCTTCTCCTCCAAGAGCCGGCGGCGGCCCAGCGCCCTTCTCTCCCGGGACAGCCTGGCCGGGCCGGGCTTCCCTGGATCAGAGGGCGGGGCAGCCGCTCTCCGGAAGGTTCTTGGGTGGGCGCTGCATCCCCCGGGGGCCCGGCAGAGACCCTGCCGCCGCATCCCGCAGCGCGGCCTGAACGGACGGCGGCCCGGGTCCCGCTCATCGCGCCCACCCGTCCCCAACCCGCCGGGGCCCCGCCGCCCCAGGAAGCCCCCTGCCGCGCCCGCCGTCCCGGTAGACGCTGTGCCCGCCCCGCGCACGGTGTCGCAGCCGGCTCCGGGCAGAGGGACAGCAATTCAGCATCGCCGTGTGTTCCCCACTGCCTGCCTCCGGGGCGCTGGCTCGTCTGCTCCGCGGGCTCTGCCGGCCTCTCCCCACATCCAGGACGGAGCACGAGCATCGGGTACTCCAGGCTCGGTCCCTCAGACTCTGGCTGCTCACAGATTCCTTCCGGGCCTAAAAGTACTGGTGCAGTTCTGCAGTGAGGCCCACCACATCTGGAAAACCATCTCCAGGTGGGTTTGATGCTCATTCGGCTTCGGAACCCTGATTCCTTGTGGCATTTGCACTTCGCTCACGTTTTTGCAAAGGCAAATGGACGTGAGTTCCCATTGTGAATTCCGCCACAGAATCCATCACATAAGAAATTGTCGATCTGAGTTGTGGAATCCTCTAGTAATCAAGATCTAAAGAACTAGTGGGGAAATAGTAAAAATTTACAGTAAAGTTTCCCTCTTCTACTTATTTTAGTTCTCTTAGCTTCTTTTCTTAGATTTAAATATAATTCACTGAAGCCCACAAAAGGAAAGGCTGTTATCCTCATATTCAAGTCTATTAGGATTTTGGAGAGGGAAGGAAAGAGGAGAAAAAGGGATAGAAATCAACATTTAGTTGGTACCTACTGCTATGCTAGGTAGTTTAAAATTCACTTTATAACTTCTTACAAAACAGTGATTATCACGTCAGTTTTAAGCAGAAGGTGATCAAAGCTTAGAGGAATTAAAAGTGCATTGCTGAAAGTTCTAGAAAACTCAAAATACTCTAAAAAAGAGCAGGGTTGAAATATCACATTACTTGATTTCAGGACTTACTAGGAAACTAGAGTAATCAAGACCGTGTGTTATTATTGGCTTAAGAAGACATATAGATCAAAAAGCAGAGTCGAGTGCAGAAATAGGTCCACATTTATGCACCAATTGTTTCTTGACAAGACACAAAGACAATCCGGTAGTGAGAGAGAAAATTATACTTTATGTACTACTTTGTGTGTGATTTTTTCTGAATAATATCATGTTCTGAATAATATCCATTTTATTGCATTTATCAGAAGTTTAATCCTTTTATTGCTGTGTTGTATTCTGTTGTAAAAATATACTGCATTTGTATACTTACCCATTCTCCTACTGATGGATACATGAGTAGTTTCCAATTTGGAATTGTTTGAATAGAGTCGTTAAGAATCTTCTGGTAAAAATCTGTTTGCGGACACTGCTTTATTTCTCTTGAGTAAATGCTGAGGCGTGGAACTGTTGGAGTAGAGGACAGGTGCGCGTTTACTTTTCTAAGAAAGCGCCAAAGCGATTGAGCCATTTTTCACTCCACCAAGCAATATCTGAGAGTTCTGGTGGCTTCACAGCCTCTCTGACGTTCGGTGTTGTCTTTTTCCATTTTTAGTCCTTTGAATGTCATGTTTGGGCTCTTTGTTGTGGTTTGAATTTGTGTTTCCCTGATGACTAACCGTGTTGAGCTGTGTCCCTGTTTATGAACCGTTCGTATCTTTTCCTTTGTGGAGGACTATGCAGAGCACTTGCTCGTTTTTATATGCGGTTGTTTCCTTTACTGTTGAGGTGTAGGCGTGTATGTCTCTATTTTCTGGATTCAAGACCTTTATCAATATACGTACAGATAGATATACTATATATATATATATATGCACACACACACAATATATTGGAGATATATAGTATGTTTAGATGATATATAAATATGTTTGATATGTAATATTTATTTAATATAAATATAGAAAAATTTGATATATATTTGATATGTAAACATATGTTTGATATGCAATATATAGTACATATGTAATATACTTGATATATAGCATATATATAATTATATCAATTATATAATATAATTGATGCCGAATATATATCAAATATGCATTATATATCATATATCAAATAAAGGCAATGTCCAAATTTTCCTCCTAAAACTTTAAAATTAGCTTTAATATTTGGGCTAATGGTCCATATTAAATTAAGGTAGAGGTATGGTGTGTGGTAGGGAGTTATTCTTTTTCTTGGTTTATATGCTTTTTAAAAAAATTTATTTTATTGGAGTCATATTAGTTTATAACATTGTGTAATTTCAGCTTTACATTCTTATATATCATTTTCTGTTTAGACTGCATCGTGTTCACCACCAATAGTCTAGTTTTTATCTGTCATCATACTTATGTGCCCCTTTACCCCTTTCACCCACCCGCCATCTCCTTCCCCTCTGGTAACCACTAATCTGTTGTCTTTATCCATGTGTTTTTTAGGTTCCACATATGAGTGAAATCATATGGTGGTTATCTACCTCTGTCTGGCTTATTTCATTTAGCATAATACCCTCAAGGTCATCCATGTTGTTGCAAATGGATGATTTTAGCTTTTTTATGGCTGAGTAGTATTTTCTCTCTCTATGTATATACACCACTTCTTCTCTATCCATTCATCACTTCATGGACACTAGGGTTGCTTCCATGTCTTGGCTTTATGAATAATGCTGCAGTGAGCATAGGGGTACACAAATCTCTTTGAATTGTTGATTTCAAGTTCTTTGGATAAATAGTAGTGGGATAGCTAGATCACATGGTATTTCTATTTTTAATTTTTTGAGAAATCTCCATACTGTTTTCCATAGTGGCTGCTCCAGTTTGCATTTCCACCAGCAGTGCATGAGGGTTCCCTTTTCTCCACATTCTCTCCAACATTTGTTATTTTTTGTCTTGTTAATTATAGCCATTCTGACCAGAGTGAGGTGATATCTCACTGTAGTTTTGATTTGCATTTTTCTAATAATTAGTGGTGGTGAACATCTTTTCATGTGCCTGTTGGCTATTTGTATATCTTCTTTGGAAAAATGCCTGTTCATATCCTCTGCCCATTTTTTGATAGTTAATTGTCTTTTTGTTGTTGAGTTGTATGAGCTCTTGTTTACTTTGGAAATTAATCCCTTGTTGGATATATGGTTTGTAAATATTTCCTCCCAGTTGGTGGGTTGTCTTTTCACTTTGTTCATCGTGTCCATTGCCTTGCATAAGCTTTTTAGTCTGATGAAGACTCACTTGTTTATTTTTTCTTTTGTTTCCCTTGCCTGAGTAGACATGATATTCAAAAAGATGCTGCCAAGACAGATGTCAAAGAGTATACTGCCTATATTTTCTTCTAGCAGTTTTATGGTTTCAGGTCTTACACTCAGGTCTTTAATCCAGTTTGAATTAATTTTTGTGTATGGTGTAAGATAATGGTCCACTTTCATTCTTTTGTATGTGACTGTCCAGTTTTCCCAACACCGTTTATTGAAGACACTTTCCTTTCTCCGTTGTATGTTCTTGGCTCTCTTGTCAAAGATTAGCTGTCTGCAGATGTGTTGTTTCATTTCTGGACTTTCAATTGTGTTCCATTGATCTGTCTGTCTGTTTTTGTGCCAGTACAATGCTGTTTTGATTACTATAGCTTTGTAGTATATTTTTGAAGTCAGGGATTGTGATGTCTCCTGCTTTATTCTTTTTCCTCAGGATTGCTTTGGCTATTCAGGGTCTTTTGTTGTACCATATACATTTTAGGATTCTTTGTTCAACTTCCATGAAGAATGTCATTGGGATTCTGATTGGAATTGCGTTGAATCTGTAGATTGCTTTAGGTAATATGGACATTTTAACTATATTTATTCTTCAATCCATGAGCATGGAATATCTTTCCACTTCTTTATGTATTCTTCAATTTCTTTCAATAATGTCTTATAGTTTTCATTGTTTAGGTTTTTCACCTCTTTGGTTAAGTTTATTACTAGATATATTATTTTGTTGTGGTTGTAAATGAGATTCTATTCCTTACTCTCTTTCTGCTGGCTCATTGTTGGTATATAGAAATGCAACAGATTTTTGTAAGTTGGTGTTGTATCCTGCAACTTTGCTGTAGCTGTTGATTATTTCTAATAGTTTTTTGGCGGATTCTTTAGTGTTTTCTATATATGGACTCATGTGGTCTTCAAACAGCAAGAGTTTTACTTCTTCCTTTCCAATTTGGATCCCTTTTATTTCTTTTTCTTGCCTTATTGTTCTGGCCAAAACCTCCAGTACTATGTTGAATAGGACTGGTGAAAGTGGGCACCCTTGTCTTGTTCCTTTTCTCAGAGGGATGGCTTTCAGTTTTTTGCCATTAAGTATGATATTGGCTGTAGGTTTGTCGTATATGGCCCTTATTATGTTAAGGTACTTTTCCTTCTATACCCATTTTATTGAGCATTTTTATCATAAATGGATGTTGGATCTTGTCATATGCTTTCTCTGCATCTGTTGAAATGATCATGTGATTTTTATTTTTCATTTTGTTAATGTGGTGTGCCACATTGAGTGATTTGTGGATTTTGAACCATCCCTACATCCCTGGTATAAATCCCACTTGATCATGGTGTACGATCCTTTTAATATATTGGTGTATTTGATTTGCCAATATTTCGTTGATGATTTTTGCATCTATATTCATCAGCAATATTGGCCAGTAATTTTTATTCTTTGTGTTGTCCTTGCCTGGTTTTGAGCTCTGGGTAGTGTTGGTCTCTTAGAATGAGTTAGGAAGTGTTCCATCTTCTTCAATTTTCTGCAATAGTTTGAGAAGGATAGGTATTAAGTCTTTGAATCTTTGGTAGACTTCTGCAGAGAAGCCATCCGATCCTGGACTTTTGTTTTTTTGGGAGGTTTTTGATTACTGTTTCAATGTCTTTGCTTGTGATTGGTCTATTCATATTCTCTGTATCCTCTTGATTCAGTTTGGGAGGTTGTATGAGTCTAAGAATTTACCATATCTTCTAGGTGATCCAATTTGTTGGCATATAGTTTTCATAGTATTCTCTTATAATCCTTTGTATTTCTGTGGTATCCATTGTAATTTTTCCTCTTTCATTTTTAATTTTATATATTTGAGCCTTGTCTCTTTTTTTCTAAGTGAGTGTGTGTTTGTCAATTTTGTTTATCTTCTCAAATAACTAGCTCTTTTTTTCATGATCCTTTCTAATTTTTTTACTCTTTATTTCATTTATTTCTTCTCTGATTTTTATTATCTCCATCCCCCTGCTCACTTTCAGCTTTGTTTGTTCTTCTTTTTCTGTTAGGTACCGTTTAGGATTACTTATTTGAGATTTTCTTTGTTTGTTGAGATGGGCCTATATTGCTATGAATTTCCCTCTTAGTACTGCTTTTACTGCATCCCATAAGAGCTGGTATGTTGTGTTTTCATTTTCACTTGTCTCCAGGTATTTTTTTATTTCTCCACTAATTTTTTCATTGATCCAATGGTTATTCAGTAGCATGCTGATTAGTCTCCACATATATGTGACTTTCCCAGCCTTTTTCTTATAGTTGATTTCTAGTTTCATACCATTGTGGTCAGAAAAGATGCTTGATGTGATTTCAATCTTCTTAAATTTATTGAGGCTAGCCAAGTCTGTAACATATTGTCTATCTTTGAGAATGTTCCATGTGTACTTGAGGAGAATGAGTATTCTGCTGTTTGGGGATGGAATGTTCTATTTATATCTATTAAGTCCATGTGATCTAGTATTTCCTTTAAGACCACTGTATGCTTGTTGACTTTCTGTCTGGATGATCTATCCATTGATGTAAGTGGGGTGTTAAGGTCCCCTACTATTATTGTGTTATTGTCAATTTCTCTGTTTAGGTCTGTTCATAGTTGCTTTATGTACTTTGGTGCTCCTGTATTAGGTGAGTATATATTCATAAGTGTTATGTCCTCTTGGTGGAATGTCCCTTTTATTGTTATATACTGCTCCTCTTTGTCTCTCACTGCCTTTTTGTCTTGAAGTTTGCTTTGTCTGATATAAGTATGGCAACACCAACTTTCTTTTGCTCTCCATTTGCTTGGACTATCGTCTTCCAGCCCTACACTTTGAGCCGGTATTTGTCTTAGAGCTAAGAGGTGTTTCCTGGAGGCAGCATATTGTTGGTGGTTGTTTTTGAATCCATCCAGCCACTCTGTGTCTTTTGATTGGAGAATTCAATCCATTTACATTTAGAGTGATTATTGATATATTAGGGCTTAATACTGCCATTTTATCTCTTGTTTTCTGGTTGCTCTATATTTCCATTGTATCTTTTCCCTTGTATTTCTGACTGACATTTCAGTTTGGTGGTTTTCTGTGATGGTTTTCTCTTTATTTATAATATGTGGCTCTGCTCTGATTTTTTGTTTAGTGATTGCCATGAGGTTTGTATAAAAGCTCTTACAGACAAGATGGTCATTTTCTGATAGCCTCTTATCTTCATTAGCCTAAGCAGGTTCCATACGTTCCCTCTTCCTCTTCTGACAACAATAATTCTTGGCAAAAATTATTCTTTTTTGTGTTGTGAGCTTGTGACTAAATTGAAGTGTTTATAGTTATTTTTGATGCTTTCCTTCTCTTTATCTTTTCATTAATTGTTTACTAACCTATTCTGATACAGAGCTGCCATTTTATGATCCTAACTGTCTTTTTATCTCCTTGCTCACAGTTGTGTAAACCTTTGCTCTTTAGTTTTGGATGGGAGGGCTCCTTTCAACATTTCTTTAAGGCAGGCCTAGTGGGGATGAACTCTGTCAGCTTTTGTTTATCTGGGAAAGTTTTCATTTCTCCATCATGTCTGAAGGATAGTTTCACTGGATAGTGAATTCTTGGCTGAAAGTTTTTGTCTTTCAGTATTTTGAATATATCATTCTGTTCTCTCCTAGCCTGCAAGGTCTGCTGAGAAATTCACTGAAAGCCTGATAGGGGTTCCTTTGTAGCTTGTTTTGTTCTGCCTTGCTGCCCTTAATATTTTTTCTGTGTCTCTGACTTTTGCCAGTTTTACTAATGCGTGCTTTGGAGAAGGTCTTTTTGTGTTGATGTAATTAGGAGTCCTATTGGCTTCATATACTTGTAAGTCCAGTTCTTTCCACAGGTTTGGGAAGTTCTCAGCTATTATTTCTTTGAACAAGCTCTCTACACCTTTCTCTCTTTCTTCTCCCACTGGAATACCTGTAATCTTTATGTTGCTTCTTGTATTTGAGTAGGACATTTCTCAAAGAATTGCTTCATTTAAAAAAAAAATCTTATGGGCTGACCCTGTGGCTGAGTGGTTAAGTTCTCGCACTCCGCTTTGGCAGCCCAGGGTTTTGCCAGTTCGGATCCCAGGCAAGGACATGGCACCGCTCATCAGGCCATGCTGAGGTAGCATCCCACACAGCACAACCAGATGCACTCACAACTAGAATATAGAACTGTATACCAGGGGGACTTTGGGGAGAAGGGGAAAAAAACCCAAAAGGATTGGCAACAGATGTTAGCTCAGGTGCCAGTCTTTAAAAAAAAAAAGCTTAGTTCTCTTTCCTCCTCCTCCTGAAGCATTTCTATGTTTCTGTCCTCTAAATCACTTATTCTGTCCTCCACAATGTCAGCTCTATTTTTATATGGTTTCTTGATTATATTTTGTCTCATTAATTGTGTTCTTCATATCCAGAATTTCTGTTTCATTTTTTTTTTTTTAGAGCTTCAATCTCTTTGGTGAAGTATTCCTTCTGTTCACTAATTCTCTTCCTGAGCTCCTTGAACTTCCTTTCTGAGCTTTCTTGTAACTTGTTGAGTTTCTTTATGACAACTATTTTGAATTCTCTGTCATTTAGATTGTACGTTTCTGTGAGCTCAGGATTGGTTTCTGGAGATGCCATTTTCCTTCTGCTCTGAAGTGCTACTGTAGTTCTTCATGGTGTTTTATGAATCGATCTTTCACCAGCACATTTGTGGTCGTATCAGGCTGCAGAGTTCACCTGCCACCGCTGGGGACTGGCAGGAGCTGTGGTCTCTGATTCTGCCCCATCTGCTGGAAGTTGTGCTGATAGGTTTGCTTTGCATTTGTGCACACTGGCCACAGCTGCTTGACAGGTCACGCAAGCATACACAGCCTTGGTGGCCAGATTGCATTCCCATGGGCAGGTCCACTGTGCTTGGCAGATGGATCTGGCTAAGCTGCTCTGCTTGGCAGGTGGGGTGCCTTTGTGCTGGCTGAGCCACTGCCGCTTGGTGTGGAGCATTCATGCAGGCAGGGCCACTGCAGTATGTGGGTGTTGCTTCCAGTTCAGCTGCCCCAACCTCCACCCACAGTCATGCTGGCCACTATGTGAGGACCCGTGACCTGGATGGCTGCAGTCAGGGAATGGGAGGGGTCTACACACTCAGTTCTGCTGCTTCCTGGGACCAGTCCACCCCGCTTCAGATGTACGGCTGTGTGGATCCCTCAGATGTCCTGTTGTGCTGGGTAGGGAATCCTCTGATGGTTAATGAATGTCCATTTAGTTGTAACTTCGAGGGGAGAGACGAAGGGACCAACTCACTCCACCGTGATGCTGATGTCACTCCTGTATATGAGAGGTTATTTTTTGTCCCCATAAACATGATAAACTAAATTCTGAACATATTTGTGATGTCCTTTTTAATAAAATTTGTAACCACTGCCCAAATAAAAATATAGAATATTTCCATCACTCCAGAAATTTCCCTTTTGACTCTTTACTGTCAATTCATTTCTCCCTTTTCTCTCCAACATTTGTATATCTGTTACAGTTTACAGAGGAAAAAAGGTCAAATCCTAGACTGTAGTTCAAAACCAGACGTGTTAAAAGTGTGTATCAGTTAGGGTCTACTCAGGAAACACAAACCATACCAGTAATTTACACAGAGCTATTTCAATATGATGAATTATTAACTGGTAAAGGTCCTTAGCTACTAATAGGGATAAAAGAGAACTCTGAAGAATCCATGAATTGCAGCTGAGGCGCAGCTCTACCAGACGGAATTTTGGGGGAGAATTTCAATTCAAAAGTCAGCGACTTAAGGAAGGAAGCTCTGCATTTTGCTGGCAAAAGTGGATGCACATGTGTCTGGCTTTTGTAAGAACGGGTTCCTGACACACAGGTGA
Source organism: Equus przewalskii (assembly GCF_037783145.1). NCBI lineage: Eukaryota > Metazoa > Chordata > Mammalia > Perissodactyla > Equidae > Equus > Equus przewalskii. The sequence goes on along the minus strand of NC_091861.1, from coordinate 4,627,124 downwards.
CACTGGTCAGGCGGCAGCGGCAGTTGCAGTAGAGTCTGGAGGTGTGGCGCCATCTCGTGGCCATGAGGGAAAGGTCACGAGAACCGCTAAAATGCAGCACAGGAGACAGACCTGCTTCCCCACGTGCCTTTGTCTACTGATGCTGCCACTCTGGACAGCGTCTCATGTTCCAGCGCTTCCTCCATCTCCGTTCTCACCCCTGCCAGTGCTGACCTTTTCTGCGTACTAGTCCGTTTTTTATAAATCATTTTTATTAGTCTTTCAAAGTACCATCTTTCAGATTTGCTGATTTTCCCTGGTGTACAGCTGCCTTTTATTAATTAATTTCTGCTCTTACGTTTATAATTGAGTTACTTCTACTTTCTTTCATTGAGTTTGCTATTCTTTCTCTGCTTTCTTGCAGTAGAAGCTCAGTTAACTGATTTTCAACTTTTTTTCTTTTCTAATAAAGCATTTGAAGCTCTAATTTTCCTCTAAGCCACATCCCACGAGTATCAGGATACCGTATTTTTATTGCCATTCAGTCCAAACATTTTCTGAATTTTACAGGGGTGTCTTCTTTGACGTTGGGTCGCGGAGAAGTGTGTCGCTTCCTTTCCAAACAGTGCAGGACTTTCTGGTTCTCTTTGTGTTGTTGGTTTCAGTTTAATTCTGCTGTTTTCAGGGAACATCCTCAGTGTGATTTCAGTCTTTCGATATTTGTTACAACTTGGTTTATCGTCCAGGTTCAGTCTGTTCTGGTAACTATTTCATTCACAATGGAAAAGAATGCGTGTTCGGCAGTTGCTCCTTGCTCCTCGTGTCGTTTGTGTGTTAGGTCAGCTGGTGAACCCTGTTCTAGTCTCCAGATCCTGACTGGCTTTCTGCCTGCTTGTTCTAGCAGTTAAAGAGCTGTGTGAAACCTCCAGTTATGTTTTTGGAGTTGTCTATTTCTTCCTTTATTTTGAAGCTATGCTATCACACACATACAAATTTAGGATTTTTATATTCTGCTGAACTGACCCTCCTAATTCGGAAATGTTCTACTTTATCTCTGGGAATAATTCTTCACTTGAAGTCAGCTTTGTCTTTTAGTAACATAGCCACACAGCTTTCTTCTGGTTTGTGTTTGTAAAGTAATCGTTTCTCTGTCCTTTTATTTTCCACATTTCCATGTTGGTCCTTATGAGCTACTTGTGCGCAGCATATCCTCGAGCCTTGTTTTTGAGTTCAGTCGGCCTGTGTTTACTTCTAATTTGCTTTTGACGAGTCCACTTACATTTAGTGTAATTGTTGATATACAATTGTATTTGTGTTTACCATCTTGCTGCTTTATTTTATTTCACCATTCTGCTTTTTGTTCCTCTATTCCTCTATTCTGGTATTCTTATGGATTAATTATTTTTAATTATTTCACTTTTTCCTCTAATAACTTTTTAATGATATCTGTATCATATCCCTCTATTAATAATAGTATTGTTGTCATTTGTTTGTTGACTACCCTTGAGCTTGGTTCCTTTCTTATTTTCTTTTGGGTTAATTATTTTTTGTGCTTCTACTTTTCTCCTCTACTAGGTTTTTAGTTATGTAAATATCTGTTTATTTATATCTATTTCCACATGTGTGTGCATAGATGTACATAATCATTTTAATTCATTGGTGGTTACCCTAGAGATTCAATATCTACCCTATACTTATAGTCATGTGGCTTATAGTAGTTTTACAACTTCTAAACAACCAAAATTATTAGGATTCATTAAGTTCATTTATCACCATCCTGCCTTTTTACTCTTACTGTCCTCTGTTTTAATTCTGCATGTCTGCAGCATCACTAATTGTGTTTTTAAAAAGTCAATATTCATTCATCTTTTTATATATTCGCATATACATACTTACGTGCATAAATACATAGATATGTATGGTTTTTGCTTGTCTTATTTCCTTCCTACAGTTCTGAACTTCACGTAGAAAACTTTTCTTCAGCCTGAAGAATCCCCCTTAGTATTTCTTATGGTGCAGATCTGGGATGAATTCTCTAGGTTTTGTGGGACACAGTTTTCCAGAGACCACTACTTAGAAAACTTTGCCTTAAAAACAAAGAATGAAGGTAAAGGTGGACATTTTAAGCACTCTAGGATCTATTGGGTAAATATTTTAATTTAGGTTGGAATTTCATCTCTTATCAGACATCCTGGTTTTGGTAACAAACTACTTTATCTGTATGTACAGATGTCAAAAATTGCTCCCAGCTTGTCTTACTAACTAAATTAACAGTTTTCTTTCTGGTTTTATACCCTTAACCCTAATATAAATATTGACTTACTTAACTGCTTTGTTAGTTGATCGTGACATAAGAGTGCATGGCTCCTCGTGAATACTCAGTAAATCTTTGGTGAATGGATGAACATGAAAAGAAGTTTTTAAAAATAACAATCATTAAATTTTAAACCTAAAGAAAATACATTTCATCACTTTTCAGTTTCTCAAAGTCTGTTTTGGTCAGCAAGCGTCACTAGTAAACAGAGCAGTCATCGCTTACCTTACCCAAATATCAGTAAGATGGAACATAACGCATGAAACCTCAGATTTTCTGGTTACCAATGAAGAGGAGATATTTGAGAAAAACTTCAAACATGCATGATTTTATCTTTCTGTATCATACAAAATTCATGTCTTTTCTGTTTAATTTTGATGCAGAATTATATCCATATTATATAATTAAAAGCCATTATAAATCACACCTCAACTATCCAATGGAAACCAGTTATTGATAGAAAAAGATCATATAAATTGTGTCATAAATTTAAATCCATGAAGAAAAAATTTTATATTTGGAAACAATAATTATCAAAGACACTCTTCTTTACACCTGAATAACTTTAAAGTGTGAGTATCACATCAAGATATATCTCCTTTCACTAATCTAAGTAAATTCTCCAAATTCAATTAAGGGTCCCAATAAATCTGCCTTCTTTATGGTCAACATAAATATGTGATGTGAGTTCTTACTCTGGAGATACATAAACACAAATGCCGTTTATCACTGTGCCACAGAATGGTTTATTAACTTCGGATACTTTACTTTTTATTAAGATAATTTAACTTTTGATTTGGTGCAAAAATAGAGAGGGGCCAGATTTATTTTTCCTGAAAATATTAATATAGAATAAAAATTTAGGGGCTGGTCCCATGGCACAGTGGTTAAGTTCACACGTTCCACTTCAGCACCCTGGGGTTCACAGGTTCAGATCCTGGGCGCAGACCTGCACACCACTCATCAGGCCACGCTTAGGCAGCATCCCACATAGAAAAAGTAGAAGGACACACAACTAGGATATGCAACTACGTACTGGAGCTTTGGGCAGAAAAAAAAACAACAGAGAGGAAAATTGGCAACAGATGTTAGCTCAGGGCCAATCTTCCTTAAAAAAAGAAAAAATTTAAAAATCACCCTCTCATGTTTTAGGAATTTATTGTCCACCAATTTCAGTAGCAAAATGACTCAAACTCAAACATGAAATGCCATATTCCATTGAATCTAAGTCATCTGCAGTTGCAAGGACATTATTGTATGTACCACGGAAAGGAAAAAGTACTCCAATCCTGCTATTACCCAATGCTGCTTTTTTAAAGATGTTTTTCACTTTAGAAGAGTTTTAGGTTTACAGAGCCCACTGCGGTGTAGTCATGAGAGTTGTTCTCACACATCCAGTGACAGAGCTCTTGGAGACTTAAAGATGGATTTTAAAACATGTATCGTTCTCCTGCATGTGTAAAAGAGTGAATATTAACAAAATCAATTGTTTGAGGCCCTTCCAAAGCTTCTTGGTGTCCAGTGTCACCTTTCTGAACCACAGCCCCTGACGTCCATTTTATGTCCCTCTTTGCTCTCAAGAACCCCAGTGATGCCACAGCTTTGAAAAGCCCATCCCACTCTGACTGCTGGAGTTTTCTCCCTGGTTTATACTCATTCTGTAAGTTTCAGTGCTGTCCTTTCTTGATTTACCAGGTGTCTATGTGATTTCAAACACCAGGACACTTACTCCTTTCTCTGATGGCCCTTCCATGGTTTTGCTGACTCAGCCATCAAGTGGTGGCCATTGTCTGGGCAGGTCCCCAGTAATAACAACCAAAGTCACATATTCACAGACAACAATAACCACACCACAATCTCACCTGGACACTGTTTCTCGAATGCAGTCAATTGGAGATAAGTGTGAGACTGGGAAGAGCATGTGAGTCATACAATGAATTCAATACTGGAATTCGTTTCCTGTCACAAACAATCTTCCTCACATTCCTTAATCCAAATGAACTAGACAATAAAATAAACAAATACAATATAGTTATAATTTTATTATTCCTGTTTTAATGTCAGAGAGGGAAGTGGTTTGAATAAAAGTTTTTCATACATTTTGAAATCATAGACTTTTTATACAATAAAAAAAATTGTTCTGAAATTTGCACTTTACAGATCTTCCTGTTTAATACATTCTGTTAGTTCAAAGCCAGCACCAGGGCGGCCAGGGCCTGCCAGGCGAGTAGCTGAGACCCAGAAAGAGTTGTGCAGCCACGGCGGCGATGATGTAGGGAGCAGCCAGCTGGTAAGCCTGCACGTGAGCTGTCAGATGAGGCCAGGATCAGCAATGGGGATTACACGGGCAACTGCCAAGGGTCAGGAGCTCAGATATAAGTCCCACCCCAGGATCAGAGGCTAGACAAAGTCACAAGCAACAGCCAGGGCACTCACTGGGGACTTGCTGGCTGACACTAATTCTAATGCCCTTGGAAGCCTAGGCTCCTCGAATTCATGGTCTGGCCAGAGCACACCCACATCTCATGGCCATTTGCACGGAGCATCTGTGTTCTCCTGACTTCATGATTAGGCCTTCCCACCAATCTCAAAAGTGGGTCATCCTGGTTGTGAACATGACCTATAGAGCATGACATGGTGTAAGTAGAGGAAGTGAGTGGGATAATGACACAAATGCCTTCAGGGAAGGTAGAAAGACACACACGCAAAGAGTACATGGTATCTTTATGGAAGAGATGCTAACAGCCTTTAGAGTCAGACAGACCAGTATCTGAATTCTAGATCAGTTTATAAAAGCAGGATCTTAGGCAAATGACTTCTCTGAATCTCAACTTTCCATTTGTAGACTGACCATCTCATAGGATTGGAGAAGGAATGAACAGGATGCAGATGTGTTAGCATAGACCCTTGCCCATAGCAAGCATTCAACAAAGAGGAGGCTATCCTGTGTGGTTGATTCAATTACATCCATGAAGTTCTGGGGATTGTCTTGTGAAAACCCTGCACTTCATGCTATTAATGAATATATCTAGGTTTGGGAGGCTCATGTGGCCCTTCAGAGTTCACTAGCTGTTCAAACCTAATGTGTGTTGTCTGAGTTAACAGGAAAATTGGTCTACATTTCATCTTATACATCAATTAGAGTGCAGCTGTGACCCTGTATTTTTGTAATCCCATATTCATGTATAATGTCATTAGTAGATAATAAGAAAAACATTTCTATTTCTTTTTTTCTTTTAACATGTTGGGAAGATCCCATCCTCTCCCAAGTTCCTCTTTCACACCCAGGTGATGGCATGCCTGAGTTCCCTTTTTAGAAATCAATTTTATAGCCTTTTCTTTTGAAGCGCAAATATCTCTTCCTCCTGGCGAGAGTAGGAGAGTGGATAACACAATATCTTTCCTGGGGGTAGTAAAAAGATGTCCATTTCCTAAATCCCAGAACTCATGAATATGCTACCTTACAAGGCAAAACTACTCTGCAGATGTGCCTAAATTGGGATCTTAAAATGGGGAGAATCTTGTGGAATGTCTGTGTAGCCCCATGTAATCGTAAGTGTCCTTATATTGAAAGAAGGAGGCAGGAGAATCGAGTCAGAGAAGCGATGTAAGGACAGAAGCAGAGGTCGCTTGATGTGATTGCCAGCTTTGAAGAGGGAAGGGGCCACAAGCAAAGGAATGCAGGCAGCCTCCACAAGCTGGAAAAGACAGAGAAGCTTCTCCCTTAGAGCCTCCAGAAGGAACATGACCCTGCCAACACCTTGATTTTAATCCGGTGAGGCGCATGTTGCACTTTGACCTACGGAACAATATGAATAAATTAGCATTGTTGTAGGCCACTAAGTTTGTGGTAATTTGGTACAACAGAAATAGGATCCAATATGCCATCATATCTTGCTGTGAATTAATTTAGTAGATGCTTTCTTCCAGGTCAGTACACACCTGGAATAAGAAGGATCTGGGGGCAGAAAAGACCAAAAAAAGAAAAAGAGAAAAAACAATGAACAAAACAAAAACAGTGAAAACTGCCTGAATATGAATTTCACTGATTTACCTTTCTTTTTTCTTATATGGAAATGACCACACAGAATTACTAGATTGAACGAAGAGAAGGAAACCAAAGCAAGCCTGAAGACAAATAAGCAAATGTCATCAAAAAATACAAGGACTCGTGTCCAGTGACGAGGCTGGAGCTGCCCCCTTCCTGGACTGAGAGCAGCCGGTGTGGAGCCCGTGTGAGTGGGTTTATCTGACATACACACGCTTTCCTCCCATTGTCATTTTCAAGGTACCCAAAGCATTGTCTTTCTTTTGTAATGGCAAAACACATTTTAAACAACTGGACTTAACTTCAGAAGGAAGAGGAAATGTGTGAGGTACACCTGTTCTTCTACAGCTCAAGGGAGTCTTGGGTGGAGAGCCAATGGCAACGAAATACCGGCAAGGAAACATCTCGGCCAGGGTGGGAGTGTGGTGGACACCACAGGTGATCAAAGGACAAATGTGGCACGTGTAGGATGTTACAGAGATCATTATTGGTCTTGATGTTGAACTAGCTTCGGGCCAGAAGGGCCCTAAGGCAGAAGAAAGAAAGAACTGTTTGGTAGCTTATGGAATAGCATGAGGTATGAAGAAGGAAAGGAAAAGGAAAACAATGTCAATATTGAGGAATTAGAAATTACAGCTGTAAATAGCAGAAAGAACAATTTCACAGCTTTATGGCTGACATAAAAATAATTACCATCAATAGATGATGTATTTATCTATACCTATATATATACATCTATATCTATATCTGTATCTATATCTACATCTGTATCTATATCTATATATATAGGTATAGATACAAAAGCTGGTATTATTATATGACAACAAAGAATCCTATGTGTACATTTTACATAATCATAGAGAAATTTCACAAATATAAGTACATTTCAATGTGAAATCTGGAAACAAATGTCAAATATTATACTAAATACCTGAAAATGCATATAGAGCATTTAAAAGTTCACATCACTACTGAACATGTAATATTAAAAATCTCCTAAGCTTTCATTGAAGTGAGCTCTTTGTTATTTCCAGAGCTCTAGAAATAAGAACAAAAAATTAGAAATCGCAGCACATCCTGCAAAGAAAGGCCTTGATTTGGATAATGGAGAGAATTGTTGATTTCATTGGCTAACATGAGAAGCCAGGATTTTCACTAAATTTCTGCTTGGAGAATTATTGATCACACACTAAATAGGATGCTACATACATTGCAAGAACAATTCAAATCAATCAAAATGTGGAAGAATGAAGACAGGTTGTTGAATTTTTTAAAATTTATTTTCATTCATTCGTTAACAAATACACTCTAAATATCTGCCCAGTGTCATAGTGCTTTTCTAGGCTCTATATGTACCTGGAGGTGAGGAGGAGACAGGAAAAACCAACAAAAACTCAGTTTCCATGGAGATTATACTGTAGTGTGGGAGGTAGACCATAAACACATTTGAAATGTGTAAAGTAATAAGTGCCGTGAAGAAAAATGAAGTAGAGTGAATCAATTGAGAATGAGATGGGAAGATGCTACTGTAGAGAGGAGGGTGGGGAAGCTGCTCTGAGTAGTGCACATCTGAGCAGAGGATGTCTCAGTCACACGGAAAGCTGGGAGAGGCACGTTCTAGTTAGAAATTACAATAAGCCACAGGCATGTGGTTGTGGTCAGCTTCACTTGTACCTAAGAAAATTCCTCTATGCTCTTCTTCTCCTGTTGGTGGTAAATAAAGAAGTCTGGGTGACGCTGTACATCAATTACCGCCCAAAATATCTTTCTCTTTCTCTTTCTTTCTCTTGTTGTTTGTCATGGAACTGCGGCCTCCAGAACATTCCTATTGTGCTCTCTATCCTTTAAACTTCCTCTTGAGAAATATAAAGACAGGCACTATATAACCAACCCCTGAAGTATGGCTTCAACTATGAGCAGGAGCATTTGGGATAGTGAGAATTCTGTAGACTTTCCTTTAATTCTGAGTGAACTTAATTCTACATCTTATTTCACTGTTTAAAATATGATACAGCATAAGAAATACAATCAGGGAGCTCTCAGAAAGCGCTGCATTTCCCAGGGGACTATTCCAACAGTCTGTCATCACTGTGAACCTGGAGAAGTGCCCGGAGCTGAGGTTACCGGAACCAACCGGGATGACTATTTGGGGGGTTTCTCTCTGCAGCTAGAAGCCACTGTCAGACAGGAAATAGGAACTCTAGTGACTGAGCTGAAAAGGAACTGGAGTTTAGAATCAGGAAAAAAACAAACAAGAACATCAACAAGACAACAGCAGTAACTGGCTTCAGGCTTAAGAAGAAAGGACCAGATACGTATTTCAGGAAAATGTGGCTTTGATGGGCACTGTGAAGACTCAGCCATGATCCTGGGTGAGAAACCCAAGCTCAGCTGAGGGGTAGAGCCAGTCAATGAGGCCTGGAGAATCCACTTCAGGGAAACTGAACGGGCAGGGAGGAATGGAGGCCCGGAGGTAGATGTCCTTTGGCAGAAGCCCAAGGGATGTTTTAGAATTTCCCAGAACATTTTTCTCTTTCTATTACTTTTCTCTGCCTGTCTATTACTTTTGAAATTCTAGCTTTAAAGACTTCTTTTTATAATATAGATTGATGAAAAATCTACTTAGAAGATCAAAAATTAAGATGTTTGACTCTTTGTCTCTTTGCTTCATCCCTTTCCTTGAGGCAGTACCTATGGAAACCTATAGCTTTATGTGCAAGATTTGACCAGGAGTGGGGCTTGGAGCGATGGTGGTGGTGATAGAGAAAGTCGTGTATTCAAATAAGCAAGGAAAATAGCAACCTCTTACCCTCCGAATGATAGCCTATATGTGTGTGTGATGTCACTGTGTGCTTAAAGCACTTTGACTCTAACCCTGTCATCAGTGATCTTGCTTGTTGATACACTCTCATCTTCAACACACTTGGATATACATGTATTTTCCTTCAGCCTCCTTTTCTCTTGACGGGCTCCTCCTTTTGGATCTCTTCTGCTTTTAGACTGAGTTGAGGCAAACACAGCATCTCCTAATACAAGAGAATAGCCAGAGGAAGAGTAAGAAATAACAGTCACATCATTCATTGGCTCTGTAGAGGATGAAGTGGGTGTTGCTCTAGTCTTTGGTTGGCTACTTGTATGTGGGTAGTGAGGTTGGACAAGCCAGCTGCCAAGCCTGAGTACATCATGAAGGCTAGGTAAGGATGCGAGCTGGACTCAGGAAAGAGAGAGCTGAAACTGGCTGGGATTGCTCATTCCTTCCCACATCAGTGATGCCCTTGGCTACCAATTATGAGGAATGGCTGAGGTCATCAGGGGAGTTTAAAGTGGAAAATGAGTGACGTAAGGGAGAAATGAGTGTTGTCTTCATATGTTCAGAGATCTGCCATATGCATGATGGAGTTTGTTATTCTGACATCTATTGCACTGCATTTTTTTTTTGCTCCTGTACACAAAATAATTTTTGGAAGCAATATACCTCTTGCATAGTTTGAATTTATCTGTAAACAATTTGATCATGTCTAATAGTTCAAAGGATATAATTTGCTGCTTATGCCACATTATCTCTGTTCTTTAAATTTATGTCTTATTGAAACTTTGTAGTGCATATTCTATCACTCATATCATGGAAAATGTACACCATATAATCCAATTGGCAAAGCCAGTTGTCACTGTCAAACTAATCAGTCAAATTACATTTATGTTATGTTGGAAAAAAACTGACCTAATTTTTCTAATTCAAGTAAATGTGGTAATACATGTCCTTATGACAGCTACCTCACCTTTGAATTATAATTCATAAATAGATTAATGGATGCAAAGGTGAATGAGTGAATGGATGGATAAATGGATAGATAATTAGATAGATAGACAGATAATTAGATGATTAGATAGATGACAGATTAGATAGATAGATAAATGATAGATAGATGATAGATTATAGATACATCGGTAGATACATAGGTAGATGATAGATAGATAGAGGCATGGAGCTTTAGCATGAGCCTGTTCTCTGGATGAAATAAGGCCCTGCTCTCTGCAGTCTCTCTCACTGAACCTCTGTTTGTTTTTCTGCCACAGGACATTCTCTCAGGAACTGTGCATTTTGAAACTGTCCTTTTGTTCGTTGTCCAGATTTTTTGTGCACAGGAGTGAGATTCGGGCTGGGTGCGAGGTGCACCATGTAAAGCAGGAGAAAGGCGGGTGTGCAGGAGGAAATGACCTTTTCAAGCAGGTCAGCTTTGAGAGAGATGACCTATGTCCGTTGAAGTTCTAGAAAATGACATCTTTAAATTCATCGTCCTCTCATACTCCCTGGAAAGTTCTCATGTATCTCCATTGAGATTCATTCCCCGGTGTGAAAACCAACGCCCTAGAAGGGGAGGCTAGAACCAGTGGAAAAAGTGTAACCAAACATTTCAAACTCTTTAAACACAAAGTGGTCTGCTCAGTTTAATGAGTTTCTTGTCATTGGAGTTATTTACACGGAATCTGGGTGGTCAGTTGTCAAGGATGCTGTAGAAGGAGGGATCTTTGCATTGAGTATAAATTCACTGGAGAATGAAGGGTCTCTTCCAACTCAAGGATCTGTGATATTCCAGCCAGGGTTGCTCAACTTTGAGGTGCATTAGGATCTTAATCTTATTTTCGAATCCTGAAAGAAAAAAAGGAACCCATTATCTCGTATTAAACAGTGAGTGTTTATTTCCTTTGTGTTGATCTCTCTCTCTCTGTTTTTACACTTTAGTTCTATCTTCTGCAGTCGCCTACTGTTTGCCAACTGTTAGCTGACACAATGAGATGTAATTTGCTTAATAGTACACAAATTAATTTTTTTAACTTCGAAAGCAAGAAGGTCTTAAATCAGGTTAGAAAGCACATATGAAGTTTATATAATTGGTCTCAACAAGGTCAGACTTCCTTCTGGGTACAGGGACATAGGACAGGAAGATGAGAATTGGGATGTGGAGGGCTGGGAAAGCAGAGCAGAGAGAAAGGTTGGTACATGAACTCAGGTTTCTCACCTTAATGAAGAAAGTTTATTAGATGTGTACTTTTTGTTTTTCATACAATCAAACAGGGAATAGAATTTTGGCAAGCACGTATCGGGGTTTTTGCGGAAGTCCCTAGTAAGTCTGATCTTGAAGCTGGTAGGAGTGTGGATTGGTGGTAGGAGGTGGAAGGTATGTGGGGAGCCATCTTATACCTTCTCATTGCCCCACAGGTACATCCACTACTGCTTTGAAGGACTAAAAGTATGTCACTGATTCCATGGCAAAGTGGGAATGATTTTACACAGTGGTATCTGGGAAATGTTTCCTTCTGGCCCACTGACACAAGATTGGCCTTTTTATATTGTTCTGATGTTAACTTCAGAGGAGGCCCTTCCCTGTGAAGTCACAGCTATAGGAACTCACTGCAGAAGGTAGGTCGGACTGATTCTCCTTAAGCATCTCTGTTGGTTATAAGCTTCCTCTATGGTCTGAGCCTCTAGTCATTCTTTCCATTTCTAGCTAACCTAGATAGCACCACAATGCAGTCAGCTATTCCTAGAAACATCTCTCCCCTGCTGGTGGAGTCAGTTACAGTGGTCAGATTTCTAAAGGCACTTTGTGTTCTAGAAGCAAGGGTAGGCGGACTATGTCACTTAGAGATTTGTTTGGATCCATGGGCCAAAACTTAATGAAAAAGATTATTATCCAAATTTCATTGGCTCTGTCAAACGAAATGTCAGAGAACTATTGCTCTGGTGACTTTGTGAACATACCACAATGACCACTTTCTATCTGTTTTCATAGCTTTTAAGTGGCTGGTCATAGGAGAAGAGAAATCCCAAATTTAGACTAATTGCTTGAGGGAGAATGATTAGATTCAGAAAGGTAGGTTAGTTCAGAGAAGGAGAATTTAGTAATAGTCATGAGAAAAATACTGCCTGAGATTAAGTCAAATCCCAAATGACCACAGCCTATGTTGATATCGTGAGGAGTTTCCTCCGAATGCAAGGAGTAAAACCATCTTCAAATCAAAACTCACTTTTATGATGGAAAAGAATAATTGGTAATATGAACGAAGGAATAACTATGACAGATACATGATTTACAAACAAGATATTATTATGAAACATGTCATTTTGTGAATCCAGGGCATTAATACTGAATTTGTATTTAAAATATCACACTCCATTGCACTGTCTAGAATGAAAAGAAGCTCAGTGAAGAGAAATGTGATTCAATCATTTTAAAGAATTGCAAAGTAAGGTGAAGATACCTATCAATAAGGTGTTAGAAATTGATGTAAGCATCATTTTTATCAGTCTTAGTTTAAATGCTGGCCAGCTCATCACATTTTGGGGCTCTGGGTGTTCAAAGTGCATGTGTGGTGACCAGGGGCCTCTGCTCATTGCTATTCTACTCATGTTCTCATATCCAGCCTGTGAGACCCTCGAGGCAAAGTCTGGATCCTAACCAAAATATCTGTCCTGTGGAACTATCATTTTATTTCTCCCGCAGAGATTTCTGATTTCTCAAATATTTTCCAATAGCTAATTGGCAAACAATTGGTGTCAAAATAGGCAAAATAATAATTTGGAGGATAGAAAGAGAAATTGAAATCTAAGAAGCATTTCTCAATGGCTGCGTGATCTTAAACCAACTCTCTTTCCACTTGGTTGCAAGATTAAGTTAGTAATTCTCCTCTTACGAATAGTGGATAAAATGCTCTCTTTATAAAACACAGGCCTCGAGAGAGTGAGAATGTCCACAGTCTGAGGCTCTCTTTCCCACACGATTCTCATCAATGTCCTCCAGATGACTTAAATGGAAACCGATCTTTGACCATTATTATGAAAGATCATTTTACTTTTCATAACATGCATGTTGGCTAATTCTTGTGGAGAATAACAAGTTCCACTGAAATATGCACATGGCATCTCCAAGAAACGGAAGCAAGAATTAGGGTGAAAGGCAGGTATGCAAAACTGCCCAAGAATGACTGCAATTAGACCAAGGAACTTCCGCTTCTAAAGAGGAGCTGATGCGATCTCGCCACAACTCGGTAAATGCTCCGGATGACAAGATGTCCTCTCAAAAGAGTGCTCTGTGCTTACTCTGCCAAACACTTATCTTTGTGTATTATAACTTTAATAAAAACTCATGCATGCTCATTGCCTAAGTAATGTTAAATTTTTATTGCTTAAAAAAATAGTCTAGATAGCTTTAAAAATATTATTGTTATTATTTTCATTAGAAACATAAAGCTGCTGTTAGAGAACAGAAAACGTTGATTTCAAGGATGAAATGTCCCAGTTTAGTTAAATAAAAAATTAAATAATTGTCGGAATATTTAAATCAATTGATCAGTCAATTACACTCAAATGACCAATCCCATTTTCTTATTGAAACAAATCTAAGACTCCACAATTGTTTTCACTGATTCACTCATCTTGCATTAGGCAGTACTGTTATGTTGCAAGTAATACATTCTCAAGCCAGTGTCATTTAAATAAAAAACTTAAAATTACATGAAGAATATTGGGGACATGCAAAAAATATCTGACCGGCCACACTTGGGAGAAGTGTGCAGACCCAGTGAGGCTTCAGGAAAATCAGGGGTAGATGGCGTCCCTCTCTTATCTGTTTCTCTCTGGAATCTGATTCATCTCACTTTTGCCCTTCAGACCAGCTTCTCGTGTGCTCACATGATACATGTGATGTGTGCATATAGTGACACATGGCTGCTGGCAGCTCCAGTGCTCCACAATCTTGGCCACCCAGGATGTTACTGGTCCCAGAGTCTCTAGACCTAAAATTCAAAATTCTATGGGAATTTTTTTTTTATTAGGGACCAGTCCTTGGGTTAATTCACTGGAGTTAAGGGAGCAGAGTCACATTTTACAAAATTGCTTCCCCACGTAACCATTTGGATTTGAAAGTAGTAATTGCCCCCAAAAGCCATTTATCAGTTCCCATCAATGCACCTTTCAGTCCAAAATCAACTCATACCTACTTGATCTTTTGAACATTAACATATTCTTATGCTTTGTTACTTTTCCACACTCTCAGCCATTGTTTTTTATAGCTGTGTTTTCTATCAAATAAATTAATGTAGCGAATTAAGGTAGACTTTGACACAATAGAAAACTTTTCTTGTTTCAATATCAGTATGAATTTCACGTAAAAATACCTGTTTTTATAGATAATGAGAAAGCACTTCCTTTTCTGGCAACTTGCATTGACCTTGAAGGTAAGCATGACAAGGAGGAATAGCAAATCAGACAGGGGTTCCCTGGGTTCCGGACAGCATGTGTCCAAGGTGTAAACTGAGAATGAGGATTTAATGACCAACAGTTGAGCAAAGCAAAAAAAATGCCGCAAGGGGGAGACACGTAAGAGCGAGATAGAGGTTGAGAGAGAGACCTTTCTTGCTCTTACTTGTGAGAGGAAAGTCAGGAAGTTTCCACACCAGTGGGCTGTTTCTTCGAACAGACTATGAAATAATAAAATAGCCATGAGTAACTAAAAGACTGCCATTAAAAAAAATTTATATCTCTTGCCCAGAGTAACTTCAGTTTGTACCTATAATTGTAGTAACTTAAAAGTCAGTGCAATAGGGGCCGGCTCCATGGCCGAGTGGTTAAGTTCGCGTGCTCCACTGCGGCGGCCTGGGGTTCAGATCCTGGGCGCCGACATGGCACCGCTCATCAGGCCACGTTGAGGCGGCATCCCACATCCCACAACTAGAAGGACTGGCAACTAAGATATACAATTGTGTACGCGGGGGGTTGGGGAGATAAAGCAGGGAAAAAAAAAAAAAGATTGGTAACAGTTGTTAGCCCAGGTGTCAATCTTTAAAAAAAAAAAAAAGTCAGTGCAATAAAATATGAAGCTTGATTTTTTTTTCAGTAGGGAAACATTTTCTGATGGGTTCAAAAGAAATGAAAAGCAATTCTAAAAAAAGAAAGAAAAGGTCAGCATTTCTTTTAAAAAAGGAAACCCTTCCAATGTACGCATCTAGAGATAAATATTTCACCTCACATACACTCTTGGAAGAAGGACTGTTTAGTTTATACATGCTGAACACACATGCCTAAACACGAGATGATTAGTGATCTGGGTAATAATGGTAGCCTTGTTGGTTGTTGAACAAAGTTCTAGCGTTAGTAGAAAAGAAAGAGAAGTCAATGCAAATAACTGTCTGTTCCAAAAGTACCTTGTTGGAACTCTACCCTTTTGTAAAATAAAAAGCTGCTTCTGTATTATAGACCTGGATGAAAATGAAAGCAAGCTACATTCGTCGTTTATTAGTGGTGTTATTTTCTTATGTCACTGCCAAACTTGGGGGATAACATCACTACAAAGTTGCAGGCACCATTTTTCAGTACACATGACTTATTTTCTGGAGACGGAATGCAAATGGCCTGTGACATACCTGAACTGAGTACTGAGGAAGTGCTGGCCACTAGGTAATAAAAAAGAGAAAATTCAGTGCAACTGGGCAAGATGGAGACACGGTTTCAGATGCAACAATGATACCTCTCTTTTGCTTACAAAGTAAACATCTACTGATCTCTCTTTGGACGGTGGTTTCTCTCCACATCTTCACGAACTGGAGGTTTATGAGCATCTCAACGCTTTGTAGATGCTTCTGGAAAGCTTCCTGCCAAGAGAAAGCAATGTGCTTATTCACCAACAGGAAAGCCCATTTTAGTTTAATTATCCTTCAAAGCTGTTCCAAACTTGGTAGCAGTTCCTGGTTAAAAAAAAAAAAAAAAAAATGAAGAAGAAGAAGATGAAGGGCATTGCTCAAAATGTCGCCCTCACAGGGCTGGCCCCGTGGCCGAGTGGTTAAGTCTGTGCGCTCCGCTGCAGGCGGCCCAGTGTTTCGTTGGTTCGAATCCTGGGCACGGACATGGCACTGCTCATCAAGCCACACTGAGGCAGCGTCCCACATACCACAACTAGAAGGACCCACAACGAAGAATATACAACTATGTACTGGGGGGCTTTGGGGAGAAAAAGGAAAAAATAAAATCTTAAAAAAAAAAAAAAATGTCGCCCTCACATAGCTCTGTTGACAAGCCCCAAAGAAGGCTCTCCGAAACCTTGCGTGTGGCGGACTGGAAATGCCTGTGGACTGGATGAGGAGTGAATAGGAGAGAGGGCTTTGGTTTAATTGCTTGCAGATGAGGAGAAAAGATTCTCTCCTAACTTTCCACACCAAGCAAAACTACACGCAAGGAAGTTTTAAGCCAAGCCACAGATCTTCACGCGTATCAACAGAAGACTTATGTCGGTGGACTCTCCTGGTGCTCCCAGGACTTCTCTTACTAGGACAACCAACGAGGACCAAGCGGAGTTGGTTGGCCAATCTGCTAAAACATTTGCGAGTTCTAGGAATAAAAAAGAGTTGATTTTTTTCCCTTTCTGGACTCTTAGTTATATTCAGTTCTTCAAATTAATTAAAACATTTCTCCTTGTTGCGTGGTAATGTTTTATTAAATAACCATCACATTAATGAACCATTTTTAAGTTTTTTTCCCCAGCTCAATGATTCCCAACTACGGTAGCAGCATGGGGCATTGATGTACACATAATTTTGATAAATATTTGTTATATTAATTAATAAGCAGTTTATTAAACATTCAGCAACACTTATTGAATATATACTGTTTGCCAGACAATGTGCCAAGAACAGGATACAGAGAGATGAATAAGACCCACTTTCTACCATCAAGGAAGTCACAGAATACAGGATCAAAATAGTTTGGGGTTTGGTATGTGAATTGCAAAATTGTTAAGTATTTTGGATTTCACGAAAGAACAATGATAAACTTTTATACTCTGGAGACAATCTTTTTAGTTTAAGATAGGGTTACTGGATTCTAATTTGGGTGAGGAAAGTGTTATTAATCCTTCTTTGCAATGCAGGTATGGCCTCCTCTTCCATTTACCTTTCCTGTAGAATGTCTTGTGCAACTGAGATGGGAGCCGCCGTGGATCTCGGGTGATTCTTTGGGGTGGTCCCAGCCCGGGCCAGAGTGGTGGGGTCAGAGCTCAGTGCTGAGTCTCCGTGGTTCTACCAGAGCAACCACAGCACTAATGTTCTGCTAAAACTTTTGGATGTCCACTTCCACACGTCCCAGTGCACTGTCCATCTCTCTGTGTGAAGATGCGAGTGTAATGTGTCCAATTAACAACAATAAACACTTGCCCATTTTGGAGCCTGGTGACAAAATGTTGTGCAGTTACAAACATGTTGAGTATAGTCACTTTATGAACTCAATCTTCTTTATTCATTTTTATTATATCCACGGGGGCCTCCTGTCTCAGGCAGTAACTAAAGCCAGAAAAAGAAAATGAAATTCTCTAGTTCTAAAGAGCCGCGAGTTCCCATGCCAATAACCTGCCTCTTAGATCTGGAATGTTTACTCACACAGCGTTAGTCCTGCTGGAGGCTGAATCCCTACCAGGGAGAGTCATGAAAACAAGAGGAGGGAGAGCGTGACTTTAGTCTATAAAGGGAAGTAGTAACACTGCTCTCGAACCTACTATGGGCTGGAGTTTATACCTTTTAACCAAGTTGTTGCACATTACCTTTGAGAAGAACACTCTTTTAGAGGAGGTGGTAGAAGAAGGGGTGTTTAGGTGGAAGAAAGGATAACTGTTTTGGGTGCTGTGTGCTTTACCGTTTCCATCCCATTATCAGAAACACCACCACAAAACCAAACAGACCCCACTACCCACAGGCCTATTTGTGAGGTTGCCAGACCTCAGGTAATGGTCCTGGACTGAAGTGGTATTTAAAATAATACGATTCCAGGTTTACCAACAAATTGCAAGAGTTCTTTAGATTTTGTTGTATTGAAAGATCTCTGATGAAAATCAGAATTCTCAAGTGTTCACCAGATGTGCCATTTCACATGCCTCATTGTAGTTATTTACCTAACCCTGTGCCTCAGTTTTGACCTGTTTGCTCTCAGAAGGCAACTTAGAGATGCTTTCATGTTGTCATGTAGTTTCAGCATGAAGAGACGACCCAGAGAGTTAGGGTAAGTGACATGCATGCCTGGGACATGCAACAGCACAGTGACAGAACTGGGCTAAGAACTCAGGGCTTCTCATGCTCAGCTCATGCTTCCTTGTGCCACCTTCACTGTCCTCTGAAGCTGCTGTGATGAGCTATCCAATTTCTCACTAATATGTCCCCATCTGGGACTCATCATGGGGTGACCCCTGGGCTCTGCCTCCATCTCCGTGGTCCACATCAGGCTCTCCTCAGAGCAGAGCCTCGGCTTCCTTCTTCCCTCCTGCTGTAGATGCGAGGCAGCCACCTTTGCATCAGACTCTGCCCTGCCACTTCTTACCGCTGATGCACAGAGGGGCTCTTCTACCTCTCCAGGGCAGTGAGCTTGCTCATCTGCAACCCAGGGCGGGCAGTGGGGGGGCTGACAGAGAAAGCCCAGATGGCTTTTAGATCTTTAGCCACTGCAGCTTCTAATGCTTATGCTTTTTTATTTTGTTTTCTTTCTGTCAGAGTTTTGAACTATTATATGTGAAAGAGTGAGTAGAAGTGACACATAGTTAGAGAGTCACAGCTGGATTTGAGAGGCGAAGGATGGTGCAGGATAATATGGAGGACCAGCACAGAAACCACGGGTAGGTGATGGGCAGGAGAGCAGGGCCAAGGGAAAAAGGGACCAGAGGGCTCATTGCTCTCCTCCATCTGGCAAGGGCTGGAGAACAGAGGACAGGAGAGTGTGTGTGTGTGTGTGTGTGTGTGTCTGTCTGTCTGTCTGTGTCTGTGTGAACTGGGGTAGTAGTTCTTCATGTGTGGTATAAGTTTGATTATTTTATTTTTTCATTAAAGTGGATAATCTTGAAAGCTCCGTAGACTTCCTTCACATGGAATGAATAATTCTGTTCCCAGTTAAGGGATGAAGACATTCTGATCTTATGTAAATGCTGAATGCCCTCTCTAATGACAAGCCTTTGAGAAACGCGTGTGTAACTATGTCTGGTTATAAATACTCCCTACAGCTTTCATTACACATCTGAATTCTCCATGGCCAAAAGAAGCTGTTTTGCTTGTTTTCCTTTTCTGGAAATAACCTAAGAGTTGGACGTACATTTCTTTAAACAGAGTCAGTAGACAGTATTTAAAAGTAGTTTTCATCCGTAAGTGGCTTAAAAGCAATTCTCTGATAAAACCAGTAACCCAAAAGGAGAGCTAAAGTCTTGGATTTGTTTCTTTTCTGGCACTATCAGCATCATAAAAGGACAAGATCAGGAGATAATCATGTTTAAGAAGAATTGTTATTTCAGTGATAGTTCTGCCAAAGCTCAGGATTTCTCCGTTTCTTAAATTTAATTCTAATTGTTTTTTTTAAAATACAGGAAAGAGCCCTTTGGGAGGGAGGGAGGTAGAAGTTTCAAAAAGGATGAGATTACTGCAGCCCTGGGAGACATGAGTCACATTCACACATGCATTAGTGCCAGGCCAATGTGAGTAATAAAATACAGAGGCAATTGCTCGTTAGACGTTTCACAGGTGGGTAACAGAACATTCTGTGTCGGTTACACACTTTAGAAAATGCTCTCTGGCTTTTCTTGGTCTTTGGTTGGACGTGAGCCAAAAATATCCTTCCTTTAATTTTGCTGACTTGCTTTCCTTCCCTTGTCCTGTGATTTCACACACAATGGGAGAAGGTTGGTTTGGTCAGCTCACATAAGGTTTACCTCGAAAGGTTTTAAACATTTATGTTGAAACTACAGTTGACTTGTTATTACTCAGAAAGTTGGGTGCCTGCTAATGCCAACAGCATGGCTTTTCCTTCTTCTCAGCCACGTGAAATTCAGTACACTCTGCTCATCGCTAGCATGGGACTGGAAGAATCACTTTCAAACGACACCGTGGCTGAAGACTGAAGAGTAATAGTTACCAACATCATAGAGACGCTTGGGGAAGTAGGCATAAATATGACTTCACACCATGCGGGGGGCGGGCACAACGTCCACCCGGGACGGCGGGCACAGTAGGGGGCTTCCTGGGGGTGGCGGGCTCCGGCTGGCGGGTTAGGGACCCACGGCAGCGATGAGCGGGACCCGGGCCACCGTCTGTTCAGGCGGGGGGGTGGAGGTGGGTCTCTGCCGGGCCCCCGGGGATGCAGCGCCCGCCCAAGAACCTTCCGGAGAGCGGCTGCCCCGCCCTCTGATCCAGAGAAGCCCGGGACCGGCCAGGCTGTCCCGGGAGAGAAGGGCGCTGGGCCGCCGCCGGCTCTTGGAGGAGAAGGTCTCCTGGCGCCGCCGCCTCCGCAGGCGGGTTCCAGAGACGCCTGGTCCTCAGGGGACACAGAGCATCAGAGGCAAGGGCAGCGAGGACCCCCTGAGGCCACCTGTCAGGTGCGCTGCTTCAAAATGGGAAGAGGAAGGCCCTTTGCTTTTCCCTGAAGGATGTGAGGGTGTCGGGAAAGGCTCTGGAAGAAGATTGTGTGGGCCCTGAAGATTGTCCGCTGAGACCAAGGGGTCAGGGATCGGGCTGGGGTCAGATTCCTCCTTCCCAGGTGGGCGGGCTGCTGGTACCCCGCTTAGTGTGGGGCCTGGGGGGCTGGGGGGTTTCCTGGGTCCCCTGGCCCCAGCATTGCGACCACCATAGTGGAGTGAGTGGGTCTCTCATACAGAATCTGCTTTAGGTATTGTAAATATCTTCCCCCAGTAGTCCATCCCTCTTTTAAAATTGTTGTGCCATTGAACAGAAATACTTAATTTTGATATCATTAAATCTATTTTTCACCTATGGTTTGCGCTATTTTCTTCTCATTTAAGACATTCTTTCTCACTCCAGGTTTCAGGCATTCTGTCCTGCGTGGTCTTAGTTTCATCCTTCACCCTCCACAGTTAAGCCTCTGATCCGTGTAGCCCTCCTGAGTGTTGGGTGTGATGTAAGGATTCGGGTTTATCTGTCTCTACAGACAAGCGAGTGTTTTCAACATCATCTACTAAATAGTTTTTACTCGCTGATTTTTGATGCCACCTTAATATCATTCCCATCAGAGATAAGTCTGTTTCTGAGGGTCTGTTCTTTTCTTTTGATGCGTGTGCTGTCTTCAGTAAGTTCAACGCAGTCTTAATAAATGTGGCTTTGGACTATATGTAATCACCTAGAGGAGTGGTGCCTCGTTTTTCACAGTTGACGTAGCTGAAAAGTCCTCCCCTCGGCGTCCTGGCCCACCCCTGAGCTCCCACGAGGAGCCCCCGAGGACACTTAGCAGCCTCCCCTCAACTCCCTCCCTTCACACCCCAAGAACCCCGCACTCCTCCTATCACCTCCCAGGGCCAGGTTCCCACAAGTGACAGGGAACGTGGTCCCTGGCCCTCCCCACCGCAAATCCATCCTGCACCAGCTCTCCAGGGCCTCCTCCTGTCACCTCTACTGGGACTCAGGCACTGTGGCTCCAGGAGGCAGGGCTGCAGGAGCCAGGGCCCTGCTCTCTGAGTCTGAGGCCTCTGGCTGGGAGGGCAGAGCCCCTTCCCCGGGTACCCTCACCTGCTGTTCTGGACTCTCTGGGGGTGTACTGCAGGGTGGCAAACGTGGAGGGCCCCTCCTGCCAGGATGGAGGACAAGTCAGTGAGGCCATGCTCCCCTCCCCCCACTTCTCCCCAGCACCACCGGCCTTTGACCCTGGACATCTGACCCCAGCCAACTGCCACCAAGGCTACTCCAACCTCCAGTGTGCTAGGATTCTAGAACAAGCCCAGCTCCAACTGTGACTCTGAGTGTGGCCTGGCCTGGCCTCCCTGAGCCTGTTTCCTCGTCTGGAAAGGGTGAGTCCTCCCCTCCCTCACAGGGTCTCTGAGGACTCGTGCCATGACCGTCATCACTGCCCTCCCCTCACCCCTCCAGGGGGAGCAGGGCAGAAAGCTCCGCATGCTCCTCTCCCCGCTTTTAGCCCATCACCCGCCTTGAGGCCTGCGCCACAGGACCATCATGCCTGCATCTCCCCGATGAGGAGACAGAGGCCCAACAGGGGCAGCGAGCTGCTCAGGGCCACAGAGGAGAGGCCACTTGCCCCTCCCAGCCAGAGGCCCTGTTCCCATGTGCTCACCTAACCCCCATCCCACCCCTGACCGGAGCCCTGTGCCCTCAGCTCCCAGGTGTGTCCTCGGCCAAGACGTGGATGGAGAGGGCGGGGTGTCCTGGGAGCCTGGGTGAGTGGCTCCTGCCTGGCCCAGGCCCTGGAGAGTCTGGCCCCCAGGCTGGAACTGAGGCCAGGCCAAAGCCTGCACTTCCTAAGGAGCCCCTCAGGACATTCCCCTGAACAGAACTCTTTCTTCATCCACTCAGGACGTGGACCCCAAGGTGCCACCTCTGATCAACAGGGAAGGGGGTGACAGGACACTTTGCTGCCTCGCTTACATGAAGCTTCCAACGTCTGCTCAGGAAGGATCCACTAAGATTCCTTCAGGTGGCCAGACACTTCTCCTCAGCCAGCTGGGACATACGTCATTGCCAGCTGGGCACTCAGGTGAGACTCCTGTGACTGAGTAGCAGGGACTGTTCTAGGGGCCCAGTGGGGAGTCCCAGAAGCATCCGGATCTGACTCTGCTCCAGACATTCAGCCTCCAGACTGAGCAGCCTGTTCGTCCACCTGGCCCGTGGGAATCCCTGCCGTGCCCATCCCTGGGGCGGGCGGGCTGCACCCCCCTTGGAGACGTGGTGAAGACAGCAGGAGCAGCGTGAGCTTGGCTTCCTGAGGACACTCTGGGCTGGTGGAGGGAAGATAGGAACCCTCACCCACCTCACCCACCCCACAGCCTGCAAGAAGCTAAGTCTGGCAGGATGGACCTGCACAGAAGCCAGAGACCTGCTCATTGTGCCAGCTCGGCAGCCCCTCCTGGACCAGCCCAGCCAGCACCACCACGTCCCGTGACCAGGGCCTCCTGTCCACAGGCTGCAGCCTGTCTGCCCGTGGACCAAAGAGATCCCTCCTCTTGCTAATCTGGACAAGACACACTGGGATTTTTCAGAGAAAGTTTAAGTGAGAAACTATCAAACCACACCCTGCCCTGTCCCCCTCCCCCACACACTCCTCTCTTTCCAGACTTCCGGCCTCCACTCGACCTTGGTCATCAGTTTTCTGCTCAGAGACTTGTCTTTGCTGCACAGGCTGTTAAATTTTCGGAGCTCTCCCTGAGGGGAGGGGAAAGAAGGAAGGATACATGGAGGACTAATGCCTGTGGGGGCTTGAGTGCAAACCCCTTTTATTTGAGACTCCACAGGATTCAAACAGCCTGCACGAGTGCTCTCACTGGGCTCCTCTGAGCACTCAGGTCTCCGTGGGACTGGGGACGGGGCTCTCCTGTGGTCACCTGGGGCCTCCGTTCCCGTTGCTATGGAGCAGCTCTGTTGTGACCAGGGTGAGCTTCAACTGTTGCTATCAAGTCAGCACTTGAAAATCTCCGATTTCGCTCAGCCCAGCAGCACCTGCCATTCAAGGAAACTGATTCCTGAAGCAGAACTGGTGCACTCAGGACCCCAGGAGGCTTAGGGAGCCCCCCTCCTGCCCAGGCCCTGTCCCCAGGGTTTGCCGCCTCCCAGGCGTTCCCCGGTGACTGAGGGGCAATGGCAGACATACGGGAGGTCCCTCCTCTACCAGGTCTCGTGTGCAGAGGCCCACCGACCAGGAAACTCCCCCACGTTTTCTCCAGACGGTCTAAGGAGGTTTTCTGCAGAGCAGAGACAACAGCGTGTTGTGAGAAGTTCGTTAGGATGTCGCACTCCTGGGAAGGGAAGAGAATGAGCTGTCGGTGGGGCGCTGGGGCCTCACTTGCTCTGGCTTCAGTCCCCTTCAAGTTAAATCTCCCCTCCTGGATGAGACAGGTGCTCAGGGAGCCCCGCAAGGGCACATTAGGACCCAAAGAGGAACACTCACAGAGAGCAGGATTTTAGCTCCACCCAAGGAAGGAGCCAGGTAGGAAGTGCGCATCCTACTGCTGGGACCTGGACTCCAGGTCTGCATGTCCCTGGCAGGAAGGGCCTAGGGACTGTGCAGGACCTTAGACCACACACTTCAATCCTGAGACCTGATAAAGGAGCAGCAGCAGCTCCCAAGGCCCCAGAGAGGGAGCGCACTGGCCTCCCACAGCATCCCTGGGCCACCTGAATCCAGAGCTCCATGACTTTAACCCTGTCCCAGGCCATCATACTTGGGTTCCCCAGGCAGGTGGTGATAACACAGTTGACCACACTTTGAAGTGGTTGGTAGACCCCCAGACGGTGCTCGTTCCCATGCTTGTTTCTCTTGCCCCAAGTGGATTCAGGCACTGAGAGGGCACCAACTTCCTGAAGAGCTATTGGGACACGGGGAGTGTCACTTGGCCCTGCCACACCCCAGCTCTGTGTCTGCAGCCCCTAAAATCCCAGGCAGGGCTCACAGTTTAGAGGTGGAGCTGAGGAAGCTGAGGATGTGGCCTGAGCCTCGTGGGAGCCCCTGGGTTGTATTCTCTGTCCACTGAGGACACCCAGCACAGGATGACCCAGGACGCTGCCCCACCCAATGGCTCAGGCCCCGTCCGGCTTCCCATCTCTTCTTCCCCATTTACTTGGCACAGCCACCCTGTGCAGCAGGTCCTGTTAGTGTCCTCTTCTACTGTCCACAGGTGGACAGCAAAGGCGTGGGCCTTCAGGAAGTTGCCCAGGTCATTTGGTAGGGAAGGGGTGGAGCCGGGATGTGGACCCAGATCATAGGAGTCCAGATCAGGTCTGGGGCAGCTGATGGCAGGGGGAAGGCCTGCCCCACCCTGCCCTGAGAGCCCACCTGCTCCCCGCGTCCACGATCGTTAGCTGTTCTGCGACCTGCTTAGGAGGGAAGGCTGGGAGGTTAGGCTTCTCCTCGCTCAGTGGGTTCTTACCGGCCACAGGCCTGGGGCAGGAAGGCTCTGGGTTTCGAGCCGCTGTATTTTTGGAGCTGGTGATGGAATTCCCATTAGACCTGGTGGTCCAGGTGACTCTAGCTCAGGAGCTGCCACTCCCGCTGGAGCTGATGCTGGTCCTTGCTCCAGCTCCAACACTGCTGATGGCGGTGATGCTAGCTCCAGCGCTACAGGTGGTGGTATCAATGGAGCTGGAGCTGGAGCTGGCTCTACCTCCGCAACTGGCCACTGTTGTGGTTCTGCAGCTGGCTGGAGACCTGGAGCTGGCACTGGAGCAGGATAAAGAGAAGGGTTCACCCACATGACTGACTTTCCATTGCCTTACCCCAAACAGGAAAGATCCCACTGCCCTTACAGGAATACCCAGCCCATGAACCCACCCCAGATAGTCTTCACAGCCTGCAGCCCCCCTTACCCTCTGACTCTGCTTCAGTGGCCTCTAGAAGCTCCAACTAGACCAGGATCACAGGGTCACAGCAATTCAGGACAGAGCTAGGTAAGGTAACCTGCACGTACAGCCCCTTTACCTTGAAAAAGGGACAGTGCAGGGGCTGCATGGAAGTCTGAGAATTCTGTTCTGGCCAGGTGCCCAGCATGAGAGAGAGGACAGTGGGGAGAGTCGTGTGAAGTGGAGTCTGAAGCCTGGCCTTTCCTTCCACACCGTGCTCCCACAGCTCCCTTATCTGGGTCGAGGACCCACAGGATGGCCCAGCCCACACCCAACCCCCTGTGGCTGTCCGTGCAGTGGAAGGCCTGGTCATCGACCAGGTCTAACAGAGAGCCTGTGGGAGTCTCATCTGCCCACTGACACTCTTCTCCCAGGGCCTGGCCAGAGCCGACCCCATCCCCCATGCACATGAGCATCAGGACTTAGGTTGGAGGCAGATTGGTGAGCAGGCGGCTCGCCACACCTACTATCTGGGGCCCCGGTGGTGGTGGTTAGGACAAGTGGATGTGGAGAGGGCACAGGGTGACATGGGACTGTGGAAAGGATGGGTCTCTCAAGGCCCACTTAGTCCCCTCCCCTCTGCTTCTCAGGGAGGCTGCGACCCCACCCACAGGTCTCTTTGACTCATGTCCTCATGAAGGGCAAGGCCCCAGACCTCAGCCCTCTCATGGGAATCAAACCTGTGCGAGATCCAGAGTTCTGCCAGTCAGTCCTTCCCCAGCCACAGCCCCCAGAGACTCCCAGGCTCTTCTGTGGAGACAGGAGGCCTGCCTTCTGCACCCAAAGACCACTCACGTTCTTAGATGGAGCTCCTGTTGGTCACCCTGGATGGAATACGGCAAGATGCATCCATATCTACAAGAGGCCATGGGGGTGTGACATCCAATATGCTGTGAACATGACTGCTTATGATGTCTAGAGTGACTGTCCCACTCTAAGACAGGATCTCACGCCCAAGGATTGAGTCTGCTCCATTTACTAAATGACATTATCCAGGAAAGTGCCTGCATGAAGTAGGTGTTTAATAGAGACTGTTGAAGGATGAACTCAACCGGAACCTCCCCAGGTGTTGACATGGCTCCAGGGCTCCTCTGCCCGCCCCCGGAAATCCCTAATTTGGCTACCCTGAGGACAAGGACCAGGACCAGTTGGATGGAATCTCAAAACTACTTTACAAATGGGAAAAGAGGTTGTTTTCCATGAGGCTTTCCAAACTCAGGAAAGCCACGGGACAGTTTGGAGTGAGGCAGAGAGCTTCTCCATGGGAGAGAGAGAATTAATAAAGATGAAAATGTCCAGCATGTCCAGCAGTCCTTTCTGCAGAGCCAGGCGCCAGGGAAGCACCTGCCACAGCTTATCCCATGATTTCCTCCAGTAACCCCATGAGGTTCATCTTCTGACCACTCCACTTTCGGAAGAGCAAAGTGAAGCTCAGAGAGGTGTGTTGACATTCTCCAGACACACAGGTAGCAGGTGGGAGACCCAGAGCTGCGCTGAGGAGGAGGCAGCTCTCACCTGTGGGACAGCTGGCCCAACACCTGCTGGGTGGTGTCGAAGGTGTGGTGGGGGCACAGGGAGATGGCGACGTACCTGTTTCCCCCCTGGGGAGGCTGGTGCCAGGGACTCTGCCGCCTTCTCCATTGTGCCTGCCTTGGGGTCAGCATGATCAGGCTCAATGGAGGGACAGGGTTGAGTCCTTTTCACACCGAGTGGACAAAGAGAGACACATCGCTGCATCACCAGGAGCCCCCAGGAGGATCTGGGTCTGGAGCTCAGCCCAGAAACTCCTGTCACCTCAGGAACTCACGCAAGAGGAGGAACATGTGTGCCCACACAGGAAAATGTTCTAGGCTTTAAAAGTCTGATTTGGGGAGAAATAATAAACAGCTGGCACCTTCAAGACGTTCTGTCAGCTGGGAAACAATAACACCTCCCTGTATCAATAGCCTGTGTTAAGAGTGTTGTCCCCGTGAGTCGTCAACAAACTTCCCCGCTGTAGATACTGGGAAAGAGAGGGGTAGGGATTCCAGGCAGCTGCTCAAGATCACGAGGTCAGAAGTGGAACAGGACACAGCATGGGCTGCGTGACATCCCTCCAAACAGCCTGAGGCTTGGTCTGCTCCTGACATGGAGGGGAAGGCTCTGTGGAAAGCACATTCCTGGGAGGGCCCCAGGGCAGTTGCCAGATTCCAGGCTGGGTCTGGGTCTACCTTGTCATCTTGGGGTCCTGAGTGTGGAGACCCCTCTGTGCCCACACTTACCGCAGACCAGCAAGGCTGTTGTTGGGGACCTGAGGCACCTGCCCCTCATCTAGGGAGATGGAGGGTTTGAACCCCTCCACGAGCTCCTCACAGAGGTCCCGGGTGGAGCGCTAGAAAGACAGAGCCCGGTCCGGGGCCAGTCTGCCTCAGGGGCCTTCCACCCAGTCTATGGCCCCAAGTTATGGCAGACCCAGCACACTAACACAGCCTGTGAGGACACACTTAACGTGTTCCCTGCGCACTGCTGAAATGGCAACAGAATTGAATCCTGTCAAGGTCCAGCAACATCTAGAGGCTGAAGGGCTGTGGCAAATGACCTCCTTTATGGGATACTATGAAGATGAGTAAGGCCACAGCTCCTGGCTTGGTGGGCCTACAATGACTCGATGGGTTCTGCGAGATGACAAGTTGCAGAGAAATGTACACAACACCTTACTCCCACCCCCATTTTCGTACAAACCGCCCTATCAGGTGTGATGATTTGTAAGCGTCTGGGAAGGGCTGCCCGGACAGTGGAGCCGACTGCTCCACGGGATTCCCGGGCGGGAGTTAAAAGAAAATAGCAGCCAAATGCAAAGACAACATAAAATTTTTCTCTGCTATTCCAACAAATGTGCGAAGAGTGTATTTCTACTCTATTACGTAGCAGGTGAGCTCTGTGTGGAGGGCCAGATTTCTCTGGGATCAGGCCTGTGGGATGCTCACGTGGGAAAGCCCTGGCCGGGCCTCAGGGAGTCCCCAGATTTGAGTCTGGGTGCTGGTCCCACCCAGTCATCTCGAGGTCCTGAATGTGGAGACCCTGTGCTGTTCTCTCACCTCGGACCAGCGCTGGATGGTGAATGTGGCCTCCTGCTCCTGCCCCTTGTCTACAGAGTTGGAGCGGTTAAACCCACCCGCCAGCTCCTCGAGGCTCTCCTGAGTGGAGTTCTGCAAAGACGGTGCCCGAGAGCCAGGCCAGGAGGAATCAGGGGCTGCCTGCACACTGCCACTGGGACCAGCTCCCAAGGGAAAGTCTGTTCCTCAGTTCAGGCACAGAGATCTCCAGTCAGGAGGGAAGGAGATGACACCTCTAGGGCTCGGTAACTAGGAGTGGAGGAGCTCACCTTCTCATGCTGCCAGCCACGACGTGGGGTCTGAGCACGACAGGCCCAACAGGCTTCCCACCCTAACAACCAGCTCCTGCCCAGGAAAGATCCACCCCTCATCCCTGCCTTCCTCCTTCCACACTCTCACACACACACAAGCACACACGCACACACGCACACGATCAGGGCGAGGGGTGTGGGGCTGCTCAGGTGGGATCACAGCTGCATCCTGGTCTGCATGGCCTGCCCTGGGCTGCCCCGTGTTACCTTTGGGTGCCTCCTGCCAAATGGCCAGATGTGTTGGGGATGACGGGTAAGCTAACATCTACAACGACAAAAACGATTCTCTTTCTGGGCCTTTCTGAGCCCAGAATCCCTGAAAGTTGGGACCCAACCACAAAACGTCCTTGTCTGTTGAGCACTCCAGTCAAGTGAGCTGGATAGGGGGCTGTGGGTGCCTGATTGGTAGCAGAGTCCTAAGTTCTGTTGAGCTCCACGACCAAGGAAGTGAGGTCACTTTTTCAAGAGTCATTACCAGGGCCACTTTGTGCAATCACTCTCCCAAGCCCCCCTGAACTGCTATTGCTCACCCTCGTCCCCCACGTCACCTCCTGAAGGGTACACAGTGAGCCAGCACAGCCCTAGCCACGGCTCCCTGGAAACCTAACTAGGGTCGTAGCTTTGAAGAGACACAGCTGAATTCAGACCTCCTTTTTCTTACCAGTTCTGCGTCCTGGGGAAGTCACTGTGCCTCTCAGGTCCTCTCCAGTCTCCAAACCTGCACAGTGGGGATCAGGCTACAATCTACTTCTTAGGGACATCATCAGGTAGATAGGAGATAATATCCATAACCTCTGTGGGCTGGTGTCACATGTATCTAAGGCACAAACTTAGAGATGGAAGAATTAGGAGAAGGGGTGAGATGTAGCATGGAGCACCACTCAAAGCAGGCCTGGGTTCCAGCACTGTGACGTTGGAGAACCCAGCACTGTGATGTTGGAGAACCCAGCACTGTGATGTTGGAGAACCCAGCACTGTGATGTTGGAGAACCCAGCACTGTGATGTTGGAGAACCCAGCACTGTGATGTTGGAGAACCCAGCACTGTGATGTTGGAGAACCCAGCACTGTGATGTGGGAGCAGTCGCTTCCAACTTGGCTGCATTTTCAGATCAGCGTCATGGGGGGCGGGTGAAATGAATGGAAATTCAGGTATTGTCATCCTGTGGCATAAAACCATTCAATTGTTTTGTGTTATATTTAGAATGAGACCCAAGGGCCTCATCTTGGCCTATGGGGTGGACAACCTCCACAGTGGTACCCAGTAAATCTCACCCATGGGATACACCTCCCTGTGGATCCACTCAGTGGTTAGTAACCATCTTCTGACCAATAGCATACAGCCAAAGTGATGGGGTGTCTTGTCTGAATTTTAATTACACAAAGTCTCTCGCTTTTCTCTTCCTCCCTCTCTTGGTTCCATCTTTCTCTCTCTCTCTCTCTCTCTATTGTATCCCTGGAACTGGGGAATCGAGCACTGGTGTTTTGGACTGCCCAGTGTGCCCTAATGTGGCCCTTAGAGGAGAGAAGCAAGGGGGTGCCCAGGCCAACAGACAGAAGGGAACTCAGGCTCTCAGTCCAAACTGAATCCTGAAAGCTGAGAGTGAACTTGGAGTCAATCATCCCCCTGTCGAGCCTCAGCTGAGGCCACAGCCCCACACCGTTAAACACTTTGAGGCAGAGGAACCCAGCAAAAACGTGCCTGATTGCTGATCCACAGAAATGGTGAGATAGTAAACATTTGTTGTTTTCAAATGGTAGGTTTAGGGGCAACGTAGTCAGAGAGGAAAAGGTAACTAACAGCCTACCAGGTCCCAGGCCCTGGCCCTACCTGCCACCCCATCTCCTGTTCTTTCCTCCCAGGTGGCCTCCAGCGACACTGCCACATTTCTGACCTCCCCTGGCCAAACCTACTTCTGTCAGCAAGACTGCACCAGTGGTGCCTTCTCCCTGACACACTGCTCCAGACTCGTGCAGGGCTGGCTCCCTCTTGTCATTGTGGTCACAGCAAATGTCACTCCAGTGAGGCCTTCAGACCCTGCTGCCCAATTGACCCCCAGCCCTCCCTCACAGCCCCCTGCTATGTTCTCCACAGAACTTGCTCTTTTCTTTCTCATGTCTTTGCTGTTGTCAATCTCCCCTCCAGACTGTGAGCTCCCCGCAGGTGGGGACCACTCGGTCATTTTCAGCCTGCGCCGACGCCACCTGGGACCTGGCACAGGGGGAGTGATGCTGAATGAAGCAATGGGAAGAACTTGCACCCTCCTCCTGCTTCTGACCCACTTTGACTGTGGAGATGAGGGCTAGTAATTGGAGGGGATAGCTGTTTCCTAGGTGGGGACAGCCAGAAAGACCACTGCATGACTCTTCGCTCCTCCAGGAGCCCAAGTAACGCTAGTGGCCACCATGTAAAATTTAGGTGCACGGCATAAAGACTTGATCTACATATGTGTTTACCCTAATTAGATAATTTCTGTTAAAATTATAGAAAAAGATAAATTGTAATTATTTATATTATTTAGACATTCATGGTAACACTAAAGGAGTTAAAGAAAAATGTCAGGAAAATATGTGAGATTTCCTAAGGAAGCTACCCACTGAAGCTCGCATGGAGAAGACAAGTAGATGGAGCTACTTTGCTCAAACCGGTTTCACCATGGAATCATCATTAGGTCATTCTTGGAAAACGTTATCTCATAGCAGTTGCTCTTTGTGGAATCACATAGGAAAAACAAGAAGGAAAGACTCTTTTCTTTTGAGGAAGCCAGTATGGTTAAGGCAGAGAACAAGAAACAGAGATGAGAAAGGAAATAACAGAGATGACTTGAGACAAGAAATGAGTCTGAAAGGGAAAGAATGTTAGAAAGTATGTATTGTATCTCCTGTGGCTGCTCCGGACATCAAAAAGAAGAGTCTAACAGATTTCAGGGCTGGATATTCCTGGACAGTCGGAACAGCCACAGGCTACTGTCAGTCATTTAGCAGAGACACGTGTCAAGGACAAAAGCCACACCCACAGCCTCATCCTCAACCAAAGGGAATGCAATTGCCTACGACTAGTCCTTGTTGGAATCCTCTTATCACCGCAAACATCTTCAGTATTCTAAACAGTGTCATGAAGGAAGAAAAAAGAAAAACGTCCTGAGCCTGGGGCACAAATTTTCTGCGGAAACAGGAAAAAAATTAAATGGCTCTGCAAGAAACTGTTGTTCATGTGAAAGACAGTTGTAAATTTTATAGACACTATCCATATAAAATACACATTCTCAAGTATTGTTTCTTAAAAGGTAAATAAATAAATAGACAAAGGTGACTTTTCTCATTACAGAGCAGTCAGTTTCAGTTTAAGAACTGACCAAGGAAGGGGGCAGAGCAAAATGGCGGGGTGAGCTGACCTGGGATTCTCTCCCCTCCAAAATACAACAAAAGATTGGAAGAACTGAATTTCAGAGAATAAACATAATGCCAGCTCGTTAGAGACCTACAATACCAAGAAGGTGGAGATCATAAACCTTGCTTACACCTTCGGAGACGCTGGAACGGTAGGAGAGAACATCGCTCCCTCCCCTAGAGTCTGCGATCGCTGCGGCGCGGGTCGGGAGGGAGCGGGGGAGGGGCCGCGCGACCGGGGGATCATCCAGGACTCCTGCCGCTGGTTCAGTGGAGACCCGCTGACAGGGGGAAAGCTTCCGTCCGCGGGGACCCTATAAATCAAGGGCCTCGGGAGACCAGAGAACAGAACTGATCTGAACCCAGACCGCAGCGTGTGCGTAACAGCCCCTCCCCCCCAGCAAAGCCAGTGGGCGCAGCCATCTTGCCCCGAAGGCGGAGAGCTAACACGCCACTCTCGACCCCCATCTAGTGGCGACAGGCTGTAACTGCAACTGAATTCTACCACCATGAGAAAAAAGCGCTCCTCTACCATCCAGCAATTTATAAAAGCCCAAGACCAGAAGGAAAACAATAAAAACACAGAATTAAGTCCTGAGGACTTGGAATTAGGTAAACTAAGTGATAATGAATTCAGAGCAGCTATAATCAAAAAACTCAATGAGGTAGAGAGAAAGAAGATAAACAAGCCGAGTTCTAGAGTTACTTCACAAAAGAGATTGAAATCATAAAGAAGAATCAAACAGAATTACTTGAGATGAAAAACACAATGGACCAGATAAAACAGAATACGGATTCCCTGAATGCCCGTGTAGACAACATAGAGGAGAAAATTAGCATAATCGAGGACAGACAGGCTGAATGGCACCAGACAGAGGAAGAAAGAGAACTAAGAATTTTAAAAAATGAGGAAAATCTCCGAGAGATAATGGATTCAATGAGGAGTAAGAACATAAGGATCATAGGAATTCCCGAGAATATGGAAAAGGAAAATGGAGCAGAAAGTGTGCTTAACGAAATTATTGAAGAAAACTTCCCAAATCTAGGGATCAACGGAGAAATGTGTGTAGAGGAGGGTTTTAGATCTCCTAGATTTGTCAGTGTAAAAAGACCTACTGCAAGGCACATAGTAGTAAAGTTGGCAAATAGGAATAATAAGGAGAGAATACTCAGGGAAGTAAGGGAAAAAAAGAGAATAACCTATAAAGGAGCCCCTATCAGACTGTCAGCGGATTTCTCTACAGAAACCCTACAAGCTAGGAGAGAATGGAGTGATATATTCAAAGCTTTAAAGGATAAAAACCTTCGGCCAAGAATACTCTATCCAGCAAGAATTTCCTTCAGATATGAGGGAGAAATTAAATCTTTTCCAGACAAACAAAAGTTAAGGGAATTTGTAACTAAAAGCCCTCCATTACAAGAAATCCTCAAGAAGGCTCTCATACTTGAAAAAAGAAAAAAGGGAGAAAGGGGACACAATCCACAGACTAGGGAGACCGATGGATAGAACCAGAACAGGATAGCAAATATTCAATTATAGCATTAGGGTAAAGGTAAGGAAACTACCAAAACAAGGACGATCTTATCACTCTAACTACAAATTAATAAGACGAGTTGGAATAAAAAATGAAAATAATTATTTAGGAGGGGAAGAGCAAAGGGTCTAAATCAGTATTGATCAAGTAGGTAAGAGACCACCAGAGAATAGACTATATTATACACGAGATTCTAAATACAAACTTCAAGGTAGACACTAAAATAAAGTACAGAACAGAGTCACAAATCATAAATAAGGAAAAATCTAAGAAACCCAGCATAAGAAATTGCAGTATTAAATGGGTAGTCTAAAGTAGACAGGAAAAGAAACACAGGAAAACAAGATAATGAGCAACAGATTAACAGCACTAAGTCCACATGCAACAATAATCACTCTCAATGTGAACGATTGAACTCTCCAATAAAAAGACACAGAGTGGCAAAATGGATTAAAGAACAAGATCCAACAATTTGTTGCCTCCAGGAAACACACCTCAGCCCCAAGGACAAACACAGACTCAGGGTGAAGGGGTGGAGGACAATACTTCAAGCAAATAGCAAGGAAAAAAAGGCAGGTGTTGCACTTCTCATATCAGACCAAGTGGATTTCAAAATAAGACAGGTAAAGAGAGACACAGAGGGACAATCTATAATGATCAAAGGGACACTTCATCAAGAAGAAATAACGCTTATAAATATCTATGCATCCAACACAGGAGCACCAAGATTCATAAAGCAACTATTAACAGACCTAAAGGAAGATGTTAAAAACAACACAATAATAGTAGGGGACCTCAACACCCCACTCACATCAATGGACAGATCATCGAGACAGAAAATCAACAAGGAAATAGTGGAGCTGAATGAAAAACTAAAACAATTGGACTTAATAGACATATATAGATCACTCCACCCTGAAAGAGCTGAATACACATTCTTCTCAAGTGCACATGGAACATTCTCTAGGATAGACCATATGTTGGGAAACAAGGCAAGCCTCTACAAATTTAAAAAAATTGAAATAATAACAAGCATCTTCTCAGATCATAGTGCTGTAAGGCTAGAAATTAATTACAAGAAAAAAGCTGAGAAAGGCACAAAGATGTGGAGACTAAACAACACACTACTGAACAAGCAATGGATCATTGAAGAAATTAAAGAAGAAATAAAAAAATACCTGGAAACAAATGAAAATGATAGCATGCCATACCAACTCATATGGGATACAGCAAAAGCTGTATTAAGAGGAAAGTTCATCGCAATACAGGCACATCTTAACAAACAAGAAAAATCCCAAATAAGCAACCTTAAAGCACACCTAACTGAACTAGAGAAAAAAGAACAAATGAAGCCCAAAGTCAGCAGAAGGAGAGAAATAATAAAAATCAGAGCAGAAATAAATACTATTGAAACGAAAAAGGCAGTAGAAAGGATCAATGAAACAAAGAGCTGGTTTTTTGAGAAGATAAATAAAATTGATAAACCACTAGCCAGACTTACAAAGAAAAAAAGGGAGAAAGCTCAAATAAACAAAATCAGAAATGAGCGAGGAGAAATAACAACAGACTATGCAGAAATACAACAGATTATAAGAGAATACTACAAAAAACTATACACCAACAGAATGGATAACCTAGAGGAAATGGATAAATTCTTGGACTCCTACAATCTCCCAAAGCTCACTCAAGAAGAGGCAGACAATTTGAACAGACCAATCACAAGGAAAGAGATTGAAACAGCAATCAAAAACATCCCAAAGAATAAAACCCCAGGACCAGATGGCTTTCCTGGGGAATTCTACCAAACTTTCAGAGAGGGTTTAATACCTATCCTTTTCAAGCTATTCCAAAAAATTAGGGAAGATGGAACACTTCCTAACACATTCTATGAGGCCAACATCACGCTGATACCAAAACCTGACAAGGACACCTCAAAAAAAGAGAACTACAGGCCAATATCACTGATGAACATAGATGAAAAAATTCTAAACAAAATTTTGGCAACCAGAATTCAGCAATTCATCAAAAGAATCATACATCAGGATCAGGTGGGATTCATACCAGGGACACAGGGATGGTTCAACATCCGCAAATCAATCAACGTGATATACCACATCAACAAACTGAGGTATAAAAACCACAAGATCATCTCAATAGATGCAGAGAAGGCATTTGACAAGATCCAACAGCCATTTATGATAAAAACTCTGAACAAAATGGGCATAGAAGGAAACTACCTCAACATAATAAAGGCCATATACGACAAACCCATAGCCAACGTCATACTCAATGGGCAAAAACTGAATGCCATCCCCCTGAAAACAGGAACGAGACAAGGATGCCCTCTATCACCACTCTTATTTAACATAGTACTGGAGGTCCTGGCCAGAGCAATCAGGCAAGAAAAAGGAATAAAAGGAATCCAAATAGGGAGGGAAGAAGTGAAACTCTCGCTGTTTGCAGACGACATGATCTTATATGTAGAAAACCCCAAAGAATCCATTGGAAAACTGTTAGAAGTAATCAACAACTACAGCAAAGTTGCAGAGTATAAAATCAATTTGCATAAATCAGTAGCATTTCTATACTCCAGTAATGAACCAACAGAAAAAGAACTCAAGAATACAATACCATTCACAATCACAACAAAAAGAATAAAATACCTTGGGGTAAATTTAACTAAGGAAGTGAAGAACCTATATAATGAAAATTACAAGGCCTTTCTGAGAGAATTGGATGATGACATAAGGAGATGGAAAGACATTCCATGTACATGGATTGGAAGAATAAACATAGTTAAAATGTCCATTCTACCTAAAGCAATCTACAGATTCAACGCCATCCCAATCAGAATCCCAATGACATTCTTTACAGAATTAGAACAAAGAATCCTAAAATTCATATGGGGCAACAAAAGACCCCGAATTGCTAAAGCAATCCTGAGAAAAAAGAACAAAACGGGAGGCATCACAATCCCTGACTTCAAAACATACTACAAAGCTACAGTAATCAAAACAGCATGGTACTGATACAAAAACAGGTGTGCAGATCAATGGAACAGAATTGAAAGCCCAGAAATAAAACCACACATCTATGGACAGCTTATCTTTGACAAAGGAGCTGAGGGCATCCAATGGAGAAAAGAACGTCTTTTCAACAAATGGTGCTGGGAAAACTGGAAAGCCACATGTAAAAGAATGAAAATTGACCATTCTTTTTCACCATTCACCAAAATAAACTCAAAATGGATTAAAGACCTAAAGGTGACACCTGAAACCATAAGGCTTCTGGAAGAAAACATAGGCAGTACACTCTTTGACATCAGTATTAAAAGGATCTTTTCAGACACCATGCCTTCTCAGAGAAGGGAAACAATAGAATAAACAAATGGGACTTCATCAGATTAAAGAGCTTCTTCAAGGCAAATGAAAACAGGATTGAAACAAAAAAACAACCCACTAACTGGGAAAAAATATTTACAAGTCATATATCTGACAAAGGCTTAATATCCATAATATACAAAGAACTCTCGCAACTCAACAACAAAACATCATCCAACCCAATCAAAAAATGGGCTGGAGACATGAACAGACATTTCTCCAAAGAAGATATACTGATGGCCAATAGGCACATGAAAAGATGCTCATCATCGCTGATCATCAGGGAAATGCAAATCAAAACTACACTAAGATATCACCTTACACCCGTTAGAATGACAAAAATATCTAAAACTAATAGCAACAAATGTTGGAGAGGTTGTGGAGAAAAAGGAACCCTCATACACTGCTGGTGGGAATGCAAACTGGTGCAGCCACTATGGAAAACAGTATGGAGATTCCTCAAAAAATTAAAAATAGAACTACCATATGATCCAGCCATCCCACTACTGGGTATTTATCCAAATAGCTTGAAGTCAGCAATCCCAAAAGTCCTACGCACCCCAATGTTTATTGCAGCACTGTTTACAATAGCCAAGACGTGGAAGCAACCTAAGTGTCCAGCAACAGACGAATGGATAAAGAAGATGTGGTACATATATGCAATGGAATACTACTCAGCTGCAAAACAGAACAAAATCATTCCATTTGCAATAACATGGATGGACCTTGAGGGAATTATGTTAAGTGAAATAAGCCAGCGAGAGAAGGATAATCTGTGTATGACTCCACTCATATGAGGAATTTAAAATTATGGACCAAGAACAGTTTGGTGGATACCAGGGGAAAGGTGGGGTGGGGGGTGGGCACAAAGTGTGAAGTGGTGCACCTACAACATGACTGACAAACATTAATGTACAATTGAAATTTCACAAGATTGTAACCTATCAATAACTCAATAAAAAAAACAAAAAAGAACTGACCAAGAAGATTCCAGAAGTAACTCTCTTATTATTGATTTTAAGCTTGCCAAAAGAACACAAGTACTGGAAAACTGCCAGAGTATGGTGCCAACAATGTGGGATTAAACACTTTCCAAATTCTGCTACTCAGGCGGCACACCGCTCATTGATGGAGTGCTGAATAGCAGAGCTGAATCCAGTTCACCTGGCCCTGCGAGGCGTTTACAGAGTGACACCAAGACAGCTTCAATCCATCTACTCAACAAATATTAATCAGACCACTAATACATGCCAGTCCTGGCGAGGTGAGCAAGTTTTCAATCAAATGGAAGATATGAAAACCATGGTAACAACTGAATGAACATTCATCTTCCACCTGGAAACCAACCCCAGATTTACTTTGGTTCCTATCTGTGGCCTCTGTAATACCCCCATCAGTCATGTTATTGCCTGGTTGTCCCCAATGCTGAGACCAGTTGATTGTAAGTGTTTGGAGCATGGTTGGAGTGTTGTATACACAACACTGACACAGAGTGTGGAGGTCAGAGCAATGTCAAATAGGAAAGGCCATAAATGATTTAATAATATTGACTTTCAAACATTTGGTGGTCAACTGTAATGACAGTCATTACTGTTAATTCACAGAGTGATGCCAACTGCAAACTAGTTGCCTTACTGGCCACAGGAAAAATTAATTGACAAAGCAAAAAAAAAAAAAGCATTGCACGCTGAATTCCCTTTACCATCTTGTTTGCCCCATTTATTGTGAGTAACTTCCTGTTTTATTGTTCATCTGCTCAGCTGTGGCTCCCTGAAAGTAGAGACTGTGTGTGTATAGGTCACCTTTCTATTTGTGGCCAGCAGCATAATGCTTGACACTTATTCTAAACCTGTATCGAGCATGTGTTATACGTCATCGTTGTCCCAGCCACTAGAAATGGAGTAGTTAACAAGAAAATTGTGGTCCCTGCTTTCTTGATTCCTATAGACTAGTGAGGAAGATGGATATTGATCAAATGACTTTATTTGAGATGAGGTTGCAGTGGTGTAGCAAAGTACTACAGGGCTACCCTGTGAGTGGGGGGTTAGGGAAATCTTTCTTTAAGGAAGTGATATTAGGCTGTGACCAAAAGAATAAGGCAATAGCTTGTTAATGTAGAAAAGGAAGAGATGTCCCAGGCAGAAGACAGCACACACAAAGGCCCAGAGCCTTGGAAGAGCTCAGCAAAAAGAATGAAACCAAGGCTCCTCTGCTTGGATCTTAGAGAATAATCAGAGGGCGAGGAGCCCAGGATGAGACTGGTGTTTAGGGCCAGAGGTGAGCTTAGGCGGGGCCTCAGGGATTTTGGAATTTATGATCAGGTCACAGGAAGGCAAAATAGGGTTTTAAGCAGGGGAGTGATGTGATGTCATTTTCCTTCATCAAAAGATGAGTCAATTTGCCGTGTAAAGAACGGATTAGCGCAGACCAGACCGAAGGAGGGAAGGCTGGTGAGAAGACAAGCAACGGTGACAATGAGAGGTCAGGGAACTGGACCAGCGTGGGGACAGTGCGCACCCCCGGATTCAAGGGCACAAACAAGGGAGGAAGTTAGGGAGCAGAACTTACAGGACATGGTCATTGATGGAAGGAAAGAGGAGGACAGAAGACGTCAAGTCAGTGTCTCAAGATTCTAGTTGAGCAACTGAAGAGGTGGCTGCCAACAACTATTTCTGAGCCATTTGTTTCTGAAATAAGGCAGACCGGACAGCAGGTGAAGTGCCGCCCGTGACAGCTTACCTAGAGGTGCTGGATACTGCGGGGACCTGGAATTGGCCACCCCAAGATATGTCTCTTTGCCATCGGGACTGTTTGAGGCTGATTGCTTTTGATAAACTGGGACAGGGAAGGAGGCTCTGAGGAATGGAACTTGCCCTTTGTTAGGACACGTTTACATTTGTAAGGTAAATCTCTATCTGTAAAAGGTGCCTCCCTCTCTGTACCAGGAAGAAGAAAGGAGATGACCTTCTCTCTAGAAACTCTTAATCAATACCAAAGGCAAGGACTTAAATCTGCATTTTATTGTGCTTCTCTGGTAACCTCCTGTAACTGACTTCCCACCCCTCCCAACGTTGGCATTTCTTTAAGGATTAAGCATCTTTCCTTAGGGAAGGAACTGATTGCTGAGCTCACCTGTGACCGCCCAGCTCCAGACAATAGACTTGCTTCCGGCTACGCCCACCGAGAGAGCAGACCATTACCTGCTGTGTCCATCAAGCGCTGTGCCGACAGGGCAATCTTGTGACTATTGTGGGAGGGACATTTCAATCACATGTGAAACACCCTGTTTGGGGGTATATAACCACTCTGTGCACCCCACTTCTTCGGTGCCCTTTCTTCCTTCCGGAAGAAAGTCCCCGGGCCATGGTTCCTCATAAAGCTTTGTTTAATTTTCTCTTGCTATTCTGTCTCATGTGAATTTAATTTGTTTTCCGGCCAGATGAACCCACATTTGGGAAGAGGAAATGTCTTCCTCCCCTACAATACAATATAAGAAATATTTTCTTAAACATATGGATGATCTGGTTTGAAAGCAAAGACCTTCTTCAGAGGCCGTGAATAAAAGGGAAGAATAAATCCATGAGGTAGGAACAAGTTTCTGAGATTTGGCTACTTAGGTCGTATTGGCCAATCCCTAGATACCTAGAGCCTTGCTTTCTTTTTCTTTTTTTAATAAAAATTTCAAACAGGGGCCGGCCCCGTGGCCGAGTGGTGAAGTTCACGCACTCCACTTTGGCGGCCCGGGGTTTCGCTTGTTCGGATCCTGGGTGAGGATATGGCACCACTCATCAGGCCGTGCTGAGGCAGCATCCCACATGCCACAACTAGAAGGACCCACAACTAAAATATACAACTATGTACCGGGGAAATTTGGGGAGCAAACGCAAAAAAAAAAAAAGAAAAGATTGTCAACAGTTGTTGCCAATCTAAAAAAAAAAAATTCAAACATACACAAAAGTCGAGAGAACTGTATAATGAACCATGTCTCTCTCTGACATTAAAATAGGAATAATAAAATTATAACTATGTTGTATTGGTTTATTTCATTGCCTGTTTGGGGTAAGGGGTGGGGGAAGGGCTGTTTGTGACAAGAAAGGAATTCCAGTATTGAACTCATCTATGACTCACATGCTCTTCCCAGTCTCACACTCATCTCAAATTGACTGCATCCTAAAAACAGTGTCCAGGTGTGATTGTGATGTGGTTATTGTTGTCTGCAAATATGTGACTTTGGTTGTTATTACTGGGGACCTGCCCAGACAATGGCCACCACTTGATGGCTGTCACCAAAACCGTCAAAAGACCACTAGAGAAAGGAGTAAGTGTTCTGGGGTCTGAAATCACGTAGACACCTGGTAAATCAAGAAGGGACAGCACTGAAACTTGCAGAACGAGTATAAACCAGGGAGAAAATCCCAATAATCAGAGTGGGGCGTCCTTTTCAAAGCTGTGGCATCACCGACATTCTTGAGAGCAGAGTGTAGAAAAGAAAAAAGGACATCAGCGGCTGTGGTTCAGAAAGGTGACACTGGACACCAAGAAGCTTTGGAAAGGCCTCAAACAATTGATTTTGCTAATATTCACTCTTTTACACATGCAGGAGAATGATACACGTTTTAAAATCCGTATTTAAGTCTTCAAGAGCTCTGTCACTGGATGTGTGAGAACAACTCTCATGACTACACCGCAGTGGGCTCTGTAAACCTAAAACTCTTCTAAAATAAAAAACTTCTTTAAAAAAGAAGCATTGGGTAATAGCGGGATTGGAGTACTTTTTCCTTTCCGTGGTGCATACAATAATGTTCGTGCAACTGCAGATGACTTAGATTCAATGGAATATGGTATTTCATGTTTGAGTTTGAGTCATTTTGCTACAGAAATAGATGGATAATAAATTCCTAAAATATAAGACAGTGATTTTTAAATTTTTATCTTATATTAATGTTTGCAGGAAAAATAAATCTGTCCCCTCTCTATCTTTGCACCAAATGAAAAACTAAATTACCTGAATAAAAAGAAAGCTATCTGAAGTTAATAAACATTTCTGTGGGGCAGTGATAAATGAGCTTTCGCGTTTATGCGGCTCCAGAGTAAGAAGTCACATCACATATTTATGTTGACAGAAGGCAGATTTATTGGGACCCTAACGTGAATGTGGAGAATTTACTTAGATTAGTGAAAGGAGATATATCTTGGTCTGACTCACTCACCTTTTAATGTTATTCAGGTGTAAATGAAGAGTGTTTTCTTGATAATTACCAAGTTTCTAAATATAAAATTTGTCTTCATAGATTTAAACTTATAACACAATTTATGTGATCATTTTCTATAAATACACTCATTTCCAATGGGTAGGAGCTGATTTGTGATGTATAATGGCTTCTAATTATGTAAACTGAATATAATTCTGCATCAAAATTAAACAGAAAAAGTGTGACTTTTGTATGACACAGAAAGGTAAAATGCTGCATGTTTGCAGTTTTTCTCAAATATTTCCTCTTCACTTGTAACCAGAAAGTCTGAGGTTTCATGCTGTGTGTTCCGTCTCACTCGGTGTTTCGTAAGGTCAGCGGTGGCTGCTCTGTTATTCGGGACGCTTGCTGACCAAAACAGAGTGTGAGAAACTGACAAGTGATGAAATATATTTTCTTTAGGTCTACAATTTAATGATTATTATTTTTAAAAACTTCTTCTCATGTTCATCCATTCATCAGAGATTTATTGACTATTCACCCCAAGCCATGCACCCTTAAGTCAAGATCAACTAACAAAGGCAACTAAAGAGGTATCAAATCATTTTTAAAAACTGTTAATTTAGTTACTAACACAAGCTGGGAGCAATTTTTGGCATCTGTACATGCAGATAAAGTAGTTTGTTACCAAAACCAGGGTGATCTGATAAGGGATCAAATTCCCAACTAATTCAAAATATTTGTCCAATAGATCCTAGATTGCCTAAAATGGCCGCCTTGACACTCATTGTTTGCCTTTAAGGAAAGGTTTTCTAAGTAGTGGTTTATGGAACACTATGTCCCACAAAACCTAGAGAATTCACCCCAGATCTGCACCACAAGAAATACTAAGGGTGGGGGGGGGGGCAGCCCAGTGGCGCAGCGGTTGGGTGCGCACCTTCTGCTTTTTGGGGGCCCGGGGTTCGCCGGTTCGAATCCCGATGGCGGACATGGCGCCGCTTGGCAAAAGCCATGCTGTGGTGGGCGTCCCACATGTAGGGGGGAGGAAGGCGGGCATGGACGTTGGCTCGTCAAAGAAGACACCCCTGTAAAATTTAGAAAATGTTTGGACCAAACGGCAATAAAAATACGATATCCTGATACTTGTGGGATGTGGCTTAGAGGAAAATTACAGCTTCAAATGCTTTATTAGAAAAGAAGAAAAGTCAAAAATCAGTCAACTCAGCTTCTACTTCAAGAAGGCAGAGAAACAATAGCAAACTCAATGAAAGAAAGTAGGAGCAACTAAATTATAAACGTAAGAGCAGAAATTAATTAATAGAAGGCAGCTGGACACCAGGGAAAATCAGCAAACCTGAAAGACGGCACTTTGAAAGACTAATAAAAATGATTTCTAAAAAACAGACTAGTACACAGAAAAGGTCAGCACTGGCAGGGGTGAGAACGGAGATGGAGGAAGCGCTGGAACATGAGACGCTGTCCAGAGTGGCAGCATCAGTAGACAAAGGCACGTGGGGAAGCAGCTCTGTCTCCTGTGCTGCATTTTAGCGGTTCTCGTGACCTTTCCCTCATGGCCACGAGATGGCGCCACATCTCCAGACTCTACTGCAACTGCCGCTGCCGCCTGACCAGTGTCACCTCTGTGTCGGGAACCCGTTCTTGCACCCTTGATGCTGCCAAAAGCCAGACCCCTGTGCATCCACTTTCGCCAGCAAAATGCGGAGACTTCTTCCTTACATGGCTTGTTTTTAAATCGAAATCCCCCAAAATGGATCTGACTGGTGGGGCTTCACCCCAGCTGCAATTCTTAGATTCTTCAGAGCTCTCTTTTACCCCTGGTAGTAGTTGAGGACTTTTACCAGCCAATAATTCATCATATTAAATCAGCCCTGTTCAGGTTACTCCTGTGGTTTCTCTTTCCTGGGAGGACTTTGACTGACACACATTTTAACACGTGTCTGGTTCTGAACTACCGTCTCGGACTTGACCTTTCTCTCCTGTGTAAACTACAACAGAATGTAACTGTTAGAGAGGAAGGGGAGATTGGACCAACTACAAAGAGGCAATTGGAAACTTCCGGAGTGAC
Source organism: Equus przewalskii (assembly GCF_037783145.1). Lineage (NCBI taxonomy): Eukaryota > Metazoa > Chordata > Mammalia > Perissodactyla > Equidae > Equus > Equus przewalskii. The sequence goes on along the minus strand of NC_091861.1, from coordinate 4,582,424 downwards.
GGAAACATTCTATATCTTCAGTTGGGTAGTGGTTACAAAGATTATTTTAAAAGACATTACAAAAACTGTTCAGAATTTAGTTTATCAAATACAATATGTTTGATATTATATATATTTATGTCAAATGTATATCTGTAAATATATGTCAAACATATATATCAAATATAATATATATCGCTTTTATATGTTTATATATTTATATATTTATATATACTATATATAATTATATATACTATATATAGTATATAAGCTATATTCTATATATAAACGTGGTCATGTGGCCGCAAGGGGGCCTGGGTCACGTGGTCCAGCTGTGTGCCCCATGACAGGGAGAAGGGGTTTTGATGGACAGTTAAAGCTCTCTGCAGGAATGAGTAAAGCATTTAGCTTTCCCGTGCTTTTCACATCTTTAGTGAGTTGCCCTATGTGGGTGCTGTGCTAGGAGCTGGACGGAGAGTTGACGGGGCAGCGTCCTGGCCTGGGAGAAGCTCCCCATCTAAAGAAGGAGATGACACATGGTGGAAATTGCCTGCCGTCCTGAGAGAAAGGGATAAAGGGAACGTGCTTGGGAAGCTGAGATTAGTCCCAGATTTGGAAGCTGCCTGGAGCTCCTGGCAAGAGATTCACAAGATGTGTTGGTGGAGGAAGATGACAGCAGGTGCCGGAAAAGCCGTTAATTGATGCACAAGATAAGAGAAGGAGTCCTATGCAGCCGTTAAAATCATATATTCAACAATATTAAAGGGCAGGCATAACTAGCATATTAAATGAAGTCACTGGGAATATAAAATGATCCCATTTGGGGAACACCTGTCTAAAATTAGATGAAAGTATACAAATATGTTGTTATAGTTTTCCTATTTTCTGTTTTATTTTTTAAATAAGAAGGATTCCATGAATATTTTGTTCGGATGTACCGTTTTCCTTAAAGCAGACACACAGAGCCGTGAGGTAGACCAGTTCTGCCCTCACTTCCCCACCGCCCGGGTCTCGGGGGGCCGCGACCTAGTCTCTATTGTCTGTCCTGGAACCCAGCGCCCGACGCAGGTGCTCAACTTCAGGGGCCCGGAAACTTGGGAAGAGGTCTCTTTTTTCATAGTGTGAAATGACAAGACAACAACTTCCACGAGAAGGCACCCCCAAAACATCGAACCTTACAGAATTCACTTTGACGGCAAGCCTGCGAGGACGTCAGTGTGACGTAGGCTTCCGTTGCCGCCAGAGCCCTGGAGCCCGGCCGCGCTCGCGCCATTTCTCACGCGGCCACCAGAGGGCAGTGCGTGGCTTCCTATGACAATGACACTGCCCCTCCTCCAAATTTTGCTTTACACGTTGATCTTCTTTAGAACATGTTTTTTAACCTTGGAGGATTTCCTTGGAGAATATTTATTTGCTTTTCTTCTTCACTTTCATTTGGAAGCTAAGGAAAATCCCCTACAAGAAATAAATATAAGGAAATCCACTGACCAGAAGATGTTGCTTGTGACACAGACATATAAAACTGTATGTCCAACCCCCGTCTGTGTCCACCTCCGTTCTTGTCTCTCTCCCTTCAGCCAACTATAAACATCTATCTTTGTAAAATGTCTTTTGACCTTAGATGTAATGTATTAGAGATATCTTTCAACCATGTTGCTCTTTCTTTGTGATATGAATCTTTGGGTGGCGAGCAATCTGCTCATAAGACCGTGAAAATGTCCCTGAAACCCTGGGAGCCATGATGAAGGTGACAGGCATGAGATCTCAGCCGAAGGCTGTCCACGCAGGAGCTCCTGCTCAGCCTGGGTCGGATCCACACTGTCTTCCACCCCCAAAGCACGAAGTCTTCTTTCCCCTGGAGAAATTGGCTAAAAACCTGAATATCCTAAAGAAGCCTTAGGGTCAGAATAATGAAAAATGGTTATAACAATTGAGAGAGACAAGGAGATGGTTTTGATTGCCCATTACTCTGCCTGCACCAGATCGTCACTCTGTATGATGTTATAATCGTCGTTCAGTCATCTGAGAGCAGAGTTTACACCTTGGTTCCGAGTCTATCACAGGCCACTGGCCTAGCACCTGCCAAATAACAGGTGTGAAATACTGCTGAATGAATGAACTTTGGGCACAAGATCTGATAGGTTTGAGAATCTATTTGAGACTGAAACTCTCCCACACCAGCCGGGATATGAGGTCATCATCAACAGGCTGCTCCATAACCTGCCGGGCTCTTTACACTCATTGGCCGTCCTGCAGCCAGGACCCACCTGGTCCCAGGTGTGTCCCAGAATCGCTGTTCTCCTTTGACTTCTCTTGCTTCCTTCGGCCTCCGCGATTGTCCTGTTGTCCGGTTCTTCACTCTAGGGTTCAGGGGACACCTCTGAGCCCCTTGAATAGCCCATTGGATCTCCCACAGTGTCACCCACAACTCCTGGTAAGAGACAGCCTGCTCTCTGACCCTAGGGAGGCCCCTGTCTCCAAAGTAGGACCCCTCCACCCCATCTCTTCCAACATCCTCACCAGGGATGGGGCATTCAGATGCCACAAATGTGTAAAGAGAAAAAGGGGGTCTCATGCCAGTCTAGCTAGTAAATGGCTCCTTGTTCCTGACAAGTTAGTAGAAAACAGTGTGGTTTATTTGTGCTGCTTCCTGGAATAAGAACTCTCAATGCAAAAAATATGAACTGCAAAATTCTGATACAAGTGACAAAGAGTAATCTAAACAGTGTGACCCTATATAGGCCTTTCTCTTATGTTTATAAATGTCATTTAAACATTTGGAACTTACGGTAAAGTCACCTCTGCTTTTTAGGGATAGGTAGAACGAGAAAGTTGTATTATTTGTTTGTTTGCCTTTTAAAATACTTTTTAACCTAAAAGGAACATTTAAAATCAAATGGTCAAATCCTTGAACTTCACAGGTGAGGCAGCTAAGGCCAGAGATGGGGGATGCCTTGTCCAGTGTCCTTCATGGTCACAGACGCTTCACCTGCCTTGAGACAACGGACGGGGTCTTACTCCATTTGGGATCTCCAGATTCCGGGCCCGCGCTTTCTCAATAGCAGGTTTTCCATAAATCTCGTTAAGCAGCACTGAACCAGGTTTAGTACTTTATGTTTGAGAAGTTCTTACTACTAGTCCTGAGTCCACCTTTGGTTCTGTATGAACCAGGTCAAAATAGAACTTCGTGAGCACAGTCATTGGAAATAGAGTCCCCTTTTCTGACACTGAGCGGAAAGGAGTCGCACTGACAGCTCTCATTAGCTCTCTGAGCCTCGCTGAGAAGCAGCGCTCTCCAACATCCAGCTGGCCCCGGAGCAGCCAGACTGTAATATTATTTACCGGTTAATGGAAGGCACGAAGCCAACCCTGCCGCCCGCCCCGTGCGCCAGGGACACTCGCAGAGCCTCTCCCATCGCAGGACGGCTGAGCCCAGACGGCTCCGAGGCTCCCTTTTCTTCTTGGTCACACCCAAATAGGATGTTGATGGATATTAAAGAGCTTCATGTTGCTGTCAGAAGGTAGGTCTTCTGAATACCGATTCTGTGGAACTAAGCTTAACGATAGGACTTAATTTATAAAGCGATAATTACACAGGCAGATACAGCTGTTAACGGCTGTCTTGATGGTGTGTTTTCATTGAACAATTAATTTTAAACTAGATAGCCCAAAACAAATACGTTTTTCTGAGAAATGAGCATGTTTGGTGAATTATACTCTTTTTCTGATGACCCTCTAGAGACTGAATTTCTGAAGAAAGAACAGAAATAAATTATATCACTTTATCATGCAATTCAGACTTGCATGATAATTCTGAACACTGCTGTTTTCCAGTTTTGCTAGAGTAACAAAAAAACACAGCAGAGTTAGTACTGGCCTTTCACAATTTCTACTGCTTGGATTTAAAATTCGGAAGATGGTTGCTAATCTTAACTGTGCCTTATGCAAATATTGTTATATTTTATGTCATATTAGAAAAAATCAGCTGTTTTGGGAAAATTAGTATTTACACAATGACATGTCAAAAAGCAAACAAATGAATATCTTTCTCAACCAGAGTTCTTTATCTGAATCACCAGACGTAGAAAGTTATTTTGGTCATGGCTTCCCCCAGAATGGCACGTAACTAGAACCATTCTAGATCAACGATGCCTTCAGCCATTGGAGCTCAGTTCTCTACTGGAGCCTCAGGTACGAAAGCCTGATGCATGACAATATTTTGTCTCATAAGGTCAAGAATAAAAGAGACTTGCAATTCCACACAGCACTTTTAAGACTACATTTCTTATATGAAGGGGACTTATCTGTAAGTTTTCTCGGTGACACCTGCAGGAGTCTTCTCTGACAGATGTGTGGTGTGCAGGAGCTTGCGGGGGGTACCTCGTGCTGTCTTCACATTGCCTTCGTGTCTTCTATCTGATGGAACAAGCAGTTTCTTTTCCTCAATCTAAAATGAAAGCAGCTAAGAAACCCCAAAAAGGGAGTTCTAGCTCTCCTCATTCACCACGAAAATGATTATCAGCAGCGCTCTCACCGCCACAACCATTCGCATGGATTTTACACTGCAGCAGGGCGATTTTTAAGTTATTCATCTAATGAGAAACACACCTTGGCTGGTAGAAACCAGCAAGACAGGGAAATAACATTTGCAGGCTCGATGCAAATTATTTCCTTAGTACCAGTACAGAGTCAGACCTGATACTTCCACCTGTGTAATTTCAATAATTAACAAACATTGTCTCCAGAAGAGTTCCTTTTTTAAAATCAGAAGACTAGAGCCTAATATTTAACAACCTTATTGAGATATAATTCACACAGTGTGTAATTCACCACTTTAAATTGTGCAATTCAATGGCTTTTAGTACATTTAGAGTTGTGCGAGCATCACCACAATTAACCGGAGAACAAATCCGTTGCCCCTGAAAGGAATCCTATACTCATTCGCACTTGCTTCCCTCTTCTTCCCAACGCCTCACTCCCAGCCGGAGGCAAACGCTCACCTGCTTTCTGTCTCTATAGATTTACCTCCTCCGGATATTTCCTATAAATGGAACCATATAACATATGGTCTTTTCTGACGGACTTCTTTCACTTAGCACAATGTTTTTAAGGTTCATCAAACAGCGTATCTCAGTACCGCCTTCATTTTTGTTGTTGACTAATATTCCATTGTAGGGATATACCACATTTGATATGTTCATTCTTCAGTTATGGACATGGATTTTTTCCATTTTTGGCTCTTATGAGTAATGCTACTTTGAACATTCATGTACAGGTTTTGATGGGGACATCTGCTTTCATTTCTCTTGGGTATATTTAGGGGTGGGTTGCTGGCTCGTATGGTAACACTAAGTTCGACATCTTAAGGAATAGTCAAACTGTTTTCCAAGGAAATAAAGCCCTAGTGATTTAAACATCAAATTGTCTGCAGGAGAGAAAGCCTGTGTGACATACATCCCAGGACTGTCATTCTCTGCCGATTTATACCCATCCAAATGCATCTCATAATGATTCAATGTTTTATATCTTTGACATTCCTGAAATTACGCTTTCTTACAAAAAAAGAAAAAGTAACACTTTGTCTGTTCCTTTAAACACCTACAAAGTCTTCAAATAAAATTACATGCAAATTTAAAACCTAAATATATCCACCTTTTAAATCATGGCAATCAGATAAGTGGTCCTTTGAAATTTCAGTTTTTTAATTAAAAGGGCATCTTTTGATGCACAAAATTTTAATTGTCATGAAGTCCAACTTGTTTATTTTTTCTTTTGTTGCCTCTGTCATCGGTATCATACCCAAGAAATCCGTTGCCTAATCCATTGTCTTGAAACACTGGCATATGTTTTCTTCAAAGAGTCTTGTAGTTTCAGTTCTTACATTTAGGTCATATATCTGTTTTGAGTGAAGTTTTTTATATGGTGTGAGGCAAGGGTCCATCTTCATTCTTTTGCATGTGGATATCCAGTTTTCCTAGCACCATTTTTGAAAAGACTGTATTTTCCCCATTGAATACTCTCGGAGTCCTTTCGGAAATCATTTAACCCAAATGTGAGAGTTAATTTCTGGACTGTTTATTCTGAACTGTTATTCCGGTCTGTAATTTCTGAGAGTTTATTCTGTTCTGTCGGTCTATACATCTGTCTTTAAGCCAGTATCACACTCTTATGATGACTATAGCTTTGTAGTAAGTTTTACAGTCAGGAAATGTGAGTCCTCCAGCTTATTCAAGATGTTTTAAATATTCCAGATCCCTTCAGATTCCATATGAATTTTATAATGGTTTTTATTCTATTTCTGCAAAAAGTGCGTTGGGATTTTGATAGGTATTGCATCGAATCTGTTGATTGCTTTGGGTAATATTGACATCTTAACAATATTGAATCTCCAGTTTGTGAACATGGGGTGTGTTTCCATTTATTTGCATCTTTAATTCCCTCCAGAAGTTTCATAGTCTTCATTGTACAAGTCTTTTGCCTCCTTGGTCAAGTTAATTCCTAAGTATTTTTTAAATTAAATTAAATTAAATTTTTTAAAGTTAATTCCTAAGTATTCTTGTTTATACTATTGTAAATGGAATTGCGTTTGTAATTTCGTTTTCAGAGAGTTCATGGTTTGTGTACAGAAATGCAACTGATTTTTGTGTGTTGACTTTATATCTTGCTGCTTTGCTGAATTCATTTATTACTTCTAAAAACTTTTTTGTGTGGAATCTTTAGGGTTTTCTACATGGCAGGTCATCTGCAAACAGATAATTTTACTTCTTCCTTTCCAGTTTGCATGCCTTTAATTTCTTTCTCTTGCCTAACTACTCCAGCTAGAACTTCCAGTGCTGTGTTCAAAGAATCAGGTTTCCTTGCCTTGTTCCTGATCTTATAGGAAGCGTCTTTCACCATTGACTATAATGTTGATTGTGGGTTTTTCATATATGGCTTTTATTCTGCTGAGGTAGTTTCCTTCTGTTCGTAGTTTGTTCAGTGTTTTTATTATGAAAGGATGTTGAATTTCAATAAATGCTTTTTTTTAAAAAAAAAAGACTTTATGATTTCCCATATACCCCCTGCCCCTAATCACGAATAGCCACCCCTGTTATCAACATTCCTTACAAGAATGGTATATTTGTTACAATTGATGAACCTAGACAGACACACCGTCATCACCCAAGGTTCATAGTTTGCGTTACAGTTTACTCTTGGTGGCCTGCGTTCTGTGGGTTTGGTCAAATGTATAATGACAAGTATCCATCATTATAGTGTCATAAAGAATAGTTTTACTGCTCTAAAAACCCTCTGTGTTCTGCCTATTCATCCCTCCGTACCCACTCCCAGCCCCTGGCAACTACTAATCTTATTCCTGTCTCCATAGTCTGACCTTTTCCAGAATGTCATGTAGTCAGAATCATACAGCATGTAGCCTTTTCAGATTCACTTCTTTCACTTAATAATATGAATTTAATGTTCCTCCCTGTCTTTTTGTGGCTTGATTGTGCATTTCTTTCTACTGATGAATAATATTCCATTGTCTGGATGCACCACAGTTTATCCATTTGCCATTTACCAGAAGTACTTGGAGCACTGAAGGACACTGTGGTTGCTTCCAAGTTTTGGCAATGATGAATAAAGATGCTACAAACATCATGTGCAGATTTTCGTATGCAAATATGTTTTCATCTCCTTTGGGTAAATAGAAGGAGTGTGATTGCTGGAGCATATGGCAAGAGTATGTTCAGTTTTGTAAGACTTTACCAAACTGTCCTTCAAAGTGGCTGTAGCATTTTGCATTCCAACCAGCAATGAATGAGAGTTCCTGTTGCTCCACGTCCTCACCAATATTTGGTGTTGTTGGTTTTCTGGATTTTGTTCATTCCAGTAGGCATGTAGTAGTATCTCATTGTGGTTTTAATTTGCATTTCCCTGATGACATATGATATGGAATATCATCATATGCTCACTTGCTATCTGTATGTCTTCTTTGGTGAGGTGTCTGTTAAGGTCTTTGGTCCATATTTTAATTGAGTTGTTTGTTTTCTTATTGTTGAGTTTTAAGAGTTGTTTGAATAAGAGTCCTTTATTAGAAGTGTCTTTTTTTTATTGAGTTCATAATAGTTTACATCATTGTGAAATTTCAATTGTCCATTATTTATTGTCCATTACCACATAAGTGCTCCCCTTCACCCCTTTGCCCACCCTCCACCCCGCTTCCCCTGGTAACCACTGTACTGTTTCCTTTGTCCATGTGCTTGTTTATATTCCACATATGAGTGAAATCATCTGGTGTTTGCCTTTCTCAGTGTGGCTTATTTCGCTTAGCATGATACCCTCCAGGTCCATCCATGTAGTTGCAAATGGGATGATTTTGTCTTTTTTATGGCTGAGTAGTATTCCATTGTGTATACACACCACATCTTCTTTATCCAGTCATTAGTCGATGGGCACTTGGATTGCTTCCATGTCTTGGCTATTGTGAATAGTGCTGCAATGAACATAGGGGTACGTATGTTACTTTGGATTGTTGATTTCAAGTTGCTTGGGTAGATACCCAGAAATGGGATAGTTGGATCATCAGGTAGTTCTATTTTTAGTTTTTTGAGGAATCTCCGTACTGTTTTCCATAGACGCTGCACCAGTTTGCATTCCCACCAGCAGTGTATGAGGGTTCCCTTTTCTCCACACCCTCTCCAACATTTGTTATTTTTAGTCTTAGTGATTATAGCCATTTTAATAGGTGTTAGGTGGCATCTTAGCATAGTTTTGATTTGCATTACCCTGATGATTAGTGATGTTGAACATCTTTTTGTGTGCTTATTGGCTATCTGTGTATCTTGTTTGAAAAAATGTCTGTTCGTCTCCTCTGCCCATTTTTTGATCAGGCTGTTTATATTTTTGTTGCTCAGTTATGTGAGTTCCTTATATATTATGGAGATTAACCCTTTATCAGATATATGATTTGCAAAAATTTTCTCCAAACTGGTGGGTTGTCGTTTTGTTTTGATTCTAGTTTCTTTTGCCTTGCAGAAGCTCTTTAGTCTCATGAAGTCCCACTCGTTTATTTTTTCTTTAGTTTGCCTTATCTGAAAAGACATGGTATTAAAAAAGATCCTTCTAAGTTGGATGTCAAAGAGTATATTACCTATATTATTTTCCAGGAGTTTTGTGGTTTCAGGACTTATCTTGAAATCTTTGACCCACTTTGAGTTTATTTTTGTGTGTGACGTGAGATAATGGTCTACTTTCATTCTTTTGAAAGCGGTTGTCCAGATTTTCCAACACCGTTTATTGAAGAGGCTGTCTTTTCTCCATTGTACGTTCTTGGAAGATTAGCTGTCCGTAGATGTGCAGTTTTATTTCTGGACTTTCAGTTCTGTTCCATTGATCTGTGTGCCTCTTTTTGTACCAGTACCATGCTGTTTTGATCACTATGGCTTTGTAGAACATTTTGAAGTCAGGGATTGTGATGTCTCCAGCTTTGTTCTTTTTTCTCAGGATTGCCTTAGCAATTCGGGGTCTTTGGTTCCCCGTATGAATTTTAGGATTCTTTATTCTATTTCTGTGAAGAATGTCATTGGGATTCTGATTGGGATTGCATTGAATCTGTAGATCGTTTTGGGTAGTATGGACATTTTAACTATGTTTATTCTTCTGATGCACGTACATGGAATCTCTTTCCATTTCTTTATGTCATCATCTATTTCTTTCAATAATGTTTTATAGTTTTCATTGTATAGTTTCTTCACCTCCTTGGTTAAATTTATTCCTAGATATTTTATTCTTCTTGTTGTGATTGTAAATGGAATTGTATTCTTGAGTTCTCTTTCTGTTAGTTCGTTATTAGAGTATAGAAATCCAACTGATTTTTGTAAGATGATTTTGTACCCTGCCACTTTACTGTAGTTATTAATTATTTCTAAAGTTTTCCAATGGATTCTTTAGGGTTTTCTATATAGGAGATCACACTGTCTGCAAACAGTGAGACTTTCACTTCTTCCCTCCCTGTTTTGATTCCTTTTATTCCTTTCTCTTGTCTAATTGCTCTGGTCAAAACCTCCAGTACTGTGTTGAATGAGAGTGGTGAGAGTGGGCATCCCTGTCTTGTTCCTGTTCTCAGAGGGATGGCCTTCAGTTTTTGTGCAGTGAGTATGATGATGGATGTGGGTTTGTCATATATGGCCTTTATTATCTGGAGGTAATTTCCTTCTATCCCCATTTTGTTAGGAGTTTTTATTATAAATGGCTATTGGATATTGTCAAATGCTTTCTCTGCATCTATCGAGGTGATCATGTGGGGTTTTTTTCAATTGTAGCCAATCTTCTTTTTTTTTTTGTCTTCTTCTTCTCCCCAAAGCCCCCCAGTACATAGTTGTATATTCTGGTTGTGAGTGCCTCTGGTTGTGATCATGTGGTTTTTATTCCTCATTTTGTTAATGTGGTATATCACATTGATTGATTTGCAGACGTTGAACCATCCCTGTGTCTCTGGTATAAGTTCCACTTGATCATGATGTATGATCTATTTGATGTATTGCTACATTTGGGTTGCCAATATTTTGTTGAGGATTTTTGCGTCTATGTTCATCAGTGATATTGGCCTGTAGTTTTCCGTTTTTGTGTTGTCCTTGTCAGGCTTTGGTATCAGAGTGATGTTGCCCTCATAGAATGTATTAGGAAGTGTTCCGTCTTCCCTAATTTTTTGAAATAGCTTGAGAAGGATAGGTATTAAATCCTGTCTGAAAGTTTGGTAGAATTCTCCAGGGAAGCTATCTGGTCCTGGGCTTTTATTTTTGGGGATGCTTTTGATGACTGTTTCAATCTCTTTACTTGTGAATGGTCTATTCAGTTTCTCTATTTCTTCTTGATTCAGCTTTGGGAAGTTGTAAGAGTCTAAGGATTTATCCCCTTCTTCTAGATTGTCCAATTTGTTGGCATGTAGTTTCCTCTCATAATTCTTTGTATTTCTGTGGTATCCATAGTTATTTCTCCTCTTTCATTTCCAATTTTATTTATCTTAGCTTTCTCTCTCTTTTTCTTTGTAAGTCTGGCTAGGGGTTTGTCAATTTTATTTATCTTCTCAAAGAACCAGCTGTTCGTTTCATTGATCCTTTTTACTTCCTTTTTTGTTTCAATTGCATTTATTTCTGCTCTGATTTTTATTATTTCTCTCCTCCTGCTGAATTTGGGCTTTGTTTGTTCTTCTTTTTCTAATTCAGTTAGGTGTAGTTTGAGATTACTTATTTGGGATTTTTCTTTTTTGTTAAGATGAGCCTGTATTGCAATGAATTTCCCTCTTAGTACTGCTTTTGCTGTATCCCATATGAGCTGGCATAGTATGTTTTCATTTTCATTTGTTTCCAGTTATTTTTTTATTTCTCCTTTAATTTCTTCAATGATCCATTGGTTGTTCAATAGCATGTTGTTTAGTCTCCACATCTTTGTCCCTTCTTCAGCTTTTTTCTTGTAATTAATTTCTAGCTTCATAGTATTGTGATTGGAAAAGATGGGGCTTGTTACTATTTCAATCTTCTTAAATTTATTGAGGCTTTCCTTGTTTCCCCACATATGGTCCATTCTTGAGAATGTTCCATGCACACTTGAGAAGAATGTGTATTCTACTGTTTTTGGATGAAGTGTTCTACATACGTCTATTAAGTCCAACTGGTCTAGCTTTTCATTTAATTCCACTGTTTCCTTGTTGATTTTCTGTCTGGATGACCTACCCATTGATGTCAGTGGAGTGTTGAGGTCCCCTACTATTATTGTGTTGTTATTAATATCTCCTTTTAGGTTTGTTAATAGTTGCTTTATGTACTTTGGTGTTCCTGTGTTGGGTGCATAGATGTTTAGGTGTTATGTCTTCTTGGTGGAGTGTCCCTTTGATCATTATATACTGCCTCTCTTTGTCTCTCTTACCTGTCTTAGCCTGAAGTCTACGTTGTCTGATATAAGTATTGTGACACCTGCTTTCTTTTGTTTGCCATGAGCTTGGAGTATCGTCTTCCATCCCTTCACTCTGAGGCTGTGTTTGTCGTTGGAGCTAAGATATGTTTCCTGGAGGCAGCATATTGTTGAGTCTTGCTCTTTAATCCGTCTCTCCACTCTGTGTCTTTTTATTGGAGAATTCAATCCATTTACCTTTTGGGTGATTATTGATATATGAGGACTTAATGCTGCCATTTTACCCTTGTTTTCTCTTCTCCTGCATTTCCTTTGTTTCTCGTCCCATGTGTTTCTGTCTACCAATTAAGTTATGTAGTTTTCTATGTTCTGTTTCTTTGTTTTATGCTTATTTTTTATTTGTGTCTCTATTCTACTTTTTTGTTTAGTTGTTACCATGAGGTTTGTATTCCACATCTCATGGATAAGATATTCCCTTTTCTGATGGCCTCTTATTTCCTTAGACTAAACCAACTCAGTCCCTTTCTTCATCCCCCCCAAGTTGTTTTTCTCACATCTTGTTCCATCTTGTGTTGTGAGTTTGTGGTTAAAATAAGATTATCTTTGTTTTTTATGGTTTCTTTCCCTTTATCTTTAATATTTTACTTGAGTATTTGCTAACCTGTTCTGATGTATAGCTACAATTTTCTGATTCTGTCTACCTATTTATCTCCTACTCCATGAGTTGTGACCCCTTCCTTCCCCCCTTTTTTTTTTCAGGTATGAGGGCCTTCTTGAGGATTTCTTGTAGGGGGAGTCTCATGGCTACACACTCCCTTAGCTTTTGTTTATCTGGGAAAGTTTTATTTCTCCATCATAGCTGAAGGATATTTTTACTGGATTGAGTATTCTTGGCTGAAAGTTTTTGTCCTTCAAAGATTTGAATATATCATTCCAGTCTCTCCTAGCCTGTAAGGTTTCTGTAGAGAAATCCACTGAAAGCCTGATAGGTGTTCCCTTGTAGGTTATTTTCTTCTGCTGTGCTGCCCTTAGTATTTTTTCTTTGTTATTCACTTTTGCCAGTTTCACTACTATATGCCTTGCAGTAGGTATTTTTACGTTGACATATTTAGGAGATCTGGTATCCTCTTCCACATGGATTTCTATCTCCTTCTCTAGGTTTGGAAAGTTTTCAGCTATTATTTCTTTGAACAAGCTTTCTGTTTCATTCTCCTTCTCTTCTCCCTCTTGAATACCTATAATTCTTATGTTACATTTCCTAATTGAGTCAGATGTTTCTCAGAGCCTTTCTTCCTTTCTTTTTAGTCTTAGTTCTCTATCCTCCTCCATACAGAGCATTTCAATATGTCTATCCTCAATTATGCTGACTCACTCGTCTATGATGTCTGCTTGAGCATTCATATTATTTTTATCTCATCAATTGTGTCTTTCATGTCTAATATTTCTGATCAATTCTTCTTTATAGTTTCAATCTATTTTGTGAAGTAGCTCCTGAACTCATTGAATTGTTTCTCTACATTCTCTTTTAACTCACTGAGTTTTTTGATGATAGCTATTTTGAATTCTCTGTCATTTAGATTACATATTTCTGTGTCTTCAGGACTGATTTCTAGGTACTTGTCGTTTTCTCTCTGGTATGGAGATTTAATACAATTTTTGATACTGCTATAGGGCGTGGCTTTGTTCTTTCACATCCTGGTATTATTTCATTGCAATTACCACCTATCACCACTGGATGGGAGTCAAGAGCCATGTATTCTGAACCCTCTGCATTCTGCAGGGATCCCAGGTGCTGGAGCTGCGCTGGTCAGGTGGGTGGAGGGGCACTTTCTTCCACGTGTTCTTAGGGGCTTACTCTCTGTGCTCCCACTGTCTGCTCTCCTGGGGTGTTGGCTTGATGAGGTCACCCCATGCAATAGCTTTCACCCCAGTAGGGGGCTTCCCACTAGCCTGAGAGGGACCTCAGTTATCTTTGATGTTCTTGCGAATGGGCATCCCCTCGCCCTTTCTTCCCTCTCAGAGGCTGCCCACTGTCCCAGATTGCAGTCTTTTGGGGAGAGAGTGAAGTTTTCTGTTACCTTGTTCCACCTCCTCCGAGGGGGCTCTAGCTTCTCCACTCTCTGATGTATGGCTGCATGAGTCTCTCAGATGTCTTTTGTATTGTGTGGATATCCTTTGTTGGAGTATAAATGTCTTTTTTGTTGTATTGTGGAAGGGAGAGACTGCCAGGAGAACTCACTCTGCCATGATGCTGGTGTCACTTTCCATTAGATGTGTCTTTTGCAAATATTTTCTCCTAGTCTGTGGTTTGTCCTCTCATTCACAGAGCAGAAGTTTTTAATTTAATGAAGTTCAGCTTATCAACTATTTCTTTTATGGCTCTAGCCTTTGGTGTTATATCTAAAAATCATTACCATATCCAAGGTCATCCGGGTTTTCTCCTATGTTATATTCTAGGCGTTTTATAGTTTGCATTTTACATATAGGCCTATGATCCAATGTGAATTAATTTTTGTGAAGGGTGTAAGGTCTGTGTCCAGATCTATTTCTGTGCATATGGATGCCCAGTTATCCCAACACCATTTGTTGAAAAGCTTCTTTTTGCTCTGTTGTATTGCCTTTGCTCCTTTGTCAAAGATCAGTTAACTATATTTATGTGGATCTATCTCTGGGCTTCCTCTTATGTTCCATTAATCTATTTCTCTATTCTTTCACCAATACTACACTGTTTTGAGTACTGTAGCTTTCTAGAAAGTCTTAAAATCAGGTGGTGTGAGTCCTCCAACTTTGTTCTTTTGCTTCAATATTTTGTTTGTTATTGTGGATCTTTTGCGTCTGCACACAAACTCTAAAGTCAATTTATTAAGTACAGCATGGTGACTATAGTTAAAATACTGTATTGTATATTTGAAAGTTGCTAAGAGAGTAGATCTTACAAGTTCTCATCACAGGAAAAAAAATTGAACTATGTATGGTGATGGATGTTAACTAGACTTATGGTGGTGATCATTTCGCAACACAAACATTGAATCCTTATGTTGTACACTTGAAATTAATATAATGTTATATGTCAGTTATATCTCCATTAAAAAATGGGGGAAAAAAGAATCAGTTTGCCAATATCCACAAAATAACTTCCAGGGATTCTGATTAGGATTGCATTGAGTCTATAGATCACGTTGAGAGAACTGATATCTTGGCAATATTGTCTCCCTATCCATGAACATGAAATATCTCTCTATTTATTTAGTTCTTCTTTGAGTTCATTCATCAGAGTCTTGTAATTTTCCTCATATATATTGTGTACATATTTTGTTCGATTTTTTTTTTGAGGAAGATTAGCCCTGAGCTAACTACTGCCAATCCTCCTCTTTTTGCTGAGGAAGACTGGCCCTGAGCTAACATCCGTGCCCATCTTCCTCTACTTTTTTTTTGTATGTGGGATGCCTGCCACAGCATGGCGTGCCAAATGGTGCCATGTCCGCACCTGGGAACCCCGGGCTGCTAAGAAGTGGAATGTGCAAATTTAACCACTGCGCCACTGGGACGGCCCCCATATTTTGTTCAATTTCATGTATTTTATTTTGGGGGATGCTAATGTAAATGGTATTGTGTTTGTTGCTTAAAATAACACTTGTTCACTGCCGGTTTATAGGAAAGCAATTGACTTTTGTATATTAATCTCATATCCTGCAGCCTTGCTACAATCACTTATTAGTACCAGGAGGTTTTTTTGTCACTCCTTTCAGATTTTCTACATATATGCCTTTGTCATCTGCAAACAAAGATAGCTTTGTTTCTTCTTTTTCAGCCCATATACCTTTTATTTTGTTTTCTTGTCTTAGTGCATTAGCTAGAATATCCAGTATGGTGTTGAAAAGGAGCGATGAGAAGGAACATTCTTGCTTTGTACCTGATCTTAGTGAGAAAGCCTCGAGTTTCTCACCATTAAGTATGATTTTAGTTATAGGTTTTTTGTAGATATTCTTTATCAAATTGAGGAGGTTTCCCTCTATTCCTAATTTACCGAGTTTTTATCATGAATGGGTGTTGGATTTCATCAAATGCTTTTCCTGCACCTATTGATAAATTATGTGGTTTTTCTTTTTTAGCCTACTGATGTGGATTACATTAATTGGTTTGCAAATGTTGAACGAGCCTTTCATACCTGGGATAAATCTCACTTCGTTGTGGGATTCCACTTGGTATAATTCTTTTTATACATTTTTGAATTGAATTTGCTAACATTTTGTGGAGGATTTTTCATTTATTTTCAGAAGAGATATTGATCTGTAGTTTTTTTTTTCTTGTAATATCTTTATCTGGTTTTGGTATTAGGATAATGCTGGACTCATAGAATGAATTAGGAAGTATTCCCTCTGCTTCTACTGTCTGAAAGGGATTGTAGAAAATTGTCATAATTTCTTCCTTATATATTTAGTAGAATTCATTAGGGAACCTGTTTGGGCCTCATGCTTTCTGTTTTGGAAAGTTATTAATTAATTATTGATTCAATGTCTTTAATAAATATAGGCCTATTCAGATTGTCTATTTCTTCTTGTATGAGTTTTGGCAAATGTTGTCTTACAAGGAATTGGTCTATTTCATCTAGGTTATCAAATATGTGGGCATAGAGTTGTTCATAGTATTCTTTTATTACCTTTTTTTTTTTTTTAGATTTCACCTTTCCTTTTTCTCCCAAAGCCTCCTGGTACATAGTTGTGTATTTTTTTTTTAGTTGTGGGTTCTTCTAGTTGTGGCATGTGGGATGCTGCCTCAGGGTGGCTTGATGAGTGGTGCCATATTTGCACCCAGCATTCAAAGCAGTGAAACCCTGGGCCACCAAAGTAGAGCACACAAACTTAACCACTCAGCCATGGGGCTGGCCCCTTTATTACCCTTTTAATGTCCATGGGATCTGTAATGATGTCTCTCTTTCATTTATGATATTAGTAATTTCTGTCATCTCTCTTTTTTTCTAATTAACCTGAGTAGAAGCTTATCAATCTTATTGATATTTTCAAAGAACAAGCTTTCAGTTTCATTGATTTTCTCTATTGATTTCCTGTTTTCAATTTCATTGATATCTGCTCTAATTCTTAATTTTTTCTTTTCTTCTGCTTACTTTGAGTTTAATTTTTCTCCCTTTTCTAGTTTCCTAAGGTAGAACTTAGATTATTGATTTTAGATCTTTCTTTTCTATATATGCATTTAATGCTATAAATGTCTCCTTGATTTCTCTGCATTCCACAAATTCTGATAATTTGTGTTTTCATTTTCATTTAGTTCAAAATATTTTTAAATTTCTCTTGAGATTTCTTCTTGGACCTCTGTGTTATTTAGAAACATGTTGTTTAATCTTCATATATTTGGGGATTTTCTTTTATCTTTCTGTTATTGATTTCTAGTTTAATTCCATTGTGGTCTGAGAGCAGACATTGTATGATTTCTATTCTTTTAATTTTCTTAATGTGTGTTTTATAGCTCAGAATGTAGTCTATTCTGGTAAATGTTCCATGGGACCTTTAGAAGACTGTGTTCTGCTGTTGCAAATGGAGTAGTCTACAGATGTCCATTATATCCAGTTGATTGATGGTGTTGTTGAGTTCAACTATTTCCTTACGAATTTTCTGGCTGCTAGATCTGTCCACTTCTGATAGAAGGGCATTGACATCTCCAACTATGATCATGGACTCATCTATTGCTCCTTACAGTTCTATCAATTTTTGTCTCATGTAGTTTGATGCTGTGTTGTTAGGTGAGTAAATATTAAGAATTATTATGTCTTCTTGGAGAAGTGACATCTTTATCATTATGTGACATCCTTCTTGATCCCTGATGATGTTCCTTTCTTTGAAGTCTGCTCTGTCTGAAATTATTAGAGCTATTCCTGCTTTCTTTTGATTAGTGTTAGCATGGTATGTTTTTCTCCATCCGTCTATCTGTGTCTTTATATTTAAGGTGGGTTTCTTGTAGGCAACTTCTTGTTGGGTCCTGTTTTCTGATCCACTCTGACAATCTCTATCTTTCAAGTGGTGCATTTAGACCATTGATGTAAGAGTAATTATTGATATAGTTGAATTAATAGCTATCATATTTTTTTTATTTTCTATTGGTTGCTTTTGATAAATTTTATGTTAGTGTATTTAACCACAATAAAAAAATTGAAAAAATTTAAAAAGCATCCTTTTAAGTCTAAAACAAAGCCAAAATGCTGGTAAATATCTGTTCTGCGGTGGAATTTTTGAGGTCTTTCCTGTGAAAACTCTCCTCAGGTTGTCCAAGACTGTGTCTGTTAAATAGAGCTGCTGTTCATCGTTTCTTTCTCTGCTACCTCACTCTTAATTTCTTAAACATTTCCAGAGACACTTTGATCTATCTTCTCAACATCTATGTGGAGTTAAGATTTAGAATTTGAGCATCTTAAGAGATGCTAAAAAAAAATTTTTTTGAAAAGTTTTTTCTACCTAGTAAGCAAGAATATAAAATATGTGTATGTGTACTTTTATTTTGGCTACTTAAAAAAATTGTTATAAAATATACATATCATAAAATTTACCGTTTCAATCATTTTGTGTGTGCACGTGTGTAAGAATAGCCCTGAGCTAACATCAGTGCCAATCTTCCTCCACTTTGTATGTGGGATGCCTCCACAGCATGGCCAACAAGTGGAGAAGGCCAGCACCCTGGATCCAAACTTGCAAACCCAGGCCACTAAAGTGGCACACACAGAACTTTAACCACTCGGCCATGGGGCCAGCCCCCATTTCAACCATTTTTAAGTGTATAGCTCAATGGCATTAAGTACATTCACATTGTTGTGCAACCATCACCACTATTTATTTGCAGAACTTTTTCGTTATCCCAAACCAAAACTCTGTGCTCATTAACCACTAACTCTCCATTCTTCACTCTCCTCAGCCTCTGGTAATCTCTATGCTATTTTCTGTCTATGAATTTATTTGTTCTGGTACTTCATTAAGTGGAGTCATACAATATTTGTACTTTTGTGTCTGGCTTATTTCATTTAGCATGTTGTTTTCAAGATTCATCCATATAGTAGCATGTATCAGAATCTCATTCCTTCTTAAGACTGAATGACGTTCCATTGTATGTTTTGATGTATACTTCTGCAATAGGTAATTTATATGTTCTTCTCCATGAAGAACTAAGTGAAAGGTAAGTTGTTCATAAAAGAGAGTAGATATGGCCTCTGATGGAATGACCTGGGCATTATTTGAATATGTTCTAATTTAACCAACCTTCTAAGTAAAAGAACAAAGAAGTTGAGGAGGGGCCGCTGTTTATTGATATTGTTTATTGATATGTTATCTCTAACATCAGTCATATAGACAATACGACCATCAGGCAGCCCAATGAAAATATTGGAAAGAAACTCCGCAACTTTGTCTGTTGGGAAATGCTGGATAACCAACATGAATTCTCTCCTACGTCCTAGATATAAATGGAAACTTTGTGTATGCAGGTTTGCCTCTTCAGTTTTACTCTGCTTATTTTGATGAATTAATTTAATGGTAATAGAAAGCTCTGCATTTAGTTTGTTTCTCATCTCGTTTCTTTGAACTGAATAGAGTATGTCATTTCCATTTAGCGTTGTGTGGTTTATGCTCTGAAGTTCATAGGCTACCACATAAGTCAAGGACTAAGGACATTTTGATTCGAAAAGAAACATCTGCTCACGTTAGGGGAAAAAAATGGGAAAGATGTCAACTTCACTCGAGGCAGATGGAGTCTTGTCTCCTGAGGAAGCTTGGTAGCTTCAGTGGAGGGTGTGGCTGATGGTTTTACGAGAGCCTCACAAATAAAATCTCCTCCCCTACCCTTTTCATATCTGATCGATGATCCCAACGAAAGGAAGGCTTTCCTTGCTCTGTGACAAGTGACTCTCGGCATGAAGCACGTTAGGTTCCTCCATTCGTCAATTTGGTTTTCAGACTCAGACTTTTCAACCGGAAAAAAAAGAAAGAAAGATGCTTAAAAAGAAAATGGCCCCTTATTGTTTGTCTCTGTGGCTTTATAAAGCTCTACAGATGGTCAGTCCAAGTTTCCCACAGTCTGATTCTCTCATATGTAGTGGGTCCATAGAAATTTCGCTCTTGAGTCGCTTCCGAGTTCGGAAATGCAAAATGCTAGGGAGGAGAAATGAAGTGAAAATAATGCTGTGGAGAGTGCTTGCTTATGGTGAGTGTGCTGTTGGGTAAAGAAAGCAAGCTGATCTTTGCACAGTTCCCAGAGATTGATGGCATAAATCTCTGCTTTAAATACTGCCCTGTCTCCTGCCCCAACTGCTGCCCCAGCTGTTATTCACTATTTGCTGGAATGTCTAGGCAGCTCAGGAAATATATTTCATACTGACTCTGCAAAAGGGTTCCTGGACCCAACTCCAACGTGTGTGTGAAGGCCTCCTCACACCAACAAGCAGTTCTTGACGCCAGGGGGGTGTGGGAGAATTCAACTCAATTCTGACACTATCCACCCGGAGACAGAGTCAGATTCCACAGGTAAGGGGCTCAGTCCCACAAGACCGCCCCACTTCTGACACCAATCACAAATCCCAGGTTGTGACCTATACTGCTGACCGACTGGCTATAAATCAGAGGTTCAATGACCCTCCTCCAACTCAGGGTGCCAATCACAGGTCCAAGTTGTTACCTGAACTTCTGACCGACTGGCTGTAAATCGGAGGTTCCCATGACCCCCTCCTTGGGCTCTACTAATTTGCTGGAACAGTTTGCAGAACTCAAGAAAACCTGTTTACTCACTAGATTACTGATTTATTACAAAGGATATTAAAGGATGCAAATCAACAGGCAGATGAAGAGACACATAGGTCAAGGTCCCAAACAAAGGAGCCTCTGTCCTCATGGAGCTTGGGGCCTGGCACAGTGGCATGTGGAAGTGTTCTGGTTCCTGGACCTGGAAGCTCTCTGAAAAAAGGACTGAGGAGCTTTCCTTTTGGATTCTTATGGAGGCTTCATTATGTAGGGACGATTGGCTCAGTCATTGGCCATTGGCAACTGATTCGACTTACAGCCCCTCCCTTCCCCAGAAGTCAAGTGGTGAGACTGAAAGTTCTAGTCCTCTGCTCACAGGGCTGGTTCTCCTGCAACCAGCCCTGCCCTTGGGTGGGGTCCAAAAGTCACCTCACTAACATGACAAAAACTCCAAGGGTGTTAGGAGCTGTGAGCCAAGAACTGTGGCTGCAGACCACATATGTGTGAGAAATATATATTTGGTCATCTGAATGACCAAATATATATTTCCTATAAATCACACTCTTGCCCTTTCCTATTTTTTGTTTCATTTCTTCTTTGGGTAGTAAGTCCGTTGAAGGGAGGAATCATCTTGTCTTCTTTACCCAACAGCACTGGGGTTAGGTGATCTGCTTTCAAGCCCTGGTTTCACCACTTACCGTGCAACCTCATGTTCACTACCAACTTCTTTGTCTCAATTTCTGTCTAAAATAGGGATGACAATGGTTTTAAGGATTAAATAACAGTCCATGTAAAGCACTAAGCACAGTGTGTATCCCAGTAAATAGTCAGTGATTTAGTTTTCTTTTTTTTTTTAACCACTTGATTATAATCTCTAGGAGGCAGACATCATCCATGATACATTCACCAGTGTAGACCAATAGGCGCACAGAAGTACGTGCTCAATAAGATGCTGTATGAGTGAGTGATTAAATTTTTATCTCAAGTCACCTAGCCCAGTGCCATTGGTATAATAGCAACCTTAAGATATTTTGCATTAAATTTAGTCCTCTTTCTTTTTCTGTCTCTGACCAAAGTTTCTCATTTTATGTTCAAATTTGGAAAATATCTAAATAGGTGATATTTAACTAGAAACTTTTTAAGTAACTTTAAGCTATTTACCAGATACCACAAAGGCTTAGAAGCAAACAACTATCCAGACTACTTTCTATATTGTTATTATGATGCTCATAAAAGTTAGATTTAAAAATAGATGTTCCTACCAAAAATCTTCTACTAAGAGAGTAGAAAGATTACAAAGCTTAATCTCTTAACTGTAATTCTAGGAAACCATTTACAAATACATGAGATTTTAGCCTTCGTGCCTGATTTAGGAGTAAAATGAAGACAGAAAATGGAAAACAAACAAAAAACTATTGGCATGATAAGCTCCTAAAGGCCCCTGGAATTAAGAATTTGAAAGACTTGTTAAGTCAGGACTGTTGGTCCTCCCAGAACCCTCCTGTGTCAGCTGGATAACGCTGCCTCTACAACATCGGGTGTAGTTCACTTTGGTATTTAATGATAACTTTATATGTAGAGAATGCAAATTACTGTTAACCATGAGACCTTTATAAATGTTTAATAGTAAGGATCACTTTTGCTTTGGGGAACCACAGTCTAGCACTGAATAGAAAGATAGGATATCAAAGCATCTTCATGTTTCATTGCTCAATATTCAACTCCTAACAATAAACAACTTGTAGAAATCAATTTTCTCACATTGGATATGAAATAGAACGCCAAAGTGAAATGTTAAAACAGGGCAAACATTGATTTAAGCATTTTTCAGTGGTTTGAAATGATTCAGAGAGTCATTCTACTGGATTGTAGATGCAGTTTTGAATTCCAGGCACTCAAGTTGTGCGCAAGATTTACGTGGAGAGCTAAGAAACGTACTCGGATGCCCAGTATCTGCATTCAACCCAGTTTTGTTGTTGTTGTTTCTTATTTTCTCTTGTGTATGTAATAACTCCTATGAAGTACCAAAGTGGTTTTGCAAAGTTGGGGATCAAGAAGGCCTCAGGAAATCTCTCTCATGAATGCCAAGGTGTGACTTTATATCCCACACATGTTGAATAATGTTAAAAAGATGGAGCTGTGGGAATAAGAATGTGAATGGAGAGAAAATAATTCTTGTCACTAAGGAGGATGGGAACTCAAGGGCAAGTCAGTAGGCACCCGCTGAACAGGAAGAGTAGAATAATCCTGTAATACTCAAGGTTGAAATGAGGAAGCCAACACAGTGATAGAACTGCCCCCAATTAAGGACCGGTAATCCTAACGCCAAAGCTTAGGGGGATACATCAAACCCAGGGCAGGCCAGTGATGGCATCTTCTTCAAAGAGATCTGGAACTTTAACACACAGTGGGAGCAATCTCTGACAATGAGCATATACAAAGGATGGATTCCTTTAGTTTCTAAAAAAGGTCATTTTGCAGGAAGCACAGACCAGAGAAAGAGAGCAGGGCCCCATCCACTGGAGAAGAACAGCAGGAGACCCTGTGTTCTCCTAGTCAAATAAATGAGCAAGGAAGTCTTCCAGGCTAAGAAGAGATTTAGAATGTAAACCAGCAACCAGAGGAGAAACTCAACGATCTGAACACAAAACACAGATTTTCTGCAGTGGCCTGTAGCACCATGGGCGATGGATACAGTCTTAGGGCATCAATACTAAGCCAGAGCCCTGCTCTGAGGTGAGGTCCTACTGCACCCCCAGGTTCCCTCTCATTAGCTCAGGGATTGGGCAGGACCAAACCTGCAGCGGGCAGGGATGGAGCTGGCAGAGGCCAAAGGAAGCCTCAGGTTCGGCAGCATCTAGGTTTTTCCTACTTTCTCCATGACTCAAAAATCGTTCAGTTTTTCACACATCTTTTAAACCCAAGGTGGTGGGAAGAGACCTTGTAGCAACTTTACTTCTGTGGATGTTGGAGCATCCTTGTTTCCTTCTTGGCAGGTGACTGAGCCCTCCTTAGCCCTGTTCAGAGCCCTCTAGTTACAGCTCGTTATTCAACACAGAGCAGAAAATCTCCAAAAAGATAGCAGATCTGCCAGAAATTTTGAGGCTGTTCTTGTTCTTCTGTGTTTCATTTATTTTGGTATTTGTTGTTGTTAATTAATGTGCAGATTTGTATCTGTTGTGTTAATTATTGTGCACAAGAGTTTCGAATTGCAAGGTAAACATGTAAATGCTAAGCCAGCTTTATGGTTAGAATGAAACAAAGAGCAAACTACCCCACACCTGCTGACCGCATCAAAGGTTCATTTTTCTCTTAAGACTTGGTATATCCAAGAGGCTTTGTTTGAAGAAAAATACTTTCAAATAAGTTAATAATATAGCCTCTATTTTTTGAGTAATCATTCCTATGTCAGGCATTTTATTAAATAGATAGAAATCATATTTCCATTTTCCAGATGAGAAAACTGAGACTCAGAAATTAAGGAAGTTTACAAGGATCATAAAACTGGTGAGTCATCAAGCTAGAAACAGAAGTGGGAATGGATGAGTCATCCAGAAAGATGACCTTCCTAGAATAAGCAATTGTCGGCCTTTCACGTCTTAATGTGGCTCAGTTTGGGTCAAGCTAATGTTTTTGGGGACAATGAGTGAGTAGGTTTCAATGGGAGGGAGGGGAGGATGGACTGTGCAGAGATGGCTGCCCTGGGCAGTCAGATGACAGTACACCCCAGTCCTTAAAAGCAAGGTCACTGGACTCATGCTCACTGATTATGATGGTGATCCCTCCAAGTCTAGCTCTGTAGCCTTGCCTCACTCACTTATTTTTCTCAGACTCTAGATCAGCCAGAGAAATTTCTCACAGAGGGTTGTCAAGTTAAAATGGGTTAATGACGGAAAAATCGGGTGCCAGCGGACAAGGCTGGCAGAAAGATTACGCAATCCAGAGCCACCTGAGCAGGCCATGAGACGTAGGTAGTAACGTGATTCCAAGTAGACAAAGCTAGAGGAAGGTTCTGGGGCTCAGCGACATCAGGGACAGCCAAGGAGGAGTCAAGAAGTCGCCAAGGGTCTGCATCTACTTAGATCAGCCCTTGGAATTAACAGACTAGGGCGAGAGTCTGAGGACGTGGTGGCGATGGGCCCACCCTAAGAGGACTGAGAATGGTGAGGCTGGGGTCCAGCTGGTCCCTGCTGCTGGTCGGTGCCCAGGATTGGCCCGTCAGTGCCTGTGTCTGACTAGTCGGGGGGCATTGTGAAGTCATCCCTTAGTTAGATCCTCATCCGTTGGAAGACTCATTCTTAAACCCAGAAAAGAGTAGGAACCTAGAAAATCAGCATGGATAAGAAGTTTTTAAAAGGGGGGAGGGGCTTTAAAATGAGTGGTTAGTATTAACAATTCTCCGCTGTCTGAGAACGAAGTCCATTCATTTGCCGTTATTAAATGCCTCCCACTTAATGTGGACAGATGAGGATTTGAAAGTGAGCACTGGGAGCCAGGGAGAAGGAGAATTCTAGAGGTGTTTTTCATTGTGTCCAAGTGCAGCACACGGCTTGGCGCTTAGCACCCGGTGTCTGTGTTACTGCAGAAATGCAGCTCATGTTCCCAGGGAGTTGTAAACCACTGCGATTTTCTATGTGGCATTGCCGTCTGCACCCACCAAAATACTGCACTATTAATAAAATTATACAACAAATTAATAATTACCATCATAGACTTACTCTTTAAACAATTCTGTTGAAATGAAATAATCTCGGCTTTTCTCTGATAATCTATGATTGAATAAAAAGGACTGGAACATTACCAAAATGACGTGAGTAATCTTTATTATAAATCTTGATCGACGATTGAATTTGAAGCTATCAGTGCTGACGTCTTGAGGACATAAAGGATGTAGTTCAACATAGTGGATGTCTAGGTCCTTCCCTGACCGTCTGTCCCTAGCCGACATCAGACCACCTTGAGTGGTCCTGAGCACAGCATTCATGACACAGGATTCATGACAGAGCGTTGCAAGGGCTCCTGTGGTTGCCGAGCTCCCGCTAGACCGTAAGCTGAAGGAGGCCAGAGATTGTCCAGTCTACCTTTGTATCTGTAGTGTCTACTATGCTGATTGCATTGTCATGGGAGGCATCAGTAAATTTTTATTAAACAAATGAGTGAGGGTTAGCCACAGTTGACGATCTGATTATTGACCTTTACATATGAAGCATTTTAATACCAGCGTGTAATAGATTATCTGTTACTGATTGCAGTTTAGTATGTTCTGTTACTATGAGAAACGAAACTTCCATAGACAATGGAATGAGACAGCGATGTATATAATTTTCTAAAGTCTTCTGGAAAAAATAATAAAATTGGCTGATTTTTAAAAATGCATTTAAATTA
Source organism: Equus przewalskii (assembly GCF_037783145.1). NCBI lineage: Eukaryota > Metazoa > Chordata > Mammalia > Perissodactyla > Equidae > Equus > Equus przewalskii. Next base: position 4,556,436 of record NC_091861.1, on the reverse strand, counting down.
AAAAGTAATGAATTTATTCTAGGAATATTTGAAGCATTAGTGATTTTCTTTTCCAAATACTTGGTAAGGTTTATGTAATGGAGACACTGATTTTCAAAATTCTACTTTCAAGTTAGAAGAAATCCCTGTTCAAATGATATGTATTCATTGTAGAATTATTTTAAAATAATTAAGCAAGAGGAATCGAGTTAACAGAAATAATCCATAATCCTAACACTCAGAGATAATCAATATAAATATTTTGGTTTATATCCTTACTCCCCTCTCTCATATACGTATTTATATTTATTTCTATATCTACACCTATATCTATATCTAATCTATATCCAGATCGTCTATATCTATAATCTATACCTATATCATCTATATGTCTATATCTATATCAAGTTGTCATGAAAAGATGAGCTGGGCTGATCTTGATTGTTGGACCAGTGTGTCTGACTTTAAATGTAAATTAAGTGTTAATCTTCAAATGTAAAGCTATATCCTATCCAAGAGGAATGTCTGAGGAAAATGTGATTGAGCATTTTTATATTCTTCTAGAAGCTTTACTCTTTCATCTGAAATTCTTTCCACTTTTGCCTGAAGACTCTCTTTTTATAGAACGTTTGCAGGCAGGGTCTCTGAGGGCCTCTGACAGAGCGGAGCCACTTCACAGTTCTGGTCTGCAGGTGGCAGCGCCACCTCCAGACAGCTGGGATCCCTCTAACTGAGAAATCAGGTTAAAAAAAGATCTGGGCAGAGCATCTCAGAACTGATAAAACTCTACTCATAATTATGCAATGATATAACTTGTAAAATCATTACAGTAAATTGTATATCTCACTCTTTTTAGATTCTTCCAGGTTCTTTTCTAGCTAAATGTTGAATATTGGGCAAATACCCCCATAATTCTGTACTCTCCTGCTGCATCCTTTTCCCATTTCCAATAATGAGGATGTTCTAAAGGGCACTCCTGCCAAGTTCTGCAAGGTGTAGCATGAATGTTTGATGTTAACGTCACACACTAGAGCCCATACTTACTGTACATCTGCTTATGAATTAATTTTTCTTAGCTACACCCGTTTCAATTACTGAAACTGTTAGACACTGGCGACACAAGCTGGGGCATGTTATTCTTATAACTTTAGGAAATGGTGCTAATTACTAGCTAGCCCTCAAAGATGCCATACCTCCATTAACATTTCATGTGTAATAGATATATATTTGTATATGATACATACACATGCTCGCTCTCTATAGTATACATGGTACTATCTGTCATATATAAAATACAGAATAATAATGGAATTGTGCTATAAATGTTTTATAATCTATTTTTCGCTTAATGTGTAGTGAATATTGTTCCAGTTGACCAAATTTAAAAATTTTTTTTGTTTTTTTGAGGAAGACTAGCCCTGAGCTAACTACTGCCAGTCCTCCTCTTTTTTTGCTGAGGAAGCCTGGCCCTGAGCTAACATCCGTGCCCATTTCCTCCACTTTATATGTGGGACGCCTACCACAGCATGGTATGCCAAGCAGTGCCCTGTCCGCACCCGGGATCCGAACTGGTGAACCCCGAGCTGCCGAGAAGCGGAACATACGCACTTAACTGCTGCACCACCAGGCCGGCCCCAGCTGACCAAATTTCAAACTTTGAATACTTATAGTGCTTATTTTGCTTTGAAATGATTTTATTCCTGTTTGCTCCAGGCAAACTGTGCTTTGCGAACTGGTATAAAGAGCGATTTAGAAGCAGGATTTGTGTTGTGCTTCCATAGCTCTTGATGAGAGCTAGTTAATAACCAATTACAGAATTCAATTGGTGAGTGGGCCAGTATATAGCTGACCACTATTTCATATTTAAGTGTTACGGTTTGGATATTTTACAAGGTGATCGAAAAGGTGTATGACCCAGGAAGTTGAGTTCTGTGTAAAGCAAAAGCCCTCATTTGTTATAAACTCTATCCATTCCCATTTGTATTCAAAATTTTATTTTCAAAAGTTAGTTCTGAGCGCAACATTTCCGACTTTTAATATCAGTGGGACTATCAATTAGAGAACGTCAATTACACAAAGGGCCAAGCCTGATGCAACTTTCAAAATCTTAGAATTCTTTGATGTTTTTAGGATTCCCAATAAATAAAAATGAGGCTCACAGTATTATCCTTCACATTTAAAAAATGTGGTTAATATTGATTAGTAAATAAAATATAAGCAACAGGCTGTAAATATTGAAAATGACAAAGATATTGTGTGTTCTATCTCTACCCTGGGCCATGGTACATTTACATTCCACATTTAAACATCAAAGAAAACTAGGATAACTTAAATCTCTGCAAAAGTTTTATAAGTCCTTTATTATTTTGTACAAAAAACAAACAGTTTTACCTAATATAATGAAACTGGGCAGAGATTTCCACAAGAATATCAATTTATTCAGTCAAAGAAAAATCAGTGTATTAATCCTTAATAAGCTAAATACGACTTCCTTTTAAAAATGAAGAGTCATTGAAATTTCCTTGTGGAATGGCAAGAAATTGAAATAAAAAACGCATAAAAATCTAAGCACGTTGGCAAAATAAATAATTCCCAATATTATATCCGTTTAGCATTCTGTTTTGAATTTAATATGAAATATTCCTTTTGGGGAAATTGTATTTAGTGGATCAATTCTATTTCAACAAATCTTGTTACAAAAATAATTTTTATAAAATCCAATTATATCTTTGTTACATCACTTGGTCCAAAATACCAACACAATGCTGATGTGTTCGCAATGAATATTTTTTGACAAACTATTTTCTATGACAATGTATTCGTCCACCTTTATGCTTTACTTTTGACAAAAGAAAGATCAGGAGAGAGAAAAGTAGAGCTGAACTAGGACTGAGCTATCTCATAAACTTACTCCTCGGGACCTCAGCATCTCAAATATCCTGCTAGAAACATCTAAACCAGACAGAAAATAACCCAAGCGTTAGCAGCTAACGGCTGTTTCCCTGTTATGATTTAACCTGTAAGTAAGGAAAATTTTTCACTTACGGAAGCACCTGCCTGGGAGATACAAAAACTGAATGCTAATCTCTAGTATAACAGTCTACCAGCTAAAGCTATTAAAAAGTCATGAACTTTGAGTGACCCTGGTACACAGATCCTCAGTGGAATAGCCAAAGACTCTTTCCTGCCCAATAAACAGTGGGAATTGTTTCAACCAATCTTGCAAAAACCTATGGATTGTTGCCTCCCCATCCAGGCTGCTGGTTTTCAAAGTTCAGTCAGCATAACCACAATAGAAGCCTTTTCTTGCCTTTAAAAGCCCTTGAGTTTTTCTCCTTGCAGCATACTGAATGAATTTCTTCATGGCTGTGAGTTCTCTTGATGGCAAGATAATTAACTCGGCTTTGAGTTTTGTTTTTGGAGTTGTTGTTTTTAACTTTAGTGGCCTTGGACTCCTGCTTTATTCCCAATAAACATCATGATGTTTACAAACCCTACTTCTCTAAGCTATAACTGTTGTTTAAAATTTCAAATGCTCTTAATATTTCCAACCCTTATTAATAATATCAACTTTAAATTTTTTAGCACTTGCTATGTGTCATATACCGCATTAGAGATGTGTTATACACATTTCCTCATGTCAGCAACACAAAATGTCTATGAAGTCAGTGAAATAAATTACTGCCTGATTTTTAGGGTGTGCAGCTTCGCATCCCATTTCTAGGTTGCAAGAACCCTCTTTTGTCATGAAAGTTGGAAGTTTTCTTCCCACTATAGAAACCAAAAAGAGGAAGTCACCTCACTTCCTCTCCAGTAGGCCAGGGCCTGGGCACTCTCTGAGACCTCTGTGTGGAGCTTTCCACATTGAGAGCTACAAAGAAAAACTTATATCCGATTAGATGTCTGGTGTCTGAGTGCTGAAATGGCTGCAATGTGTAGCTGAGGCTGGGTGGGTAGCATCAGAGGAAATGGCAGATTGTTCTAAGGGATAGAGCTTCTTTTTTAGCTTGCCCATTTTTTAAGCTTGGCTCTTAAACTTTGCCATCAATTTTGTAAGCTACTGATAGCCTTCTAATAAGCTCATTTTTACTTAGTTTTCTTGAGTCATTTTCTGTTGTTTGCAATTGAGGAGTCTAATTGACACAGAAAGTGTGAATATGGCCTGAGTTGTTGGGCCACAGATCCACATGGAATCTGGGGCATCTGGGATGTGTTGTCTGGCTTGTTGGAGGTGAAAAGAAGTAAAAAAACCAATTGTGAGACTCTGATGGTTCACAATGCGTGAAGTGGCAAAACAACTAATTAAATTATAGCTTGTTGTCACCTGAAGTCATATGCTCTGTGAGGACCATGCTTTGGGGGACCCTGCTGATCTTTCCATAAAGCATGAAGAAGGGTAAGAAGAAGTCACAGCCTATGGTTTGTCTAAATATAAAAGGAGTGGAACTCTTAAAGAAAGAAAATAGCCAGCTCAAATCCTTCAATTCTATCTCAAAACAGACAAAAATATGGCAATATTTTGTGATTGCTCTAAAATATTTTTCTCTTATACTCCAGGGTAATTAAAAAGGAAACTCAAATTTAAGGACAGATGGTCAATTGAACTTACAAGTCTTCCTGGTAACTTAAGCGAAAGTTAGGGCCTGGAAGCGGGAAGAAAATCATTCCAAGAACGGGGATTTGTGGAAAGTGCAGAGGTCTCCAAGAACGTCAGCATCCCAACCGTCCAAACTTCTCTCTTTATTCAAAACGGCCCCCAAATGTTTAGTGAAATTATTTATCTTTTAATTGAAGCCATTGTTCCTCCTGCACATGCGTGAGCTAACTTTCAAAAAGAACCATATTAACATTCCCACTTCATTGCTGATAGTATACAAACAGAAGTTCAAAACCAAGAAGCAACAAGCATCTAGGTAGCATTGTAGGATCGTATATGGCAGAGGAAGATAAATACCATGAAAATATAAGAAACAAACTTCATAAAAATGTCTAGGAGTCCATTGGTCTGGCACATGTGGCGATATCCCTTCCATTTCCTCCACTAGCTCTAACAGCAAATTCTAATGCTAAGTGAGCCCATTCACATTTTAGAGGCAATATTTATTAAACTCGGGTATTCTGCCATGAATCATTTACCCATTTGTCTGAACGGCTTCCGGGTTTAAGCAGGACCCAAACAAGAGAAGCTTATCCAGATGGTAAGGAATTGGTACTGGCCGTTTTGGTACTTTGCCTTCTTGCCTCGGAGACCCAATGGATGCTCTAAGAATTTGTGATGGATCAGAAAACTAAACAGAACCTGTGGCAATCCTGAATAACAAAATCACAGAGAAAGCACCATGGTTTAAAGCAAAGCTTTGCCTTCTTCTGCTATTATTCTTTTGCAAAGTGGGTCTAAACTTTCTGCTAGGTCTTAATGGAGACCTAACATTTAACTACAAAACACTAATTTATATGCAACACAAGCAGTACAACTCAAACCAGTGTTATTTTACCACACAGCTTTGAAATTTGGAATACTCAGCAGTAATCCCTCATCAAGTGACAGTGATATTTGTCAAACCTGGCGTTTGCTAGCTCACGTGTCCCAAGTAAGTTTTTTGAGCAAGTGGCTCACAATCCATTATGCTGATTCCTGATATACTGCTACTCCTCTCTCAAAACAGCTTTGTCCTCACGCATTGCTGCCTATCAAAAAATAATCTCTAGGGGCCAGCCCAGTGGCATAGTGGTTAAGTTTGTGTGCTCTGCTTCAACGGCCCGGAGTTCGCCAGTTCGGATCCTGGGTGCAGGCCTACACACTGCTCATCGAGCCATGCTGAGGTGGTGTCTCACGTAGAAAAACTAGAAGGAGCTACAACTAGGATATACAACTAGGTACTGGGGCTTTGGAAGGAAAAAGCCGTAATGTCTAGAGAGAAAATAACTCAGTACGGCTCTGCAAAATATACATGCTCCAGCTTGAAGGGCCATGCATAGAATAAGAACTCAATAAAATCTGGCTGACTTAATGAATTGAATGAAACTGATTATAATAGCATTACAGCTCCATAAGCTGCATTTTCGCTGATGGGAACATATAGAAGAGTAATTCTCTCAGAGGGTAGAGTTTTGTATTTTCAAATAGCCTCAGAAAAGAATCTAAATAGATTCATGGACAGTGATTAATGGCTTGGCTGGAAGGAAGAAAATTGTAGGATTGGTGATAAGTTTTAGAGAAGAGGTATTTGAAAAGACTCTCAGAATTAGTGCAGAGCATGAAAACAATCTGTGCCTGACATAAATACTGACTAAAAACCTCCATTTTAGAAGCAGTTCTTAATAATTAGGTATGAAATATAACCTACTCTGCTGAAGTCAGTCTCAATCCCAAGGCCACTCAGTGCTTTCTTGGTTAATAGGCTCCTAAACAATGTAATCCTCAGAGATAGATGCCCTGCAAATAGAAGCAACAAGTTCTTGACAACAAGGCTATCCTGGATGCTGCTTTTTGCTGAATATTAAATTTTCTAACACAAGAGACCCATCCTGAGTATTAATATAATACCATGTCTTTGAGATGTTTTAGCTCCCTTGTGGGAGGCTGATTATATTGGAATCCTTCCATAATGAAAGAAGAGAGCAATTTGTTCTTACTAAATGTTTTTATTTGCGGATAAATTGTCTTTATTTACCTATCTCCCCATGTTATCATCCAGGGGTTTACTAATATCTTAGATAATCTATGGTGCCCAGAAACACTGATTGCTTTGATGAAAATAGGGTAACGGATGGTCATCCAAGGGTTCACTAGAGTTGTCACAGACCGCATCGTCACCCTGGACAGAGACCCTGAAGAAAAGGTGAGGGGGCTGTTTGAAGAGTCAATCAGAGGTCAGCTAGTGAACAACACCTTGTACGGTTGAGATGTCATCCTGCATGGTCCTGCATACACCTTAAGTAAGTGACCAGTATACAGTATTATTTCACTTGGGTCTAAAACCTAGAGATATCTCTTGGTTAGGGTCTAAAAACCAAGAGATACCTCACACAATCACATGTAAAGAAATCACATTAAAGAGTTTTGCTTCCTCTTCCTATAGCTCTGAGTACTACTTGTGTAAATGTTTTAGGTACAAATGGAAAATCCTTAAAACTAGGAATCACAGAATTCTAACAAATTAGAAATTGAATCTGCCTCCTAGTCATTTCATACTACTTTATCGCAGGGAAATAAGCTAGAGAGTTATGTTGCTACTTGAAGTGGTTAATCCTGACCAATAAGGGAAAATAAACATGCTACATAATGGGAGCTGGAGGAGAATGGATGGAGTCCAAGTGGTCTCATAGGGAGAGACCCATCTTTTCATGCCTGTGGGTTAGGATGCACTTCCATCTGTAGCCAAAATGGGCTAACGATCAGATTTACACTCCTGCCTAAAATGACTAAAAAGACAAAGTATATGAAACAAGAGTTTGCCAGACAATGAATGTCAAACAACAGGGACAATGATCCCTCAGAGACAGGAAACAAATGAGACAAGTCCTATGAATACCCCAACTTACTGCCTGGAGAAAGTTTGCAGACTGTGGTGCAGGAAGGATGATCCCAGGCAGAGCCCAGCAATCTTGCAGAATTGAGGAGAAGGAGCTGGGAACCAGCAGAAGACAAGGCAGGTCTATTTCACAGGACATAGTACCCCAGAAAGAAGAGAGTTGACAGAGAACCAGATATCTGCAGGGAGGCCCCCAGTGTATTCAGTTAAGTACTGATCAGCGTATGCTTTTGAGGAAACTACCCAAAGCTGGAGAAATAATCGCCACAAGAATTAGAGGAATCAATCCTCATGGTTCACACATGGCTGGAAACAGTACCTGTTCCCAACAGCCAAGTGAAAAGTATCACAATTCATGGAGCATCAGGTAGAGGACAGAAAATTTTGCCTTAATAGTAGGAAAGATTGACCCTAGACTGAAAAGCTGCTCTGATTCCACCAAAGACACCTAGAAAGAATGACCCAAATGGACAAAACTGTTTCCAAGTAACTTAACCACATCCCAGAACAAAGCTCAAACTACTTAGAGGAATACAAAATATCCAGCACACAACAAGATAAAATTCACAATTTTTGGCATCTAGTCAAAAATTACCAGTCATTCAAAAAAAGAAAAAGAAAAAAACAAAGAAAGGAAAAGAAAAATTCAACCCATATGTAAGAGAAAAAATCGGTAACTCAAAACTGACCCATTATTAACAAAGGTAATAAAATTAGTGAACAAGTAACTTAAAACCATATTATAATCGAATTCTGTGTGTTCAATATACTAGAAGAACGATTGGACATGTTAGAGACGTGGAAGATATAAAAAAAAAAAGACCCAAATCAAACTTGTAGAGATGAAAACAGCAATGTATGAGATGAAAAAAATACACTGGATGGGATTGATAGCAGGTTTTTATATTGCAAAAGGTAATATTTACAAACTTGAAGACAGGGCAGCAAAAACTACACAACGTAGATAAACAACATGGAGAGAAACAAAGAATTTTATACAACAAAAAGAATATCAGTGATCTTTGGGATGACTTCAAGTGTCTTAATATATCAGTAGAGTCCCTGAAGGAGATGACAGAGATGGAGAGCCAAAAAGTATTTGAAAATTTGATGGCTGAAAATTTTGATAAAAATTATAAAGCTACACGTCCAAGAAAGTCAATGAACCTCAAGCAAAAGAAACACGAAGAAGGTGCAGGTGCTATGGAGAACAGCATGATGGTTCCACAGAAAATTAAATGTACAATTACAATTCCACATCTGGGTATGTACCCAAAGAAATGAAAGCAAGAACTGGAATAAGTATTTATAAACCTATGTTCATAGCAGCATTAATCCTGTAGCCAAAAGGTGGAATCTACCTAAGTATGTCTTGATGGATAAATGGATAAAGAAAATATAGTATATACATTCAGTGGAACATTATTCAGCTTTAAAAAGGAGGGAAATTCTGATACATACTACAATATGGATGAACATTGAAGACATTATACTGAGATAAGCCAGTCACAAAGGACAATATTATATGATTCCACTTATATAAGATACCTAGAAAGTGGAAACAGGAAGTCAGAAAATGGGGACAGGAAGTAGAATGGTGGTTGTCAGTGGCTGGGGGGGAGGGGAGATGGAGGAGTTATTGTTTAATGAGGATGGAGTTTCACTTTGGGAAGATGAGAAAATTCTGGAGATGGATGGTGGTGATAGCTGTACAACAGTGTGAAAGTTCTTAATGCCACTGAACTGTGCCTTTTTAAGTGGTTAAAATGGTAAGTGTTATTTTATATTTTACCACAATTTTAAAAAAAGAAACATGAGGAAAACTACAATCGAGCACATCAAAATCAAATTGCTGAGAACTAGTGAGAGAGAAAATCTTAAAACCAACCAGAGAAAAAAGACTTGCATGCAAAGAAGCAAAGATACATTGATAGTGGTTCTCTCTTCAAAAAAATGAAAGCTAAAAGATAGTGAAATGCTATCTTTTAAATACTGAAAAGAAAAATCTGTCAACATAGAATTCTTCACCCAGTCAAAATATTTTTTGGAAAAATGAAATTAAAACATTCTGACATATAAAATAATTCATCCACAGCAGACCTGCATTAGTAGACAATTTTGCATGGCTCTTTCACATTTCTGCAAGTCTTCAAGTGAGTCAGTGACCGTTTTTTCCAGACTAAATGTTCAGAGATGTTTGTATAGCAAAGAGCCTTGGAGGATAGTGTCTTGGAAGCATTGGGAGATAGTGTCTCCTTCTGGAGCAAAGGCAAGGTTTTCTTAAAGCCTTGGATGACAGAGACAGTATCTCTGTCTGATCAAAGAGAAGACATGTTTATTGTCCAGTGTAATAGCGATAATTTCTCTTTCCAGAGCAAAGGACAAGAATATTTGCTGCCCATTACAAAGGTGTTCGGTTTTGCCTAAGCTCAGGGCTCCTCTTTTGTAATGCAACCCCCTGCATATATAGGGGTCATCTGGCCCTTTTCATGTCACTCTCGGAGAATTTTGGCTCAGGGTGCTGGCACCAAAAATTGCTGATATTCTGGCTACTGCTATTGCTGTGTGTAATAAACTGTCCCATGTCTCTGATACAGAAATCCTATGTCTTCTACCAGCATCCAGGAAACCATGAGGGGCTAAATTCTTAGTTTGAAAATAGGGTAAAATCTTAGATCCTTCACAGTTCTAGACAATCTGCATTGCAAGTAATTTTGAAGGAATTGCCTCAAGCAGAAAGAAAATGATACCAAATGAAAATGTGGATCTGCATAAAGGAATAAAGAGCAGTAGAAATGGAAAATATTGGATAAATGTATAGAAATTTTTTCTTATTATTTAAGCATTTTGAAAGATAATCAGCTGTCTGAAGCAAAAATAATAACAATGCATTGTAGGGTTTATAACACACCTAGAAGTAATGTATGTCAACAGTAGCACAAAGTAAGAGGGAAGAAATTAAAGCATACTATTAAAAGGTTCTTATACTATATGTGAAAAGGTATAATGTCACTTGAAGATGGACTGTAAAGAGTTAAAGTTGCATACTCTTAAACCCTAAAGCAATCACCATACAATAAAGGGTTATAGCTAATAAACCATTAAAGGAGATAAAAAGGAATTATAGCAATGCTCAATTAATACAAAATAAGGTAGAGCAGAAAGGAAAAGCTAACAAAACAAGTGGGACAAATAGAAAACAAACAGAAGCAGGTAGACTTAAACGCCAACTATGTAAATAATCACCTTAAGTGTAAATGTCCTAACCACCACAGTTAAATGGCAGAGATTTCTCTATTGGATAAATAAACATGACCTAACTTAATGCTACACATATGCACTTAAAGACACAGAGAGATTTATACATATTTTAACATATTTATACTAGTCAAAATAAATCTGAAGTTACTGTTTTAGTGTTAGCAAAGTAGATTTCAGAGCAAATAGTGTTTCCAGGGACACAGAGAGTCATTTTATATGAGGAGTTCAATTTTTTGAGACAAAGTAACACTTCTAAACATGTATGCATCTAACAACAAAGCTTCAAAATACATGAAGCAAAAACTGATAGGACTGCAAGGGGAAATAGACAAATTCACAAGTACAATTGAATGTTTCAATATTTGTCTCACAATAATTGATAGAACAAGCAGACAGAAAATCAGTCATGATATAGAAGAATTGAAAAGTACTATCAACTAACTTGACCTAATTGACATTATAGAACATTCCATCCCAAAACAGAAGAATACACATTATTTTCAAGTGGAAATGTTACTGAGCAATGGGCCTGCTCTGCTCATTGCAATCTGAGCCAATTAATCACGAGTTAGGGATTGAGAAAGGAAGCTTTAATTTGATTATCCAGCATAATCAGGAGACAGGTGACTAATGTTTCAAAAAATGAATCTTCAGGAATTACAGAATCTTGAGGTAGTTGTATGGGGAAAGTGGGCAGTAAGGAGGGGTTTAGAAAAGTTGGCCCTCAGGCATGATGGACTCAGGGTATTTCATTGTTCTCTTCTTCTGTCAGTGATGATGGATGTCTTGTAGGTGTGTTTCCCACCTGCGGCAGCCTGTTTCTGGAGAGAAACTCAGAAAACAAAGTTTTAATTTATCAAACTATAGGGGAGTAGATATGTAAATGGAGGCCATAAATCAGGAGAGCCTGTGAATTAGTTTAGAGTATGTGCAGAGCAGTGAGTAGTCACACAGAGAAGGGGCTGGGGTCATTTAGCGTAACAAGATGGCCTCACTTATGTTCACTTACAGAAACAGAACATCTGCCAAGCTATACCACATTCTGGACCATAAAATGAGTCTCAATAAATGTAAAAGTATTCAAGTCATACAAAGTATATTCCTTTACTAAAATGGAATTATGTTCAGATGAACAAATGAGGAGGTATCTGGATAAATCCCCAAATATTTGGAAACTAAATAGCACACTTCCAAGTAATTCAGAGGTCAAAAAGCAATCAAAATGGAAATAAGGAAATATTTTGGACTAACTGAGAAGGAAAACACAACTTTCAAAATGTATGGAATGCAGCTAAAGCAGTACTTAGAGGGAAATTTATGTCATGCAGGAAAGCACTTCCTAAGCAGTGGCACAACGGCAGCTACTAGACTGGCTTGTGACACTTCCATAGATTCAGTAAGTAAGTAGACAACAAGCCCAAATGAATCTATGCAGTTTATTACCTCAGCAATAATGACATCTTGGCTCTATTTCCCAAACCCAGTTTCCACAGAGTGACGTGATTAGGGCTACGTGCTGCTTGCATGTGCAACGGGACTGCATTACAGGAGAGAGCCCGAGATTGGGAGACTCTGATCATACATGCGTGTGGCTGCAAATCTGCTCATCCTCTTTGATGGATGTCATTTCACATACATCTTGGATCAGTTCTCTGATTTCCTTGGGATAAATTTCTAGAAATACACTTTGAAAATGAATGGTAGGCACACTTTTTAGGATATTGATACATGCTGCTTTGTGTTTTCTTAAAGGTGATTAGAACAAAATTACTAAAATCTCTTCCAAATTCTACAAATGTTAGCAGTCTATTTTGAAAAAAATTACAAAATCAGCTCTAATAGCAATTAAAAAACAAAATTCAACTGAGTAAAATTTAAACATCTTACGGGCTTTATTCAGTGATTCATGAATCAGGCAGCATCCAGTACAGCAGAGAGAAAGGAGCTCCGAGGAGCTGTACAAAATGAAAGACTTTTATAGGCAGAAGGCAGCAGGAACAAGGAAGTTACACTGGACAAGAAAGCGGGTTGGATACTGCAAGGTTAGCTTCCTTCAGGGGATGACAGGGGTCTGTCAGGCAGATGACATACCCAGTGCTCATCAGGCGATTCCCGATGGACTGGTATAAGATTCCACTCCTGGGAGGGCCGAAAGCATAATTAAGTTTCAGTCTGGTGATGTGGGCTTAGCATAAACAGCTCCATTTCGGTCCTGTTGTTGTGTTTTTAACACAGCTAATGTGTAGAAAAAAGCTCTCGGGTCCAAATCAAAGAAAAGAAAAATTGTCAACAGTCTCAGGACTGTTTCTAATGCATGGCATTGAGAGCTTCTTTCGTCTGCTCAAAATAAAATTCTCATGAATCATTTTCTTCTAAAATTCCACACTTTGAAATTCCCAAAAAGCTAGAACATGAATTTTCACACCCTTTCTTTTTCGCCAGAGAGAGAGAGCGCGTGTGAGTGGAGTTCTGACTTGGCTTGGGATGTACATCTTCACACAGAGTTCTAGGAGAGAAAAACATGTTAAGGACCTTTGGGAGTGGGTGGGCAGGGGGCGCGGGTGTGAAACTTCTGGGGAAGCATGAGAGCCTGAGAGAAGGCTGCTCTCTGGCATATCTGCATATCTTTCAGTGGGTATCATGGAGAGTTTTGTGGGGGTTTAAAACTTACCCAGAATTCTGAGTTCTTTTTTAAACCAGAGGTGCTCAAGCTGTGGCCTGTGGGCTGGCTGCCTGTTTCTGTAAACAAGGGATACTGGAGAATAGCCACGCCCTGCATGTACTGTCTGTGGCTGCTATTGCACCACAGTGGGTCACTTGAGTACTCTAGAGTGACCATTGGGCCACAAAGCCTAATTTACTATCTGGCCCTTTACAGAAAAACTTTGCTGCCCCCTGATCTAAACGGCAGAGGAGTGGATGAGGGGAATGAGAGAGTCATTCTGTGGTCCACATATCTCCTGCTGGAACTCTGCTCCAGAACTCTTCTTCTAGGACTCTCAAAGTTCCTCTAAAACCTGGAGTAACTGTGGTGTTAGGAAATGATTCACTCGGAGTTGTATCATTGGGAGCAGAAGTGACAGACCTTTGCCTATTAACATAATGCTCAGCTACCCTAAAGTCTATTCACAGATTGTTATCATAACTTCAAAAGCTTTATAAATCACCACATTTTCATTCAAGGCCCACTTCATCTTAACTTGCTAGAGGTACAGAACCCATTGACTCAAGATTTCTGCCTCCATCCTTTCATGTGATTACTCTCACTTCTGTGGTCCTCTAGATTTTTCCGTAACACAAATGTCCCCCAAGTAGCCCCTTAAAGGGAGAGGGAGATCTGATTCTTTTTAAATTAGGAAAGGTAAGGACCAATGTGGAGAGCTGTGCCGAGATGATCTGAGTAACTTCCCCCGTCCTACATCAGGCTTTCCTAGTCTGTAAACCCAGGGGTAAGAAATGATGTCAATATCACTGGCATTACACAATTATTTGAAAATGGCAGCCTTCTAAAATGTGATCTTTATCAAGGTCTGTAGATAGTGCTAAATTTACAATACCTTGAAAAGAAAAATGGTCTTTTACCCAGAATGGCATCTCGTTTAACAGCAATAATTCCAATGGTCAATAATTTTGGTTTTGGGGAGAGTCTCCGAGGATGCCTAAAGTCCACATAGAGTGTATTTAAAATATCACATGCAAGTACTTTCCACAAGGAAAATAGTCATCTTTCAAAGCTGTATAAATCAATGTGGACAGTTCTGAAGAATACCTGGAACTATATCTGAATTTCTCCCTCCCAATCACTGCCCCCTCCAGTTCCAACTGGCCAACTCTGACCTTACTCCTTTCTCTGCTTTTCTCCAGGTAGCATAGAGGGTGCGTGGGGAAAAGCAGAATGTGAATGAAGACTTTTCCCCACACTGCCTCCCTCAGTCCCCTTTGGTATGCTTCATAGAGATTTTTCTCCCTCCCTGCATTGCTTGCTTCCTGAACAGATGTAAAAATGTGGCAGTGAAAAAGATACGGCCCCTCTCAAGCACTCCACAGTGGTGGACAAAGACACGTAAAGAGTAATTGTAATAAGATGAGATAAGCATTTTGGTACAGATTTGGACAGAGTGCTATGGAATCATAGAAAGAGACTAACTTTTCCTGGCAGGGCCTTGGAAGATGTCTCCCAAGAGGTGGCCTTAGGAGAGTCTTGGAAGGTAGGCAGGAGTTGCAGCAGGCAGAGAGTGGGGAGCCAGAGATAGGGTTGGGGCGGGATCATTTTAGGAGGACTCGTGCACAAAGGCACAGAGAGAGAGAGTGTGTGATTTTTTCAAGGAATGTTAATAGTTTAATGTAGGTCCTAAAAGAGTAAATGTTTACATTGTGCTTTAAAATTGATCTATTAGTACCACTTTATTATTCTTGAAAAAAAAGTCTGCAGAGAAGAGAAGGGTAGAAAAGGAAAATTTCAAGAAAATTACGCAGCATTTTATTCTGATTGATTAAATCTTAACAAAACTAGTGAAATCACTGTATAATTACCTATCACAAGATTGGTGATGGGGCCGGCCCAGTGGTGCAGCGGTTAAGTTCGCACGTTCCGCTTCTCGGTGGCCTGGGGTTCGCTGGTTCGGATCCTGGGTGCGGACATGGCACCACTTGGCAAAAGCCATGCTGTGGTAGGATGTCCCAGGTATAAAAAATAGAGGAAGATGGGCATGGATGCTAGCTCTAGGGCCAGGCTTCCTCAGGAGAAAGAGGAGGATTGGCAGTAGTTAGCTCAGGGCTAATCTTCCTCAAAAAAAAAAAAAAGATTGGTGAGCAATTCTTCTTCCTGTGACAAATATTTTTTAAAACCTGAGGTGAATAAACACAATTCTCTGTAACAAATACACTCGTGTGGTTTTCTAAAACAAACCTTTATAATTTCAACCTTGTAAGTCAATAGGCCTTGGAATGATTAAATTAAATATCTGAATATTCTAGAAAAGTATCAAAAGCCCATAGTTCAAATTTATGACAAAATATGGAATAATTATATCTTTAAATTAAAATATGAGTAGGCAAACATTCTCATAAGCCAAGCCTCCACCTGTCTCTGTGGCTGGAAGTGAAGCCCATTTCCCTGGTTGTCGGGAGGAAGATAATGCAGGGGCTCAGTGTCCAGGTTCTGGAGTCAGACTGCCCGGGCCCAACACTTAGCCATGTGATCCTGATGATGTTACTCTTCTTGCTAAGCCCAGTTTCACTCTCTATAAAATGCGTAGAATCCAAATCTACCTCACAGGGCTGGGGACCAAATGATAGAAGGCCCAGACTCCCCAAAATGGGAGTTGCCATGATTATTATTCCTAGTGTTGTCATTACCATCCTTGGGTGCATGGTGAGTGGACAGAAGCAAAAGCCCAGCTTCCTGAATAAAGAGCGTGTAGAGTGGGAAGCAGGTACGGCGGACTCCTGGGACAACATGGAGCAACAGTATTTAAAGCTAAATAAAGAAGAGGAGTCATCAAGGGAAATTGAGATAAATGAGGTGGAAGGAAAACCAGGAGGCAAATCGGAGGAAGCAAAGAAATAACAGAGTGCTAGAAGAAGGGGGTAGCGGACATTGTCAAAAATTTCAAATAGTTCCAATGGGATGAAGACTGAAGAAACGTTACTGGGTTTTGTAGTGAGGAAATTACTGGTGACTCAAGCAAGGGAAACAGAAGTGAAATTTACTGAATAACTACTATGTACACTTATTGGTAACGTCACACAGGATAACATGAAAACAACTTCAGTAGATTAGGGAGGGAGAGTCCGTTGCAGAATACCATTAGTTAGGAGTAAACGGAAAGTTAGGAGATGAGAGTGCATTAGTTTCCCAGGGCTGCTGTAACAAAGTCCCACAGACTGGATGGCTTAAACAGAAGGAATTTATTTCCTCACTTTTCTGGGGGCTACAAGTCCAAGTTTGAGATGTTAGCAGGCTTGGGTTCTTCTCAGGGCCTCTCTCCTTGGCTTGTAGATAGGCATCTTCACCCTGTGTCTTCACATGGTCTTCCCTCTGTGTCTATCTGTGTCCTAATCTCCTTTTCCTGTAAGGACGCCAGTCATATTGGGTTAAGGCCCATGTATATGACCTCATTTTACCCTGATTACCTCTTTAATGGCGCTCTCTTAATATAGCCACATTGTGAGGTGCTGGGGGTTAGGATCTCAACATATGAATAAGGGGGCAGGTCACAATTCAGCCCATACAGGGAGCATCATGTGTCCTTTGTTATTTAAGAAGTTCTATTATAGGGGCCGGCCCGGTGGCGCAGCGGTTAAGTTCGCACGTTCCGCTTCTCGGCGGCCCGGGGTTCGCTGGTTCGGATCCCGGGTGCGGACATGGCACTGCTTGGCAGCCATGCTGTGGTAGGCGTCCCACGTATAAACTAGAGGAAGATGGGCACGGATGTTGGCTCAGAGCCAGGCTTCCTCAGCAAAAAGAGGAGGACTGGCAGTAGTTAGCTGAGGGCTAATCTTCCTCCAAAAACAAAACAAAACAAAAAAAAAAACAAAAAACAAAACAAAACAAAAAAAGAAGTTCTATTATAAAGCTAAGGTCAGACGCAAAGTTGAAAAGGGAGCAGATTTAAAGAAGGTAGACTGGAGATTTAAAGAGAAATTTTGTAGGTAGAGGACAGGTGCCCTGGAAGGAAATAGGTAAATAATCACAGTGGAAATAAAAATACTTCTTCGTCAGCGGCAGTTTAGAGGTGGCATATTATGGCTCTCAACAAAGGATTCTTGAGAGAAGAAATGGTGGCCATGAGATGAAAGGTGAACAAACCAACAGTCAATGGCTTGTTTTTCTATAGCATGTCGGCAGGCAGAGTTATATGCTGTGAATGAGGAAGATAGAGGCAGGGAAAGGACCTGGAGGAGAGATGTCAAAGGTTGAAATGCCTGTTGAGAGGAATAAAAAAAGAAGCCAACAGTTAATACTTAAAGCCCTGGGGTGTAACATATGAAGGCCTGGACGAGTTTGGAGGCGATATATAAAATTAGTGTGATTACATTGCTTCCTCAGGCATAACTGGGTCAACTGAAAGCAGATGGCTTAATTAATCCAGAGGTTTAAGATAGAGAGAACCATTTTAAGTTGATATTTGTGCCATTAGTATTTTTCATTTTCTGTTTTTTTATTGTTCAATTTAAATTGTGGTTTTAATTGGAAAGTATGTGAAATTGGTGGAATGTTCACGTATATTGGTCATTTATTCCTATAACAAATTACCCCAAAACTTAGGGGCTTAAAACAATAAACGTATATTCTCTCAGAGTTCTGTGGGTCGGGAATCTGAGTGCAGCTTAGCTGGGTTCCTCTGGCTCAAGCCCCCTCGTGGGGCTCCCATCACGCAGTTGGCTGGGGCTGTGGTCTCAGCTCAAGGCCTGGCTGCAGGAGTGTGTTAGTCTGTTCAGGCCGCCGTAACAGAACACCGTGGACCTGGGCGCTTGTAAACAACAGAAATTTATTTCTCACAGTTCCAGAGCCTGGGAAGTCCAAGCTCAAGGTGGCTAGAAGATTCGGTACCTGGTGAAAGCTGCTTCCTAGCGGGCCATCTTTTCACTGTAACATCACTTGGCAAGAGGGGCAAGGTAGTTTCCTCAGGACTCCTTTATAGGCAAATTGTTTTTTTTTTTAAAGATTGGCACCTGAACTAATATCTGCTGTCAATCTTTTTTTTTCTTCTTCTTCTCCCCAAAGGCCCCCAGCACATAGTTGTATATTCTAGTTGTAGGTCCTTCTGGTTGTGGTATGTGGGACACCACCTCAGCATGGCCTGATGAGTGGTGCCATGTCCGTGCCCAGGACCTGAACTGAATGAAACCCTGGGCTACCAAAGCAGAGCGAACAAACTTAACCGCTTGGCCACAGGGCCGGCCCCTCCTCAGGTCTCTTTTATAAGGGCACCAATTTCATTTATTTGTGAGGGCTCCACCCTCATGATCCAATCACCTCCCAACCGCTCCACTTCCTGATATGTCACATTGGGCATTAGGTTTCAACATATGAATTTGAGGGGGCACGAATATTCAATCTATAGTGGGGAGGACCTGCTTGCAAGCTCATTCATGTGGTTGCTGGCAGGCTTATGTGCCTCAAGTGTTGTTAGATTGAGGACTTCAGTTCTTCTGTGGCTGTTGGCTGGAGGCCTCCACTAGTCCCCTGGCCCCATGGGCCTCTCCAAAGGGCAGCTCACAACACGAACAGTGCCTGTAGGGAAAGGGGCTGGCAGGCAAGGAGCAACAAGAGAGGAGAAGCGTTAAAGAAAGTATTTAGGTCTAGTAAAGTTTAGGGGACATGGGACCAATGTTAGAGATGGAGGTGGAGTGACCAGAAACAGCCAGATTGTAAAGAGACTTTTGTGTTGTGCCAAAGTGTTTACATTTTACTATATGATGAGGTTATCGCTTTACCATAACCTCTGAAGGTTTTTAAGTAGAACAGTAATATGAAAAGATTTGACAACAGTGCGCAGGCTGGACTAGAGGCCATAAGTGGTAGAAAGACCAGTTAGAAGTTACAAATACAGTCAATATAAGAATTAATCAGGGCCTGAATTAATTATGGAATGAAAAGGTAAAGGAGAATGTAAGGCTATTGCTCAAAGAGCAAACCAACCAGTTAGTACCTCTCGGATGTTGAAGGCCAGGGGAGACACGCAGAATTCTGGGTTGAAGCACTGGGACAGGTGGTGGGGCCATTCTCTATGGGAACACAGCAGGAAACAGATTAGGGTAAGGAAAGGCACATAGATCCATGCTAGGAAGCACTCTACAAATATTTGTGAGTTGTATAATGAATAAAGGACAGAACAGTTTTCTTTTAAACCAATTTTATAGCGACATTCAAACCAGTTAGATTAAGCTGGATAGAGAGAGGGCGTAAAAGGCTCCAGCATTGTTTCCAAACCACAAATCAAATCTTGGCATGTTAACTTTGGAAAGCTGTTACACTTGCTGGGTCTTTGTTTCTTAATCCAAAATTGACAGACTTTTGTTCTATCATTGTTTATGATCCTGATAACCTGTGATTTATTTAAAGAACTTTAATTACTCAAATGTTCATAGTAACTCTGGCTGGTCTGTTTCCTTAACATCTAATTTTCATTGTGCTATCGCTTCTTTTTTCTTGTTTTGACTATCTTTTTTTCATATCCTTTGTTTTTTCTTTAAGTACCTTTTTCATAGCTCACACATTTTTTTTTAATTTAAAAAATTTTTAGTTTTTAAGGGAGTTTCTTGGGAAGATAAAATTAAACAAAATACTCAATACTGCTCTTCATAGTCTAGGCTCCCCAAATTTGGGGCCAGAAGCTACATATGCGGATATGCAGGGTAAGTAAACAATTTGGAGTCGTTATTAACTTAGAGACTATAAAGAATTAAAGAGCCTGGGCTATACAGCGAACCTTTAGCACTTTCTATTGTATCGTAAAGGAGGTCGAAACTATCAGAGGAACAATTCAGGCTCTGAAGCTTGGAGGCGCACCTGTGGGTAACCTGTGGTCTGACCCAGTGTAATTGTTGAGAAGTCTCTGGGAAGCCACTGGGAATCCTACAAAATATCCCTAGCAGTAATATGTTCTCTTTATATATTGAAGATAGCAGCAACTGTTAGAAACAAGACAAAAACTTTTCCCTGGAGCTACCATGATGTTCATATACACAACTAGATGGAAACATTCATTTCTGCACAAGGAAAAATGTTGTGCAGACATTTATTAAAGTGATACTTTTCCTGATCTCTCATAGACTGAAAACTCCCAGCGTACAGAGCTTGTTAATATGCCACAAACTAAGCCCTTTACTAGATTACATTTCAGTTGTAATGATGTCGAGCCATTGATTTCATCCAGGAATTGAGGAGTAACTTGAAGGATTCTTTTTCATCCTGGAAATCACGTCAGTAAGGACCAAAGATCTGTGGGGCAATGGTGTACGCAATTTTCTCAACACAGTCAGTGTTTATTCTACTCATTCATGTGACACAAACCTTGGTTTGAACATTGAGGAGCAGAAATGCCTCTACAACACCAGAGTTCTGAACATTCTCATACCTTCTTTGGTAACTTGTCAGGAGTTGGCTGGCTGGCAAAGGCAGTTATGAGGCTGCAATCCCACTATTGGAATCCAATGAATGACTTTAAAAAAAACTCACATGAATTATTTTTTTTTAAAAAAAAAAGCTTTATTGAGATATAATTCACATACTATGCAGTTAGCCCATTTAAAGTGTACCGTTCAATGGGTTTTAGTACATTCACAGTTATGCAACCATCGCCACAATCAATTTTAGAACTTTTTAATCACCTCCTCCAAAAATCTATACCCATTAGCAGTCACTTTGCACTTCCCCTCCACCTCTCCCAGCCCCTGGCTGCCACTAATCTACTTTCTGTCTCTACAGATTTGCCCATTCTGTGCGTTTTATATAAATGGGATCATATAATGTGTAGGATCTTTTTGTTTGAGGGAAGGGGTAGGAAAAGAGTGATGGGCTGCTTTTCTGTTATCGTTAGTTTTCTTGTCTTCTAATATTTAGAATCCTTCTGTCCCTAAATATTATCTTCCTAATTCCCATCACAGCTGGTAATAGGAGGGGGTCATTCCCAGTGTTTCCCAACAGTGAGGACCGGTGTCCTGCAGTACAAAGTGCCTGCTCCACACAGATATGGTGGGAATGGGAAGGCATCCTGACTCATCTGCGTTTGTTGGGCAACCACTGCTGCCCGTGTGGTCCCCAGCAAACCGAATCACCTAGTAACATAATCCAGAGTGGGTAAAGCCAGCTGTGTTAAGTACAAGCTGAAAGTCTATGAGAAAGTGTTGAGAGTCAAACACCAGAGAAAGCAGTTGAAACATCAAGTGGAAGTAGAGAAAAGCAAGATTGGGTCATGGTGTGACATGCAGTGTCTAGACAGAAGAAGAAAAGGTAAGAAACAAACAATTAATGTCAACAATGTTAGTCAAAACTCTCTGATATTCTTAATCTGGAACATGGGTGTTCCATGGCAGACACGGAAGGGCCAATGATTCTTTGCAGTTGATTTAAGTCTTTGTTCCTGGGAGACGGGTGAACAGTGTTGGTTGTTTTCAAAGTAGTCAGATGCCATTCTCCCCACTCCTCCAGCCATGTCCCCTCCTCCATTCTGGCTAAGTATGGGTCTGAAAATGCCAGCTATTATATTCTCATTCTTTCTTGCAGGTAGAGCTGAGCATGAGACCCCATCATGGCCAATATGACCTGGTGGGAGATTGCGGGGATATTTTTTGGAGTGGATTTCCTCCCTAATAAAAAAAAGATCCACAAAAAAAATTAGCAATGTTTTGGCAAGACATTGTCTTCATTTGATCCCTGGAAGTATAATAACCACCTTGAGACCATGAAGGGACAAGTCAAAAAGATGGCAAAATGGGAGTATAGAATACATCCAAGTCCTTGATGCCAATGTTGTACTTCTGATATAACCAACCCTAGAATGCCTCTTCTCAGCTTTTTGTTATGTGAGCTTAAACTACTTTGAATTGGGTATTTTGATGCTTTTTATGGAAAGTATCCCAGAATGATATCCTGGAATGAATAGACTACTTTCAGAGGATCCTTGGCTATGAATCTTGGTTACCAGGTGAAGTGTGTGATGTAAGTATGTGCAGGTCACAAGTAAGTGCAGGTCATGTGTGCTTCCTGTGTGATGGTAATTCCTTTGATTTCTCCTCTGAAAAATCTTCCCAGTGGATGCCATACTTGATCTATATTCGAAGAGCTGGGGACAGTATTGTGGAACAGGGGATCCTAAGGACCAAGGACAGCACTTGCAACTCTACTTGGCAAGGATGTTCCTCAGAAACAGTGGGATCACAGAAACATCAAGGTGCAATGCCAAGATTGGGCAGTACGTGATGGAGCATATCAGCTCCTTGAAGTTGCGTGAGGCAGTGAATGGAGTTAGGGAGGCTGATTTTCATTATGAAATGGGTCCTAAATACCAGGCTTCCACAGGTAGTGCTTGGGATTGAGTTATAGCTGGGCCCACTGACCATGGCCTTGTTTATACAACATCTCAATTTCCCATAATCCACTTCAGTAAATATTTTTAAGGCAAGCCTTGGCTGGGAACCAGAACACATCATTTTGATCAGGGCTTTAGGTTTATCAAACCAAAAGCAGGGACCCAAACTCCCCATGATCAACACATTGTGACATTGCCCAGAAGCAGTTTTGATAGCTCTTAGCCAGAAATTTATGTCCCTTTTTAAGTTAAGATGATACAGTCACGCTGCCTGGTGGTCCTGCCCCTTTTAGAAAGTGATAGGGTCTTTCTGCCAAGCAACTCAGCTATACTCCTGTCTTAATCCCCTATCCCCACATTATGGAAAATCAAGAACCAGAAAGGGTGAGTATGCTCTCTCCAAGCACGTACCTCCACCTTCAAGCAAGTCTGTTGCACAGGGCTCCGTGGGCAACCCCAGCGAAGAGCAGAGTCCCGTCCTCTGCCCAGGATGAACTACTGTGCCGTCAATGGTCTTGATGACATCTCTGCCTCTGGAAGCCAGTGAGACAACGAGACCACCATGTTCTCAGGTTTCTGCACAAATTATGGGTTCTGTGTGTTTATTTAAACAACAGAAAGATAAACAAAACAAAACAAAAACTAAGCATGTTGCTGTCCTGGATTTCACGTGAACTTTCAGTTGTGGCGAATAGGAATGAAACTGAGACCTTGTAAAATCTGTGAACAGCAGTCAAGCTGTTCCCTCCACCCAAGTATCTAAGAAGTTGGCCAACACGTCGGACACCAGATATTAGGAATCCGTATTTCTTTTCCCTGGGACACATTTCCCAAGGTCAGGGATTGGTGCATCAAGAGGATGCACCATTGCCAAGGATATGTGGTAGAGCTCTTGAACCAGCAATTTAGAGAGAAATGTCCCAATCTCCCCCTTTCTTGGTAGGTTAAGCTGACCAGCCCAAGGTGCTAGGCTAGTGGTGATGCCTGCCTTGATCTTGCAGGGGAGGGAGTTTCTTCCTAGAGGTTATCTGGAGCAGAAAAAGGTAGAGAAGGAAGCCAGATCCTGAAGTCAAAGATGCAAATAACACAGTGAGGGGCGGTGGGGGGGGGGTGGGTAGGTAAGTAGCCACATTACCATAGGCAAGTTGCTATGTGCTGTCAGAGAAGATCCAGGAGGAGGAAGCGAGGAATGCTGGAGCGGATGGAGGTGGGGATGACTTGGGAAGTCTTCACACAGGAAGTGATATTGGAACTGATAGGAAATTGTGTAGCAAGTTGCCCTGGGGTGTGAAAATGGGAACAGCCCTTTTGGCAAGGTAAATCAGTAGTGCACATAAAACCATGAGTGTCAACATGAACACGTTGTATTTAGGGCACAATGCATATTTTAGACAGATAAATAGTGTACTTCATATTCAGGGAAAGACTCATATTTTGGAATGTTTGAAACAGGAGGTTGGTGGTAGAGAGTGGAGAAAGATAAGATAAATAGATAAGTCAAGGATCCCTTGTAAAGGCTTTGAATGGCATACTCAGGAAAATGGCCTGGAAACTGTTGAAAGTTTCTAATGTGGTGACATGGTTAGACCCCTCTTCCGCAAGGTTCTCTAATCCGTATGCCTACAGGGCCAGGCCCTTAATGTAAAGGATGAGGCAGCCAGGTGGAGGTGGTGATGAGCTAGGCCCATCTAGAGGGGGACCGTGTCTACCCAGCTCCAGGGTGTTTTTACCATTTGAGAATATAGGCAATGTCCTCAGATCTTTAAATATTTTTTATTAAAATATATTTGAGAGGCAGCCCTGATGACCTAGTGGTTAAAATTTGGTGTGCTCTGCTTCAGTGGCCCAGGTTCAGCTCCCAGTCATGGAACCACACCACTCATCTGTCAGTAGCCATGCTGTGGTGGTGGCTCACGTTGAAGAATTAGAAGGACTTACAACAAGAATATACAACTATGTACTGGGGCTTTGGGGAGGAAAAAAATAAGAGGAAGATTGGCAACAGCTGTTAGCTCAGGGCAATCTTTCTCAGCAAAAACTACATATATATATATACATATTTATTTGACATATAACATTGTGTCAATTTAAGGTGTGCAACAAGATAATTTGATACATTTGTTCTATGATTGCCATTGTAGCAATAATTAGCACCTCCATCACGTTACATAACTACCATTGCTTTTTGGTGGTTGGAATAATTGAGTTCTAGTCTCTTAGCAAATTTGATGATTATAATACAATATTGTTGTCTATCTTCACCATACTATGCATTAGATCAGAGCTTTAAAATTTAAAAAAGAAGCCAGAAAGCCAGCTAGATGAAACTTTTAATTTTTCAACGTTAGCAACTAATTTAAAACCAAAGTTTTCAACAGTTTGTTGGCCAAACAAAGCATTTCTACAAGCTGGATTTGTCTGGATCTGAGGGCGTCCAGATTTTTACTCAGCACTAAATGATGCTGCAAAGTACATAAACTGTGGGTGTTAACCTGTTTTCATGGTTTTATCGCATTGAATTTTTAAACCAGACTTGAAAACCCAAAGCATTTAAAGGGTCAGTTAATGGCAACTTGGCACAGCAGACAGGCTGCACGTGATGACTCTGAGGTTAGAAGTCTAGCCCCAGGATTGAAACTGACTTCTTCAGTGACCTTGAACAAGGTCATTAACTAGGAGTTTGCCTCAGCATCTGGGTCTGTAAAACAAAGATAGCCACTGCTAAGCTACTGTGAGAAGAACTAATGGAAGGGATTTAAAACGTTTAGCTCCCTCCCAAAAAAGTGCTTCAAGAATTCACAATACTTTCTGTCTATAATTTTAAAGTTTGTCTCATCTGGACAGTTCCCATAAATTTTGCCAAAATTATCAGCATACTACGAAACCTAAAAATCACGGTTAAGCACTATCAACTGAATGCAAGCTTTTGCAGCATTGTAAAAAAAAGATACTCCTTTTATAAACTACAACACATGCATTTTCCAGGAAAGAATACTTCTGCTTAAGTCAATATTTTTTTTGACCCCTTACGCTCTGAAACTAACTTCCTTTAAAGTACAGTAGAAAAATGAAAACGTAGTCAATATTTTAAGCCTCACAAACAAATAAATTGGTGGAAGAAGCTAATACTCACCTCTCTGCTTGTCCACTCATGTCTGTGGATGACCCTTGGGTCAAGCCCATGAGGAGTGCTCCTTTATGCCGCTCCTTATCCGGAGGGGGCACTCAGTCAACTGTAATAGCCTCTTTTTTAGTTGGATGCCAAAATATATTCAATATTCCCATGCCGTATTTTATAAACCTAGATAGGAACTGCACAGATATGCAAAATAATTATAATTTTAACAGTTTCGGTCCAATTAATAAATTTTATATACGCCCAAATTACTGGTATATGGTACCATATTTTCCCTAGTCATCAGTACAAAATTCTTTTTCCCTTTTGATATGGTTTTGTTTTGTTTTTAAGGACTCTCGTCAATGTCGTCCAACCTATCAATGGAATTAAAAACTTATCCTTGAGTTTCTCATTTGCAAACTTTGTGGTTTTTCTTCAGCGTTATAAATTAGTTGATCGCTCTTCTCAAACCCGTACAGCTACTTTCTCTAAAGAACATACAGCATTGATCCTACAGAATCACGGTGCACACTTCGTTTCTGCGCATCGTAAGCATGGTGACGTCCCCCACCTCATCCCCACTGTTCACCCCGTCCCTTCTTCTTCAGCCACAGATCACCTGCTCCAATAATTTCGCCCTTGTTTGCTACATTCTTATCTGTGCTCTTTCTCGGCATGCCCCTGCGTCACAGGGACCTGACTCATTTGGCATCTGTGTGCATTTCTGACCCTCCAGCCTCCTACACGTGGCTCGCCCACTACTCTGCCCCAGCCAGTCTTCTGACTGCATGCTTTGTCTCCCTTGCCCACCCCCAAACGCCATCCCTTGTTTTTTGTTGACCTTTATGCTCAGAACTGCCTCCCACGAACATTCATAAACCTCCTTACTAGCCTCCCTCAAATCTTTTCTCCAGAAGGGCGTGCTGGTCTGCCAGCGTCCAGCCTTTTGTGCCTGGAGGTCACACTCTTAGCTGTTCCTGGCCCTTTTATAGCCAATTCACTTTTATCCCCGAAAGATTTTATTTGGAGTCTTGATTTTTTCTGGATATTTTCTTCACCGAAATAATCAGGGAAGCTGCAGTAGTATATGTGAACCAGGCATAACATTTGTTTGTAAGTAAATTATGCAAACACATGAGCAGGAATAATACTGCTGCCTGATGATCATATGGAACAATGATAGCAGAAACAAAATCATTTCTCACACACAAGGGAAACTTATGTCTTTGCTATGCTATTTTCATAACCACTACTATTAGGAATTTTGAACTTTTTAATGAAAGCGCCGGGTTGACATTCTAAAAGGCTTTTTAGATTTGCCTTTATTATAGACATAAGAATACCTCATTCTCAGAATCGTTGAGTAGTTTCACTCTATATAGTACCTAAGACTGAAATTACATAAAATGGCATACCTTTACATGTCTTTGAAAGCAAACTCTATTGTATCTTTTTCGACTAGGGCAATCAGCAAACTAGCTTTTGGAGGAAGCATTTGTCATCCACTTGCTGCAATAAAACATCATGCAGTTCCCCAAACTGAAATTCTGTATGTCTAAATTCCCTGTGATCAGATATGAACTAATGCAAAAATAATAATAATCAATAGAAGCTGCAAGCTTTGGACTCATTGCAAAGTAAGGTCGTAGGGCAGGCAGCCAAACCTCTCTTCAGACGGACAGCTCTCAGTCTGGGAAAAGATTGACGCTAAATAAATAGTTCTCTGCCTTGTCCAAAGGCTCAAAAAGGGCCCTTTGTCCTGAATTATAAAAGTGGTGAAAAGAAAATGTGGAGGGTTCAGGTCTTCGTGTGCTCTCCTCCAAACATTCCATTGGGCACGAGCTCCCCTCTCTCTCAGCTTCCATTGTGTTTACACTCTGTGTCACTTATTCTCACAGCTAACCATACAGTCTTCTCTTTCTCTGCGTGTTTGTCTTTCTGGCACATTCTCATGTGGAAATGCTAGAGGCAGGGACTACAGAGTATATTCCCTTTGCTTGTCACTTCAGCATTAGTGCAATGCAAATGGGAGGTACATGAATTCATTCAGCAAATGATTGCTGTGTATCTACTGTGCACCAGGCCCTGTGAGGAGTCCCGGAGACACACCGGTAAACAAGTCCTGCCCCAGAGAATGAAAATCCAGTGGGAGAGAGACAGGCAAGCAAACAGTACCATAAGATATGAAACGTGTGATGGTTGAAGCCGGGATTAGGATCATAAGAGCACATTTGGAGGGTCCTGAGCTGGTTGTAAAGAGTCCAGGATGGGCTCTTAGATGAAGTGACTTCTAACCTGCAATCTGGAGATGACTAGGACGTAGCGCGGTAAACGAGGGTTGGAGGAAGCAGAGGGGCTTTCCAAAGAGTAAACTGCGTCCCCAGAGGGGAGGGACAGCAGAGCGCGTTAAAGGAATGATAAATACTTCAGTACACTTGGGGTTTGTGGTGCTGGTAGGATTGGAGATGGGGGCCTGGAGGTCAAAGGTGAGCAGAGACCAGGAGACACAAGTTTGTTCTTGCATCTTGAGGATAACGGAGCGAGTGGAAGGCTCCGACCAGGTGTGTGACGTGATCCCTGCTGGGCTTTGGGAAAGTCTTTCTTTCTTTCTTTCTTTCTTTTTTTTTTTTTTTGAGGAAGCTTAGCCCTGAGCTAACTGCTGCCAATCCTCCTCTTTTTGCTGAGGAAGACTGGCCCTGAGCTAACATCCATGCCCATCTTCCTCTACTTTATATGTGGGATGCCTGCCACAGCATGGCGTGCCAAGCAGTGCCATGTCCGCACCCGGGATCCGAACCAGCGAACCCAGACTGCCGAAGAGGAATGTGTGCACTTAACCGCTGCGTCACCAGGCTGGCCCCTGGGAAGGTCTTTCTGGCTGCGCTGTGGCGAGATGGATGGGCTAGGGCTCCGTGGCTGTGGCGTGGTCCAGGTGAGAGAGGAGGGCCCACGTTAGGTCATGGTCGGGGTGGAGAGAAGTTGTTGCGCTTGCTTCTTAATTGGCATGTAGGGTAAACGGGAAAGACCTGGTGGACGATTATGTGCGAAGACTATGGGAGCAGAAGGAGGATGGAGAGGACACCCACGTTTCCAGTTTAGTCAACTGAATGTGGGCGACTCATTCTAGAGCAGCGGTTCTCAGGGTCAGGGCCAGCAGCGTTCCTGTCACTGGGAACCAAGGAAAAATGCGAATTCTCCAGCCCCACTCCAGACAAGTGACTGAGAAACTCTGGGGTGGAGACCAGTGATCTGTGTTTGAACAAGACTCCCAGGTGATTCTGATGCTCAAGGTTGAAAACCCGTGTTCTAGCTCAGCGGTCTTCAAACAGTTTTGCTCAGTTCCCTAAAGAATGTTTGAAGAAATATGTACCAGTCACACATTTCAAATTTGACATCTAAAAGTTTTCTTTATGCATCTAAATATTTGCAAAGGATGTAATTTTCAGCATATTGAAATATACTGTCTCTCTTTCTTTTTTTTTTAAAGATTTTTAAAAAAATTTTTTTCCTTTTTCTCCCCAAAGCCTCCCGTTACATAGTTGTATATTCTTCATTGTGGGTCCTTCTAGTTGTGGCATGTGGGACGCTGCCTCAGCGTGGTTTGATGAGCAGTGCCATGTCTGCGCCCAGGATCCAAACCAACGAAACACTGGGCCGCCTGCAGCAGAGCGCGCGAACTTAACCACTCGGCCACGGGGCCAGGCCCCTGTCTTTCAAATACATTCAATGAAATCAAAATACTCTAGCAATTACCATCACACATTGAAAAAATGAAAAAACTCTTTTTTTAACAACTAGAAATTTTATAATGTACCTTCATCCTTGACTATTTGTATCCTTTTAATTTCTTTTACTGAATTTTATATTCTATTCTATTAATCAACTTACCATACTTATCTGCAACAAAATGTGAATGTAATAAAATATTTATCTTCAATTTAGTTGTAATTATTTTAGTACATAATTGATATAAACAACATAACTATTTTTATAATTTTGATAATAACTATTAAACACAAAAAGTAAAATATTCTTGAAATATATCTCCTAATGAGATGAAAGGGCTTTTTAAATTTAGTTCATGGATGCGAATGAATCAATGGATGAGTATTACATGTTAATAAAATTAGGCAAACTTCAGCATCAATTCTATTACTATTTCTTATTAATGAAATTTTTTTTTAAAAAAACTAAACACCTGGGGCCGGCCCTGTGGAGTGGTTAAGTTCATATGCTCTGCTTCTGCAGCCCAGGGTTTCGCCAGTTCAGATCCTGGGCGCAGACGTGGCACCACTCATCAGGCCATGCTGAGGCGGCATCCCACATACGATCAGAGGCACTCACAACTAGGATACACAACTATGTACTGGGGGGCTTTGGGGAGAACAAAAAAAAAAAGATTGGTGACAGCTGTTAGCTCAGGTGCCAATCTTTAAAAAACAAAAACACGGGGTGGCCCGGTGGCGCAGCGGTTAAGTGCGCATGTTCCACTTCAGTGGCCCGGGTTCGCTGGTTCGGATCCCAGGTGCGGACATGGCACCGCTTGGCATGCCATGCTGTGGTAGGCACCCCACATATAAAGTAGAGGAAGATGGGCACAGATGTTGGCTCAGGGCCAGTCTTCCTCAGCAAAAAGAGGAGGATTGGCAGCAGTTAGCTCAGGGCTAATCTTCCTCAAAAATAAATAAATAAATAGAAAACAAAAACTAAACACCCTGTTCCTATACTAAGCAGAAGGAATGAAAGGAGTTTTATTATAGCGATTCTACTTAATTCTCTTTAATCCTTCCAGAATATAAGACAAAATATCATGGACTCACCTATCATCAGAAATGTGTAATGACCTAGATCCCCCTGCAATTCTGTTGAAAACAAAGAAGTAAAAATAACCAGACTTGCAGTGGGACTTGCTACTCAGTCTTCGGAGTTATCAGAATTTTTCATGAGTGACTGAATATACATACGGACAATGGCCAGATCATATGCAACGACAGAACTCTGACCCACAGCCTCGGCAGCAATGGGCACGAACAGTCAGGACTGTTCAGTGGTCAACGACTCCAGCTTCCCTCTTCCAGCTCCTCCCTCCCCTTTCAAGTCAGGACCAACCAGAGAAAGTCAAATATGCTCCTGAAACCAGTCACCTAAGAGGACCGCCTCCAGCTTCCTCACGCCAACAGCCTCCCACCACAGAGCACCCGAAGGCTTCCCTTTGTCTCTATAAACCTTTCCCACTCCTCTGTCTCAGTTTGAGTCTCTACTAAATGCAAGGGACAGTGGCTGAGTTGCTTGCTATAGCAAGCTCTGAGTAAACAGTCTCTGTTTGTTCTCATTTAGATGTTGTATTAGTCAGGGTTCTCCAGAGAAATAAAACCAAGAGGATATATATAGATATATAGTAAGAGATTTATCGTGAGGGATTGGCTCATGAAGTTATGAGGGCTAAGTCCCACGATCTGCCATCTGCAAGCTGGAGGCCCAGGAATGCTGGTGGTGTAGTTTCAGTCCAAGCCCAGAGGCCCAAGAACAGGGGAACCAATGGCATCAGTCCCAGTCTGAGTCTGAAGGCCGAGAACCATGCGCGCAGATGTCTGAGGGCAGGAGGAATGGACGTTCCAGCTCCAATGGAGATAGCGACTTCTCCCTTCCTCCGCCATTTTGTCCTGTTCACACCGTCAAAAGCTTGGCTGATGTCCACCCACATTGGTGAGGGTGATGTTTGTTCAGTCTACCAACTCAAATACTAATCTCTTCCCGAAATACCCTGATGGACACCTAGAAACCATGTTTCCCCAGCTCTCTGCGCATCACTTAGCCCAGTCAAGTAGACACAGAAAGTTAACCCTCCCAGATGTCCTTGGTTCATTTCCACATTCACTTTCTCAGCACCACCACCCTGAGCTAGAATTGCCCCTTATTTGACATGCCGGAGGTTTTTACACCTGGGAGCAACGCAACGCATCAAGATTTGGGTTGGGTGAGAGCTATGCTTTCTTTCGTAAAGAGAGAAAAGGACAATTGTGAAAGGGAGGTGAGAAAGAAAAGGATGATATATTCACTTCAGAGGATACTCAGACAATTTGAGAAAACAGGACACATGGGAGATTAGGATCAGGAAGATCACTTCTAAGAATGAAGTAGCCCAGGAACCCTTTGGAAAGTCTTCAGGTATTCCCAGGGATACGTCTGTGTGTTTGAAGACTACTAATCCAGACAAAGGTGGATGGCTCTCCTCAGCCAGAGGGGAGCGAACAGAGAGGACGGGTGTCCATGCAGGTGACTGTGTCAGTTTCATAGCAATCGTGGCCTCCTCTGCCTGTTGTGCTTTCCCACCGCTTCTGCCACCACCTATGTCACAGCAGACTTCTTCCTGTGTTCACATCTCAGCTTCAATGCCATCTCTTCAGAGAAGCTTCCCTGACCGCCCCCTCTCTAGTAGCAACCTCATCCGTTATCACACGTTCTCAGTTTTCACTGTCTGACAGTTCCCCTGCCTCTCCCTTCCTCCCTCTCCGCCCCCCTCACCTCCTTATCTGTCTTTTAATTTTTCCCACCTAGAATGTCAGCTCCGTGGGGCAGGAACCACTTTACCTCCAAACCTAGGGCAGTGTTTAGCCCATAGATCGACACTCAATATGTATTTGTTGAATAAATAAACAAAAAAAAAAATTTAAAGAATGTCAAGAGGTGGAGGATGTTCCTGTGTGGTGGCTTGTAATTTCTCTGTGAAGCAGGAAGCCAAGTCATTTGTTGACAGTAAAGGTAGAGATGGCAGGCAAGTTGAAGAGAGTGGAGTTTGGGGGGTGGGAGAGGAGGAGAGTGAGGACAATGAACATAAAAGAGTTGTTGGCCACAGGATAGCACAGACACAAATGATTGGATCAATGGATGAATGAGAGCACACCATTCAGCTGCCATTGTTTTGAAACAGATTTCTGAGAAACTGAGCTAAGTTTAGTCACACAGTATCTGTGCTAGACAGAATAGCAGCCTCTCAGAGATGCCCATGTCCTAACCCCCAGGATCTGTGAACATGCTACTTTACCAACAAAAGGGACTTTTGTAGAAGTGATTAAAGTTTGAGGAACTTGAGATGGAAAGAGTATTCTGAATTATGTGGGTGGGTGGGCCCATGTAATCCCCAAGGTCCGTATTCGTGAAAGAGGAAGGCAGAAGGATCCCAGTGAGAGGAGATGTAAAGACAGAAGGTGCAGTAGGTGCTGGAGGAAGGGGCCATGAGCCAAGGCATGCAGGCGGCCGCTAGAAGCTGGAGAAGGCTCCCCTGGAACCTGAGAAGGACCACAGCCCTGCTGACACCTTAATTTTAGGACTTCTGACCTCCAGAACTGCAAGATAATACATTTTTGTTGTTTTAAGCACTAAATTTGTGGTGATTTATTACAGCAGCAATAAGAAATCCACACGCTCACTCCTTCGGTTCTATGTAGATGGTGCTTCTCACACTGTAATGTGTCGTCATCTGGGATCCTGTTAAAATGCAGCCTCTCAGGGGCTGGCCCCGTGGCCGAGTGGTTAAGTTCTCGAGCTCTGCTGCAGACGGCCCAGTGTTTCGTTGGTTCGAATCCTGGGTGCGGACATGGCACTGCTCATCAGACCACGCTGAGGCAGCGTCCCACATGCCACAACTAGAAGGACCCACAACGAAATATACAACTATGTACTGGAGGGCTTTGAGGAGAAAAATTAAATCTTTAAAAAAAAAAAATGCAGCCTCTCATTCAGTAGGTCTGGGGTGGTCAGATCTGAGATTCTGTGTATCTCACAAGCTTCTAGATGAAGACAAAAGAGAGAAATAGTTGTTGACAGCATGTATGTCTTTCATTCGTGTAGTTTCCCCAAATTTATATATAACAATTGCCTTTTACAAACACAGAAATACCACGAGGCAGATACTGATATTTCCCTTTACTGACCAGGAAAGTGATATTCAGAAAGGGTAAGCAACTGGCCTAGGCTGCACAGCTGCTCTATTCTAGTCGGCTTATGACAGAATCAGGACTTGAGCTCAAGCTTTTTGTGTCCAAGTTCCTATCACCACAACAAAATCAATGTTTGAAATCAAGATCCAGAAACAGCCAGTGAATTCAGAAGCCACAGTGTCACTCAAAGATGAGATGCACAAAGTGCCTTAGAGGACCAGCAGTAATTCCTGTGGAATTTAACTGACCCAAGAATGGACAGGAAACAGATGGGAGCTGTTACGTGATCTTTCTGCTTTGGGACTTCAACACAATGACCACGCTTCGGATCATCTCAGATACACTTGCAGTGTGAAGCAAATTGCTTCAATTTGAGGCATTTTGTCACATTCTGCCATCTCTTCCTGAAACTTTGTGTTGTATTCAGCATTTATTGAGCACCTGCTGTGTGCCAGAGCACCATGCCAGACACTACAGCCTCAAATATAAATAAGACATTGTGTCTCTGTGCTCTGGAAGTTTACTGTGTGGTAGCAAAGAGAAAATACAAAAAAAACCCCCACAAACCTATATTTCGATGTATACGATTATAGAAGTTTGAAAGATTGGAGGAAAGGTTGATTAACTCTAGAAAAAGAGGACATGAAAAGAAGGATTTTTGTCAGAGGCAATTGTATATTCCAAAAAGTCTATTGAGATTTTTCTGTTCGATTCATTAAAGTCACAGATTCAAAACTCTAATTCTTCCCAAAGCTTTAAAGTCCACATTACAATATTCTTATTCTATTTTGAGCAATTATTAACTGTCACTTGTAGGGGGCCCTTTTTACACATCTTATGACTTTAAACCTTTAAACTGCGTTTGCAAATTTAATATAGCCCATTTCCTTTACCAGTATTTTGACCTAATAAACAAAATCTAACTGACTACTAGCTAATTCTGATAATTGTAATAAGTTGAACTTATAAGTAGAGTGAAGTTTAAGGTCACAGAAATGTTCCAGTTCAGGAAGATTTCAACTTAAAATCACAATCTAAATAAATTACTCAATCTTGTGTTTTAGAGTTATAAAGCTGAAGTTCTAACAGGACAAATTATTTTACACATTAAACATAAGAAAAGATATTCATGTATATTCCTTAACACAATAATATTAACACTATGGTTTGATTTTCCTAAACATTTAGAATCTTCCCGAAACTGAGAAGATGCTTACCCACTAAGAAAGACAGTTACACATGTCAGCGCAGGTTCACCAATTGTAACAATGCACCACCGGGGAGCAGGATGTCCGTAGTGGGGGAGGTTATCTATATGTGCGGACAGGGGGCATATGGAAATATACCATACTTTCTGCCCAATTTTGCTGTAAATCTAAACAGCTCTAAAAAATATAGCCTATTAACTCATTAAAAAAAAAAAGAAAGAAAGACAGTTACCATCTCTGTTAATATGAGATTTTGGTTGGGATGCTACGTTATTGTCCACAATCCTCAATCCTATTTATAGTTGCTGTGTCAATGACTCCCTAATTTCAAGAGGTAGGCTAGGGGCTGGCCCAGTGGTGCAGCGGATAAGTGCGCACGTTCTGCTTCAGAGGCCCAGGGTTCGCCGGTTCCTTGGTGCGGACATGGCACTGCTTGGCAAAGTCCTGCTGTGGTAGGCATCCCACATACAAAGCAGAGGGAGATGGGCACGGATGTTAGTTCAGGGCCAGTCTTCCTCAGCAAAAAGAGAAGGATTGGCAGCAGTTAGCTCGGGACTAATCTTCCTAAAAAAAAAAAATTGACTATTAAAAAAAAAAAAGAGGTAGGCTATGCCCCTGCATTCAAATTATACTCATCACCT
This sequence comes from Equus przewalskii, assembly GCF_037783145.1. NCBI lineage: Eukaryota > Metazoa > Chordata > Mammalia > Perissodactyla > Equidae > Equus > Equus przewalskii. The sequence continues at coordinate 4,520,716 of NC_091861.1, read as the reverse complement.
AACTCCTGGGTCTCTGACAGACTCTATAGGTACAAGTTGATCACTTAATTGGATTCTGCATGGTTTTGGCTTTTCAGATATGTCAATGTTCCTTCTTTACATGGAAAGGTCTCTGAACCTTACTAAAACCCTGTGTTATTTTGTCTATTTATTTTATATGTTTCATAGGCCCACACAAAACAGGTATGAAAAGTATATTTCTTTGAAACCTTTGAAGGTTTTCTTTGATGGGTGATTGTCATTTACAGGGTCATTTTAATAACAATGGTCCTCCAATCTAGGAGCTTACAGAAGAGATGTAACTAAGCAATCGTACTATCGGGAGAAATATTCAATCATAGAGGAAGCTCACATAAGACGAAAAGATCAGAGGATGAACTAACTCTTGGTGGGTAGAGGGATCGCTTGATGACTGAGAAGAGTTTAGAATGTGAAATAGGCAAATGCTAGGCAACTAATGGAGAAAGAAATTCCATAAGGAATGAAGTACGTCCAGATGCATGCAGAGTAGTTTCTCCTAGAACGGTGCCTAACACCTTGCGTAGCGCTCAATGCTTATTTCTTGAGTAAATGAATGAATACATGAATTGTGAATGAATACATCTTAAAGTGCTCATAGAAGAACATTAGTTTGGGAGCCGGCCTAGCGGCATAGTGGTTAAGTTTGCATACTCTTCTTCAGCGGCCTGGGGTTTGAGGGTTTGGATCTCGGGCACAGACCTATACTGCTCATCAAGCCATGCAGTGGTGGCAACCCACATACAAAAAATAGAGGAAGGTTGGCACAGATGTTAGCTCAGGGCCAATCTTCCTCACACACTAACAAAAAAAGATCATTAGTCTGGTAGTGCTAGAGTATGAAGTACAAGGTTGGGTTATGGATTTTGACTTATAGTAAAATAAAACCCATCCCCCTGCTTAAAAATTCACTGTGGCCCACCTGTTCATCTATCCCCCTCTCCCAAAACCCCTGGCAACCACTGATCATTTTACTACCCATATAGTTTTGTATTTTCCAGAATGTCATATTTTTAGACCAAGTAATATGTTGCTTTTCACACTGGCTTCTTTCACCTAGCAATATGCATTTCAGACTCCTCCATATCTTTTCGTGTCTTTTTTTTAAATCTCTGAATCACCTTCCATTGTATGGACATAACACACACTGTATCCATTCACTGATTGAAGGCCATCTGGTTGCTTCTGATTTTAGGTGATTACGAATAAAGTTGGCATAGACACTGATCTGCAGGATTTCATGTGAATATAGGTTTTCAAATAAATTGGGTAAACAAATGCTGGATCATATGGTAAGAGTACATTGAGTTTCGGAAGAGACTGCTGAACTGTTTTCCAAAGGGGCTGTACCGTTTGCATTCCCAACCAGCAATGAATGAGAGTGCCCTTTGCTTCCCATGCTTGCCAGCGTCTGCTTTGGCCAGTGTTCTGGATTTCAGCCATTCTAAGAGAAGTGGAGTGGTATCTCACCGTTGTTTTAATTTGCAATTCCCTTTCACAAATGACAATGAGCATCCTTTCATATGCTTATTTGCCATCTTCCATAGTGAGGTGTCTGTTCTGATCTTTTGCCCATCTTTTAATTGGGCTTTCTGTTTTCCTATTGTTGAGTTTTAAGAGTTCTTTGTATTTTTGGATGAAAGTCCTTTATCAGATATATGTTTTGCAAATATTTCCTTGCTGTCTGTAGCATGTGTTTTGATTCTCTTAAGTCTTTCACAGAGTAGAAGTTTTTAATTTTAATAAAGTCTAATTTATCATTTTTTTTCTTTCATGGAAGATACTTTTGGGGTTATACCTCAAAACTCATGGCCAAAACCAAGGTCACATAAATTTTCTCCTATGTTTTCTTATAGAAGTTTTATAGTGTTGTGCTTGATATTTAGGTTTATAATTGTGAAATAATAGAAAAAATATATATATTGCTGTCTGCACCTGGTTCCTGGCACAGAGCTCCTAAGATCTTTGTAGTTTCCTGAGTGATAGCAGCGTCTGACATAGAGCTCCTAAATCCCTTGGAAATCCCTAGATGATGAGAACATCTTTTGTTCTAGTGAGAGAAGTCTTGGTGGGCTCCTGGATGGAGGGGTTGGTCACTAGAGAGACCAAGCCATGATTAGAAGCTTGAAAGTTTCAGCCTTAACCCCTATTCTCCAGAGAGGGAAGAAGGGTGGAAACGGAGATAATAATTGATCACGTGTACGTCATGAAGCCTCCATAGAAATCCCAAAAGTATAGGGTTTTGAGAGCTTCCAGGTTGGTAAATACATCCACATGCTGGAGCGTGGCATGCCCCATCTCCTCAGGGACAGAGGCTCCGTGCTCAGGACCCTTCTGGATCTCGCCCTATGTATCTCTTCATCTGGCTCTTCACCTGTATCCTTTGTTATATAGTAAATCTATAAACATAAGTAACTGTTTTCCTGAGTTCTGTGAGCTGTTCTAGCAAATGGTCAAGCTGAGGAGGAGGTCATAGGAACCTCTGATTTACAGCCAGTGGGTCAGAAGCAGAAGTGACAACTGGGACTTGCAATTGGCACCTGAAGTCGGGGCTGGGCAGTCTTCTGGAGCTAAGCTCTTAACCTCGGGGGTTCTGTGATAACTCCAGCTACTGTCAGAACTGAGTTGAACTGTAGGACACCCAGCTGGTGTCAGAGAGTTGCTTGGTGTGGAAAACCCACACATCTGCTCACAGAGGTGTCCTGTGTGTGAACAGAGGAAAACTGCATTTTTGTTTACAATAATCCATTTTGAGTTAATTTTTGTGACAGGTGTAAGGTCTATGTCTAGGTTCTCATTTTTTTTGGTGAAGATTGGCCCTGAGCTAACATCTATTGCCAATCTTCCTCTTTTTGTTTGAAGAAAATTGTCACCGAGCTAACATCTGTGCCAATCTTCCTCTTTTATGTGGGATGCCACAATAGCATGGCTTGACAAATGGTGCTGGGTCCACAGTGGGGATCCGAATCTGCAAACGCCAGGCTGCTGAAGCAGAGTGTGCAAACTTAACCACTACGCCACCGGGCTGGCCTCTGTGTCTAGATTATTTTTTTGCATATGGAAGTCCAGTTGTTCCAGCACAATTTGTTGAATATATGATCCTTTCTCCGCTGAATTGCCTTTGTTCCTTTGTCAAAGATCAGTTGCCTGTATTTATGTGGACCAACTTCTGGGCTCCCTTTTCTGTTCCATTGCTCTCTGTCTGTTCTTTCACCAACACCACACTGTCTTGATTGCTGTAGCTTTCTTGTTTTTCTTTATAAGAAAACTGGCCCTGAGCTAACATCTGTTGCCAATCCTCCTCTTTTTCTTTCCTTCCCAAAGCCCCAGTACATAGTTATATATCTTAGTTGTAAGTCACTCTCGTTCCTCTATGTGGGATGCCACCACAGTGTGGCTTGATGAGTGGTGTGTAGGTCCATGCCTAGGATCCTAACTGGCGAACCCTAGCCTGCTGAAGTGGAGCCCATGAACTTAACCACTCGGCCCCAAGGCCGGCCCCTACTGTATCTTTATAGTAAGTCTGGCAATCCAGTAATGTCAGTCTCCTGACTTTGTTCTTTTTCAGTATTATGCAGGCTATTTGGGATCTTTTACCTTTTCATACAAACTTTAGAATCAGTTTGTCAATATCCACCAAATAGCTTGCTGGGATTTTGCCTGGAATGTGTTGAATCTCTAGACCACGTTGGGAAGAATTGACATCTTAACAATATGGCATCTTTCAATCCCTGAACCCAGAGTATCTATTTATATAAGTCTCAAGTTAAATATGTCGAATAACGAAAGGAATTTATTTACTTACATAACTGAAAATTTCTCAGGTGACATAGCCTTCAGGCATCATCTCATGTAGAGGGTTATGACTTTATCCGAGGACACGTTTGCCCCACAGAGCCCAGATTTGCTCTCAGCTGGCTTCCCTCAGGGTGCTAAATTGACACACTGTCCAGAGCCTCTGTGCAAGAAATTCCAGCCGTAGACCTACATCTGCTCTGCTTCGACTAGCAGAGGTCATGTGGCCATTCTTAAATAGTATTTCTGTTTTAAGTCATATATTCCACTCCAGATACTAGATAATGGGCAGGGGTGGAGTCAACTTCCCCAGAAGCTCGTGGATTTCCAAATGGAAATCGAGTGCTTTCTAGGATGCCAGGGAAGGCAATCACACATACAACTCTAGCATGAAATGGAAGAGTTAGGGACCAGATTATTAAGGGCCTTAAGTGGGAGCAGGTGATGTAGACTAATGGATGGTTTTACATAGGAGTGTTAAGTGATTAGATTTGCATGTTAGAAGTTTTATCTGTGGTCCTCTTGGAACAGATTGAAGTTAACATGCGTTGTGGCAGATTAATGAGGAGCTGTGACGCCGGTCCCAGAGAGAGAACCTGAGGGCTTTGAGCTTGACCGTGGCTGTGCAGAGGAAGGCAGATTTTAGGAATGTTTAGGAATTAAAAAACCAAAAAAAAAGGCATTTAGAATGACTTTCCAGGTTCTCTAACTGACAAGCTCTTAGGTCAGGGAATAAAGGAGGCTAGAGCATGAGGTCAGGGGCAGGGTGGGGTGCAGTCGGTGGATTCTTTTGCACATGCTAGATTTGGAATGTCTTTGAGGCAACCTGGAGGAAATGTGAAGGGGGCAAGTGGATTTGGAGATGTTTTATAGTTAGGCCGAGGGCAGAGGGAGAGAGATATCATCATATAGAGGGAAATTAAAACCAAAGACAGCAGGATCAAAGTAGACTAAACTTTTGCTAAAGAATTGGGAGCTAATTTAAAGCCTATATATTATTTGTCCTCTAAGTCAATCGTTAAGTAAAGGAGTTGTGGTTCTGATTCTTTACTGTGGCCAGCTCAGTCTCAATCAATCCTTGTTACCACTTTAACGCCCCAAATTGAAGAACCGTTTTGTGTATGACTTTAGACAGATGTCTGAACCGGCTGTGCCCAAATTAACACTTACAGTCAAGACTCTGGTGCCCAGCACAGAAAGACAAGATAAGCAGCCTCTTTCCTAGTAGCATCCTGATACATAGAATGTATGTATGTATTTCCCTGTATTTATAGAAGCACAATTCGCTAATGAGTAAGGCCTGAAGGCTAAATTTTAAGTCCTTCTGAGGCCAATCCATGTAACCTGGAGATTCATTCTTTAAACAGTGCATTAGTTTTCTATTGCTGCTGTAATAAATTAGCAAAAATTTAGTGACTTAAAATAACACCAATGTATTATCTTACGGTTCTGGAAATCAGGAGACCTAAAGTCAAAGAGTCAGGAGGGCTGCGCTCCACCTGGAGGCTCTGGGAGAATTCGTCTCCTTGCCTTTTCCAGCTTCTAGAAGCTGCCTGCATTCCTTGGCTCATGGCTTCCTCCTCCTATCACTCTGACCACTGCTCTGTCTTTAAGTCTCTTTCTGGGATGCTGACCCTCCTGCCTCCCTCTTTCACTTTTAAGGACCCTTGAGACCACATTGGGCCCTCCTGGATAATCCAGGGTATTCTCCTCATCTCAAGGCCGGCTGTTAAGCAACCTTAATTCCCCCTCACTGTGTAATGTACTTACAGGTCTGGGGATTAGGACACGGACATCTTCGGGGAACGTCATGCTCCCTCCCATAGTGCACCTGTGTGACCCTGGCAGACCTAGTCACCCTTCTCTCTTGGCCTCAGCTGGTTGGATCAGGGTGGACACCTGACATTGGTGGAACCGTCCCTAGTCGGGTAAGTGAAACATTGCTCAGTACTTCAACTGTAAGGTTATGCAGAACCTGGCCTTGCTCAGCCATTTTAGGCCATGTCCGTGCTGTTTAGTAAGCAGAGAAAACAGGAGATCGCAGACACACAGAGAGAAGTAAGGCAAGAGGGAGTCCAGGGAGACAGACAGATGGACAAAAGTAGCTGTGTGATGACTTTTAAGTCGTGTATATGGCCCAGGGTCCTTTGTCTCCTGTCCTTGGAAGTCTCTGCAAATGCCTATCATGTCCTTCAAAAAAAAACTCTTTCCTCTGGACCTTGAGTGGATTTTGTTTCCTTGCAACTACGCATTCCTTAATGGAGACCGTTTGTACATATATGAAGTAATTAATCAGTATTGAGTACTGATTTGGGGATGAGAAAACCAAACGTGGGCTTGAATTGAGTTTCCCACTCTGCCTAGTCTTTCCCTTCTTATGGTCAATATCTCTTTCAGATCAGTGAAGAAGAGAGTTAAAAACTGGTTCAGAAAAGTTTCCTTGCTGGGGACTGAGATGTTTGATGGTCCTTGTCACGCTCACTGGCAGTTAATGCATTTTTGGTCCATTTTGCAGCTTAGCAGTTTTGAAGAACATTTTATTCTCTTTAGCTCATCTCTTGCTAAAAAGAAACATTTTAGTATTTGGGGGCTGGGGATAGCAGACTCATAATGAGTCTACCAGCTGACCTGTTACTGCAACAAAACGCGACAAACCCCTCTGGAGCTCTCCTGGCTGACTTGTCTAGTGAGACAGCCCCTTCCTCAGCTCCCCCACCATCACAACTCGGTACATTCATCTCTGGAACCCACTCTGAGGCTCCTTTTAGACCCGAGAGGTGAGTTGAATTTGGGCACCCAGGCCAAGGCCACAGAGCAGTGCGCAATGGGCCATTTCTTATCAGGAAATCACTACCTGTAAGCTGAGGTCCAAAGTGAGAGCTGTTCATGTTTTTAATTAATTTTTTTATTAATGGTTTTGTGGAGATGTAATTTACATACTATAAATTCCCCTGTTTTAGTTCAACAATTTCTTCGTCTATTTACACACTTGTATAAGCATCACCACAATCTCATTTTAGAACATTTCCCTCCCCCTCAAAATAAAACTCATGCTCATTTACAGTCACTATCCGTTCCTACCCCAAGCCCCGGGCAACCACTAGTCTACTTTCTGTCTCTATCGATTTGCCTTTTCTGGACATTTCATATAAACAGAATCATAACAGATGTGGTCTTTCTTGTCTTGCTCTTTCCCTCAGCGTAATGTTTTTGTGGTTCATCCATACGCTAACATGTATCAATACTTCCTTACTTCTTATTGCCAAATACTATTCCATAGTATGGATAGACCACATTTTACTTATCCATTTACTAAAACTATTAATTTTTACTATTAGGTCATGAAAATGTATTCTAGCTCAGAAACGTATTCTGAGGAACCTCCCAGATGTAATCATATCTGGGGTACTGGGATGGATTCATGTCTGCCCTTCGTTATATTTGGAGATTCTTGGATAAACATTCTTTCCCTGAAGTGGACTCAAAGCTCGGCTCGGTCAGAACCTTCTGGTTAGAAGTCCTGGGTACACTGACTCAGGGCTTGGTCTGTCCTAACCCACATCACTCAGGCTGCGGTGGATAAAATCCAGCATTTAGGGGCAGGAAAACCCTGGACCAATCAGAAAAACACTCACCGCTTGGCACTCATCTGAGGGTGGCATAAGTAAAGGGTCTTTGTTGACAAGATGACGACAGTTAGAACACCCAGCAACAAAACTTGAAAGTGTCAAGCTTCTCATGGCTGGCAGCCGTCCTCCGTCTTGGTGAATTAACAGTTCCGCCTTTCTGTGTTTCTAGGAGGCCTTGGCTGTAAGAGGTCTGGAAATATTTGGACACCTAACTGGCTCTTGTTTCCTTTGTTCAACATTTATCAAGCACCTAATGTGTGCGAGGCTATTTGCACGTATTATCTAAATCCTTGCAATGATCTTATAAAGTAGCTGCAATTGTACTTATTTTACAGATGAGGAAATTGAACATCAGAGAGATTAAGTTATTTGTCCCAAATCACCCAAGCTAAATGGTAAAGTTAAGATTTGAACCCATTTTCCCTGAAGCCAATTCTCCTTACAAACTAGCGAGCTACTTTAAACAAGGAGCATCAAAAACAGGAGGGGGCATTTAATTTATCATGATACAATGGTGAGGGAGGAAGTAGGAGGTGGTTAAAATAAGTCTTTCTAGATGTTTCTTTCAATGGTTTTAGGGACAGGAAAAGGACAGAGGGTGGATACCTGTCAGAATGGTGGGAGTGGGGTCAGGGCAGAGGAACCCACTGCTCAGTTTGAAGGGGCTCTCAAGGTGATTCCATGCATCTCTGTTCCCCCACTCATACCATCGCTTGGCTCATACCCTAGCTACATAAATAATTGCAAGGTTCAGATAGTTCTCAAAAGATATTAAATAAGAATACTCCATTCTGTTCTATTGAAAATAGGTGATAAATGGAAACATGAAATATTCAGGGACTTCCCAGGAGCTTGGGTGCTGTGAAGGTAGGCAGAGTCTGAGGCAGGAGCTACCTTCCCAGTTCCTTTGACCAGGAAACTACTTGGCTTCCTAACCCTGATTCACACTTTGACCTCTGCCCTCAGACTTTGCTCCCACCTTTGCTTGCTTAAGTCCTTCTCAAGCTCCATTGCTCATCGTGAACATCAGGCTCTCGGAGAGGCCTTCCCTGCCACCCACGGTGAGGTAGGTTATTCCCGTTCTTAGAGCACCCGTCTTAACCTCCAAGTCCATGACCACTGTTTGTAGCTATGTAGTTTGTTGACTTGTTCACTGTCTCGCCTCACCCATTACACTGCAAGTTCCCTGAGGACAGATGCAAGGCTGTCTTAATCACCGTTATATATCTACCTGCTAGTGTAGTGCCTACCACTTAAGGAATCTCAGTGAGTCCTTATCAATATGAGAAGGACATCACAAGGAAAGAATATTTTTTTGTAACTGTATGAGGATGGGTGTTAACTTATTGTGGAAATCATTTCACAACCTGTACACGTCAAGTCATTCTGCTGTCCACCTTAAACTTACACAGTATTGCATTTCAATTTTATCTCAATAAAACTGGAAAAAGAAATTTAAATTAATTAAAAGTAAAAACAACAACAACAATACAGCAGGTCAGGCTCCCAAGCCCGCTTTCAAGTTCCTTAAACACGGAAGGGAGCTGCCTCTTTGCAGGAGGTGACACATCTTGTGGACCAGAAGGCAGCTGGGTGCACAGCGGTGGAGCTATACTCAGCCTGCTTCCACTGAGCGGCTGAGATTGAGGCAACTGGAAGCGTGCAAACCCATCGTCACCTGAGGCCCATAAAGCTATTTCTCCATGGAGACAAATTAGCCCACCTTGGGCCTTTCTCCCCAAGTACCTCAAGGTCAACAACTCCACAAAGTCCAAAGAAGGGACATTTTAAACTGTAAGAGAGACCACTCAACTGCTCTACCACTATCTTCACTTTCGTTGTCATCTTTTAGTCTCGTGTATGCATCTGCCTTGGATGAAGTCCCGGGAGCTTCAGTGGGGCAGAGGAAGAAAGGCCTAGAAAATGTTTGCTTGGCTAGGAAGCATCTAGAAGACTAGATGAGCACTACAGAGCTCCAGCAGTCTTTAATGTATCGTCGGGGTCAGGAAGGGCAGTCTTCCTAATCAGTTTTCTTTGCCTGCCTCCCTAATCTCTGAAGCAGGAAGGATTTAGTGTGATGGTAGATACTGATAAATTAATTCCTAGTGAGTAAGCAATGTAATCACTGTGCCCTAAAACTCTGGTGACAGCCGTTTCTATACAATCACAAGAAAAATTAGCTATGCTGTCGAGGGTAAATTTTGCCCTTCCCCAGTGAGCACACTGAGAGCACGGTTATACAACTGAAGCTCCCGCACAGGTGAGGAGAATCAAATCCCCCACCAGCCTTGTCCTGCCCTTCCCTGGAAAATGAAGCGGACGCAAAGCTTCTCGCTGAACCCACTGCTCTGTGCTGAAAAACAACAAACCTGGCCAGCAGCCACTTCCTAGCGAAGAGTTGATTACCTGAGGCGGTTCTCTAGAAGGATCCGCAGTGAGAGATGTAAGTCTCAAACTTCCTTTGGATTCATTTCTGATCAGAACAAGTTCCCCTTAATTTCTGTGTGGAACTGCAAAGGTTTAAGGCATTGGTTTCATGATGAGCACTCAAGCCATTGGCCCTAAATGAAACAGTTTATTTTCTCTTCTTCATCCTTTTTGGCCTTTTTCCATATTGTGATAATTAGCCAAATTGACTCTTCCATTCTCAGAGAAAATGCTGACACTTAGAATTCAATGTAAAAGCATCTTTTAAAAATATATTTACATAGTGAAAATTTTAGGGAGCAGCGTGATTTAAATCAATATTAAGATCATCTTCTGGAATATGCATGGACAAACTAATGTCTATTAGGAAAAATTTGAGTATGCATGCTATTCGTTCATGGTGTCTTGGCTTAATGAAAATCCATGTGTTTGGCCTAGCTTTTGTGGGTAGCCCTTATTTTCGTAGTTAAGGCAGAGAAAAGATTGCTAAAACTGAGTGCTCTCCGGAATATAGTTCCCTCTCTTCTGTCCATATTTATACTAGAATCTCTTCCCGTGGTCGTTCCTGCTCTGTGAATTCTTTATTGTAGTGGTGGCGAGTTCTGTCCAGAGCAAGGACAAGCCCCTATTACATCTCTATTCAACAGAATGGTTAAAAAAAGGATTTTGAATTTTTTCCCACAATGTGAGAAGAACGTTATGCTTACATGTGAAACATATAATGCTCTAATACCTACAAGTCATTTTAAGTCCATCAGAATACATAATACCGTTTTAAAACTCAATAACACGGTTTGGGTCAGCCTTTGCAGATTCTGAGCTGCTCAAGAATCTCTCAAAAATCTAAGGCTAAGGCTGCACTGTCCAAAAGGAGTAGCCATTTGTCATGAATAGCTACCAAGCAATTGAAATGTGGCCTGTCTGAACTGAGATGTTACTGTGAGTATGAAATTCACACTGGATCTCAAAGACTTAGTATGAAGAAAGAATGTAGAATATCTCCTTAATAATTCTTACTGATTTTTTTATTGAAATGTTTTGAATATTTGGGGTTAAGTGAAATATATTATTAAAATTAATTTCCTCTGTTTCTTTTTACCTTTTTAATGTACCTACTAGGAAATTAGAAATTACCGATGAGGCTTGCCTTGTGTTGTGTTGGAAAGCGCTACTCTAAGGCTAACGATTGGCTTCCTTGACCTTCATTTCTTATTGGCTCTGTCTTTAGAATCCTTCTGTCACTTCTTGCCACTGAACAAGGCACATGATGGGCTGAGACACTTACAGTGGGCTTTCCATAGCAAATTCTGAATGGTTGTTGACAATCAACGTGATAGTCCTTGAGCGGTCCCTTTCGAGTACAAAGGCCAACTTCACTGACAAAGGGTATATCTGGAGATTCAATACCAGAACCCTTTAGCTTTGTAGGAGATTCCTGGTGATGTAAGAAGAAAATACATATTTTCATTTCTTCCTTTGTTTCTCAGTTGCAAATAAGCCAGAAACTTTTTGGCTGACGTGTTGAAATCTACATGTGCCTCCATATCTAAGAGGGAGGAAGAGATGTGACCTGGAATTCTTTCCTTTAACTCTTTTCTAATATAGAAACAAATCTGTAGTACACTCTACATTGCTTGGAGAAGTAATATTTGACTTTTTCTCTGTTTTGTACACATTTTATTTCCAAGTGCTGCATTGGTGATAAGATGAAAGATGGCAGGAAAAATCGAAAGCTACATAACTACTTGTTTGTGATGCACATAATTATCTCTGTAAAAAGAGCTCTGGGAATTCTGTCCTGGTTGCCAGAAAATTTCTGGTAAAAGCGAGGATTTTTTATAATGTTATCAAGTGTGTGGGGAATTGGAGTATTTATACAGATGCATAGTTTCATGGAAACACTTCATGTACTAATGTCTCAGAGAAGAGTTAATTCCCCATTTAAGGTATTTGGTACTATAGATACAGCGTTTAAAATTTTATTTGTCCTGTTAGGTTCTGCCTTCAAATTTCTGATTTAGCTTAATAACTGAAAAATAGAATTTTGAAAGAATCTTCATTCTTTCACTCATTCAGTAAACATTTATTGACCATCAGCTCTGTGAGAGACTTCATGGTAAAGGAGGTGTCTTAACCACAGCATTATTGAGTTTTGGGTCTGGATCATTCTTGTTTGGGGGGTGGGTCACTATCCTACGCATATGTTTAGCAGCATCTCTGGTGCCAGCAGAACCTCCTCCATTGACAACCAAAAATGTCAGTGCCAAATGTCCCTTGGGGAGCAAAATCATCACCCCAGTTGAGAAGCATTAATGATTATGAGAGAGAACAGATGAGAGTTGGAGGTGGGGGTGGGAGGCAAGAGAAGCGGCAGTTGGGGTGAGAGACATGAATGGATTTGAGAGAGTTTAAGGAGGTAGAATAGAGAAGTCTCTGAGACTGGTATATGTTGGGGAATGAGGAGAGGAGGAGTCAGCAACAAGTCTGGTTTGGGCAACTGGAGAGATTGTGGTGCTTTTACTGGATAAAAAAATAAAGGAGGATGAGATATGCAAGAGATGATGCATTCAGTTTCAGACATGCTGGGCTTGAGTGGGGGCATGGTGGTAGAAGTGTTCTCTAGGAAGTGGGTCCGGGGGTCAGGAGCGTAGGCGTGAAGTCAGGGCTGAGAGGAGGATTCGGGAGGCAAAGTCTTAGTAATTGACGTCAGGGCAGAGTTGTCTGCTCAGAGAAGGTCATTCACCTGTTGGAGAAAAGGATGAGTTGGATAATTAAAACGCAGTCTGATTGTTTTGTTAGAGCGTCTCAAACATTCCACCAAGGTTAAGCAGAGAGAAAACTAAAAAAACAAGTATCAAAACCACTTCAGTGTATTTTATAGTCAATTGAGAGAGTGATGGAAGAGGAGGAGGGCTGAAGAAAGAGAGAAAAAGAAAAGATGTCATTCAGACAAACAGGTAGGTGAAAGTGAAGAGGAGAAATGTTCATTCATTTAGTGTTTATTGAGTGCCATTAACCAGTACACGAGTTTAATTTCAAAGAGGCTGGGAAATTCACACATTGTTGCCACTCACTTTCTCACCCAGAAACATACAAACATGCAGAAAAACTGAAAGCATTTTACAGCAACACTCATATATTCATCATCTAAATTATACAATTACAATGTTGCTATACTTGCTTTATCACATATCTGTCCATGAAGGCATCTTATTTATTGGATATATCTTAGAGTGACATGCAGACATCAATACGTTTATCCCACCTATGTCCACATATGCATATTATGAATTGGAGTTCAGCATTTGTTTAAAGTTTTCCAATCTATTTTTTCTTATATTATTTTTAAACTCCATATCCAGTTCCCTTTATTGGAAAATGGGTAGCCCTGCATTTTGTTTTATATACCGTTTTTGTGCCTTTTGGGGATGCTAATACTGAAGACTTTTACCAACAATTACTCTAGATTAGGTTGTTGAACAGACACGTTGGCCACATTTGCCTATTTCTCTTCTGCATCCTGGCACCTAGTTTGCGGACAGGTAGGATCTCTTTTTGTTAAAAATGTTTCTGCAACTACAGGTGTGATATTCTTTCTTGCTCCAATGGAGTTAAGCTTAGGCCATGTCCCAGGCATCTTTGGGACTGCTAAATACCAAGGAATATTTTGGCAAATCTTTAATGCTTTTACCAGTCCGTGCAAGAGTAAACTGCACAGTGTTGTTTGTTATAAGAAATTTGGGATCTAAATTCATAGGTCCAAGTATCACCTTTGCTGCTCTGTGACCTTGGACAAATCTTAGTCTGAGCTTATTCGTTAATTAAAATGGGTTGAGGGTACTACCTACATCTGATACCCACACTTGTGAGTTTCAAACAAGCCTTTGCGTGTAACAGAGCTTTGTCAGCTGTGACCTGCTGCACAGCTGTCATCTATTGTTTCACGTTCAAAGGATGCCAAACAGCAGCGGTCTTCTCTCCCCTTCCCTGTCTTCCTTCCTCACTCCTTTTATCTCCAGAATTTGCAGAACAGATCCCAAAAGAAAATAGTAAGGAAACAAATAGTTCAGAATCAAAATCATCCCTTTAAAGAAAGAGCAAAAATCAAAATTCATAGTACCTCAGTACCCAAAGAAGCAGACAATTCTAATAGCCTTAGGCAAACTGTGCCCTCTGAGGAGCCCAGATTCAAGAAGAGAGCAGTCTTGTGAAGGAGGTGAAACAAAGGCTTTTCAAGTGCTCCGGAATCCCTCCGAGACTGGGTTAGTACCCTGGCAAAGCTATTAAAGTTGATTTCTCCAAACTCTTTACTCAAAAGGGCCACCTGAGGACAACTGGCCACCTGCCCTTAAGTTAGCATCTATTTTTAAGAACACAGTTTGAAAAAGGCCAGAAATTATTGCTATGTAATGCTTTTACATCAAGGACGTATATGACCAATTTTTTTATTTTGATAAAAATGTTTAAGTAGGGAGGTTTAAAATGTTGCTTCACAATGTGTGAAGGAACATATGCCAGCTGCATTTAAATTGCATCATACAACATGTAGTATTTTAGGCTCCTTTGGGCTTACTTTAAAAATACTAACCTGCTGGATAGCACTTCTGTATTTTCAGAGTGGTTAACAGTGAACTTCTAACTTAAATACTTGTAACGTTATTGATTAATGCCACTTTAATCTTATTTTTATTTATAGTTTGGAGCTTCTTTAGATACCAATGATGTTTAAAAATGCTTTCTTAATATAGGTAACTAAATTTCCTAAGTAATTAAAATTGTGACAAGATTTACAAGAAGGAAAAATTTTATATTAATAATGAAGCCAGAAAGTTAAGAAATTCCGTTACTGTAAACTGCTGCAAACTTTTATAATAAAGGCAAGGACAGTTTGCCTTGAAGGGTTTGCTTGGGAAAGCGGTGGTGAACAGCATAACATCTGATTTCGTGAGTTGTGCCGCCAAGGGTGTTTCTTTTTTGTCTTTTTCTTTTTTATGGGCAGCAACAATAGGAACATGTTTAATATTGATGAGTTTGACCTCCTGGGAGTTTGGCATATGCACCCTTTTTGAATACAAATGCTGTTTGATTTATATGGTGAACACATAGAATTTTGGAGATTAGCATTTTAATCAACTCTAATCTCTTAGCATTTTCTGATTCCCCCTCCTCGCCGTTTTGTCAAACAAAGTTTGAAAAATGAACTTTTGAAATGACAGCTAGTGTTGTCTCATCGAGATGCAAGGTCTGCATGAGACATAAAAGCAGCACTATATGTGGTAACCTTGCCTAAACCATATGCTGAAGCACATTAACAGTGTTCAAGATGATCAATTATTAAGGAAAAGCCATTCATTCCACAAATATTTATTGAAGGACCATGCTTCTGCATGGGGTGGGGGTGGGGTGTGTATATGGCCCTGATATTACAGCACCTCTAAAGTGGGACTTGGCTTCAGTTTTTCCCCGTTTAAACTTTTCTTTTTCATTTAACTATTCTCGTGGCAGGTCCCTGAGCATTGAAGTTTGGTGTGCATCTTCCAGCTGACCAGCTCTTCAGCCGGTAACAATGCATTCGATTCGCACGGTGGAGATTAAAGTTCCCAAGATAGAGGAAACATTTTTCGCGCCCGCGTTCAGCCGGGAGGCGAGCTGGGGCCGAGGGGGCGGCGGCGGCCAGCGGGGAGCCGGGCCCGGGCTGCGTCCCGCGCTGCCATTGGCGGGCGCCGCGCGCCGCACTGAGCATGTTCGCGCCCCGCCAGCCCCGGGCCGCAGCGCATTATGCAAAGCGGAGGCAGATGCGCGCGGGGCCGGCAGGGCGCGCGGCGGCCTCCTCTCTCAGCGGCTCGCCCCGCCGCCTGACTTGCCTGGGAGGCTCCCCTCGCCCGGGCCGGGGGCCGAGGAGGGCCGTGATGGCCTGACTGCTCGAGGCGCAGCGGCAGCGCAGCAGCGGGAGTACAACATGGGGAACCAGGATGGGAAGCTGAAGAGGAGCGCAGGTGATGCCTTGCACGAAGGCGGCGGCGGCGCCGAGGATGCTGTTGGGCCCAGAGATGTGGAAGCCACAAAGAAGGGGAGCGGGGGCAAGAAGGCGCTGGGCAAGCACGGCAAAGGGGGAGGGGGCGGCGGCGGCGGTGGCGGTGGCGGCGGCGGCGGGGAGCCGGGCAAGAAGAAGAGCAAGTCGGACTCCAGAGCCTCGGTGTTTTCCAACCTGCGGATCAGGAAGAACCTGTCCAAGGGAAAAGGCGCCGGCGGCTCCCGCGAGGATGTGCTGGACGTCCAGGCCCTGCAGACCGGGGAGCTGGACAGCGCTCACTCCCTGGCCACCAAGACCCCGGACCTCAGCCTCTCGGCGGATGAGACAGGCCTGTCGGATACCGAGTGTGCCGACCCTTTTGAGGTGACCCGTCCAGGTGGCCCGGGGCCAGCCGAGGCTGGGGCCGGGGGCCGGGCGGTCGCTGGGGATTTGGAAGCTGCGGCAGGGGCGCAGGATGGACAAAGGACCAGTTCAGGCTCGGACACGGATATCTATAGCTTTCACTCGGCTACCGAACAGGAGGATTTGCTCTCAGACATCCAGCAGGCGATCCGCCTGCAGCAGCAGCAGCAGCTCCAGCAGCAGCTGCAGCTCCAGGGCTCCGAGGAGCCTGCAGCGCCCCCCACCGCCGCCTCCCCCCAGCCTGGGGCCTTCTTGGGCCTGGACCAGTTCCTGCTGGGGCCGAGCAGCGCAGCCGGGGAGGCCCCAGGCAGTCCAGACACGGAGCAGGCGCTGTCCGCGCTCTCCGACCTGCCCGAGAGCCTGGCTGCCGAGCCCCCGCTGCCCGAGCAGCCGCAGCCCCCCGGCGCCCACGGAGCCTCGGAGGCGCCCGGCCTGCCGGCGGCCCAGCCCGCGACCGCAGACTCGCCCTCGTCCACCGCCTTCCCCTTCCCCGAGTCCGTACCTGGCGAGGGCGCTGCCGGAGCCCCTGTGCGCGGGGCTGGGGACACGGATGAGGACGGCGAGGAGGATGCTTTTGAGGATGCCCCCCGAGGCTCTCCGGGGGAAGAGTGGGGCCTGGAGCGGGGAGAGGCCCCGCAGAGGCTGGGGGCAGAGCCCGAGGATGGGGCGCGAGGGCCCGGCGCCCCCGCGGCCGCCTCCCTGCCCGGCAGCCCCGCACCCAGCCCGCGCTGCTTCAAGCCCTACCCGCTCATCACCCCCTGCTACATCAAGACCACCACCCGGCAGCTCAGCTCGCCCAACCACTCTCCGAACCAGTCCCCCAGCCAGAGCCCCAGGATGAAGAGGCGGCTGGAGTCCTCCCTGAGCCGGGGGCCCCGAGCTGCCCTCGCCTCCGCGGCCGCCCCGGCCAAGAAGCAGCGGGCGGACGGCGGCCTCGCCGGCGGCCTGAGCCGCTCGGCCGACTGGACGGAGGAGCTGGGCGCCCGCGCGCCGCGGCCCGGGGGCTCGGCGCACCTGCTGGAGCGCGCGGCCGGACCCCCCAGCGGCGGAGGGGCGCCCCCCGCGCGAGCCCAGGCGCCCGCCGACGGCTTCCAGAACGTGTTCACAGGTGAGCGCGCCCTGCCGCCGGCCTCGGGGCGCCCGGCGCCTGCCCGTCGGGGCCTTGCCCTGCCACCTGCCCCGGCTCTGAGAGCCGGGAACTGCCTGGCGTGTCCCTTTTTCCCGGGGAGTCCTTTTACGTCCTGCTCAGCCGCTTACCCGCTTAGTGAAATTTCGATTTTCTTAGAAGGTCTTAAAGGGAACAACCTAGTTGTGTCTGTCCTACGTCATCTCTAGAAAGGGCTGCTCTGTCCATTTCTCCAGGGTATCTACAGTTCTCTACGTCTAGTGTCATGCCGGGCACATAAACTCCTTTTCTGCATTGTTAGCTAAGCCATCATTCTTTTTCTTCCTCATCCTCACAGCATTAAAAAGAACAAAATTGTTCATGGCCCTTTGACAAGGGTGAGTGTTGGAGAAACAGGTCATTCTAGTACCATCCAAAGGTGATCCCTGACTGTCCGTATCTTTGAGTACGTGTGTATATGTGGTACGTAGTTTCTATCATGCAGCCGTCTGGGTAGACCACTTAGTCAAGTTAAGTGGTCACTCCTGTTTGCTGATGCAACTAGATCTGATACATGCTTGTAGAAGATTAAAAAATAAATAGAGTATTAGGGATAAGTTTTACTTGGTTTCATGGTCCAATCAAAGAAGGTATAACTTGGAGATAGTGAAGGTGAGAAGGCCAAAGGCACACGTGGTCCAGATTGGTACCTCTCCTTAGCATTTGTTATAGACTCTGATAGGCACCCTAAGGCTGGACTGAAGGGTCAGTTTACTGTGGTAAAGGTCAAGTGGTGTGATGAGTTCGTCCTTTCTTACAGGCTTATGGGTGGCAAGTCCTTACCTTCAGCACCCAATGGTAGAGGGTGGCTACGTTTATGTTTATTAACCCTGGCTCTTCATTACGAAATGAAATACTGAGTAGGAATTCAAGGAGTAGGAAAAAATGAAAATTCATGCAGGTGCTGGTAGGTTTGTGATGAATGTTTCAATGATTAAACATTTCAAATGTAATTTGAAAAGCTGAACATCTTACGTCCTATTACTTTAATAAATAGGCTATCTATAAAACATTATTTAGATGATATTTATCGGTCAGTGTGGCTACTGCTTGGTTGGCCAAATGCTGTTAATGTTGTGGTCGTGACTTGTTTGACCACATTTTTATTTTCACCTATGGCCTGTCTTTTACATTTATAGATTCCTTTTTTTTTCTTTTGAGGAAGATTAGCTCTGAGCTAACATCTGCTGCCAATCCTCTTTTTTGCTGAGGAAGACTTGCCCTGAGGTAACATCCGTGCCCATCTTCCTCTATCTTATATAGGGGATGGCTACCACAGCATGGTGTGCCAAGCGGTGCCATGTCCACATCCGGGATCCGAACCCGGAAACCCCAGGCTGCCAGAGCAGAATGTGCATACTTAACTGCTGTGCCACTGGGCCGGCCCCACATTTATGGATTCTTATACTTAAGAGTAGCCTCTTGGGGCCAGCCCCATGGCCGAGTGGTTAAGTTAGTCAGCTCTGCTTCAGCGGCCCAGTGTTTCGCCTGTTCCAGTCCTGGGCGTGGACATGGCACCGCTCATCAGGTCATACTGAGGGAGCATCCCACATAGCACAACCAGTGGCACTTACAACTAGAATAAAAAAAAAAACAACAAGAGTAGCCTCTTCTAGTCATGTTACATACTTGGCGCTCTCTCTTCTTTGCTTCTTTTCCTTTCTTTCCTTTATCGAGTAGGTTAAGTTGAAAGGAATGTTTATCATCTAATACCCATTAGATAAATTGTAAAAAAACAAAAAACAACCTAAAAACCCCCGAAAGACCATTTTTTGAAGGAGGAAGATTGGAAAGTTCTTGAGTTAATTTTTGTGAATTTAATGTTGGTGAGAAATCATGTATTTCCTCTTTCGCTAGGTAACATTCATTTATATATTAATTTTCCAAAAATGAAAATGTCACCATAATTAAGACTGTCCTTCATTAATATTAATGGTTGCTCATCCTAGTAGCATTGGACTTTGGAAATATATTCATTTCCTTCATTTAACAAATACGTGTATACATGCCTACGTACATCGTACATTCTTCCAGACAGGATGGGAGGTGGTAGGAGATCCAAGCATCAGTCAGTCATGGTTCTTCCTTTCCAAGGCTCACTGACTGCCTGCGCAGGGACGGAGATGCAGCACGGTGCTCTGGGAGCGTCGAGGGTGCGGGGACTTTGCCCCCTTGGCAGGGGGTGGGGGAGGAGGCCTCCGTAGGAGGATTGATAGTCCTGAATACCGTAGGACTCTAAAAAGGTCCAAGGTCAAAGTGTATTCTTGGACGTTGCATTACATTTTAATTTGCTTAAGTACTATTTCCAGTGGGAAATTTGGGACTCTTACAGGAGTCGTCTTCAGGAAGGACCTGGATCCTGTTGACTGCCCCAGGCAGAATCTTTTGCTGTGCAGAGTAAAAGTATAGAGCTAGTGGTTTTAATGTGGACATCACCTACTTTGTATTTGATGGTTGGGTGTCGTTGGATGTTGGGTGACCAGTAGATATTTGTGTAGCAGTTTCCATGTATTTATCTCACCCACTCCCTTTTTTTTCCAAAAAAAAAAAAAAAAAAAAGAATTGGTAAATTGAATCTAACCCTGTAACTGGTGGGGAAATGGAGGTAAATAGAGAGATGAAATAACTTCTCAAGGTCACCCTGTGATTCACTCAGAGCAGAGCCAGAAATAGAAGCTGAGTCTACTGATTCAGGTCTGACTGTCCTTGCTTATTACTCACTTTGGGTGTTCAACACTGTAAGACGACCTACAGAGTAAAGACTGTTTTTAAGAGATATTATAAAATTTAAGGGCTTCACGTATGAGATTTCCAGTTTCTGTTTTTGATAAGGTGAGTTCCTTTCATTGTTGGACATCCGACCTGCTGTGGGCTGGATGAGAGGTGCACATTGGTCAGAGACAACCAGATTTTCTCAAGGCAGCTCTCGTGGAAACCACCGTTCTTACGGTATAAGAGTGAATCCAGATGGACACAGGCCCCAGTTTCTCAGCTGTTGTCTGTTTTCTTGTCCTCCGGCATCACATTTGGTTCTTTACCGTCCTCTACTAATTTATGGGTGTCTTGGAAATTACCAGAGACTTGGGGAGCACTAGTATTGTCCTTAGGGAAATTTTTTCACTTTAAAAAAATTGTTTTTGCTGTGTCTTTGGATCAGTTAATTGCCAGCTGCCTTTGAAGCAGGTGATCATTATATCTATAAGCTTCCATAAACATCTTTTATTTTTAAACCATAGAATGAGGGTTGCCAGCTCTGCAGGAAGGAACAGATGTTTTTCTCCTTTTACCGCCTTCCAAAAGTAGGGAGAAAATTCGAGTAAAGAGATCTCTCCATGGCATATGTTTGTGTTTGTTTGTTAGATATAAAAACATTTGGCAATGATGGACGCTGAAACTTTATCTCGTTTTAGCTGTTAAGGAACTGATGCTGTCTTAGGCCATGACACTGAAATATTTCACAGTTGATTTATTTGAAATACATCTTTTTTGGTGTTTACTAGAAAAAAATGGCTCCTGAAATTTGAGAGGTTCTTCTAGCAGAAACTTGTTAATAGAGTTTTGCAGTCAATTAAAGTTTAGACATGTAAAATGTTAAATTTGTGTTGCTAAATCACATTTGATAGGAATCTTTCCAAAGTCAGTTATGTGCTTATCTGTCTTTTTTAAAACAGAAAGTTTAATCTGTTTTACGTGGCTTAATGCTGTTTTCAGCTGCATCATTGTTCCGTCCTGTGAAAGCACTGGTGATGCTCTCCACCGCTCCTGAAGTGTGTAGGCCAGCGGCTCCAGGCTGCTGTTTCTGAGTGATTTTATCTGTGTAGTTTTCTTGACTCTTTCCTTCCTGTCAGCTGTTTATTCTTAGAGCTGTTTTTAGTCTCTCCTCCCCCTCCCATGGCTTCTATTTTGATTTTTCTGATCAATTCGTTATTGGCTTGTAAATCCTGTGATTATGATGTTAGCTATATTTATTGCACTTCTGCTAAAGGCCAGACTCTGGGTTGGTGCACTGCATAATTATCTTTAATCCTTACAACAGTCTGAAGTGTGGCTGCTCATCCTCATTTTCCCCATGAGCACGCTGGACCTCGGGCAAGTGAAGTCGCTTGCCTAAGGGCCTTAAGCTGGTAAATGGCCCATCTAGGAGATGTCCTTGGAAAGCCAAGTCTGTTGTTAAATGTGTGTAAAGTGACGCGAGGGCATCAGTGAGCTTTTGGAGGACTAGCTAATTAATAAAGGGCGTGGACTTTAGAATTTGGATTGTGTACTTCTCATTTTGACTTTTCTAAAGGTAGTCTTGATTTTTATATCCATAGAAGGACCCACTCTGGGAGTATAGATTTTTTTCATATACTTTGTTAAATTACTAGACTGTGAATTTTTTAAGGCCAGGAGCAGTCTCATTTCTAGCCCTAGCATCCGACAGAGTGTAGCTGTCTAGTTATTGTCCAATAAATGAATGAGGGTTGGGAACATAATGCATCAGTCTTACTATAACACAAAGAGGTTTTATGAGAATGCTGTCTTTTTCCCAGTATCTTGCCTTGCTGTGTTCCGTGTATCAGTAGAATTTGGCAACGTAAGCTGGGATGGGAGCACTGTTCATAAATCATTTTAGTTTGGCTTGAAAGATGCTTCCTCATGGTTTCTCTAAGACTGTGGTTTGGGTAGAAGTCAAGTGCCTGGGAGCTTCAGTGATGGGATTTAATGACTGCTCTAATGAGCTGAGGACTGGCCTCGTTTTTAGTGCATTTAGGCATTTGGATATAGGCCATGTGTATTTGAAATTGGACAGGTGCTTTTAGAACTGTTCCCTTCTGGTTCTGTTAAGAAGGTGCTGAACATATACCATTGGGTGATGGGAGCAGCAGAGTTCTAACTAGTACTGTTCTAGGTAAGTTTGCATCCTGGCTTTGCTATTTAGTTAATGACATATGCATGAAGGTGGAGGAGTAATTTCAGATTCATAATGGTAAGATGAAATGAAACAGTGTATGTAAGGCCCCTGTCGCTCTCCTTGGTACAGGAGAGGCACACAGTTGGTGCTATCTGCTTTCCTGTCCTGGTTTATTGCCTCATAGACTTTCTTGTTCAAAGTCGTCCAAACCAAATTTGTTAAGATAGAACAAAATAACTCTGAAACTGTATACAAAAACTTGACAGGATGTTATCAGATGCTAGGTGAAAATCAATATTTCTAGTCATTAGTTTTTTACAAATTGTTTACTTTATACATCAGGTGGTTTTCTTTTTTGCATTTTCTATGATGGTAGCATTTTTGTCACTTTATCAGAAATTTTGGTTTTGGGGGTTTGGATAAAGAAAGCATGTGATGGAGGTGTGGCTGTGATGAGGGGGAGGTGCCGAGTTTCGAAGGAGGGTGGGGACGAGGCAGCAGGCTGACGCCCCCAGTGTTGATGTTCTGCACAGCATCTGGCTACAGCTGCCTGACTTTGCAGTCTTAACCTCCCACGATTTCCTTCATAAACTCCCTACTTTAGACAAGTTAATCTGCTTGCTGTTCTAAGAACATGCATTTCATTTTCTCGACTTTGTGCCTCTGTCTTACAGTTTTTACCCCCTTGGAACACGCTGTCTCTCTTGATTTAGCATCTGAAAAGGGCCCTTTAAATTCCCACTTCTGGTTTTGTCTCTACCAGCTAGACCTGACTGGCGGTCATCCCGATTTCTCTGCCCTTACTGTCTCTATCATATTTATATACTTCTTGGATTTATGGATTCTTTCAGTCTCCTCTCTCACCTCCCTCTGCCTTTCCTTCCTCGTTGTCTGCTCTCCTGATTCTGTCCGTCATTCTCTCTTCTGTCAGTCCATCCACAGACGTCTATTTCATGCCTGCTATGTGCCTGTCAATGTGACAGGCACTGAACAGACTGAGGTCTTTATGACTACTTGTTTACCTTTTTTTAAAGAGGCAAGTTGGGTATCTAGGCTTCCTATTGGTAGCTAAAACTTCCTGTTGAATTTAAGCTGGAAAATTACTAACCTTTTTGAGTATTTGAAGTGAATTATTTTCATTGAGGATTGAATCAGTGTGGAGCTAGAATGCTTCTTTCATAGAACTTGTGGTGAGAGAACATCTGTCCCTGTTTTTGTGAGTTGGTTTTAAAATAGCAATGATAATACAGTAACTCTAAGCTTCCAAATATAAATTTTATTGATAATGAAAGAAAAGGGAACTAGAGAAAATTTTATTACTCTGTTCATTTCTGCTTTTGCATTATAAGTACTAACCTGATGTTAATGAAATTTAGCAGTAAGGGGCCATTTGGATGAAATAACTACTGCCTCATGGCTTGATAGTTATTCGACATAATTTTAGTGATTGAAAGCTTTGTAAGGCTTTTTTTACATTAAAAGTGTAAATATATGGCAAATATGACTTCTTATCAATTTGAAATGGTAGTTAGTAAGGCAAGGTATTAAAATTATAAGGACAAATAATAACTGCTGCTACAAGAGGATGGTAATCACGCTGAAGAGTCGTTATCCTTTGACAGCTGCTCCACTCTGGGTGACAGAGGGAGAAGAATTTGTGTCTTCCTCCTTCCCCACGATGTACTTGGAAGTGTTGATTAGATGGCAAAATTACTGGCATTTTTCTGCGATCCAGTCAGTCTCCATTGCACCCTGGACCCACTGGAAGCTTTGTTATCTGTTAGGCCAGAGCTGCAATGGGCTGAAAATAGTCCTTTTGTTTTTCAGGGGGAATGGCATAATTTCTTGAGAAAATTTAGAGGCTTAATTCAGAGGCCTCTACTGTGTTTTTAATGCTTAGAAATGCTTAAACGCTGCTCAGTTGGGTCTCTCTCTATACTTCAAGGAGAAGGGTTCTTTGTTGTAGTACTCCGTGATATAGTGGACATGCATGGAAAGTAATCCTCTGTCATTTAAGTGGTTTTACTCACACAGAAGGGGAAGGAATGATGTGTATGAGGAAGCCCGTAGCAGCGCTATGGCAATGGTGCAGGCCAAGAAGTCTTTCAGTCAGCCTCCCCTTGTAAGTAACCCATTGATCTCCTGTTGGCGGAGTCAGTAATGTCTTACCTCTTCTTGGTACCCTGCTTTTGAAACCAGCAAACAGCCATTGATGATTAAGTATCTAGGTACTAAAGGTTTTTCCTTTTTGCAATTACTGATTATAGTTTTTAGCTGTTTAACCCACCCATTGTTAACTGTACTGTTTAGGAAATATGCCAGCTGACTCCCACTAGGCTCCTATACATAACATGTCCCAGGAGCCTGGGTCACCATGGTAATGCGTGTGTGAGCTGTTTTTCAGGAATTAGAACTCCTTGTCCACTTCAGGCCGGTTGAGACCACCAACTCATCAACTGGGCCCGCACAGATATCTGATAGACGACCTTTTGACGTCAAGAGGCTAAAAACTCCACCCTCAGATCATGTTGACGCCGCCATTTTGTGAACATGGGTCCTATGAAGAGGCGTGGGGTCTGACTACGCTTGCGCAGATCGCAGTTACCTCACCTCTCCTCACCTCCAATCACCTACCTCCACATTTCAGAC
The DNA here is from genome assembly GCF_037783145.1 of Equus przewalskii. Lineage (NCBI taxonomy): Eukaryota > Metazoa > Chordata > Mammalia > Perissodactyla > Equidae > Equus > Equus przewalskii. The sequence goes on along the minus strand of NC_091861.1, from coordinate 4,495,703 downwards.
CACCTTGCCTCCATCCCATAAATACCCCTGAGTCCCTATTTTCAGGGGAAGCGAATTTGAGGCTCGTGTTCTCGCTTCCTCACGTGGCTGCCTTGTGAGTAACCCTCTCTCTGCTGCAATCTCGGCGTCTCGGTTTTTGGCTCTCTGGGCGGTGGACAAAAACGGACCTGGTTCAGTAACACTTTCTCAGGTTGCAAAGGTGAAGGCGGTCTTGCTGGGAAGCTGCTTCCTCTGAGTCTCATCCACCCCTGCGATCCTGCAGAAGCGACGCTTCCAGCAGTTACCTTTCCTCCTGAGAGCGATGTTCTGCATATTTAGAGCTTTTCTTTATCGTTAGAGCTGAAGAAAATCCCTGTGCTGGAGGATCCATTTATACCATGGGCTAAAGATGCTTCGGTATCTGTAACAGCTGGTGGTGAGAGCAGTGATGTTTTGACCTTGATAGTTTTGATCCATTGTTAACTGATGCTAAAGGAGGTTTGGACTGGTTGGACTGCTGTCATCTGATGTGAACTCGAGACCTTGTGTTTTTGGACACGAGGGTAGTGATAGTGTGTAGCGGCTGGTTGACTTGTTTCATGGAAATAGAGGAAAAGGAGAGCTGGGATGTACGAGGTATGCCCCAAGGATTCCGAGGATGTGGAGTCTTTATAATATAGCGGGCAAGTCCTTGTGGATTCGTTCTCTACCATAGAAATCATCTCCTATTCTTGGATGGATTATAGGCTTTGCATTTTTCCTTTTAACCTTCTCAATAAAGGTAGTACTGTTAGCTCTCATATTTCAGTGTATGTTAATATATTGATTTTTATTGTGTTTAAAATTTTCTCTACTATTATATGTGCTTACTCAAGTAATTTTTATGAGTCTGTGGTATTTCATTGACAAGTTTGCATTGGTATTAAAAATTTCTTAGAGACTAGAAGGATAAAAGGTTTGAGAACTCCTAGATTTTTACTTTTTTAACAAGTTTTATTGGCTTTAAACAAGGGCAGTTTGTTAAGCCCATTAAGAAGCAAACGGACTAGAATAGAACTATTTCAGGATCCCAGATGAATGCATTTGAATACTAGGTGGAAAGTTTTGTAAGTAATGAGTCTCTTCATTAACATGCAAGTCTTATCTTTTAAAAGAGTGGTAAAAACGACTGGATAACAATAGAGATAATGGTTTAGAACTCATTTTGTAACCTATATTTGCCAGGTAGATAATTGGCCTCCCTTGCCCTCCCCCACACTTGTAAAGCTGTGGACAGCCCTTGCCTGTGAGGAGAGGTCAGGTATGTGAATCCTCCGTGGGGGGTGTCACATTTTGCAGCTACCCGAGATGTAAGGTAAGATATTATCTTCCTGTCCTCGCAGTGCTATTTTGGTTAAATGGCTTTGAGGGTGTAAAATGTGTAGATAGTGTCTTGGCAGTTTACTTCAGGATACAGATTTTGATCTGTCTCTATTCTGTTTTTAGAAAAATCCAGAAGTGTGTTGCCTCATTGGACCCAGTACATTATGGGTGGGCATCTAAGACTGAACAAGAACAGCAGTGATTTCAGTGGAGAGACATTTGTCTGGGCTGAAAATGTGATGTAAATGGAAAAGTGGTCCTGGAAGCCTTTCGTCTCTGACTTGGATTATTTCTCTAAGGAGCCTCATTTGTCTCTAAATTCACAGATCATTTTCACTCCATCTGCTTTGGGAAGATAAAAGCTGGGCGTGTGCCTTAGATTTAGCTTTAGGCCAAACCCCTAAGGTTGAGCCACCAGTTTCCTTTTGTATGTACCTCTTGGCATCATTACCAACTAAAGTTACCAATAGACTCCTGGGCTGTCTCTCCAGCTCCTCTCTGCCTCTCCGACCCCCACCCCCCCACCCCCGTCTCTCTCTCTGTCTTTCTGTCTCTCTCTCTCTGTCTCTGTCTCTCTCTGGCATCAGGCACATCCTACTTAGCTGTGGCAGGTCTAGGAGGCTCGCTGTGTCCACAACTGTACTTGTTATTTGTCCCACCTTCTAAACACTCCCCCAGGGTTTTCCAATCAAGGCATTGCTGTCCAGCCTTGACATAGTCCTTGATTCTTCCGTCCTTCTCATACTTGAACTTGACATCAGTTAGTCTTGCCATTTTCTCTATGCTTAAATGTCTCTTTAAGGAGTCTTGTAGTTTCTGTTCCCATTGCCTCTACACTTGCTGGGGCAGATCAGCCCACACTGAGATCCTGAACGTTCTCCCTGCCCTCAATCTGGCTCTTCTCCAGTAATTCTCCACAAGGCAAGAGAGTAAACTAAAATACGAAGGTGAACTGGCCAGTCCCAGTTTAGAAACATTTCAGTGATTCCAATAAAGGCTAAAGTCTGTGTTCATATATGTATGTATATAATATGTAGACTGTATATATTTATATGTAGTATATAGGCTAAAGTTTTAATTCTTCTCTATATTTCTCTCTAAATACATTTATAATATATATACTTTTCTGTATTAGTAGCTAATGCTATGCACTTCTGTCCCCTCCATGTTGCTCAGTCTCTGTCTCTCATCCTGTCCTGAATGCTCAGTCCTTAGATGGCTCATGTTCTCCCTAGTAGTTTTAGGAACAGTGGACACTCTCTGTTCCTGGTCTTTAGGAAGAAACGTGCGTGTACTCACATCCCTCACTGTATGGCACACGCCCACCTTAGTCCATGCAGAACTCTCCGTTTTGTCCTTGTATTTTCATTTCCTGTTCTGGCCCCCTTTGTGGACAGAGGGAACTGCTTTTATGTGATTGCTTGATATCCTGAAAATTGTATGTGGTTTTGTGAAGTATGTAGTATTCCTATGTATGTTTAATTTAAGTTTATACAAACATTCTGAGTTGTAGAGTTCATTCTATTGGTTTTTTTTTTTTAAAACTCAGGAGCCTTTAGGAGAAAAATCTACAGATTTTTCTGGGTGAGTATCTGCCAAGTTCATTGCTTCTTACCGCTTTATGATATTCCAGAATGAGAGTTCTGTGAGATTGTACACTCCAGGGGGCACCAGTCACCTTTATTGTGTGTGAATAATGTCCCCTAGAATGTATAGCTCGGTGGCCGTGGACATTCCTCGTGTTTCATTTAAGCATTTGCACGGGGCTGAGCATCTGGATTCCTGTTCTTCTCTGCCACCACATCGTCCTGATGGCTGTTCTGGTATGGGATCCTGTATGAGAATTTTTCCGGGATGCGTTTTCAGTAGTGAGGTTGCTGGGTCATAAAATAAAGATTTACTGACTTTGTCTAGGTACTGCTAGAGTAGTTTCCAGACTGTTTCCCCCAGTTTATACTCCATCAGCACAGCAATTTGTATTAATGTAATTTTTGAAGTTTTACCAATGCAGTGAGGGAAGGTGGTAACTCATTGTTTTACTGTTTGCTTTACATCTGTCTGGTGGACAGTGCCTCTGAGAAAACCTTGTGTATTTTTAGCCATGTGGGTTACCCTTCTGTGAATTGCCTGTTCACATCCGTTTACCTTTTTCGATAAGGTTTCCTGATTTTTCTTGTTTATTCATATGAGTTCTTTGTATATTCTTGATGTGATACTATTACCAATGTTAGGGATGTCATGGATTGTCACTAAGCCGCCTCCTTAGGCTAACATGAAAGTGACGTTTCTGAGTCCCTTGAAGGTTGTGTGTCAGATGTGGTGTAGATTTGATGAGTTTGCGTCAGATTTGGAAGACCTATAATGAGGCCTAGGACTGACTCACGTCACTTGTACTTGCAGGCACAGCTGAGGAGCTACCCGCTTCTTCTGGGGCAGCGTTAGCAGAGGTCTAGTGTCTGGGTGCCAGTGTCACTGAGACCAGCGTAGGGCGTCCCTGCAGCTGGTGTGGCTGGCAGCAGGCAGTGCGGTTCTGGTCCTGGCAGCAGAGGTGGCATCCAGCCGCAAGGCCTCCTGATTCTGGAGCAGCAGTGTGCTCTGGGAGCGGGACCTTAGATCAGAGGAGAGGCAGCCACCTCTAGTGGCCTGGTTCTGAGTTGTGGCTTGGTGAGTAGTTTCTAGAAGAAGGCTAGAATCTTTTCCTTCAGCCCTTCCAAGATTCTGTAAAATAACTAATGCCCTATAGTAAGTATCTCCCTACTGAAACTGTTTGGAGTGGATTCGGTTCTGTGTAATCATTGAAATCTTACCGTATAGAATCAATTTTAGGTATTATCAGTATTTTCCCCTAATAGTCCATCCCTCTTAAATTTGTTGTGCCATTGAACAGAAATACTTAATTTTGATATCATCAAGTCTACTTTTCACCTATAGTTTGTGCTATTTTCTTCTCATTTAAGACATTCCTTCTCACTCCAGGTTACAAGCCTTCTGTCCTGTGTGGTCTTCTCTTAGCTGTAACCTTCACCCTCCATAGTTAAGCCTCTGATCCATTTAGTCCTCCTCAGTGTTGGGTGTGATGTAAGGATTTGGGTTTATTTTCCTCTACGGGCAAGCCGGTGTTTTTAACGTCTTCTACTAAATAGTTTTTGCTCACTGATTTTTTGATACCACCTTAATATCATTCCCATTAGAGATAAGTCTGTTTCTGGGGTCTGTTCTTTTCCTTTGATGTGTATTTTCTGTCTTCAGTCACTATCATACAGTTCTTATAAATGTAGCTTTGGACTATATCTAATTACCTAGAAGAGAAATATCCCCTTTTTCACAGTTGACTTAGCTCTTGGTGGACCTTGTTGTCTTCCATATAAAATTAAAGTAAATTTTTGAGTTTCTTAAAGAGTCCTGATGGTGTTTGTTTGGGATTTTATTAAATTTGTAGATTAAATTGAGGATTATTGTCACTTTCATAATATCATCCAGGACTGTGAAAGATGTCTTTGCTTATTCAGATCATCTTTTATGTCCTTTTAATAGAATTATAGACTTTTCTCCACAGAGAGTTCGTATTTTCTTTCCTGAGCTCGTTTCTGGATGCTTCATATGTTTTATTGATACTGGGAATGGTATCTTACTTTTGTATTATTTCTCATTATTGTTGGGGTAAAGAAATGTTTTCACTGTCTTTCAGTTGCATTGTATGATTTCCCTTATGAATATTTTTTAAACCTAAAGGTTAGTTAGTATAACTATATAAATCTATAGTTTATAGTTAAGATTTTGTCACCAACTTTGATGTGTGGGTTTTCCCCCACAACACCCACCAATTCTCTGCGACACCACAATTCCACTCAGTTCTGACACTACCTACCTAGAGATAGCTTCAGATCCCGCAGGTTAAGGGCTCAGTCCTATAAGACCACCCCCCTTCAGATGGCAATCAAAAGTCTAGGCTGTCACCTGGGCTTCTGACCAACTGACTGTAGATTCTGTCGGCCTCCTTCTTAGGTTCCATTAATTTGCTAGAGCGGCTCACAGAACTCAGAGAAACATTTTACTTACTAAATTAGCAGTTTGTTATGAAAGGATATAACTCAGGAACAGCCAGATGAAGAGATGCATAGGGTAAGGTATGGGGAAGGGGCTCCCATACTCTCTGAGTGCCACTCTCCCTGAATCTCTGTGTGTTCACCAACCCGGAACGTCTCCAAACCCCCTCCTTTTGGTTTTTTGGAGACTTCATTACATAGGCATGATTGACTAAATCATTGACGATAATTGAACTCAATCTCCAGCTCCTCTCCCCTCCCTGGAGATCTGGGGGCTGGGACTGAAGTTCCAACCCTCCAATCACATGGCTGGTTCCCCTGGCAACCAGCCCCCAACCTTAGGTGCTTCCAAAAGTCACCTCAGTAACATACACTCAGGTGTGGTTGAAAGGGGGTTGTTATGAATATCAAGACAACTTTATCGCTGTTATCACTTAGGAAATTCCAAGTTTTAGGAGCGCTGTGCCAGAAACTGGACAAAGACCAAATACATACTTCTTATTATAAATCACAATATCACAATTGTCATATGGGATTTTAAAAGCAGTCTTTATTTTTTTACAGCAAAATTAATTGAGGCATAATCATAGAACATAGTATACATTGTGTGGATTCTTTTGAAATTATCGTGGCTTTCTTGTTGGCATTGTATATGATAAGTAATTTTTGTGAATCCATGCTCTCTTTGGGGAGCTATAATCCTAAAATCCAGAAACATTATTAACAGTTCAATTTAGTAGGTTGTGTTTAACACTCAACGTTAATAAAAATCTCTAATTGTTTAAAGTACTTAAAAAGCATTGTTTAAACAAATGTATAATATTTTTTATCCAATCAGAAAATCACCCATCCCTTGGTTTCCATGGCATTCTTCTCCCTGCTTTGCCTTCTCCATTTTGGGCTGGCTTTTAAACACCTCCGTCTGGTCCTCCCCTTCCACCTGACCCTTGCTGACTAAATGCTGCTTTCCAAACCCAGGCTTCGTAGTGGGTCCATCTTAACGCCCACCCTCGGGAGTCTTTTCCTTGTGTGTCAGTGACTCCAAATTCAAATTTCTGGCTCAGATCTCTTTTGAATTCCAAATGCAAATTTCTTATTGCCTTTAAAAAAATCTTCATATGGATATGGGAGTAGATCCAACCTGAACTTCTCTTTCCTCCACACCAGCCAGCTCCCTTATTTATTGCCTGCCCTGGTGGATGGTAATAGCATCCGGCCCAACCCTTTACCCAGTTTCTTAAGCCAAAAATCTGGGAGTTGTGCAGGTTAGCTAAATTCCTCATACTTTCTCCTCCTCATATCCAGCCAGTCACCAAATACTATTAAAATATACTTCCAAAAATTTTTTAAAATACTCCTCTCCTTTCTAGGAGGATTTATTTATTAATTTATTTTTGCTGAGGAAGATTTGCCCTGAGCTGACATCTGTGGCCAGTTTCCCTCTATGTTGTTTGTGGGATGCCACCACAGCATGGCTGATAAGTGGCATAGGTCTGTGCCTGGGATTCGAACCCGTGAATCTGGGCTTCGGAAGTGGAGCACACTGAACTTAACAGCTATGCCACCAGGCTGGCACCTCCAGGAGAATATTTCATGCTCTTCTCAGAATTATTCAGTGGCTCCCCATTGACTACTGGGACAAATTTTAAACCTGGGATCTCTATTTAAGCTGAAAATTGAAGGTGTTCAGGAAGCAGGAGCTGGATTTGCTAGCAGTTGGTGTGACTGATCTCAAGATAAAGGAGGCCGTCCCTTCTGGAACGTCCAGCCTTGAACGGGGTGGTCTGGAGAGGAGCGATTTCACTCTTCTCTGGAGATGTTCAGAGACTGGATGGAGCTGCTCCGGGGTGGCACACCCTGGAGAGGCTGAACTTGATGACCACTAACCTTCCTTCCAGAAGAGTCAGTGTTGTTTGACTCAGCAGTAAGAGCAGCAGCTACCATCTGTGTGTCTCATTCCTTTTATTTGAATCTGCTTTAAATATGGAAAAAACTCTGCAGCCAGAGGTGCTTTAAAGCTGCCATTTATTAAATTCACTTTTATGATTTAACTTCATAGATAAAATTAAGTTTTTTCTTTTAAAGCATTTTCCTTCTGACATTTCTATAATTTTTTCCTTTCAACTTTGATTTGTTTCATGACCATTTAAGAAATCACCAAAGAAATCCGTATTCTGGCATAGGTTCTGAAGAGTGGTTGGTAGTCATTGTCATATATGTTCTGTGATATTCCTTGGCCAATTTTATTAGATTTATTAGATTAAATTTCTCCGTTTATTCTCATCATATTTCAGCCCTTGATTAATTGAAGTTGCATAATTTCTTTTTTTCTCTTCTTCAGGAAGAAAGTCTTGACGGAGGCCAAAATCAAACTTTAGCTTTGTATGGGGGCCGGCCCTGTAGTGTGCTGACTCAGTTCGTGTGCTCCGCTTCAGTGACTGGAGTTTGCTGGTTTAGATTGTGGGTGTGGACCTACACACCGCTCTTCAAGCATGCTGTGGCAGCATCCCACATAGAAGAATAGGAGGACTTGCAACCAGGATATACAACTATGCACTGGGGCTTTGGGGAGAAGAAAGAAAAAAAAAAGGAGGAAGATTGGCAACAGACGTTAGCTCAGGGCCAGTTTTCCTCAAAGAAAAAATTTGCATACGTTTTAATGGACTGTGTAGTGACTGGTCAGAGCTCTCTGTACTAAGTCCTTTTTTGAATGCTCTGTGTCCATGTGACGTTTTATTGTTGTTAATGTTCAGCATATTTTTTACTGTTCTTCTCCATATTTTTGGTGTCAGCTAACAAAAATGCATCAACCATGAGTCCCATTCACCACACAGAGCAGTCAGCTTCCTCAAAGCCATTATGAAGACTCGTTACAGGCAGTTACTCTTGAGGACTCAAATCGGAAGCTCGCAGATCTGCACGCAATCTGCACGTGTCTTGTAAAGTTAAGATGTCTAAGTGTTTCTTCCTTCCCTGAAATTCTGAGCTTGATGATGTGCTGGGAGGAAGGGAGCTTCCTGCAGGAGTGTCTCGATCTGTGCTCCCCATGGTTCCGTGAGTTCTGATTACTCCACGGGGAGCGGAGAGCTTCTCCTCGTTTTTGTCGGAAGCCCTTCAGGAGCTGTGGTCATCTTCTCTGCAGCTGGGGTCTGGGGTCAGTTATCTTCACGTGTCCTGTGACTTGTCCAGCCATTTGCCTGCATGTTTCTCTTCTTTTCTCGAGACAATGCTAGGTATTTATATTCATAAGAGTCTTCCCTTTACTATAAAACTTGCAGCATTTTGAATCTGAAACTAGACGTGTTAGTAATTTCTCTTCCATCGTAATTGGCCTCCTTATCTGTTTTTTCTTCTTTATCCACCACAGGCCATTAGTGTGTGCTGATGTGTAATATGTGATATCTCTGTATTCACTGACATCATACGCTTAAGCAATTATCATTAATGTCTAACTTTGGATTTGCTTGTCAGCAACCTTATTTCCTCTTACGATTTCAATTGGTAGATAATGTGGGCTTTCAGGGAAAGTTCATTAGATAAATATGTCTGACCTATAATAGCAGCAAAAAGTTTAACATAATGAGATTTCTGTTTAATTCTCAGTTTGCATAAGATGCATGGCTTGGAAGAAACAAACTTATGTTGACACCTTTCAAAATATAGCAGTTATTTTCTGTTCATCCTTCAATCATTAAAAAATACACAAAAGGAGAAAAAAATCAGTGACATGTTCGTAGGCTGTTAAAATATAAATTTAAAACAGGTGATTATAAGTGAATGATACTGTGGGAGATAAAACAATACAAAACTCCCACTTCACCCTCCCCTGGGTCTGACCTTGGATATGTTCCTCAAGGCTTTGGGCTTTGGTTTCTTTGCAGGCAAAATTAGAGGATTGAGCCAAATAAGCTGTAAGGTTTCTTTTGGCTCTGAAATACTGAAAATTAAAAGTAGTGGTTTGTCACTGAGTAATTTAATCCTAATAACGACAAAAAGTTATTAGTATTTGGGCTCAATAAAAACAGAAAAGTTACATGCATCCTCGAGGCTAGTGGAAAAAAGTCTCCTGTTGTCTCATGGGAAGGCTTCTGTGTGGAAGTTTCTATTCCTGTTTGGGCACTTTATTGTCCCCAAAGATGCAGAAAGAGCGAGGCTCTCCCTGCCGTGTTGTCACTGTTAGGAGCTGCACCCTGCGTCTCTTCTGCAAGGGGACCCCCTGCGTTGTCGTGTGGTGTTCTGAGTGGTTAAGGACAGTTCCTCCTGACTCTATGCTCTGTTGGGTCCAGGACGTTCTTTGGCAAATCACAGGCTCCTAAGTACTTTACATCTTGTCTTTGCTGCCTTTTCCCCCCAGTTCCCGTAAGGATGTTTAATTAAGATGGTGTGTCCTAAATAGGCTGCTTTGAAAGTGTGCCTTCTTAAGCTGTGGTCCCTGTGACTGGATTGTCAGTCCCTGCAGGGCGCAGGCCGCGGGGACTCTTTCTTTCACATCTTAATACAGAATGTTGGTCAGAAGCTTTCCCGGAGCTGCTGGCCCTCTCAGAAGTGGAGGATGCCTGGAATGAAAATTAGGAGGGCAGAGTGTGCGTCTGCTTTTGGCACGGCCACTTTTCAGTCTTGTGACCTCAGGCAGATTCTAGAACCTTTTCGTTCTTCAGTTAGTGTCTTTGAAATTGTGGTGATAAATCCTTGCTCTGCTTCACAAAGCTGACAATGGAAGCGGAACTGTCTTTTACGTTGTATAGTTCTGTCCAAATAAAAGGCTTTCTACTTTTTATGGTGTCGCTGCTCACCGCCCCACAGAATCCAGTGCAGCCATGGATGGTGTCACGTCTTCCTGTGCGGGAGGGTCACTGGCTGCCCTTGTTCTGATGTGGCTTCCCTGGGCTGCTGTTTCCATGTTCATCTCCCCTGGGATTTTTGCTTAGCCATGGGAGGGCAGTGTTTGTAGAAGGGGTATGGCTGCAGAGCTGTTCACGCCCTTTATTAACGGGGGTGCCTAAGCATCTGTGGAGCAGGGGGGTGGCAGAGATAACTGGAGAGCATTGGTGACTAGTAAGTTCCCTGACTGTCCTTGGGTGAATGTCATTTTAACATGAATTTAATAAATATGGTAAAACAGACAATGAATGATTTTTTTTATTAAAGTTCTAAAAGTTAACATCCTTGTGAAACTACAGTTGTACATTATTATTAGTCATGTTGTAGGTACACCACTTCACCCCTAGTGCCCTCCCCCCACCCCCCTTTCCCCTGGCAACCACCGATCAGTTCTCTTTGTCCATATGTTAACTACCACCTATGAGTGGAGTCATACAGAGTTCGTCTTTCTCTGTCTGGCTTATTTCACTCAACATAATACTCTCAAGGTCTATCCATGTTGTTGTGAATGGGACGACTTTGTCCTTTTTTATGGCTGAGTAGTATTCCATTGTGTGTGTGTGTGTGTGTGTGTATAGCACAACTTCTTTATCCAATCATCAGTTTCTGGGCACTTAGGTTGGTTCCATGACTTGGCTATTGTGAATAATGCTGCAATGAAGATAGGGGTGCATGGAGCTTCTGGAATTGCTGATTTCAGGTTCTTAGGATATATACCCAGTAGTGGGATGGCTGGGTCATAAGGTATTTCTATTCTTAACTTTTTGAGGAATCTCCATACTGTTTTCCATAGTGGCTGCACCAGTTTGCATTCCCACCAACAGTGTATGAGGGTTCCCTTTTCTCGACATCCTCTCCAACATTTGTCACTCTTGGTTTTGGATATTTTTGCCATTCTAACAGGTGTAAGGTGATATCTCAGTGTAGTTTTGATTTGCATTTCCCTGATGGTTAGTGATGATGAGCATCTTTTCATGTGTCTATTGGCCATCCTTATATCTTCTTTGGAGAAATATCTGTTCATGTTCCCTGCCCCTTTAGTAATTGGGTTGTTTGATTTTTTATTGTTGAGTCGTGTGAGTTCTTTGTATATCATGGAGATTAACCCTTTGTCGGATAAATAACTTGTGAATATTTTTTCCCAATTAGTGGGTTGTTTTTTTGTTTCAATCCTGTTTTCCCTTGCCTTCAAGAAGCTCTTTAGCCTGATGAAGTCCCATTTGTTTATTCTTTCTATTGTTTCCCTCATGTGAGGGGTTATGGTGTCCGAAAAGATTCTTTTGAAGCTGATGTCAAAGAGTGTGCTGCCGATATTTTCTTCTAGAAGACTTATTGTTTCAGGCCTAATCTTTAGGTATTTGATCCATTTTGAGTTTATTTTAGTAAATGGTGAAAAAGAATGGTTGATTTTCATTCTTTTACATGTGGCTGTCCAGTTTTCCCAGCACCATTTGTTGAAGAGACTTTCTTTCCTCCATTGTAGGCCCTCAGCTCCTTTGTTGAAGATTAGCTGTCCATAGATGTGTGGTTTTATTTCTGGGCTTTCAATTCTGTTCCATTGATCTGTGCACCTGTTTTTGTACCAGTACCATGCTATTTTGGTTACCGTGGCTTTGTAGTATGTTTTGAAGTCAGGGATTGTGATGCCTCCAGCTTTGTTCTTCTTTCTCAGGATTGCTTTAGCAATTTGGGGTCTTTTGTTGCCCCATGTGAATTTTTGGATTCTTTGTTCAATTTCTGTAAAGAATGACATTGGAATTCTGATTGGGATAGTGTTGAGTCTGTAGATGGCTTTAGGTAGTATGGACATTTTAACTATGTTTATTCTTCCAATCCATGTGCATGGAATGTCTTTCCATCTCTTTATGTCATCGTCGATTTCTTTCAAGAAGGTCTTGTAGTTTTCGTTGTATAGATCTTTCACTTCCTTGGTTAAATTTATCCCAAGGTATTTTATTCTTTTTGTTGCGATCGTGAATGGGATTGAGTTCTTGAGATCTTTTTCTGTTAGTTCATTGTTAGCGTATAGAAATGCTACTGATTTATGTATGTTGATTTTATACCCTGCAACTTTGCTGTAGTAGTTGATTGTTTCTAATAGTTTTTCTATGGATTCTTTGGGGTTTTCTATATATAAGATCATGTCGTCTGCAAACAGCGAGAGTTTTACTTCTTCGTTACCTATTTGGATTCCTTTTATTTCTTTTTCCTGCCGAATAGCTCTGGCCAACACCTCCAGTACTATGTTGAATAAGAGTGGTGAAAGTGGGCACCCTTGTCTTGTTCCTGTTCTGAGAGGGATGGGTTTCAGTTTTTGTCTGTTGAGTATGACGTTGGCTGTGGGTTTGTCATATATGGCCTTTATTATGTTGACGTACTTTCCTTCTATACCTATTTTATTGAGGGTTTTTATCATAAATGGATGTTGGATCTTGTCAAATGCTTTCTCTGCATCTATTGAGATGATCATGTGGTTTTTGTTTCTCATATTGTTAATGTAGTGAATCATGTTGATTGACTTGCGGATGTTGAACCATTCCTGTGTCCCTGGTATAAATCCCACTTGATCATGGTGTATAATCTTTTTGATATATTGCTGTATTTGGTTTGCCAAAATTTTGTTGAGGATTTTTGCATCTATGTTCATCAGTGATATTGGCCTGTAGTTTTCCTTCTTTGTGTTGTCCTTGTCAGGTTTGGGGATCAGAGTGATGTTGGCTTCATAGAATGTATGAGGGAGTGCTCCATCTTCCTCAATTTTCTGGAACAGTTTGAGGAGGATAGGTATTAAATCTTCTTTGAATGTTTGGTAGAATTCTCCAGAGAAGCCGTCTGGTCCTGGACTCTTATTTTTGGGGGGGTTTTGATTACTGTTTCTATTTCTTTACTTGTGATTGGTCTATTCAGATTCTTTATTTCTTCCTGATTCAGTTTGGGTAGGTTATATGAGTCTAGGAATTTATCCATTTCTTCTAGGTTGTTCAATTTGTTGGCATATAGTTTTTCATAGTATTCTCTTATGATCCTTTGTATTTCTTCGGTATCTGTTGTGATTTCTCCTCTCTCGTTTCTAATTTTATTTATTTGAGACTTCTGTCTTTTTTTTTTAGTGAGTCTGGCTAAGGGTTTGTCGATTTTGTTAATTTTTTCGAAGAACCAACTCTTTGTTTCATTGATCCCTTCTACTGTCTTTTTCGTTTCAATATCATTTATTTCTGCTCTAATTCTTATTATTTCCCTCCTTCTACTGACTTTGGGCTTTGTTTGTTCTTCTTTTTCTAATTCTGTTAGGTGTCATTTGAGGTTGTTTATGTAAGATTTTTCTTGCTTATTGAGGTCAGCCTGTATTGCAATTAATTTCCCTCTTAGGACTGCCTTTGCTGCGTCCCAAATAATTTGGTACGGTGTGTTTTCATTTTCATTTGTCTCCCAATAATATTTGATTTCTTCTTTAATTTCTTCAATAATCCATTGTTTGTTCAGTAGCATGTTGTTTAGTCTGCACATTTTTGGCCCTTTCCCAGCTTTATTCTTGTAGTTGATTTCCAGTTTCATAGCATTGTGATCAGAAAAGATGCTTGATATTATTTCAACCCTCTTGAACTTATTGATGCTTGCTTTGTTTCCCAAGATATGGTCTATTCTTGAGAATGTTCCATGTATACTTGAGAAGAATGTGTAACCTGCTGTTTTTGGATGAAGTGTCCTATATATATCTATTAGGTCCGTCTGATCTAATTTTTCATTTAATTCTATAATTTCCTTGTTGATTTTCTGTCTGGATGATCTGTCCATTGGTGTTAATGGTGTGTTGAGGTCCCCTACTATTATTGTATTGCTGTTGATGTCTCCTTTTAGGTTTGTTAATAGTTTCTTTACGAATTTTGGTGCTCCTGTGTTGGGTGCGTATATATTTATAATTGTTATGTCATCTTGGTGGAGCGTCCCTTTTATCATTACATACTGCCCCTCTTTGTCTTTCTTTATCTATTTTGCTTTGAAGTCTACTTTGTCTGATATAAGTATGGCAACACCTGCTTTCTTTTGTTCATTATTGGCTTGGAGTACTGTCTTCCATTCCTTCACTCCGAGCCTGTGTTTGTCTTTGGAGCTGAGGTGTGTTTCCTGGAGGCAGCATATTGTTGGGTCTTGTTCTTTGATCCATCCTGCCACTCTGTGTCTTTTGATTGGAGAGTTCAATCCATTCACGTTTAGAGTGATTATTGAAACGTGGGGGCCTACTGTTGCCATTTTATCACTTGTTTTCTGGTTCTTTTGCATTTTGTCCTGATGGAGAGCTGTTACTTTGTGTTATTGTCCTTCTGCTTATCTCCTTTGTTCTGGATTTTGTAACCCCTTTCCTTTTTTTGATTTTTCAGGAATGAGTTTCTTCCTGAGCAGTTCTTGAAGAGGAGGTTTTGTGGTGATGAACTCCCTTAACTTTTGTTTATCTGGGAAAGTTTTTATTTCTCCATCGTATTTGAAGGATATTTTTGCTGGGTAGAGTATTCTTGGCTGCAGGTTTTTGTCCTTCAGAGTTTTGAATATTTCATTCCAATCTCTTCTAGCCTGTAAGGTCTCTCCCGAGAAATCTGCTGATAGCCTTATGGGGTTTCCTTTGTAAGTTATTTTCTTCTGCCTGGCTGCCCTTAGTATTTTCTCTTTGTCATTGACTTTTGCTAGTTTCACTACTATATGTCTTGGGGTTGGTCTTCTTGCGTTAATAAAGTTTGGAGATCTATTGGCTTCTGTGACGTGAAGTTCCATCTCTCTTCCCAAGTTTGGAAAGTTCTCAGCTATTATTTCTTTGAACAGGCCTTCTGACCCCTTCTCCTTCTCTTCTCCCTCTGGTATACCTGTAATCCTTATGTTGCATCTCCTAATTGAGTCGGATAATTCTCGGAGAGTTTCTTCATTTCTTTTTAGTCTTAATTCTCTCTCCTCCTCTGCCTGCAGCATTTCTATATTCCTGTCCTCCAAATTGCTAATTCTGTCCTCCATATTATCGACCGTACTGTTCAGAGAGTCCAGATTTTTCTTAATCTCCTCCATTGTGTTCTTCATCTCCAGTATTTCTAATTGATTCTTCTTTATAGTGTCAAGCTCTTTTGTGACATAGCTCCTGAACTCATTGAGTTGTCTATCTGAATTCTCTTTTAGGTCGTTGAGTTTTTTTATAATGGCAGTTTTGAAATCATCGTCATTTAGGTTATAGATTTCATTGCCTTTGGGATTGTTTTCTGGGTGCTTATCATTTACCTTCTGTTCTGGAGATTTAATATATTTTTTCATACTGCTTTATGGCGTGGATTTGTGCCTCCTCATAGAGATACAGTTTAGTCGCTGCTTCCACTTGTTGCGTCTGGTGTGTGTAGGGGGCAGCTGTTTAGACTGCCCCAACCAGGAACCCTGTCAGCTGTTACTGACTGGGCCTGGACCCCTCCTCGTAGTCACAGTGGTCCTGTGGGGTCCGTTGTTGGTTTTGGGGGCAATTGCAAGGGGGCCTCAGGCTGCTGGTGCCTAGTGCTGCAGCCCACCTAGACGCGCTCCCTCCTTGTGGTCTGCAGTGGTGTTGTGGGCTTTCCCATCAACCAGGAGCAGGATCACCTGTAATGTCCGATTTGTCCCTAACAGAGCCCACCAGATCACACTTGTCCACTATAGGTCCCAGCAGAGCTATGGGTATCTTCTGTAGTCTGTCGTTAGCTCACCTAGCTGTGCTGCTTTTGCCCCAGGGCCTTCCTGCCTTGCGATTGCCAGTCGGGACCTCTCCACTAGTGCTGTGCAGAGGCTTTCGCTGATGCTGCTGTAAGAACCTGGAGATCCCCCCTGGGCTATGTAGCCGTTTCACCGGAGCTCTACTCTGCCCCACTTCACTCTCACGGGATCTCTGGGAGCCCCTTGCCTCGTCTGGGACACGGCCAGAGTCCGTGGGCCTGGCGGTGGCTTGTAAGCTGCTGCCTTGTGGGGAATTCTGCTCTAGGGAGCTTCCTGGAGTTCTGAATGCTGGGCGGGGCCACCCTGCCAATGGCGAGCAGAGGCCCTCCCTGCTGGAGGGGTGCAGGACCCTGGAGCAACCCCCCAGGCCGCAGAGCCGGGTGTTGGAGCTCCACCCAGTCCCCAAGCACGTCCACGGGAAGTCCGGGCACCCCCTTTACCAACCTGTGTGCAGGAGACCGTGAGCCCAGTGGCAGCTTGTGGCCTGGAGCCTCCCCAGGGGATCCTCCCACTGGGAGCTTCCCTTTGTCCTGGATTGTGGGCGTGGCCTCCCTGCTAATGGTGAGCAGAGGCTTTCCCTGCCGGGGAGATGTGGACCCCGGAGCCCTCCTCCGTGCCACAGAGCCATGTGCTGGAGCTCCAACCGTCTCCCCAAGCACGTCTACAGGAAGTCCGGGCGCCCCCTACACCAAGCCGTGCGCTGGAGACCGTGAACCCAGCGGCAGCTTGTGGTCTGGAGCTGCCCTGGGGGGATCCGCCCGCCGGGAGCTTCCCTTTGTCCTGGATTCTGGGCATGGCCTCCCTGCTAATGACAAGCAGAGGCTTTCCCTGCCGGGGAGATGTGGGACCCCGGAGCCTTCCCCGCGCAGCAGAGCCAGGCGCTGGAGCTCCAGCTGTGTCCCCAAGCACATCTACAGGAAGTCCGGGTGCCCCCTGCCCCGAGCCGTGTGCCTGAGACTATGAGCCCAGTGGCAGATTGCGGTCTGGAGCCGCCCCGGGGGATCCACCCACCGGGAGCTTCCCTTTGTCCTGGATTCTGGGCGTGGCCTCCCTGCTACTGGCGAGCAGAGGCTTTCCCTGCCGGGGAGATGCGGGGCCCCAGAGCCTTCCCTGGCGCTGCAGAGCCAGGCGCTGGAGCTCCAACCGTGTCCCCAAGCACGTCTACGGGAAGTCCGAGCGCCCCCTGCACCAAGCCATGTGCCGGAGACCATGAGCTCAGTGGCAGCTTGCCGTCTGGTGCTGTGCCGGGCCCACCAGGAGCTTCTCTTTGTTCTGGCTTCTGGGCGGGGCCTCCCTGCTAATGGCGAGCGGAGGCCTTCCCTGCCGGTGGGTGTGGGACCCTGGGGATTTCCCCCTGGGCTTAAGTGTGATCACAGGGGGCTTGGGTAGGGGTGTTGTCACCTGTTTCCACCGTTGCTCCGCTGGTGAGTGCACGCTCCTGCCCTAGGTGTGTGGCGATGCTATGGGGGAGTCTGCTGGAAGAGAGCCTCCTGCAGGAACTAGGCTGTCCAGGGGTCGGGGGTTGGGGGTCGGAAAGTTTTCACCTATTTCCACCTCCTCCTGGGAGAAAGTCCGTCCACCTTCCGATGTGTAGTAGCACGAGACTTTTAGGCGTCTTGAGATGCTATCTGGATATCCTTTGTTAATCGGTGAATGTCCAGTTAGTTGTAGATTCGACGTGGGAGAGACAAAGAAGACCCCTCACTCCGCCATCTTGGTCCCGCCCCCCAATGAATGATTTTTTTAAACAGAAGTTAGGAATTGTAGCAAGCAGAGCCTTCAGTATTACTTGTGATATAATTAAAATCCACTGAATATTAAAAAAAGAACCCAAACTTGGTGGATGAAGATATTTTAATCTGTGCTCACTTTGCTTAGTATACTTTAAGGCTTTTAGATTATGGTACAGTCTATGATTCCACGTTTACTTATGATTTCCTTCCTTTAGGTTGAACCAAATTTTTATTTACCCCGTTTGTAAAGTGAGCCTTTGAACCATATCTTGATAAAAATGATAACAGACAACATGTATTGGGCACTATGTTAAGCCCCGTACAAAAGTTATTTTGTTTAATTCTCACAACAGTCCTAGGAGGTAATGAGGATGATTATTTCATTATAGGTGAGGAAACCGAGGCTTAAGAGAGGTTGAGTGACTTGTCTGAGGCTGTCGTGGCTGGAGCAGTGGTGGCCCCGGGATGGGCACCGAGGCCGTTGGCTTCCGGGGCTCAGGCTCGGCTGCGGCACCGTCCTCTCTCCCTGGACATGCTGCGTGAGGGCTGGTGATGACAGCCAGGTGTTTTCAGTGGAAGGGAATGGGCGGAAAAGGGGACACTCTCTATTCTATAAAAAATGAGAGAGGTACCTGTGGGCGTGCCCTTCTGGATTTATTCAGGCTGTAAGTTAGCTGTGGGGGGTGTGGTGAATGAGCCTTTCCTGGATAAAGACGTTGTGACCCTGGACAAAGCACCTGACACCTTGGGCCTCCATTTCCCAGGTTATAAAATGAAGGTCAGAGGCTGGGTGGAAGGGTAGAAAGACTGCCCCTGCCGCTGGGTCTTTCATTTGGATGGAGAGGCGGGGAGGAGAAAGAGGGAGCCTGAGAAGCTTTGCCCCTCTCCTGCCCAGGTACTTAGAGTCATCCATTCACCAGAAACCACTTCTTCTGCCCCTGTGGAGCTTATAGCAGGCTGCTGTGGAGAATGGCTTTATCGGCCTTTGGGAATGTTCAAGTTTTAGTGTCCCTGCGGCTCCACGGGGAGCGTGGCCTGGGCAGCCGGGGAGCCCAGTTCTCCCTTCATCCGTGCTGCCATCCGTGCTTCCGTGGTAAGTGACCCAGGACTGCGTGCGCTCAGAGGGGCCTCCCTGGCTGACCTGCGCCCTTGGCCCTGGGAGCCGACCCCCGTGCAGGCACGTCCTCCAGCTCCTGCCTCGCCCGCTGTCCGTTTTTCATGAATTGTTCGTTCAGCAAATAGGTTTTTGGCAAATTGACTTAAAGCTGCTTTGCACGTGGTAAGAGCTCAGTAAATGTTGTTGATGAAATAATGAATGAAAGTATGAAGTGAAACGAGGCTTTGAATAACTGAACACTTAAGAAAGTTATGCTTACTCATGTTCTGGGCCCAGTTATTTTTGTTTGTTGTTGTGACCAACACATCTCAGTCTAGGAGCAAAGTGAGGGGACTGGGAGTTATGGGGCGCCCTGACTATGTCTGTGTGGTGGTGGGGACGGGGAGGCGGCTGAGGGGACCTGGGGGCCTCAGTTGGCCTGGTCCCAGCCGGTTTGTACGGTTATGCAGTGAGGTGGGTTCAGAGGCTGGAGGTCAGCTCATTCTGTCCAGTTCAGATTCAAGGCAGGCTGTGTAGGAGGCCAGTGGGTCTCGATTAAACGCCCAGTCACCAACTGAGAAGAAAAACAGAAGTTCATGTCTGTGTCCACCGCCCTGCCCTGGTCAGATCACATCCCCTGGTCAGACGGGGAGTTGGTCCAGTCCAGCTAGGGGCAGGTCCTGGAAAACAGAAAAGTTTCATGTTCCTACCACAGTGATTTGACTCTTGAATAAACTGAATTCATGTCTGCAGAAGCAGGAACGTACCTTGCATAGCTTTGCAGTCTTGTTTATTTCACATACTATTTGTGATACATTTTTCCTGTCGTTAAATCTTTTTAATAGTGTGATTTAAGGTATTTATTGTGAAAATTTGATCCTACATACAAGTAGAGGTGTTTTGAAGCCCCTCGTAGCCATCCCCAGCTTCAACATCTGTCAGTATGGTCAGTGCCAGAATAGTTTCCTCTGCCTCCCCTCCCCGCTGCTGCCACCCGCTTTCTTGTGGAATAATTTGGAACAAATTCCAGGCATCATGTAATTTTAATCTCAAATACTTTAGTATGCATCTCAAAAAGGACTTTTTAATATGCCACAGTGTCAGTATTATATTGAATGCAAATAGAATTCGTTGTTTAGTATTATCTGGTAATGCGTCTGTTGTCAGAACTCTCTGATGCCCTAGACTGGAAGTGTGGTCCAGTCGAACACGTGGTTCGATTCGTGCTCAGTTCTCTTCTCTCTTTCCCCAGGAGTTGGGGCTTGCACGTGTACATCATGGGCAGTGTGTGTACTCTCTAGTCCCCACATCAGGAGGCTCGTAATGGCTGCTTTGCTCAGTTGTACTGAAGCTGTGAGTGATTCCTGGGTTCGGCGATGACAGCTTGATCCCTTCTTTGCGGATTTTTCAATTGACCTTTTCTCTTATGGGTTTCCCATCCATTTGCTCTTCATTAAGTGAACCATTAGGGATTGCAAAATGGTGATTTTCTGATTCTGTCATTTCTTTTGCACTTTTTGGCTGGGATTTTTTATATTGACAATTTTTCCTTATTCACTAGGTATGTTTTATTAGCCTGAAATACAGTTCATACCGTACAGGCAGGATAAATGCTTCATTGATTTCCCGTTAATTCTCTGTTCTCAGTGATGATTGGTGCCCTGGCATTCTCCAGCGATATCTGTTGTTTTATATTCTTTTTCATATAATCAATATGTTTAAGTCAATTGAATTATTATTCTAAAGCTAGAAGTAGCATGACTTTTAGTGGCTGTATAGTTAGCCATCATGTATATAAAGGCATTTTTAAAATTTTTAACCCATGTCTTTATTGTTGGACATTTTAGTTTCTTTCTCTTTTTTCTACTGTTAACAGTCTGTTTATTATAGTACCAGGACCTGTGCTGAGCGCTTTCCACACAGTGTCTCATTTAATCTCCACAATAACCCTGTGATGCATCATTCTTTGAATATACCTCTGAGTGTTTACCTAGAATAGACTTCCAAAGCTGAATTTTTGGGTCAAGAGGTGGACATTTTAAGACCATGGACACATATTGCCAACCTGCCCCTGAAGCTTCCTGGTCCATGCTGGTGTCTGCTTCCGGGCGTCGGGCCACCTTGAGTCCAGCTGAGGGGTAGTGGAGGAAAAACACTGGTAAGCTCACGGCCGGTTCAGTGGTCCTTGGAATTCTCATCTTCTCCCCACCCTGCCACTGCTCTGATGCGTTCTTTGCGGCTCCCTTAGCAGCCTTGCGCATTTTGTCTCCGTGTGGTGTCACTTCTGCCAGGGTCTGTTGATGAGTCACGAAAGCCTGCCCAGTTTCCTGGGGAGGAGTGTGTATACACTGGGTGAGACTGTAGGAGAGAATATGGGACAAGTTGAGAGAAGAAGCCGCAGGGTGAGCGAGGAGCACTCGCACATTGATGTGTTGAGTAGGGAAGCCGGAGAGGGGCCTCAGAGACAATGGCCAGGGAGCTAGAGAAAATAGAGGGAGGCGTCCTGAAGATGAGAGGACAGTGTTTTAAGGAGTAAGAGTGGGTCAACAGTAAAAATTTTCCGAGGGATTGAGAAATTGAGTAAGATGAAGACAAATGTTAGTGTACTGTGTTGGCTGCCGGTTTCTGTCGCATTGTGGGGACGAAGTCAGATGTGACTTCCAAAATAGACGTTTCAGGTTGGATGGCTGAGCCAGGAGTGAGGGGGTGGACGGAGCCAGTGTAGGTAATTCTGGCTCATAGTTTTGATGTGGAAGAAAACTGAGAAGTGGGACCGTAGCTGGGGGTGAGGAGTGATGTGGGCTCAAGGGAGATTTTTTTTAATGAGGCATGTTTTGTGTGATTCTGGAAATGTCCAGTAAAGAAGGAAATGTTCATGATTTGGGAGAGAGAAGGAACAGTTAAGAAGTGAAGTCCCGCGTGTGCCACAAGGAATTCAGTGCAGACACACGGGGAAGAGCTCGCTGTCGTCTGGAGCAGGGCCTGTGTCCACCGTGAGGAGAGAGGCAGAGAGGGTGAAGGCGTGAGTGTTTGCGTATTTGCAGTTTGTCCCAGATGCTTCCATTTTCTCAATAAATCGTTTGAGAAGATCATCCTCTCGTCATTGGAAAGAGTGGGTTAAGGGGGGAGAAACTGCATGAAGTTGTGTTGGAGACTGGAAGCTTAGCAGAGAATGTGGGGCAGAAGTGGGCCTCATTGAGGTTTATGTCTTGATCTTAAAGGGAAAACAGGCCACACGTGGGTCTTTCTGTCACTGTGTCGAGTTGCTCAGGTGCAGGCAGAGAGAAAGTGGAGGGCTAGGCTTGGACGAGTTAAGGTTTACCAGCCTGAGAGGGTGGAGGGAGAGGGACGAGGAGCTGATGTGCTGTGGGATTTGATTGGAGTCGGGGAGCATGGAATGCAAGCGGGTGAGGAAGGAATGAGGGATCCTGTGACACTGGTAGGAACGACTGATTCAAGGGCCATGTGGAGGATGGAGCTTTAGAGGGGCTTCTGGAATAAGAAGCTGAAACCATAGAAGATAGTGGCCAGGGATTTGATGTTTCTTCTGGACATTTGTACATATATTGATTCCTTTATGATCAAAAGTTAATTGATCACCTACTGTGTGCCAGGGCCATCTCAAGGTCGTGGGTAAAAGGTGGTGACCGAAAAGCAGAATCTGCTAAAATGGGGTCTATTCCATGGGGGGGAGACACACCACAGACTCACATGAATCCCAGGGCTGAACTCTCTGAAGCGTAGAGGGGAACGATGGGAAAAGTGACAGGTGTGCTGTGTTAGAAAGGTGGTCAGGAGATGCTCTTGGTAGAAGTGACAACTGAGCAGAGACATAAATGAAATGAGAGGGAGAGTTGTTCAGTCCCTGGAGAAGAGCATTCTCGTCGGAGGCAGCAAGGGTAGAGAGCTCAGTGTTCAAGGAGGAGAAACCAGCAGGCAGGAGCAAAGGGAAGGAGGGACCGGGCAGCCAGCGGAGCATTGGCGTCAGCTGTGACGTTGGGCTTGTGGGGGGGTGCAGGTCTTGATAATGACATGGGAGTGGGTCATCAGCGGGGGTGGAGGAAACACTGGCTGGAGGCACGGACTCAAGGTCTGGGATGAGTTATCTCCCTGAATGTCGGTGACAGTGGTGACAGGAGTATGGGTGGAAGACAGGGCAGTTGAGTCAGGAGGGGAAGCATTTAGTGAATGGGGGAGGGGATGACAAGAGGTGAGTGGATGGCGGAAAGGAGAGGGGTGGCAGGTGGTCTAGCCAGTGGCAGGAGTTTCAAGGGAGCTGATGGTTTTGAAGGAGAACAAGTCATTGGAAAGCACCCGTGGGGAATGAGGACATTGCCCACCTGCTTCCTGTGCCTAAGGTACGTGGGATTTGACACAGCTGTCTCCATCTGACTGGACCGAGAGGAGGACTCAAGGGGAGGCCAGGTTACTGTTAACGCAGGAGGTGAAGTTCCCTTCAGAGGGAGCTTAAGGCGGGGTCTCAGCCATGGTGATTGTGCCACCAGGGGACATTTGACATTGTCTGGAGGCATTTTTGGCTGTTACAGCTGGAGGAGGGTGGATGTGCTGCTGACATCTAGTGAGTAGAGGCCAGTGACGCTGCTAAACATCCTACAGTGCACAGGACAGGCCCTGGAACACAGAATTATCGGGCCTGAGTTGTCAGTGCTGTTGCGGCTGAGAAACCTGGGTGAAGGATGGAGGGGTATTTGCTCATCAGAGAACCGAAGTTCCAGGGGGTTGTGCTCCCCTCTCTCCCACGTTGTTCTGTAGCCCTTTTCTTTTCTTTTTTAAATTCAAGCTGTTTCTTTTTTTATTTGAGGAAGGTTGGCCCTGAGCTAACATCTGTTGCCAGTCTCCCTCTCTTTTTTTCCTCCTCAAAGCTCCAGTACATAGTTATATATCCTAGTCGTAGGTCATTCTAGTTCTTCTATGTGGGACGCCGCCACAGCATGGCTTGGTGAGTGGTGCTAGGTCCATGCCTGGGCTCCGAACTGGTAAACCCCAGGCCGCCGAAGTGGAGTGCATGAACCTAATCACTACAGCACCAGGTTGGCCCCTGTAGCCCTTTTGATAATTTTTGGCTTGACATACACACACATATTTACTCACTCACACACACACACAGCCCTGTCTCCCTTATTTTCGGTCATAAACAGTATCTGTGTTGTAGGAAAGAACTATCAGTCTTCTGGCTGTTTTCACTCATACCGTGAGATGTGTAGAATGAGTACACTGTAATGCTAATTAATCACTTGAGAATAGATGGGTGTGGTTTTCTAGGTGTTTGGTTCCAGTTTGGTGCAGACAAACTTAAGTTCTGCAAGGAAAAAAAATTCCTTTATTTCCCCTCAAAAAATGTCCTGGGAGACTAAAGAATGTCCTCTAGTGACCTAAAGGAATGGAGAAAATAGAGAGGCCTCTTTTGCTCTGCTTTGTCATTCGCGTATCAGAGGTAGATTTTGAAATTAGTTTTGTTTTACAAACAAAAATAGGAAGAGGCATGAAAACTGCATGACTAGTGTCCTGACAGAATTCAGTATTTATTACATTGGAAATTCAGTTTTTGTGGCTGAAATAGAGACCTGGGCCTGGTTTGCACAGCCCCAAACTAAGGATGCTTTTTACATTTTTAAAGTTGTTAAAAACAAAACGAAACCAAGAATGCTCAGTAGAGACCTTTCGTGGCCCCCAGAGCCTAAAATATTTACTGCTTGGCACTTTACAGAAAAAGTTTGCTGACCCCTGCTTTAGGCTGATGTGTCATGTCCAGTTCTGACCGTGGTGTGAATGAGTCTTTGTCACAGAATCAGCAGTGTAGTCCTTCAGAAATCCTAAGAATATTTATTGATGCTTCTTATGTGCAAGTGGCCAGGTTTGCAGGATCTGTGTTGGCTATCAGAGAGTGTGTTTTAGTAAGGGGGGTGGCCAGTAAACATATAATTGCACAAATAATTAAACTAATGAATTACGCTAATGAGCTCTGAAAGGTGCCTGAAGAGTGTGGAGGGGTCACTGGAGGTTAGTCTGGGAAGTGACTGTCATCTAACTTTGAGGAATGAGTCCACTAATTAGAGGGCCAGGAGCAGGGCAAGAACGGAGGGGACAGTGTGGCCCTGGGGGGGGACCCTAGACATTTGCTGTTTCGATTAATGCAGAAACAGGCTAAATGAATGAGAGAGCGAGTGGTGTCAGAAATGGAGTGGGGACTGGACCTGTGGCTCGCAGCTCCGGCTGACCGTAGAACCACGTGAAGACAGTAGCATCCTGACCCCCAGTCCCACTTCCAGTCCTTCTCTGCTCCCGGGGAGTCGAGGTGCAGCTGGGATTGAGAACCATGGACGAGGTGGCCCGGCTCTCTCAGGTCCTCAGCCCGTGTCCTCTTCTCTTCGTGCCTCTCTTCTCTCTTTGTGTCTCTTTTATGGAAATTATAAAACACTGCAGTTGGGACCCACCCTAGAGTTCTGGTTCTGAGTCGCATGGGAAAATTGTCTCTCTCTCTCGTACTTTCCTCGTCAGGTGACTCACTTTGATGGCCAGCTCTCTTCCCTTCTCACGCTTGGTGCCTTTGCCTACCTCCCTGTCTCCTCATTCCGCGGCCCTCCCTATCACCATGCCGGAGACCGTCAATGTCCTGGACATGTCCTAGCGCAGTCGGTGGCCACTCACCGCTTCCTCAGCGATGTATCAGCAGGGTGAACAAGGAGAGGAAGGAAGGTTGCCAATGAAATCCAAGAGGCTGGGGTGCTGCTTCAGATGGGAGATGTGTGGCCCATAACGGGGCACATCCTCTTTGAGGGCAGGAGGTATTTTGGGGGATGGAGAGCCGGCCAGAGCTGCCCTGTCCCAAGTGGGGTCCCAGGCCTCAGTTTTCCGAGTTTGAGAGGCTGCTTTCTGCGCCCGGCAGTAGCCTTGGCAACGGTGTTGCTCACCGGCTGTGTTCACCTGGCCTGTCTCTGGAGAGTTCTGAGCCAGGTGATCTGTGAGCACTCCCTCTAACGACCTGTCTCCTCTGCAGGGCGAACTCTGTTGGAGAAGCTGTTCAGCCAGCAGGAGAACGGGCCCCCAGAAGAAGCGGAGAAGTTTTGCTCCCGGATCATCGCTATGGGCCTTCTGCTGCCTTTCAGCGACTGCTTCAGGGAGCCGTGTCGTCAGAACGCCCCGTCGAGTTCCGCTCCGTTTGATGTAAGTAGGAGGGTTCACTCCCGTCTGTCAGGCAGAGTGCGGTTGAAATGGCAGCTGTGCTGTGCGCCTGCCCAGTCACCCTGCAATTTAAAACCCAGCACGTGATGCAGGCTGTCGCCCCCAGCCGCTCGGTTGTCTGTTTCTACACTTTCCTTTTGGACTGGGGTATTCTTAAGTCTATTTGCCAAACCTCCTATTCCGAACAGATGGCCGCTCTGGACAGTCTCCAGCCTGCTTTAATCAGTGATGACTGTAAAATGGCTCGAGTCAGTGTTTCTGACCTTGCTGGTCATAGACGTTCCTGCAGAAGCTGATCCCTAGGGAGTACTTTGTCCCAGTGGGCCGCAGGTTTCCATGGGCCCTAGACGGCTATTTCAGTGCGTTCATAGCTCATCTGTGTGCTGAACGTTGACATGAGGCAGCCTTGTCTGCTTCCTCCCCCAGCTCCCATTCACCCAGAGAGTTAACACTGCGGCACAGTAATTCCAAAGGCATATTCATAATTCATAACGAATATCAGCACAGCTGGATTGTCCTTTTCAAGCCAGAGCATTGCTAATCTTTCTCAGGTATGTGGTCCACGTGTGACATTGGTTGTGATGGGTAGGCATCTAAAACCCAGATATATAAGAATTTTCATGTATGAATTTCTTGTAAGAAAATTGAAGGTCCGGTGGGCTCACCGTGCGCAGCCGGGAATCTGTGAGGCAGAGCAGTGGGTCTCGTCCAGACGGGTTAGTAACGTTTGTTCCATTGCTTCTGACTGCTCCGCCTTATCAATGTTCACGCTATTGATCAAGGTTGGAAATAATGAGTTCTGAAAGATGATGAAAATGAGCCCCGGCTGGGATGATAGTCAATAATAAAATGTCTTATTCACCTGTTTTTCTTCTCTTCTTTACCCATTGTGACCTTTCGTCTTCCTTGACCTCCCTTGAGTATTAGGAAAATAAGTTGCATGAAATATCGTGAGATCTTCCTGGTTCTTCCCACCTGAAAGTCGATTCCCTGCATGTGCTGTGACTTGCAATACTTCCTTCTTAAGATCTAGTTATTTTTTTTTTTTTTTTTTTTTTTTTTTTTTTTTTTTAAAGATTTTATTTTTTCCTTTTTATCCCCAAAGCCCCCCGGTACATAGTTGTGTATTCTTCGTTGTGGGTTCTTCTAGTTGTGGCATGTGGGACGCTGCCTCAGCGTGGTCTGATGAGCAGTGCCATGTCCGCGCCCAGGATTCGAACTAACGAAACACTGGGCCGCCTGCAGCGGAGCGCGCGAACTTAACCACTCGGCCACGGGGCCAGCCCCGTTATTTGTTTATTTTTTGATGACATAACAGCCAATCACTGCCTGGGAGATCTTTTTCTTCTCTGGGAAGAATTGGATAATTTAAATTTTTTCCTCCCTTCTCCTTTGTCCTTTGCAAGAGGTGTGTGTTATTATAGAGACAGAACCTGGAGGGCCGTGGTGGGCCAAAAGTGTTGGAGAAGATAGATCAGTTGGCACGTTGGGATTAAAGTATGTATGGTAGAAATGAAGGCAGGCACAAGCCATGTCTAATGGTTGCTTTTTGATTAAACTATTCCCAGATCGACTGCATTTCCTCCCTTAAAGCTCAGCGGTAAAGTCTTCTCACTCAGTAAATGCGGAATTGGAATAAACTGCAAAGAGGAGGTAATCCTGTTGTTTTCATCACTGACCTGGCTGCTTCTCATCCCCCTCACTCCACCCTCCCAGCCTCAGCCCTCCAGAGGGCCGCTGGGTGTGGCCGAGAGAGTGGAAAGCAGCAACAAATAAATAAGATCCCATGACAGTGTCTGAAGTAGAGCCTCAGGATGGGGCCTCTCTTCCCCCAACTTTCTGTGGTTGCCCTTTCTTCTTCCTGTGTTCCTTGGCTCTGTAGTCCTCTCTGCTTCTCCTGCCTAACTGGACGCAAAAGAAACAGGAACCTCCGTCCTCTAGTAAGAAGCGTCGGCCTGTCCTTCAGCAGCAGCTCAGGAGGGAGCGTGTGTTCACTGTGTGCCTCTCGAGGGGCGTCTTCAAACCCCAGAGGAGGTAACGGTACAGGCGTCGTGTAGGTGAGGGTCTAGTGGGGGGGTGGGGAGGAATCCTCTTAGCTGTGGGGAGAGAAGTTTCCCCTAATTAGTCTCTGCTGATTCCAGAAATCCCGCTGTGGGGAGGATTTCTAACCCACAGTTCTCTTGAGGATGGTTGCCTTGAGCACAGAACGCCCTGCGGGATGGGCTCCTGACTGGGCCCTTCCCTGGAGTCCCGCCCTCCCCTCTCATCTCACACGCGGAATTGGAGCCACAGAAGTTTGATCTGGGGTCTGACTGATGCAGTTGATGGATTCGCCTACTTCAGTCCACCCTTTTGACTTAGGCCCGTGTTATTTATGTATTTTTAGGGCGTAGCATTTTGCTTTAGAAATGCTATTCTATAGCATTTTCTAAATATGAAAGAACTTCACATTTTCTCTCACATGTTAACTTAAAATTTCAAGAACACTAAAAGGCAGAGAGCTTTGAGTGATCGTGTTAATTCATTCACAAGTGTTTACCAAATACTTTCTGCCTGCCAGGCAGTGTTTTAGGCTCCAGAGATGTGTAAGTGAGCAAGAGAAATAAGATTCCTGTTCTTCTGAGATTTGTATCCTCTTCACGGTGGAGACAGACAGATGAAACAACAACAACAACATATAAAAGCATAGATAATGAATGTATATCAGATTCTAATAAGGGCCACGAAGGAAAGAAACCCGAGTAATATGAAGGAGTGAATGGGGCTGGGGAGGGGCGAATGTGGAGGGAAGCCTCACTAAGGAGCCGTGAGGTGAGGCTGGAGGGAAGGCCATTCCAGGAAGCTCAAGTGGCAAGTGCAAAGGGCCTGGGGAGAGCACACGCATGAGCTAACAAGGCACAGCCTGAGGGCCCGTGTAGCTGAAGTTTCCTGAGATGAGGACAGAAAACAGAAAGGGCTCAGGAACCAGAACCTTCAAGGTCTTGAAAGCTCTGGAAGGAAAATGGATGTTTTGTTTGTGATTTGTGAGGTGGGAGCTTATGGCTGGGTCTGCGCAGGGGAAGACCATCTTTGTCCTGTGCTTCGCCTGGATCACCCGGCCTGGTCTTTGGGTAATAGAGTGAGTGCAGGGGCAGAAGCAGAGGTGGGAACACCAGGGGGTGTTGCGTAGTTGAGTGAGAGATGGTGGAGGGCGCTGGGGAGAGGATGGTGGTGAGGGCAGTGGAGGCGAGTCAGTGGGTGTGGGATGGACTCAGCAGGCAGAGCGGCTGGGACTTTTGGCGGCTTCGACGAGGACAGTGGGAAAGGGAAATCAAAGGTGACTTCCCGGTCCTTGGGTTTTTGTAGCTGGGTGGTGGTTGTGCCGTTTACTGAGATGGAGAAGACAGATCAGTTTTAGGAGGAAAATGCTGTGAGGACAGAACTGGTGCTCATGATACACTTTCCTTGAATAAAATTCTCTTTATTGAGAAAACTAATACGTAGCATATTACCTGACAAACATTAGCTTTGATTTTTGCTGCGTGGAATGTTATTGACTTTATTAGCTAATCAAAATTAGGGCCAAGATACTCAAAATTATTTCAACCACCACAAGGGGAGACGGCCTTCTTTGTAGTCAAGTTTTCATAAAACAGAGAGAAAGAATGAGCTCCTGGGGCCGACCCAGTGGCGTAGTGGTTAAGTTTGTGCACTCGACTCTGGTGGCCTGGGGTTCTCGGGTTCAGATCCAGGGCGCAGACCTACACACCACTCACCAAGCCATGCTATGGTGACATCCCACATACAAAATAGAGGAAGACTGGCACAGATATTAGCTCAGCAACAGTCTTCCTCAAGCAAAAAGAGGAGGATTGGCAACAGTTGTTAGCTCAGGGCCAATCTTCCTCATTAAAAAAAAAAGAAAAAAAGAATGAGCTCCTGTAAGGGCCTAAGAACATTGTCCAGTATCTTTTTCCTTTTCTGTTACTGATCTGGGACCTGGAAACTATCAGCTGACTTCTTATTCTCTGATAGTATCCTCGCCTTTGCCTTTTGCCTTTTGTTTGTTTCTGTCTTGTATCTCAGATAGAATTCTCAGCTGGAGCAGCTCTGAGGCCAGCAGGAGAAACCCGTGGAGAACTCTGCTGGCCGCCTGCTAGATTGTACTGCTGGGGTGTAGCTCACGGTGTTTTCTGGTGCTCTGAGGAAAACTTTTTCTTGAACCTGTTTTAGTCGTTCTCTCAAGTGTGAGGAAAAATATCTCCCCTGAATTGTTTGCCATGGTTTCCAACTCCTTAGAAATAGTAAAACCTTCATTTAGAACCACCATATGATTTGAAGCTTCGGGCCACTGCCCTGCCGCCAGTGGACAAGGCAGTGCCTGTCCTCAGCCTGTTGGTGGCTACAGGCCTGGGCCCATTGCCTGTTAGGTGTGGCTGGAGGTCATTTTGCAAGAACAAGTCCAGTATGTGGTCCCTTAAGATTCCTTTTCCTTCGAATGCCTTTATTGACATGGAGATCCCTTTTTCTGGGTCATGTGCATCCGCAGCTGTTTTCCAGCAAGCCGCAGTTATCTTACATAATTGTTGACTGTCCGTTAACTAGCTCTTCTAGGATTTCTTCAATCATAACTTTCTGTCAGATATCACATTCTTTTTACATCACAAAAAATAAGCGGGTTTACTTGGCTCAAGGATTTTGGCAGGAGTATGTGGTTACACCTACTTAATCCTTTAGAACTGATCATAAATGTCTGTCTGCTAGAATATTTTTGGATGCATGTTTTTGGATGCTGATCTTTTTGAGTTTGGCGGATCAGCTGATTTTGCTAAATATGTAGCGATCCCCGTTCTTCCCAGAGGGGCAGGAGCTCCTTGGTGTGTATGTAAGTGGACATGGGTTTGGATGAGTGTGTTAGTGAGGCTAGAATTAAAGAGAAGGAAGACGTGAACATTGAGGCCGAAAAGGAATAAAAGAAACATGATCTTGAACTTGTTGAAAGATAAGTCATTGATCAAACCAACAGCAGCCACTATCAGAAAACTAGTGAAATGTACTCTAGTCACCAGTAGCCAGAATGAAGAGGTGAGCCAACAGATAGAAATGAGTATTTGAATTGGAATTTGTTTTTGTTTTCAGAGCCAGAAGAATACTAGATGCTATTTAGTCAAACCCACACAAATCTCTTTCAGAAGCAGTAAAAACCTCAATGCATCTTTCAGTTCTAAGAGTATATACGTATATATTTTTTGCTGTATTTTTATTTTTGAAACAGTGTGTACAATATTACCTCAAAGTTTTTATTTTGAATGTGGTATTAAAATTATACTTAATTTTCCGACCAGCTTTTAAAATCTTTGTAGCTGAATTTTTCTTGTCTTTGCAGACTCTGCTCTAATCTCTACATAGAAGTCAGTAGTAAAATAGGAGATTTTATTTCCAAAATTCATTTTGTAGCCATATTTTACATGTATTCGATTAGCCAGGTAATTGTTGTGTAAATCCATGATAAGGAGGATAACAAAAATAGATTGAAAGTGTAATCCTTTCCCTCAGTTTTACTCATTTACTTTTTTTTTTTAATTTTGAGAACTTAAAAAAAGTTGTAAGGTACCACCTTCCCCTGGTTAAAGCACAGCGAGGCTGCAGAGAGGAGAGAGGTCCTGCCCTCACCTCAGCCTTCCCACTTGCAGTCCTCCCCCAGCCTGGAACTCCCTACTCTGATGGAGCTGGTATTTTAGGTTTGGTTGATGTCATTATCAACACTGCTGTCACCTTCTGCCTGTCATAGATGAAGATTCAGATAAATACTCCCCCCCACTCCCTGCATCCTTCCAGTATAGTTAATATTGCTATTCTATTTTCTCTTTAATAATTCTTCTTTAAATCTTCAGATTTGTTGTTGTTGTTCTATCAACCTCAGAAAATATCCCCTGCCTCCCCGCCGCCTCCTACGAGTAGGCTGTGTGAGCCTCTGCCTTCCCTCCTCCTAGTCGGAGCCCCACGTGCCTCCCAGCTTCTGCCAGGAGCACTATATATCCTTAGGGTGTATTTTTAAAGTTAATGTTTTATCCTAAAAATAGAAGAAACATGGACACTGTAAATATCACCCTGCAGAGGCAGGAGTGTGCTCTCGTTTCATTTCCTTCTCAATATCCCAATAGCCCAGCCCCCAGGCCACTCAGCAAGGATGTTCCTGGGGTCTGGCTCTAATGGGTTCTCTTATTTTAATCAACAGTCACTTGCTTGAAAGTACCCCATGTTTCGTTTATTTGAAAATTGCTCTGTGGTTTCTCATGCAGGGATCCCCATCCAGCACAACAACACTTTGATTGCCTCTTCTTTTCTTTTCTTTTGGGAAAAAAAACATGTACCTTTCTTTCCTTTTTTTTTTTTTCTCCTTTTCTCTGTAGTCTCAATAGCTTTGAGTTTGTCCGTCATTCTTACCAGTTAATGGCATTCCTTCAGTTCTTTTTAAGATGACTGCTATGGTCTTAATGTCTGTGTCCCCCAGATTTCACAGGTTGGACTCCTTACTCCCAGTGTAACGGTATGAGGAGGTGGGGCCTTTAGGAGGAGGTTGGGTCAGGAGGGTGGAGCCCTCATCAATGGGAATCAGTGCTCTTACGAAAGATTCCTCACAGCTCCCTGCCCCTTCCTCTTTGGGAGGACAGGGCCAGAACCCGCTGTGAACCAGGAGGAGGGCCCTCACCAGAGAACCAGGCCATCCTGGCCCCTTGACCTTGGACTTCCAGCCTCGAGAAATGTAAGAAATACGTTTCTGTTGTTTACAAGCTCCTCACACTGGTATTTTGTTAGAGCCTCAGGAAAGGACTAAGACACCTTCTGACTTCCTCTTCTGATGGAGGTCAGGTTCTTGATATTAATTATAACTCTCATTTTTTTCAGCTCCTCCCTTTTCTCCTGCCCCACCCGTATTACTAGGTACACAAAAATTAAAAGAGAGCCTCCACTCTCAACTGACTGACATCCCCTTTACAGGAATAAGACATTTAAACAAATTTTTGGAGTTTAGTGGTTGAAGTGGGCTCTGTACTCCTAGATTTCCATGTACTGTGCAAACTTAGGTAAATGGCTTAATTTCTCAAAGGTTTTTCCTCCTTCTGTAAAATGAGGGATAATATAGTAGTTTCTGAGTAGGAAGAAAGCATGAATACAAGTAAAGAGTTTTGCACAGTATGGGGCATACAGTAAGTGTCAGTGTATGTGAACTCTCGCTACAGATCATAATCATGTTTGGAGTTCCAGTGGGGATACGTACAGTGCGGGAGGCAGGGAGGAAGGACTATCCGAGTCTCCTTGGTAGCTCAGGAGGTAGTAGTCAGAGCAAGACTTGGGGACGACTTAGAGTTTGCTGCAGGGTCAGCTGTAAAAGGCGGAGTTCATACACTAGGTGTGAAGATGCGTGTGAGCATAGTTGATGGGTGCTTCTGGAGTGTAAATTGGGAGAATGTTAATTGGGAGACATGTAAACAGGACATTTATACTTTTAAATAATTTTGAGTAGTGAAGCCATAAACAGATTGGCATTTATGAAATGTCACTCACTTGGCAGAGTGGAGAATGGATTGAAGAAATTTAAAATTAGTGTCTGGCAATCAGTAAAATTGCCCAAACTCAGACAGAGGCAGTGGGGCTGGAAAGAGACAGATCTGGGGAATATTAGGATTTAGGATTGATAGGACTTGCATTTGGTTGGACGTGGGGAAGTGAAGGAGTCGATGATTTCCTTGGTTTCTGATTCACGTCTTTGGCTGGCAGGTGATACTCTGCTAAGAGTCAGAATAACAAAGAGGGAACAGGTTTCTGGGAAGGTGATAATTCTCTTTTGGACGTCTAGAATCTGTGATTCCTTGGGACACCAGGGTGGCAATTCCTAGAGGGCAAAGGAACTGAGTTACTAGCATAGATCATAAGTTATATGCTACAAAGGTATGCTAATAAATCCAGTAAATTAAGATAAATTAGGGAGTAGTCAATTGAGATTCAAGTTCTTAAGGACACTGAAGAATAGGGCGTAGTGAGACTGTAGCGGGAATGGACTCACAGAAGGTTGTGTCCGGAGGATATTGGTCTTGAAGATTTCAGAGATGGAGCTGTTCTACTGGAGTGGAATGTCCATTGCTGTTAGACTTGAGAAGCTCAGGGTGTTGGCTGGGACAGGACTATGGAGGACCAGGCATTGAGATGCAGACCCAGGATGAGGTGATAAAGTGTGCTGAGGAGGTCAGTGCCTGCCATGAGGACGGAGAGATGATGACCCTCCTGGAGGATCTGGGCTGCAAAGGGGGAGAGGATTTGCACAGGGCTGGCTTGGCATAGCCTCCAGATGATTATGGAGGGCTGGGTTATGAGGCCGTTATGTCTCATAACATGGAATCAGGAAAATCCCCTTTCGGTTCACTTGTCACTTGCTTGGCTCATGGAATTGGCCTTTTTAATTACCTCTTGGGTCTGCCCATTTCTGGTCATCTGTCCAGTCTCCTTACTCTAGCCCTGTGGTTCTCAGTTCAGGGCCATGTTCCCCTCCAAGGTGTATTTGGCAATGTCTGAAGACGTTTTTGGTTGTCACAGTGTGGGGAGGGGTGCAGCTGGCGTCTAGTAGGCAGAGGCCAGGGATGCTGCCAAGCCTTCTACAAGACATCCCTTCTCTCCCCCAACCAAGAATTATCCAGTAGAAAATGTCAATCGTTGAGCACCCCCGTAATGTACATCCCGCGTAAAGCCCGTAGTGGTTTTTCTGTTAGAATGAAGTACAAATTCCTTCTTGCTGCATGATCTTTCCTCTGCAACTCTTCATGCTTCTCCAGCTCGTGACCCACTTCCCTTTCCGTTGCTCCAGACTCTCTCGCTCACCGAGCTGAAGTGCTGTCGGTTTTCCCAACCGTCCATACTTTCTCTCCCTTCTGGGGCTCTGTGAGCACTACTGCTTGTTACTTCCCGGTTAAGTTTGTCAGCCTAAATAAAGAAGTAAATGGAGGCAAGCTTGAATGACCAGAAATTGAGTTTATTCGGGAACAGCAAAGGGATTAGAATTTGGGAAACACCTGCCGTCCAAGCTACAGGTGGCTCCGAGGAGGTTTGGGGCAGGCTGTGTTGATGGCACGGAGTGCCTCCTGTCCAAGCAGTAAGTTCGCTGGGTTGAGGATGGGGAAGATTCTTGGCGGATGTTCTTTGGTCGGAAGAGAAGCCTGGGTCTTGAGTAAATCAGGCATTTAGGGGAAATGGGTCTCAGTGCTTAAGCTCCGTTCTTCTGAGAGCACATGTGTGAGGTTCTCCATTTCATAGCCTCAGGTTCCATTGTAGATTGAAATCCTTTCACAAGTTTTACTCTTTTTTGTAAAACACTGTTCAGAGTTAGATGTCGTTCCCTCTCAGACACCTTCTTTAACCATCTTAGACTATGTTTTCTCTCTCAAAGGACCTAACACATGTATCATAATTGGCTGTTTACCCCATAGTGCCCCAGTGCAAATTGAATTGTCTGTGAAGGTGTCCCCATGATCAGTGCAAGGCTGTGTCTTGAGTTTCCCATAGAAACACAGATCTGTGGTAAACACAGGATCAGGTCTCCACAGAGTGGTTGAGAGTGGACTCAGAGCCCTGGTCCTAGACCATGCATTCCAGTCCCATCTCCTCCACTTACTCCAGGTCAGGACATTTACCCAAGGCCACAGGTTAAAATTGACTTGTTTAGTAAGAGTGCCTGCCTCTGGGGTTATCTTGAAGATTAAATGAGATTAACTGATAAAGCCTTTAACACAATGCGTGGCACATAGTGCCCAGTAAATGTTAGGAATTACTCTTTTTAATGATTTTCTTTCAAGTTCCTATCGCAGAACCTGGCATAGCCATTTAATAAATGTGCCTTGATTGCACGAAGAAGAGAACTGTAAGAAAAGCCATGGAGAGCGAGCAGAGGAAGAACTGGAGAGTCTGTTCGGTGAATTGTCTCCTATGATCGAGAGTTGCCTACACTTAGTACTCTTGTAAACACTTGGAGGGAGGGAAGGTGGAGGGTGGGGTGGAGGGTGCATTGGCTCCGGGGTGCTTGGCTTCGGAGTCAGCTCTGTTCTGGATCTCTGCTTCTGGGCTGATTGCCATTCTTCTTTCTTAATCCGTTTGCTGCTCTTGGTTTCACTGCTGTAATTACCACATTCTTCCCTAAACCCTCCCTCCTTACATCTTTCTGGGTGGAACAGAGTGGAAATGGAGAGTAGGAAAGTTCCGGTTGAGGTACCTGCGGACGGTGGGGGTGGCCCCATCAGGCCCCCTCGGTGGTGTGGTCGTGACTGCTCACAGTGCCTGCTCGCTTTCCCTGCTTCTGTCTGAGAAGCTTGCACTCAAGTATTGGCACATCGCATACTCGCTTGTGGCTTTAGCTCCCTTTGCGTTTGTGTGTGACTGTCTGGCGTATATTATAAATCATGTGGTGTGAAGGAATGAAAGTACCACTATCTATAACACTCCCCAAAGAGTGAGGACCTCTACTTCGCTCAGAATCCCCATGACAGAGCAACCAAAGAGGACTGGAGGCCGGTGTGCCGCACAGCGCTGCTCTTCTCTTTCAAAGGGCTCTACCACGTGGAATATTTGATTTTCTTGGTTGGATAATTCTCATGGGATATATTGAAGGGAACAGTCAATAAATATGAATAGGAAGAAATCTGCTTACTATTCTCCAAGGGAATTTTTTCATCCAATTTTATTTTTAGTTATAAAATAGATTTATTTCATAAAGAATGTAATAAGTGGAAATGTATCAAGAAGTTCTGATAATTTCTTTCTTTCTTCCTTTCTTCCTTCCTTCCCTCTCTCCCTCCTTCCTTCCCTCCCTCCTTCCTTCTGATTGGCCCTGAGTTAACATCTGTTGCTAGTCTTCCTTTTTTTTGCTGAGGCAGATTGGCCCTAGACTAACATCTGTGCCAGTCTTCCTCTGTCTTATATGTGGGTTGCTGCCGCAGCATGGCTTCATGAGCGGTGTGTAGGTCCGTACCCAGGATCCGAACCTGT
Source organism: Equus przewalskii (assembly GCF_037783145.1). Classification (NCBI taxonomy): domain Eukaryota; kingdom Metazoa; phylum Chordata; class Mammalia; order Perissodactyla; family Equidae; genus Equus; species Equus przewalskii. The sequence continues at coordinate 4,458,672 of NC_091861.1, read as the reverse complement.
GAACCCCAGGCTGCCGAAACAGAGCGTGAGAACTTAACCACTACGTCACCAGGCTGGCCCCATGACAGTTTCTCTCTCTGAAGGCTGTTCACTTGTATGCTTTTTAAAAAATTGCCTCATATTGGTAACCTTCTTTCCCACAGGGTCAATTGTATGGTGGGTCAAATTACGTCCCTCAGGTGTGTAGTCATATAGTTCAGTGTGAAGTTGAGGCTTTTAACATATATTTTAGAAATTATTTTTCTGGACTCCATCATTTTAAAGAGGATTCTGTCACATTTTTTTCCCCTACAATTTATAGTAATTTGTCCCTGGTTACTGCTCAGTGAATGGTTGTATGACTGAATTCTGTAGTAAGCAATATCCAAGTTTTTATACATATGAGTTTCAGCACATATAATTTGAGATTGTTTTATTTTTCTGAGCTGATATGTGATTTAGTAAATTTCTAATATCTGCTGCTTTTTGTGAATTTTATTTTAGAAGGCAAAACAGGTGACTTTTGCCCCCTTATGCTGAAATCAAGAATATTGTTGCACAGGTAATACTGGTACCTACTGTTATTGCCTCACCACAGAGCTCTGAGCCGAGAGCAAATGCTACCAGCACTTTTGTGATTTTACAGTAATCTCCAAACATAAAGTTAGTTGAAGTTTAGAAAAATCTATTTTTAAAAACACATTAGTGGCAGTCACACTTCTTAAGGCAATGACGTACTTTCTTCTTTGTGACTTGTTTTTCCTCCATTAAGAGGATTATGCCATTTCAGATATCCATTTTGGCTTTCGCCACTGGTACTTTTCATCACCCACTTGGCGGACAGCATTGGGTGACTCAGAATTCGTTTTGAATTTATAAGTTGGACTTTTATTAAGTTGGGTGACTCAGCCCAACTTTTCTGTCATGATCTTCTTCTCCTCCTCATGGCTATGCCTCGAATATTAATTAGTTCTGTGGATGTGACTCGCATTCCTGTGGCCGCCGCCTCTCCTCTCAGAAGCCAGGGGGAGGACAGAGCTGTGGATCGAGGGCAAAGTGAAGGAACCTTGTGCTGACAAACTTCACCCAACCAGGAGCTCCGACGGCTTTTTTTCTCCTAGTTTTTACTGGACTTTGGGAACCTGAAAGAAGACTTATTTCCTTTTTATTATCTTTATTGTCTTGATGAGGGATTGGCACAGTTTTTCCAAGTTGGCCCAATAGAAGATATTTTAGACTTTAGTGAATATTTTACAATCTCTGTCACAACTGCCCAGCTCTGCTGCGGTGGGGCGACCGCAGCCATAGACAACGTGGAATGAATAATTGTCTGTGTTTCCTGACAAAACTTTATTCACCAAAACAGGCAGCTGGTCAGATTTGGCCTGTGGGCTGTAGTTTGGTGACCCCTGGTCTATACTCAGGTAAGACACAAAAAGTGAATTTATTGTGTGAGTTTGACTTTTCTTTCTGTCTCTAACCCTGTGTGGTCACCAGTCCGTCACTCAATATTTATTGAATTTTCCATGGAAAATGCAGATACTCTCCCCATGCTTATGTTGTTGACTGTCGAAGGGGCTGCTGGACGAACAGACGTGGTGGCACAGTATTTAATGGGGGTAACAGAAGAGTTCTGAGTGGTCGTAATGACTGGAGCATGGAGTTACAGCGTGAGGGAGGCAGAGAAAGCATCTTAAGAACAGATGCTAGATGGTACCCAGAGCCATTTATGAAGGCTCTGGAAGGAGGGTTTAGGAACTGGAACTCAATCCTGGGAGCAGCGGGGGCCCCTGGAGAGTTTTAGGCTGAGGAGTGTGCTGTGATCAGATTCATGCTTTAGAGTGAGCATTCTGGGTGTTTGTGGAGTATGGACTGACGGGTGTTCTAGGGGTATGGTTTGGAGGCTGGAAGGTTCTGAGGAGGATGTTGCAATAATCCAGGAGAGGGGAGATAATTGGCTTGAACCATGTAAGTGGTAGGGGGGATGAAAAAGGGGCAATTCTGATGATACTTAGGTTAGTGGGCATCGGAACTACCTGGAGGACTTGTTAAAATAGAAATTGCTGGGTCCACTGCAGAATTTCTCATTCACGAGGTCTGAGGGGGCCCTGCAGCATTGGCATTTCTATCAAGTTGCCTGGTGATGCTGATGCTGCTAGTCCGGGGACCACGCTTTGAGAAGTACTGCTTTAGAAGAGAGAAATGACAAGCCTTGGGATTTGACTGATCACATAAAGGCGAGGGAGAGGCAGAAACTAGGAGGACATCCCAGGTTTCTGGCTTGAGCAACAGACTGTAGAGGGTGTTACTGCTTACTGTGTATGAAACACAGGAGGAGCAGGTTGGGAGGTTTACTGAATTTGAGGATGCCTACTGAAAGATAGGAAAAGTAATTGTTTATTTGTGTTCTAAGGGTCAGGAGAGAGAGAGCCTGGGGGAGGGAGAAGGAAGACTCCTCAGGGTGGAGGTGATGCCTGAAGCCATTATGCATTGAAAAGCGCCTGCAAAGTGAGAGGGAGAGGAGAAGACCCCGCCCTATGCATGAACATTTATGCAGTGGGCAGGGGAAAAAGCTGCAAGGAGACAGACAGGGAGCAGTCAGCAGTCAGAGAGGACGGAGAAAAGAGAGAGATTTTTTTAAAAAAAGACAGATGGAGTATTAAGTGATTTAAAATGTTGCCAAGAGGTCAAGTGAGGTCAAGCCTGAAAAGGAGTCATCGAATTACCAAAAGTTGCTGTTAACCTTGTAGAGAGCATTTTGAGTGGAGCTGCGGGTGCTGTCCGCATTTCCACAGGCTGAGGTTTGAAGGGAGGGTGAGGTGTGGCCAGGGGACGGGAGGTGCGATCCGGGCAGGTGTGTGATGGGCTCCAGAGGGTGTGTTGGGAAAAGAGAACGAGGGTGGTCAGCGAGTGGGAAGGGAGCGTTTACTGAGTGTGTAGATGCTGATGGGAAGGACGCAATAGAGAAGCAAGTGTTGAAGATTAGGGAGAGAAAGGAGTGTTGATAGCACATGGTCCCAAGAAAGCCAGATGGGATGGGAGGGCTAGCCCAGGTTGGGGGATTGGCCTGGGACAGGAATGGGAACACGGCAATGTCACCTTCTGCATTGGGTGAAGAGGGTATCTGAGGCCAGATGTCTAGAAATTGTGTGGAAGATGTTTCTTTTGGGCACCACAAAAACAGGACTGAGAACTGAATAGAATAACGGAGGGATGCCTGTGGGGGCCAGCGGAGGTGGAAGATGCTGGATTAGGGCTGGCTCTGCTCCAGCAGTGGGCATGGCAAAGCACCGCTCTGGTCGCAGGTTGGCTTTTTGCCCAGCTGGATGCATCTGAAGGTTTGTGAGGCTGGGAGTGGAGGATATTGGCGAGGGAGTGATGGAAAGAGTGGGCTACAACATTAGAGGACAGAGGGGCTGGGTGGGAGGAAGTAGGGAAGTCAAGATTCTCAAGGTCTGCAGGATGAGGAGGTTCAGATAGGATGTCTGCATGGATTTGTCGACAGGTGAGGTTTTGCTGATGAATTGGTTGAGGGTGTGGCCAGGTGAGTGGACCGCTGGCTGAGGTAGGGTGAAGGTGAGGTCCAGGTGTGGGGTGATTAAATCACTTGGCAATGGGGTCACTCGACACTATGATGAAGGGTAGACTTTAATTTGGGAATGATTCTACAAGGGGTCCTTTGATGATAAACAGACTGTTTTAGAATGTTAATTCATACATGGAATGACCTACATGCATTTATAGAGTAAAAAGAATATTACATCTGCAATAATGACAAAATACAGGTGGTTCTATTTTCTTTGAGTCCTCCTATCCTGGGAGATAGATTCCTAGTCTTCTTGTGCTTGTGTTCACTTCCCTCTCTCTCTTTCCTCCTCCGAATATGAATTCTTTGCTAATCGTGGGTCCCGTTCCAGCCTGACCAGTCTGCACAGCCTTGTCAGTTCCTTATATTGTGCCTTTATTTTTTTGAAAACTGTCTTCAGTATTTGAAAACACATTATGCTTATTATGTGCCAGACACTGTCCTAAGCACTTTACAAATATTAATTCATTTAATCTTCATAACCCTGATGAGATGGGTTTTCTCCCTGTTTACAGAAGAAGGAACTGAAGCACGGGAAATGATGTTCATTCTCTCTCTGGATTAAAGTTCTCTGATCAGCACAAAACCTTCAGCTGCACTGTTGCAGTTCTGGCCGTCTCTGACTCTGACTGGCCCCTGCACAGATCCGACCAAGGCTCTTGCCTCCTTTGGGTGCATATTCTATGACATGATTGTCCGGGCCTATTGTTTTCATGGGAATGCCTTCTCTTTCTGGGCTTTGTTCTTTGTGATGTTTACAGGATTTTCTGTGTAGAACAGCTGATGTACAACAGCTTCCAGGCTAAATGCTTGGGGAACCGTCTCCCCCACTTGGCAGAAGTTATTGATTTGTGATGTTCCCAGGCTCACGTGATCAAACGTGCTCCTGGGCTATGGAAAGGCTTCTCCTGTTTCAGCTGTTTCAAGCCATGTGTCTGTTGATTTTCTATTTTGCAATGGGACAATAAAATGCCAGAACTGGAGAAGACCTTAACTGTGATCTACTTTAGGCCAATTTTTTTAAATTGACAAATAAGGACACTTAGACTCAGAAAGTGAAGTGACTTATGTGTGGTTGAAATGGTTTTGACAGAGCCAGAATCTTAGTCTCTTGACGCTCAGGTCGGTTTGCTTTTTTTCCCCATGCCACACTGCCTGCGTTAAAGAAGGAAAAACTTGTTCTGCTCGAAACAGATTCTAACTTTCCCCATGTTCTTGGTGGTTAACGGTCCCTGTGCAGTCATTAATTGTAGTAGGTAATGAGTATTTCTTTAACAAACTAATTGTGTAACTTCTGGGTCAAGGGAATGTGTTGTGAAGAATCTTGGACTTTTTTAGAGATCTTTGAAAAAGATGTCAGGGATGCTTGTAAGAAAATACTAGGGATTCAAGGATGGAAGACCGCCTGAGAGTGCAGCTTCGTGTTAGCAGCCTCAGAATCTACATGAGAAAAAGGACCAGGGGATGCACTTTAAATGCCATGGTGATGCTCCACGTGAAAACTGGCATCACCAGTTCATTTGGGAACAGCTGCCTGGGAGGAGGGGCGTTTTGATCAGGGACTGGAGGGCTGGCCCTTGGGTGCGGATCAGAACTGTGTGAAAGATTCCTGACGTCTTTTAAGTTGGGAGAGCCTGGAGTTCAGCCTGTAGGTGGGAAGAAGGTGCCTTGTTGTTGTCTTGTGGTTTTCTAGTGCTCACCTTCTCAAGGTACCAGGTAGGTTGTGTTGAGGTGTCCACTGACCCCGTCAGGGTCATGAAAATAGGGTTTCCTTGAAAAGAAGCATCCAATGCAAAGCCAGAACATAACTGAGATTAGAGACTGGCATTAATGGGACTATTTTGAACCTGAAAATTACCTCATATTGTGGTAAATATTGATTGTATATTGTACCTATATTTACTGAAGGTGGCTGGGCAAGAGGACTTCTGAGCCAGTGGAGAAGAGCCACCAACACTCCTATGGTCACAGTAAGTGTAGAGAAAAGTCTGTCTTTTTAGTATTAGATTAAAAATGCAACCAATATTTACTACCATGTGAGATGGTTTTCAGATTCAAAACAGCTGGCAGCAGAAGCCCAGGCAAGGTCCCAGGCAGGAACCCTGGGTTGTGTACCTTCGGGCACTCATCTTGACACAATACCCTGCAGGGAGGGGGTGCCCAGCAGCCAGGGTCTGAAATCCGGACGGGAAGCGGCAGCAGGTCTTGGAGGCGCCGTCTGTTGGTGTCCCGGTCACGCCCCTCCCTGGGTGTCAGTTGTGAGACTGAAAGACAGTGGTCTGTGTATACTGCTTTTCAAAGTGTCTGAAAAAAGTACGTACTGAGGAGTGTAAGACCTGGTTTGCTATCTAATAGGAAAAGGTTTACTCTCGATATGGGCTGGAAGGACTTGATGTTTAAGAACGTGCTTCTGATTTAGTAGATTCCGTCTGTTATCAGTATCGTGCCATTTCACCTGGTGACTGCCGTGGAGGGAGGGCATCCTATCAAATAGTATCTTGAGGAAGCGGAGTTTCAGGCTCCTTTGGAGACAGGCAGTGAAGACCTGCTGGTGGCCGCTGTCTCCCTCAGTGTCTGCAGGAGAATGGACAGATTAGAGCCCGTGGTGAATGCAGATTAGTGAACCCATCGGGTCTGGTTGGTTCCCCGCATCCAGGTGGCTGGAATAGCGGAGAGGGTCAGAAAATCGGACCTTGTTTCTTTGTGCCGTGATGTTCAGCGCTGTCGATGGTTTGTGGCTTTGAGGATCGTCATAACTAAATTGTTTCTATGCTTGAGTATTTCTCATCTGTTTTTGAAAAAAAATAAATTCCTCAGCCACAGTTTGGAAAACTGGAATTGGTCTTGGGTCCCCATACTCTCGAGGGGAACTTTCTTTTTGAAAATATATTTGTTTTCACAGTGCCTTGCTCAGAGTAGGTCCAATGGATTATCTTTTTACGGCAACATCATTAACAACAAAAACAATGACTAGCAGCCAACATTTAGTTAGTGCTTAGTAAGGGCCACGCACTGTGCTGTTTACATGGATCACTTCAACTGATTAATTTTAAATTAGATTATGTAACGTACTTCCATTTTCTGATGTGGGGACAGATTTTGAGGGGGTAACTTGCCTAGTCACACAGTTTTGTAAGTGGCAGAGATGGAATTCACACCCAAGAGAGCTGACTCTACATCTTGTGCCTTTTCCTCACCCTCCACAGCGAATCTATTCCTAAATCCTATTGATTCAAAGATATATCTAGACACTCTGGCCTTGTTTTCCTTTCCGTTGCCATCACCTTGGTCTCAGGTCTGGACTGATGCTGGGGTCTCCTAGTGAGACTCCGCGCTTCCATCCCTCCCCTGAAGTTCCTTCTCCACGAAAGGGCGAGTGTGGTATGCTTGCTGGCGATGCTTCCGCTTAGGATAACACCAAAGCTCTCACTCAAGGCCTCCACGGCCCTCCCTTAGCTCCCGCCCGGCCAGGTCTGCAGCTTCCTTGAATGCTCCTCTCTCCACGTCTCTCTGCTCCCTGGGGAGCTTTCTAAAATTCCATTTCTTGGGGCTGGCCCTGTGGCCGAGTGGTTAAAGTTCTGCATGCTCTGCTTCGGTGGCCCCAGGTTTGTGGGTTTGGATCTTGGGCGTGGACCCACTCCACTCATCAGCCATGCTGTGGAGGCCTCCCACCTACAAAACAGAGGAAGACTGGCACAGATGTTAGCTCAGGGGCAGTCTTCCTCACCAAAAATTAAAAAAAATAAAATAAAATGCCAGGTCTTGGGCTCCACTTCTGGAAAGTCTGATTGACCAGGTCAGAGGTTCGACTCTGGATATAGGGATTTTGATCAGCCAGGTTTGGGAAAGCCTTGCTCTGAAAATGCGTTCTGTGAATATTAGATGTGGAATCTGCTCTTGGCCTTGTTTCTTAACGCCAAGGAGGTCCTGCCTTCGAGTTCTCAAGCGTTTTAGCTCAGCTACTGAGATGAGAGCTGCTGTGTTAGAATGAAGCTTAATGACGGAACGTTTCCCCGACTGCTCATTAAGGCTTAGGTTCACTTGTGGTGTGTAATCGAGAAACTGCTCAGCTGAGAGAGACTGAGCTGGTCTCCACTCTTCAGTGGAAGTAGTGCCACCTTTGATTTCTTACAGGAACGTTCTCTAATTGTTTCACTGTTCTATTTGAAAAAACGCAAGACGTATAATGCTTATATTCAGACGTGGAAATGCAACTCTGAATAAAAACCTGTTTTTAAAGAAAGTATTTTATATTTAATCGTTTTCAGTGTTTACTGTGACCCCAGGCTAACCCTGGGGGTGCTTCCTCCTTTGTATATTTATAAGCAGTTTCTTTTGAAATGTCCTTTGGAAGTATAAGGGGTTATGGGTTAATTTTCTATAACATTAATTCTATTAATGTTATATTTATAATATAATGTTATAATAATTAACATTAATGTTATAGAATATTAAGATTGAGAATAAAATAATCATTAATGAGTTTATCAAAGTTTCAAACAACCCTAAAGAAAAATCTTAAAACTTTTTCAGTAATATTGTCTATAGGGTGCATAGTCTAGGTTAAGAAGTTATTATGGAATGCATGTACAGATAGAGATAAAATTATTTTTTATAGATTTTTGTAGATATTTTATCTCTACCCTTTATCACATATATCAAGTATTTCTGATTTGATTTGTAAACTATTTAATTGTACCACGTGTGTATGCATAAAGTGAGCAAGACGCTATTATTGTTACGTTATTCCATTTCTTCTGTTCATTCTAAGCATTTCTGCTACAGTAATTTATTCTAGTGCAATGTTGATTTTCATTTCCCCATTTGTGCTGAAGAGAATATTAGGTTGACATTTCTTCTTGGCATATCTCTAAGCTCAGCAAATATAGCAACTGGAGTGCTAAGTTTCAGTCAAAAATAGAACTCCTGAGCCTCATTTTGGAAGTTTCTTCTCATTCACGCACAGGAATGTATCAACTGTTTAGCTCTGCCCTCTGCTGGTCGTTTCGAATTATGGAAAGAAAATTCTCAGAATAGTGTTAATTTCCAAGTTTACACAGGAGCTGGAAGACATTTTAAAATTTCACCATGGTGAACTATATTTCAGTTCTTTTATTTAATAAATTTTTAATGTTGGAGAGAAATGGAAGCTTCTTGATACATTGCTCAAGAAAATAGCATTTTTGGTTTTCTTTCTCCAAGTACAGATGAAACAGATATGGATATAATTAAGGTTACAATCACATTAGAGAAAATAATCCAGTGTTTTATTTTTTTACTTTTGTTACATGTATTTTTTTTGGTGAGGAAGATTGGCCCTGAGCTAACATCTGTAGCCAATCTTCCTGTTTTTGCCTGAGGAAGATTGTTGCTGAGCTAACATCTCTGCCAATCCTCCTCTATTTTATTTGGGATGCTGCCACAGCATGGCTTGACGAGCAGTGCTAGGTCTGCATCAGGAATCCGAACCTGCGAACCTCTGGCTGAGGAAGCGGAGTGTGAATTTAATCACTACACCACTGGGCTGGCCCAGTAATCCAGTGTTTTAAATGCTGATGTCGATAAAGTTAAATGATTTTTTTGTGCTCTTGTTAAAGCTCCTTTAAGCTGAATTTTAGGTTAAAAGAACGTACCTTCCTTTTTTGATAAAATGGAATTTTCATCAATTTGAATTTGCTGAACGATGGTCTCTCTTAGCTAAAGGATTAACTCTTACTGAAATAGTCTTTCACTTTTAAGGATTTCACAAAACTTTTTAAAAGCGCTTACATCAGGATATAAAGACTGTGGATGCTCACGGATATCACGGGCTACAAATGCAGATTTGAGGTCAACCGTCCGTCAGACACAGTCCACACATAGTATTGATGGGAACCCGTTAGTCTCTTCCGTACCAGCAGTCAGACGGCTATTGACTAAACAAGACACGTGTCCGTGCCACGTTCTCCGTAGGTGGGAACCGGCAGCGGTATCTGTAAGCGTGAGCAGTTTTCACAGGGAAAGGCCCAGCAGAACACAGTTAAGGCACCTCCTGCTCGGAACCGTGTTGGATCAGGGCTCTAAATAAGGTCACACTGACATTTCCTAATAATTTGAGACTAAAATCCAGCTGAAGAGTACTGAGCTAGGTGATGAGAAGAGATTTTGTTTCCAGAGTATGTTACTAATTGTCTGACCTCACTGGCAAAATGAAGTCCAACTCAATGACCTCTAGTGACCCTTTTAATAACAACAGTTATCTGTTTTTTTGAGCCGTTACTTTGCTACGAGTTTGACACGTGTCATTTGATCCTTACAACACCTGATAATGACACAGAGAGGTATTGTGTCCATTTTAGAGCAGGGACACTGGATGATGTTAATTAGCAGAGAAATGGTCCCCATTGAGGTCTGCAGAACTCTGAAACGGCCTGCTCCTCACCACTGTGCCTATTATGCAGAGGTCTTTGAATCTATTTTAGAATAATCATTGCAGACTGTGAATACAAATGTGTTAGCACTTCACAGTGTGTTCAAAGGCAAGGACACGTTTCTTACAGGAGCCTTTCCTCTGTCAGTTGCTTCAGAAAGTGAGTGATACGTAGTAGAAACAAGATTGAGTTAATAAACCGTCTTCCCAATGGGACTGTACAGGGCTGGACTGAATAAATTTATTGGTTCCTACGTCCCAATTGTTACAGTAGTTTAAGTCCTTGGGCTTCAGAATGAATGGCTTGTTCAAGCCTGTTTTATTCTCTTGAGTCGTGTCTGAGCTCTGCAGAGCGTGGCCCTGCTGGGAAGCTGGGCCTCGGTTTTCCCTGATGACACTCATACCTGTGGCCGATGGCAGTGCGTTCTCCTAGTCATTGAAGCAGTTCCCTTCTGGGCACCACCTGGCATCTAGTCCATGCGGAGCAGAGCTCATTACACATCCTTCTCTTACTTCCAGCGGGCTTCCTGTGCTCCACGTGGTTGGTGGCAAATTTTAAGGCTGAGCCTTTATTTTAGCTTCTCTTTCTCTGAAAAGAGACTCAACAGGCAGCTTTACTGTATGTGCTACTTCTGCTTGGTATGTGTTTTCCTGGAGCCACTTGTCTAGCTTCACCTTCCGTGGACACCGCTGAGAAGATGTAAGCTCTGGTGTGGGAAGCCTGCATTGTGAGGGATGGGAGCCCTACTGCATCTCGAATGCAGTTTCCTGCAATGCTTCCTCTGGTTAAGAAAGTTTCATTATAGGCATTTAGATATTCTCCCCCTCAGCATGACATTTGCTGGCATCTAATTATAAGACTGGATTGCAATGAGCATCAATCTACTGCTCACCGAGGGTACTGCTCCCTGGGGCCCAGCGGAGGGACCAGTGGACTTTGAATTCAGGACGCTGATCCCGGTTCACCTGCTCTCGTGCTCTTCTCCTTCCTTCTCATGGTAGCTCCCACGAGGGGCCCTGTTGTTTATAGTTTCACATCACTCTTCCTCATCTGATTCGGTCCTGGCCTCTCTCCTCTCCAGGCCCAATGTGAACCGAGGGGCCCTTCTCTGGGTCCCTGTGAGCTCATTTTTAAAAATGAGCTATTTGTTTTCCTCTCAAAAACTTCCTCTCAGCGTTTCCTTTAACTCAAATTGGCCTCCTTGTGACAGACTTTAGTTGTTTGAAGTATGCTCCTTGTCGGTCTTCCCTTTGGGTCTTCTCATCTCATGGTGCCAGGAGGTCAGGCTGTGCCTGCATTTGTGTGTTCCAGCAGTCATGGCACAGCTTCTAAGGCTCTCCTCTCCTGGGCTGCTCCCATGTCACCGGGACCCCCAGCACGATGGCCCTAGTGCCTGTGCTTTCTGCTGGTGTGACTGGAGGCTGCGGGACAGACAGCGACGCTAGAACCTGGTGTCATGCTGGAATACCAGTTTAGGAAATTCTTTTCTGGAACCCTTGTGACTCCACTAAGCAGATTTGTGCAGAGATAAGCTTGCTCCTGTCTTAGCATTTCTCAGCCTTTTGACTTCCTGGAGTTTCTACCTCATTGCTTACCCCTCCTGCTCTCCAACTCAGAGCTGTCTGCAGTTATTGGAGAAGGCCACCAAACAGTGGCCAGCGAGTCCACTAAACTTGCAGGGGCCTGGGCTGAGCTGCCTGCTTACGCTTTACTGTTCAGCAGACGTTTCATTCCCTGCAGTCACTGCCTGTTGCCAGCCCTCCTGTTTCAGATGCCCTCCCTTCTCCTCAGCAACCGTCCAGCCCACTCACTCGGAGCTGGGGCTCTGGCTTATGTCAGTGGGAAGTTTGCAGTTTTATGTCATCTTTCTCCATTTCCTCTTACACGGACTAACTCTTCTGGCAAAATTCCTAAAAGTTAGTTACTTTTCTACCATATTTTGTCCTTAATTATTCATTTCCAGTGTCATTGATGTATTTAAGATGTTTCTGAAGAGATGTTTGTTCCCTTAGTTTTGAGAATTCACCTTCCTTTATTTCTAGTAGGGTCTGAGGCAATTAACCAACGCTTCCCAAAAACTCCTCTTCACTCGGCTTGCTGCAAAATACTGTTTTTTCTCCTTTCTTCTTCCTGCTACTAAAATGCAGCCCTTCGGCAAAGTAGAGTCCTTACATTTCTCTTCCCTGCCCCGCCCCTCCTCCTTGTCTTTACACATACATGAGTGCATGCATATTGACTTTTGTGCCAAGTCTCAACTCCGGTCACATCGCATTTGCAAGCTCTAATTGTGCGTCCATCTGCCTGATGAAAACCTGGATCTCGGTGTTCCACTGGCATCTTGAATTCAGCATATCAAGTCGTCTTACTTTCTTGGAGTGGTGTTACTAGTCTTGCTTTCTCCCAGGAGCAAAACCTTGCCTGCCGTCCACACTGATGGCACTGTGGCCCCTCACTGTGTCTGTCAGCTGCCCGGAGGGTCTGCGTCTCAGGCCTGGGCTGTTGTTTTCACTCTGCTTCAGGCCTCTTGCCTGGATTGGGCCCTCTACTTCACACCCCTCCTTGTTGGGACTCCTGTTTCCAATGACCACGTCTGATGTATTTCCCTTTACTTCTCAGACGTCCTGAGGGCTCCGGGTTCCTGCCTCATTGACTACCGTCAAGGCCTCCGTGCGCCTTCTCCTAGATTACTTTCCCTGCTGCCCTCGATGAGCCAGACTCACTGTCCCCAGCACACCCCACAATCCTGTGTCCCTGATTTGCTGATTTCCCCCTTTGTCTGAATGCTCTCCAGCCCTTATTTTTGGTTTCCAATAATAATTTTCAATTTCTTTTAATTTCGAAGGTTTTTTTTCAAACACTTTTTGAAACCTTCCGGAAAGGTTTTCCTGGTGACCTTAACCAGAGGGACTCTTACTTTACTTTGAATTCCGCATCACAGGTGCTTTTCCTGAGGTGCATATCATTCTTCTGTTCTATAGGACGTTTGTAGCTTTTCTAAGTCCATGGGATTTTGACTGAAGCGTTTTGAGTTTGCACACCCTTGGATTTGAATCCTAGCTCGTTCACCCTGTAGCTATGTGATTTGGGGCAAGTTATTTATTTGAGCCTCAGTTTTTTTCATCTATGAAATGAAGAAAGTAAAAGGGCTTTTGGTGAGGATCAGATAAAATATTAGGCACTTAGGTAAGCGAACTAACGTTATAGAGTAGGTGTGAGTCTTGGCTTTGCCAGGTGCTCACCAAGGGGCATTGGTCAGCTCGCTTGTCCTTTGGGCCTTCGCTCCTAGGTGATAAGAGGGGAGGTTAATGAGCACGTGGGCGGTAAGGGGCTGACGCAGTGCCCAGCACAGAACGGCTGCGCAGCAGACAGGAGAGCCGTTTCCTCATTGTTATTGTTGTTAGATTTATGCCAGGACTTTTCCAGGCAGTGTTTGTATGTCATCTCATTTCATCCTAGTTAGTTCTCAAAAAGATCCCCTCTCTTCCCATGAGCTGGTTCTGTCACTAGTTTGTAGGTGAGGAAGCCAAGGTTCCACAGCTGAGTTCCTAGAGAAAGATGGAGTTGTGATTGATGATTTAAACTCCAAAGCTGCCTGGCTTAAGTTTCATGCACTTTTTGTTAGATCATAATAAAACGAACGTGCAGTGGAGGAGTCAATATATGTTAAAATCCCTGCCCACTTAGGAATAAGACACAGTTCGTGTATTAGGAGAGCTCATGGTCTGGTTGGGAGTGGGGAGCAGACAGACAACATGTGAAGGATAAATCACAGTTTAAATGGAGGAAATTCTGGTACAGATACTACAAAGTGCTGTGGACCCAGAAGATGAAGCAGTTTACTGCCTGGGGAATGACAGGGGAGAAAGGCCCCACTCGAGAGGGATGGTGGCATTGGAGCTGCTCCTGAAGGCAGAGGCGTTGGCTAGGTGGAAAAGCCAAGTTGTCCTTGAGAGAAGAACTAGTGTCTGCCTCGAGGCATGGGGCTCTGAAAGACCCTGCACATTCAGAAAAGGTGAGTGGTCCAGGGTGGCAGAAACAAAGGGTGATTTTGAAAGAAGGGACGGGACAGGAATGGGCAGACGGCCCTGTGAGAAGGTGTCTTCGTATGCCAGATCAGGAGCCTGAATCATTGCAGATCTGAAAGGTTTTGGTAGCGAGAAATGAACATGCTTATCTTTGCTTTTGATGAAGAAGACGTATTGCCAGGTGGGAGGTGAGCAGCAGGAGGGTGGTGACTGTGGAAGAGATTATGGAAATCTTTAAAACTGGGTCTGAGAGCCACAGTGGGCGGGGTGAAGGAGAGGCTAATTCTGGAGACCTGTCTGCATTGGAGATGACTGGTTTTGGCGATTTACCAGATTTGGGATGTGTGGTGTCGTCAAAAATCAAGGTTTCCAGCTCGGGGACTGGATAGGAGATGTTTTATTGAGTAATTTTTAATAATTTGTACTCTCAAAACAATTCACAGTTAATCCACAAAAGGACGTCTTAGCTGCATCGTTAAGAAAAGCTGACCATCTGGATACTGGCACGTCAAACCTAATGAGATGTCTTTGTTTTAGTAGTGGCTAAAACTTGGGATTCTTGTAAATCTGTATCCCTGAAAAGAGTCCATGCAGAGGGAGTTGTTCAGCTGGGTTGAGGCAGACCAAAACCATTTATTTAAATTCCAAACCAGTCGCTGCTTATGAAATTTTATTTTAGGATACTTAAAATGTATTGATTACCTGCTCAAATTGATCACCTACGTAAGACTGCAGAGGAGTTTCTTTTTAACTCATCCATGTTGCTCATGCTGCATTTTCAAAGGAAGTGCTAGGGAGGTAATGCTGAGTCAGGATTCTGGTTCCAGTAATGGTGTGGGAACAGACTGAGCTTGCTTCAAAGGAGTGAATTTTTTTTTTTAACACTTCCAACAGCTGAATTAGAGCAGGCTAGAGTGGCAGGCTGGAGATGCTGGTTGGTCCCGGGATGGTAAGAGAAATAATCCACTTTTGTGGTGGGAAGGCCTCATGCAAAGTAGAAAAGGTGTGTCAGGACCTGTCGTCAGAAAAGAGGCAGCAAAATGTTTTGACCAAGAAGATGGAATTTGAACATCGGCAGGTTAGTAGCAGTACTCAGGAAGTGGTGTTATGTGTTAGATTAATAGACGTAGTTGTTAGTCATCTGAGAATAATACACAGGAAAGATGAGAAGAAAGAATAAGATCTAGAAACAAAAAAGATTTATTTTGCTACTTGAAAAGGCTTTGGAAAGCTTTAGAAAGAGTGGAAAGACAATAGAAGTATTTGTTTTTAAGTTCGTTTACTCTTTATTGTACTTGCTGAAATCTAGAAATGAAAGTTAACTTTTTTGGGTGATGGAAGTCCTATAACTATTGACGATATAAAACTGTAGATTTACTGAACAGCTTTCATTGTTGACTATGACAAATTATTGTCTCCCCTACAATGCTGTGCTATTAATGAGCATTTTATGGGCTGACCATCTTCTGAAGCTGTAGGAGTGTAGAGAACTCTAACTATAGCATTTTCCAATGTGTCTGGAATAGAGTGGTTGCTCCCTATTAATTACTCCTGAGAACTGAAATGTGTGTGGGTGGCGAGGAATCTGTGGGAGTGTGCGCTTCATTAAAATGGTGCTTTCTTAGTCATCCTTGTGTTAGGTTAATGCTTTCCTTAAAATGTCAGTCACTGAGAGAAATAATAGCTTTTGTTATGGCTCTGTGCTGCTACGCTGTATGATTTATTTTTACTTTTTTTCAGAAGTGGCATAACAGAACAATCTCCTTCACGTCTGGGTTATCTGAAGGTGAAAGTAGTAAATGATTGTAATGTTAACTATTATTAATAGCCATTGTTGGTACTGTTTATTGAACACTTATAGAGCTTGAGGCACCGTGATTTGCAAAAATTATCTCATAATATCCTCATTTTATGGAGGGAAAATTGAGGTTCAGGGAGCTTAAGGAATGTAACAAAACTAGTAGTAGGAACTGGGGTTTAAATTTTTTTCAACTCCCCAAGTATCCTCCTGTTTGCCACAGGATTCCACCTCCCCCATTTGTGTTTCTTTCTTTCAGCTGGGTGATGCTAGAAGCTGTGTTAAATATTTAATCCAGCCGGAATGTCAAGTTATAGTCGGCTTGGATTTTTTTAAAGCATTATTTTTCAAAATCTCAGAGTATAAACTCTGTGTATTACTGGAAAGCTCATTTGCTAAGCTGGATGTAGAAAATCTCACTTGTTTTTTCTGGATTTGCTATGACCTTGGGTAAGTCACCTGACTTCCCCAGGTGATTTCAGAGCATTATGGATGTTATATAAAGTACTGTTATCAAGGGCACAGGCAAGGTTGGTTAGACATGTTTCCTCCCTAATGTATGATTAGGAAAGAAACATTTAGACTACAGTGATTTTTTTTTTTTCCTTCGCAGTCAACCAATAATTCAGATGTCAAGTTGAACAGAAATGGACTTCTAAATGTAGGTCAAATACTTTTTAAAAATCCCGTAACTGCGTCTCCTTCCCCATGCCCAAATTTGATCCACCTACTTAGTGATCTCCCCAGGTCCTGCCCAGTCCCTCTAGTCAGTGCATCTTGACCGGTGCACCTGTCAAGTCATGGTGCCTGATTCCTTGTTAATTATCTTTCTTTTAAACCCCTAATGCATCCCTCTGTGTTGTCTACACTCTCTTAAAATCTCTAGTTGAGAAAGTGATAGGCTGGATATTGCTGATTTAAGTATTTCCATTCAGATGTAACATCTTTTAAGAATTGAGCTAATTAATACTATATTTGTCTTATGTTTAATATTGTACTTGTTATTCGTGCTTCGGAATCTTAATTCTCACTCTTGTCCTCATGTGAATACCCCTCTTCTCCCACCAAACTGTGTTCGTGGTGCCCAGCAAAGAGAACTCTCGTGGTGTTTTCTTAAGCGTTCAGAGTTCTTAAGTGTTTAGATTGACAGTAGTCATGGTGTGACCAGTCACATCCTCTATAAAGATGATCAAAAACAAGAGTTACACTATTTCCAGTATCTTCAGTTGCTGTGGGGGTAGCTCAAGTGCTCCCTAATATTTATACACCCTCTCATGTCTTGAGCCAACAAAATGATTTGAGAAAAGCCATTATGAAACCTATTTCCTCTCTAATCTGACTGCTTTGTTTTGTTCCGTTAATTCTGCGATTGTCTGTTACTTGCCTTATGTTTAGCTGATGGTAGAATATTCTTGTGGTGAAAAGTCAGAGACTCACAAGAGATTTTGAGAAGCTGGCCTGTTTGTTCAACTAAGACAAAATCATAAAGACTTGTTTTTATGTCAATTTCTAAATATACCTCATGAAATTTCTCTTTATGTCTGTCTTCCATCTCATACACTGGAGCTTAAAGTGAGTTGCCATAGCCTCATTAGAAATGAAAGGTATTGTGTCAGTGTCTTCTAGATGACCTCTAGTCGTTTGGAAGATGCTCTCTGTTTTCCAGGCTCAACATTATTTTTCCCTGCCCTTATTTCTAAGTCCTTTGCTTCTCTATTGGGCAGTGACAGCCCCACTCCCGACACACCTGAACCATCATGTCTCTTTTTCTGGTGATGGAATTCAAAAGGGTATTCCTTAGCCTTTAAGAGTCAGGTATTACTTTGTTCTGTCTGTGTGAGAAGTGGAAGGCTAGTGAAATAAACTAATAGGATCTTCAAAGTGAAGTGTACTTTATTCCAAACTCATACCAAGTCAGAAAGCCGCTCTACACCCTCATTACAGGCTCAGAACAGAGCATGAGGAGATCTCATCCCATTGATGGATGACTCTGACTGCCATTTATTGTTTTTGATTCTAGTTACCAATAATAATGCTCACTGAGAGGGTTTGAAAATTTATAAAAGACCAAGGTCATGGCAGTATGGGTGTTTTTACTTTCTCTTGAGCTCTTACAACTTTTTCATACTCTCTCAGTGCACAAGAATTATTTACATACATATTATTTGTGTATACATATGCACAGTTCTTTTAGTATTGTTTGCACTCCTGCCCCCCTTTAAAACTTTTTTGTTATTAATAAAACAAGGTTGTTAACAAAATAAAGAAAACACTGGGCTGAGGTGGCTTCATTAGTGAATTCCACCTAACCTTTAAACCTTTAACCTTTAACCTACATAAGCTCTTTCAAAACGTAGAGAAGGGAACACTGTCCTACTTATTTTATGAGGCTAAAATTTCCCTAATACCAGAACCAGACAAAGTGATTAGAAAATTACAGACAGTATCACTGATGAAAATAAATAGGATATTCCTTAATAAAATATTTGCAAATTTAATCCAGCAATATATAAAAAGGAATGCAAGGTTGGTTTAACATTTGAAAATCAATCAAAGCATAAAGGAGAAAATTTTATGATCGTCTCAATAGTTGCAGAGAAAGCGTTTGACATAATTCAATGCCCATTCATAGTAAAAACTCTTGGCAAACTAGGAAGAGAAAGGAATGGCCTCACCCTGGTAGGTGGTGCCTATGGAAAACCTACAGCTGACAAGTTTAATGGTGAAGACTGAATATTTTCTCCCTAAGAATGGGAACAAGGCAAAGATGCCCACTTTCAACTCTTCTGTCCAGCATTATACTAGCGATTCTAGCCATTGAACTAAGGCAAGAAAAAGAAATACAAGGCATAAAGACTAGAGAGAAGTAAAACTTTCTCATGTGCAGATGACATGATTATTCACATAGAAAATTCTGATGACTATACTAAACAACCATTAGAACTAAAACGTGAATTTAAGACATTCATGAAGCAAAGGTGAACATATGAAAATCAATTGTATTTCCGTGTACTAGCAGCAAACAATTGGAAAATAGAGTTGAAGAAACAATACCATTTAAAATAGCATGGAAAACATGAAACATGTAGAGATAAATTTAACAAAATACGTACAGGATCTGTATGCTGAAAACTACTTAACATTGCTAAGGTTACTTAACTAAGGAAATGCAAGCTCTGCCACCATGAATTGGAAGACTCAATATTAAGATGTCGCGTCTTCCCAGATTGATCCAGAGATTCAACATAATCCCAATAAAAATCCCAGGGGGCATTTTTGTAGACACTGACAACTGATTCTAAAATAAATACTGATTTGCAAAGGAACTAGAATAGATAAAATAGTTTTTTTCTTTTTGAGAAAGATCAGCCCTGAGCTAACATCTGCTG
This sequence comes from Equus przewalskii, assembly GCF_037783145.1. Classification (NCBI taxonomy): domain Eukaryota; kingdom Metazoa; phylum Chordata; class Mammalia; order Perissodactyla; family Equidae; genus Equus; species Equus przewalskii. Next base: position 4,439,485 of record NC_091861.1, on the reverse strand, counting down.
CAACTCCTCTTTTTGCTGGGGAAGACTGGCCCTGAGCTAACATCTGTGCACATCTTCCTCTACTTTATATGTGGAACACCTGCCACAGCATGGCTTGCCCAAGTGATGCTGTGTCTGCACCCAGGATCTGAACCGGCGAACCTCGGGCTGCCAAAGCAGAACGTGTGAACTTTGCACCACTGTGCTGGCCCTGATAAAATAGTTTTGGAAAAGACCAACAAAGTTGGCTGACTTACAGATACTACCTAGTTTCAAGACTGATGGTAAAGTTACATTTATTAAGATGTGTGGTACAGACATAAGGATAGAAAGGTAGACATAGAGATTGATGGGACCAGAATCGAGTGTCTGGAAATAGACCCACATATATTTGGTCAGTTTATTTTTTGACATATGTGCCAAGGCAATTCAACGTTTTGATTTTTTTAGTAAAAGCTTTTACAGTGGGAAGTATAGCTTACATATAGAAAAGTATAGAAGTATAGCTCAATGATTTATCACAGATTGACCGCCTGTGTAACTGTTGTCAAGAAATAAAACATCGACAGCATCTCAGAAAATTCCTGTAATCCCCATTTCTTGCTGCCAAAGGTAACTAATGTCCTGACTTGTATGGTAATCACAACCTACTTTTCCTTATGATTTCACTACCCTAGTATCAGTCCTAAAACACTGTAGTTTAATTTTTCCTGCTTCGGGAACTTTCATATAAATATCCTACAGTATGCATTCTTCTGTCTGCTTCTATGGCTCACATTAAGTTTGTATGAAGTTGTAGTTTATTTTCATTTTTGTATGGTTTCCCATTGTATGAAGATTTCATATTTTATCTAGCTATTCTGCTGTTTATGAGCATGCCTGTGTTTTGTTTTGAGTGATTACAAATAATGCTGCTCTGGACATTCTTGTACATTTCTGTTGATGGACACTTGCACACGTTTCTGTTGGATGGATGCCTAGGACTAGAATTGCTGGGTCATAGGATATGCATATATTCAGCTTTATGGGATGTGACTAAATGCTTTTCCAAAGTGGTTTTACCAGTTTACAATCCCATCAGCAGTGTATGGGAATTCTCATTGCTCTCCATTCTTGGCAACTTTGGTATGGTCACTCTTTTATTTTTTGTATGACTTTAACCATTCTGGTGGATGTGTAATGTTATATCACTGTGGTTTTAATTTACCTTTCCCTAATTATTAATGTGGTTGATAACTTTTTCTATATTTATTTGTGTATCCTCCTTTGAAGTTTCTTGCTCATTTTTCTGTGAGATGATTTTATTTTTCTTAGTGACTGGGGCAACTTTATTATGGACTCAAATCCTTTGTCAGTTAAGCTTTTCCTTTCTTCCTGTTCTCTTTTTTTGCTATTGAGTTAGATGACTTTTTCATATATTTTAGTTAGAAACCCCTATCAGATATGTGATTTGCAAATATTTTCTCCCATTCCGTAGTTTGCCTTTTCATTTTGTTGATGGTTTCCTTTGCTCTGCAGAATCTCATCGAGTTTGATAGGTTTCTGCATACAGGCCATGCAAATTTTTATTCAGTGGGTTTTTAGGTATTTGATGTTTTTAATGCTATTTTAAAAGTTTTTTTCCTTTTTTTGAGGAAGACTGGTCCTGAGCTAACATCCGAGCCCATCTTCCTCTACTTTATATGTAGGAAGCCTGCCACAGCATGGCTTGCCAAGTGGTGCCCTGTCTGCACCCGGGATCTGAACCAGTGAACCCTGGGCTGCTGAAGCAGAACGTGCAAACTTAACCAGGCTGGCCCCTAAGTTTTTTTTTTAGTTGAATTATATTTAACGTACAATGTTGTGTAAGTTTACAGTGTATAACATAATTGGTATTGTAGGGGAGGAAGACAATTCCTCTACCCTCTAGGTCCTTCTGGCTGGTCTAGGAATTAAATTGATGTGAGACAGAATAACAGGAGAAAATAAAACCAAGTTTAGTAACATGTATACATGGGAGAAACTCAGGAAAACTGAATAACTTGCCAGAATGGCCAAAGTGGCCACCTTAAATACCATCTTCAGCTAAAGACAGAGGAGGATGTCGGGGGTGGTGGTTTGGGACTTCAGAGGGTGGAAGACAATTCATGTGCAGATGGAAAAGCAAGTGTTTGATAAACAAGTGTTTGTTGGGCCACCTATAGACAATGTGACCCGAGAGGCACATTTTACGTTACACTACAGTTTTCCTATGGTGTTAACTCCTTCCTCGAACAGGCCTTTTATCTTAAATTCTTTTCAGCAGTTAGGGGGAAGGTCAAAGTTTCTTTCAGAGTCTTTCATTCTTAAAAATGATCAAGCCAAACAGACATTTTTGGGGTGGCAAATTCTGATCCCCCACAATATGTTTATATTACAATAGGATTGCCGTAGTAGCATTAGTTAACACCTCTGTCACATCACACAGTTAGCATTGCTTCTAGTGTTGGGACAGAATCTAGTCTCTGAGCAAGTTTAATGTTTATAGTGCTGTTTCCTTGTCTGTAGTCACTGCACTGAGTGTTAGGTCTGCAGGACTGACTTATTTACTGGTTGCAGGTATGTGCCCTTAAACAGCAGCTCTCCCGTTCCCCCACCCCCAGCCCTTGGGAACCACCATTCTGCTCTCTGCTTTTATAATGTCAGTTTTTTTAGATTCCACATATAAGAGAGATCATACGATATTTGTCTGTCTCTGACTTATATCACTTAGCATAATATCTTCAGGGTCCATCCATGTTGTTGCAAACGGCAGACTTTCCTTTTTTCTCGTGGCTCAATAGCATTCCATCGTATTTATATACCATATCTTCTTTATCCATTCATCTGTTGGTGGTCACTTAGGTTGTTTCCATATTTTGGCTATTGTGAATACTGCTCCAATAAACATGGGAGTGCATATTTCTTTGATATCCAGTTTTCATTTCCTTTGGACATATACCCGGAAGTGGGATTGCTGGATTGTATGGCATTTCTATTTTTAATTTTTTGAGTAATCTCCATACTGTTCTCCATAGTGGCTGAACCAGTTTACAGTCACATCAGCAGTGCAGATGTTCCCATTTCTCCACATCCTCTCCAACACTTATCTCTTGTCTTCTTGAAGATCACCATTCTTACAGGTGTGAGGTGCTATCTCAGGATGGTTTTGGTTTGCATTTTCCTGATGGTTAGTGATATTGAGTGCTTCCTCATATACCTGTTCGCCATTTGGGTATCATCTTTGGACAAATGTCTATTTAATTCTTCTCATTTTTTGATTGGATTGTTTTTTCTGTTATTGGGTTGTATGAGTTCTTTATAAATTTTGGATATTAACCCCTTATCTGATACATGGTTTGCAAATTGTCCCCCCAGTCTCTAGGTTGCCTTTTCATTTTGTGGATTGTGTCCTTGGCTGTGCGAAAGCTTTTAAGTTTGACGTGATCCCACTTGTTGAGTTTTTCTTTTCTGTTTGTGCTTTTGGTGTCATATCCACAAAATCATTGCCAAGACCAGTGTTGAGGAGCCCTTTCTCTGTGTTTTCTTCTAGGAGTTTTATGGCTTCAGGTCTTATGTTTAAGTCTTTGATCCATTTTGAGCTCATTTTTGTGAGTGGTATGAGATAGGGGTCCAGTTTCATTCTTCTTCATGTGGTTGTCCAGTTTTCCCAACACCATCTGTTGAAGAGACTCTCCTTTCCCAATGGATGTTCCTAGCTTCCTTATCAAATGTTAGTTGGCTGTGTATGTGGGGGTTGAATTCAGGGCTCTCTATTCTGTTCCATATGTCTGTGTGTCTATTTTTATACTAGTATCATAAAAGTATTATTTTAAAGTGTCTGTAAAAGTTTGTTTTGTGTTGCTAATGGAGAAGTACAGTTGATTTTTGCATGTTGATTTTTGTATTCGGCAACCATGCAAAATTTATTATTTCTGGTAGTTTATCTGTACATTATCTGTACATTTATTTGAGGTTTTGTTTTTTTTTTTAAACATTTTATTTTTCCCTTTTTCTCCCCAAAGCCCCCCGGTACATAGTTGTGTATTCTTCGTTGTGGGTTCTTCTAGTTGTGGCATGTGGGACGCTGCCTCAGCGTGGTCTGATGAGCAGTGCCATGTCCGCGCCCAGGATTCGAACTAACGAAACACTGGGCCGCCTGCAGCGGAGCGCGCAAACTTAACCACTCGGCCACGGGGCCAGCCCCTTATTTGAGGTTTTTATGTATACCATCATGGCATCACAAATAAGGACATTTATTTCTTCTCTTTCCTCTTATTTGCCTTATTTGTTGAACAACTGCTATACTGAATAGGAATAATTGTTAAATAGAAGACAGAGTGGTGATAGTGGCATTGTTTTCTCTTCTCATTCCCAAATTTTAATGCCAATCTTCAACGTTTCATCATTTTATCAGATTAAGCAGGTTTTCTTCTATTCCCAGCTTCCTGAGAATTTCTGTTGTGAATGGGTGATGTATTTTATCACATGTTTTTCTGATTATCTCTACTGAGAATACTTTTTTTTTATTATTTATTGTTAATATGGAATATTACACGGATTTACTTTAAATGTTAAGCCTACTTTATTTTCTTGGAATCAACCCAATTTGCCTGTGCTATATCACTCTTTGTCCTTTTGTCTAATGTCCTTTTTTCGATTTTAGTACCTCTGTTATGTTGGTCTGATAAAATAAGTTGGGAAGTGTTCCCTCTTTTTCTATTCTTTGGAAGAATTTGTGTAAGATTGGTATTATTTCTTCCTTAAGTATTTCGGCAGAATTTGTCTGCCTAGCCACCTGAGTCTGGCGTGTTTTTTGTGAGACAGTTTTTAATTTTGAATTTCATTTCAGTTATGGGGCTGCTCACAAGTTTTTAGTTGGTTGCCAATTTTGGTTAAATTACATATTTTTAGAGAATTTATCCATTTTATCTAATATTTAAAAATATTTGGTGTAAACTTACTTTAGTATCTTCTTACTATTTTTTAATGTCTATAGGATCTGTATAATGTTTCCTTTTTCATTCTGACATTGGTTAATTGTATCTGTACTTGATAATACTTGTCAGATTTTCAATTTTATTAGCTTTTTAGAGGACTTCTTTTGACACTATTTTATTAGTACTTTTATCTATTTCCTTCCTTCTCCCTTTGGACTAAATTGTTGGGGTTTTTTTCCCTCTATATTCTTGAGAGGGATATTTAACATTGATTTTTTAGCCATTTATTTTTTAATATGTGCATTTAAATCTAAAAATTGATGTCTAAAGTTACTAACTGCATCCCAATAGTTATGATATATAGTGTTGGCATTATCATTCATTTAAAAAATATTTTCTTATTTTGGTTCTGTTATGTTCTTTGAATAATGAGTGAATTAAAATTGTATTGCTTTATTTCCAAACATACAGAGACTTTCGTTTTTTCAAGTTGATTTTTAATTTCATCGCATTGTGTTAAGAGAACATATTCTTCATCATTTCAGTATGTTGCTATTTGTTGAAATTTACTGTAGAGCCCAAGAAGTGGTCAGTTTTCCTAAATGTGCTGTGTGTGCTTGAAAAGAATGTTTTGGGATAAATGCTCTACTTAAGTCCCTTAGGTAAACTTGCTAATCGTGATCTTTCATATCCTCACTCAGTTTATTCCTTTCATTCTAGCAGTTATGGGAAAGTTACTCCACTCCATCTATGGCTATGTTCTTTTCCCCTGGTAGCTCTGCCAAGTTTGCTGCATAGACTTTAGGCCGTGTTATTGTCATACATTTTAGAATTATTTATTTTCCTTATGAATTAAATTTTTATCAATAGTAGGTTTTCTTCCTTTTTTCTTCGGGTGATTTTTTGCCTTAAAGCTTTCATTTGCTATTAATATAGCTGTGCTTTTCTTTATTTTGTTAACATTAACAAGTTATATCATTTTCCTTTCTAGTAATCGTAATCTTTTATATATCCTTATGTTTTAGTTGTATCTCCTATAAAAAGCATACAATTGGAGTTCATTTTTTATCCAGTCCAATCCAATCTTTTCTTTTTTATTGAAACATTAAGTACATTTACATTTAATACAATTGTTTCAGTAGTTTCATCTAAAATACTATTTTATTATGTATTTCCTACTTGTTTCATCTGTTTTATATTCCTTTATCTTTTTTGGGGGGTGGAGTCCGTCAAGTCTTTTTTACTATTTCATTTTTCCCTCTGGTAGTTCTTTTAGTGACTATGTTTAAAAACAACACACATTTTTGCTTTATGTTGGTACTTCCTGTTTCCAGACAAATTAAGCAAACTTAAATTTTTTAAGTTTAATTTATTCCACCCCCATGTTGCATGTTTTTTTGGTTTGTTTGTTTGTTTGTTTTTGCTGAGGAAGATTTCATGCCCGGGAACTGAACCTGGGCCCGGGAAGTGGAGCATGCTGAACTTAACCGCTAGGCCATGGGGCTGGTCCATGTTATTGTTCTTTTATTTTAATTCTATTAAACCTCATAAGATATTATTGTTGTTTATACTGTCAGTCTTTATGAAATCTTCTTTCCTTGCTTTGCTTCTTTCTTCCTGTGTCTCTAGGCTTTTATTTGGGATTATTTTCTTTCTGCCTGAAGAGCAGTTTGTTGTATTTCCTTTAATTGCAGGTCTGCTAGTTGACAAATTCTTTAGTAGTTTTTGTCTTAAAATAGATTTCTCTCATTTTCTTTCTTGAAAGATAGTTTTACAGGGTGTAGAATTCTAGTAGACTGTTTCAGCATGTGAAAAAGATCATTGTGTGTAGCTTCCAATCACACTGACTTCTTAACAAAAATGTTCTATTTATTGCTTCTTTGAAGGTTATCTTTTTTTTGTGATTGCTTTTGAAGTTTTCCTTTTTTTTTCTATAGTTTTACCATATGCACCCAGGGGTGGTTTTCTTTACATTTATCCTTTGAGGTTTCCTAGGGCTTCTGAAATCAGCGGCTTGATGCCTTCTCATTTTATGTCATTTATGTCATTTTATGTCTACTTCCAGTTTACCTTTATTCCTAGTGTGATAGTCTTTTGAATCTTAACCCCAAACCAGGGGTGTCACTAGGGCCAGCCCCCTTTCAGGGCACTGCCCTGCAATTTCCCCCCTTGCAGTGCGCTCAGACTCTCACAGGAGCCTCCGCTCCCTTGGTGTGTGTCCTCGCCTGGATCCTGGCTTGGCAATTCTTCCTTAACGTGCTGCTCCCCTTTCCTTTGCCCTTAAGCAGATTGTGTATGTATATTTCGTGTTTTTTAGTCTCCACCAGAAGGGTTGATTCTAATGACCTCTTCTGTCATCACCTTGTGTATTATTTTTATAAGGTACAAACAATTTACAGCCAGTTACTTGCACCCGTCAACATATCATGAACAGAATTTTACAGGGAATTTGATGCAATATGATTTTAATGACTCTTGGTCACTTGTACATACTGTAATTTTTATTCATATTGCTATTTTTGGAAATTCTTTTTCCCCTTTTTTAAGACATAAAGAACACTGGAATAAATGTATTCTAGTATATGTATATTTTTGCATATCATTGATCTATTCTCCCCTTAGGGGAAGTTTCTGTAAGTAGAATTGCTGGTTCCAAAGGAATCTATTTTAAAATTCTTTTGATGCTCAGTTTCCGTCCAGAAAATTTGCATTCATTTACAATGTCGCTGGTAGTAATGTCAGTGCTTCTTTTGAACATAGTTAAGAAAACATTCCTTTATATTATCCTGAAACATTTTCAAAGACCTCAGCTCATCTTTAGATTTACTCATCTTGATGTTACTCTTACTCATTTGTATTTGTCATTTTTATATACCTGTCCAGATTTCTAACTTCTTATTTGAATGCAAACCAGAGATTCTTTGGGCACTTGCATTCAGCTCTATTAAATCCCATTTAGTACAGCTGATTACATGGCTAAAGTGTAATCTTAATTGTATCAAGATTATGGCAGAAATATAAATTATAAGTGTGAAGAGATACAGTGATTTAAGAAATACCTATCGTGTATTTATAAAAGCATGTGCACTGTGATTACAGCTACTTAGAACATTCAAAGAAAGATTAGCAAATAATACACCCAGCGGATGCTGGTGTGTGTGCTACTAATTATTTTCTTCTCTCCTCTGTCTCAAAGCAGTTCTACAGAGTTGTGCTGTGGTCTTTTTTTTATACTTACGTGATCAATGCAAACCCGAACACTGTGAGTACAGTTCGGTCTACTATCAGTGGATCTACCTTTTATCCAGCCAGTTACCTTGTAAAAAGTTCATGAGTTACAATAGATAAATAAATGGATCTTTCGTCATTTCCCTAATACTAATAATATGTTTATTGCCGTTTTATTCCAAAAAGTATTTACAATGATTAGTAAGAAAAGTAAGATACTATAAGATAAAAATTAGCTATCAGTGAAAAGATTAAAAAAATGACAAAAGAAAACAAAACTGGGGAAGAACGTAAAATGGAACAAGGAATAAGGCTAATGAAAACCATGTGTTCTGAAACCCAAAACCTGTGGCAAGTGGGCCACAGGCATACTTATTTCAGATTTTCTAATAGATGAAACAAAAAGCAAATCTGATCAACACAATGGTCCATAAGATTTAAAAAGCACCAAGAAACTCAAAATGCCATCCAACCATTGAATTCTTCAGATGAAGCTGTAAATTTCTAAGATTAATAATACATTTATCTGCAGAACGTCTGGCAGAAACTCTGTATAATGGGCTGGACTTTGCAGCAGCCTCTTCCAGTGGCCCCGGCAGTCTTTTCTTCTTAGAGGTCACCCCCAACACAGTTGAGCGGAAGCCTTGGTGAGGCCAGTGTGACCAGGTGCAGGTGCAGAGTCCTCTGCTAGCCTGAGAGAGATCTTATCTATGCTCCCTGCGGTGGATAGAGGATATGGAAAGAAATGAAGCAGCTGCATACTTTTGGTCAATTTTTTCACGTTTTTCCCCCTCAGTCAGACTTCTGATAGCTGGTGACAGATGGTACTTCCTAGAATGTCTGAGATACAATTACTGTATTTTACCACTCAATTAGAGATCCATTGGCCTTGATGGACACTTGAGCTGGGGCAGTGCCAAGAGCTTCTTAGGAAGTGAGGAACCCAGTCTAAGATTTATCCCCACGTGTGTGCACGTCCCATCTCCCCTCACTGATGTGTCAGGGGAACCCCAGTGGGAAGGGCAGCAGTCCCTCTGAGAGTGATGTAGCTTCTGCTTCACTATACGGACTAATGGGCAATGACAGTTTCTGGTGTATAGCACTGTCAGAAAAACGTTCACCTGAAACAGCGTAAGGTGATGACTAAAGCCTCATCATGGCTAGAAAAATCTCCATGAAGCCTCTTAGAATGCCTAACTTTGAGCATTATTACTTTCTAGTGAACCCTCTAAAATAAGCTATTTGTGGATTATAGCTCTGAGTTGTTTTGAGGATTATTATTTGTAACTCAGGTAAAAGATGGGGAAATATTGGCTAAAAGTAACTTTTTTTCTTTTTTGAGGTAGCAGGCCCGTGATCTATGTATGCCACTTTTAGTTGTGATTTTAAATCTTCTGACCTGCCTATGGTAGAAAGCTGGTACTTGTTTTCTTTAATAGGAAGAAATGACCCAGTTCAACAAAAGTTAAAACAGACCTTGAGAATGTAAGGGGGTGGAATAGGGGCATGGGACACATATTCCTGTTTTCGCTGAGATAGAAAACTATGATTTGATTTGTTACAAGACAGTTCTTATTGATCTTGCTGTCACTGAGCAAGGGCTCACTAACCGACAAGCATAAAAGCCAATCCTATGGCACCAGCTTTTGAGAAAGGAAAGGGCTTTATTGTGAGGTCGACTCGCAAGGAGACAGGAGACAAAGCTCTCACATCTGTCTCCTCGATGCAGGGTTTGGGGTGCAATTTAAGGGATTAGGGAAGGCAGGCTGGTATGTGGAAGCCCTGGCAAGACAGGCTTTGATTGAAAGAATACAAATGACTGTCGATGGTGAGTTGTGTAAAGGGCTTTGACACCAGATCTTTCTATGAAATGGACCCCATAATTCTGAAAAGGATCTGTCTTTCAAGTTCTGGTCACATCGCAGTCCTTTTGGTTCCACGGTGGGGAGACTCTGGTTCCAGGCGTTAATTTTCTCCTCTGGGCGTGCTCTGGCTACGTGACTTGAAGTTTTGGCTCGTTGCCCCAGCAAGACAACATTAACATTCTATTTCTAACAAGATGGGCTCAGTTTAAACTGGTCCTGTGGTTACATTGACCTTGTACTTCCTTAATACTCATTGGGTGTCTGTTATGTATATAGATTATGTAATGTCTTGGGGAAAACAGGGGATATAGGATATGGTGCCTGGTAGCAAGGAGCTATACCTCTGCTTGGAAAGTAACATCTACATTTCTGAAATGTTAAACGGAAATACAGCAGAGGAAGAGACATTCTGGTTGGTTCAGGAAATGCCACAGGGCAGTTATTACTTGAATGCAAAACTTAGTGACAGTCAGTAAAAATGCCAAGAAAACTGGAGACTCAAGTTTGTTCAACTAGCTTCTCACCATAAAGCAAAGACTCAGTGTTGGTTCTGGAGAGATCTTGATGTGGATGATTTTGAATTCCTCTGAAAAGGATTTTTAAAATATAGGAAATAATGTGTGATTATTCCAATCAAATGTAGATTTAAAAATGTTACTTTTGACTAACAGTGTAGTTTTCTTGGCTCTCCCCTCATAGTGTTTGCTCCTGCCTCATGCCATCCCTACAAACAGGACCCGGGGGGGTGTTCCTCCTGATTTCCTAGTGGGAACACTGAGGCCTCACAAAGTTAGGAGATCTGTCTGGGCTACAGCACTGGTGATATCCTAGGAGTTTTGTCTACTCTGTATTTTTGTTTATTTTGTGTCTTTGCCAGTAGGTTTAGATAGAATAGATAACTTGATATCTTTGTTTTCCAAATTGTACCCACAATGTACCCTTTTGGTACCTTGTTAAGCAAATGAGGGAGATGAGATTACCAGCTACAGTACCACTCATATTGACGAGCCATCTCTTTTATTTCTTTTTCCCTGACAAATGTGTTAATTCAATAGACATTAGTGGCTGTTCTGCAGTCCTCATGATGTTGTCAAGAGTGGGGGGATTAACAGGACCTGTGTGCACACTTCTCGAGTTGAAGGAGCTTCAGTGCATTTGAGGGAAGCGGCGATACGCTCAGGAAAGTGCTAAGTCACCATTCCAGACAGCACACCAGAATCGTCAAAACGAGGGTGGCGGGTGTGCTGGTTCCGGAGTGGTCCAGGTGAGCTGGGGCTTCAACTAGACTCTAGTGATTGACGGATTCTGTGAGTGGAGGACAAGGGAGGGCCTCTGGTGGAGTGGAGCTGACTCAGGAACGGTGGAGAGATGAACCTGGGAGGTGGGTGGGAGGCACGTAGAAAAATTTAAGTGGTAGTCGGGTTGAAGAGTTGGCACCTGTAGACGTTAACGAGCCATGAAAGGAACTGCGTTATGCTTATTTTCTGCAAGTGGAACCGTGTTTTGAGCACGTCACAGCACTGTAATGTATGACAGTCCTGGGCTGAGGCTGGAAGCCTGGAGGACAAACCGAACTTTTTGTCTGTTTGTTTGTGTGGCATTGTCTAGAGTGCTTTAGCATACTTTGTATTGGGGGGAGTGTGGAATCCTCGTGAAACTGTTTATCCTCTGGCTGTTGGTGCTACCTCTTTTATATGGAGCAAATGAAGTCCAAGGCTGAGTGGGTTTGTTATTAGGATGATGAAGCTCTCTAGGCAAGAATCCCTTTGTCAGGGAGTGTGCAGCGTGTTGCTCGGGTAGATACTTGGCTCTACCTTCCACGAAAGGTGGAAGGTGATGCGGACATGCGGGGAGCAGGATCCTGTGCCTAATGGTTTGCAATAGCCAGGAGATGTCTTTCTAAACCAGCGGCTGTCCGGGCATCATGCCCATCCTCCCTTGCCTGAGTCTTACTCTGTTCTTCTAAAGATGAGGACATTCTCTCATGTTTTGGTCAATCCACGTGTATGGAATCCCTTCAGTTTCACCCCTGAGAGCTCGTTTCTAACTTCATGTTAATTAAACAAACCGCTCATTTCACCACTGAAAAGCTGTTTCTGATATTCAGTAAGCTAAGTGGCAGAGCCTCTGGTGTTGATCAAGATATGAATAGTTGAGAGAGGCATGAATAGCGGAAGTGCTTGGCCAGGTGTGAAATGTGACACTTTCTGGTACAGTTCTAGCTGACCCCAGGAATCTGAATTCTCAGTTATGGCCAATGACTGTCCCTAAGGGTCAAGCTTGACTAACTGATCTATCTGTTGTAACTTACTGTTGATGCTGAGGAATATTTTATGAACTTCTTAAATTAATTCGTTAAACAAATTACAGAAATAGCAACCCTTGTTCATCAGTTCAGTTTATAGTTCCAGCACAGTGATTATAGGATGCTTTTGTTTTTAATTTGCTCTTTACCTCTACTATACTGTTATCCTCTTTATGATGATTTGATCTCTTTATGATGATCAAAGGTTTAGGGAAATATCCCTATAAATAAGGAAAATGCCATGAAGAGAACCCAGGACATGTGTATCTTGAGTGCATGCGTCCTAAACTGGTGGTGGTGGTCTGAAATCCTAATGAGCAGTTGGCAAGGTGTTTATCGGCCTCCACGCGACTCTGTGAGATTTCCAGTTTACCCCCTGGCACCGGGTGTAGGTATGAGCCACCTTCTCATTCTGTCCAGATTCTGTTGGGCTGCAGCTGGGAAGAGCTTCCTTTGCCAGAAGATTCCCATCCAGTTCTTTTATTCTTGGCAGGTTCATTTACTTTTTCATGGTTTTTCTCCTAAACCAATTCCCAACCTGGACCCAGATAAGTCGGTTTCCTGGGCCTTTTGTTATTGAAGGCAAGGAAGCTATTATTGTCCTGTGGTGCCCGGGACAGCCCGTCCTTTGCCTTTGCCACAAGTGTTTAAACAGATCTTAAAGGGACATCAAATTCAAATGTATTAAAGATGCTAGTTCAGGGAGATCCTGAGTGGATGTCTGGATTTTCTGATCTTATAGTCCCTGCAGGCCCTCATGGCATCTCTACCTCCAAAGAAAGACTGAGATTTTACTATAGAAAGGAAGTTGAGATGAGTATGCTTATGAGAATGAAATGACTGTGTGAAAGAATGTTGATGTTAGGAATCTGCTTTGAATAGTATAAATGCTGTTTTAACATTTTATATATGTATGCGTATAATGTACACACACCCACCCATGTATATTTATAATAGAAATGATATTGCAATATATCAATCAAGATGATTTCAGTTTTTTCATTATTGAATTAAAATAGCTTTAAAAAAATGTTTTATTTTTGAATATAGCAAGATCAACTTTACACCTGGGCTGCAGTTAGTCAGCCCACACACTCACTGGATTGCACAGAAGGGCAGTTTCCCAGGCGAGTCCCGTCTGTCTGGCCGCCGTCTGGACCTCCTGATGAAGAACACGGGCCCACGGCTGCTGACGCAGGTAGGACCGGGCGCGGGGCGCGTTCTGAGTGCGTGTGACATGAAGCGTCTGTGCAGTGCAGACTGGGCCGTGAGTCTGTGCTTCTCCTCGAGGTCTGTCTTCGATTATAGTCAGCAGATAACTCAAGGAAAGTCACTGGGGGGGCTTGTTAAATGGGAAGTTGTTACTTCCCACCTTAAGGCTGCTGAGTTAGAATTCCGGCGAGTAGGACGCTGGCGTTGTTCGATCATTGTTGTGTAGACGGAGTGTGAGAAGCACTGTTCTTGGAGTCCCGATGCAGCCACTACCCAGGGTCGAAGCTCTGTGTCCGGAGGAGCCAGGAGGCCCCGAGGGAGCTTTTTGTCTGTCACCTGCGGAGGGGCGGCGACATCACCTCTTCCCTCTGGCTCTCCTCCCTCACCACCTTCTTCCTGCCTTTCTTAGTCCTTTTCTTCATCTTCAGAGAGAACTGGGAGAGGCAAGACGGAGATATCGGTTTTACTAAATCTGAATTTTAAGTAATCTTTCAAAAATTGCACAGTGTTCAGATGTAATATTTATTTTTCTTTAAAATTTTTCTCTTAGGTTGTTTTTTCTCTTGGTACCTTTTGTTGTCTTAAAGTTTTTTGAGTTACTGGCTGGGAAGGTAGCGTGAGATTAACATCAGCTTTTATATGGAGCCCAGTACCAGGAAAGCACTTTATATTTGTCATTCGGAATTAAGAATTTTGATCCCCCCACCCCCAATGGCTTATAGAGAAAAAGGTAGTCATTAGACACTTAATTTGGACTTGTAGTAAATGAGCATAGGATGAGAGCATGGAGCTTGGGCTCGGCCATTTCCCAGCTTTGTAACCTGGGAATTTTTCTCACGACTGTGCTCAGTCTCTCCACCTGTGAAACAGTGAGAAGAGAAACATTTACTGCATAGCCATTTTGAGAGCTGCACGAGTTAATGTAGGTTAAAGCACAGAATCAGCTTTTAGAATGCAGTGCCTGGTTCAGCAGAAGTGTTTGCTGCTGTTCTTATAATTATTGTCATTATTTCGTGTCCTTATCTTCCTGATGAATTCCCTGTAAAAACCAACAGTGACCCATAGTGTCAACAGTTTTATTCGAGGCCCCTGCACAGAGGTCTGCAAAGGCAGACAGTGCTCGCCACCTCCTGTTTGATCCCTGTCTCTGGAGGGACGCGTTTGCCTCTTTCTTCCGTGCACTGAGGCAGTGAAGGGGGGCCCACACCAATTCTGCGTGCCCCCCTTTTAATGTTCAGTGCTTCTGAAACACTGCTTAGTGTTTACTTGGTGGCCTATACTCCCTGAAATGAACATCACCGGGAAGATAGGCTGTAGGAAACTGTTCCATGTGGGGCTCTGAGTTTATCATAACACAGAGTACAGTTGATTGAGGGTCAACGTAGAGTTCCTTAATGCAAAGCTCTTCAGAGATGAGGGAGTTCTAATGTGATAACACCTGAAAATAAAGCAAGCACATAAAAGCATAGTGTAGTTTTAAAAGGAAAAGCGTACAACTCAAAGAATCGATCCCATTAAATACACCCTTCTACTTGTTTATGTTAAAAGTTACTTCCTGGTAGGAAATAGCCAGATGTAGAGATAGTAGAATTGATCAATTTCATGGAGAGCTCTTTTAACAGTTGTTCATATCTTATGTTTTACATCATTGTTTGGGGTGACATTTTCATTTTTTTCTTCCCTTGTGTGTTTATCATTCTCAACTTTTCTAACTGAAATATTTCTATTATTCTCTCAAATTTTAGAGCACTTAAAGTTATGAAACATTTTATGCTATTGATTTTGTATATTGGAGGAGCACTAGATTGAAAGTTAATTAGTGCTAATTAGAGTTTTAGTTTGGTAAAAGATGACAGTTGGAGTTAATGCTGGGAAGGTTGTCACCTAGCTTTTTTCTCATTATTTGATGTAGCTTGCAAGATGCCAGAGCAAGTAATTTTTAATATAATAACTTGTCTTCTTTTAAAATATGCATTCTTGAAGAGGATGATGGAGGTAAGTAGAAAATAATTTAATACAGTGACTTGTTTTTCTCCAATTGATCTGTTATAAACCCAACAGCCATGTAGCATTTGCTTGTCCAGCGATCTAATGGCACTTTCTGAATTTTTCCTGCTGTGGCTCCATGGGGCATTCTCGTTCTGGGGGCCAGAGTCCCCTGACCCTCCGAGTCAAGCTTTCAGTTGTAAGAGTGAGAATGTTAATAATACAGTGAAAACTTTGCATAGAGTCTACTGTTTTTTTTAAAAAATATGTATCAATTGCAAACTTTGATAACATAATTGTTAATAGTAATAAACTATTTGCAGTGCACTTAACAACTGATTGCCTCACATTATTGTCTGGTCACATCATGGTTAAAACCACTATTTGCAACATGTGGCCCCTTTCGATTTTCATGTAAAGTAAAAGAGTTCAATGACTTTTTTCTTTTTGAAGAAAACTGACTTGCAGTTCCATCTTAGGAAATGGAGAACTTATTTTTTTGCGCCTTTTTTTTGGTCTTCTGGCTCTTCTTTGTATTGCTTATTAATTTACATGTCCAGCTACTTCCGATCCATGGTGCTGCCTCTTCTGCCTGTCTCATGATCTCACTTTAATTTTTCCATAATCCCTTCTGTGAAAGAGGTTTTTCTCCACCTTCATATAGTGTTGAAGGAACCAGCCCTCCTTTATGTGAACTTGAAGTGAGGAGGCCAAAGTGCAGCCTCGATGCCTCCCCCCAGAGAGCTGCCAGGGGGCGGCAGAGTCCTGTGAGGCTTTGCTCCCTTCCTGGTTCCCTGCATGGTTGCCATTGTCTCTGGAGAGGAGCCTAGGGTGTTATAGTCGACATTTTGAAGTCTATGGAAGCCTCCTGAAGGCTAAAGCTGGCTGGAAAGGAAATCAGAAAGCAACGTGCTCCAAAAGTTGGTGGCAGAAACATTAAGAAGAAAACCTTTCCATTTGTCTTGTTTCCTCTTCATTTTCTCTCTCATTTTCCTTTACTTACAGGGTACCAGGCTGCAAACCCTCCCCACCCCCATGGCGGTTCTTTTTTCTGGAGTCCCATGGCGGTTCTTTTTTCTGGAGTCCCATGGCATTTTATTCATATCTCTATCGTTTGAGTTATTTCTGTGTTGTCATTTATCTCTTTATACATATCTGTTTTACAGACTCCTAACATGTCAAGACCTTTGGGCACATAGTATATACTTAAATATTTGAGTGAATAAATGAAAATCTTTTGTTGAATGAGATCTAAATAAGTAAAATATCTACTTAGCACGTGAATGCAAGCATTGGAGGGAGAGTTTTGTGTGTGTGCTGATCATTTTAGCCCGTGGGTCATTTTAGGGACTCAGTACCAAGTTTCAAAGGTTATTCAATAGATTTACACAAGATCAAAGAGATAATTAACTTCAGTTTTCAAATTCATGAGAAAGTGCAGGATGTCTAGATGTGAGTTGGGACTTGATCATTCTTGCGGCATCTTTGGAAAATCACGTCCCTTATCTTTCTCTGAAAGCGTCAGTGGCCAAGAGAGCGAATGGACGACTGACTTTTAGAAAGGCAATTTAGGCACAGAAAGTCCTGGAGGGAAATATATGGAAGGAGAGCTGGTAGAAACATGGCAAAAACTTTTTGTGGAGAAATCTTAAAAATTGGGTTCACATGCTGGCTGATAGAATTGTAACCCACTTTTGCCCCAGAAAAGGTTTGAGCAGCTTATAAATAGCTAGGTGTACAAACGGATTACAAAGGAAAATAGATCAAACTGAAAGGAATTTAGGATGGAACAATGAAATGAAGCTGAGGCAAGCCAGCATGTTGAAATGTGTTTCAGAAGGACCTGCAGTTTTTAAAGGTAGTTGGAAATTTATCCCTCAGGTTTAAAGTAGAAAGGGAAATGGGAACAATTCTCTATCATCCCGTGTCCAGGAGATTTAAAGCAACAGTCTCTCAGAGAAGCACAACTTTTCTGGCCTCTAATATTCAAAAGAAGTTTCTAATGGTTCCTAATAAAAGAGATTCTTTGTGATGCAATGCAAGTACAGCATCATCAGATCATTTCCAGGTTTAGTCCAAACGCTTTGGGGTGCGTTCGGTTGAGGTAACGCAGACAGTCTGCAAGGGGCCACAGGAGAATTGACAGCGTTCTCTCTCTCAGTTTCTTGCTTGATCAAGGGACAAAATGTTCTAGAACAGATTGACTGTGTCTCCTGTAGGTCATGCTCCATCTTCAACATTTTTTTTGTAAAATCAGGCTGCATTTCCCCTTGCATATGCAAGCTAAAGCCTGTGTGTCGACGTCCTTTGTTGGCAGCGAGGGGCAGATCCATACTATTAAATAATCAGATAAGCCCTTTTCAGGAAAATGACTTATTTAACCCCATCATCATTTGTGGAAGGACTACCAGAATTAAAATACCAGAATTAAAAACATCCACCACTTATTAGGCGAGTAATTCTAAGTCTTGCTATTTCAATGAAGTTTAATGAATTCTCTTACTATTAAATTGACTAGATTTGAATCAACTTGATGTATACCAAAAGAAGCTGTAATTTACTAATTTTATGTAAGTGCATTTTTATTTAAAATGTAAAACTCTGTAGAGATGACTTCATTTGCAGAGGCAGACTCTGTATATTTTAAAGGGTGCTGTGATTTATTTTCCTTCAGAGCAGAGAGGCACATCCTACTCATGGTCTTGCTGCCCTCTCTCTAGGAAGGTCAAACTCGTCCCCGTCTGTTCCGTTTTATAAGTTAGAAGCTTATTCTGCAATGATGAGGAGATCATTTCTGAAACATATTTGGAATTGTGGGGAGCCCAGAATTTCAGATCATTTGCAGAATTTTATGAGGTGGCTTAAAAAAAAAGGAACATCTAAGGTTTTGTTGGGAATGTTCTCTCTCTCCCTTCGCGCCACAGTAATGTTTTTGACGGCAAGTCTAGTTTCTGAGTTCTTCAGAGGGGTGAGTGAGGGAGTTGGCAGGTCTAAATGTGCCCTCCAGGGAGCTCTCACTGGGTCACTCTTTCAAAACAGCCTTCCTAGTTGCTGAATATTTAGTGGGGATCCTGTCAGTTCCAGAGCTGAGAGAAGCAGTTCCCGAAAGCGCCCTGGATCTTGGGAGAGGAGAGTGTTGGTAACAAGTGCCATCGGGGTTTCAACGAGGCACGATCATTCTCAGGACGTTAGAACTGAGCAGGTTTCTCGGATTTCTCGAGTGCCTGCCCGGTGACTCTGGACCTGAGCCCTTGCTCAGGAGCCAGCTGACGACTTATTTGCCCTGAGCGTGCCAGCTCTTTTCCACTCACGCTCCTTTTTGCCATTTCTCATGCTTCTCCTTACTCTTTCTCTTTCCTATACCTTTCCTTCTTCTTCTTCTCTTTCTTACTTTATTCTCTATTATTTTCTTTCACATCTATTTTCTTTCTTCTCTTACTGTTCTCTTCATTCTCCCTTAATTTTGTAGTACGGTTACTCTGTACATCACTTTCATCTTAAAATCTTGACCCTCTTCAACTCTTAAACTTCAGCTTAATGATTTTGAAGAGAGTATTTCGATAAATTTCTCTTAGATGTTGTAACACACTGATTCAAGGAAATAAAAAGTGTCATGAAAGGGATGGGGATGGAGAATGAACTGAGTTCGGGTAGCTGTGGAGTTAGAGAGGGAGATGAGAGCCTCGCTGTGGGTGTTCAACATACTGGCTGATGCGTCTTTGTAGCTCATTGTTGGGGTAAACCGCACGCAGCCTTGTTTACCCTCAGAGCCCAGAGGTCTGCTTCTCTGGGCAGGTCACCAGGTCTGAGCCTATAGAAAAAGAGCCAGGAAGCACTGAGTGCATTTCTAATGTAGAGAACTTTTAGTGGTCCACAGGAGACGCTCTGGGCTCTTCCCACACTGTCTAAATAGAAAGAAGAGGAAGCGAAGCTTTTCAGCATCTGCACAAAGCCAGGACCGTATCTTGAGTCGGTGGAGTTTGGGAGGATGTGGAAGTGACTGAAAGCAAAAGTGTCCCGGAGTTCAGATTTGCTTTAACGTGAACTCTTGGCTGGCTTTCATGTTAAAGGTCTTTATTCAAAATGGCTGACTCTACCGCTAAGTTCAGAGTGGAGATTTATCAGTATAGGAAGCATCCGCTTTTCACTAACTTATTGAAATATAGTATTTGTCGGGGAAAATGGTTGTATTTGAAGGCTACTTGTTAATGTTCTGTTGCCACAGTGACATTTGTGGCATGAAGTGACTGCTTCCTGCTATTCTCAATAATTTTTGTTTTGAAAGACACACCCCGAGCTGCGGTGCAGGAAGCGGTGAAGGCACAGCAGTGTCCGTGTTGCCTGCTGTGAAGCCCGTCCTCCCGCTTGGCCTGCTCAGGATGCTCACTCTTTGTGGTGGCGTCCTCGCTCATGGTGTGACCATTCTTGTGCTCACTCCTTTCATTCCCTCCTACAATTACTCAACCACTTTGTGCCAGGCAGGCACTGTTCTAGAAGCTGGGGATACAATAAGGGGAAAAAAAATCTATGAAATGTCTCTCCTCACAGGGTTTGTTTTTGTCAGGTGAGAGAGAGAACAGATAAGTAGGCAGATAAGTGCGTCTAGTCTATCGTGTGATGATCCGTGTCACGAAGAGGGTGAGTGACAGGCAGTGGGGAAAGCTAGGGAGTGGGTGCGCCGCTCCTTTAACTAGGGAGCCCAGGGAGCTGGAGCAAGGCCCGGAGGGAGGGACAAGGCAGGAGATCAAGCAGATACCCCAGGGCTGCAGGGACAGCTGGAGGGAGTGTGACTGGGATGTGGTGGGCAGCAAGAAGCCATGCGGCTGGAGCACAGTGAGCCAGAGGGGAAAGGCGGAGGAGCTTCGAGAGGTCAGGGAGGGTGGGCAGACGAAAGAAGGCCCCTGGGCCCATCGAGACTGTGCTTTAGTCTAAGTGAGAGGAAAACTTTCAATGTCATTAACAATATGTTACACAATTTAAGTAATAAATACCTTTTGTTTTTCGATAGCCTTGTCACACACATCAACTAAAATGCTGCTAAATCAGGAATGTCTCACTTGTCCCCGGGAGTGACAGCTGTATCTTTTCAGGTGTCTGGTCTGCACGCCAGTCAGGGGCGGGAGCCATGTGACAGTCGGGAGACAAACTCTAGTCTTCAGGTTGCCACCAACTGCTTGTGTTATGGGCCTTGGGTTTCTCATCTGTCAATGTGGAAGATAGACAAGATGAAGGGTTTTCAGACTCCGACCCGTGGAGCCCTGGGGATTCCTGGTGCCTTTTTATTTTTATTCTTACATTTTTAAGTTTCTGTGCAGGCTTCACTTAGAAGAAAGTGTCCCCAGCTTACAAAAAGAGTCCTGCACTTGGTTATCCCTTAGATTTTTCCAGCATGAAGAATTTTCGGGCTCACAGACTCCCAAAGGACAGACTAAAGGAGCAGCTTCCCCTGTTACTCACTGCCTCTTGGTGACAGTGCTTCAGTGTCTCTCACTGAATTCAGAAGGTAATTTGTCAATAGTTAGGTAAGGCATTTGAGGTCCCAGCCTTCAAGATGGCTGAGTTGGCATCTGTCACTGTACCAACTTACGCTAAGTGAATAGTATAAAAGGTGACTGTCTTAGCAGGTACTTCCTGCTAATTCAAAATAGAAACTAGCAATTGAAAAAAATAACCAGGATTGATGTGTCTCAAGGGCATACGGCTATTCTAATTTCAAAACTAATTAATGACATGAGTGTTAGTCATTGTATGTGTTAGATGTATTGAAAAGCAGTCATGTCCTCAATACAGAAGTGTAATCTGAAGATAAACGGAATGTTTTTGGTACTTATGGTTAAAGATGTACTTTACTTAGTTTTGTTTTCTGATTGAGGAAATGGGAAAATTTGTTCTTTAATTTTGCCTATCTTCTTCCTTTCCAACCCAGAATCTCAATCTGCTGTTTTGGAGACTCCAAGAAAAAGTTCAGATGCCGTTCAACAGGTGAGATGTTCTTACTAGGACGTCGAATCCTTTTTTCTCTTGTTTGTTGTAGAATTGTGACAGACTCGGGTCTGTCTTCCCGGCTGCCCCGCTGGCTGGGCCGTCCGGTTCTCTCAGCCTGCCGGGCATCCAGTCAGGCAGAAGTGAATGCTTTCTTCCCTTGAGACTTTGCAGAGAAAATCAGCCTTGAAGTGGAACTGAGTACATGCTTTTCAGAAGCTGCATCATTCGCTATGCAGCCAGCATGGGCCTGACAACAGCTGGCTCCAGCAGAAAACAGTGACCTCTCCGGGAGATGACGCGCAGAGATGTGCCTGGCCGAACCAGAGTCACGTGGATACGATTGTTAAGAAAATCTGTCAGAGTTTTTCTAAAATCAAATAGTATTCTTAAGTTGCTTTAGTGGATGAAACATTAGTTGGTGTCTTTTTAATTTCCACAGAAACTTTTTTTTGTTACTAAAGCCAAATTTCATGTTTTTTTTCTTGTAACAAAATGGACTTACTCTTGAAAAAAAGACCCTGCAAGAAAGGAAGAACTTATATGAAATAGTAATTGTGGATAGCTCTTGCTCTTTTTTAGTATAAAACCCATTGTTTATTTTATTTATACTTTCTCCCAACTGTGCTTTTGAAAGTAACGGAGCATTATAATTTATCGGTAAGGAGTGTGTGTTCCCCTGAGCATGGCCCAGTAGAAATGGGGTGACTCTGACCTGGCTTCTAGGTCTGTTTCAGGTGAGTGTGTGACAACCCACAGAGGCTATCTGTGACACAGTGTTCTTTTTGTAAAATTCAAAAATCTGGTGATTTTTGAGAACTTTTCCAAGTATAAAATGACATCCTTTTAAGAAAGAAGTGGAAGGATCCTTCTCAAAATTGAAAATTATCAAAAATTATTTGTTACTTTTCACTTGCCAAGAACAATGGATGTTTCTTCAGTTGTATTGATTGAAAGTCCTAAAAGTATAAATTTGGCGACCTAATAAATGAATTTTCAGAAAAATGAGCCAGGAAAATATCTTAAGATCAATCAAGATATCACATTAAGAAAGTAGTAGTATTATTTATTACATTATATAAAATTAGGACACTATAGTTTTATCTTCTTGAAGTTTATAAGCTCATGTTGTTACTCATACATCATTTTTATCCCTATTATGTTTTACAAGTAATAAATATATTTTTAAAGGAAAGAAAAAAAAAAAGCAGTAGCCCTGCATCATACAGGCAAGCCGTGCGCCCCCTGGAGGAGAAGTAAGGATGCAGCATTGGCTGAGAACTTCATTTTTTTAAAAATTAATTAATTAATTAAATTTTATTTTTTTTTGGTGATGACGATTGGCCCTGAGCTAACATCTGTTGCCAATCTTCCTCTTTTTTTGCTTGAGGGAGATTGCCGCTCAGCTAACATCTGTGCCAGTCTTCCTCTATTTTGTACGTGGGATGCTGCCACAGCATGGCGTGATGAGTGGTGTGTAGGTTCACACCAGGGATCCAAACCCAGGAACCCCCGTGCCACTGAAGTGGAGCCTGCAACTTAACCACTATGCTGCCGGGCCGGCCCTGAGAACTTCATTTTATAATACACTGGTGCCTTTCAAAAATACAGCTGGATTGGCCATTATCGTAAGAGTAAAGATCCTCGCAGTGTCCTAAAGCAAGTTCTCCAGCCTCTGTGTCAGAGCAGAGATCGACGTCAGGCTGGGGCGCTCAGAGAGGCACGGTGCGCTCAGCTGAGCGTTGTTTAATGATTGTGCAATGATTAGGCAATAGTGAATACGGTGGAGAAAGATTAAAAAGAGGTAAAGAGAAATAAAGTCAGAAATAAATAAGAAAATAGTGCCCTCAAAATATCCTCTCATTATTTTTGAAACTTTTGTTTTTTGAGGCATGAGTAAGTTGTGATCTAAGATAATGTGTTAGATTTTTCTAAATCTATATCTCCAGGGCATATATTACCAAGTTCTTTGTTATATATGATGATGGCAAAGAAACATTGGACAAAAAGTATTCTATCAACAGTGACAAGGCGTGCGTAACATTGCTCTATACATTAGGATTCCAGCTGTAATAAGTCAAGATCTATATTCATGTGTGTAAAATTATAGTGACTATTTTTCCTGGACTGTGAACCATGGAAAAATATATTGTAATAAGCAGAAAACCTGATGAACTAGATGATTTAAAAACACCGATGTTACAGCTTGGAAACTCAAGGGTGAAATAGCTCAGTTTAAATTTCACACCTTCTCCTTTCCTTGTTGCCAGTGAAGTGTGTAGAAGCCAGAAAATACAATGAATTAAATTGGGGTAACAATATTTGGGAGCAGTTGAGGTTAAGCAGTCAACAATGACATCCCTTACTTTTTGAGCCATTGACTGTTTGTCATAAGTTTATTTTCTGGATTGGTTCTTTTCTTAGATGATTTGTGTCTGTTTCCTAAAAGAGATATAGGAAATGAGAATTAACTATCAATCTATTGTGACTTGTTCCTTTGCTGTATTACCTTATGCAATTCTTACAATAATCTTTTTAAGTAACTAGTATAATTTATGTTTAACTGATAAAGGGAATGTTTATAGGCGTTATCTTACTTAAGGTCACAGAATTGATCAAGGTTAGAAGCCAAGATCTGTTGGGTTTGACACCTCGTGTTCTCTCCACTGTGATAAAAATGATGCTTCGACAGGAGTAATCGCCCTCTGGCTGTTTAATACCAGCTCTTGTCAACATCATCAGGTGGATGAGATGAGACGTTTATTTCCAAAGTTATTCTATTACATTTAAACTATACTGTTTATAAGAGTCAAATGTCAAGACATGTTTTAAAGGCTTAGAGAGAGATGATTAGTTCACCCACACATTTTTAAGTTTTACTATAACTTTGGTGTGCTACATTGTGTCAGTTTTACTAACTTTAGCACTTCACTATTTTAAAAAAAACCTATTTCATTTTTCATGTAAAGCACTTTGCTGTTCTCTTGTTCGTCACTAGATGGCAGCTCTGTATCTCTGTAAAGTGCCACTGCAGCAGGAAATGAGAGGTCTTAAGCCGGCTTGCTCTGTATGAATGATGGACATAGGAGGTTTTCTGGTCTGTCGAGGCTGCCTGCGTTATTCTGTGGCTGGAACGGGCATGTCCAGGACTCCTTAGGCAGAGGCACGCAGCAGGGTCGGAAAGCATCCGCTAAGTTTTTCTTCAGATGTGAGTTCAGGCACCTGTTCTCTCCATCTGAGCACCCTGGAATTTATTGAATGAGTTTCGACTTTTACTCTCTCCCTGTAGTTAATAATTCTGAGAGCTCCATAGCCCTAGAAAAAACACATGACGCACAGAGCCTTTTCTCAACTCAAAGGAGTTGGAAGGCCATGGTGTTGCCAGAGAGTCTGATGCTTAAAGCAAATACAGCTGGTGCTCATGTGGAAAGAAAGAGCTATAGCTGCTCCTGGAGTGCTATTATTGACGGTCCTATGGAATGAGGAAGTTTAAAATACAACTACATTCCTTAAACCTCACTGATTATTTTATTTTCAAGTAATATGCTCTGAAAATCTGTGTTTAAAGAATTATTTCATAAAACTGAAACAATTCTGTTTTTTATCCTTTGGTATTTGAAATATTGTTTAAATCTTTTAACATTCTAATATGCAAATAGGCAAATATCACTTATGTTCTCTAAAGATATTCGCTCCTATGTTAAAGATTAATATGTGGGAGCAAAACTGGTTACCACCCAGTTTTTAACTTATTTTTTGCATTTGAAATTATGTATAAAATTTGGGTTTTGAAGTACTTTCCTAAGACTTGACATCTTTCTCATGTAAATAGACTAGCTGAAAGGTAACTAGAACTAAATTTGATCTTTAAAAACTCTAGCTTTCGATAAAAATTGATAATATAAGGCAGTTGAAAGTTGGGTCTTTTTACATGTCATGATACTTATTAATTGTGAATAGCCTCATCTCTTACAAAGTGCTGGGTAATAAAGAGAAATTAGACAATCTCAGCACTCTCTTCCCCCACATGTTGTACAGTTTATATGCAAATAAATTCTCAAAGGTCAGAAAAATGGTTATGATTTGAGAGAACTGGCAAAGTCCTATCTCAGTCCAGTTTTAACCTCTTTTGAAGTTGGCTTAAAAGCCTTCTCTTTGGGGGCTGGCCCAGTGGCACAGCAGTTAAGTTCACACATTCCGATTTGCCAGCCCGGGGTTTGGCGGTTTGGATCCTGGGTGCAGACATGGCCTCACTCAGCGAGCCATGCTGTGGCAGGCATCCCGCATATAAAGTAAAGGAAGATGGGCACGGATGTTAGCTCAGGGCCAGTCTTCCTCAGCAAAAAGAGGAGGACTGGCAGCAGATGTTAGCTCAGGGCTAATATTCCTCAAAAAAAAAAAAAAAGAAGCCTTCTCTTAGGATCCTCTCTGCTCAGTGCCCCTGCGTGTCCTCAATGCCTAATTTGACTGCAAAATTCTTTTCCATTGGTTCTCCTTAAAGTGCCTGTGATGATGCTTTTTATACAATGACCACTCAGTAGAATTTATTGTTAGTTTCAGAAACATCTTTATTTAGGAACAAATCAAGGAAACAGATGTGAGGAATGTGAGGTTGCCTAATTGATGGTGCTTGAGGGGTTCCTCACGTGAGTCTTGGCATAGGAAAGTTTAAAGAGTAAAGCAGCTTTCATCAGATCAAAAGACAGGTGTGGGGTGAACGTAATTCTGAAGGAACAATAATGGAGACTTATAAAAACAAGAAGCCACTTGAATTGCATTGGAAGGTATTAGACATATCAATGGGTTAGAAAAAAATATAGTTTAATGTAAGTTCCTTCTAAACTCCCAAGGCAAAAAGTAATATGAACTTACATGGTAATTATAAGCCCACAAAACAACAATTCACAAGACAAGTGAGCAACTAAAATAGAAACAAAAGTAAGAAAAATTCAAGTTAAAGGAGAGAAGGAGAGAGATGGTTGGGGTCAGAAAACGTGGGTCAGCCCTCCTTCAGATCTCCCTCAGACTCTGATTGTTCTTACATGCTCTGTAAATGCTTTGACCCTATGAGTCTGGGGAGGGGCGTTGGGAGGGGAAATGACACAAGGATACCCGTGTGGAGGCATCAGCATTGCAAATGGGTGACATTTTGGCAAGGTGTTTCTTTTAACCATAATATGTTAAGGGGAAGAAAGGATTTTTCTGGAAAGTACATTTTCATTTTATGGAAACTCTAACCAGCTCAGAGAAAGATTTAAACATTTTAGCTTTAGAAATAAAGAAAAAAGAGAAATTGTTCTGTCAGTTTTAAGAATGAAAACCAGTTAGCATCTGGAAAACAGTTACAATTTGAGACGAGAGTGTGGGGAGAGAAGTAGACGTCACACGTTGCTTTTTTCCTAAGATTCATTTTGCTGGGCATTTGTCTTTTCTGTGGAGAAAGGCAAATGGTTCAAGCAGCTGATCTAAAGGGATCACTGAGCCCATAAAAGTTCTTAGCTTATACAGGATGCTTATCTTCTATTGAACTTTATTGGACATCTGTTGACCTACTATGTGCAAGGCATTTGTGGTAGGTATTGAAGGAAATACAAAGAATTAGAAGGTTCCAACTCTTCCATATACATGAAGTGGTTTGCAAGATGTAATGTGATTCTGCCAAGGTATTTAGTGTATGTTGTGTTACAGAACCTAAGAAAATGGGAACGTTGTTGAGAAATTGTGATTAAGGACAGCTTCTTAGGAAAGGGGGATGAGATCAAGTCCTCAGAGGGATCGCTTTTGGGCAGTGGAGGGAAGAAGAGTGAGGATTTCAGAAGGGGAAGAGAGGGAAGTTACAAAAGTAGAAAGGAACGTGGCATTTGGCGTGGGGGCGGGGGACCGGGATGGGCACAGTTGTCCAGTGACTGAGCGCCAGCTTAGTTTCCGCCTCCAGGAGCCCAGCTCTGCCCCCCACCTCCCACCTCCTCTGCCTGCAGAGCCCACACCTGAGCCAGGGCCCATCTTATCTGGATCACTGCCTAGTCTCCGGACAGGTCCCTTTACTTCCAGTCCTAATCCCTTCTAATCTTCCCTTCTCACTGCCCCCAGAGTTATCTTTCTAGGATCCAAATTTACTTACCTCTGACGTCTGCTTAGACTCCTTCAGTGACTGCTCAGAGCATCTGAGGAAGCATTCTGACTCCTGCACTGGACACGCAGCCTTTCCCTTGCCGTCCTCGTCTTCAGCCTTGTCACTCACCATTTCCTACATGTTCGTTTTGTTCCAGCCTTAAAAATACCCCTTAAAAATAAATTTTCTGAAAGCTTTTGCATCCTTTATGTCTGTCTTTTTATACGTGTTTTTTCTGCCCTCCTACTCCCTTTTTTAATCTCCTTAATTCCTACATCTTTACCTAAACTCATGTCAGACTTTCCTGCCTCTTGGACACTTTCCCCGAGAGGCCTCCACCTAGATACCCCTTTTGACGTCCCCACTCTGGGACCCGGTACTTATCTACTTTCCCATCACTGTTGTTTTTTTTTCCTTAAGATTGGCACCTGGGCTAACAACTGTTGCCAATCTTTTTTTTTTTTTTCTGCTTTATCTCCCCAAACCCCCCCTGTACACAGTTGTATATCCTAGTTGCAGGTCCCTCTAGTAGTGGGATGTGGGACACCACTTCAACGTGGCCTGACGAGTGGTGCCATGTCCGCACCCAGGATCTGAACCCTGGGCCGCGGCAGCGGAGCGTGCGAACTTAACCGCTCGGCCACGGAGCCGGCCCCATCACTGTTGTTTTATGCATGTCTCATTGACAGTGAGCCCCTTAAAACTGAGACTATCCTTATTCTGTTTGTCCCTCCAGAACTAACACAGTCCCTGACATTTTCGGGGTGCTTGGAAAATGTTTGATGAATGAGTAAGTATGTAGGAGACCACGCTGACTGGAGCAGAGGGGGCTAATTGGGGAATGGTACAAAATTCGCTTATATTCTTACCATAGTGGCTGAGGACGTGGGCTTTGAACCAGTGTACCTGGACACAAATGCCAGTTACTCCACTTTTCACTGGGAACCTATGCAAAGCATTTACTCACTGAGCCTTAGTTTCCTCATCTGTATAATGGGGTAATAGTAACTCGTCTAATAGAGTTTTGTGAGATTTAAATGCATTAACTTATGTAAAGTGCTTAGAAGAGCTCCTGGCACATAGTAGGCACTAAAATGTTAGCTGTTATGTTGTCATCGTTGCTGTTAGATCTGAGCACTACAGTTTCCCCTCCTTACTTGTAGTTTCTGTGTTTGCACACTGGCCTGCCAGCTGAAATATACTGCAGCCCCCAAACTGACACTCAGGGGCTTTCACGTTCATTTGCAGACATGCCCAAAGTGGTGAGAAATTTGAGTCCCCTGACGTGCATGTTCCCAGCTGAGAGGGGGCAAGGCGACCCTCTGCCTGCTTGTTGCAGCTCAGACTGTAAACAGATGTCCTTCTTGCAGTCTATTTAGTGCCGCATTTCTTGTCTTTTTGTGCTTTTGCTGTTGAAAATGTCCCCCACGTGCAGTGCTGCTGTGCTGTTCCTCAGGGTAACGAGGCTGTGACATGCCCTACAGAGGAAATACGTGTGTTCGATATTAAATATATATACATTTAGCTTATATATTTGATCCATTTGTATATATTAAATGAGATGACTTTAAACAGAAACACACAGGAAACAAGGTTAGGTATTAATCAATTGAAGAAAATATGATGGAAGGCTGGCAGGATTCCCCCTAGCAGCAGTGGGTCGTAGTCACTGTGTCACGCTGACTTTGTAGAGCAACGGCTGTGAATAATGAGAGCGGACTGCACCTTGTGTCATCCTCACAGTGCCCCTTTGCAGTAGGCAGAGGAGGTAACAGGTGTCCACATTTTACAGGCTACTAAAGACCTTCTGAGCCAAGTAAAGAATTTTAAGATGCCTTGTGCTCAGCAGAAGAGCCCTGAGTTTTTGAGCAAGGAAGTACTATGATGAGCTGTCGTTTAAGGAACAGTTACCTGGCAAGAGAATGTAGTATTGAGAGGGAAAGGGAGAACAGAGCGGGAAAGAAGGACCAGCCAATAACTCTCCAGGTATTCCCACTGTGAGGTGAGGAGGTTCTGAACTAAGATGCCGATGTGATAAAGGAAAAGCAGCAGCCAGAGGTTGAAATCATGGATTTGGGAACCATATCTGGGCTATCAGTTTGGCTGTGGTTCTCAGATGTGGTCCCTGGCCCAGCAGCATCAGCATCACCTGGGAACTTGGTAGAAGTGCCAGTTCTCAGGCCATCACCCAGACATAGTGAACCAGAAGCCCTGGGACGGGCCCAGCAGTCTGGGTTTCAGCAAGGCCTCCAGGTGCTTCTGGTGCCCATCACGTTTAAGAGCCAATGAATTAGAAAAACAATTCCAGCACATCACCATGCCCAGCTAAACGGCAAGGCAGGAGGTGGTATGTGTGTGGAGGATCAGATGCATTTTCAGTTTAAGGAAAAACTTCAGCATCTGTTTCATGGGAAGGATTCCAGAGATGCCATTTCAGCTCTCTGTGTGCGAAGCTCTTTTTTTCCACAGTACGTTCTACTTTAGAGAGCCCTTGGTGAGTTATTTACCACTTACCTTGTCTTCTGAGAGTCCCCTGTTTCTTGAAATTCCCTTTGACTTGAAATTGTACTTTATTTTTGTACGTAATCTTCTCTATTTAAAATCTGGATTTTTCTTCCTATAGGATCATGTATAGCATGTGTAGGCCTGTTGTAAATCTGGAATGCCGTTGGTTTGTTCCAAGACCTTAGAATGTTTAGAATTTAGAACCTGACAGAGAATTTATATGCTTCTGTGTAGGATTCATACTTTACAGATGTCTAGAGGTATCCTAACTTGCCAGTAACGTGGCCTCAGATTTAGCAGAACTTGAAAATCTGAGTATGGTAGAAAATGAATTACGTATCTCATATTAACATTTACAAAATAAATAATCACAGTGTTAACTTACCAATAAGCGGTTTTTAAATTCTAGGCTCTGAAAGTATCTTGCTTACATAATAAACATGATAAGGTTTCAAAGATGAACAAATTAACTTTTCAGCAAAAGCTTTACTTGAGTGTATCTTGGCTTCCTTTTTGACAGTTTTAGCCTTAATGTTACAGTAATGTTTTCTTTTTCTGGGAATCAGATAATCTTGTATTTGGAAAAATATTTTTGGTGAACGTTTTATTTTTTAATGGCCACTTGTATTTTGTGATATGCAAGTGTTCAAACAATTTATAAGCCCTAACCATCACCACCCACATATAAAATTATACAGGAATGGAAGAATTTTGGCTGACTTATTGTATATAATCGTTCAGCCAAAGTGGATGGCAGAGTCTACCACTTGTAATGATTTAGGAGTTTGAAGCAATACTTTTAAAAACAATTTCAAAATTGGTAATATATAAAGTAAATTACTTACTGTGTTGGATAACCAAAATAAATTTATCTTGCCTCCATTTATAAGGATGCACCCATTATACAGATTCTGTACAAAGTAGTAAAAATCGCTTTTTTCCTTTTTGAAATTTATTCTAATTTTTAAGAGTGAGAACCGTTAGCGTTAGGTAAACTATTGCACAATTACTGGAAATGCTGAGAGCCTTTTTGAAAAGTGTAGAAGTCTAATGATAATGAAAGGCACCTTTCTCCACTGTCGAGTCCTTTGAGGATCTCATAGGCCTCTGTCTGGTTGTATTCTGAAGAGATGGAAGATCACGTGCCAGGCACAGGACACAGGGAGCAGGCTCCCAACTAGAGGGGTTTCCGTGGACCACAGAGTGCCTGGCAGCCTCTTAGAGGTTAAATCTGGGCTTTGTCTGTGGGTGGGCCCTGAGAGGACAATGTTTGCTTAAATGGGCGGAGAATAGATAACAGTTTTTCTTGAGAATGACTAATATTTACCCTGTAAATTTCTTTATAAATCTTGGAAAAAAACTAAAAAAAATAGCCAGTATAGAAATCAACTCTTGCTGCTGACAAGCAATGCAGCCTTCTCTAGAGAGCTCCACAGAAAATGCCCCAGCTGACTGTGAGCCAGTCCTCTCCGAGAGTCAGCCAGCCCTTCACTGATAGCCCTGGAGAAGGAAGGCCAGATAAGCGTCTTTGAAAATACTTAACTGAATTCAGAACCAGCAATCCTACCTACATCTGGCTCCTCTGTAAGATGGATGGCCGGCCTTATTATAGGCTGGTAAGTTGAGGTTTGAGGTGAGCTTAATTGCTCTGTTTCCCTGGAACGGAAAAGGAGGATTGTTACATTGATTCAGGGCTGGGATTTTGCAGGTAAAGAGAGGGTCATAAAGGGGAATTAAGATTTCAGCAAATTGGTTTTTTGTTCTCACTACAGTGGGAGTAATGTAAGAAGAAGATAGCCTCTCACTCCTGCTTCTCTTCCCTGTTCTCTAGCTGTAATGTCCTGGTAGAAATTCTCTCTCTAAAAATTTCAGCCTTTTGTCTTGCAGTCTGTTCTTTATCTTCTTCATGAATTCTTTGACTTCCCTGCCGTCTTGGCACCACAAGGCAGCCATTGCCATATTATTATGGATTCAGTTTTGGAATTTCATCCTCTTATCTCTATTTCCTCTGCCATTTCTTAGTTCTAGTTCTTATTGTAGCTTACATTTGAAAACCTTTGAAGCTTATGGAGTAGATCAATTCCTTATTTTCTCAACTTTTTATTATCTGAGTGCCCTCAGTTATCATTTTATTTAAAAAATAAGTAAAACATGTAACAATATACTGTAATAAATTGACCACTTATAAAATTAGATCCAACCCAAATCCCTCCTCACTTAACAAAGACCATCTTTCATAATCCACCATGCTTATTTTGGGCAGGGTCTGTCTATCAATGATTTTTGGGGCTTTTAAACCGCATGATACAAATACAGTGTAAGGTGAAATTCTTAATCTCGCAGAAGTTGTAGGATTTCCTAAAGGTCAGGGAAGGTGATGGTGGGAATCTGAATCATATGAAAAGTAAGTGATTAATGAGCACCTGACAGAGTTTAATTTGGTGAGCATGATATGACATATATGCCAAAAAGATGAATTTGCATATCAGAGGATTGTCAGAGGCCGCTGGGAAAACTGATAAACTCAAATGCTACAAAAAGTGACCATCTTTTCATAAAAGACGTCATCCCTGGCATCATATACTTCAGTCAGGAAATTTCCACTGAAGAAAATTAACACTTGAGTCATTTTAATTCTAACAGTTTGTTCATGCTTACCTTTATGATAAAAAATACTTTTTAGAAATAAGGTGATGTAGTTTTTAATTTTTAATTTCTTTTTTTCCCCAATTTTTTAAACTTTTATTTGCATTTATTTCATACTGAATTTGTTCCTGGGCTGTACATTTTTGTTTTTCATTTTCTTCTGGGATATCTTTTTTTCTGTGTGGTCTCCTCTTCTGGTTTAGGAAGAATCAGTTCTTTTTCAGTAAGGACATCTCAATGTGGCAAGAGGAGCTGATGTACGGGTTAATGCAACCGTGAGCTCTTAAGCCTGGTGGTGCATCCTGGGGCTTTGTTTACCTGGATGTGCTCAATCTGCATCTAAACCCTTAAGTTCAGCATTCCTTGCTGCATTTTTAAGCATGTACAGCAAAAATTCACTCATTTTTGGCCACTGACCCTATGTCCAGCCCCACTGTTTGCTGGTGTGCACCTACCAGCTCCACGTCTGTGACAGTGGAGTGGCACACATTGCTTCTGTAAGGTGACGTCTTTCAGATACTTTCAGATAGCTTTTCCCATATGTGTACCCTTGATGGCCTGGGCACTTTCAGGAATGTTCTTAAAGTGAACATGAAGATTTGAACATGTTAATTTGGATGAGTGTGTGGGGTTTTCGGGGTCAAGTGAGTAGCAAACATTTTCAGAGATCACCTCAGGCAGCTTACAGGAAGAGCTTTTTCCCCCCACAAGTTACTCTGAAATATTGGTACGTGGTTGTATCAGTCAGGCTTTGTTGAAGGAACCAGAAACCCTGCTAGATATGTTGAACAGAAGGGTTTACTTGATATAAAATTAGTTTTTTCATGGAAAGGTTAGAAGTTTGAAGGTTTACTTCTAGGCTGAAACTTTTCAAAGGAATCGTATACGGCTGGTCTACCAGGGAAGCTGAAACCTTTGAGGCCACCACTGGAAGTCGGAGAGTGGACATTGGAATGTTGTCCCAGAGCAGCCTGAAGTTAGCAGACCTTGATCCCTAACAGAAAGTCATGGCACACAAGAGTATGGCCCCTACCTCAGTCCACTTTCTAAATCTCTGTGTGACTGCATCTAACCCGGTGAACTCAGCTGCAAGGGAGTCTGTCAATGTAGTCTTTCTTCCCACTTCTGTACGTAGAAGGAGCAGAGAAGGAGCTGGAGGTTGGGAGAGCCAATCCAAAGTAACTGCCAAATTGTCTTAAGTTGATTCTCATAAAAGAAGTCTTTTTTCTGGTCCTAATTGTCGTGTGTAATGGGATACTCATTTGCTTTGTTCCTACTGGCTGTATAAATAATTAGGAAGGATAAAAGTCCCAGGAATCTTTCCAGTCACTTGTACGATGACTCCTATGATCATTGGCTTTGGGTGCTGTGTTGGACTAGTTGGCTTGTAAATGTGGGGGCATAAATCCATCCATGCAGAACGACGTGTAGTAATTGCTATTGGGCTAGGTTGTTGGGATTTAGGATCAGTTTCTCCCTTTCCACTTCCTCCTCTTCCTCCTCTTCCTCTTCCTCCTCCTTCTTCATGTCCTTTATTCTTTATAATGCTTTCACTATATTCAAATCTGTGATGAAAAAGAGCTGGCCTAGGCAATAACATTTAAGAATTGAATTTTGGAAAACTCTTCCAGAGTTTACTTCTTGCATGCCTTTCATCAACTAATCTTTTTATACTATCATTATATTAATGGGAAAATGAGAGCCCTGTTTATGTACCAGGATAACTAAAAATATACTTATTAAGGCTTAAAGGTCACTTTTAAGGTTATGCTGGAAAAATGAAAATAATCTATACCTTTTACTCGTCCAGGATAAGGAAGACATGCCAAGCAGTTGTACTTTTTATTAGGATGAATTTGGGCGCTAGTTTTTTGGCTTCTGGTTTCCTCTTGCATCATAATTGGAGAGTGGAATTAAGTACAGTGGCCAAACAGGATATTAGAAGTTGCTTATTATAGTTATTTCTTTTACTGTAGACTATCTAGAAATTATATGGCATGATTTCTCAAACTTTGTATTGTAGTACTTTAGTTTTTTGTATAGACTGGTGAAAATGGTGACAAAGTATTAAATATGTATATATGAATACCTCTATTTAGATGTAAATAAAAAGTCTCTCAAAGTTTTGCTTAACTATTTAAAGTGTGTTACTCTCCTTTACTAGTTGAAAAGTAAATTAGTTTCCTCCCACAGTAAAGGCTACTTGGTATTTTTGATTATAGAAAAATAAAGTACTTTGTATAAGGGCTGTGTTTCTGAAGCTGCAGTTTCTTTTCAGCTCTCAATAAGCTTTGTAATTGATCGTCAGCAAGTTACATGTTGTGGTTAAAAATAGAGTTTTTAGGGAAGAAGCAACAGGGGTTAGGATTAAGACTAGTAAATCTGTACATTCCCTACCCTTGTGAAAAAAACTAGCTATAGATTCACAGCAAATATACCAATAGCACCAAAGATGCTTCCTTTATAGTAAATACCCTTTTCTGTCTTGTCCATCTGCAGTTTCTCCACTCCAGATGATTTAGGTGTTTGTTTTGGGTTTAAAAAAGAGTAAAGAAAAGGTTTACTTTTATTTTGTGGAGACTTTGTTTTTCTTTTTGTTTTAATTGAGATAACATTGGTATATAACATTAGATAGATTTGAGGTGTGCATCATTGTAATTTGACTTCTGTATACGGTACACTGTGTTCACCACCAAAAGTCTAGTTTCCATCTGTCACCATAAGTTCACCCCCTTTACCTGTTTCGTCCTCTCCCTACTCCCCTTCCCTTCTCGTAACCACCGGTCTGTTCTCTGTATGTATGTGTGTGGTGGTGGTGGTGGTGGTTGTTTGCAATCTTCCACGTATGAGTGAAATCATACAGTATTTGTCTTTCTCTTTCTGCCTTATTTCACTTAGCATAATTCCCTCAAGGTCCATCCACGTTGTCACAAATGGCAAGATTTCATCTTTTGTTTTTTATGGCTGAGTAGTATTCCATTGTGTGTGTGTATGTGTATATATATAGATATAGATATATACGTATGTATCTATATCTATATATGTATCTACCACATCTTCTTTATCCATTCATCTGCCATTGGACACTTAGATTGTTTCCATGTTTTGGCTATTGTAAATACTGCTGCAATGAACATAGGCGTGCATGTATCCTTTCAAAATAGTATTTTAAAATTTTTTGTCAAAGAGTGTCAAAGTGTCACTGATGTCAAAGAGTGTACTGCCTGTGTTTTCTTCTAGGAGTTTTATGACTTCAGGTCTTACATTTAAGTCTTTCATCCATTCTGAGCTAATTTTTGTATATGTTGTAAGATATTGGCTAGTTTTGTTCTTTTGCTTGTTACCGTCCAGTTTTTCCAACCTTATTTATTGAAGAAACTTTCCTTTCTCTACTATATGTTCTTGGTTCATTTGTCAAAAATTAGCTGTCCATATACACGTGAGTTTATTTCTGGGCTCTCAGTTCTGTTCCATTGATCTGTTTTCCTGCTACTACCATGCTGTTTTGATTACTATAGCTTAGTAGTATACTTTGAAATCAGGGATTGTGATGCCTCTAGCTTTGTCCTTTTTTCTCAGTATTCCTTTGGCTATTCAGGATCTTTTGTTGTTCCATATAAATTTTAGGATTCTTTGCTCTATTTTCATGAAAAATACCATTGGGATTTTGATTGGGATTCCATTGAATCTGTAGATTGCTTTAGGTAATATGGACATTTTAACTATGTTAATTCTTCCAATCCATGAGTATGGAGAGTCTTTCCATTTCTTTGTGTCTTCTTTGGTTTCTTTCATTAATGTTTTGTAGTTTTCAGAGTGCAGATCTTTCACCTCCTTGATTAAACTTATCCCTTAGGTATTTTATTCTTTTTGTTGTTGCAATTATAAATGGGATTGTTTTCTTGATATCTCTTTCTGCTAGTTTGTTGTTAGTCTATAGAAACTCAAGTGATTTTTGTATATTGTTTTTGTACCCTGCAACTTTACTGTATTTATTATTTCTAATAGTTTTTTGGTGGGTTCTTTAGGGTTTTCTATATATAAAATCATGTCATCTGCAAAAAGTGGCAGTTTTACTTCTTCCTTTCCAATTTGTGTGTCTTTTACTTCTTTTTCTTGCCTGATTACTCTGGTTAGGACTTCCAATGCTATGGTGAATAAGAGTGGTGAGAGCACCCATCCTTGTCTTGTTCCTGTTCTTAGAGGGACAGTTTTCAGCGTTTCACTATTGAGTATGATATTAGCTCTAGGTTTGTCATATATGGCCTATATTATATTGAGGTACTTTCCTTCTTTATCCATTTTATTGGAAGTTTTTATCATAAATATATGTTGAATCTTGTCAAATGCTTTCTCTGCATCTCTTGAGATAACCAGATGATTTTTATTCTTCATTTTGTTAATGTGAGGTACCATGTTGATTGCTTTGCTGATATTGAACCATCCTTGCATTCCTGAACTAAATCCCACTTGATTGTGGTGTGTGATCCTTTTAATGTATTGTATTCAATTTGCTAATATTTTGTTGAGGATTTTTGCATCTATGTTCACCAGTGATATTGGCCTGTAATTTTCTTTTTTTCTTGTTGTCCTTTTCTCGTTTTGGTATCAGGGTAATGTTGGCCTCATAAAATGAGTTAGGAAGCATCCCCTCTTTTTCAATTTTTTGGAAGAGTTTGAGAAGGACAGGTATTAAATCTTCTTTGAATGTTTGGTAGAATTCACCAGAGCAGTCTTCTGGTCCTGGACATTTGCTTTTTGGGAGATTTTTGGTTACTGTTTCAATCTTGTGGAGACTTTTCTTGGGTCCAGAGTTTAACCATGGGCAAGCAGGATAAGAGTTTAGTTTTACACTTAATATTATCTTTATATTACCTCTTAATTATTCTTTCATAATATTTAAAGAGCAGGTCTGGTGTGTCAGCCTCAGTCTCCATGTGGGGAAGATAATAGATGTACATGCCTGTGGACTGTGGCTCTTTATGGTGGCTCCTATTGGGATCATCTTTGAAAAGCCCTGGGACACTCTGGAGAAGTGGTTCTTGGCACAAGAACTCTCTCACTCTCTCTTTACCTTTCATTCTAGCCTTGAGTGAGCAAGTCCAGGTCTGTGTGAGCCTTCGTCTGACATTGCAGCTTCACACAGCTTGAGTTTGTCCTCCCTTCTCCTCTACCTATTCCTTTTTTACTCCTTTTTCTTTACTCCTTCCTTCTCCTTCTCTTTTCTTTTTACTCATCTGTTATTCATATTTAGTTTATTCACAGGGCTTTCCCCTTTTTTCCACCCAAAGCATTTTTCCCTTAAAGGACTCCTGGTTGATTGTGTGCCTTGGGGGAGGAAGACACCATTGAGACATGAGGTGACCCAAACAATGGCACAGTTATTATCAGCCATCTTTATAAATTGTGGAAAGACATAAGGTATCACTTTCTGAAATGCCTTGGGTGAAATATTAAAATTATAGTAAACATGATATAAGTGATATGACACGTGCACGTAAGATGTGTGCACATGGCCATGTGGATGTCAAAAGTTATTTCACATAATCTTATTGGGGACTCTTTCAGTGATTACTCTGAAAAGGTAGTGATTACCTTTAAAACTTAGGATTTGAAATATCTTTCGGGAACATTCTAATGGCAAATTTACTAGAAAGGGAAGAGAGAAGACTGTCTTGGAAATAAATTGGTTTGTCACTCAGAATTTTCTTCCCTCTTCTCAGAGATCTACTCGTCTTCAATGATATTGTTCAAAGATTAGGCAAACAAGGGACTTAAGGTTTTATGGTAATACGTACAAATCACTTTGAAATCCAAGGGTGGAAAAGAGGGGACACATAGAAATACTAATCATATCTTTCTGTGGAGGGATCTTTCTGGAAGTATTAAACAAATATATTTTGCAGTCTTTTTTTGTGACACTTGGATTACTGCTTATTTTATATTTAACTATGTCTGTCTGTATTGCCCCTCAGGAAGTTTTTGACATGAGGTCTGAGGGACAGGCAACTGTAATTCAGCAGCTGGAACAGACCATTGAGGATCTGAGGACCAAAATAGCTGAACTAGAGAAGCACTACCCCACTGTGGACATGGAGATGACCAGTGGCCGTCATGGGATTCAGAATGGCTTGGCACCCTCAGAAGATGTGTGTCTTGAAGCTCTCAGGTTAGGAGAAAAGGATGTACAGCATCAAAGGATTTTACAGGCAAAGTCAATCCAGACATCTCCAACAGAAGAGGGCGGAATACCGACACTACCTTCTGTTGATGCACTGCCTGCGTCTCCTCCGTGCCCACCTGGGGCTGAACATGGAGACTCTGCTGTGCCTTCCTCTCCTTCTGGACCTCAGACAAAATTCTGTTCAGAGATTTCTTTGATTGTGTCTCCAAGGCGAATATCGGTACAGCTTGACACACATCAGTCCATTCAGCCTTCACCACCTCCATCCCTTCCATGTTCTGACGGTCAAGGACAGGCTGGGTCACAGCCTTCCCATCCTTCTCTTCATACTGAGTTTGAAACCAGCCATGAACACTATGTTTTCTCCTCCTTTGAAAACGGCTGTAACATCCCACCCCCACCACCTCTGCCTTGCACAGAGTCCTCCAGCTCCCTGCCTGGCCTGGGCATGGCGGTTCCCCCGCCTCCCCCTCTCCCTGGCATGACAGGGCCTGCTCTGCCCAGTGCAGCAATCCCTTCCCCTCCTCCTCTACCTAGTACAGAAATGCTGCCACCCCCTCCCCCACCTTTGCCTGGTGAGGGAATACCTCCTCCCCCACCTCTTCCTGGAATGGGAATACCTTCTCCCCCTCCTCTTCCTGGAATGGGAATACCTCCTCCCCCTCCTCTTCCTGGAATGGGAATACCTTCTCCCCCTCCTCTTCCTGGAATGGGAATACCTCCTCCCCCACCTCTTCCTGGAATGGGAATACCTTCTCCCCCTCCTCTTCCTGGAATGGGAATACCTCCTCCCCCACCTCTTCCTGGAATGGGAATACCTTCTCCCCCTCCTCTTCCTGGAATGGGAATACCTCCTCCCCCACCTCTTCCCGGAATGGGAATACCTCCTCCCCCACCTCTTCCCGGAATGGGAATACCTCCTCCCCCCACTCTTCCCGGAGTGGGAATACCTCCTCCCCCGCCTCTTCCCGGAGGGGGAATACCTCCTCCCCCACCTCTTCCCGGAGTGGGAATACCTCCTCCCCCACCTCTTCCCGGAGTGGGAATACCTCCTCCCCCACCTCTTCCCGGAGTGGGAATACCTCCTCCCCCACCTCTTCCCGGAGTGGGAATACCTCCTCCCCCACCTCTTCCCGGAGTGGGAATACCTCCTCCCCCCCCTCTTCCTGGAGTGGGAATACCTCCTCCCCCTCCTTTGCCTGGAGTTGGGATCCCCCCACCTCCTCCTCTGCCAGGTATGGGGATTCTTCCTGCTCCAGCTCCCCCTCCCCCTCCTGGAACAGGCATCCCCCCACCCCCACCACCTCCCCTGCTTCCGGGATCAGGCCCTCCACCTGCCCCACAAGCTGGGGGTAGCACTTTACCAACGCCACAAGTGTGCGGATTTCTTCCTCCCCCGTTGCCAACGGGCCTGTTTGGCTTAGGGATGAACCAGGACAAAGGGAGTAGGAAGCGGCCCATAGAGCCTTGTCGGCCCATGAAGCCTCTGTACTGGACGAGGATTCAGCTGCAGAGCAGAAGGTAACATGACAGGAGCACGTCTGTGCACAGTTGTCAATGCGAGGGAAGCATTTCCTTTAAAACTGTTGGGAAAATTACAGTTTAATGTACTTTTAAGTACTGCTCTAACTGTAGATTTTTACATCAATATTTAGTGAAGCAATCTGTTATTTAAAATTTTAGACTTTTCTCCAGAAGTATCAAAGAGAGAAGTGACATATGTGTCAATGTAGAAGATGTGCAGATGTCTGTCTAGTTATTGATCGATCTTTTACAGATAGAGGGACAGAGTTTTCTTAGCATGCATGCTGTATTGCCTTGTTGCAGAACCTCCCCCTGACAAATAGCTTAGAAATTAACTCAAACCCTTAGACGCGCTGAGTCCCCAGGAGGTTTCCCTCGCCCTTTGGAAGGTGCCTTCTTGTTTTACTCGTCCATTTTGTTGACAGTAGTTTTTCTCTTCAGAAAGTACTACACAAAACGCATGCGTCCGCACACCATGTGTGAAATAATTTACTTTTGAGAATTTCATGGCACTTCTGTAGAGGATTGGCGACACAGTGTGAAGTCATAAAACCATACTGGGAATGATATTTATAAAAGGACACTTCCCACCAGGTATGCTGGTGGTGCATCACTTATTCATGCAGAGTCCATAGCCTGTGTCCCCTGACCCTGGGGACAGTGCTGTGATAATGTGACTGTGGAATGTGCTGGTGGCAGGAAAAACACACACTTTAAGCTTCACTTGCCTTCCTTGTTCTAACTTTCCCTGATTCCTTGAGTTTTTTTGTGTGTGATGTGGTGTGCACTGAGAAAAAGAGGATATTTACCAGGCTTGTTCTCCTTTCTTTTATTAATTTTCTCTTCACTGAATCACATTGAGGAGAAGAGTCTATTTTGAATGCTCCCCTCTTTGCAGCTTGCTCTCTGTATAGTTGCCATGTCACTTATATGTGCATCATTTCAAACTGTGGCCTACACTCCTTTTATCTAGATAAATAATATGAAGTTCTTTTGTTTTGTTCATGTTTGCATTTTTTAAAAATGGATCTACCCTTTTTAGGTGGTATCATATGAATCTACAGTCACTGAGAAGTCAGATAACAATGGATGATGGAAAGTGGTAGAGAGATGGCGGAGGCCTGGATCATGAAATGATTTCTTTCTTAACCCCGTAAATAATCCACAATGAGTCAAGTTGGGATTGTGAGATATCAGACATTTCTTGCCTGTATAGCCTGTACTGAGAGAGGTTTTTCTTCTATGTTTTCTTTTTATGTTTTTATACAGTGACTTGGTAACTGAGAATTCCTGGAAATTACTATTTCTAGGCAAAGGTTTCATTATATATTGATGACATTTTAACTTTCTCATCAAGCTGATAAAACAAATGGTGGTCTTAAGGAAAAAGAATATTCTTTCTTCCTTTTCCTGCAGTTGAATTTCTCCCTCCTTTTTCCATCCCGTCCCCATTTGCCTCCTCCCTCCCTCTCGCCCATGCTTCCTTCTTTCCTGACCTCCTGACTTCCTCCCATCCTTCTTCCCTCTTCTGCCCTCTTTGCTTCCCTTCTTCCTTTCTTTTTATACCCACCATGGTATCTTGTAGTTCAGTTCTATGGCTCTTTCATTGGTCTTTTGCTTAACTTTAGAGACTCCAGTCCTTCACTTATTTGGGAAAAAATTGAAGAGCCATCCATAGATTGTCACGAATTTGAGGAATTATTTTCTAAAACTGCTGTGAAGGAGAGGAAGAAACCTATCTCTGACACCATCACAAAGACCAAGGCCAAACAGGTGAGTATTCGTGTGTTTTTTTGAAATTGACAGTGTTTTGGGCATAAGTGTGAACTTGCATTAGTAAAAAACTTTGGGATCATTTTCTGGGCTGTGTAAGCTCCACAGTCCTTTAGCAGATAGCAAAGGTTAGAGTCTTAGAACATGTGGTTAAGTAAGACTATCCC
Organism: Equus przewalskii; assembly: GCF_037783145.1. Classification (NCBI taxonomy): domain Eukaryota; kingdom Metazoa; phylum Chordata; class Mammalia; order Perissodactyla; family Equidae; genus Equus; species Equus przewalskii. The sequence goes on along the minus strand of NC_091861.1, from coordinate 4,397,080 downwards.
AAATAGAACAACAAATAATCATCTCCACCAAGGGATCATGTCCTGACTATTTGTAGCCTCATTTGTTTCCAAAATTTCAGCAATTGCCTGTTTCCAGAATTAGTTATCTAGAAATAAACTGTCACTTGATTGAAATCCATCTGAGATGTGCTACTATGGATGGAAAGAGAGGTAAAAGTGGTCAAAGGAAGACAAAAAGTCCAGTCCTCAGTAACTGATAACATTTTTGGTATTTTGTTGCATCATAACTGAAGCAGGTCTCTGTAGAACCCAGCTAAATCATCACGCTATGCTTGACATATGGAAGAAAATCTTGAATCCAGTTCCAACATCTCCATTCTGTGTTCGATCCTTTTGATCTATCCTGTGACACTTGATTCATAATAAGAAAGAATAGTACATTTGGAGAAAAACATTTACAAGCAACATTTTTCAACTGATCCACCCGGTGGACTTGATCGTGAAATGATATTGTTGTACATTTATCAAGGGTGTCATTCAGGAAAGTTTAGTAAAACTCCACAATAATGAACCCCAGATAGAAACTATTACTGTTGGCACCCATCCTTCATGCTGAAATGCGGAGCTGCTGCATTTCTTAACTTTTACAGGGTTGGGGAAAGAGTGCGTGGAGGCAAGAAGCTCAGTCTCTTGGGGTCAGGGGAAGGGAGAGAAATGAGGCCCCAAATCCCCAGTGATCTCCTGGCCCAATGTCCCTAGATGAGTGGTGACTAATGGGGTGATTCCTGGGATTTTTGCCTCTGACCTAGAAGTTGTAGCTGGACATACGACCCAGAGTTGTTCCCACTGATATTTATTTCAGAGCAGACAACTCCTACGAGATGGATTCTGCCATATCCAGCCAGGAAGGCATGGATTTGAATGGGACAGCTAGACCCCTGAACCTCTAACTGAGTGGGTGGGCAGACTCACCGCAGGCATTTCTATTAATCTAATAATGATGCAAACCCAAACATTATGCGGTTGAATTTTTTAGAACCATTTATTCATTATAGCTGGTTGCTGGTGACCTTAGGTCAAGGACTATGGTAAATTGGACAATACCTGGCACAGTGTGTAGGCACTGAATAAATATTTGTTTAACTACTAAACCAGCTGACTGAGGGAGGAAGACTTTATCAATATCAGTGACTATGCCTAGTGATGATGAAAAGCCAGAAAATCATTCTTCTTGTAGTAATTAATACGGCCAAGCTGGCAGTGTTAAGGGGAATAAAAGTAAATGGAAACTACATTTTTCTCTGGCAGAGGTAAATATTTTTAAGATCTTTCCACAGTATATTTGCATGTAGCACACTTAGGCTGAGTCATCGTATCTCTTCTCATGGGCTATATCAGAGATGGAAAAGCTGTCTGGGCGAGAAATATGGGCAGAGAGTACAGACATCAGGGAGAGTGAGGCAGCCAGGCTTGTCCTTTGACGAATGGGCACATGTGACGCAGGATGTCTCTTATCCAGGGATGAAATACTCAGAAAAGCAAACCATGCCCTCCCTGCTTCCCGTCACCACTTTTTTTGTTGAGTGAACACTGATAAGGAAGATGCCACCTGTGTCGCCTGAGACTATGGGATTTCATGATTGATTTGACACTGTATTCAGTTTTTAGCTTACTCAAATAAGATTTATGTCTAAGTCATCACAACTTCAAATTCAACTAGTTGGCATGAGATGGCCTCTGTGTATCTGAACAGCGCATCTGTGTTGAGCATCATCTCAACATGATCACCTCACTCTGTCCCTAAGATGTTTCATAAACTGTGGGTAAGAGACCGCCAGTGTCGTAATTTGCACTTATTGATGCTGATGCTACTGTTAACCTTCAGCTTCAACCAGGGTTTATGGAACGGCCTCCCCCATGGCTCTTTATAAGCTTGTTCAGCATCTCCTTGGCCTGGGTTTTGGTATTGAGCTCTGCATTTCAGGTCTGTTTTTGGAGGGATATACTATTTTTTTCTGTACATTGGAGAGAGAAAAATCTGTGAAGTGATGTATTGCTGAAGAAACCTAGTTTTATTTAACTTTGTTGTATTTGGAAAAAAATCTATCCATTCCATCTACTTGAGACATTTAAAATTTTGTTTAAGGAAAATGTATTTTCAGGATGCATGCAAATCGTTCCCCTTCTTATGGGAAATGTACACTGATTGACTGTGCAGACATTTTGGTACCTCATGATTCATTTCCAGTGAAATTAATAGCCTTTAATGCCGTGGCGTATGTTTATGGAGGTGTTTCAAGTAATTCTTCTTATATACAATGGAAGCTAGAAGTTCTGTTTTTCTTTAAATATTTAAAAATAGCCAAATAATTTTTCTGTGATCTGTCTTCTTCTTGAAAGTAAGACTGTGGTCAAATGCAGTGGTATTTAATGAGGTGCCTGTGCTGTTTTTACTCTTTCGGAAGAGACATTTTCAGTGTGATAATAGAAGATTCCTTAGCGGGGCATGTGGCCGTTTGGCATGAGGAGAAAGAGGGTTATTTTCTGGATGCCTAGATTAGTAGTAAGGATGAATATCTTATATTTCTAAATCCTTTTTCCTCCAAGAAACCTAAGACAAAGCATTTCATACTTTTTTCATGGCAGATACATTTAAGTTCTTCGATGACTTCTTAGTTTATCTTTCTTTATTTCGGATATTAAAACATAAAGAGTGAGGCTGGCCCGGTGGCACAGTGGTTAAGTTCCCACTTTCTGCTTCGATGGTCTGGGCTTCGCGGGTTTGGATCCTGGGTGTGGACCTACACACCACTTGTCAAGTCGTGCTGTGGCAGGCATCCCACATATAAAGTAGAGGAAGATGGACATGGATGTTAGCTCAGGGCCAGTCTTCCTCAGGAAAAAGAGGAGGATCAGTGGCAGATGTTAGCTCAGGGCTAATCTTCCTCAAAAAAACCCAAACTCCCCTCTCCCCGGCCCCCCTCAAAACATAAGGAGATTAGCTGAGAAGGTGTATGGGAGTTTATCAGACTGTCAATTGACATAGTTCTCCTTAATCAAATGAGTGTGACACTTATTCATCAGAATTAAATATCAACCCTAACACAACAACAGCCCCATCTCTTAAGGAATCAAGAGGAAAATAGAAAAACCAGTCTCATAGGAGGTCCATGTTTAACCATTGACACGTGTACACAGTGGCCCATTTTTCAGGAATGCTCTAGAGCTAGTAAATATTTAGCCCAGTCTCCTATCTTCAGGGTAATTCAGTGATTATTAACGTTGATAATGACCCTAAGTCACCTAAGGATCTTTTGTGTTCAGATAAAGATTAAGTTTAACACAAGCCTACAAGCAGGAAAGCGAGAGAATTTTGGAATGATTTTGATAGTAAGAGTTGCCTCAAAAAGAAGTTTCTGGTTAATCCTGTGTCAAATGAGATTATAAGCAAATATATTTTGGTAAACCCAGTAGTAGTAGTCACAGCAGCAGCAATAGTAATAATAATAGTGGTGATTATAACGACCACAACAGTAATAACCGTGGAAACCACAAGGCAGAGTGTGCTTTGTTTACCATGTGCCAATCATTGTTATTAGCACTCTACTTAAATTAACTTGTTTAATCCTTATAATCCTATGAGGTAGACATCATCATCCCTAGTGTATAGTACAGAAAACTGAGGTGTAGACGGATTAAATAAGGTTACCATTCAAGGGCACGGCTCCATTCAAACTCCAGCTGTCTGGCTGTGCTCATAATCACTAAGCCATAGGTGTGGATGTGAAATCTTTTATGTGAGTGTAAGTATAGTATTTTGTTTATATGGAGACCAGAATAAATGGTTAGTAAAAAGAATTGAGTTTGTATTGATTTTCGTGTATGCTCAATATTTAAATATGCTTTTGAAATTGTATTTGGAGTTACTTTTAAAGCCTTTTCCATATTTGAGCAGATTTTGACAAGTACATAAGCCATGATGCCACCAACCATGACATTGGCCCAGTTAAATAAGAGTTTATCTGAGTGATGTGAGCTGGAGATGAATAAGCTTCTCTAAGCAGTGAAAATGAGGGCCATTTGCTTGGGTGGCATAGAAACAGTGATGAGAGGCATTCAGCCACTGTAGGTAAACCTCCCCAGAGGTCAAGTGATGACACTTTTGATTCACCCCGTGACACAAAAATGAACCATCTCTGAAAACATGGCTAATTTTACGTACTAAGTAGTGTCTAATCATGCTTAAAAGGTCTGTAAAGGGTCGTGCTACCCATGATGTAAATATGCACACAGAAGTCAACAAGAGCGAATAAGGAGAACCTGTGTTGCTTTTTAAATACATAACTGACATTTGTATAACTGTTTAATGCAACACAAATCTCTTCCTGGGTTTCTTCTGTTCTATTTATCAGATTAAAATCCTCTGTCCAGGGGCCGGCCTGGTGGCACAGTGGTTAAGTGCACACGTTCTGCTTCGGTGGCCTGGGCTTCACCGGTTCGGATCCCGGGTACAGACATGGCACCGCTTGGCAAGCCATGCTGTGGCAGGCGTCCCACATATAGAGTAGAGGAAGAGGGGCATGGATGTTAGCTCAGGGCCAGTCTTCCTCAGCAAAAAAGAGGAGGATTGTGGCAGATGTTAGCTCAGGGCTAATCTTCCTCAGAAATAAAATTAAAAATCAAACAAACAAACAAAAATGCTCTGTCCAAAGAATGGAACAGAAAAATGATTCATGATAGTTAAATATTTGTTGGGCTTCAGCCTCTGGAAATATGATGAGAAAAATAGATAGTTAAATCTACTACTTATCAGAAGGGGAGGTAATACAGGATTTCTTAGAATTCCCATTGTGCACAGACATAAGTGTTGAGGAATTAGACGTTTGGTGGTGTTTTTAATCTTTGTGCTTGCTGACCTAACCTCTAAAAAGGCTTTTGTGTGTTGTAAAAATTTGTAACAACAGTGGGAAAAATAGCATTCAATAATTGAACGTTCCTATATGGGAGTGTATTGTGTAACACCTCTAAGTATTCTTACATGAAGTAGTAATTGTCATTAAAAGGATTCTTCCTACTGTGTTGGGGCATTGGGAAAACATTTGTGTTATATGTCAGATATTGTCTGCTGCTGTAGTATTGATTGGTATGAAAAGGAAAAAGGGGTATGTATTTTATCTGATCTCTGCTTTACTTGTATTTATCACAAATTTTTATTTTTGGGTTAAAAATATGTTTTATCATATTTTTAAATTTTAAAATATGTTTTATCATAATTAGTGGATATTTCAGTGTCCACAGGGTTGATGGCCTGAATGATCATCTGAGTAGTAGAAATCTAGCTTCTTGTATTGGGGTTAAGTTTTCCTGTTGTAGCTGGAAAGGGTGTGTTTTGGTTGATTTGGACAACTGTATTTGTCTTTTAGACTGAAGACCTAAAATAATGTCTGAAACACCAAATATCGTATAATAATACAATTTATATTTGTTCTGGGGCTACATAATAAACATTTGGTACTTTCTAACTTTTAACATAACATCTGTTTTTAATAGAATACATTCCTATTGCAAGCCTTAAAAAATGTATTTACATAGAAAACCACATCAAAATATAAGGCTATAATTAGACAAACATAGGTTTTGTGGAATCTGGATTTGTTTTAGATGTTGAAAGATTTATTATTTTTTTTGAAGACGTTATTCCTATAACTATTTGTAGAGCATACACAATCAATTCAAAGAATGCAACAATAATAACCTCTATTTTTAAATTTTCTTTCAGCCAAAAAATTGTTTTTATACTTCTAAGTAGATGGCTTAAAAAAAAAAACTAATGGCATAAAAAAGGGGATTATAATTAGGCTAATGATGCTTGACCTTGCTAGTTTACGTATGAGGAAAATTATATCTGATTAATTGCATGTTGGAATTGCACAAAAAATTTAATCATGATGCTGAAGGTTAATTATTTTGGACTTTATATTCTTATTCTATGATGATACTAAGATTCTGTTGGACTAGATATATAAGAAAGGAGTATTGGTTTTTAATGGCTGGGATGTTCTGTTTATCATGAGCCATAGCCATTGAAGAAAGAGTCGTTTGGAAAATTCATTTAAGATTCATTACTTTATTATGATTGTCGGTGAAAACTAAAACTGATCCTTGCAAAAGTAGGGAAAGACTTTTGGTCATTTACAGCATCTAAATTCTATTTGGAGCAGATGATGGGAGCTTGTTTTCCCAATATTGCTAATATGGAGCAGGGCAGCTACTTCTGAGAGCCCTGGAACACTGAAGAGAAGAGAGGGAGCATCAGTTATTTTCAGTGTTGCATGTCTTTCTTGATCTGTTGGGAGCAGAGTTTATCTGTTTCAGGAGAGAGTACGACAAAGAAAAGAAGCTGCTATCCCAGGGAGAGCACAGAGGTTCTGTGGAGGGCTACTGTATTACAGAACAACCCACGAGAGACAGTATTAGCTAATTCTGCCAGAGCAAGTGCTGTGGGTGAGTAGGAGTTGACTAGAGCATGTTGGCTGGACTTAGGGTGAGACTGTGTGGGCCTTGAAGGATTTCTTTCATGTAGATATCTAGAGAGGATGACGGGGTGAATTTTGAAAATAGCACCATGAGGAAAGATTTTCTTGCATCTTGTTTAAAGCCGTAGTAAATCAGTCAGTATTCTAGCAGGCTCCCCTGTGTTTGGGAACCTCCTGTCTGAGAGTTTAAGGAATGTGAATGTAGGCTATTGATCTTCATTTTCTGTAGCTGAATGTGTTTCCTTCTCATCCTCCCACCAAAAGTCTTTAGGTTTGTCTTATTAGACATAAGAGTGAGAACTGAATTTAGATAAATTAGACCTGAGGTTGATTTTGATGTCTTGGTGCTGCATAGTGGAATGTACGTTTCTTTACCATGGACAGCAACAGGATTTTGGGTTATCCCAGAGCAAAGGAGAATTTTATTCCTTATTTGACTTACATAGTTACAATTATGATAGCTCCTACCTTTTGCTGCTGACACTAGTCGGATGGCTCACAGTGTCCCTCAGTCTGACCTAAGCTGAAGAATGGTTCCAATTATTTGAGGACACAAATTTAAGACTTAGAAGAAAAATTAATGTTCTTAGGTCTCTAGTTTTTTTTAATTTAAAACTTTTTTATTTAAACCAAAATATAAATTTATTTTTCAAAACAATATTCATAATGAGGATTTCTAACATTTCTGCTTATTTTTTTTTTGTTAAATGTTAACATATGAATTTTTAAAATTACTAAATTCGTAGCTTGAAACTCTATCTGAAGTATTACTTCAAAAAGTTGTTTGGAGGTGGGCCTTCTAGAGTGACAGAGCAAGCAGCTTGGCAGGCCCTCTTCCCAGCAAAACAACAATTAAACTGGTGAAAATTATAACAAAAATGCTCATTTAAAGTCTCTGGAAATTGTCCTAAGGGTATACAGGAAATGGAGAAACAGTCATTGAAGAAAATCTACTGAAACTCAATAGGAACAGTTAAAGTCTGTGGCGTTTGAGCCACGACCCACTCCATTACCAAGTATTATGGAAGCTCTACCCCAGGCATGAGCAGCCAAGAAGACAGGGTCTCTCCCCATATCTCTGTCTATGGCTCTGGTTTTACCTTAGGAGAGGCAGGATGCTGGCATTTCTGATTTCCCCAGTCTCCTGGTGCGGAAGCTCTGTTCCAGCTGAGAAGGGCCCTCCAGGGATCACAGTCCACTGTGGAAATCAGGAAGGCTGTGCATTGTGCACATCGCACACTACCCCCACTCAGGAGCAATCAGAGCAAGATACGGGATACTATAAAATGATTCCCCAAACCTCATACAGACTCATTGAAACCAACTGGAAGCTTCACTGATGCAGGAGTCTTAAACACACCTTTGTCCAAACATTGACTGAACAACAAGCTACTTTGACCCAGGGACAACTCCTAAGCCAGGCTTAAAAATAATTTCAGTCCTTCCTGGCAGTTTGGAACTTGTGTGCGTGCACAGGGCTCCATGCTCTTAGAAGCAATTAGAGAAAATCCAAGTTAATAGTTCCTGGCAGAATGTGGGGAAAAAAAATCCCGTAAACTCCCTCCAAGGCATGCCCCCACCTCACACACAAAATGGTTAAGGGTAAAGCTCTAAGTGGTTAAAGGGACTGAAGCATAATCTTTGACCAATAAATGGCTCATGCCCACCCATGGGGTGACTTCTCGGTAACCAAGCTAAAAGATAAGTCCATGAAGGGAGAATGCATGCAGGTACTGCTGATTGGACCTTGCAGCAGAAACAGACTTCACTGAACTAGTCTAGCCAAGTCACTAAACAAATAAACAAGCAAACAGCAAAAGCAATAATTTCTGGGGCAGGGAAGGGGAGGTCAGTATCCAGAGTTGCTGTATATATTATCGGAAATGTCCAGTTTTCAATAATAATAAATGCAAGACATACAAAGAAACAAAGAAGTGTGACCTGTATACAGGAGAGCAAATAAACAGGCAACAGAAACGTTACTCAGAGGGGCCCAGATGTTGTACTTAACAGACATAGATGTCGAAGCACCCATTCTAAACAAGAAAACTGTTTCTGAGGAATAAAGGAAGGTATGATGATGTCTCATCAAATTGAGAATATCCATAAAGAGAGAGAAATTATTAAAAAATTCTGGAGTTGAAAAGTACAATAACCAAAATGAAAAAAAAAGATCACTGGGTTGTTTAACAGTTGATTTGTGGTGGCAGAAAAATAATGAGCAAACTTGAAGATAAATCAATAGAGACTAAGTATTCTGATGAACAGAGAGAAAAAAGAAAGAGAAAAGTGTCAGAACCTCAGAAAAATCTGGGATACCATTAAGTAACAAAGGTACATGAAATGTATCAGAAGGAGAGGAGGGAGAAAAAGATGCGAAAAGTATTGGAAATTATAATGGCTGAAAACTTCCCAAATTTGATGAAAAACATTAACATACATGTCTAAGTTCAGTGAACTTCAAGTAGGCAAACACAAAGAGATCCACACCCTGTTACATATTAGTCAAAATGTGGAAAGCCAAAGATAAAAGAAAAAATCTTGAAAGCAGTAAGAGAAAAACAACTCATCACAGTCAAGGAAACCCTAATAATATTGACAGCAGATTTATCAGAATTAGTGGAGGCCAGAAAGGATGATGTGTTCAAATGCTGAAAGTGAAAGTGATCAACTGAGAATCTTATGTCTAGCAAAACAATTTTTCATAAATGAAGGTGAAAGAAAGACATTCTCAGATAAACAAAAACTGAGAAAATTTATCACTGACAGACCCGCCTTTCAAGTAATACTAAAGGGTGAGGCTGGCCCAGTGCCATAGTGGTTAGGTTTGCGTGCTCCATTTTGGTGGCCCAGTGTTCATGGATTCAGACCCTGGGTGCAGACCTACACACTGCTCATCAAGCCATGCTGTGGTGGTGTTCCACATACCAAAAATAAAGGAAGATTGGCACATATATTAGCTCAGGGATAATTTTCCTCAAGCAAAAAGAGGGAGATTGGCAATAGATGTTAGCTCAGGGCTGATCTTCATGACAAAAAAAAGACTAAAGGGAGTTCTTTAGGCCAAAAGTAAATGATGTGAGGCAGTAATTTGAAATTACATGCACACAAAAAAAGAGCATTGGTAAACATAATTCTTATCTACACAAAAGATAACAGAACTGCGTATTTCTTCTTTTTTAGTCTTTTGACTGGCTTTAAAAACAACTGCATAAAACAATGTGTATATTGGTGAGCCTATGACAAACAGAAATGTAATACATTTGAGAATAATGGCAGAAAGGAGACTGGTAGAAACAAAGCTGTATTAGAGTAAGGAAATGACACCATATAGTAATTCAAATCTACAGGAAGAAATGAAGAGAACAGTAAAGGGTAAATAAGATTAAAATAACAAACTATATAAATATAGATTTCTCTCCTTTCCTCTGTCAACTTCTTTAAAAGACATGAGATTATATAAATTAACCATTATAACAGTTTCTACTATGTATATATATATATCACAGACACAGTATGTATAACAGAATAGCAGAAAAAGGTGGGAAGTAAATGGAACTATAGAGGAATAAAGTTTCCATATTTCTGGAATTAAGTCAGTGTAAATCCAAACTAGATTCTGATAAATTAAGATTATTGTAAGCCCTAGAGCCACCACTAAGAAAACTCGAATATAAAATAAAATCGCTAAAGGAAATAAATATCCACTTAATCCATTTAATATCCATCCAATACAAAAGAAGGCAATAAATGAGGAAGAGAGGAACAAAAAAGACATGAGATATACAAAAAACAAACAGAAAAATAGCAGACGTAAATTCAATCATATCTATAACATTAAATATGAATAGATTAAAAAATCCATTCAAAAGGTAGATATTGTCAGATTGGATTAAAAAAAATCTATATATTGTATTACAAGAGAGACACTTTAGATTCAAAGATGTAAATAGGTTGAAAGTAAAAAGAACAACCTTAAACAACCATAAAAGAGCTAGAGTAGCTATACCGATATCAGGCTAAATAGACTTTAAAACAATGCTACTAGAGATAAAGAGGGACATTCTATAATAATAAAAGGGTCAGTCTACCAGGAAGATACAACAATTATACACATACATGCACCTAACAGCAGTCTCCTGAAATACATGAAAGAAAAACTGACAAAGGGAGAAATCAATATTTGGACACTTCAGTAGTCCACTTTCAATAATGGATGGAACAGTTAAGCAAAAAATCAACAAGGAGATAGAAGACTTGAACAATAGTATAAACAAACTAGATTTACTAGACATCTGTGGAACACTCCACCCAACAGCAGCAGAATACACACACTTTGTGAGCACACATGGAACATTCTCTAGGATGGACCCTACCCTAGGCCACAAAACAAGCCTTAATACATTTGAGGAAATTTAAGACTTAATAAATTGAACACTATCAAAAAACAAAGTATTTGTTTTTTTGAAAGTTTTCTGATCATAATGGAATTAAATTAGAAATCAATAACAAGAGAATTTGGGAAATTTAGAGATGTGTATATGTTTAACAACATACTCCTAAATAGCAAATGGTTCAAAGAAGAAATCACAAGAAAAACTAGAAAATACTTTGAAATGAATATAAATGAAATCACAACATACTAAAACTTATGGCCTGCAACTAAGTCAGTGCTCAGAAAAATTTATAGTTGTAAATACCTGTATTAAAAGAAAAAAATATCTGAAATCAATCATCTAACTTTCCACCTGAAGAAACTAAAAAGAAAAAATCAAACTAAACCCAAAGCAAGTAGAAAGAAGGAAATAGTAATCACTTGAGTAGAAATAAATGAAATAGAGAATAGACAAACAATAGAGAAAATCAGTGAAATCAAAAGTTGGTTCTCTGAGAAGGTTAACAACACTGACAAACTTTTAGCTAGACTCACCAAGAAAAAGAGAGGAAGATTCAGATTACTAAAATGAAGAACAAAAGAAGAGACATCACTACTGACTTTATGGTAATAAAAAAGGCTGAGTACTATGAACAATTAGGTGACAGCACATTATATGACTTAGATGAAATGGACACATTCTTAGAAAAATTGAGTCAAGAAGAAATAGAAAATCTGAATAGGCCTATAAAAAGTAAAGAGACTTCATTAATAGTAGTGATAACAGTAATAACTACCCACAAAGAAAAGCCCTGTCCCGATGGCTTCACTGGTGAATTGTACCAAACATCCAAAGAGAATGACCACTAATCATTCACAAACTCTTCCAAAAAATAGAATAGGAGGGAACATACCCCATCTCATTCTGTGAGGTCTCCTTGCTATCAAAACCAGACAAACTTCACAAGACGAGGAAGCTACAGACCAATATCCTTTTTGAATATAGAGACAGAAATTCTCACCAAATACTGTCAAACCGAACCCAACAACATGTACAAAGGATTATCCACCGTGGCCAAATGGGATTTATCCTGGGAAGGCAAGCTTCCATAGATGAAAATCAATTAATGTAATACACAATAAAGTAAAGGAACAAAGTCATATGAATATCTCAATAGATGCAGAAAGAACATTTGACAAAATCCTACACCCTTTTGTGATAAAAATACCCCACAAACTGGGAATAGAAGTGCGCTTCTTCAGCCTGACAGAGCATCTGTCAAAATGTACAGCTCACGTCAAAGACTGAATGCTTTTCCCCAAGATCAGGAGGAGGACAAAGTTGTCTGTTCTCACCACTCTGTTCAACAATATGCTGGAGGTTCTAGTTGGGGCAATTAGGCAAGAAAAAGAAAGAAATGGCATCTAGATTGGAAGGGAAGAAGTAATACTATCTTTCTTTGCAGATGACATGGTCTCATATAAAAACCTCCTGAAGAACCTACTAGAAAAACTATGAGAACTAGTACAGGAATTCAGTGAGGTTGCATAAGATAGCAATATGCAAAAAAGTGTATTTCTAGCTACTAGCAGTTAACATTGTGAAAATGCAATTAGGGAAACAATTCCCTTTACAACAGCATCAGAAAAAAATACTTGGGTGTAAATTTAACAAAAGAAGTGCAAGACTTACAATGAAAACTAGAAGACGTCGATGGAAGTTAAGGAAGATCTAAATAAATGGAACAATATGCCACGTTCGTAGGTTGGAAGACTTAGTGTTGTTGAGACTCACCAAACTGTCCTGCAGATTCAACATGATCTCTAGCAACATCCCAACTACCTAGTTTTTTTTTTTCCTGAATTGAGAAGCTGATGTAGAAAATTCTTATGAAAATGCAAGGGGCCCAGGATAATCAAAGCAGTCTAGAAAAAGGATAAAGTTGGAGGACTCTCTCTTTTTCAAAGTTATTACAAAGATACAGTAATTAAGACAGTGTGGTACTGGCATATAGTCAGTGGAATAGAATTAAGAGTCCAGAAATAAATCCTTACGTTAAGTTTTATTGATTTTTCACAGTGGTGCCAAGACATTTCAAGGGCAAAGGAAAAGTCTTTTCAACAAATGGTGCTGAGACAACTGGATATCCGCATGCAAAAAGGCGAATTTGTACCTCTACCTCATATTGTGAGCAGAAGTTAACTCAGAATGGATCAGAGACTTAAATGTAAGAGCTAAAACTATAAAACTCAGAAGAAAACATGACTAAATCTTCGTGACCTTGGATTAGGCAGTGGTTTCTTAGCTATGACTCCAAAAGAATCTTTGACAAAAAAAAAAAAAGATAGGTTGGACAACATCAAGATGAACAATATTTGTGCTGTGAACAATACTATCAAGAAAATAAAAGACAACCCACAAAATGGAAGAAAATATTTTCAAATCATATGTCTAATTAGGGGCTAATATCCTGAATATATAATGAACTCCTACAGCTCAACAACAACGACAACAAAACAGCCTGACTGAAAGATGCGCAAAGAATACAAATAGACATTTTTCAAAAGAAGATATACCACTGGCCAATAAGTACCTGAAAGGATGTTTAACGTCATTAGCATTAGGGAAATGAAAATCAAAAGCACAATGTACACCACTTCAAATGTACCAGGGTGGCTATTATCAAAAGGAAAGACGATAACAGGTGTGATGAGGATGGGAAGAAATTGGAGCTCTTACGCACTGCTGGCAAGAATGAAAACATGGTGCAGCCACGTGGCTTTCAATAAGAATTCCAAGTCTTCATCTGTTTATTCTTTTGTTTACCAGTAAAGATCTATTTTTCATAGGAGAAAATAAGTATTTTCCTGGTAGCTCTAATTGTCCATAGAATAATCATGATATCAGATTATAATTTTCTGGATAAATAGTATCTTTTCAAGCTCAAAAAACTTTTAAGATACCTTACCCCCCCCCCCCCAAATATATCAGCAAAGTGTAAGCTATTTTTAACTTACAGAACAATATAGTCTTATAGGCAAGAGTCCATGAACCTCTGAAGGAGAAATTTATATCTTTTCTCTTTGCTTTTGATGAAGAGACGAAGTATATATAGACTGATTTTTCTCTTTAGGAATATGGGCCTTGGGAATATAGTTAAAACCCTTTAGAAAACCCACTAGCGTTCAGGTAATGCTCTTGGACAGAGTCACCAGAACCCCCCAGAGGACAGACTGGCTGTCAAAGCTTTGAAGAGTTTTTCTTGCCTCAAGTCCTCATGTATGAAGGAGGATTGAAAGCAAAATCTAAGGACCTCTGTGTTTTTAATGTCCATGTTGAACAGACATCCGTGGCAGAGGAGATTTGCATGACTGAATCTACATTGAAGTGCATAAATTAAAATTGGCCCCTGCCGGCGCTCCTCAGCTCTCGCCCTTCTGTCATATACAGAGATGCGTGTTGTTGATGCTCTCTTAGGAGGAATGAAGACAACATTGTTGGTTTCTTGGTAACATAGTTAATGATGCCTCCGTAGAAGAAGCAGGACTTAATTTGCTGCTAATAATGGTACCATTGTACTATTTATATGTGTTTAGCCTCAAAACAAAAAAAAATGACTTAAGTTTGGTGGTTATAGTGAATTGTTTGATATGAGGTTATGCCAGGATTAGAAGTGAATGACATGCCTCTCCCTTCATAATTGACAAATTTTAACTAGGGTAGGAAAAGTGACTTAAAAATACCAAGTTTTAGAAAACAGTTTAAGAAACTCGAATATAAATCTGCTACCTAAACTTAGTGGGGAAGAAAATGAGAGTAGTATGAATGACCTTGAAATGAGAACAGAGAGAGCTGAGGTCAGCTGAGGCTTTGCAGGGTATTCACACATCTTCTTTTCTCATTTTTTTCTGTATAGCCGTAAAACTCATTGTGTTTTGAGATGAATGTTAGCAGGAGTGTAGGCAAGGTTTTTCTTTAATGGATCCATATTGCAGTCTTTATGTGTGGTTTTGTGTATTTACGTGGATTCTAATGTTGTCGTTAAAACTTTTCACCAAACATAAACAGGTCATTCTTTATACTTTCTTAGCTCCACGTATAATACCGAATAACTTTTTTTAAATTCTTGCCTATATAATGTTTTTGGTGTTTTCACTTGTGGCCCCTTTTGTATACTTTAATCAATTACTGTTATAAGTAAAGCTTCTCACAGTTAGGATGGAATTTTTCTTGCTTTTTTCTGGTGCCAAAAAATGAAGCTAGCGTGTTCTTCAAGCACCACTAGAAGCTAGAATTTGAATTGAGATCCACTTGAAGCTGCGTGCTTTTTAAATTATCAGCCTTTCTTTTATGGCCTAGATCGGCACAGTGCTCCATAAAAATTGGCTTTGAGCTAGTCTCCGTCCTTTGAACTGGCAAGGAAAGACAAAGTAACATTTTTTTATTTTGAAAGTTAGGTTGCAGTGTTCCCCTGGCGATGCCAGATAGACTTGGCTGTTTTATTCTAAGTAAAAACTTTCGTATTGCAGCAATGCCAAGCTGCCTTTTGAATCTTGCCACACAGGAAGCAGGTAGATAGACAGTACTTTCATATTCAAAAAAAAGAAGAAAAATTCTCGTTAGACTGTCTTTTTGCATTCCACATTGTCTTCCAAAAAAATCAAACAATGCAGTGCAGCCAAATATAAGACCAAAACAAATTTCCCCTCTTAAAAAGATTAGAAATATTTCCCCTTTTTTCTACCAAGTATGGATAAAGCTTGATTTTATTTCAAAATCTGATCATCATAACATGAACACGAAGAAAATAATCAAGGCAAGGTGGTTCCAGTTTATTCTGAATGTTTTGGTGATGCAAAAAATTAAACAGGAAGGGAACTGGTGTTAGTGTAAAATATACAGTTTAAAAGCAAATGATACTATACTGGTTAAATTAGAATAGTATAAATAATTAGGAGGAAGAACACAGCGTCTGAATGGAGAGTTGAAGACATGGAAGTTTGAGACCCTGAGCCGTCTAACGCAGAGTGATGTCTGAGGGGCTCCGAGTGGTTACAATGATGGCTTGAAATAATAAGTAGGTTTTGAACTGCGTTGACAGTTTGCATTTTCAAACTTCAAGACTCTTATGTTGAGAGGTTTTCTACCTAAACAGAGTAAAGCCTCGTGTGAGGTGATCCTTTTTTGTGTTAATGTTTCAACAAATGTCTTCAAGGACCAGAAATAGTGGTTAGGAATAAATCCTCTTGTCAAATTTTTCAGGTCTTTATTCTTCTTCTGAATTTCTCCCTTTTAAAAAATTGCCCTCTTCTCTGAAGCATTTCTAGGTGCCTCTTGAACTCATTTATCCCCGTTGCTGGGTTTTCTTCCTGGTAACACGTTCCAGATGTTTTCTTCCCCTCTTCAGGCAATATTAGTCCCTAGATCTTGTATTTACCCTGAGTATCCTCACGTTTATGTTACTGAGTCTCTTCCATTTTCTCCTCTTTTACCTAATTTCAAATCATCCAACACTCTGGAATAAAAACCTACTTTAGAAACTTTTTCCATGTATTTATGAACTTCTTTTTAGCCAGGCCACATCAGCTTCTAATGTTTCTAAGAGGAATGAGTTCAACTATCTTAACTGTCCTTAAAATTTCACATTGTCCAAGAATCTGTACTCTTTTCTATATTCCATGTTGGGATAGAATTAACGTTTCGTGTATTGCGACCAATATTGCATGCAGAATTATAGAAAGAATATTTAACACATGACTCATACCAAACAGTAATTTGTTTGTTTTCAGTTTGCCCTCTTTTTTTCTTAATCCAGCTTAATAAGACATGTTTGCTGTTCTTGAGGTTACTAATCTGATCTCACAGATTTCACTGCCCTGTTTTAATAGCCATACCATTCCTCCCTCGTAATAGTCTACTATACATACATTTTTTTCCACTGGGCCACCCAGGACTAACATGGAATCTGTCATTGTCACCACTGTCTTTCTTACTCATCTTACCATGTTCTTGTTGTTTTGCTCACATATTTATTTTATCTTTCCTGTGTGTTTACCTACACCAATATTGTATTTTTAAAATGTAATCTGTTGTAAATTTTCAGTGGTTTATGTATTGCCCATGCCTTTTTAATTAATTCAACTTTCACAGGCACTTAATAAACTCAAGTTTTTAGGACACTACTGAGAATGGGTCTATCTTCTTTTTAAGTTTCTTTCTCAAAGCCTGTGAAACCATTTCTCTTGCTAAGATTGTTTAATTGATTTTTTTAACCACACGGAAGTCATTTGAAGGGATTAACATTGTCTTTATGAAGACTCATGCTGAGATTCACAGAAAAGTTGACATTTGAAAAGATGTTACTTATTCTGAAAAATGAAGTTTCCTTAAGGGAATAGGACCCGGACTCCCTTACTGTTTAGGGTTAAAACTGGACTATCATGTCCCTCCTCTTTCTGTATTTTCATGCAAAGAACCAGAAGCAAGGGGCAGATCTTCAGAAACGTTGCACACCGATTTCCTCCCCACCTCGACAAGCGAAGTGGGCCATTCCAATGATCTGGAAACTTTGGAACTGGGTTCCTGACAACTGTTTCTCTTCCTCCTGATGCAGCCTAAGTATTTCACAGTTTCTTTAAAGTCTAGGGTGTATGCAGGTCAGCCTTCCAGATGGGTGAAAGAGATGTGGGTACCATCTGAAAGAGATGTGAGTAGGGATAGAAATGTACAGTGCATGACACCATGGTTTTCCTGGATCCTTTTTATTGATAAGGCACTTTTTAACTAATTCATAGCCGTGGTAATCAGTGCATTCTTCTTTACCCATGCCAGTCAGACTATCTTTTAGCCCTTAGTATCAGCTGGTTTTTCTAGGGGGACAAAGCGATAGGAAAAAAAAAAAGGCAGAAAAAATTCGAGCAAATTATTGAATTTTTTTTGCATTAACAACCTCCTCAGGTGACATTCATGCCCCCTACCCTCGCCATGATTCTTACCTTCTTCCCGAGGACCCCTGAAAAGAGGAGGAAAAGGTGAGGAGGGCCACAGAAATTTTACACACTGGGCAGAACTTCTGTCGGAGAAGATATGAAGGGTATAGAGAACTTCCAGAAAAGGGAAAACTCATTGTAGAAGAAAGGGAAAGAGGCCTTGGAAGGGTGAGTGCTCTTGAGCATTGTATGTGAAGATGCCCGTTTGTGTCTCTTTAAGCCCAAATCCAGTCTGAGTTTGCATGTCCATTTCTTTCCGACCACGAAGAGACATATGTCATGCTTGTCATAATTGTAATGTTGGACAATAATCATGTGACTTCTACTCTAGGAGATGAGTGAAAGCTTTCTGTCGTTACCAAAAAGATCTGTGTGTATCCATCTCTTCACAGATTAGAACTAGAAAACCGTGTCGGATCAGATGAGAATTGTTTCTGTATTCCCTGTGACCTTTCTGAGGAAAGAAGCATTTTTCTGTTCTTTACTTGCTAGCTTCCTGACCTTATTTTCCCAGTCATGTTTTATGAAACCAATTATACAAACTTAAATCATTCTCTTTTCTGTCTCTACTTTAGTTACTGGTTTTCTGGCTTCCAGTTCAAAAATTGGAAAGGGAGAAAAAGAGGAAGTCTGAGATATTGCAATAAATCAAGAATGACTCCTTACCGTCCCAGGGTGTCTCCACACACAAGTTAAGAAAGAGAGCCTGATGTCATGCTTGCATGATTAAACAGAGGGACTTCCAGGCCAAGATATGAGTCGGAGATGAAGTTAGAGTATTTGTCAAACTGCTGTGATACTCTCTTCCTTTTCTTTTAAAAGCCTCTTTTCATTTAGATTAGTTACTGATTTGTTAAATACGTAATCTTGCATCAGTGAACCTCAAGATTTTCCTGTCTTCAGGTGGTAGAGGTCAACTGCTGCCTTTGGGAATAAGGATCCATCTCTACTCTCATCCCCTTCCCCAGTATCAAAGTTGGGACGGCAGAAACAATTCCACTCAGAGAGTCTGGTAACTTATACATTAGTCACTCCTAATTATTCATATGCTTTTTTTTTAAGTGTCTATAACTTTTTAATACTTGAGGCTATTAATATCTATTATGTTATGCATGAGGTTCTCACCCATGCCCCCCGGGAGACTGTCTTTAGTATAGAATTAGCTTGTGCTTGTAGTGGGATGGACATAAAGGATGTAAGTTCATGATTCATGCTGAAGCACATTGAGCCCGTGAGTGATGTGCTGTGAAAGTTAGGCATGAGATTCTGTTGAGAATTACAGCTTTTTTGCATGGCTTCGGTTCTTTGCACTCACTCAGTTCCATTGGTAGAAGAGTGATTTCCTTTCAGGCACTTACTGAAAATGGATTTCTCTCTCCCCTCACCAGCACCATCCATTCTCTTTAGAATGGAAGGTTCTAGCTTCCGGAAGTCTAGCCAGGCCTTTAACTGCATACTCCAGGCCCCTAACACAATAAGATACTTCCTGGATGGGTCCATTACCAGCCTCATAGGTGATATGTTTCCTAATCATTAGACTTTTTGAAAAGGCCATGTATGAATGAACCTGTTCTAGAGGTTTCTTCAGGGGTTTCGTTTTCCTCTTGTTTGCTAGTTTAGGCTTAGCTTTTCACGGAAGTGTCTTGAGAAGTTAAAAGTGACCCTTCCCTTCCATGTCTTCAGCAGATTCCGCATTGCTTTCACCAAGAGTAGCTAAAGGTAGGAGGGATGTGATCTTTTAGACAAATGGGACCAGTTGTGGAAGGAGCTAGGATTTGGATCTTGGCTTCTCAGGTTATGTTTCTACCTCTTGTCTCATAAAACAACAAAATGACTTGAAGGCTGGGGTAACAATTCTGTTTTGTAGCAGTTAATCCATTTATTTGACTGCTGATGGTTTCTATTGATGATTCTTGAGCAGATAATTAACAGGTATAGTCAGATGAATTGCCACCAACTTAGAAAAATGTCCAGGGATCTTTACAGGAGCCACTCCTTATTGTTCAGGTCATTCTTGGCTCAGCTGTGCACATCTGCTGCTGGTGCCCCTGGCTCACCTCTTTGCACAGACCATGTGATTTTATGCATCCGGGTCTTGCCCATTATCAGTTTCCTGCCCTGGGGAATTGTTATTATGCATTTTGCTTATCACTCTATATTTTTGGTATCTTTCTGTTCTCCAGATTTTTAGAAATAGACTGATTTAAATACCCTAGCTGACCTTTTTATCTTGGGATGGGATCACTTACAGACTAGGACACATGGCTTCCCCTCAGATTGAGCCATTGTGTAGAGACATAAGGAAATTTCATAGGAGGAGTAAGATAACCAGAGGTCCCAGGTGGCATTAATTCACTACATGACTATTTATTGAGTAGTAAGTGTGTGCAAAGCACTCAGCTTAGTACTTTAGCTTTGTGGGCTAGGTTGGGGAGACTGCAGAATAAGACAGAACTTTGAGAGAAGGTCATAGTTGAGTTAGACATATACAATTCCAGAGGACACTTGAGTCTTTGCCTTCTTGCTGCTCTAAACTCCAGGGAGTAATGCCAAGCTGGGAGAAACAAATTTTAGTAATCCCAAATAGCATGTGATTCTAAAATTGCTTTTATTTGACTTTTGAATGAATGTTTTAAAAAAGATGATTTGCTTCCTCATTATTTTAATCTGACTTAGTTTGTCTTCTATGAACATAATACCCACAGATTCTAGGAGTGGCACAGCGTGAACTGGCTGGAAAAATCCAATCCCGAAATAAGTATTTGGTAGTAGTACTTTTCAAGGATGCTTGTATACTTACAGACCATTCAAAATTACTTTTAATCAGACATCTTTATGCAGCTGACTATAGTGCTGATCTGATTTAGCTATCCGTTAGAAATTTATTCAATGGTTATATTTATGGATACTAAAATCTGTCTAATGCTGTGTATTCCTATATCCACCGCTTCTAAATGCTCAGCCAATGGTCATGGGTAAGGGAATTAAAACTGATTTGGTGAATATCTAACTTCATTAGTATGTCTGTCCTCCATATGTGTGTGTCTCTAGACATGGTATTAGACACCATTGACGTGTGGAACAGCTTTCTAAAACATTTAACTGGTTTATAGGCTCCTGGGTGACTTATTTAACCTTGTGGTTTTGTTCTAAGATATTTAAGAATTTTATCACAACTATATAAATCTTTAAGAAAGTTATTAAAAAGTATGAAGTTTTATTTGTTCGTTAGTTAGTCTACCAAAGTTCCAAACCAATACAAATACCATAGAAAACTATTTGGTAGTAAATACTAAAATTCATCACATATATACTGTGACCCAGTAGGTTTGCTCCTGTGTGTGTATATCCGAGAGAAATGAGTTCATATGTCCATGAAAATACATGAATAACAATGCTTATAGTATCACTATTTGTAATAGCCCTAAACTGAAAACCTTTCAAATATCCGTCAACATTAGAATGGAAGAAGAAATTGTGGTATAACTATACAATGAAATAGTATACAACAATGAAAAATAATAATCTACCGTTAAACTCAACAACATTGATGGATTTCATAAATAAAAGCCTTATATAAACAGTGTGCTTCCATTTATATGATATTCAAGAACAGACAACAGTGCTGTGGCAACAGAAATCAGAATGGGACTTCTGGGGGGAAAGAAGTATGAACGGAGCCTTTAGGGATGCTGATAATGTTCTAACTAGTGATCTGAGTGGTGATTACAAGAATATATACATATGCAAAAATTAGTTGATCTATTTATTTGAGTTTTGTTCATTTTACTATAGTTATAATTCAATAACAATATTAAAAAAAATTTTAAACAGTAGTCATTTTAGAAGAACCATTTATTGAACAGCAAAGTTCTCGAGACTTTGTGACCAGAGAGTTGAAGATGTCTTCAGGGATGTGAATAATGAGTGATCTGACTCTTGTTTGATGAGAATGTGACGTAATTATTTGGTTCAGTATGAGAAGTTTCTTTAAATGGAATTGTGGAAGAAAGGAAAAATGCTAAACATATAATCTTTGAAAATGGTGCCATGAAAGAAGAAGACGATTGGTCTGTAAAGACTTAAAATCACATATTGAAACTTTTATTCTCTAAAAATGAGCATCATAAATTAGCTCACTGACAAGTCGATGTTTATTTCTCTTTTACTTCCAACTCTAGGAGGCCTTTGGAAAATCAGCCAGTTGCTTAGTCAGTATGTCATTTCCAAAAATAAAGACTGTAGACTTGCAAGAAAGCTGGAAATGTGTTTTCCATGGGGTAGGATCAAATGCAGTTTTCACCCTGTGTCTTCACAGTGCTAAAAGCGCTGTGATATTCAGTGGGTAGAGCCAGAAATCAAGTTTTGTTTCTATGGAAGCTCCAAAAAGTAATGTCATGCTAAAGGGCAGGAGGAGAAGCAGAATGCCGGGATAGGCCTCAAACTGAATAACCTTCACTGAATAATTGGAAGTTTATTATGCAATTCTAGTCAATGAATGTAGGGGGCCACTCATTTCTTGAATATTTAATTTCTTCCGTAGAACACTTTCAATCTAAATTTATCACTGGAATTTTGTTGTTGTTATAGCTACAAAGGAAGGGAACTATTTTGGTTTTTGTTTGTTTTTCATATTTTCCCTGAAATTGAGTAATCCATAAAGCAGAGTATTCACAGAGGGGTTTTGGTCTAAAGTTTGCTTTGTTAGCGAACTATTTGAAAAATAAATTTTTTCTCTTTATGTTTGATCGGTCTTTAATTGTATATGATAACACAGGATACTGAGGAAGAGAGGGGAAAATGAGGCACGGTATGTGAAATTCTTTCGCAGAGGTGTGCTCTCCGTGCTGAAGGTTGGAGGTGGTGTAGGAGAGAGGCTCAGAGGGCGGACTCGAGCCAGGCTGCCTTCTTAATGGATGTGTGACCTTGAGCAAGTCACTTCAGCTGTAAAATATCACAGTAATAGTCACTATCTCATTGGGTTTCTGTAGTGATTACAAGAATCAATAATATAAGGCCTTTATTATTATGTGTCGAGTATTGTTCTTCAATTCATAGTTGCCATAAGATAATAATAAATGTGGAAATGATCTCAGTAAGAGTCTTTTACTCATTTGAGGTTGTCATTAACCTTATTTGATTTGTATTGTATCTTTTATTCATGATAATTAATATCACCCATTGAGATAATACTGAAATAGGAAGAGAGAGCCTCATGTCCATATTCTGTAGACACATTTGATGTCCAAATATTTTTAGCAGTGTCCCGAAACATTTGTATGTTGTATTCACAATTGAAGGGTTTTCCAATACTTTAATTCTAAACTTAGCCTGTAAGAGTTTCCAGTGGATTTTAAATGCTAAAAACATAACGTTAAAGTCGTGGACAGGACAGATATCTCAAACCAGAGGTTGGAAGGAATTTTAAAGAGAAAAATACAACTCAGCAGACTTGCATGCCATCCGATAGATGAAACATTGTTTTCTGATTACCAAGATATTTGAAATGGTGACGGGTGGCCAGATTATATCTTGCATATATTCTACGTGACAGAACTGGCTAAACTTGCAAAAGCCTGCATCCAAAGAAGATAACGGAGAAGATATTGTGTATTTTAAATCCAAAGAGTTTCAACTCATCTCTGCATGTTTTCTCTGTTTTTAAGAAGTGGAGAGACGTGGGGATTTTATGATAGTTGGTTTTAATTAGAAAAGCATTTTATTTTAAGAACAGAATTGTATTTATTTCAGCTTTGATTCCATGTTACTATACTGTTTTTTAAAAAATGAAATGTGAAACTTGGAAATGCAACCTATTAGAATAAAAATTTTGTTAAACTATAACCTAATGCCATTTTTTTCCCCTTCATCAGTTTGTTTGGCATCACATTAGACTGTTTTTTTATTGGTTGTGTTCTTATTTTGTTAGTCAAGATCATCCTAAATGCTTCAGTGTAGTCTAAAAAGGAGAAGTTGATATAATAAGTAAGGAATTGAATTTCTAATTCTTATAAACTTATCCTTTTAAAGAAAATCAAAAAGCTCAAGATTTTCCATTGGTTTTTTTGTTAGCAGATTCTCGTGCTGTATTTGGTACTCTGTTATGTCAGGGATGCTGTAGGCTGTGTGTGTGTGTGTGTGTGTGTGTGTGTGTGTGTGTGTCTGTGTGGCTAAAGGGGCCTAGAGCAGAGGGAACAAGTGGGCTTTGGAGTCAGGCAAAGCTGAGTGGAAATTTGAGCCTGCTCCATGTTCTGAGGACTGCTTTCTTCTTCTGTGAGTCAATAGGCAATAGCTATTATATTATATTATATTATATTATATTATATTATATTATTATTTTGAAAGGTGTCATTTGAGTATGTTACATGCACCAAGCTGTTAGGATGTTTTACTATGTCATTCAACTTGAATTTATTTAGAACGGGCCCTTGGCTCTGCTCTTCTTCTTCAATAGCTTGCATTCTAAGGTACTAGAGAGAAGAGACCAACCATTGATTGGGTAAATGTGACTGATGTTGTGGGCTAGGGAGATATTACTCTTTATTTGAGAACACCTTTCTCAAAACAAGATGTGACACATATTTCTTAAAGTTTACCAAATCATTTTTATGCAACACGTGTTTGCTTTTGTAAAATGACATGTTTGTATGTGACTTGACTTCTGGTATAATAAGGATTTATCATGGTATATTGAATGGCAAAAGACGGTAGCGGGAGGTGGTGTTACCAAGAATCAGTAGAGAGCCAGATGGATTGTAGTTTTTATTTGGTGAGAAGGTGTCCCACACACTTACTTACACTTTCTTGAAGTTCATGCTTCCAATTAGAACAACCTGGGACGTGCGTGGAACCAGGAGACCAGTATCAGGTTCTTGGACTAAATGAGAATAAAAACAGAAACTAAGAAGATGGTGCCAGGAGAGGTTGAAACATTAACCCCTTCAGTTATAGGGGCAGCACTCAGATTGTATTAGAACCAGGAGACACAGCTTTCTAAACTAAGTCTAAAATTTATGAAGACAACCAAGTGAGAGGGATTGACAGACTGCGAGAGGACACATTGGCTCTTATTGGTAACCTTACCAAATTCCACAGCTGCCAGGCTCCTTCTGAGGTTGACTCCGACTCAAAGGCAGTTCTGGCAAAGCAGGTAGGTCCCGCCTATGTCATAGCTTGACACCTATGCCAAGAGGCTCAACCAGGGACCAAGTTAATAAGCAGGCAAACCTTGTCAGAATAGACTATGCTTTATTTTCAAGGGTGACTTCTAGATTCTTAATCAGTGAGAGATGTCAAATATCTCACCAATTAGCAGACTGTACCTGTTTTGTTTCCTAGATTGTGCTGAGGCTGCCCAAGTAGACAGGATTGTCTGGTGCCAACCAGATAGTCTGGAGATATCACTCCTGGGCATGGTCAGTGTCAATGCCTCCTCTGGTCTGCAGGGCCTTGGAATGCTGTTGGATGCTTGTGAGGCCGGCCACCCTGCCCTGAGGCTTAACATTAATCGGAATAGGAGAAGGTGGTAGTGTAAATAAGACTGCAGTCCTCCTTGCTTGTGTGGGTGGACTGAAAAAACCTGATAACCTCTTGCTCTGCAAAATCCCATACAAGCATTCTTCACTTCTGAGTGCAGACTAGTTAAGATTTAAGACGTTTTCTGTTTTCATCAAGTGGTATCAGCCTGTACTGAGAGGGCTCTTGGTTCCTGATTCTTATTGGATCAAAAATCTAGAGATGGCGATATCTTTCCAATGTAAGAAAATTGAATCCAAATCAAAGTTATGGGATGACCAACAGTATAGAGTTCTTAGAGAAAGAGCACTTTGTCAGTTTACTAGGGATTTGCCAGTGTGTGAGTTAGTCTCTCTTAATTCTAGAGTTTACCAAGTTTTATTTGGTTTATTCCTTAATTGCTTTCTATTATTGCTTGTCTTCCTCTTGTCGGAATAAGCTTAAGTGCTTTTACGGCATTATAAAATATAACTGCTAATTATTGGATTACTAACTTCATTCCAACACCTTGCATTTACAAGATGTTTTAGACTTTAAAAATATTTCACTTTACATATTTGATTGTCTCAAGTCATGGGAATATTTCATATGGATTATTAACTATATTCTACAGATAGGGAAGTTGAGACCCGTAGGCTAAAGAACTTGGCCAGAGTTATATGGCTGCTGATTTAGGCAAAGACGTGGACTGAAATACAGGTCTCTCCCTCCACACAGGTCACATCATTGGGAATTCTGAGTCTGGGAGTTGTACCCTCTCTGCAGCTCCTCCCATTGTTAAGCCTCTTGTTCAGTTCGGTTTTGCTCTTTCGTATTTACTCCTGTTCTTCTGTTTCTTTCTCACTAGAGTGTTCTTGGCTGCTTTTTGCATCTGCTGCTACTTGAGTGCATTGCATACCAAGTGATGTACTGCCTTGTGCTCTGACATCTGTGTGAGAAACACTAATTTGTGCATTCTATAATTCTGTTGGAATTTACCTCTCCTAATCTCTGTGGTTGACTCTTCTTATCTTCCCTACTCAGAGAAGGCTTTGCCGAATTGGATCTGGCCATTCATCCCTCTAATCTAATATTCAGTTACCAGCAAGGCTGTGCCAAGCCGTTTCAGAGGAAAGCAATCTGCTTTCCCTGACGAGGAATTAGGAAACGAGACCCTTGTTGTGAGTCTGCATCTAGAGTGCGAGCAAGTTATTTAATTTCTTTCTTAGTGCATGATTTCACTAGATTGTAAGAAACTGCAAGAAATTTCAAGTTATCTGTTTATTGGATATTGACTATGGAGCCCTTTGATGTATCAGCTTAATTATCTAGTATTTCATGTGACATAAGTAAAATACACGCTTTGTAAACAAGTTCTGAATTAACAACAAACACCATTGTTGACTGATTAAATAGTTATTAAAATGTGGTTTTGGTTACTTACATAATAAACATAGTTCACATCAGCTTTCTGCTATGTCTTGACATGACTCTGAGGCAAGGTATGTAAATTCTTGTCTTTCAGTTCTTGACTTGAGTTTAGTTGTGGAATCACAGCTCAACCATTATTTGAACACTTCCTTTTAGTGATTCCTAAATCTGTGTCAGCGTTAATGGTGGAGTTTTTTTTTTAAAAAAAAAAGCATATTCCAGAGCTCCGTTTTCAGAGTGGAGTGTAGGAACCTTTATTTAAGAAGGTACCTAGATGATTCTCATGTCTGGCCGAGGATGGGAACCATTTTTAGAAGGTTATTGGGGTCGGCGGCTTCTGAGATGAGCAAGGTGGTCAAGACAAGACTCGCTTATTCAGCAGACATTTATTGAACGGCTGCAGTGTGTCCATTGTTGTGCTGCGACCTGGAGTGCACGATATGGCAGTCTCTGTCTGGAGATGTTTGTGCGTTAGTGAGAATTACCCCACAACTGCTTTATAGTGTGTGCCTTATAGTAGGAGAATGTACAGTCTTCTGACAGTAAGGAAGAGGGTCCTAAGTCAGCCCTGAGAAGACTTGTGTGAGAGTGGGAGATTTTCAGACAAAACGTCCTAGAGGCATGATACTTCTTATTCAGGGAGTCGTCAGTTTGTCCTCTTGACAATGAAAAATAGAACAGAAAAGTGAGGGGCCATTCAGTGTTTGTTAGGGAGAAATGACGCGATGAAAGCAGCATTTGCAGGATGTTGGTCTGAGGGCAGGACTGGGATCCTGGAGGCAGAAGGCTCCTTCACTATCTGTGAGAAGGTGATAAGAACTTGCACCAGGGCGGTGGTTGTTAAGGAGAGGAAGGGGAGATAAGGAAACATCAGTGGAACTTGATGCGTGGCTGGATATGGGAAATGAAGAGGAGGAATGAGTCACTGATTTCCATACCGATGACTGGGGGTGGGCGGTATCCCTGACGGAGACATAGGGGCTGTGACATGAAGCCAGTTGGACAGAGGATGATGAATTCCTTCATCCTCTTGGTCTTGTGCATTTACCCTGTTGTTGAGCAGAATGCCTATGCTTAGTGGATGTATTAGTTAACATACTGGTTTGGCTGCCTCTGTAATTTATAAAAGACAGAAAGTTAATCCCTCTCTCATGGCTGTCTGGGTGGGTAGGTGTCCAGGGAGGTGGAGTGGCTCTATTCTGCCAGGTGGTCCAGGGATTTATTTCCAGCCTCTTTTGTTGTTTCACTGCCCCCAAGGTTTAGTTTGGCTGAGGATGGCTCACTTCCATAATTCTGCCTTTGAGCCTGAAGAAGGAGGGATGAGAAGTGGGGAGCAAGAAGATTCCTTTTTGCGGCGGCATTGTATTGCTCCCTACATTCCATTGTCTATAACTTGGTCAAAAGGCTACATCTAGGTATAAAGTAGGCTGTGAAAAATGTTATGTTAGCTGGCTAGCTATATACCCAGCTACAACTCAGGGGTTCTGTTGCCAAAATGATGAAGAGGATTTTGTGGCATAAGTTCTTAAACATGGGACCCGCTATGAGGTCCTTAGTTTTGTTGAATGAATGTGCTCAGAATTTGGTCATGTTGAGTTGAAGGAGGAGGGAAGGCCTCTGAGTAGAAGTGTCCTGGAGGTAGGTAAGGACACAGAGTAGCAGCTCAGAACAGTGAGCTCTCCATACAGTATGAATATGTGCGGCCCCTCAAAAGGCTATGGATGTACTTGTTAGACTATAAAGACAAGCAGGAAAAAATGTAGGAGAGAGAGGCCTTGGAGAGAGTGCTTGTAGGTTAGATGTTAGGAAGAGTAGGAGAGATCAGGGAAATAATTGGAGAAGTAACCATGTAAAGACACTGAAAAATATTGTTTCCTGAGGCAGGAAGAGAAATGGGTGAAATGAGATTGTGGAAAGGATAAAAAGTTAGAGAGGACAAAATAAAAGATGCAGGGGCCAAGGAGTATGTCTGAGGAGAGCAGAGGGACTGCTGAACAGGATAAAACATTTGAGCTGAGATTTATGGCTTGCCAACATCAGCCTCCATTCAGAGCTCAGCTCCAGTGGGCCAGCCTGCAGAGGGATCTGGTCTGTTCCAGAAGTTCTTGAGGAGATGTTAGTAGAGGGAAGTTTCTGTTGAAGGTATGGGCATATGTCCATGGAATGGTTGGTAGGGGTTGTATCTGAGGGATGAATTATGATGGATTATTGACTTTCTACTATTTCAATGCCAAAATTGACAATTAGAAAAAGATCAGGTATGATTTCTGTAAACAGTAAAAAAAGAAGTTATTTCAATTTCTATGAATATCTTCACTTAGGTTAGTTTTTGTAATCACCAAGTAATGTGAACCACAATTTGATTAATAGGAAAGTTCGAATACAGCCTAAAAGGAGAAGATTTTGAATAGGTGGTGTTTTAATTCTCTGGAGTATTGTGTGGTGGAAAGAAGACTCTTTAGCCTAAACTCTCTCCGGGATCTCATATTCTGGGATCTGTGGTACGTCATCCCTCTTAGTATGTTTCAGACTTGGTTTGCTTGCTCTGTCTAGTAGGGAGCAAATTTGGCATGTAGGGTTTTTTTCTTTAATTGACCCAGAAGTGAAGCCTCTTGAACAGCCAAGGAACCTTTGACACAGATGCCATCTTTAGCTTCGTTTATCTTTTGAACTTTAAAAAAAAAGGAAAATCTAGGTCCAAGCTAAATGGCTTTAGTAATTTGTCTGAAGTCGTTAAATCTTCTTGATCAGAAATAGAATGTAAGCCACATATGCAGTTTTAAATTTTCTAGTAGTTACATAAAAAAGTATAAAGAGACAGGTGAAATAATAATGATGTATTATACATTATATTAATAATATATTTTATTTATACAGAATATCTAAAATATTGTCATTTGAACATATAATCAGCATAAAAAATGAATGAGCTATTTTGCATTCTCCTTTAAAAAAAAGGCAAATTTTTTTTTTTTTAAAGATTTTATTTTTTTCCTTTCTCTCCCCAAAGCCTCCCGGTACATAGTTGTATATTCTTCGTTGTGGGTCCTTCTAGTTGTGGCATGTGGGACGCTGTCTCAGTGTGGTTTGATGAACAGTGCCATGTCTGTGCCCAGGATTCGAACCAACGAAACACAGGGCCGCCTGCAGCGGAGGGCGCGAACTTAACCACTCGGCCACGGGGCCAGCCCCAAAGGCAAATCTTTTAAGTCTGTGTATATTTCAAGTGTCCGGTCAGCCACACGTGCTAGGTGTTTGGTATCGACAGCACAGTTCTAGAGAATTGGTTTCTAGTCTTTTGTTCTCTGATCATTTTAGTGTTGACGCTAGTCTGTTGCTTGCTGGTCTACCATTAAGGAGTTTGTTAAGGATTTCTCCTTAATTTTAATTGTGCGATTTCCATTGGGCACTAATGCTAATACGCATGTTTAGTGAATTAGTATTATATTGTTTTACTTTGACTGGTAGGTGGTAAGGCAAGTGAATGGGAACTAAGGGCCTTTCTTTCTGTTTTTTTGAAATGAATAATTCAAGTTTTTATTGAACCACAAAGGTTTTCTTGTGGATACGGTAGATAAGTGGATTGTACACCTTTTGGGGGAGGGTCACCATTTATACTCCCTCCTTCTGGTGCAACTAGGAAACTCTGCAGTTTGGTAAGAGAGTAGCATTTTATTGCCTAAAATTTTATAGTGAGAGTGAATTATTTATATAATAATAAAAAGCTATTTTTTGGGGTAATTTTAAATTGGGAAAAACACAAACACTTTCAAGAGCACTGCAGAATATTGTCTTTGACAATATGTGAGGGTCTTTCTTTCTTTCCCAAAGTACTTAGCTTTTAATGTGGCCTGAGATTTGTTGATTATATTTAAAATTACTGGTGAGCAGATGTGAGGAGAGCAAAGTTTTTGTCACCTTTTTTCTTTCAGTAAGTTGAGGCTGGCTTCACTATCCACTCTGTTGTGATGGTTTTGGTTTGTCACTTAAGGAAAATTGGTTTTGGTGGAGGAGAGGCGTTATCATTATCCTGTCACACTAGATTTAGATGCTCCTTTATAAAAACAAAGAGGACAACCATACTTCTTTTATTTCATGGTGGAGTTTGTGTTGCCCCTTGCTGTTACTGTTGTGATGAATTATTGAATCTTTGAAAAAAATTAACATACATTTCTGAAGGAGTAGGTACGAATTGTTTCTTTTAGGTATCTTTTCTTTTAACCTTTTAGTTCTTTTCTATATATTTATTCAGAGGTGAAAAGGAAAAATTCACCTAAGATGATCAAATACTTCTTTTGCTTTTCTTTAAGAGAAAAAGCTGTTGAATTGTTCCTGAATGTGGTGTTCTACATCGCCTGCCTTGGTTTCCTCACATCGAGTGTTTTTTTTCTGACTTATTTTAGAGGAATAATCTGTGACTTAAAAAGACTTTAATATGGAATCTGGGGCTCCGCCTAGGATGCTGTGGGCCAGAGGCAGCAAAGGAGAATGGCCTTTCGCCTGCATGCCACTGGGCTCCTGCTGGCTCACCAGAGTTGTGCTTCTGTCTGTAGCCCTCGGGCTGTAGGGGAGGCCTGAGTAATTAGGAGTGGATTTGGGGTCAAAATCTTCACTATCTGTCGGCCTTGTTTCCCCAGCACCTTAGTCATTCAGACTGTTGTAACAGAATACCACAGACTTACTGGCTCACGAAGGAACAACAGAGGTGGGTTTCTCACAGTCCTGGAGGCTGGGAAGTCCAAGATCAAGGCTGGCAGATTCGGTGGTGAGGAGCCGCTTCCTGGCTCATAGACGCCATCTTGTCTCTCTGTCCTGGTGGACAGGATGAGGGTCTCTTTGGGGCCTCTTATAAGGGCATCAATCCTATTCCTGAGGGTTCCACCCTTATGACCTAATCACCTCCCAAAGGCCCAGCTCCTGATACCGTCGCCTCGAGGTTTCAATGTGAATTGAGGGATGGGGGGACGACACAGACTTTTGGTCTGTAGCCCCTAGGTGCTGTCCTTTGTATCTGGGCAAGTACTTTGCCCAAGTGCCTCTCAAACTCTTGTAGTGAAGGACCAGCTTTTAAATCTCCAGTCTATCATGTTCTGATATTTTTCTAAAATATAATATATATGAATTACTAGAAAAATGAGATTGGGAAAACACAAAGACATACAAATCTAGATTCAACAGACAAGACATCCCTCCATCAAATTGCTGTAAAATTTCTGACTCTTGCTCTCAGTTTCTGTACATATCCCCTAGTGGACAGATGACACACAGCTCTTAGACTGGCAGCGGCCTTCAGTCCACATTTTGAGTAGGTAGGACGGCTTTATGTCTGCAGTAATCCTCATATTAGCCACTCCGTGAAGTGTGTCCTCCATTTTGTAGATCAGGACACTAGGATCAAAGTACATAAGTAAGATGCCCAAGGATATGCCCGTGCTAGAGCTGGGATTCCGGCCCAGAGTCGCAGCTCACCCACAGGGGTCTTTGTTAGAATTAGGGAAAGGTACACCTGCCCCTGAGCTGGCTGGCTTCTGCCTTCTAGTGGGATTAGACCAAGGATATCCCCTTGATGCAGTCATCATTTAGACCAAAAATTAAACACATTTCTAGTTGTGCAGCCTGGTTATATTAACCAGGATCCTGAAAGTTTTGACTGTGGCCACATGTGTGAACATTTTGGTTTTATTCTCTTCCGTGGCCTAATGTTGTACCTGATCTAAGCTGTTGTGTCATTGGTCATGTAGAATGCCAGGGAAGGGAATTTAAATGGAGACGTCATTTGCAACCACTGGAAAACTACCCTGAGCTAATAAAGTTCTGAATTTTTTAGCAAATTACATGGGAGGAAGGAAAGATTATTAATTCTCTTGTGGAATTAGATAAAAAGTTGCCAAATTTTTTTTTGATGTAATCTTTCAAATGCCTTCCTGCATATTTAACTTCCTGTAGCTATCGTTTGTTGTGACAAATACACTATTTGCTAGGCACATTGCTGAGGGTGTCACGTGCATTATCATGCTGAATGGCCACGACAGCTTTTTGAAATTATTGCTGTTGTGAGTCTTTTAGATGAGGAAGCTGAAGCTTTAGGACACTGAAGTAGCTTTTCCAGAAAGCATAGAGAGCAAGCAGGAGAACCTTAGACCCTTGTGGTCTCTGGACCCAAAGCGCTAGATTCACCTGGGAGCTTGTTAGAAACGAAAAACCTCAGCCCCACGCAGACCTAGGAATCAGTCTGCATTTTAAAAATATCCCAGATGATTTGTGTGCATATTAAACTTTGAGAAATTCTGCTCTATTTCAGAGTCCATGTTCATAATCCCTACATAGTCCTGCCTTGCAGGGAAGTGTAAGATAAAACTTTAAAGAGTATTAGCTGAATATGATGTGAATTTAGGTAGATTCAAAATAATCTTTTTTTCTGGTTATATGTTCTAGTCTTGTAGGTTTCAAATTTGTTAATTCTGCATTTTCCCCTTTTCAGCTAAGGATTCTGAGATCATCTTGTAAGAGTCAACTCTTTCTTCTCCATTGTGTCTATGGTCACTGGATTCTAAGAATGTTCTAGTTTGATAGCTTCAGGTTCTTGTTATCCAGGGTGTTAAAAAAAAAAAAAAAGATAAATAGTGGTCAGGTTGAATGACTGTAGGGAATTGTGTTGTCAACCCTTTTAGACACCTGTTCTCTCCTGTCCATGGGCCTTCTAGAAAGTGATGGATAATTATTATTCCTACCTATAATCTTGGCATTTAAATGTAAAATACAGTTTGTAATCAAGTTTGTTTGAATTATAACAGAAAAGGCAAGTTTCAAGTATGAACTTTGAAGCAATCTGTGTGAACTTTTAAAAGATTAATCCTTAAAAATGAGCCACTCAGGGGGCTGGCCCTGTGGCCGAGTGGTTAAGTTCACGCGCTCCGCTGCAGGCGGCCCAGTGTTTCATTGTTTCGAATCCTGGGCGCAGACATGTCACTGCTCATCAAACCATGCTGAGGCAGCGTCCCACATGCCACAACTAGAAGGACCCACAACGAAGAATATACAACTGTGTACTGGGGGGGCTTTGGGGAGAAAAAGGAAAAAAATAAAATCTTCAAAAAAAAAAAATGAGCCGCTCAGGTTTAAAATGTAAGGGAGTGACATACAGATATCAGCACTTTCGGAGATGTTACTCGGACATCAGTTTGGAGAATGGACAGGAAGAAATAAGACTCATCAGTGATTCTAGAACGAGCTGGAAGTCTTTTTAAAATCTCAGGTGATAGTTCCTATGCCCAGATTTTCTGATTAGTAGGTTTGTGATAGGGCCCAAGATTTTCATTTTTAATAAGTTCCCAAGTGATGATCATGCCTGCTGGTCCAGGGAACACACTTTGAGAACCAGTGGACTAGATTTTGGGAGACTAGTTAGAAATCTTTTGCACTGATCTATGCAAGATATAGTATAGAAGTAAATGCTGGCAATAGAGCTGAGGAGGAGGTATGGATTCCAAAGACAGAGAGGAGTTGCAATTGACAGGATTTGTTGACAGCCCAGAGTGTGCAGGTGAAGGAGAGGTGGGAGTCTAGATTCATTTCTAGATTTCTGTCTTTGATAGGTGGATGGAAAATGCTGGTGCCATTATCTCAACATAGGGAATAAAAGAGGAGAAGCTGGATAGGTTTTGAAGGCAGAGTTGGTTTTAGACACGCCTGATTTATGTGGGAATTTAATCCCACATATTACGATAGAAGGATACTGCCTAGTTGAAGATGCAGTTATTAAGAATATAGTTATAAGGGCAGGCAGGTACCTCCATAGAGGAGAAATTATAGGTCACAAAGAGAAGAGAATAAAGTGCTGAGAGCAGAACTCTGGAATATGCCAATATTTAAGGTGAAATCTGAATAATTTACCATAAAAGGCCGGAGCCCTGGAGTAGAGTTTCTATAAGGGTGTGATCAATATGTCAGCACTACAGGAAAGTCAAATGACACATGGATTACAATGTGCCCATTGCATTTAGGAAGCAGAAGGTGACAGGAAACCTTAGGAAAAGCGGTTTTGGTGGAGGAGCACGGATGGGTCTCAGATTGCATTTATCAGAAGTGAGAAACTGTTTTTTATAACAGAGTATGTGCCTTCTTCTTTTCTGATATTGTTTCTATTTTCTCACCTCTGAAGAGGATAACACTACTGATAGAAATACTTGTCCTATAAAGGTATTCCTATTCAAGTTCTAACCTATCCTTTTCTAGCTGAAATTTGATAAAATGTCTAAAGAGCATATTGAGAATCAGACTTTATATGCTGCCTTTTCTTTCGAGGTGGCCCTGCCTCCTGCGGGACTGTCACTGTCCCACAGCAGGCTTTCAGAAACGACTGGAGGTGTCTGTGGTCGGTGCTTCTGAAAGTGCTGTATTTTGTTCTCCACCCCCGTCCGTCCCGGGGAACCAAGAATGCTGTTACTGCTATTTAAGAATATTGTTTTACTCTGTGACTTGGTGGGACAGCTAGGCATCATTATTTTATTAGTTTCCTGATTGACCCAACTTCAACCAAAAGGAAAGACAAGCTCAACAAATGTGATAGCTGTTGGGGCAGCTGTCACTTCTGGAAATTTGACCATAATTTTTTTTCCTTTTCCTCCAGCGTTTTTTAAGCAGATTTGTAGCAAAATGCTGAGAGTAAATAGAAATTGCTGCCCTTCACAAGATCAGGACCTGGGGTCATAGTTTCCTAAGCAGGGTTTATTGGTGGCGTGTTATTGTCTGGAAAACACAGTTAAACATGTCTGTTCAACAGCAGCATGCCCACCTCTGTTTTAGGAAACTTCTCGTGCGGTTGTGTGGACTGACTCTTCAGGACTCTCTGGAAAGCCAGAGTTGAGACTGAGCCAACACAGCCCTTTGGATTTGATGCTCGTATCCCTCTATTAATTAGCTGGAAAGTTCTCCACAAAATGAGGGCCAAATACAGAGCGAGAGGGCCTGCCAGCAAAATAGTGAGCTTTCTAAAAGACCTGAGTAAAAGCACATTTCCTATTCTGTGGTCAGACCGCTCTGATCTAACCGATTCTCTCTGTGTGTGCCTTATTTTGCCCTTCTCTTGTTGACCAGGGTTTCAAGGCTCCACATTAAAATGGGAACGGTTTTTAAATCTCAGGCTACAAATTATCAAATGTGTAATTGTTATTTTATAGGGACCAAATTAACTTCCTAAACTCTTAGATATTTTACTTGTTGGCAGATCAGGCTCTTAAAAGACTGCTAAAGAGCATGACATTGAGGCTGATGGTGAATCCTAGGGGAAAGATGGTGGGTTTTGAAGATATGTGATATAAAACCCAAAAACTCTTTCCAAATTGGTTTTGAATACTTTAAGTACTGACTTTATTTGTTCTTCATTGAGGATTAAAAATAACATTATTAAGCATATCATTGGAGCTCAAATTAACATTTTCCCCTTTTCCTTTCCTTCTTGAGCAGGTTGTCAAGTTATTAAGCAACAAAAGATCACAAGCAGTTGGGATCTTAATGTCTAGTCTTCATTTAGATATGAAAGACATACAACATGGTAAGTATAAAAATAAAAATTCAGCTTTTGAATACTAAAATTTGGCCTGGAGGATATGATGTTTGGTGGTAAAATTATGTTAATCTTAGAGTTTCTGTGTATATTGAGGTTATTATGTTTCCTGTAAGTGCTACCAAACTTTCTCCCATGGTTGTTTCTGGAAGATTTACTATTAATATGGCTTTTCTGTTATTTCTGTGTCTTGCTAAGAGCCTAATTCTCATGAGGTGTGTTTAGTCTGCATTAATAAATGGTTAATTTTTAATTCATAAGAAGTACTAATCCCACTGTGCTCTATAACTGCTTATCTGGGATCTGTCTTTCTGGATGCCACGCTCTGAGTGACTGATGAACAGTAGTGAAAGCCAGACGGTGAAGTGAGCCTCAGCCACTGAAAATACCTGGAGAGGCTGGTGCTCAGGAGAGAAAAGGATGTTGAGACCTGAGTCTCAGGTGTTTGATGAGCCAGCATAAAGAAGAGGAAGTAAACCTAAAATTTTCTGGTAGATCAGCTTCAACCAGTGTAGGAGTTACAGGGAAGCCTGTTTCGAGGGTTGCTGTTTTAAGAATATTCTTGCAATTAGAGATGTCAAACAGTAGACTGGGTTGCCATATTTAGTGATGAAACGAAAACTCAGAACTGTTCAGGAGGCCGAATGATCGTTTGTCTCAGATGTCCTTAAGCATTGGACGAGTGAGGAGCCATGATTCCTGATCCTCCTCCCGTTCCAAGAGACCGTGAGATGCTGAAAGAGTCACTAAAACAGATTTATTACATAGAAATCTTTAGGGTGGAAAACTGGTCCTCCTCCTTCCAGTTATTTGGGGCAACTGTAGTGTAAACCCCTGGCTTTTCTACACATAGAGGGATTGAATTATATTTTCTAATAACCATCAAAGATAGTTTCAAAGTATTCCTGGCCACTTATATTATTGTTGGTGATCCAGACACATGGAAGCAGTAATATCATGACCTTTCGTTATTTCTTTTATGTTGTTGTTTTAATTTATATCTTTAACCAGGCTTATAAAGTATTTTCTATGATTGGAATTAGTGTGATTTTTTTTAACATTTTCTAAAGTTGCCTTAGTGTCAATATTTTAATAATTGAATTCTACCTTACATTCCTATGCCATATCCTCCTATCACGTTTATGCTGAGAGATATTGCCCACAGGTGAAGAGAGGAATTAAATTTATATTCAGAATGTCCCTTAAGCTGCCCAGAGCCTTAGAATAGATTTAAAGCAGATTGAATTAGCCAATGGAATGCCAGTTTACCTATTAAAGAAATATGGTTTCAAGTATAACACAGACCTTATAAATCATGAAAACATTTAACTGGCTTTCTAGCTTACCCCTTTATGAATGTGGATTCTATTTGTGGGGCTTAAAATATTGTGTGGAATAATTCATAAATAGCACAAGCTTGGTATGTCCTGTCAATTGATGAGTAACTGTTAATCACAATTTGAATTTTTATTAAACTGTTTTGATGTGAGGAGACTTCCTTAAGCTGAAGCGTTGGGGGTAGTAGTCACAGTACAGGACGCCACGGCTGGCGCCAAGAAGTTCTTGGCGTTTCTAAAGCTGGCAGATGGAGCCCAGTTAAGTCATAGAATGAAATCTGAAAATAATGATATGGTCCTTTCCTTCAGTCAAATATTCAACCCGAGTTGAGTTAATAATGAGAACCTTATGAACAAAGGAGTCCGCCTAACATATGTGTCTGTGGTCAAGCCAGCAAGAGTTCATTGAAAATTTGCTAGCTTAACATGCAGCGCTAACAATAACACGGCATGGACGCCAGTAGTGGAAGGGTCACATGGAATTATGCATGAACTTTATCCCATTAGGATGGGAAGCGATTGCTTGAGTCACTTTGAAACCCTGCACATGGTTTTCTAAAAACAACTGCCTTAAAAGTCTGAAGAAGCAAGTGGTATGCCCTTCGGTGAATAAGGTGCTGTTCTGCCTCAGTTATGTTTCTGGAGCCACGATTTACATGGGTGAACCCCTGTGGCCTCTGGAGTAAACTTGACTTCTATCAGGATGTGCCCCCACTGACAAATCCATAGAAGCATAAACATCGTTGATTTTGCACATAGAAGTGGCCACAGAATTTAACCAGACCTCCTGTGTCATGTTAGAAGACCAAACGATCACCTTTTAGTGGTCGCATTTCTCTCTCAAGGTCACCCAGCTTGTTAATGGAACAGGCTGAACTTGTACCTGGCCCTCTTCACGACGGATCTGTTCTTTCATTCAGATGTGTCGCTTCTTCAAAATTGTGCTTTTCGGCATCTTGGAAACAAAGTATATGTAATAATGTGATAAGCAGCAGGAATTATTTTCTCTCTCTTCTTCCTTGTTAGAACTCTAGACAAGCTTAGAGCTGTGTTTGCTTGGTAAAGTTTCTATTGTAAAGTGCCGTGTTAGGGTAAGTAGTGTGGAAGGTTTGGATTGTAGGTGCCAAAGTCAGATGTGGTCTTGCCACTATATCCACTGATCCCCACATCAGGCTCAGAAGGTGAGCGAACGCAAGTTCCTTCCCACCGCAGCACATGTCGGGTCCTCAGGGTCACACATAGTCAAAGGGCAGAGAGGGGAGAAAGGATCAGCTTCTTGACTATTAGTGTGGCAAAACAAGTGTGAGGCAGTCCCAAATCAGGAGCTCTGTGTGAGAGAGAGAGAGAGAGAGTGTGTGTGTGTGTGTGTGTGTGTGTGTAAGGGTTACTGGAAGGCCTGAGCTGCTGGAATGCAGTTGTGAGTATGTCTGGTAACTTCTAAACTATCCTGCAGGTTATAGCAGTTTTTCACTGAGCAGGGTGAGACTCTGCTGTGCCACCTCTGAAAAACCCTCTCTGATGGTTTAGAGCAATTTAAAGTCTAGGATAAAGGTGGCTTTTAGAGAGGATTTGCCCTAGTTTGTGCTGGGGCCTGGGGCACTGTGGGTTTAGGACCTCCCTGGACCAAGCAGAAGGGTCCCTCGGGCCGTGCTGACTGCTCATCCGAGGGAGGGAGTTGGGCTCCCCGGGTGCATTGCCCTGGAGTCCCAGTTTATTGTCAGGAGGCTCTAGAGTCTGTTCTCTGGGTGGGCCCTGAGCTTTAATGTTGGTCCCTGGCGCCGTGAAGCTGTCAGCAGAAAGTTCAGATTTGCTGGGATAGGCAGAGACCCTCAGGGCAAGAGCAGTTCCTGAGCTGACTCATTTCTCTGGGTCCTCTCTCTCTTCCCTTTTGTTTAGCATGTAACTGCCTTATCAGTTCTTTGATGCCTGTAAGATATTTTACAGATATATTTTATCTGGCATTTTTAATTGTTCTCAATGGGAGGATTAATTCAAATAATCTAGCCTGTGATTCCCAGAAATTGGTATTAGGAGAGTATCCTACAGCTTTGTGGTTTAGTTTTGTGAGAACAGATTGGATTTCCTGTACAGCGTGTGGTCCATGTTTCAGAAGTCAGTGTGATGCAATGATTAGGTCCCTTTTGGTAGATAATAGTAGCTACAAAAGAATTTCAAATTTCCTAAGGCTCAGTTTTACTCCCCACAAACTCACTACTTGGTAGAACAGCCACATGGTTTATCGTCCAAACTGGGATACTTTTGAGAGTGGAAGGGCACTATTAATAGTGCCCGGGCAACAAGTGTGATGTGGAAATTTCTCAGGCACACCAGGAATCAGGTAACCCTACTCCCAGATCAGTTGGAAGCAACTTTCTGATCTAAATTCTCTCTCATATACAGATATTTATTAAACAAATACCTATTGGCCAGCAGAACAAAGCAGTTTGGAAAGCCCACCTTGTTCACCTGAGATTGTCTAGCTCTCTGTCCTTGTTGGCACTCTCACCACTGTCTCATCTGAAAGATTTGATCCAGCGGATGCAAACACGTCACAGCGGGAGGAATCTGTTACCCTGTGATCTGCACCAGGCAACCAGAAATCCTGCTCAGCCGGTGGCTGGACTTGGGACTGTAGACTGAGCCCCAGGCAGCCTCCCTGAAGCTCCAGGCTGTAGCATCCGCTAGGCCCTCACACTCTATCTGTGGAAGGGGGGCGCTGGAACATCACTAAGAGGTTTTAGCTCATCAGCGTGTCGTGTGTGTTTTCAGTTTCACCCGCGAATGCCCGTTTCAGATGTTAGTATGCTAATGAGAAAAGCCTCAGTTACTGATCTGGAGAGGGGCAGCTGAGGGGCCTGCAGTGGCCGCCTCTGGAGTGAGGCTTTTCTTCCATAGTGCTGGCCAACCATCCCTGAGCTGTGCAGCCTTATGGTTAGCACAGCTGCCCTAAAGCTGAAGCTTCACCTGCTCATCCACGCTAGCACGTTCCCTCTGTACGCGCATTTCGAAATTGATTTCAGGCATTGTAACAAGGGCTGCTAAGATATATTGAATATAGAATAAGAAATAAGTTTCAATGCCCTTCCGGGCTTGGCCATCTCAGGGTGTTAATGGTCCTGGCCTCTCCGTTCCCTTTATGTCTGTCCTGTCTAAAGCCAACTGGTATTGTGGGCTAAATTATGTCCTTGGTGAGATTTCTATCATGTTTAAACAAGACTTATCAAAATCATGTGTCTTAAATTAAATAATTATGTAAACTACCTAGTATTCCATCAGAAATATAGTGGATACTGTCAATCATGGTTATTTTTATTTTTTGATCTCTAAGCTTAATGATTGCTTTTTCAAACACTTTATTTAAGAGAATGTAGTTAAGGATACCTTAGAAGGACAGTAACGTGCTTTTCGATTTAAATCAGAAATCCCAGTGCAGTTTGTTCATTTGTGAGTCTTCGTTGGAACCTGCATCATCGTGTTGCTATTTTTTTGACTTTCTGTTGCTGACCACCCTCCCAGGGGGCCCAGCGCTGAGCAACGTTATCCTGATAACTGTCAAGGAAGCAATTACCTAAGGCCACAGGTACCTAAAAAGAGAATTCCTTTTGGCCAACAGGATGAGTATTCAAAGATCTTTCGTAATCACAACTTCTTATTAGCATCGGAAGAGATGGAATTAAATATTGGTTTGAATTTTAACCGGCCCCCCCATTATTGCTGATAGTTGTGTAAAATGGTCCAGAGGAAGGGAGTCAATTTCTATTTTACAGTGAAGGGAATGAGCTTATACATTAAGCCTGCGTGGGGCTTCACCTAATGGGGCCAGAATGAGCATCCGGTTCTTTGACTCCTAGTTGAGTGCTCTCTGCAGTGTGTTAGCTTGTTTCAAAATGGAGGACCCACGTTACCTAATAAAATGAGAATGTGCAACTCATGCACAAAAAGAACTGGCAAAACAGCATAATTCTTTTGGCTGCTGGTTATTTTGTTTTTTAGAGTTATTAAAACATTGCAAAATATAGATTTAGCAAATTTTGTTTACTGCTTTGTCGTTTCATACAAATTCCCATTTGCTTATTGACTGTTCCTTAGAGAAATGAAGCAGATTTTTTTTCACATCTGTGAATTAAATGAGGAAAATATTTAAAAAAATTATTGAGTTGCTTGTTCTTGATTGACAAAGCAAAGATAAACAATTTTTATAGAAAAAGCAGTCTGGGCTAAGCCTTTCAATGAACTAAAGCAGATTGTGATTAGTTAAAAAGTTTGTGATGCATAGGGCCTGGACTTGCTGGGTCTGTTGTCTAGGTTACTAGTTGCTCAGAGAGTATTTAGGGAGATAGAAGATATCACTAGCCTAGGAGAGTCCTGAGGGATGCTTGCTTTCATTTTGGACTCACTCTTTAAAGCGCATTCTTTCTTCCTCTGTCTCCCTAGCGTCTATACTTCCGGGTTTTCTCTTTACTTTCACGTCTAGTGTAGCAATGATTAAGAGCATGGGTTCTGGGGTCAAGCTGCTTGGATTTTGTTATGGACCGAATGTTTGGGGCCCCGAGCCCCAGTTCATATATTGAAGCCCTAACCCCCAGTGTGATGGCAATGAGAGGTGGGTCCTTTGGGGGATAATCAGGTTTAGAGGACGTGATGAGAGTAGGGCCCCTGTGATGGGATTAGTGTCCTTATAGGAAGAGGAAGAGAGACGAGAGCTCTCTGCAAGCCAGGAAGAGAGCCCTTCCCAGGTCCAGGCTCCAGAGCTCTGGGAACTCAATTTCTGTTGTTTTGTGATGACATAGTTTGTTATGACAACCCAAACTAAGGCAGATTTGAATCCCATCTCTGCCGCTGGTTAGCTGAGTAAACCTGGGCAAATTTCTTCCTATCCCTACTCCTATTTCCTTGTTAGTAAAAAGGGCTGTTAAATGGATTATTTTCTGTAAACACACACACTCGCGCGCGCACATACACACACACACAAACACAAATAGACACATTATATTAAGCGCTCAATATTAGTTGTCCTCTCCTTCCTGCCTTCCTTAGGAAGTGACTGTGTTCACAGGCTTTGGAGGTGTTTGAAACTCAGAGCCTGGCCGGTCAGCGAGGGGAGAGGACTTAAAGTCCGTCCTTTTGGTCTGAACAGGTTCTGCTAGAAGGCTTTGCCATGTGACAGTGGAGGCATAGTATGCAGGTGCTGTCCCTTCGGATGGAGTTGGAGAGATGAGAGGGGAGAAATGGGAGTGTAGGTTAAGGGAAACCTAACAGAGGCAGATTTGATTGTTCTGTAGCTTGGGATTTCTGTCACTGTTACTGAAATGTGAGTTAGTACTGGGCTGCGTCCATTTCTGTTTTCTAAATGGTGATAAATATGAGAATTATTTATATTAGCAGCTCTCCATCTTTGGACTACACTTTATCTGCGAGGAGAGCAATTTGTTTTGGAAACTTGAAAGGCTGGGGTCTGCCCTGTTGAGCGGTTTCTTCACCGTTGCCTCTGTGCTGTGGGAGTCAGCCACATTCCGCATTCATGGCTGTGGGCTCTGGGTGGCATGTGAAGGTGGTGATGGAAAGGAGTTTGGCTTTGCTGGTGAAATGGATCGTGGTGACGGACATGAGGAGAATCTAGGTAGGGACGTGGATAGACGCTTCTATTTCTTGCTTTGACGTTATTTTCCTGACGGTTAAACTAGTTCCTAGCTATGACTGGAAAGTCTAAGAACACTTCTTAAAAAGTCTGGAAATACCCTTTCTGAACTGTAGGATCTTGGAAGGACGTTTAAGGGTAACTCCTACCCCCTGTATTTTGATAGCCTACACATGGAGCAGTTCTTTAACCCCATTGGGCTGCCCTTGAATAATGTTTTTCTTATGAAATTTTCTACCAAACAAGTTGTAGATTACAAACTCCAGGTCTTTTTCGTAGAGTTTCTGGTTTCATTCTTGGAGACACAAGCTTTTCCACTTGCCTATTAATTACCATAAGAAAGTTTATCCATAATCATTTGTTTATTTTTGTAATATTCTTAAAAACCGGGTTCAGTGTGGGCAATGCTGATTTTTCCCAGTGGGTTGCCCAGTGTCTGGTTTCTTTATGAAACTCAGGTTAGTAAAGCTCACTTAGAAATTGCTTCATGCCCTTTTCTTACCTTTAAGTGTTCTTCTCACATGGGATATGGAATCTTAAGACCTGTTTATTATATTTATTGGGACATTAAAAATATAGTAAATGCTGTTGGGAGGTTTAGTGAATGGTTTTCATTGAAATGGAAAGTCACTTGGAATTAGAAATTTGAGAAGAAAGTGGGCTCCATCTAGCGAGCTGTGTAACCTTTTCATCAATTGTAGCCTTGTCATGGAGAAAAGCGCATGTGAGATAGGTACACTTTCATTAAAACCTACTTTTGGAAATTTAATATCAGAATATGTTTTAATTTGAAATATAAATTCATTACTATGAGTTTCTTATGAAAAGAAAGACACCGTAAATCGCTTTGTCACACATAGATTATTAAATCAGGGTGAAATGAATTATTGTAACTCTTTCATTACAGGCTCAGCAAAATACCTGGGTTGAACTTAGCTTATGTTTTCATGACACTGTTCCCCAGTTGGACTTTGGATTATACTTTTCTGGGAAGGACAAACACAGTACCTGAGGTGGTTCTGAAGCTGCGAGCTTTGGGTGTGGGTATTCTTTTCCTTCATTGCACTTCCGATCTGAATTGTGTATCGAGGGTTTGTTAGTGTGTTTATTTTTCCTGGTCCCTCGCAAGGTAAGCTCTGTGAAGCCCGGAGACGTAGCCCACTGCACTCGGCTCAGGGCACTTGCCCCATAAGGCTACATCTGTTCTTTACTGTCACTGGGTGATTGTTAGAGGGATGGCCCAGGGCCACTTGGAGCAGGCGTCAAGGGGGAGCCCAGATTTGAGCACAGACACTTAGTGTCAGTGTGTAACTAATCACATCGGCTATGACCCTTGAACTGTGTGTTACAGGTATGATTTTTACAAAAA
Organism: Equus przewalskii; assembly: GCF_037783145.1. NCBI lineage: Eukaryota > Metazoa > Chordata > Mammalia > Perissodactyla > Equidae > Equus > Equus przewalskii. Next base: position 4,352,384 of record NC_091861.1, on the reverse strand, counting down.
TATTCCTTTTGCATACTCCATGAGAGGGGCAGGGATTTGGACTGTTATTTTGGGCAAAAGGAAAGCCCCTTTGATAATTCGAATCATGTTTGAATTTCAAAATTGACTTCTTTAAAGTTCTGTGTGTTTTGACAAGTGGTTTTTCAGTACCCCAACGTGGCCGCTCTCAAGATGCTGTCTGGTCTTCTTTATCCTTTCAGATGAAGTGAGAATCTGAGAGTGCTTGAGATGAGGAGAGGAAGAAATGATTGGCATTTTCCACTTTTCCCTTATAGAGCCACCGGTGTGCTAGTCCTACTAGGTACATTCTAGAAATACAATCACAGCTATTCCCCGTAAGTCCAGTGTCTTGAGACATCGGATAAAGTGGCTGAAACACCAAGGTCATGTAATGTTGTGTTATCTTGGAGCATGACTGCAGTAATGATATTTTAGGCTGATGACTATTGTGCATCTTTCTTCATGGTCAGGCGTGGCTACAACGAGACCTCTGCTCCCCCGGTAGCACTTTTCAGCTAAATACCTCTGAATACATTGTAAAATATGTTGAACAATTTTGATCAAATTATTATATACAGACGCTTAAGAAATCAAGTAGTACAGAAGAGCTGACAATGAAAACCACAATTCCCCGTTCCCTGGATGAACTCGATCGTTTCTGTGATGGATTATGGAGGCATGACTTTCCCCCGGTTGAGCCGCTGTGAATAACAGCAGCCTCATTTGAGGAGATGGAGGAATGTGGGAGGAGCTTTCTCTCTCGTCGTTACTGACAGCTTCCTGATGAATTAAGTTGTGAAGAGAATTTCTGAATTGAGCAAGATGTTCAAATAGATTATCTGCAAGGTTCCTTTTAGTTCTGAGGTTTTATGATTCCAAATTTAAGGTCCTGCAATTGCTGATGATACTAGCTAACACATAGGGTCGTTACTGTAGGGCCTGCACTAACTCTGTGATGTCATTATCCCCATTTTAGGGGTGAGAAAACTGAGGCACAGAGTAGCAGAAGAAAATCCACCAGCAAGTGGCGGGGCTGTGATGTAAACGCAGGTGCTCTGGATCTGGAGCCTGTGCTCTGAACCCCCGCACTGGGCTTCCTGAGAGCTCTCCGTGTTAGCATTGTGTCAGTGCCTTAAGCTGGAAAAAATGATCCAGGACTTTTTTCTCCATGGTTCATAACTGTAAAAGCCATCTACTGGCAGCGACTAGAGCTGCTCTTCGCAGGCTGCCTCCAGTCTTGTGCATCCAGCTGGTGCACACGTTTACACTATGTGTGTGTGTGGTGGGGGGGGGGGTGCAGTGGGCGGTAGGGAATCGAGACACACGGAGACAAAGACTGCTGTGAAGGCTACAGAGAGGTTACTTGATGGATATCTTGGAGGATTTGCTTTAAAATTCCTTCTGTTATCACTACCTGTCCTGTCTTCTGTCAGTTCTATGATTCATGCGCTTTCCCAGAGAAAGCTGCAGAGTGGAGGGGGGTCTCTCTGTGGCCGACTTCAGTACCAATTAAAGGGATGAGGAGGAGAAAGCACTCAAAGACTGTGATCGCCTTAGTAACGTATTTTCATTTGAGTGTTAGTGTATTAGAACGACCAGTTTTACTGTTGTAACCACTAGCCCGTGTTCTTATCACAAAGAAAGATGGCAGCATTGGCGTTCATATCAGGGGGATTGTGATTCATTCATTCCTGCTGTCCTCTTCCCTGCCTGCCTTTATTTCTTCCAATATTTAATCATTCATTCCCTCAGATGTTTACTGAGGACCTACTTTGTGCCAAGCTGCATTCCTGGCACTGGGATACAGAAAGGAGAACAAAAGAGACAAAAAAAAAATCCATGCCCATGTGGAGCTTACATTCCAGTAGGGGAGAAAACAATTAAAAAAAAAAAAAGCAAAATGTAGGCTATGTCAAATAGTGATAAATGCCATGGGGGAAATAAACAAAAGTGGAGAATGGAAATAAGGGAGCACAGAGTGAGGGGGAGGGAGGAGTCAGGGAGAGCCTCAATGGGAAAGTGACATGGTACGGGTGTGAGAAAAGGAACCTCATGAACGTCAGAGGGAAGAGCATGTAGCGAGAAGAACCAGGCAAGGGCAAGGACCCTGAGGTGGGAATGTCCTGGGGACACTAAAGGACGAGTTGCTGAGTGTGTCTGGAGAGAGTGATCAAGGGGCAGAAAAGTTTGCGAATGTGTTTGGATAAATAATGGGGGTGGAGGGGGAAGAGGACAAATCGTGTAGGGCCTTCTTGCCTTTGGAAAGACTTTGACTTTGACTCCAAGAAAGACAGGATGCTGTTAGAGGGTTTAGGCAGAGGAGTAGTAAGTCCAACTCATCTCGTTAGCAGATTGCTCTGCTGCCATGTAGAAAATAGTAGTCAAGGGCGGCAGGCAGGAGGACCAGAAGGAGGCAATTGCAGTGTCCCAGACGCAGGATGGTGGTGGCTTGGAGCGAGTGGGAGCAGTAGAGATGGTGAGGTGTAGTCAGGTTCTGAATATGCTGTGAAGGTGGAGGCGTCAGAATTTGCTCATGGATTAGGTGTAGACTGATGAGAAACAGAGAGGACTCCAGGCTTTTGGCCTGAGTTAATGGAAGGGTGTAGTTGCCATTTACTGAGATGAGGAAAACTTGAGAAGGAGCCGATTTGAGAGGGGAAGATGAGGAGTTCCATTTGGGTCATGTTGCGTTTAAGATACCTGTTAGATGTGGGAGTAGAGGTGGAGGACAGTTGGAAATAGAAGATCAGTTAGAAAAGAGGTTCAGACTGGTGAGACAGAATGAGATTCATCAGCATCTTGATTGTCTTTAAGCCAAGGGAGGTAGTGTAGATGGGGAAGAGCAGAAATCTAAGTATCGAGCCCTGGAGTTCAGCAATAAGAGGCTGCGGAGAGAAGAGAAAGAACCAACAAAGACTGAGAAGTTGCCACTTGAGGTTGGAGGAAAACCGCGAGTGTTTCTTCTTGAAACTAAGTGAAGAAAGTTTTCCAAGGAAAAGAGAGCTCTGTCAAATGTTGCTGATAGATCAAGTTAAGTGGTGGTTGTGGGGACCTTGACAGGAGCAGTTGGGTGGAGTGGTGGAGGCCAGAGCCTTACTTATTTACGAGAGAACAGGAGGAGCGCGATTTGGAGAAGGTGTGTGTGGAGTCCTTGCTGAGAGGAGTTGCAGGAAACTGGCCCAGTAGCTGGTGTGGGGAGTTGGGGTCAAGAATGAGTGTTCTTAAGGTAAGAGAAGGTATAACATGTTTGTTAGGCATGTGAGTGATCCCTCAGGACTGGAAGAATCAAGCATTTAGGAGAGAGGGGTCATTGCTATGAGGGATGCCCTGCCGAGGGGCAGAGGAGGGGAATGAGTGCCAAGTGGAAGGGTTGGCCTCAGTTGGGCACTGATGGTCCTTCCATAGGAACACCGGAGGGGGAAGAATATCCAGCCCAGGTGCAGGGAGGTTCTGAGAGCTGGTGACTGGGGCTTCTGGGAGTGCTCTTGTAATTGCTCCTGGTTACTCAGTGAAGTAAGAACAAGGTTAGCAACTGAGAACCAGAAGGTTGAGGAGGTGTTGGAGGCTTGAGGAGGGAGGAGAAAGGTTCTTTAGCAGAAAGGGAGGGTGACTGATTGGGAAATTACAGTATGACTATTGGGCAGCAGTGAAGGGCCCACTTGAGGTTAGTGGCCATGAATTTAAGGGTGGTTTGTAGTTTCTCGCAGCGGTGTTCACCTGTGAGGCATGCATGTGGCCGGTAGGTTAAGAGGTGATTTTAACAAAGCTCGAGGTTTCCCGTTGTAGTATGACACCTCAAGGGAAGCGTAGGGGAGCAAAAGAGCATGTACATGCCAGAGAGGGAGTAAATAACGGTGCATGGTTAAAAATGTGTATTAGGACATAAGGAAGGGAGCTGAGGGACGATTTAATGCGAGGGGGTCAGTGGATCATGTGTCCTGGTGAGACTGACAAGAGAAAACTGTGAACCTACCTTGGGGTTTTCGTAGAGGAGACTCATGTCCTTCAGGTGGGTCGGTCAAGTGAGAGCATTGTGGGAATCCGTAGTTTCACCTCAGCCAGAGGAAAAGGAACAATTAACGTTGTGGGTGGAAGATGCAAGTATTTTCTGCGGCACGCGTCAGTGTTTATGGCCTTCTCCAAACTCCTTTCCAAACTAGACATTGGCCATCGTGGTCCTCAAGGCACGGGATCTGCTGAGCTACTCAGCTTCCCAAATATGAGAGTTTTCACAACACCCTCAAGATTGTATTGTACTCGAATCTGCTGTGATGTTGCTTAGAGTATTCCAGATGGATTAGTAATTAGATCAAGTGAAAAGTGAAGAGCAAAGAGAGGTATATTTATATTGAGCATATTATATACTTTTAGTGGTTTTGTCTGGAAAGGGGGCAGAATGCCCAGGCTTTCCTCATTTTTCCTCATTTGCTCATCAAACTTGACATTAGTTCACAAGAAACTTGACTTTTAGAGTAGATAATTAGAAGTTGTTTTAAAATCCAATTATGTATTTACCTTATTACCACTGAGCAGTTGGTTCCTCTATAAAATAATTATTTCTCCCATAAAAAGGAACCTAAACGGGAGTAGCTTTCTTGATTTTCTAACTTTCATGTGAAGATAGATTTGAAATATTTATGTCCATAGACAAAATGCTGGTAACTGAATGTAAACAGAAAATTGATTACCATTGTATTGGATAACGTTGAAAATTTGTCATAATGACCATTTGGAAGAGAATACAAATTGAGTGATTTACAGTATCCAGGTTGATATTAATTATTTCCTCTGGAAGCAAACACATTTCTTTTAATTCTTAGAATTTTTTTTTTTAAATCTGGTATAATCAATCTGTTTTAGACCTGTTACTCATCATGCTCCCGGACTGCTGTATTTCAGTGTGGTGGTGATTTCTTTCTGCCTTTGAAAAAGAAATTATTAAATTGAGAATGGAGACGTGTTTCATCAAGATTCTGCCTCAGACAAAATAGTTTCACATTTTTGAAAATCTCTTTCTGGTCTGGGTTAAGAGAAGACAGCCAGAGTGTCGTATCTGCTTCGGCATTCCTTGTGATGCTGTAGGTCGTTTTGGTTGAAATGTATGAAGAAATTCTGGCCTTACACAGATATGTAGCCGAAAAGGGAGAAGAATTTTAATAGTCTTTTCAGACAATGGTGGGTGTTAGTCCTAATACTACACCGAAACTCAACAAATGGTAGTTTCCTAATGGTTAGTTACAGGGTGGAATTTGAAAGCCCTATCAGTAACCTTTCCATATTCTATTACGTTAAAAAAAAAAAAAAATGATGCTTCACTCAACATTAAATACTTGGATCTGCGAATATTACCTTATTTAACTGAGTTAAGGATTTTGAATTATAATGTTTGACAAAGAAAATAAATTTAAGAATAATGAGTTCATTTAAATGAAACCCAGATATACATTTAAGTTATAATAGGCTCTGCTATCTTTTGCAATGTTGGAAAGGTTTAGAATAGTTCTAAAACTGCACGCTGCAGTTTTGAGATGAATTATTTACTTCCAGTTCATTCATCAGTGGTCTCCTGAACCCTAATTCCTGTTCTGATACACAGATGTTAACGTCTGCCCTTCAGTGCCACTTTGTGAGTTGAGTTTGCAGCAGTGCACACAGGGGTTGAGGGCGCCTGTCTCCCACAGTGGAGCAGCGTTCACGAGCAGCGCGGGCCAGCTCTCCTGTTTCTGCCGCCGTCTCTGGAGGAAGGATTCCATCGTCTGCTGTTCAGGCCCGGGTGTCACGAAGCAATGATCGGTTTTCTAGCATCTGTGATACTCCTGAGTAGTAATTTCAGAATTCTTAGTGAGAGGGTTAAAGTGTTGAAGTATGATGTAGTCTGGGGAGTTAACTTCTAGTCTCGACATTTAACTCTTTCATTCTGTGCCAGAAAGGAATCCTGGAAGACAGCCTGAGTTCTCCCCTGTGGTAGCCTGGCCAGCCAGGGCCGATACACTTCCTCCCCTCTGTCATCACCCAGAAGAGAAGGGACTGGACGGAGATGTGATATTCTCTGAGAAACTGAGTAGTAGGAAATTGCTGCTTCTTGATCAATGAGGATCATGACTTCAGCTGAGACTAAATTGTGAAGTGCTTTGGCAGAGGGTTGTAGCCACCAGCCACTATGTCCCCTACACAGATATGTTCAGATGGACGCTCTACAGCTTGAAAATAAGGAACAATCAAAAGTACATAAGATTCTCTGGGTGGGCATTGTGAAATTTGGAGTCTGCATTGTTTTGTAATGGCAGAGTTTTTTATGGGATTATTTACATACAGGAGCGGCTAAGGAAAAGACATGAGCAAATTTTTATAATGGTGGAAAGAGGTACCTGGTCAGTTGAGGCAACAGCTATGGGACTAGGAGAAAGTTCCTAAACTTTAGTTTGCTTCTTTGGGTGGAATCTTCAAAAGATATTTACTATTCCTAAAGCACCTTCAGCTTGAACTGTAATTTTTATCGAGTTGTGGGAAGGGGGAGAGAAGAGGCTTGGAAACTGTGTTATGTATTGTAGCAGATCTGTAGTGAAAATTCACGGTACCCAAGATAAATTAAATCTCTCCTCCTACCAATGCTTCCTTCTAGAGCTCTCCTTAGCACTGATGCCCATCCTGTGTTTTGCTATTCACTATTTGCACATATTACTGGGGATCAAGGGGTATCAGGAAGCTCGGACAATAAAAGGAGTTTTCTTTTAATTAAAAAAATAATTTATAAGCCACGAGAAGGATGAGTGCATCTTGCTCAATCAAATCAAAATTTGTGGGGCGTTTGCAGCCGCAGAAATGCTGACAGTCACTGCATAGGTAAAGTAACGAAGGAAGAAGGGGGTGGGAGCAGCACAATTGATAGTCTCCTTGGTCAGGCGTCGCCGGAGCAGCGTGTGGTGGTTACTGAGCGCTGGAGATGGCAGCACGACAGGGCGGTAGAGAGAAGAAGGGCCAGTCCTCCAGCGGTGGGCTGCCCTCACCACAGCTGCCGGCGTTCAATGAAGGCTCAAAAGTGTGAGCGGATGAATTAGAACAGAGGCAGTTCCATGTTCTATTTGAAAGCTTTCTATTTTACTTAGAAGCAACTTGTTATTCATTAGAAGCGCATCAGAGAAGTCTTAATATTTGGAACTCCTTCCTGTATTTAACCGATCCCTCATTCCTCTAGACAATGAAACATTAAACTAATCCTTACACACAAGTATATGCGTCAAAAGAGAAGAAAGAAAAACATTAACTGAACAAATGACAAAATAGGACTTAACATACATATAAACCAGTGCATCACATTTTTGGCACGTATTAACTATACGTTGAGTTAAGTAAACCACGAAATTATTCCTCGGGGAGCATGATAAATATCATATGTGTTCTTTAGATTTTTCATATTTTTAAATATTTTGGAAAAGTAGTCATGAGACCTAAGTTGTTCGTCAAAGTCATCTCGTAGTACAATGGAAGGAATTACCATCACATGTCCAGTTTTGGTATATAAGCTGTGATATTCTCAGCCGTATAAGTTCACAACTAAGCTTTCTTTATTTTTTGTTGAATTTTTAATTTTCAGTGACTAAACTTCTTGGTCTTTTTCCCTACCTCCACATGTCTGCTAATATATAATACACAAAGGGTGCTATGTAAGTGCATGTTTAAGCGAATGATTTTAAAAACGATATTTTTTCCTTATACCATAATTATAATCATTGTGTTTGTAAATTCAAGCTTTCTGTTTTGGGTTTCTTTCAAGGTCAGACATGTTTGTTTAGCATTATGCTGGAAAAAGTATGATTATTATCTGTATGAAAGTTATTTTGACATAAGGCATTTTAAATTTCTGATATATTCTGTATTTAGGGAGCACTGTATGCTTACATTCAAAATAGATTGAACACTGTTCCCTTTTCAGAGCGTGTGTAGCAAACAGTGGCCAGTGTGATCCCAGAGTTAGGGTCCTATTTCCAGGGAGACTCAATAAGCTCTGTTTTACAAGAGCGTAAATGTTTACCTAAGCAAGAAGGTGCAGTCCGCCCTGCCCAGTAAAGGACATTTTGCAGCGCTGGTTTACGGAAAACATTCAACAGACAGTGGAAGTTTTACACAAAGTACAGTGCGTTGTTTGAAACTCCTTGCTCATCTATACACTGTGCTTAAAATAAACACTATCTGGGAATGTGCCAGTCTTTTTTTCTACCTTCTTTATTCCACACGCTAGATTTTGTCACCTGCCAAAGTCAAATAAATCTTATCTAAACAGTTGAGATAAGCCCCGAACCGTACTTGGTATGGTCAAATCAACAAACCTCTCCAAAAACAGAAATGAAATACAATATCGCTAGATTAAACAGTCTACAATGGCAATCATGTTTGCGTTTAAAGATTTTATTCCAAAAGGATTACAGTCTTGGTATCCATTTTTTTTCCCCTGCCTAGACAAGAAGGCGACATACTGACTCAAACAAAATGCATTTGTTCTCTAACAATTTAACTGGTACAGCTCTTATAAACAAGGCCCATAGGTGTATGAGCCTTCTGACTTAATCAGGAACTTATGTCGTTAACCTTGTATAAGCAAGTAGGCTTGAGATGTACCAGTGGTGGATTGGGTATCACATTTATTTTTTCCCAACAGGAAAGCCTTTCTTTATATAGCCTAAGTACAAAATCTGTCGAACTCTGGCGTTTCACTGTCTGTAGCTTACCACAGCTTAAACTGCCTGAAAAGAGAAAATAGTATAAATGAATGGGATTTTAATTACAGGATATTATAAAAGTGCAATTTTATTCTTTTCTAGGACATACAGTATTTTAATAGTTTGCTAATAATGTTTAAACTCTGCAAGGGCAGAAGCTGGCAGATTTACCCCTGGGCCTGAGAAGAGTGCCTGGCCCGGACTTAGCACTCTGTGAATATTTGTTCAGTGAAGGAAGGAATGAATGAACCATGTTTTCAAGGAGACACTATGTTTTCTTTGTAGATTAATACTCATGTTTTGTATTTAATGCATCAATTGCTGATATTTAAAACATCTTTCTCAAGTGAATATAGTTCATCTCATAGTTAAATGGTTCTCTTTCAATGTCATGCTATTTCATTGGCGAATTCTTATTTGTGTGTCATAAGTAGTGGACAAATATTATATCACTAAGTGCCATTTTTTTAAATAACACCTTTGAGGTGTTATTGATATTTGTGCATTTCATGACTATAGAATAGTTTGTACGCCGCCTGCTGATTTGAAAACGACCCATTTTCCCAGTGTTCCTTGGGCACATGTTCGCGGAGTTCAGTTCGGCCTCTAGCATGGCTAGGAGTTAGCCAGTTGGATGTAGATGTGTGGTTCTGATGTGCTGCCCCTCTTTTACGTGTCAGGCCCAAACAATAACATAAAGTACCCCTTTATTTTCTGATTTATAATTTGTTGCATAAGAGCGATTATATCTACGAAGGTGTATATGATATTTAGACATTTAGAGCTAAGAGCCTTCCCTTTCCGGGGCTGCCGTGGGAGGGCCGTGTTCCACACAGTGAGGAGTTACCTCTAATCCTTACAATATCCATTTGAGGGAGCGGATGGCGTTACCATCAACATACCCGTTTCACATGTGAATACATTGAGACTCAGAGTCTTGCCGAGTCTCTCCAGAGACACACAACTGGTAAGTCACGGGGCCATGCTTTTAATTCAGGTCTGAATCCAAATCACGAGGTTTGAGGTTTGAAGTCATGTTGGTGCAATCCAAGACTTTTAAGTCACTGTTTTGGCAAATTAAAACTTCCTAGTAAATACGTTCATATCTGCTGAGGACTTGAACAGGAAGGGCAATAATAAAATTGAGAAATCTTATGAATATAAGGAATGGAATGCCACCATTTTAATTTGGAATAAAAAAAAGAATGCTCTTGGTATATTTGCCATTTAATTTATTGTGGTCTTTAGATAATACAGAGTTACTTGGAGTATCATTCAAGAGCTCGCGTGTTCCCACGTGTTTTAAAAACGGCAGCATCATGTATTCTAGCAGGTTTCCCACGGTGCGGGCGTGCCGTGTGTGCGTGTGTGGGACAGGCCTGCGCTCCCAGGTGCTCGAGCACGGTTGATGGTCGGATGTGTAAAGAACGCAAATCTGGTTGCATTTTATTATCAAGTGAAATATTCAGATGAATACAGTACCAAGTGTCTTCCTCTGAGGAATGTTAGTTTCAATAAATTGTTGGATGTGTTTGGTTAAGCCGAGCAAAATCAAACAAAATTTTAAAAATTGCATGAGTGCATCTCTAGGAAATCTTTGTGAAGTGATACATTTTGACAGTTTTTAAAGTAACCCCCCAGGTGTGTGGATTTTCAGGCGGGGATTAATGCAGTAGTGCTCCCCACGAAGGAATGCTGTCCACGATTCTGGACTCCATTGTCGTCAGCTTGCACAGTGACAGGCACTAGCAAGGGTTTCTATGCTTTATTGAGTTTTAAATACAAATTTAGGGATAATAATTCTAGGCATTTCTACCAAGCTGATTTTTCCCTTCTTTTTCCTTTGTGTATCTTCCTGGCAGGACAATTAAGGCAGTACTAGAAGCTCCTGAGTGAGTGAAAACTGACCGTTTGCATCCACCACAGGCTGCACATGTGAAGGAGGAAGAGGAGCCCCCTTCCTCTAGAAATCTCTCTCGCACTCTTCCTGCCTCAGTTTCTCCTTCATCATCACATCGACAGTTATGCTTGTAGTGCTGTTGGCAGCAGATGTTGCTGCCTGTGCTAGCATTTGGCGTTTGCTTTCTCAGGTGTGGCTGCCTTCAGTTTATGGGACCGGTATGCAAACACATGGCTTGTACCGTCTGTTTCTTAAGCTTAGCTCTTACGGCTTCTCTCTGAAGGTGCAGTAATGACTTTTGTTTTTTGCACTGTAAGCTTTTTCAGTTTTCTCCTATACATGGAACAACCTGGTGTGGGCTGATGATATCTAAGATAAGGTCCCTGATACAAGGCTCTTTAAAATCTCCTTGGAAGGGCGGGGCACATACATACAAAAGAAGGAAAGTCAGAAATGTGTCCCGTGACTTGTATTTATGCTAAAGGGTGGAAGCAAGAGGTCAGGGAGGTCATTATGAACCTTGGTAGTTAGGGAGTGTTTTACAGATTACTTAGGCTGGAGCTTGAAATTGCTATTTTGTTAGAGACAGCTGTTTGTCCACGTTATCCACACTTTTCAGCTTCTCCTCGATTCTAGGTGACCATGGGAAACTATTCTGGCCAGTGAGAAATAAATAGAAGTCTGCTAAGAATTCATAATTAATAGGCATTGCACATACCTTCTTGTTGCTTTCCTTTTTCCTCCTCCATTTTGCCTTGAATGCGAAAGTGATGGATGGAGCTGTGGCAGCTATTTTTCCACATGAGGAAAAGACATTTAAAGACCATTAAAAATTTCTGGCCGTCACCTTTTTTTTTAGCCCCTGAGTCAATACCAACATATCTCAATTTTGTTTGTCATTATTTAGTCAGGTATTCTTTTTGCAACTGAAAACAATTTTTAACTAGTACAAATATATTTAACACTTTTGCCATATTGTCAAGTGGCTAATTGTCAAGAATTGATTCATATTTCAAATATCTTCATCACCACACTCTAAATGGCTGACATCCCTCCCTACATTAGCCTAAAATGAACCAAACTTTTAACCTGGAGGGAGGACTAAGTTCTAAACAAACATGAATGAATGGCATTGTTCCCCTCATCTAGTCCCTGTGTCCTTCATTTCACTTTCTAATAAATCAAAGATTTTGGAATTCAGCTCTTATTTCTCTTTAATTCCACCAGAATACAGATACTCTTTTTAAAAATCTCCGTCCCTCCCCAATCTGTCCTCAGTTTGTGTTAATCACTTGCCGTTTCTCGCCCACCTATGTAAGTGTGCCCCAACATTATATTGTTTGGTTTTGTGAAACCCAGAGGCAACCACAAATGTAGTTGGGTAAGAAGAGGGAAATACTTCTATTATTAGATTAAGGCCGAGAGACTGGAGGAGACCACCAAGGGGTGAGTGTAGGGAGAGGGGAGAAGAGGGATGTTGATCGAGCCCTGGGATCTGCCAAAAATAAGAGGCTGGGGAGAGAAGGGGCCAGCGAAGGAGACAGGAGTGGGGAGCATTACAAGTAGGAGGAAGAGGCCGGGGGCTGGGGCGGGGGGCGTCCTGGGAGCGGGACGTATCAGGAGGAAGGAACGGTTAACCGTATCAGACGCTGCGGGAGCTGGGAAAGGTGCAATTCACAGGCTCGAAGTTGCCGGTGACTCAGTAATCAGAGCAAAAGCTGAATGAGGTAGGATTAGGAAGTAGAGGGCAGAGAAGAACGTGGGAACAGCAAGTACAGGCAAGCCTTTGGAGTATATGGGGGCGTTTTAGTTTTGTCTTGGCTTCTCCCTGTTTTTGGTCTCTAGCGTCCGTGCTGGAAGCATCCTGCAGATGAGTTTGTCCTTGGCTGTCCGAGCTTAAAAGTGGGCGGGGGAAGCGGGTGAGAAGCTTGTGAGCCCCCTGCACGGCTGTTGGCCTTGAGTTCACTGGAACGTTATCTGAGTACATTACTCCTTGGGCAGCCACCGAAAGCTTTAGCTTCTGTTCCTTCTCTTGGGTGGTGAGATGCCCCAGACTTCCAGTGTCTGGCCTGGGAGAGGGAGGGTCTGTCTGGCAGTGTTCTGGGCCCCAAATTGGAGAAGAAGGCTGCCTGGCGTTTGGGGGTTCTGTATTCCACATGCAGTGCTGCAGATGGTCCCTGTGTTTATGGTGCCCTGGCCTGCAACTGCGCTTGCCATCTCTTTGCACAGACTGTTTTAATTTCTCAAGAGAATATGCCTGACGGAGCTGGGGAGGGCGTTTTTGGACTGGAGATGTAACTGACTGACACCATTCACCCAGTGTTCCTTATTTCTGGGACTCACCCTTTACCCTCAGTCGGATTGGTCTCTGGTGCTGCCATCTCGTTGGCCTTCTGGGTCTGTTCTCAGCATTCCCACTGACAGCTGTGGATTCATCACTTTCTGGTCTGCTCCATCAGGTACAATTAGCTTCCATGTTTTGTTGCTGTCATCTCTTGTTTCTTTCAGTCCTTATGAGTGTATCTTAAAAAAAAATCTCTTTCCTTTTGCTTTAGTGGAACTTTAGGAGCGAGCAGAACAGGACGCATGTGTTGGCTGTGCCATCTTAACCAAAGATGCTTCTCATCAAAATACAGGCGTTACAGTTCAGATAAAACAAAGCGTTTGAATGTCAGATGATGCTATTAGGATTTAGACCATCAATTATTCATTAACTTTCAATCTGTCTGTTACTCTGAGGAGTTTGCCAGGTGACGATTCTATTTTTCGTGTCTCCCATTTGTACGAGCTCTACTTGGCGCTCACAGTGGAGTGTAATAATTTGTTGCTGTCTTTTCACTTCCCCGTGTTGTGAGCTCCTCTAGATGGGGAAGCTTACGTGGCTGCAGATCCCCAAGTGTTTTATATTGCACTTACAAAAGAGAGAAATATTGTCAGATAAATTGCATAGGAACTACTTCCCCTCAAAAGGTGAGATTTTCTATTTCCCTGAAGTATGCAGTGAAGTAGAAATTAACTTCATATATATCCTTTCCCCTGATTTTAAAATATAACAACAAGCTGCTTGCAATTCCTGAAAGAGCTCTCTCAGGGAATTTTGGTTCCTGGTGGCTAGGGTATGATGATGAGCCTGGAACTATTTTAAATACGAGATGCTTCTGATCTGTTACTTAAGATGCGTTTCTACTCCAACAAAGATCTTTGCTTCTCAGCAGTTTGCGAGGCTGACTTCATCTTAGCTTTTCCTGTGGCTTCTGAATTCCACGTGGGGTGAAGAAGGTTTCTCGAAGCCCTCACACTCTTCTTGACTGTCAGTGAGAAGAGGGCGTGAACTGTGAACATGGGGTGATTTGCACTCACATGGTGTTGGAGCTTCTGCTGGCTCTGCTCCCTTCCCGCCTGCCTTCCCCAAGATCAGTGTCGAGGGTTTTGACGTGGGGCTTGTTTGACTTCCCAGGATTCTGTCAGTACGACTGAAACTGTCATTTTCCTTTTTGCTGAGAATGTTTTCAACCTAGTTTGTCTAAAATCTCTCCACGATACTGATTTGGAAAGATATTAGTAAACTATTTTCTGTATAGGAATGTTAAAGGGGCCAGAATAATGATAACAATGACCACCAACGTTTTTTGAGTGTGTGCCCTGTGCCTGGCACTGCTTCTGGGTGTCTTACTTGTATAATTTAATCTCCTGCAAGAACCCTATAGGATGGGTGCTCTTATTAGGCCCATTTTGCAGATGAGAAAATTGAGTCTCTAGTTATGCAGGTAATAAGTGGTGGAGCCGGTTTGACTCCAGAGCCCGCTGTGTCCCATTGCCGTCCAGTGCTGTTTGTCAGATGGCGATTTGGCATTACATATTATGGTCTGTATATTTTATGTTTTGAACTCTGAAGTCAGCTAGAGTGAATTTCATTGTTAATGAAAGGACAATCAGGTTCTCTCGAGGAATACTCACTTTATCCGGTGAAGTTAGTTAATTTTCGGGAATTACTAACCTCAGCCTATTTCAGCCTTTCAACATTCAACGGGCATGTTTTCCCAACCCTCTTCTGTGCTAGGTTCATCTAGATACAGAGAAGGACACAGCAGTGACTCAGGCTGACCACGGAACTGTCGAGGGCAGGGTCTGTCCCTGGCGTCTCGTGTCTCTGGGTCTCTGTAGATCTCCTCTCCTGTGCCCTGGAGAGGGCTCTCTCCTGGAGTTTAGGAGGCTCAGCTCACGTGATATGCCTCACGGATGCAGGAAGGCAGCTTTCTCGACCAGTGCATTGCATCTTGCCACTGAGTTGTGATGCCTCCCGTGTCCTCTGTGAACTTGGAGCCTAATAGGGAGGTGAAAACAGCAGTGAAATTAATAAATGGGAGAGGGCAATGGAGAGCCACAAGTGGAGAGTTCAAGTCCAAGGAAGAAACAGCCACGAGTTAGCCACCTGGCGTGGTGGGCAGCCTCTCGGAGGGCCTGCAAAGGTCCCCGCCCCCTGGTAGTCACACTCGTGTGTGATCTCCTCCCCTTGTATGTGGGCTGGACCTAGAGACTCAGGATGAATAGGCTATGACAGAGGTGGTGGGATGTCGCTTCCCAGAGTAGGTTACAAAGGGAAGGTGGCCCTGTCTTGCATGGCCCTCTCTCAGTCTGAGGGAAACCAGCTGCCTTGTCGTGGGCTGCTCTATGGAGAGACTCATCCAGGGAGAAACTGAGGCAGGCTTCCAGCCAACAGCCAGTGAAGAGCTGAGGCCCTTGGTCTGAGGAACTGAATTCGGGCAACAACCACGTGAGATGGGGCACGGATCCTCCTGTGGAGCCTTCAGGTGAGACCGCAGCCCAGCCAACACCGTGACTGCAGGCCGGTGAGAGTCCATGAGGCAAAGATGCCTGGCTAGACTCCAGCTGATTGCTGACCCACAGAACCTGTGAGATAATTTGTGTTTGTTGTTTTAAGTCCCTAAGCTTTAGTGCATTTTGCTCTGCGGAAATGGATAACAAATACACCTGGTAATAAACACTGTGAGGTTTTCTTTTGGGGGTCTCTGCCTCCACTTTAGCAGATCATATTGGAGGGAGGGGGGATTAAGGCAGGAGACCACAGTGGCGGGGATAGTGTTCAGAGCTGAGGGTGAGAAGAGGCCATCAAGAGCACTACTCTTGTCCCTTCCAGGAGACCCCAGACTAACAAGGAAATCAAGATTGGAGTAAGGCAGGCACTAACAGTGTTCCGTGGCTCAGACTGTCGCATTGAATGGGGCTGATCACATCATATTGAATTATACCAATAAAGTGAACTACTTTGTCTGGCTACTCAAAACACTTGAAACATTTATAAACGGGGCTAATAATGTTTTGTGAACTTTTGTTTTGTTTTACATGAGTTTCTTTTAACACAAGCTCTTAAAATATGGCCCTTTTCCTTCTGTGCCATTCTGTGACTGAAAGTGGAGACAGGATTCTTTTTATCCTGCACACGTTCAGACAGGGATGTTGCCTTACGCTCTAGTCTGTGGGTTATCTAATGTTGTGGTAAGTTAGAACGAGAAACATGACCCATGTGTCTGGTGTCGTAGAAGGCGGCTATGCAGAACACGTTAGCAGCAAAGACCATGTGTCCAGGGAATGTGATCTAGACATATGATTGTCACCTGCTCATATACACGTGTACACAATGTCATGTGTCCAGCACACAAACATTTCCTACGTTGGAGCTGTAATCCTTGGTCGTTTTGAGTTGCTCTTTTTGTAATTCTTTTTATGAAATACAATATCTTAAAATCAAAAGAAAGTAGATTGTTTTTTCCTGATTGGACATTTTGAGACATTTTTAATATCTTAGGTTAAATTAAATTGACTATTTGACTTCTAAAATAGGCTATTTCATTCTTCATTTTGCAACGACATGGCTTAAAAGGGTATTGGGTTTCAGTGAGCGCGTCCCAATGGAGTTTATGAAGAAAAGAACTATTTGTGGTCCCAACTTTTAATTATTGAAAGCAAATATTTAATCTTGAACCTAATTTTAATCTAGCACATTCCCAGCTCTGTCTCTAGTTTCTAACCAACGTGTTCACAGATAATTTACATTTTAAAATTAATTACATATATTGTTTCAAGACTTCTTGAATTATCCTTCTTACTAAAAAACCATTTTCTCCACATGATAAATATGTGCTACAAAGTTATTATCCCGCTTGATTAAGCCTCAGAGAAGCTTATATCTTGATCAAAGACACACAGCCTGTTGGTAGAAAAGCCAGAAAGAGTTCTGTGTTCTGCTTTATCACGTCATTGGCATTTTATAAAATTTAAAGCTTTAAAAATAAAGTTGCTATCCATTTTGGCCTGGAGGATTCTTAACACATGGTCGTTTACGGTTGTTTAAAGAGACTAGTAAAAATCTCTCTGTGTTTTAATCCTGGAAAGTTAGCATACTTTATAAATAAATGAATAATCTTTTAATGTGCAAAGAAGACCAGAGTTTCCTCTTAACATCTCCTCAGTCCTTGCACCCTTCCACGTAAAAACAGAACAGATGCTGCTTGGTTAAATTTGAAGTAACATTTATTTATATCTATTTTATGGGAAAGTAATTAAAACTGCTTTACAGGCCTGCAGGGGAATGGATGGGTGGGAATGTGATGAGTCCCAGACAATGATGGGTGTTCCTGAAGGTCCAGAACAAAGAGGAGGAAATGCGTGTGAAATATTTGGCCTCTAACCTGAAGTGTAAATCACATTCGCACTTAGTTGAGTATTAGAGAATAAAGTAATCTGAATTAAAGATTGATCACTGAATATTCTTACAAACTTTGGATTTATTTATGTTCTGAAATCTGAGTCTCATGCTTATTAGTTTCAAAGCTGAGCGGAGAAGGCAGAGTGTATGGACAACACCCAAGAGCTGTCTGTCGGGATGTACATTTAGTTCTGATAGTCATCGTTCAGACGGAAGGTGCCAGCCCGTCACAAATGCAGTTGCATTTGTTCTTTTTGGTACATGAGGGCACTGGGACAAAAATAGAAGAAAAAGAAACGTTTGACTTTGGGTTAGATAATAAGGGTTATTAGAACCAGAGGAGTTGAACTTTTGTGAGAGCTGGCATGGGAAATGACATTAACCAACCACGCGCCAGATCCTTTGCTGAAAATGCACTGTCAATCTCATCACAGATTTTAAGGGAGGGAGCGATAGAAAACACTACTAGAAATTTGGTAGTATATGAATTTTAGTCTCAGTTCTGGCGTCTGAAATGTTGAAATGTGCGTTTCAAATTGAGGAAATGTTGCCCCTCAATAGGCTTAACCTTTCCCCACTTACATCTTCTACTTCTATTTCTTATCTAGAACTCCTGTCATTGCATCCCTCTGTCTGCCAGGATCTAATCTTCCTTTCTTTTCAGCTACTGAAGCATGACTGTATTATTCCCTCAAAACCGCGGATTCCCACTGCATTGTGTTAGCATCTCTTAACTGTGAATCCGATTAAGAGGAAATTGTGTGGAGGCGTAGTAATAGTGTTGCTTTCTGTTGAAGATTTCTGTGGATGATTAAAAAATGAGATTTTATAGATTAAGACGTTTTGAGGACTTGCTTAGGATTGTATGACATTTATTAAGATATTCTTTAGGAGCTGACGTTGATGAGATAAAAAGATAAGAAACCGCAGTATGTTCACAAGTAAAGTTTCGTGTTGGGAAAACTTGTAGAAATAATATTATGTTTTAAAATGATGGATAAAGTCAGAGGGCAATTGTGTCTTTTATGAGCTTTGACTTGAGCATGAATGATTTTATTGTGTTTCTTTTCCTTGTTCTGAGAATGAAATCTTACACTAAGTTGACTACTGGCATTTCCTTCATAGTTTTCCAATCAATTTCTCGCTGTGTCATCAGAGGAATGTAGAAATACTGGATTATTAGCTAATGAATTCGAAGTCAGAGACCTTTGGGTTCATTGTAAGATTTTCTTTAAGGGCTAGACTCTGCACAAATGTATAGAGGGTAATTCCATACATGAATTTGCTATCTTTATTTTGGTTTTATGCGTTTTGTTACATTATTTATAGCCATATTACCTCCAGTGGAAATCATTTGTTAATCTCTTTTAATTAATTTTTGAAATATAGTCAGAGTGAGTCAGGCTATGCTTTTAGTACTGTGAAACATTAAACGGTTTGTGATATGTTTGCCTTACATGGTTAAGGAGTAAAAAGATTTGTCTATGAATCTGAATCAGATCCTTAGATTTATATTTGAGACCTAATTTTGTTTTTGAGATAGTGGAATATTATTAGGGCGGAAGTATCATATTCTACTTGGTATAATATTTGTTGGTGAATCTGAGCTCTGTTCCCATCTTCAAGTAGAAATGCTAAATTATCCGAGTTAGATTTCCTGTCCATCTTTTGCCTCCATTTTGCTCATCTTTCCTGATTCTTTCTTGGGATTTTGCCAGAGTCGACTAGAAAATGTCTCGTGTACTTTGTGTTGAAAAAAAGACATCGTAAAGTGCCTCAATTATCAAAATAAATCTAGCCAATTTGTGGTTATCTACTTTGTGATATTCTCCCAGAAATCTTTAATCCTACTGGCTACTTGGCAGAAATCTGTTCGGGGCAAATTCATCTCATTTCTAGCTGACATGCACGTGGGTAATGCAGAATGCTTTGACTAACCTATGCCAAACTAAGTAATAAAACACACCGGCTCCAGAATTCAGTACATTTCCTGGGCCAAGAAATGCATTTGAGAAGATATTGCCAGTTTTCGATTATCCGTTCTCCCTCTTTGTTGTTTGAGCATGGTTAGTTTGTATATTATGGATGGATTTCTAAGGATGCATCTGTGCTAATAACACCATAATCAAAGAATTGTCCCTAGATTATAGCACTTTAAGGAGTTGAAACGATAGATGCATTTCCTGTTATTATACTAAATCCACCAGGTTAGTGACTAGATTTAGCCTTTGTCAAGTGTCTTTAGATAAATTGGCGGACATGAGCATTTATGGATATAAAACTAGGATGTGGCAATAACATGAGTGATTTGCCTATTTTTCTGGCATTAAGCAGATTTTTCAGATTTATTCAGTTGGGCCATGAAAGACAGACTCACAGTTTCTCTTTGACCTTTGGGCCATATTCATGGAACTGCGCATCTGTGGAGCAAGCGAGAGCTTTAACACTGGCCACTGGCTCCAGTAAGCTTCCTAGGGCGCCATCTTGGTAGTGGGGCAAGTGGATGCATTGAAGGTGGAGCCCCTGCACCCTCTGCCTGCTGGCTCGTGAGCACCATGCTGGAGGTGGTCACTAGTGTTTGAGATGGTCAAACGTTTTTTCACGGCTGGCTTATGGCAATTTATATTCTTTCTTTTGTCTTTTTTCCGCAGCTGTTGTGAACTTGGACAATTCTGTGGTTGACCTGGAGACCCTTCAAGCTCTCTATGAGAATGTGAGTAATAGAAGGAATTTTATATGCAAGTATATAATACATACACAATACTTGTCAATGTACAACACAGCTATGCCTGTTGCTTTAATGTCCTCTGAGGAGATTGGATCTGGAAGTGCTGAATTTATGTAAGTATGGATTTGTTACAATACTTTCTAGGAACATATAGAACAAATGTGTGGTCTCATAGTTTTAAAGATTGTGATTCAAAACATGTTGCATGTGAGGTCATCCATGTTCCTTCTTTTGAAATACAGTCAGTACTTATGTGGAGGTTAATGTGAGTGGAGTGTTGTTCTATACACCAACTCATTTAATCCTCACGTGGAAGCTATTATTATCTCCATTCTACCTGTCAGGAAACTTAGATATGGAGAGGTTAAATGACTCACTCAAGGTCACACAGGTAATGTGGTGATGTCACTGGGTTTTAATTCCTTCTGGCTCCATTTCTCTAAACTGCCATAGTTGACTTCACTAAGTGGCAGGCCATTCAGGCCTTCATCTAGGAGCACTTTTCCTTAAGAAGTTGGCAGGAAAAGGGAGTAAGGTGCTAGAGGAGAGTGACCATAGTGTGGTGTGGTCCGTGCCCTTGGGAAGCGCAGTGTGCAGTGGTGTGTGAAATGGTTTCATCTGGGGCATGGTATTAAATAGCGTTGACCCACACAGTAAGAAAGCAATTCTCTTTTCAGTGCTTTTCATGATATCTTGGAGAAAACCTCACTGTGGCCCTGTTTTTTCTCTAATATGTTTGGGTTCTTTTTTCATTTTGTTTCTGCACTTGCTTCTGATCTGCCTGATATTTAAACATCTGTGCTCTTTGAGGTGTGGCCTTAGTTAGTCTTTGACTTTTCTGTGCCACATCAAAGAATTTCTGGCTCTGGGAGACGTATGTGGTGGATGCAGACTGTCTCTTCCCTGAGCACCCCCTCGAGGACAGTGTGTTTGACCTGCTTGTCCACTCTGGAATTTGGTACTTTTTAAACCTGTGTGTATGTGGTGTGCCCTGTGAGACTGAGACCTTTGTAAGAGAGAATATTTCTCATGACGCCTCGCAGGAATCTATCCATCAGGTGTAGAGTCGGTACCCAGTCGGCATTGTGAGCACAGGCACTCAGTTCCACTAAGTCGCTAATGAGGACTGAGAGGGAAGGTTTGAATGTTTATTATGTGGTTCTCTGTACAAGATGGAAAACTGGAGAAAATAAATTATGTATTTAGTATATTAGTGTCCCAGTGAAATAGATATTTAAAACATAACCATTTAAAGGTAGAGGTTTCATTTCTCTTGAATCTTTCTTCCCAACCCTTTCCCAACCAGAAGAGCCATATGGGAGAAATGAGGAAATACCAGGGAAAGTAATTTCTTCAACAGATCGTAATGATGTGAGATGTCGGTGTATGTGGAACTGTTTATCTTGTGTATACATTATACATGTGTTTATGGATTACATAATATATGTATGTGTGTGTCCATTTGTGTGTATGTATATTACATGAAGACACATGAATGGCTTATTTTCACCTAGTATATCCATATGCAGAAACATATACAGAAAAAATATACAACATCGGGGACGGCCATATTTATGATGGAAATTTATTTTACAGTGATTTAGAATATTTTATTTGGAAGTTTTTAGCCTTTCAAAGTAAATTAATTTCATAGAGTATAAGTTTCTGACTCTGGACAGACTAGATAGCTACCCAGAATTTCTTATTGTCATACTCCATGAAAGTGGAACCAAGTACTAGCCGGCACTAGTTAAATTTGTGGTTTTCTTTATATTCTTGATGTTGTTAAACTTTGATGGGTCAGGCTTTCATTGTGTCAGGAGAACAATTTTTTGGTGGAGGTGGTTCACAGTAATATTAGTTCAGGTAATAATAGGCTAGATTTCTTGATAGCCATCTTCAGTAGAGGAACTTAAAGAATCCATTATGAATGATAGATAATTGTATGTACCTTTTATACAAGTAGAACTCATGCTAATTCCTGATTCATATCCACTAAAGTACAAGTCCAAAGAAGGCAGAAATGTTTGTTTTATCCATGGCAATATTCCCCAGCACTTAGAATTTGGTAGTGTTGGGCACATAGGAAGTATTCAGTAGATGTTAAGTGAATGTTTACATGAATTAATGAATCTATAGTTTTCAGATACTTTTTGCCTATTCGGAATGATTGATACCCATTGTGGATAAGGATCTATATTGAACACTTATTTGTGCTATTTTTACTTCTATCAACTTAATAACAAATTTGCCTCTTATTTTATCTCAAAATGAGTTTATTTGGAAATAGCCCAAAGAATTGCAATTTGGGATGTGTGGATGTGCATGCTATGGGTACACCATGGGCTAATCTGGAAAAGAAAGGAGGGGAGCTGCCTTTAAAGAGAAAAGGGGAATAGAGAGAGGCTGCTCTAAATGAAACTCAGTGGGGGAAAGTAAGAGTTCAGAGCGCCAATGGCTTCTCGTTGGCTGAGCTGTGGCGTTTCTCCTTGGCTGGGCTGTGGCATTTCTCGTTGGCTGGGCTGTTGCCAGGTGGGGAGAGAAGTCTTCCTTTAGTAGTAAAGTAGTTTTACTTCCTGTCCAAGATCCAAATGTCCATCTCTTTCTGTTTGGTGTAACTGATGATGTGTGACAGGCCCTGAGAGCTCCCCCTACAGGCCTTCCCGACAACTCCAATTTAGTTAAGGTTTCTTTTATTAATTCCCACACTTCTTGGTAATAACTTAAGATTTCATGTGCAAAATAATTAGTAGTTCGTTCCAATGGGGTCTGGTAGCCCAGGCATCATTTATTGTAACCTGCTATGTATCAAAAGTGATGATAAGCATAACAATTGACACTTTGAATAGGGTGAAGGAGAATTTAAAATGTTTACCTATTTTAAGAATTCTAGATCGTTAAGGACAGGCTCCTAGGGACCTGTTTGCACATAAGGCTCTTGAGTTTTCTAAGGATAAATGCTGAGGCAAAATCTGTGATTTTTTTGGGTGATAAGCATAACAGTGGGAGATGAAGTCTTCCGCTGTGAGTTGATGAATAGTCCTCTAACAAAGCAAGGAACTCCCCCTAAATTAAGAGAGAATTGAAATACATATTTCCTATTAGTAAAAAATGCATTTGTTCAAATTTCTTCATTCCCGTTGTTTTAAGTTCCTAAAAGAGCTGTGATCGTTTATAGATCAGGGTATCTGAATTTGTAGAGATGATAATAATTTAATGTTTCTTGTGCGCCCATGCACATTCTCAGTGCTTTGTAGGTATGAATTCATTTTCATCCTCTCCGTGCTTCCCCTCGGACTTGTGAGGAGTGCTATTGTTGTCTAATCCTTTTGTGAAAAGAGGAAACTGAGACGTGTTCTCACAGCTCAGAGCTGGGTTGACACCCCGTCACCTCCTCTATGGACTGTGCTCTTCAGCACAGAATTTCCTGACTCACAGTGACAGCTGAGCAGAGCCCTTCAGGAGGAGCTGAGACAGCGCTATGTGGTGGGAAGAGCATGGGATAAAAAAGCCAGAAGAGCTTTGTTCAGCTTCCAGCACCACAGTTTAATAGACACATGCTTTTGATAAGTTATTTTGTTCTTTGGTATCAGTTTCCTCATATCTAAATAGGGTTTCTGATAATTCATAACAACAGCATGAACTTTTTGTCACCATCGAATGTAAAAAGAGTTTTCTAGACCATTCAATACCATTATGCTTTTTTTTAAAATAAAAATAAATGCGGACATAGAATCTCAAAGAACTGTGATTGTCAAACTGCAAATGATTGTCTCTAAGACTGGATTAGGATTGAGGGTAATTTACAAACAAGCACACACTTAACCATAATACAACCATTGACATCATAAAATTAACACTGATCTATTACTACCGTCTAATCCTCAGAGCTCAGTCAAGTTTTGCCATTTGTTCCAATAATGTCCTTTATAGTGAGGACTTCTTTGAAATCTTGTAGTGCTTGCTTGCTTCCTTTCCTTGGACACTTACTTCTTTTTGCTTCATATTGTCATTATATGTGCATATCTCTTATCTTTCAACTTAACTATAAATTTCTTATTAGTAGGATTTTTATCTTCCATGTTTAGCATAATGATTTGTATATAATATTCATAATTATTACTAATTAATTAAAGAATGACCTGAGAATAGTTCTGTTTTTGCTCTTGGTGTGGTTTTATAATTGAGGGAGGTGAAAATTGTGAATATTACTCTATTTGAAATGCTGTGCTTTTTTGAAATAGTGTAAAAAGTGATGTAGCTTTCTTAAAAATAATTTCAGAAATATTGCTTTAGAGATTCAGAAGTGATAACTATGAGTAAAGTTAACCATTACTAGCCAAGAAATGATTCATCAGATTATGTGTGATGTTCAAATAATAGTTTAGATTCAGATAGTGACATTCTGTTTTGGGGGCAAACTGAACCTGTTTGTTTCCTTCTTCTTGATGTGATTTCAGAGATTCTTGCCTCAGGAGCTCTTGGAGTTGCTAGAGAAACTCTCTTTTTCCCAGATTACCTTGAACCTTTGAATGTCCAGTGGACTGACAAGATGCTTGAGCTTTCTCTTCTCAGTTGATACTAGATGATACATACTTCAGTGAACCTAAGATGAACCCAAGATGTGGAACCACTTGTAGTTTATTTTTTAGTGCACAATGCAGAACAAATTTTTCCATGTTTTTCAGTTGCTAATGGCCTGTGTGTTTACACATGACTGATAAAAATAAGGCAGCGTGCTGTATGAGTGCACATCTGTGGTGTACCTTGGCAGGAGTCCTTCCCACTTCCTACAGACTCGCCCCAGACTTTACAACTGTACCATGGCTCGATTAAAATAGGCCACAGTTTCATTTCAGCACGACGTGAACATGCCTTTACATACCCTATCCGTCCTCTCTCACCCAAATCACACAAGGGCATTCAAGAAGTTGCAGTTTAACTACATGGAATGAATATGTTTACTATTCCCAAGGGGCCTGGGATTCTAGCTACCAGTTTTCATTCACAGTGTATCAGGTAAGGCAGCCCAGCAACCCAGGCTAACTGGAGTAGAAGTTTTATATCTTCTCTATGCTACTGAATGGTGTGGAATGAATGAATGAAGGAATGAATGAGCTCTTTGAAACAGAAGCTCAGCACGGTGAAACATTCAGCTGTTTGTGACTCCAGCTGCTTTCCCTTGTACACTCCCAGCTTCCTGATTCACAGATATATGAAGAGTAAGCCATCTGATTCGTATTCACCGATTTTTCTTCATCTGTCACTGCTGCTTTCTCTCTAAGAAATTCTATGAATACCTTTGTACCCTCTTCTTCTGTTCCAGCCAGTGACCTCTTCTCACTCTGTACCCGTTTCTTTCCCACCTCTCCTTTTTCAGAGCATGTTCAGGTGTCCTTCATGCTAAAAAGAAAGAAAAATAAATGACTTACCTCCTTTCATTCATGACCTACTTCATTCAAAATATTTATAGAATGCTAACGAATGTCAAACGTTGTGCTAAGATTAGTGCTAGGTAGTGGTAGCCTCTGTGCATTGATATCCTACAGTTTACGTAGTAAGTGATGTCTCTCTCGCTTTTATGTACACACACACTCAGAGAGAGATATAATCAACAGGGAAAGCATCTCTGAGGAAGGGACATTTGGAGTGAAAGTAGTTACCCAAAAAGAAAATGAAAATGTTCTAAGGAGAGAGAATGGTGTGTGCCAAGGTTCGGAGGCATGAGAGAGGAGTTAGCCAATTGAGGGAGAAGAAAGTGCTTTGGGAGTCAAGTGAGCTCTGGAGAGAATGGGCAGGAGGAGAGGATGTGGAAGCAGGCAGTGGCTAGATTTCACTAGAGATTTTAGGATATTTTAAAACAGTTGTGGAGTTTTCCATTTTTCCCTTTAATTCTGTCCATTTCTGCTTCGTGTATTTTGAGCCTTTCTTATTAGGTCCATGCGCATTTAGAATTGTCTTTTCTGTTGAATGTTGTTTTTATCATTAAGAAATATTTGTCTTGACGCTGGTAATACTCTGTCTTGAAGTTTATTTTAACTGATACTTAAACAGCCATTCTACTTTCTGATACTTACTACTTAATGGCTTTTCTTATTCTATTCATGTAATTGCAGCCTACCTGCATCTTTATGTTAGAACTCATCTCTTGTAGGCAGTGTATATTTGGGTCTTGCTTTTTTATCCACTGTGATGATATCTTCCTTCTTGGAGCATTTAGATTGTTAACATTTAATGTAATTATTGTTATGGTTGGATTTAGGTCTATAAGTTTTGTTTGTCCCTCAGCTGTTTTGTTCCTCTGGTTTCCCCTTTCTGCCCTGTTTAAAATTAAATGCATTTTTTTTCTCTTGTTTCTCATTTTATTTCTGTTGTTTTTTAGCTATGCCTCTATGTGTTACATATTTTTACTTGTTGCTCTAGAAATTACAATATACATTTCTAAACTTTCACATTCTGCTTACATGGAGTTAATATTATAAAATGTAGAAACCTTGATGACGCCATATAGGGCGTTTTACTGTCTCTCCTGTATATTTAATGTTTTAGTTGTCATATGAGCTTCATCTATACACACTTAGAACTCCATGAGACATCAGTGTAATTTTTGTTTGAAATAGTAATATATTTAAGGAACTTAAATATAATCTTTTATCTTTATCCACATTGTCCCCGTTTCTGAAAGTCTTCCTTTGTTCCTTTTTCTATTATGGTAAGAACATTTAGCATGAGATCTAACCTCTTAACAGATTTTTAGGAGTACAATATAGTATTGTTATCTATAGACACAATCTTTTTTTTTTTTTTTTTTTTAAAGATTTTATTTTTTCCTTTTTCTCCCAAAGCCCCCCGGTACATAGTTGTGTATTCTTCGTTGTGGGTTCTTCTAGTTGTGGCATGTGGGACGCTGCCTCAGCGTGGTCTGATGAGCAGTGCCATGTCCGCGCCCAGGATTCGAACTAACGAAACACTGGGCCGCCTGCAGCGGAGCGCGCGAACTCAACCACTCGGCCACGGGGCCAGCTCCTATAGACACAATCTTGTATGGCAGACCTCTAGAATTTTTTCATCTTATAAAAATGAACTTCTATACATGTTGATTAGCAACTCCCTATTTCCCAGCCACCCAGCCCCTGGTAACTGCCATCCTATTATTTTTCTTTTATGATTTTGACTATTTTAGATAATTCATGTAAGTAGAGGCATGTAGTGTTTGTTCTATGCAGTCTTATTTAACTTAGCATAATATCCTCAAGGTTCGTCCGTGTTGTCACATATTGCAGGATTTGCTTCCTTCTTAAGGCTGAATAATTTGGCATTGTATGTATATACCATATTTTCTTTACCCCTTCCTCCATTAATGGACATTTAGGTCATTTTCATATCTTGGCCATTGTGATTAGTGCTGCAGTGAGCATGGGAATGCAACATCTCTTTTGAGAACCTAATGTCAATTCTTTTGGATAAATACCCAGAAGTGAGATTCTTGGATTATATGATAGTTCTATTTTTAATGTTTTGAGGAACTTCTGTACTGTTTTCCATAGTGGCTGCACCATGTTGCATTCCAACCAACAGTATACAAGGATTCCAATTTCTCCGCATCCTCGCCAAACTTTTTGTCTTTGTTTTTTTGATAATAGGTATTCTAACAGCTGTGGAGTAGTATTTCGTTGTGGTTTTGCATTTTTTGATGACTAGTGATGTTGTGCATCTTTTCATATACCTGTTGGCCATTTCTATATCTTCTTTGGAGAAATGTTTATTCAAGTCTTTAACCCATTTTTTAATTGGGTTATTAGTTTTTTTGCTCTTGAGTTGTCAGAGTTCCTTCCATATTTTTAAAATTAACCCCATATCAGATACATGGTTTGCAAATATTGTAGTCTTGCTTGTCTGCTTTTGCTTTTGTTGTCTGTGCTTTTGGTGTCATATCCTTGAAATCACTGCCAAGAAGAAGTTCATGAAGCTTTTCCCTGTGTTTTATTCTAGGAGTTTTATAGTTTCAGGTCTTGTATTTAAGTCTCTAGTTCATTTTGAATTGTCTTTTGTGTATGATGTAAGATAAGAGTCCAATTTCATTCTTTTGCATGTGCATATCCTGTTTTCCACCATTTGTTGAAGAGACTGTCTTTCCCTGTTGCGTGTTCTTGGCACCCTTGTTGAAGGCCAGTTGAATATGTGTGGGTTTATTTCTGGGCTTCCTATTCTGTTCCGTTTGTGTATATATCTGTCTTTATGCCAGTACCATACTGTTTTAATTACTGTACCTTTGTAAAATATTTTTAAATCAGGAAGTGTGATGCCTCCAGATTTGTTCTTCCTTTTCAAGATTGTTTTGGCTATTTAGGGTCTGTTGTTGTTCCATATGAATTTTAGGTTTGTCTTTTCTATTTTTGTAAAAAGAAAGCCAGAGATTTTGTACTGACTCTGTAGATTGCTTTGGGTACTGTCAACATCTCAACAATATTAAGTCTTGTAATCTATGGACACAGAATGTTCTTCTTTTTGTTTCTGTTATCATTAATTTCTTTAATCAATATTTTTTAGTTTTTGGTATACAAGTCTTTCACTTCCTTAACTAAGTTTACGCATATGTATTTTATTCTTTTTGATGTTATTGTAAATGGGATTGTTTTCCTAATTTCCTTTTCAGATAATTCATTATTAGCATATATAAACACAACTGATTTTTTTGCATGTTGATTTTGTGTCCTGCAACTTCACTGAATTGATTTATTAGTTCTAGCGTATTTTTGGCGGAATCTGTCAGGTTTTCTATATATAAGATCACACCATTTTAAAACAGACAATTTTACTTCCATTCTGATTTGGGTGACTTTTTTTCCTTCCTTCCTTCATTTCCTTTTCCTTTTCCTTTCTCTAATTGCTCTGGCTAGGACTTCCAGGGCTGTATTGAATAGAAGTGGTGAGAGTGGGCATCATTGCGTTGTTCCTGATCTTAGTGTAAAAGCTTTCAGGTTTTCACTGTTGAGTGTGATATTAGCTGTGGGCTGGTCGTATATGGCCTTTATTATGTTGAGGTAATTTCCCTCTGTTCCTAGTTTATTGGGTGTTTTTATATGAAAGGGTGTTGGGTTTTAAATGCTTTTTCTGCATCTATTATGGTGGTCACATGATGTTATCCTTTATTTTGTTAGTGTGACGTGTCACATTAATTGATTTTCGTATGTTGAAACATCCTTCATGCCAGGGATGAATCCTACCTGGTCATGGTGCATGATCGTTTTAATCGTTTTACTGTTTAATACTAGCAAATTGTTGAATTCAGTTTGCTAGTATTTTGTTGAGGATTTTTGCATCTAATGTTCATCAGGGATATTGGCCTGTAGTTTTCTTTTCTTGTGGTGTCTTTTGCTGGCTTTGGTATTGGGTAATACTGGCCTCATAAAATGTGTTTGGAAGTATTCCTTCTCTTCAGGTTTTTGGAACAATTTGAGAAGAATTGGCATTAATTCTGCTTTAAATGTTTGGTAGAATTTGCCAGTGAAGCCATCTGGTCCTGGGCTTTTATTTGTTGGAAGATTTTTGATTACTAATTCATTCTCCTTAGTTGTTATGGGTCTGTTCATACTTACTTTTTATTTTATTTTTTTGATTCAGTGTTAGTAGGTTGTATGTTCCTAGGAATTTATCCCTTTCTTCTAGATTTTCCACTTTGTTGTCTTATAATTTTTCCTAGTTGTCTTTTAGGGTCCTGTTTATTTTGGTGGCATCAGTTATAATGTCTCCTCTTCATTTCTGATTATATATTTGAGTCTTCTCTGTTTTTTACATTGCTATTCTAGCTAAAGGTTTGTCAGTTTTATTTATGTTTAAAAAAACCCAACTCTTAGTTTCATTGATTTTCTTTTTTTTTTTTTTGGTATTGTTTTTCTATTCTCTATTTCATTTATTTCTGCTCTAATATTTATCATTTCTTTCCTTCTGCTAACTTTGGGTTTAGTTTGTTCTTTTTCTGGTTCTTTGAGGCATAGAATTAGGTTATTTCTTCTTTTTGAATGTAAGTGTTTATTGCTATAAATTTCCCTCTTAGTTCTTCTTTTTCTGCATCCCATAAGTTTTGATCTGTTGTGTTTTCAGTTTCATTTTTTCAAGCTATTTTCTAATTTCCCTTTTGATTTCTTCTCTGACCCATTGGTTGTTCAGAAGTGTCTTAATTTCCACCTATTTCTGAGTTTTCCAGTTTTCCTTCTGCTATTGATTTCTAGTTTCATTCTGTTGTAATCAGAACAGATACTTGCTATGATTTCAGTCTTCATAAATTTGTTAGCACTTGTTTTGTCAGCTCTAACATGTAATCTATCCTGGAAAATGTTCTGTGTGTACTTGAGATGAATGGATATATTCTGTTGTTTTGGGGTTGAAAATTCTGTTTATGTCTGGTCCATTTGGTCCATGATGTTAATCATGTCCAGTATTTCTTTGTTTATTTTTTGTCTACTTGATCTATTCATTATTGAAAGTGGGATGTGGAAGTCTCATACTGTTATTTTATTGCTGTCTATTTCTCCCTTCAGATCTGTCAGTGTTTGCTTTATATATTTAGGTGCTCTGGTGTTGGGTTTATATATATTTATAATGTTATATCTTCCTAATTGACCCTTTTATCATTGTATAATGACCTTTTTTGTCTCTTATGATAGTCTTTGACTTATAGTCTGTTTTATCTGATATAACTATAACCACCTCTGCTCTCTTTTGGTTCCTATTTGCATGAAATGTCTTTTTACATCCGTTTACTTCCAGCCCACGTGTGTCCTTAGATCTAAAGGTGAGTGTCTTGTACACAGCATATAGTTGGATATTGTTTTTTAAGCCATTTATCCACTCTACGCCTTTTGATTGATGAGTTTAATCCACTTACATTTAAACTGATTATAGGTGAGGAAGTATTTATTATCATTTTGTTAACTCTTTTCTGTTTGTCTTGTAGTTCTTTTGTCTGTATTTTTCCCTCTTTCTGTCTTCCTTGGTGTTTCATTGTTTGTTTTTTGTTTTGTATTCATATGTTATAATTCCTTTCTCTTTTTCTTTTGTCTAACTATTTTAGGTATTTCTTTGTGTTTACATAAAATATCTTATAGTTATTACAGTCTATTTTATGCTAATAACAATTTCAGTTGCACACAAAAACTCTACACTTTTACTTCCCTGCCTCCCAGGATATATGCTATTGATACCACAATTTACAGATATTTCTATTGTATATCCATTGATTATTATTTTTAGTTGTAGTTATTTTTAATACTTTCATAGTTTAACTTTTATACTAAAATTAAAAGTGATTTTAGGCTGGCCCCATGGCCTATTGGTTAAGTTCAGCGTGCCCCGCTTCAGCGGCCCGGGTTCAGTTCCCCGGTGCAGACCTACACCACTTGTTAGCGGCCATGCTGTGGTGCTGACACACATACAAAACAGAGGAAAATTGGCACAGATGTTAGCTCAGGGCAAATCTCCCTCCACCAAAAAGAAAAAATAAAATAAATAAAAATAAGTCATTTTCCCACCACCAATAGAGTAATACAGTATTCTGTATTGTGTATATATTTACCTTTATCAATGAATTTTATACATTCTTATGTACTATGTTGTTGTGTAGTGTCTTTTCATTTGAAGTTGAAGAACTCCCTGTAGCATTTTTTGTAAGATATTTCTAGTGGTGGTAAACTCCCTTAGCTTTTGTTTGTCTAGGAAAGTTTTATCTCTCCTTTACTTTGGAGGACAGTTTTGTTGAGTATAGCATTCTTGACTGGCAAGCTTTTTCTTTTGGCACTTTGAATGTATCATCTCACGCCCTCCTGGCCTACAAGGTACCTGCTCAGAAATCTGCTGATTGATTGCCTCATGGAGATTCCCTTGTTCATGACAAGAGACTTTTCTTTCACTGCTTTCCAAATTCTGTCTGTCTTTGACTTTTGACACTTTGAGTATAATGTGTCTTAGGGTAAGCTTCTTTGTATGGATCTTGTGTGAGATCCTTTCAGCTTCATGAATCTGGAAATCCATATCCTTTCTAAGATTTGGAAAGTTTTCAGCCATTGTTTCTTTAAAAAAGCTTTTTCCCCTTTCTCACTGTCTTCTAACTACTGGGACTCCCATAATGTCTACATTGGTCTGCTTATGGGGTCTAATAAGTCACTTAAGTTATCTTTACTCATTTTCATTCTTTTTTTCCTTTTGCCCCTTCTAATGGATTATTTCCAATGACCTGTTTTCAAGTTTGCTGATCCTTTCTTCTGCTTGATCTAGTCTGATATTGAATTCCTTTTTGGAATTTTTTGGTTCAGTTATGGTATTCTTCAGCTCCATGATTTGTGTTTTGTCCTTTTTAATATTTTTTGTCCTATTGCTGAAATTCTTGCTTCGTTCATGCATTACTCTCCTGACCTCATGAGCATCTTTAAGACAGTTATTTTGAATCCTCTATCAGGTAAATCACATATCTCCATTTCATTAGGGTTGGTTTCTGGAGAATTATCTTCTTCTTTTATTTGGTACTTATTTCCTTGTTTGTTCATTTTCCTCGACTCTGATTTGGTGTTTGTTCATTAGACAAAACAGCTTGGCGTTGTACAGAAGACCCTTACAGTCACCTGTTCAAAGATTCTGAGTGCCTCTCAAACCCTCATGCTAGTGCAAAATGCTTTCTTGTTCACAGAGGTCCCTAGATATCTAGAGTCCACCAGGTCCCATCAGCCCTCCAAGACAGGCAAGAAAGCTGGTCCCTTGAGAAGCTGCCAGAGAAGTTGAGATGCTATATGTGTGACCAACTCTTTCACTCCCCAGAGGGCAGCTGGGAGCTAGAGTTTATTGCCTGCCCACTCTGTTCTGGACCAGGGAAAGGAGCTGTGGTGAGTGCATGCACACTCACTCACCACTGCTTTGTTCCCTGAACCCCCCAGGGCACTAGTGAATGCGAGGTCCTGTCAGCTGTCAGAGACAGGGAGGTTAGAAGCCAGTCTCTTTGGTAATATCTGTGCAGTCCACCTTCGCTTCTCAGAGAGAAGCTGGGAGCTGGACTTTTCTGCCCTCTCCGTGTGCACTGAACCAGGAGGAGAACCCACAACAAGTGCTTGTACTCTCTTTCAAACTGTTGCTCTGTTCTCTGTAGCCCCCATGGGATCAGTGAATGTTGGGCTCTATCAGCTCTTGGAAACAGGTGAGTGAGAAGCCAGACCCTTGGGCAGTAGCTAGAAAAACTGGAGTGCTAGGTGTAGTCTAAAATCTTCACTCCTCAGGAGAAGCTGGGTTCTTGGGGGTTCTCTTCCAGTTGCATGGCCCTGTGCCAGTGGTGGAGATTATGACGAGAAGGCGTCCCAGCTGGTCCCACCAGTTTCACTGTGGCTTGTTTCATACTCACCCAGGGTGAAGGGGCCTCCCATCAATCTCTGGATTCCTCACAAAGTGAACTGATAAACGTGTTGTTTTGAGTCTATGTGTCCATGGGGGAAGGAGAGTCCAGAACCTCCTATTCCACCATCTTGCTGACATGCCTCCCTCTTCCTTTGTTCTTGAAGATCAGTTTTCCCTCCAGTATCATTTTCCTTCACCCTGAGGAAGTGTGTTTTATATTCTTTGGGTGCAGATCTTTTCATGGTGAATGCCTTTATTTCACCTTCATTTGTAAATGATATTTTCATTGGATATAGAAATCTGAGTTGACAGTGTCTTTCTTTGTGCATATTAAATGTATTCCATTTACCCCTGGCCTCCACTGTTTCTCATGGTAACATTATAATATGTCTTGGCATTGTTTTTTTCACTGACTCTTCCTGTGTCGTCTTTATTCTGCTATTCAACCCATCCAGTAAAAAAGCTTTGTTTCCAATATTGTAATTTTCCACCCTAGAATTTTCATTTGGTTGTTTTTAATAGTTCTATTTTTTTGTGATTATTTTTGAGATTCTTTATCTTTTCATTCATTTTTTTTTTTTTTTTTTTAAAGATTTTATTTTTTCCTTTTTCTCCCCAAAGCCCCCCGGTACATAGTTGTATATTCTTTGTTGTGGGTCCTTCTAGTTGTGGCATGTGGGACGCTGCCTCAGCGTGGTTTGATGAGCAATGTCATGTCCGCGCCCAGGATTCGAACCAACGAAACACTGGGCCGCCTGCAGCGGAGCGCGCGAACTTAACCGCTCGGCCACGGGGCCAGCCCCTCTTTTCATTCATTTTTAATGTATTTTCTTTTTCATCATGGAGCATAGCTATAACAGCTGTTTTAAAGCCCTTGTCTGATAATTTGAACATATGCGTCATCTTGGTGTTGGCATCTGCTGATTTTGTTTTCCTTTGAGAGGTGGATTTTTTTGTCTGTAGGATAATTTTGTATTGTATGTGGGACAACATAGTGTACTGTTAAATGTATAATTGTACTCAGCCATTTCTTTTCTGAACAAAACAGCATTTAAGTGAATTTAGTACTCTCTCTAGTGTACTGTGAGATATACAATCTGGTTTTTTGTTGAAAAAAGAAATGTATTCATTTTCGGAAACATGTATTCCCCAGTATTGTGTTTTCCAAACTGGATTCAGTGAAACACTATTGTTTTTGTTGGCTATAGTGAAAAATGTGTTGCATAGTCAAATAAGTTGGGGAACTGTTAAGTTAAAATTAAAGGTAAAACTACTCAGAGTGATAATATATGCCTAATTAAATGGTAATCTGCAGGGGGCCACTTTTTAAACTGAATCTTTCCTTCAATTAAGTTATTAATGTAGTGAGAGCAATAACATTTTATAGTTTGGAAAATGTTACTACAGTGCAGTGGAAATAAACCCAGACTTTCAGAAATATATCTATTATATAATAATGCCAAGGAAAATATCTATTATATAGATCTAATTTAATATCATTATTGTTTTACCTGTTACACAGTAATTGAATATATAGCCCTTTTGTGTTTTTTTTTTTGCACTTAAAGTTCTTACCATAAGAATTGTTACATGAAAATACTTTCTTACTATTTTTGAATACTTATAATAATTGGATGTGAACCATCGTTGTTAGAAGTCAGTATAATTATTTTAACATCCTCAAATGTAGGGTTTTCTAGAATAGACAGTTTTAAACTATCCTGTGCTATGGAGAAGAAAAAATCAATCTGAGGAGAATGGAGATTACACAGGGTAATAGGTAGAATTTTAAATATTGCTATTTAAAAGCTGATATTTTAAGTAGGGACAGCAGGAGATAAGGAAGAGAAGCCACGTGAATATCTTGGGGATAACATCCTGCCTGAGATATGAGCAAGCCTGACATACTCAGGGAACAGCAGAAGGGCCAAATGAAATGGTGTGACGTAGGGGAATATAGTCGTCCCTCAGTGTCCGAGGGGATTGGTTCCAGGACACCCTGTGGCTACCAAAATCTGCAGATGCTCGACTCCCTTACTTGACCTTCTGTTTCTGCAGGTTCCACATCCACGGATTCAACCGACTGTGGATCTTAACCATTGTACACGATCTGTGGTTGGTTGAATCCATGGACGCCAAACCCAAAGATACGGAGTGCTGACTGTACGGTCAGATAATCAGAGATGGATTGAGGGAGAAAAATGAGGAGGTAATACAGGGTTTTGGTCAGAGGATTCATGTTTTGGAAGGAACACTTTGACTCCTGAAGGATAGATTATGGGAGGCAAGGTGGAATGGCAGAGACCGTTAGGAGGTGAGAGATGATAATGGCTTGGACTATAGTAGAAGCAGTGGAGCTGGTGAGAAGTGGTCAGATTCTGGAAATATTTTGAAGACTAGGTCAATAGAATTTGCTGATGATTTTGATACAGACCATGAGAAAGAGGAATCAAAGCCGATCCCCAGGATTTTGGCCAGAGTAATAGGAACAGTAGTTGCTATTAACTGGTGTGTAGAAGTGCTTTAGTTAAGGAGGGGGAAATAAAAATTCTGTTTTGGTCTTGTTAGCTTTGAGTGGTCTATTCATTCATACAAATGGATGTTTGGATATAGGAGTCCAGTGGTCTCAGGGCAGAAAGTGGGGCATGAAGCTCTGAGTGTTGGATGCCTAGTCTGGGTCCAATCAGGAGACAGGAATCATGAACAGGGAAGTTTGTTATAATGAATGATTAACCTGTGATAGGAGAGTACAAGGATGTAAAGATAACTCTTTCTAAAGATAATAGGGCTGAGGGAGAGTACCCAAGGAAGGATCATCTCGGAAGGGGAGCTGTCTCCCTAAGGCTGGGGTGTAGATCTCCCTGGAGAAGGTGTGGCTGCAGCCCACTGTTTTGCCTGGGGCATAGCTGGTCCCCAGTCTCTGGGTGAGCAGGGAACAAACTTCTGGGCGGCAGGTGGGCCATAGCTGGTGGGTGGGCATGCAGGAGTCAGGATGCTGCATGGGGCATGAAGCTCAGAGCGTATGGTGTCCATGCTGAGAGAGCCCGAGAACCAAACCTCAGGGCACAGGTGAGCCACGGCTGGTGCAGGTGCATGGTGTCCACGTCAGGAGTGAAGAAGTCACGACTAAGGTTGCCAAGAGGCTCCACACTCTGGATGTGCTGCTGTGTTTTGAGCAGAGGAGCCCCAGATGTCCTCACACACCCACACTGCTGCTGAACTGTGCAGCAGGAGGGAGAAAGGGCAGACACCTGCACAGCAGAATCAGGAAGAGGAGCCCCCTTCCTCTCGCAGCGTCCCTCCAGCGCCTCCTAAGGGTAAAGTTTAACATCGTGTTCTCTGTGAAGGAGGAAATTCTAAGAGCCCCACCCATTGTCTCAGAGTGGGCTCACTGGGGTAAACTGAGGGCTGAGAAGCAATAATACCTGGCACGCGTGGTGCGGAAGGTTGATAGTTGAGGAGGTTTGCTCTTATTTGGTGTGTAATTCACATGTGACTTGTCACTCCACAGGGTGTGAGTCTTGCTCATGTGAAACTGTCTCCAGGAGGAAATGTGCGTTTTGTTCTTGGCTTGGGTTCTCCTTGGAAATCCTTCAGACTTTATTGTGTTGGTATAACTGTAATTAGTAGTTTCAGGTCTGAAACAGTGTTTGAAATAGAATCTTAATTTTGCCTTAATAGTTTAATAATGGTATTTGAGGGGACATTTAAATTTTATCCATAAAAAATAAACTAATGTGTAAGCTCAATTTTTTTGTTATTAAGTATACAAAGCATCACCTTATTTAGCATTCCAGTACTTATCCGCAGAGGACAAGAAACATGGCTAACCTGAATCCTTTCCCACAAATACACGCTTTCTTGTTGCCAGATGGGTAAATGTCATTGGGCTGTTTTAAGTGGTTCTATTTGATCTCTGTGAAGCAGATGGAAGTACTTGTTATACAAACCTTATTTAGAATGTAATCTTTTTTCTCCCCTGATTGCATGTGTTTGGCAGTGAGCTTTCTCTTCTAGATGTGAATGAATTTGGGGCAGTCTCCAAATCTAAACACACCCTAATTTCAGAAACCACAATCCTGAGGGCCCAGTTCCTGTTTACTGACGAATTAAAACCTAGGGAGACCGCAGAGTTACTAAATACAGTATACCCTACTGAGTTTGTGAAAACAAAAATCTTGATAGTTTATTGAGGGTTATTGACTATCGAGTTCAGAGAGTAAAGTCTCTTCGTAAGCAGCATATAATATTTACACTTGGTTAAATCTATCTGTTGCCTCCAGTTTTTAGTGCCTTCTCCTTATTTGGCACAGTGAGTTGGTGGGTGGGTGGGAAGTGATGGACTATGGGATGGGAGATGGAGGAGTATTTGAGGTAGATTCCTTATTCTTTCTTTAACGTATTGAATGATTAACAGCAAGTCAAAAATGTATCTGCAGAAATTTCCATGTATTACTATCAGTTGAATTGGGTTTTTTAGATAATGGTTCAAATTTTCCTTTATCTCTTATTCAGAAGCAAAAAAAAAAAATCATAAATATTAAAACCAAATCCTGAAATGAATCCTGTTAGAAGTTCAGTTGAATAAAAAATATAAAAAAGATAGGACAGGAAAAAAATTCCACACCCCTTTGTAATTAAACAGCTCTAATCCAATTAGAAGGACGGGAAAAAGCAGGTAGGGTAGAAAGAATTAGAGGTTTAAATTTACACTTCTCAGGATTGGATTTCACAGGCATGCTTTATAGTTTTAGTAATCTTTACTTAGGGTGGTAGTTGACATACCACAAACTTTAATCTCAAAGAAGGCTAGAGCACATGTCACATGATATAGCATCCTCAAGAGTGTGTACTGTATTACATTAATGAGAATGAATTGGATTAACCATCTGCGTTCCCCTAACTTCCTAGAGGTATTTAATTGATTCATGTTTTAAGCAACATTTAATCATTAGTTTCTTCAAAAAAATGTGAGAGGAGTATTGGCTTTCTCCACGTAGCTGTTTTAAAAGCGTACTCTCATATTTCATTGTTTTATGGGGTTGGTTCATGGACTCCCGGCAAGTATGCTCATTTTCAACTATAAACGTGCTGAAGGTGACTTCAGAATTAAAAAAGGAAAGCTTTAGATCTTGAATCACTTACAGGTTGACTGGAGACTTAATAAAAACCAGAAATTCTATTTCTTTCCTGTTCATCTAGGATGTTATGTTGCCTGCCAAAACATAAAATTATTGACCGCTATGCTGCTTTTAGGGACACCAACTATCTCCAGTGAATTCTTTGGAACGTAAAAGTTAAAATAATTAACGTTGCCGCACTGGAAATAAATCACATGGGATTGTTCTCATCCATTTTCCACCTTCTTTTAATATGAGATTTTAATTTGATATCCAGACTTTAATGGTGATATCTAAAAGGTTGACTTACTGGAGACATTAACGTTTTTGTGTTCGCTATCGGCTTGCTGAGTTTATGGTTCTTTACTGTTTGCTGGGAGGGTCTCGAGTCCTTCTCTTTCACAAATAGTTTTTAGTTTTATGTGGTCTGACTGTGCAGAACTGTGGTCTCTGCTTCACCTTCTTGCAGCAAGCTCCCAGCTGTTTGCCCGCCAGCCACCTGGCCCCTCTGTTTCTGAAACCTGGTCCCACCACCAGAACAGCATGACTAAAGCTGTTCTTTCAGATGGGAAATTTCTGCTGACCATCTCCTAGTAAACGTCACTGAACCTTCAGTTCTCATTCATTCCCTCCCCAGGAATTCTTCCCCATCACAAATCCTCCTGTTACAGACTCCTACAGCAACACTCACTTCACCTTTAGAGCATGGAGCCTAGGTATCCCACACATATTCACTTGATTATCTTGTCTTCTCCAATATCATGAAAGTTCTACATCTGTTTTTTTTTTTCAGTATTGTATCGCCTTGCTAATACAAAAAAAAATGTTTACCAAATGAATGCAAGAAATTTTTTTACAATAGTTAGAACATTAGCCTTCACGAATTCTCTTAAATAGAATATCTTTAAAAATATCGAGGTTTTGATTATTATTGTAATGATGGCATATATTTCAAGGAAGAACGAGTAACCGTGATCAGATTTTCCACAAAGTTCATTTGAGGATCAGTTTTTACTATGCGCGTGAAATAGACTCTTGCTTTCTCATCATTGGGAGAGAACCGAGTCTCTGATGGTGTATTACAGAATCTGCTGCCCCAGGTAAAGTGCATGTGTGGAGCAGCTCGGACTGACGCCTCACACAGGGGTCTCCAGCGCTTACCTCTTTGCACATCAAGATTACTCTCTTCCTTCTGTGTCAGTGAAGGAGACAAGGAGAGGTTATATTCAGAAGTACATGACACTTCTTCCGGCGCCTGACCTCCTTTTCCCCACCCACCCACTCATCTTGTTTTAAATTAGTAGACCCACTACAGAAATTAATCCCTTGCATTGCAACATTTGCTGTTTAAGTTACCAGTGTTACCACTTACCCTTTCCTTTTTGAGTCTGTTTACTAAGTGATCTGCCTACAGAAGGATGAGTCATCCTGGATGGGTGCCCATCAGATCACGCCATTAATTCTCAATCCTGTCCATCCAGGGCTTCCCTATTTTGGCAAATCTTTATAACATTTTCTTTACCATCCTGGAAAGAAATTGATGAATAATACAATCTATCTACATATATAATTTACATCATCTTATGTCTGCACTATAATACAAAATAAAAATAACAAGGTATACTATGACCTGTTTAATTATGTGAATGCTTGGAAATGATTGAACCAGAAGACATAGTTAAGTAGACAGATATTCGTCCTTTTATTTATAATCACTTTCAATACAGCAGCTAAAAATGGCTTTATCACCACTAATAGGATTTTCCAAAATGGCAAACACTTGGTAAAGTTGAACTGTGATTTTTCTTAGATATGCCTGGTGGCCCCATTTCTGGAAAATTCCATGTCTATTAATTTGTATATTAAAGTATAGTATTGAATATTTAATTAAATTTTAAAAATAATGTATATAAAAGTAATAGTGTATATTAATACCTTGAAAAATGCTTTATGCTTACATATTTTCTTTTCCAACTTATGTTTTTGTATGTAGGATGCTTCTAGGAAATACGCTGGGTGCATGTTACCCCTTCTGCAGGGAGACTGTAATTTTGTTGGGCAGCTAAAATATGCATACAATTTTAATTATCATGTAAGAATTCAAGTGCTAATATTCAGTGAAATAATAGTTTGACACAAAATATAAGGCACTTTAAGTCCCATCTCCTGAAAAGGGGGGTAAATCATGAAGGCTGTGGTGTTTTGACGAGGGGAGGTGTGGCATCCATCCGTAGCTAGGAGCACAAGTATTGCTTGAATGTGTGAAAATTAGTAAAAAGAAATCTCATTTAAAATGGAATTGGAGGCCGGAAGGGGGAGCCCTCATGCAGTGCCCCTCATGGTTAATTACAGACGCCAACAGGAAGAATTGTAGATTGCAGATCTCAACAGGAACAGTAAGTCCATACTGCTTTACTACTCCAGCAGGGGAGGGAGATTTCCTTCCTTGCCCAGCAACTCAACCAATAAGAAACCATCGTCACCCTCAACTCTCTCTCTCCTCCCATGGGCTTTCCTCCAAAACAACCCCTCCCAACTTCCTCCTTTTTCCCTGTAAAGTAACATTCCTCTCCTTTGCTTGTTGGACTTTACTATGGCGTTTGCTCTAGCTTGCTTGTCCCAAACTGCAGTTCCTGTGCCATTCCTGAATAAACCCA
The DNA here is from genome assembly GCF_037783145.1 of Equus przewalskii. NCBI lineage: Eukaryota > Metazoa > Chordata > Mammalia > Perissodactyla > Equidae > Equus > Equus przewalskii. Next base: position 4,311,158 of record NC_091861.1, on the reverse strand, counting down.
TTTGCTGCTAAAATAACTGGCTATTTTATTTTAAGGTTAACAAATGGAAAGACTGGAGGGAGGATTGTTGTATTAGGCCTGTGCCAGATTTCACACTTCCCTGAGAAATTCTGGTCCAACTACTGACCTGTTATAAATCAAAGACCTTCTTCAGCCTGTACTGATCTGAAACTAAGAGATATCCGGGGTTTCTACTACTTGCAAAGAGAGGAAGGGAGAAGAAAAAAAACATTTGCTATTGTTGCTGTCCTCAAATTTTTTATAAAAGTAGTTGGAGAATAAATCCTTAATAAATAAAAAATGTTTTCAGAATGACTTTTGTGCTGGCTCTGCAGTAGCTTTGGTCCCTGCTGCTGTTTTCTCCTGTGTCTTAGTTCTGAATGTGAAGCTTGTGTGATGATGGAAGCACCTGCTTGCTTCTCTTTTCGTTGCAGCTCCTTCTGGTCCCTCAGGAGGTCTCCCTCAGAAGAACATGACCTGCACATCCTTGTGTGTGGTGTCGAATTGTTCATAGGCACCCAGCCTGTCTCTGCCACCCATTGTTTTTATATAAATTCTATTCTTTGATCTGCCTCGTGTTTCTCTCTTTGAGAACGTTAACAAACCTTTTAGCTGGGTAGAGTACGGAAAGTACTTCTTGCACATTCGCTCTCTAATAACTGTTCAGCTCTCCTGGAAGGACAGTCTCTTCTGACACTCATATACCTAGCATTTCCCAGTAATTTTCTGTGATGGCAGGCAAGCGCTAGAGAAATGGAGCAGCTGGCTAGCAACCACGATAGATTTTTCCAACCTGATGCCGTAAATGTTCACTATACTCTCTTTAGATCTCTTTATTCTGCTGATGTTACAGGAACATACTTATGACCAGGAATATTATGATTTATATGGAAGACTGTCAGGTTTGGCCTGCCTGTGGTCATATAAAGTAGAGATTTTTCAGTGGTAGAAAATGTTGATTATTGTTGTAAGTACCTGCTAAGAGCCTTGGTTATTACTAAAGCCGGGTTGTGACTTGAAATCATGCTGAACAGTAATAACATTTGATGATTTTGACATATTAGCTTGAGAGGGTCATCAGCCTGCCTTCCTTGTTGTCCATGATCGCAACAACTAAAATTTAACTGGGCAAAATATTTGTTAAAGGGACAAGTAGTAAACTCCCTGAATAAGGATGTGAAACTCCTATCGTGTTTTCCTTCACTGAACTTATTTAGGAAGTTGAATGATTCCAGATAGCATCTCATGTGTTTTTGGCTCTGAATTTATTTACTCACATATTCGCCAATATGTATATGGTTAGGTGTTCAAGGTTTTTGGGTCCCTGAAGAGCCGTTCAAACCTTAGACATAAACTTTAGATTACTGTGCTTATACAGCCACCATTTTGCAAATTCCCTTCAGTCCTTGATATTTCAAGACATTCCAGTTGTTTCTTGCACCTGGGGAAGAAAGATCTGTGGGGCTGTGGTGTGTGAGTCTGTGGACTATAAAAAGTATATCTCTCGAAAAGCTCGTTTTCAAGATTAGAGGAAGTATGAGTCAACAAATGTATATAGACCGCCCATAAGCTCTTGAATGTGTCACGTGCAAAAGTATATTTTAAGTAGCCCTTTAATAATGCAGAAGTGTTTCCCCTCAAAATTGCGGAGAAGTCTCCAACACAGCTATTTCATCTCTAATGTACTTAACATACAGGTTTTTTCTTATGGAAGTGAAGTGAGAAAAACTAACCATCAGATAGATAGTTGTCAGATCATGATGCGTGTCAGATATGTAACCGAATAACCACAGGCTAATGTGATAAGTGCTAGGAGACAGTTCTGTGGCAAGAGCAGGGCAGTTGCAAAAGAGGCAACAATTATTTGATCTTGGGGACCTGGGGTAATCTTCATAGTGAGGCAGTGTTTGGGGTTGTTCTTAAATGTTAGGCGGTAATATGCTTGAGAGAAGAGATGAGAGAAGAGATGAGAGGATGCTCCCAGCAGACGCAGTGGTGTGGTCAGAGGCACAGAGGTGGCGACTCGTATGTGTTTGGAGGGAGGAATTCTGTGTTGCTGGGAAGCAGTACATCAGGGAGTTGGGTTGGGGTTGGGGCAGGGCTGAAACTGATAGGGATGGATGTGGTCAGATGGCTCCGGGCTGGTGGTAAGATTGCAGAGGGAGAGATGTTTCTGAGATTTTTTTCAGGGCTGAACCAAGTAGGAAGTGTTGCCTAACTGAATGTGGGAGGGGAGAGACTGGAAGTAAGCTTCTTTCGTGGGTGTTTGGAGCAGATAGCTATAAGCCAAGATAGGATATTCAAAGGATGAACAGATCTGGGGACATAAGAGAACAGATGATCAATGGGCCACGTTGAGTTTTTCTTTTAAGTTTTTATTTGGAAATAGAGATTAGCAAGACCTAGCAAAAATAGTACACTGACGTCCTGTGTAGGCTTCACCCAGTTTTCCCCAATGGTAACATCTTACAAAACTATAGTATAATGTTAAGACCTGGAGATTGACATTGGAACGATCTGTAGGCCTTTTTTAGATTTCACTGGTTTCACATCCACTTCTTTGTGTGCACACACTTGTGTTTGTGTGTATAGCTCTATGTAATTTTATCATGTGTTGATTTGTGTAACTAACCATCACCGCAATCAAGATACAGAATTATTCCACCTCTACACAGATCCCCCACGCTATCTCCTTATAATTACACCATCCCCCTCCCTTCTCTCCGTTCTCTGTTTTCCGTCTCTGCAATTTTGTCATTTTGAGAGTGTTGTATAAATGGAATCATATGGTATATAACCTTTTGAAATTGGCTTTTTCCACTCAGGATAATTCCCTTGAGATCCATCCAGGGGTTGAGTGTATCAAAAGCTCATTTGTTTCCATTGCTGAGTAGTATTCCATGGTATGAGTGTACCAAAATTCGTTTCATACGTTGAAAGACATTTGGATTGCTTTGAGGTTTTGGCTATTACAAATAAAACTGCTATGAACATTCATGTATGCAGGGTTTTGTATGTGAACGTAAGTTTTCTTTTCTTTGGAATAAATGCCTAAGAGTGCAGTTGCTGTGTTGTATGTTAAGTGTATGTTTAGTTTTTAAGAAACTGCCAAACTGTTTTCCAGAAATGCTATACTATTTGACATTCTCAGCAGCAATATATGAGAGATCCAGTTTTGCTGCATCCTTGGTATTGTCACTATTTAAAAATTCCAGCTGTTCTAATAGATGTGTAGTGATATCTCATTGTAATTTTAATTTGGATTTTCCTAATCGCAAAGGGTGTCGAACATCTTCAGTGTGCTTATTTGTCTTACGTGTATTCTCTTTGGTGAAATGTCTATTTATGTGTTTTGTCCACTTTCCAGTTAGATTGTGGCACTCACTATCGCTACTTTGAGCCACCTCATTCTGCCTTGTTGGTGCCAGGTGAGGTGGAAGCTCAAGTGCTGGCTGGGCCCGCCAGACACTGGGGTGGGAGGACGTTGGGAGAAGCAAAGTACTGGGTAGCATTGCCTCTCACCAACCAGCTTCACCTTGTTGCTGCCGGGTCGGGGTGGGAGTTCAGTTCTCCACTTGGCCACAATGACATCATGAGAAAGAAGTCAGTTTTTCCTTTGGCATTTGGCTCGTGTAGAGCCAGTATTAAGAGAAAGGTTTTCTGTTCTGCCAGACCATCCTTTTCCCAGTCCTTTGGCTGGGGGGCAAACAGGCTTTTTTTTTGACCTGTGTCTGCTGGTGGTTTCAGACTTCTCCAGCATCCCATCTGGGATAAATGGGAAAGAAAAAGAAACCCCAGGGAGCCCACACCATTCCTCAAGTTGTGACGTCCCTGGATGATCGGCCTTCCTTCCATTTTTCATAGCCTTCCTATGTTTGTGTGTGGTATTAGGTCCAGGATTTTTAGTTGCAAGAAGGACTGGCAAGCAATGGGAATGACTTCATCTTGCCTTCCATATTGGTTTTAAGGACCTGGGGCCCCTCAGTAGGTAGTCTGGGCTCTGTAGAGCTTTTTGAAGAAGGGCCATTGACATCTGGAGATGATGGATGAAGTCTTGGGAGCCACGCTTAACTTTGTTTGAACCTTGGCTCCTCTACTTACTGATTGAGACTTTAAGACTCATCTTCTTCACAAAAATGGGGAGGATGCTGTTGATGATAGTAATGCCTATCTGTTAGGGTTCCGTGAGGATTATATGAGATTATACATGTAAAACACTTTGCAGGGCGCCTGACAGATATAAAGTGCTCGATGAATGTCACCTCTTGTTTTGTCTGTGGATGGAACTTCTGGCTCTGAGAAGATCATTGTTGAGCTTGGTGAGAGTGATTTAAATAACAATAGCCAGACTGCGGGGATTCAAACAGCTCACAGAAGATGAAAGAAGAAGTCAGTATGCCTTCATGAAACTGTGTTAGAAAAATAGAGGAAGAGAGGGTTGTGGAGGGATTCAGGGATGTGACTGGTCTGGGGAGAAATAAGTTGGAGGTTTAGATAGGAGATAAGAAATGGTCTTTTAAAAAGTAAACTTGAGCATGGACCTGAACTGCGGGGAAAGGGTTTCAAAGAAGGAGAAATGAACAGGTAAATTATAGAAAGAGTAAGGTTGCTGCTGATGCTGGATTAACAGCACAGTTATAAAGGAAAGAAACTTTATTTCCTTGGAGACAAGGCACGCTCTTCCTTCAACCACCACCCAGCATAGAACCTGATTCCTGGCTGTTATTGATGTCACCAAATACATTGACCTCTGTTGCTCCAAAATCAGACATCCACTGGAACTTTAACCCACTATATCAACTCCTGGTAGTTATCGTTTCTATTGTAGGAAGGAGAGAAACAGGTGAAAAGGTGAGACTGAATGAAGAGACAGGACATTAGGAAGAAATAAGGGAGTTTACAGGAATTTCTATATAATAAACTCCAATTGTTCATTCATTCATTCATTATTGTTTCATCAGATAGTTATTAAATGTTTGCTTTATTTCAGGCCTGTGCTCTGGTTACAATGATGAACAAAAATAGACTTTATCCTTGTGCTTATGGAGCTTTCTTTCTGATGTGGGAGTCAGGCCTTAAATAAATCTTCATTTACAGTTGTGGTATGTGCTACAAAGGAAAGTGCATTTCTACACTGAGGATATGTTAGGAGGAGGCTCAGTCTCGATAAGGAGGTTAGGGAAGGCTTCTCCAAGGTAGAGATGGAAGCAGAAGCAAGGAGGTGGTGGGTACTGTGGAAGATGAGAAGTGTAGGGAATGTGTTAGGCTCAGGGTATGACGTTTATCAAGGAGGAATGTGATCCATTTGAGGAACTGAAGGAAAGCTATTGAGAACAGGACGTATTCTGCAAGTGGGAGCATGGCATGAGACAGGATACAGAGGAACGTGATCCATGTGGGCTCTGTAGGCACCTTGTTGTCTGTGGTATTATTCTAAGAGGAATGTTTAGCCATTAAAGAGTTTTAAGAAGAATATGCATGTTCTGATTTACATCTTTTAAAAAAAACCATTGGGTGCTGTGTAGGACATATGTTAGAGAGAGCCAGGGGTGTTTATGGGGAGACCAGGCAGGACATCTAAGTAGTTGAGTTGAGAAATGGTAGTTTGGACAAGGATGGTGGCAGTGGAAATGGAGAGTAGTCAGTGGGTCTGGGATCCAGTGATGCATTGGCTGTGGAAGTGAAGTGCAGAGAGATGTCTAGGATGACTCCTGGCTTTCTGGCTGGATGAGTGATTTTCCAGTTTACTGGAATCAGGACCACTGAAGGCCTGGGGGAAGAAAACGAGAGTTTATTTTTAGATGTGTTTTGTCTGAGATGCTTCTGAGATATCCGGGTGAAAATGTGGAGGAAGTAGTGGCCTATGGATATGGAGGGAGAACAGGGGCTAAGATATTTGTCAGCCGGTGGTCAGGTAGTGGATGCAGCCCTGGTAATGGAGACTGAGAAGAGCCAGCAGAGGGGTGGGAGGAAATCCAGGACAAGAGGCTGTAGCGTAATCAAGGGGAGCAACAGTAGGAGGCAAGACCACCTAGTAAACATAAAAGGGAGAGGGGCAAAGATTGAAAGATTTAGAATAGGAAGATTCTGAAACTGGAAGGAAGCTGAGTAAAGGAACTGGTAAAAGCTCGGCGTGGCACGGAGTTTCACTTTGTGTCCCTTAGAACACTGTTCCTTATGACTGTGACCATCATGTTCTCTCTCTCACAGAGACACATGTTTGGGATCAATTAAGTATGAGGATTCTGTTAAAATGAAAGAGTCTTTTCAACAACATCACCTCTAAGAGTATTTAGCACTGTGAGTCTTACAGATGGCTGTAGCGTGGGACAATTCCTAATGAGTCTCAGGAATCTAGGGTATTGTTCTGTGGAACACCGTTTGAGAAGCATTTGTTTGGCACCATTAGTAGACTCAGGCAGCAGAAATGCGTATCACTCAATCTCAATATCCTTCTCTCCCTCTCCACCCCTGTTCCCCAATCTCTTCCTCGCCATGGAGGCAACAGTTTTCCCCAGGATTTGAAACAGCAGGGTTCAGTTTCAGTGGGTGTCTGGGTCAAAATGTTTGGTGAAAACGGTGAAGACAGCTAGGAATCTGGGTCTGCCCTGGCCAGTGGTGGGTGAAGACTGTGCCTGAGTTTTAGAAGTGATGACTCTGGTAACTGGTGAAGCATCCACCTTAGGAGCACCTGGGGTCCATTTCATTTATAGGCAAACACTGTAAATGTTGAGAAAGGGATACTCTGGTAGAAATCTACAGATAATCAGGGTGGGAGTGGGAAGGGATGTGCAGTAAAAAGAAAGAAAGTAATGAAAAGGTAATCCTTGTAGTACTAGAGACTGAAATAGTTTAATTTTGGGAGGCGTGTTTGACCCTAAATGGAAGTGAATGATACAGGGAGAAGGAAGGTTTGTGGTTTGAATATTTGGAACTTGGACATTCCTTCATGGTATTAATTGAGGTGGAAGTGAGTGGCTGCTTTGCCCATGTCTTTGACTATGAAGAAGAATGAACCTCTTTCAACAGGTGACTCTCATCACCACTGGGAGGGCAGTGAAGTCATGAGCATCCTCTTCATTCATAGAGAGTTATATATAGTTTTAAACAGCAGTGGAAGAAGATTACTATAGAGGGTTAAGCAAAGAGTCGGGTCATGAGCAGCTCGGTATGTTGTGTTGTGGGATTTTGCTTGAATCTGGAGCCTAACGTAAATCTTTTTATCCCCAGTGTCTGGTGTAATGCCTGGTAAACAGTAGGCCTTTAATGAATGGGTGAATGAACCCCTAAAATTCATCTTTTTAAAAGCCTGACCCTGATGATTATCTCAAACTGGTGGACCAGAGAAGAGCACTTGAGACTGAGTTTACTCTGGAGGTCAAACAAAGCCAAAGTTATCCAGAGGAGCTCTGGTCCTGGTACAAATTTATAGTCACTAGTTTGACATAGTTTCATGGTTGCTGATAACAGTAAGAGTTGGAGCCTTAGCAGGTAGAAAATAACTGACTTTTACTGCATCCCTCCTGCTTTACAAGAAGAAAGCCAACGTGAAAAGCACGAAGTTTGGTCATGATGCATTAATGAATAGCAGAATATTGCAGATTTGATTAACATTGCTTTGAAAATCTATTATGTTTTAGACCTACTTCTTGTCCCTTTACATGCATCTGTGTTCCTGCATATGAGATGGAGGACAGGTGCACAGGAGAGTTGTGTTGAATGAATGTAGAGATGAGTGAAGTCGTATGTTCCTGTGCTGGGCATAGCTTTCTTCTTTCTTTCTTATTTGTGTATTGGCATTTGAAGTGACTAATTCTGTCTCATGCATGCATACCTATCTATTTTGGAGTTCAAATTACCGCATAAGGACCTCCCATAAGACTCTTAGGATGATGATAAACAATTGGCATTGTCTCTGTATCACCATGGCCTCAATATGTCCTGTCATTATCATCCTTCCTCTCTTTACATCTCTCGTCCCTCTGACTTGGGGGGCCTTCTTTTTTCCTATTCAACTATTGATTTAATTTCTCAATGTTTAGGAAAAAATTTCTTACTCCTAACCGTATACCATGAACCATACTAGTCAGTAGGACCACAGAGAAGCATAAGACATGGCCCTCCCCTCAAGACGCCCCAGTCAAGAGAAGAACTAGACATATATGTATATTACCAGTAAGATGCTGTGATAAGTGTGGCATAAAATGAAGCAAATGTCAGGTTCTGTGTTGTCATTCTGAAGAGAGACTAATTAGAGTAGGGCTCAAGCTGCACAGGGCCGGCTTTCCAGAGGACATGATCCTAAGCCAAACCAGGAGCACCAAGCCGAAGTGCAGGACATAGTCCAGGCTGAAGATCTGGTGTGGCGGTATGAGTTTTGGGTAGATGCCTCTGCCTTCAGAAGCACCTGGGAATGCAGGAAGAAGAGCAAATTTAGAGGCAAGTCAATGGGCATATTCTTCAAAACATATTCTTCAAAACTTATCTCCTCTTTTTTATGAAGCTTTTCACCCTAACCTAGCCCAAAGTATTTTTTGCCCCGTAAGATGACAAAATTATGATCTCAAGCTATAGAAATCTTTGAATAGTTGATTGAATATAGAAAAAATTAACATAAGAAGTATATCTTTATGCTTGAGTCCAAAATAATCAATTTCATAAATAAAGAATAAGAGAAACAGAATAGACCCTATAAATATGAAAAATATTTTTGGTATTCTTAACTTTAATATTCTTTTATAAGGTTACTCTGATCACTCAGTTGCCAGAAAGATGGGTATGGTCATTGTTAAAGGCCGTCTTGTTGCTTGGCTCTAAGTGGTAAGATGATAGTATCTGTGGGGCTGGATCTTACGGGTGGCAATTATGATAAGTAAATAAGGTAGTGTTTACTCCTCTAAAATCCTTGGGCAAGGCCACAATAAACTGATGGGAAAAGAAGTAAGATTACTATGCATTTGAAATTCCAGAAGAAGGTCCCACACTTTTGAAGTAGCCTGGGATATTTGCTTTAAATAGCCCTCCTTTACCTCTTTGCTGCATCACATTCCAAAAGCAAATTTGTCAGACCCTCAGAGGATCCACCGATCTGTCATCAAATCCTCTTCCGTGTTTAAAGAAGCTTCCTGTGAAGAACTAGTCTTTGTTAGTTAATCCCATCAACTGGAAACCTGCATTTCCTACAATCAGTGAGTCAGACAGAACATGGCTTTGTTTAGAGGAAATGCATGGAGCCTCAAGACATCTATCAGATTCTGTCTTCTACAGCAGTCTTCTACGGCTGAGCTGCTTTTCTGTTTAAACAAATAATAATGCTAAAGGGATTTTAAATTCTGGGGACTAGACTTAAATTCAAGATATGGTGGTCTACGCACACTTAATGCATTTGGAAAATGTGGTATTTTGGACTGTTGCGAAACATCTTTGTGAATTATAAAATAAATACAAGACTGCAAATAAAAATCATGCAAATTCTCCGTAAAGAAGAGTAGATCTGAGCTTCTCCAGCTCTTCTACCTTAGGTTAAAAATGCAGACGATCCTCTCCTATAAAGGAACAAATGTAGAATGACAAATTTTTAGCTTAAGATAAAGGGTGAAAGAAGGCCTGGAGCCTCTTTTGTATGAAAAAAAAATTCAGCAGAAGATTCAAAACCTTTTATTTTTGTTCCATGACTTAATAATCAATTATGCTTTTCTTTCTCCTAAAACAAAATAGCTGTAAATAATGATTACAATAGTTAAAGAAGTACTTTTTTCCTTTAAAAATCTTATAACAACTTTAGGATCAAATTACTTCCAAATTTAACTTGATCGATTCCTGAATAAGAAATACCGCTTAAAAATGAAATTCTTGCATTCTGGAGAGTATTATGAACAACCAAAAAACGAGAGGAAAATTGTATTGTTTTAAAGCACGCTTGAATAAATGTTTTGCAGATACTAATAGTCAATAGCATTATTTGGAAGATTTGGAGATGATCTGGTTTGCATTAAACTTATTTACACTTTAAAATGCCTCGTGAATTAAGTCAAGCTTTACTACAAGCAGATGCTAAGAAATATGAACATATAGAGAGTTTTGCTGTATTCTGATCATCATTATCTAAGGGATTCAGTGCACTAGATTTTGAAAAACCACTTGGCATTTGTTTTTCCAGAGAGCACAGTCAGATGAACTGGAAAAAATTGAAAAGCACAGCCGGTCCTCCAAAGACAAGGAAAATGCCAAGTCTCTGGACAAACCTGAGCAGTAAGCATCCTTCGGGACCCTGCAGAGGGCGTCCAGGCTGCGGGCGGGCTCTTCCCACTGGGAAAATGCCGTGTCTCCTGTGCATAAATGTTGTGAGTGATACGAGGATAAACATCTGTTTATATGAATTATATTTTTCCTCTTAACTTGGCTTTATTTCCTTAGGTTCCTTTATGAACTGTCACTAATCCCCAACTTTTCAGAGCGAGTCTTTTGCATCCTGTTCCAGTCCACGTTTTCAGAAAGCATTTGCTCAATTCGTCGCAAACTGGAATTGCTACAGAAGTTGTGTGAGGTGGGTTCTGGTCCATAGAGAGCTGAAGCTTGGATTCTCATATTGAATTGTGTTCAGTCCTGTTCAGATTTCCAAAAGGTTTTCTTTCGTTTACTCTAAGTACTCAGAAAATTGGAAGCATAGCAGTCCCACAGAAGAGAACGTGTTATGATTGAGCTTCGAGATCAAAGCAAGTGTTGAGGTTGGCGTGCAGGGCCGCAGGGCCACGTGGCTCGAGCATGGTCGTTGCGCGTGGACCTCCAGAGATTCCTGTCCCTTCTGCTTTTGCCACAAAATCTCTACTTTTCGGGGTCCTCTCATACATCAGACTTGCTACTGAATGTGATTTGAAGGCATTTCATTCACTTTCCTTCATTTGTGGAAGGAGCCATCAACAAATTCTTGATGATTCCAACCAAATGATTCAGGAACAGCTGTATGATTCAACAGAAGATAAATATTTTTTTGAAAGCAAAGAATAAATGCTTGGCAGAAATTGCCAATATTAACATTTAAAACAATTTGTTCAAAATCAATAGTACCATTTGATCTGGTTGTGGTAAATCATTTTGAAAAATAGTAAGACGTTATTAAAGACACATTTTCAGAGGAAGTGACATGCAAATTCAAGTTAAACTTCATGTTTTAGAAGGAGTGAATGTGAACTTTTCAGGAATAAATCACACAGCTTAGCTTAGCCTACCTTAAATATGCTCAGAACACTTACGTTAGCCTACAGTTGGGCAAAACCATCTAAGACAAAGCCTATTTTATAAAAAAAGTTGAATATCTCATGTAGTTTATTGAATCCTGTACTGAAGAACAGAATGGTTGTAAACATCTGGGTTGTTTACCCTCGTGACTGTGGGGCTGGCTGGGAAAGCATCTCACTGCATATCACTAGCCTAGGAAAAGGCCAACATTCAAAATTCAAGTACAGTTTCTACTGAATATTAATTTTGGACCATCGTAAGAGTCAAAAGACCGTAAGTCGAACCGTCATAAGTCAGGGGCCGGCTGTGTAAGAGAAATTGTTCTTTGCCCTGTTTTGCAGACATTAGCAAATGGCGCAGGGGTGACGCAGGTTCTGGGCTTGGTTCTTGCCTTTGGCAACTACATGAACGGTGGAAATAAGACCCGGGGACAGGCAGATGGTTTTGGATTAGACATTCTTCCGAAGCTGAAAGATGTCAAAAGCAGCGTAAGTGTTTTGTGTGAATGAATGTAGGCGAATTGAGGATTAGACATTTTGTTTAGTAATAAGTTTGACTATAACCCAGTTGCAATAAATCCTTCTTTATGTTCCAAGGTCGAAAGTGTCTTTATGTTTTTGGAAAAGCACAGTGTGTGGCACTGTGTCTTTATGTTCTGAGCTAGACAAAAGTAATGGCCGTCACGTGTTTCTGATTTTGTGAATAATGATGTTTCCTAAAGTGAGTAATTTTGAATCCTATGTCTAATGAATAATTGAGTAGACAATATTTTAAAATAAAAATAATCATTTTTTCACTTTACCTTTACCATATCTGCTAATATTTATCCTTTTGGACTCTGAGGGCTAATTAATTTCCATAAATTAGACAGTATATCCATTACTTTCTTCTTTTCCCTGTTAAGTAATGGAAGCCAACAGGTCCAAAACAAAGATGAGTAAAAGTAATTTGTACATAAAATATAAAAGATGATCCTGTTTTCCTACGTATTGTTTTGGTGCTGGTGTGTGTGGGAATGCGTCAGCTCTTTGCAGCCCTGATTACTTTTTGGTCCTACTTCTGTAGATGTGTTTGTTTAAAATGAACATCTAAGAGATCATGGGAGTGTCGGTAGAATTATAGGGTTAGGGAAAACACCATGATGGTCAGAGTTAAAGTCTGAGATTTTAAACTTCGAAAGTGATGGAATTCTGTTTCTTTGAAAAAAGAATCTCCACGTAGAACTTGAAGGAAATTACGGACATGTTTTTAAAATATTAAGTTTCGGTAAACAATTGGCTTATAGAAATGAAAATATATAGAGCTGTCCTTCCTAGATAATGAAATAACCTCCCTCACAAGAAAGGAGACTTTTTTTCAACAACTCGTTTGTTTATTCCTTCTTGCGTCCCCTCATCCATTCATTTAGCTTCTTTCTTTGGGCTTTTCTGAAGTGCCACACACTGTGCTTTTCCAAAATTGAGAACAACACAGTCCTTTCTTGGAACACCAACAGCATATAATTTTTGTGATTTTTTATGGTTATATTTGTTTAAATGCTGTTATATTTGTATGATGAACATTTTCATAGGAATCTCTAATATGTCAACCGGACAAATCCCATTTGTTCGAAAACGAAAGCTCTCTTCTGAACACACGATACTTCTCAAATAGTTCTTAACAACTGGCTGTTGGATTGAAACAAGTCACTTTTGCAATTAGCATTGGGATATGATGAAGATCAACATAATGTTTAACTTATAAAAATGGATCTGAAATAGATTTGGATAATTGTATATGAATAAGGGATTATTTGTTTTTGTGTATTGGTTGATATGTCTTATTTAATCCCCCAATAAGTTAAATTTCATTAATTTAAATAATTAAGGAGTCATCTAGATAAAAATTAAAATGCATCAAGAAGCAAGATTTTTTAAAAATAATTTCACTTGCATTCTCACAAGTGCTGGGCAAGATCTTCCTAATTTGGTTCTTTCTCCTTAAAACAAATAAAACAGTCTGTACTCCATAGTACCATTTGTAGGCCTCAGGGACAGAGCTGTGCTCAGATCCCTCAGAGTTTTCACTCCGCGTGCCCATCAGCGGGCATTTAATAAATGTTTGGTCAGTCGATTCAGGTACTGCTAACCATTTCGTTGATTGACAGGTTAGGAAAGAGGGAGGACATCAAATTGCTTAAATCATTTTATAGGCAAACCCTATTTCTAATAAATCTATTACTTTTATTATTTTGCTGTACATTACTATGTGATTGATATGTTATTATTATTATCACTATATATTACTATGAGGGAAATCTCTAATAGATATATTACCATATCAAGTCAAATTTGATTATAAAGGAATGTGGCTCTTTTTATAAATAGGGGAAAATCATGTTCCGATTGAATATCTTAGGGCAAGTAGTTTGTATCATAGGGTTTTTAAATATATATATATATATATATATATATATATATATATTTGATCTCTCACATTCAGATTATCTAGTACTAATTTTGCATAATGCAAAAATATAGTTAAAAATTAATGCCTCTAAATGTACCAGAAAGGAGGTGGAAAGCTGATCTTTGAAGACTTAGATATGAAACAATTTTACATTTTTTCCTGTAGAGCTACACACTTTGTATTATTTATAGCTGCATGGATGTTAATTCCTCAATCTCAGTTGCCAACATAACGATTTATAGTTAGTATTCGCATGTTTAAAGCTCCTGCTTACTTAAAATAATACTTAATTGTTTTGTTTCCCTAATCTATGCTAATAGGCCTCAGTCAGACTTACTGTTGGAGTGACACCTGTGGGTCCAGCTGTTTAGAAATGCTGACAATATGTAATCATTTCAGTTAGGTAGTAGTTATACCTTTTACTAATAGAACAAAAGTTAATGAACTAATTTTCTAATCGAGGAGGGTGAAGGCTGGAAAGTATTTACAGTTGTGGACGCCGCCCTTATGAAGCAGCTGTGCGTCCGCTCAGAGCTTCCATTGGAAGACTGGGGAGACACAAGACCTGCTCTGCCATGACACTCCTTAGATAGAGCGATGGAGTCCTTGTCCAAAACAGAGAATTTCACATTTCGCTCCAAATATTCTCATCCGTCTATGCGGATCTGCTGGAATTTATTTAACACCTTTATATTTAATAATTTGTAAAATGTATTTTTACTTACTTTGGTCTTTCTGCCTAGGACAATAGCAGAAGCCTTTTGTCATATATCGTTTCCTATTATCTTCGAAACTTTGACGAGGTAGGCCAATTTTTACGTGTAGTCATATTTGGTTGTTCTTTGTTGTTGACTGATTGGGCAATATTCGTTGTTGTTTTGCCGTTGCTGCTGTTGTATCATTATTTATATTGATACTGATTTGTTTAAACATTGCCTTTCTTGCTAATTAGGATGCCGGAAAAGAACAGTGTGTCTTTCCACTGCCAGAACCCCAGGACCTTTTCCAGGCCTCGCAGATGAAGTTTGAAGATTTTCAAAAAGATCTCAGAAAACTAAAGAAAGACTTGAAAGGTAACTTATAATCTTAAAGAAACTCATGTTTGTTATTTATGGGGTTTTTTTCCCCTGAGGAAAGGTGTCCCTGAGCTAACATCTGTGCCAGTCTTCCTCATTTTGTATGTGGGATGCTGCCACAGACTAGCTTGACAAGCATTATGTAGGTCTGTGCCTGGGATCAGAATTGGCAAACCCCAGGCTGCTGAAGTGGAGCATGCAAACGTAACCACTACACCACTGGGCTGGCCCCTATTTATGCTTTTTTAATGAAAGAAGGAGTTTTTAATGTTTTTGAAGAAAGTAAAATCTTTTACGGCTATATAGAACTAAAAATTTCTATATGTGGCAAAAGAAAAATTTTACCAATAATGTGATTCTTTTGTTTAAAAAGTTATGTGTATTAGAAATTTAGTTATTGAATAATACCTTGGTGATTTGACTAGCAATCTCTTTGACCAGGAGCAAATTTGATCATCTTGTTTTCACCTCATAGCCAAGAACATTTGTACATTTATCATGTCGTTGTTAAAAGATAAATAGTCCTGGGGCTGGCCTGGTGGCGCAGTGGTTAAGTTCACATGTTTCTGCTTCAGTGGCCCGGGGTTCACCAGTTTGGATCCTGGATGTGGACCTACACATCACTTGTCAAGCCATGCTGTGGCAGGCATCCCACATATGAAGTAGAAGAAGATGGGCAGAAATGTTAGCTCAGGGCTGGTCTTCCTCAGCACAAAAGAGGAGGATTGGTGGCAGATGTTAGCTCAGGGCTAATCTTCCTCAAAAAAAAAATAAAGATACATAGTCCCTCTACACCCTCCCTTGGTATACTTGCCCAAGATTTTGTGGCTTATGAACTTTACTGGGAACAAAATATCTCTTTTATATATTTGGTCAAAAAACATATGCATGTGTAATGTTTTATCATTAGTCAAGAAGCTTTATATCAAATCGTTTTTGAGAGTCTGAAATTCTTCAAATTTCTAAGTTAAAAGTAACATTCATACAAAAGCCAATGGTTTATAAATTTTTTAATTTCTGTGAGCAAAATCTCTTTATTTCCCGTTCATGAGGTTTCTCGTTGTTATGGAGTTGAGAACACCTCAGCTAGCTATTTAAGCCTCTTTCCAAGTGTGCTAAGCACGGACAGGGAGTGACTAAATTTATGTGAGATTTTCATTTGATGATGTTTTACTAGATGAGAAGAAGAGGCTTGGTTACTCTGTCCAGAAACCAAAAAGATGATATAACTTTTAAGAGATTCTCTTT
Source organism: Equus przewalskii (assembly GCF_037783145.1). Classification (NCBI taxonomy): domain Eukaryota; kingdom Metazoa; phylum Chordata; class Mammalia; order Perissodactyla; family Equidae; genus Equus; species Equus przewalskii. The sequence continues at coordinate 4,295,148 of NC_091861.1, read as the reverse complement.
CAATTTCGAAATGTTTATCCAAAGATATTGACCTAGAATCAAATTTATGGAGTTGTTGTGTTCTGGTCACAGATGCTTTTATGTGGATTTTCAAAATAGCAACATTATATCGTTTGCTTGTCGTTCCTAAACACTCAACTGGGCTTGATGTTAGGCATTTGCTAGGTGCAATGGGTACCAAAAGATACAATCATCGCTGTCAAGGAGGGGTGAGTCCTGTCACTTAGGTGTTCCCCCTTAGGGCCTCAAGTCTGGGTGCTCATTGACTGAGCCCAAGAATGACTGCCTTATTTTAAAAAGTAATATATCAAACTGTGTAACCTTTGAATAATATTACATTACTATGTGTTTGAGTTAACTATGTTTCTTAAAACAATAAGAAATTCTAACCACTCATGTATAGTATTTATTATACTTCAAAATTATGCCAGGTATCTTGGTTTGCTTATGAAATTCTGCACACACAGATTCTCTCTGATGTGGTGATTGGGGCATCTCTGGGGTGTCTGGAAAATACTTCACACTTGGATCAACAATTCAGTCTTGCAAAGTAGGACGTCATAGTTCACAGGTGGCTTAGGTGAGAGGAACGGTAATCTTGTTACCAGGAAATGTGTGTTTGCTTTAGTTGGTGCATCACTTTGGAATGTGGCCTCATTTATTTTTCACATCTATGTGCTTTCTTACTATGTTAGTAAACATACATGTGGCCATGGAAATGGCAAGTTCTCACAAGACTTAGAGCTGAAAAGAAAGAACTCACACGAGGCAATGGGTTTGAAAAGGACGAGTAGCAGGTGGCACTGAGTGCTGTTTCCTGTTGCACATCTGTCTTCTGGAGCAGTGTGCTGACTGTAGGAGTCTGAATGTTGAAGGAGCATCTTAGCAAGGTTTGAGGGCCTCAGAGTGTGAAGGTGATGATTTTAACCCCAAGGGTTTACCCTTTCTGTAAGGGTAAGGTGAACTTCTCTGCAAGCCGGCCCCTCAAGTAGCACCTGTAGCATTTGCTCAGCACAGTATTTGCTCAAGTTTGTTCACAGGTTGTTCCAATTTGATGCCCTAGAAACGGGGAGTTTATGACCAAATGAATTTAAGAACTGCTGAGTTAAGATACATTTAAAAGGAATTCCCAGTGTTCTCTGAAAGCAGGGTTGGCAGCAGTCCCCCAATTTATTTGACCCCAGAGCACTGCTTTTGCAGAATATCTGGTAGGTTCTCTAGTTGGTGGAAAGCATTTTAAGAAATGCAAGTCTGGTACCATGTGAGTAGCAGAGGCTCAGCGTTTACCTGGGAGGAACTCAGAGTTGGGGTGGGGACATGAACTACAGTTCGTGAAACGATGTGGTTAGACCTTCTGTTCTTGTAAAAGGGGATCAGCTTGAAGAGCTGGGCACAGGGCTGTCAAACTCTGAGGTGCCCTTTCAAAACGGTCGAAAATCATAATTTAATCATACCTCTTATTTTTTGCTTTTCTAAAATTTGAGTTTTTCCGTAGAAAATAAGATGTTTTGTGACACAAAGAAGGAAATCTTGTAAATGCGGTTTCTGGGAAAGATTTAGTATGAACGTAGCATTTCCTATCAGCAAGCCATAAAATAAAACTGCCTCTTGTCCCTTCTTAAGATGAGATGGGTATAAATAGCTAGATCCATTGATCTGACTAAATGCGAGTCAAATGGGAGACTATTGGATTATGTTATTTTGGATATAATTACTTTAAAATCATGTCTACTTTGATAAATGTAGCCTATTATAAATGATTCCTTCTAAGCGATCAAATTAGGCCGTTCATTTAATATTATTTAATATTCAAATAACCTATCCATTTTTTTCAGAAGCAAGTCGTTTTAAGGTTCAGGAAGTGAGACGAATTATGTAAAGAACTGATCCCAATAATAAATATCCAATAACTATTGGCTATTCATAAGGAAAAACTAGGATAAATAGTGTGATTAATTTGATAAAGACAAACTAGAACCATTAAATCACTCATCTTCTGGCGCCATCACTTCTTCTGACGATAGACTTGGTTTTTATTTCTAAGGAAAGACTGAGAAATCATGTGTTACGGCTCAGACATTTTAATAGACAACTGAATCTCAGGTTAGCGTTTTGTAAGAACATCCACTGTGTTTGGTTTCTGTACCTGTTCCCAAGATTCCCACAGCTCCTCAGGGTGCTGCCCTGGCTTTCTGAGCTCACTGACATGTCGTTTGTTAAGCAACCTGATCTGCTTTTGATCTCTTCTGGCTGTCAGCAGCTTTTCTTGATGCAGTCATGCCAAATGATGACTTCTGTTCCAGTGCCTTTCTTGGGTAGAAATTGTAGCACTTGCCACATGACTTAAATCAACTCAGCATGTCCAGAGCATTGAGCCATTAAGTTACCAGAACTGGGCAAGAATGTTCTCATGCAAATTCTTCCCTGTATCCTTTACCCCTCCCCCACCTTCAATACTTGGCTTGAAAATGTTTAAAATTCAATAACTACATCTTCCAGTTGAAGTAATGTCTGTGTCCAGAGATATATAGGGAAAAATCGGTCTTTAAACTTGTTGGTATTGATTTATATTTGTTTGCAACGATTATATTTACAATCATAAATTTCTATTTATTTTTTTGTTTGAGGAAAGAAAAAATGATGTTATAAACTCATTTCAAATGCAACCAATAGCTATTTTAAAAATAACTTTTTGTGATTTTAAAATGAATATCAGTTCAGCATAGGGACGTCAGACAACATTGAAAAATGTAGAGAAGAAAATATATTTATCTATAATCTTACAGTCCAATAATAAATAACATTAAAACTTCGGTATGTTTTTATCTGGGGTGTGTGTGTATTGCACAGCACGAATTATACCTTTGGAATCATGACGCACATAATTTTTGTCCATTCTTAGATTCTCTGTTTTAAAGTTAGATAATTTAATTTATCTACATTTACTTCTGTCTTCTTTCTGGTTTTCTGTTGTCTTGACAAATTCTTCAATATTCTCCTCCTGACTCCTGCAATACATTTTGGAAGGTATAGATAGTATTTCTATTAATTTGTTGGCTGATCTTAAATGTTGACATATTTTCTTAATTTATATAATTTTACAACATACTATAAATTTACTTAGTTTATTTTTCTTCACAAATAAGGTGAGAGTTTTAGAACATTCTAACTAACAGTTAAACTACTCCTATCTTTCTCTAGTGTTTTTCCAGACTTTTGGTCCTATTATTTTTCTTTAAAAATCACTAATATTTTATAATCATTAGGAATAACATTTACCAATATATTTGTCGATCACTATGCTACCATTGTTACGTCCCATTTTTCCCCTTCTCATTTGGTTGTTTGCTCAGGATTGGTGGGTGTTAAACACTTATTCTGAAAGTGACTGAAAAAAAACTTTTCCCCCTCTTTTTTGAATGATGATTTTGCTGGATATGGAATTCTAGATTGACTTATTTTTCATCAGTATTTTGAAGATGTTTCTTTTCCTTCTGCTGTCTCTTATCACTGATAAGTCTGCTTTCAATCTAACTGTCATTCTTTTGTAGATAATCTGTCTTTTCTTTTTTGGTGACTTTTGTAATTTCCTCATTATCCTTATTCATCTTTGGCTTTGCTTTAATATATGTAGTATGAATCTATTTGTTTGTTTGTCTTTTATTTTGCTCTGTACTTAATGAGAACTTTCACCTTGAAGACTGATGTCTTCCTTCTGGTCTTAAGAATTGTCAACAATTATCTGTTTTCATATTCATCATTTTTCTCCTCTTTTCCTGAAGCTCTTTTTAGTTGTACATTGGAGCCATTTGGTCTAACCCTCTATGTCTTCTAACTTTTCTTTCATGTTTTAAAAGTCCACCCCCCTCTTTTGCTATAATCTTCATGCATTCCTTAACATTGTGTTCCGGTGCATTAATTCTCTCTTTTACTCTGTCCAATCTGGTGTTTATGTTGTTCAATGCAACTATTTTTAAATCATGAAAATTTAAATGATTTTTGCTTAAATTATAATTTAATTTAATTATAAATTAAATTATCATTGTTTGATAATAATTTTTTTGTTTCCAAGATTTTCAATATTTTTTTAACTGTATCTATTTTTACCTTTAAAGTAATTTCTTGTTCTTATTTTGGATATTATCTTTTCTTTACCTCTTTGATGTTTATAAAAATGTATTAAAGTCCTTTTTGGATTTTGTATAATTTTTGTTTCATCTGAAATGAATCTGTCTTTCATTTGTTAATAGCTATAAGCTGTCTTTCTACTCAGTTTTCTTTCTGGCATTGGAATTTTAATTTGAAACAGGTGTTAGAAAATCTGTTGGCTAAATGAAGCCTCTTTTTATAAATGACATTCGACTGGAACATAGCCATACACACCCACTGTATTGTCTGTGATTGCTTTTGTGTTACAACTGAGGAGTTGAGGAGTTGTGACAGAAGCTGTCTATCAACCTGTCTGTCCCTTGCTCTCTCCCTTCCCCTGACTCCCCAAATCCTGCACTGTCTTGATTTTTTTCAATTGCTTTGACTTGGCCTGCATATGGCCCCCAGGCCAGAACCAAAGCTTCTGTCAGCAGCCTGGTCCTACCCTATGGGCATATTAGATTTATTTCAGATTCAGTCATCAAGCTAGTGAGCGACTTGGCTCAGGTCTTGCCGGGAAAGCTGTGCCTGCATACTCCTGCTGCCCCAGGCACACAGCTGCATATGGGCTGTAGCTGTTTCATCCTCCTTTCATGAGTTGGGGCACCCAGTCACACCTCTGGGTTTCCAGTCATGAGACTGGTTCCCTTCTCTGCTGTGTGAACTTGCCCTTCACCAGTCTCTGTGTAAGCCACGATCTTTACCTTCTCCTCCACATACACACTCCAGTGAGCTCTCACCTAGCACTGTTTGTTAACTTGGGTTTCTCTGATATTTCTGGTCCAAGGAGATATTAACACTTTTTTTAAAGCATATCGTGTCTGTTTGGTTTTCTCTTTTTATGGTGTCATTCATTGCTGTGTGTTTTCGATGGAAGGAAGGTGCAGCCTGTGAATTCATCATTCCATTTGACTGAGCATATATATTCACTTTTATATCTTACATTTTTTTCATGCTGTAAATTATAACATGAACATTTTCCCATGCCACTTAATATAATTCAGAAACCATTTAAGATGATTTCATAATAATCCATCTTATGGTTATGCTGTAATTTAGTGAATAATTTGATTCTTGTAAAAAAAATTAAACTCTTCCCAAGAAATATCATTTTGAGCTACCTTATTCATAGCATTTTTACTATATCTCTGCTTATTTCCTTAATATGAATTCTTAGAATTATAATTACAAGATCAAAAGCAATGGAACATTTTTTTCAGAGTCTTGATATTTATTACCAAAGTGCTTTCTAGAAAAGCAACTTATGAATTTAATGGGTGGGTTCTTTCATAAAATAGAACAGAATAATAAAATTTACGAGATTTAGATCAGTAAGGAATCTTAGAGATATTATAGTCTAATTCCTTAGTTATCATTCAACAAGTTTATTAAATTAATAGAAAATACAAACATAGACCCACCCCTTATAACTCATAGATTAATGAGAGGACTGTTGGAGATATGAATTACCACTATATAGTACAACAAATATTTTTTAGTTATGTAAATAAGATACTCTAGAAACACGAAAGAGGTAATGATTAAATATACTTGGAAAATTATATTTAAATTGGACTTTCAAAGATCAGTAAAATTCTCTCCAGGGGAAAGAAAAATAGAATTTCAAGCATGGGAAAGAGCATGAGCAAAATCAGCAGTTTTGTGACTATTTGGGCTTTGATTGTCTCTTGACCCATGAGGCCATGGGTTTCTCAATTTATATCAGGTTTATATCTGAGGGCTACAAAATATTTGTACCTGATATTTGGCTCATTGCAGCAGATTCATTACTGGGGTTAGACTTGTGCATACCTATGGTTTGAAAAAGTTTCCCACCCAGCAATTTTGATCTGCCTTTCAAGGTCACTTGCTATGCCTACTGTGTGTCAATGTTTCACGTGCATTAACTCGTCTAATCTCTGTGATGTATATATTATCATTTATCTTCCCTTTAGTCATTAGGTAACTACAAGTTAGAGATATTGAATATCCTGCAAAAGGTCACATAGTATGTGAATAGTATGTGATATTGAACCTGGGGGACCCAATCCAGAGCTCACTCTCTTAACGCCGACGCTAATGTTGCCACCTGTCAAGGTTCACTGAATGGAACCCTTCAGGGGAGGTTCGGCGTTGACTGTCCTTAGCCTTTAACCCATGCCTGACAACGATCTGGACTCAGTGAGTGAGTGAACCAATAAAGTGACAAGAAATGCATGGTAATCTTGGATATAACTAGAGCATAGGGTGCTCAGGGGCGTGGAATCAGAGGATGGCAAGGTGTCCTTGTGAACGTCTTGAGGACCAACCGCAGAGTTTGGACTCAGTTCTGCAATCATTGGTTAGCCATGGGAATGCTAACACGCGTGTTTGAAAGGCCATCATGAGGAGCATGTGAATGATGGGTTAGAGGAAAGGCTAGAAACAGGAGACCTACCTGGTCAGAGATGTTGAGGGCATAAGCTAAGGTCCTTGTGGTGGGAATGAAGAGGAGAAAGGGGTCTGGGAGTCTTTGGAGACACAATGGAACAGAATTCTGTAATCACACTGATATCCAGGGTAAGGAAGAAGGAGGTACCTACAAGATGACTCTTTAATTTCTAGCTCATATACCTGGATGGATGCTAAAACCATTACAGAAGGGAACACAGGAGGAGTCAATAGAGATGGAAGGTAGTCAGTGACCGATTTGGAGGCATGTTTAGTTAAGATCCTTCAGAACTACAGGAAATTATGTTAAGAATGAAGTGAAAAATATGCACTGAGCATGAGAATAAAGTGAAAAACATGCATTGAGCGTGATAAGCCTGCAGTCCTGTTCTGTCTTGACTAAGATCACAGCTCTAAGCTGAGTCAGCGCCAGACTCAACTTCAGCACGCTTTCCACCACCCACTCAGCCTCTGGTTCAGGGTGCTTCAGCCACTTACAGTGAGTTCCAGAGTCTATTTTTTATTAAATCTAGAATTATTATTCTCTGCTAAAAATCAAGAGCATCCTTAGCATAAAAATGATACAATTAAAAAACCCCTATTGTAAGATTTATTTTAATTAGAAAATAGGTAAGAACCAGGATTATTCGAATTACGGTGTACTTTAGCATGGCAGATGAAAAGGTGGAAGGGATACAAAGGGAATCACATATTAGTTGTTGAGCTCTGTTCTTTGTATATGGCATTCCTGTATAACCATGTCTTCTGTTGCATTGTGTGTATCTGTCTCATGTAATGTAAATTTTTATAAGTACTCTACCAGATTTCACTATCCTTTTAGTCTCCTCTAAAACAGTGGAGATGTATTTTCACTGCATGTAATTTTCCTTGTTGGAATTTAGTGTGTGTCAAGCTTGTCTGTAAAGACTGAGCCTGGTCTGTTTAAGTCAACAAAGTTTGTCCAAATGTGTGTTCTCCTTAAAGGCAATTGAACTCACAACTGGCATTTATTGAGCACCTTTTGTTGCCAAGAGATTTTGCTTGATGCTTGGAGGGAAAAGATAAATGATAAGTGGGTCCTGTGCTTAAAGAATGTGTCGTGTGGTTGAGAAGCTAAACACACAAACAGATGATTACACTATAGTATAGTAACAATGTTGACAAATAGAAACAGGAAGCAGAGTGGAAGATGAACCTGATGCTACCTAATTGGTTAGGGAAGGCTTGAGTTTGGAATTGCTGTTAGAATGGAGTCATGACTTATGAATACTTTACAGGTGAAATAATTTATGGAAGGAGATTTGAACAGATGAATCACCAAGTTCCATTCTTGGAATTGCAAGCGATCCTACATGACTCAAATGCCAGCTGAGTGCAGGGAAGTAGAAAACGATGAAACCATAGAGATATGTAGAAATCAGATCATGAAAGCCAACATAGGTCTGCTGGGTAGGAAGATGCTAGATGGCTGAGGGATGTGTGTGTATGTGGAATAGGTGGGAAGGAGAATGAGGAGGAGGCAGAGAAGCAGTTCAGGCAGAAGAAAAGTCCACTTGCCCCTGTATTCTTGGAAGACAGTGAGCATGAGATGAGAGAGAAAGTTTTCTGATCATGGAGATAGTGCAAATTTATGTGCTTTATAAGGAGTTTACATTTTATTCCATATGCGATATCCAGCCACTGGAGGATTCTGTTTAGAGAATTGGAGTGATATGATTTACGTCTTGAAAAGATTGCTCTGGCAAGCAGAGAATTGGGGAGACCAGTTAGGAAGGTACTCAAATAAAAGATAATAGTGATTTTGACCAAGGAGGGAGACAGAGGAGATGGAAGAAAACTGAAGGAATCCTTCTAATTTTTAAGGGTAGTAAGAGTGGTATAAAGTAATTATTTAAATTTTTCTGTGCACAGTGGTAATGTATAAGTCCTTCTTAAAAAAATTTTATCAGTCCATAATTTCCATCCAGTTGACACTGTGTAGGTTATTGTAATGTTAGTATAATCTCTGTCTCTCCTTCCGTCTCATCTCCACTTCCCTCCCCAGACCAATGTGCAGACGTACTCAATTCAAATAAACATTTTTCAGGATTCTTAGACTTTTCATGCTGTAACTCTCTTGACACTCCATTAGTTTCAGTGGTAATTTTGCTAGTCGAAGTGAGAGCTAATGAGAAGAAAATCAAATCACTGCTCATTTAATTCTGAGATTTGATCCCATTTATTCATATTAGTCAAAAACAGTAAAGTTGGGCTTCCTCATTGTCGCTAATCACTTGCTTTTCTGACCCAACTGCCTTGAGAAAAACCACAGCTAATTAAAAGTGATTAGTTCTCTGACATTTTGAGTTAAGGTATGTTTTCTTTATAAGTTATCTGTGATTGTATTACAATGTGTACTTTGCAAAAATGTTTTTCTTTTAGTGCAATAGCCAACTTAGATTAATTCAAAGCCATAAGATGCCAGTTTGCACAGAGACCCAATATAAGGAAATTATCACATGAAAGCATAGTCTTCACATATGGAGTAGGTGGTCTCCATGGGATTAAAGTCATTTACAGCAGTCCCCATGCGAATGTTTCCTTCTCCGTCACTGAGGGCCTGCAGTTACTTCTTTTTCCACTTTCATTTGGCAAACTCCTACTCATCCTCTATACTCAGCTAAAATAGTTCCTCCGCAGTGAAGCTGTCGGGATGAACTTGCCCTGTGGGAGAACGTTGATAAAAATATACTGGTAGCTATGTAAGTGGAGATGTGCACGGGTGCATGACAACATGTTAAAAGTGAGAGTGTATCGCACCTGGAATTTCATCTTGGGAAATACTACTGATTATTATCCTTTTCAAAAATTTAAAAAGTCAAAGAATGTGAAATATTGGCAGAGATGTTGATTAGTGAGAACTCTTTTACAATGATGTTGGAAATATAAATTGATGCACCTTCTGCAGAAACCATCTGGCAGTATCTCCTTAAGTTGAAGAAATCCGTACTCTCTGGCCCAGCATTTGGTCCCTAGATGCATACCTCAGTGCACAGGTGATGATGAGATATATAACTGTGCTCATATTTATAGCAACAGCACCAAACCCCTCAGATGCTTTTCAACAAAATAATTGCTGAGTAAATTATGGTATCTTCTTTCAAAGAACTTCTACAGAACCATTACGCTACATTTATTGCATTAAAAATGGATAAATCTTGTTAATACAATCTTAAGGAAAAACAAGGCATAGAAAAAATACAAACAGTATGATTTCAATTTTCAAAGTTCAACTATATATTTATTTAACTAAACAATTACTCGTTAAGGAATAGCAGGGGGATGAAAAACACAAACGTGAAGATAGCGGTTATCTCTGTGGCCAAGGGTGAGACGTAGGGAGCACATGGGACTCTTCCAAAATATTGCTTATGTTCTATTTCTGAAGTTGGAAATTGGGTATATGTTCTGTACATATTATACATGCTCCTCATAATTTTATTTAAGAGGAAATAAAAATAGGCAGCCACCCAGGAATATATCTGAATTAGAGTTGAAATTCACTCACATGGGCCCCACTAACTTAAAATGTGTGATTATTCAGCCTTTTTTATTCTTTATGAGGAAATTATATAGCTTAGCAAATTCAAAGAGTAAACACGAAGAAATGCGAAATTTAATTAAAAGAACAAATTATGTTTAAGAAGTCTTTCAATATATGTTTCAGATGAATGGTACTAATATAAAACATTTTTTGGGAAGTATTAATCTGAAAAACTGGCATATTTTCTAGTGAACAATTCAAACAGATATTATATATAAGCAATTAATAAAAATAAAATTCAGCACTGGTGCCAGAAAGTTGTTGAGCACTTAGGGAAATATAATCCGTTACTTTTGGTCACCGCTTCTCCTAGTTCTGAGTGAAGTCAGGAAAACAGAAACCACACTTGTTATTTTAATAGAAATAATTGAACATAGAAAATTAGGTTAACACATGGAGGACTGAAAAGGTGAAAAAGGGATGCTCAGGTCAGTGTTGGAACCAGCTGTCATTCCTAGGGCCAGGGGGACAGAGTGCAGAGGTGGGAGTTAGCAGAGACCCAGGAACTTCAGGGAGCGAACTCTCTGGGGCTTGGACCTAGACCTTGCGGACAGGATGCTGCCTGTGTGAACAGTGCCTGACGAGCTGGCTGGGGGACTCTGCAGAACGGGACTGGGGACTCAGACGACGCGTCCGCAGAGCTGAGATTGAGGAGGTTGGGAAAGGCGACCCCAGAGAGCTGGGAGCGTGGAGTAGGGGGTTCTGCCTGGCTGCACTGGTTCTTTCGAGGGGTGCACTGTTGCTGGATTTGGGCCTGTGACAACAAGCCAGGAACTGGAACCACCTGCTGATGGGTGGGGAGGAGGAGTCTGGGGGCGGTGTTCATGGCGCAGCAAATCCCTTCAGCTGCCCTCCTGCTCCCCCTTCATCCAGCTGCTCTCTTCCGTCCTCATCAGTGAAACCTGCCAGGGAGCCAGATGGCAAGGGAGAAATAGTTTGCTGAGCCCCAGCACCAGGGTCCCTTAGTAGAGAAAGGTAGTTTGGGAGCTAAGAGACAGTATCTTAATAACTGACGTGCTGTTTACTTATTTTATTCTTTAATTTAAATTATTTACTTACATTATTCTAAGGTGACCTCACCCATCTCTCTTATGGCTCTCAAAGTTCAGAATAAGTGGAAGAGAGTCATAACTCATTTGGAGATTCTTAAGCCAGACCGTACCCTTCTCTTCTCCTCCTTTATATTGTCTTCCCACTTTATTTAGTTCTTTCAGTGTTGCTTTCGTAGACAACCTCACAGATGATTATACCCATTTCCAAAACTCAGAGAAGAAAAAAATCAGAACAGAGGACAGATGGAAGATTCTGAGCAATGTCTAGTGCAGCAGAAAGGTGTCGTCCTGCTTGAGCAGCACATTTCAGTTCATGATACTCCACATCTTGTTTGGTTTTGATAATAGCTGACTTGTTGTTAACTTGGTTCTGCCTGTGATTTGTGGGTCTTTCCGGGCAGACCTCTGCCACCTTTCTGTGCTACATGTGGTCTTCTGTTTCTGCGTCACAATGCGTACAACTTTGTGTGTATGTCTGTTGGAATTCATGGCTTCTGACTAGCCCTATAATTTATCAGGAATATCTAAAATTCTTGTACCGTGTTCTGGAAGTTGAAACTTCATACAAGATTCTAATTAATTTTAATTAATGAAGTAAAAAAATAATAGTTAACATACACTGAGACACTACTATTGGCGTGAGCACCTCACATACATTAACCCTTGCACTAAACCTACTGGATGAGGCAGTTGCCATTGCCATTTTGCAGAAGAAAACCAAGGTTGGCGAGATTCCGGAGCTTGTCCAAGATCTCAGGTAGCCGGGGTGGAGGAGCAGTTGAAATCTAGTTCTGCCCCTTACAAAGCCTGGTTTTGTGTTCCAGTGTGCTGCTTCTCTATTTTATTTTATGAAAATAGCTTCCATTTCTTCATCTACATTAATAGAATATGAAATGATACCTGGAGATACTGGTTATTAATCCATAAAATGGGTAGGGCTCCTAGGTGTCTTTGACCACTGTCCGTAGAATTTCCCTCTTCACCGACGGGGGGATGTTAGAGGTTACTACAGCTGTATTGATAAATTGCCTGGAATACCTAGAGTAGTTTCAGATATTTAAGTTGCAGTTACTGCTCTTTTTTTCTTTTGAGATATGTTTAGTAGACTTTAAAACTTCCTCAGACTTAAAAGCCATAAATCCCCTAATAAGTCCTTAATTTCATTCCATTTCTTTCTAACACTTATTGTTTGAATGAGAGACCAGATGGTGCCTCCTTAAGCATTTCAATAACTGCCTCTACATTTCAAATACTTTCTAATTTTCTAATAATTTCTTCTTAATGTTTTCCCCTCCTGCTGCATGTGTTTCTTTTTCTTCTTTTCTATGGTTCTTTCCGTACCTCCCCCTTCTTTCATCCTGTGAATTTAGGAAACTCAGAAGCACAAGACTTTTGAGCCTCAGCACTTTACTTTGCTTTATATAAATCTTTTGTTAATTCTGTGTTCATGGACCCAAACTAGGAAATATTTCCTTTTAGAGCTGATCTGCCTTGAATTTTGATTTCTTAAGCACTGAACAAAATATTGCTTCCTAACATGAAAGCAGACACACGAGTAAGAGTTTTGCTCCTTGGGGACAGTATGCTTTGTCTTTAAGCACTTTAAATTCGTATACTAGTTTTATACCACAATGGAGCCCACTAGCAAGACACCATTCCTGAAGCAAACAGCCTCGGTGGCATCTATTTCAGTTGACGGGTGTCACTCATTGCGGCTTGATTACGTGGGGCTTTTAGGAAACTCCGTGATGTTGGTGAACGCCTGCCGTGTCGCTTCCTCCAGTTCTAGCAGCAGCGCACGTCAGAATTGGAAGATACCGGCAACCACAGTGCCTGGACTGCTCCAGGGACTCTCAAGGCATCTCAGATGTCTAGGCCAGTCCTAGAAGTCTGCAAGTATGCTTCAAGTCATCGTTTAATGACATTTTTGGAGGCAGCCAATATGAAGCCAGGCACCCAGGCAAGATCCTGTATAAGCTTCTGTGTCAGTCACTTACGCCCTCGATACACATTATTACTTAATCCTCTGAGTACAATTTTACTATCTCCCTAGAAAATGTCAGAGGCTTTGCTTTGAATAAGTTTGCATATGTAGTATATTAGAGTACATTGTATAATATTTTCAGTTTTATGTAAATCACTTTTATACTGAAGGCATTATAGCATTTTGTTCGTAGAATGTAATCTTAAAGAATTTATTTGTACAAATCCTAAATGTTTGAGCAGTTTGTTAGTTTTTGAAAATACTGTGGTTAAGGATGGACTTATTTGAAGAATTCTAGGACCATATGTGAAATATCACAAGGAAGTTAGTTTGTGATAAGGTCACTTTTATTATTTTATTGAAAGATGCTGCATCTATCATCTCAAATATGGTTTAAAACAATGAAGTAGTCACTTTTTACAACTATCTTAGGAAAGTTGAATATTTTTACTTATTTGGAAAAGTAGAGCTTGTAAGTTGTCTTGAAAAATATGTCCTTGGTGACTGTTACCAGTGTGTTTGCTTGTCACCCTGATGTGCCCATCAGACCATCAGTTAAAGAGATACTGTGACTGTAGCTATAGAACCTTCAGACTCAACCTTCGGCCAGATGTAAAGGAAAAGCGAGCTTGACACTCTCTCTGAGACGTGCTTGACTGTTCTTAAAGTCTAAACAAGGAATTGTGTAGAAGCGCCTAGTCCCAGGTCTTAAAAGTCCAAGTTAGGCCAACTGGGACGCCTTGTTATTCTTTGTTGTTGTTTGTTTATAACTTTTTATTTCGATATAACTCAACCTTACAGAAAAATTGCAAAGTAGCACATAGAATTCTAGCATGTTCTTTAGCTAGACCATCAGTTGCTTATTTTTTTGCGCTATCCCACTTGCTCTGGCATTCCGTCCCTCCTGTCCCCATATGTAGACACGTATGTATGCATGCTTGTATCTACATATGTGGATGTGCATAGTTTTTCTCCTGAACCATGTAGCAGCAAGTCAGAGACATCATGCTCTTTAACCTTATACGTTAGTGTGCGTGTTCTAAGAACTTGGACATCCTTTTACATATACACAGTATAATTATCAAATGCAGAAAGTTTGACATAAATGCTGATATCTAATCCATAGACCATGTTCAGAAGTGTTCTTTAGACCCATTTTTCCCAATCCAAGATCACACATTGCCTTTCACTGCCGGCTCTCCTCAGGCTTCTGTAATCTAGAGCGGCTCCTTAGTCTCTGTCTTTCTCGATGGCACCATTTTTGAAGTGCACAGGCTGCTTGTGTCGTAGATGTCCCTCTGTTTGGGTTTGTCTGCAGAAGCGGTATGTGTCCCATCTGCATGGTGTCTGTCTGTCTCGTCACTGCTGTTGATGGCTCTCTGCTCCCCTTGCTCAGGTGCTATCTTCTGGTTGCTCTGCTACGCAGTTACGTTCTTCCTTTCATAGTTAGTAATTTGTGAGGTGGTTCTTTGAAAGTACTTAAATATCTTGTTTCTCGTCAAAGTCTCACCAACTAGTTTTAGCATCAATTAGGACTTCTAACTCCATTATTCCTTCTCTATTTATTAGTTGAAACTTGCCATTCTTGTGTACCTATTTCTTTAAAACAAATTTTGTTATAGCTTTAATTCCATTTTAAGCTAATTTGATCTTTAATATAGTATGGAGGTATTACTTAGTATTAACTGAGGAGAATCCAGTATACCTTTCCCTCGGTGTCATCCTCAGAACTTCAGCAAATTTCTACCATTTGTTTTGCTTTTCTAATGAAAAAAGAGCTAGTAATGTTTATTTAACAATTTGTTTATTCTCAGAAATCAAAAATTGTCCCTATGAAATAAAATATGATTTAGAAAAGGGGATTGGCTAGAAATAGTGATGTTCATTTTTTTTTCGGTAGAAAATAGTCTTCAGTAAGTGACACATTATGTCATCATTTATCACATTAATGTATTCAAAAAGAAGTGTACGTTAAAGGAATACAATTAGAAGAATACATTAAAAATCTTTAAGAGATTGTTTGATTTATACATGGATTTATGTAAAGAGGTTTACTGTTGAGTATCAAAATTCCATGACCTTTTCTTTGACTAGTTTGCTGATGGTTGCAATTCAGAAGAGGCACAGTGATCTGGAAATACACACAGATCATTCTTGATTATGTAGATACTTCCTTTTAATTTTTTTCCCATACTGTAAGTGATACATGATCCCTAATGGCAGAAGGGTGTGAATATCTTGTGTATTTAACCTCTAAAGGAAAATTTTGGCAAGCTATATTTTTTAAATGGGAGTGTATAGCCAGCCCTCTGAAGTTAAGTAAAAGCAAATCTCCAAATCTCCAGGGAGCATTATGATTTGTAAAGTTGTTACCTTTTTCTGTTTGCATTGTGGACTTTGTTAAAAAGGATAAATATTCAGAAAATGGAAGAATATATTTTTAAAACATGTAACCTCACCCAAATAAAAACACTTTCTAACTATTTGGGGAAAATCACAACAGAAATATCATCGCCTCATTTGTTTTAATCTTAAGAGACTTGAGTGGGTCTGTGTCTTATGTGGGATGTTGATTTGACATCCTTTTTAAAATTGTGTCCACATAAATGCACTAACATTGGGTAGATGGGACACTGCCAAAAGATGCATCATCGTTGATCATTACGTCCCATATTCTTTAGAGTTGTTCCACCAGTCTTTGCAATATCGCGTGCATGTATTCTTGCTCCTCACCAAAACCATCTCTGAATGTCTGAGTGAAGACCAGTTGGTTTGCAGTTCTGAATCAATCCATTTTTTCAGCCCATGGGGAGTAAAGTAGAAGGAGTTGATATTTTAAAGTCAAAATGAAGGTAGACAGAATCATTTTCAAATATGTGTAAGGCTATCCTCACTGCCTCCTTTAAGCCTGTGGCAAACGTCAGTTTAAAGCTGGTCTTCTCTGTGGAGTTAGATGCTGACTCTTCAAAATCCTTTTGCAGAACAAACTTCCAGGACCCACTATTACATGATCAGAATTGATATTTAAAATTTTGCTACCCTAAGATTTGACTCCTTCTGTCTTGTCCCAGAGCACAAAAATAAGGTCAGTATGTATGGTTGGAGGTAGGTAAAATTCAGTTCTTTATGGACTGTCTAAAGATGGGAGCTGAAACAATAGGAGGCTGACCTTTAAAGTAGGAGCCCCCGGTTGCTGGAGATGTTCACGTGCAGGCCTCCAGACTCAGAACTGTAACTAACTGCCTGGTATTTAATTTTCGTGACTTCATCTCTTACAACCGTCATGACACTTCGGAATCATAGTGTGTTCAAGGCTGAAGCTGAATGAACCAGCACCAGGGTCTCCTCCTGAGGCTTGCAGAGTGTGAACTGTAGAGTTTTGTTATATGAAATTACACTGTTTACATAGATACCAGCTATGTCTAATGAGTAATTTAGAATTATTGTAATTTCATTTTGGACCACCCTTACTAATAGAGTAAATCCATTTAAATGATCTAAATGACCACTATGATATTGTTTATGATAATAAGTAAATGTTAGCTTTTTGCATGTCACAAGACCAAATGTGGAAAGAAAGTCTATTGCCATCAGTTATGCACTTGCTGTTTGTGCATATTTATACTTTGACCTACCGGTAACCAACTTGGAGAACTTGCTCATGTCACGTGCAGACTCAGATCTTAACTGACTGTGGAGTATGGCTCCTCCTCTTTCTGAACACGCAGATAAACTGAGGAGCAACAAATGTGTCACAGGGACCTGGAGGGATCCTCTGGTACAGCCAGTGTCATTGACAGTATCAACACGTGGTGTGTCATCATTGATTATTATGTCTGTGTTAATCAAGTGTGGGATAGGTCAGAAGGAATTAGTTACTACTAGTAAAGAATATGTTAGAAAAAAATTCTAACTCATCCTAGGTTGTCCCCCTGGAAATGTCGTTCTCACAGTCTGAAGCCTTGCCTGCCATGCTGTTTGAGATTTAGAGATGAGGTCTCCATGTCCTTGTTGTGTATTCAAAGTTGTAGCTCTGGTCTTGTACAGTGGTGGTCGTTGTGTAGTAGCACTCATTGTAGCAAACGCTGTGTTCCTCCTGCTATGTATCAGGCTCTGTGCTGTGTATTTTACGTACATAAGATCATTTGATCTTCACATCCCTATGAAGTGGACACTGTTATTATCCCCATATTACAGATGTGAAAACTGAGGCATAGAGAGTATACTTACGTGGCCAAATACACACGACTAGTGAGTGCAAGACCAGGATGCAAACCCAGGGTCCAGCGTCCATGCTCTTGGCCCTGAGGGATACTGCCTATCTGTTTGCTCCTACTGCTGACAAAGTACTGAGAACAACGACAGTAATAATGGTTCGAACTCACACAGCCCTTGTTGTGTGCCAGGCTCTGTTCCAAGTGCTGCACACTCAGTAACTGACTTCTTCCTTGGAACCACTGCAGGAGGCAGGCTCCGTTGTTGTGTACCACAGATGACGAACCTGAGTCACAAAGAGGCTGGTACCTTTTTGAAGGTCACAGCTATGATGGTTTATCCGTTTGTAGCTCACAGACTAGGTTTGTCTGTGGAAGTACATCACGTTTGAACCCAGTCACTTGTGTAGAGTGGGTGACAAAAAAAGTTGCTAATTCCTCTCATAGGACTGATTACAGCAGCAAAACTGTGTGTTCATATATTTCTCTTTCATTTATTTCAATTTAAAACAGTGTTCACTCTCAAAATCCCTTCTGTTGATGAGTATACTTATCAAACCATTCAGTTTTGTTTAGCTTCGTTTTGAGATATAAACTGGTGAACTCAGAGTGAACATAATTTATTCCGCTGGCCATATAGCTAAGTCTGCCGTGTCCAAACTAAGGTGCGGTGGGGTTAGTTTGTGTGTGATCTCTCTCTTTTCTTTTGTTACGTTTAGATGATAAGGAACTGTTTCGACATTAATCTATGGACTCTTAATTGTTAGGGTTTGGATTTTTCTGACATCCATCTTTAGACTAGAATGATCCACGTCAATAATATACTTCTCTCAATATGCAGCTGGATCTACTGCTCCTCTGTTGGCAAGACTAGGCTATTTGGAGTATTTTCCAGAAGCTGTAAAGGATTTGTACTTGTTTATTCATCATTCTTCCCATGGCCCACAGCACCCCTTTGCTAGGCAGCTGTTCTGAGATACTTGTACTAATTGGCCAAGATGGTAACAGATTTCTGGTCTACTCCTAGGTTCTTTGATTTATTACTTCCCATTCCCTCCTTGCTCCATTACAGTTCATCTTTGTCCCTAGCATTACTGAAACTGTCGTCACTCTATGCCAAATTGAGCGGACATTTTATTTCAACCTTTATCTTATCTGATGTCTCTCTTGCTTTCGACTCACTCTTTATGACTCACTGGCCTGTTAGCTTCATTAGCCCCACTCACTTCTGATTCTCCTTATAATGTCTGACAGTTCCATTTGCCTTCTTTCTTCATGGCCTTTTCTTTCTCTGCTTTTTCATGAAAGGTGGTATTCTTCAGGTATTCAACCTTGCCCCGGTCTTCTTCTCATTGTACAGCTTTTTTCAGGAGATCTTACATTATCACTCTGATTTGCAAACTCATACACCCAACCACTTGCTGGAAAATACACTTGGATATTCCAATGGCATCTTAAAACCCAGTAAGTTCTTAAAAACCAAATTCATTTTGGGCCAGCCCCAGTAGCCTAGTGGTTAAGTTTGGTGCACTCCGCTTTGGCAGCCTGGGTTTGGTTCCCTGACGTGTACCTGCACCACTCATCTATCAGTGGCCATGCTATGATGGTGGCTCACGTACAAAATACAGGAAGATTGGCAACAAATGTTAGCTCAGGGTGAATCTTCCTCAGCACAAAACAACAAAACCAAATTCATCTTCTTCCCTCTGAAAGCTACTCTTCCTCCTGCCTTCTCCATCCCCCAGCCCCCAAGCTATAGATCCAGTTGGTATCCTTTGTTCCCCTCCGTGCCTCACTCAGCAGTGCACATTAGGATCACTGTTTGAACTTTTCTTATGCATCTTATCCTTGGAGATTACTTTTCAAAATGGCTTGGATGGGAGCCTCGGCAGGTAGATTCTGAAAAGGCTTCCTGGTTGATTCTAGAGTTTGCCTCTTCTTTAAGTACCACTTACATGATGAAGGACCACCTACTTGCATTCTAGTCAATTGCCAAGCTCTGCTAATTTTACCTTCTGAATATTTCTTGGATCTGTGCCTTCCTTAAAGTCTCCAGCTGTCCTCGCCACGCGGCTTGCATCTTGACTGTGGCATAGATAGCAGCTTCTGGAAGGACAGTTCTGCAGTCCTGTTCTGGGAGTTTTCCTGGAGACTGAGTGTAGAGCCCGATGTCTCTGCTCCTATAATTATTTTATGAGCATCTTATTGGCTGCACGGATCTGCTTTAAGTAGCTAGAATGGTTTCTGTTTCCTGAAAATGAACTCAGAGTAACATACAAAGCAGGCTTACATGGGAAACAATTTGGTCTTGGAAGAAAGAATTTCTGATCTAATCAACTTTGTTTCTTGCCCTTTGTGTCTGTTGTGTGACTTCCTTCAAACTTGCTGAAGCGGGTTTGTGGATGCCAGTGACCTTGTGGAAGCTCACAGAAAAGCAGTGACTTTAAACTGATTAACATTGATTGAACTTGGAGATTTGTATAAGCTACAGCTGGAATATTTCAATTTCCTAAAAAAAAAAACCCCAGCCTCCTCATGGTCATGCTCCATTTCAGAGAGTGGCGTGCAGTGTTCTTGCTTTCATCTGACAGCGATAAGGTGGTGTCTGCTCTGTCCCCCCAAACGTGCCAGTCAGTGAATGGCATTAGTGTATTGAACCCATTTTCCAAGGGAATATCTGAGTGATTTTTGTTCTTCCTGCCCTCTGGCTGGGTTTTCCTTTGTATTTGGAAGCCTAACTCATACTTTCCAATATTAGTTCTTTAACACAATACAAAATCGTTTTGGATTAGAAAGGTCTTTAAATTAAACAAAAGCCGACGTGATTGGAATTACTCAGTTATGCCAACAGCCTTTAGCAAATGTTTCTTTAATATTTGGATTTGACTGTAATGGAAGTTTTCCAAGAACTCTATCTTTGTTATGTTTTTAATAAGGTTTCTAAATGACCCTTCGAGTTTGTAAGATTGTAGTGCTTGGTATTTTGTTAAAAATTTACATAGTCACATACCAGTTTTGAAGATGATAAGTAATAGCCAAGATGATATGTTACGCACCGTGATGCGCTACAGTTAAGAGTGGAGTCCAGTCTTACAAAGGTCTTTCTGTATTCCCTGTCACATTGAACATATTCATATGCGTTAATGAATATATTAGAATGTGTGTAAGAATTGCATGTGTATAAGTATATATGAACTCTAGAACTTGGCATTTCATTTTTATAGTTATCCACAGACCCTTCCTTCTCAATATAGTGAATAACTAAAGCAACGGCCACTCACAAACATTTGTACAGATTGTGTATCACGATGGGGAGCTTGGGAATTTGGATTTGGGTTTTGGTGCGCTTTGCATAAATGAGCCCCCCTGGAGGCCTAATATCCAGGTTAAGGAGAGTCAGCATCATCGGCATAGTTGAAAGTCCTTTTTTCACACGAGGCGTTAGTGCTTCCTCTGTATTTGAGACACTAGGCACACAGAGGTGAGTAGGACAGTGCTTGACTTCAGGGAATGCAGAGTATAGTCAGAGACCGAGATACATAAACAAATAAATGCAGTGAGATGACATCATTAGTGGCTGTCATTGTTTGAGAGCATCTTAGCAGCTGGGTGCTCAGCACTCAAGTGCACTGCCTTTATCATCTCAATTTCTAGTTGAGGCAGCTGGGGCTCAGGTAATTGAAGGCACAGGTAATTGCTGAATGCCCGTTGCCAGCCGGGGAATGTTCTAAGTCTGGAAGCAGCGTGGACAGAGTAAATGGAGAATGATGGGAGGTGAGGGTCCTCCTCTATCCTCAAAGAGAGTGCAATTCTTTTGTGACTCACTGAAGACCTGAGCTATCTATGTTGGACTTAAAATCTTTTTACTTGCTTTTAATTACACAAGTAATTATGTGAGTATACCTGGAATATTTTAAAGGAAACTGCAGGTGTATCATTCCATAGGGGTACATGGTAAAGAGAGATTCCTGCTCAGTATATAGTTGAGAATTCTAATGATTAGACCAGCTCATTAAGGAAAAAGCTGCCTGGAAGAGAAATGAATGGACATCACTGGAAACACTGAGATACTTGGCCAGCAATTTCTGTGGCCTTCTGGAAGGAGGACTGGATATGAGATGAGGTTGCCAGTAAATGACCTTAGAATTTTTCTAGACCTAAAATTCTATCTGGTGCCCACTGTGTACAGGAAAACGTACTATACGCGAAGGGGAAAAGATAGAAGAAATAGAAACAATAGTTTTTGCTTATTTTACATTAAGAGTACAATTCATATTCAAGGTCATTTAGAAAATTAAGTGAAAGTTAAAATATAATTTCCCCTCAGTTTTTAAATTTTTTATTATACCTTTTCTTCTTATCTGTTATATATTCTGTTGTTTAAAAGTTACTGAGTAAAAATGGAGACCCACAGAAATTTTGGCACATTTCAGAAGACTTTGTCCTGGTTAGTCTCTGATCTGACTCTGCTCTCCCAGCGAATGAAACCCCCTTTAAGGCCCCAGACCCATTAGATTGACCTCCGCAGGGTCCTCTTGTTAGTGTTCCTGCACTCCCTAGACAGAGAACAGTGGCATAAAGAAAAAGACAGTTGTTACTATTTTACATTTTCTAATAGAAAATGGCAAATGGAATTGTGACTAAGAGTCAGACTGTTCATCTTCCTCACCTCAGGCTTTTGAGTCTTGAAAATCAGAGCAGGTGAAAGACTGGATTCTTTTTCTTTTTTCTCCGGGCGGCCTGAGCTATTAGACTCCAGGCTATTAATATTTCACTATTCTCATTGAGATTGAAAAATAACTCCTTAAAGACCGTATGGTTCAGAGGAAGGCAAGCTCCCTGAGGACAGAGCTTTTGTCACACAGTTCTCTCCATGGGCGTAGTCACCGTGCCTACAACGGTCCCCTGAGCAGGAGGTGGTCAGTGAGTATCTGGGTCGTGCGCGAGTAGATGGATTGGCAGTTAGAACCTGCCCAGAGGGCTTTGAGAACATCTCTTCATGTGATTTTGCCAGAAATCACTCACTGAATGATTAGAAGGGCTGATAAATTTGTACCCCATCTCCTTTAAATGATGCAGCTTGTTCCTCTTAGATACAGAATCCTAATTTATATCCTTTTAGAAAACTCCTGAAATTATGACATTGTCAAGTTTGTCCTTATTCTACGTCTAGAGACATTAAAGAATGCAGAATTTCCGGCTACTTGGGGCTGTCCTAAGTGACACAGCCCATAGGAGGCTGACTACAAGCACCTTCTCATGAGACCTGTCTCTTTCACCACGTCGCGACAGGCAGCCCTCTGTCTCTGGATAGTGCCGGTGATGCAGTGCTGCCCGCCCCACAGGGCTGGCCCTTCCTTGTAGGAGCTGCCCGCTCGCGAGCCTGCCCCTTCACTCAGAACCCAAATCTCTCTCCCACTTAGCTGCTTCCTTCCTTGGAATCAGCATAGAGCAAGTTTGTACCCTCTCGTCCCTGGGACCACACTTTCACAGCAGATGTGATAGTTCACCGTAGGCTTCTCCAAGCTCAATTATACCTGGTCTTATAAAAACAAGAGCAGCAAGAGCCACTATTTTTAGTGCCCCTACTTATTTATCCTAAGTTCAATTTCAGGAATTTTCGACCCATTTTGGCTAATAGTCATGCTGATGTTAGAGAGACATTTTCTTAAATCCACTGTCAGATGAGGAAACTAAGGTCTGAATCACTAGGCTCATTCAGTGGACGAGTGAACTGGAATTTAAATGCTGTCTGCTAGATTTCAAAATCCAGAGTTATTTCTACGTCAGGAGTTGTTTAAGCCGTCCAACAATTTGTTGCTTATGTCAGGCCCTAAGAATACAAATGGGCACCAGGTTTCCTCTCCAAGGAGCTCAGGCTGGTGGGCAGGATAGACACAGTCGCTAATAACCTGAACACAGTGTGGAAGCCGATGTTAAATCCCACCTTATGAACTGTGTAAATTTGGGCAGTCTCTTTTTATTTCACTTTTCTCTGACATAAAGCAAGTATATTGCTAATCTATTTCAAAAGGTTTTTTGAGGAATGAATGGGAGAACACATGTCAAGTGTTTAGAAACAGTCCTGGGCACATAAAAAGTACTCAATAAGTAATAGCTTTAATTCTCTGTGCAGAAGATGCTGTAGGATCACAGAGGAGGGACACTCAGTCCACCTGGAGGCAGCTGGCAGGGAGTGGAAGAGAGCAGGGACTGTAGGGAGGTGAAGGAATGCTTGTTAGGAGCAGTGACACCCAGCTGACGTTATGAAGTGCTAGTGGGAATGGGTGAGTTAAATGGCGGGGGGAAGGCCAGAAGCATTCTGAGCAGAGCGGCCAAGGTGAGCAAGGGTATGGAGATGAGAACTTGCAGAGTCTGCAGAAAATATGAGGAGTGGAGGTGTATGGTTTGAAAGTTTGGCCAGGCCTGGATTGGGCACAGTCTGTGCTTCATATGGTAGGCTTTTGAATTGCTCCTCTCTTCAGGGTGTGGTTGTGAAACTGGGGGATTGGTGAGGTCTCTTCAGGGTGGCTTTTTCAGCTGTGAGAAGGAGCAGGGGGTCTGTGGAGGACAGGAGGCACGAAGCCCAGGTAAGAGGTTGTCACAGTAGCCCAGGTAGAAAGATGAGGACATTTGCGTCAGAATAGAGCAAGAATGGAGAGGACAGGCAGACTTGAGAAGCATTTAGGAGGTAACGTCAGCAGGATTCCGGGCTAAGGAGAGAGAGTCAAGAATAACACTCCTGCTTTGGTTGGAGTCATTTGGGTTAGATGGTGGTACCACCAAGGAGAACAGAGTAAGGGAGGTGGCCGACCTAGAGAAGGCTGATGAGTTCGGTACTGTAGATACTGAGTGCCTGAGATCTGAGGAGGTTTCCTGTAGGAGCCTGAAGCTACAAGATACCTGTGCTGGACAGTCGCCAGCACACGAGAGATTGCTCAGGCGGAAGTGAGGAGTGCGGGAGAAATGAGCAGAGAACCCTAGAGGTGCATAACTGGTCTTAACGATTACTGCATCCCATTGCCTTTTACCTTTGAGGGGAGGATGTGTGCTAACAACGCAGCCCTCCTGTATTCTCATGCTCAGACAAGCTAATGATCTGGAGGGGAAGGAAAAGGAAAATACAGCTTTAGAAGAGAAAGAGAACGTTTTCGAGTACAATTACAAAGCCTCCTTGAAGAACTGGCCACTTGCCTTAAGAGTTGTAGTGAGGGTATGTTTTCCTAAGATAGACATTTATCTGTCCTAAGTTTTGTCTTTCAAATATGTGCTTTTCAATTTTGAATTATTTCCTTTTGGGCTTAGGTTTCTCACTTTCACTGTAGTGACAGAGGTTTCTTTAGAAACGTTCTTAGAAATACTTCTTGGTTAACCCGAGTGGGATCTGAAGACTGCTGAGGCATTGACGATGGCACAGACAAGGGAAGAGTATAACCTGTGGAGTGAGGTCAGGAGTTCAGTTAGGGATCTGCTGCTTATCATCCATGGCACCTTGAGCCAATGAGTGCCCTCTTTGAGCCTTAATTTCCTTAGCTGTGAAATGGGGTAATAATATCTACTTTACTAACTTATTCTAAATATTAAGTTAAATATAGATAAAAAACATCTGCCATGTAGTAGATGCAACCAATAATTATGGAGTTATAGTAACATTTCCACCAAAGTTGTTACTTGTTATGTTTCAGAAGTTTGCACTTTAATTGGGGATAAACTTGTATAGAAGTCAGTTGACAACAGTGATGATGATGACAGGAAGTACTTCCATGCGGCTTCACCGTGTGCCAGGCTCTAGTCGAATACCGGGCATCTCTTCACTGCTCTGACCCTCATCACAGCGCTGAGCGGGCAGCTCAGGGTCATGCCCCTTCTCCAGAGGGATGAGCTGAGAGGTCAAGTAACTTGTCCAAGTTGACACAGTTTGGAAGTGACCAAACTGAGATGATAGATTCTGAAGAATTTGTTTTTATAAGCCCCTAAAGCGAAGCCTGGGTCATAGGCTTCTCCTGTCAGTACTCAGATGTTTCCAAAATATGTGTAGAACATGAAATATGATTATAATAAGAATTAAGAATGTTAACAGGATTTTCTAACATTAATTAATATGCTTTAAAAGTTGTCTTAATACTCTGTTAACAGTGTGATGTTCTAAACAATGTCTTTGTCTGATTTCAGCCTGTGAGATTGAAGCGGGGAAAGTGTACCAGGCGTCCTCGAAAGAGCACATCCAGCCTTTTAAAGAAAACATGGAGCAATTCATCATTCAAGGTAAATTCTGAAGCAATATGTTTGCTTTCCCTCCCTTTTCAGCAGAAAGGTAGAAGGTATTTTGTAAAATACACATTGGCTTAAAGGGGATTATTTTGACATCACAGAAAAACAAATTGTATTCTATTTTATTTTTTTTTTTTGCTGAGGAAGATTGGCCCTGAACTAACATCTGTGCCTGTCTTCCTCTATTTTATATGTGGGATGCCACCACAGCATGGTTTGATGAGCAGTGTGTAGGTCCATGCTGGGGATCTGAACCCACAAACTCCAGGCTGCAAAAGCAAAGCTGCAAAGGCAGCCACTATGCCACTGGGTGGCCCCCAAAACAAGTTGTATTTAATCATGAGTTACACAGTTTTAAGAGACTAGCAATTTCCTTAATATCCTATTTTGTGGATAATGCTCATTATTATTATATTTTTTAATGACAGCAAATACAATAGATACTGGTTAAAATAGCACACATTTATAAAGACAATAAAAATGTTATGCTTTTTGCAGTAAAAAATGAGATATTCTTCTAAGTTTTATCTATGCTTATGACTTAGTTCAACCTGGTATTTGATTTGTCAAAACGTTGTGCCCAACACCAAATTATATTGATGTTTTCAGATCTTCAAAACATTATATGCTATTTTTCTATAGGACGTATAAATACCTCTGGGTATTTAAGATGGTTTTTTCCAGAGAGCTTAAAAACTTTATAAATATTAGCTTATCGACTCTTCCTATGTTCCTATGAGCTAAGCAGGGATGGAAAATTTCACAAGGTATTTTTTAAAGAGGAGAAGTCTAGCTGTTTGAAATCACTGAAAGTTACGATTATATCAGAACATTCGCTACTCAAAACATCTCACGTCTGGAACGTTGGTCTTTTCTGAAGAGCAGACTCGTGCTGTGCCGTGCTGTGCCGTGCTCTGGGGACGTTCTTGCTGCCGCAGGAATTCTCCTAGAGGCTCACGTGGCATGACACTGAGGCAGGTGGTGCTCTGAGGCCTCGCTCCACCCTCTGGGTATTAGGCTGTGGGTTTCAGAGGTTGTTCAGGCGTCGATAATGATGATTTACAATGAATGAGTCATGCTGGGATTTGATTAAACATTAGGCACAGCTTTTTTTGTAGACGGGAAAATACTATTTAATCATTTAATATAATCATGAAATTGAAACAGAACTTTGAGAAGAATCATAAATCAAAGTGATTTTCATTTCCAAATTCTCAAGTCCTCGTGACTTAGAGTGGAAAATCTGCTCATTGATCCCTAAATGGTCCTTTGATGGAAATCATAGTGCTAGAGTTACATGTTAGAGGATCCTGAAGCTCCCTCCGCTCCTAATGGTGGATAAAAATGAGTCTTGCTTTTTCCATCCATTGGGGTTTTAGGATCAAGAAGGTGTAATTTTAGAAAACTATATAGGTGAAAGGATGGAATATTGTTTTTTTGCTTATGGGAAGAAAGAAGTCTTTAATTCTGTGACTCATTCCAAAAAGAAGTTAAACAGTTTGCTGGATTTCACATGAAAATGTTGACGAGTGTGACTCATATTGTTGTTCACGTTGTGTGTGATTTATTATATAAATTCTGAATCTGTATTTTGTGCAGGCATTGAGACTTTCTTTATGACTGTGTCTTAGTCAGTTTCTGAATGAATAGCTAAGTTAGGTTGTGCAGCCCAGGTGGGATTTAGGCATGATGCTTAGGAACCACACGTCGTCAACCGTGTCTGCTGTCTTTGGTAATCATTTATGATGGTTCAGAGGGTGGGTAGAGGCCTTCAGGCTTTGTCTAGCACTTCACTTGTATGGAAGACACGATTGCTCAGTCATACTTAAATAGATAAGTATCTCTTCCAATTTAATGATCTTCCAGGAAGATCTTTTTTAACCCCCTTATTATGATATTCATATATTAGCAATTCTTATACTTCTCTCTGTTAAATGAAATCATAAATGTTATGTGGCTAATAACATAACCCATATTTTCTTATCGGCATGAAATGCCTCACCTTTTTGCCATTGGGTTAAATAACCCCAATTATATGAGTCTTTCTTTACGGCTCTTCTTCCAGCACTTTCAGTCACATTTCTATTATTCCCTGGTCTACTCCAGTGTTCTATATGTTCACTAAAAAAAGCTTTTGAATGCCTCCTGTTTGCCCAGGCATTCTTCTGGGTGCTGAGTTAGGGCAGTAAACACGAAAATGTGTGTGTCTTAACGGATCTGACATTCCACATTATTTGGAAGGCAGATGATGACAACAGAAAATCCTTTAGAAAAACTTGTGTAGGTCAAGTGTGTCAACAATGCGGAAGAAACATAGTCCAGCTTTAAATATGATTGCTCATGAGCCTATGTCCAGTGACATATAGTGAAAACAAGGCGTTTCAAATAATGTTTCTGTTAAGATAGATTTTTAAGATTGTAATCAATTTTTGCCCCATATTTCCTCTCATTATTAGGACAAAATTCTAAAATTAAATTTATGCACTAAAAAACATACATACCACCTTAGTACAAATAATATATGCCAAATCTTTGCGATAATTAGGTTTTTGTCAATAATAAAATAGTATTCTTGCGTTAACCTCTGTGCTCAGATTACCTTATATAGGCATATTCATGTTTTTATATATCGCATCAAAGTCTTCTTTATTGTGCCTCATTTTCAAAATCTAAAGTCTCTCTCAAACAGTTCAAGAGAATATACCCAATACTGGCCAAATATTGTTATTTCATTTGCTCCCACGACATACTAGAAGCATCTCTTATCCTTGTGGTTCAGCTCTTGCGTGGTGTGTGGACCACACTCTAGCAGTCACTAGATTTCGTCTAACCCTGGAATCCGTTGTCGCGCCTGCTCTTTCACTCCGTCTTCCCAGTTCTACTCCAGCCAAGATTGCGTGGTCTCTGCTTAAACACCTCTTCCTTGGGAATGTCCCTTACTTCTGCTCTAAAATAAGCAGACTTGGAGAATTGAGTCCCACTGGCATTCATTGTTTGTAATGGTGCAGCTGTCTACCGTGCTTGGGAGACTGGAGAATATATTAATAAACAATGTTCTGACTTCCCCCAGCTTTATGGTCTTTATGACACTTACCACTCTCTGCAGTTGTGTTATTTATTTGTCCCTCAACCATGTGAGCTCCATTAAGAGGGCAGCTTTGCTTTGCTTCTCACTGTAGCCCTCGGCCCAGAGCAATGCACATAGCATACGCTGTCTTGTTCACCAGGCGGAAGCCCCACAACCCTCACTAAGCCTGTCTCTTTCTGTCTCCATACTTGCACTAGAGTAGCTTCCCTTTTTTTGTAGGGGGGAGATCAGGTCCTTACAACAACACTGAGTGGTGTCTCCTTAAAGGCATTACCACAGACTTGCTGTTGGAACTCATTTCTACTCAGCAATGCTGTGAGGTTTCCCTTGCAATTTAGCTCTCTCCGTTTCTGAGATTTGTTCATCTCTTCTCCTCTGAAACCTCCACAGTCTTCCTGTTCCGCTTACCCATGACCTTAATGATAACCTCACCTCATACTGTGGTGAGCAAATGGAAGCTCCCTGCTTACCCACCACCACATCTCCAAACCTGGCTGAGGAACCCAGGCTTCATCCAGAAGCCTTGGGGAACAGAGGTTTAAAGATTTGAGAGGTTACACTGGCAGCAACATGGAAGGGCTCAATTGAGGCAAGTCAGACTTGGAGGCAGGAGACCTTTTATAAGATTGTTAGAGCAGGGGCTCCTCATTTCTCTAGCAGTGTACCCTAAGGAAGTGGTGCTGGTGCTGAAGAGAAGATAGATTTGAGGGATAATAAATAGAACAGAAATTTCTTAGTGACCAAATGGACATAGAGGTGATGGATAAGGGTCCAGATTTCAGGTTTGAGTGGCTGGGTGAGTCGTGGTGTTACTCACTGGGATAGAGAGCGTAAAAATAGGAAAAGATTTGAATGGATAGCATGATCACCTATAAATGGACACACAGGTGGATTTATCCGGTGAGCAGGTGGATATATACATTGGACATGGGAGAGAGAGCTGAGATGGAGGATTGGACATCACAGCAAGGTGATCATTGAGTGGATGTGGTCACCTAGGAAGATAAGAAAAACAGACCCAGGCATCGAATCCTGGAGGAGAATACATTTATAGGATGGGCGGAGCAAGAGAAGCCCCATCAGGTATGAGTCAGATAGGTAGAAAGAAAACCAAGAGAGGCTGTTCTGATGGAAGCCAGAGCTATGAAGCGTTTAAGAAAGGAGGGCATGATCATAGTGGTCCATGTTCCTGGATGGAACATTTTTCTTTGATGAGCTTGGGCAGAAACCAATTTTCTGAGCTTTTACATAACATTTAAGAGAAGTGAGAAAGTAGAGGGGCACAACTCTGCAAGAACTTTTAAAAGTTATTGCGGGACAACTGTAATGATGCACGCGTGTTTGACTTAGCTGTTTCATCAAAGTTACTATAATTTAGCTTATCTGTAATCTGTGCCAACATATGTGATGATTTTATTTTTGTACATGTGTTATGAAGAAAACTAATTGGGAATCTCCAGATTCAGCATTTGTCTGCAGTTTTTGTAAAATTTTCTTTTGTGCCTCTTTTTTTTTTTAAGTAGCAGAACATACGAGGTAAGGAAGAAGAGATAAATGAAATCACTGGGGAATCTCATGCTTAGCTAATATTTCTCTCAGAACTCAGAACTTTTTCTTTTACCTCTTTCTTTTTGAATTCAGGTTGTATTTTCGGCAAAGTGTGCATATGAAAACCATATTGCTGAGCTATCAAGGAGTGTAGATGCAATGGGTTGCCTTTTTATGTGTCTGCATGTTGAGGTCACTGGGAAAGAAGTAGGAGCTCTGCTGTTGGCCTTTACAGCCTTTTTGCTCATATGATATATTTTGATAAGTGTATATTTTAAAACTTAAGCTCAACTGTTTTTTGAGTAAATGGCAAATTAAAATAAAAAAGTAGTTTCTCTCTTTGCTATGAAATGAAGTCTCTATCGTGATTTTATAAATCAGAAATGGCTAATGAGATTTTTCGTCACCCTCACTCTATACCTCCACCCGTCTTTTCCCAAACGTTTCTTCCTTACTACAAAGTATAAATTGTAGCTGAACTAGAGGAGTAGAACCAAGATGAAAATTCGTAAGTCTGTAATCGCATGCTTATAATTAAAAGGGTATTGAAACCCAACTCTTAATTATACAATTTTTAGTATTGGTAATTCTATGCTTGAGAATGAAGAGATGGTGAAAGCAGTGGGTATTGACTGTCCCAGAGACTGAGAAATCTGCCAGAAGTATCTTCTATCAGAAATAGTACCCGTGGTGCCCTGTTTGCCATGCTGCATATTCGAGGTGAGCATGTTTGGCATTGGTTTTTTTCTTTTTCTGAAAATATAATGAGAATGTTTTTTAGTGATGATAAAAAGATAAGATGAATTTGATTTTTTGAAGTAATCTTCTTTCACTGACCTCTTAAAATTGAAAAAGAAACATAACTGCCTTTTAAGAAACAACTTTTTATTTATTATCTATATGATAGCAATAATAGCTATATTAAGCATTAATACTGTTTCTGTTGTGCTAAAGAATTAGCCAACGCCCTTTATATGCCACGTGATTTTAGTTTCATAACTCTTGAGGACGTCTGACCACCAGTGTTGTCCCCGTTTTACGACAAGGAAACAAAGGCTCAGGGGGTTCCGTCCTTGACTAGAATCACACAATAGACGGCAAAGCCATGCTGGAGCCAAGACCTTGTGTAAGAAGCTGGAGCTGTATTCGCTTTTAACCTAAAAATTGTTATGATATAATCAGGGACTCCAAGAGGTAGTGGATAGGTTGTGTAATGTCAGGTGGTGGAAACCATAACGCGGATGAAATCCTCTGTAAGATATTCAGTTAAACATAAAAGTCATCAGGGACTGGTCCCGTGACCAAATGGTTAAGTCCGTGCACTCTGCTTCGGCAGCCCAGGGCTTTGCCGGTTCGGATCCTGGGCGCGGACAAGGCACTGCTCATTAGGCCACTCTGAGGTGGCGTCCCACATAGCACAACCAGAGACACTCACAACTAGAATCTACAACTATGTACTGGGGGGCTTTGGGGAGAAGAATTAAAAGAAAAAGAAGAAGATTGGCAACAATTGTTAGCTCAGGTGCCAATCTTTAAAAGCAAAGCAAAACAAAACAGAAACAGAAAAGTCATCAATATCAGAACTAGAAAATGGGGACACTTCCGTGTTCGTGGGATATGCCTGCTGAAACCTTGCACCAGATAGACAAAGCCCTCTCCTTTGATGCATTGATGAATGATGGTTCCATTTGCATTCCATTGTACCCTTCCTGTCATTCAAGAAGTGTGAATTTGAAGTGATTCTTCTGAAAAGAGGAATAGTCTGTATCACCACTTCTGTCCAAGTGTTAGATTCAAAACAGCCACAATCATTTGTTCTGTGACTGCGGATGAGAAATTATCAAAGAGCGTCTGAGGAGTGATGGGAATTGATTCCATATGGGATCTACTAACGACTGCCTCCTGCACATTTCTCCTTGGACGCTCCCACCGACACCTCATACTAAACCTCTCCACAATGTGTTCCGTGCTGTATCCTCAGCACCTAGTACATGATAGATTCCAAATAAATATTTATTTCATAGGAGAATGGATGAGGGAATGACTTTATCAGTTCAGCTCAGGCTCCTTAGTTCCTCCACCCTTCCTGTGTTCCCTGTCGTTGTGATGTCACCCATGTAGTTGTCCAAGACAGGGACTTTGGCCTCATTGTTTATTGTTTAATGAATGCATGAGGGAAATAATATTTAAATAATACATGCATCTATTATAAAATTTGAGTGTATGATGGGATGTAAGTTTTCTTACTATTTCTTTCCTCTATTTTAACCGGCATTAGATTTCATTTCTGTC
Source organism: Equus przewalskii (assembly GCF_037783145.1). Taxonomy (NCBI): domain Eukaryota; kingdom Metazoa; phylum Chordata; class Mammalia; order Perissodactyla; family Equidae; genus Equus; species Equus przewalskii. The sequence goes on along the minus strand of NC_091861.1, from coordinate 4,262,537 downwards.
CTTCCACAGATCATTTGCACATATATAAGCATGTATATGTGCATATGTACTACACATTTATATTTATATAGTTCACTCATGGTTATATTCATTACATGTTGTTCATTGCCCCTTGATTTTTCGTTTTTATTATGAAATATTTCATATTTATGTTTTATTTTATATATAATAGAGACATAGCATGTATATGTATGTTTGTGTGTATGTATATATACATGCACACATACATACAACATAAAATTTTGTGTGTTTTATATCCATTTTATGTGTAACATAAAAATAAGTATATTTTATTATTCTTTAGTCTCTCTCTGTTTGCCATAATTGTGTTGTATGAGGTTACCACAAACACTGCATCAGTGAGTACTGAACCATTGCTCCGAGGGCAAGTAGAGGGTTGGGTTCCCACAGGCCTCTGGTCCCAGTCGGGTCACGTTTTCATCATCAATCAGTATGCAGCCTTGTTTTATGTGTGTTCAGGTTTGAAGACGCCTTATGTAACGTATATTGGTGATTCGTCAACATTGAACTCATGGCCAACAGCACTATAACTCACGCCTGATCCAAGCTTATCTAGCACATATTTTCTCTGTAGGACGCATCACAGCCTTGTTGCGCTTAGAAACAATAGACAGCACAACAGTACTACGCCTTGGGGGCCATTTTAAAAAGAGAAATCATCCAAAACCCACAACGATGTGAAAAATCTACAAATTTACAATACGAGAGCTAGAATAAGAAGTCAGAGCATCATTGCCTTCTTCAACCTCAGCTGGGAAAGTGTGTCAGTTAACTCATATTTTCCACTGTTCTGCGCATGTCCTTGGGTATAAAAGTGCTGCAAGCATTGATTTTGGAATTAAAATAAATTTTAGTGAGTGGGCAAATTCACAAATACAGAACCCATGAGTAATGAAATTCAATTGTATATTTAAAAGCCATATATGTTATATATTATATATATATATATATATATAAACATAAATAAGGTCATATGATACATATTATATATATTATAACCTAAATGAGATCTAAAGTATTATAATGAACAGCCATATACACCCCACTCAAGGAATAGGACACAATCAATGTGTTCAGCTCTTCTGTTTACCCTTCCTCAGCCTTATGCCTCTGTTCTCTCCAGACATGGCCACCATCCTGAATTTCGTGTTTATCATTTCCATGTTTTCCTCTTTATAGTTTCCCTTAAAATAACCGATTTATTATTTAGTTTTGCAAGTTTACATACTTTGTGTTTATGGAATTATAAGTGTACTCTCCTGTGACTTTTTTTCTCCGTTGAACATCGTTCCTGAGATTCTTCCATGGTTATGGATAATGGCTCTATTTTGTTGATATTGACTCCATTATAATAATATAATATACCACAATTTCTCTCTTGTTCTTTCCTTTTTTACCTAATACGAAAAATGCTTATATGAACATTTGTGTTCACAACTCATATGCATAGTCTCTTTTTATGGTACAACTCTAAGAGCAAAAACTTGGTTAGGTTGTAGGCTATGTGGACTTAAGCCTCTAAGGAAAAGCCAAATTGTTTAAAAAAGTTAAGTTTCAATCTACACTTCTACCAACGGAGTTCAGTTGTGTCAAATCCTTCCCAGTGTTTGGTTCTTAGACTTAATTTTTTTGGTCCAATTTATTGTTTAAAATGGTAGTCTATTGAGATTTTAATTTGCATTTTCCTATTATTTGTGAGAAGTAGCATATTTTCCTATGTTTATAGTTTCCTCTTCCTTGTTTTTTTACCTTTTTTTGGTTGATTTGTCTGTCGTTTACTTACTGAATTATTAGGAATTCTTTATATATTCAGGATATTAAAACCTGGTTAAATTGTTGCAAACACTTCTCCCACTTGAGACTTGTCTTTTCACTTTTCTTATGCTGACAACTGATAAACAGAAGTTTTTTATTTCTATGTCGTGATATTTAGCAACCTTTTCCTTGATGGCGTATAATTTTTTGCATGATTTAAGAAATCTTTCCCAACTACAGGTTTATAAAGATATTATCCTATATTTTCCTATAAAAATGTCATAGTTTGCTGTCATATTTATTCCTTCAATCTGTCTGATTTTTGTGTATGTATATGATTGATTTTTATGTATGGTCTGCGAAAAGAATCAAATTTCATTTTTTGGCCTGGAGATACTGTTAATTAGTACCATGTAGTGGATAGACCATCTTTTCTCTACTGAAATAAGGTGCCACCACTGTCTTATGTGTATGTGTTATTTTCCTGGGTTTTCTGTATGCTACTGCATTGGCCTGTTTCCATCCTTCATCCTCATAAGAAAACCTCCCACTGTCTTATTTACTGTAGCCTTCTAATAAGACTTGAAATGGGGTAAGATTAGATTCCTACTTTCTTTAGAAGAGTTATGCCTCTTATTAGTTATGCTTCTTTATAATTTTAGAATCAAGTTGTCAAGATCCACCAAAAAAAATCAATTAGGATTTTGTCATAATTGTGGAGTTTATAGATCAGCCTGGGGAGAACTGACATCTTTATGATACTGAGGCTTTCCATGAACGTGATAAAGATGGACATTTATTTATGCCTCCTTTAAAATCTGTCTGAAAAGTTTTACAATTCTTTTATTAAGGTCTTCATGTAGTTTTTTTATAGTTGTATACCTAATGACCTTTTTTTCCCCTATAATTTTGTGAATTACACTTACTCTTACTGTTAACATTTGAAGATATATAAAACTTGGATAACTATCGTATGAAGCTAGGTCATTCTAGAAACTTGCTGAACTCACTTATTAATACAGTAGTTTGTAAATTTTTTAAAAAGTTTTCTCTATAGAGCTCACTACAAATAATGATCATTTTATTTCTTAGTTTGCTCTTCTTACTTTTGTCTTTTATGGCCATACTTCAGTGGCTGACGCCTTCAGTGTAATCTGGACAGGAAGCGTAGAAATGTCCTATTGCAAAGGGCACGATTAGAGGAACGGGAAGATTACTGTGGCCATCTTTGTGAACAAATTACCACAAATTGTTGAGGGTTTTCTTCTCATTCAACTTTCCCCCTCTACTACTTTGCAAATTTTATTCTGTATCTTTTAATGTATACTTTTAATATTTTAACGTGATTCTTTACAAAGTCTAACTTTTAAATACACATCCTTCGAGTGCTTTAACTCGAACCTCACCCGTTTATACTGCTAGGCCTTTCTTTTCCAGTGTTTTAGTGTCATCTTACGTCTTTGTAACCAATACCATGTTCTTTGCTTACCATACCATGCCTTCCTACCATGCCTTCCTCTGAGATGACTTTTCTTCCTCCTGAAGCGGACTCTTCAAAAGTTACTTTGATGTGAGAGTCTGGATTGTAAACTCTCTGTTTTTGTTGGAGTGGAAATATACATCACGCTTGTTTTTGAGAGATAGGTTTGCTAATTATAAAATTCTGGGCTCAAAGTAAATTCCTTTCAGGAGTCTGGATGCCTCTGACTCCTCCCTTCCCTCATTGCACTGGCAACTCTGCTGTGGGCCAATTTTTGTTTCTGATCTAAATTTTCTCTCAGGCTCTTTTGTGTTTTTCTATTTCTCTTTATGTTTATTTTGGCTAATCATGAGGGGGCACTGCCAACCAAGAACTATTTTAAAGTAAATTCTTGCCTTGCATTTTAGGATCGCTCATTGTGGATTGAGGCCCAAGGCAGTGTGATTGCCCATTTGGGGGTATGGGTTCTTACGTGCAGGGGTGTCCCCTCCCATCCAGACCTACGAGAGAGATGGACACATCTCCTCAGTGTCTACCTTAGTCGGGTGATGCTTTCCAGTTCCCTCTTCACTGAGGGAGTATCTCTGTGGACTAGTCCTCTTCCAAATTTTCCTGTGAGGCCTTTCAAACTACAGCTCTAGGTTGCTGGGTTTAGCGATGCCCCAAGGCAGCGTCTGCTTACACCTCTTTGGAGTCTTGCTCCTGTTTTGTTTTTATGACCTCAGAGAATTTTCCTTATTTTCTAGCCAACTCAGCCATGCATTAAGTTTTATTTTAATACAGCATCTTTGTGCACTTTGTTGCGAAACTTTTTGATATCTAATCCTTAGTATGGTTGAAAATACAGGCCTATCTTGGATTTTTTTCAATTGAAATATCTTTGAGATAATTTTGTATCAGCACCTTCTTCTTAATAACTTCATAATATTCCTTATGTGCTCATTTCTTCATTTATAAACCTTATCTCCTACAACATTGCTTTTAAAAGAAAAAGATTACAGAGGATAGATGTGTACATTTCTCATAGTGTGTACTTGTACCATACATTCCTAAATGTTGAACTCTTGAGTCAAAAGCAATATTGGTCTTATTCCTGATGCCTCCTTTTCCCATATGCTCCTCCCAACCTTGCCTCTCTCGTCAAATCATTACTAAGTCTTGGGGATTTCCTCAAACATGTCAGCTTCTCTCTAATCCCATTGCAGTAACCCTAGCTAGCTCAGAGTAATCTCTTGGTTTTATTATGCTAATCCCTTCCTAACAGCTCTCATTTCCCTTGTTACTATCGTTCTATTATAGTACATCACCAGTGAACCTCATAAGAACCTGCAATCTTCTGGGAAAGATTGAATTATGCTCAGTAGCATGATTATTAAAGTATGTGAATGCCCATTATATTTTTAAAATTTTTTGTCTGGTTATGATTTTTTAATTAAAGTATAATTGACATACAATATACTGTTGGTTTCAGGTGTACATCATAATGGTTCCATATTTGCATACATTGTGAAATGATCACCCTGATAAGTCTCATTACCATCTGATACCATAGAAAGTTGTTGCAGTATTGCCGACTGTATTCCCTATGCTGTGCGTGACATCCCCATGACTTATTTATAACTGGAAGTTTGGACCTCAGACTCCCCTTCACCTGTTCACCTGCGCCCCAACCTCCCTCCGCTCTGGCAACCACCAGTTTGTTTTCTGTATCTATGAATCTGTTTGTTTTGTTTTTCAGATTCCACATGTAAGGGAGACCATTGTGGTATTTGTCTTTCTCTGTCTGACTTATTTCACTTAGCATAATACCCTCTAAGTCTATCCATGTGGTCACAAATGGCAACATTTTATTCTTTAGGGCTAAGTAATAATCTATTTTCTTTTTTTTTATTTTAATTAATTTTATTGAAGTATAGTTGATGTACAATATTATGTTAGTTTCAGGTATCCAACATAGTGATTCAGCATTCATGTACATTGTGAAATGGTAACCACAATAAATACGGTAACCATCTGTCCTCAAAGTTATTACAGTATTATTGACTGTATTGCCTCTGGTGTGCCTTAAATCCCTGTGACTTATTCATTTTATAACTAGAAGTTTGTATGTCTTGATCCCCTTGACTATTTTGCCCAACCCCACACTCCCTCCCCCTCTGGCAACCTCCGCTTTGTTCTCTGTATCTATGAGTCCGTTTCTATTTTGTTTTGTTTTTTATATTGCACATGTAAGTGAAATCATATGGTATTTGTTTTCCTCTGACTTATCTCACTTAGCAGAATACCCTCTAGGTCCATCCATGTTGTTGCAAATGGCAAGACTTCGTTCTTTTTTGTGGCTGAGTAGTATTCCATTGTATATACACCCCATCTTCTGTATCCAGTCCTCTGTTGATGGACGCTTAGGTTGCTTTCGTATCTTGGCTATTGTAAATAATGCTGCAGTTGACATGGTGTTTTTGTTTTCTTCAGGTAAGTACCCAGAAGTGGAATTGCTGGATCATATGGTAGTTCTATTTTTAATTTCTTGAGGATATTCCATACTGTTTTTCATAGTGGCTATACCAATATGCATTCCCACCAACAATGTGCAAGGGTTTCCTTTTATCTACTTCCTCACCAACATTTGTTTTTCTTTTTGGTTTTGTCTTTTTGATAACCATTCTAACAGGTGTGAGGTGATATCTCATTGTGGTTTTGATTTGCATTTTCCTGATGATTGGTGATATTGAACATCTTTTCCTGTGTCTGATAGACATCTATATGTCTTCTTTGGAAAAATGTCTAAGTCATCTGCCCATTTTTTAATCTCTTTGTTTGTTTGTTGATATTAAGTTGAATGAGTTCTTTATATATTTTGCATATTAACTCCTTATCAGATATATGATTTGCAAATATCTTCTTCCATTCAGTAGCTTGCCTTTTTTGTTTTGTTGATGGTTTCCTTCAAGGTGCAAAGGCTCATTAGTTTGCTGTAGTCCCATTTGTTTATTTTTGCCTTCGGTGCTTTTGCCTGAGGAGAAAGATCCAAAAAAATATCACTAAGACCAATGTCAAAGAGCTTACTGCCTGAATTTTCTTCTAGGAGTTTTATGGTTTCAGATCTTAGATTCAAGTGTTTAACTCATTTTGAATTAATTTTTGTATATAGTATGACAGTGGTTCAGTTTCATTCTTTTGTGTGTAGCTGTCCAGTTTTCCCACCACCATTTATTGAAGAGACTGTCTTTTCCTCATTACATATTCTTGCCTCCTATGTCATCGATTAATTGACCATATGTGCGTGGGTTTATTTCTGGGTCTCTCTATTCTCTTCCATTGATCTACATGTCTGTTTTTATGCCAGTACAATACTGTTTTGATTACTGTAGCTCTGTCATATAGTTTGAAATCAGGGAGCGTAATACCTCCAGCTTTGTTCTTTCTCGAGATTGCCTTGGGTATTCTTTTGTGGTTCCATACAAATTTTAGGGTTTTTCTTTTTCTAGTTCTGTGAAAAATGCCATTGGTATTTTGATAGGGATTGCATGGAATCTGTAGATGGTTCTGGGTAGTATGGACATTTTAACAATATTAATTCTTCCTTTTCATGAGCACAGTGTATCTTTCTGTTTATTTGTGTCATCTTCCTTTCTCTTTCCTCAATGTCTTATAGTTTTCAGAGTACAGGTCTTTCACTTCCTTGGTTAAATTTATTCCTACGTGTTTTGTTCTTTTTGATGAAGTTGTAAATGAGATTGTTTTCTTAATTTCCCTTTCTGATAGCTCATTGTTCACATATAGAAATGCTACTGATTTCTGTATATTAATTTTGTATCCTGCAACTTTACTGAATTCTTTTATTAATTCTAACAGTTTTTTGGTGGAGTCTTTAGGATTTTTGATGTATAGTATAATGCCATCTGAAAACAGTGACAGTTTTACTTCTTCCTTTCCAATCTGGATGCCTTTCATCTCTTTTTCTTGCCTAATTCCTGTGGCTAGTATTCCAAACATATGTTGAATAAAAGTGGCAAGAGTGGGCATTCTTGTCTTGTTCCTGACCTTAGAGGAAAAGCTTTCAGCTTTTCACCATTAAGTATGATGTTAGTTGTGGGTTTTTCATATATGACCTTTATTATGTTGTTATATTCCGTCTATACCCACTTTGTTGAGAATTTTTATTGTAAACTGATGTTGAATTTTGTTGAATGCTTTTTTTGCATCTATTGAGATGATTGTATGATTTTTTTTATTCTTCATTTTGTTAACATGGTGTATCATGTTTATTGATTTGTGGATGTTGAACCATCCTTGCATCCCTGGAATAAATCCCACTTGATCATGCTGTTTGATCCTTTTAATGTATTGTTGAATTTGGTTTGCTGATATTTTTTTGAGGATTTTTGCATCTATGTTCATCAGTAATATTGACCTGTAATTTTCTTTTTTGTTGTATCTTTGTCTGGTTTTGGTATCAGGATAATGCTGGCCTCATAAAATGGGTTTGGAAGGATTCCTTCCTCTTTAGTTTTTTGGAATAATTTGAGAAGGATAGGTATTATCTCGTATTTAAATGATCAGAAGAAATCGCCTGTGAAACAGTCTGGTCCTGGAATTTTGTTTGTTGAGAACTTTTAAATTACTGATTAATTTCATTATTAGTAATTAGTCTATTCAGATTTTCTATTTTTTCATGATTCAGTCTTGGAAGATTGTGTATTTCTAGGAATGTATCTTTTTCTTCTAGGTTGTCTTATTTGTTGGTGTATAATCATAGTAATCTCTTAAATCCTTTGTATTTCTGTGGTGTCAGTTGTAACATCTCTTTCATTTCTCATTTATTCAGGACCTCTCTTTTTTTTTCCTTGGTAAGTCTGGCTAAATGTTTATTAATTTTATTTATCTTTTCAAAGAGCCAACTATTAGTTTTATTGATCTTAGTACACTTGATGTTGTCCCAGAGGTCCCATAGCTATCCTTATTTTTTTTAATTCTTTTTTCTTTTTGCTATTTTGTTTGGGTGATTTTTACTACCCTGTCTTCCAGATCACTGGTTTGCTTTTCTGTATCATCCAATCTGCTGTTGATTCCCTCTAGTGTATTTTTCATTTCAGTTACTGTATTCGTCAGCTCTGGTTAGTTTTCTCTTATATTTTCTAATTCTTGGTTGAAGTTCTCACTGTGTTCATTCATTCTTCTCCCAAGTTTGGTCAGCATCTTTATGACCATTACTCTGAATTCTTTATCGAGTGGATTATTTATCTCTATATCACTAAGGGTTTTTTCTGAGGTTTTGTCTCGTTCTTTCATTTGGAAGGTACTTCTGTGCTTCCTCCTTTTGCTTCACCTCTGTGTTTCTGTGTGTTAGGTGAAACTGCCACCTCTCTCAGTCTTGGAGGAGTGGCATTGTGGTAGGTGATGATCCTTCTCGTTCGACCCTGTCGTGGCCCTTAGTTGACTCTTGAACTTTTTGGTTATCTAAACTGCCTGATTTATTCTTGATGTGCCGTTTTTGTTGCTGTGCCAAAACACGTCAGTGTTCCAAGGGGAAGAATCTCTAGTACCTCGTTTCAGGCTGACTGGAAGCCAGACTCTCAGGCAGCAGCTTTTAAAGTATGGAAATATAGACATTGCTGTGGGGCTGCAGTTGTAATCCCTGCTGGCCTCCAGACTAGGAGGTGTCCCCGGGGCAACAGTTGCAAACATCGAGGCTCCTGACAGGTTTATAATCTCCTTTCTGTGAAGTCTCATGGAGCCATACCAGGGCCAAGGAGGTGCACAAGCATAGTGTCTCCCTGTGTGGGAAACTTGAAGCCCCACCTCAGGCTGAAACTTGGGCTGAGTAGATAGGCATTTTCACAGGAGGACTGGGCTTGTGTTTCAGTCGGCTGTCTGTGCAGGGCCCTGGGGTTGGTGGCCTGCCAAGGACTGTCTTTTTGCTTGTTATAGTCTTGTGGAGCTCGGGAACGCCAGCCCCTTTTGCTACCAGGGCCAGGTGATCAATGGGTGTCCCTGGTGTAGGTTGCGCACATCCGCTGGCTTTAGCTGGGCAGCTGGGGAGTGTGGAGGTGGGATGCGCACTCTGGCTTCAAAAGCAGCAGGAAATGGCTAGCCTGTGTGCACCACACACCCCCCCCCACCCCCCACCTCCGGTTTCAGCAGAGCAGCAGGAGATTGCTGTGTCATTGTGCGTTTGTCAGCTTTAGTCCAGGAGTGGGAGAATACCGTGACCATTCAGGCCTGCTAGTCCCCGCCAGGGGTTAGGGTAGTGTCACCGCTGCTTGCGCTCACAGGCTTTAGCTAGGGAGTGGGAGAATGCCGTGACCAATCACGCCCTCCCACCCTAGCCAGGAAGCTGGGCAATGCCGCGACCTCTGGAGCTCTCCGGCTTCAGTAAGGTGTCGGGATAATGCCATGACTCCTCGCCCCTGCATGCAGGATGGCCCGCCTGTGCTGGCAAGGTAGGCAGGGAGCACAGCAATGGCATCTGCCAGTACCTCCTTCTCTGGGTATTATTTCCACCAGCCCCCGCCCCTCTAGCTGATGCTTTTAGACTTGCAAATGATTCTCCTTCACATATAATCTCGGCACTTTTCAAACTCCTGTTATTTTGCTGGGTCTTGGGGTGAACAAGATTGCGCACGTGCCCTTTAAGAGGAGAATCTATGTTTCCTACAGCACTTTGGGACCCTTGGATGTCAGTCCCATTGGTTTTCTAAGCCAGATGTTTCGGGGGCTCGTCTGTCCAATGCAGATTCCAGGGCCTCTGTTGCCTGATGTGAGGCACCAACCCCAACCTCCTTCAGAACAAGCACCACCTCTCTGGCGAGATCCCTCCCTGTTGTATGTCGCCACACTGGGTTTTTTTGTTTTTGTTTTTGTTTTTTATTGGCCAGATTGTGTGTGTCTCTCTCCTCTACCCATCTCAGTGTGGTTCCTGTGTTGTGGAGAGCAGTTCCTCCAACTTTCAGATCTTTTTCAGAGAGAAATGGTCCATATGTAGTTATAAATTTTGTGTGTCTGTGGGAGGAGGTGAGTTCAGGCTCTTCCTACACTGCTATCCTAGACACCCTTCATTATAATTTAGATACACTTAAATTATATCTAATGTATTGTAAAATGTCAGATATTGGAATTATATTTTTAGAATACTTTCTGTTTGCCTCTATGTTAAATAATAAACTGTTGGCTGCATATTTTTATGATTAAGCTTCAACTTTCCTCCCTTAGATCCTGGGCACTTGGGTGGGAGCCCCCATGAGGATGAATCCCGACCACATTGTTCTGTTCTGGTAGCAGAACCCCAAACACATTCCTTAATGGCTGATGTGACACTTTCTAGTTTTTTGACAAAAAGCCATCTAGAAACTGAAATCATGACTACTACTTTTTAAATTTTAAACCTTTTTTGTTAAGGCAATTCTGGTATAATGAAACCAAAGGATCTTTTTCTGTAGTTGCTTAGGAAATATCAATATGTTGATTCAGAGGGAAATACTCATAACTTAATAAATTTAACCATTTAGAATTATACAGATTTCTGGTTAATGTTTAAGGTCTGTGTCTGTTAGTTTTCTGCTTGACAGATCTTCCTTCTGGGTGTTACTTGGGTATTAGGAACATTAGCATTGAGGGAGTATGTCCGTGTAGGATGTCTCTGGTTACCTATCTCTACTCTGAGGATGAGTAACCCTTGTGAGGCATAGACCCATGGCACATGGGAGTGCATAGATATGAGTACCCCTACCTCTGTTGTAAATTTATAAAATCATAGTGAGATATTCATAAAGCATGTTCACCTATGAGAGAAGTCATCTAACTCTGATGACAAATGGTTTCATCTCATGTGCCAAATCTAATCGGATGACAGTGGCTTCTTCCCTGTTTTGGGGATAATTCTTAGATTTTAACTGGATCCTTACATTTTAAAGAATAGCTTGAATAATTATCTTTATTGTGATTAATGTGTGCATTTTACAGCTTTTTCTATTCTTTTACCTTTAACCTAAGTTTATATTAATACTTCATGTGGGTTTCTTCAAGAGTGCATATATTTAAACCTTTTATATCCAATCTGAAAATCCCTGCCTTTTAATCAGAGTGTTTAGACCACTTACATTTAATGTAAGTATTAATATGGTTGGATTTAATTTACCATCTTTATATTTGTCTTTTATTTGTCCCATTTCTTTTCCCTTTTTTCTCTTTCCCTGCCTTGTAATGGATTAATTGGGTGTTTTTGAAATTCCATTTTATTTCTACCATTGGCTTATTATCTATACTTTTTTGTTTTATCTTTTTAGTGATTTCTCCAGAATTTACATTGTGCCTCTCTAACTTATTACAGTCTATCTTCAAATAACGTTATTCAACTTCAAATGTAATATAAGGACTTGACAACAGTATGTGTCAATTCTCCTTCCTGTTCTTTGTGTACTTGTCATCATATATTTTACTTCCATATACTATAACCAAAACAATATACTGTTCACACTTTTCTTTGTTTTTCTTTTTCTCCCCAAAGCCCCCTGGTACATAGATGTATATTCCTCGTTGTGGGTCCCTCTAGTTGTGGCATGTGGGACGCTGCCTCAGCATGGTTTCATGAGCAGTGCCATGTCCGCGCCCAGGATTCGAACCAATGAAACACTGGGCCGCCTGCAGCGAAGTACGCGAACTTAACCACTCGGTCACGGGGCCAGCCCCAGTACTGTTCATACTTTTGCTTTTAACAATTATCTTTTAAAGAAATTAAAAAATTAGAAAATGTCTTTTATATTTATCCATATAATTAGCAAAAAAATTAGAAAATGTCTTTTATATTTATCCATATAATTAGCATTTCTGGTTCTTTTCAGTCATTTGTGTAGTTCAAAGTTTCCATCTGGTATCATTTTTCTTCTACTTGAATAGCTTTCTTTAACATTTCATATTATGTAGATCTGCAGATGCCAAATGTTTTAGTATTTGGTTGCTAGAAATTTTTTATTTATTTTGCCTCCACTTTTGAAAGATATTTTCACTGGATACAGAATTGTGACTTGACAGGTTTTTTTTCTTCCCAGTCTTTAAGACGTTCTTCTAGGGGGCCAGCCCTGTGGGTGAGTGGTTAAGTTCACACACTCTGCTTCAGCAGCCCGGGGTTTCACCTGTTCAGATCCTGGGCGTGAACCTGGCACTGCTCATCGGTCCATGTTGAGGCAGCATCCCACATAGCACAGCTCGAGGGACCTGCAACTGGATTATGCAACTGTGTGCTTGGGGGCTTTGGGGAAAAGAAGACGATGAAAAAAAAGATTGGCAACAGATGTTAGCTCAGGTGCCAATCTAAAAATAAAAAAGATATTCTTCTCTTTCTTGTCTTCTGCTTGCATGGTTTCTGATGAGAAATATGTATTAGTTTCCTATTGTTGCTGTGACAAACTGCCACAACCTTCTTGGCTTAAAACAGCACAGATTTATTATCTTACGGCTCTGGAGGTCAGAAACCCAAAATGGATTCACTGGATGAAATCGTGTTGTCAGCAGGGCTTTGTTCCTTTAGGAGACTCTAGGGCAGAATCCATTTCCTTACTTTTTTAAGATTCTAGAGGTTTTGTGGGAAGAGATTTCCTTGAATCAGGGCCTCCCAACATCTTTAATGTCAGCAATGGCTGATGGAAGTTTTCTCACGCTGTATCGTGTTGACACTGACTTTCCTGCCTTCCTCTTTCTCTTATAAGGACCCTGTGATGACTTTGGGCTGACCTTGATAATACAGGATGACCTTCTCATCTCAAGATCAGCTGATTAGCAACACTAATTCCATCTGCAACCTTAATTTCCTCTTGCCACGTATATAACATATTCACAGATTCTTAAGATTAGGATGTAAACATCTTTGGAAGGCCTTATCCTGCCTAGCACAAAGTCTTTGGTAATTTTTATTTTTGTTCCTTGTTACAGAATGGTTTTCCCCCACCTCTGGCTGTTTTTAAAGTTTGTCTTTATTGCTGATTTTTTTAGGATTTTGATTTTAACGTGCATTGGTATATGTGTATATATGGTATATATTTGCGTTTGTCTTGCTGGGAGGTAGTTGACCTGTTGTATCTGGGAGTTTATAGTTATCAGATTTGAAGAACTTTTGGCCATAATTGCTTCAGTTACTTCTCTGCCCTGGCTCTCTCCTTTCCTTCCAGTACTCCAGTTACACATATGCTGGACTGTTTACTGTTGTCGTAAGGTCATCAATGCTCAGTTAGTTTTTTCAGTTTGGTCTTATATTTATTCAGTTGGAATAAATCCTCTTGTTATGTCTTCAAGTTCATCGTTCTTTGCTTCTGAGATATCTAATCTCATGCTATTTTCAATTCAAGTGAATTTTTCATTTCAGATACTGATTTTTTTATTTCTGCAAGTTTTATTTGGTTCTTTTTTTTGTATCTTGCATGTTTGTGTCCCCCCCAAATTCATATGTTGAAAGCCTAGCCCTGCTTGTAATGGTAGTAGGAGGTGGGGCTTTGAGAAGTGATTATGTCATGAGGGTGGAGCCCTCAGAAATGGAATTAGCACCCATATAAGAAGAGATGCGAGAGAGCTTGCCTATCTCTCTGTTCTCTGCCATGTGAGACTACAACAAGAAGTTGGCTGTCTGCAAACCAGTAGGAAGGCTTTCGCGAGAATCCCACCATACTGACACTCTGATCTCAGACTTTCACCCTCCAGAACTGTGACAAATGAGTATTTGTTTAAACCACCCAATCTTTGGTATTTTGTTACAGCAACCTGAGCAGACTAAGATCCATTTTTCTTTTGTATCATGTTTTTCTTTAATATTTGAGCATAGTTATAATAGCTGCTTTCGTTTTATTTACTACTTCCTCTCTTGTCATTCCTGGATCTGTTTCTACTGTCTTATTTATCTTCTGGTAATTGATTACATTTTCCTGATACTTGGTTGGTCTAGTAATTTTTTATTAAATGCTAGGCATGTATTGTTTGTTGTGATTGTTATGTTGTTTGGTGTGTGGATTTTGTGTGTTATTCTACAGAATATTTGGCTTTGTTTGGTAGACAATTTAAGTTTCTTGGTTCTCAGTTTGATCCTTTAAGGCATGTTTTGAAGCTTTGCTAGAGCTGATCTAGAGTCCCCATTACCTCCCCCCACTGGGGTCTGCAATAACTGTCCTATCCCAGATAGGCAACAACAGCTCTGCGCTCTTGCCCCGCAGACCTTGAACATCTCCTGGCCCTGTGTGAATACTGGGAATTGTACAACTCATAGCTCCCTGGTCCTTTATTTTGGCTTACAGACTTTCACACCGTACATGTGCTGCCTGTTAGCAAAAACTCAGAGAGACCTCAGTACAGGTTTCTAGCCCGCTTTTCTGCAAGGCTGTTTCTTCTCTGACACACTGCCCCTCAACTTTCAGCCACGTTAAACTCCTAAACTCCTATCTCTGTTTCCTCAACTCAGCAAGACTGATTGGCTTATGTGAGTTCTCCTTCCCAGGGCCCACAATCTGGAAATTGCCTTGGACAAATCTAGGCAGATTGTAAGGCTCAACTAGTTTGTTGACCTTCTTTCAGAGATCAGAGTCCTGTGCAACCTGTTGTCCAGAATAAGAGAACTATTGTTTCATATATTTTATCCAGTTTTCTGGTTGATTACAGCAGGAGGGTAAGTTTGGTTCTTGTGTACCAAGTCCAGAGGTGGAACTCTCTTTCCATTGGTGTATCAGTCTCCTTTGCTTTGCTTTTTGTAATATCACACCATACGAGGCTGGACCTGCCTCACAGCTTTTGGGCTGACTGTTTTCCATGATCTTTCCCATCTTGTGTCCATTGTGTTCTTCTGGATGTCTTGGACTCTGGTGCACTTTTCCCTCTGTACCTTTTTTCCTGCTGTTTGTTATGTAAATGTCCTCTCCAGTCTCTGCTGCTTTTTTCACTTGACTAGCACTTGTTCATCATTCCAGTCCCTGCTCAGCCTATTGCCTTTCTCCTTTCCTTATCCACTTCTTTCTCAGTAGGTAAAGGTTTCCCTTTACTGTTTTCATGAGTGACTTGATGGTATGGCTTTGGAGTCAGACCATGTAGGTTTGAATCCTGTCTCTTTCTCTTAATGTTTCTGGTATTTATTTAATTGCTTATTTAAGGCAAGTTATTTAAATACTTATTTAAGTGTCTGTCTCTTCATCTAAGGTTTTCTTGAAGGAAAGACTATATAGTACTTATCTTTATATGAGTCCCTAACGAAGTATCCAAAACATACTGGACACTAAAAGTTTACTTGAAATATTGTAACATTAAATTATGTGGCTTTTTCTAGGATTGGAATTCCCTAGCCTTCCTACTATAATTCAAATGTTGTTTTGGCAAGTAAAGTTAGGAGGAAAAGAAAACACATCAGGAAAGGTTTTCTGGTTTTCAGATGTTTATTTCAAGCAGTTTTGTGTTTTGATAATTTGAATCTACAGATTAGAGTTAATTGGTGTTGCATTTAATATTGAAAGCTCTGTCTTAAAACATGCTTTTGCATATTTTTAGTTAAAGCCTTATAGAGATGTTTGTTTTATCTGAAGGGTCCTAATCGGTGTTCATCTTGGAATGAGTAAGAAGATGTGTACTTGATTATCTTCTTCAGTAAGGTAGTTGTTACTTGGTAAAGAAAAAGGAAATGAAGTTGCCCTGGGTGTGTCTTCTTTTTATGCTGCATTTGTGAAAGTCCATGAGAGATTTGCTTAGCCTATAGGTGGAGTAGTGTAGGTTTTGGGTATGACTTGATATAAAAAATTAGGTGGAAGAAGTAATTTTCCATTTGGAAATCAGCAGCTCGTTTACACTGTATGATCTACAGAATGTGAAACTCATTAATGCACATCATGTTTGCCCATGTCTTTTTCACTTTGCGTTTAAAATTAACATTGAGAAAGGAATTTCACTGAGGACCACTTCAATAAGTACATCAGGCCGGGTGATAATAGCACATAGCTTTCTTGTATTTTAGGTTTGGCCAGAAGCCACATACATCACATTTTTGAATTATGTATCATTTACTATAGTGTGTATGTTTCTTGAGTTTTCTATAGCAAGCACCTATATGCTATGTTTATATGCACCTATATTTCTAGGGATGCAAGTGCTTTATATTTTTATGCACAAAGTTGAAATAACCTTCAGTATTAACTAAAAGTTCGCTGTGAATTACTGCAGAGGCCAACTTGTAATTTTATACCATGTAGATATTGGCTTTCTTCCTCCCAGGAGTATTCCACAGTATTTGTTTTATTGTCCTAAAAACATTTGCAGCATCAAGAAAGGAATGCATTGAGACTTAGTTATTTCTTTGCTATCTAAGGAAAGAAATTCTGATAGTCACTCCTTGTCTGACATGTATAAACCACCTAAAGTTACTTGACTTTCAGTTCATTGTCAAAAGGAGCAGTGTCTCAGAAATCTCAAAGCCAGAGCAATATATCTGCAGTTCAGTGACAACTCTAAATGACTCAGAAGAAAGGCTCTGCATCTGTCTAAAAAATAACCCATACTGGCTGCACTTAAAAGCAACCGAAACGCACATTCATAGCTAATTATAAACAAAAACTAGTTAACACTTTAAATAAAAGGAAAAATAGCAAAAAGATTTAGAGCCTAGACAAGCAGATGAAAGAGTTCTAAGTCGCCTTCCATCTGATATTACTCAGATGCAGCTCTGTCTCCAATTACCTGAGAATATGTGGTATTCCCTTCTGAAAGCTCAAGAGCAGAAAGGGCGTCCGTTCCGTGCCTCGGCTTACTCACAGTCATTTGGAACAAGATCAGCAGAAATATTTAACATTGCAAAAGAGTCTGGAGCCAGACGAGCGACTACAGACACTAATCACTGGGTCAAAATAGTAACTTAGTAGGACAGCAACCACCAGAAAATATTTGTGGAGGCTGAGATTTTGGGGAGGAAGTATTAATGCTGTTGGAGAAGACATCACTGAATGCTGACGTGCTGAAACCGAATCATTGAAACCCTATTTTTAACCAGTTGCATATTTAGAGGCAAAGGCTGTCCATGCTGATGGTCTCTTTGGTGGAACTGGACCTGAAAGGTGATCCTGTGCCCTAACCCTAAAATAAATAAATAGATGGAAACAAAAACTAGCGAGATAAGCAAATGAAGGCTGCCTCCTGAAAGATTCAGTGTTTCTTTTCTCATGTGGTTCCAGCCACAGGCTTCCTCTGCCTCAGGTTGCAAAGCTCTAGTTTTCGAGATTTGAGGGGCGATAGGGAACCATCACTACAATAGTTGCAATAGTCTCATTAACGTCTAAGACCCGTGTGCCCCTGAAACACAGCAACTGATCAATCAACTTCCATAACGTCTGTTTATTTCTACAATTTTAGATTTTAGGTCTGTTCCCGTGACTTACTGATGTTCTCTGGAGGTTATTGGTCAGTACAAACCACTTTTTATTTTGCCTTCTTTCTTACATCACATAACCCTTTCGTTTCCTCTAGTATAAGTAGAGAATCCATCACTTTATTTCCCCGTCTTGGTTCTCACGCTTCTCCACTTCAAACTCTAATTTCAGTATATTCAGTCTCAGAACGTCCTTGTGGTAGAGCATCTCAAACATCGAGATATTAGTGGTTGCCCATAGTATGTACGGAGTTAAAATAGTATGCTTTAGAGGAGCATTACAGACTTTAAAAAAATCATTTTATCTGTTGAATTTCAGTAATTTCTCTTGAAATTTACAAAAGACATTGTCTTCGGGCCAGTCCAGTGATATAGTGGTTAAGTTCACACACTCTGCTTCAGCTGCCAGCGTTCACAGGTTTGCATCCCAGGTGTGGCCCTACACACTGCTCATCAGGCTGTCCTGTGGCGGCACCCCAGATGCAAAATAGAGGAAGATGGGCACAGATCTTACCTCAGCAACAATCTTCCTCAAGCAAAAACAGAAAGATTGGCAATGGATGTTTGCTCAGGGCCAGTCTTCCTCACCAAAAAAAAGACACTCTCTTCTCCCTACAGCAATTTCATTTACTGCTGTGCCTTCAAAAGAAGGACTAAGAGACTGTTAGCTTCTGCTTCTACTATACGCATTGGGAGTTCTATGAAAACAACAGCACACACAAATTAAGTAGAAATAAAAGGAAAGAAAAGATATTAAATGTATTTTAGCATTATTCCTTGATTTTGTAAAGGTCTGTAGTCTACTATGATATTTCTTGGCCTGTAATTTCTTTATGTTGTTATAAGGAGGCGTCTTATTGTAGTAATCTGTAAACCTCATTCTGAATCTGGATTCTATCTACAGAAGAATTACGAAGAAGGTATTTGGTGCTCCTACAATGGAAAAATTTTGCGTTTGGAAAGTAACATATCCCCATCTTTTTTTTATAGTCATGGTAGTGTGGAGAGGACAGGAAGGACGGGAGGATTATTACTGTGCAGCAGGCGGCTTACACATTATTTAATCAGGAATCTTGATGAAAAAGAAATTACCCTGTTTTCATGAGAAAGAAAGTTATTAAATCAAAGTGATTAAAATCTAACACAACATAGTGGCTGATCTTGAATCAGACCCAGGTCTGCCTGACACTCAGTCTCATGTTCTAGCCACAAACACCGAGCCTGGTGGGATCTGAAAACCTTGCCAAGGAAGTGTGACTGTTTCGTGTGAGGTATGAGAGAAGCATTGTTCCCAGAGATCTGAGGCCAGGAGGCCCTTGGGCAGTGGTGTCCTTCAGGAGTCACACAGGTGCCTCTTTGAAGGTGCTGGGGGCTTCCTAGCGGGCCGTGGCCCAGGGAGCCTCAGGTGATTGGATGACAACACCTGGAAGATTGCTACAAACCAAGCCTTGTGCCTCTTTGTCTATTTTAAATGCTTTCTAGCTTTCCTGTAATTACTATTATCATGAATGAGTAAAAGGCTGCTATCCTCATTTGATAAGTCAGGGAAGAAATGAGCTATGTGCCTTAAAGAAAGGGAAAATTAATCTTACTTGAAGTAGAAAATTAGAATCTTTTATATCTCTTCTCATATAACTCATTTCATATGCTTGATTATAATAAACTTTATTGATAGCAGATTGTAAATATGTAGGAAACTGCTTCTAAAACTAGCGCTGGCTTTCAAAACTAGTCACAAAGCCCTCTTTGCATTAGAAATTAACTGAAAATAATTTTTGTGTTTCTGAAAAGATAGGTCAGGGAATAAAATAATTAGCAGTAAGATGTTTACATGGTTTAGAGACAATAATCTTATTTCTATGTCACCTTCAGCTTCTACTTGAAAAGCTGTGCATATGACGCAGATGACACACAGCCTGTCAAAGTTCTTACTTAAAACAGAGAAACACAGTTGGCCTAAGATTTTGGTCATTGCGTATGATTAGCGTAGGTATTTCCTAAACAAATGACAGAGTTATTTTATTCCTAAAAGATGTCTTAATTTTCACTAACTTAATTACGTTTTATTTTAGTTTGGAAGATTATATCCTCATTTTGGTTTCACTAAAGAAACCAAATCCTTCATTTGTCACTAAGTTGACATCATAAGTGTGTTTAAAAGAATGTTGACAACAAAATGTTGATGGTGTGTTTATATAAGCATTATGTTGGAAAATGGTATCTCAGTGTTCCCAGAAAACTGAATTGCACCCCAACTTTTAGGAAAGGTTTGCTTTCTAAGATTGCCATACAAAGGAAAATCTGTTCAGTCCATTGGATTGTTGACTCAACATCGAGAGTTGAAATGTGTACTCTAATGCACTTTCTTTGATCTCTCATTTGACTGTTTATCAAAGCTGATTACAGTTTGAATACACAAATCCTCTTAGCTTCAAAATCATGTAAAAATAATGGATAATAGGGCATTTTTAAGTATTCTCTGCTATTCCAATTTGGTTTTATGATTGTCATATGGCTATTAGGTTTAGGAGCGGGGTCTGTTTTCGTGTTTTGTTCCTTTGGTAAGAAGCAATCTTCTGCCACATTGGATTAAGTGTATTTTCAGCCAGACTTGCTCAGGCAATGAAGCAAGAGCTGTTTCAGTACACATCAAAAGGCTTCGTTCTGAACGAGGGAAACTGACTTCATTCCACTCACCACCATTTAGGGGCTTATATTTTTTGAAAAGCTCTAAGTATGTGCTTTCTTTATATGCATATAAAGTTGAAACATCATAAAATAGCAGTTGACGTGTTCAGTTAAACATAATTATGTATTATATTGCTTTAAGAATTTCAAGAGTTTGAAGTCCAACATTTTCAAGAACATTTATTTAGCCCCTGCTAGTTATTGGAGGCACTATGCTAAATATTTTGTGTATGTTAACAGATTAATCTATTTGCTAAGATTACGTAGCTAATTTTAGTGGCAGAATTAGAAATAGAACACAGATCTCTGGCATCTCATTCCAGTGTGTTTTAAATTTCATAAATCATTTGCTTTATTCTTCTAAAACAGTCCAGAAATTTTCTTCCAATCTCAGTCTTAATCTCTGTATTTTACAAAAGAAAAGGAACCCGCGAGGGCGAGTGGAAGAATGTCCTTCCTGAGAATGGTGTGCCTTCTGGCGCTTTGTTGTTTTCCCTTAAACAAACTCGATGTGGTTCTAGAATTGCTTCTGAAAGCAAACCATTTTTCTGCTGGGCAGCGCCAGAGTAGATTTTATAAGACAATAAGTTCATCTTGGAGCCTTTTCAAAGTAAAATCATGGAACGTTTATTCTATGTTTTAATATGGTTAACGATTGACCTGTAAGTTTATGTAAGCAATCTAAAGTACAAAAAGGGAAAGGGGGAAAGGCCCTCGGCCGCCAGCCCGGATGATCCCCGCTCAGGCCTGACAGTCCTGGCCGAGAGTGGCAGGGTGACATTCCTTTATGGCTTTGCAGATCCTGTGCCGACCTTCGAGCAACACCGTCTTGAGGTTGTAAATCGTTCACCGGCCCAGGCTGGACTCCTGTGGTTTAAGTAGTGATGGGGACACTTGGACAGTTCCCGAGGGACCGTGGGTTTGGTTTCGAGCACAGTTTCAGTTTTTTATAATCAATTTGTCCTGCTCCACTTTGTCTTCTAATTTCTCCAAACGGCCACAAGTGTGACCCAAAGGGGAATGATTATAGGAGATACCTTCTTATTTCACTATCCCAGGGGTTTTAATTGATTTTTTTTTTCCTTGTTTCTGTAGTTCGGTGATTTTCAAAATAGGTGTCACAAACCATTAGTGAAGCACGAAATCAATTTAGGGGGTCACAACTAGCATTTTAAAATCTAATAGAATAGACTGAAACTATTAGAGAGCTTTGCATGTAGTAAGAATATTTTTGAAAATTTGTGTCGTGTGTGTGTGTGTGTCTGTGTCTGTGTCTGTGTGAAGGGCAATACATACATTCCTAAAATGCTTGCTGGTCAGAAACATGAAAGTCACTGCCACATTTATTTTAGTGATGGAGTTCCTATGTTATTTTAAATAATTTGAAAATAGTGATGCAATCTCATTCCCAAATTTGATCTTCGGGTCGTGTCAGGCTACATTCTTTATTTTTAGACAAAAATGATAGCAAATAAACGAGTACACTGTCACCTCCCTATGAAACGTTGGTACTTTATCTTGCTCCTGTGTGGGAGTCGTCTCTGGTGTGTTCACTTGTGGTCTGGTGTGGAGAACACTAGGGAACAAGGTCACGTACCGTTTCTATTTAGTTTTTCAACTTGATTTTTGTACTTTTGCTTGAGGTAATTGCTTTCAACTAATGATTGGCATTTAAATCCTTGACAGACACATTTGATGTGAATGTGAAATTAGCTGGTGTTTTGTTTTCTGAGGTTAATGTGACGAGCTTAAAGCAATTACTTAGAAAAGAAAGGAAATTACTTAGAATCTAAAAATTTTAATTGGTCTTGTAATATGTTTTATCTGTGTCTATATAATAGTATTAATGAAAATTAAATACGATCTATTCAATCATATCTATTCATAGATTTAACATAAACTTCTGACTGGAGTACATTAGATTGAATAGTGACTTAAAATATATCTTATGTTATTTGGATCATATTTTGCTTGAGATAGTATAACTGTCATTTGTCTCATCTCTTTTTCTTTTCTTGCATTTTTAGCTAAAATTGACCAAGAGGCAGAGGAGAACTCACTGACAGAGACTCATAAATGGTGAGAAATTACTTCCCTTTAATATATTTGTTCTCAGAATAGGCTTAGAAAGAGCTTAGTGTGTTTCATCTCAAGGAACCAACCCTTAACTCAATTTTTATTTCCAAGCATAAAAGAAAAAGAAACTAACAAAATAGTGCACTTTAATTCCACGTTGAATTTCTGAATTTTATTTTCGTGACTCTGGGTGATGTATAAATTTGTTGAGTACTGAATTATTAGCTTATTGCCTTCTCTTTTGAATAGGATTTAGGACTGTGGAAATATAAGAGAAAGGAAGATAGCAAAAACCTGTTTCAAGAAAAAACAGTGAAAGGTTTGGTTATAGGAAACTCTTGAGTCTCCACATTCAGAAGCAGAGTCGAGGTAGGAAGCTGGGAGCTTCCCGTGCACACAGCTTCCCTTCCAGAACGGAGATTTGCAGTCATTGGTGGGCATTAAAAAGCGTCTCAGAAATCACCCTGCTTCTCTGCTTCAATTTCCAGCTCTCCTCCTTTCTCTCTGTACTAGTCAGGCTTCTCCAGAAAATAGAACCAATGGCGGGGGGTGTGTGTGTGTGTGTGTGTGTGTGTGTGTGTGTGTGTAGAGAGAGAGATTGATTTTAAGGAACTGGTTCACAGCGGGCCGGAAATTCTACAAGGAGTTGATGTTACAGTCTTGAGTCTCGGGGAACCAGT
This sequence comes from Equus przewalskii, assembly GCF_037783145.1. Classification (NCBI taxonomy): domain Eukaryota; kingdom Metazoa; phylum Chordata; class Mammalia; order Perissodactyla; family Equidae; genus Equus; species Equus przewalskii. Next base: position 4,239,460 of record NC_091861.1, on the reverse strand, counting down.
CTTCTTTCTTAAGTCCTTCCACTGATTGGATGAGGCCCATCCACATTATGAAGGGTAATCTGCTTTTTTCAAAATCTACTGATTTAAATGTTAATCACATCTAAAAAATATCTTCACAACAACATCTAGACTGATGTTTGACTCAAAACTGGTTCCATCACCTAGCCAACCTGATACATAAAATTAATCATCACACTTTCTAAAGAAATCTGATTATTCTTTTTTTTTTTTTTTTAAAGATTTTATTTTTTCCTTTTTCTCCCCAAAGCCCCCCGGTACATAGTTGTGTATTCTTCGTTGTGGGTTCTTCTAGTTGTGGCATGTGGGACGCTGCCTCAGCATGGTCTGATGAGCAGGGCCATGTCCGCGCCCAGGATTCGAACTAACGAAACACTGGGCCGCCTACAGCGGAGCGCGCGAACTCAACCACTTGGCCACGGGGCCGGCCCCGAAATCTGATTACTCTTGAGGGAAAATTTTGATTAAAGAAGTTCTGTGTCATTACTTTATTAGACAAGATACTATATATTCTGTAAAAAGATAGCACATATTTAGTAGTTGTTGATTTAATATAAAGTATTGTGCTGGGCAAATTGGTAAACAGAATTGGCTAGTTTCTGTGAGAAGCAAAAACTGAGATCAAGACCTTAAATTATAACAAACAGAAATCTTAGTTAGTTGCATGGAAGAAATACTGGCTAATGACATAATTGTAAGTAAAAGAGCTATCTTTTATAATTAAATAATTAACTGAAATTCAAAAGTAAAAATAAGAATAATGGATCATATGAAACATTCCTCAAAGAAGTAAGTCTCTGTACTGTTTTTATAGCCGTCTTACGTGACCTGGGCCACAGTCTAATAATTCTAAGTGGGAAGGGAGTGTAACCCTGGCCCTATGGCCTTTCCAGTCTGATCCTGCTTCTCAGGTGTGATAGCTCTGTGATTTGGGGCCAATCCCATAACCCCAGGATGACAGTCCTACTTTGTAGGTGAGAATTAAGTCAGATAGTCTTTGCCAGATGCTTAGTACTTGGTAAGTGATCGATAGATGTTAATTGCTATATTATTTTCACATTATTATCATAGTTAGAGATTACAAAAAGTTTAGTGGTAGAAGTAGAAACCAGAGTCAGATTTAGGCCTCAGTCCATGTATTTATTTGTTCATTTCCTATTCCTCACTGTCTCCACTGAATCCAGCATTGGGCAGCCTGGCCTGGTTATGGAGCGTAGATTTTGGTATCAGGTCTGTGTCCAGACTCCTGGCACTGTGGCTCCAAGGATTTACCATAACTGTTGAATTCATGTCCTTACCTGTGAAATAAGAGAAACAGTACCCACATTGTAAGTGGGTGGAGCTTAGTTCACAATAATTGGATTAAATGAGTTAAATATATATGTAGAATACCTACGTCATATAGGTTTTTCATAATCCCCTTCTTTGATGTTTACCAAAATACTTGAGCTTGGGAGACCAGCTTCCGGAATGAACCCTCTTCCCAACAAACAACCATTTAACTGGAGAAAATTATATAAAACGGTCATTTAACATTTCTAGAAAATGTTCTAAGTGCATCCAGCAAGTGGAGAATCATACGTTCAAGAAAATCTGCTAAATCTTGGCAAGAACAGCAAGAGTCTGTGGCATTTGAGCCACAACCCATTCTTTTCAACTGTGTCTCATGGAAACCACTCCAGGAGTTCCAAACCAGACAGGTACCCTCTCCCAAGCTCCCAGTCTGAGCCTGTCATTTCACCTGGGTCAGCAGGCTGCTAGCATCCATCACTCAGCCCTCCAGCTGAAGTTCTGTTCTAGACTAACGATGTAGAGAAAACAGGGGCTCCCTTCCTCAACCCAGCCCCCACTTGTAGGGCAGAAGCTCCACCCCAGGTGTGGCAGACCAAGAACATTGGGCCCCAAAGCTTTCACGCCTGCTGACTCCTACCCCAGGAAGGGCAAGCCGGGAACACCAGGGTCTACCCACCTCAGCTCCTGCTTGTGGAGCAGGAGTCTCATTCTGTGACAGTGGGCCACTGTCCCACCTCTAGCTTCAGCTCCTCTGCAGGGGCACAGAGCTCCTGCCCGAGGTCTGCAGCACAGTCTGAGGGGACTGACTTTATTCAGAACAGAGGAGAATTCCATGCCTCAAGGCTTTGTGGAGACAATGGCGGTCTTGGTGAAGAGGGCACTCACAGCTGCAGGATCCCAGCAGCAACAAGCAAAGAGGTCAAGTAGTCAGAGTTTCGCAGAGAACTAGAGACGGAGACAGCCAAGAAGGGTCCTTCTGGGATCACAGTCCACCCTGGGGGTTGGGAAGGCTGTGCATGAGCGGACTAGGCTGCGCTCCCTCACGAGCCTCAGACCAGGATGTGGGGCAGACTGGAAACATCCCCCAGCTGCAGACGAGTGCATCAGTACGTGCTGTAAGCCTCCCTGGCGTTAGGGCCCTCACCGCAACCTCTGACCAACCACTGGCTGAACAATCAGCTAATTGTTCTGACCCAGGGGCAACTCCCAGGCAGCTAAATTTCAAAATACAGTCATCCTCAAGCCTGGAAGTCTGGAAGATTGCCTGCCCACAGTCTATCGAAAGCCACGGAAGAAGCCACCAGCATCAGCTGTCTCCACTGCTTCTCCTGAGCCTGTGTATGTGAGCGGGCAGAAGCATTTCTTCTGCTGTGCTGGGGGGTTCCACTCTGCTAGGCGGGCTGGCTCCTCTGGGGCAGTTGACGGAAGGACGGATTTGACCGAGATTCTAGGGGCTCGGTCTCCTTCCCAGCAGTGAGGCCTTGGCCATTTGATAAACCACCCCACTTGCACCCCCAACACTGGGTCACCAAATACTCTTTCTACCTGCGTAAACTTCTCTGGAACCCAAAGCCCCCCGCTTTTATGGAGGTCTTCTTTGGGCTTTGGTTGCCAAAAATCCTCCCTCCCACCAAATTAAAATGAAACACACTCTCTCTATTTGAGCTCTAAGTATTTACGTTGCCTCAGCAAGACCCTGAGGGAGAGGAGAGACCGGAAGGTGTGTGCAGGCACAAATCTTCTCAACTTCTATTTTTACTATGTTATATGTTATATTATATCTATATGTATATATTATATATATTGTGTGTATCTTCTTATTAAGCCAACTGAAATCCATTTTGGAGGTAAAATGGTCTATTACCAAATGGATTCCACTTGGTCTGCATGTTTAAGCCAGCAAAGCTGACCGCGCCCATTTTCTGCCTTCTCTCAGCCCTTTAACCTCGAGGCAGCAAACGCACAGGCAAGTTTCAGTTGCATGAATATTTTGAAAGCATCCAAATCAAAGGAGTTTGCTTGTGAGGTTCTGTTTTTATCTCAGTGATGCTGTTACAGCTCATGACATTTTAGTTCTACTTTACACCCTATCACAAGAGACCCAGTGACAAATTGGTGACACATGTAGGCACTTTAACTTTTGAAGTGGTTGTGACTCATTTACAGATCGTTGTGATGCGTGAATTGGGCTAGAAATGTCTTGAGGGTCATGTAGTGACTGAATAGCTTTTTCTATACCGAGAGAGAAGTTTCCCAAAGGTTCTGATGCTAGTTAGCATTCCACATGCTCACCAGGGTCTCTGAAAAAAGGCAGGCTCCCGTGGTGGACAGGCCCCCATAACTCCACTGCAGAAGTGCAGTTGGACGCACCGCGGACGTGCTCAGCCTCAGCTGCCTCCAGAGGGTATCGCCCCACCCTTCCTTCTCTCTCCTGGGGTTGTAGGAATGCAATTCTTTGTTCCTTGCAATATGCAGAGTTTCCTCAAGTGCAAGTGCAGACGGTCAGAGGCCTTACTAGAAAAGCATATGCATGTGAAAATGTTTTGTAAACTGCACAAACTCAAGTTACCAGCTTGCTTTGAAAGGAAATTATACTCCTTTGTCTTTACGTTTGAGTACTTTTTAAAAAAAAGTCTTGGCTCTTAGTCCATTTCAAATAGATAAGTGCACTTTTATCAAGAAAATAATTAGAATTCTTTTCTGTAGTAGAATATTATGTCTTTCAGATTATTTTATGATTTCCTAACTAAATAAAAATACTCAACAGAAACAATGGTTAGTATATTTTTTAAAGCAAAACAGATCTTTTTTCGTATTCCATGTAATAGTTTTATGTGTTAATTTTGTCTGTTTATTCACGCATTTTTGCTATTAATCTGAGAATTTGCAGGAACAAAAATATATAGTTTTTGGATAAATAGTTTGACTGAACTCATCAATTCTCCCAGAAAGTAAGACGCCTGAGCAGATGAGTCTTGAACCGCACCCAAAGCCCAAATACAAATCGGACGACACTTTCTCGTCTTCAGATGATTTTGCTGGGCCGGCCAAGCTATCATATTGTCTTACAAGACGAATTTCGGCAGAATCTTGCTAAGGTTGGCTGCATCCCCACTGTATGTGTTTATTTCAGCCTCTGCTTTTATTTTATTTTTAATTAGCATACACGGCTTTCTTCAATTGTGGAAAAATATCACCAGACCAAATATGATTGTTTTTATTTTCCCACGGAATTACTCAGTGTCTGTGTCAGCTCACAGACAGAGAATGTAGACATTCTGGATTTGTCTAATAAATGGTCATTCGGTTATATCTACATTTAAAGAATAATCACACTGGAAGTTATCAGATTGACTTCTGACACTCAAAGAGCCTTATTCACAAATTGTGGCTCACTTCACATTTTTCTTAGATTTTCTTTATTCTTCTTTAAATTCCATATTTAAAAACCATATTTTATGGCAAAGCTGACTTTTGAGATAGAAAAAAACAAGATTTTAGAAACAGTTTGTTTCAGCTATCAGTCCCATTAGTTCTCACTAAATTTAATTCTGGCATCAATAAAGCAGATAGAAATGACTAAAAGTAAAATTTGAATTTTCTAATGTCATAGTTATAATATAATTTATCTTTGTCAGTTAATTTAGGTGATGTTCCAGATAAAGGAAATCAGGTTGAGAAAGGTACAATTGATTTGATACACCTTCTATGAATAACGGAAAAACAAAGTGATTTGTTTGTACCACTTGTACCATTTTAAAAGGACTTTCTCATTTTTCTGGAAAGTTTGTGACTTTTCTTACAAATTAAAACATTTGTTCCAAAGATGTTTGCATTTTTCAACAGGACATATATGCTACTGAAATTTTTACATAAAATTCTGGTTTTATAATGTTTCAGAGTGAGAGTCTTTCCCCCCCCAGAAGCTAACAACAACTAAAAAATCAGAATATGGCCTACTAATCATAAGTGAGACAGTAAATTTGTTGAATAGAGAAGGAATTAGCACAGTCATACTTACAGAATTAATACTCGATGTGCTTCATTTTGGCATTATCATGTGATGAAGTTTTCACTATATAAAATAGTCAAAAATACACCCAATGTACCTCATAATACCATATTTTTAGTTCTCAAAGAGAATACACTAGTTCTCACCTCTCCCCGATTTAATTTAAATAATAGCAAAGGCAGTCGGAAAGAACCAGTAATAAAAGGCAAGAAATAGTAATAGAAGAAAGCACATTTGTGAAAGAATTTTAAATCACACATTTTAAAAAATAAATACTATTTCTGCCTGTAATATTGTCTGAGTGGTATTTTACCAAAGCCAAGATTGCATAACAAATGGGTTGAAATGGAAAATTAATCTTTCATGCAAAATAAAGACAAAATAAAGGAAAGAAAGAAAAGGAATGTTGGTTCCAATCGTTTCGTATAGTATGTAACTGTTCATTTGTCATGGGAGAGAAAATATTTAATCAGTCCTGAAATGATGCACGCATACTTTATCATGTTTAGTGACTTTTAGAGTGTCAGTTTGTAAAGTGTTTATCCAAGGAATGGACTTCTGGCACATGGATAAAATGAAAAGTGAAATGTTTAGTTCATAATAGGCATATTTTCCAGAATCTTTCTGAGTAACTATCCGGAGATGAATAGAAAGACTACAGGTCTGTGTTTATCTGGCTTATGCTGGCAGACCCGGCAGGCTCCAGCCTGGTATTAAAACTGAAGTGACATGGAATGTCTTTGCAAAACCCCCAAACAATTACCTCATTCTCCTAACAATATTGATAAAGTAAAACAAAGTTGGAGTTTGTTATTTTCCGATTTGGATTTCTTAGTTAACCATTCTGAATCCTGCCGGAAGGTTTTCCATCCTGAGGGCTGTGGAAGCGAGGCTTCCTGGGGTCAACGGCGGAAAGCTGCGTTTCCCCGATTTCACTTCTAAGCCATGTGGTAAATTTTAGGGACAGTGCTTTTCTTTGTACAAAGGGATTTTCTTCTGTGGCTGCATCACTTAAATTTTTATAAAAGCCATTGACTTGCAGCCTTGTGGAACCCTGTGACACCCTTTGCAGGTTTGCTGGCCTTTCTCAGTTTTAAAAAATATTCTGAGGAACTGGTCTCTCTGAAATTTATTTGTTAGCTTTTGTGTATTGTGAATAGAAGGACTTCAAGACTTTCTGCTTCAGAGAGTTTGGTATATTTTCTTTCAGTTTTGCTTGGTAATTATAGAGGGAAACAAATACATCAAAGAATTTCTGCCCTTTTGCAAAATTTTGCTTTAAAAATGGAAACTTTTTCTTGTTGTATGGGGTTGAGAAGGCCTTCCCCACTCCAATGTTCAAAGGTGTATTTGGGCCTGTTATAGTCTAAAGTGTTTCCAGAAGCTAAGTTCTCCAACTTGAGGGAGCTAGACCTCCTAAAGTCTTACTCTCTGTAACCAAGAAGAAGAGTAATGAGATCACCACGTTTTTATGGGGGATTCTGATCGCTGTGTCCTTCCAGAGGGTGGGGGAGGGTGAAAATAATGCACGAAAGAAAGCAAATGCTATTCTGCCCACTGTTTTGTATTTTAGAAAATACAAAGTAGAAAAGGCAGGGGTTAACAATTTAAGTTAGCAGGTGTACATAACCATTGTATTGTGATTCAAATCCATTAGGGTTGTATGGTTTGAGAAATGATGCATCTAGCACAGTAGATGTTCCAGAAAAACCCATTGAATAAAAGTTGTCTAATGTTGCTTTCAGAGGAGAGGAAAGTTTTTCTGGGTAGAATGAAACGAAGAGAAAAGGAAGTAGTCATAGGCGACTTTATCTACACACACATTTCATGAGGCAAATGAGAAATCTGCTTTAAAAGCTTGTCATTAGAAGGGCTCATTTGGTTACAAGTTATAAAGAACCTCATTAAGTTAAGTTACATCCCCAAAGAGATTTCGGAGGCCCTCAGAATCCAAGGTGAAGGTAAGCAGCCTCGGCAGGGGTGGGGATGGGGCAGGTGTAAGTGCAGGGTCCCATCTCTGGCAGGGTGTATAGTGGAGTGGTTAACAAATCCTGGTTTCATGTTGTCGGTTTTTTTAAGTTGTCTGACTTGGGGAAAGGTTTTGAAACTCTCTGTGCCTCCCTTTCCTCATTTCTAAAAGGAGGAGAGTAACAGAACAGTGCCTGCCACAGAGTAAACAGGACATAATTACTTGATATTGCTCTCACTGCATGAGGCTTATCATGGCGACTTGCCACGAATAACTCAAGTCTGGATTTTCTCATTAGCTACTGTTGCAAATTCTCGAAAAGGTGAATCTGATTGACTCCTAGACGGGTGATTTTGGCTCATGAAGTACGTGGACTACGCCAGTGTGGGGTATGGGTGAGGCAGGTGTTCTAAAGCTAAGAAATAATGGCACGTTGACATTTGGGGAGGAAGGGGGGACTAGTGGAACAATAAGAGGGTTGAAAAGAGAGAATTTGATGAATAGTGAACAACCTTTACAAGTTGGAATCTTTCTTTGTGAGAAGTTTATATCATAAAACACTTGTGCCATCTCATATTTTGTTTCCTGCTGTTGCAGACGTCACATATGGGTAAACTTACGTGAAAAGTAGTGTGAAGAATTTTTTTGACTGGTTTGCTCACCATTTGTCCTGAAAGGCAGCATAGTTACAGACTTAGACCAGTAGAAATTACAGCTGCATTGACCTTGCAGATTTTTCATCAGACTTGAAAAGGGAAATAACTGCGTAAATTCTGGCACCACTGAAGTTGCACGTCAGACAAAAGGGTGAAGGAAGAGCATAGCGACAACCTCCAGGTCTATAGCAGGCTAACTAATCTTTCTGATCTTGCTTTTCTTCATTTGTTGTGAAGAGTCAGTGTGATCATGTAAGTATTGTATTTAACACAGTAGCTAAACTTGCACTGTGTACAATAAACAAAGCTGTTTCTCAAAGAGTATACATTTTTCTACTTTTCAAATACCAATTTCTTTCAAAGATCCAAGGTTTTTCACAACTTCTCTCCTGCCTCCTCCTTCTGCAAATAACATCAGCCCATCTGGGGAAGACCAAGGTCATACCCCTCCTCCTGGTCACAGAGACTCCCAGGAGAAATATTAGCATATTTGTAATGAAAATATATTTTACTCCCTCTGGTAATACGGTGGTGTGGAAACTTGCATCTGTACTGATTTTTGAAAGACTAAGATTATTATTGGCACATAACAGCCTAGATAAGCATGAATAAATGTAGATTTTGCATGCTGCTTCCAGAAAATTGCCAAACCTTAGTGTATATTATTTAACCTACTAACACAGTCCTCATAGTGGGTGGGGATTACTTTTAAATGTTATGAAAATATATCCTTACAAACTAATTCATAAAGTCTTTTTTATTTTTGCTTGTAGTCTTTATATTGTTTAGCAATAAAATCATGAGTATTTCTGGGAAAAGATTCATGAATTGATCAACATTCTTTGATTTGATGATGTTGAGATCAAGTTAAAGAGAATCAGAATATCCGACATGGTTTTCAAAATTGGTCTAAAAAATGTATGAGAAAGTAAGCAAGAAGATTCTTGACTTTGAGTTACTCACCGTCAAGAATCCAGCAGAAAGAATAGAATGAAGAAGGCAAAAGATCGGAAAATGATTTCAATAAATGAGAAAAAGGGGGAATACTAGAAATGGGACTGGATAAGACATTGCAATAACTACTGTATTTTTTTTTTCTTGTTTTCTTCTAGGGTGTTGTAAGTCAATATCTAGTAGAGCGTATCATATCCCATGTTTTTTTTTATGACCTGAAACTTAGACTTTACTCTTACGAAGTTTATTTTCATTTCAAGCATTCAGTGACAGTTGAAAGCATGGTTGCCCATTGGTAATAAGGTACTTTGTGGTCATTTAGTGAACTTAAAATGTAGGCCCGTTAAAAATAAGAACCAGAAAAGAATTGTCTCTGATATTCCAACGATGAGTCAACGTGCTGGTGTAACCAAAAAGAAAAAAGATTAAAACCCCTTTGTCACCTCCAGGTTCACCCTATAAAAGGGTGCTTTTGCGTCTCTTGATCGCTCTCAGATCCTCCAGTGGTGTTTTAGGAGAAATAGTGCCTCGTGGGTTGACATACTTATTTTTTAGATCTATGTTAAGGACATTTTAATTTCAATTCTTACTTGTGAATATAAAATGTCAGTCTCATTTTTTTTAAAACTCATGCAACTTATCTTTCCCTTTTCCCTGTGGTTGCATCCCATATGTTCCTACTTAGATAAGGATAAATTAAGATAATATTCCAAACCTCTCAGCTTTATTTGAAATATGTGTTTTATCGACTCTGTATTTAAGTGGCTAAGCCACGTTCTCAGATAGAGGCTTACAGAATTTCAACCTCATTTTAAAAGCAGCCTATAAGTTAACTATAAGTTAGGGTATATATTTGCATAGGACATTTTACATTTTCATACCGTTAAAAATGCTTTTCATACATCGTACTTGTAGAAAAGGTGTGGTTCTGTTTTAATGGGTTATGAGATTTAAGTTCATAATGGAAATACTTGGGAGGAGTGTGGACTCTCTTCCCTAACCTACCCCATAAGTTGTACACGTGCAGTTATTCACCAATGTAGTATATGTGTAAGCTGCATAAATTATCTCACGTTGTAGTATTTTAATAGAAATGCCCAGATAATGAAAACAAGTGACAAGAGGCTATATAGTGATAAATGTCTTCATTGGTTTGCTAAATCTGTCATTAAATATTATATTGATTTCAGACAATGGCATTTGTTTATAACCTATTGTGTAGTTCAAGGGCAAAATGTACTAGGACAGTGAGGAAATGCATACCTAAGGAATTTATTATGTTAAAATGCTTTTGAAAAAGTCAGTAACAACAAATAACTACCCATTCTAGTACTATTTTGGCAAAAAGATTTTAAAAACCTAATTTTAAAAGAAAACTAAATGTCAAAATCCAGAGCTTGATAGCTTATTTCAAGTATAATATTTAGCATTTGATGCAGAATAAATTCAGTGATGTTAATTCTAAGACTGACAGGACAGTGAGTGAAGGATGGGATGTTCTGTCTCCTAGATAGTGGTACCTAATTTAGAAAGAAAGAGAAGGTTTGCAGTTAGCTGATAGAAAAAATAGAGGTATAGGTATAGAAAGATACTGGCATTTTTTTCTATTATTGACTAATTTCATCCTAAAAAGAACATATTTAGGTCCCAGCTCAGAAGCAAAACACTACCATTAAGGTTTTGTGTTTATAATTTCTTACTGGGTAACTCTAGTATTCTGAAAAATTGGCAGTTGATGACAGAGCAGCAAAATGAACACATTTTGAAATAATGAAAACGGGTCTTCGAATTCAGAAGGGCAAAATCAACCTTAGGATAATGAGGTTCTGCTAGAAGTAGGTCTGGATTTCTAGATTTCTACCTCATTGACCAAATAAATTGCCAAAGGATTAAGGAAATAAACATTACAACAGAAACTTTAGAAGAAAATACTAAGAAAGATTTATAGGGTTTATAATGGGAAGAAGCTTTGCAAGCATCGTAGCCACAAAATATTGTTTATTTCTATTTTGTTCCTTATTTCTAAGTGATTCATTGTTTGTTGGTGTTCTACTAAGTAACGAATTGCAGAGGACACATAGTAGTCGAGTTAGTTTAGGAAAGTTTTTCAAGCTTGTTGTTATCCTCATATTTTTCCAGACAGACATTGCCTCTCTAGTTCATTTCATTTTTAATAATTTTTATTTCTCTCGAAGTTATAAATGTAGACATACTTGGAAAAGCCCATTAGTACCACAAGGCTTATAACAAAAAGCTTCAGCTTCGCCCCGCCCTTCCCTCCTCTCTGTTATGTCTCTCTTAACTGTTTCCTCTGATATTTTCTGCCGTATTTCTCAATAATATCCTTGTACTGCTATTTCATTACTTATTAATTTAACCATTATCTATTAATTAACACTAATGGGAGAGGAAGTTTTAGCTGACTCTTAATCCTCATCCCACTTGCTCTTCAGTCGTCTTTTTACCCTTTTTAGTCAAATGTTCAATGTTTATTTTAATGTCACAATTTCAGCATCATTCCCAGCTCTGTCGTGTTGTAAGCTATGGTTGTTTCTTTCTTATATAATTATAAATTTTTTTCTTGAAGCTTAGAATTTTTTTCTTTTGCTTAGTTTTCTCTGAGCCTATTTTTAATTAGCCCCAAATACACAACCACATCTCTAAAAGCCTCTCTTAATACTGTTTTCCGCTTGGTCAAACATATCCAATAATCTGTGATATTCATTTTCATTTTCCTCTTCGAGCTCTCCATCCTCCTGATCTAAGCTGCTTGGGGTTTTTGGAGCATGTTGCTCAGATATCATCCTGAAACTGCCGTCAGCTACTCTCCTTCGCTAGATGTCCGTCTCTTAGATTTTGTGTTTTTCCTTCTCTCGGGCACTCCCCGCTTTTTGGAAGAGGGAATGTATCCTACAGTATGCACTCCTTAGGAAGGTTGTCCACAAGCTAATATTTCAGGCATGCAAGTTCTCAAAAATTACTCCTAATTGATAGTTTGTCTAGACATAGAATCCTAGCAAATTGTTTTCTCTTAAAAAATTGAAGGCATTTACTTCATTGTCCTCTAGCCTTCAGGGTTGCTTTTCAGAAGTCTCACAATATTCTAATTGGCCCTGCTTTGTGTTTGACCTGTTTTTTTTCTCGTAGAAGCACTTAGGGTTCTCTCTGTTCTGCGGTGAAAGCACACATCTTTGGCCTTGGTGTGTGCCTTTTTTACTCTGCTGGAAAGGTGGTGAGTTTTTTCCTGTTGATAGTCCCATGCTCTTCTGGTCTGGGATTGGTCTAGAATGATCCTCAGGCTTCTGATCTGAAGACTAAGATGGTGTTTCTAAAGGTGAGATGGGATAGGATGAGAAGTTTGAGGTGTCTGTAAATCAGCCAGGCAGAAATGGTGAGCATTTGGGTCAATGTCTGAGTCTGAGCTCAAGGATGTGGCTTGGCAGCCACCTGGCCCTTGTATGCCATTGATAAACACAGTAGAAGCAGAAACCACAAGAATCATGCACCCAAGGAGATGGTGTCCATAGGTGATCAGCGGCCTAAGGCCAAAACCGTGAAAAAATACCACATTCGAGGAGCCTCTAGAACAAAGGAGCACATGATGGAGAGAGAAGTCTATTCAAAGCAGTGAGAAGAAAGATAGGAGAGTGTTGTGTTACAGAGGTCTAGGTAAACCAAGGGTAGCAGAAAAGCCCAAGAACAATTGTGATGGACAGTTAACAACAAACTCTTTGTTTGTTTTTTTTAGTAATGGAAAGGTAATTTGTAGCCTTATCAAAAATAGTTTTATTTGAATTTTGACCCAATTTAAGTAATTGGGTCAGAAGCTGTATTGCAGTGAACTGAAGAAAATAAGGAAGTTGGAACTCTGAGGGTAGGCTGCTGTTATTGGAAGTTTGGAGAAGGACTGAGAGAGAGACTGGATGGAATGTAGAGGGAGGCGTGTGGTCAGTTTTCTCAAATCACGGTTCATTGCTGCACCTGAAGATACAGATAGATTACAGACTACAACTGGAGAGATAATGTACATTTTAGGACAGACAATTATTATAATAACTACAAAGCAGAAGAAAATGATGGTCTAATTGCTGGCAGCTGTGAGGAAGTTAGAATCCTGGAAGGAGTTGAGTAACTTATAAGTGATATTATGAACATCAAAAAAGATGTGGCTCAATCGTGGTGAAACAGTGGCCGGGAAGGGCACTGGAGGACGAGAAACGAGGAGACTCCCTGAGTTGGGGACAGCAGGAGACAAGGGAAATGTAAGGCTTCCACTGAAGAACGTTATGGGTAATGTGGTCTTGTCTGGTGAAAGCTGTGCTTTTAGGAAGAAAAAATAGCAGCTAAGATACTGGAGAAAGAAGATTTGGGGCTATACATATGTCTCCCCACTCCCCAGACAAACAGGAATCCAGAGGGTTTAAGAATGGAGCTGATTGAGCCAGTGGATGGTGGGTGTTGTGGAACTCCAGTCCGCAGGGACACAGGTACAAGGAGAAGAAGGGGAGGTGGGCTTGGAGGGGCTTGTACTTAGGAAGACAAGCTTGCCAGTCAGTGACTGGAGGCTCCTAACAGTAGCACAATAACTGGAGAGCTTCCTTGGCTGAATTATTCTAGTGGCGAGTGCTAACAGGTTGACCAACCAACCCATCATGGAATGTTGTAGCTCATTCTCTGCAGCTGGGCCTCTCAGATGTGTTGGGCTTCAGGTCGGCCTAGGAATGCCTGATGGAGATAGGTCCTGACTAGTGTTTATATTGAGAGAATAAGGGCATATTTCCTGTGGGTGAGAAAGAATGGAAGAACAGATTGTTGAAGAAAGAAAGAGGTGTCTTCAGGCTAGACAACACAGAAGGAGAGGGCTGTCAACGTTACCCCATGGCTTATGTTACTCACAATGGTGTTTCCTTGATGGCATGTTTTTTGCATGTTCAGAAGTCATAAGAGATGGATCTTATAGACATGGACTACAACAGGAATCATATTTCATTATGTTACAAACTGCATTAGTGTCCTCAAAAATGCTAGGATGCCAAAGAATCTAATTAGCTTCCTAACACTTCTGTGGTAGTGCTTGCTTTCCATCTCGACAGCTGCCGTGAGGCTCCCTGCTCACCCTGATAAAGAAGGTATTCCACTCAGGCGGGCAATGCTATGCAGTCTCCAGCATGCCGGGAATGTCTTACACACAGTGTTGGGCTAGTGAGCAAAGATTTATCCAAGCACCGAAAGTACATTTTTAAGATGCCAGATATTGTTTGATTATTATTATTTTCTTTTTCCAGCCTCTGATCTCTGAGTTTACCTCTGGGTGAAATTTAGGTTTCCATGGACTTGTTTGTGATGAGTCGCTTACCATCTGTGAAGGGAGCTTTGTAATATTTCTGATGGTTGTCACAGAAGCTAAGATTGTACCCTCTGTACTTAGTCTAGCTACGTCTAAGACGAGGGATAGCAGAGCTTTGGGGACCTTAGTCCACCAGCTCACAAAATACGCTTATGAGGGGGGCTGGCCCCGTGGCCGAGTGGTTAAGTTCGCGCGCTGCGCTGCAGGCGGCCCAGTGTTTCGTTAGTTCGAATCCTGGGCGCGGACATGGCACTGCTCATCAGACCACACTGAGGCAGCGTCCCACATGCCACAACTAGAAGAACCCACAATGAAGAATACACAACTATGTACCAGGGGGCTTTGGGGAGAAAAAGGGAAAAAATAAAAATCTTTAAAAACAAACAAAAAAACAAACAAACAAAAAAATACACTTATGAGGACTGGGTAGGGTAATTCATGGTGCCCATTTTGCAGATGAAGAAATGGAGAGAAGTTCACTTCTGTTAAATTACTTCTCCAGTATCAGAGAGTGGGGTAGCACAGAGCCAAGAAGGAAATTCAGGCCGCCTTAAAAGTTAGACGCCATGTGAATAGCAGTCGATTGTGCAATCATAGGATTCAATTGTGAAATTTTAAAGCCAAGATGAATGAAATACTGGTGTTTGTAGAGATGTTTTGCTTCTCTTTAATTCTGCCAAATTATAGTCTATAACTCATTTCTTATCATGGTCCTGCTTGCCTACCCCCGCATCACTGTGTAAGCATAAAACTAGCAGTATGTTAAGATACTTTGTAAATTGTATGGTAAAATATAAATATGAGATATGTATGCTGATATTATTTACAAGTATATGTGTTATTGTTACCTTTGATTATGTCAGTGAGAAATCAAACAGACAAAAGTAACAAACAGCATTTGCACGCTCATGCAAGTCTATTATTTTGACTCTGTGTCAGCTAGGCCTCGCGTCCAAAAGTGGAGCCCAGCTATCGTAGTATGGGTTTTTAAGATTAATGGGAAATCTGTTATATTTCAGAACAACACGACTGTCTGTATGTCTATATGTCTCTTCTGAAAATTACAAACGCCTGGGATTAGAGGTGCCGTCCTCACTCTGACAAAGAGCATTAGCGTTGCTACAGCACAGCAGAAATTATGTAGTATTGGCCATGAAGCACCCAGGACTGAAGAAAGGACTGGAAAAAATTTTTTAATACAGAAGTTTCCACCTAACCTGGGAAATCAGTCTTACGTGTATAATGATTCTTGTAGCATTGACTTTGCACAGCGCCTCCACTGTATGTGTAAAGTCAAAACTGTGAGCGTTTTTGATACCTTAGCTTCCAAGGGAAGAGTTAAGCATAGCATACCTAGAAGGTAGTGAGGATAAGCGTTTAATCAGAAGTAGGCTTGAAGCTTGCAGTGCAGTAGATGCTTATTGAGTGGTTAATATGGGGAAGGACTGTGGGAGCTGCTGTGTTTATTATGGTCCATCCCTGTCCTCAACACCGCCAGCCTCAACGACGCACACGGGACTGTCAGATACAAGATGCCTTTCCCCACAATGCTCTTTGTTTCATGGCTTCTCCAGCCTCCTCAAACTTCTGCTCTCCCTCTTTGCTGCTCACCCCAGTTTTCCTGCTCGCTCTCAGTTTCACAGAGTGAATCCCTGGACCAGAACCCCTTCCTTGTTCTGCATACGGAGCTACTCCTGTGCGCACCTATCTTCTCCTTTTCTTCTACCTGCTGGAGGAAATATCTCTTCCCATCAGAAATCTCCTCTCCTGATTTCACCTTCTCCCTTTCAACTGTTAATACACCTGTTTTGTTTATTATCGTAAAATAGATACATCAACTGCAAAGCAACAACAAGCAGTCTCTTCTTTATCACTGTTGTTCTCTATCTCACTCCAGCTGTGCTTATGTCCCTTTCTGTTACTAACATTGTTTATTTGTGCCTTCTTTTATGATTTCATGGCCAGTCTTTTAGGAAGTCTGTTTTCTTGTTTTTTTTTTTTTTATTGCATTAACACTGGTTTATAACATTATGTAAATTTCAGGTGTACATCATTATATTTCTATTTCTGTGAAGATTACATCATTTTCACCACCCAAAGACTAATTACGATCTATCACCACACACATGTGCCTAATCACTCCTTTCCTCCTCCTCCCTCCCCGCTTCCCCTCTGGTACCACCAATCCAGTCTCTGTTTCTATGTGTTTGTTTGTCGCTGTTTTTATCTTCTACTTAGGAGTGAGATAATACAGTATTTGACTTTCTCCCTCTGACTTATTTCACTTAGCATAATACCCTCAAGGTACATCCATGTTGTCACAAATGGCTGGATTTCATTGTTTCTTATGGCCAAGTAGTATTCCATTGGGTGTATATATCGCATCTTCTTTATCCACTCGTCCCTTGATGGGCACCTAGGTTGCTTCCGAGCCTTGGCTATTGTGAATAATGCTGCAGTGAACATAATGGTGCTTGTATCTTTATGCATTCTTGTTTTCATGTTCTTTAGATAAATACCCAGCAGTGCAATAGCTGGATCATTTGGTAGATCTATTCTTAACTTTTTGTGAAATCTCCATACTGTTTTCCATAGTGACTGCACCAGTTTGCACTCCCACCAGCAGTGTACGAGGGTTCCCTTCTCTCCCTGCTCTCTTGTTAATTATAGGAGTGAGGTGATATCTCATTGTAGTTTTGATTTGCATTTCCCTGGTAGTTAATTATGTTGAACATCTTCATTTGCCTATTGGCCATCTATATATCTTCTTTAGAGAAATGTCATTTCAGATCTTTTGCCCATTTTTTGATTGGGTTTTTTTTGTTGTTGTTGACATGCGTGAGTTCTTTGTATAATTTGGATATTAACCCCTTAGCAGATATGTGGTTTGCAAATATCTTCTCCCAATTGTTAGATTGTCTTTTCGTTTTGTTGATGGTTTCCTTTGCTGTGCGGAAGGTTTTAGTTTGATGTAGTCCCATTTGTTTACTTTTTCTATTGTTTCCCCTGCCTACTCAGGCTTGGTACTTGAAAATATACTTCTACGACTGATGTCAAGAAACGTACTGCCTATGCTTTCGTCTAGAAGTTTAATGGTTCAAATCTTTAATCCATTTTGAGTTAGTTTTTGTGTATGGTGTCAGATAATGGTCTACTTTCATTCTTTTGCGTGTGGCTGTTCAGCTTTCCCAACACCATTTATTTAAGAAATTTTCCCTTCTTCATTGTGTGTTCTTGGCTCCCTTGTCGAAAATCAGCTGTCCATAGATGTGTGGGTTTATTTCTGGGCTCTTGATTCCGTTCCATTGATCTGTGTGTCTGTTTTTGTGCCAGTACCATGCTGTTTTGGTTACTATAGCTTTGTAGTATAGTTTGAAATCAGGCAATGTCATACTTCTGCTTTGTATTTTTTTCCTCAGGATTCCTTTGTCTATTCAGGGTCTTTTATTGTTCCATATAAACTTTAGGAGTCTTTTTTCTATTTTTGTGAAAAATGCTGTTGAAAGTTTGATAGGGATTGCATTGAATCTGTAGATTGCGTTAGGACATATGGACATTTTAACTATGTTAATTGTTGGAATCCAAGAGCACAGAATGTCTTTCCATTTCTTTGTGTCTTCTTCAGTTTCTTTCAACAATGTTTTTATAGTTTTCAGTGTACAGATCTTTCACCTTTTTGGTTAAATTTATTCCCAGGTATTTTATTCTTTTTCTTGCAACTGTAAATGGGGTTGTATTCTTAATTTCTCATTCTGCTACTTCGTTGTTAATATATAGAAATGCAACTGATTTTTGTATGTTGATTTTGTATCCTGCAACTTTACCATATTCATTTATTTCTCAAAGTTTTTAGTGGGTTCTTCCTGGTTTTCTGTATATAAAATCATGTCCTCTGTAAATAGTGACAGTTTCACTTCTTCCTTTCCAATTTGGATCCCTTTAATTTCTTTTTTCTTGCCTGATTGCTCTGGCTAAGACTTCCAAGTCTATGTTAAATAGAGTGGTGGCAGTGGGCATCCTTGTCTGGTTCCTGTTCTAAGAGGGATAGCTTTCAGTTTTTCTCTACTGACAGTGATATTAGCTGTGGGTTTGTCCTATATGGCCTTTATTATTTTGAGGTACTTTCCTTCTATACCCATTTTAGTCAGAATTTTTATCATAAATGGATGCTGTATCTTATCAAATGCTTTCTCTGCATCTATTGAGATGATCATGTAATTTTTATTATTCATTTTGTTAATGTAGTGTATCACGTTGATTGATTTGCAGATGTTGAACCATCCCTGGATCCCTGGAATAAATCCCACGTGATCATGGTGTATGATCTTTTTAATGTATTGTTGTGTTCGATTTGCTAGTATTTTGTTGAGGGTTTTTGCATCAATGTTCATCAGTGATATTGCCTGTAATTTTCTTTTTTGTGTGTTGTCCTTGTGTGGTTTTGGTATCAGGATAATATAGGCTTCATAGAATGAGTAAGGAAACTTCCCCTCTTCTTCAATTTTTTGGAAGAATTTGGAAAGGATAGGTATTAAGTCTTCTTTGAATGTTTGGTAGAATTCACAAGGGAAGCTATCTGGTCCTGGACTTTTATATTTGGGGAGGTTTTTGATTACTGTTTCAATCTCCTTACTGGTGATTGGTCTATTCAGATTCTCTATTTCTTCTTGATTCAGTTTGGGAAGGTTGTGTGATTCTAAGAATTTGTCCATTTCTTCTAGATTATCAATCTGTTGGTGTTTAGCTTTTCATAGTATTCTCTTATAATCTTGTATTTCTGAGGTGTCTGTTATAATTTCTCCTCTTTCATTCCTGGTTTTATTTATTTGAGCCACCTTTCTTTTTTTCTTTGTGAGTCTAGCTAAAGGTTTGTCAATTTTGTTTATCTTTTCAAAGAAGTAGCTCTAGGTTTCATTGATTTTTTTCTATTTTTTTTAGTCTCTGTTTCATTTATTTCTGCTCTGATTTTTATTATTTTCTTCTTTCTACTGATTTTGGGCTTTGTTTGTTCCTCTTTTTCCAGTTCCTTTTGCACCATTAGATCATTTATTTGAGATTTTTCTTGTTTGTTGAGGTAGGACTGAATTGCTCTGTTAGAACTGCTTTTGCTGCATCCCATAGATTTTGGCATGTTGTATTTTCGTTTGTCTCCAGGTGTTTTTTGATTTCTTCTTTGATTTCTTCATTGACCCAATCATTGTTCAGTAGCATTTTATTTAATTACCACATATTTGTGGCTTTTCCAATTTTCTTCCTGCAGTTGATTTCTAGCCTTTATGGTCAGAAAGGTTACTTGGTATTATTTCAGTCTTCTTAAATTTATTGAGACTTGTTTTGTGTCCTAATATGTGATCATTCCTGGAGAATGTTCCATGTGCATTTGAAAAGAATGTGTATTCTGTGGATTTTGGATGGAATGTTCTGTATATATCTATTAAGTTCCTCTGATCTAATGTGTTGTTTAAGGCCAATGTTTCCTTATTAATCTTCTGTTTGGATGATCTATCCATTGGTGTAAGTGGAGTGTTAAAGTCCCCTACTATTATTGTGTTACTGTCTATTTCTCCTTTTATGTCTGTTAATAATTGCTTTATATTTATGTTACGTGCATAGATATTTACAAGTGTTATATCCTCTTGTTGGATTATTCCCTTTATCATTACATAGTGCCCTTCTTTGTCCGTTGTTACAGTTTTTGTTTTAAAGTCTGTTTTGTCTGATATAAGTGTTACTAATGCGGGTTTCTTTTCTTTGCCATTTGCGTGGAGTATCTTTTTCCATCCCTTCACTTTTAGTTTGTGGATGTCTTTAGGTGTGAAGTGTGTATTATATATATGGGACTTGTTTTTTATCCAATCAGCTGTCCTCTGCCTTTTGATTGGAGCATTTAGTCCACTGAAATTTAAAGTAGCTATTTATAAGTATGGACTCACTGCCATTTTCTTACTTTTTTTCTGGGTGTTTTAGTAGTTGTTCTCAGTTCCTTTCTTCTTTTCTTGCTGTCTTCCCAAGTTGTTGATGGCTTTCTTTAGTATTATGGTTGGGTTCTTTTCTCTTAATTATTTGTGTATTTATTATAGGTTTCTGGTTTGTGATTACCACGAGATTCATGTATCATAATCTACATATATAGCAATCTATATTGAGTTGTTTCTTTACTTTGACTTCTTTCTAAAAGCTCTACTCTTTTACTCCCCTTCTCCCACATTTTATGTTTTTGATATCATATCTAACCTCTTACTTTGTGTGTGTGTATCCATTACCCTCTTATCATTGAAATAGGTAATTTTAGTACTTTTGTCTTTTGACCTTCATATTATCTTCATAGGTGGTTGATCTGCTGCCTTTATTGTATTATTGCCTTTACCAGTGATTTTATTCTCTCTCCCTCTTTTTTTTTTTTTCTATAATTTTCTTATTCCTGTTTGTGGTCTTCTCTTTTCCACTTAAATAAATGCCTTTAGTATTTTTTGTAAAACTGATTTCCTGGTGATAAACTGCTTTAATTTTTTCTTGTCTGGGAAACTCTTTATCTCTCCTTCCATTCTGAATGATAACCTTCCTGGGTAGAGTATTCTTGGCTGTAGGGTTTTTCCTTTCAGCACTTTAAATGTATCATGACACTCTCTTCTAGCCTATAAGGTTTCTGCTGAGAAGTCAGCTGATAGCCTTATGAGGTTTCCTTTGTATGTCACTTGTTACCTTTCTCTAGCAGCTTTTAGGATTCTCTCTTTATCTTTAATTTTGGGCATGTTAATTACAATGTGTTTTGGTGTGGGCCTCTTTGGGTTCATCTTCTTTGGTGCTCTGTTTCCTGTACCTGGATGTCCATTTCCTTCCTTAGGTTTGAAAACTTTTCAGCTGTTATTTCTTCAAATAGATTCTCTGCCCCTTTGTCTCTTCCTTCTCCTTCTGGGACACCTAAAATGTGACTGTTAGTGTGCTTGGTGTTGTCCCAGAGTTCCCTTAGACTGTTCTCATTCTTTTCAATTCTTTTTTCTTTTATCTGTTCAGCTTGGGTGATTTCCTTTAGTCTTTCATCCAGCTTACTGATCTGTTATTTTGTAACATCTGCTCTGCTGTTGAGCCCTCTAGTGAATTTTTTCATTTCCAGTATTGTATTCTTCATTTCTGATAGGTTCTTTTTTATATTTTCCAATTTTTTGTTGTGTTCTCACTGAGTTCATCCATTCTTCTCCCAAGATCAATGAGCATCCTTATGACTTTTTGTTTGAACTCTTTGTCAGGTAGATTGTTTATTTTTGTTTCATTTAGTTTTTCTGGGGTTTGGTCCTGTTCTCTTGTTTAGAACATATTCCTTTCTCTCCTCATTTTGCCTCTTTTTCTGTGCTTATATCTATGTATTAGGTGGGTCAGGTACCCTTCCTGATCTTAGAGAGTTGGCTTTATGTGTAAGAGATGCCTTATGAGGCCCAGCAGCGTGCTTCCCTCTCGTCACCAGTTCCAAATGTCCCAGGGGTGTCCGCTGTGTGGTTTACATCTGTCCTTCTATTGTGGCAAGGTTGTTCTTGCTACAGGTGCCCAGGGAGGCTAGGATGTCCCCCTGGCCAGCTGGTTATAATGCTCAGCTGCGTGTGGCTGTTGTTGACCCTTCAGTCACTTTTTTGGGTTTGAGGAGATGCAACACAATTAGCTGCAAGGTCTAATAGCATATTCCTGTTGTATTTTTTTTTTCTCTTAACTGGGTAGTCTCCCAGTGTGGCTGACTGCTGAGCTCACAGGGTTTGCAATTGCTGTAGGCCTCCGATCTGCAAGGCTGTTGTCAGCTTTCTCAGGATTGCAGCTGAGTGGAGGTGGCCTCAGGCACAGGAGCACCCAGTTGTTTCAGGCTTTGGAAGGTGCAACCAATCTCCTATGTGGCTGTTTTAGAAGCACAGGTCTTTTGCTGCTGACAAGCCCCATGGTCCACAGGTCCACACATACCATCAACACAGTCCTGGCCCATGCACGCATCCTAGCCCCCTGAAGCAGACCCAGTTGACCCCTGCAGAGGCCCCACACACTCCACCATCACCCCACACACTCTATCCGCTCCTCACATACACCCTGCCCCTTACAGGTGGACCCACTCACCTGCCTCCACAGGATCCAGGCACCTAGTCTCTGCAGGCCAACACATTGCCTGAGGGCTTGCTGTTGGATGGGAGCAGTCTCTAGGTTGGTCTGCCTGCCCTGGCTGAGCTGGATTAAATCGGTGGTCTAGTGGGCAGAGCAGACCCTGGGCTAACAGGCCGTGGGAAGTACTCCAATAGCGTCTGTTAGCATCTGTGTCAGCACGCCTGTACTAGGTCACAATAATGGCTGCCACCAATGTCTCAGTCCCTGGAGAAGTCTCACCTCTCACCAAGATGCGCCCAGAACCTATCAGGTGAGTCTCTTTTCAAGAAAGGGCTGTGCATCTTTCTTTCTGGTGATTTTAGGTTGCTTTCTGAAACAGGTGAATTTGTGGGTAGGCCCTTTAAGAGCTGGCTATTTTCTGTATATGACTGATAGCTTTTCTAGGAAGATTCCCCATTGTAGTTAATAGGCAGCAAAGCCAAATATTATGAGACTTGTCTCTCTTGTGCTGAGTCCACTACCACTTATAGTAGTAACTACCCTGCTCAGGTTCCCCGCTCCTCTGGGGAAGGCTGCATACCTTAAGATTGCTCCCTGCTGGCCGTGAAGCTCTGCAGCTCACAAAGGTGGCTTTTTTCTCTCCAGAAGGAATTTCTGCCTTTTCTGCCTCAGTCAGGACTGTTCCTTGTTACAAGGGTTCTTTTTATCCAGTTTTCAGTTCTCTCTCAGGGGTAATTGTTCCAAGAATAGTTGTAACTTGGTTGTGTTCATAGGAGGAGGAGAATTCAGAGTCTGCCTACGCTGCCATCTTGACACCAACTCCTTGATCTTTTAAAGATGTAGATGTTTTGGTTTCTTGATTACCCCTCCCACCCTTTTTTTCCTGGTTAGTTGGTTTGCTTTCTGTTTCACACATTTCTGCTCTTTAATTATCCCTTCTTTGTACAATCTGTGTATTTTTTCTGGCTTTGTCAGTTGCACTCAATAATGCATTTATTGTAAATTTTCCTTGTTTTTAAACCAAGCTATAACTTTGCTTTTAAATTATACTTTAACTACATCTCACTGGTTTTGAAATGTAAAATATGTTTGATCACTGTTCAGTTGTAGCTTGTTCTTTCCTCTGCAAGCAATGAGTTATTTGTGTGTATATTAATTGTGTTTGTTTCAGATGTGTGGGTTTCATTTGTTTGTTTTGTTTGCAGTCATTTTCCTATTAATTTCCAGTTCATTGCCTTGTGGTCAAACCTAGTCTGTAGGATGCTGACCCTTTAAAATCCATTGAGATTTCCTTCATGATCTAGTATGGAGTCAGTTTTAATAAATATTCACATTTCTTTGAAAAGAATCCATTTGTTATGTGTGATTCTATAATTCGTCCATTCTTAGATGCACATTTTTTCACATTTTAATCTCTCTCAAACTGTGATACATCTTACAGTGGACTGCATCTTATGGTTGATGTGGGCCTGATTCCAGGTCAGCTTCTTCCAGATGGGTTTGAATTTGTTTTCACCAACCAACTGAGCATGCAGTCAACCCAAAATCGCGTGAAATTAAATTCTTGGATTTTGCTTGAGGGTTTTTTGTCTGCTTGTTTGCTTTTGTATGAGACCTGGTAGTGTGAATTCACATGGAAAACCTGATGTTTTCTGTCTGGCTTAGGATTCAGATTTTTAAGGCAAGTTTTTGGTTTTATCTGTCTGCCTAGTGCTAGAGTTGAGACAAGTAAGTTTCCTTACTGTCCCTTTCTGCACAGAGATTTGTTTCTCTTTCTCTTTTACATGAGTCCTAAAGTATCTCAATTTATGATGTGTGAGGGAAGGGACAGGTGGGTAGAAAGGGACTCTTACTATTAAGACTCTTCATATTGGGCTATTTTTCTTTATTAGTGGTACATAAAATAATGTGCCTTTTTAAAAATTCCGTGTCATGTTAAATTAATGAAATATAACATTTTTAAAATAAAATTTATTAATAATTTATTAAATCTACATCATTCTTGATCTGTAGAAACCTGCATTATAACCTCCCACTATAATTGTGTAATTTTCAGTTTTATCTTTTAATTCTGTAATGTTTTTAAGCTATATATATTTTGAAACTATATGGTTTTTATCGTCTTGGCAGAATGTTTCTTCTATGCAGCATCCTTCTTTATTGCTACTAATGTCCTTTGCCTTACATTCTTTTTTGCTGGATGTTAATATTTATTCACCAGCTTTCTTGTAATATTTCCCTGGTATAGATTTTTCCATCTTTATTTTTATTTTTCTGTGTTATTTTTTGTTTAGACATTTCTTTTGTAAACAGCTTTTATCTGAAGTTTTATTTTAATATCCATTCTGAAAGACTTTCTTTAACAGTTAAATTCTTTAGTACTGATTATGATTTTTTGTATATAATTTGATTTATTACTACCAACTTAGTATATGCTTGTTTTTTTTGTTTTTCCTTTGCCGTGTTTTCCTGCTTTCCTGTCTCTTACTAGATGGAAGACTTTTCTTTATTCCCCCTTTTAACCCTATGCTGGATTAGAATTTGTAGATTTTATTTTTAGTTTTTTCATGGTTACCCTTAAAGAATAAGTTTTCTAACAAAGACTAAAGTTACTAATTATTTTATTTATACTCCCAGATAAGTCAAGGAATAGTTTGTCCTGATTTTCTTGTTGTTATCTCAAGTTAAAAACTTGTTTTTAAGCATAAAAATCAATGATCATTTAAGAATTAACATTTTATTAAATAACTGTTTAATGAATTAACTATATTCATTAAACTATGTTTAATGAATTTCTCTCCTTACCACTGTTTCTACAACCTTCTTCCTTCTTTTTGAAGAACATTCTTTAGTAGTTCTTTCAGAGAGGGTCTTATTAGGACTTCCTCTTTGACCCAGGAGTTATATAGAAGTGTTTTTCAATTTTCACATGTAAGAAATTTTCAAAGTTGTCCTTTTTTCTGCCTTACTTACACGAAGATTACGTAGAAGAAGAATGTCTGCATGAGAGTAATTCTTTGTGTTTTTTAAGATTTGCTTTTATGATCTAGAAGGTGATCAATGTGTGTTGTTTACACCAGCTGGTCTTGAACTCAGTGTTCCAGTATTAGGCACAGTGTTCTATATTTGCTTGTTGTTTTAAATATAAGGATATATCAGCTCTTTTTGGTTAGTGTTTATTTGTTATGGCACTTTCACAATTTTATTTTCAACCATTCTGTATCCTTATGGGCAAAGAACCCAATTTAGGGATTATTCCTACTGCCCTGGTACAGTCATCCCAATTGTGCACGCAGGGAGAGCGAGTGATTGAACTATGTACTTCAGTCAGGATTCCACTATTTCCTGACCCTGTAAGCCCCAACACTGGAGGAGGTGGCCATGATGAAGCTGTGGGTGTCTGCTCGGACCTCGTGTCCCATAGTCCTCAAAATGTCTGGATGTTTCTCTTTGTCCAGTGAACAGTCAGCTGAGTAATGGCTGCAGGTTCCTTTGGGGGAAGGACTGAGAGAATCATTGCGGTTGCCACAGTGTTTCAGGTCCTTCCTCACAGGGACCCAACCACCCCTTTGGTCAGTGAATTCTGCTTCTGAAATTGGCTTGATTCCAGGCACTGAGCAAGGGATCTTGACTTTTTATTAGAGCAACTAGCCTTATCCTCCTTTTCCTCTCTTCTTGCCCTTTTCTTTGGTGGTGGATGTTAAGCACCGCCCTTGTTTTGCCCCTAAGGATGCCATGAACTATTAACCATCTCCACACTCCCTGCAGTTCAAGCCCCCTTGGCTGCCCCTTGCCTTGTCAGTTACTGTGGTCCCCAGGCTTCTGGGCCTTGAGCTTCACCACTTGGCCCCTGTTACTTCAGGGCCCCATTATCCCCATGGATTTTAATGAGCTCAGCTGTGCCCTCCTCTCCTACTGTCTTCCCTGGCCTACAGAAGAGAGACCTAACTGAACTGTTCAGCAATGTCAGTGCCTTCGCTACTAGTGTATTCTTGGCTGCCTTGGTGAATGGTGGGCCTGCTGGGACCTCCCATGGAATGATGCTTTGCTTGGTTTTCTGGATTCATGCATCAACATGGGCATGCCCACTGCTCTCAGCCTTTTTGTTGTTTCCTCTTCCTTTGCCAGGACAGCTCAGGCACGTCTACTTTTTTCTGTATTGGCCATCACTTACTCTAGGCCTGTAAGAGACACTCCCTGACTCCTTGCATTACATGAGCACTAATTCTTACACTCTTTGGGTGTATACTCTCTTTTTTCTCTTATCAGGTCTAGCACTTCCCTAGCTGGGTTATACTGCTATGTCACCTTAATTATTCTCCCAGCAGCCAAGAGAGGAGCTAGGGCAGCTTCTGAGCGGGCCATTTGTTGCTTTCTGAAATGTCTTCTAGCACAAGGGAAGTGCTAGCTCTTACTAGAGAAGAGAGAGCTACCTCTACAAACTCTTGAGAGTTTCGGGGCTCTTTAGGGATGACCATCAGATGTCTCCATCCCTTGTTTCAGGATCCCAGGGTTTCCCAGCCAGAGCTGTCTTTAGCTTAGCAGACCTGCTTTGGCTGAGCATTTAAATGTCTCTGGAGTTCTGCAGCTCTAACTATTGGATCTGCTTTTTTTGCTCACCTGTTTCTGTCATTTCGCTGCAGGAGATAGCTTTCCAAGCTACCAAGGATGCCATCTAGCAGTCTTCAACTGCTTATTCATGCCGTGGGTCTCTCATTATTCTTCTGCAGAGTGTCAGTCTGACTTAGCAGTCAGCCAACTCGACTATGTGACATTGTTCTCACCATATTTTCGATAGTCTGAATCGTCACACCTGTGAGAACATTTCCACACAGGACGTTTTCTTAGGCTAACTCTGATGATATTTTTAACAGTTCATGGCCTCCATTGTGCCAGAGTCTGTTCCTATACCACTCACGACAGTGGGATGGTGAGTGAATCGTTCCCAGGACCCCATCCTGTTTTGTCAGGCTCCTCATGGCCCTACTTAGTTATTTCAGGTTCTCCAAGAAGCAGATGCCAGGACTGAGTTTATTGGGAAAAAATGGGAAGAGAGCCAGAGGAAGCTGGGACAGCTCTTAGACCTGGTTGGAGGTCCAACCCCCATGGGTGAGAGGGAAGGAAGGAAGCCTGGGTAGGAAAAGTGTTAGACAGCAGTGCAATTGCAAAAAAGTTTTGGCAAAGCCGATGGGAAGTCCTTGAGCCAAGTTGCCCTTTAGAGGAATCTTGTGTCTCCTAGGCTAGTACCTGCATCAGTATCCCTGCTGTGCTCACTCACTAGCTGAGAGCAACCCTGGGCCTCTGTACAAGTGAAGTGATTGACTTCAGAGCACGGCAGCTGAGGCCCTGGTCATTTTCATTTTCTGCCTTTGGAAGTCTGCGAGATCTGAAAGATGCAAAGTCATGGCTGCCGTAGAAATGATACATTTTATTTCTCTTATTGTTAATACTTTTAAATTAACAAATATTAATTTATTTAATCTCTTTGCCCCTTTCCAAAATAATATAATACCTTCAAATTATTTAACTTTTCTCACCAGTATCCCACAAGTTGTTGATCAGTATTTTAGGTCTGTGTGTGTGTGTGTGTGTGTGTGTGTGTGTATGTGTGCGCGCCTGTGTGTGTATATATATGTGTGTGTGAAAGATGTGATGTCTATGTTTAGGTTCTTTTTTGTTTGTTTTTTGCATATAGACGTCCAGTTGTTCCAGCAGCATTTGTTGAAAAGACTGTCCTTTCTCCATTGAGTAGCCTGTGTCCCTTTGTCAAAAAACAGTCAACTATATTTGTGTGTGTCTACTTCTGGGCAGTCTGTTCTGTTGTATTGATGTAGGTGTCTACTCTTTCGCCGATACCATGCTGTCCTGATTACTGTAGGTCTGTAATAAGTCTTAAAATTGGGTAGTGTGAGATCTTCAACTTTGTTTTTCTTCTTCAGTGCTGTGATGTGTATTCCAGGTCTTTTGCCTTTCCGTATAAACTTTAGACTCAGTTTGTCAATATCCACAAAATAACTGGTTAGGATTTCTGTTGGGATTATGTGAATCAGATCAAGTTGAAAAGAACTGACATCTTTACAGTGTTGACTCTTCCTACCCATGTGCATGGAATCTCTCTCCATTTATTTAGATCTTTGATTTTTTTCATCAGAGTTTATCATTTTCCTCAAATAGATCTTATGTGTATAGTTAGATTTATACGTTAGTATTCCATATTTTTTGTACTACAGTAAATCATATATATTTTTTATTTCACAGTTTAATTGTTCAATGCTGGTATGTAGGAAACCAATTGAGTTTTGTATATTGACCTGTATCCTTCAACCTTGCTATACTTGTTTATTAGTTCCAGGAGTTGTTTTGTAGATTCTTTGGCATTTTTCTACATAGACATATTCATTTGAAAATAAAGACAGTTTTGTGTCTTCCTTCCCTATCTGTATACCTCTTATTTCCTTTTCTTGTCTTATTGCATTAGCTAGAACTTTCAGTATGATATTAAATAGGAGTGATGGAGAGGACACCCCCGCTGCATTATCAATCTTAGGAAGAAAGAATTCAGTCTCTTACCATTAAGTGTGATGTTAGCTGTAGGGTTTTTGTAGGTTCTTTATCAAGTCAAGGAAGTTCTCTATTCCTAGTGTGCTGAGAGTTTGTGTCATTGTCTTAGGTTTTGTCAACTGCATTTCCCTGCATCAATTGATATCATCATACGATATTTTTCTTTAGCATGTTGATGTGATAGATTTATTGTTTTCTTTGAATATTGAACCTATCTTGTGTAATTGGAATAAACTTCATGGTGTATAATTCTTTCTATTCATGTCAAATTCTATTTGCTAATATTTTTTCGAGTGTTTTTGCATCTATGTTCAAAAGAGATGATATCCTGTACTTTTTCTTGTAATGTCTTTATCTTGTTTTGGTATTAGACTAATGTTGACCTCATAGAATGAGTTAGAAACTGTTTTTTCTGCTTCTATTTTCTGGAAGAGATTGTAGAGAATTGGTGTCATTTCTTCTATGTGGGTTTGGTAGAATTCATCAGAGGAAGCACCTAGGCCAGGAGGTTTCTTTTTTGGAAGGTTTTTAATTATTAATTTAATTTCTTTAATAGCTGTCAGTGTCTTCAGAGTATGTGTTTCTCCTGTGAAAGTTTTGGTAGTTTGTGTCTTTCAAAGAATTGATCCATTTTACAAGTCATCAAATTTGCAGACATAGCATTATTAATGATAGTTCTTTAAATGTCCATGGGGGATTAGTAGTGATAACCCTCTTTTCACTTTTCTATATTACTAATTTGTGTTTTTTCTCTTTTTTCTTTAGTTAGCCTGGCTAGACTTTTATCGATCTTTTCAAAAAACCAGTGTTTGGTTTTGCTGATTTTCTCCATTATTTTCTTGTCTTCAATTTCATTTATTCTGCTCTAATTTTTATTATTAGTTTTTGTCTGCTTGCTTGAGGCTTTAATTGCACTTTTTCCTCTATTTCTCCAAGATGGAATCCTATCACATTGATCTTAAAACTTTCTTCTTTTCTAATATGAACATTTTATGCTATAAATGTTCATCTAAGTTGTGCTTTAACTGAGTCCCATGAATTTTGATATGTTGTATTTTCATTTCAAAACATTTTCTAAGTTCCTTTGAGACATTCTCTTTGACCTATGTATTATTTAGAAATGATTTGGAAAGTTCCCTGTTAATCATTCTGTTGTTGATTTCTAGTTTAATTCCGCTGTGGTCAGACATCCTACTTTGTATGTATGATTTCAATTCCTTTCCCTCTTTCCCATACCCCCACATAATTATGAGACAACACGGGACTTCATAGAAATTAAAATGATGTCAACATGTCAGTCTCCTCGGGGACAGCAGGCCAGCACCAGAGTGGGTTAACCACCCATACCCGTTCCTCCTACTCATCTCTGCAATTTACCTCGTTTCTCCAGAAGAAAGTCTGCAGTGGCTCCTGCCAAGAGAATTCCTCTCACTTTCATGATACCAATGTTAATTTCACAGCTTTGACAGATCTACTGTGATTGTGTAAGATGTTACTAGTAGCAGAAGCTGAGTGAAGGCTATATGGGAACTCTCTATATTATCTTTTCAACTTTTCTATAAATCTAACATTAATCTGAAGTAAGTGAACCAAAGCTCTCATAATGGAGAGTTTCATGAAGGGGAAATGGAAATAATACATCTAATTCCATTTGCATAGGTTTAATGTAAAGGCATAAAAGAAAACCTCTGTTAATGATTTCTTATTTCTAAGTTTAAGCAAGCAGGACAGTAATGGTTCTGTTATTTACGGATATGAGGATAAAAATTGCTAAAATTCATAGGTTAGGTCAGGAACCTCTAAAAGAAAAATCATGGAAGGGGGGAGTCTTTGAAACCTGCTTTCAAAATGAGTGAGGACACAGAAGCATTGAATTATAAAGCAACTATTCATAAATAATGGTGTCTTTCAATGAATCTGCATGGCTGAGAGAAATATTTTTGAATGGAGAAATCTATATGTGCTTTTAGGATCAGGAGGAAAATCCAGTGATAAGAGATTTTAGATGCTGGAAACAGGAGACAATGGATTTGATACTTTCCTAAAGGAAGTAGTTGTAGATAGGATAAGACGGTGAAGAACTTAGTCTTGATTTAGAGGTGATGAAGATTGTTTTCCCTTGGAGATGAAGGTGCAATGATGGAGTGATAGATAGAGGAAAAAATTTTTAGAGTGGTGAAAAATTATGTAAATTAGTTAAATGAGATTTTATGAAAGATAGAGTTCAGGGCATTGAAAGAATGGAGGGCAATTTAGAAACAAATCTGGAGCATATATAAGCTACAGGAGGTGGAGAAAAAAAAATTCCCATAGCATTGTTAACCATAGTTGCTATCTGGTCCTAGTTTTCAAGATCGGCATGAGTCTCAACTCCCATTGTCTCCTGAGGGCCAGTCAGTGCCTGGAAATGTCTCACTTGGTTTTTTAAGCTTCTCTTCCATGTTGTGTGTGAGCTGATATTTGTTCTTATGTTGAGGTACCTTTTTTCTAAGAGCAGTTGGCTGTTTTGAGATCACGATTACCCTGAAGGTGGAAACACCACAGTTCTTCATTTTAAGAGAAAGGAAATACCAGTTTGTCCTCTTACCACTCAGAATTCCTCTGATTTTCCATTGCCTCGAGCAAAATGGTTGGCATGAGAGTATTCTTTTTGCTCTTTAGAAGACATGGAAGACCCCTCAAAGGCCTTTTAATAATGAGCGAAGGGGATTTATTCTTCCTTATTGGAGTAATAAAATTTGTTACACTTCGTGTCAGTTCCTTTGGGGGGTGGGAGAAGGAGGTGGAAGTGAAGACGATGATTTAAGGTTCCAAAAATTGCACTTAGTTGTGGAAGGCTTTAACTGAAAATAGATCTTTCTCTTGAGAGTTTAGTTTGCTCTGAAGAATAATATTACAAAATCCAACATTGCACAATAAAAACGGCAAAAGCAAGCGAAGATTTATGATGATGATCCTTGGCAGTTCATTTAAACTGGTATGCTCTCTTGGCCTCACATTTAATCTGAAATGCTTTATGTTCTTGGTTCTGCCTATAGGAGCTAAATTAAGTTATACATGTGCAATTTTTATTCTGTGTATAAAGTCTCATCTAGTACCTGACTATCTTGCTGTACTCCAGAAGGATGATGATATTGAGAGAGGAAAGGAGGGACGGTCACAGAGGAAACAGAGGAAGGCACCCAGGCCCACTTAGATGGGGCCAGGACTAAATTGCTGCCTTCCTGAAAGGCCCCTCCGATCATAGAGTGTGTCTAAGAAACGACCTTATCAGACCCTTCACTTCCACCCACCAGGACAGACAGCAGTGTCTCAAAATAGCCTGAACTGCCACGTTGGCAGCTGAGCCAGGGAGGGAGGACTTCAGTCCCAAGGCTTGTTGGCATTAGCATTAGAGAGAGGGGGGATTAATAAATGACCTGTTGCTGTCTGCACAGAGCTTGGAGATGCAACAGAACATAAGAACAACAACTCAGATCTGAGTTGTGGTATTAGCTTTACTGATAACTGCAGCTTTATTTGTGGTAGGAGGAAGAGGGAAGTTGAATTAAATGGATTTACTTCTTTCAGCAGACCTCTTTGCTTAGCTCTTGACTGTGATGTGTCTGTTAACTAGGTGCCAGAAGCTGCGTGTGTTCATGTACGTGAAACTTATGTCATGGAATATGAAACAGTCGTATGAAATAGTCAAAAATAAAGGATGTCATTCTGTCTTGTTCCTCCCTTATATGATGCCAGGGTAAAAGGATATGTTTTTCTTTCTACATAAATGAAGTGAGAGGAATTCTCTTGGCAGGAGTTAACTGCAAACTTTCTTCTGAGCCAAGTGAGATAAGCTGCGTAGATGAGCAGGGAAGAACGGGCACTGGTGGTCACCCGACTCTGGGGCTGGCCTGCTGTCCCCTGAGAGACTGACAGTGACGTCAGTTTTAATGTATATAAAGTCCTGAGTTGTCTCATCTTATGTAGGGGTATGGGAAAGAGGGAAAGGAATTGCTCTCCTTGACTTTTCTGTGAGGAATGAGGGCCGGTTCTTTCCCCACCCTGTGAACACACTGAAGAACAAGGAGGAACCTTTCCTTCCACAGGCACCAGTGACAATAGAACCATCACTTACAGACCTTACTGTGCCTGGCAACTCCTCGAAGCACAGAGTCAGTCTCATTTAATCCTCACAAGGTTCTGATTAGGGAGGAAACATTATCATTCTCATTTAACAAATGAAGTGACAAAGCTTAGAGAAGTTGTCAACAGAGGTCCACTCTGGGTGGAGCCGGAACAAAATCCTGGTCCTGCAGATTCAAAACCCATGTTTTTTAACCTCAGGCTGTAAAAGGCCTAACGAATTTCTTCCACAACTAAGTTCCTACAGATCAGAATTTTTTTTTTCCCAGTGTCTCGGCCAGTTGTTCAGCAGAAACTATTGTCTAAGCAATATTTATTCAGTGACTTCTGTGTGCCAGACACTGTTCAGGTGCCGGGATAAGGCAGTGAACATAAAAGATAAAAACCCCTCGTGGAGCATAAATTCTTGTGGAGGAAGGCCAACAGTAAACAAGTAGACAGAATATTTCATGTTTCTGATGGCAGGGAGTGCTGTGGAGAAAAATAAAGCAGGAATATTAGGAGAGTCCAGTGTCGCAAGTTTTCTTTGGCTTTTCACGGGAGATCTCAATGAGGAAGCACTGTTTGAGCAAAGATCTGAAACATGTGAAGGGGCAGCCATGTGACTGCCTCGGTGAAGAACATTCCAGGTAGATGAAGAACAAGTGAGGAATCAGAATGTCATGCCCTGTGAGGCCAGATTGACGGGAGCAGGAAGCCAGGGGGTAAAGCTGATGTGGTGTTATTACTCCTGTTGGAGTGGAAAGTCTCTTTGACATCAGTCAATAAAAAGTAAAGTAAAAACACTGATGACTCTGAATATCAGCCCATCTTTACGTTTCTCCAAAGAAGACATATAGATGGCCAACAGGCACATGAAAAGATGCTCATCATCACTAATTATCAGGGAGATGCACATCAAAACTACAATGAGGTATCACCTCATGCTCTTCAGAATGGCTATAATTAAGAAGACAAGAAATAACAAGTGTTGGAGAGGGTGCAGGGAAAAAGGAGCCCTCATACACTGCTGGTAGGAATGCAGACTGGTGCAGCCACTATGGAAAACAGTATGGAGATTCCTCAAAAAATAAAGAATATCATCCACTATTCCACTATTGGGTATTTATCCAAAGAAAATGAAATCACTAATTCAAAAAGCTATGTGCACCCCTATGTTCATTGTAGCACTGTTCATAATAGCCAAGACTTGGGAGCAACCCAAGTTCCTGTTAACGGATGAATGCATAAAGAAGATGTGGTACATATACACAATGGAATACTACTCGGCCATAAAAAAGGATGAAACCTTGCCATTTGCAGCAACATGAGTGGACCTTGAGGGTATTATGCTAAGTGAAATAAGTCAGACAGAGAAAGCCAAATACCATACAATTTCACTCATATGTGGAAGATAAACACGTAGATAAGGAGAACAGATTGGGAGTTAATCACCCCTTTTGTGATGCTTTTGTGGATGCATCTGGGATCATTTCTGGAGCGCTCTGCCAAACATCAAATAGTCCTCTCTTGGATTGTTTTAGATACACTTTCAGGTTGAAGAATAAATATCTGAACATTATCTCGGAAGCGTTTACTCTTTTTGAAACATGTATTTGATAGCAGAGCAGCTGCTCAGAGGGCGATCCAAGTCCGGAGCCCCAGGGAGTGTCTGGCAGCTGTAAACACGAGGCCAACAGGCGACTGCTGTGTTCAGTACCTTGACTCTTGCGTTTGTAACCCAATCGAAATGTCCTTCAAGGAAGTACTTGAATAGAGATTGCGTTTTTCTTTTTTATCTTTGGTCTGCCATTCGTGGTGCCTGGCACATAGTTCCTGCCTGCTCACTGAGGAATTCAATGAAAGCAGGAATGCCGTTTCTAGGACTCCATTAGAGTAGGCGCTGCCACAATTGTGGAGCTTAAATTCAAGGTTTTATATAGTGCCCGGCCAAGGGTGAATCCTGGGCATAGATGGGAAATAAATGATAGTAATAACAGACAATGTAATATTTTTTAAATATTTCATTTACAGAGAACATGCTTCTCCATATAGGTCATAACTTGTGGCAAGAAAAAGCTATTTTAGGATAATTAGTAGCACCTCTTTTGGTTGTAATAAAAACCAAGTTTTGAGTCATTCTTTATGTGCACAGTTCCCAGACAGAGAACTGCCTTAAAAACAGATGAGACGGTTAAAAGAATATAATTCTCATTTTGTGGTGTGGCCCCTTTTCAAATAAGGAAATCAAAGCTGTCTATTTTTATTATCTGTGGAACACAACTCATAGGCAAAAACAATATCCAGTAGAAGTCTTTCAAGCAATGTTCTAGCCTTTTAAAAATATTTCTAGAATGCCATTTTAAAAAGATGCTTATAGCTATTACTTCTTTGTACTAACCTTCTGTGTACATTTGTAATTTAAAAATATTGTTTATTATAAAACCTTAAGGGCCAGCCCGGTGACACAGTTGCACGTTCCACTTCGGTGGCCTGGGGTTCGCGGTTTGGATCCTGGGTGTGGACATGGCACCACTTGTCAAGCCATGCTGTGGTAGGTGTCCCACATATAAAGTAGAGGAGGATGGGCACGGATGTTAGCTCAGGGCCAGTCTTCCTCAGCAAAAAGAGGAGGATTGGCAGCAGTTAGCTCAGGGCTAATGTTCCTCAAAAACAAACAAACAAAAAAACCCTTACAACATGCCAAAAATAAACAGGATATACAATGATCCACCATGTACCCATCACCCAACTTCAATAATTATCAATTTGGTTGATTTATACCCCTGCCCATGTGCCCCCCCCCATATTTTTTGTGAAGCAAATCTTCAACAGATGTAATTTTCTCCATGCATATTTTAGTATGTATCTCTAAAAGATTCCCTTTTAAAAAAAAATAACCACAATCAATTTCACTCCTAAAAATAATAATACTTAATGTCACCAAATACCCAGTCTCTGTTCAAAAGTCTGGTTAGTTCAGAGCCAGCCCTAAAGGCCTCATGGCTGGTGGCCGGCACTCTCACTGCTTCAGCAGCCCAGGTTCAGTTCCTGGTCGTGGAACCACACTGCTGGTCTGTCAGTAGCCATGCTGTGGCAGCGGCTCACACAGAAGAACTAGAAGGACTTACAACTAGGATATACACCCATGCACTGGGGCTTTGGGGGAAAAAAAGTCCAGTTAGTTCATATATGTTCTAAATGTTTTTATTTTGTTACAGTTTGTTCAAAGCAGGATATAAAGAAATTCCAACCAGTGTAAGTAGATAATATCTCTTAAATCTTTATCATAGGTTCCCTTCCAGCACTTTTTTCCCTTGAAATTTCTTTATTGAAGAAACTAGATCATTTGTCCTCGTCTTAATCAGTTCTGGCTGTTATAGCAAAATACCATGTACTAGGTGGCTTCTACAATGAACATTGATTTCTCACACTTCTGGAGGCTGGGAGGTCCAAGATCAAGGTGCCAGCAGATCTGGTGTCTGGTGAGGGCCCTCTTCCTGGCTTACAGACAGTTGCCACCTTCTTGTGTCCTCACATGGCCGAGAGTGGGAGGTGGGGCTCTGCTTTCTTTCTCTTTTTATCAGAGCGCTAATCCTATCACGAGGGCTCCACCCTCATGATCTCATTTAAACCTGATTACCTCCAAAAGGTCCTACCTCCAAATACCATTACGTTGAGGATTAGGGCTCTCACATATGAATGTTTTGGACACAGTCAGTCCATAGCAATCCTGTAGAGTTTCTCCAAGTCTAGATTTTTCTGATTCTATCCTGCCTGTGCAGGTTAACATGATCCTCTGTCTTGTATTTCTTGCAGATTGTTAATGAGCCCTAGATGCTTGATCAGTTTCAGGTTTGAATATTGGCACAAATACTCCATAGGTTGTGGCATGTTCTACCAAGGGCTGGCTTGTACATCATGCTTGGTTATCTCTTTTTGTGATGTTACCAGGCTTTGACAATCAATATACAGATGCATTAATTTATAAGGAATTGTAAAATGGTGACATTTTTATCATTTTTCTTAGTTAAGTGAAATACCTTTTTTTTAATAGGACAGTTTTTCCCTCATTTGGCATTTTAATAGTATGGTTTATATAGGAAATGCACGATTCTTTCCCTTAGTTTTCCAATATTCAAAATAATGAAGTGGTTCTCTGGTACCCTCCAGTGAACAAATCTTTTTTTTTTTTTTAAAGCACTGTAATGAGCTCATTGAATTAAACATATCTTGATGTGTTTCAGGCCTTTGTGGTTATCATTCTTACTGATGTACAAAATGTTTTATCTTTAAGTTCACTTCTGAGTTTTTTGACATGACCTTTTTTGCTATCTTCTTGGATAAAACACTTCAGATTCCTTTTGTGCGTCTTTTTCCCCAGACCTAGATTGATCCATTTCTCCAAGCAGCACTGGGTTGGTCATTTAGAATGGTCTTTGGAAGTCGCAATCTGGGTTCTGGTGTATTTATTGCTATTGAATAAATATTGTGATTAGACTTTTCAGTGGACAGAGTTAAAATTAAAATACACTGTTAGTTCATACCAGTACTTCAGTTCAAAGAGGTACTTACTGTTCAGGGCAGTTCAATGCAGAGTTCTTAATTGTAGCCTTGACATTCTGTATCCTTTCCTATGTTGGGAATCCTGATTTGCCAATCCTTATGTCCACGTCTCTTCTGCCATCTTAATTTTCCGAAGCTCATTCTCTAGTAGCTTCTTCAGTAATTGGTCGTTAGAACAATATTCCTTGAATTCCTTTACACTGAAAATAATTTTCCTGTGCCCTTTTTACTTGAAAATCAGCTTGGTTGGATATAAAATATTTAGCTAACACTTTCTATGCTTAATATCTTAAATATGGTACTCTACTGTCTTCTGACATAGGATATTACTGTCTAAATGTATAATGATAGTAAGATTCTATCTTTTGTAAGGAACTTGGTTCATTTGCATGATAACCAAAGAATCTTTTTTTCTTTTTTCCTTATTTTTTTAAATACAGTTGTTTTACTAAAATATGTCTCAGTGTTGATTACTGGAATGCCCTTTTAATACGTAGTTTCAAATATTTTTATTTATTTGAATGTTCTTGAATTATATTTTTAAATATGTGTTCTGTCCTATTGCTTTGGTTGTCTTTTCTGGGGACTTTTATAAGACAGGTGTAGAAATTTCTTCTATACTTGTAACTTTCTCTCAAATCTTTTTTTTCTTCATTTCTCTTTGATTTTTAAAATTTTCTTTCATTTTTATTATTTTTTATTATTTTATTTATTATTATTTATTATTTTATTATTGTTTCTATTTCTATTAAGACATTATGATTATGTGTTGTTCTTATTAACTCTTCTGTTACTTCTAGTTTAGTCCTCATGTGTGAAATATTTTAAATTTCACATTGTTTTCTCACCTCATTTGTGAGTTATTCTGATTTTGAATTAATGTTTTATTATAGCCCCTATCATTTTATTAATTTCTTTAGCATGTTTTAAAATATAGACATATCTCTCTGGTATGTTTCATTCATCTCTCAAGCCATTATTTTGCTCATAGTTTCTTTTTTCTTTTAATAATTTTGTTTAGGACTCAATCACAGTCTTCTTTCTTCCTTCTTTTCATCTCCTTTCTGATTCTTCTTTCCCATTCTCCTCTTTTTGTCTTTTTCTATTTTTCTTCTTTTGTTTTTACTTTGTTAATTGAGGTATAATTTATAGAATAAAAAGTACAAACAAGTTCAGTGAGCAACTACCATCAAAGATGATTTAAAAGTTTTATTACCTCAGTCTATTTACCCAACACCCCTCTGAAGAGACGATCCTTATTCTGATTTCTGTCGACATAGATTAATTTTGTATATACTTTGACTTCATATAAATGGAATTTTTGGCATGAATAATTTTGAGTATGATGCTAGCTGTAGGTTTTTCACAGATGGCGTATACCTAATTGTGTAAGTTTACTTTTATTCCTAGCTTACAGAGAGTTTTTCCTTTTGTAGTAATGAATTGGTGTTGAATTTTTTTCAAGTTCTTTTTCTGAATTTATTAACATGATCATATGATTTTTCTTCTTTTCTCTGTCCATGTGGCAAATTACACTGATTGGTTCTCAAATGTTAAAACAACTTTGTATTATTGGGATATGTATCAGTTGTTCTTGATATAGTATTCATGTTAGGAATTGCATTCAATTTGTTAATGTTTTACTAAGGATTTTTTAATCTATGTTCTTGAGGAATATTGGCCTATAAAAGTGTTTCTTTCCTTTCTCTTTTTTTTTTTTTGGAGGAAGATTAGCCCTGAGCTAACTACTGCCAATCCTCCTCTTTTTGCTGAGGAAGACTGGCCCTGAGCTAACATTCATGCCCGTGTTCCTCCACTTTATATGTGGGACACCTACCACAGCATGGCTTTGTCTGCACCTGGGATCTGAACTGGCAAACCCCGGGCCACTGAGACGTGGAACGTGCGCACTTAACTGCTGTACCACTGGGCTGGCCCACTCTTTTTTTCTTTCATAATATGTTTTTCAGTTTGTGGTATCAACATTAGAATAATACTGGCCTCATGAAATGAGTTGGGAAGTGTGCCCTTGTTCTGTTTTCTGAAAGAGTTAATGTCAAATTGGCGTTATTTCTTCATCGAATGTTTGTCAATTCATCTTTGAAATAATTTGGTCTAGAATTATTTGAGAAGGGATGCTTTTGATTACAAGTTTATCAAAAAATTTATTTAATGAAATAACTATTAAAAATTGAAAATAATTTAATTCTTAAATAGATATATGGCTATTTATATTTTCTATTTCTTCTTTTGTCGGTTTTAGAAAGTTTTTTGTTTATGGAATTTGTCCATGTCATCTAAAATGTCAAATCTATTGGCATGAAATTGTTTATAATATCTCATATTGTACTTCTGAGGCCTCTGTGATCTGTAATGATGACCCTACTCTCATCTATAGTATTGGTAATTTGTATTTTCTCTCTTTAATTTAAATTAGTTTTGGTAGGGCTATATCAATTTTATTAAACTTTTCAGTAAAATAACTTGTGACCTTGCTGATTTTCTATGAGATTTATTTTTTATTTCTTTTTTGTGTGTGTGCTCTTTTTATTATTTCCATTTCTTGCTTAGTTGAGTTTAATTTGTTCTTCTTTAGCTTCTTGAGTTAGAGGCCTTCGTCAATGAATTTACACCTTTATTTTTCTAATATGGTCATGTTTAAAGCTCTAAATTTTTCTCTAAGTACTGCTTTATTTGCTTCCACACAGTTTGGTATTTTGTTGTTGTTGTTGTTTTTAGCCACTTTGAAATATTTTTTTATTTCTTTTGTGATTACTTTTTTGACCCATGGGTTATTTATGATAGTTTTACTTAATTTCCAAATTGGAGATTTCCTACATATGTTATTGTTTCCTAATTTAAAGTCACTATGGTCCAAGAACATATTTTGGATAATTTCAGTGTTTTGAATTTATTGAGATTTGTTTTATGACTCAGCATGTGGTCTCTGTTGGTGAATGTTTTCTTGCGTTTTGTATATTCTACTAATGTTGATTACAATATTCTGTAAAAGCTAGTTAGCTCAATTTGCTGATAAAATTCAAATCTTCTATATCTTTGGTGACTTTTTTTTTCTCATTCTGTCAGTTACTGAGAGAGGGGTATTAAAATATTCAAGTATGATTAAGGTCTCTTTTCCTTTTAGTTCTGCATTTTTTGCTTTGTGTGTTTGGAAACTTTTATTAGCTGCATACATACTTAGGACTGTTCTGTCTTTATGATGATTTGATGTTCTATCATTATGAAATGGGACTCTGATAGTATTCTTTGTCTTGAAGTCTGTTTTGTCTGATAATAAATAGAACCACATCAAATTTACTATGCTTAGTGTATGAATGGCATACTTTTTTCCACCGCATTATTTTTCTTTTTCTTTTTTTTTTGTTTTTGAGGAAGATTAGCCCTGAGCTAACATCTGCTGCCAGTCCTCCTCTTTTTGCTGAGGAAGACTGGCCGTGAGCTAACATTCATGCCCATCTTCCTCTACTTTATATGTGGGACGCCTGTCACAGCATGGCTTGCCAAGTGGTGCATAGGTCTGCACTCGGGATCTGAATAGTCAAACCCCGGGCAGCCGAAGCAGAACGTGTGCACTTCACTGCTGCACCACCGGGCTGGCCCCTTTCTTGCTCATTTTTACATGAAATTAGTTCTTCTGACCTTTTAGGAGGAAGAGATGAATAAGGATAGCTTTTCTAGCTTTACTGCCGTAGAGCTTCCTCTTTGGTTGCTTATGCATGATGATTAAAAAAAAAGTGCCCTCGTATTGTCTGCAATTTTCTCCCCTCCAGTGTATCTGCATTTTCTATTTCCTTTTTCCTTGCATTTATCCTGCACAATTTGAATTCAGTTCCCAGCATTTCCTCTCAGTGCAGAGCTTTGCGCTAAGAGGGAATTTCTCTTGGTTTGTGCTGAGAGTTCATATGTCCCAGACTGCTTCCAGCCCTTTCAGAGCTTCCTCTAGATCCTTTCTTCTCTTCCGTGCATTAGAGTGTGTAAAACTCCTTCCAGTTTTAGCTGCAGTTCTCAGATTGGCTCTTACACTTTTCAGGAGTACCTATTTGCGACTCAGGGGTTCTCCTGTCTGTGGGAGGGCCCCCCCGTTGCCTCCCTCTGCCTCCTCTGATACACATAACGCTACCTGGGTTTTGTGTTGTCAGTGGTGTGTTCCACCTGCTTGCATTTTGAAGTCTGTGGGATGTTTGCCACAGTGCTTTTGTAGATGTTTTCCTGTGAGCTTTGATTCTAATATCTTAGTTGCTCTCTCTGTTTCCGTGCGGGAATTCAGGGAAATTCCAAAACAATTCTGCTGCTGCAGCCATCTCTGCAGAACTCTGTGGCTACTCTTGATTCCATTGCAGAGCGGTATATTTGGACTATCTGATGTTTGTAGTAAAAGAAGTGTGGTGCTGATCTTTTCCAGAAAGGACCATTTAAGAATCCAGATTAGAGGGTTCTTGATTGTTTGGTGACCTCAGGAGTTGTCTCTTCTTGAGATTACTGCATTTTCTTAGTCTCATAGTGGCAGTTCTTCTCACTGCTGGCTCTTGGTGTGCCAGGGTCATTTTGAGAGAGTCTCACAGAACAGACTGTGTAGTGAGGAAGGTCCCAGATGAGACATCTATTCTGTTTAGCGATCCTGCATTGCTGTCCAGTGGATGGCAGCCTCCTGATTTTGGATTTAGATAAAGGGAACAATTCAGAAAGGATGGATCCTCGCCCTACCAACCACACCTTAAATGGGTATCTTTCATGTCATATAAGCTTGAATTAGCTGAATGCCTAACGCTGGGCGGGATTATATAACCAAAAATCCCACCGGAATACCAAGCACCTTGATAACCTGTAGAAATTACTGCCCTCGTTTTTGCTTGGTTATTTGTGAAAAGTGCTTACACTGTCCTCTGGGAATGGGGTGGTTGAACGCAGTTGGGACAGCACTCATGGTCCTCACATGATTCTTTACTCTCTGTGTCACACTCTGAGGTGACACTTATTCTTTCACCAGGGCCACTTTCAAAGAAACGGCTGCAGACGTAGGTTCACTTTATCTTCATGACATCCTTGAAAAGTAGGCACAGCGTCTACTTTACAGATGAAGAAACTGAAGCGCAAAACTTGTCGCCTTTTTAAAGCTCTGTGGGAAATTCATGACAAAGCCAAGGGGAAATTAGTCAATCATTAGAATAATTATTACTACTATTGGAAGCCTCTATGCATGCCAGTAACTCAAAATATATACAGGGAACATGATCACGTGAGTGTCTACTAATAAATCAGCCCTAACTGAATTAGTTACAATTTAGAGATAACTTTTAGGAAATGTATATTTACATTTCCTTAATATGCAACATACAATATATGTAATGTAAAACAATATGCAGTATAAGATAAATTTGTCTTGTGTTAAAACATTCAACAAACACTGGAAATTCATTTTTTCCATTGGACTCCAAAACAATTGTTGATAATACTTTCTGTTTCATGGGTGAAAAAGCAGAGTGACAATGATGTTAAATGGTTTGCTCTTATAGCTAGTCAAACAGTTAGGATTCAATACCGTATGTCTTCTCATTCTAAATCCTATATTCTTTCCTTTATACCATGCAGCCTTGTGATGGAACTTTCAAAATGTTGTAAGATGGCTGAATGGTTGAACCAGCTATTATAACTTAGATATGTCTGCCCAAACAGACTGACTTGGTCTCTAATAATCAATTTTATGAAGCATAACTACTAGAGAAATGATGAAAAAGAGTAAATGGATAGTCAAAGGATTTGAGACCTAATTTCAGCCATATAGGTCATACACAGTCTTTAGACATATAAGGAGAAAGACCCATTTTCCCAGGAGGGAAGTATGCATATACTTTATCCATTTTAATAAAATATGACCCAGATGTGTCGTAGACTATTTATTCTCTCTGCCATCTGCCCTCCTGGCAGTCTTCACACCATCGACACATTCTGTGAACGCATTCTAATGTCGTTACCGTAGCTCGTGGAAGCCAAATTCTCACATACCATAACCACTTCA
The DNA here is from genome assembly GCF_037783145.1 of Equus przewalskii. Classification (NCBI taxonomy): domain Eukaryota; kingdom Metazoa; phylum Chordata; class Mammalia; order Perissodactyla; family Equidae; genus Equus; species Equus przewalskii. The sequence goes on along the minus strand of NC_091861.1, from coordinate 4,195,864 downwards.
CAGCCAGACTCTTTCTCAGGATTAGTTGACTCTATTGTGTCATTTTTCCTACTAGGCTAACTAGGGAGAAATAGAACCACACATTTGATCAAGTCAGTGCTGTCATCTCTCCTCAGAATCTAAAGGCTGGTGTCCCTAGGAATCTTACTGCTCAGACATAGCCATAAGGCAAGTTTAAAACAGAGCGGACTAGCCACACATTGGTAACCCTCAGTCAGGGGTGGCTGTGAACTTTTGATTTTGTGTGTAATGCCCAGTCTTCTTTACCTTCTGAGCAAATTTACCTTGCACATTTCATGTTTTAAATGCTCATCTCAAGGTGATCTCTTTCATATGTTTTCATAGTAGGGATTTGAAATCAGCTATAGGACAAGCTGAATACATACACAGATATGTGTTAGCGTATGTATGTATGTACTCATAGTTTTAATCAGACAGCACAATATGCAATCTCAAGTCTCCTTAGAAATGTTTACTTCAGGGCAAATCAAACTTGAGCTTTGTGTGGCGGAAACAGTGCTGGCCCAAGGCCAAAGTGGGAAAAAACAGCAAGCAGGGCAGAGGTTATTGGCATGCCCTTCCAGTTTGCAGCAACTCTCGCCACGCTCTGACTAGCTGCCCAGGGTCCTTCACCATGGCATTATCAGCTCTGTTGGCCTCTGTGCTTTTCAGGGCCTTGTTCATGGGAATGGGGCATTTTTGTTAAGTCATAAATCTACCATCTACTAGTTTATGTTCTTTATCAAATAACCCTTTTGAAACTCGCCTGAGTTTCGTGCATGCATGTTGCATGCAGTCGAAATAGGAAGCATCTTCTGAAGACCGACACTATCAGTATACTTCCACAGTACTGGCTGCCATATTGGTATCCACTCAATGGCATTGCCGTGATCTCTGCAGGGAGACTTTGTCGGCATCTCCTGGGACTTTTGCTTTTTTCCCCCCAGCAATGTAGCAAGCCAAATAGTATATAAGCAATATAGTATACATATAATACGTATTAGTTTTGAGGCACATGGCTGATAATTTATTTGTTTAGAGTATAGAAAGAAAGTATAGACCCACCACTTCCAGTATGTCCCACCTTGACTACAGGTTCGTTTCTGAACTATGTCCGACACACAGTGATTAATTTTGAAAATGGAATTGGACTAGGGATAGTCATCAGTATGTGGAGGATTCTTGGCAGCTCCTAGTACCTGTATCCAAAACTCTAACACAAAGCCATAAGAGAACTACTGTTGGTGCCTAAAGAGTTCGAGTCCTCTTGGTAATAATAACTGTACATGAATGAAATCAACATTTGGATGGCGAAAGAATATCCCATATTGGAAAGTAATCATAGCTTTTATGCTCTTGTGTGTGTGTGTGTGCTTTGACAGCTTTTTGGAGACTACAGCCTATTTCTTCATGAAACCAAAAATTGGAGAGAAGGAGGTGTCCCCAAATGTTTTCTTCAGTATCTGGCATGAATTCAGCTCTGACTTTAAAGATTTTTGGAAGAAAGAGAACAAACTTATTCTACAAGAGAGGTAGGTTTTTTTTCATTTGCACAATGACATTTTAAAACTGGTGTTTTATTGGGTGTGACATCACTGGAGGTGCCAATTTTTATAGCCTGAATGAGAAATTAGATAGCCCTCAACCTGGGGTATCAAGTCTAAGAGGGTGCTGAGATTTGGCAAAATCTGGAGTTTGAGTAGCAGAGTGGGCACAGAGGCTGTGATGCTCAGAGAATAGCTGGGGTCCTAGTTGGCCAGGACCAGTCTTCTGTGGTGAGGAGCAACTTCTGTGATGAGGAAAACACACAGAAGCAGACCTTGGAGGAGGAGTGGAACAACCCTGCTGAGATGATAAACCCACTCACCTCAAAGGACAGATAGCAAAGACTATATATAAAGGTAAGATGAATTGTTTTTGGTTTTGTTTTATTTTGTTTTGTTTTTGCTAAATTCGTGGGATATTGTCAAAATTTCACTGTTCGTATCAAAATTTCTCCCAGATGTCACCAAGAAACAGGTGATTGATATTTTTTAAAAGATCTTTCAAGATTTTTGTAGAGTTACATCACATTCCCTAAGGGAAATCTTTTCAGGAATGAAGGGAAATTTCTCCTTTTAAGTATATGAAATTAAGTCTCTGTCACTGTGATGATAAAATTCCATAGAGGTGTATTAAATGTTAATTCAGGAAGAAAGCTAGCCCTCCCAGGACAGCATCCCCAAATAGCTGGGTCTAGTGGGAGAATGAAAAAGAAACATAATCTACACTGTAAACCAAACCCTAATACTGAACCAATTAGTATACTTTCCAACATCCTCTCAATAACAGTGACTTGACTTTAGATCTTTAGGAAGCTTACATCCTAAGGGACTTTGTTCATCACACCAAAAGATTCCACAATTTTCTGCTATTGTCTTCATTTTGGTCTTGCTTACATACAAAACCATGATGGTTCACCTAGTTTTCATTTGTAAGTAGATTCTGCTACATCCTTAAATCAGATGAAATTAATTACTAGCATTTATTGAGCATATAGACGATGCCAGATTTGTGCTAACTCATGTAAGTAATTACTTAGGTTCCATAGCTTTATCAGAGAAGAAACTATGCTCAGTGAATAGTAGATGGAAAAAGAGAGCAGTTTGAACAGAAGGAAAACACTTAAAACATCCACTCTGAAGATAATGAGCTTATTCTACTTCAAAATGCATCATTAGGGGTTAACATAAAAGATCTGATTTTAGTCAAAAGTCATGCAGGTAACATAGGAGAGAGAATTGCTGAAAAACAAGCATGTTTGAATCATCGTTCATTGCCTTCAGACTTAGCTATGTGTTATCAGTTTTTTTTACCAAGCAAGGCTTGCTCAGTCAATCTGGAAAACTGTAAAGAGGAAAGTTCTTTTTACCTTGCACATCACATCCAACTTCCCTTGGTGTCCCTCACTGGTTCCCCAGAGGCCTCCTTTCATCTCTAGTCTAAACCTGTTTCCCTGGAAAAGGACCTGAAACTCAGATAGACTAAGCACAAAACTGAAAGGTTGGTGTTTCCCCTGGCACCGTCACTGCCTGGTAGCCGGGATTAGAGTCCTACGGGGGGGGTGGAAGTGGTGGGATTTAGGCATCAACATGACAGGACTGATGAAGCTGTGCTTTGGGTGGAGCTTTTCTGATAGGACATCAAGTCAGCAGGTGAATTGCAGCAGGAGGCCGGCCTGGTCCAATGATGGTGCCTCTGGAGGCTCTGGGACGAGAGCATAGGTGGACGCTGTCATTGTAGCTCTCCTTTACCACGTGCCAGTACCTGAGCTGGTGAGGCGCCATCTTGGAGGACGTGTGGAGACTAAGCCAGGTGTCCAGCTCCCTCATCACACTCCCAGCCCTCATCCAGCCTGTGCCCCATGAGAGAGAGTTGTGTTTCCAGGGAACGCTATCAATAACAACCCACTATTTTATGATATTTTATGCATTTGACAGGACCAGAACTAGCTTTTCTTCACTCTCTAAGTTTCTCATAAAGTCAACCAGATCCTTTTTTCAGACTGCATCCTGTGCTGGTCATGACCTAGAAATACACTATGGGCTTTTTGACTCACACTTGGTGACTTTACTTTCATTTTGGCAGTGTTGTGAATTGGCAGATTACGAGTGCTCTTCACTGCAGACTTCTCATTTTTCTAAATCATTTGCTTTTAATAAAGGGCTAAGGAGGAACACGTGGCAGGTGAGAGAGTGCTTCTTTGCCCTTTGACTTCCGAAATATATTACGTCTCTTGGCAGGTAGGCTGCTTTGAAAAGCAAGACCATTTCTGCAAATTGTTTGTAGCAAAACTTTGTCTCTGTCCTTAGTGCAGGATCAGCCACACAATTTCCAAGAAAAAGTGCAAAATGAAAATGTGGGGCCTCTTGTTTAAAAATCATTAACAACTTCAAGACAGCAAATTGTCAAACCAAGCACAGAGCCTTCTGGGAGCTGGGCTCTGTGTGACTCTCAAATGCACACCCAGGACGCCGGCCTCACCGTGGTGTAAGGTTTATATCATATTTTCTGTGGTTCAATGGAAGGGTATTTCAGGAATGCTTTGATTGCCCTCCAACAGCGATAGGAAGCAGAGATGTGGTCAGTTAAGGGTGGAAAACCTCTGGTACAGTGGATGTCAGTGTGAGCAGAGCCTCAGGTAGTGCTCCAGATGCTTAAAATGGGATGCTATTCCCAGCCTGGTTGTTTCCTCCTCTATATTCCTGTAATATTTGTTATCTGCGTATTATGTTTAATGGTTGATCCTATACTGCCTAATGATATGTCTGTTTTTATTTTATACTATAACTTTTTTTGATGTTTGCATTTTAGTCTTTATTTCCCAATGAGATGTTTTGTGTGTTCATTTCTAGTACAGCTCTCACTGTGTCTTTCCCTTCTTAGTATCTCCATAAATATTTGCCAATTTGACTCATTACATCATTGTATTTAACACGGATGTGGAAATGAGAACTTAGCCTAGTAAAGTAATGAACATGTTTTCTTACATAAGCTTATTATCGTAGGTAATAAAAACCCCGCTCCAAATACTTGAAGCAAAGAGAGAGACTTTGTTTGTTTAGACAAGTCAAAACACAAAAGGGCAGGGATGGGACTTGCCTGTGGCTTTCTGCCTGAATGCAGAAATTCTAACCACAGGCCATGAGGGGTTAGTTAGGTGTGTCTGTACCTCTCTCCCCCACTGTCTGTCTTTTTAAATGTCCTCTCTCCTCCTCCTCCTCCTCCTTCTTGCTCTTCTCTCTCTCTCATCCTCAGTCTCTCATTCTCTTTCCCTCTCTCCCTCTCTCTCCCTCTTTCGTCTCCCTCCCACTCCCACCCACCTTGTGGTTTAACCTAATTTCCAAGCCAGGCTTTTTCTTTAAGGTTGGACCCATGGCCATCAGTCACAATCATGATTTACATTCTCACATCCAGGAGGAGAGAGTACTCTCCACCATTTAGAAAAATCCCAATGAAGAATTCCAGATGAGTCATGTCCGTCTCTGGATCAGCCACTGTGGTCAGAGGCATGGGGTGCCCTGGTTTGCTCAGTGTTCACGCCCCGAAGCCTGCAGTCAGAGAGGAGGACTCCCATGACTGACATTTCCCTTCAGAACAGTAGTGTTGGAGTTAAGAGAGAGCACGTTCCCCAAAAAGCAAACAGAAACATACCACCCCCAATTTATTAAGCCTTTAAAAATAGCCTGTATGATTAGCAGAATGTCTTAGCATGGTAGAAATAACCCAAAAGATGGTTTAATGGTGCAGATGAATTTTTCCTTTCTGATGAAGTTTTCCTTGCTCTAATTTGGAATTTATCCTTATCCCATTATTTCTAACTGGTATCTGATTATAGAGTGGTAGTAACTTTGTATTTTTTGGCTTTGTTCTGAGGACTCATATGATTTAGTAGATGTTTTTCCTGAAATGCTGGATTTCTACACATCTGTGTGGAATAGATCTGCTGTCTTTCTAACCAGTGTGGTTTGGAAAACGTGAGGATTTTTGAGTTGGCTCTGCCGCTTACTAGCTCTCGGGTCATAGAAAGTCACGTGTCCTTCAAGAGCCACAGTTTCCTAACCTGCAGAGTGGAAGTGGTAATACCTGTGCAGACTAAAGGAGATATTGAGACTAGAGTATGAAGTACAGTGTCTACATGCTACATGCTCAGTGGCCGTTTCTCCATCTTTTGATATAAATGATATCCTGATCATGACTATCTGTCAGGTGATAAAACATATTGCTAAGGCATATTAAGCATCTTAAGAACATAGTATGTAGATACAAGGCATTATTGTGACTCAGTTACTTACTTGGTTAAGTGAAATTTCTTGGTTCTGAGTCTGAGGATGAACTTTTGTTTGAGAAGGGCCTTCTCGACAAATTTACATTATACTATACAAAGGAACTCCTGTTTTAATGCTTTTTTTTTTTTTTTTTTTAAAGATTTTATTTTTTCCTTTTTCTCCCCAAAGCCCCCCGGTACATAGTTGTGTATTCCTCGTTGTGGGTTCTTCTAGTTGTGGCATGTGGGACGCTGCCTCAGCGTGGTCTGATGAGCAGTGCCATGTCCGCGCCCAGGATTCGAACTAACGAAACACTGGGCCGCCTGCAGCGGAGCACGCGAACTTAACCACTCGGCCACGGGGCCAGCCCCTGTTTTAATGCTTTAAACAACCAACCCATTGGTTTTGTGACAAGTCAGAAAAAATGTTTTTTTTTTATATTTGCAACTAGGCATATACGATTGTAAATAAGAAATCGTTCTCTAAAACAAAGTTTAGGCTTGTCATCACTGAGCAACACAAAACATATGAAAAAGAATTTTTAAAAAAATTTAGCTTGATTATATCCAGAAGAGGGGAGATAAACTAACATTTCTCTTGCCAAGCATTTCTGACAAGGTCTCACAGAACACAGTTTTAATATGTAAGGAAATGGGCAATCCTCATCTCTTGTTTTTCAGGAAGACATTAGCATCAGTGTCTCCTCACTGCTAATGAGGCCCTGTGGAGCTAGGACAGCAAGAGCTGTGTTAATTAGAGGAAAGAAGTACGGATTAATTGAGAGAACATACCCTGATGGAGAGACCGTGGTCCTGGGAAGGGAGAGCCATGTGCCTGCAGCAACTTCACTTCTCACTTTCGCTCTGCTGCAAGCTGAACTCGGTTTTCAGGCAGAGTCTTCAGCTGTATAACTATGTGCAGTTATCTGTGATTGTTCTCCGATTCCATTTTGAGATTTTACTGGGCACAGGACACGTTAAGGCCCATTTGCTGAAGGTTCTGTCTTCCTTGAGCTAACAGTGTAGCACTGGTGTGGCAGGAGAAACCAGGGGTGGGAGGGGGATGAGTGCTGTCCAGAGCACTTTGACAGGGAGCCTGCAGTGGGAGTAGGATTTTCACAGGGAATCCCGGGAGGTAAGGGCCTTCTCGACAAGAAAATGTGCCTCTGGCATCCAGGCCTTAAACACCATAGTGTGTAGCCATAGCCTATCGTGATTTCAGTTTGAGTTGGTGTAAGACATTTTAACTTAATAAATCAGTTGTGACGTTAGTAAGGGTTATGTTTAAACTGTTGTCTAACTTAATTTACTGGTGTATTTTACTCTTAGACAGGTAGTCTTTGATGAACCAGGAGAAGGGATAGCTGCTCCTCTAATTGCACAAGCATGTGGCAGTCAAGTCTGGTTTCAGCCCAGCTGAATCTGTAATTAGAGGAAAAGGACTTGAATGCTTGGCCTTAGAAGGCTATGCATTAAATTGGAGAGCACCTCATGCCATGTTAACATTCTCGTTTCCATAATTTGTATCCAAGTGACCTGTATGTTCAGGTTTAAGTATGATGTTATTGGAGTAGAAGGAAGCAACCACTTTCAAAGCAATTGAAAACAAATCTAAAGAATAGAGCTAAGGAAAGAAAGTTTACTATTATCTAATAATATGTTTGTTGAATACCTAAGTGAAATTGCCTCTTGGGCTGCTATTTAGCAGTGTTGCATTGCAACAATAAATGAATTTGGCCAACCATTTCCCCCTTTGATTCAGGCATCAATGTTTAGAGAAACAACCCATAAAGAAATCCTAGTTCTGACCTCCTAAGGCTGAAGCTTTGGCAAGACAGTTGACAGACAAGATAGTCAGAATAATGGCTAATGGAGCCTGAGAATATGTAGGAAATATCTGCAGTCATTAAAGAAGTAATTAATATGCATTAAGGCATAATAAGTAATTCATTTATTTATTAGTTCAGTCAACAATTATTTATGCCCTGCTGTGTGCTAGGCAAATTTCCTGCCATGTGAATGTTACCCTCTAGCGAGAGAAGCAGACAATAACAAAGTCAACACATTTTTAAATTATAGGTTGAAATTAGTACTACAAGGAAAATAAACAGTGAACCGTTTTTGCAGAATAAAAAGCAGAAGAGCTTCATATAGAAAGTGTAGTCAGAGGATGCCTTTCTGAAAAGGCACCATTGATGTTGACACCTAAATAATGTGAGGGAGCAGCCATGTGAAGGGGCAAGGGTGGTGGGGGGCAACATGGTATGTGAGCCTGCCAGGCAGAGATGTAGGAAGTTCAAGACAACAAGGCAGAAAAGACCGACTATACTCCAAGAAAGATGAAGATCATGAGATGAATTTGACGAAATAGGCAGGGGCCTGGCCATTCAGGCCCTTGTAGGTCATGGTGAGAGGTTGACTTTTATTGTGCATGCAATAGGAAGTCATCCGAGGGGTTTTTAAAAAGGGAATAACCTGATATGATTCATGAAACGAAAAGATCACTGAGTCGGTGGGTAGTAAATTAGACAATGGTACTGAGAAACAAGTTAGGAAGTTGCTGTAGTGGCCCAGGTGAAAGATGTGATGCTCTGGACTGGGGTGAAGGCAAGAGAGATGAGGTGTTGGATATAAACTTTCGTTGGATACCTACACAAACTTGCCATCCACAGGTTCCTCGCTGGACCAGTTTTGGAGGACAGAAAATTCTGTCTCAGTTCAGATACTGACAAGCTTAGGTTAACCAAGATGTTAGAGATCAGGAAAGCAAAATTCCCCTTTCTTCTCCTAAAATGATTACAAAAAGTCAGGGTTAGAGAAAGATCTGAAACCCTGGATATTAGGAAATTCACTTTCTACAACTTAGTTGTCCAAAAATGATGTAAAATCCTGAAGAGAAGACCAGATGGGAAAGATCTTTGCATCTCCTTCTTTATCTTGCTGTGTTCTAAGAGATGTTTTTTAAACTTTGGAAAATCCTTCCTCAAAAGCCTTATGTTCAAAAATGGAAGAAACTCACCCTTAGAGGTTCCAGTTTGAGCCCCCCAACAGAGAATCAAGACCAAGAGCCAAGAAAATAGCTTGTCCAAAGATATTTTTGCTTTGAAAAGAATTTAAACATTCTTACACCTTCTGGTGAGTTGATAGAGCCTTATAAAGGTATCTGAGCAATTATTAATGTCCCTTGAGCATTTGCTAAAAATATTTTTTGATGTCTTAGCAAAGTTTGTAGTAAAACCATCTTGGATCAAAATACGCTTCATGGAGTAAGGATATTTAAAATTAGCCACTAAAAATAACATCATGTAGCTTCTATGGGCTGAAAACAAGTTCCTATAAAAGCTGTTCCTTCGCAAGCAAGATGTTATTTTTAAGGGGTCATTTTAAGTTTCTTTGCGGTTCTCTCAAACCGTGTAATGGTTGTAATCTGCTCGAGGAGGAGGACCAGATCCGTTCAATTTGTATAATGTCAAATTAACAAATTCTTAGGTTTGTGTGGACTTCGGCTGGAGCCTGGATTTTTCAGAGAGTGGAAAATGTGAGCTGTCAGGGGCTCCCCACAGTTCGTCCCACTGTGATATCCTCCATGCTGACTCTGAGGCGTCCCACAGCAGGGAATGCTTCCTCCAGCTCTGATGCAGGATTCCACTCGCAGACACCACCCGTGTTCCCCTTAGCGGGAGTGAAGCTTTAGAGAAATGCAAAATGTTTCTTCTGCACTTAAAAGTTTGGGATCTCAGGGTAAATAATGGCTAATCAGAGACTAGTCACGGAGAGAAGGAGGGAAGAGATGGTCTCTGCAGTGTTTTAGGTGTTGGTCTTTACAACAGGTTTGGAGCCGGTGGCAAATGCTAGACCAATGCTGGTTATTTTATTTGACAAAGAGCAGTTAGCTCACTTGGTTTTGCCTGCTGAAGTCTGATTAAGATTTAGAAGCAACCGTGGTAAGGCATCAAACTCAATTTGTGAAAGCACCTGCTGAGTGTGTATGGGTACTGGAGGACGGGGTGCGGAGGGAACCAAGAATAGAGATCAGTATGGAGGCATTTTAAGAATGTATATTTCAATATAGGACATAAAAAGAAAATAAGGGAATATTCATATGTCTGGTGAGGCTGCCGGGGAATGGTTTTAAGAAAGAAAGTAGAATGGCTAATCAGCACATGAAAAGATGCGCCATCATTAGCCTTCACGAAAACGCCAATCAAAACCACAGTGAGATACACTATGTGCCTGCTAGGATGGCTGTAATCCAAGAAACAGACAAGACCAAGTGCAGTGGGGGGAAATGAGGAGACTGTGTGGAGCCCTCACACACTGCTGGCGGGAATGTAAAATAGTGCGGCCACTTTGAAAAACAGGCATTTCCTCAAAGGGGTAAACCTAGAGTTACCATGGAACTCAAGCAGCTCCCTCCTGAGTGTGTACTGAAGTGAGCACGTGCACCCACACACACACTTGTACATGTATGTTCATAGCAGCATTCTCCATACTATCCAAAAAGTTCTAACAACCCAAATGTCCATCCACTGATAAGTGGATAAATAAAATGTGGTGTATCCATACAATGGAATGTTATTTGGCAATAAAAAGAAATGAGGCATTGATATATGCTGTAATGTGCATGAACCTTGAAAATATTATGCTAAGTGAATGAAGACAGTCACCAAAAAATACATATTGCATGATGTGATTTATGTGAAATTTCCAGAATTGGCAAAAAAATATAGGCTCTGATAGTGGATCACCCCTTGTCAGCAGTTGGAGGGAGAGAGGAATGGGGAGTGACTGCTCATGACATTTCTTTTCAGGGATAGGGAATGTCCTAAAATTAGATGGTTGCACAACCCTGTGAAAATACTAAAAAACATTGAATTGTCCACTTGAAATGAGTGAATTTTATAGTATGTGAATGCTATCTCAGTAAAGCTGTTTGTAAAAAAAGAAAGCTGAATTCTCACATCAGAGTTCTAAGCATAACGGTGGACCACAATTGAATGCACTCACCCCCTTCAGTGATCTCTTTCGATTGTTCACGGTTTTGAAATCCTCCATTTGTCCCCTCGTCTTCCTTCCTGATACACTCCTGGCCATTTCCCCTGTGCCCAGAGAGTTCTGTATGGACTCAAGGAAAGAAAATCTTTTAACTACTAATGTGACTATTAGCTAAGTCAAAATTTGGGAGATAAATCTGCTGGCAAAAACTGTAAAAAAAATCGCACAACTCATTCCAAAATTCAGTCTCCATCGATTTAGATAATTGGTAATTTATTAGCTTGGCCCTGTAGTGATGAAATGAGCCAGTGCTTTCCCTATGTAAACCTATTTCAGGAAATCATAAGTCATGTTAAAAATATACACACACATAATAGGTCTTGTGTGTATTCTGAAATTATTCATCTATTGCAAATAAACTTTTTTCCAATCCAATCTCCATAGGAGGAGTCAGATTGTCCAAGTTTTCTTAATCTGTATTTCTAATGGGGGAAGAGATAAATCCTTCAGAAAAAAAGAGTGGATACAATCATGGTTAAAATAAATAAAAATAAAAGGGAAAGAAACGCGTCTGCAGGTGCTTTGGGGTAGAGCCTCGTGTCTTTCCTTTCTGTGGAGTTCACCCTCTGCCATCTCCCCGCAACGTCTCCACCTGGGTTTGCTGGCCCCGGCTCTTCCTTGGCTTTTCGGGTGCTCAGTCAGCACCGCCCTCCACGGGCCTCCTGACCAAGTTGCTGCTCGGGGTTTTTCCTTCTGCTTATCGTAAACGGTTGGGCCTAGAAACTTGACCCTTGGGCGGCTGCTAGGTCACAAGAGGAATTTTGAGCCCATGGAAAGGAGACGCGCTTGAGGCAGACAGTATAGAGACAGACTTTATATACGGTGCTTCCCAGTGAGTGGGCACTCAGTGGAGATTCACCATGTTGATGCTGAAGAACTGGTTAAGGAATCACAGTGTGGTCTTGGATATTGGCATTTCTAATCAATTCCAGTGTCCATCACTTGAATGACCATCATGGCAAATTTGTATCCTGTAGCTTGGGTTCGTTGGTTTATGTAGAAAGCTGTTATTTACAGTTTGTTCCTCCTTTAAAGGATCTTTAAATTGTCGTCGTCATCGCTGTCATCATCTTTATTTAAACTACTATTATATATACATAATATTTTTTTGCCTTTTTTTTTTTTTTGAGGAAGATTAGCCCTGAGCTAACATCTGCTGTCAATCCTCCTCTTCTTGTTGAGGAAGACTGGCCCTGAGCTAACATCCATGCCCATCTTCCTCTACTTTGTATGTGGAATGCCTACCACAGCATGGCTTTTGCCAAGCGGTGCCATTCCGCACGCAGGATCGGGATGGGTGAACCCTGGGCCGCTGAGAAGCAGAACATGCGAACTTAACCACTGCACCACTGGGCCAGCCCCTACATAATATTTCTTATATGTATATTATAATTTCTTATCAAATTCAAATTCTAATACTCTTGGAGTTTTAGGAGCTATGATTTTGCAATTTTTAAGAATAATTATATTGCAGAGCCAAAAAAAAGAAAATCGCATTATACCTATAATAATTCCTAAAATGGTGTGACTTTGTTTTTTGCAATTTAGACTTTCTAACTATAATATTATTAACATATAGATTATAGATACTCCCAGTGGTCTGTCTGCTCGGTCTTTTTGCGTGTTGTCTTATATAAAGCCTGTGAGCATTTTCATTTTATTTTATTTCCTTCCATTTTGATTTATTTTGCTTTTGTTTCCTGAGTAAGATCTGTAATAAAACACTTGAGATCACTGATACTTTGAATGTCTTTCTAAGTTTGAAAAATTTATTTAATCAACTTCATCTGTCACTTTATCTTGTAGAGTGATGTTAAACATTCTCTGAATAATCCATCAGCTTTGTCTCCATCCTCTCCCACACGGCCCTGGCCATGTTCCACCTCCGATTGATTATAAAGGTTGCCCCTGCCTTTAGGAAGAGCGGTTGCGCTGGCACCCGCAAGTCACACGCTCTGTCTAGGTGAAAGAAAGTGTTCCTGGCCAACATGTCTCCACAGCTCATTGATCTTTCTCTGGAGAAAGGCTGGTATGTCTCCTTACAGACTCCTTCCTTGAATGATTTAAAACTTGATGCTGAGCTATATAAAGTCCTATTCGGATAGCTGTGCCTCACCGAGGGAGGGTCATGCGGAGGGTGGGGCCACTTCTGCATTTACAAAAAGGGCACACAGTCCTCTCCTTGCGTAAGCTGCATCCACCATTGCATTGTACATGGTTAGCTGATGGTTAGACCTGGCAACGTAAAACTAAAAGGCAGACGAGGAGGAAGGGGCCCTTGTATGAGCGCACAGTCAGGAGGTGGGCCTGCCCGAGTGTTTGGAGACATGCAGATTCAAGCTTTCTGGCTTTTTGTAAGGAAATACTCATTTTCAGAAAGTACTGGCCTCGAGGAGAACAGAATTCTGGCTGTGTTGGTGGAGACTGTAGCTGTTTTGCTATGAGCAGAATAGACCAGGGTGGTAAGGTCACCACCCTCTTTTCTCGGGCTTCGATGTTCTTGTGCCCCTGGAGTGGTTCTGGAGGTGAGCTGGGACGGGGGCTGATTGCAGGGTGCTCTGGGGGCAGGCCAGCAGTCAGCATTAAGGGCCACCTGCTTGCTCCCTCAGCAGGGCCTGATCCCCTGAGTCCCATTAACCCCAAGGTGACCCTCGTCTCCACCAAATTAGGAGCAGTGGGGCCCCGGAAGAGGACCGTGTGCTTAATTTAGATTCCATCAGGGTCGGCTTCGTGGTAGCGTGTACAGAACCCATAACGAGGCACGATACAGTGCTGTGGTTTGTTTTTGTAAATAAACAGCCAATAATCTAAAGTTATATTAATGACTTAGTGTTTTATCTATATATTTAAGTGCTATTAATAGTCTTCTGTTATTTTATAACATGAGCATCTGAAGTGGGCTGCATTTACCGTCACTTTGAAAAATGATAAAACTTTAAATTAGATCAGATTGTAGAGACATTCACTCTTTTTCGAAAGAGTGGGTAGCTTGGTGATGCGGAAAACACACACATTGGAATCTAGAAGTGAGAGTTTGCCTGTGAGAATCCCTAACCCTCTAAGCTTTCATTTATCAGGAGAGCGTGTCACAGGTCAGCCTCTAACATTTATTGGGGGAGGAAAAGGGGAGGAGGTGGAAGTATTAATCTTTAAGATATTCTAATTATCGCTAAATATTTAGAGAAAACGTATTTTCCCAAAATAAAGCACAACAGAAATAAAAGCATATTCGTGGTAGATCTTAATTTTATGAGATGGAAATATTTTTTAAAGTTAACCTCTTTAGTTCAAATTCCTGTGCCTTAGGGGTGAATATTTTTGGAAAGTTTGATAAAATTCCATTTGGCCACTTTAAAGTTTTCCAAGTGTGTGGGGGAGGTAAATAAGATGAGGAATAATTGGGAAAAAGTCTATTTCATCAGTTAGGAGAATTTCAGATGCTCACAGATAACGCAAAGCTTTCATTTTAAAATCAGTCTAGATGTGGATATTAATGTATTCTTAAACTCGTGCTGTTTTTAGGACAGAAGCAACTCATAATTCTGTGCCTCTGATTAATTTTCTTAATGTTTTCATTTTACAAGTGTGCAATAAAAGCACAGAGTACTGGAGCATGAACTTGAGGCTAGATGGTGTTAATGGCAAATTAGAGAAAAAGGTAGAAAAGCACTTTTTTTCTTTAATATGGACAGACAGACAGTTGGATGGATGGATGGAGAGTTATTGGAAATCATACATAACCATTGAGGGAAAAATACAATCCACGTATGTGAAAGTGTTGTTACTATGAGGAAAGCTTAAATTGGCTCCTCTTCTGCAAGCTCTCTACTTCATCTGTTATTGATAAGGAAAAAGGCAGAGGACTCACAACACACTTTACGCCAGATTATGATCTACTCGTGTGTCTCAAACATTCAGATGAGATTCAGGGACCACACACAACCTCTTGACTTAAGGGAGGCGAGAACATGACCCTCAGAAAGCTGGTGGGTTGTGGTGAAAAGGAAAAAATTATGTCAACTTCCATACACATTTTACCATTCATGGGTAGTTATTAAAAACAAGTTTCAGAATGATGCTGATCTGAGAAAAACTAAGAATTAAGGTTCACATCCAAATTCTTAATTATTAGTGGCCATTTTCTATTTTCTGCCTGAGGGTTTAATGAGTTCCCTAACAGGAATAGTGGAGTTCACAGACTTTGGGATCAATTATTATAATACATACAGTTTATTCGTAATTGTATAGTCCAGAGTCATAACCCCTTGTCTACAATTTGGAGATCCCAAAACCTCTGAAGCCAGAAGTTTCTTTATAAGTTTGTGGCAAACTCAACCTACATGAAGCTGTCTACAGTCATTACCATCCCACGTAGAGTGAGTGTTCATACCTTACTGCAGAAATATTAATGTGTTCGGTTACTCCATGCTGTGTCATGCTAGTGTTATATACCATATTTCTGTCTGAAATTAGAAACGTTCTCAATTCTGTAATCCATCTAGCCCCAGGGGTTTTGGGTAAAGGATTATAGAATGAACAGATATCTGGCTGACTGAAGCCTGTGCTCACTGACCCTAATTCCCTCTCTAGAACCACACAAAGAAATTCAATCCCCTGTTCATGTAATGGGTCTTCAGATATTCAAGGTTAGCTGTGAAGATGCTGTCAGGTTTTCCATTGTCCTGACATAGTATTCCCAGTTCTTTTAATTGTTCTGGAAACTCTTCGGACTTGTTCTGTTTCATGTAGCTTCCCGCTCAGCCTGGGCCACGTCCTCTGTTATTTCAGCTATGTTCTTACTGGCGCCATGGTTTCACAACAGATTACACTTCTTAATACTCCTAATATCAGCAAGGCCATACCCTTCACCTTTCTTGCTCTGGGAGAAATTTTCCAAGCTGGACTATTTCAAAATCAGTGTTCCCCAACCTAAAGCAGATTCTCTAAGGAATGGATATCCTGAGACAAGTCCTGGGAACCAAGAAGGGGATGGGAAGTCAAGAATGCTTTTATCCCACGTTTAATTTCTCTTTGTAATTGCTCCCCACAGTGCCTTCTTGCACTTTCTTCCAGCCCCGAAAGCAGTTTCTGCATTCTTCGCTCTGAACTTATGACCTGTCCACGTGCTTTACTGAGGTCATTCAGCAAGTATTTGTTAAGTGGCTACTATATGCCAGGCACTGGAGTTGTGAACAAAACCAAATCCTTGCCCTCTGGAGCTTACATTATATGCGCTGGGTGCTGTTACAGGTCTGACGAAAAATAAAATAGGGCAAAGGGAAGAGAGAGTTGTAGGAGGTAGTGGTGGTGTATAAAAACTAGCCAGGCAATGTCTCTGAGAAGTGATGTGTAGGGAGGGGCTTGAAGAAAGTGAGGGAACAAACTGGTGGATATCTGGAGACAGAACATTCCAGGTGGAGGGGGCAGCGAGAGTGAAGCCTGAGGAAGGAGTGTGTTTAGGGAGGAGACCAAAGTGGCTGGAACAGAGTGAGCAAGAAGAGGGCAGTAGAATATGTGAGCAGAGAGGGGCTGTTAGGGGCAGATCGTGTAGCCTGTGGGCCGGGTGAAGAAAGGGCTTCAAGAAGCAGGGCAGAAAGGGAGAAGCGTATAAATGCTGCTCATGCTCACAGGAGGAAGATGAGGACTGAGAGGTGACCTTTGGATTTGGGAATTGGGAGGAATTGGTGACATCCGCAAGTGCAGTCTCTGTCGAGCGGTTAGGGACAGAGGCTGATCAGATGGGAGCAGAGGCAGCGGAGACGGTGACTATGCGCAACTCTCTTGAGGTGTTTGTACATATAAAGGGTTGCAGAGAAAAGAAGGTCTAGCCGGAGGAGGAGGTCAATTAGGGATTTTTTTTTTCGTGGTGGGATAAACAGCGTATTTCTGACCGGATGGGAATAATCTAGTAGAGGAAAAATTGTGACCCTTATTCTCCCTTAGTATGTGTGTTTCCTTGATGCCATTCCTGCCTTGTATCTCCCATATCTTACTCCTTAATTAAGCCATTCTTTCTCCTCCATAATTCTAACCCTTTATGATATAAATAGCTTTGTTGTGCTCTTTTATGAGTTTTCCAGGGAGGAAATGTGATAAACTCCCTATAAACTAATTTCTGTGTCTAATAGCCCTTGAGTCCCTCCCCCCTGCCCAAAGAAAGTCTTTATAAAAAAATAGGATCCAAGTTACTCATCCACGTTATCCTTGCTCGAGAAGCGTCAAAACAGAAACCATGGCGTAAGTACCAACAGAGCTTAACTTTATATCTCACTAGCCATAATCAAAAACTTTTCTGAACTGTATGCAAAAAAAAAATCACTGAGATTAAGAAAATGTCTTAACACAAGTGGAAATAGTAAAAGGACATTTGCATGAAAAATCTTAAATGTAGTAAACAACACTATTCTCCTGTAATAAAAGGTGAACTTTGCTGTCCAATGTGATTTGATAATAGTTTTGGCCAAGATATATGACAAAAATTTGTTTTATTTCCTATCATAAATTTGTGGAACCAGGGAGTGTCATTTTACCATTTTATTGAAAAAATCTAAAATATCCTCAATAAGTACAGAGAGCACGTGTTCCTTCCTAGGGGACTTAGATAAAAGGCACATCGCTTGAGTTACTTTTGTAAATTCCATGTAAATCCACATCTAATATAGAATTAAAATAGTCTCTACTGTAAGCTCCGTGAGAAAAACGAACCCTTTTTTTCTAAATTAGAGATTTTAAATTAGCAATGAACATGTGATCAGAAGCTTAAGAATCCTAAAATGTACATGAATACAAATATTCCCATTTTCACTGACTATTAAAAGCTTCTCATCTAGGCATTTTAAAAAGTTATAAAAAGCACCTTCCAGATTTCTCAACTTTTTCTGATACCATGTTAAATTCCTTTTGGAAGAAGATGAGAAAAGGATATTTTTGGTTTGACAGAATATAATTCAGGCTCTTTATTTACACAATGGAATGTGAGCCTTACTGTTTACTCTCTAGTCCCTAAAGCAGATGTATTTTCCTTCTTCAGCAGCACAGAATCTTGGCATTTCCAGCTTGTGTCCAAGACCCTACCCATCTTCTGACTCCTATTCAGTTGAGACTGTTGCAATTTGAGATAATCAAGGAAATATGCTAACTGTCCTGGATTTTTCAGAGCTGTATCCCAGTATCAGATTAGATCACCAAAGAACCAAGGGACATGCTCGAGGAGTATGTTCACCTCCCCTCTCCTCAGAAATGCCTTCACTGAGTTAAAGTTTAAAATTTAGTCTCAGTTTATATTGAGGATTTGTGTAAAGAGGCCATTGGAAAAATTTCTCTATCTTCTGTATTTTTACTTTTATTTATTTTATTTAGATATACATCATTATAGTTCAATTTCTGTATGCACTACATCATGTTCACCACCAAAAGTCTGGTCTTCATCCATCACCATACCAATATCCCCCTTTCCTACTTCCCCGCTGGTAACCACCAATCTGTTCTCCATATCTATACATTTGTTTGTTTGTTTGTTGTTTTTTATCTTCTATATATGAGTGAAATCATATGTTATGTGTCTTTTTTCCACTTGACTTATTTTGCTTAGCATAATACCCTCAAGGTCCATCCATGTTGTTGCAAATAGCAAGATTTCATCTTTTTATGGCTGAGTAGTATTCCATTGTATAGGTATAATCTTCTTTATCCATTCATCTGTCTGTGGGCACTTAGGTTGTTTCCAAGTCTTAGCTATTATAAATAATGCTGCAATGAACATAGGAATGCATGTATTTTTTCAAATTAGTGTTTACATGTTCTTTGGATGAATACCCAGGAGTGGAATGGCTGGATCATATGGTAGTTCTATTTTTAATTTTTTGAGGAATCTCCATACTGTTTTCCATAGTGGCTGCACCAATTTTCATTCCCACCAGCAGTATATGAGGGTTCCCTTTTCTCCACATTCGCTCTGACACTTGTAATTTTTGTCTTTTTAATAATGGCCTTTCTGATGGGCATGAGGTGACATCTCATTGTGTTTTTGATTTGCATTTCCCTAATAATTAGTGATGTTGAATAAAATGGATATAGAAGAAAAATACCTCAACATAATAAAGGCTGCTAACATTATACTCAATGGTGAAGAAGTGAAAGCTATCCTTCTGAGAACAGGAACAAGAAAGGATGCCTACTCTCAGCACTCTAATTCAACATAGTATTGGAAGTCCTAGCCAGAGCAATTAGACAAGACAAAGAAATAAAAGGGATCCAAATTGGAAGGGAAGAAGTAAAACTGTCACTATTTGCCTGCAGAATCCACCAAAAACTATATTAGAAATAATAAATGACTATGGTAGGGTTGCAGGGTACAAAATCAACATACAAAAGTTAGTTGTGTTTCTATACACTAACAATGAATAGCAGAAAGAAAAATCAAGAAAACAATCTCATTTTCAATCACAGCAAAAAGAATAAGATACTTAGGAATAAATTTAACCCCAGAGGTGAAAGACCTTTACACTGAAAACTATAAGACGTTGATAAAAATCAAAGAAGACACAAAGAAATGGAAAAATATTCTGTGCTTATGAATTAGAAGAATTTTTAAATGTCCGTATTACCTAAAGCAATCTACAGATTCAGTGCAGTCGCTCTCAAAGCCCAAAGGTATTCTTCATGAAGTAGATAAAAGAATCCTACAATTTATCTGGAACCACAAAAGACCCCAAATAGCCAAAGCAATCCTGAGAAAAAAAACAAAGGTGGAGGCATCACACTCACTGATTTCAAAGTATACTGCAAAGCTATAGTTATCAAAACAGTATGGTACTGACACAAAAACAGACAGATAGATCAATGGAACAGAATTGAGAGCCTGGAAGTAAACCCACACAGTTAATTTTTGACAAAGGAGCCAAGAACATACAATGGAGAAAGAAAAGTCTCTTTAATGAATGGTGTTGGGGAAACTGGACAGCCACATGCAAAAGAATGAAAGTAAACCGTTGTCTTACATCGTACCCAAAAATTAACTCAAAATGGATTAAAGACTTGAATGTAAGAACTAAAACCATAAAACTCCTAGGACAAAATACAGGCAGTGCACTCTTTGACATCAGTCTTAGAACTATCTTCTTGGAAATGTCTCCTCAACCAAGGGAAACAAAAGGAAAAATGAACAAATGGGACTGCATCAAACTGAAAAGCTTCTGCACAGCAAAGGAAACTGTCATCGAAATGGAAAGACAACCTATCTTCTGTGTTTTTAGATTTGTACTGACTACGGTTTACATCTCTCATTTGGAGAACCAGGTAAAAATTCCTCCTAGAAATTAGAATCAAGAAAATTGGTGGTAGTGTTGTTTTCTCCAAACCATCCTACATATTTTCCTTTTTCAGAGATGAACGCTATAGCCCGTTGTGTTTCCATTGCTACTTTTCCTTGAACGGAGTTCAAAATTTGTCCAACCGTTATACTTCTCCCTGGCATCTGATAAAACACATGGGCCCATTTTTCTAAATAATTTCTCTTTTCAAAAATCATTTTAAACTGCCCCATTTTATATGATCAGAGTTTAAAAGATTCAGTCTTTTGAATCAAATGCTTCTGAATGAATAGAAATAAAAATAAATATAAATTAATATAATGAATGTAAATATATAAATATATGATAAATGTAAATATATAAATAGAAAGAAACAGAAAAGGGAGGATCCCCATGGTCCTCTGTTTCGTCTTTCCCGTGCGTTTGCATTATGAGAGGCAGGATAGAGAGCTGTAGGGGTCAGTTGTCTGTATCGGTCTTTGTCTGCATTTGAACTGCAGATCTGCCACAGATTGACGTGTGACTCCAAGGAAGTAATTTGACCATTTTAAGTTTCAATTTCCTCATTGTAAAGCTGGGTAACAACAGACTCCACCTCTTGGGGTTACTACCAGATTTAAAGGAAATAGTATCTGTAAACCCTCAGCCCAGTGCCTGTAAGTTCTCAGTAAGTGTCAGCTGCTATTGTGCTGAGCCAGGCACTGTGCTGGGTGTGGCACGTGGAGAGGAAAGACATTCCGCTCTCTGCCTTCCAAGAGCTTACATTATAGTGTCTTTGAAGATGCTTTTTCTGTGGAAGCTTTCTAAAGGGGAAGGGATATTGAACTTGGGAAATAATTGAAGATCTTGTATCCCAATTTACTTCCCATCGCAGGAATACCATTTTTACAGTACTAATAGCTAGACATTGAGCTGTGATTTTGTACCCTTGTTAGTGGGCGTGATAGGGAAGGAGTACAGACTCCAAAGTCAACCATATCTGGGTTTTCTTCTTCATTCTTCCATTGTGTGACCTCAAGAACCTCTCTGAGTCCCAGGTTCCTTGTCTCTAAAATACCCTAACAGCATCTCTCATGCTTCGTCGCCGGATGGTTAAATGTGGTGGTGCACATGAGTACCCACTGTGTGTAGCACACCTCTGGCTCACTGCAAATGTTAATTTTCTTCAAATAAGAAAGCAACTCACTTTTGGACATCTGTGATTGCTAGGGCAGTTTTCTTCGTTCTCAGGTTAAAAGATTTGTCTCTATATAAATTTTACCAGTTGATTGTGCTTAGACCCCCGTCAACTGTGATGCTTTTTAAAACAAGAACATAACCACACATAAAGTCACCCTGTTATCTTCGTCGAGCATATTTGATCATTGTAAATTCGTCTAAGTATCCTCTCATCTAGCCATCATCTCTCTATCTAGTCCTCAGACATCCCATTCAAGATTCTTTAAATACTTTGTTGAAATGAAGATATGTTACATCTGTCATTTATCTTTTCCACTAACCTACGAGTTAATAAGAGTTAGTGAGACTAGTTTGATACAATTTCATGTTGAATCCTTGCAGGCTCCTAATGATTCATGTAGTGTGTACAAAATTAGTTTTTCTATACGATGGAACAACTATTACTATTTCATAACTTTAAATTTTATGTACATTCATTCAAGCTAAATTGTTATTTATGGATGGAATTATAACAGTAAGTCAGTAAACTCAAAGGTCAAGTCAGATAAAACTCTGCATAGTTTACTCAATGTGATTGGACATCCAGACTCACTGCTGAAGAGTTTGCCAGAGGAAGGGCGCAAAAACAAGAGATGTCCATCCAAGGCCTAGTTATTTGCCAAAATCTCTCTCTGTGATTTTCTTAGCTTAATTTTAGTGTCCCTGTTCGTCATCATTCACTCACTGAGTCAGTTCTTTTTCTAGTATCTAGTGAGTACTTACCTGTGTGAGCTTTTTTATTATCCCTGGCAATGTCAAAGTGATACACGTGATCCCTAATCTCAAGGGGCTTCCTGTTCAATAAGGCAGAGACCGATAAATGAATAGCCACGGGTCTTCTTTAAAATGAAAGTCATGAAAGCAGAGGGGACTGCATGCATAAGCCTGCCTGCACGTCAGGAGTACTTCCCATAGGAAGCCAGTTTTGAGCTGAATTTGAAGGACCCATGGGAGGAAGAGAAAAAAGAATGGGCCGTCCCAGAGGAACAGATTTAGCAAAGACCTCCGTAGGAGTGGGGAATGGTTCCGGATGGCTGGAGCCCATGGAACGTTGTAGAGACTGAAGAGAAAATAGGTTAGTTGTAAATGGCCTTGAATACCTCACTCAGGAACTTGAACAGTTTTTTCTTGACAAACGGGTAATTGGTTCAGGTGATTCCCACGTTTAGGACATTTGTGAAGGATGGATTAGACCCACGTGGAAGCCTGTCTGCAGGGGATGCCAGTGGTTCAGGTGACACAAGGAGGGGGCTTGAAAAGTAATCAGGGACGATGGAATTAGAGAGGTTGGGACAGATTTTAAAATCGTTACTAAGGAATAATTAATAACAGAACTTGTTAACCATTTGCATATGCTTGGAGGGGGTGGTGAAGACGGGGAGACAGAGTTTGGAGAGTGAAGGGCTATGTTCTTAACCAAGGCCCAGGTGGGGAGAGGAGAAGAATGTCCACTAGGAGCTGGAGCTTGGGGGAAAGGTCAGAGCTAGAGGTATGCATCCGAGCGTCTTCAGCACAGCAGCGATAGTTGGGATTATAAAGGGGAGCTTTCCTGTGGATACTAGAGTCAAGATTAGAGCCCTGGGGGGGAAATAGCATTGGGGTGAGGGTTAACAAATAAGCAGCAAAAGAGATTAAGGAAGCATGTAAAGAAAGATAGCTGGAAAACTCACAAGTTCTCTGAGGACCAAAGGATAAGAGAACTTAAAGAATTAGTGACTAGTGAACTAACCCTATCAGTCATTAGCATGGTGGACGAGAGTAAGGACTAGAAAACACTGGTGGAGGTGGATTTGCCACTTAGGAAAGAATTGACAGCTTTTTGACTCAGTGGAGAGGCTGATGTGAATAATGATGTGTTGTGTGTGTGTGTGTGTGTGTGTGTGTGTGTGTGAATTTTTTGTTTTGTTTGCTCTGAAATGCTCCTCATCTTTCCTCACCGATAACCATTCCAAGACTATGGGGAAAAGCTTTCTTCTGAGGTAGCTCATTCATGAGTTATAATATTCTGCATTTATAGACTCTCAGACAGTCATCAAAGAGATTCAGACTATAAGAAATTGAGTGGATTGGTTGAAATGTGTTTCCTTCGAATAAATGACATCTTTTTTCACCCATGTATACTCCACAAAAATAGTTTCAAGAAACACTGATGTACACCATCTCTGCTTATTGGCTTTATGTTCATGAGAAGAATGTATTTGTGGTTTTTAGAACATAGAACATGTGTGTCTAATTGTCGTGGAATCCTAGATTTTGGACTACGAATATTCCTCAAAATTCAGCTCATATTTTTGATAAAAGTGGCAGGCTTCCCTCGTGGATTACAGTGAAGTGAGGGGACTACGAGGTGTATAAGTCATCTCTGTTGGCCCCACAGCCCCAGTGAGTGGGGCCGGGCCCTCTGGACTGTACAGCACGTCCTCCTTCAGCTCTTGGTGTCCGTCACTGAGCCACATTCCTGTCACGTCAAGCAACTCGAAGGTTTTTTTAAAGCTTGTTTTCCTTGAGTCAGGAGCTCCTTTGCGCTCATTCTGATTGCTCTCCGTAAGCATTTGAGGTTTTCTCTGAAAAAGTCGGAGGTTGTCAGGACTGAAATTCAGAAATTCATCTCAAAGTCTGAAATATGTGCCTGAGGAAACTTAAGTTCTTTCCACTTGAGGTAATGGTGAGGGACATTTTGGTCGATTGTTCTCATTATATTTTCAGGGGTTTTGTGGGTTTGTGTGTGTGTATTTTAAATCACTGAGATTATAAAGGAGAGAGGACAAAGCCAGGAACAACCCCCTCCTCAAATCATCTTTAATTCCACATGGCCTCTAATACATCCGTCTTTACCTGGCGAGAGACCCACAACTATGTGTGTGTGTGTGTTTGTCTTTTTTTCCCTTTCTCTTGAGGGTGGTGTTGTGTTTCAGTGAAGTACATTGTGAACTGGTCATAATGATAATCACGCCAACTCTTAGCTTGTTGTTAGAAGGTCCATGTCCGCCGTCTCAGGACCTCAGACATGTGACATCCCAGCGCCAGGCTGCACTTAAGTCCCTCACGGCTGTAGACTCCAGTAAGGAATCAGGCTGCTCCCAGCAAGCCGGGTTGGAGCCAGCAGGAAATGAATCCGTCTGCCACAGCTATTTGTTTAGACCAAATTATTAATGCTTAGTGGCAGACGAATGGCCCCCTTTCTCATTCGACTGAATGACGGGAGCCTATCTGTTTTCTTGATAAGACTGTGGCCAGCCCGGCGTTTGGTCTAGAAGGTAGATAAAAATTATTCTGCCTGCGGGCTGCAGGGATGTCTGGTTTCCTTTCTCTGTATCTGTGCCAGAGGCTATCTCCCTTATTCATCTCGCACACTGTCTTTAAACTTAATCACACTGAACTTTCTGTATATGTTTGCCTGACAATAAATGGGTCTGGGGTGAGGGAGGGAAAGTGCAGAGAAAATACATCTTTATTAGGAGAGAAATAAGAAAACACTCTCTTTGTTTAGAATAACGCTGGTGTAGATGAGCCCAGTTCTTCTAAGGACAAAATTTGAAAAACTTTCCATTTGTTTTAAAAATACCAAAATAAATATAATATTTGGAATTTAACCTAGTTTCAACAAATTCTGTGATAAAAAGTATTTTTCATTCTATCACTTACCATTGTCTTCTCTATAATATATTCTCAATCTCCTAGACTCACATTTTCTATGCTTATAATTTACTTCTAAGCTTAATATCTTAAAACTAAATGAAGTTGTTACAACTTCCAGTGTTTGGCATGTAAGGAATAAAAAATCTGTAGAGACGTATTGAAATTTAACTAGTTTTTTAGGTTACACTTTAGTACATAAATGTAATACGAGTTTTTTTTTAAATAAATTTAAACTTTAGTACTTAGAGATGTTTTGTTTTCCTCTGGTCATTTTTGCGCAGGCCCTAGAAAACGATTCACCCGAGGGATGATCTCGTAGTCATATTCCTCACTAAATCCCTCTCTTCTTATCCTGTGGGTGGTTGTAGCATCGCAGAATCTGCCAGTACCGGTTAATGGTGTCACACTTCTTTACCTTGATAAGCTTGAGTTTCAGGTTTTACGTTCTTTCCAGTATTACTTTCTGTCCTCATGGGCAACTTGCTGAATAAAGCAGGTTGGGTGGTGCAATATAGCGACCTTTGCAACACCTTAGACTCTTACACTACCTATCTGTAAGTCAGACTTCTGGCCTGCCTAACCTTGCAGACACAGCTGCGAAACCTGAGGTATGTGGGAGGTGCAGCGGGAGGGGAAGCCCCGTGACAGCTGAAATTACTGCCTCCAAGTCCAGGAACCTTCTTCTTTAGCTCAAGCTCAACTCGGAGTTATTGCTGTAATTGGAGGCCCACCGAAATTACTTACTTCGCTGGCTTTCCTCTCTCGAGAAGACAGAAATTATTAAAAGAAGGCAGAGGCTCTGCTTAAGGCAGGCATGCTGGCGCTGGCGAGAAGTGATCACAACCTGCCGTCCTAGACAGAAGCAAAACTTAGGAAGGGGATGGGATGTAAATTGGGTGCAGGGTGGCCCGGCCGTGGTGGCCTGAGGAGGCCTGCATCAGCCATTACAGCAGGGCGGGGGCGCGAGGGCGAGGCCGCCAGGGAAATTCAGACAGTTAAAAAATTTCAAGGTTAGTTTTTTCAAAAAGACTTCATTCACAATTGGTGATAAGAAGGTTGGCCCTTGAATGGCACAAGGTCCCATTCTCTGGGTGTCCGTCATTCACTCTCGGTGACTACTGCCAGAGCGAAACTTTGCTTGTGACAAAAGCCGTGTTGCTCACATTGGTCCCCTGCTCTGTTGACAAACCGCTTCCACGTGCCTTCTGGTCATTTCCTATAACTAAACTCTCCCTTGAAAGATAAAGAAGCCCTCGTATTCTTTGATTACCTTTGGTCCTCCATTTAATGGATAAGCATATACTTTCGGAATTTGTTCAACATAGTTTTGTTTCTAAAGTTTCACATTACTGCAAAATAGGCACATAAACAACTCTCACAGCCACTGTATACTGTTTAGTATCCTCCTCTTCTGTCTAAAAAATAATGTGACATTTCCTGTTTTCTAGTCTCTGCTTTCTGTGTTGTTTTCCAAAACCACTAAAAGTGATGAGTGAAGAACTTTCTTTTCATTATTATATGCTTTGGTTTTGACCATATTTTCCGTCTGTCGTCGAGGTGGCTGACTAGAAGTCTCGACTGTTAGAATAAACTTATCAAAGATGTCATCCGCAAATTTTCCCCTGCCTTGTTAGTTCTCTCCTAGTGCTCGGTCTTATTGACAAATGCCCTGGCGGTGGCCTCGGGCGCCTGGAGCCCCCGAGGAAGAGCGCAGCTTCAGGGAGCACCCGGGCGTGTCTGCCGGGCGCAGACCTGCCAACCTGCCGAGAGCTGGACGCCAAGGACCGAGTCCTGCAGCCCAGCTGTGGTGTCCTCTCTCCTCGTGGTGACTGCTGTCTCTCTTTGTAAACGAAGAATTGTCTCTCATTTTATTCCCCTCCTCCTCTTACAGCAGGGTGTATTGCTCATTGTTATTTATTGTTTGAAATGTTGTTGCCACCATGCCTTTCACTTACAGCCTTTGATGTTATGAGATGAACATCGTTTTCTTACTCAGTTTGGGAAATTTTAGGCATCACTGGAGGAAGGGTGAGGCAGGAGGGGAAGGGGGTGGAACATGTATGAGTAGTTACTCAAGAGGCCTGAACTCGGAGCTGACAGCGCTGCCACGATGGAGGGCCCGAGGGATGACGCTCGGACAGACAGCTGCCTCGGCCCCGCCATCCCGGCTTCTCCCTCATTATCTTTCTTATTTCTGCCAACTCTGGCAGTGTATCTCACCTCCAGGGACACATTCTTTTTTCCTCCCTAAAGTGTTGAAAAAATTTCTTGTCAGGGTTTTGTTGAAATGAAATTGGCTTTTGGAAGAAGCAGCATTTGCTAGGAAGCTGGGAGGGGTGGGATTCACCAAGTGCTGAAGGGAGCACGTTTTCGCTCTCTGGGGCTGTGGCCATGGACAGAGAGGGGTGAGGAAGTGGTGGTCCAGGGGCGCAGCGTGGCTGCCCAGGCTGGGCTTTGGGGAGAATGCCTCGGCTCCAGGCACAGTTTCTCAGAGCGTGGCCCACCAGCTGCCTGCAGCCGATTCTTCTGGGTGCCGCTTATCAATGCATCCCAGAGCAGAATACAGAATACAGAAGCAAGGGCCTGGAGAGCTGCATCTGAAGAGATCCCCCATGATTCTTTGAAGAGCGAGTGCTCAAGATTCTGGTGCATAGCTGGAGGTGCTTAAGACGCAGTGACTACCCCACTTGAGTCAGGTGCAGAAGAAACTGAAGCATAAACCAGAAGGCCAGTTTGAACTTTGCCCCTGAGTAGCGTGGGTCCAGTGGCAGTGAAGGGAGATATGTTCACAGCCCCTTCAGCTCGCTGTGGTGTCTTTGACTTTAGCTGGGCCTGTGCATGTGGTACTCTGTGTATAGCTCTCTTCTTTCACCCTCAGTCCCCTTTCCCCTTACAAGAAAAGTCTGGAAAATTAAGATTTCTCTTTGAAACGAGGTTCAGCCATCCACCTGCTCCAGAAAGGTTTCTACAACCCGTACCCCCCAACCCCAGGAGCCTCCTGTGGGGCACAGCTGGCCCTCTGCAAGCCTAGGTGGCTGTGCTTGACGCACCCTTGTAATTTACTTGCTTGCGTGTGTCTCTCTCCTGTTAGACATTGAGTTTAATTGTCCTTATAAAATTGAGCCAAGCCCAGCGCCCGACTGGGACTTACTGCTCCATAAATGATTGTCAAGTGAATGGATGAGCTGAAAGATCCTGGGCGGCATCTTTGACGCACACGCTCCTCGGTTTTCGTCATCTCTGCCATAAGGAATGGCTGACTTTGTTTTTGTGTAAAATTAAATATGTGAGTATTAGACTCAGCTTCCTAGGATGCTTATAAAAATGTGTTTTCAGAGCAAAATAAATAGGAGAGTGAGAAAATTAAGATGCTCTGGTGATCTAAATAGTTGTGAAGTACATTTTTTTAAATGTCATGAAATGCTTTACAGAGCTCCAAGGAAATTGAACAGGGGATCTACTGGATTTTGGCTAAGTGCTAAAAAAAATTTCCTTAATTCCCTGTCCAAATACTTCAACTTAAATTTACTGGCAGCTATTTCAGAGGAAGATGGGAACTCTGCAGTCCTCGGTTTGTTATAGAGAAAATGTTTTTGTCTTCAAATGTTTGGAAGAAGGATTAAAGGCAATTTATGGCTTGGGTGGAAAGTAGTAAGAGTGGAAACAATGGAGCGTCTTCTAAATTGTCATCATTTTCTGGAATTAATAACAATATCAACCCAGCAGGCCTTTATGTCCAGAAGGAATTACTTTGATTTGTCCTGCTTTAAGGTAAAGTGTCACATCAATCTTGTACCTGCAGTTCTGGATTATTTGTTTGATTCTATTGTTTAAAAACAGGGATTCATTCAGCCACATAGACGATGAATTCTATCATTAGAGCTTTTGCCACTGGGCTGAACAAATATGTTTGTAATTCATTTCTTTCAGGAAACAGGCTTCAAGATCTACAGAGAAAGTCTTTCATTGAGACGTCATGGCCTTTTTAGTTTCTCCTGAAATAGTCCGTTTTTAATTCCCAAGGAAAATCACGATACTGAAAAATAAATTAACCTGCTAGGTTATTTTCCTTCTTATGGCACCCCTTTTTAATAGATCCCAGTTTACAGATTTCTTACTGTTTGTTTAATGAAAACACTTATATGTAACTTTTTATAGTATTTTACAGTTTATAAAGAACTTTTTAAATGAATTTTTTTTATTTTTACAGTAACTGTGTAGTAATGCTATTAGATAATGTTGAGCCTTTTTATAATTCGCGGGACTATACGGGTCAGTGATGTGAGGGCTTCACTCGGTGTCAAAGGGCAGAGCCAGGACTTACAGCAGAGCTTCTGCCCGAATACCCTGCTCTTTGAACCGCCCCTCTGGTGACTGCAGTCTGCTCCTTGGAGTATGAGTTTAAAACGAAATCCTAGAAGTGTTGAAACGTTATCATGGCTCACTCTCTGTTTTCCATTTCAATTAAATGATTGGTTCCCATGCTTGATGAGGCTCAGTTTTGTAAAAGCTGCCCCAATGCTCATTGTAAATGACTCTCGCGCATGGGCAAGTATGATGGGGACAAGTGCATCTGAAGTTATTTTAAGTAAGCATATGAGTTTTTATCTGATACCGTTTGTTTAATTATTTTAATGCTTTTGATTTATGTAATGGAGCCAATCTAGTACCCTCGCCTGAAAATGAGAGCTATTTCTTTACTTTATTGTCTGTAAGACTCCTTTAATATAGGATGCAATGTGTACACAAAAATATTAATGTGTTTGTATCCAATTCCATTCGACATCCTTTGCTCCCAAGTTAGGAACCCCTGGATGAATTAGCCTGTAGCCTCTGTGTTTTAAATCCAATGTCGGATAACATTGCTGTGTATGTCATCTTATTTTCTCCAAGAATGCAGATCCTTGAGTTGACTGCAAAGTGGATTGCAGTGATCTAGTAAGACTTTGTTTAAATATACATGTCTTCTCTCCCCCAGAGTAAGAGAAGCCGAAGAGGTGTGTAGGCAGAAGAAGGGAAAATCACTTTATAAAATAAAACCAAGGCATGACTCCGGAATTGTGAGTATTTAACTTTTGCTTTTTTTAACTTGTGATTTTCTTTGGCTTTTAAACACTGTTTTCACTATATATAGAAACTCATATAATAATAAGTTAATAAATTTCCTCTTAAGTTTGAATAAATAATGAGCTCTGACTTAAAGAATCTCCTCGTCCTTATGCCTTTAATCAAGCCCCAAAGGCTAAGAGAGTCTCAGTATTCAGCATTTGAAGCTTAAGAATCAAGATAAATCTACAAAGGAAATGCATATGTGGACGGTGTGTGGGGGGAGCTGGGGCCACCTTCACTTTCTTCGCTGCACGCAATCACAGCACTGGGCTGCCTGTGAGCCCGGAGGGGCCGTGACAGCTGGATTAGCCCACCGGGATCTAAAACACAATGGGAAATGCCAAGCGTGGTGCTGGCCTTTGCTCAGACCAGGGGGCTCAGACCTGCTTTGTACCCACAGATGTTTCTACAGAGGTGGCTGTTACAGCTGTCAGCCAATAGACTGAGTTTAACAAGCTAATCTAAGTTTCTTCTTTGCCCACTTCGTCCTTTAAAATAAAAGGCCCAAGTCGTGCACCTTGGGAGGGAAGGGCTTGGTGAAGATAACAGGTTTTCCCTTGTGATACTGTCAATGTTTTGATCAATGATTTGAGAGATTATGGCTTGGTGCCACAGAGTAAGTACATGCTGCTGTTTTAAATGAAAAGTTGAGTTCTGCCTTCAAATAGGAGCATTTTGAATTCAATGTCTAATATTATCTAAATGGAAAAGATATTAAAATAACCCAAATGGGGATATGATTAAACAGCCCTATTTAGAAAAAGTTAGGCATTACATCTCCAGTTAAAAGATATTTTTGGGGCTGGCCCAGTGCATAGTAGTTAAGTTCATGCACTCCACTTCTGCGCCTGGGGTTTGCAGATTTGGATCCCAGGCATGGACTTACACACTGCTCATTAAGACATGCTGTGGCAGCATCACGTATGTAAAGTAGAGGAAGATTGGCATAGATGTTAACTCAGGGCCAATCTTCCTCACCAAAAAAAAAAAAAGGGATATTTTTCCCTTCAGTTTCTCTGTATCAAAATTAATCCTATCAAATGACAAGTATTCTATTATGGTTTAGTTTATTTTCTGTCTTTTTGATTAAAGTACGATCTTAAAGGAGTATTGAATGAGGAGAAATAATTATTTATTAGTTAACCTCAATCATGCTATTTTAAGGATGGAAGAGAGTTGAATCACATTAACCACGAAATGAAGCAGCCAGTTCAGTTTTCATATTTATATATTTGTGCTCAGCACTGGAAACGAGAAAAGTGAGTTGGCACCCTTTCACATCGATTAGAAGCTAACTTTTAAAAAGCTTTTTTTTTTCTTAAAAAATATTTGATGATTTGTCTTGGAGAAAATTCTAAAAGATAGAGCAGATTCTACTTATTTTTTTTTTTCCTTTACAAGCTGGTAGATCTTTAACATTTTCCCAAAGAATTGGATCCAAACAAGGGAAAGATCTTGTGTGGGCTATTCTAAATTCCATCCCTTTTTAAAAGTTCTTCTTTCTAACTGTAACTTTTATCTGGTACTTTTATTTTAGAAAGCAAAAATAAGCATGAAAACCTGAACAATGAAAAGCAGAGCGAAAACGAGTCCCTGCAGCCACTTCCACAACATTCAGCTGACCTGAGGGCGGGGAGGAACCTGCACCGTTTTGATCGTCTTTCTTCTTGACCTCTTGCATAATCTTTGTGTTTTCTGGACAGTTCACTGATGGTTGAATTTTATTGTACATTCATATAAAAATGCAAAAGCAGTAGACCAGTGGAGAATTTAACACCTTTTCTTTTTTGTCAAGTTTATGGTATTATACCAATAGACCAAAACAGCATGTTGTAAGAGGCAGTATCTGCATTCATTCTGAACATGCTAAACATTAACCTGAAATTTACTTTTGTGGGATATTCCCTCTCACAGCAGAACACCTCCCATTCCACTGACAACCAGTGCTCCCCATCACTGCGTTTAGACTTATGGTTACAATGTTATTTCTAGTGAATTGTTTGTATCAGTTTCATGTCTACAATATAAATTTTCTATTTTAAAATTTAAGTACCATTTATATCTCATAATCAAGGCTTTCCCAACTGTTGGGTTGCTCTCCATAACTATATATTTGTGAAAGAAGATAATCATTTTTTTACTCAAGTCAGATAATCAATAGAAAAAAATACAGCAGAAGGAAAACCCTTCCCTATAAATCATTTCATATAGGCAGGAGCCAGAGTTTTAAGTTTAATGAAGGCTTTCATCAGACTTCGTTCTTTGAGAACAGAATTGCAGCAAAAGTAAATTGAACTAAAGATTTTCCACTCTATAGCATTTACCATTGCCCTTCACAAAGAAAACATGACTCAATATTTTGAAGGAATTTAAATAAATGATGCTCATAAAATTGCCAAACATGACTAATTATTGGCAAAAAATGATAATAATAAGGTTTTGGATGGATTGGAATCTCTCTGGAACCTCTTCATTAAACATACCTGCCTGAGTGTTGTGACATGGCTGGGGTTGGCTTGATGTGTTACGGCAGGTGATTCAAAGCTGTAAAATGAGTATGTCGTGATTCAGTGTCTCAAGGAGGCTAGGAAAGCATTTTATTTTACTTTACTTTGAGGGAGGAAAAGTGTATCTCTCACTCTTTCTGAGAGTTCTTTAAAGTCAGCTCATGATGCATTGCGATGGTTCTGTCTAACATTAATGGCTTGTTTTTTTGATTCTTTTAATGATATTTGTTGGGAGTTATGGTTGTGGACACAGAGGAGAATTTATTGCTATTGAAAACCAATTATGGAAAGCAACTTAAAATTTTAGAACATGTTCTGAATCATAACTTTGTTTGTATTTATGTAAAATATGGTCTCTTACCTTTTAGTTTGTAGTTTAAGTGCAAAGGAACAGTAGTGGTTTTTTAGTTGTTGTTTTGTAGTTTTCCTGTCCCCTTCAGGCTCTTCAATGTGTATATTACCATCCTTCAATGAAATAATAGGGCATTTAACAAAGATCGCTATGTGCAATACTGTATTTAGTGTTTCTATTTCAATTTTTCTAGGATGTTAATTTATATGAAAATAAAATGAATAATAAAAGAGTTTTATGCCTATTGTTTGCATATTGCCTAAGGATACTTGCAAAATGCAGCCATCATACTTTACACTGGGGGGAAATAAGTTAGATTCTCCGCATTTGAAGATTTTTAAAAGTTCTTATTTCAGACTTAACAGTTGTTAACAGTAAATACTTAACTATTTGAGGAATGCTTATTTTTAGAGGTAATCATTCTGCTACATCAAAACATTTTGGATAAAGGTTGAAATTTTCCTTATGCAATTTGAAGGAAGAAGTATTTTCCACTTATGAACACCAATATATTAATATTTGAGAAATCCTTTTTCCAAAAGTTAGAAATTAGGTGCAAAAATTCATTTGATACAGATTAAGTGGGGGAGGGCTTGGGGCTTCATTTTCTTCCTAGCACTTATCACTGCCTGTTGCTAGCGTATAGTTACGTGGTTTTAGTGTATGGTCTGCCACCCACTCAAATTTAAATCCAGAAAGATAAAGGCTTTTTTCCCTCAGTTCTAAATCTGTAACATTAAATGCAGTATGTGGTACTCAATAAAGATTGATTGATGTAGTGACTAAATAAATGAGAGGAAGAGAAAGGAGAAGTTCCAGAGAGAAGGGGAATGAAGGATCCATAATGTGTGCTGGACGCCCAGTTGGATGTTTCTATTAGATGGAGGATATTGATCAGGAACTCATGAGAGAGCTTCAATTCTGGACATTTTGATGTAAGAACCATCTGCATTCAGGAGGTAGTTGAAATCAAGTAGATTGTTGGAATTGCCTAGGAAATCAGGAATAGATTAAAAAAAGAAAACTAATTGAGGTCAGGTTAAACCAGTGTTTAAAAGAGAAAAAGAAATAGGTCATAAAAGAAACCTCAGGAAGATTAGCCAAGGAATTAAAAGCTGAGAACCACAGAGAAGTAAAATTGCAGAAGTCAAAGTAAACAGCACTTCAAGAAGAGACTCTCCCCACTGACACCTCCCTATTGCCCTTCAAACATAATACGTGTAAATAATAAATGGAATACACTATATGGAATGGAGTGATTTATTCAGTTTTCTATTTAAAACTCTGGGGAGCAATGTAGAAAAGAGGTAACTATAAACTCTAAAGAAAATATGAAAGCAACCAGTTGGAGGCTCTGGACAATGAACAAAGGAGGCAGATTCTGCGGTGGGGGGAGTTGAACTTGTAAGACAAGAGTGGCCTGGCTTCAGTGATGGTGCTGCACGAGACAGCCAGCATCTGCCAGACCAGCCAGAAGACAGGGGGACAATATCTTTAAAGTCCTGGCAGGGGAGAGACCCTGTCAACTAGAATTCTGTATCCTATGAAAAGATACTTCAAGAGTGAAGGTGAAATAAAGACATTTGCATGTATAAGAAAACGACGATATTTGGCACCAGCACACCTGTACTGCAGGAGTGTTAAAGAAAGTGCTTCACGTTGAAGGGACATGAAAGCAAAGGAAAACGTGTATCTTCAGGAAGGAATACTAAGTACCGGAAGTAGTAAATGCCTAGGAGAATATAAAAAACTAGTGATTTTGCTTTTAATTTCTTTTAAACGCTCACAGTTTAAAGCAAAAAATATACAGCATTTGTCTTGAAGAGTTTATAACATATGTAAATTAATACATAAGGCAATTATAAAGGATGGCACGGGGGGGGGAAGAACTTGCAAGATTTCTGCATTTTACATGAAGTGGGACAATATTAACTCCAACAGGCTGTGCAAAGTGAAGGATGTAAACTCTGACAGTGCATGTTAGAACCATGAGTGCAGCCACTAAAAAGCGATGGAAAGAAGTATAACTAAAAAGCCAGTAGATGCATTAACATGGAATTCAAAGTGTACTCGAATAGTTCAAAAGAGGACAGGAAAGGAGGATCAGGGACAACAAAATTAGAAGGGACAAAGGACAAACAGCAAGATGGTAGTCGTAAACAAAACCTTTTCAATAATTACATATAAATGGGCTAAACACTGTAAAAGGCAGATTATGGTGTCTGCTAAAAACACTTTAGTTAGAAAGACACAAGTAGTCATAAATGCATGTGTGTTGATAACAGCTTTGAAATTAATGAAGTGAAATTTGATCGAATTAAGGAAGAAATAATTCCATAATCATAGTTGGAGGTTTTAACACTCCTTTCCTACCTACTAAGAGAACAATAGAGAACAAACCAGTAATGAGGGAGGGAGAGAGGAATCTCCCTAGAGGGTAATGCGAACTAATCATGCTCCATTTTGGGAGGGAAACCAAACCAAGCTCACTACCACGGATGTGGGGCTTACCTACCAGGGAAAGTCAACTGAAAACAGCTTCAGTGGCTGCCAGTGGAGATGCTAACAAAGCAGCATGTGGTGGCAGGAGAAAGCCCAGTGGGGCAAACAGGCCAGCTAACTTGATGGCCCAAGTCTACATCTGCAATGTCTCCAATGCCACTGCCACACAGGAGCCCGGTGCCACCAAAAAAGCCTGGTTCTGGACTGGGAATGGATGGAAAGGGCAGAAAATGACTAGATATAAAGAGGTAAGAGGAGAAAGTGTGAGCACCCTCCCGAGGTGGGTCTGCAAACCAGCTTTCCTAAAGCACGAGGAAAATTGGCAATAAGAAAGAATAAATGGACCCAATAAACAGAAGTGAACTCACCTTCAAAGATGCAACCAGAGGGCAAAATTTAAATGACGTAATAATAATTATCTTTAGCACCTGCAAAGAATTTGAAATATATAATCATTGAAATAGAAAAAATTATGTAAGTGCATAATTCTAGATAGACACAAATTAAGAGACAATTAGTGATTTGGAAGGTAGTGCTAAGGAATTCACTGACGTCATATCACAGAGAAAGTATTTTTAAATGTGTAAGAGAAATTACAAGAGATACAGGATAGGCTGAGAGACTCCAACTTGAGAAGCATCCCATAGGGAGAAACTAAAGGAAACGGCAGAGACAGTGGATTGAAGAAACAGTGGCTGAGAATTTCTAAAATCAGAAAGACATGAATCATCTGCTTAAAAATGCAAAATAAGTGCCAGGCAGGATAAATACCAATAAATTTGAACCTAGAAAAGTCAAAGTGAATCTCTAGCCAGATAAAGAGAAATTTTCAAAACCCGCAGAAAGAAAGTGTCACCAACTAATTGCCCTGAGGAACTTAAGGGTGGGTTCAGAAGAATTTAACTATTTTTCCAAATTTTTTTCCCTTATGTTGAGGAGATGCAATCACCAGACCAGGCCTCCACAGGAGCTGCACCTATCTCCTTTGTCTTATTTTGAATGCTAAGATCTCTCCAGGAGGAGCTTAGGCCTTGTTACCGTAACCTGCAGCATATACGGAAGCATGGTTCCACCTGAGCCTGCGCAAGAGAATGCCTGCTTCTCCCGTTTGACTATTCATTCCCCATCCAAAATAAATGTCCCTGTTTCCCTTTGTTTGGGGACACCATGACTCTGGAAATGATTCTGCATGGTCTCCCATTTGCTGTAAATACACCGTACTGTGTGACAACTACTTCTGGTGGAGGGAACCCACTTTGGTTTCTGTAACATAAGGTCACATCACCTACAATGGAATGATGATAATACTGAGTGCAGATTTGTCTTCAGCAACAAGTATGTGAGCAAATAGTAAGTCTTATCTTCAGATTGTGTAAGGAAAAGCAGTGAATCGAGACCACTATACCCAGCTGAAGCATCATTCACATGGAAGGGGAGATGAATATTTTCAGACATATAAAAACTAAGAGTTTGCTACATAAACACCTTACACAAAGGTCTGCTAAAGGGCATATTTCAGCAAGGGAAAAACCTGGAGACAGTGAAGGGTTCGGATATAAGAAATCACAGAGAGCACAGAAATTGGTGAGACAAACCAACTCAAGATGGTGAACAATGACAACTATGCCTAATGTTTGTGTTTACAAAGGGAGCTAAAATGTTAGGTAATAACAAGATGGCTGGGAGAAATTCAGGGGATAATTCAAGCATGCTAAGGACCTTGCCTTAGTCTACGCACTCATTTAATTCACAAAATGTGTATAGAGTGGTTAATATGTGCCAGAAACTGTTGTAGGCTTGGGGAGTAGTGGACAAGCAGAAAAATGTTCAGTCCTCATGGAACTTACATTCCAGTGAGGGCAACAAACAAAAAATTATGTAAAATAGCGTCAGATGCTATGATATTTTAAGGAGGGTGACCAAAAATTTATTCTTCAAACCAGAATATCTTTCAGAGAGAAAGTATTATGCCAGGAAAACCTCCATAAGCCGGTATCATCCCCGTGCAAATGCTGCTCACCCTATGTACATGTGCTATGTAAGCTTTAGGTGCTATGATGAAAAAAAGACAGGGAGAAGACCATGATATTGACTAGGTTTAGACTTTGTTACAAAAAATATGAAATAAATATGTTAAAATTTTCGGGATATTCTTTAAAAGAATAGAAATAATTTAAAAAGAGGGAATTTTTAAAAAGGATCAATTCAACTAAAGGCCAGAAAGGTAAGAAAAAACAAAGTATGGTAAAAAGAGAAATGATTGTGGATGGTAGACAGGAGGACTTGGGGAAGGAATTGTTGCTAACAGGCTCTAGAAACCCTGTGCAACCATTGCTCGTGTTACGCCAGCTTGTCATTATCATTTCCACTTCCCAGCCAATTAGTAAACTCAGACCTTTGGAGGTTGTATTTTTTGGGATTTGTTTCCCATGAAATATGTCTTCAATTATATAATCAAAAGCAATAGGAGGAAGTTTAATGTTTTAAAATGGTGTGATAAAGGGAGCATTTACCCCTTCTCCTCTCAGAAATCATCCCCAAGCAAAAGGGAGCAAAAATGCAAACTACATCTTTGATTAAAATTAGAGGTATCGAAAACCCAAACCACAAAATATATGGAAGATCTTCCAACTGTGTGGGTGTGGGAGGAGGCTGAGAGAGGATGCTCGTCGAGGCACATCTCAGAAAAAGCCAGCAAAGTTCATTCACTTCACCAAGGTGAGGTCATAGCCTTAGTTGTGACCTCCCAAAGCCTGCGTTTGCAATAATGGACCTCGGTACACCAATTGGTATTAGCAGCTTCCCCCTATGTGGTTTATTTTTTTAGAAGCAGGGAAGAGGCCTAAATGAGAAATTGAACAGACAAGTTGGATTTGCAAAAAGACGTCTATCCTCCAACTGCTAAAAATTCATTCAAGCAATTCAGCATCATTTTTGATGGAAAAAGTCTGAATGACATGAGTAGGTCCTTAAATGATGAAATACCTCAAGGCAAAGTCAGCCTGGAGCATAATGGGAGCATTAGAAATGTTCCCATTAACAATAGGGACAAGAGGAGCCGACCTGGTGGTGCAGCAGTTAAGTTCACACGTTCTGCTTCTCGGCAGGCCAGGGTTCGCCAGTTCGGATCCCGGGTGTGGACATGGCACCCCTTGGCAAAAGCTATGCTGTGGTAGGTGTCCCATGTATAAAGTAGAAGAAGATGGGCGTGGATGTTAGCTCAGGGCCAGACTTCCTCAGCAAAAAGAGGAGGACTGGCAGTAGTTAGCTCAGGGCTAATCTTCCTCAAAAAAAAAAAAAATAGGGACAAGACCAGGATGTCTACTTTCACCTTTGCTATTTATCACTCTTCTGACAGTGAAAGAAAAAAACCTAAAGATATAAAATTGAAAGAGAGGAGGTAAAATAATTTTTATTTGCTGTTTATTAGATTATATACCTGGAAAATAATCAAAAAATCACTAGCCGTGATAACAGAATGTGGTAAATTAACTAGGCAAAAGATTAACATACAGAAATCAAGAAATTTGATATGTACAAACAGTGTCGAAACGATACCACTTTAGGTAGTAACCAAAAAAGATGAAGCTTGGAATGAATACAGTAGGAAATGTGTAAGATCTATGTGAAAATAAGTGAGACACAAAAAATAGGCATATCACCTACAATGTCAGTACTCCCTAAATGAGTCTATAAGTTTAATGCAACGCAGATAGAAATACCAACAGAATAGGTGTTTTGGGGGTGTGCAGGGTGTGAGAACTGCAGAAGCTGACTTTAAAGTTAAAACATAAAAATAAACGAACAAGAACAGCCATGAACAGTTTGGGGACAAAAAGGGCTGTGAAAAGAGAAACTGGCCCAACTGTGTTTTAAATGTATTAGAAAGTGACAATAAGTATTTGTAATAGCAAAATGTTGGAAACTTCTGAATAATAAGGTCATATGCAGGCTTTTAAAAAGAAAGAATGCACTTTTAAAAAAAGAAAGCACTTTATGTACTGAGATAGAAGATGTACAACATTTTAAGGGGAAAAATCCGTTTAAAAGCTTATATCTTTGTCATTTTTGTGCGAACAAAATCAGGAAGCAAAACAATGTGTATAAGGCACTCCCCTTTATGTAAGAATGAGGATGATGTGATTACTGAATCCAGAAATTAATGTGCCTAGAATATCCCGAGACATTCACAAGAAACTGCTAGTATTAGTTGCTTCTGGAGAAGAGAAACTGGTGGGCCACGGGGTAGGTGAAAGAGAGATCTTTTTCACTGTTTTTTCCTTTGTTTCTTTGGGAGTTTGCACAATGTGAAAAATAAGTCAATATAGAAATATGCTATAATTAGCTTTTTCGAATGTATCACATTTTAAATATCAAATGACACCTGTCTGGTCAGTTCTGTTGAATCAAGGAGACAATAAGCTCTGGGAAGTTTATGATGTTTGCACATGACTGTAGCAACTCTATCAGATATCCTCGCCAAAGAAGATCAGGAAAATTCTCACACTCGACCACTATGGAGATTCGTTAGGCTGGGGAATCAACCCTGTTTGTCTATTGCAGGAAGGAAAAAAAAGTCAGGGTGGTCTGTAGACCACTGGGCACATTTTCTCCTATGGTGGTCTGATTGTTACAGTAACACTGGGCTTTTGATTTCACAATGGCCCATTTTAGTAATTTTATGCAAAACCCCCTTTCACCTCAATTTTGGAGTTACTTCATATTGCCCTCGTTGACTTTACGTTAATGTTTCTAATTTATGTCTATAATCTTATCATATAATGTAAAGTTTTCCAGAGATTAATATCATTTTTTAATCCATGCAGTGGATCACAGGACCAACCCACACCTTACAGGCTAATCAACAATGAGATTATTCTGTTGGGTTTAGACTTTTGGAGTCAGAAACTGGCAATATGCTTCTACTATGTTATAGTAAACCATATTATAATGGGATTCAATTAATCTAAGTTGGGCCCCATAATACTTGATATTTCATATCCATATATTTCATGATATAAATACTGTCTGTAACTTGTCCACATATCCTTAACTTAGGGAGCTCATTTTTTCAAAGAATGAGAATCAAGAATTTTAATATTTAGCTTACAGAATTCCAGGACACATCCAGAAATAGACCTCATCAACAGAGTGCCTTCTAGTTCGTGGAAAAATAGACGTGTGGTGCCTATCGTAATACAAGTTGTATATTTTTTGGCTCCTCAAATAAAACAAAAATTTTAAAAAATATATACCACCACAAAAACAAAAACAGAAAGCAAGAAACTACAGATGTAAATATTTAGATAACTCTCAAACCTTTTTGCTAGACTTTCAAACATAAAATTTAAAGTTTCCAGCCTTGATTAGACACCCAATTCATAATTTGGTATCCAGTATCTCCTCCCCACACATTAACGATTTCATCCTCTTACAGAGCTATGGTCTTGTTAGATGAAGAATGTCCCGGCAGCAGAATTTTAAAGATGGAGGTGGGGGTTAGGAAGACATTCTGTGTGCCTGGTTAGTAAACACACTCTGCTTCCCTTCAGGAATTGGAACTGGAGGTGCAGTTCAGGCCATCCGTGCTTCATCAGAAGTGGCACTGCTCAAAGAGTAGAGAGGCGCAGGAGGAGGGAAGTGTTAGGGGTATAACCACGGGCCCACTAGGACCAGTTCAACTGACCCCATCTTATCAACAGAGTAATTAAGAGTGGTTTTTCAGGATCTGAGAGTCCCCCCCTTGTCCAGCTCAGGCTGGTTGAGACCACCAACCCATCAACTAGACCTGCGCAAATGGCTGATAAGTGACCCTTTTGACATCAAAGGGCTGAGAACTCAACTCTCAGTTCATGCTAACGCCACCATTTTGTGAACATGCGTCCTATGAAGAGCCAAGAAGCTTGACTACACATGCACAGATCATCAGTTACCTCACTTCTCCTTACCTCCAATCATCCATCGTGTCCACGCTTTAGACCACTCTGCCCCTTTGTCCTATAAATTTTGCCCCAAGCCCTACATCAAGGAGACAGATCTAAGAGCATATGCCTCCTGTCTCCTTGCAGATTGATCTCACAATAAAGCTCTTTTCTTTTCCCAAAAGCTGACGCCATAATAATTGGGGTTTTTTATGCACATTGAGTAGGAGGACCTCATCTTTGTGAGGTAACAGAGGCACTGTGTAGGACAAGAGGGATGTCAATGAGATGAAGGATAATAAGGCCCCACTTTTTATGTCAGGCAATGAGCAGACATAGCCTAAAGAATGTGACTCGTTTCCTCTTCTTTCTCTTCTTTTTAAGGAGTATCACCTAAGGTTACTTTGCCCTCCATTCCCTCACTCGCTCTCTCTTGTTAGAAGTCTCATCTGTGTTCGTGGATTTGGTCATGATCTTTTTGCTTCTCTGTCAGATTCTCCAGGTCTAGCTTCTCACCAAATTCCAGTCCTATTTCTTCAAAGGGGACAGTTTTATTTAGATTACTTAACTATAACTGCAGACCCATATCTATAAAAGTCTACATCGTCACCTTCTAGTACCAGATCCTCATTTCGTTGGGCTCCCCATCTCTTACACTAACATGCTCCTCTTTAGTCCCCATTTCTGCAAATATTTCACATATTTGTCTCTTCCTTTCAGATCCAATTCTGTTACCTTGTCTGGCCCTAATCTTCAATCTAGGTTCTTGCAAGAGCCACTGAAGATCAGGAAAATTCTCACACTAGACCACTGTGTGGATATGGATTCTGTTCTCTCCAATCATCTTGCATAATGTGACTAGAATAATCCTCCATCAAATTTGTCAGCGATTTTCTATTTCTTATAAATCAAGTGGCTCATCCTTTGCCTTTCTTTCAAGGTCACCTCTATTCTTTACTCTGTCTCCTCCCTCCTCCCACACTCCACTTCCCCAACCCCTAATACACATGATAAGGTGACTATTATAGTGCTCTGCCCAAATACCCTCTTCAGGGCCAATGCACCCATCTCAGCGCACCTCCTGACCCAGCTGAAAATATCAGTTGCTGATGGCTCACAGCTTGGCCCCTCAGCAAGAGTTTCCCTTAGTGGAGGAAAATGCATGCCCCCTCCTGGGGATGGCCTGAAGCCAGTGGCTGGCTGATGTGGGAGACAAAGGCCTGTCCTCCTTGCTTCAGTTTGGGACAACTCTCCTACATCATCCCAGCTCCAGAACTCCCCATAGGATCAGATGAGGCCTCAAGTGCAACAAGTTTGCTTTTTCTGCTGCACCATCCTGTTTTCCTCACTTTCTTAAAAGTCTGTGTTCTGAGGTCACTCCCCAATAAACCTTCTGCATATAAGTCTTCGTCTCAGAGTTTGGGAAACCAATCTAAGATACGCAGTTCCAGGAGTGGTCCAAGGAAGTATACTCTAAAACAGGACTTGGAGATGGATCACTCACCGGCCAGTTGCCAAGGATGGCCCGTGGCATGCTGGAACAGTGCCCTGCTGATATTTTTCCCAGGGATAAACTGAGATGGGATGCTGGCGGGGGGGACTCCTGGCTGGTGCGATTCTTTGGTGCCTAAGAGTTATGAGGGACCACGTGACTATAAGGGCTTGGGAATTGGGTACCAACTTCCAGGTGGCATTGATTTGTTAAAGAGATTAAAAAAAGACTCAGAGTGATTGATGACCAATTCAGTCAGAATATGAATACCATAGGGTCTCTGGCAGTATTTAATTAAGCCCTAGACTCCTGCAGTCAGGCAGACCTCAATCATAGTAGTGCTGTTTCAGAGAAATTTGAATTCTTAGCTCCAGCAAGTCTTCTGTGACATGGTTAAGGTCCTAATGGAGAAAGAGTGAAACCCCTAAAATTGATATGTGAATATCTGGGGAGATGTAGTTGAGAATCTCAAACTTCCCAATCTCCCTGAACCTGACAGGCCTGTTGTTAAGCGCCCACCCCTACTGGGGATGTGCTGGGCCAGCCAACGAAGGAGGGTGAAGTTGCTGCAGGAGCCAGGAAAGTCAGCATGGGATTATGTCCTGAGGGTGCTGGATCAAGGAGGGGGAGCACAACGCTAAGTTGGATCTCCCCATGGGAGCGCTCTCCCAGGATTCAGGATTTAACATTGTGGCAAATCCCCCAAGGATGGGATAATAAGGTGCTGGCACGATTTGTGGAGGATCACAAAAGCTCTGATCCATGGTCAATGAAATAGAAATGCAGGAACTTCCCTGGTGGATGGTGGAGGAAAGGATCCATGGGCTCAGAGAAGTGGTTCACCAGCCAACAATAATCCCAGGAAAGTCTCTGTTTACCAAAGCGATCATGCATGTGCTTGTGATGGGGCAGCAGCGGTACTCAGAAGCTCAGCCACGACCATTGTCTGTAGCCCAGGGCTAACAGTAGGAGGAGATGGTGTTGCAAAACTAGGCTCCCTGATGGACTGAGAATAGCAAGATCTCAAAATAAGATAAGCCCGGCGCCAGTGCTTAGCTTTCAGAAGCAACGTGGGCACAACTGTTGCAAGAAGTGATGGGATTGGAGTAGCATCCAGAGGGTCCCAACTTGGAGATGTTTAATAGAACATAGTGTTCCTGGAGGCAAGATGCATGGGTTGCCAATAAAGGTACTGCTTAATTTATATAGTCAAAAGAGATGAATGATGGATGATAAGAGGCATAGGGTAGTATCTCATTAAAAATCACAATCCCTTGCTTGGTTTCCAGATTAGACTTGGAACCCATTTGCTGAAGGAGATGCTGATTCTTTATGAGTAAAGACCCTGTGATATGAGGGCAGATATATTCATTTGTTATTCCCCTAGTACTTAATCAAGGAACTTATGACTATTTATTCAGGTAAATGTGCTGTGGAGAAAAGAAGAATACTCAGAATTTGAGGATTATTGCTTTGGGTCTGAATTGATGCTGATATCTGGAGACCCAATAAACCATCATGACTTCTATTAAAGTGGAGTTATATGAAAGCCACTAGAGTCCTAGCCAAGGTCTGGCTCTCACAGGGCCCACTGGTCCATGGACCAAGCTGGTGTTCCTTTCCCTCATCACCAAATGCATA
This sequence comes from Equus przewalskii, assembly GCF_037783145.1. Classification (NCBI taxonomy): domain Eukaryota; kingdom Metazoa; phylum Chordata; class Mammalia; order Perissodactyla; family Equidae; genus Equus; species Equus przewalskii. The sequence continues at coordinate 4,151,311 of NC_091861.1, read as the reverse complement.
ATTGAAAGGGAGACTCTTAGTAGTTTGAAGAAGCCTCACATTGATTCCTTGACTTCTTGAGTAAGAGCTATTGTAGTGGGGAAGGACAAGTAGAAGTTTCGGAAGCTTCCTAGTCCAGCAAAAAGAGTAAATCAAAAACAATGCTGAATTCCAGAGGGAATGGGGAAATTAGTGAAAATTTCAAAGACTTTAATATTTAGTATCCTCATGTATTTCACCAGGCCAGCCCCTCAGAAATCAAATGGAACATGGCAGGCAGTAGGGCAGTAGCCCTGGTGGCAGCTCCTGTGCTCAGTGTGGTTTCTTTGTTAGAGCAGATTAAAACAGCCTGCAGCACTTGATCTAGCAAATGTCTTTTCTGCCATACCTATCGAGAAGGAGAACCAGATGCCATTGGCTTTCCCATGGGATGAACAACGGTTACGTTCATTTTTTGGCCTTGCTCCCAAATCTATGTACGTCCTTACACCCTTTGTCAAAATATAATCTGAAGTGAACTGGTTCTTATGGACATTCCATAAAACATCATAATGGTCCACTATATGATTGACCTCGTGTAATAGGACCATATCAGAGATACGGGGCAAGTATGTTGGAGGGCTTGATTGGTATGCCATATATATACCAAACTCTAAGATTATATACTAGCAAATAGGTGATAAACCTTACAAAGATTCAGAAGACTTCTGATTCCAGACAAGATGGATTAGACACATTCTCCCTGTTCCTTCCACTGATGACTCTGAAATATATATATATCTCAAACATAAAAAGGCTCTAAAAGGTGGAGAAAAGGCAGACCAGGTCAGAAAACTTCAGGATTCAAGTAACGATATGGCAGTGAGTTCCCTGGCATTTTTTTCTTCTTTCATGTATCCTAGACTGATTACTAGAGAAGCCAGCAACACAGAAATGCCAATGGATACAAACAGCAACAAAAACTGCACGATTCCCCATATTTCTCTTTTGATAAAGGGCATCAGCTGCCTGCTGTGTTTGAGAAGTAGTGGCAGTGGGATTGGGTGAAGACGGTGGCAGGATGGGGAGTTAAGAAGAACTCAGAAGACAACCTGATCATCAACAAATTTTAATTCTACTATTTACGATTTGGTCTTATTGGTTATCTCCCATGCAGATATTAATAATCAGTGGTGATAGGTCAACCACCAAACGAGCTTTCTAAACTCTAAGTTGTTCATTGAATAGCAAAAATTCATTTTCACTGACTTTATAAACTAAAAATCAATCAGTCAACTTCAGAAACAAGTGAATTGGAATATCTTGGTCTCATTTAAGGGCAGTATTTATCTGTCCCACTTAATAAACTAAAATGAATTATTTATTATTAAGTTTAATCTCTTGGAAATCCATACAGTGAATCAACCATACGCAATTTATTAAGTTTTTATTTTTTATTGGTAATTGAGTTTCTTGAATGATAGATAAGTCAATTAGTGGAAAAATGGAGACACTGTGAAACTAAGAAGTATTTAAATTAAGAAATGTTGAAACTCGTGAAAAGTGAATGTGAAAATGGACAAAACTCAGGACAAATTCTGGCTTGTAGGATCAAGTGATGTACTGGCTGCTCCAGGGAAGACGAGATCTACAGCAAACGTCTCTTTGCAGCATTTTCTCAAGGTTTCCTCGTTCGATATCTCTCATTCAGAGAGCACAGTAAGAACAGGTTCAGAATTCTGTCTTCAGCCGCTGGGGGATCTGTTAAGACACTTGGAAACTCCCCAAGACCAGGATTGAGAGCCATCCCCACCACCTCTGCTCCTTGCGTGCCTGATTCTGATTCTCTTTGAAGATGCCAGGCCCCAAAGGAGATGGTGCAATGTAGGCTAGGGGTTGAACTCACCATGGCTGGACAAAAGCACTCTGAACGCACAATGCTCCTTCACTGCCCTCTGAAACAAGTTCAGAATTCCATTTTCATGGCACATCACACCAGGATCGCATATAATCCTAGAGTATCTTTATTTGTTCTATAATTTAATAGTACACCTATAAAATAATTACATTATACTTATAGCTTTTCTTCATTTATAAACAACAAAAAACAATTAAATACAATTTGAGCCATTATAAGGTAAACTTTGTACATACAAGAACCCCCAGAAGGAGCTTCACACTGCAGCATATCATATTGCTTCCACTGCTAAATCCACAGTTGGGTTCAAAGAGTGTGCTCATGTCTGTATTCTGTGAGCTCATAGCTTATTGCTTGCCTTATCTGCTCGGGTTCTGTGTTAATAAAACGACAGTGGTTGGCTTTGTGGTCAGCCAGATTCTACCTCTCTCTCCCCTCCTACTCCACTCCATTAGCCTCCATCACAATCACATGGCCCTACATTCTTCACAGCTTTTCTGCTGCCTGTCTTTCTACTGAGTCTGCCTTGAGGTTTTCCACTAATGCGAAAATCAATTCTGAACTTGGACACCCTTCCTGGTCTTTCTCTCCATCCGCACGTTCAAGCCCGCAAGGCTGTCTGTTGAGTTCTGCCACCTGATTTAGGGCTGTATAAACCCATTTCTGAAGCCAAGACCCTCTTTACAATAGCATATGCTTGCTCAGGTCTCCTGGTGTTACAGAAGTAACAGAAATGAAACCAGCTGTGCATGGGCAGAAAACGGATTCACCCATGTGCCACACCCCTCCCAAATCCTTGATGTCAGGTGACGCCCCGCACGCTGTCTAAGGTCAGGAAGCCTCAGTTCCCAGAGCAGCTTGAAGAGGGTCTCTCACATAACTAGAAAGCAGGCCTTTCGGAGTCCCCTTGGCAGGAGCACTTGAGACTGAGTGCTGAGGAATTACCAGCGAAAGGTTTTCAAAGTATGCTGTTTCCCACCAATGGCATCTCATTCACATTTATCAGATTCCGGAAACATTACTCACAGGGAAGCTTTTAGTGGGCAATTTAGCAAAGGGACTCAAAGTAGGTATAACTTTGCAGGGAAATAAAGTATGTCAACCTTGTGTCAAGAGACCACAACACGAAAACCTCAACATTTCAAATAAAAAATGAAAGGTGACTTAATGTTTTCTCATCTTTTTGAAGTCCGTTCTTTGAAAAGGAAGCCAGTTGCTTTCTGCAGGACAGTTCAACTAGATTTCTATTCTCTAGATTTTAGCCTTTACTTCCTCCTATACCACAAAGTGACCCAGCTCCTTATAATTTTAAATATTTCTTTCTTTTAACAGGAAATATTTCTTGCTTAGAGTCATGGCAGTGAAATAGTATACTTCTCACTCCATATATGCATACTAAATATTCTAGGGACTTTTGAGTTTTGGGTAACAACTTCCCAGTGCATCCCCTCCCTACACCCATCCCTTACACCCCCATTCCTACGTATGCCACAATGCTTTCGTGTCTTCAGTGAAATATGAGTTCAATGCAAAAATCGCAACTCCTCCCATCTCCCTGCGCAGTCTAGGAATAGGTGCATGACAGTGAACTGCTGACCACGCATTACTTCTGAGTAAAACACCTTCTGGGCAGGTCACCCACCTGCTCTGGTCCTTACTCAGAATGCTGCTTGCAAAGCCAGAGTGAAAACACGTGAAACAATACATGGAGAGGTCTAAAATACTTTTTACCAGCTCTTTACAATATAGGTCAATTATGAAACCAGCGTTAATATGGAGACCTTTGTGTGTAACAATATTCTAATTGCAGCGATAATAGCATGCACACCAGAGTTCATCTTTAGTCCACCGATGGGGAAAGTGAGGAAAAAGAGGCGCCGGTGGCTGGGGGTGGGGGAGACAGTGGCCTGCTGTGAGCAAGGTCCCCAGGGAAGCCCACTTGGTGATCCAAGTGGCTCAAGTGGTCTTCTTGGCATCAGCTTCCTTAGGAGAACCTCCCAGCAAAGGGACATCTTCTTTACAGACCTTGTCCAAGCCGCATCACAGCAGCGCAGAGGGCAGCCCTCGAGCCCCCAGAGCGAACCCTCCCAGCCAGCGGGCCGGGGACCAGCAGAGGCTGGAGGGGCTGCTCTGCGGACTGACGCATCCTTCGGTGCACGGGGAAGGGGCGAGCTGGAGTGTAGGGTCAGGCCAAGGCAATATTCGCTTTTCCACATGGTGGAAACATCCATGCCGGACTGACAGCGCGTCACCTGAAAGATCCTCTCCGACTGCTGCGTGGTGGGCGGTGATTTTCCAGCATCTTCCTTCGGGCCTGGTACACAGCCTGGTTTGGGAGGCTCAGGTGAGGCCCGGGGTCGGTCAGAAACACATCAGCGAAGCTCCACTTGCGGTCCGCGCTCGTGACAAGGACACCGTCAGCCCCCGGAGACGTGCTGCTGCTGCGGGGACGCCGGCAGCGTGTGGGTGGCTCGGAGGACAGGGACGGAGGCGGCGGCGGCCGGGCGCGCAGGGCGGGCAGCGTCCCGCCGCGCTCACTGCTTGTCCGAGTCGCTCAGGTTCACGGACATGCACCGGCACTGCTTCACCTTCTGGATCTTTTTGAGTCGGAAGGGAGGGTCCAGGCCGGGGCAGTCGAGCTCCACGAGGACGGAGGTGACGCGCTGCGGTTTGCAGAAGGCGCAGGACTGGAAGGACTCCTCCTCCTTCTTCACGTGCCGCGGGATGTAGAAGGAGTTGCACTGGCCGTAGCAGAAGCGGTTGAGGATGGTGCGGCTGCGGCAGCCCTCCTCGCTCACCGTCTGCCGCAGCGGCTGCGTCTTGCACCAGTCACTCTTGAGGTACTTGCGCTCGGTGACCACCAGGGCCTCCTGGCTGGAGGCCAGCACCTCCTTGATCTGGTGCTGCCATCTCTCCGAGGTGTTGCTGCTGCCGTCCTTGTAAGGCGAGGGGATGGCTCCCGCGGGCCGGTTCTTCCGGGCCTCCGCCACCTTCACCAGCACGGCCACCAGGAACAAGGACAGGGAAAGCTTCCAGAGCATCCTGCAACGACGAAACGAGAAAAGCGTTAGAGGGTTTGTTTGGGGCGGGTAATCGCACGCGGCACCGGCTTCCCGTGATTGCTTTATGGTTTTATGAGGAGGAGTGCAGGCAGGTGGGGCGAGGCTGGCTGCTGGATGCCCGGGGGCAGCTGGAGGTGAGAAATGGTTAAAGGGTACACTTACAGACAGCAAGGAAGATGTCCTGAATACTGCCCCGAAGGCAAGGAGGTGGACAGAATGGTCACTGAGTGATAATACAGTTAGAAAACACAACCACAGAATTGCAAAGCAAAGTCTGTCAAAATAGCTGAAGCCAGGTGGCCCAAGTACCAATGATAGTTAGTGCCCAATGTCAGCTCATGGTAGGATGTGCCCAGCGTGTCCTAAGTGCTGCACATGGATGTCTCATTTGATGCTCAAACAGCCCTATGTTGGAGGTGGCGCCATTTATCATCCCTACTTCATGGTGAAGGAACTGAGAACCGCAGAGGTTGAGGAATCTGCCCAGGGTCACACAATCTCTAAGTAAAGGCCCGGGATCCGGAGCCAGAGGTCTGCCTCTGGAGCCCTGAAAATTAACCGCTAGACATGGTTATGCTCAGGGAAATTAATAAAAACAGAAGGAAAGGTGGGCACGGTTCACAAGTTTCTTAAAAATGAATATGAAAGTTAGGAATGGACACAGATTAGGAAAAGTAATATTTGCACTTTGCCTCTCTGCTAATTGTTACAAATAATAACATTTAACATCTGCACAGAGATATTCAAACAATTCAAATAAGAGTCATGAATTAGATTCTCATAGTGGAAACCGCTTCCTAGTCGTGAATTAAGAAATTTCCAAGTCTGTGTGAACACTGCCTTAGAACAATGCGGTGGTGACCCACATGAGTGGACTGTCTCTTCAGTCTGTGTATTAGGGGACCATGACACAAGTCCAGCAGGGGTGGGGACTAGAGAGAAATTGTTTTTACTCTAAACCAGGTCTTGTAGGAAGCAAACCAAAGTCTGACTGAAAGACTTCTTCAGAAATTAATTCACAGTTTTTATTGTTATATTTTCATGAATACCCTCAGGGACAGCAACATCCCTCAATAGAGATGATTCTTGTCCGCTTTTACAACTGTAACTCTCATCTTCATGCTTGTCCTCATCCTTACCACTATCTTTACATTTATTCACTCTCTTTTGGCATAGTTTACCACTCATGGATCTGCATGAAACGCTCATTCCTTTAATATGTACACCCCAAAAAGTGGCATGTAAAAATTATATGGAAAGAACGTTATATAGTTATATAATGTATGTTAATTACAATATTATATATAGCAGGCATAAGCATATATAATGACTAAAATTTATCATATGTTAAGCTCTTTGAATTATTACGAATGTCAAATATATTCATGCTAATAATAATATTTATTAGTGCTCAAAACACATAAGACACTCTTACAGTTTCATGTATAAACATAATGCTCACTATTCTATGCAATAGGTCTTATTGCCCCCATTATATGGATGAAGAAACAGAGGCACTGAGAGGCTGTGTAACTTTCAAAGATCACACAGCCAGTATATTTGAATCCACACATCCTGGCTCCAAGTGAGTTTAGCAGCCTCTTTGTTAAAAATATGTGTTAAAATATCTAAGCTAGATAGATAGCTTGATAGAGAGGTGGTCAAAAGGTACAAACTTTCAGTTATAAGATAAATAAATTCTGGGGATGTAATGTACGACATAAAAAAATGTAAGCTAAAACATTTCTCTGTGTCACTGTTATTAGTCTAAGTCACAAGAGGTTGTGCATATCACCGAGCAGAAGATTCCTTCATTCGTCAAGTATTTATTATTTGTTCTGGAGCAAACACTGTGATAAGCATTGTGATTTCCAGGACCTCCCTCGGAGACAAAGACAAAGTTGTTCAGCGTCTGATGAGCCCTGACGAGCTCTGCTCCCCGCGTCCTTATCTCATGGGTCCTCTTCGCCTGCTCTTTCCTCCTTGCTCACTCTGCTCCAGCCACACTGACCACCTTTTTGTTTCTAGAATGTGCTCAGCATTCTTCTGCTCTAGAGCCTTTCCCCCAGAATTGTACGACCCCCCCACCCCCCATTTATGGCTTTCTCCCACACAGTCTCCAAGTCTGCTCAATTGTCACCTCCCGGTGAGGCCTTCGTGGGAACTTCACCGCAACTCTGGCTTTCACTGTCTACTTCTCAGCTTCATTTTTCTCTGTGGCACTTACCATTTTATAGATAGTGGTTAATGATCTTATTTCTTTTTGTATTGTCTGACTTCCTCCACTGGAATGTAAGGTCCAAGAGAGAAGCTGATTCGTCCTTGACTGCCCTGCACTCAGAACACTGCCTGGTATATAGTTGGCACTCAGTAAACATGAGTTGAATGAACTATGAATACCGTGTGTCTCATTGCCTTCAACATGCTGGCAATTAAGAAGATAGAGAAAGGTGTGCAAACTACAGTGCAACAGTTTCATAGGAACGATGGCACAGGCGCTCCTGGTAGTGATCTTAGGACCAACAACATCTGGATCACCTGGGATGCTTTAGACTGTAGATTCCTGAGCCCCACCCCCAAACATTCTGAATCAGTAAAGCCGGGGTGGAGCTTGAGATCCGTATTTTAAAGAATTGCTGCTGGTGATTTCCATGGGCACCAGTGGCGCCAGGGGATAGTAAGGGCACAGGGAAAGAGCATCATCCATTCTTCCTGGAGAGGAAACAGAAGATGCCTAGGAAGTAACAGCTAAACGAGTCTGTCAAAATCTGAATGGGATTCTTCCAGGTGATGACACTGCCAGAAGTGCAGGAGTTGGGTAAACTTAGATGACATGGGGTGAGGGAAGTAAAAACTTGAGAGCAAAGAGGCAAAAAGGGGAGTTTTTTTTTCTTTGTAAAAACATTTTGTCCAAGACAATGACTGAAATTTTGAGGCTGAGTTTTTAAGAGACTTTTCCCATGCCTGCTTAGCTCCACACATGAAGTGTCATATGAAAATGGCCACACTTCCAGCAGGCTCATGGCAAGCTTTGAATATTGGACTCACTCAGCTTACAAAGCTTATTATATTTGCAGAATGATTTGCGATCTCAATAGTCTCTTAAAAAGAAAGTATGTTGGTTCCATTTTAATAATTTCCGAAATTATTAACATTCTGAGTAAACACAACCAAAAGTTTGCAAGTCCTAGCCAGGAAAGATTTACAGAGTCAGCCTGGTCCCCCACTGCTAGTTCCAGTAACAGCTTCACATGCATCTCTGATGGGCTCAAAAATGTGTGCTTTCACTCAACAGGTCCTAGCTGTTGTCAGGAAGAACAGAGCTAAAACATGTTCAGATCAATTTGGGGCAAAAACTCATAGAGTCAACAGTATTAGATATGGTGATTAACAACATACATTCTTTGAAGGCTTTAAAACATTTTCAGAACATCTGGCAATCACCCTTAGAAGTTATGTCTCACAAGAACCTAAGAAGAAAAGCAAACCTTCCATTTTCAGGATGGGGAAACGAGGCTCATGAAAGCTCAATTACTGGGGCCAAGCCGGGCTCTTCTTTTCTTCCCAACCACTCGTTTCTTTTCTCCTTCACACACAGCAACAGTAGGAGTGCCAAGGACCTGGCGTCTCAGTGTCAGGACAGCTGAATAGGCAAGAGGTATTTTGCTGCGGTGACTGTTAGGTTGTATCCTCTTGACTTCAAGGGCATTAAGACAGTTGAGTCAGCTGTTGCTCACGGCACATACTCCATCAGCCCTTAGCTGTGTGGGGTTCACGGCGGGGAGAGAATGAGCATGGTCTTTCTTCGCTTCACTGACCATCGGTGCACACACGTTAGTGGCCCCACCAGGACCTGAAGTTAGCGTGCCGGAGTCCTACTCTGCCCTGAATCTCTTTCCTCCTCAGAGAAATCGTTGGCATCCAATTAACCTCTCAGGAATGCTGCCACAACTGCCAGTCCCGACAGCACGAGGACACTGCATTTTACCCTCACAGCTTGTGTTTGGCTTGTATCAGAAGAAACTCATAAATACATCCTGTTGGTTTTATTAACCACCCTTGTGGCCTGACGATGTTGTCAATTTGCAGAGGGTGCCAAGACTGTAAATGTTGATGGGTTAAGCAGACTGGGTTGGCCAAAGTGGGCTGTGCACAGGAGGAGGTAGTGGAAGCACTTTCCTCTTAAGTGAACGCCCTGGGGCCTGGCCTTGGTAGATGCCAGAACATGGGCTGCACAGGCTGAAGTAGTAACCAGGCAGCTAAAGAATAACTTTCCCCTTTTATCGAACCTTCTTAGAGGTGTCAAGGGGTTCTAAATAGGAGCTTGAGCAATAAAGCTTTCTAATTTCTAGGAAAGAATGTAGCAGTGCGGAATCATCCTTGCCAAAAGGTGTATGTAGGTGACCGAAGGCCAAGGGAGCAGCTAAGCTGAGAACTCACTCCAGAGTGACCTTGCTGAGTCTTCGAGATCAGCTCGAGGCAGTACTGGGCTGTGCGGGAGTGGCGAATGAGATGGGGCTCAAACACTTTCTGTGGCTTGAGAATTCTAGGGCGTGCTTGGGAGGCTGAAGGGAAGCATCCAGGACTGAGTATCGGCAAGCACGTCTGGGACAAACTTGCTCCCACAGCCCCGTGAAAACAGATTCAAAACCAAACAGAAAACTCCAGAAGAAAATCCCCAGTGATGTTAGACTTCTGAGATTATTTTTATGAGTTTTATTCGTTCTATGAGTACCACAGGTACTTCATCCATGACTTGGATTCTTAGGCTGGGAGAGTGGTGGTCTGGTTCCCAACTAATGCCCTAACTCTAGAGGCAGAGGTGGCTGTCCCCTGGCCCGGGGATCTTCCTCTACATCACCCTCTTAGCCTAAGATTGCTTGTCTGCTGAAGCCTCTTACCTCCAGCAGCTGTTATCTGAGGCAAGCTATGGCCCATTGGCCAAACCCAAAGCTGAGGTCTGTTTTGGTAAACAAAGTTGCATTGAGCACGGCCACGCCCATTCATTTACATTTTCTCTATGGCTGTCTTTTGTGCTAAAAGGACAGAGTGAGTAGTGGGGACAGAGACCACAGAGCCCACCAAGTCAAAACCATTTAGTATAGGTCTTTTACAGAAAAACGTTGCCAAATTCTACTCCAAACTTTTCCTATCCAATCCAGACATGGCGTTCCCTTCACCTTTAGGCACTTTTGCTGGAAAAGTAGCTTTGAATCTTAAAATTTCTAACCATGAAACATTTCAAGACAGAACATATAACAAATCCTATGTACCCACTACCAAGATGAAAATGATATTAATGTCTCCCATCTTTATTTTGCAATCTCTTTCTATTTTGAAAGAAAAAGAACAACATAGGTCAAGCTTCAGTATCGTCCTCCCATCCTCTCCCACCCTCATGGAGAGGACCAGTGTCCCGACGTCGGTGTATGTCATTACTATTGACGCTTTTCCCTTTTTACTGCTTATGTTTTGTGTATGAGGGTGTGTCTCTGTGTGCATATGTGATATTCACGTAAATAGTACCACACTCTTCTTTTGCAACTTTTTAATTCAAAGATAGGTGTTTGAGATTTCACACATGTGGGTATTTTCAGAAGGGGTCTATTCATCTCGATTGTTCAATAATAAAGCACAGTATACCAAACCTGACCGAGGGACAGTTGGGTTGCTTCTACTTTTTTCGCTGTAGCCAACAGCGCAGCACTGAACATTTTTACATGTGTTTATTTATGCCCATCTGTTAGTGTTTTTCTGGAGGAGACACCGAGAAGTGGAATTGCTGGGTCACAGGATATGTACAACTTGAACTTGACTAAGTTTTGCCAAGTTACTTTCCAAGCGCTTGTAGCAGTTTTCTCTCCCCTGGGTAATGCACCAGTCTCTCTGCTGGACATACTTGCTAACACTTGGTGTTGCCAGATTTACTGCTTTTTTTCTATCTGAAAAATTTGAAATGCCATCTTATTTCATTTTAATTTGCATCTCTCTGATTACAATGGAGTTGATCTCCAAACTCAAATGCAGTAGTGGCATGCTGAGAAGGAATGATTGCAACTGCTTGTAAGTTAGAGAGAGAGATTAAAATATTAGGAAAGGAAAAATAAGAAGTACTAACTATAAATCTTCCAACCTGTCATGAGAAGAATAGGAAGTGACTTGCAATTTCAAAGCAGAATGATTAGGGCATCCCTCATGACTCAGAAGTTTGAAATCCAAATGGATTCATTTACTTTCCCAAGTGACATTGCCTGAGTGGAACACTGACTATGGTTTTGTTCCAGGAGAAGTTTAATTTCATCTGGAAAAGTTATACTATGTTTTCAAAAAGGTTTTCAAGCAAAGAAGAAGTGATCCTATCATTACTTACTTTGACTTCTGGATGGCAAGTGTATCATTTGGGAATTTGTAATCAGAGTTTTTAATCTGGGAAGACATTGTTGGGATGAGCTCAGTCTGGGAAATGTAACACTGAGGCAAGATGGCAGCAAAGCATTGAGTTAATGAGAAAATGGTTGGGAAAGCTCTGGAAATGCTGTGCACTTATCCACACGTAGTGGCTGTTCTCTCGAGCAGGGCCACTTGGGAACGGGAGTGAGAACGAGGTTTCTGGGCTCAGAGCAGCTCATTTCGTGACTCTATGTGACTCACTCCCAGGCTTCTCCAGGTTCCCCTCTGTAAAATGGCGTTAATGGCACTTGCCAGCCCCCCACCTCCACCCCAGCCCTGTTCCATGTTGCTGTTATGAAGAATGTAGCACTGGGATCAAGTCATGCTCCAAGAACTCTCTGAGCTAAAGGGCCCATGAGTTTTATTTGAAAGGAAGGAAGAAATTATGAGCCATCCATTAAGAATTTGATAGCCAGTGACATTGTTCTCTGCAGCCACTGGGCAGAATCTTTTTTTTTTTTCCAGATGAAGGTTTTAGGTTGTTGCTCCAGGGATCGGTCATACTGCGGTGATTCTGCCCTCCTCAACCCCTCCTCATCGCCTCCCAGGAGAGCCTGCGTGTTCAGAGCAAGCTTCTAGCACAGCAGGCTTCCGCTTCCCTGAGAGCAGGGTATAGATTTTCTGTCTGTGTAGACATAAAAATCAGAGAGGCTCTCAAACACTTGGAGCAAAATCAAAAGCCTCCTGCCATGGACTCCATCCACGTCCCCCGTGCACTCTCTCCATCAAGCTCCTTCGTTTCACTTGTTGGACAGTAGTGCACAGGGATGGTGACGGAGCACACGGCGGAGCCTGGCCAAACTGTGGACCCCCTTTTTATTTCCTCTGGAATTCATGACAAAAGTCTTTTTCCTTCTTTCTCTTCAGTCTTTCCATCTCTTTTCTGGCTTCCTCTAAAAGGTTGGTTGGTGTTCCCCAAGGATTTTTCCCTAACCCTGTTTTCTTATTCCTCACATTCCTATGAAGAATTTCGCTTGTGCCAATGACTTCAACCGCCAGCTCTCTGCTCATGACTCCCAGACTCGAGCCCAACTACCTACTAAACATTCCCCGGATGTCCTGTAGGCACCCGAAATTCTGCATGTTCCAAGTCTCATCCTATTTTCTCACTTCCTCTTCTGACAGTTCCTATCTCAATGAACAGCACAATATTTATCCTTTCACCCAAACCAGAGAGCTGAGCATTAGGACAGACCCTGATAAAAACCTTGGTAAAGGTGTTAATTTACCATGTGAGAGCCAAAGTCCCCATTCTTTCTTGCTAAGAGAAGCACAATTTTGTTTGAGTATTGGAGTCCAAGTTCTTCATGGGCCTTCCTACATGCCATGGAGTTGGACTGGAAAGTTGGTTGGCCCAAGACTACTGGTTACTCTCCCCTTCTTATAAGTGATTGATTTAGGTATGGGCAAGGATGCAACCATGCCTATTAAGATGCAAGGAACAGCCTCCCAGGAAAAAGACATGCCAGGAGAAATTATTGTCTTGGTTTTTGGTTGTGATTATGCAAAGATCTGATGACTAAGTCTATGGCCACCATCATGGGTACAAGCATGGGATGAAAGACGAATTTTCACAGTACAGAGCACAAAATGGAAAGCAAGTGAATGCTTACTTAATGTTGTTAGGACATTGAATTAACCATATATTGAGGAAATATGTTCACATAAATAGATTGTAATAGAAATTTGTTTTTAATAGCAAAGAATATCTCCATTTCTTAAAATTTTTCATTTACATGTGAAAAATCACATAGTGATCATCAAAAAATTATTTTTGGTGCTATATCAGCTGACAATTTAATTAGATCCTCCTTCAATTTTGACTTAAAGCAAAGTATTGGAAACAGCCTGACTTGAAAAAGGATTTATTAGTCATCTACTTTTTAGTGAGCGCACCAATACAGAATTGTCCCTTTATTTGGTGCCTACCTAGAGCTTTGTTATACCTCAGGCGATACACCCCCATACGAGCAGGGTGGATGAGAGCCATAGCTTTCTTTTGACAAGTGGAAGAAGGCCATCCTGAAATAGCAGAAAAAGAGAACTTGCCTGTCCGGTCGTAGACGCTTTCTCCAGCAGATCTCTTAGAAGAGAAGGAACAAATGGAGGTTTAGGATTTGAATACTGATTCCTCTAAAACTACCCTTGGTCACAAACCCCTTCGGAAAGTCTTTCTGTAACTCCCAGGAATGTTCAGATGCCAGTTTGAAGACCATTTACCAAGGAGAGTTGCTGGAGCAAAGAGATGACAAAGAACATACTTCCTTAGTATATATTATATGCATAATTAATCATACGCACATGCACAGAAAATGTCTGCCAAATCTTGTCTCTTCCTGGAAATAAGGATTATTCGTTCATGAAAACATATAAAACAACAAATTTCCATCTATGGAGCATCTCTTAAAGACAAGTAAATAATTGAAATTTACCTTTGTGTATTTAATAATTATTTACTGAATTTGTAACATATTTATACTATTTTGATCAAATACTGTTCTTTACTCTAATGAGTAATCAATCCACAGGGATAATTTAAATAGTTAAAGCTTTATGACAACAGAATTGAAATGAAAATTTACGTGCATACTTTTGAAAAGAATGACAGCGTGAAAAATAAAGACTTTCAAACACAAACATTTTATTTTAGGAAAAATTCTGTGGGGAGAACCAGAGTGAAATATGAGTTCAAGAGAAAAAATAATGTAAAATTTTGTTTAAAGAAGTATTTCTACATGTATTTTTAAAAATGTATAATAGTGGGCAAAAACTAGCTATAGGATTTAGCTATTATGGTATTTGGATTCTTCTAGAGACGTTAAGAAGATTATTGAAAACAATGTATTTTAAAACATCAACTTTGCAATATTCTTTAAATGACATCCACTGCAAATTTTAGATGTCAATAAAAAAGTTTGTGAGAGGTTATATAGATTTAGAACTACAAATGTTTACAGAATAGCACACTAAGGCATATTAAAGTAGATTATCATATTATAGTATTATTTCTAAGAGTGCAAATTGTGTAATGATACTGGGCAAGAAGAATAATTCAACCTTGAATTCTTTGATAGGCAAAAATGTTATGTCCACATGTAAATGTTATGAAGAAAGAGTTCAGGCTTTGTTACTCTCCTATTCACGCACTCGAGTCTCTTGAATTCTGCAACTTCTCTTTCCTGACAGTTTTTCAAAACATTCTGTTGGCTAATGGGTCCATAGAGGCCTGGAAAGTCCCATATTAAGTAATTTAATTGAAACAAGAAGTCTGGATCAGCTGGTGTTAAGTCTTACGCACCCTGCCTTTTTCAGGTTCGTTCCTATTGACAACCGATGCTGAACTCAGACAAATTAGAGGGCAAATTCAAGGCTCTTGACCAAAGAAAACAAACATAACCAGAGAAAACCGGGAGACTTAAAACATGCCAATGGACAAGGAGTCATGGAAAAACTTAAAAAATAAACGTGTCGAAAACTTAGTAAAAGTGAATACCAATACCAAAACCAGTCTCCATTTCTGAGCCTATAATAGGCAACACTTTTACTAATGATGTAAGCATTAATTAGTTCATTCATTCATTCTCTATGTTCCATGCACTTTCCTAAGGGTCGGGATACAGAGCTGAATAAGACATCAACTTCATGTCAGGAACGAGATAAATAAACAAAAAGTGACATTAACCCTGGAAGCAGGAGAATAGTTAATCGGCTATTTAAGTCATTCATGAAAGAAAGGATGTGAGACTGAACTAGAGGGACAATGGGGATAGAACAAAAGGAAACATTTTAGGTATTTGGGCTTTAACATGTTGAAGTGGTTGAATGGATGTGTGGGGAAATCTCGGTATCTATCCATTCCCATGATAGAGACCGTGGGAGGAAGAGCTGGTTGGCAGGGGAGTCTCTATGGCACAAGGAAAGAAAGATGTCTGGTAGAAGATGGTCGTCCGAGGGTGGATCTGAAGTGATGCCCATTATATAGGAGTAGTAAGATCACTCAGTGTTAGAGCTAAGAGAAGAAGTAGGCTGAGGGCAGAGCTCTGGCGGCACAAGCTTTTCAACGGAGCAAGGAAAGGAAACCTACAAAGGTGGCCGAGGAAGGGCTGGAACAGCCTCGGCTGTAAGGTCTGGCGGGCAGACTGAAACGCTAACTGCATTATGAGGGTAATCATGGCTGGAGGAGCTTCAGAGATGTGGTGGGGGTGGGAGCAAGATTGCAGGGGAAGAAGTGAAGATAATGTACAATGGATCTTGTTTATTACACTCTGAAATTTTGCTGATAAACCATAACTCGTCTAGCCTTCCAAATATTTAAGGATTCACTCTGAGTGAGGTAAATGGAATAACTGGAGAGGGTAGGAATTAATTTCTGAACCACAACATCAACAACCCAAGCAATATCCCCCTGAAAAGCTAAAGAACATGAGGCAAGTGCCCAGCTGATGCCCCAGATTGAAGTTCCCTATACTTCTTCTGAGATGTCTCTTGTTTTTCAAATAATTCATCTTCCCAAACACCTAACTTACCAGCTCCCTACATTGGAAAACTCCATCAGAGGACAGACCGAGTCTGTTTGATCACCACCAAATCCCTGGAACTTAGCACAGGTCCCCATGCACAGTATATGATCAACAAATATTTATTGAATAGATGCATGCATATCTAATATTTTAGAGAAATTACAGATGTTGTATTTGCCGGTATCCAAACAGCCAGAATACAACTGATATTTGAGAAGGGGAAAGCCTGGGATGTTAAGGGAATCATGCCTTTGCCTTTTTAGGGGGGAAATAAAGCAAATTTAAGTATACCATTCATGCAGCAAATATTTACTGAGTGCACATGTGCTCATGATATGTTTGGTGTCCATTCTGCTTTTTATAACTCTCTGTTTAGGTCTTTCCTTGGATCAGCCTAATTATAAATAATGTAAATAAAAAGGCCTTCTACTGAACTTTTGAAGTATTCGTAGGGAATGTTTCTTGTTAACATCAAACAGAACTAGTTGTACCTTAAGCCAAGCTTATCAAATATTTTCTAATATACCATTTCCAAACACAAGTATTGGCACAGTTTTCCATACAGCAAGTTCTATTAACAATATCTGTTATTGTATTCAAAACAAATTCAATACAGGACACTTTTTCTTTAATAAGTGGTCCTCAAACTTCATTATCAATAAGACACACGTGGGAATTTGTTAAAAATGCAGATCCCAGGCCCACCTATTGCAGGAATTCTGATTCTCAAGATTTGGGCTGGAACCTGAAAAATGGCACTTTTAATAAGCACTCCATATTCTGAAAAACACGGGCTAAATTATTTGTCTAAAATATAATGATCTGGGCTCTGGTCCACTGCCCAGGGCAAACTTCATTAATTATATCCTCATTAATAAGGCCAGAGACTAATCCAGTTATACACAAAAATCAGTGTTGAAGTTAATTGAAATTTACATCTACGATGTCTTCTTTCTTTGAGCAATTTCCCCGTGTTTAGAGTAGAGGACTTCTTTAATGGTTTGTGACAGGAAGATGTGAAGGAGATGATTTGCACATAATTGGGATGTATGTTTCCACTTAGGATGCCTCTCTTCTCAAGCCTGTGTGCTGCGAATTCTGCAGCTCCACGGAGAGCGGTGTTGGGAGAGATCCCTGCGCAGGGCCCCCGGGGAAGGTTCAAACCAGGGACGTGGCCCACAGCAGCTCAGACGCGGTGAGGGTTGGCAGTCACGTACATGCAGAGACTGCACAGGAGCCAGCTCGCTGGATTCTGATGACCTGCCTGTCTCTTACTCCTTCCACTTCTCCATGAAGTTGGGGTCTCTTTCAGACAACACATGTTGAGTGAGAACTTAAAACGCTAAAGAGAATCCATAAGCAGGTATCTACTATAGTGAAAGGGGCCATATAAGGAACCCTGTGTATTTAATATGAAGAAGGTCATAGGTATTTGATGGCGGCACTGGCGACGGTGGTGGTGGGTGTTGAGGGAGAGTAATCCCCGAGAGTTGCAGTTGAAGGGCTGTCACGCAGAAGTCACAATTAAGCCCCTCCTTGTTACTCTGGAGCAGGCTGGGGGCAGTGAGCAGGTCAACCAGGGTGAATTATCCTTATTCAATATACATGTTTTTAAAAATAACAATCGTAGCTCTTTAAAAAGTGAATGGCATCCAGAACATGTAAATCCAGAGAGAGAGAGCACAGATTGGTCGTTTCCAGAGGCTGCGAGTGGAGGGGCAATGAGGAGCTACTTAATAGTTACAAAATTTCCTTTCGGGGTAATGAAAATGTTTTGGAAGTACAGAGAGCTGGTGATTGCACAACATCGTGTATCTACTAAATGCCGCTGAACTGCGCACTTTAAAACGGTTAATTCTATGTAATGTAAATTTCATCTCAATTCAAAAAAACAAGCAGAGGAATTAATACAAAACTATCTTATGGACAAAACTCAGTTTTTGGTTAAAATCTAAATCAATAAAAATTAAACATTGTACCCCCAAGCGAAAAAAGTACGTAAATCTGAGAAAAAATGCAGGTGAAGGTTTTGTGATTATTTTTCAGGGATGTCGTAAAAGAGCTATCTGTCTTGGTGAAAAGCGGCACTATGTGTAATGTAAGTTAATTTGCTTTTCTTTTGAAAAACTTAATCCTTTTGTCCTTAAAGTAATTTAATTTGGGTTACAAAAATTCTGTTTGCTATTTGTAGAAAATTTGGGAATCCAGAAACATTAAAGAGAAATACAAATAATTTTCAACGGCTATCTAATCTTCTAACACATGCGTGTGTTCAGTGTACTCAATTATTCTTCTGTTTAGGTTGCGTCCAATTTTCAACTTTATAGGTAATTCTATGAACCCCTGTGTATGTTAATTTTGGAGTATCATGCTAATACAGATCTCTGGAAACAGCATTACTTTTCACTAAGAGAACTCCGCACTCTTAAGATTTGATGGGTTTGAGTATTTGTTTAGGAAATCAAGTGTCTTTGGTCCAGGGATCAATGGATGAGGTGGCTGCTGCAGCCCCCGCTAAGAATGAATCTTCTGAGTTCACCGTCAAACCATTTTCATCGTGACTTTTGTTTGCTTTGGCAAATAATTTTAAATATAATAAGAGTTTTTTTGAAGACTCAGTTACTATTGCAATGCAGAAGAATAGTGAGGGGCAAAAATTATTTGGAAGAGATTCTTCTCTAAATAAACACAGGAGAATTTGCTGGTGAAGAATAAAGGAGATCCGTGAATAAGGCATCCGTATGAAAATGTCCACGAGTGTGTCTAATAAACACCTGGTAATAAGGAGAAGTTTTGACATAAAATGGGACAATATCCTTCCATCTTAATAGAAAGCATAAAATAATAAAAGAAAAAGTGAGTTATCTGGGTAACTTAGTAACAGACGAGCACAATAATTCTGGAAGATACGGCTAAAATTTCCTTCTATGTTCTTACGATTGGGGCCCTTTTCCTCTTTTCACAATTAATTGCAAATAATTTTGAGAAAAGTTTCTTAAAGTATGGTTCCCTGACTAGCAGCATCAAGGTCACCTGGGAATTTACCAGAAATGCAAATTTTGGCCCCCCACCTCCAACCCCTAGAGCTACTGAATCAGAAACTCTGGGAAGGAGATGGGGTGCTTTTGGGCCTAGCAATCTGTTTTTTAACAGCCTTCCAGATGATTCTGGTTTTTGTACATGAGCTTTCTGTTACATAAATTGTAGGAGGAGGGCTTTAATGATAAGAATTTTTAATAATTGAATGCCATGCTCTGCTTCTTGCTAATTGTAATACATTTCTTACTTCCCTGACACATTGATTTAACAAACAATACATCTGAGATCCTATTTGTTTTAGGCACTGTACATAAAGAAATGTCTTAAGAATCATTCCTTATAAAGTTTTCATGTAAAATGCTCACATTAATAGTTCATTTTGTTGATAGAATTTATTATAAATTTCTAAATTATTATTTGAAAAGTTAAGACCCTGATAAGATATTAGTAGACATTGAATATTCTTTATAATGCCAATTACTGTTCCTGAGCTCTCCATCAAAGTGCTCCACATCAGCATTTTCATTTAAACAGAAATTCATTCATTCTCAACGAATGTTTACTGTGAACCTCCTGTGTGCCAGGTACTGTTGTTGGCACCAGGAACTAGGGAGATAGTTGACACAGTTCCTCTTTTCCTGGAAGTTACATTCTAATGAGGAAACACAGATAATTAATTAGTAAGTAATACAAAGTTAAGATATTTTCAGATAGCAGGAAGAGCTATGAGGAACATAGACCAGGATGACAGGAGAGAGAATGACTTGGGTTGGGGTGTCGTTAGATTGAGTGGATTTGGCCATGTTAAGTGAGAAGTCTATTAGATATCCAAGCGGAAAGGGTAAGTTAGTAACATGAGTGTAAAGGTGAGAGTGAAATGGACACATTGGGGGAAGATGGTGTTTAAATCCAGGGACACGGATGAGTGCATTTAGACAGACACGAGACAAGAACAAGAGTTAAGAACACAGCTCTGGGGCTCTCCAGCCTTCAAAAGTCTTGCAGAGAAGGAGGAACCAGCAAAGAAGACTAAGAAGGAACAGCCAGAGGTGAATAAGGTAAATGAGGAGTGAGTCGTGGCACGTAAGTGGGAGAAGAAGGTGCTTCAAGAAGCAGAGGTGAACTCATTGGAATGCTATTGAGATCAAGTAGGTGATGGGAAAAAAATGGCCCATGGATTTGGCAACATGGAGATGACAGTCAACTTAACAAGAGCAATTTCAATGGAGATGTTTAAAAAGGAAGTCACATTTAGTAGAGACAAGAAGAGAATGAGAGATGAGGGAGTAGAAACAGTAACTATAGGCAACACTTTTTGGAAATGTTGCTGTGCGTAAGCACACAGGAAGGAGACGGTAGCTGGAATGCGGAGGAGGTGGATTGTGAGGTTACGGAAGGGCCATGGATCATTTCAGTGCCATGTGCAATGGTGCCATTAAGCTTGTTCCTCATTGAAACAACAAATGATTCCAATGAATCCTATAAATCCTCGAGACTCTTACAAGTCCAATCAATTGAATTTTCACTTTTCCTCCACTCATCGTTTTGGTTATTTATTAAATGCTTTTTATTCAATGGACCTTTTAGTCCAACTCCTTTTTGCCTCACTTTCCCTATCTGTAATTTAAAATATTAATCTCTCTTACTTCCCACCCATTTAACAGGTCAAAACACATTAGAATATGATAATATCTCAGAAGCCCTTTAAGTCTCTTGGTGGTACTCTCTATCAGCAAGGCTTTTATTATTTTTCCTCATTTACTCATTTCCTTTCTCTCTCTGGGAGGGCACTTTTGAGATTACATGAGGTTGGAATTTATGAGTTAAACAACACAAATACTTAACAACACAAGTACTAGCACTTAAAGAAAAGGGGATAGGGGTCATTGCAAAATATTGTAAATTTTGGGACTAACCATTTTGTTCTGTGGGTTTTCTTCCTGAGGCTGTGTTCCAGAGAGAGCAATAGAGGGTAGAACTCATTAGTGCATCATTATCTTTTGTCTGAAGGAAACAATGTGTGGTTTCTGGGCAGCCCACTTGGTGTTTGCATTTGTCCTGGATGTATTTCAAACCAACTATATTGTTTGAACAATTCCCCCTCTCAAACATGAAAAGGACCACCACTACACCACAGAGTTGATGCTAAATTACTAGGTGATGACTCTTCTGGCTCCTAAAGGTTTCTAGATCTCAGTCACTGAAATCAGGGATCTTTCTTCTAATGACAAAGATCTAAGCCTTTATGGTAGACCTCCCATGCAGGCTCCCCTACCCCTGCCCCCAGGATGCTCCACGGACTTCTGAGAAGTTTGATTTGGAAGCAAGGTCACTGAGTTCTCTCCAACCCTGACTCATAATACAATTCTTTAGAAACTGCAAAGTATTCCCAGATTAAATCTGCAAATTCAAGTTAGCAACAACTGTATAATTAATTGATATGTCTGATAATGAAAATCCAGTCCTTTTTTTCTTCATCGAAATGAGACATTAAATGGATATCGGTGACTTTATTTTTATTTTGTTGTTCTCTAAGCTTATTTACCTTCCTTAGGGATTTCATTAGACTTTTCCCCCCTTTTTTTGAACAGTGATATCAGAACTTAAAAATACATTTGGGGTCATCTGGGAAGAAAATATCTTTCATAGGGATTTCCATTAAGTAAAGAACTATATACTGTGTCTGCAGAAGAATATTATTTGTTTTGTGTAATTGTATGTATGTCTAGATTTAAATAATAATAAAAGACATTATCTCCTGGTTTATATTTTTTCCCAGTTCTGAGAAAGTTTCAAGGTTTTAATGTCAGAGACCTAAAAAACTATTGCTGCCAAAAGAGTCGTCATATGGTAAGTGAGCCTCGATTCTGTGCCTGAGTTGTGGGTTTTATTTTTGTTATTATGATTATCAAGAGCCCAGTACGATCCAATGATGTAACAGATATGAGAAGATGGTGGTTGAGTGGTGATTTGAGTCTGGACCCCAGAACTAGACTGCCTGGGCTCCAGGCCCATCTCCACCACTTGTTCCTGTGAAAACTTGAGCGAGCTTGAACACCTCGTCGTGCCACAGTTTCCTCATCTATGAACTAGGGAAAGAATACTACCAGCTCATAATGTTATGTGAGGATTAAATTCTTTAATAGATATAAAGCTTCCAGAGTAAGCAGATTTCTCAATATCTGTGAAGGAAGTGAATTTCCATCTTCCAGATAAGAAAGCTGAGCTTCCATCATTATGAAGAATCAGGATTCAAATTTATGTCTTTCTGACAAAAAGTTCCTTGCTTTTTCCAATATATCACAATGACTCAAAAATGAAAATTCTCTTTACCTTCTTATAGTTTAATAATGTGTCTTTCTAATTACATCATTTTAAGTATCCAAAGAAAACTATAAAATAATATTTAAAAATGAATACAATCTATTGTTGTGCCATCTTGAAATTCTCGGTAAATTTTTGTACAAGGAGCCCCATATCTTTGTTTTTTTCTGGATGTTCACACTTGGAGGCAAAGAATTCAGGCTCTGTCTGCTCCAGGCCTCTCCTGGCCATTCGGAATTTCTGAGGGGATTATTTCTGCACATTTATAATCTACTGGAGCCATCCACGTGCCCTGGCACATTGGTTAGCAACTCTTCTTCAAGAGAAATTTCTTGATTTTTTAAAAATATTTATGAATTTGTTGAAAAATTTTAAAAAATTCTGAAACATGACGTTATAGCTAGGGACATTCATAGTGCCAGCAGAAAATCGGAGCCGTAAAACATAGACACATGATGTAATCCCCCACCTTTCAAAAACTCAAATCCTATGTGGCATCAATCAAAGGCACTTCAGAGATGCCAAGATAGTGAAGGTAGCACCTTACGAAGCAGCAGGTTTTGTCATCGATGTTATTTCTATTCACTTTCACAGTAAGAACAAAATTTCATAGCTCTTGCAAATCATGCCTGTTAAAGTCCTTTCATTGAAGCCAAATAATTGGTTTTCACGTATCTAAAGATGTCAGTTTTTCCCAATTAATCCTGGCTGTAATCGACCTGCCTGTGCTTTGCAAAGGAATATATGTTCTTGGAAGGGCAAGGGGATAGACAGATGCTGGTGCAGAAGCAAATACTGCAGTTTTAGAATATTATCATCTATCAAGTTCTGCCAGGAGTTGGAGAGACAGGGCGAATTAAGTCATTTATAAAAGGCAAAATCAATAATTTTCTTGCTATATACATCCTTTTTTTTAAAGGATGAACAAAAATTCTGCACAGCCAATATACCCTTAGTGTATATTATGTGGAGAGAAGTGTGTTCTCCCTTTTATCACTTTTTGGCTATTAATTCTTCCCATGTCTGAAGGTTAGAGTTGACAATTGAAGCTTAAGTGTTTCTGGATTCGCTGTCCAGATGGATTCATAAGAAAATCTAACTCCATTTGAAAATTATGTTTTAATCAAAGAATTATATCTCATTTGGAAACAGCCACTTTAACAAAAAGAAACGTCTTTCTCTGTGGCAACAAATTTCTGATCCTGCCCCAGAATTTGTGCTTTTGGTCAGAAGAGGCTTTGGATAGAAAATCGCATGCATGGCTTGGCATCACTGAGCACTAATTGGCAAACAAAACTCTCAAAGTACAGATTGACGTTACTATTTTTTGTTTCTATTTCTAGCTGAATTTATTTCTTGATAGAATATGAGTTAATTCTGAAGACCAGTGCTCCTGTGGGTTTTCAGACTGCATTAAACTGCTGTTGTTGACGATGTTGTGTTGCCTTTTCAAGTTTCCTGAGTTTGGGGGAGGAACAAAGTTGATTGTCAGCTTCAAGAGATAATAGTCTTGGTGGAAGCCAAATTTTAGGAATTGATTCATTTAAAATGTATTAGGTTAAAAGCTTGTAACTACAGAAAAGAATCTTATAATGGGTTCTTTTAAAAAGCTGACATTGTTGGAAGTTGCAGAATCACCCTTACGTTTTCCAAATGTACATTTCACACATTAGTTTAAGGAAAAGTAACGGTTAGTGATGTGTGTGGGGCCATTTGCTCGTGCACTGAATGCTGGGTTGGGGGTAGAGCTCGAATTAGCATTTTTTTCTCTCCCTGCCCGTAATAATGGTTCTTTGCTAGCGTCCCTCTTTGAATTGATTCTTCTATCACGACTTTCTTCTAGCTTCTTCATTATTTTCTTTTCCTGCCTTCTTTTTCTTAGTTACCATCTTTATTTTCTCACACTTATTATTTTTCCTGGTAACAGGACTAGTTTTTATGACCACCACTTTCCAAAAATTAAAAGTGCTTTATTCTCATTGGTGAACCAGCCAATCCTACTAAGTTTCTGTATTTAGTTTTGGACCCCAGGTCAGGGTAAGCTGGGTTTTAGCATATATAGCATTCACTTAACACTCACTTTTTTAAAATCTGAAGCCATATTTGGCCTGATAGAGATTAAGTGTTCTTTCTTTCTCCATCTTTTTATTTCTCACGGTCTCCTGAAATTAGCCCTTAGTGTTTTTCTAGTATGTTCGGGGAACAGAGGGACACAATTCTTGTTCTAGATGATACAATCAATTTATTTCCATTTTCTGCAAAAGAAATTCAGAGCAAAATGAAAAAGACTTAAAGATGGTGTATAAAAAGGTCATCAACTTGTAGTCAGAAATTGCTTTCCCCAGTTATAAAACCCAGCTCAAACTCAGTTACTTCAGAAAATATTTTTTGTGTATATCCCAAGCTCATAGTTCTTCCTCTCTCTCTTTGGGGGGCCACTCATCACTGTCTTTGCATTTTCCTTAGGCTCAATTTCCCTCCTTCGCTCTCAAAGGCTTTGAGTATAGGAGTCACATCTTAGAGTTGCGATGGGCCCTAGTGGTCCTGTTGTCCCTTCCCCTTCAAACACAGGAACCCAAACTGCAGAATACAATGGGACAAATACCACCTTGACCTCTACTCTGTTTTCCCAAAATGGTGACAGCAGGATAAGATTCGGGGCAGAGTGGAGCGCAGACTGCTTTCAGATCAGCTGCTCTGAGGAACAGCTATAAAGCAGATGTTTCATGAGACTGTTTTTCCCCATCTAGATTGTAAATTCATTGAGAGCAGGAATTATACTTTTTCATATATGTTTATCTTTTCAAAGGTTTTTTTGCATTAGTAGACACAACAAAAGTCTTTTTTTTTTTTTTTGGGCCGTTAGCTTAGAACCAACAATCTGGTTCAGTATCCTGTCCTTCATATTTTTTGGAAAGCAGAAAAAGTAGAATAAAGGAGCAAAGTAAACTCTTACTATAAGTGTAGTTTGGGTCAGTTTTGCTTTCGATCCCATTACAGTCCCTCTCTGAGGCCCTTACTCTTTCTAGTTCCTTTGCTCTAAGTTACAAAGGCATCATATTTTCCTACTTCTGTCTTGGGAGTGACGGAAGCAGCTTATAAACGTCCACACACGAAGACATGAGTGTGCTCTTGTCTGTAGTTTCTTATTTTTATACATTTTAAGCAGAAAACAGGAAAAGGCAGTAAGTATCCCAAGGGAAGCCCAAATGGTGGGGATTGTGCTTAATATGGCCAACGCTTTCTACCTGTAGGGCCACCTATATTTAATACACATTGATGTTCAGGTATGTGATGTATTTTCTTCTGATGTGTGTTCTTTAAATAGATTTTAAACCTAAAACAATAACTGAAATGTCACCAAAAATCTTGAAGTGGGAGAGAGAGACTGAGAGTTTTGAAACTACAATGAATGAAAGAGTAAATATAGAGCAGAGACTCTTAGGCCTTTGTGGGGAAAGCCATGAGGAATCCTCCGGGCAGAGCCTTACCTGGATCACAGTGAATTTGACTCTGGCACATTCAAGGCTCTGCTGAATGTTTTATGTTGATAAAGCAGCCTTGGAACAGTGGTCATTAAGAAGGAGTGTAGAGATTTAGTGGTAAATACAACTTTACCACCTTGCTGTCAACATCTAGCGGCAACATGGAGCACGAGTGACTAATAATGAAAATTTACAGTAAATTTATAAAATGATTCCAGAGAAATCTGTTGAGATCCTTGAGCCTCTGAAGTCACCATTGTCAGGAGTTCTAATCAAAAGTCACCTCTGCGCTATCAGCTCCCCTACCAGGAATGTTTGTCCCTGACCCTGAGAAAACATTCTCTTACACATTCGTAACTTCCAGTAACTTAGGTTACACTTTCCTCTGCTGTTTGCTAAGACCAAAGCCTGTTTGGTCAGATACAATACATCATAATTTCATTCTCCTATTTTACTCTATTGTTTGGAGAACCTTTCCAGCAGAGAACGCCCCACCTGCACTGAAATAATCAATCTATACTATGTCCTTGAGCTTTTCAAAGGGACAGGGGCCACAAGGAAAGAAACAAAACGAAGGAGCAAAATTAAAGATTTTTCTTTATACCCTCCAAAGATTTTTTTTGCCTTTTCCTTTTTTTTTTCCTTCCTGAGGAAGATTAGCCCTGAGCTAACATATGCTGCCGATCCTCCTCTTTTTGCTGAGGAAGACTGGCCCTGAGCTAACATCTGTGCCCATCCTCCTCTACTTTATATGTGGGACGCCTACCACAGCATGGCTTGATAAGCGGTGTCATATCCACACCCGGGATCTGAACTGATGAACCTCGGGCCGCTGAAGCAAAACATGCGAGCCCAACTGCTGTTCCACCAGGCCGGCCCCTAAAGATTTTTTTTAGAAGATTCAACAATGACTTTTTTTTTTTAAAGAAAGTAAGACTATTTATTTTTGAATGAATAGTACATGTACCAGTAGGTACGTAATTCAACAATTACAAAATGGAACACAGTGAAAAGTTCCTATCCATCCCTGTCCCTTAGCCCAAGAGACATGTCATGTAATCAGATTCTGACCATTCGTCTACCGCAGGGTTTCACAACCTTGGCACTACTGACATTTTAGACTGGATAATTCTATGCTGTGGGGCCGTCCTGTATATTGTAGGATTTTTAGTAGCTTCTCTGGCTTCTACCCACTGGATACCAGTAGTAACCCTTCTCTTCCTCCAAGACATGACACAAAAAAATGTCCCCCAGACATTCCTAACTGTTCTTTGGGGAGACGTATAACAGCATATCTAGGGAAAACAGTACATAAAGAGAATTCTCACTATTTTGAGGAGCCACATCATAATTCATTAAATGTACACATTGTGAGAATTTACTTAACTGGTAACACTGATCTTCTTTTAGATTTTTTTGTTTCTGTATTATTTGCAGTTACAAGCAGAGTGGCAATGAAAAATCTCACACGTGTCATTTCCATATATGTGATTTTGCCTTTGATATACATTCCTAGAAGTAAATTGCTGGCTCAAAGGTTGTGTGTGTTTGTAATTTTGATAGGTATTTCTAAACAGTGCACTTTAGAGGCTATACCAATTTATATTCTCAGTAACAATATATTCTTGCCAGCAAAGTATGTTATTAACATTTGGATTTTTGCCAATCTCATAGTTAAAAATGGTGGCTCACTGTTCTATTGATTTTCATGCCCACACTAAGAAAGAGGTTAAGTAACTTTTCATTTGTTTAAATCTATTTATATATCCCCTTTTATGAAATGTCTGTTCATATCCTTTACTCATTTAATTGATTTTTAGAAGCTCTTTACATATTATGCCTTTGTGATATGTGTTGCAATTATTTTTTTTATCCAGTTCACTGTTTGTCGTTTGGTTGGCTTATGGGACAGAATAGGGAGTTTTAAAAAAGACTCAGATATATATGGATATTAAGGAAGTATTGTGGTGGCATTTTGAGTAAGGGAGGAATTATAGGTTATACAATAAATAGTGCTTAGACAACTGAAAAGTCATCTATAAAATGTAGAGTTGAGTCAATGGCTCATATTACACCACTATAAATTCCCATGGATCTAAGATGTAACAGGAAGGGAAAAGTATCAGAAGAAGCCATAGAAGAAGTATTTTTTTAATAATCTAGGTGTAGAGAAGGCCTTCTCAAGTATGACAAAAAACCAAAACCCATACTAAATTGAAATATGTTTACTTTTTGATGACCTTTCTTTTTCACATTTTTCCCTACAGTGGTTTTCTGAACTAGTTCCAAGACCAAGCAGCAGGGCCTCAGCCCCTCTGGCACAAGCCCAAACTGACCTCGTGATAATGATGTTGAAGCAGTGGGAGGAAACAGCTAACCCAGGAGCGGCCCAGAGTCGGGCAGAGCCCGTGGGCTTTGGCGTCAGTTGGGCTGGGTCTCACCTTGTGTGCAGCTCCTGAGAGACTATGACCTTGGGCGATTCTCACAGCTGCTCTGAGTCTTGGTTTTCTCCACTCTCAGAACCTCAGCTAAATCAGATGCCAGAAGGCAGGTGAGCCCCTAGTGGGCGTAGGCTCTAAGTGACTGGTTCCCGCCCCTCTTCTCCCTTCTCCCTGCAAGGAAGGATTATGTGCAAGTTTCCTCCTACTTCCCACACTGTCTCCAACACACACTTATTGGGCAGGAAACATTCTCGTGATTTCTCACCTTAAGGCTGCTGAGCTGCACCCTGGTGCTCAGTCTCCTTTCAGGGATGCTGCTGCAGGTGGGACAAGGCTCCTTGTCTTCTCTCTGGAGTCCTTCCTTTGAGACATGAGCAAGCCCCAAGCATGGCTCTTAAGGATCTCCTGGCTCTCAGCCTGGGGCCAAGAGGGACTTTTCTAGAATGAAGGCCCAGGGCAAGGGCTCTGCCTCTGAAACCTGTAATCTTCCTGTAGTCATTTTCTATTGCTGTCATAGCAAACTACCACAAATTTAGTGACTTGAATCAATACAAATTTATCTAATGGTTCTGGGGAAGACTAACACAGGCTTCAGCGGGCTGATCAAGGTGTCCACAGGGCTGTGTTCCTTGCTGCAGGCTTCAGGAGGCAATCCCTTTCCTTGCCCTTTCCAGCTTCTAGAGGCTGCCCACATTCACTGACTCATGGCTCTCTTTCTCCATCTTGAAATCCAGCAATGTTGCATCTCTCTGCCCACTATTTTGTACTCACATCTCCCTCTGACCTCAGCCAGGAACGATTCTCCTCCTGAAAAGACCCATGTGTTCATATCGGGCCCACCTGGATTATCCAGGAGAATCTCCCCATCTCAAGACCATTAACTTAATCACCACCGCAAAGTCCCTTTTGCCATGTAAGGTAACAAATTCGCAGGTCCTGGGGGTTGAGATATAGACATCGTGGGGAAGACTTCAATTCGTCTACCACACCTCTCAAACGTTGATTCCAGGATCTGGGTGGTGGGCCAATCATCCTTGAGACATTAGGAGTCATATTTTATAATCGTGTCATCACAATAAATACATTGAACAGTGGTTTGGGGTGACTATTTTGTCAAAATTAAGGCCCTTCTTATAACCAGTACATGAGTATAATATGCTGGTTTCTGCAGAAATCAAAGCAACTCAATCTCCCCTCTGCCTTTATCACTAATCCAGCAGGCATTTAAACCCGTGTTCTCCTTGGCTTACTCGGCCATCCAGGAGAGCAGTCCAAAGGGCCCTGGGTGCAGCTGCCGGAGCTAGCATCAGTGCCACGGCCTGGATCAGGTTACTCCGGCCTTCTTCTCCAACTTGGCTCTCTCCCAGGAAGTGCTTTGATTTAAATATTCTATTACTGATCTACCGGGCACTCTCTGACCCCCATCCATCTTTGAGGCAATTCCAAATCTCTGTGCTTATGTGGACGTGCCTTTAAGAGCATCCAACGGATAGGTGCACATTGTTATTTTCACTGCTTCAAAAAAGTCTAGACTCTAGTGAAAGTCTCTCAAAATTGACACACAGCAAAAAAAAAAAAAAAAAAAAAAAAATGGATCTGGATGTTGCCAGGTTAAAAACTGCATTTCTAAACTGCTTTTCTGGGCCTGTGAAGACATGGCCTAAGTGCACTGGCTGGAGAGAAACTTGAGCCCCTAGAATGGGGTCAGTTATCTTGTTACCTTTTAACCCTATTAGCTGATGTTTCACTAGCTAAGCAATACTTACTAATAGCAATCGTCAAAGCCCGGACTGGGGAGATGGAGAGACGGTTGGGAAGTCAAGGGAAGGAGACAGAAAGGGAGCTGGTGAACAGGAAGAAGTCTGCTTTGGGGAAAGGGGGCATCTCCAGTGTCACTCATTTGTACCCATGACATGTTGGTTAATCTTGTTCTAAGTCTGTTGGCATTTTTTTCTACTTGTCTCAGTAGCCCAGATAGGAAATGCCATTAATTTTTATTAAAGAAAGGGAAATTTAATCTTGGTAGGTTTAACAAGATGCACAGTTGTTTATCTTCATATAGCACTCCCTATTTGTAACTTGAAACCATTTATAGGTTTCACTGAGAGTCTTTAAAATAATACTGCATGAAGATAATTAGGGCTTTAATTTTAATTTTATATCATTAAAGCAGATTAGTATTAATTTTAGTGTCTTTGCTTTTGGACCAATGTCTTGGGGTGTACTCAGATTTTACAGGACAATCAAAGAGAACAAGGGAGAAAATAAAAATATTTTATAATGCCATTTCTCCTGTTGACAGTAGAAAGTGTTTTGAATGCGTGTGTTGATGGGTTTGTACGAGCTGTTTAGAAGGGGAGAGAAAAAGGAGGAAGGTGCAGAGAGGAGGGAGGGAGGGAGGAACGCAACTACACCAAATTATCCTTATTTCATGTCTACTCTGTAGCTTGGATAAAATGTTCACGATTGCTCATTCTCACCAGAGTCACGCAACTGCGATACTGTGATCCTTACCTGTAGAAGAGCAAACCAAGGCTTTAATTGCTTGGCTAAGATCACACAGCCACTAAAATGTGGAGACAACAGTCAAACCCCAAAGGGTGTGAATTCTAAGTCTTTGCCTATTCTAACACGCGATACGCAAAATTACTGAAATCACCCTTGGACTTGTGCTGATTTCTTAGCACCAGAGAAATATGAAATGATAGAAACAAAAAAAGTTAATGCAGAAAAGCCCAAAAATAATTTTCAGGGAGATGCAGAAAATTTAGGTAAAGAAAATGCACTTCTAATCTGTGATGCTCTGTGCATGGTCCGGTGCTAGCGTCCTTCACACATCGCTCATTGAGTCCTTACAGGGATGTTTCGAAGCGTAGAAAGCTTCTCATTCCTTTGTTATATTTGAGGAAAGAGGCTCACACAAGTCTGAACTCTATTGAAATATCTGTCTGAATACCAAATCTTACTCAGAGGGATACAGTTGCCTTTTAAATAGTGAGACTTCTTATGGGATTTTAAAATTTCTGGGATTGGATTTTGCTAGGGGAATTTAGTGAAGTAGAGGCCCAATAATACTTGTTCAATTAGTTCATTCTAAACCCCAAATGATTCCCACTAGCCACTCACTCTTTCTTTATTCACCTGTCTCCAATCCCTAATATTTCAAAAATATTGCTTTGGCCACAAGGAGAAAGTTGTATCTGGATTGAAAAGAAAATATTCTAGGAATAGCATGCACTGTGTTCTCCAGATAAATCTAAGAGCCACAAAATGACCACATCAAGTTAATTAAATAAATTAATTAAGTGATTAGTAGCGAGCCAATTCTCGGTACGTTCGGTGAGTTGCTGAGACAAGTCCAACTTGAAAACAGGTCTCCCTGGCCCCCTCCGTGCGTGTCCAAGTGTTCTGGCTCCTCCGTTCCCGCAGTACCCAGGGCCTTGCCAGGGGAATGAGCAACAGCCTGCCTGTTGGCGTTTTATGACTTTCTAGCTTTAGAACAACCCTTCAGATCCAAGTAGGGCTTAGGAGTTAGCATAAAGCTTTGCCAAAGCCACATCAGGGAGAATCCTTGAACCTGAATTGGTTTCCATCGCTGTCTCCTCCTCCCCAGTGAAAGGGCTCTTGGGGCTTTCTCAAAGGGGGCATTTGATGAAGCCATGTGTTCAGCAGCCAAAGTTGCCCTAAAGTGAAACAGGATCAAAACTGTTTGGATTCAGTTTCCTGTAATATCTGACCACTTCTGATGAAGATACGGAAGTTTTAGCTTTAGTTCTGTAGATGTGTGTGGGTGCTGGGGAGGAATTTTTCTGCAGGACTTTCTGGTGAGGTGAGGGAAGTCAAACGGATGGGTTCTTACAAGTCGTGTCCAGCGATGTCATGGTAAACCATCTCGTCCCTTCTTGATGGGCACATTTGAACCACTGGATGGACTTCTCTTTTGAAAAACCGCCTATGACTATGGTTTTTCTTACAAAGTTTGTTAATCTGGTGGTGGCATATTTATATCAAAGAATTTAGGAAATGACAACAAGGCATGGAAAGTCAGAAGCAGAATGAACATAGAAAAATGACAGCTCATTTAACAAAATAGCAGATCTCTCCCATATTGCTGTTCTCATGGAACCGACTAAAGGACTGTCTCATCTTGAAAGGACTTCCCAGCAGACTAATGGATGTGAGCTTCTGCCCTACAGCAAGCTAGTCTCAATACCTGCCTGCTGTGTCTATTATCCAAACAGTTAGAGAATAAATATATCAGATGAATAAAAAGCAAAACAAAACAAAAAAATAGAAACAACTTACATCTGCTCAAAACTCTGTTAATCATTAAATTCCAGGATTATCAGAAAGGCCTACAAATATATAGTAAACGATTGAGAAAAATGGTAGTGCGGTGAGTATATGAGTTCTACAGATTTCCCTAAGCTCTCAGAGAGTAGAGGCTTTGGCAATGCAGCTCCCAAGTGACAATTCCCAGTGTAACTAGGAATTCCTCTTAGGTTTGTCTTCCCCAGGTTTATCTGCACACACGCCAGGACACTGACACTGCTGCTGCTGCTTGGATGAAGACGATTTATTTAAAAAGCAAACACAGAGCCAGCCCTTACATTCACTGCTCAACGACTTTGACCATGCATTCGTGGGACACGGGTTATCCCTAAATGCTAGATCATGTTTCAGTTCCAGTGTTCTAGTTTTAGATACTAACTGACCATTTGACAACCTCGTGGGGTCCCAAGTTTCTCAAGCAAAAGGAATAGCTCAGTGTTTCCTAAAACGTGAATCTCTGAATGTCAGATCCATGGAATAATAGTGTTCTGTGACCAAATAAATTATGACAACCAGGGTTAACATAGCTATAGAGCTTCCTTTTCTGGGAGACTTAAATGTGACTAATGTGATATGTGAGTCTCTAAAAGAGAGTTATAGTGTGCAGGATTTCCTGACTTCTTGGACGATGGAAACTCTGGAGAAGTATCTTGCTGGACTAGTGTTACAAGCAAGGGACACACTCTGGGACCTTCCGGACAAGATGATTTCTAAGAGTCTTTCCTGCCCTAAATTCTCTGATAATCTTTGGTTCACACGAAAAACCAAGCTATTCTCCAGATACTTCCTATACGCCTAACTCTCAACATTCCTTTCTAAAATACATGACTCCTTTACGAGCGTAAGGATCAACAGGACCACATGTGGCTTCCATGAAAAGAAAGGTATCTTGAAATCGTAGTGCATAAAACACACACAATTCAAGGGCAACGTTACGCACAGTTTTAAATAATAGTTCTCATCACTAACCACGTTGACATGGAACAATCCCAAATGAAATCACTCTTTTAAAAATGAAAAGATCAGGGGTGCATAAGGCAATGCAATGAGAAGCTCTATGGAGAGCAGCTACCACCAGAAAGCCCAGAGATTCTGTTTACAGCAGCCATGTCCAAAGGACTCCAAGTCAAATGTGGTTTTCTGTTGCATTTTTCCTTGAATATAAACGATAAAAACTGAGCCTCAGTTTGACAGAATCATTTTGTAGCAATCAAATGCTTGTGAACAACAGTACAAAATGAACGGATGAACTGAATGGAAAAATATGATGCTTTCTAGAGCTAACTTTTGCTGTTTTAAAGAGATTTCAGAGCGAAAATAGACAATCCTATAAACTTTGAAGTGATGACAGACATCTAGGAGCCCATGTTATTAAGGGCTTTATTTTATTCTATTTAAGTCTTCAATCAGATTTGGTGACAAATAATTGGGATAATTGAACTTATTACCAAGAAACTCATGGAATTAGGAAACTCCCTTAACCAAGGAAGGCTCACTCAGAAGCTTCCATTTGGATTCCCAAGAGGAAGAAATATTCTCAGCCATATAGCAATTTTTTCCCTTTCTGGCATAAACTGATATTTTTCTTTTCTGTTGTCTCAGCTGTCTCCATCTCTATTTATAGAGATGTTCTTTCTTTACCCTTCCCTTCTGGAGTACCTCAAATCAATGGGTGATATAATTAAAATTTTGATTTTTCTGGAAGATATCTTAATAGGGGAAAGGCAGTGCAGTTAAGGCTAGACAGAAACAGTGAGATTAAACATGGTCAGAGCTGCATACCAGCCCTGGGAAATGTGTCCATCTCAACTTAGGGTTTACAGTCACTGTAATTTTAATCAGATTTGTATGTAATAGTATTTCATAATTTTCCACAGAGTTCTGTTTCCTTTCTTTGGAAAAGAAAAGCCTCCCAAACAAAGGAAATAAAGAAACAGAATAGTCTCGTTGCTGTGTGGTTATGTGACAAGGCCACTCCTCCACCCATCTGGGTCTTCCTTCTCCCTGACATGGACTTAAGTCTCTGGCTGCTCTCATTTTTCTTAAAATCTAATAGTCATGTGAATTTCATCAATCCAAGCACCTGGAAATGAGAGGCATTGATGGGTAGTTTGGTTCTCGTCCTGGATCGTCACTAACTAATCTCTAACAAGCTATATCTTCATCTTTTTAGACTTAATCTTTTTTGAGTTTTGAACTAAATGACCTTTGTCCTCCTTTCCATCTCTACACATCTATGAGTCTTGAACTTAATGGTGATTTTCAAAAATTAACCAGGGTTATACAATTGATTTTTATTCTTACAAGTATTTCTAATGAAAAGGCTAATCAATTGAAAAGTACAATTTAACACAATCTCCCCGAGTCAAGGTAGTAAAAATGGTAAGTGAGGTTTACTGAGGACCCATCCTATGTCAAGTACTGTAATAACCATGTTATATAAGTTATGTTAATTAATAAGCTATATTATTCTTGTGAGAACCACCTCAGGTAATCATCACCATCATCATCATTATCATCATTACTGCTTTACGGATAAGGAAGAAACGCTTAGAGAAGTTAAGTACCTGTCTAAATGTAGATAGGTAGTTAACAGAATAGCCAAGGTAGAATTGAAACCCAGGTTCTTTATCTTCCAAAGTCATGCTCAGAACCAGTGCAGCTTACTCCTCTAGCATTCTGCCCTGAAGTGTACGCTGGTTCCTTCACACTTTCTAAGTCGTTTAACTTTCCTGAACTTTATTTGGATTCATTCACTCATTCAACCAGCAGCAATCAAAGGCTTATGTACAGCAGGTATTATAATTGGTATTAAGATACAAAGGTGATTGTGACATAGAATCTAGCACAAAGAACTCAGTTTTATTAAGGAGCTAGGCAAAAAAGGCAGCACTTAGCAATACAATATAGCAGGCATTCTGAGGTGTACGAGACAGGTATGCATGGTGCATGCAGAAAGGGGACCTGGCCATAGAGATCAGGGAAATAAAACTCAGTTCCTTGGAGAACAATAAGAAGTACAAGAATATCTGAATCGACACTTCAAGAACGAATAGAAATGAGCTAGCTGAAAAGGTTGGGAAAGGAAAAGGAATTCCAGGCAAAGAGAACTGGTGAGTTGAGGGGTCTGTGAGGGCGTTGCATTTTCTGAGAAGTGAGAGTCAATCTCCATCGCAGAGTACGGGGTGCCAGATAAATACTGGGAGATGAATCTGGGAAACTATGAAATTGGGAAGACCTTGGTATCTCAAGCTTAAAGGGGTGGAACTCTGTCCTGAAGACATTAGGGAGTTCCTTTAGAATTTTAATCATAATGTATTTATGTAATAGGGAAGCCCCTCTGGAAGCAGTGAGGAGGTGCCACTGGGGTGGGGGGCGTATGTGGCCCTATCTAGAGGCAGGAAGAAGAGATTAGAATCTACTGCAGTATTTGCAGCCTCCACCCCACCATCTCCAAAGTCAAAGAAAGAATTAACTATTGGGCTATAGAGAAGCAGTTAGATTTGAGAGAGGTTTGGGGGATGGGGGGACAGGATAGAAAGGATTTTGATGGTTGAACAGATATCGGAGGTAGGAGAGTAGGAGAAACTATTGGCTGTGCCTCCATAGTTTCTGGCTTGGCTGACAAGGTGGATGGTAACTGGGTCCATTTTTGGGAAACTAATCCAGAGAAGGATGAAAGACTTTTCAAGAGATGCTCAGTTCAGTCTAGAGCATGTCATTCTTGAATTGCCTGTGAAGTTTCATTCAGAAAGATAAATATTCCTACTACACGCGAAATAAGACATGGTGCAACCCTGCGGTAATATATATTTTCTGGAAAGACAGATTTGTAAACAGATGACTTGAATGAAATGTGGAAAAGCCACCAAAATAGTTATGCATGAGTTAGTCCAGAAACTACGAGAAGCTGCAATTAGCTCAACCTTGAGGTGTTGAGTGCACCTCGGGAAGCAGGAGCAAACCCAAGCAGGATCTTCGAGAATGCATAGATGGACGGCAATTCAGGCAGAGAGGAGTGCGGCAACTCAGGCAGGGGCACAGCAGGAGCCAAGAGACAGGGTACAAGGAGAAGAAAACAATCAGTTTTCACTGAGACATGAAAGTGGAGACAGGGGCTGGCCCTGGAGAGAGCTACATATGCCTTGCTCAAGAGCTCGGATTCTATGCAAATTACGAGAAGCCACGGAAGGGTTTTGCTCTGGGAAGTGAGAACAGTACATTTTCAGTTAAGAGAGGCAGCAGTTTGAAAGATGAACTGGAAGGGGAAAACTAAAACGAAGGGGACCAATTAGGAGTCTCTCATAATCACCCAGGTGAGAGAAAATGAAGGCCTGAACAGGGCATTGGTACGTGTGTGGGAAGAAGGGACAGAAATGTGTTTAGAAAAGCAGAACCTTTGGGTTTGGAAACTTGGTGAAGCCAGATACATAGTTATCAACTGAGAAATGGAATGCCACAGGATGAGCAGGTCTTGAGAGGAAGGGAGCAATGACATGTCTGCTTCCGTACACTGTGTCTTTGAGGCGTGTCTGAGTAGAGCATCCAAAACTAGGACATGACTGAATCTCAGGGCAGAGGGCTGAAGACAGATTTTGGAGTCCGTAATACATAGGTATTAGTTAAAACTAGTTACAACGGCAATAATCTAAATATAACTGTAATTTTAAGCACTGACTCTGTGCAGGCATTGAGTCCTGTGTACTTCACATTAATGTGTACACGGTCTCCATTAAGACCCTGTAACAGCCTGAATAGAAACATCTCCCTGTTGCAGAGGTAACCACCAGGGTTATGGTGTTAGCAAGTGTGAGAACTGAGACTCGAACTCAGGTCTTCAAAACCCTTTTTTGTCTGTTTGGTTTTGTTTTCTAATCACAACACTTCTTTGAGTTTGTAAAGAAGGAAGATTACAAAAAGGAGAGCTCATAAGAAGAACAAAGGGCCAAGAATGACAACCTCATGGAACCAACGTTTAAAGGACAAATGTGAAGAAGCAGCATTTGGATCAAAAGATAGAAAGCAAAGCTCAGCCAAGGCTTTCATGGAAACCAAGAGAAAAAAAATATCAAGAAGTAGGGAGCCATCTATAGTGTCAGCTGTGGCCAGGAGGAGTCAGCTAAGGACTCAAGCGAGTCCTTTGAATTTGGAAATATGCGAGATCTGGGTGATCTTTGGCAGAGCAATTTCACTGTGGCAGGTGTCACAGGGGTCAAATTGCACCAGGCTGAAGATTGACAAGGAGGTGAGAAGCTGGCACCACAGTGCAGGCTATTCTTTCAAGAAAATTGATTAAGAAGGGAAGATAAAAGATCGAAGCTCAATGAGGGTGGTTAAAGAAAAGGCAGCTCCAATGGAGATAATTTATTATTTACTCATTTGTTTATGTGAGTGGGATATATGTAAGTGTATGTTTAAAGCTGAGGGAGAAAACTAGCAGAAAGTCTGACATTTAAATCACACAAGAAATATAATAAATTCTGGAGCAAGGTCTGTAGTGAAATGGGAAGGAAGCGGCATGCAGCCAAGTGCACTGGTGGATGTGCTGGCCTTCAATTGGCCAATGGTTAATTTGCCTTTGAGCCTTGAGAAAATGTATAAGGATGGAAGAGCAAATTGGTACATTGGTATGAAAGGGGTGAGAGGTTGATGCTTGCACCTGAGCACTTCAATTTTCTCACTGCAGGAGGGGGTATGGTAACTTTTCCCAGAATAGGGAGTAAGACAGGTTGAAAATATGAGTTTGGAGTTTAAGAGAAAGTT
The DNA here is from genome assembly GCF_037783145.1 of Equus przewalskii. Classification (NCBI taxonomy): domain Eukaryota; kingdom Metazoa; phylum Chordata; class Mammalia; order Perissodactyla; family Equidae; genus Equus; species Equus przewalskii. The sequence continues at coordinate 4,113,019 of NC_091861.1, read as the reverse complement.
CCAGCTGGGCTGTAGATCTGGAAGTCATCTGTACTTATGTGCAAGAGGATAAGATCTCCCAGGAGTAAGGTGAGATTTAAAAGAGACTAACGCTGAACTTTGGAGAGAACTGATATTTGGGATGAGCAGAGGATAAAATTCCTTCAAAGGAGATGGAGAAATTTGGAAGGAGAAGCATCCAGAATCCAAGCAAGGGAAGGGTACCGAGGAGCTGAGGGCCGAGCAAAGTCTAACGCCACAGCATGTCGGAGCAGATGGGCTGGAAATGACCAATCACTTCCTGACAAATTAGTACCTCAGTGAAAGCAGTTTGGGTTATGTTGTGGGAGAGAAAATAGATACAGACTTTTTTCTCCCCAGAAACTAGAACAGGCTTTAGAAATTACAGCCTGCCTCCCTCCCTCCCTCGCTCCCTCCCTCCTGCCCACCTTCCGCCCCTCCCTTCCTTCTTCCTTCTTCCTTTCTTCCCTCCCTCCTTCCTTCCCTCTTTTTCTTTCTTTATCTTTTTAAATATCAAATTTAAAATGGAAGCTATTTGAATATATTTACAATTGAAAGCCAAAAATAGGGAGCTTGTGAAAATAAAGGAAAGAAAGAGCATGCTGGACAAGATTAGATATCTCGTTCTCTGAGATGGAAGTAAGGAGAAAAGAATACTTAGTTGTGGAGAGACAGAAGTTTTAAAGATGAGGGAATTCATGCCTGGGAGCCTCTCTCGTCTCTGAAGCTGTCTACCGAGAGAACATGGGCATGGAAATGGGATGAGGGCTTAGGAAGCGTGGTAAACCCAGGAGACAGCACTGTAGGAAGGGAAAAGCGAGCTAATGCCCAAGGAAATAACAAAGTTCAGTAACCTCCACAAAAAGTGAGGATGTATTACTCTATTATACAAATGAAAAAGCACAATATAAATCCTGCAAGATACCCATGATTTATGCAATAATTTCCATAATGTTCTCAAGAACTTTGCTTTAGACATTGAACCTTGAAATGATTGACAGAATCCATCCCCCCAATAAAAAGACTGAGTCCTGCTTTATTAAAAGTACAGAAACATTAAATCTCAATAGATTTCATATGTTTGAAACAATAGAATGCAAAACTAATAAAAGTCAATATGTGGAGAGAGGAACAAGTTGAAGTAGGCTTGTCTAGAAAGTAAAATTTCTTGGCCACATTGGCCTTAAATTTTGTTTCTCTTATTCCTATAAACTAACCTAAAAAGTTTAGAGGTTCAGGCTGTGTGCCCCCAAATGCTAAGGTCTGTGGCTCTGTCTTGACTCTCTTTTTTTTCCTCTTGAGAATGCTCTTCTTGGCTCTTTCTTGGTTTATTATTCCCCTAACAATGTCAACCTGTCCAAGAAGCAGTAACATAAAGTAGCTTCTTTGCTTCAGTTACCTGGGGGAAGGTTTACAAAAGCATGGAATCATCCAATCCTTCCCCCCACCCACGTTTGTATTAAGGACATGGAAAGACTTTAGAGTGGCGTTTGGTAGACAGCAGGTATTCAATTAATATTACCTATTTACGAAACATTAAATTGAGTGAAACACTGTGTGTATGTGTCCCTCCCAAAATGAATCTTCAAGTTGGCACACTGGCTAAAAATTCTATGGAGCACCTCTCAAATGAACAATTTTTAGATATTGCTTTTTAGAAATGAAATAACAGCATCAGATAATTGGCAGCAAAGTCATTTTCCCAAGTACCGATGCCAAGCACATGGCAGGCATCCATTATGGGTTGATGTAGATCAAAAGGGGCTGAGACACCATCTCATGCCTATAGAATTTCAGAATTAGAGACATTTGGAAGAGGAAAGTTAGCATCATTTGCCATGTTAAAGCCAAGCCATGTGCACTGAGCTGCTTTTCCTTACTAGCCAAGCCCCAGTCATTCCATCCTTATTTACCACCCGCTCTGGATTTCTTATAATAGCCTGATCAACGCCAAACTGGTCAAACCGAAATGCCTCACTCCAGTTACAAAGACTGACTTAGGGTCTTCCTGTCGGTGATGAGGCTCCTTTGTATGTGTCTGACCAGCCAGGATTTTGTCCCCTTTTCCACATCCATTCTCTGAGCTTGAGCATGAGTGAACCATCTAAAACTACTTAGTAAAAAGAGAAACAGATTTACCTACTTCTTCTAGAGGAGAGATGAGCCAAATCTCTCTCTTCTTTCCTGGATCCCCATTCAAGGCTCTAATTTTCTTCTCTTATTAGATCTCACCACATTCTCTGAGGCTTTAGAACACCAGCATCCTTAACAAAATGAACTTATGAATTGATACGTGGTTTTCAAATATGTGTGAGCACTTCCAAGACTTTGAAAGACCTTCTTGAAATCGTGTATTCAGACTCTGGGACACATAATCCATCCACACATGGGGAAGAATTGATGTGGAGCTAACAGCAGGCTTTGGAGAGTGGAAAGAGGAACAGGGCAATTGACTTGTCATGTTAAACTCTGTGTAACACGGATGAAGTGGAGATTTGAAACTGCAATGTTATTGTAAATTTTCCAGTAATCTAGATCTCTGAATTGCAAATACTGGAAACCGATTCTGCCTTCCTGCTTCACACTGACGGCGACACTGTTTGCCCACATCTAAGATCTTGTGGCTTTTTATTCATTCTGTTGTTGATGCTTCCTCTTCTGTTTTCTCAAAATGTAAATATTTGTTCTGTCTGCATTCTAATTGCTGGTCTTGGTGTCTTACTGAGTACAAGGCCTGTGGTAATTCAGATGCCTCGGGATCCCTTGCTATGTGCTGGAATTTCATGTCTTATGACATTAGCTTGGCAGAGCCGTCAGCCACCCTGTTCTGTGCCCCTGACTAAATTGCAGTTATGTCTCTAATTGAAACCTAGTATTATTTTATTCCTCTCTACAGAGAGGAAACCCAGAAGTATCATTCTGTACACACACCAAACCACAGGAGCCTGGGTAAGGGTCTGTAATGACAGGGCCTCCTACACAGCGCATTTGCAAGCTTTCTACTAATGAGCTTAATTTTCTTTGTCTAGACTAACTTATTGCATTGAAGAGCTCCTTTTCTAAAAGGGGGGAGGGAGGGGCATCGCGAGTCCTTCAATTCCTGCCAAGTGAAGAGGAGAGAAAAACATGAATAAAACCAAGAAAATAAACAAAACAGAACCAGAAGATTTGCCCTTGAATGGGCTGTTTCCTAGAGCACATGCTGGTTTAAAATTGATCGGGGAGGTGGTGTGTTAGCAAGACTGGAAATCATTGCCATTAACAGCAGAGGACACATTAAACAACAGAGAAACCCAAAGAAGAAAGGTACTTCTCGAGACAGTTGCTAGGAGGAAAATAGCTTATTCCCTGTAATACTAGCAGTAATGAGAATTCTGTTTGGGTCTTCTGCTTTTGTGGCATCTTCCCAGTTTGTCTTTTCAGGTTGAAAAAAAAATGGGCTTGTGTGGAATATCCTGTCTTCTCTTTGGCTCTTATTTGTGGCGAACGCAAAGAGGAATTGAGTATCTCAGCTGCAAGCCTTTTTGAAAACCTTCCTGGGATAAGAGGGTGGGATCAGCTCGAGGAACAGCAGGTTCATTTTCGCCATTTGTAAAAGCCTGAGATGAAAATGAATGTTGATATTCCGGTAGTACGGCCTAAGGCTAAGGAGAAGACCCCTAAATGTGCCCATAGATTGCCATGCTGGATTGAGAGACCATAGGGCCAGGCTGGCCCCTCCTGGGCAGGAGCTGAGACTTTGGTTGCCAACATACCAAGGCCTCAGAAACACTGGTCCTGGCCGGGAGCCCAAGAAGCTCTTCTCCTGTGGGACATTCTCTCTAGCCAATGTCTCAAGCCCCTACGGGTTAACTCACTTCCCACTTCTCCTCTGTTCAGTCCATCATATTTTGTCCTCCACTTGCCATATTCAAAAACTTTTCAGTTTCCTAGGATATATGATGGGTTTCATCTTACTGCTGTCTTGTGTCTCAATTACATTTCCCTTGCTTGATCTACTTTTGAGTTTCGTTGAACTAACTCTCAGTGGGTCAAAAACTCAAAGGTGTTTTATTTTTATTTTTTGCCTCTTTATAAATTGTGCACGATAAGGATATTTTTCTGGAATAAATATACTGATAAATCCTCAAACTGGGTGTGAATTGAAGAACTGATGCTCTATTCTTTCTAGCAGGACAAGGAAATAACGGGTTTCTGTTTCTAAATCTGTGGGAACCATTGAGGCGAAGGTGGTGAAGAGCCCAGAGTGTGTTTTGTATCACTGGTCCTAAGCTGGGTGCAGATAATCGAGGCTGGCATGTGCTCACTGAGAAGTGAGCAGTGCTGCCACTGTCTTCATCTCTCATTTCTCTGTATTGCTGCTCTGGGTCCCATTTCTGGGAGAGGAAATTATGTATTGATTGGATCAGTGGTTTTCAGTGAAGCATGACTTTGTCCCCCAGGGGACGTGTTGATGTTTGGAGTCATTTTTGGTTGTCACTACTGGGGGGTGGAGTGCTAGTGAAATCTAGAAGGTAGAGGTCAAGGATGTTGCGAAACATCCTCTGATACACAGGACAGTCCTCCACAACAAAGAATTATCTCATCCCTGATGTCAAGAGTGTCAAGACTGAGAAACCACGAATTAGACTAACTGGTTTGTTCCTCAGTCACATCTCGCCATATGATGAATTCAGAGCTACCTCTAGAGCAATTGAATCAACATTTTAATTTCTCAGGAGCTGATGCATTTTTCTTATAATGCAGGATAACTCTGGATTTTTTCACTCAGTTTTGACAGAACCGGAGTCATCAGATACTCGGGCATGAGAAGATTATGAACCAAGCTAATCTGCCATAAAACTTTGCTTATGCTTCTGATCTGGGACAAAGACATAACTTTTTGTGCTTAGTAGGTTTTTATCTTTCAAAATATATTTAAGCCTTCTAGTAAATTGAAGATTCTTGCAAAATTAGTCACCATTTCTGAGGAAGAAAGAGCTCCCTCCACTCTTACAAATTCTACAAGATTCCACTCCAAAATTCACCTTCTTTGTGAAGCCTCCTGCTTTCCTTCTTATACATTCTCTAGATCCCACTAATATATCAATTCCTCTCTGAAGGATTCTCCCACAATGTCCTAGGCTGGCTTTCCTTCCTGGGTTGCAAGGGCATTTTCTAAATCAGTAGATCGTGACTATTTGGCTATAATTTTACCTCCCCCATCACACTGTGAATGATCTAAGGGGCCAGGCTGCTTCACGTTAAGACTGCTCTGCAGCCCAGGAGAGTTAGCAGAGAATGTGTGCTGTAAAACATGTTGGATAATGTGTCCACCAGTTATCACAAATCAGTCCTGTCAGTTTTAGGGACTAAGTGAACCTTTAAAAAAATATTGGACAAAGACGCAAAATATGTCATCAAGGGTAACTTGCTATAATGTTAAATCTACCTTGACATTGATCTTCCATAGCAATAGGTAAATGATTACATTTCAGTAGGGATTGATATATAGGCCTAGCACTATTTCTGAAACTTGATAGTTGAAGAGAAATATCACTGATAATGTGAGATTATTATAATTTATCAAGGATATTATATGCTCTTCTATGGAAACAAGAACAGAACAAAAGGTGGTTCATATATTCAAAATGTTCCAACTATGACTTGAAAAACTCTTTATATCAATAAGTGCTATGTGGTTTCTACTATTATAAGAAAAATGATTCCATTCTTATATTTTTAAACATTTTTCAGGTTCGTCTAGACCCATTTGCACATCTCTTTCACTTCATTTTTGTGATCTTTGGAGTTTAGAAATATGTGTTTTTAGTATCCCAAACGCACCTTTTCTGTTCATTTGTCCTATCTATCTCTCTAGTGTTTTATGTAGGATTCGTGCATGTGTTGTAAAGAACTAAACTGTCAGAACTCTCTGGATCTTCTCATTCTTTCAACCTACGAAAAGTTATACAGTTCTCAAAATTCAAAACTAACATTACCCACATCAATGCAATTCATAAAGAGAAAATTAGATTGAATGTTATATATCACTAAAATATAGTGCAGCCACATGACTGTTTTGCATAAAACTAAACAAAAAAAATTGACAAAGTTGTTTAATTAACCAAGTAAAACTTATTAGTTTTTATTTTAAGCCTCAATAAATGATGGTTAAAACAGAACTAATTAATTGACAACTGTTAATTTTCTCCCCAATCCCTCCACAGACATCTTAAATTTCTCTGAGAAGAATTTATCAGTTAATTACTGGTACTGCCTACTATGTGCGTTTCTCTCAGCACCACTCGCTGCCCGCTCTAGAGGGTAGAAACATATGTACATGTCTTTACGTGTACATGTAACTTCCCAAGGGGAAGACTTTATCATATTTACCTCTGCCTTTCCTACAGTATCTACCATAGAGTTTTGCACATAATAAGCAATCAATAAGTTATTGTTACATTGAACTAAATTCAGTAAAGGAATAGACTACAGAGAAGCTTGCAAATGATACTTCTTGTATCTGCGTTTCAAAGGTGTACATCCTTTTCATAGATTTTTAAAACATACTGCAATATGTTGGCACTGTCCATGGTATCTCTCGGGAATGAGACAGAAAATAATATTTTGATTTGATTAAAAGAAGTAGTTGTCAATACCTAAGTATTAAACATCCACCTTGTCTGCTTAATGTTTGTCAGTACTATTAGATGTTGGTAACACAAACTTGTCCTTCGTGGGCTTATAATACAGTAAGGAAGAGATGAACACATGTATAAAAATGCATAGCGACGGGGGATAGCGTGTGGAGATTGCCGATGGAAGGAAGGGAATAGGCGATTATTTCCACAGGAGTTCAGACAAGAGAGAAACCCCAAAGACTGAGGTCTTGCAGATGACCCAACGAGGGATGTGGAAATTGGTCTGCCCTGAAAAGGAAACAAGGGATTTAAAGGGGAGGCTATGATGAAAGATGTTCTTGGCACGAGGTGTGAAGGAGTCATTTGGAAGCTGGAATGCACATAGCATGGTTACAAAACAAGGAGGAGATAGGAGAAGAGTATTTTGATGTAAAAGATGTGAAAGAAGATTAGAAAGGTGCACCTGAGGAGGGGAAGGGGTGAAAGTGGAGAATTCAGACTTTTGAGAACCTCAAATGCCAAAGAAAGGAATTTAGAGCTCATCTTGATAAATGAAAAACTATTTAGCAAAGCAGTGATGTGCCTGAAGAGGTGTTTTAAGAGGGTTAATATGGTAGTTAAGGGGAAAATATGGGAACAGAGAGATCTTTGGGAGAAAATTGTAATTGTCTACGTATTATGTGGAAGAACTTGGGCACCAGTATAGTAAATGTTGACTGACCAGTTTTTGAATAAACAAATAAATGGATGAGAGAATAAGAAATATGTTATCTGATAGGAGAAGAAAGAGAAAAGAAGGTAAGAAAGTTAAATCATTGAAAAGAAGGACTCAAAAAGATTTGGTGATAAATACTTGCTTTTTTATTTATTTTATTATTATTATTAAATTTTTTTGGAGAGGAAGATTGGCCCTGAGCTAACATCTGTGCCAGTCTTTCTCTATTTTGTATGTGGGACGTGGCCACAGCATGGCTTGATGAGTGGTGTGTATGTCCATACCCAGGATCAGAATCTGCGAACCCTGGGCTACTGAAGCAGAGCACGTGAACATAACCAGTACGCCACAGGGTTGGTCCCTAAATACTTGCTTTTTTAAAAAAGGAAGAGATTATATATGAATTTTTGCTTATGTTTATGTAAAAGAAATATGACATACCAATAGGATCTTGGCCCCTCGATCTTATAAAACATTTAATATTTTCTTCTGAAACTTCCGATTCTTCCCCAATTGCTCAGATTTAATTTCTTATTCATATTCCTTAGAACTTTGCATGTAGTTCTCTTAAAGTTCTTATATTCTGGCCTATGTTGTATTATTTTTGTATATTATTCGAAGCTTTAGGTTTGACTTGATAGGAAAATAATGTTTTCAATAACATACGAATAAAGAATTAACTGGGTTTGGCAAAATAAAAATGTGAATCTAATTTAACATATTGACAATTTGAAGTATTTGTAGAACTTTTGGTAAGAGGTATCTAGTTGATAGACAAAGATGAAGAAAGAGTTCAAAATTGAAGAGCTGGGAAAGGTGTCCTTTTAAGCCATGAGAATGGATGAGATTCCCAAGAGAAAGCAAAAGTTTGTGAAAAATGAACGCCCATGTTCAAGGAAGGAATGTGGGGAAGAAGTGAAACTAATGACTTTCATTTAAAAAGAATTTCACAGGTAAAACAAGAACCAGGTCCATGTGGAATCATAGAAACTAAATAAGGAAAGGGATTTTAGAACTAGATACAGAGTAATCTAGGAGAATAATGAAGGAAAGAATGATGTTTGGATTTGGTATTTAAGAGGTCATTGGTAACCACTGAAAAAAGATCCTGTCAAGGAAGCAACCACAGTCAGATCAGACTGTTAGGAACCAAAGCAAGAAGTGGGCAGATAGAAAATGGACACAGGGTGAAGATACCATTTTAAGTACTCAGTGAAACTAACAAGAGATAAATTACAACTGGGTGAAGGAAAGAGTTTGGGGCAGTGTGTGTGTTTCAGATAGAGGATCTGAGCTGATTTACAAGCTAAAGAATCAGGAGAGAGTGAAAGATTAAAGACAGAACAAAAAGTGGTGAGCATCAGAACATCAAAGTGTAAAATTCAAGAGAATATGGGGATTTACAGGACTGAGATAACTAGAAAGGGGACTAGTCTTGTGAAAGAGGAGTTGCATCTCCTTCTTGAGATAAGATGGAAGAATGAGAGATCCAGGAAGCTATGAATATGCGCTTTGAGACGGTGAGAAAGAAGTGGCTCTGAGTCACACAGAGGCGGCAAGGAGTAAAGAGGAAGGTAGGGTTCCACTTAGGAAGAGAAGTCAGGTCATCAGATGCGGTAGAATTGTGAGAACAAACCGTAGGCAAGATAAAACATGATTAAGGAACAAATTAAAACCATGAGGACCCAGATGAGCTTAAGTTGTAAAGAGGTTCATTGCACAATTTCCTGCCTTTCCCCAGCAATGCTCAAGACTGAGTGAATGTGGGTGTGACACAGGACTGGGAAGAGCATAGCTAAAGACCAAAGGATGAGATTTGGCGTGTGGCGGGTGAGGAATTAACGAGGAAATGGGGTAAGACAAAACATAATGTCAACTCAAAAGCTGGAAAGGATTGCTCTCTGTTAAAAATGAAAGTTGGAAATAGAACTCTATTAAATATCTTCAATACTCAGCTTATACTCTTTGATTTTCTTGCTTTATGGTGGTATTTCTTTTTCCATATTTACATTAGAGAGTGATCGGTTAGGTCAGGCTGCAAAGATTTTCATGATAGTTTTGCTAAATGCTGACTAATTCAAAATGGCTTTCATTGCATGTTGCGATGTTCTGAATGATCAAAAATGAATATTGCAGTGACATATGCAATAAAGGTACATTTTCAAGCATTCGCAGCCTGTATTCTTTAAACTATGTCCTTCATAGAGTATTTGGGCATATTGCAATTACCATAGCAAGATCATGGAGATCAATCAGAATGGAAATTTAGAATTTAAAAGGAATAATAACTTTGAAAAAAAAATTCTTCCATGGCCAAAAGGACGTACTAAAAATGTTCTATAATGAGCTAAATATTTTGGGACGTTCTTTAATTGATTTATTCTGTTGTATTCTGAAATTGGGCTGGTTTCTCATCTTCTCCATGCTTTCAGTGGAGCTGATCCCAGCACAGAGTCTTCTTTAACTCTGGAAAAGACTTTGCATCTGGATCTCCTCCACAAGGGCTCAGAGTTAGAGGAAACATTGGTTTTTGGGGGAGGAAATGACTGTGGATCTTAAATCCCTGACATCTGAAAAAAATCTGGTTGATTTGTGTGGAAGTCTGAGTTCAGTGAAGAATACGTATGTTGAATATTGGGGTCTAATGGTTACTAAACTTACTTTTTAAATGAGCAATTGATCCAGATGCACTTAAAGTTTAAGCACAAATAAGAAAAAAAAAAAGAAATAAGATCTTCTGCTTCTATTTCTTTTTTCCCCCCTCCTTATGCAGAGTCTGGTGTTAGCTAAGGCTATTGAAGGCACATATTTGTTGAATTAATGGAGACAGGAGGAAGAATTGCTTCAAAAAATCAGAGCTTCTTAGAGCCAGAAGGAATCCTAGAGATTATGCCACTCTTCCTTATGTATTTTGTAGATCAGGAGCTGTGACTTCAAAAATAACATGGTGTATCTAGGTTTACATACTTATTTAGTGAATAAACCAGAACTGTCACTTTAGTCAGCACCCTCCCTTCCACCATGCTGCCTCTCAGAAGTTTCTCTTAACTCACATAATTCATTAACTGGATAACTTCCACAGAGAACACAGATTTTTCTCATAGCAATAGCATTAGAATCCTAGGGTATAAGTAACTGTGTGATACCTAATTTAATTCTCTGCCTTCAGCAATCAACTACATTTACAGTATTCAACTAAAGGAATTTCCAGTAGTTATCTTGGAAAGTGATTCCAGTTTTTAGTAGCCTTTCTTTTTTTGTTTGTTTTTTGGTGAGAAGATTGGCCGTGAGCTAACACCTGTCACCAATCTTCCTCTTTTTGCTTGAGGAAGATTGTCCCTGAGCTAACATCTGTTCCAGTATTCTGCTATTCTCTGTATGTGGGATGTGGCCACAGCATGGCTTGATGTGTGATGTGTAGGTCACACCCTGGATCTGAACCTGTGAACACTGGGCTGCTGAAGCAGAGTGCATGAACTTAGCTCCTACACCACCAGGCTGGGCCCAGCCTTCCTTTTTTTAAAGACTTTTCTTTTTAGAGCAGTTTTAGGTTTACGAAAAGAATTGAGAGGAAGGTAAAGAGATTTCTCATATACCTCCTGCTTCCACACATGTATAACCTTCCTCATTATCAACGTCACTCACCAGAATGGTACACTTTTTTTTAACTAGAGGTGAACATACATTGACATATCATAATCACCCAAAGTCCGTAGTTTACCGCAAAGTTCACTCTTGGTTTTGTACATTCTATTGGTTTGGACAAATGTATAGTGACATATATCCATCATTATAATATCATGCAGAGTATTTTCACTGCCCTAAAAATCCTCTGTGCTCTGCCTATCCTCCAACCCCTGCCGGCAACTGCAGATCTTTTTATTGTCTTCACAGTTTTGCCTTTTCCAGAATGTCACATAAGTTGGATCTACAGTGTGTATCCAGCCTTTTCAGATTGGCTTCTTTCACTTCATAATATGCACTTAAGATTCCTCCATGTCTTCATGGTTTGATAGCTCATTTCTTTTTAACACTGCATAATGTTCTATCGTCAGGATGTAGCACAGTTTATTTATCCATCCACCTGCTGAAGGACATCTTGGTTGCTTCCAAGCTTTGGCAGTTATGAATAAAGCAGCTATAAACATCCTTGTGCAGGCTTTTGTGTGGACATAAATTTTCAACTCTTTTGGGTAAATACCAAGAAGTGTGATTGCTGGATCCTATGGTGAGAGTATGTTAAGTTTTTTAAGAAACTGGCAAACTCTTCCACAGCGGCCGTACCATTTTGCCTTCCCACCAGCAGTGAATGAGAGTTCCTGTTGCTCCACATCCTTGTCAGCATTTGATATCGTCAGTGTTCCAGATTTTGGCCGTTCTGATAGGTATCTCGCTGTTTTAATTTGCATTTCCTTGATGACATATGATATGGAGCATCTTTCATATGCTTATCTGCCATCGGTATATCTTCTTGGTGGTAGCCTTCATATTTAAAAAAAATGTATTTCCCTAGGTGGAAAGGCAGTGTTTGGGGGGCTTGAAGAGCCACAGGACAGGTGGCAGCAGAGTCAGTCTTGTTATGGCTCTGCTGTCTACAGGCTGTGTGAAACAGGACCCTGTCTTCCCAGACGTCACATAACCGGCTGTAAATGTGCAATGATAAAGTTCTTCTAGTCTACTTTGATGTGGGGGTGCATCTTATGAGATGTTATATTTGAAAGCTCTTGAAAAATGCATATGTAAGCTGATATAACGCTAACTAAAAGATCCTTTCCGAATTACTAAGCTCTTCTCTTGTGTAGTGTTCCATGGATATCAAGAGTCCTTGGTGACCACATTCTAAATATTTGAAGATTCTTAAGCTCATTTTAAGCATTTCTCCTCTATTTTTTGCATTTCTTGCCTAAATACAGGAAAATAGCTTATAAGAAAGAAATTCAGTGGTATTCTTGCAAGAGACTCTGCATTGGTTGTTGTATATGGCAACCTGAGCTCCGAATGCTTTGATGCCGAGGAGCTTTGCAAGTCTATGAGGAATCACAAAGACTTTGAAGCGTCTGTATCCTGACCTGAGCCAAGTGACCCCTGAATCAAAACCCTGCCATTTGTGACAACATGGCTGGACCTTGAGGGCATTGTGCTAAGTGAAATAAGTCAGATAGGGAAAGACAAATACTGTACAACTTCACTTATTGTGGAATCCAAAAAAACCAAACGCACAGAAGCAGAGATCAGATCTGTGGTTGCCAGAGGCAGAGGATGCAGGCAGGAGAGGGGAGGATGCAGGAATTGGGTGAAGGCAGTCAAAAGGCACAAACTTCCAGTTATCAGATAATTAAGTTCTGGGAGGTGAGGTAAAACATGAGGCTATAGTTAGTAACACTGTATTGTATATTTTAAAGTTGCTAAGAGAGTAGATCTTAAAAGTTCTCATCACAAGGAAAAAAACTGTAACTATGTGAAGTGATGGCTGTTAGCTAAACTTATTGTGGTGATCATTTTGCAATATATACGTATCAAGTCATGTTGTACACCTCAAACTTATAAATGTTATGTTTATATCTCAGACCAACTGGAAAATAAATAAATAAATAATAATAATAATAAAACCAAAAGTGAGACAACTGGTCTTTTCAGGCATCAGGTAAAGCTAGACAGATGTAATGGGTCTCAGTCAGCGGACAGCACAAATAGAGGTGGAGGTACTGTCCAGCTCGACTGTGACATTGCTTGAAAGGGGAGGCTAGCCCGAGTGTGCAAGCCTGAGCTACTCAATTCCCTTGCAAGTGGGATGTGTGCAGCTTTCAAGACCACAGGGCAAATGACACACGCAACTTTTACTTCCATTTCCCTCCTCCGTAGGAGTTAAGTTATACGATTTTTCTCTTGATATCCTCACGAGGGCCCCCTAGATAGCTGCCAACACGCCAGGTGAGTCCAGATCTCCTCAATTCAACATGCAATATGGATGTTGACACGGTCTCACAGGGCTCCATGTTTAATTAGGCACAAGGTCCCAATTAGCAATCAAAAAGGGGCTCATGCCCCTTCCAGAGTCCACACTATGTGTTTAGCACAGTGTGAGCCCTCAGGCTTGCCGCCCTTTGTGTCCACAGTGGATGCTTTTGAGACCAGCTGAAAGGAAATGTATACGGAGAAACATGTAGGAATCCAGTGCACGTGTTTATAAATAATCTAAAGCAGAATTGATATTCCTCAATGGGTAACATCTGAACTCTTAATCTTTACAGAGTTTGGTTTTTTAAATTCTCCTCATAAATTCAGTGGAAAATACCCCACAGATTTATGGAGAATGTGAATCTGGTTTGGAATACCCTGACCTATAACCTTTTTACATCCCTGTATTTATTTTTCTATTTTCCTGTCTTTAGGCAAGAAATGCAAAAAATGGAAGAGAAATGCTTAAAATGAGCTCAAGAAACTTCAAATATTTAGAATGTGGTCACCAAGGACTCTTGATATCCATGGAACACTACACAAGAGAAGAGCTTAGTAATTTGGAAAGGATCTTTTAGTTAATGTTGTATCAGCTTACATACGCATTTTTCAAGAACTTTCAAATATAACATCTCATAAGATGCATCCCCACATCAAAAATGAACTTAGAAGAAAAGAGTGAACATGAAAACCACATTCCAGGTATGGACGGATGAGTCAGCCCTGACTGGAGAGGGGCTTGCCAGTCAGTGTCCCCTGAGTCCAGAAAGTCCTCAGTTTCTGGGGTCGCTTGAATCATCAACTCCAGACTTGGATGCCAAATGCATTAATGTCTTGTCTTCCTCTTTGCATCATTTCTTTTCTCTCGATCTTGGAAGGAAGCAGTGATCTTCCTGGAAGTCTAACATTTTTGGTTTTTTGGTCCAGTCTCTAGACTCAGCGCCTCTTCCTCAAATACCGCTATGACTCCAGAAGGAAGCAGATGTTCTTTGTAACGAGCTGGGAATAGCTTCCGGAGCAGAGGGCTATCACTTCCTTGCACAAATGGGACAACTTTGTACCTCACATCCCCCTGTCCACAAGTTCAGGGAAGCCACAGAAGACAACAAAATGGAGTTGTGAATTGGAAGTTTTAAAATTCATTTAGTCTGTTTCAAATTAAAGGGAGAAAAAAGGACTGAGGTCACCTGATCCTCATTTTGCAAATGAGGAAGGTAAAGAATTTTTTTTCTTTTTAAATTTCTGCGAAACTGAGTCTTCAAAGACGCTTGATACATAAGGCAAAGGGTTAGGAGTAAACACAGAAATACGGGAACCATCTAAGGTAAAGTTACATCTTAGAGAAGCTGTCTTTTAGGTGTTTTCCTGTTTTCTCTTGAAGTCCCTGTCTGGACTCCTCCTTTCCAAAAAGTGGAGCTTATTGGCCACCTGGCGTTGCCCTCTGTAGTAATCCTTCTTGGAGCTTAAACGTTTGAAAACCAAACCGAAAATAAACCACCTCCTGAATGCCCATCTGATTCTGCTCTCAGCTTCCCTTGTTCACATGAAAACGAGCCTGCCCAGGTCCTGTTGGGTTAGATCATCCCTCTCTGCCAAGATTGTCCATCGATGAGTGTATTTCTCTTTCCTGGTACATGTTTAGATTTTTAACAACAATTAAAAACAAAAAAAAAACCACTAAGGAGAATTGAGTGACTCTGAAAGAGCTGTGAGGACGATACAGAAGATTGATTGGATTAATGAAAGAATGAATGAATTGGTTCATTCAAAAATATTTATTGCTCACCTTCTATGTGCAAAAATGGTGCCAGGCATTGGAATTACTGAAAACAGCAAAACTTCTGTGGTTCGTGACTTCACAGCACACAGGCCACAGAGGACAAAAAATGCCAGGAGAGGCAGACAACTTCTCTCCCTGACTAGCCCAAAGAAACCGGCATCTCCAGTCCCACAGAGATTCTCACACTGGACATCTCATTTACTGAGTCCCGTTAATAAGGCTGATTATCTTGTGCCTTTCATTATAGTGATTTATAAACATGTTTTAGCCCTTCTCCACTTGATTTTTCTTCCATTTGATTTTGGGTTCTTTTTAGAGCAGAAACTGGATCTGATTTGTCTTTATATCTCATAATAACTATCAAAATGTATTACAAATGGCTCCACTGGATATTTTTTAAAATGTGATAGTTTTTTTCTCGTTCAGAAAAGTGATCAAGAAGAAATAGAGGCAGAAAGGTTTTTCTTTTCACCTTTTTTCTTTCTTCCTCCCCTCCTTCCTACCTTCCTTCCTCTTCTCTCTCTCTCTCTTCTTTTTTTGTGTGTGAAAACGTGTACACTCTACTTTATTAGCAAATTTCAATCATATGATACAGTATTATCAACTATAGTCAGCACGTTATACATTAAATCCTCACATCTTATTCATCTTATAACTGAGAGCTTGAACCCTTTTACCAACCTTGCCCCATTTCCCCACTTCCCAGCCCCTAGCAACCACCGTTCTACTCTCTGTTTCTATGGGTTTGAATTTGTTTTTAGATTTCACAAATAAGTGATAGCACACAATACTTGTCTTTCTTTGTCTCACATTTCACTTGGCATAATGCCCTCCAGGTTCATCCATGTTCTTACAAATGACAGGATTTCCTTCTTTTTTCAGGTTGAATAATATTCCATTTTGTGTATCCAGATTTATATCTCATATTTTCTTTATCTGTCAACCAACCCGTAGGTTGAGATGATCATATGATTTTAATCCTTCATTTTGGTTGATCTGGTGTATCACATTTATTGATTTGTGTATAGTGAACCATTCTTGCATTTCAGAAATAACTCCCACTTGATCATGGCATATGATCCTTTTAATGTACTGTTAAATTTTGTTTGCTAATATTTTGTTGAAGATTTCTGCATCTATGTTCATTAAGGATATTGGCCAGTAATTTCTAGAAAAAGCTTATTTTTAATTTGGAAGTTTCCAGCAGCTAAACTTAAAATTCAGATTTTTAAAATCCTCAGTTAATTTCAAAAGAAAAGTGAGACTATAGGTAATCTCTCAATAAACTACGAGTTTTCATGCTCTATAATTTTCAGATATTACATACTTCCTGAGTTTTACTTATTTAACTCTGAGAGTTTTTTTGGTATAATTGTAAGAATTTTCAGTCTTCAGCCCAGGAATCCTAGGCAGATAAGCTGGTAAACAGACAAATGTTGGCTTAGTTCAGAGTACTGAAATTTATTCCAGAATGGTACCTCCAGGGACATGGGCACAGTGTGACAGATTTTTTTCATGGAGACTACATTATTTGGTTGCAGTAGTGGTAGCTCCCAACTGCAGCTGAATGTACCCAAGTAAACAATGATTTTCATGAGTAAATGTTGACATGGACCAACACATTTGCATAGGCAGAATACCAACAATTATTAAATTGTTATAAAAATTTCAATTTTCACATTGTCGCAAAAAAACAAAACTGGGATTTAAGTTTCACAGTTTGCACAGTGGTTTTCATGTATTCTTAGCAGTTTTATCTCCTTCCAGCATCACAGCATGTTTTCCTTTTGGGATTTGACTTGGAATATCTTGTCCCCTTCCTTCCACTTCCCCCAATTAGTTATGCAAATGTTAAGAAGCAATCATAATTTAAGAATTATGACCATATACTGGGAGGCCATATTTTGCAGTGTTGAAGAATGCAGGATTTGGGGGCAGACGGAACTGGCCTCAATTCCTGTCCTCTCTGTGCCTTGGCGTCACATCTGTCATAAAGGATTGAATTGGAACTGAAAATAGTTAATATATGCAAAACACTTTTCTCAGGGCCTGGCACAAAGTGCAAGGCTACAAAGCATTGGAATTAGGTATGGTTATTGGCAATGTGAAAATGAGTAAGCGTTGGTTTCTAAAGTGGTGTAAATAACTTAAGTATTTGCAAAAAATAAAAATGTTTAGGACCTACATAAATCAGAGTTGAATCATATAAGACGAAACTGTAGCTGTTTGGTGTGGTTTCCTACTGCCTCTGAGGATGGAAATGAAAGTTGTGCATGAACTGGAATTGAACGTGTACACCTGGGAATGTTGATGTCACCCATAGTTTGGATGTAGATCATATATTTAGGACAAATTCATCAGCAGATCAAGAGGTAAGTGTAAAATAGGCCTTCAATGATTTGAGAGTTTAAAAACTTTGTACTGGGAAGACATTTGAAGTGTGTTATTCATTAACTGCTCACCCAGCTATCCTTGGAGAACAGCATGATTTGAAACAGATGCAAAAACTGCAGTTAATTCATAATTCCCACAGAGTAGATAGATTTTAATTGCCAGGATATTTTAGTCACCTTCAATTTAATAGCCCTTGGCTCTTCTTTTCCCTGTCAAATTTATTTTTCAAAAGTATGACAAAAATTAAGCTTTGTGACATCTCTTGCAGTTTATAAGAGTTTCCAGTAAAGCATATCCTAATAGTGTATGTTTAATAAACACTTGTTGCAAATGATGAGAAATTGCCTTTAGCCATCATTTGTTAATGAACTTCAGTTTTCCCTGTCATTAGATTCCAATACCCATAGGTGGCTTTATATCATATATTCATTTAAGTTATGTTTGATGTTTGAAAATTAAATCAATCTTCAGTTAATGTTATAAATCAAATTAAATTTTAATAAAATTTTTGAAAATTTCCTTATTCTTTGCAAATTCTGAAATATGAAATCTCTGACAATTTCTGGAAATTTTGTCAAATGAAAAGGAATAAAAACCCATGAGCCTTTATTTAAAGACAACAAATTGAACGTATACAAAAACTGCCTCCCAAAAAGCCACTTAAATGACAGCTAAGATATTAAGAAAAGGAAGGGGGGTATTAGATTAAAAAAAGAGAGAGATGAACCAAAATGGATATAGATCCAAATAGGAGAACAGGCAAAAGCAACAAAATTTTGGAGGCTGCAAGAATGGGGGTTGGTAATTCTTCAAGGACCATAAGCCAGCAGGAAAGCAGTCAAAAAGAAATTAGGTGCAGAATGTATCCTGCCAATGAAGGTGAATTTGGGGCTAAAAACAAGGAGTTTGGTTGAAGGTCTGTTTAGGAAGAAATCCGAGTTCTAGCACCCCTACGTCTCTATTTAGAGATTGTCCTACTCTAGAGTGTGATACATATTTATTTTCTGAATACACACATGCACACAAGTACATCTGTATATTCATTCTTCAGAGATGGTCAAAGCAGAAGTTCTATCGATTATAGGATACCAATCAAAAGGGAGAACATTTGCTAAAAAGAGAATGACTGAGCGAAAGTTTGAATGGAAATCCCCAGACTTCTTCAGCTCAGCTCCCAGGGCTCTGGCCGCCAGGCTTGTACCCCCCAGCCAGGATCGGAGGAGCCTTCCCCAGGAAATGCGCTAACCCAGTGGAGATATAAAAGGCTAAAGATACTGGCTTTGGGGTCTCTCCAAATAAAGAACTAAAGTAGATCACCTGGCAGTGCATCACACAGTCCGCAGGCCTACTCACTGGTATTGTGCTGCAGATCAGGTTTTAGTGCTCTGGTTTTTAAAAGAAGCACAAACTGCCCGTCCTCTGTCAGCAGACACCTGAGGAAAACCTCTAACATTCAAGACAAGGCCCGAAACAAGCCAACCAACGGGCAAAAGCAATTCAACAATTCAGAGGAAACAGAAAACTATTCAGGGAGAAGAAAGGTCCTCAGGTAAGAAGTGTTGCACCTATGGGAAAAAAGAAGACACTACCAAGAATAAAAGAGAGCTCCTGGAAGTTAAAAAATACTATAGCAAAAACGTGAAAAAAAAATAAATAAAAATGGGAGAATAAAGTTGAGGAAATCTCTACAAACCAAAAGCAAAACGACAAGAGTTGGAAAACAGGAGAGAGATGATAAAAAAGAATTAAAGGGCCAGTCCAAGAAGTCCAAAATCTGAATAAAGGAAATTGCAGAAAGAGCAGAAGAGAGGAGATTGTCAACAAAATAATTGAAGAAAACGTTCAGGCACAGAAGAATCCACCAGTATCTAGCACAATGAACGAAAAATACATCCCTGAAGCACATTGTTAAGAATTTTCAAAAATGAGGCCAGGTGAAGATCCCAAATTCTTCCAGAAAGTAAAAACAAACAAAAAACAAAAATAGTTTTTATGCAAAGAACCAAGGGTGAAAATAACATTGGACTTCTCAATAGTGAAAGCAGAAGACAATGGAGCAAGGGATCAAATTCTCAGGCAAAATGATTTTCAAGCTGAAGTTCTCTTTCAAGTTAATAAATTTATTTTTATTTATTAATTTATCATTTATTGATACATATATTTTCAGTCATGCATGTTCTAGGAAATTTAATCTTCTCTCTACCTTTTCTGGGGAAACTACCAGAGTGTGCTGCATCAAACTAAGGAGAAAGTAAGAAAGAGAGAGACTGGAGACCAGGAACAGAGACAGAGTTTGGGGAGCACGCTGGTGGGGAAGGGCCCAAGGTGGTGGCCACAGAGCTGGCCCAGAGAGCAGCCGCGCAGGCTGGAGCCGGTCAGAGGGCTCCTCAGGAAGATGAAAATCAGGAAATAGCTAATGTGATTAAACCATCAACAGGAGATTGTGCAACGAATGGAAAGTTTGGGGCTGGAAAAGGAGTAAATAGAAAGAAAATGAAAATAAAGATGGTTATTAACCCAGGGAAAAGAAACACTTATACAGGAAAGAGAAATTAATCCTAGCGCACTACATAGCTCTGTTGTGAATTGTGCATACATATGTATAATGATGTAAGAAGGCAACATTTTGTCTAATCAAAATTTTGGTATTAAGAGGATCGGGGCAGGAGGAGTGCGTGTGTTTGGGGAGGTGGTTTGGGAGGCATGAGGCGGCAGAGAGCTCAAGTCTTGTCTTCCACAGTGGGGAGTCAGTAGATATTGCTAACAACTGAAAAATTAAGATTTCATAATATAAGCATGTCATATGGAGAGATGGAGGTAAATATCAGAAGATTTTGCTGGAAAAACTGGGAATAATTGCCTTTCGGGAGCTGGAAACTTTGGGGATGGGCTGGCAGCTGAGGGACCTCGGATGTCTTTATCAAGCTTTGTAGAAAAATTTGCCTCAAAACTATGCAACTTTGATGAAACAAAAAATAAACTTAAAAAGATAAACCCTGAGAAGCATATATAACATTCAAATTACATAAATAAAACTCTAATAATGGAAAGGAAATGTATAACGTGTTAATACAGACTGAGGAAGCTTAGCAAGCGCTGAATGATAATTGCAACTGTGACAATTAGTGAACTACTCTGATTTCTTTTATTTCTATGCTGATTCCTCTTCATTAACTGGGCAGGGGGGCAACTGGGAAGTGGGAAGCCTTCCCCGGACACTCCACAGCTGGCCAGACCAACGGTTCTTGAACTTGATCTCAGAACCCACTTCACTCTTAGAAACTTATTAAGGACCATGAAGAGCTTTTGTTTCTGTGAGTTAGATCTATCATATTTCATATATTAGAAATTAAAACTGGAGAAATTGAAATATAAATGTATTAATTCATTTACAAATAATTATCAACTCATTGCACATTTTATGAAAAAACTCTATTCCTTAAAAAAGAGTGAAAAGAATGGCATTCTTTTACATCTTTTGCAAATCTCTTTAATATATGGCTTAACAGAAAACAACTGAATTCTCATATTTGCTTCTGCATTCAAAGTGTTATGTTGTTTTGGTTGAAGTATATGAAGAAAAATCTGGCCTTAAAAAGATATGCAATTATGTGGCCTTTCTAGATAATTATCGTGGACGTTCTTCAGTAGTGTACCAAAACAGGACACGAACTAGTTTCTTAAATATCAATGAACTTTTGGAACTCTGTTACATTAAAATTCATCA
Organism: Equus przewalskii; assembly: GCF_037783145.1. NCBI lineage: Eukaryota > Metazoa > Chordata > Mammalia > Perissodactyla > Equidae > Equus > Equus przewalskii. The sequence continues at coordinate 4,091,822 of NC_091861.1, read as the reverse complement.
GTCTACTGTTCATTTTGAATGGATCTTTTACTCAAGCATGATTTTATCAACATCATGCATTGGCTCACTGAATTGCACAGATCTTCAAAATGTTGACACATTTATTATCCAATATGAAAAAAAGTCAGCTATTATATCACCACCAATCTCATTGGGAAAGCCTTTGACAAGCTGTCAAGCTACTGGTGGTAGATAAAGTTTTCCAAAATTCTAATAGTTGCTTGAAAGCTCAAATTTTTTTATTGGCAATAAATATTGTCAGTTGCTTTCCTTGTAGTGACAGGCTCATTTTGTTAAATTTTGAGAAATTTTCTCCCAAATACTCATGTTGAACTAACACTCGTTTTTCTGGCAGTCTGTTTTTTGTAAGTACAAGTGGTGTTCCACAGCACATGGTGGTGAACAGTGCTCGGTGGTGTTCAACTCAAAGGGTTGCACAAGCGTTTCCTGTGTGCTTCTCATTTGCCACATAGAATATTAAAAAGACATCTACTCAAGGGTTGAGACTTAATAACATTAAGAATTTTTATCACTGTATATGAAACCGGCAATTTTTTTTTCTGTGATTGCATGGCAAAATGTGACTACCGGTACAGATCGCAGCCACTGCCCCGACTGGTGCTGAGACACGAGCAGTTTTACCCAGCACTGCTTTTGTACCTTCACTGCCAATGTCAACACAGTTAAAAAGACGAATAACGTCTTAATATTATTATGACCTTTTAGACTGCCAGAAACCGTCTCTGGGATCCTTCTGGCCTAAATCATAAGCTCCTGGAGCGTGGGGATTGATTCTTTCTCTTCTTTGTTTCTCTAGGACTGTGTTTAGCACATAATAGGTGGTCAAAAAGCATAACGAATTGGACTAAACTGAATGAAGAGGATAGTTAAATGAATTAGTTATTTATGTGGAAAAACAGTGAGTGAATTAACAGGAGAACATGACAAGAGGTGGACCCTTGAAAAACAAATTAAAATTTCTATATGATATTATTGTGCTTACTCTTCTCTTTAAAACTCAGCTTCCACTCCATCCACCACGCCCAACTGCCCTCCAGTTGGCACTATATTGGCCCAGGGAACAAAATAGCGTAAAGCCACGCCTTGCATTCCAGCCTTCCCCATGTAGTTTTAAAGCAATGTCTTTATCCATGGCTTCTCCTCCCTGATCCCAAATTAATCATCTGGCTCCTTTCAAAAAGCCGATGATTCAGTCCCCCTGTGGGTAATATCCTTTCACTATTCCTTAACTTCTCTATTTTTTTCCTTGTCTTTAATATCCAGCTAAAATCTAAACATTTCCATGATGTAGTTCCTGGCATCTTGGCTCTAGGGATAGACCCCATCCTGGATAACTATTTAGGAAGGTTTAGGTCGCATGACTTAAGATTTTATACGTAGGCGATCATCAATTTCTTACTAATTGATTTGTATGTATTAATCTTATCTCCCTAGATTTCAAGTTCCTGGAGTGTGGAAATCACCTCTTTCGTGGGGAGAAAAGAAAGAAGGAGTCAAGTTCTATGTGTGGCTTGTGAACATATAATGACTACGTAATCTATTATCACTTATTTTTCTTGCAGACCCCATAGTGTTTACTATGGCCCACTGTAGGTCTTCAGTACACACTTTTGCATGAATTGAATGCAGAAAGCAAGGGCTGTTATTTAGGAGAAAGATTCCCCACGAGAGAGTTAAAACACTTGAAGGATTGTATGTGGTAAGTTTGAACAGAATGAAGCCAAGTAAAATTTGCAGAATTCCAGTTTTCCAATTGATTTTCATTACATTGTATTTGTCCCCGTAATAAGCCCAGGCAAGAGTGGATAGGGAGTATGCAGTGAAAACGAATAAGAACTTTTGGTCCCCAAAATAAACGATTTCACATTAAACAGCTCTTTTAATAATAATAAAATAAAATTTCTTAAGAATCAATCCCTGATAAAAGGTTTTCACTGAAAGAATTCTTTGAGACACTTGCTGAAAACTGGGAAGATTTTCTCATCAATCACACAAAATAATGTTGCACTTAAAAAAAAAACTGCCATAGGAACTGTGAAATGGAAATATTTACCATGTTTTTAGTATTTGTCAGATACATGGATGTCACTTATTTAGTCCTCCCAGCAAGTCTTCAAAATAGATATTATTACCCTCAATTAGAGAAAACGTCACTGATACTTAGAATGAATAAGAAACTTGCCCACAACCACAGAATGTCTAAGTTGTGGGTTCAGCGCTGGGAACTATTATTGTCTGAGCCCCAAAGTCATGCTCTTTCCTTTCCATCATGTAAAGCGATTTCTTGTTTTAACAAGATGTCACATAGATGAAAAATTGGCTCATTAAATATATGACAAACAATTCTGAATATTAAATGCAACACTACGCTTCTTCTTGTGAATTCAAAGACACGGTCAGAAAGGACAGAAATGAAACCTCTTTTGGAGGAGGTGTGTGTTGGGGTGATGGTGGTTATTCAGAGGGGAGGTGATGCAATCGCCTGCTGTTGCTGACTCAGATGTGTAGAGCGATGGTAAATATAAACAGACAGTCCCAAAGCTCCATTCCTTTTGTGAACTAGATGACCCAGCTCAAGAAATCTATAGTAGTGGCACTGGGTGCCCTTTTACTACAGTCCTTTTACCTTGTCAGCGGACGAAATGACTGAAATTGAAAAATGACAGGGACACTTGTCAACTTCAGAAGCAGCTCTGCCTCTGAGACCCCGCCATTTTGTGTTCCCGGGGATTGTGGTTCCTATGCTAACAGGTGGTGTCAGAAAGCAAAACCTAATCCTCCAGAGACTGCCTTGGTGTTCCGTTTCGCCTTTCACTGTAGGTGTAATCCATGCCATTAGTTTAATATTTCTCTGTGGGAAAGACACCAAGAGACAAGATCCTGGAGAATGTCCTGAGATTTCCAATATCTCTAGAGGGAATTATTTATGTCTGACATAGGCTTTCCCTTTAAGATTTACTATACGTAGACACTTGGAGAACTACAGGGTTGTAATGTGTGTATGTGTGTGCAGAAGCATATTTGTTTTTAATTTAACATCTCTTTACACATTCATTGCAGTGTGCTAAAAAACACAAAGACTTGTGACTGGAGAGCACAATGCTCTTTGGGCTAAACTCGCAGTGGATGGACTTCTGTCTATTTGTTACTGCATACTAAAGGGTAAGAAGTAGGTTAGCGAAAATTGCTGTAGGAATACGTTCTCCAACATAACAGCATAACAAATTGATTTAGACAAGAACAGAATAGCTGAGGATGGAAAAAATGTTCTGTACCCAGCTATTAATCCAAGTATGGGATAAGATTGCTACCTTTTGTCTGAGTTTCCCAGGATGTTAGTCAAGGGGACCCATGTGAACCTTGGGCAGTCTCCATAGCAACTGCTGGGGTACTTGGTGACTGAGAGTCGGTGGATGGAGCTAGCATGACCAGGTAGATCTGGAATCCCAGGTCATTTTGTAAATCTCTGTGCTGGCAGGACCACATGTCTGGATGGCCTTGCCTATCCCACCTACCCATCTCTCACCCACTTATTTCCTTTAGCCTTCCTTCGTTTTTATGTTCTTGGCTAAATAAAATATACAGGCAGACATGTTCCCAGTGGCCTTTAAACTTGCAGTGTTTAGGGATATATTAGAGGCAAGATCCCCATGAGCACCCAATGTCGAGGTTTCTAAAATTGCTCGTTTGGAGAAAGGAGGAAGTGTGACAATTTTAAGCCATATCAGTCTGTACTTCCACTGTGTCCCCCACCCTTCCTTCCCTCAGAGGTGGATAAAACTAATGCAGTCTCACCTCAGGGCTCCTTAAGGACTAGTGATGTATTCACATGTAATCTTTGTTACCTTTGTAACATTTGCAACGGTAAGGTATATTAGCTGCAGCGGAGTAACACTGAATATCTTTCCATTGCAACTTGCCCCCCTGCATACTTTCCCTTGTGGCAGGTATGGCCTGACTTGCACAGCCATATGCACTTTTCATCTCTAGGTGAAGTGGAGTTGGAGACACACTCAGTTTGGGTCTGGTAGGATGTATTTGTGTGGTTCGCAGTCACTCCTGTACTTGGAGAATGAGCCTCCAATAGTGGAACACCTTCCAAAAATACTGTGTTGACTTCCTCGTTGTCAGAGTTATATATTTGTAACTTTGGATTTTGTTCCTTAAAGAAGTTCCCCAAATTAAGTTTTAGGCCCCATCAAACCTGAGTCTGCCCCTGACTTTGTCTGATATGTTTCTTGGTGTTTGCTTTATGTTAATATCATTCTGCACGGGTAGAGGATATCCTCTTGTTGAATGGAGGATTGTGGGATCCATATTACGCTTTTGTTGTTGTTAGCTCAGGATAAAGTTCTATTCAGGAGTTATGCACAGTTTCTATAGATCCTATTGTCACTTACTTATGGAATGGCAGCATCAAGTGAGCAATACGAATCATTAACATTGAATGCACCTTCAATTTGCACAAATTTGACTGAAATATTCTTTCATTGTACTTTATAAATGCATGTGAGGAAGTCTTGAGATATGAGTAACATTTTACAGATGGTTTTGTGGGCTATGTTTTTACCATGCAGAAAAGTGTCATCAATTAAAGCAATGTTTTAGGGAGTTCATATCTATTATTTTACCTGTTGGGTACAATCACTTCAAATAAGTATACTAGGAAGTTAGTCCTATTTATTATTTCCTCTAGGAACTTAATGTTACTGAATTATTTTATAGTTTAAGGGGTAGTCATCCTTAGCTAAGAGAAGAGACCTCTGCATGCTCATGTAAGTTTTTTTTGCGGTAGTTTGCATCAAAGCCACAGATGGGTACTAAATCATTTAATCTCTTTGAGCTTTTGTGTTTTTCTTTGAAACCAGGGGAACTTTTGCCTTTGATATTTTAGCATCAAGCTTTAAATTATTGGTTAAAGATGCTGAGAAATATAAATACATAACATCTTTCAAAAGAAAATGTAGACTAATTTTATAAGAGGTTACAAATTAAATTGAGGACCTTTTCTTCTGGCCAAGATGGAAGAAAAGAGGACTGAATTTATGCTCCTGCCTGACTCAACCAAAACCAAAACCAAACTAAAACAAAACAGACAAAATATTTGAAACCATGATTTTCAAGACACTGAACACAAGGAAACAAAAGACAGTGATCCTTGAACTGGAAAACAAACAAGGAGAACCTTATGATTGCTCCAGATTACTGCTTTGAGAGAGTTTCTAGGTTGCACTGCAGGGAGAGGGAACACAGCAGGAGGCAACGGACTTTCTGAATTGAGGAGAGAAAGCTGAGCATCTGGGGAGATCGAGGCAGCTAGAGTTCTCAAAACAGAACCTATGAGAAGAGAGAGCAGCACAGAGAGAGAGCTCCAGACATCTTCTGAGGGTCCTCTTCTAGTGTTTAGCTGAGTACCAATCAGAGAATTCATGAGAGGAAACTACCCAGGGCCAGGAAAAAGTCATCCAGATGGATTAGAGACTCAAAAGGATCAAACTGCTTCCCTGTAACTTAACTGCTGCCCAGAACAAAACTCGAGAATACGTAAAGGATTACAAAATTATCCAGTGCCCAACAAGGTAAAGTTCACAATGTCTGAATACAATCAAAGATGACCAGGCATGCAAAGTAGGAAAATATAAACCAAAATGAAGAGAAAAAGCAGTTAATTGAAACTTACTAAGAACTGACATAAATGGTAAAATTAGCAGAGAACTACATTAAAAAGTTATCATAACTGTACTCTATATATTCAAGAAGTTAAATAGGGACATGAAAAATATAAAAAGACCCAAAACCAAGCTTCTAGAAATGAACACTACAATATCTGAGATTAAAATTACACTGGATAGGGATTAATGGAATATTATATATTGCAAAATAAAAGATTAATGAGCTTGAAGACATAGCAAGAGAAGCTATACAAAGTGAAACACACAGAGAAAAAAAGAATTTAAATAGTGAAAAGCGCATCAGTGAGATGTGTGATAATTTCAATTAGTCTAATATGTGTATAATTGGAATCCTCAAAGAAGGAGGTGGGGCAGGAAAATATTTAAAAAAATAATAGACTAAATTTCCCAAATTTGGTGAAAACTGTAAACCAATTGATCTGAGGATTTCAGTAAACCCCAAGCACAGAACTATGACAAAGATTACATCAAGAAACCTCAAAATTGAATTGTTCAAAAGCAGTGAAAAAGAAAAAATCAAGAAAGCAGCAAGGTAAAAAAGACTCATCAGGTACAGAGAAACAAAGGTAAAGATGAGAGCAGGTTTCTCTCTGGAAAGAAGGCAAGTGAGAAGACAGTGGAGCAACATCTTTAAAGGACTGAAAGAAAAAAATCTGTCAATAGAGAATTCTATACCCAGCAAAATGATCTTTCAGAAATAAGGTAAAATAAAGATGTTTTTAGAAATACAAATATATAGCTGGAAGAATTCATCACCAGTAAACCCAAACTATAAGAAATGTTAAAGGAAATTCTTCACGTAGAAGGGAAATGACCCTAGGTGGCAATATGCATCTATATAAAAATGTAGAGCATGAGAAATGGTCACTAACTAAATATATAAGACGTTTTTATTATTATTTGAACCATTTTAAGAAATAAGTGATGGTTGAAACAAAGATAATGTAGTGTTTATGACATATGTGTAAGTACAATATAAGATAGCAATAGCATACAGACCAGAAGAGGAGAAATGAGTATACTATTTCAAGGCTCTGTGCCATACATGAAACTGTATACTATCACTTGAAGATAGGCTGTGATAAGTTAAAAATGTACGTTAGACATCGTAAGGCAAATACTAAAATATCAACAAAGAATTACAGCTATAAACCAACCAAGGAGATAAACTGGATTCATAAAAAATACTCCATCCAAGAGAAGGCAGTAAAAGAAGGAAAGGGGAATAAAGAAGAGATGGGACAAATACAAAATAAATTGTGAGATGAAAGACTTAAACTTAACCATATCAATAACTGCATTAACTGTGAATGGCTTAAACAACCCATTAAAAGAAAGATATTGTCAAATTAGATGAAAAAGCAGCTATATGCTGTCTAGAATAAAGACACTTTAAATATAAACACACAAATAGGTTAAATGTAAATGGATGAAAAGTGATATACCATGCTAACACTAATTGAAAGAAAGTTAGAGAGGTATCAAGATTGAAAGGAAGAGGTAGTATTGTCTTTATCCTCAAACGATGTACCTGTCTATGAAAAAAATTTGACGGAATCTACAAAAAGGTACTAGAACTAACAAATGAGTTTAACAAGGTTATAAGATACAAGATTGACACATAAACATCAATTGTACTTTTATATACTAGGAGCAAACATTTGCAAATTGAAATGTAAAAAGCAGTATCACTTGCGATAACAACAAAAAAATGAAATACTTAGGAGTAAACTGACAAAAGATGTGCAAATATGTACACTGAAAACTACAGAACATTGTTGAGATAAATTAAAGACTTAAATAAATGGAGGAACATGTCTTGTTCATAAGTTGAAATAATATTGTTAAGATGCCATTTCTCCTTAAGAGGGTCTATTGATTCGACTCAATTTCAATAAAAACCCCAGCAAGTTATTGGCTTTTTTGTTGATATTGTCAAGCTCTCTTAAATTCATATGGAAATGAAAAGAGCCTAGAATAGCCAAAACAATTTTGAAAAAGAAGGACAAAGTTGATGGGTGAACACTCTCTGATTTCAAAACTTCTTATGCAGGCACTGTAATCAAGATTGTGTGGCATTAGCATCAAGACAGACAAATTAATCGAAGAACAACAATAGATTGTCCATAAATAGAACCACACATGTGCAAACAACTGATTTTTGACAAGGGTGTAAGGCAATTCAGTGGAGAAAGGAGAGATCATGCAACAAATGGTGCTGGATCCATGAAAAAATGACCTTTGATCCATACCTCATACTATATGCAGAAATTTACTCATGATGGATTGAACTTTATCAAACATTAAAATGCCTGCCCTTCAAAAGAAACCGTGAAAGATGTTGTTAAGAGAATGAAAAGACAAGCCACGGATTAGGAGGAAATATTTGTTGAGCACGTATCAGATAAGGGAGTTGTACCCAGACTATATCCTGAAGTCTCAAAATTCAATAAGAAAACAATCCAATACATGGGGAAAAGATTTGAATCACCACTTCACTAAAGAAGATATATAGATGGCAAAAAAAGCACATGAAAAGATACTCAACATCATTAGTCATTAAACAAATGCGCATCAAGATGACCATGCTACAACTACATACCTATTAGAATGGCTGAAATTGAAAAGGCTGACTACGTCAAGTATCAGCAAGTATGTAGAGAAACTGGAACTGCTATTCATTGCCGATGGATATGTACAGCCATTTTGGAAAACTGTTTGGCAGTTAAAAAAGAAAACCCCAAAAATAGTTAAACCTGCACCTACCATATGATCCAGTCACTCTAGTCGTCCCAGGCGTTTAACCAAGAGAAAAGAAAGTAGGTATTCCTCTATCTAGACTTGTACAAAAATGTTTGTAGCAATTTCCTTGGTAACAACACAAATGTCCATCAACAGGTGAATGGATAACCAAACTGTGGTAGAGCCAAATCATGAACTACTACTCGGGAAAACAAAAAGGATTGAAATATTAATACACACAACAACATGGGTGACTATCCAAATAATCACCTTGCATTAAAGAAACCAGACCTATGGGTAATTCCATTTATACAAAACTCTAGAAAATGCACCAAGTATGGTGGAGGGATTCCAAAAGGATAAGAGGAAATTTCTGTGGGTGATGGGTAGGCTCACTATCTTGATTGTGGTGATATATGTCACAATCATACATTTTTAACTAAGCATAGATTATTGTATGTCAATTATACCTCCCTAAAGCTTATACAAAATGCATTTGAAAACTTGTGTCAGTTCTTTATGGGGCTGTTGCCTCCTGCTGGCTTCCTGGCTGTTATGTTGACTTCTGATCCACTATGTTCTTAAATTTGGTCGGAAATAAATGTTGCACGCTTCAAGGTGCAGAGGTACAAATGGAGATGCTTATTTGATTTTCATGGGCATGACAATGCTTTTACTGGAAACGTTGGTGGTGTTAGGTCCATGATATCGTCTTTTTGAAACTAAATTAATTAGGATATAAAGGCTTTGTGAACAAGTTTCAGAAAGTTGAGGAAACTCTAGCAAAGGACAGATATACCTCGTTTTTATAAAAGGCCTTAGTGTCTGCAGACAGCAATACTCCCTCGATGGACTTGTGTTCTGTATGGGGGTCTTCCAAGTGTCCTCCTGAAGGAGATAATTTGGTGCAGACAATTCTGTTTTGTAGTTTCACTTCTTCACTTATTACCCCAATAAAGTCATTCTAAAAATGATGGTGTCAGGTGATCTAAGTAATCATGGATTTGTAGGTCATGTCAAACATCCTTTTTCTTTCTTTTTAGCTTTTGAGCTTTATTTTTTTAATGCATTTTACCTGTTTTGAATTGGATAAATTTGACATGCAAATTGTGTAAATTTAAGGTGAATAGTGCCAAACTTCCTTTTCGAATGCATACACTAGTAAAACATACATAGATGTAATCATATGCATCCAATACGATTTTAAATTCCTTCCTCTCTTTTGATATTATTCATCTCTGAGCTCAGTGCTCCATGCCCTTTGGGCATGCAGTTAACCAAGGCGACTCTGTGATTTAGGCAGGAAACTGTGTGTACGGGAGACAACTGGCGTATCCAGCTTTCAACACCTACATATTACCAATTTCAATCATATACTATTTCCACATTTGGAACACATTAAAATTATTACCATTGATAAGGATGATTTTCATATAGAACCAGTAAATCTATAACAGAGCCATCAGACTCTTTTTTAAATATAACTTATGTGAGTATTTTTTCTACTTTGTGTAAAAAAAAATTCCAATTCTATTCCATGATATTCTAACTATATTCAACTTAGCAAGTGGCATTCCTTCTATGTAGGCAGAATTAAGTAGTAGAAAGAACATTGGAGAAGGAAGTCCTTCAATCTGGGTTCATATTCTAAAAGATTGTGTGATCTTGAGCAGGTTTTATACTCTGTAAAATCAGAGCTGTTTGAACTGGCTGATTTCTAAGTTTCCTTCCAGTGCTAAAATGTCTGATTTGAACTAATCCATAGAGAAAGATTCAGGTCAATTTCTTGTCCGGCATACGCGGTTAATTCCAGCCCTGAGATAAACTTTTCAGGGGTGCTAAATGGAGCCTCTACCAATCACTTCTCAGTTTTCAAATTGAAGAATTTGGATTATTGATTTTGTTTGAGCACCAAGGAAATAATGAAGCCAAATGCAAGTGTAGGGTCCACCACCAATTCTCTAGTTTCCGAGACAGTCTGACGGCCAGGACCAGGCATGTACGTCAGCATCGCCACTCGGAATTGGCTGATTCCAGAAAGGAGTCTGATTACACTCTCAGGGCCCCGTGAGGATTTTGGCACCTTTTGATCCAAGATGTAATTGATCCTGAACTAATGATAAATAAGCTTATTCTTCCCTTTCTCCTGTTGTCCTCTTTAGTTTTAATTTTAGCTGGAATCTTTCAATAGATTTATTAGGATCAAAGGAAACCCAGTGTTATTTTTTAAATTAAAAAAAAGATGTGTTTGCATTCTGAGGTATTCAGACAAACCCTTCACATTGCACATAGTTTGCAGAAGAATTTCAAGCAGTCGCTAAAGAGGGAATCAGGTTATCTCGCTGGTGCGTTGCCCTCATTTTAACTGTCTATGAAGCGATCCTGTGAATCTGCAGTACTAGAAGAATAATGCGAGTTAAGTACTTTCATTATTGTTCACGCTACTTGACAGATAAGACCCAGAATGACTTTTCAAAGCCTTCTTTTTCTGCATTCTATGTAATTAGACACACCACTGGTAACTCAAATTACCTTAAAGAGTACAAAGTCTTCCCCATCAGCTGACAAATTTTGTCTCTATGTCAACAAAGGAGAAACATGGCTGACATCCAGTCCAAGTTCTCCCCTGCTGGACTTCACCTTTGAACTAATGATTACAGAGAGTTAAAAATCAAACTTTTCTTTCAGTTGTGACGTAGTCATCTCCTGTAATTCTTGTTCTTACAGATATGGCCCTGGTTTTTTAAGTGGATTGGTTGTGTGGAAACCATTGAAGACATTGACTGAATCACCTAAACATGTCAGGCGAGCAGTTGACTGAAGTGGTTGGTTGGATAGAGTCATTGAATTAAGCATTTGTTTTGCCCACGTATCTAGACTGGCCCCACACAGGGAGGTATACACAGGGAAACCCTCTGAAAAAGGATTATCATTGCGAACACATGGCTGAAACTCATTCTCAACTTGTTTTACTGGTAAAACAAAATGTTTTCTTTACCTGAATCATGAACTCTTTAATCTCATATTAGAATTAGTCACTGGCCTTTGGAAGTGAAGCCATCAAAACAGTGCGACAGACAGGGACAGCTAGGACTTGCAGGAGGCAAGTGGGGCACTGCCTTTGACTCAAACTTAACTGGGAGCAAAATCCAGTAATTAAGGTAAATAATACTTTAGTAAAATATTTAAAAAACCCCAAAAACCAAACGAAATACTAAATCAGTGCAAAAAAAATCCATGATGAATAAAGACAAAAATTTTAAATAAAAATAGGATCGGTATTACTTAACTGATTTTTTTCCTTTGTATGTATAGCTCCACACAGTATCATTGTTGACAACATCTTTATTTAAAATTTCTACATTTTTTTCATCATGGATTTTTTGGCATTAATTTAGATTCTTTAAAATATTGCATTACAATCTTATTTACCATCATGACTTAGGTTTTTGACACCCTCTTAGATGTTGTGCCAGAGGCATTCTCCTCTTGCCCCCCTCCCAGCCCGGGCTTTCTTCTATCTCCATGCTTAAGGTGAGGCATAAAATTCCAGGGTCACACAGCTAATAAGTGGTGAAGTCCGGATTGAACAGAAGCCTCACTAGGCCTTCCTTGGAGGACTTGCTTTTACGCTTCCTGAGGTGGGTGTGGAGTTGACGACGTCTGGAGGAACTAGCTTTGTTTATTTCTAGCCTGGAAACTTCCACAGTGTGAGTAGAAGGTGGGAGATGGTAAATCTTGGGCTAGCGATCTCAGAGCTGAGATTAAACTTCAACAGGGATCCAGGAATGAGTTAAGGGCCACACGAGGACGAATATTTTAAAAAGTTTTTGGTTAGATAAGATTCAATACTACAGAGACAGAAAAAAAAACAAACAAACCTGGTAACGCAAATCAGTATCATCTAAGGAGTAAGTTCTCAGAGAAGAACCTATGCTTGTCTAGCTGACCGAGAGACCACTGACTTCTTTTACGTGGCACTGGTGCTTTTCTTATATTACCTTATCTCATTTATTCATGTGATGCAATCAAGAGTTCTGGGACACCAGTGCAGCCCTTGGGAGAGGAAGTGGTGCTTTTTCTCTGAGATAGGACAGAAAGAATCAATGGATAAAAATCAGAGGAAATGTTTACTTGCGGAAGAAAAGGGGAATATCAGTTATTTGCAGGTAGGACTGGTAAAGTTAAAGGGGCTCATGCCAGTTAGCTTAGAACTCAGTGAAGTCAGACCCTGGCACTACTGGGGGTCAGTGGGGGTAGCGAGGGTGTGGAAGGAGAGAGCAAAGATGATTGCACGGTTTTGGAAGTCTTTGTGGTAAGTGTGTCCTACAGTCAACAAGATACGGACACAGGCAGGAGTTCTCTAAAATACAACAAGATCTGTCGATATGAGTCCAAAATTGAAGTTCAATTTGGTCATTATGCACCTATCCAACTCCCCAGTCTGTTCCCTGACCTGTCTTCTTTGTTTCATTTAATTATAGCAACGTTCTCCCCTTTGCCTTAGCTAGCAGTCTCAGGGGCTATGTTCGTTCTGCCTTCTCCTTTTATCTTCCACAGCTAAAACTCAGCCACAAGTTTGGTTGGTTTTGTTTCTAAAACAGGGCCTTCAAAGCCAAATAGTTCCCCACCATAAGGCAGGGAGAGCTAAGCAGGCTGGGGTTACTGCAATGAGCTGGAAATCTGCAGGCCTCATTAGAGCTGGCATCACCACTGACTTCCAGGAGATGGGGAAAAGAGGGTCTAATTTTTCCAGATCTGCTGTTGGGTGGGGAATATTTCTGCTGGCTAAAGTATAATACCCAGAACCTCCCATGTTTATTCTATTTTTTTTCCACAAAAACTAAGGTCAAACTCTAATGAGAACAAATCTGAGATTGCATAGTAAAAATGAATGTGAACCTAGGATTTACTTAATAGAAATTTAGTTTTCAATAACTTTTACTGGGAATTTTCTGAAAGGTAACTCTTCCCTCACATTTAGTGTGTTGTTGCCTTTACATTATTGATATGTAGTTCATTCCAAATACCATCATAGCAAGATTGTTAATTTCTTTTAAAAAGCATGCATAGAAGGAGAATCAATAACATGAGACCTTGGGTGGTATGTGTTATGTTAGGAAAAAAGGAGGAACGTACAAAATCTTTTCTGTAAAATTATGGAACATTACCAGTGGTGAAAACCCAAGATAGAAAAGATGGCTGCCCAAAGTAAGAATGTTGGTCTGGTGATTAAGATCCGGTGCTCTCACTGTGTGGCCTGGGGTTGTTCCTGTCAGGGAACCACACCACTCATCTGGCGGTTTTCCTACTTTGGTGGCTGTGTGTTGCTGTGATGCTGAAAGCTAGGCTACTGGGATTTCAAATACTAGTAGGGTTTTCCATGGTGCACAGGTTTCAGGGAAGCTTTCAGACTAAAGACAGACTAGGAAGAAGGACCTGGCCACCCACTTCTGAAAAAAAATTGGCCATGAAAACCCTATGAATAGCAGTGGAGCATTGTCTGATATTATGCTGGAAGGGGAGAGGACAGCATGAAAAGACCAGGTAGGGTTGTCACTAGGAGTCAGAATTGACTTGACAGCACCAACAACAATGTAAGAAGATGAATCAAATTGCTATGTGTCTCATGGAAGTAATTTTTAAAACATTTCTTCCAACTTCCTCTTGTGGCAAATAACCACACACCTTGTAGAAATGAATTCTCTGGAGATTATAGGCAACAAAGAAAACCTATGAGCTCAATGATGTACACCGGCTAATTCACCAAGGTAGTATGAAATCTTAACCAGAAATTAGAATTCATGGATAACTCAGTTTGATTCCCTGGGTCCAGCAACAGAATTGGCTATGTGCTCTTTGTACCTTGGTTTGCCCCTCCACCTCCTTCCTCCCAAATGTTGTCCTTTACTAATCTTGTAAATGGATCTGCCTTGTCTTTTTTGACTGAGCTTCTTGGTTCCATTTGGGGAGCATAACGACAGGTGGTCACGTGACCCAGATCACTAGTCCATATTTCCTGTTCAGATTTCAGGCAAGCCACAAACCCTGGAGTATCATAGCTTTGGTTTGGTTTGGTTACAAAACTTTTTTTTAAGAAGCCATGAAACCACACAATGAGTCCACAGACCCAAAGGCTGCCAAGCATCCTTGTTTGACCTAGTAAGTACTGTAGTGGAAAATGGGGGAAGGGGAAGTCACAGAGTCTAGTCCTAATTAAAATATTCAGAAGACTTTAAAAAATTTTAAACTTATCTTTTTGTTTGAAGTAAAAACAACTAAATAGTTGGATCTGATAGAGAATATATCAGAAATTAAAACAATTTCTTCTATAAATTTCAGATACCCCAATTGGAATTAAATTAAACTCAGTGCGTTTAAACTCTATGAACTGAGGTTAATTCAGCTCTGCCAGTTCTTTTTACATTAGTTTGCAATGTTTTATTTTTAAAACATGTAATCAATATTGCAGAAAGCAATACATGATAAGAATTTACTTGGAAAGATTTTTTATTCTGTTTCTGATGTATGTGTCTTAGTAGAGTGCCACGTGGTCCTCCTTGCTCAGTTTCAGCACTTATCTAATAAGCAGATAAATGAGATTCATATTTGAAACATTTATACTAGTTTTCCAAATGCATTTTTCTCTGTTTCTCTTTACAGCAGGCACCAAAATAAGTCTTTGGTTTAGAGTGGATCTTTCTTATTTTCCTTTACAGAGTCATGCAAAGCCAGCATCTCGTCTTTAACTGTGCTTTAAAAACATTCCTGGCAGTGTCAATATCAAAATAAATAGAAGTTCCATTCCTGAAAACTAACATGGAATTGAGTCGGCTATAAAAGTGATGTTGTCACAACTTATTTCAACAAAGAGAAGTTCTAAAATTAAAAACATGTTTTTTCTCGTCATGTGTCATACAAGAAAAAAAATTGAGAAAAAAGGGAAATCTTAGTGTGTTCCTAATTTAGATTCTTCTTCTTCACTGTAAACATAACTTTCTCCAACAACGACACACGAAAACATGTCGTGCTACTCTCGAGCACTGAAGATATTTCTTTTTTCACTTTTGGTTTCCATCATTTGGACATTGCATTTAGAAAATGAAGTTTATATATGCATATATATGAGCAATGATGGGAAGTGGGTCTAACATTTATGTGGATGTTTCTTGAACAAAGTTTTGGTCCTAACTTGAAAACCAGAGCATCAAAAAACATATTTCTTTGAGCAATCACGGTTTGGGACTTGAGTCTTAATGTCAAGTTTGTAGATGTTTTGATCAAATCACAAGCTATTAAATTGCCTAGTTAAAATATTAGCAATTTTTAAATCATAAACTTACGATTACCTATGTGTATATTCTGTATAAAATATTTTATAATTTTACCCAGTAGATTTATGGAAATTCACAATGAAAACGAGCCAGGCGCAGACTAAATCTATGTGAGCAAATCTACATTTTCAGAGTAATTGAACTAAGTAAATAACTTAACTTTCTAAAGCAAAATATCCAAGAATTCAAGGTCATCATTTCCTGAGAGCAGCTCATGGGTCTTCGCAGGTATGTGGCATTAAGTTTAAAGATCAGGAAACTGAAGGTGTGTGGTCTGAGGATTGTTGGATGTGGGAGAGACGCGCTTACTCTTTTCTTTATGACTTCTTCACTCCATGACCTTTGGCAAGGCAATTCTCTTTCTTTTAGTTTGCTGATCTAAAAAATGGGTATAAAAGCACTTGCTACTCCACTGTTTAGCCTCATAAACGCTTTCTGAATAATGCTTCTGGTTAGTATGTCATATTTCCCAGTCAATTATTTTGTTTTGATTTGTTCCAACCTGCCTCCACTTAGGCTCTGAGACCTCAATTTCACTGATGGTAAAATAAATTAAATTGGAATTCTTAACAGATGCTACACCATAAATGCTTATGGGCTCCAGCCAAACGCATGGCAAGCTTTAAGACTGCTTATGAAGGCTAATAAGATAATCATCTATAAAAGGATTTTGGGAGGAAACAGCGGGATTAGAATGATCACATAAACAGCCCACATGCCAGACGCACAGACTCATTGTTTCTCGAATTGTGATCTACTCATCATCTTTATTAGAATCACCTGTGAGGTTATCTAAAATGCAGATTTCAAGACTCTTCAGTAGGCCCTAATGAATCAGAAGCCTTAAGGCAGAGATTGGGAATCTGCATTTTTAAACAAGCTCAAGATGAAGAGTGGTGAATCTCATTTGAGAATTTTATATATTAGACTTCCCAAATATAATGGGGCATGGAGAACAAGCTTGAGCCAAGAGTTTCAGAGCTGAAATAGGGGGCTGCTCTCATCACTCTTGCCCCACAGCTAGTTTACAGTTCTCAGTTGAGATATCCAACTAAAATTATTTTTATGGGATGGTAGGCAATTGATTACTGGGGTGATGCTGTCCAGAATAAAATAAATAGCATACATTCAGGCCCATGAGAGGGACTGGTATTGGAGTGGAAAAATTTTCACACTCAGATGAGGATTCATCTGCTACTTGGCACTTTCCTGACTAGAAAATTCTTCTCCTTCCCTTTCACATATCTACTGTCAGGGTGTTCCTCTTAAACCTTCAGGGGAGGGGAGATGAGTTCCCCAGGCCACAGCTGTCAGATTCTACATGGCAATTGCATCCCATACCCATTGTCCCTGCCACTGCTGTCTGTGGAGGAGCCTGGAGATTTGTAGAGAAGTCTAGAAGGTCACGGAGAAGCAATGGAAGGCTGTAACGACAACTTTGCAGTACGATCCCCTACTATCCCTGGAATTGATTAATTCAGTTTTCTAATTTGTCCATTTGTTTGACAAATGTTTGAGGATAGATGTGCGTTGGAAGGAGCACGGATTTGGAGTCAGAGTGACATCAAGCAAAACACTTTCTCAATCTTACTCTCAAATTCTTCACGTGTACCAAAGGAGTAATAATTATACCTTCTTCGCAGGGTAGATGTGAGGATGAAACGAGATTCATAGTGAAAGCACCTCATAAACCATAATGGCTGAGCAGGCATTCTTATTGTCATGAGCAAGACGCTGTGGTAGGAATTATGGGAATGCAAAGATGTTTAAGACATAGTTTCTTCCCTCCAAGAAACTGCAGTGTCATAAGGGTGTTGACACCTAAATGAGTAACTATAATATGAATGTCATGTGAGTGGATGAAACGCCACGGGAGTTCCAAAGGATTTCATCCGGGTCATCAGGAAAGGTTTGGCGCAGAGCATGACGGCATATCATTTGGGCTTTGAAGTGTGGTTAGGATCTCAAATGACAAGTAAAGCTAAAGCAAAAGGGCATTTCTGGGGAAGGGAAGGACATGAGGAGTAACATAGAGCTTAAAGGATGGACAATGTGCTTGGGAAATGATACCTAAGTCCCTTTGCCCCCTAGTCCATTGCTACCTTGGGACCATACCCTCACATGTGGCAGTGTGAGGGAGCAGCTATAGAAGCAGAGTAGCTCATGTCAACAGTACATGCTTGTTTACCCTCCATGATACTCAAATCCAAAGCCAGCAAACCTCTAGAAATATGGAGTTCTCTCCAGAATGCTGAAATCAGGACTACTTTAAAACATTATAAAAAGTTCATCAGTGCTAAAATATTTCATGGAAATATGTATACAAGGATGAAACATGAATAGACAAATTAGGATTTTGTTAAATTTCTCTTCTTAGCCTATTGAAAATAAAAATGGTTTGAATTCTCACAGGCTTTTCTCTTCATACCAATTGTCCACTAATATTTTCACTTGTTGGCATGCCTAATCAAGATAAAAGTTCTTGTTTAAATAATTGATGACTTGCTTGACAAAAAGTGTATGGAGACACTTACATACATCACTTTCTATGCAAAATTTAGTTGTAAAATAGTCCACATATTGTCTATCTTATATAAACGTTTGTATTTTAAAAATTGGAATAATGGAGGGTAGAGCCTGTTGGTTAAGAACATGAGCCGTGGAGTCAGAAAGCCTGGGTTTGTAACCCAGCTCTGCCATTCAGTTGCTGTGTGATCTCAAGCCAGTTACTTAACTATTCTGTTTCAGTTACCATCTGCAAAGTACAGCTGATAGTACCAGTCTCATATGGCTTCTGCGAAGATTAGCAGGGCCTGATACATAGTAAACTGAGTAGACTCAGCTATTAAGTCCAAACGTTTTAAGTCAAATTGACACCTACTAAAGGTTTAAAGAGGGTTTATAGCTTCATAACAATGTTATTAAAAATATACGGAAATGAATAACTTTTTAATTAAACTAAGTTGTACAATTAATGAAAACTAATTAGTTATTAAATTAGCAAATATAAAATATTTAGTAATAAATATATAGTAATAAATTAATGTACTATAACGTATATAATTATAAATATAAAAACTATAAATGAATAGAATAATATTATAATATATTATATATTATAACAAATATAGATAAATAGAAATACTATACTATAAATAATACTATATATGTAAAATATATATTATTTATATAATTATATTAATAATATATAATAAGTATTGTATTATAATAAATAATATTTATGTAATAAATAATTTTATTTATTAATTTTTTATTAAAAACAAATTATTTGTCTGAATTTTGTTGCTTTAGAATTCAGGAAGAATTTTTTAGATGAAATATTGCTTTATCTAAGAATTAAACTTTCTCAGTTCTTGGAATCAAGCTTTTGTATGCCTGTCAATTTACATATATAAATAGCTGTTTTCTGAATATGGGTTCTGACATCAAATTTTCAATGCAGAGATTTCTGCCTTTTTAAAAGAGATGTTAATTACAGAATACACCTATAGGAACAGGTATTTGATTTTGGTGATTCTCAAAAATAAAATATTTACATTAATAATTTAGTAAACTCTTCAACAGATTTCTGTTTGGAACCTACAAGGAGATTCTGTAACACGTGGCTCTCTGACTTCAGAATCCACGAAGGCTCATTAAAGCATCGATTGCTGGGCTCCACCAAGAGTCTGATTCAGGAGCTCTGGGCTGGGGGCTGAGAATTTGCTTTCTAACAAATGTTCAGATGCTGCTGCTGCTACTGGTCAGGAACCCACACTTTCAAAACCACTGCTATAATTCATTACAAGAATTAACAATATTGGATTCTTATTGTCTGAGTTGGATAAAACTTTATTATGAAATCTGTTATACATTTTTCTTCTCTTTGATCTAAGGCCCCCAATTTATTTTTAAGTATATAGCTCTTGAATTCCAAAGGGCACATGAAATCTAAGAGAATCTATTTCTCAGAAACCATTTCTGGATTCCAGTACTGATTTTGTTTCCACTTTAGATTTGCTCTTCTCAAACCTCTTGTATTTATTTCTCTTCCTCACCACCCCTTCTTAGTTTGCAGGTGATGCCAATCTTCCTTTATGGGATTTTAAGATTTTGTTTCCCTGGGTGAGTCCTAAAAGAGTTATTTCCTGTATCTACCTGCATGTTGCCTTGTAATCTATAATTACAACTTTGAATCACCATTTGAAAGTACAATTTCTGGAAGGTGACACTTTGGAAATAATCTTTCATTGCAGAAAATGTTGCTTATCCAGCATAGTAGGCGTTAATCTCATGCAGGAAAAGGTGCAGAAGAGAATGAGAATGTGTTTAGCCTGAGTAAACATCAGAAGTATCCAACCACACAAACATTATTTAGGAAAAATGAAAAGATGTGGCAAATAGCTACTGAGAAATTGCCAATTTCCCTATCTAAGCAGACCTTGCTGTGAAGCGCTTTCCCTGCACGTGCATGGAAATCAAACAGACCCGGAATCGGTGTCTTTGTCGAGGCGAGGGTGCCATGCATCCAGCGAGGCTTGAATTGCTTTCTCTAATTTGCTCTGATGGCCAAATATGTTCTGTATCAATTCTGGTTTCTAACCTACCTTCTTCTGCTTTCTCCTTTCATCTTGCTCATCTCCATTTGATTGTGTCATCTATTTCTGAAGCTGCCCTCTGCCTTTCGAATCCTTTAGAGATGTGGCTATTTGCTTCCCCACATGAGGCTGGAACAGGAATCAGCGATAACCACGGTATGCTTTGTCACTACTGCCATCCTGTCTTTCTATCCCCTCTCATTTCGACAGTTTCCCTTCCATTTGGAAAAAAGAGCATGGTTTAGTAGAAAGAGTGTGGCATTAAAACGAAGCTCTAGGTTCCCATCCATTTATTGCCTGCACGATCTTCATCTGAAAATTTAGGTTCCTTATCAATTGAAAGAGTCATCGTAATTGCTTGATTACACAAGGTTGCAGTGAGAATCAAGTCAGACAATCCAGGTAAAAGTTCTGTAACCTACATGTCAGGGCTGGGACTGGGGTGAAGCAAGTTTAGGGTGCAAAGCGTCAGGAGGTGCTCAACCTCAGGGCCCTGGGGTGCAGGGCGTGAGGGCCGCCTTCAATTGTTCACCCTTAACTGTTGTTGTCATCTGCAACTCAGCTGTGACCAAAGGGTTAAAATCTTAGTGCAAGTGACTGGCAGTAAACAGGTGAAATACTCTCCTTTCACCCGATAGAAATGTACTTAACAAAGACTGTGGTTTTGAGATTAAGGAAAAAGAAGTAAAGTTCCTGGCTGGTGGAGGACCCCTCAGAGATTTGTGACGGATACGTGGTGACCTCCTCCACCCAAGGATGAGGCCGGTCCTTGGTATGAACATGGAGCTGAGAGCACTAGTCGGGGAGGAAGCTCACACACGTCAAACGAATTCACATCCAGTGAGTTCCTTCTCGGAACAGGGTTCCCACTTGGACCCTCAAAATAAAATTTAAAAGAACTTTACTATATTTAATTCAGAACCCACATTAAAAACAAAACAAAACAAAAAACAGAAACCACACACAATTAGAGCGGGAAAGCCCTCTCTTTGACTTACCCTGGAAACTGTTATGCTTCACAAGCAGATTTAAGGAACATTTCTCTCTGCCTCCGCATAACGCTAAGACAAAGATAACCACATAGTGACAAAGCTAAATCGTCTCGGGAGGGTAGAGTTCCTTGCTCACTAATGATTATCATCTGCCAAGAACTAGCATGCTATTAATACTTGTAAAGCTCGCTGGACTAGAAATCCATTACTAGCAAAAGTACAAGTCCATTTTTATTCTAGGTAATTAATCTAATTTGACTTTCTCCTGAGCACTGCTTAGCAGAAATGGATCCTGACTGTCTTCGCTGCAAGGAACAAGTAGATCTGTGGAGACTTCTCACCGGGGTGACCTCAAAGCACAGGGCTCCCTCTTAATTATGCGTTCAGTGAATTCTCCAAGAGCAAAGTTGTCTAGGACTGTGTTTATTAGCAGAGAAGATACCCATGCTGGAAGCAGCCATCAGCAAGCAGGTGTAAGGAAGGGGGTGTGTAGGGAAGGAGGTGGGCGTGGGGAGAAGGGCCGAGGAGACCCATGAACCGGGCTCCCAACTCCAAAAGAAAATAACAAATAACCAAACTCTGCACGTTCACGGTGACTTTCCAGAGAACACAGAGTTGGGGTCAGTCAGCTTTCCCCCTCATGCCTCTGTTGCTTCCTTCAAAGAGAGCCGAAAGAATATTTCTCTTGCTATAAATAAGGTGGCTCTTGAAGAATGAAGTTCAAAAGTGTTGATTTCAGTTCTTTACCCAATCTCTACTTAGGATGCCTGTGGCAAAGACACTACGTGTTTAAAAATGCCTTTGCCGAGCTCTCATCAGTCCTATTCTTCTACTGAAAGTGAATTAAAGTGGAAAAATCAGAGAGTCCAGCAAAATGAGGGAACGATTTAATCTATATCAATTACCAAAGCAATCAGGGGAGAATTCTGGAAATATGTATGGCATATATTATAGATATTTCTGGATGAAACTGATTTTACTCTCTAGTATGATTATTTGACTGATCTTACTCTTGGATCTGATTATTTTTTTTCTATTCTGAAGTTAAGTCTTTCTAAGCAATACAGATCAATTAGAGGAAAATGGGAAAATATAGATAAGCAGAAAATTACAACCACCGAGAAACCTACCACCCCAAGATAACCTCTGTTAAAATTTACACCGTGTATATAAATATTTCCTTCCAGAATTTTATGTGTACTTATATATATATATACACCTTCTTTTTCAAAATTTTTATAACTTGTGTTTCCAGTTTCATAAGCATCTTTCCATATAAATGAATAATCTTTAGTACTTTATTCTCATTGGCTGCATTACGTTGCATTGTGCAGGCATAATTTATAGATGCTAAGTTTAGATTAGATTGAAATATACTATAATGAACGTCATCTTTATTAGTTCAGATAGACTGCAAAATGCTTAACTTTCTTTTTCTTAATTGTGAAAAATACCCTATCTGTGCTGGATACGATCTTTATTTGGAAGAGATCATACTTAGGTAATACAACCTCTAATCTTTGGCCTGTATGGAGATCTACTGGAGTAGAAGATATCAGAACTCCGCCATGTTCCCCAATCTCCTTACCATTTCTGTGCACTCGGATCTGGGTCTCAAGAGCTAGCACCTTCCTCTTTGATGGAACACTGCTGTCAAGCTGCCACATGGACCTCACTCTGCCTGCAAGCACAGGGAGCTGGAAGCACCTGAGATTTCATGCCCTCCCAGGGTGGGCATCCTTAACCCATGATTGACAGATGTGGGAGTATTAATGTCTCAGCTCTTTCACCTCTAAGCAGGGATGATTCTGAGGTGTGTGGTTTATACTGTTTTTCAGTGTTGCCCCACTGGATTAAGAGCCATTTGCCCGCTATGGTTTCTGGTTTAAAATGCACCCTTTATTGATTGCCCTCCTTTACCTGATCACTTCTTCTGTCACTTAGTCTTGTTCTTTGCACTTCCCAATACACTGTTTACAGTTGCATCCTGGGCTCAGTGTCTGCTTCTGGGGAGACTCAGCGAAGACACTTGTTATGGTCGCTTCCACAGCAGAGATTCTGGAGGCCTGGGCTCCAGCTGTTGCAGAGGTAATGTGGGAATTCTAGTTGTCACGTGGGAGTAGTCTTCATACTTCAATCAGTGTAACGTTTGGTGCTTTCACAGAGAAGCAGAGCAGTGAAGCCCATCTTTATTTTTCTCGTGGAAAAACTGTTGACCCTCTGAGGTTATAAATTTTGTACGAGATCGTGCAGCTAATTAGAAGACGAGCCAGTGCCAGACGTATGTTTTCTTACTAAACGATTGTACTTCCACAAAATAATGCTCATGTGTCAAAAGTGAGATGCACCTGGCATGAATATGTTGCCTCAATTAATTTTAAGAAGCCTAAACTTTGAAATATGGCATATTTGAAGCATTTTAAAAGCGTAGTTATTTGTTTAATAATTATATTTCATTCTTAACCCTCGTCTCTACCTTTTTCCTCTTTATATCGCTTTCCCAGCATCTCTTTCACGTTCTTTGTTACCTAAGGGTGAATTGTCTGTACTAGGCACCATAAGGGGTCATAAACTTATGATTGCCACTTAGCCGAACTTTAGTAGGTTGGACTCATGGGGGAGAGTGGCGTGCATAAATAGTTATAGTTCAAGGCAGTGTGTGCTAAGCACGCTAAGAGAGGTGGAGGGTCCTTTGGGAAGACAGAGGAAGGAAAGATAAACTCTGGCAGAGGGTGAAGGGAAGGCTTGACGGAACAGGTGGCCTTTAAGCTGGATCTGGAAGGATGGGTAGGATTTCAACCAGCGGATGTCAGGGTGGGGGTGGGGCAAGGGAAAGGAGCAGCATGAGCAAAGAAAAATGCAATATGGTGCAGGGAACGTTGAGAGGAGAGGGGTAACTGGCTCACAGAGCACAGGTGGGAGACGGAAGAGATGTGTTTAAGGTTACATGGTGGACGACCCTCCCCTCGGGGAGTTTTGATTTTATTTGGTGAATAATGGATCTCTGAGCAGGAAAATGTCATAATTACATTTGTATTTTAAGAATATTTATCTGAAGCTAATTTCTTTATTATTAGATGCTCTTCGTTGTGCCGCACTCAGTCATTCTTTTAATATCAAATAGAATTCCCATAGAATAACATCAGAGCTCTTTACCATGGCTATGTCACTGTATAGTATCTGCCCCCTGCCAGCTTTTTGACCTCAAATTGTGCCACTGTCATTTTCACACTAAGCTCTGAGAGTAATTGCCTCTAGAAGTTCCTAGAAAACACCTGGTCCAGCTCCTTCCTGGCTGAGGGAATTTGTACTTGCTCTTCTCCCGGTCTCCATTTAACTGACTTCTTCTTAACTGACATTTCCTCAAAGGAAATTTTCCTGCCCACCCAGTCTTAAGCACCCCCAGTGCTATTTTCTCCATAACGATTTATTTTCTCTCTATTTTTCTCCCTCTGCCTCTGGATCCTACAGTCATTGTTTTTCAAGGTATCCCCAGAGCTTGGCAGAGTGACTAACACATAGAAGATGCTCAGAATTACTTACTGAGTGAATAAATTGAATGAAGTGGAATTAATGTTGCTAGAAAACTGGAAAGATGAGCCATTGCTTTGAGGTATACCTAAACAAATTATTCAGCATCTAATTATGGAGCTTTGCATGGAGGAGTCTGGAGCATACTGGCTCATGTGTGTAGAGTATCTGACAACTTTGGCCTTCCTTCCTTCCTCGTGTGAGTTGATGCATCATTTCTAGGTGGAATTTCCTCTCAGTACATTTGTTCCTGTTTCCTCACATCTCCCACCTCCAACATTTTCTGGCCATTATTTCAACTAAGTGCTAGGCTTGGTCATTTTCCTAATGATCTGGAAATGGATTACTCTTTTGCAGATGGCCATGGATTGAGTTGCCCAAGACCCGGTCGTAAGTCAGGACTTGCTGAAAAGACAGGGAGTTTTTTGAAGTGGAAGGGGCCTTTGGAGGTCATCCAGCAGCTTTTGAAACAGCTCCAGCAGCCAAACTAGTAGGCCCAGTACCTTCCCGGGCAATCTGGTTTCCTGATTTACTACGAGCTATGGAGCTGTTTATGATGCTTTTGATAGAAAATAAATGACTCTTAATTCTATCCTACGATGAAGTTCATATTTGAAATGTTTGAATAGGTTTTTCAGAGCACGGTTCTACAATCGGCTATAAAATTTTACAGTCTTGTTCCAAGGATAGAAACGTCTGTGATTGGAGCCTCCACTCCTGGCTACAACTGGAAGAATGATAAAGGGTGAGGCTACAGCTGAGAGACACTCCTTCCTGGCTTTGGAACCAAAAATGCTAAAGAATCAAAGTGAAAAAGGTATGTAGGTTTGATTTGAGACTACTTCTAAAATGAAGTTTCTCCTGGAGGGCGAATGAAGTAATACTAATGAACACATCCCGTGATTTCTAGAGTGAAAGACAGTCTGACCTGGAAGACACGGTCACTAAGCCGAATCCACGTGGAAGGGGATTATTTGCTGCATAACTGTTTTTATTGTGCCGGTGGACACGAGACACCACCGTAACAGGGGCATTTTGGATATTCCGGGGGAAGTTCTGCCTTTGTTTATCATGTTGAACTTCCTCATTCTCAAAAATATTATTCCTTCCCATAGCTCCATAACATAATCAAATTCATTCTCATCGCTTCAAAGTTAGAATAACCCAATGAACACTTTTTTTTTTTTTTGCTGTCACAGGATCTATTTGCTCTTTATACAGATTTTCAACAAGTCCTCTGTTTGTTTTCTTTTTACCTTTCGATGCCTCCCATGACCTATTTCTCCCACCTCCCACCCTTTGCCTCTGACAACCAACAACCTGTTCTCTGTGTCTGTGAGCTTGGTGGTTTTCTTTTTTTTAGATTCCACATATAGGTGAGATCATATGGCATTTGTCTTTCTCTGTCTGACTTAGTTCAATTGGCATAATGCCCTCAAGGTCCATCCATGTTGCTACAAATGGCAAGATTTCCTTCTTTATTATGGCAGAATGATCTCCCATTGCATATCTGTAACACAATTTCTTCATCAATTCACCCGTCGATGGACTCTTAGGTTGTCTGGGGTTGGCAGAAAGACAGCATCCATGGTTCCGAATTGAAGTTAAAAGTTTGTATTTCTTAGTCTTGTGCCATTAAAGTTGCTCCTCCCATATCCAATCATCATACCTGACATCTTTGAACTCAGGCAAGATCTGGAAACCACGCCAAAACGATCTTTAAATAACTAAAACAGGCAGAGCAAATTCCGCACACAAAATCTCACCCATTTTTCTAGAAGGCCATCCTCCCCACAAGGCTGTGTGCTTTTATTTCATACTTAATTTTAGTAAGCTTAGTCACTTGGTGTGCCGTTGCTAATACAGCACATTCACAGGGTGATTGTGAGGAGAGAGGACGCCAGCCCTGCGGGGAGGGACAGGCAGTGCTGTCACATGGTTCAGCACCGAGCATACAGAGGCGAGCGCTCTCCACCACACGCGGGTTACACGGCTCAACTGCAAGGCATTTACAATGGTGCCTGGTGCAGAGCAAGCATTCCACCGATGCTTATTAAGTAAACGTAAATAAATTTGTATCTCTACAAAAAATGAAGGCCTAAAGGAGGGTACCTGATGTCACCCTGCATTCTCTAGGATGGCAATGCCTCGATGAAGGACAATTTCATCACCCTTAGTACACCATGTTTAACAGGGCAGGGAAATAAGTACCACTTTTTGAAAATATTTCCATAAAAAAAAAATCTAAACCAAAAAATGAGCAGTTAGAATGGTACATTTTAGTTATTTTCAAAATTCACTTAGGTGAAACTCCAACCTTTGATATCATCTGATAAATAGAGTTTTGTTGTAGTCTTTCTGTTTGTCATTTATTCTTTGATTTCCTGGTTAACATAGAGAATCTATAAAAATTCTGCAATGTGATGGAAAGTACTTCCTAGGGACAGCATTGTGTGTGGAGTCCATTTGTCGTGGGAGAGCAAGCTCAGGGCAGAGTGGGGGCTGAGGCTCTCATCCAGCTCTGGCCTTAACAGCGACCCTGACCCTAAAGCAAGGCTCTGCATACCTCATATACTTAGGTGCCTCCAAAATGCTGTCAGCTTGGGGCCCTCTCCCGCTCCCCACTGCAGAGACAGGCAGCTTTCAAGACACAGAGGCCACTGCCGCCCTTTACACTTCGGTGTTACGGGGGAGCAGATTGTACCGCAGCGGGAGGCTCAGCACTTTGCCTGGAATGTCTCCACCCCACCCCTCTGCTCCCTGATGACATTCTGAGTGTTCGTCAAGGCCCATCTCAAATGTCTCCTCCATCGTGAGGCTTTCCCTCCTCTTGCGCTCCCCATGCACCACTGGAAAGGACAAGAGCCTTCTTTGTGGCCCGCTATCACTTGGCTCCGCTCTCTTCCATGACATATGTAGCAGTGTCCTCTACAAGGAGGCAGCAAAGCATGGCGGCTGTGAGCTCCGGCTTTGAAACCTCACACTCTGAGGCCTGAATGCTCTTTCCACCAGTTCTGTGTGGCAAGACCTTGGATGTGTTTACCTTGCTGAGTCTCACCATCCTGATTTGAAAACCCAGCATTATACTGCCTACTTC
The DNA here is from genome assembly GCF_037783145.1 of Equus przewalskii. Classification (NCBI taxonomy): domain Eukaryota; kingdom Metazoa; phylum Chordata; class Mammalia; order Perissodactyla; family Equidae; genus Equus; species Equus przewalskii. Next base: position 4,063,814 of record NC_091861.1, on the reverse strand, counting down.
ATAAGATTAGGTGAAGATTAAATGAGATAATGAACAAAACTCAATCAGCAGAGTGCGTGTCATATGGAAAGTTCTCAGTGAATGTTCGTTAGCATTGTTACTATTACTGATGTAAATTATGTATGTGTCTTTTTTTAACCAAACTGTGAGCATCACTGATGAATCCCTAATAGTGCCTAGCCTCGTCCTGGCACACAGTAGGTCCTCACTGTTTGTAAATGAATATATGTGATTGTTCTCAATGTCAGTTAGATGACAGATGTGATTTGCAAGGACTATGATATCTTTAAGAGCTTATACTACCTTAGTGACCAGACTTCACTCTTTTTTCCATGCCTTTGTTTGCCCTGCAATGGCCCAGCTTTTGCCTGTTGTCCCGGTGTAATTATGGATTGCATCCTCTTTCACTCTGAGAAGCGGTCTGGTTTGGACAATACATTTCACGGTCACCTCAGTTTAGAGAGGAGCCACATCAGCTGTGTTCCCAGACATTCAGTTCCTCACGCACCACATCTGGCATCATGGGGAGCAATCAGCGGCTGCAAGGAGTTGGAATCCTTCACACAGAGGAAAGCTCAATAAATAGCTGATAGAAAAGAATAAGTGGATGGAAATTGGGTCATTCTTTATTCTCTCATTTTCTGGAAATAAAATAGGGAAGAATATTGGATCTGAATCTAAGAGAGTAGGAAAATTCAACTGAGAAACTCTTGCTGCCATTTAGAAGGAGAGATAGGATAACTACATGGGTAGAACATTAAAGAATTTAATGCTAAGTCCAAAATAAGATATAAGGGGAAGACTGAAGAAAAACTCCATAAGCTTACATATTCTCTGTGGCCTCACATGTACTTATAAATAATATTTTCAGAGACTCCTACAGTGAAATTTAAAGAAAGAACTTAGTTAGAGTCTTCTTCTTTTTTTAAATACTAGGCAATGTGGTACACTGACCTGGCCCTTAGCAAAAGAGGTGAAGTAGATGTTTTCTTCACTAACTCTCAGCCTCCTTTTCTTAATTTCTTTTGCTCTCTCAGTGTTGTACCCCATTCCCTCCCCGTATACCCTCTTTCCTTATGGCCCCTCCCCCTGTGCACCTGTAAACCAGCCTGGGCAACCCAGGGCTCTTTCGGTCAATCTTCAAATATCCCAGCAGTACTTTTTTTCCAAGTCATACTCCAAACTATGGAATGGAAGGTGTTATTCCCTATTAAGGGAATTTCAGGCACTAAAAAACCCATTGGGAGGGCAATCTGGGGATGAGGATAGTGTTCTGGAACATGTCTGGAGGCAGCGTATTGAGTGCATGGAAAGCATGGGTTTTGGAGTAGGGCTGAGTTGGGTCTGAATTCTGGCTCCATTTTGTTGGCAGTGTGGCCTTGGGTCTTCATTTATATCAAAGGGAGAATAATAAGACTTGACTCTAAGGGTTGCTTTGAAAATGAAATATGATTGTTTGTAAACACCCGATAATGCGGCCAGGTCATAATCTAGCATGAAGGTTTTGTGTTAGAGCTTTGGCGGTAGACAGACAGAGGGCCTAATTTTTGCTTAAGGGGAAATAACCTGACTCTCAGGCTTCTGGAAAACAGGATAACAATGCTCTTCTCAGGATTGCTGTTAAGGCTTAAATGCATGTAAAAGACTTACTCCAGTCTTTGGATTACAAGAAGTCCTAAATAAAAGTTGTGGCTACTATAATAACAGCTATAATTAGGTTGTCCTGCTATTGTATGGGCTCAATGAATGATAGAATTATTTTTGTTGTCATTTTTATTGCGTCATTAGCATCCCTGAATTCATTTGGGAGGTGGATATCTTCCTGATTTAAACATAAGGTAGAATTCTGAATCTAATCAATCATTTCCTATAATATTTCTTATATTGGGAAAACTTAGCCAATATTTGAGAGATCCTTATATTTTTCCAGGAAGAAGCTAAGGAACTGCAAAACCCTAGAGAAATTACTTAACTTTTTCTGTCCCCAATTATTACTGACCGTGGTCATTCGTGTGAACCCACCCAATATAAGAGGGTGATGGAATCTAGTTTTAATGCCCTCTCGGGCCGTGGAGAGCAGTGCAGCACCCTCCAGGTAAACTTGGGTTATGAAACAGGATTCCAATTCAGCTGCCTCCTGTCACGTAGATGGACCCAAACTTAGCCTCTGATAGAAAAACAAACATTTGGTTATCTCTTTGTGCATACTTAGGGGAGAGGGGAAAAAAAGAAAAATAGAAAAGGATCTGACCTTTTGATATTTCCTTTCTCCATCCTGCGTTCTGGCCGGTGCACAAGTAAATAAAGGCTGGAAACGACCAGCCTGCTCTGCGGTTCTTCCTCACGAACTAAAATTTTATGATCGTGGTTCCAATCCTTCTAGAAAAAGCCAGAAATGAGACCACTGTCTCTGGTGTGCAGCAAAACCAAGAAGCCAGAGTGCTCAGAGGGCAGAGTGCAAGAGGCAACTCCTCGGCCAGAGGCAGGCAAACAAGCAGGATATTTTAGATGCCGCAAACTATATACGTTTACTCATCCTTCAAGGAGCTAGGTGAAGGTTGCACAGATGATCGATTGTCCTGTCACAAGGACAGCAAAAAGACGGAGCTGCTAAAGAAATGATGTGTGAGAGTTGTCAACTGCCGAGCACAACAAGCCATTATCCCTTCCAGTACAATCCCTACCAAGCAAAACTAGAGACGCACGTTTTCCTTTTTGCCCTGTTCCCACTGCACTTTGCTGGGAGGTAGCCCTTGCTATTGAACATTGCTGGTGTTTGTTCACTCCCAGTGGACTGGAAGCTGCTGGAGGGCAGAACTATATCTCAGTCTTTTTTATATTCTCAGTGCCTGGCATATTGTCACACTCAATAGATGCCTGTTAAATATATATAAATCAGAACTCTGACAAAATTGGGCTAAAGTTCTAAGGTGATGGCCAATTTGTTGGCATTCTCTGTGACTTTGTTATATGTACAGGATTACAGATGCTTACTTTCAAATCCACGTGCTCTAAGTTGTTCATTTTTTCATGCACCCCAAGCATTTTCAATGCACTTACTTTATGCCAGCTACTGAAAGGGTTCCACAGATGGGAAAAAACCTTTTGCCCTCCTTTAGTGAGATTATTGAGTCTGTGTCATGAATCTCAGTCTATATATTCAGAAGCCGCCCTAATAAATAGTTTTGGGTTTATTTAATAGTTCTGGCTGTCATTTGAAACAGAAAATCAGTTCAACACCACAGCAGTTAGTATTGACTAAATAGCTCGAAACCTCAATTGGCCAACGTTTTAATCATATGGAGACAATCTGAATTTTACTGCCATCAGGAAACAACAGGAATATCTAATGTGAGAATTAGGAATGCATATCAATTTTCACAGTGCAGTTTGGTAATTATGAAAGCACACTTTCTTGTCGTCATTAAAGGGGCTTTTTGGTAGCCAAACTATTGTTCTGGTGTGCAGTGAGTCCAAAGCTTCCACTGGCCTCTCTACCTTTGATCTTTTGAGTTTCTGAAGTTGTAGGATTTTGCATGCTACACTGATAATCTGGGAAAATGTACAATCACTATAAAAGGAAATTTTTCTATTAGTCCAAGAATAATCGTTTATAGCAAAACCACCTGACAGAAACATGTGGGTGCATATCACCCTTGTGAAGACCAAAGATATTTTTACAACTGAGGATTATTTTCTTCCCTTTGCACAAATCCATATGGTGCCTATTCAAACATCAGTCATCAGCAATGCTGTCTTATTCAACCCTAGGAAAAGAGTTCACAATTTTTGCTCCAAATTTGGGTAAAAAGGACTTTTTATTAGAAGTTAGTTGTTTTATCTTCCACAGCCCAATTACACGAGGTCAATGGCATGTAAATTCAACTGGCGTAGGATGGCAAACAAATGACGTAGCCATGGAATATGGCTTTTCTGCTTTGGCCATATTCTGCTTGCTCTCTGCCCTGCTCCCTGCTGCTTTCTCTCCTGGACTCAAAAGTCTGCTTTACTCTGCAAGGGATAGTACTGCCCCCACAGTGAACAGTCCGTCTGTTGCTGACCCATGTAGTCATCTGGGGGCACCATGGGTAAGGACTCCTGCACCTCATTCGTTCATTTATTCATTCATTGAATAGAGAATAATGAGGGAGGTGCCTATTATTTACTGGGGAGTCTGTCCCAGGTGGATGTCTGGTTCCAAAATAAAAGGAGAGAGTAGGCAGAAGGAGCACTGTGCCAATGTGACCAGGCTCAGGAAGAGAAGGATGTTTTCCTCCAGAGAGTGAGAAACAGAAGGGGGAAAGTTCTGGATAGACTCTGACCCAAATTTCTTTCTTTCCTGAATCCTGTCCAGAGGATGCATTTATTGGTTAAAATCATTCCAAGTATGACCAAATAAACCAGTCCAAATGGGGCATTTGGACTAGAGAAGACACTAGTGTTGGGGATGGGGAAAACTTGACTGCATATATCCCATCCTTGCTCCAAGCAGAGGGAAGGAGAGTCATGTCTAACACTTCAGTAGGCCCAGATGCACCATAGCACCTGGGAACCTGGGAAGGAGAATCGAAGGCTCCTCTACTCCTCCTCCTACTTGATTCCATTTTCCATTTGTTCATCACTTGAGCTGAAGGCATTTCTGGGCTTCTAGAGACATTTGGGACTCTTTCAATGGGCCTTGGAGAATTTAAGCTCTGGGATTATTTAGCATTGCAGAGAGCAGGAGAAGAAAATCACCCAAATTAAACAACAACATCAACAACAGCAAATTCTACTGCAGTTACTCAAAGTCCTTCTACTGTCCCCAAAGCAAAATGATTCCTCCTCCACTTTGGCACATAGCCTGCAGGCTGCACCTTGGACCTTTGTGAAATCTGTCTTACGACACGTCAGGTACTGTTGATTTAGGCTCAGCCTAATAGTGAGGGTTCACTGGGGCGCATGGTGTAGGAGAGAGGGCAGTAGACGGGGGATGGGGAGCCTGGGTTCCAGTTCTACTTCTACAACAAACTAGCTTGCAGCCTCAAAATGCACACAGCTTTCTGGGCCATCAGTTCCTTATCTGCAAAATGAGGAGATTAAATAAGTTGTTTCTTTATATCTCTAAAACTCTATGAGTTAGAAGGCATTAAACATGTAACAGGCGTCATAGGTGGAGAAAACAGAAAGGAAATTATGAAAGTGGCACTGTGTGATCTGCCCAGGCCTTACTGGAGCATCAAGAATTCTTCGTTGGAAGCAACACCTCAGTCTCTAAGACCCACGACACCTTCTTCGTCCACATCTTTACCAATTCTATCCAGTTTTCACCTTGTGCTCTTATAATTGACATGCGTGTCTTGTCTTCCCCATTAGCCATAAGCTCCTTGAAAATATGGCCCATCATTTGACATTCTGCCTTGTCTAGCTCTGGTTCCATAAATATTTGTCAAATAAATCAGTGGTTCTGTGAAGAGTGTTTAATTCACTCTTCTTCCAAATAATTATTATTTCCATTTAAAAGATAAACTTAAGACCCAAAGACTGTTATTTTTTTTAATCTCAGTTCACAAAATTGGATGTGAACTCCCAGTTCCAAAGTATTCACAGCAATGAGCTGGTCTTTTAGCAAACATTCCCAGTTACTCATTCTGAAGACCTTTGCTTCTCAGCCCCAATCCACTAACGTCAAAAACCTGCAAAAACCAAAAAATAATAATAGTTGCATTTTTGTGCCTGGGCTGAAAACATTATCCTATGTAATTCTTAAAACAATCCTATACCATTTTAGATGAGGATTATTGATACCAAGTGAGTCCCACACAGATAAGAAGGAGGCAGGTTTATCTGACTCCAAAGGTCGTGCCCCAAGAGCAGTGGCGCACACGCTCTCTGTGTTTGATTGTCTGCCCACACAGCCTACCTGCACTCTTCTCTCCGAGTCTCTAGCATGAACCTGAATCAAAGCAAGGCGACAGAGCCAAATTACTGAAGGAGACAGCGGTGTTTTAGAGCTTTGTTGTGGTGAAAAGGCAGTGAATCTTATTTGGAGTTCTTAAGCTCTTGGGTTGCTGCGTACTTAGTCACTTCATGGCTGTGTGAAGTTAGGAAATTCCCTGAAGGTCAATGAGACTCAGTACTTTCTTGGTAAAATGTGGACAATAGCACTTACCCCAAGAAGCTGTTATAAAAACTCAGTGAGATGCTGTATGTTCAAATACCTAGAACAATACTAGAATGCATAGTATGTGCTCAAGAAATCCTTCTCTCCCAGTTGTCCTCTCCAGCCCGAGCAACGCCTCCAAACAATGCCCGTGACCACAATGGAGGCAGGCCACACTGGCAGGGACACCTTGGCATCCTCTAATAAAGAGAACTCCTCTTGTCCTCAACTTAAGTAAGTCCCAAATAAAATACTTTACCTCCCTAGAAATTACCAGAACCTGCCAAGGCCCCAGCAATCCTGAAAGCTATTTGCTGTCAACACTTCCAGTGAGTTGAATAGGGAGACGTTGCTCATTTTACCATTAACGGGAGACTTTTCTGTGGTTTTTATTTGGGTCCTCAGTGGCCCAGAACTTAACAGTATGACGTAGGAGTAACGTTTTCCCTGAGCCCATCTTGTGATGATACTTACATTGGGTAAAATCAGAAGTATTCTTTTTCAGATTTGTCTTCCCTAATTTATTCTTTAAAAAAAGGGGCCACTGATTTTGCAACAGTAGTGACCTCTATAGGGGCATTTATTCATTCATTCAGTTGCCAAACATTAAGCATCTTGTACCAGAGACACAAAGATGAAAATAATCATGGCCCCTTAAATATCTCAGAGTACAGCAGAGGAGAAAAGATCCTGCATTCCAGTGCAGGATGGAGCTATGGAGAGGAGCCCACACCAATAGGCTCTGACTCTTCCAGGCACCAGCCAGCCCCGATCATCCACTGTGGCCCTCAGCCATCCAACTCACACATCCAAGTAACTACTGATGTTGAAACCAACCCCGTTACAAACACAAAGATTCGCGGCATGAGGTATGCCCTCGGGGCCTCTTCCCTCCTTACAGAAGCTGGTTAACTGGCTCAAAGTGGTGCAAATTCAAGTAGACGAAAGAGATAGACTTTTCCTTGTCGCCTTGTCTTGACCATGTAGAGCGTGAGTGCTGGGTGGCAGCATCAAGGCCCAACTCTATATTTGATGCACGACTCCCCTTGACTGAATTCCACCCAGCACGCACCCCAACCCCTGCCAACACAAGCTTCCTTGGTTCACATGCTGGCCCATTTCATTTGGAGCAACTTCAGGTGTTAGAAAATTTGTTATCTAATAAACCAAATTTACTACGCTATAGACTTTACATTTTTTTCCCCATGGACCCCTTTTGAGTCTGATGAAGCCTAAGATCTCCCTCTCAGAATAACGTTTCTAGGTTCAGAAATATATAATATTACATAAGAAACTATATATATGAAACTATATATATGTATGTATGTAGATACATATACATGTACATGTATATATATCATGTACATATATTTATCAATATATTTTAAAAACTAAAGTGTGATATAGATTTATATGGTCTTTTTTATAAGTGTACTAATAATAAGATCTAGAAGCAGGTATAATAACTACCATAATTTTGAAGTACTGATATATGTGAGCGATATTTTGAGACATCTGTATCAACTGTAATGTGATATGAACATAGCTCTGATTTCTACTGGTGACAAAGCCACGGTTCTGCTGTACTACTGTGGTTTCTTGCTCACATTCATAACTAAAGGGAATGTGAAATTTCAGTTACAGGGTAGTCAAAATAAAGATGCAATTTTTTCCCATTCAAATCCACTGATTCGCCTGAATCCTTATAGATTCCTCCAAGGCAAAGAACTCCTATTAAAGAGATTTTTAAAAATCTGCCCTGTGCAACCACATAGAGCAAATTAGTCCTCTTGACCTCATCTGCTTTTTTTCTAAATTAAGTCTTCCAATCCAAAAATGACATTGTTTCTAGAATCTTCAGTAACTTTATGACTTTACTCTGCATGAGCGAGAGTTTGTTAATTCCTAAATTAAAGCACTGAGCCCAGAAGGTCAGTGAGCATGCCAGTATGGTACGACCAGCCCATGTAACCCCAGAGGCATGATGGATAAATTTGCAGGAACACCTTGGCATCCTCTAATAATGAAGTTTTCTTTCAGTTGGGAGAATAAAAAGCTGTTAAAAAGGTTGATTTAGTATTTTAAAGTCAAAGCAGTAAGGTCTTTTTCTACAGGAGAATTAATTTTTTTTTCCTGAGGAAGATTTGCCCTGAGCTAACATCTGCTGCCAATCTTCCTCTTTTTTTATGTGGGCCACCATCACAGCATGGCCACTGACAGATGAGTGGTATGACTCTGTGCCCAACAACTGAACCCCGGCTGCCAAAGTGGAGCACACCGAACATTGACCACTAGGCCATCGGGGCTAGCCTGAGAATTAATTGATTTTTAATGACAGTTTGATTTTCTTACTGAAATGATCATTTTAAATAGGTGTGTGTGACACAAGGGGTGAAAAACACAAGGCAAAAAGAGAAATTTTTTTCCAGGACAAATGACTGTGTTTGTCCCTTGTGTAGCCTACGCGAGATGTGTTTGTGTAAAGCCTTTGGAAGACTGGGCCCGTCAGCGGATAAGCAGGAGTGTCTGTTCCCAGCTGTAAATGAGATGTACCTGTATCTCAATGGAGATACAATTCATTAAGCACCAATTCTGTGCTGGGAGATTAAAAAAAAAGTTAGAAATGGCCTCTGTCCTCAAGGGAACTTACACAAGGGAGACGAAAGTCATGCTACCTGGCGGAAGGTGGGGGGAGTGGCGGGGGAGGGGGAGGTGGTATACCTGAAATGATGTAAAGTAAAGATTTGAGCTATTATAATGAATAGGCGTATATTGTCAAATGGCTTTGTTAATAAGGCAAAAATAATACCATGGATTTTCAGAGCATCCTGTGTTATAATACTCAGGAAACACCATTAAATTAGTAGGTTACTCTTGGTCTTTCCCACTACTTTTGAGCTCTTCACTATTATACCCTATAACCTTGCACAGCGCCTTGCACATAGTATCTTCTCAATGTAGATTTATGAATAAGTGACTGAAGGCACAGCACACTCTGGGAAATGTTGCGGGGAGGGGAGGTTGGTTTGAAACTCAGTTCTGCAACTTGCTTAGCTGTGTGACTTTTTGAAAGCTCTTAATTTCTCTATGCTTTAGTTATCTTGTCTGTACAATGGGTATGAAAATAATAATATTAGTTAGGATTTTTGTAATGATTAGATGATATCAATAAAGTCTTTAGCAAATAATCTTCCTTCAAGAAATGTCAGCTATTATCACAGAAGGAAATGTGTAGACCTGATGTTGAGGGCTGGAATGAGATCTTCCTTGTGGAGAGTGAACTGGAGAGACTGTAGGCTTTCCCAAAGGTCACACCTCAAGTGAGGAAGACAGGAACAGGGCCAACCCAAGGCTCCTAAGTTTCTCTGGTCAATAAATCTTAATAGCAACCAGATAACACTCTTCTAGGTCAAAGGAGTCTTAACATCGTTTCCGTCCGAAACAAAGCGAAGTTTCTTGTCTGCTTCTTCCAAAGTTTATATTCTCTGAGTTCACAGAAATGAGATATCTTAAGTATTTGTTCCATATTGTTGGTCAGGTTGAAGTCTTGGAAATGTATGCCTGACGCTCCACATCTCTGAATTGCTCCAAATATTTCATAAGGAACAATGAGGGGTGGTCTTTGTGGGCTAAGGGATGTGGCCCAAGACATGAGCACACTCTTAGCCGAGGGGTTAAACCAACACACATCTATTTTTCTCTCAAGCTGTAGGCTTGAGGGTGAATATTTTCATCCGCTTATGCTTGATCAAATGAGACCCTCCTATAGAAATGAACCTAAATCAATCAAGATTATTGTCATTTACGTAATTTCAGTTATTTAGCTAGTGCTATGGAAAGATGTTTGCTGTTTTTGTTTTTGTACTTGTGAATAACAGGCTTACACAGGAAGCAAATGCAACAGTGTGTGTGAAAATATAAGGGGTCACCCTGGTGATAATACCCATAATATTTTATTATTGTTATTGTTGTTGCCGCTGCTGTTGCTATTATTACACAAAGAAGCAGCTCAGTAGATATCTGTTGAATGCATGCTTATGTGAATGGTTATGCTCTCAGCTATCAAATGTTTTGGTTACAACCAATCATCTTAATCAATAAAATTTGCAGAAAATAAACCCTCAGGGGTGTTGTGAAGATCAAACTAGATAATCTGCACAAATATGTCTAGTCTAATCTGGCATATGTTAATCATTCAACAAATGTTAGATGAATCTTAATTGGTAAAATGATTAATAAGGGAAAATTAAAGGTCACTTGAAAATTTGATGAAATTTATATTCCCAGCAAAAGCAATTGGCAGGGAAACCTCATTATAGAGCTGCCAAATTTTTATTAACTATAAAAGTACAACATCACACATCTATCAACTTTCCCCAAATGCTGCTACTATAATTAGAAAATATAATGCATTATCCAGGGTTCGTGTTATAATTGCATAAAAGCAGAGCGAGGCGGCTAGTTTTCCGCAGATAAGATTAGCTTCCTTCCAGGCGTTGGAAGCGCAGCTGCAGTGCCAGGTTGAATAATATTTTTAACGCAGATGCTGTTTGTACTGGACAAAGTCAACTGAGCATTTCACATGAGCTGGTCGAGTGTCCCCTGCTTGACGTGTTCTCTTTTTTTCCCTTCTCTCATTGTTTAAATAAATTATAGGAGAGGAGAATTTCAGCTTGGAACGGCTACTAATCCGTACCATGAAAGTCATGCTTGGGAATCTTTGTGTTCTTGGCGTCACGTCCTTCAAAAACTTTCCTTCAAGAGGATTTTTCCATAAGTCATGTATTTCCTTTGTTTCTAATCCCCTTGCATTCATAATTCAGAAATGTTTTCTTAGGGAACAGACCCTCAAGTCTGTCTTGTTAGGAAGGATATTGTATCCTCGAGAAGCTTATGATCTTACGTGCCCTGCTTTCCCTCTCAATCAGGTAGGTGTCTTCAAAAAGACTTCCCCTCCAGCCGGAGATTGCTTTACAGGAAAATAATCTAGAAAAGGGAGATGGAACCCAGAGTTTCTTGACTTAAAGGAGCTGGGAAGAGCTACATTAAAAACTGAGAAACAACAGTGGAGATTCTTGGTCTTAGACTTGGGGTGATAAATCCTGCCATCCTCCCCGACTCCTCCCACCCCAGATTTATTTCTCCCTGTCTTCCTCGCTAATACCTGACTATTACAGCATCGTGTTTGGTTCCATGGCGACTCTGGATGAATCTTCTCCTTTCATCCAAGCTTTCTCAGCATTGGGGCACCACGTAGTAGTTCCAGACAGTAAGTGGGAGTACAGCAGAGGCTAATCTGGTTCAAAATGGGGGAGACACACAGTGACCTCCCTTTCCTCCCAGACACCAAGGAATCTTTACTTTGTCCTTGAAAAAACCCTTTGCTTTGATTCAAGGGCACACACCTCCTAGCAGAGTACAGTGGCACCAGAGAGAAGTAGTGATCAGAGCTTCCAAGTCCTCATTCATGCACACAAGCTCCTGGGGGGCCGGTCCCCCAGGCCCCCCAGGATCACCCCTCCAGAAACCTCAGAATCAGTCTTTCTTGACATAGATGTCATGGCTTCCCTCACCCCAGTGCACCCAGCCCCAGCCCCACATCCCTTCTGCCTTCTCCTCTCTCAGGAGTAACCTCTGCTTTTTCACCTAGAAGGCTTTTGGCCTGGGCCTCTCAGACATTGTTTTATTGCATTGATTTTTTTTTTTTTTTTTGAGGGAGATTAGCCCTGAGCTCACATCCACTGCCAATCCTCCTCTTTTTGCTGAGGAAGACTGGCCCTGCGCTAACATGCATGCCCATCTTCCTCTATTTTATATGTGGGATGCCTACCACAGCATGGCTTGACAAGCGTGCTAGGTCCGTGCCTAGGATCTGAACTTGCCAACCCCAGGCTGCCAAAGCAGAGCACCCAAACAGTAGCCAGTTATGTGGTGGCTGAATCCAAGATGGCAAAGAGACAAGGGTGTTCCTAAAGCTAAAATCACCAACCTAGCTAAATTAGGATTAATCACATAGAGATGATCACTGCCAGTCACAGGTGGCCCACTTTAAGAGTGATTATTTCTCTCTTCTATGCACATTTATAGTTTGTCCTTAGAATATGACTGATTTATGAACAGCACAAGGAAACAGCTTTTAGCTGTGAGTTTTAAAAAGTTTGGATTAGGTTTCATATGGACTACATTTGACTTCTCTGAGCTTCTAAGAGGCAGACACATAATTTTTATTTTTTAACACGTATCTTAGACTCTGGATCCCACTAAGAGAAGCTATTCCAGCTCTTCCATTTTGAAACCAAATTTGCTCAGCTTCTGGAGGTACGACTGATTGTCAGCGTACAAAATGTATCCTTGTGGGCCCGGACTTACATTTGAGACTTGCTTAAGGCCGGGTCTACTGACAAAGCAGCTCGGACACAGCTCCCCTGCAGAACCAGCTCAAGAAACCCCATTCTTTCTTTTCCTCTTTCCTTTGTATTCTGCTTCCCTTTCTCCCACCCATCTCCCGACAGAGTAAAGATAAAGACCCAAGAGCTTCAAAGAGTGAAGCTAATTAAAAAGAAAGGGAAATTGAGTTCTCTGTTAAAACCACTGCTTTCCTTGTTTTGCCAGAAGGAGGCAAAGATAGCAGCAAACTTTTCTGAATGGTGTATCCCTTTTTAAGACTCTAGATGCTGCTTTCCTAAAGGAGGAGGGTACACAACGTTAGGGGGACATTTTTTAGCCATTTGGGGATTGGAGTCACCCCCTGGTCAAGAGAAGGCATCTCTTTTCAGAGTTTGCATGCTGCCCTCTCCTGGTCTATATGTACAGGAGTGTTAGCAGCAATCACATGTATTTATTCTCATCCCATACCTATGTGTGAGGTACATGTGTACGCATGAGAGTTTGTTTAGCATATTTAGGAAATCTCACCAAAAGAGTATACTTGGGGCTAATTTGAGAAAATAAACTTATTATTTCTTGGGCTCCTGGGTTTATATTCAAGGATGCCCATCTTTCTACCCTCTCATTTCATTCCGTGTTTGCTTCGACACTCTCCCTGTTCATCCTGTTCTCCCACATGGCTCTGGGACTCTGCTCTGCAAATCAGTGCTCCACCCCGGGCTGGCTCCTATGGATGCACTAGCCAAGCAAAGACCTCCTCCCAACCAGAGGTGGTGGCAATGGGAAATATTCTGAAGTGGTCTGCATTTAGATGAATAGTTTGAGGACCATATTTTACCCTGCTGTGTGATCAAAACTAATTCTACACGTTATTAGAAAAAGAAACCTGTGGTAGTTCCAATCGATAGAAAAAGAGAACTCTGTGGTAGGAAGAGAAGCAGCACAGCAAACGGAGAGGTAGACGGCACCGGAGCCCTCACTTATAATTGCATACTTTCCCCTTCAAAACAATTTGTCTTATGTATTGGTTCTTTGTGGGACTTGTTTCAAGCTCGATACTTGGAACATTTCCCCTGGTTGAAATAATTTGTTACTTTTCTCCTAAATACTTAAAGGACCCTGATACTAAGAAAATGCCTGCCACCTGGCGTGATTGCTGTAGCAGGTCTGGAGGACAAACGTGACTTGTCTAATCAGCTGTGTGCCTGCGTCTGTTGTCTCTCCGTGTTCGTCCTTGACCCAGGCCGGCCAGTCCTCTCCCTATCAATAAGAACTCGGCGCCCAAACTCAGTCTAACTCCTCGCCTTTGCTTTAGAAGAAGAGGAGGGCTAAGGAAGAGGTGTTTACTTTCAAGAGATTTAAAGGCATGTACCTTGTTTAAACTTTACCAAACTTATACCTTAAGGGTATCTAGAGCTCTGGCTGGCTAAGATGCACGTGAATGAACTTTTGATTCTCTCTCTCAATGAAGGATGATAGCACAAAACAATGGGTAATCAAAGTATGGTTTATATATATCTTTGAAAAGCCATCAGTGTCTCAGTCCATACAAAGTGCATGTATATATTCAGTCTCACATCTACTGTCACTACCAACATGTCCAACATTGCTTTAGAGTTTGAATGATGAGATGGAAATTTATTTCAGATATTATATTCACAGAAGATTGACAAATGTTCATAGTGATACAAAACTACCCTTTTAAGAAGAGAATTTAGTTAGATCAGTTAACTTGTATTTATTTGAATAGGTAAATTCTTTACAATCAGGTTCCTCTGTGATGTAAAAAGAGAAAAATATTCATCTATGAAATAGAAACATTCTCTCCTAAATATAATATTCACCTGCCATGTCTATTCTTTGACACAATTTCAAAATTACCCTCTTAAATCATTCAAATCTGGCAATGGGCAAAAATATGGACAGTTTGCATGACTCCAAATTTCTCTTAATGACAAAAGAATATGTTCATCTGATAAAAAACAAAGTCAATGTAAATCCTCTATGGTGATATGTAAACCACATGCCTCTCTCACAAATTCTTTATCTTCCTTGATCAGGCACACATGTTGGGATCAGCATTGCCCTGAACACCAGGCATGACTGAGTGGGGAATTGATTGTGAGTTATCAATGGATGGTTTGGATATGATCCACTAAGAATCCACTGAGAAGCGTGCTAGTTAGACTTGAGATAACATATTCGATTGCTCCTGCACCTGCTGCAGCCTCCTTCTCTTGTTGAGCTAGAATTCCGACCTGTGTATGTTCTCCACTGCAGGGCAAGCCCTTTTCATAGGGATTAGGAGCAGTTGCACACTGATACTTGAGGATCGCCCAAAGCAAGACTCATCTTTTCACTGAGCCTTCGTTCAGTCCCCTCTGACTTTTCCAGGGAAAGACCGAGATCATTAAGTCATGTTAATTTAATCACAAGTAATCAACAGGGAAAAAAAGTTATATAACCATTTTCAAAATTCAAAATCAAACATGGTTAAATCCCAGGAGACAGATTTTTTTTTTTTTTTTTTTTTTTTTACAAAACTCATGTCTCAAAATAAAAGGAATAAAGAAAGAAAAAGAAAAAAATGGCCAGAAGTCTACCAATGTTAGGATCAAATAAAATTAAACCAAAAATTGACATTTCCTTACAAGTATTATATTTATGACACAGTTCCAACTCATGACTTTTCAACGTAGTACCTGAGGTCCTGGAACTCATCCTGCCTGTGGGTGCAGAATACAAATGCATTTGCGACACATAAGACGGTGTAAAAATGAATCAGGTACACAAGAAGAGTCACTGACAACCACATTTAAAAATACCTCTCTCCCTTCTCTCTTTTTTCTCCTTCCACTATAGAATAGTGATACACTGATTTTTCACTCATGAGATTAGTCCTCCTTGGCCACACGCTTTAAAAATCAAAACCATGCCCAAGTCCACTCTGGTTCCTATTCCTCTGGGGAAGATATTAACCTGATAGGTAGATGGGAATGTTCCCACTTTCTAACAATCAGATGGTGACTGACTTGCTATACATCATAATTATAATAAAGATCGCCAAGACATACAAATGGGCTGCATGACAACATGCAGGTATTGAAGTTATTTTAAAAAAGAGCTCACGGTCAAGTTTGAAGGTCCTTGCTTTACACCCACGGATAACTGAATAGGTGAATAAACCTTGTGGCCCCGGAACGCAGCTAACAGCTTTAATTATCACCGGTGAATCAGGCGAGAGGTTCGTTCAGTGCTTTCTATTCTGACCGGCAAGGGAACAAACAATGTCAATTACTTTTAAGTGCCTTGTGAAGATAGAAATCAGAAACCGTGTCTGTGTCCGATTACTCGTGACAAGCTGCATACCTGCAATGACGTGATGGAAGCCTCCTCCTCGGGTCCCTTCTCTCTTTCTCTGCGTTATAGAGTCCACTGCGGGGTTTAAGTTTGGTCTCCCGCTGCCGCGCTCAGCTGGACCGCAGCCGGCCGCCAGCAGACGCCCATAAGCAGCGCGGGCCGAGTGTGCAGCCCGGGCTGGCAGCCCTGCAGATGTGGAAGGAGCCCGGGGCTTAGCTCTGACTCCTCTCGGCGCTGCATGGGGATATTATCACAGTCTGGGATTTCTATTGGCTCTGAACACCAAACAAATCACACCAGCCACCCCCCTTCTCGCTTTCACTCAGCGCTTGTTTCTCATCTAAGCCACAAACATTGCAGCCACACACACTTCAGTCGCTTGCAATGTTTCTCTTTTCCTCCTTCCAGTCTGTGGATTTACAACCTTGTGGTCAGCTGTAACATTTTTTTTAGCAGACTTCCAATCCAAACCTTCTTGTTTATGTAGAGAAATTCTCCATCCCCTAAATCCGCAAAAACCACTCACTCCCCTCAGATCTTCTTCCTCCTTTTGTTGATGGGTTTGCAATGTGAAGAATGTACAAAGCCTGTGTGTGATACATCCGCATGCACACACACACACACACACACGCACACGCACACACACCCCCAGGCTCCTTTTGTTTTGCATAACTGAGGCCTCTGAAATTAAAAGCAAGCTGAGCCCAATAAGCTAAGTGAGAGCTCAAGTAATAAAATCTTGAATGAATTCAATGGAAAACACTCATTGAGTTGTTTTCTGTTCCAAATAGCGCTTTGGTCATTATTATCCCTATTTTTGTTTATTGAATGCAGAGGTTTCTAATGCAAATCAGACTCTTCTGCATCCAGAGAACTTGGGACTATGACGCAGACCACTCCTCGCGCTGCGTGGGCTCGGTGAGTTCTGTCAGAAGGCTCTCACGACGCCTGCGCGCTTCCTCTTATTATTATTTTTTGGTTTTTTCTCCACTGACAGTCTCAAGACCGAGTCTCCTTTAAGGTGATTCGCTAGCCAAAGAAGACCCGTCAGACTCTGCTGATAAAGTTTCCCGGATTAAAAATTTTAATCTGCGTATATCAATAGAGATAAATCTTAGTCCCCTCAGTAGAGAAAGAGCCCAAGAAAAATCTTCTGGGATCTTACAAACTTGGATGGAAAAATTAGGAATAAAATAAAGTTTCCCTGTGTTTTATAAAACAGACCTGGCCTTAGTCTTTCCCCCAAAATCATTTTCACTGGTGCTGATGGAAATTTTAATGACAGTTATTCTTGACAAGAAGCCATTGCTTCTGAAATCACTGAGCTCTATTTTGATTTTTGACTTAATTTTTTCTAATGCTATCCCTTTGTATACTATTTGGTATTTGATATTCTGGTTCCAGCCCAGATCGTAACGTATCTTTTTGCAAAATCACAGGCAACAATAGTTAGTTCTTGAAATTTATTATCACCAAGTAGACTACCTGCTTGCTTTTCCTATTTGGGCCCATTCCAGGAATTCTGAAATGAAGCCTTATTTTCAGAATGGGTCAACCTGAAATCAGCTGAAATTGACAAAATAAATACACAACAAAACCACATTTGGTTTTTGGTTTCTCCCAACCACAGCCCAACCTCAAATGGCATATCCGTATTACTTTCACAGCTCCAATCCATTCCCTTTCCTGAGGTAGGGAGTTAAAAAAAAATAACACTATCACAAATCTTTGAATGTGTAGAGTGCATTTCCTTTAAAGGTCTCCACAGTCTCAGGAAGAAAAGAGTCGTGGGTAAGACTTCCCAGATTTTCCAGGTGGAGAAATAGAGTCGGAGAATGATAAAATGATTCGCTTTGGGTTCTGAAGGTAGACAGCTAGCAGAGCTGGAGATTGGGTGACCGCCCTCCTTCTTATCCTTTGGAGATTACTTTTCTATACAAATTGTTCAACTCAAAGGAAAGTGAAATGTTAACAGACAGATTGTGATTCCTGCCCGCCTTTGCACAGAAGCACCAACAGTTCAGGAAATCATCTGACCAACTTGGTACCTAGTTATTTTACACATTTATTCTAGGATAGATCATGATATGTTCAGATAAGTTGCCAATAACTTGTCCTTTCTCAGAATTGTCGGTTTAGAAAAAAAAAGTGACTGATAAAGACAAACAGATTGTTATATTTTCTGCTTGTTACTTTTGAGGCTCATTATAGCTCTTTATATCACTGGAAAGACATTGTAACTAAAAGCATGGGTGACTGAAAGTTACAGATAAATGTTATACTTCATTTTAGGTAATAATTCAAGCCCTCTTTCCTTGTTAAGGAAGAGCGAGGCTGGATGATCAGGGAGATGACTCTTCTACCCAATTAGTTGTGTGATTAGGAGAAAATAAATTGTTTGCATTTATTCTTCTACATTTATCCTTTTGATCATTTTGCTATTTTTAAAAGATTTTTTTTTAAAGACATTTCTCAAATGCTGCAGTTCAGTTAGCCCCTTATAAATGACCTAGATGGTAGCAATTATTAAAGCTCTCACATCTCAGCGTGCACAATAGTGGACTGCCAGGCAGATCAATGGCAGCACAATCCTATTTTATTTCCCACTCATTCAGCCGCATCAGGATCGCCCTGTTTCGTTCAGTGTGGCACTTTCTACGAGAGACATTCCCAAATTGGCATGTATCCAGAGGCGTCGATAAGACAATGATTCTAGATATTATAATTTATAAGAGATGATGGAGAGAATTGGACAATTTATCTTGGAGAAGGGACTTGGGATGAAGGGGATAACAATTTTCAAATAATAAATGGGGAAGAGGAAATACGTTTACTATTCATGTATGCTTTAAATGTATTGTCATTTTCACAAATATTTTCTTACTTGAATCTTCAAACAATCCTATGGGGAATATAGGGTAAATATTATTAGCCTAATTTCATAGATAAAGTTTGTATGGTAAGGTAATGCGATTCAGTTATGGTCATGGTACTAAAGGGTGGAAATAACTTGAAATGAATTTCAAGCCCAGCGATCTTCTGAGAAGAAGTTAAGGGAGGTGGACAAAATTCAGGATGGGGAAGGACTCCTCAAATTAGATTTCCTGGCAAATTGATGATTTCCCAGTCACTGAGGTGGACAAGGAAAGGGCTCTGATCATCTAAAGAGATTATAAAAGCATTGCTGAAAAAGGTCACGCTGGATGATCCAGGGTTTATTTAGTTTGACAGCATCTTTGATTTTCTTATGGACTTTTGAAATATTATAAAAGAATTTGTAGTTTCATTGATGGATCTTCATGATATGTTATTAAGTAAAAAAAGGTTATGATTGTGATCTAAGTCTATTTCTGGACTAAAGATGATTATAGATGGTCTTTTAACCATTTTTGGACATGTTCAATGATGAATATGTATCATTTTTAATAAAAATCTTTTTAAAAATAGAAGAAAAACAAAAGAGGTTGCATTCTTTCTCTACTGTTTAAAGATATGCGATTTCCACAAAACTAGTATACTAAAGACTGATGACATTTCTAGTGTTATAAGCATCACATTCTTGATCTTTTCTATATCTACTCATTTATTTTCTTTCCAAGCTAGGTTGGGTGCTGTTTTATTGCTGATATTTTTTCCCCAGTTATCTGCGTATTCATCTGACTAACTTTCTTTTAACCTATCAATTTGTTGATAAATTCATAAATACTGGTTTAGTCCTTTTATAGCTGTAATCATTTTCCTTAGATTATCACATTTAATTTTTAAATTATTAAAAGGATTGTGATCCATGAAAACATAAAATTCTTCAATTTAAATATGTATTCTCCCATCAGATGAAAGTCTTTGTTTTATAAAAAAACAGAAACTCTGTTTATTAATGCCGTATACTTACCTCAAAATCTCCAAATGAAATATTTATTTATGATTCACTGATATATATGAATCTATACTCTTACTGTCCACAAATTTCTATTGTTTACATGTATGGAGTAGCATTTATCTTTCTTGTGTCACAATATTCCTGCCCCAAATGCATGATTTATTTATAAGAGTTTTATAGCAAAAAATATAGCCCTGACTGTGTTGCAGAATCAACTCCTTGGGCATGAGAGCACCATCTGTCATGTTTGTGTCACCCCAGTGGAGCAGAGAGCACAACCCACAGAGGAGCTTGGGAAATTAATAGGAAAGGGAATGACCACATATTCAGCTCAAGCCCTATATTTTCCCTTAAGACCCAGGGAGCAGGTGGCTGTGGGTTTTTTGATTCATTAGTTCATGCTTATTAGATGTCAGCAAGGCCTCTGCACTGTACTCTTCGTTCTGAGATATGAATGGGAAGAGGTGAAGAGGGCAGAGTCAGAGTGAAGGGAAGACAGAACCACCTTTGACCTAATGTGCTTAGGACATAGGATAGACAGTGAATATAAAAGATGGCTAAAATAGAAGACAGCTGAGGTAGTAGCCAGGACAGTCCCATCATGGTGCCTGCCACTGCCACAGCTCCTGCCCCTGACCTCATAGACCAGCATAGGAAGCAGCCTTAGATAGTTCCATCGGTGGGCGTGGATGCATCATACTCACCTGCCCCTGTGACTACAGATACCAGACTAGACTGGACTCAGAGGCAGCCAATCTGCCACCCATGCAGAGATAATGGTGGTTGGTGGTCAATCAGGTTTCCTTTTCTAAGGATCTTAAACTAGGGCAGTCTATCTATCATCTGTCTATGTACGTATGAATGTATGTATGTATCAATCATCCATCTACCTACCTATCTGTCTGTCTATCTATCTAATCTATCCACCTACCTATCTATCTATCTGTCTATCTATCTAATCTATCTACCTACCTATCTATCTATCTATCCTCATCTATCTACAGTTGGCAGTTGATAGCAATAGTATAAGCTTAAATAGTCAGAAAATCAGAGAAAAGAGAATATTTTAGTTATGGTCATGCTTAAAGTGGTCATCTCTCAAGTTCTAATGTAAGACAAGATGAGGTTCAGTTGTTCAATCTTTCTTAGCTTCCATGGGCTCCACTTATATTTCCATTGTTTCTGTGCTCCTTCCTACACTAAATATCCTGGTGCTTGGGGTAAGTTGTGTGAATTTCTCCTCCTTGGAAAGCAGTCTATGTGAAGAAAAGATCCCAGCGGAATACGGGAGCAGCTCCCATAATCTGAGAAGTTAGAAGATTAACTTCAGGCTAAGTTTTAGATGATGAACGTTATTGCGCTGTTATTTGGTGCATGGACTTCAATGTCAACACTGGGTTTGAATCCTGAATCACTTACTGTTTGAGTATTTCTGCTTTTTTTCTTGGGTTTCAGTTTTCCTATATATGTAAAATAGGGTTAAAAATACATACAGTGTAGAGTTCCAGGAGGATTAAATTAGATTTTTCTTCAGAGGGTTTACTTAGTGCCTGGTCCACAGAAAATTCTTAATAAGATAAGGAGTCCAAGCTCAATAGAGCAGGCGAACCCAATGCTGTGGTTAGAGAGGCTCCGGAAGTTCATGAATCAGCCTTTGAATGAAGAGGGAGGAGTTGAAGCTGCTCAAGACAGACGGAGGAGTGTGTGCTCTGGGATTGCTTTCGGCACCTACGCTGGAGTCTACTGATTTGATTTTAGAAATAATCCCAAATCGTTCGGAGCCATGCCTTATGGGGAGAGACTAAGGTGGCTCTTTCCATTTTTGAACAGATTAAGGCCATGTGTGAATATGACAAGTCTCTGGGCTCCGTAAGGGCAGGGATTGTGTCTCATTTGACTTTCTGCATCCAGTACCTACCACTATGCCTGGTCCATTGCTCCACCCAGTAATGGGCAGTTGAATAACTTATTTTATAAATGAATTTATGAAAAAATTAACTGACTGAATAGTTTGTTAATGGAAAGGTGATGTCCTTATGTAGATTGTAAACTGGCTTGGAATATAATTCCAAACAAGGGATTCCAATCTGTTTTGTTTGATAGGAATACTGTTTAAATTAAGTGGTTGAAGGTGGTTATTTGTATTATTGTTCAAAATATTCACTTCCTGGCCCTGGAGGACCCATCCCGAAGAGAGGATTATATACTCCCCCTCTCTCCTGACCAAGGCTTGGCAATTTGTCTTACGCTGGCCATTAGAATATGTCCAAAAGTCACATGTGCACTTCCAAAACAAAGCTTTAAGAGCCTTGCACAGTCCAGCACTTCCTCTCTTTTCTCTTCCAGGAGACAAGCGAGGTCCTTGGGTCCCTGAATAAGGATGGCATGAAGCAGAGACACAGCTGCTCTGAGACAGACCTCAGGGTGAGAGAGAAACCTTAGTCATCATCAGCCACTGAGATGTTGCCACTGAGATGTTGTGGTCGTTTAGCGACTCCAGCATAACAGAAACCAAGCTGACTGATACTACACGTTTCTCAGGTCACTTTTGACAGACCAGAACTCTTTTGCATGGATGAGATCCAGCACGTTGTTAGTAGACAAACGTCAACTGATCTTACTTACACTGGATATTATACTATTGTGAGTGTGATGTAATGAAATTCCCATCAAAAAAGAATGTTTCCGGTTCCATGCTCAGTCCTCTCTTCCAAGCTCCATTTTTCTTCACTCTAGTGCCATGTTCTTTCTGGATCTAAGTTTCATATGCACCTGGGACTCACTTGGTGAATGTTGCTGAAGCTCATTTCCCATCGTGTGGCCATAGAGGACACATTGGGTTGACAAGCTGGGAGGTGTGGAGCAGTGGAAGGAGCCGAGGACTGACCGAACATTCAGACTTATGGACCCTCTGGGTCTGTCTTGCTTCCCCCCTTTCCTTCTTTATTCGGGTTCTCCAAATAGTCTTATGCCCCCTAAGAGGGACAAGAGCAAATCGAGGCTCTAATTCTTATCAGCCTTAATAACTTATCAGCTTTCTTCCATAAGTCAGTTTCCACATCTGTGAAATGGGAATACTAATCTTTACCATCTAACTTTGTGTAAGAACAAGTTGTAATATAAGCAAAACGTTGAGCAGTGGTACACACAGTTATGTATGCCTCCATAGTTTCCCACAGGCAATTGTTTTTTTCTGAAATACTTCTCCAGCTTGAAAATTTATGCCATTGCTTCTAGACTCAGCCTGATGCCACCTTCTCCTTCACTTTTTGCTGTCCATAGTGGATCAGGCATTCTCCCTTTCTACAGTCCTCACTATAGAAAGTCTCTCTTTATCTTGCTGTTCTCGGTAAACATATTCCCTTGCGCCCACTTGGTTGTAAGCTCCCTGGAAAACAGTGTTGGTACCACAATAGGAGATAGATTAGTTTCATAATTAAGGCAAAGGATTCTGGAATCAGATGGCTCAGGTTCAAACCTAGCTCCATCAGTGCTTAACCTCTTTCAGTCCCAGTTTCCTCATCTGTAAAATTGGGATAGCAATGACTCTTCCTCCTGCAGATGTTTGAACAGGGCATTTTTGAATGACACCCCTGTGGTACCCAGCAGAATTCTTTGTAGTGGATGTAAAACAAGCTTTCTTAAATGAACAAAAGGGTGCTAGTGCCATTGCAGTAAGGAACGCTGCTCCTCTCCATCTTCTAGTATATTCGGTTTAATAGACGTGTTGCCTGACTGCTGCAGAACGTCCGTTGATTGCATCTCAAAGCAGTTCCTGGAGAAGCAGGCAGAATTTAAATACTCTGAAGAGATTATTTCTACCAGCTGTGCTTATAAATAATAGGAGGTATTCATTTGTAATTAATTTCTGTTAAGAAGGGCAATATACAATGCTATTACTTCTTAAACTCTGGTCCAGGTTATTTGCAGAGGAGATGGGGTCACCCCTCTCCAGTTCAGAGCCAGAATGAAAATAGAACAGTCCTCACGTTGCTTCCGTTCCCCTCTGCACACGTTCCTGCACCTGGAAGGACCCGAAGCACACGCTCCTGATATATTGGGAAGGGAACAGAAGCACAGAACAGCATTTGACTCCCATCTTGTATTCATGTGAATCTTAGGCTGCCCTACACGAACTTCTGAAAGTGACATATTTCCCTGCAGGATCAGTGACAGGAAGACAGCTGGCCAGCCTCAGAGCAAGCTCAGCCCCAGAAGGACTGCAGGGCTGTCCCGGGAGAACAGCTAGGGCGAGGGCTCCTCCCCAGCTGGTGCCCTGCTAGGGACTTTCTCATCAAGGGTCATTACATAGCCAGGGTCGTGGAGTCACAGATCTACGGGGAATGGGTAACAATCGGGTTATGTGAATTCAGAAATTCATGAATATAGAAAAAATGCATGTGGCTCACCATAAGAAAATATTGATTAAAATTCTGTACCCCAGTGTCAGCATGCTAGCAGTTGATAAAGTGAATGAAATTGATAGGTAACATTGATTTCTAACTCAGGCAGCAGAATTAAACCCTGGGTGGGTGAAGAAATCAAAATGAATAGAAGCACTCTGTGTCCTTGCCACGAGCTCTTGAGTCAGAGTCCATTCTTTGCCTTCATATTATCAAGAAGATTCTTTAATTTGAGTTAATATTTATGCCTGGGTATATGTATGTGTGCATTGCAGTCACCCCTAGAGAGGCAGTAAGACAGAGCTCAGCTTAGTCTAAGACTCCAAGGCATTCATATAAATCCATTATGAGCCTGAGCACCTTGGTCCTCTGCTGTCTTCTTGAAGGGCTTCATTATCAAATAACTCCTCCTCGCATCTCCACTTGAATTGGGATAAATTAAAAGAACCAACATCTCTTAAGGGTCTATTGAAACTTACAATGCTCTAATTTAGATATCATTTTTCTCATTTTTCAGGTAAAGAAATAGATGGTTCTTCCACCAGTAAATCAAGGATCTAGAATATGAATTAGAATCCTCCATATTCCAGAATTCATGCTTTCTATTTTACAATAAACATTTTCACATAAGCAAGGTAATGGATTCTTACTGTAAAGCACTTTACAGTGTGGAAATATACAGTTAAAAGAATGGATATCTTTCATAATCTCACCCTAACTTTTTAGTATTCTCTTTTCTTCCTGCTCCTTTTTTGCTTAATTGAGATCATACTATATATTAAATTTCCATATTGCTTTTTAATTTAATATTATATCTGAACATTTTAATGAAATCAGATTATTTGTAAATCATTTAGGGGTTATATGACATTCTAGACTATAGATACATTTAATCAATTGTTCTTATTGTGTATTTAAATTATTTTCAGAGAATTGCTATTATAAATAAATTTCTAAAAATTTCACTATGTAAAAATATCTGTATATCCTGGATATTTTACAAGGTGAATTATGAGAAGTGATCCTGGATTTTTGTACATTCAACTTTTAAAGAACATTAACTTTGACTTGTTGACACCCTTAGCCACCTGCTACAAGCTAAATTTGGAGTTTCATACATCAACTACTTCAAGCTCTTCAGTTCTGGCAGTATCTTCTTTAATTTAACACTTATTTATTTGTTTGTACACTTATTTATTGGTAATCAATACCCCTCAGAGAGAATTCTAATCAGAGCTGAGCTCAGTGAGAAAGCCCAGGTTATTCGTATAAATCGCCTTATAAGCCTGAGTTCCTTGGTCCTCTCCCATCCTGAGGTTGCCCACTCTGCATCTTCTTTGCCCAGAAAGAAAATTCCAGCTATTTTCCAGTCCCCAGCACATTTCTGTTGAAACTTTCATTGTTTCTATGACAGGAAGTGTTTGCAAATAATTTAAATATTTTATACTACTTCTACTTATTTTTACAAGAGATGCATGGAAAATGAGAAAATGAATACTGATATGGGAGATAGAAAACGGAAATTTTTAGATAGAGCCAAAGTGACAAATTTTTGCCCTCATTTTGTGACCTCACCATCCTTCAGTTATTTGACTGTGTATTCAATAAGGAAAACAAAAAATTAAGACGTATAAAATGTTGAAAATAAATTGTAAAAGATAGTGTCTAAAGAGGGAGGTGAAATTAAGGATATTGCAATGGTTTTAGAAATTTGGTGATAGAAACTCCCCCTGAGAACTATTTCTTAATATGTGGCCTGTGAACTTTCTGCGTCAGAATAACCCAGGGTACTTTACAAGAGTATCAATTCCTCCGTCTCGACCAGGACCGAGAGCTCAAACTAGAAGTGACATTTAAATGAATTCCTCAGGAGAATCTTGGCCACTTGAAAATTGGGGAACAATTGTCTTTGAAACTTATTTTTCTGCTGGTCAGCTTTCCCATGTTTGGCGTTCAAGTGGGTTTTCAGCAGCATGTGATAAATTCAAGGAATGTCTGTAGTACACAATACTGTTAGAGGTGCTTCATACACGCCAAATTGCCTGAAAACTTCTTTCCTCACACTGTCATTCAATAATGTATGAGATGACCAGTTTCTTTTTAGCCGTGTCATTCACTGAAATAGTTTTTCTCATTTGTCCAAGTTGGAATTTGTTGTTTGTTTGTTTGTTATTGTTTCCTGTTTTTAATAGGAATGACAAGACAATGAAGTGGGCGTGTGTTCTAAATTATCAAAGTGTGTTACCAATTCATTTGCTTACAGTTACCTCTGCCATCCAAGAGGCAGTAGGGTATGGTGGCCAAGTGGGAGCGTGGGTGTGAGGTCAGACAGCCTGGGCTCAGAAGCACCCTCTGACGCCCACCAACGGGAAGACCCTGGGGAAGGCACCCCACTCGAGGTGCTGTTTTCACCAGCGTGGTAGGAGCCTTTTCTCTAGTGTGTGTTATAGCCATCTGTGTTTGCTGTTCTGTGAACTCTGCATTTGTATACACCCTATTCCTTTAACTTTTAAGATCTTGGTATTCTTCCTGAATCCATGCAGTAGCTCCTTACGTAGTAATGATATTCACCCTTTGCCAGGTTTATCATAAATGTTTTCCCAGTATATTGCCTCCCTGTACACTTACCTGCGCTGCTTTGGAAATATAGCATACAAGCTTTAAAGTGTATGTTGTCGATATATCAATATATTTCTCTGTTATTTCTTTCATTGTTTTGCAATTTGAAACCTATTTCCCATCCGGGCATGAAGTCAATTTTTGCCTATATTCTCTTCTATTTATTATTTGAGTTGTAAAATTTAGCACTTTAAGAATAATTTATTAATATATAATAATTTTAAGTAACATTCAGGGGCTGGCCCGGTGGCGCAGCGGTTAAGTTCGCATGTTCTGCATCTCAGCGGCCTGGGGTTCGCCGGTTTGGATCCCGTGTGCGGACATGGCACTGCTTGGCACGCCATGCTGTGGTAGGCGTCCCACATATAAAGTAGAGGAAGATGGGCATGGATGTGAGCTCAGGGCCAGGCTTCCTCAGCAAAAAGAGAAGGATTGGCAGTAGTTAGCTCAGGGCTAATCTTCCTCAAAAAAAAAAGAGAAAAAAAAGTAACATTCAGTACATTTAATTTGAGTGAAATGTATTTCTTTACAGCATGTAAGACTGATGATACTGTTAGTGAATAACTAATAATTCTACCTCTGATTTATATTAGACTAGCTTTTTGTTTATATGTTGGATTATATATGTTTTGTACATAAATTACATTTTAGATCACTGATTTCCCTATCTCCCTGCTTTAATCAACCTGAACTAACAGAATGCTGGTCCCTGATCCTATTGGCTGTGGGGCTTTCACAGTAGCACTGACGTTAGTCAACAGACTTGGTTATTTTCCTTCTGATTTTAGCGGTAATGAGTAGAAGTTCAGGTGTCTCCCCATTGAGTATAGAGTGGGCGATGGGTTTGATGTAGACGTTTGTTAATCGTGATAGTCGTTCTTCTGCGGTAAGAGAGTATTTTGAAAACGCAGCCAGGGGCTCTCCTCTGTACGCTCATTCTGCGTGAGCCACCATGCTTTCGAGCAGGGTTGTAACGGGAGGAAGACAGAAAGGATTTGTTCAATGCTCAGCCTTTGAGTTTCAAAACAGAACTTCAGTCTTCTAAACCGGGACACTTTGATTGTGGCAGGAGGCACTATTCACTACACTGGGACCACAGCTGTAAACCTGTACTGTCCTGCATAAACGGAGAGACTTAACAGTCATCCTAGCTGCAAACAATAGAATGGAATAACGCATGCAAACGTAAGAGGACGTTTTTCCTGCTGAAGAAGAGGAAAAGTCTGAGAGCTAGGGAGAGAGGGCGGTCAGAGGAGAAGCAGTGGGGTTAGGAGTTGTTCAATGTCTCTCAGAACGAATCCTGAGCAGATACCCCAACTCCCTTCCAGGCCCGAATCCTCTGATGAGTCCTCTGAATCCTCTAGGTCAGACCTTTTTTCTATAGTTTATGCACTTTTGAAATGATTTTCTTTCTGCCACTCCTCTCTCCCATTTCAGTAGTTCTTAATCTTCTGGTAGGCCGTGGGCCACTTTCAGAGTCAATTAAATTGTACAGACCTGCACTGTCCAGTATAATAGCCATTAGCCACGCGCGGCTATAGGGAGCTTGAACCGTGGCTAGTCCAAATCTAGATGTGCTGTAAGTGTAAGATACACACCTGATTTCAAAGATTTCATAGGAAAAAAAGATGTAAAATATATCATTAGTCATATTTTATATTGTTTAAGTGTTGAAATAATAATATTTTGGATATACTGGGTTAAATAAATTATTAAATTTTTTATTGAAATTAATTTCACTTCTTTCCTTTTTTTTTAATGTGGTCACCAGAAAATTTAAAATTACATATGTGGCTCACAGTACGTTTTTATTGGGCAGTGTCAGTATAGACACTTTCTTTGAAAAAATGCACGTAGTTACACGCATAATTTAAATCCATATTTAATTGTTGGTGTCCATGACCCTATTCAGGGTTGGTGGAATGCAGGTAGGAAAGCATAAATCCAGTCTGCTCTTCAGAATGCTCTCTGAGGGATCTTTCAAAAAACAAACATAAAAATGGCATGGCTGTGGCTTAAGATATTGAATAGATCCCTCATTGCCTATAAGGTGAGGTATGAATTTCTGCAATATTATACTCAAGGCTCTTCTCAAAATGCCCCGATTTTGCTTTTCCGGCCCTCTTTCTACATCCTGACCAAACACATGCATGCTCTCTTCCAGCTCCTCCCAGCAATTTGAGCTCCTCACAAGCAGGCATGCACACGGCTTCTGCCCTTCCCTCATCCTCTTTCCTCAGCCTATGTATGCCATCCTTCCAATTCTTCCCCTGTCTAAATCCTCCTCATTCAACAAGACCCGTTCAAGTATCACTTCCTCTGTTAATCCTTTTCTGTCATCAAAGTTTGAGTTAGTTACTGCTCTTAGAGTCTAACCCATTGCAGGGTGCTCACCTCACTGTTATGTCAATTTACTTCATGTTTCACATATACATATACACACAAATGAGGGCATTACACACAGATGCGCATATCTGTCTTTCTTACTGCAATACGAACTCTTTGTAGGCTATGACCTTATATAGTCAATTTTTTCTTCTCCAGTGCCTTGCATATGGTAGGCACACCATGAAAGTTTGCCCAATGAATGAAAACAGAATTCTAGAGGAAGAATAGCACATTAGGTTCTGGATAAGTTCATAAACATCTAAACCATGTCAATAGAATTGTAGAAATAGAAAAGAGGAGAAATAAAGGAGATCTATCTCATGGTTTGGATAGAGGAAATAAGAGACACAGGGGACCAAAGAGCATTTTGAGTGCACATGATGGCAACGAATGGTGATGCTATTACTGGAAATGGTTGAGGCGGAGCAGGGAAAAGCTGGGTGCTGAGTTCAGCTGAGTCTCAGGTGACAGCAGGGTGTATATGAGGAGGTTCCAGCAGTTACAAAACATTTGACTCTGGAGCTGGGGTGACACTTGAAAACTCTCTAGTTAAAAGTTATAGATGAAGCCATGGGAGAAAATGTGATCAAGGGAGAGTACGTGTGGAGAAAAAGAGAATCAAGGCCAGAGTCTTGGGTGATAACACTTAAGATTTGGAAGTAAAAAGTGAACCCAACAAATGAGATAAAGACAAAGAAATCAGAGACAGAGAAAGGAGCTGGGAGAATGTTGTGCCAGAAAAAAATGAAACAACATAAAATATACCAAAAACTGGGAAGAGTAAGTGCTAAGATGATGATGAGGTCATGTGTGCTAAAGGCTACAGAAATCAAGATGATGAGGACAGAGAAGAATATGCTGGATTCTCTGAGTAAGATTTCACTGCATGGAACAGAAATTGTTTAGGTATGTCAAGCAGAATTTATTCCAGGGGATTATGTGCTTGTGAAATTGTTGAGGGGGAAAGAAGAGTGAACATCAAGGGCTGGACCATTGGTTTCAAATTCACATGACCCTAGTGGACATCCAGTGGTGAGCACCATTCTGCTCCTATTCCTGCTGTTGCCACCACACCCCTCCACCCACAGAGCTGGACTGGAACTGCTTGCACCGCATTTGTCCGCTTCAGCAGGAAGATGGCAATCTGCCTCACCTCAGCCTTCTGAATCTTGCGACAGAGTATCTCACTGGCAGAACCTAAATCACACCTAGAACTCCTACTGCAATGGAGTCTGGGCATTGTAGTTTTTATCATTTCATCTCTTTGAGTACAGAGTTGGGGGGATGTAGAAGGGGGAAAAGAAGGGATACCAAACACCAATGGACCTTATCCAACATTTGGGATTAAGAGATGACGTTTGACCTTCCAGAGAGCATTTTAGTCAGGTGGTGAGATCCAGAAGCAGGTTGCATAGTTAAGAAATGAAGAATAAGGAGGGAGAGTCGTGGTGGAAGCAGACTGTCCTCTTGAGATGGTGGCGCTCCTTTCTTGTAGGTTCTAGAGGACCTCCTGTTGGCTGGGAGCGCAGCCTCTGGACTCAGATCCTGGTGAAACCGCTCTCTAGTTCTGAGACTCTGAGCAAGTGCCACAAGCTCTTTGATTATCTGTTTTCTTATTTGTACCATAACAAAGTACCACAGAATGGGTGGCTTAAACAAAAGAATTTCATTTTCTCACAGTTCTGGAGGTTGGAAGCCCAAGACGAAAGTGTCAGCAGGGTTGGTTTCTCCCAAGGCCTTTCTCCTTGGCTTGGAGATGGGCATTGTTTTGCTGTGTCTTCATGTGATTTTTCCTGGGTCTTAATCTCTTGTTTTAAGGACACCAGTCAGATTGAATTAGGTCCCGCCCTAATGACCTTATTTGATCTTAATAACCTCTTTAAAGACCCTATCTTAAATAAAGTCATTTTCTAAGTTACTAGGGGTTAAGACTTCAACATATGAATTTTTTTTTTTTTTTTTGCAGGGGGAAGGGAGACACAATTTAGCCCATAGTAGATATATTTGACTGAAAAACTGTTTATATTATATTCTTTACGGAGGCAAATTTTGAGTCATGTTAAAGGACTGAGTCAGAGAAAATGTCCTGTCAGAGGACGGCCTCAGAAACTCAGAGTCGAGAACTGGTTTGCTTGAGTTCACACGGCTAATGAGTGGAAAGAATTCCACCAGTTCTAACCCGATGTTCTTGTACGTTTGACCCTCCTCTCTTCCTCAGCGCCTCTTTACGTCTTCTAAGCCTGAATGCCTCTTTATACACAAGCCCAATTCTTACAGCTCCTGGTATTTGGATATTGGATTGAATCGTGCTGTTATTTCATTAGGGTAGAAAGGCAGACAAGTAGGTGGTTTTACAATAGAGATTGAATAATAAAAACGCAAAAGGACGGGGCTGTCCCAAGAGGACAACTTGCTACTGTGTGCCTGCATCAAATCTCCACCAACTCCTTGTAAAGCCTGGGGCTGGAATCTTCCGGCCTGGGCCCCGCCACTGCTATTATGGGCGCCTGCACCGCACACGTGCCTGACTGATGTGGCGAGGGGGCCATATGTGGCTTATTAATCAACTCTCTCTGTCTTGCAGATTGCCTAGAAGATGCCAGGTCTCTCCAAGTACTCTGCTCAACTCTCGCTCATCAAGTCTCGAGTAGCTGTTAATACAGCCAGCTCTGTCCTGCTCCTTAATGACCGGGGTGAAAGATTCCAGTGGTGTAATATACTCATTCTGAACAGGTGACCTGTTCCAGTCAGGGATTACATTAAACGGCGTAACACTTCTCTCATCACTGTCTTCTGTGAGGCAGGAGAGTTCGGAGGTTAAGGGAATAGACTTGACTTTGATTCCTGGCTCTATCTGTCCCTTATTGGGTTTGTAACTTGGTGCCAGTTGCCTAACCTTCTAACCCATTTTCCTTGTCTGTAGAGAGGGGATAGCAGCAGTATCTTCCCTTAAAGGTTGTTGTGCGGATTAAGTGAGAAAACGCAGGAAACAATAGTCTGTTGTATATAATATGTACTCAATAAATATTAGCTATTATTAACATTATAGTCTTGGAGGAGGATGACAATAAATGTGAGGAAAAGAGCTGAGGAATAAGCTTTTGGCTCACATAAAGCAACTGGGGTTTGAGTCTTAAGTTTTCAACTTTATACGTTGCATGTAAAATTCTTTTTCAGATGTCTCATCGCTCTTTCATAGCTCATTCTTATTATATAAATGTGTTTGATATTTCTTTCCCATTTTGGCCAATCATTTTTGGTTGTTAGGAAACAATTCTGGCATATGAAAAGTATGGCG
This sequence comes from Equus przewalskii, assembly GCF_037783145.1. Lineage (NCBI taxonomy): Eukaryota > Metazoa > Chordata > Mammalia > Perissodactyla > Equidae > Equus > Equus przewalskii. The sequence goes on along the minus strand of NC_091861.1, from coordinate 4,031,337 downwards.
AATAATACAATGAGTAAGCTTGTACCCACAACCCACGTGACCTCACACATTACAAAGCACCGTTAAAGCCCATTGTATATTTCTTTTTTTTTTTTTTTCATTTTTAGGGTCACATTGGTTTATCTGGATTTTTCTATATATAATCCTCTAAACTTCTCTCTCTCTCTCTCTCTCACTTAATCTAAAATCTATAATCCTATATACCTTTGTTCCACCTTAAAATGACAATTCTAGCTGGAGCTCACCATGTGGGCAAAACTTCCTTCAAATGATATTTCTGTCTGATAGCTAGTGAAGAAAGAAGTCAATGAACAGGAGACAGAAACTTTTACAGCTGGGCCCCAGACCCTGAAAACTGGGTGTTCTCAATTAGCATCAACCTATTCATTAGCACAGAGAGAAAACTGCTCTCACCGCATTTCTTGAGTCCGCTGTATTCAGAGCTAGGTTTTTCAAATTGTACACCTTGACTCGTTAGTGAGTCATGAATTCAATTTAGTGGGTTGTGACGAGCATGATTAAAAATGATGAAATAGGACAAATAGAAGAGAAAAGAGAATTGAAGAGAAAATAAAGCCTACGTAGTAACATTTTCTCACATGAAACTTTCGTTTCAGATTTGTATCTGATTAATAAAGTTATTCTGTAGTAGTTGTGTTGTGAAGCACTGAGCAGAATATATGTCCGTAATCTATATATTTCTCTCTCTCTATCCTTCTGTCTCCTATTTATATGTCTAGTTTGGTGCTTGGTATAGAATAGCCGCTCAAAAGTGTTTCCATTTATTAAATGTAATAATAATTTTGAATTAGTAGACATAAACTAGAGTAGTTTTAGTGTAAAAGCAGATCCTTTTGAACATAACATTTCATCAAATCAAAAGCTGTAATATTATTAGTTGAATGTATCTGCACATGTGGAATCTAGCTCTTTTGGCATAATCATGCAAAGAAAGAATGATAAGAGTGGTTTATATTTGTTGGCATTCCAGATAAAATATAGAATGCCCAATTACACTTGAATTTCAAATAAACAACAAAAATTTTGAGTATAAGTATGTCCCAAATATTGCATGAGACATACTTAGACTAAAAAAAATTATTTTCCTGCAATTCAAATATAACTGAGTATCCTATACTTTTTTTTTTTTTGCTATGTCTGATATCTTAATGTGGTAGGCAGAACTCTAAAAATGGTCCCACATCCTGATCTTTGGAACCTGTGGATATGATGAGCCCCCACTCCCATAATTATGGCATGTTATACACAGTTGTGTAGGACACAGCTGACCTTAAGATAGGAAGGGTTTCCAGTGGGCCTGATCTAAGCAAATCTGCCTTTAAAAGCAGAGAGCTTTCTCTGGCTGATAGCAGAAGAGGAAATGAGAGAGATTCCGGGTGGGAGGACTGACACTGCACAGCTGACTTTGAAGATGGAGGGGGCCACATGACAAGAAACGTGGGCAGCTTCGAAGAACTAAGGATGGTCCTTAGCTGACAGCCATCAAGGAAACAGGGACTTCTCCTTGAAAATTGCAAGGGCCTGATCTGCCAAAATCTGAATGAGCTTGGAAATGGATTCTTTCCCAGAACCTCCAGATAGGAACCCAGCCCAGCCTCCACCTTGATGTGGCCTCGTGACGTCAGCACACAGTACCTGGCTGAGCCCATCTGGACTGTGGACCTCAGAATGGTGAGCTAATGTTATGGGCGTTGTATTCAGCTGCTGCTTCTGGTACTTACGCAGCAGGAGAAAACAAATACACCTAGTATTTATATGCATTTTTTTTCAAAGCACTTCACATACATTTTTTTTACTTGATTTTCAAATGTGAGAGAGACAGGATGGGTCTTATGCAAATTTTCAGATATATCCATTGATATTCAGACAAATTAAATGATTTCTCTAAGGTCCCCTGGCTTTGGAACCACAAATAGAAACCAGGATGTCAGTAAGTTTTTGGTTTTTTTTTAAACAACGAATGCTGAAGTGAAATATCTGAAATGAGGCATGGATGTTCGTGAAAACCTAGCAGATTTTATTTTTGCTCTTTACTTCCTTGTCTCCACTCATTTTCTGGATGGGAAGCCATCCTTTTGGAGAGGGTTTCGCTTGCTTGGTCCCACGGAAGCGTTTTTAAAAGACGAGAGCTTTAACAGGGGATTGAAAACTACAAGGAGAGCCAGCGTGGAGGCTCAAAGTCGAAGCGGTCTAGGGGATTAAGGGTCTATGTGCAAGATACCAGGAGAATATTTCCAAAATCGTTCTGCCGCTTTCCTGATAGAGAGAATCCAAGGCTTTGTGTGTGTTCTGCAGAGCCTTCTAAGTATCAAGTTCAAAGGCAGCCTGCCCCCTTCTTCCCTCCACCTCTGTGCGCGGCTGAGGAAGAGGATTAGGAGGAGGTGAGCTGTGCCTAATGCCCTGGCCTGTGGGGCTTTGAGAACGTGATCCATGTTTCCACAAAGAAAAGACTGACAAAGAAGGCAGTGTGGAGCCGGCCTGCTCTGGCCTAAGGACTCAGCGCTGAAAGACGGGTGTCCTGAGCCACACCAGCTGCTTATCGTAAGGGCCACCCCAAGTGGCTCCTCAAAAGGGTGTTCCCACCATTTATGCTGTCCCAACTTCCTCTGCTTCTGTGAGCAAATCCCCCCTCACTTCCGTAATCCAGAGTCAATAGCTGCTTTTTCTCTGTGTTCCCTTTGACCTCGGAGTTACAATCATCAGCCCTACAAGCTGATCAACTTGGGCTCGAATCCTGGATCTAGAATGAACTGTCCCCGTGACTTTCAACAAGTTGATTAACTTTCCAACCCTCAGTTTCTGCCTCTGTGAATTTGGAATAGCAATGAGCAAACTCCCAGGGTGTTGTAAGGATTAAATAACGTATAAGTGAGTTTAGCACTATGCCTGGCTTGTGTTAGATTTTTAATAATTGCTACCCACTCTCTTTACTGATATTATTACTATTCTGTTGTATTGTAATTAACTGTTCATTTATGTCCCTTTTCTATCGGATTCTGAGCAAGTTTGGAGAGCGGAGGACATGTATCATTTCTACTAATTTCCCTGAGCGTGTACCATGCTGTCTGACAAATAATAGGTGCTCCATAAGTGTTTCGCTGAATGAACAGATTGATGAGTCAGCCACTACTTTAAAGTGTCCCTGTGGGAAGATGTGTTTGGCCACTTTTTAATAAAGGGAAAGTATGCGATGAGTTTGGGGTAGGGCCAGAGGTTTTTCTTTTATGCAGGTCTGGGACAACACATTTTCAGCATCCCTGTGACCTCGGAGAGAGAGACTTGGACAGCATACATTCCAGATATTAAGTGACAGAAGGCCAGCTATGCTCCAGTCTTATCCCCATGTCCTTTTTCTTATTGACCAGCTGTGGCGACTGCCCTATCCAATACCTTTCTTTCTCTCTGCCCCGGTCTGTTTTCCTAATTTTATCCCCACCATCTAAGCAAAAAAGTGCTCCCAAACTCATGGCCATGTGGACGTGCTATCATGGTATTAGCTCATACTTTGCCTGAGGTGTTAGAGCCACATGGATGCACTCGAACAACAGGAAAGCCAAGACAATTCCCAGAGGATTCCAGAAATTACTTTTGGAAGCACATTTAAAATTACCCAAATGGATATGCCTGGAGTAAGACAAGCCTGCAAGCATGTATGTCCACCTTCAATTGCATGCTTGTGGGTTTGTTGTCTCTAAGTGTCTGGTCAGATGCCCTAAACGATCACATAAATATGTGTATGATCACATATATCTATATGTTGAAGCGCAATTTTCTGTCTAAATATGTTTCACAATTTTTTCCGTGGAAATACTCTTCACTGGGTCAGCAACCTACATCATTATCCTTGGAAAGGAAGTATATTTGTGTGCCTGTGCACATGTGTGTATGCATGTGCGTGTGTGTGAGGTTGGGAAGGTAGGGCTTATGGTTGAATTTCCAAAAGATTTCACTGATTTTTTTTTCATTCCTACAAATAGGTCATTTTTCATAGGATATATTCATGCTGGAAAGATTCATTTGGTTCCGGAAAAGCCAATCTCTTATGCCTGTTGGGGTACTTGTGCAGCAAACATTCATTGAGCTGCAGTACACAGGATTCTGATAAGAATTCTGGAAAATGTAAAGGAATACAATGAAACTCTGGATAAATGAGAGTCCAGCTGTGTATAATTACCCAAAATGCAAGCAAAAGCAGAAATGATACAAGCTATGGGGTCCAACCAAGAGTGATTATTACTGGCTCATCAGGTGGAAAGGCTTTGGAGGAGGTGAACTTAATCTTGAAGTAGGGGCAGGATTTGGTCAGTGGCATAGAAGAGGTAAGATGGAAGAACATTCTCAGAAGGTAAGTCAACAGACAGGACTGGCAGACTGTAAGGAGGGCTCAAGGATCCATGCGGCGTGCTTATTCAGAGTAGAGCTTTGACGCTGGAAGGAACAGGAGGAGAATTTACAAAGTAGACATGGGTCACTACGAAAGGTCAAGGAAGGCAATTGTATTGATTAGGATTCGGTAGTTTGTAAGTGGAAATGTTAATTAATGACTTAGAACCTTTCAGGAAAACAAAAAACACAACAAAAACTCCAAGTTTCAGGAAAATAATGGGAAGGGGGATTCATTCAGCTTGGAAACACCTGTGGCACTTCAAAGACTCAAGAGGAGGGTGTATAACGAGGATTCAGTGGCTCTAGGACCCCAAATCCCCATCCCTTGTTTTCATTTTCTTCCCTTTCTTTAGTTGTATTCTCTTCTATTATGTGAGTCTTTGCAGATTAGAGTTGAAAACAATGGCGAACTGTAGCCCCAACTTCCTATTCCTCTATTATCGTGCTGTCCGAATCGAGGTTGCCTCTTCTCCAGCTCTAAATCCAGAAACAGAGGGACTGGGCTCTCATTTTCTTGGCTTCAGTCATGTGACCACCCTCTCCAATCACATGACAATGGGAGTAGGTGCTGTGATTGGCCAGGCCTGTGTCTCATGCCCACCCTGTCAGGCTGTGAGAAATGAGGAAGCTTTCTGGATGGACAAGTGCAACAACAGCCACAATTTGTCACACCAGGCTGAGTTTTAGTCTTTCATGAATTATTTCAGTTATTCATGTATTCATTTCTTTGATTTTCATCATTAGACAAGGAGAATCATTTAAGGCTTTTTATATAGTAAGTAATCCAGTCAAAGCAGAGATTGTTGTGCTCTCCGGGATGCACTGGAATGGAGAGGAGACAGCTACGTGACCATCATGCAGACAGTGACAAAGCCCGAGCCAAGGTGGGAGCATGTGAATGAGGGGAAAGGAAGCAACTAATTGGGTAATTAAGAGGTGGCTCATCATAGAAGGGCTAAGAAGACTGAGACTGAAAATATGAGGAATATGGGAGTCAAAGATGACTGTGCTTACCAGCCAGAGTAAGGGGAAGGTTAGGACAATAGTAACTGAAATTGGAAAGTCAGAATGAAAATTAGATGGGATGAAAAAATTATGTTGGAAGTGACAGTGAGTCATTTAGGTGATATTTCTTTCAGGCAATTTTGAAGTGCTCTGGAGGGAAGTTGAGCTGAAGGTTCACCTGGGCATCATCTGAATAAAGATTCAGTTGAGGTTATGGGAGGGGAACAAAATTCCAATAGAAAGAGAAAAACCAAGGAAGAACATAAGACAATGGGGCAGGAGGAAGAAATATTTAACCAGTGATGACCCTTGTTATGAGTTAAATCCTTTGCCCCGAAAAGATATTTTGAAGTTCTAAGCCTGGGTACCTGTGAATGTGATCTTATTTGGGAATAGGTGTTTTTGTTTGTTTTTCTTTTTTTTTTTTTTGGTGAGGAAGATTGGCCCTGAGCTAACATCTGTGCCAATCTTCTTCTATTTTTTGTACATGGGAAGGCTGGCACAGCATGGCTTAATGAGTGGTATGTAGGTCCATGCCCAGGATCTGAACCCATGACCCCTGGGCCTCCAAAGCGGAGCGCAGGAATTTAACCACTGCACCACCAGGCCAGCTCCATGGAAATAGGGTCTTTACAGCTGAAATCCAATTAAGATGAGGTCTTTAAGGTGGGACCTTAATCCAACATGACTAACGTCCTTATAAGAAGAGGGACATTTGGACACAGATATAGACACAGGGAATTCAGCTATGTGAAAATTAAGTCAGAGATTGAAGTTCTGCCACAAGCCAAGCAAGGCCTGGCACCACCAGAATCTGGAAAAGACAGAGAAGGAGCCCCCCGGGAGGCTTCCAAGGGAGCATGGCCCTGCCAACACCTAGACTTTGGACTTGTGTACTCCAGAACTGTGAGAGAATAAATTTCTGCTTTCAGCCACCTCATTTGTGGAATTCATTATGGCAGCCCTGGGAAACTATGCGATCTGTTTCCTAAAATGTTAGTCTATCTTCACCTTTCAAAGTTCTTCCTGTTCTTCAGAGAGGTAGAGGAGGAGAAAGAACTATCTCCAGAGAGTGAACCCTGCTCCTTGAGTCAACTTCTTGCCAGCACTAAGCAATCGGTTCCTGGAGCTGTAAAGAGGAGTCCGGATCTCTGCAGGTTTCTATTTTCCAACACAAAAGTTAAAGGTAAGAAATGCTTTCTGCTGCCCTTTCCCTTCCAGACTCAGAAATGGAGTTTCTGAGAACAACCTGTTTGTTCTGGAGATGTTCCTTATCTGCATAATATTATAAATTGTGTTACTTCCGTGCTAATGCGTGAAGTCCACATGATACTAGGCTTGAAGGCCCATTCACTCGAGATGGGCATGGTTACCAGCAGCAGCTTCGTTAACTCCTTTCACCTGGTACCAAATGCAAGTAAATTGGGGACTAATCTGGGTGCCTTCCCAGGCCCTCTCCACGTTTTGAAAACGGGCACACAGATCCTATTGTTGAGAGATTGGAACCCCCGAGTTCTGGAGTGAGTTTGCATCCACTCTATCCAAGAACGGTTTGTGCTGCAGACTCTTCTATAGCTGAGGCGGAAGGGGAGTCTTCAGGTTGGTGGGAAACATCACGGCACTGCCACGTATGCAGAGGTCGTTAAACTGCAAATGGAAGTGAAGGCCTGATTGAGGAGAATGTCCTGGTGTCCCATCTCTAGAGCCGTGAACACTACTGGCTAATCTCATAGGCAAAATCAGGGGAGGGAAGACATCTGAAACGAGAGGATGTGTGTTTGGGCCTTTGCAAAATACAAGTTTCCTAAATTTTATCATTATTTTGAAATTTCCTTTAGGCCCATGGGTTCTCCATATTTAAAAACTAGGGAATTGATGTAGCCACTGCCCCATCCAGTGGAGAGATTAACCCACATTCTTGTGAGAAGCTTGAACTAAGAGATCTGTCAGCTGCATAATGAGCTAGTCCTCTGACACGAGGGCCGTACGTAGTTTCACCAACATCTGTGTGTTCGTGAAATGACCCAACAGCTTTTTGGTCAGGGGAGACCCGAAGCATTGCTTCAATTACTGCAGACTTTCCCTGACTTCAAAAACTTGACCCCTGTACTAAGTTGTTTTAGGGCCCAAAATATTATATAGCAAGGAACCAATAGTGTTTTATAACAAATCGTTAAAAAAAATGTCTGTAAATGTCCAATGGACTGATACAGATGCAACAAATGTCAGACCTGTTAGCCGGAACACCCATCCCAGCTCCCTGTGCCAGGAACAGGCTCAGTCCTGCTTGGCACTGAGCTGAAATTCACCACCCTCAGGATGACCACCATTAGGGGTTTTACTTGAGATGAGGCCAATATGGTGGCTGAATCAGAAGGTTTCCTCTCAGATAGATGTGTTTCCTTTATGAATGAAGAAATTCTTCTATGGTTCAAGGCTTAGGAAGGTAGGTACTCTGCCTGTGAAGTGTTTTTCTTCAGTTTTTGTTCAAGTTGTTTAGGAACTTCATGATAGGGAAGTGAAAGCTTTCTCCTGAGTTTTCTGCAGGAAGGAAAGGTTTTGCTACCCTTTGGAATGAAAAGCATTCTTCTCATTTAGGAAATTTCGGTTAAAGTGCCCCTGAATATATTAGCTATGTGACTCTGGGCAAGTCACATTGCTATCCAGGCCACAAGTTCCTCATCTGCAAAATGAGGACTAGATAATTTCTGAGCAGGTTGATGGTACAATTTACTTTCTAGAGTGGAAGGGGGATGATGGCACCAGGACAACAGGCACAACTGGGACTGTCTTGGGGGAACTAGGACATATGGTCATCCCTCTCTAAGGAGTTTTGTAACTCGGTAACTGTATGGTGCTTAAGTTCACCGTCTGCACCCAAATCTAATCACTGGGATGGTCTTTATGTCATAAATTTCCCTCTGAGTGAGATATGTCCATGCTGCTTTGGAGAATGGCTCAGCTTAATGGAAGTGTTCATGTGTCTCTTTGGTGCAGCAGAAGTAAATGCTCAGACTTGGGTGGCTGCTGGAGAATAGTCAGCTCGGTTACCTCTTATCCGAGCAAACCCCAACTCCAGACATGCTCTTCTTCGACACGGGTTGATATCCAGGTCTCAAGAAAAAATGTTTTTTTCTTGTAACCTGAGATCTGGGTAACCAGGAGCCAGTTGTAGTACTTTGCTGTTCTGAAAGCGATGTTAAAAATCATTGCAGTGAAAAATCAAAACTATGCTAAGATAGCACCTTACACTCATTAGAATGACAAAAATAACCAAAACAAATAGTAACAAATGTTGGAGAGGTTGTGGAGAAAAAGGAACCCTCATGCACTGTTGGTGGGAATGCAAACTGGTGCAGCCACTGTGGAAAATAGTATGCAGATTCCTCAAAAAATTAAAAATAGAACTACCATATGATCCAGCTATCCCACTACTGGGTATCTATCCAAAGAGCTTGAAGTCAGCAATTCCAAAAGTCCCATGCACCCCAGTGTTCATTGCAGCATTATTTACAATAGCCAAGATGTGGAAGCAACCTAAGTGCCCATCAACTGATGATTGGGTAAAGAAGATGTGGTATATATACAAAATGGAATACTACTCAGCCATAAGAAAGAACAAAATCTTTCCATTTGCAACAACATGGATGGACCTTGAGAGAATTATGTTAAGTGAAATAAGCCAGATAGAGAAGGACAATCTCTGTATGACTCCACTCATTTGAGGAATTTAAAAATGCAGACAAAGAGAACAGATTAGTGGCTATGGGGGGAAAGGTGGGATGGGGGGTGGGCACAAAGGGTAAAGGGGTGCACCTACAACACGACTGACAAACAATAATGTACAACTGAAATTTCACAAGATTGTAACCTATCATTAACTCAAGAAAAATTTTTAAAAACTCATTGCAGTGAAGACTGTGTGCGTATATCATTGCCTTTTGCTTGTGGTGATAGCCATGATTCTTGATCTCGTGTGCTCCTCATGGAGGAAGCACTGGATCTAAAGGAATCTAGGAGCAGCTGCCTCTTGATCGCCTGCAGATTGGAGGCCAGAGTTGTAATTTTCAGTCTAGAGCAAACCTACTTCATCTACTTATTAATTCAATAATTCAGCAAATGCCTAATAATTACAACTATGAACCAAACATTGTATAGGAGACCCAGTATGGGCTGGGAAACAGACAAGGGAAATAAATGGTAAATTGACAATTACAATACAACATGGTAGTTGATGGGATAGAAGTCTCAACAAAACGTTAAACACCACAGTCTGTGAGGTGGTTCTTATTTCCATCCTTAACACGCTAATCCTATCTACATTATTTAGGTTACTTCAATTCACTAAAACTCAGGGATTTAGTTAACTCTCTTGTCATCCAGCTCTATTACCCTTCACAGCCCAGAGGAGTTATGTTGGATTAAGAATGACTTTCTTGTTGGCGGCATTGAACTGACATCCAATGTAGTTACACTAAAGTGACATCATATATATACAAATTCTCTCTTGCTGGAAAGAATCTCAATCTCATCCATATTTTTTCACTCCTCTCATTTTTTCTCATTTATTTTCCTTCTCTGTTCTTTCACGCAGACTCTTAGTTGTACATATGGTGCCTCTCTGTGACACGTACTCATCCTTGCCTTGTTCACTCTCACACGCTCACTGTCCTGGGCACACACACATCCCTATCACTCATCCTGTCAAAGTCTCTTACACACTGAGTTTCTCACTCTTAAATACACATGATCTCAAGTCTGTAATTTCCTACAGATGCTCTCTGTCCCTGGAGACACATTCTCTCTCCTTTGAGCGCACGGCGGTGTTTCTCCAACAGCCTTGCTCTCATACACACACAGCCACATCTGCAGGCACTCACGCTTTTGTCGCTGGCCACTCCCACACCTCAGGCTTCTCACTGGTGATCAGAGTAGGGACAAGAGACAGGAAGGGTGGAGGAGGTACGAGTAAGTCATCTGCTCTCCACTCACATTTTCTTTTTAATTTGTTTTCTTCAACTTTTTTCTTCCTTTCTGGTAGGCAGAGCGAGAGAACTTTCTGGGCACGTAGTACAGTGGGAGCTTTCCAAGCTTAGCTGTGGGGTTAAGGATGAATGAAGGTGAGAAGGCATTCAAAGGACCCTCGAGTGATGTCATTGAGGGCGACAGGGAAACATTTCACTGTCCCCGAGAGAAAGACATATCTCACTAAGCAGCTACTCTCCTAAGAATTCTTACCACTGGGAGTATTTCGCTGAACTAGGGCACTGTGTCTCTACAAAAAAAATTGGAATTCTAGGAGAGACAGCACACCAAATTATTAGAAGTCATTATGGGATATTGATCTATATCAATATTCCATATCTATATCAGGGATTGGTCAACTTTTTATGTAGTAAAGGGCCAGATGGTAAACATTTTAGGCTTTTAGGCTGCAACTATTCAACTTCGCCGTCACAGAGTGAAGGCAGCGATAGACGATAGGTAAGTGAATGTATGTGGCTGCGTTGCAATAAAACTTTATAAAAACAGGCAGTGGGCTGAATCTGAACCATTGTCCTTAGTTTGCAGACTCCTTATCTATATAAATAACATCATGTTTAGCTATATCTTTTTTTTTTCCTTTCTTCTTTTTCTTTTGGTTCCCATTTAACTTGAAAATGCCTAAATGAAATTTTTGACAAATTTGGAAGATTTATTTAGGATAGTCGGACATAAAAAATCAACTTTGTACTTTGTGAAAAATTCTCTTTTGGTGGCCCTAGAGTCATGCTAAAGAGATAAGAGATCATTTTCTAAAGTAGTGACTATAGATAACTGCTTCTTTTATAAAAAAATTATTTTCTTGAGCCCATATTGGCTTATAACATTGTGTAAATTTCAGGTTTACATTACTATATTTCAATTTCTGTATAGGCTGCATTGTGTTCACTGCTAATAGTCTAGTTTTTGTCAATCACCACACATATGTGCCCTTTTACCCCTTTTGCCCTTCCTCCACCCTCTTCCCCTCTGGTAACCACCGATCTATTCTCCTTATCTATGTATCTGTTTGCTTATCTTCGATACATGAGTGAGATCACACAGTATTTGCCTTTCTTTGTCTCACTTATTTTGCTTAGCATAATATGCTCAAGGTCCATCCATGTTGCCGTAAATGGCACGATTCTACCATGAGCCCCAGCTGGATTTTTATCAGAATCAGGCTGCTGCTTCTTACGTAGGCAGCTCCTGGTGTCTAAGGTGACAGTGTGCTGTGGAAGGAGCCCCAGGACAGAGAAGTTGGAACATTGGAAAAGGGCGAGACCTTGCTAGTGAGCACACCTAGGAGGGGCACACGCCCACAAGGGGAATTAGGGAATGAGGGCTGACATGAGGAACACAGTCCATCAGGGTGGGAGTGCAAAGAAAGGGGGCACCAAAAGCCAGATTGAGGCACACCTCGGGGACTAGTCGACTCCAGCGATTGGCAGTCCAATTAAGGTTTTTAATTTTTTTCTCCTCTAGTAAAATTTCTTCTGAAAGTTTCTGGTTCTTGAGCCAACCAACTATGGAGTAGATTCAGATCTGCATGCTCCACTCTTTATTAGTTTTCCTTTGCTCTTGAAATGCTATTTAAATTTGGCAACCTTTTATGGATAATGGAATACAAAGAATTTGGTAGAAATGTGTGTGTTGACATGTTTACACAATATCTTGTTATATGAAAGAAAAAAGCAGATTTCGAGGAAGACCTTGTAGGAAAATCTCATGTTTTGTGTGTGTGTGTGTATACATACATAGACACACACACGCTTGCCTAGAAAAAAGTTCATATAAACATGTACCAATTTTAAAGAGTGATCGTTTCTGAGCAGTATGGGACTACTAAGGTACCATACTTTGTCCTTACCCATTTCTGTCTCTTTTGGTCTCTGTTTTTTTCTCTGTCTCTATCTCTTCCTTTACATGACCAAGGATTAGACTCATAATTCAAGAGGGCAGTGAGGATATTTCCATTTAGAATATTTTTGAACAGTTTGATAGCCATGATGCAGTTCTTAAAGCAGGGCTTATTCATGTGTTAGACTAGGAGGGGAGACAGCCTTACCCTCACTGGCCCTGCCAGGCCTTCTCTGCCTTTTCCACACAGTTGTTGGAGCACAGCTCCCTGCAATCCTGATGCAAGGATGTGTTTTATCAAATGAAAGGATAACCTTGACCTTGAGATTAACATTTTCTATGGGTCAACAGCTGACTTGCTATATTAAGGGGAAAAAAAAGGATTTTGGAAGCAGTGTCTTTTACAATTTTAAGCAAATTACTTAACTTCTCCAAACGCTGCTTGCTCATTTCTACAGAAGGATTAATAACACGCACCTTACAAGTGGATGAGGATTAAATGACAATATCCGGAAAACGCCTAGTACAGCCCGACCTATGGTAAGTGCTAAAAAAAGTGTACATTCTTTCCCTTTCTCCTGTTTCCTTTCTCCTACAGCCACAGCTTTCCCAAATGAGAAGAGAAAGAACTGGGTTATACTGCCATCTTTAATAAGGCCCGCTGAATGGTCTTCCCCAAATCCCACGCCGTTTGCTTTCTTTCTCTCTCTGGGAAAGCAAATACCAAGCCGGCAAGAATACACTGGAGGAGGAAACAGACGGCAGTCCAGTCTGTGCTTTGAGTGGCCAATATAATTTTATTTTAAAATGAAACTCTAGAAACAACATTTGAAATAATCCAATTACTCCTGATAATATCATGTTTGAAAAATAAATGTGATTCAGGCAGGTTTTATTCTAAAGCAGAGATTTGGCTTCCTGCATGTAATGTCATTTGTCCCTTATTCCCCAGTTCCTCACTGAATCTCCAGTCCCTGGCCCTGCCTCCTTATGCCCAAAAGACTGCCAGGATTTACGTAAGGTCCAATTCTTCCTATTAATGGAAGATTGTCATTCCAATGTATGCATATTTCCTGATTTTCAGTGCTCCACACATCACTGCCTCACGGTGTGGACTGGTGTGTCATAGCTTTCCATTAAGAATGTTGGCATTTGGGGGCTGGCCCTGTGGCCGAGTAGTTAGGTTCGCACGCCACACTGCGGCAGCCCAGGGTTTTGCAGGTTCGGATCCTGGGCGTGGACATGGCACTGCTCGTCAGGTCATGCTGAGGTGGCGTCCCACGTAGCACAACTAGAAGGACCCACAACGAAAATGTATACAACTATGTACTGGGGGGATTTGGGGAGAAAAAGCAGAGGAAAAAGAAGAATGTTGGGATTTTAATTGTAGACAAAGGTATTGAGACTGCTTATGTATTTTTCTTGTAAAGGGGAAGCAGCTGCAACCTCAATGTATCCCAGGCTGAACCCATCAACTTCCCCTACAATCTTCTTCTGCTGCATGCATTTTCTCTTTTAGTGGCATTGCATTTCATCACATCACCCAGTTATGAGGGTGACATTGTCCTTTGCTCCTCTTTGCTTTTCTCCCAGCAATCACCCAGTCCGCCTCTCCATCCCTGCCACTAATGCTGAATTCAGACCCCCGTGAAGCCTTATCTGACAATGGCAAGACCAGCTTCCTAACTAGTGTACTTGCTCCCAACCCCTCTGTTGTCAAAACTATCCTCCAACTATACTGTTGCCAAATGTAAATGTGGTGGTGACTTTTGTCTACAAGTACTCATTGGTCCTCAAGACCTATGGGATAAACTCCACATTTTCTACTATAGCGTTCAGGACCCTTTGTAATCTTGTAATCCCTCACCAGATATATCTCTTGCCATTTTCTGCTTCCAATGTTCCATCCCGGTGGCATAAAACGGATTCCAATCCCTGCGTGCACCGTGCTATCTCATGAATTCTGCTTTTGGCTCAGGTCTGCTCCTTCCTTGGAATGCATTTTCTTTCAAGTGGAACAATTTTTACTTGTTCTTTAAGACACAATTCAAGTATCACAATTCTATGAAGCTTTACCAAACTCTCCCGGCTAATTAAGCCCCTCTTTTTGTGTGCATTCTCATGTAACTTTGTTGTTGCACTCATCAACTTGGATTAAATTAGTTGTGAATCTGCATTCCAAGTGATTCTGTTATCTCCTTGATGGCAGATACCCTGTTTTATTAGTCTCAAGTGCATATTTAGGAATTGAAAGACTGTAGATGTGTACAGATACCAGTTAATTAAATGAATTAATAGATGGGTAGTATATTGGTTATCTGTTGCTTCATAATGAATTACCTCAGGAGTTAAAGGCTTAAAACAACAAACATTTATTATCTCCTATCGATTCTGAGCCAGGAATCCAGGAGTGGCCCAGCTGTAACTTAGTAAAGGGCTCATTCTGTTCACTGCAACCTTGAAGCCAGTCAATTGAAAGATGAGTCAGTGGTTGAGAAAGGGATTTATTCGATTAGCCAGCAAAATCAGAAGATGGTAGACACATGTCCCAAAGACCATCTTAAACAAGCACATAATCTTGAGGTAGTTATACAGGGACCTGCGGGCTGTGAAGAAGGGTCTCAGGAATGTTGACCATCTGGCATCAGCGACTGGAGATGCCACACCGGGTCTTTCAGTTGTCATCAATGATAGATGCCAGCACAGATGTTCTTCTCTGAGGAGGTTATCATATTCCTAAGAAACTCAAGCGAACAAAGTTATCATCTATCACCATAGGGAGGTACATGCATCAGCCAAGATTATAAAATCGACAGAGCATGTATGTTTTCCAGAGGATAGCTATTTATCTCCTAGACTATGTGCAAGGTAAAAAACACATAGTGTGGGTGGGTTACTCAGCAGTCACTCTGAGTTACAATATGGCTTCCCTCATGTCAACCTTGTCCTAGGCTAGTGTTGGTAAACTGAGGGCTTGGAAGTGACCTCTTTCAAGGTCACTCATGTGGCTGTTGGCTAGAGGCCTTAGTTCCTCTCCACATGGTCCTCTCCAGAGGGGTCCTCATGACATGGCAGCTGGCTTCCCCCAGAGTGAGTGATCTGAGAGAGAAAGAGGGGGCACACTCTAGATGAAGTCATGGTGTGTCTTTTATAACTTAATTTTGGAAGTGCCATACCATTACTTCTGCTGTATTCTGTGGGACACACAGACCAACCTAGTACAACGGGGAAGGGTGTGGATATCAGGAGGCGGGATCATTGGTTCGTCTTGGAGGCTGGCTACCAGAGGCAGCAAGTATTTGCCGTGTTCCTAAAATCTCCTAAGAAGATATTCTCTCTTCTTCCTACTTATAAGGACATTTCTGGACACTGAAATCATTCAAAGAGTGAATCATACAGGATCTGGGTAAAGCCTTTGTAATTTCTGGAAACTGTTTATTTTGTAATTAATGAGAGAGAGATTCTTTTGGAAGAGATACAAATTTCTATTGATACTGATTCAGCAGCACTGGCCAAGTTCATTAGCTCAACAATAAGGTATTTATTATTACTAGTTCTAAAGATTCACTCGATGTTAATGTATTTTCCTCCAATTTATACTCACGAGACATATAATCCAAGGACAGACATTTAAGAAATGATGCACTGGAATTGGGTTGACTATGACAGGCAGGAGGCAGGACAAGCAACAGGAAGGAGAACAAAGCAACAATAGTCTAGTGGGCTCCTAAATAAATGATGCTCAGCTCAGGGCCAAAGGGGGGTCAGTCAAGAACACAGCCAGTGGAAGGCATTTTGTAACGTGCTCTCTAGACAATGGCTAACCAAGCTCTTTAGGACTTTTGTTTGCTTGTTTAAAATATGAATTTACCTAATTCATATATAACTGTAAGGCAGAAGGGAGGAGTGGTTCCCTAAGGAAAGACGTATTCACTCTGACAACTTTGTTTTGAAAAGGCAAAATGGCGTCGAGCCCTGCCCTGGAGAGTGTGGCTTCCTGTTTCAGGTCAGAGCCCGAGCCTTCCTTCCTCCCCTAACTGTCTTCCTCTAGTCTCACTTTCCCTTTCAGGCTTATCTTTATCTTTCCAATTCCTTCCTTAATAGCTCTCCATGCAATATTGTAGGAAGAGAGTAAATGCCTTCAGTTAGATATGGGTGCACATTCCCACATCTGAAAGTTTGTGTCTCAACTTGTCTTACTTTTCCTAACAATCTAGATTTGGAAGAAAAAGCTCACTTCATGCTGTCAAGCAGTTTCCCCTGAACTCAAAAACCTCTGTTATTTTGGAGAAAATGGAATTCACTTATTTGTCTAATTAATTTACATATTTAGTGACCTAGAGTTTTTTGATCCGTGTTATCTGATAACAACTCAAGAAAAATTTTAAAGAATATGTGATAATGGATGATTCTTTTTGGTAGACGTAAATAATTGCTTTATAAGTGCCTTGTTCTCTTCCTTCATACATTAATTTACAAACGGTATCTACCAAGACACTGTTTCAGGTAGGACCTAGGAAGCAGAGATAAATGAGGCATGATTTTTGTTTTTAATTATGTGAAATCTTTTTCCTTTTCTTTCTTTTTCCATGACCATTTAAATATGCATTTCTCATCATTCGCTCACAAGGCCTATCTGAAAAAAATGTACCAGAACAAATATCATTTAAGATAATTAGTTTTAAAATCTAACACATTTCTGATGCCCGGGATAGCCACAATCTTCCCTCTGCCCTCCACCAGGTTAATTCCTATATATCTTCCAGGGTCAGGCGGCTTCCTACCTGGCTGGATGCTCAGTTCCCATGCCTCCCATTTCTAACAAGGGGTAGAGCTCTCCCCTCCCAGGAGGGAATGGTGTTTTCCATGCAGTTGTCTTCCATATTCCTTATTAGCTTCCCTCCACTGGAGGAGTAACTTACCCGGCTGGAAACTTTGGGGAAAGGGTGACTGAACGAGCAGCTCTCTGTCTCGTTGGCTTTCTTTAGTATTTCTGACCACCCATTGACCACACCTGTTCTTCTCAATTTCTTCTTTCTTCAGGCAAAAAGGCCAGCACAGGGAGCACTAATTATTCAGCGTCTCTGTTTCCACCAAGTGGGTAAATGCAATTTGTGATGAGCAGCAGTTGGAAGTCCATTTTGCCTTTGGGTCCAAGCCACTGTCTCTGAGCCATCTTAACTAGCAATAGAGCTGATATGTTGGAACCTGTCTGGTTTCTATGTCTGTCCCTCACTTGGTTCCAACACTCTGGAGAAGCCCAGGTTCGGTTAGGTTTCCCATTTATCCACTCTCATCACACCCTAATTCTTCATGGCACACTCCACACTGCTCCTTCTTTTGCTATGTCTCTTTCCCTCTTTAGACAGACAGGTAGTGTACGATAGAGTTGTGAGAGAGAGCATGAGAGTCAGGCTTCTGGGTTTAAATTTCAGCTGTGCCATTTACTACCTATATGAACTTTGGCAAGTTACTTTACCCTTAAAAAAATTCATTTACAGAAAAATTGAACTGAAAATACATAGAGTTCCCATATACTCCTTGTCTCCGTTACCAGTTTCCCCTGTTCCTAACATCTTGCATTGGAGTGGCACATTTTTTTACAGTGATCATCCAATATCGATCCATTATTACTAACTAAAGTCCATAGTTTCATTTAGGGTTCACTCTTTGTGTTGCGCAGTCCTCTGGGTTTTGTCAAGTGCATTGTGTTGTGCATCCACCATTACAGTATCATATGGAATAGTTGCATTGCCCTAAAAAATCCCCTGTGTTCAACCTATTCATTCTCTCCTGCTCCCCTACCCCCATGAGATCAATTAAGAATAAGAAAAATAAAAGATTTGATTTTTCCTTCATTTATTCCTTTTCTAATGTTCTTTCTTTCATTATGTAGGTCCATGTTTCTGACATATATCAATTTCCTTCTCTCTGAAGAACTTTTAACACTTATGGCAAGGCAAGTCTACTGACAACACGTTTCCTCAATTTTTATTTGTCTAAGTGTTTATTTTTGCTTCATTTTTGCAGGATGATTTTACTGGGTACAGAATTCTATGTTGGTGATTTTTCCCCTCAATATCTTAAATATTTCACTCCACTCTCTTCTTGATTGCACGGTTTCTAAAGAGAAATCCAATGTACTTCTTATACTTATTTCTCTGTAAGTAAGGTGTTTATTTTCCTCTGGCTTCTTTCATGATTTCAATTTTTCTTTGATTTTCTGCAGTTTAGATATAATATAATCTGCCTATGTGTAGATTTTTAGGTATTTCACTTGCTTGGTGCTCTTTGAGCTAGTTGGATCTGTGAATTGATGTCTGTTATTAACTTAAAAAAATTCCCAGCCATTATTACTTCACATATTTCCTCTGATCCTTTCTCTTTTTCTTCTCCTGTATTCCCATTATGTGCATGTTGTATCTTTTGTAATTGTCCCATAGTTCTTCGATATTCTGTTCCTTTTTTTTTTTTTTAAAAGATTGGCACCTGAGCTAACATTTGTTGCCAATCTTCCTTTGTTTTGTTTTTCTACTTCTTCTCCCCAAAGCCCCCTAGTACATAGTTGTATATTCTAGTTATAGTTCCTTCTGGTTGTGCTATGTGGGACACCGCCTCAGCATGGCCTGATGAGTGGTGTCATATCCAGGCCCACGACGTAAACTGGCGAAACTCTGCGCCGCCAAAGTAGAGTGCACGAACTTTGCCACTCGGCCATGAGGCTGGCCCCCTGTTCTATTTTTAAAATTAATTTTCGTTTTTTTACATTACATCCCCAGGACTTATTTCTCTTATAATTGGACGCTTGTACCTTTTGACTACCTTCGCCCATTTTGCCCACCTCCGATCCTCTGCCTCTGGCAACCACCAATCTGTTCTCTATATCTATGAGTTTGATGTTTTTTAGACTCCATATATGAGATCATACAGTACTTGTCTTTCTCTGGCTGACTTATTTCACTTAGTTTAATTCCCTCAAGATCCATCCACATTGTTGCAAATGGCAGGATTTCCTTCTTTTTTATGGCTGAATGATATTCTATCGTGTGTGCGTGTGTGTGCACATAGATATATGCACCACATCTTCTTTATCCATCCATCCATCCATCCATCCATCAATGGACACATAAGTTGTTTCTATATTACAACTATAGTAAATACTGCTGCAATAAGCACAGGGGTGCATATATCTTTTTGAGTTAGTGATTTTTTTTTCCTTTGGATAAATACCCAGAAATGGAATGACTGGATTATATGGTAGTTTATTTTTAATTTTTTGAGGAACCTCTATACTGTTTTCTATAGTGGCTGCACCAATTTACATTGCCACCAACAATGCACAAGTGTTCCCCCGTTTTCTTCACAGCCTTGCCGAAATTTGTTATCTCTTGTCTTTTTGGTGATAACTATTCTAACAGATGCGAGGTGACAGCTCATTATGGTTTTGATTTGCATTTCCCTGATGGTTATTGGTGTTGAGCACCTCTTCACGTGCCCTTGGCATTTGTATATTTTCTTTGGAAAAATGTTTATTCAGATCCTCTGCCCATTTTTTAATTGGAGTATGTGGGGTTTTGTTGTTGTTGTTGTTATTGAGTTGTATGAGTTCTTTGGCTATCAGACATATGATTTGCAAATATATTCTCCTTTTCTGTAGGTTGCTTTTTCATTTTGTTGATGGTTTCCTTTGCTGTGCAGAAGCTTTTTAGTTTGATGTTGTCCCACTTGTTTATTTTTGCTTTTGTTGCCTTTGCTTTTGATGTCAAATCCAAAAAATCATTGCCAAGATCAATGTCAAGGAGCTTACTTCGTATGTTTTCTTCTATTTCCTCTGTTCCTTCTCTTTCTGGAATTCCCATCATGTGCATATTGTGTCTTTTGTAATTGTCCCATAGTTCTTGGATATTTTTTTCCATTATTTTTGTCTTTGCAATTTTTTGCACTTCATTTTTGGAAGTTCCTATTCACAAAGTTTTAAGCTCACTAATTTCTTTCTCATCTGCATCTAGTCTACTGACGAGCCCTCAAATACATTCTTCATCTCTTTTACAGGTTTTCGACTTCTAGCACATCTTTTTGATTCTTTGATAGAGTTTCCATCTCTCTGGTTACATTACACATCTGTTCTTGCATGTTGTCTATTTTTTCTATTAGAGCCTTTAACATATTAATCATAGTTGTTCTAAATTCCCAGCATGATAATTCTAAAATCTGTGCCATATCTAAGTTTGGCTCTGATGCTTGCTTTGTCTTTAGAGACTGCGTTTTTTGCTTTTTAGCATGCCTTGTAATTTTTTTGTTGAAAGCTGGATGTAATATGTCTGGTAAAAGGAACAGTGGTAGATAGGCCTTTAGTGTGAGGTTTTATGTTTTTCTGGCTAGGAGTTAGCCTGTGTTTGTTGTTTGCTGTAGCTCCAGTGTCAGAGGCTAAAATTTCTTCTACTGTCATTGTTTTTGTCCCCCATTGGCTATGGATATTCCTAGAGACTGTTTGAATAGGGTCTGACACTTGCAGTTGCTTTAGCTGTAATCCTCTGTTATTATACTGACGCCCTATTGAAGTGTGGGTAATACACATTGAAGTGTGGTGGAGGGAAAATGTTCTAGAGTCCTATAATTGTTTCCATCTTTTAGTGAGTCTAAATCGGCTATTTGTCCTCCCCCAAATGGAAGGCCAGAGGGGACTGGAGTTGGATATTTCCATTTTGCTAGATTGTTTAAGCTTTGGTAAGAACCCCAATTACTTAGGCTCTGGTAAAACAGCTTCCCTTGAGGGTAGCCTCTTTTTAAGGAGAACAGAGGACTCTGGTCATCTTTCGAAGTGGCTACTTGTCCTCTCCTGGAAGTAGAAGAGGATTTTTCTCAGATCTTCACAGTGAGAGCTTGGTGGGGCTCCTGGAGGTAAAACTCACAGAAGTGTGGGGGCCGCAAGCTTGGGCCCCCTGGTGTTTTATCCCTCGAGCTAGTCTACACTGAGCATTCAGCGAGTCGTCAATTACAGTTTTAGTGCTCCTCCTGATACCGGCTCCAGGCGGGGGGTTTTCCTCCTGGACTCCGCTCTTCTGGAGTTGTGCTTCTCTGTGCCTATCTATCTGTCTCTCCAGTTTTCAGGGCAGTAGTTTGCCCTGTTGCCTCAATTATCTGATGGATCTAAGACTAGATATCAATGCTTAGTTTGTTTAGCTTTGTTTTCTTGTTAGGAGGATGGGAGTGATGACGTCCAAGCTTCTTACATTTGGAACAGAAACTGGAACTCCTAATTGCTTTACTTTCTCCCTCTATAACATGAGGATAATAATGGCTATCTGATAGGATTGATGTGAGGTTTAAATGAATAAAGGGATAAATAGTGATTGGAACAAAGTCTGGCATATAATAAATTCGCAATAAGTATTATTATTAAAGGGCATGAAGACAGGGACCAGATCTGTCTTGTTCACTGCTGCTCCCCAGGGCTTGGCACATAGTAGGTCATAAATATTTGTTGACTAAATGACCTCAAAGCCTGACTAAAACATTAGTAATTTCTATCATATCATATATGTTCTCTAGGTTCTAGAATCACAGAACCACACTCATGTCTGTGGCTTTTTACTCTGGATCACAGCCAAGTGAGGCAGATGCCACATGAGATGGGGGAGGGCATTGTAGCTACTTCCCATATCCATTCATTAGAAATGAGGGACTAACAATGATGGAAGAGACTCACATTGTAATACCATTTTATATTTTTCACGAATCCAGTAGAGTATATGATACAGGTCTGAATCAATTGTCAACCACGGCATAGAATAATGGCTTCCATCATCATCTCTGTCACCAAATCCCTATGGCATCTTGAATTTGTCCTTTTATCTTGCTGAGTCCTTTCTGTCGCCTGTAAAACAGGGAACATCCCATCCTTCTTACACGAATGTCCTGTCAGTCTAGGAAATTATGAACCTGACGGAGAACACATCCAGAATTCTCAGCAGAATGAATTTCACCATGTCAGTGAGAGCACTTTATAGGTAATGGGATGTTCTCACCATTTCAATACCAAGCATATATTTTTGGCTTTACTCCATCTAGTGGTAAAAATCAGAAGTATTTCACTCGGGTGTTTTTCCTTTCTTGCTGCCCTATCTTGTTCTAATTCCTTTCAACATTTATTTTCTTTTAGTCTTTTTTTGTCCAGACTCTTCCATCCTTTCTGCCTTCTATAAATGGTAAGAGTTGTCTAAAGTTATAGATCTTTGATTTTTACAATTTTTGGCCTTTTGTTAGGGTGTTTTCAAAATGGCAGACATAAAATAAATGAACAAGTACAATTTATGATTTTTTTTTAAAGATAGATTTTGCTTCTGTCACTTTTCTTTTAAAAGTTCTATCCATTGAGGGGAGTAGGAAAAGTAGGCTAGAAGAAAAAGGAAGAAAAGCACCTATCCCCAGCATTTTGTTCCATCTCTTAATCATACTGTTATTTGTTCAAGAAAAGATTCAAGGTAGTTTACAAAGACGTATAAAGGTTGGGAATATTTCATGCAATAAATAGAGTAAAAAGAGGAAAAAGAAAATTGGCAAGGGTGTACCGCGGAAGCTCAGACAAAAGGATAATCAATAAAGACCCATGCACTTGCCATGAGGGCCACAAATTGCCTCTGAAGTTCTCAGTAGCAACTCCTGAAAGGGAAGCCTGGTTAGTCATAACCTTCATAATGATCTGTCATGGTAAAACAAACCAAATACTCTGACTAAGCACAATCGTTGCAAACATTCTTAAGAATGAAACATCTGCCCAGAATTAACATAAAGATTGTCCAGTGTGATACTGTGAATCATGCCTTCCACAGCATTCTTTTAACATCAATCCAATACTGCGGGCCACAGGGCTGTCTTTTATGACACACCTCACTCTCCTCAGTGGTATCACACAAAAATGAAATCCGGGAGGATGTGACAGGAGGTCAAGGTGATATAGTTCAGAATCACAGCTTCTGGCTGGTCTGCCTCCATAAAGGAGCAAATTTTATAGCAACCAGAGAAATGATTAAGTGTACTGTCTTAAAACCATCTATCTACCCTATAAATTGTCTCTACAGTTGTTCTCAATGTTGGGTGGCAATGAGCTCAAATCAGTGATGCAGTAGCTAATGATGGTGACAGTGTAGTGATTTCTGTATTCCTCTCTGCATGAGCACTTCCCTGACACCGTCCCAGTTCGGACCCGCCACTTCGCACCTATTCCATTCACATTGGCTTTCTTGTAGGTATCTCTGCCAACAACCTATCTCACATATTCCCCCAGGCTAATCTTTCAAAACTTGCCTCTCATCACACCACTCCCTGTTTATAAAGCTTGACTGGTTTCCCCATGGTTTGAATCCTAGAACTCAACTCTTATCTTAGTATTTAAGACCTCTCATAAGCTCGCCATTACAAACTGATCTGTCACCTCTCCCTGCACAAATGTTTGAATCATATGTGACCACAAGCCATTTTTGAAAGTTCTTTTGTCATTGCAGTCTTATTCGCAGCCTCTTACATCACCGTCAGGCCTACAGAAGATGTATCATTTCCTCAAACCTCATTTTGAACACCAGTTCCTCCACGATGTCCTCTAGCTCTTGCTTCCTTCTTCTTTCTCTGCGTTCTGGGGTTGTTTGCACCTCTCAGGGTGTGATCTGGCCTCCTTTCAAGCAACCTTCGCAGGCTCTTGGTGCTCCAGCAGCACTGGCTTCCCTTCAGGCTCCAGGGCCACCATGCTCTCTCCTGCCTCAGGGCCTTTGCCCATGCTCTCTTGTCCGCAGGGTGTGTGTGGTCATTGATACTTGCCATGGCGGAGCTGTCTCAATTCTTGGATATCTCTCCTATAGGTCTTCCTTAATCAAGCTCCTGTAAGTAGAGGTCTCTCTTTATTTTCCATTTTACCTATATGACACTTTTTCCAAGATGTAATTATAGCTGTATTTATTTGTTTGCCTATTAATTATCTGTCTTCCTCCACTAGATTGTGAATGTTGAATGGTAGGCTTGTCATGAAGTTTTGTTCAGTAAATGAATAACATATATCATGCATACTATTATATTGAAAGATTGAAATTTTGTTTTACTAAACATCACCACTCCTTTGTGCCTCGTACAGTATTGATAACAGAAGATGATTGATAAATAAAGATGATTGTTGCATTCAGTTGAAAGTATGGCTTATACTCACTCCTTCATGTTTTGTGAGACTTTTGAAGCCAGTGACGGCATTCCTATATAGCACCACTTCTCACAAAATATTACACATTACAGTGCTTATTATTTTTATTGAATCAATGGATAGAGCATTGGATTATGGAAAACACTTAGCTTTTATTTCTTCCAGGAAACTAGTATATTAAGTATGTGTAATTGAAATTAAGATATTTTAGGATAGATTGTCATAGTGACTCATTATTCTATCCACATAATCAAAGCAATAAATTATAATGCATGTACAAATAGCAGGCATGGTTATATAATACTGTACTTTTTTTTGGGCAATAACTTCATTTATGAAGTTGTCAGGCCACTCATCCTTGCTTTCTTCTAAAAGAAGCATGTTCTCATTTCTAGTCTCTCTTTTTCAGGACCAATGAGTATTACAATCACTGACTATAATCACTGACTATATGTATCTCACCTACAAAAGGTGTCTACACAAAAAAGGCATTATTTTATTATTTTCATTCTCACAAGGTCTAAATCTGAACATCAGCATGCTTAGTGGATTGGAAAAATAATGTAGTAGGAAGAGCTTTGGGTTTGAGCATATGTTTAAAGTAGTTTTAAATTGTGGCTCTACAATAGCCAAATTTGACCCCAAGAAAATCACCTGTCTCTTTCAACCATAGTTTCTTTCTCCCTCTTTCTGAGGCTTGTACGTGATAGGGCGTCTTGTATATTGCCTGACATGCAGTAAGTGTTCATTAAATATTATTTTCCTAATAATAAATAAATAGGAGAATTTCAAAATAAGAAAATAAATGATCATTTCCTAATAATTTTCCTAATAATCAGAAAATAGCCAATTTATGTGGCTCAAGAAATAACTACACTTTATGTATGTTGATTTCTTGCCTGAAGACATACTAATTATCTGGTTTGGGTTTTTCTCTCGAACTTTGTCTCTGGGAATATTCTTTAGCATAATTACTCTAATTTTAAAAGCAAATTGTTAGAGTATTAGATGTACATATACAAAAAGCCATCAACACCTCTGTTCTCATATCGAGTGGAATCCATTCTGAGCCCATCAGTTGCACATGGAGCAAGAGTTTGATCTGCAAACTGAAAAGTACACTTGATTTTCAAAAATAGCTCTTCCTGATGTGATCGATTATTCAGAATGGCCTGAAAATGTCAGATGTGTGGTCCCAGCTCTGGTCAAATGAAGGGAGTAATTTTCAGTCAGTTGTCCAGTGGTTGAGCCAAGCAAATAGTAAATATTTATAGACTTATCCTGGGGTGCTGGCTAAAAGTGCCTGGACTGCTGCTGAGAGCAAATAAACAAGAAGCCCTACAGTATTTCAACGTGTCCACTCTTTCTCAGCCAGCTTCTCTTCCCTCTTCACAGTGATTATGTACCACTTGTTTCCAACCACATTTGGATTGTCATGGTGCCGAGATGTGAGAAGTATTTTAGAGACGACAAGCGTTGTTTTCCTTTTCTTTGACCACATGTTTAGATTATATGAGCCATTGTGTTTACTCCATTTTTCACTCCTTAGTTGGCTTATCCCATCTCAATAGGCCACCACAATATTTGCTTTTGCTCACTAAGCTTTTTGAACATCACGCAAAGCATTACCACAGAAAAGTATTTAGAGTATATAAACTGATCAAGTAATTTCATCGAAAATCGAATGTCTAACTTTCAAGAGACTTGAAGTTGAGGAACAACTGATTTAATGAGATCCTGAGAATTTGCAGTTTAATTTCCTATTTAAATATTTCATTGATTATGTTAATAAAATCATATCTATTGCAAGGATTTTTCTAACCACGTGACTCTGTTATTCTTTCTTTTAAACTTTATATGTGAATCTTTGTGACTAGTCCTAGACTTTTACAGCTGAGAGTGATCTTAGAATTCATCCATTGAGTCCAAAGTCCTCATTTTACAAATAAGACAACTGACGTCCTGGGAGGTTATTAAGGGACTGTGGGGGACTGGAATTGGCCACGCCAAGATATGTCTCTTTGGCATGAGGATTATTTGGGGCTGGTTACTTTTAATAAACTGCAGACAGGAAAGGAGCTCTGAAAAGCAGAGTTGACTTACCCTTTGTTAAGAATCATTTACGTTGTAAGGGAAATCTCCATCTGCAAAGGTGTCTCCCTCTCTGTACCAGAAAGAAGGAGGATGACCTTATCTCTAGAAACTCTTAATCAATGCCAAACGCAAGGACTTAAATCTGCATTTGTTTACTGTACTTGTGTGGTAATTTCCCATGATTGACTCACCCTCCACCCGCAACATCTTCCTTTGTCGTTACCTGAAGATGATATTTAAGGTGGTGCCTTCAGCCATTTTGGCGAGTTGCTCAGGTTGCCTGAGCCTCTCCCATGTATACATGTTATAAAGCTTTGTTTAATTTTCTGCTGTTATTCTGTCTCATGTGAATTTAATTCCTTGTCTGGCCAGAAGAACCCATAGTGGGTAGAGGAAATGTCTTCCTCCCCTACAGGACACATCCCAGGACCCAGAGATTGTGAGTGATAATATGGTATGCTTTTCAAGCTGAGCTTCTTAGCCTTCCCAATAACATTTTAATTGTTATTTCATGAGCACCATGTTCATCATTTCAAAATAGGAAAAAATAAAACCCCAAAACACCGAAAAACCTTGCTATCAAAATATTTTTTTAAAAAGCCCCTAGAGATGTTTTTTAACCTTCTTTTGATCTGAAATCCCTTTGGGAATCTGCTGAAAACTCTAGGCCCTCTTGACAGGAAAACTCACACACACATAGAAATTCACATCCTGTTTCACGGAATCTTTAGATGCCTGGAACCTTAATTCTAGATTCACTTATTTATTTATTAACAAATATTTATCAGAACAAAGGTGGCCTAATTAGATTTCTACATTTGAATCAATTTAGATATTAAGTGCTATTTGAAGTAATATGATGGTTATTCATTAAGTGATAGTTATTATTACTAATAAAAGTAAAATTAATACACTCAACAAAAAAATGTTTTTGATTCACATGACCACACTGTCAAATAATCCAACTATTTCCTGTTAATTTCAACTCAAGCAAGTAAACAGGTTTTGTTTGACGTGATGCGATGCTTTATAGACAACACAGAATAAAGATTCTGGAGATTTCATGACACATGTCTAAGAGATATAAATAACAAATGCTGTTGATCCACATTTCGGAATGGGGAGGGACTGTACTCATAGCAATGTGTGTTATCTGGTATTCAACGGCCAGATTATGAGGAGATTTCTTTTGGCATGGGAGGCTGGCCTGAATCATTCATGGCAAGGCTGGTTACATCATCTCCATTTTGCATTGCTCAAAGATTCATGCTTCGGATCTCAGCCATGACATTGTCATGGCTATGAGGGAAGAGGTTCACACTTACAGACACGAAGAGGCCTTAGGTTACAAGGACACCCTGTTGGCAGCTTCCAATCCAGCCTCTCTTAAAGAACGTCTTACCAAGATACCAAAGAAGACAGGAAAATCAGCATATGAAAATCTATAAATAGGGATGGAATTTCCGCTACCTGAAAAGTCAACTAATTTCAATTAATTAAAAAATGCCTAATAATAAAAATGCAGGTACCAGTGTTATCCCACCGAACGAAGCAAGATTGCTTGCCTGAAATTAGATGGGGAAACGCTTCATCCTTCCCCCACTGTTTACCCCCTGATTCAAGTAAACAAATCTACACAGACTGGAAAACTAGACAACTGCCTGTATTTTGCAAAGGTGCTGTTCTTGAAGGCAGGGTCGTACTTTCCAGTGCCTTCTCTCAGTCCTTTTCCTGCACCCAATTAGATACTAACTCCAGAAATGGGGTGACTAGAAGAGAAAGGGAGAGGAGGCAGTCGTGTATTGTTTCCTTAGAGGGGAAATGCTCACAGAAAAGCTCAAAATGTGGATGGAGGAAAAGGCTGACAGACAGACACACTTGCTGAGAACTATGGCCGTCAAGAATATAGTTAACTCTCAAGTCACCAGGTAGTCAGATGGAAGATCTTGCCCAGTGTCACCTGAGTGATACTGGATGAAAGAAAGGCCTCCAGACTTTGGCATTGGTTGAGAAGCTTTGCACATCAACTCTCCTTCCCTCCATAAAAGGAAAAGTGGATTCAGCCCAAGGCAGCACGAATACAATGAGCCAAGAGTCACCCAGGCTGGCTGTTGATTGTGAGGTGGTAAGATCTTCTGTCACTCCAGGATGAAGAAAAAAAAGATGACTGTGATAACATACCTCAGGGCAAGGGAACAGAACTATCAGCATCTTAAAGAATTCCAATAAGAGCAGACTTCTGAATGTGACTTACTCCAGGTCCAGGAGAAGTTTCCAGAAAATAGCTGAACAGTTTGGCAAGAGGTGAGAAGGCACGGCCTGTAACAGGAGCAGAAAACCCTTGGAGAGAGTGTTTGGAAATGAACAGATGCTGGATAAGATTAAAAAGTAGGCCAGGTGAGGGAAGGGAGGCAAGAAACTAAAGATCCAATACTGGATTGATTACAACTCACATTGGAGATCTACAGATGGAAATAAGACTCCAGACAAATCAGTGACGTGGAGGACAACCTTTTCCCGTTCCAAGAGGCAGAGAAAAATAAAATATATTAAAACAATGAGTGAGAAGAGTGCTGAGGCAGAGAACAGGAGCATAATCTGGGATTGTGCATATCCCTGAGAAAAATGCCAAAAACGTTGTAAGCAATATGCAAAAACATACTTGAGGAAAACACCTGACCTGATTGAAAATCTGTATATGTAGACTGAAACACTGATAACATTTTTAGGAAAAAAAAAATAGATGATAAGAGAAACACACTAGACAAATTGAGGCAAATTGTTTGAAAACAATAATGATAAAGAAAAAATTTACGAGTATTTATGTAGAGAGAATAAAACATTTGCCTTGAAAGGTGCATGCATCAGACTGACCTCAATCTTCTCCATTCAGTAGGAGGGACTTATAAATGTTTGATTAAAAAATGCTATCATTTAGAATTTCTGTACAAACTAAACTGACTTTTATGAGGGAGTGAATCAAAAATATGGTCTCAAATATACTACGAGTATATTTGAAGAATACTTGACAACAATGAAGAAGTCAAAACATAGAAATATCATGGTTTGAAAGTTTTTGGACTATGTACTGAAAACAAATAAGTCTAAATGATTATTACTTATTATTATTGTATATTTACTTACAAAGTGAATTATAAGTATTTTTTAAAGAAAGTAGCTTGTTAAAATAATAATTTTAAAAATGATCTGCCCTCCGTGCCTTCAGGATTATTATGAATAGAATTTGTGGACAAGAGAAAACAAAAACCAAAAATGGTGTTTGTTGCAAAAGACACACAGATAAAGGAAACAACAGGAAAACAGTAAAAATGGCAAATATTGAATCACATATTAATGTGTTCATGATATGATGTTAAGTGTAAAAAGCTAGGCACAAATCCTTATATACATGAAGAATTCAATTTTATTTTAAAATTATATACACAGGTACATATCCAAATAAATACCCAGATACTTAGATGGTAAAATTACAGATTATTTTTAGTTTCATTATAGTTTTCTATATATTTTCCACAATAAACATGTATTGTTTTCATATCCAGAAGACAAAAAAAGTTTTTAGAAAATTAGTAAGAAAGAATATTAAGGAATTGACTGAGATGAAGAAATGTCATCTTCCGCCCTGTTTCAGATCTTCAGTCTAAAGACAAGGGTGAGAAGACTTCATCTTACAGTATTTGACATTTTACCTTTTATTGTAGTGTGTTTGGACCACAGGGCGAATATATTAGTGATTTATTTTTTCTGGGTTCTTAGTAATAACTGGTTAAAAATTCACTTTCAAATTACTATTCGTTATTTTATAACAAAAAGTTTTTAAACAAATTGATAATTTATTGAATGTGTTTAGCTATTTCCAACCAACCAACCAACAGTCCCACGTAGGCCTGTATTTTATCGTTTGAATGTTTTTCGTTAAGTCCGCTGCATTAGGATTCCCGTGGGCCTCTGTTTTGCATGTGAAACCCCGTGCTTTGGCAAAAGCATTAGATTCCTTTGAGGAATATTGAGGCTATTGTCAGCAATAATCTTTCTCAGAGATTCTGGGATCCGCACACTTTGCTTTTGAATGGAGATTGTTGTGGTATTTGTGGTACCATTCAGTCTTCCAATTCAAAGGACCTGCTAGTGATAATGTGACTTTTTTTTTTCACATAAACAGATCCATGTACCGTGGTTTCTTTGGCTTATAGGCAGTTTTGTATTTGCACTTATTAGAAACAATTGGATGTTTCAAGATAAGTCAGGCAATTCTCAGACACGATATAAGCCATGAGAATATATCCAGATTTCTGGTTTGCATTTTTGCAGACCCATGGGCTAAGGTTGGGCTTATGTTAACGTAACTAATCTCTATGCATGTGGAATAACAATTTTCATGCCATTTTAGAACAATAACTATTCTCATCAGATCTAAAAGTTAGCAACACTAAAGATCGTCTTGCTGGACTTGTCTCATTTATCTTCTAACTGTTGTTTAGGACTAACAAATCTTGTACATTGAACCCAACTCTCTCTCGTCACTGAGAAAAAAGTGATAAAACCATCTGTGTTAGCTTATATGTGGAATCTAAAAAAATTGAACTTGTAAAAACAGAGAGTAGAATGGTGGTCACCAGGGGCCGAGGGGAGGGGGAATTGGGGAGATAATATTTAAGAGTACAAACTTACAACTGGTAGACCTATAAGTTCCAGAGATCTACTGCTCAACATAGTGATTCTAGTCAACGATATTGCATTATAAAGTCCAAAACTGCCAAGGGACGAAAGCTTAACTGTCCTCAACGCAAAAAGGAAATGATAAATATGTGAGATGATAAAGGTGTCAGCTAACACAACTGTAGCAATCATATTGTAATATATAAATGTAGCAAACCAACACGTGGTACACTTTAAACTTACACAATATTATATGTCAATTACTTCTCAATTAAAAAAATACATCTGTGTTAGTATCTGTGTCTTTGGAATCCATGCTGCCAAAGAATAACTAATGCTTTCTAGTACTGAGAGGGAGAGAAAATTAAACTATGTATGGAGTTGTCAGACTTGCATGTACCTTGGTCCCACTGTCCCACTTTCAAGCGTGATAGCTTGTTCACAGGAAGCTGATTCTGCTATAGGTAGGAGGGAAGGAAATTATAAACTCCTTAAAGGAAAGTCACTATGTATCAGTTAGTATTTTGGTGTCACCAAAATAATGCTACATAACATGCATCCCCAAATCAATGTCTTAACAACCACGATAATTTATTCTCAAGGATATGCTCACTGGCTAGGATGGCTCTGCTGTTTGTAGCTGAGCTCATTGATGAGTCTGTGGGGTGGCTTGGATTTCTTGATCTAACTGAGGCACAGCTGGGCAGCTCTGCATTTAGCAGCAGGTGTGTGCGTTGGCCAGGAAGCTCAGCTCCACATGCTTCTCATCCTCCTTGGAGCAGCAGGCCAACTAGGCAATTCTTCTGATGGCATGGCAGAGGACTGCGAGGGCTTTCTGAGCCAAGCAAATACATCTAAAGCCTCTGTTTGCATCATGTCTGAATACCCAATAGGCAGAGAAAGTCACAAGGCCAAGTGGAAGGGAAGCATCCTTCTTCCAAAGTTGTTAGCAGGGAGAGTGGAAGTTTTTGAACAATAATTCAACCTATCACACTTTGGTGAGTTAAAATGCTGGTTGAAGAAACCTACTTCTGATCATGATGAAGTAGCTTCTATCAGACTAATTCTCTCACTGGGCACTACTATAAAAGCTGGATAAGATACAAAAGCAACTACTTGAAGACAGGAAGTAGCTAAGGTAGCCAGGACTTGAGAGGCTAAAATCCCAGAGACAAGAGAAGCACATTGGGCTGAGCACCACATTCGTCTTTCCCTTTTCTGTTTGGAGCATCTGTCCTTCTGTAGCACGTGAACCAGAGGCCAAATGCAGAGCAGTGTCTGGGGCTTGCCTCAGCCTCTCTGGGTTGGAGGGACGGAGATGAGAGATTAACACTTCCAAGGCATCCACTTCTTATGAAATCAGATCCCAGAGAGAAGGAAATGGAAACTTGGAGACTTGAGCCTAAAATTCTGTATGAACTGTTTTCTCAGGTTTTTTGTTGGTGTTTAGTATGTACATAGATGGACAAGAAGCTCCTGTGGGTTAAAGGGCTGGGTAGAGATGTTGGCTGTCTTGCAGCGCTGGAAAGATAGAGGTAGGCGTTTAGGGTGGCCAGGGAGGAGGAGCTTCAGTAAATACTCAAAGTCATGAGCTGATTCTTCTGTTAGAAAATCCATAAGGGTTTGACAGCAGGCAAGACATTTCTCAGTGACCCACAGGTTGATGATGATGTCAAAATAGGAATTAGAACATCAGTAAATAAGAAAATATTCCAAAATGAATGACAATGAAAAATAATATATAACTTGTGGAATTCTGCTAAAGCAGGGCCTAAGAGGGAACTGTAAATGCATGTGTTAGAATAGAAGAAATGCTAAAAAGAGTTCATTGAAGTATTCATCAAATAAGCGAGGAAAAGGATAGTGAATTAAACTCAAAGAAAGAGGAAGAAATGAAATAAAAAGACTATTGGCAGATATCAGTGAAACAGCAAACATAATTTAGAGAAAATCAATAAAGCCAAAAGTTAGTTCTTTGAAAAACTTAATAAGATAGACAAACTACTAGGAAGATAGAGATCATAAAAAGATAAAAACACGGATTGCCAGTACAACTGTAGATCCCACAGATATTAAAGAGGTTAATAAAAGGATATAATGATCAAGTTGTACCAAAATTTGGACAGTTATAGTCACTGGACAAAATTCTTCAAACAAAAAGGACAATTTATGAAAACCAAAATAACAAGAAATAGCAGTTCTGAATAGTCTATTACCTATTAAAAAATTGAATCTGTAATTATAAATCTTTCTATGACAAAAACCAAAACCCAAAATATTCCAGGCCCAGATGTCCTCATTGGTAAATTCTTCTAACATTTAAGGAAGAAATAATGTCAATGCCTCAAAAACTCTTCCAGAGCATTGAAAATGTGGGAACACTTCCAAACTCATTTTCGGAGACCAGCATAACCTTATCACCCAAACCTGAAAGGGATGTTTCAAGAAAAGAAAGTGAAAGCCAGTCTTTCCCATGAACAAGATGAAAACATCCTCAACGAAGCTGTAGTAAGTCCTTTCCAGAAGCCAATATTCAACTGGATAATAGTTTATGAGCAAGTTGAGTTATTCCAGGAGCGCAAGGTTACTAAATATTCAGAAAATAATGCAATTCACCTCATTAAAAGAAAAAAAGAGAGAAAAAAATACCATCATCTCAACAGATTCCATAAAGCATTTAGTAAATTTAACGTCTCTTAGCAAACCTGAAATAAAATGGAAGATAAATGAGTCTTCTTCATGAAAAATTATGAAACATTACTTAGAGAAATTTTAAAAGACCTAAGTAAATGGAGGGATAAATCATTTCTATGTTGCAAAGCTATAAATTGGCCCCAAATTGGTTTATAAACTGAATACAATTTACATAAGATTCCTGCACATTTGTTTTGCATGTACAAAAAATGACAAACTGACTTTAAATTTCATATTAAATGAAAAAGCCAAGGAAAAAGTCAGTTTTAAAGGAAAAATCCACAATCGAAGGACTTGTACCAACAGACGTCAAGAATTATTTCAAAACTATAGTAATGAAAACAGTGTGGTATTGAAGCTGGGAACCTGAGGGCTACTATAGATAATAAACCAATTTGCTGTTTTTCCTGTGTAACTGGAGGGGTGACTCAGGGGTCTTGAGGATTTGTGAGCCTGTTTTCCAGGGGATTTGTGAGCTTGTTTGGCAGCAGAAAGAATGCCTTCCAGGAGGCTGCGATCTGGCCCTCAGCAGCCCCTGAGCCCAGAAGTCAGATTGCCCAGGGGCTTATCAGGAGTGACCCCTGTGTTTCCCTGAAGCCTAGGCTCCTACCTACTCATTTTGGCCAACTCAAATAAACCTTTCTCCATCTCCAAGCACCAATGTCTCAGTGTTTGGCTTGCTGGGCATCAGGCACACGAACTTGAGATTGAGAGGTTCTGTGTCAGTATTGGTAGAAGTAGAGATAAGGAGACAGATGCCGCAGTATATAGAGCCCAGAAACAGATGTACTCATGTAAAGTCAGCTAATTTACAAAAACGGCTACCGCACAGCAGGAAGGAAGAATGGTCTTTTTAATACTTGCAGCTGGACAAATCAGATATCTGTTTTATGACTGTCTCACACAAGATAACAATCAAATCCAAGTGGATCAAAGACGTAAACTTTGGCAATAGACAAAGATTTGTTAAATATCAGTAATGATAAAAGAAAAGATTGATAGATTGGACTTTATTAAAATTAAAAACTTCTGTTCATCAACAGATATCATTGAGAAAGTCTAAAAGTAAAGCCACAGTATGGGAGAAGATATTTGTAATACATATAAAGGATTCATATACAGACTATATAATGAACTTTTACAAAGAAATAAGAAAAAGACAGACACTTCACCAAAGAGGATATCCATATAGGCAATTTTGAAAACGTTCTTTACATTATTACTCATCAGAGAAAGGCAAATGGAAGCCACAATTGTAATTCCACTACAGACCCACAACAATGGCTAAAATGAGAAGGCTGACACCACCCGTTGCCGGAATGTGGAGCAACTGGAAATGTCACGCCTGCCCCAGAGAATATGCATTGGTCTGGTCACTTCAGAAAATGCTTTGACAGTATCCACTAAGGCTGGACATATGTATATGCCATGACACAATAATTCCACTCATAGAAACAAAAATGTTCATTGTAAGTTTATTTTGAATTGTTTAAAACTAGAATGAAAACAAAGAACCTAGTGAAAGAGCTAAATAAATTGTGTTATACTCATACAATGAAATACAGTAATGAAAAAGAATGTATTACTTTCACACACAAGATTGTCAGATTTACAGTCATGAATATTAAGTGAAAGAACGAATCCACTTATATGAAGTTTTAAAACAGGCAAAACTAATCTATGAAGATAGGAATAAAATAGGTGTTCGCTTCTTCCGTTGGGTGATAATGATGGATGGTCCTGAGGGAAGTTTCTGGGCTGCTGGTAATATTGTCTCTTGATCTGGGTGGTAGTTTCACAAGTGTATTCACTTTGTAAAATTAATTGAGCTGTACACTTTACTTAACATCTGTGCACTTTGTGTGTCTTATATCTCTATAAAAACTTTCATCAAAATACGAGTCGTGTGGTGATAAAATTATATATGTATATAATTATATGTCAAATTGTATCACATATATAATTATATATATATATATGTAAAACTGTTCTTATGTGGAATAACGAGTGACATTTTCTCTCTTATGCTACTTCATATGGTGTGATTTTTATTCCTTAATATGACAGCACAGCTAATTAAAGGCCTATGCCTTAATTAAAAACACAATTGTGGGGTCGGTTCCATTGCTGAGTGGTTAAGTTTGTGTACTCTGCTTGGGCTGCCCCGGGTTCGCCGGTTCAGATCCTGGGCATGGACCTACACATCGCTCATCCAGCCACGCTCTGGTGGCGTCCCACATTGAAGAACTAGAAGGACTTGCAACTAGGATACACAATTATGTACTGGGGCTGTGGGGAGGGGGAAAAAAAAGCACAATTCTTCCTTTAACCATTACATAATATGATTAATACCATACCTTTATAGTATTCTCTAGAAATATTTCTTAATTATAGTCTGAATACTAAAATTTCATCCTATCTTCCTAGAGATAATTAAAATTGGTGATGACTGTGGGTGCTAATTTGCTCTCCTACGTAATCTCTCCTCACATGCAGATCAACTCGGGTGTTGGTAATGACTATGGTGTGGAAATGACGTCTGAGATAAGTGCCGGTAACAATGAATGCATGGCATTGTATCAAAAAACAAGTTGTTCATGCTTACAGCTTTACTAGAAGACAAAAGAATTTGAAGAATTGTCTTTTATCATTAAACATATCCCTCCCCTTTGAAATCAAGGGTAGGGGGCCGGCCCGGTGGTGCAGCGGTTAAGTTCGCATATTCTGCTTCGGCAGCCTGGGGTTTGCTGGTCTGGATCCCGGGTGCAGACATGGCTCTGCTTGGCAAGCCATGCTGTGGCAGGCATCCCACATATAAAGTAGAGGAAGATGGGCACGGATGTTAGCTCAGGGGCCACTCTTCCACAGCAAAAAGAGGAGGATTGGCAGCAGATGTTAGCTTAGGGCTAATCTTCCTCAAAAAAAAAAAAAACTGGAATAAAGGGCATTATTTGTTGATACCTGAATAGTTCATTCCCCTTTAAAAAAAAAGCAGGTCACATTTTCATTGCAGTTTTGACATGCAACTTGGGACACAGTTTCCTGAGAGCACGTGTGTGCTCTCTAGATAAGGCAGGGCAAGCAGGCCTCTCGAACACACGAAGGACCTTCAGGGCTAAAAGGATGCCCTTGTTAGACTGTGGAATGAAACAAG
The DNA here is from genome assembly GCF_037783145.1 of Equus przewalskii. NCBI lineage: Eukaryota > Metazoa > Chordata > Mammalia > Perissodactyla > Equidae > Equus > Equus przewalskii. Next base: position 3,994,234 of record NC_091861.1, on the reverse strand, counting down.
ATGGAAAGAAGTCTCGGTTTGGTGGTACAGACATTTGGAATTCAGATCAAGTGCCTTGCCCTTGAGCCATTTATACCTCTTACAATAGATTGAATTCTTTACAACTTCCAATCTCTCATAATGTTTAGCTGGTGTGAGGAGGAATGACCGAGAACTACCTCGACTGGCAGGCGGAACAGGTATCTGACTTGATCTGAAGGCCAGGCTTTCTTTAACTTCCAGGCAAACAAAAGAGGGTTTTTTGTGGGTTTTTTTATTTTTTTTTTTGCAAGTCATATCACATATGAGCATCCAGACCCACCGTGCTGTCCTGTAATTAACTTCTGTTCTTGTTTTCAATTCGATAAAGTGTCAAGGAAACCGACACAACTCTTTTGGTCTTAGTTTCAACATGAAATCTGTGCCCACAAACATCCCATTCTCACTTAAATTTGTTCTGTTAGTTGTTCTGAGTCTATTCATCCACCTACAAATGGTATACCTTCAGACCTAGTTTCCTTTCTTGTGTCAAACAGCCGCATTTGGCCAGAGTGAGGAAGGGAGAGGGTAGGATCATGGAGCCGTGTTTCCACCTGACCTTGTTATGTAGCCATTTAGGGTAAAGAAACTTGGAGAATGGAACTGCTGATGTGAAATTGGCGAAGCAGGTCATCTTGGGGATTTCCCTCCGCTCTTCACTGAGGAGCCTGATCTGCCAGGAGGAAGTCTCTTACTAAGAGAGATGAGGCTTCAGCTTCTTTACGCTTTCAAGGCTTTGGAGGCTGATGTCAGTCCCCGCCAGGCCACTGCCTTTTTGTTCTGAGGTCTTGACTGAGGTATGTGTTCTAACTTTAAATGAGGTCATGTCCTAGCAGGAAACCAGAAGAGTGATGCTGAGCATGAAGTCAGTTACAAGCTAAGTGGTTCTTGGGTTTTTGCTGCATTGCCATGAAATTTGCATCTAGGAAAAACTGGATTTGTGCTCTAGGCACCACATATGGTTCATATTTGCCAAATAAAGTTTCTGAACTTTTGTCTCCTGTTCACCAATTTCCTGTCTGTGATGTGCATCTCTCCCTTTTTCTCTGAACAACAGTGGTAAGTCAGTGTGCTCCTTCCCTTCAGATTAGTCTTCGAATGGCTGGAGCTCACTGGCTTCGGAAGGGCTCTTTTTCTTTTCCTCCTGCCTCTGGAACATGATCAGACAACTAGACCCCTCCCACTGCAAACTGTGCTTGAGAAAATAATACCTCAGAGTCTGAGACACACTGTTTCATGCCATGGCAGGTGACTGTCTCAGGTAAAAGACACAAGAGTGACACAACCATGTAATGCCTTTCCAAGATCTTAAAGATTCCAACGAATGCTCCCAATATATAGAGACAGAAGAAAAATGCCCATGTGCTTAACTAAGTGCCAGGCCACACTGAAGAGCGTTTGGAATTCACAGCTTCTTGGTATGCCATTGGCTTCTCTGGTTTATTTCCTGAGTTTTCCTTTGAGTCAGGGTGTGAGGAAATGATCCACCACTGACATTTCTGTAGGACATGGCTCATCACTGTCCCTCACTGATGTTCTTGCCTCATTCTACCTTCTCAAGGATTTGCAAAACTCATTCCCAAAAAAGGACTCTGCTCTGAAGGAGTTATTAACCTGTTCATAGGCAAAAGAATTATATTGTCAGTGAAATTTCATGAACTGAATGCAAAATCATGTATAGATGCCTACGTTGATACTCCTGGAAGAGGATGAATCTCTTTCTTCAGACTCTCGGAGCAATCCCAGCTCCCAAAAGGTTAACAGCTGCTGTGATTGGAGTTGCTTCTTTCCTCATACACACTCAGTCTCTGGGTTTTATATAAAGTATTGAAGTTTTGGGCCTCTCCTACTTGCTTAAGCGACCATCATTTCATTTCTTTTTCCTGAATTATTCGGAGTAAAGGGGCCATATTGTTCTACATTTTTGTTTTTTAGTTTATTCTTGTCTATGTCTGGGTGACTTTCAGAAATGCAGAAATCTGTGTTTGCCTTCTCATCTTACCCTTTTAGAGCTGGCAGAACAGAGACTGCCCACCATAGTTGTTACAGGATTTTTTTCTTGTTATTGTTAAATTTTATCTGTTTCTGGGAAGCTTTTAAAATATTCATCTTTTCCTCTTTTCTCTCAAATATCTTCAGCTTCCCTAGCTCAGAGGAATTCATATAAATCGTATGTTCTCTACAGATTTTTATGCTGGTAGATTCTAGAAAGTCCTTCTCTGCTTTTATCCTTCCATTCTCATACACAATGATGGTTTCAGGCTTATCTTAAGGGATATTTTACTTCTATAATTCGCTTCAATGAAACTTCCAAATGTGTAGAGAATTTGCTCCCTGGCTCCAGAGAGGTGTTTAAGATGTCTGAAAGTGGAATTGCTATATTCCGTTTACCAGTTTACTAAAGAAAGATGTGGTCCCTTCATCTATCCCTCAACTCTGCTGACATCACAGACCGCAAAGCCAGCAGGGTAGCCTACAACCTGGCAATGGCCACCAAGTTCATACTTGATTCAGACAAAGATATCAGCCCAGGGCTTTCCCAGCAGGTCCCCTGGGGGAGATGACTTGTCAATAGTTGGGCCAGAGGACAATGGACTGGGATAAAATTCAAAGTCTGAAAGTCAGTGTCTTCAAAGTGCTTTTAAAACAGTTTGAAAGACTATTAGGGAACATCTCATTTTTTTTTTTCTTTTTTGTTAGTAGGGTCACGTGTTGGAACTGGCAAAATCGATATAATGAGTATTATTTCATAATTTGTGTATTAGGATAGAGGGAAGTCGATCGTTTGGCTAAGACTATTCACCTTCCTAATCAGTTAATGTTTACTGGAGGGAAACCAGACAGAGACTTAGCCAAACAGCTCATCCTGCTGATGAGGCAGGGCAGGAAGACTGCTTAGAGAAACTTCTCTCACTCCAGCTTTTGCTCAAACTTCAAGTGACTGTGAATGCCTTAACTTTGCTTTGCTTGAAAATGTCTTTGAGACTGTTGTCCTCAAAACCACTTATTCTCTATTCAGTGTTTCTTCCATGAGCACCATATTTGGAAATCGCAGGCTGGGTTTTTGACAAAATGGTTGCCTTGTCTCTGAGAAGGGTTGGCCAAGGATAGTCAAGGCTAATTGCATGCCGGAGTCTGAACTCCAAGTCAATGACCCAGCAAGAGGCAAGCCACGTTACAAATGCAGTTCAGTAATGAAGTTATTTTCAAAATCTTGAACTGGGGAAGTTAAAGTGTTGGACCCATAATCCTAATTTCTTACAGGGCTGATCTCACGAAAAAGTTCTCTTTAGAGAACACAACTCTGTAACAGCTGATCACAAAACTAATGATCAGGATAAGTACGTACTTGCTGGTTATGAAAAATAAACCAGGCTGTTACATTACGGAAAGCACAAAAGAACAAATTTACCTTCTAGATTTTAGTACAAAGAAGAAAGGATCCAAGTTATCTAGTAATCCCAAGGATAAGAGCAACTGTCTCATCTGGCACCCTGTGTTCCTGTTGGTCACTTGAGACCCAAAGCTGAGCAAGTCCCCAAATCCCAACATCACTGATGGGGCTTACAGCTGACTTCAACACGGATAAATGGCCCCGTTAATGTCAGGGCAGTTTTGTTGGTCTGTCTGAAGAATATACATCTGTATTTTAAATTGCATTATCCAGTTTATCCACGGGATAAGAGATGTTTACCTTCACAAATTCCAGGCTTCTGAGCTGAACCAAACAGGGCAAGTTTAAAGGCAAGGGCTTAGAGCAGTTCAGAGCCTTTTGACAGCTCTGCTGTGGTCTGCCAAGGCTGAATTAATAAAATCCAGGCTTATCTCTCGGCTTCTGGGCTGAGTGCAGTGGGCTCTCAGGTCTTTCCTGCTACCTGCAGCTCCAGCGAACTCCTTGCAAAGCTGCTAATTGCAAACCTGATGGAATAATGCTGCAAAGTATTGCTTCAAATGGAATTGGCATTCACAGATGTGGGTCCAAGGAATTGCACAACAGTCCATGGAGGCCAAGGGAGATCGGCCACGACATCAGTGCCACGCCTCGCTAGGTCACCTCAGGCTCAAGTCCAGTTCAGTCTGTACAGCCAAGCCCAAGCTTTTCTCTCATCCTCTTGTTGCTGTGCTTCTGTGAAATGAGGTACTTCTTTGTCACTGAGACAGGCAGAAAGGTGGAGCTGCGTAGGAGATGGTGAACACAGGACTCTAACAGATCAACGCCACTATTCAATCAGGCTTGCGCGGGCTTGGAAATGAATTGCTGCCCAAGGTTTGGAAAGTGCAGCAGCTACTTGCTGCCATCTGCTGTACTCACTGTTGCTAGCAAGCACCCGATCATGGAAGGAATGGAAAAAGTGGGAGAAGCAAGGGATGGAGAGCATCCTCACCACCCAAGAAATCCCCACAATCCTGTAGCTATGGGTTCATGTCACAAAAGCAGCCACCTTTTCCATTGCAGATGAACCACGGTGTTTTTTCAGGACTTAGAATATATTTTCCTTTACACTAAAATGTGGTTCTTTCTTCCATATTATGACTGTGGAGGAGAAAGAAAGTGTATGTGCAAATAAATATAGATTAGGTCCAATGGAATTTAAGATGTCTTATATTGTTTACAATAGAACCCATTGATCGTTATTAAAAGTCTGCCCACTTGAACTTCTTCTCAATAAACATTGAATTAAAATATAGGGTAAAGAGTTACTTGTGAGTAAGATTCTAGGAGTAAGTCTAGAAGATACATATCAAAAGATGATCAAGACTTTTCCTCCTGAAGAAGTCATTGCATCATTCTTCCTCCCTTCCAACAGCCCAATCTCTTGACTTTCTCTCTGAGCCAGACTCCTTAAACGATCCCATTTCCTTCTGTTGAACTACCTTCCAGATGCCCACTGCAACGTACCAGCTCCCAAGCAAAACACATAAAATGAAGTTTTATCTGAAGTCACGGGGGGTCTACCCAGTTCCTGATGCGGAAATGACTCTTCTTGGCTTACTCCAAATCCAGTTTCCTCAACATGGTTTGCTGCTGGTCTCTAGAAAATTCTGATTTCTCCCTTATTTCCTGTGATGACCTCTTCACTTCTTTTTTTCCACCGTCTACTAATTTTGGAAATTCAAAGGGAGCGCTAAATTTTGTGTACTCTAATTGTTGGCAATGGGAATGGATCTGAGCTTGGGCGTGAATAGGTTGCTTTTCCAACTCTGAACTTTTCTTTTTTCCATGCATTTATTGTTTCAATAATGATGAGCTTGTTAATGACATATAGAAAATCTCAATTTTGCCCTCCTCAGTGTTGGGTTTTTCATTTCCTAACACTATTCATGAGATAAAGAATAGTTTTGTCTCATAATGTTTATAGCACAAACCGTACAAATTCTATAATAAAGACCACAGAGTAAATTGAAGAGAGTAACAATGCAGTGGTAGCATTGGGCCCTTGAGAAATTATGATTCATACGATTTTTATTGTTGGGTTAATATCCTCTGACTATCCAGTATTTAGTGGTACACCTTCATGAAGTGTCATCACTCTTCACAGAATCACACCATCTCTACATATTTCATTGATAGCAAGGAAGATATTTTTCCATTCTCACTCACAGGGTGGTGAAAAATATTTCTTTCACTGCATGTTGCTAATAGAGATCTATCTTCTAAAAGTTTATTTGGTAGCTTGTCAATATTAAGCAAATTGAGGACAAGGTACCAGTGAGATGGTGAGCAATTGATCCCTTTGTGAAATCTAATACACAGTGTTACGGAGTGGAAATGAGAAACCGTGCTGTGATTGGCAGGTTCCTGTGATGTGTGTATCTACTGATGAGAAGGCTTGCGCATGTGCAATGAACCACATATCCAAATGTATCCAACAGTGTATATCTTTAAAGGCCATCTTTTGGAAGTGCCTATTGAGTGTTCACTTATATTAAAAGTGTCATTAAATGTTTTCACCATAAAGGAGAAATGGTAATTACATGATGTGATGGAGGTGTTAGCTATGGTGACAATCATTTTGCAATATACAATTTGTCAAATCAACACACTGTATACTTTAAACTTACACAATGTTATGTGTCAATTATATCTCAATAAAGCTGCGGAAAAAAGTGTCAAACACTGTAACAGGCACTGCTGTTGGAAAAGAATGATGAAATAAAAGAAATGTTTACCTCCTTTGTGAAACTTTTACTTACCACTGCCATCTTATAGTACAAACAGTCTCAGTCTTTTGTGCTTTGATTGTCCTCCCTGCAGACTTCTATTGTGAATCATAACCCTTGTTGAACTTTTTGTTTATTTCTGTCTCTCACAATTATACTGTAATCTTATGGAAAAGAGAGACTGTGCTTTAATTACCGTGAATTTCCAGGTTCTATTGCCTTGCACATAGTAGATGTTTAATAAGTATTTATTGAATAAATGAATGGAGTTTCTGATCTCAAACTAGACGGGCAGAAAAGATTCAAACACATGAATTGCAAAAGAGGACGGCAAAGGTCTGTGGCAAATCCTCATGCAGATGGTTCGTGTCAAGACTAGAACCTGAAAGCAATTACTACTGTATTTTTATCTTTTGTTTTAGAGTCACAGAATCTTTAAGTAAGAAAGAATAATGTGATCAAATATCTTTATTTTGCAGAGAGGGCAAGAAAGACTTATAAAGGTTAAAAGCCTTATCCAAGATAAACAGATGCTTCATCTGTTTAGAAATAGCACTAAAGTTTCCTCATGCCCAGAAATTCAATGTATTTTTCCTGTTGCTAGTTGTGTGTTTGCAATGTGATATTTATTATAGCTCTGTCTTGGTTTATCCTTTAAGTACGCACTTATGAGAAGTGCAAATGCATGTGATCATTCATTATAAATTATAGTTTTTATTGAATAAAATTGAATTAAAAGTAATAAAAATTATTACTATGTCATTCATTATCTATGAAAATGTAAAATTAATAATAATAGCAACTTATCTTTATTAAGGGCTTACGTATCACCGTGTGCCAAGCACTCTTTTAAGTGTTATACATATGTTATTTATTCATCCTTTTAACAACCACTCAGGTATATCCAGATGAGGCAGGAGGAACAGAGGTTATGGGCGTTGGCCAATATCTCAATCTAGTAAATGACAGAGAAAGATCTGAACCAAGCCTTATCCTAGAACCCCAAGAGTTGACTTCTGGGATATACTCTCCTTCAAATCAGACATCGTCCTCACCATCAAAATAGGTATGTAAACACGTGAACATAGCACAAGGCAACAAGCCCTAAAATTTAGATATTTGGGGATTCAGAAGAAGGAATGCACAGACAATATTCATTAGGCTTTTAAAGGTGGCCGTCAACCAGAATGGAGCTACAAAAACATTGCCATCTGTAAACCTCTTATAGTGATGGGACCCGTCACTTAACCCCTCTTACTGGAAGCCCACTCTGTCTCCCTCCATCTCCTCTTCTATTTCACCAGGCTTGGTGTTGAATAAATGTGTCACTGGATCCTGAGTGAAGTGTCACTCACGTGTGGATGCCTTTTACTAACTCTCTGACATGCAGAATCACGTTTGCCGGTGGGCAACGCTGGCTCTTGGAAACAAGTAAGAAGAAATTTGGCTAGTTCCATTTCTCCCTGGATGTCTCTATTTATGTGTTTCTTTATCCTTTATCTTGCGCTTTTCGAAGCTGCCAACATACTGTTTTTATTAAGAGGTCTTCTTGGCAGAAGATCAATCGATATTTATAAGATTTAGATTTAGTGTTTAGTGAGTTTATCATCCATGCTAATGTATTCAAACACATATCAGAATTGCTCTGTAATATAATTGAGGTCCTGGTGACATATTTACCATGAGGTCGCTTTGAAATGTGTCCCTGAATTCTCCCATCAGGTGATGTCAATTTCTCCTTCATTTAAATTTGCCCATTGGATATGATAATTCCCCTGAAATCTTAAAATACATTATTGACACTACTTTACATGACATACTTTTGTCTGTGTATAGTAAAGACAGAATATGGAAGAAAGCATTATTTACTTGCTTGTTTTTCTGCTGTTCTCTATCCATTCCTGAGTGGAACACTGCCAGTAACATAGTTGAGGTAAATGGACTGGGTTTGCAAAAGTTGGGTTAAGTGTGTTCTAGGTTAATGAACTAAACCAACAGGTGAAATGGATGAAAGAGATCAAGGCATCTCATGCAGACACAGTTTGCTGATTTTAAACAACATGGCGCTTAATTAAACAATCAGATGAATTGAATTTACACCTCTAATTTTGCATTTTATATTACTATAGCATGATGGAGACGGTGAAATGGCCATTTAAATCTTTCTTAGCTCTGCCACCAAGAGGCTATATGACTTTGAATACATTACTTAGCCTGATTGTACATTATTTTCTTTTCTGTCAACCCAGCGGGTTGGTAATAGATAATTTCTGAGGATTCTATTAACTCTAAGATTCTGTATCAAATGACATGGAGTATTTAACAAGGCTCTTAAGGTGTAAAAGTACTTTTCAAGAGTGCAACTTTGAGTCAAACAAATCTGAGATTAAGCCCAGCTTTGCCACTTCCTAACTATGTGATCTCGGGTAACTTCCTTAAAATTTCTGGGCTACAGATTCTTCATCTATAAATCAGAGTAAATCCCTTACTCAACTCTATTGCTGTGTATATTAAATAAGGAAATGTACATAATCTGATGTATAATCAATTCCAAATAAATGATGGTTTCTCCTTTCCCATAAGCCCTAAGACAGGTTATTCCTCTCAAAAATCTAGCCAATTATAGAGCCATATCAACCAAGAGTGAATACCATTAAGATTTATTTCTGTTGACTAGAAAATGTATTCTCAAGGTTTAGCCATCCATAACTTTTGGTTAAACAATTTCATGGCATCTGAACCAAGACATAATCAGCAGAGAACAGAAAACTGCTGCTGATAATCGAATGTATCACGTTGATTATTTTGACTAGAAGTTGATTTTTTATATTTTATTATAAAAAATTTAAATAGAGTTGTTCAAATGCTCGTATGACAAATACTCACGTACCCACCACCTATACGCCGCATGAAACATTTAAGGTATTAGCTTTATCTCATTTCTATATCCATTTCTCTCCTATCCACTTGATTGGGATTTATTGCTAAATTAAAGTAAGCTAACTTCATTAAAATCCTTAGAATAGGGGCCGGCCCAGTGGCATAGTGACTGGTTTGCATGCTCTGCTTTGGTGGCCTGAGGTTCGCGGGTTCAGATCCCAGGCGTGGACCTACACACTGCTCGTCAAGCTATGCTGCAGTAGTGTCCCACATATAAAATAGAGGAAGACTGGCACAGATGTTAGCTTGGCAACAATCTTTCTCAAGCAAAAAGAGGGAGATTGGCAACAGATGTTAGCTCAGGGCCAGTTGTCCTGACACACACACAAATCCTGAGAATAAAATGAAGAACTAGAAATATGCTTCTCCCTGGAACCAGACCAAAATAAATGGCAAGGTTTCAAACTCCTAAAAATAATGAAATGCTCCATGTTTCCTAAAATGAATAATCTAAAATTTTTCTTACCTCTTTGACAGGTACAATATTTATTAGAACTATCTTTAAAAGTGAGAATATTTAGAATTGTGGAACTGAATTATATTGCAAAATTAGCTTGTTTAGCCATCACAGCAGAAGACACATATGTGCCTTATTGCTCTAACTTGGGAATAAATCTAAGTTTTACATATTCTGTAAAATTTCTATAAAATTACCATTTCTATAAAAATTACCTCCAAAAAGTATTTTTGTATGAACTGAAAATATCATCTTCCAAATGACATGTTTTGACAGTTATGCAAGTCAAATATTGGGTGAACTGATCTGGCAGAGCCTTTCTCTGCCAAGTTCAAATCCAAAAGGAATCTTTCTGTTTAATTGTCCTGTTATAACACTTTGAAATGAGCTCTGTTAATGAAAATCCCAATGGCTACTCTAAGATGCACAGTTGACCATGGCACTCTCCACATTTCAGTTCGTTATATCAAAACGAACGTAGTATTGTGATACTCCCTTTGGAAAGCAAATATCCAAGGGCATTGTTCTATTAGTTAAAACCATCTTTGTGTACACACTATTTCTAAACAGTATTGCTATGCAAGCTCTGCCCATCTAAAGTAAAATACTCTTGGGTCTTATTTCTTTTTCCAGCCAGTCTCAATTTCATGGAACCCTTTTTTCTTTCCCTCATTGCAGCACCTCTGGGACCATTCCTTGCTTTCTTGCTACCTTGATCCCTCAGACAGCTCTATCATAGGAAAGAGCAGCCTGTGTTTCTCCATAAAATGCCCATCTGACGTTTTGTCTCTTGATTGTCTGCAGTGAGGAGATAGTCTGGTGCAGTGGAAATAGCACAGGCTCTTGAGTCAGTTCTTCTAAGAATATTCGCCATGTGCCTGCAGTGTAACAGCGCACCATTCAAGGTGCTGGAGTTACAGTGGAGGAAGATGTCTCTCCCCTGTGCTTATGGTGCTTACTTTCACTCAAATGAGAGAGACAAAAAGAGTGTAACAATGGCGAGGATAAGTTCCGGTCCTGGTGAGTGCTATGAAGAACATAAAGCAATGTGATGGTGGGTGACGGGGGAGCTCTTTACGGTAGCAAGAAGACCTCTCTGAGTAGCTAACATTTGAATTTTTAGCTAAGTGATGAGAAAAATATGGTTGTGGACACGTCTGAGAAAAGCACTTCTCCAGCAGTTGAGGAGGGGTAACTGGAGGCACACAGGCCTCAGGTGGCTGAGGAGGGAGCCAGGACTCAAGGGAGAGCTGCCTTAGGCACGAGCAGGGATGCTACTCCACTGAAACAGGAGGAAGGGTAGGGCACTGACTCTGGGGGGTGTGACGGGAAAGGAGTTCCGGATGAAACACGAGGTGCAGTCAACGTCTCATAGTAAGAGGAGTTGAGGTACTGGAGATTTGAGAAGACGGAGAAAGAGAAGTGACTGGGGCAGCTCAGAAGCACTGCAGGACTGTGTTGAATGCCTGTTTCCTATTTGTGGTCTTAAATTTGAGCTGTATCCAGTGTTCGTGGTTGTGTGGTTTTTTAAAGACTATTTCAGCTGTGCTGCAGGAGGTGATATGGAGTAAGTAGATGTTTGGAAATTCCAGGCAAATGTGATTGTGGAAAGAGGATGACAGAGAAAAGGATGTTTGTGAGGGAGTGGTTATTGAGTTGGACTATGGAAGCTGAGCTTAGTAAGGAGGGAGGAAGGGCATGCACGGAGCAATAAATAGTTGAAAATGGTAGAATGAATGAACCGGAGGCCTTAATGTGGGTGGAGATTTGTTATACGGTGAGAACTGGAGTAAGTTAGCTAAAATGAGTGGACAGTGATGTTCAGATACGGGATATTTCAAGTGGAGATGTTATAGGTGGTAACAATCATAATAATAGTCACTGTTATTGCTTGCTTACAATGTGCCAGGCAAAATACTAGGTGGTTTGTGGTCATGAGCTCATTCAAATTGCACAACAGTTCTCTGAGTGAGAAATCACAGATATACCCATTTTACAGAAGAAACTGCACAACACAACATTAAGTAACTTGTTCAGTTTACATAGGTAGAAAGCAGCTGGATTGTGTTAAAAAATGATAGCCCTGTCTAGGGTGTGACAATGTGAGTGGGTGGCTAAGGTGCAGTGAGAGAAAAGAATACTGGAGCAAAGGAGGATGTGGACAGAAAAACCAGGGTAGAAGATAAATCATCTGGACGGGCTTTAAAGACAACAAGAATTATGAGAGGTGGAAAGGAAGATAGTCACGTACTAAAATTCGTCAGTACTGAGGACAAGTAACCAAGAGATTGACAAATGGTGGCACCAAGAAGAGTAACGGGTGGAAACTTCTAATCACCTTTGTCTCTAGGCATCTGGAGGCTTTGAGGAATGAAAGAGAGATGGTTAGAAGCAACAATGAGGAGCAAGGAAAGCCGAGCGCCCTTCTAGGACTTGAAGTATTTGGGAGTGTGTATATTAACTATATTTTCTGTATTCTTTTTTTTTTTTGAGGCAATATCGGTTTATAACATTATACAAATTTCATGTGTACATCATTATAGTTTGACTTCTGTATATACTACATCATGTTCACCACCAAAAGTCTAGCCGCCATCCGTCACCGTGCAGAGGTCCCCCTTTACCCCTTTCACCCTCCTCTCACCCAATTCCCCTCTGGTAACCACCAACCTATTCTCTGTATCTATGTGTTTGTTTATTGTTGATGTTTTGTCTTCCACAAATGAGTGAAATCATATGGTATCTGGCTTCCTCTGTCTGACTTACTTTGCTTAACATAATACCCTCAAGGTCCATCCTTGTGCAAATGGCAAGATTTCACTTTTTCATGGCTGAGTAGTATTCCATTGTATACATATGCCGCGTCTTCTTTATCTGTTCATCCCCTAGTGGGCACTTAGGTTGCTTCCAAGTTTTGGCTATTGTGATTAATGCTGCAATGAACATAGGGGTATAAGCACCCCTATTTTCTGTATTTTTGGTGTGATTATTCAAACCAGCCAATCCTAAGCCTGCTTACCCTCCCTCGCTTGTTCTTTCATGTGGAAACCTCAATAAAGTCTCTTGCCATGTTTTCCTCCCACTTCCCTCTGCCTCCTGACTGATCCTGGTGTTTCTGAGTGTCCCCCCTCCCGGTAGTGTGGTGTGCCCCCTCCTTTTGGGAACTGTGAGTAACAAACTACCTTTCCAACGGCAGTCATATCCTGATCGGTTGGCCTCACCGTACTTGAATAATAACAAAACCTACCTTTTAAAACAGTGTGGGAGCAAAAACAGCTTTCTCTTGAAAAGGCCATGGAGGAAGCAGGGACCTCAGGGGACAGTAAGGTTTTGGTTAGTATAAGAAAGGGAAGAGAAGAGTTTGAGTTTGTAGAAGAATTTGAGAGTAGGAGAACAGGAATAGCGAGTGGAGTTCCTGTGAGAAGATAGTACGGCTGTTCTCAGGGGTGGGGAGCCCAGCAAATAGATCTAAGAAAGCCCTTAGTCCAGAATCAGAGGGAGCAATATCAAAAAGATAGAAGAAGCATGCATGCACCAAACGCGTGGCTTCTGGCACGTGATGCTGAAGCCATGATCAGCAGAGACGTTAAGAAAGAGCCGCCAGAACACCTGCAGCACTGAAAGGACGAGCTCTACTCACAGTGACTGTCGTCTCCCTGCTCCACGTCCCCTCTGACGAGCACGGAGGAGATGCAGGCACAGGTTGGCTTGAAAGGGGGCCCTCAGCCTTCTGCGCCGTTGTTCCTCTCCCACACGCACGCGCTTATGTTCATACCATCAATTATAAGTCAAAGAAGAAGCAATTTGCCTTCAAGAGGTTGTCGATACTGCTGTTAATATTTATTTAGTATTTTCACTTACGCAAAGCATTTCCTCATATATTACCCGGATAAGCATTAAGCACGAAGCTGATAACAGTAGAAGCAACAGTAACAGAGGTAGAAAGATACTTGGACTTAAGGGCAGAATCCCACAGTTTCGATTCTGGCTTTGCCACTTAGGAGAGTGTTGTTCTTGGGAACCTTCTTTAAACCCCCATGTGCTCCGGTTTCTGTGAGGAGGATGACTACATACTTCAAGGCCTGTTGTAAATATTAACAAAGATGACGGCTAAGAGGAAATCCATAAATATCCTAGCTGTTTGAGAGCGTTTATTATTTACGCGTGCGTAGATAGATGTATGACTGTATGTCATACTGAAACACAAATTGTTGAATGAGAAAATGAACCAGCGATCACTGGTCACTGAAGCTCAGTGACTTCTAGGCAGCCTTGAATGCTGTCAGAGTGGATATTTTCTCTTTCAGAGGTACAGCTCTCAGCTTATTTGAATATATAAAGTAATGTAGAGGACAGGGGTAAAAAAATGAGAAAACATATGTATGTGCCAAAAAAGCAAAAGCAAAAAAATAAGTCAGTATGAAAGATATGCAAATGGAGGTCTAAAAACCCAGAAAATAAAGAAAGAAAGAAATAGGGAAAAATCAGAGTCCTGGGAAAATTCATGAATAAAACCCCCAAATATTTATGGCAAAAGAAAGAAGGAAGGAAATGCACAGTGCAGAAGGGCAAGACCACAAAGCAGCTTGGCACTATGAGAGGAGGAAGCATGTCTAAGAGAAATGGAAAAAAGCCAGTGAAAATGGGACGCATGAAAGAAAATCTACTGGAATAGAATAACTGGGTAGGAATACAAAAACCAGTGAAAGCCAGTTTAGAAAAAGAATTAGAGGTAAAAACAATTTTTTTCACATTGGATATTAACATAATAAACTGCCTTAAAAGTGGAAATTAAAAGATTAAAAAAATCTTGGATTGTCAAATGCTCTCTCTTCCTTTTTTCGGAAATTATCTAGAGCCTCTAAGGTAACTGAATGTACCGAGATGAAAATTTGGGCATAGTGTTGTCATCAACAAACACTGTCACAGTTTGATGACTCTCTTGAGGTTAGAGTTTCATCAATTTTTAAATTTTAGTTTGATAATTTAGATGTAATTAGGGTACAGTGAATTCGTTTAGACAAAGTTTGCATGTCTGTTTTAAGCATGGTTGCCAATGACTTCAAAAGTCCTTGACTGCCAAGATGAGATGCCAGCACATTTTCCCTGGTTTGGCCTTTCCTGAATTTATCCATCTTTGTAGACATAAGGCTGGGATAGAGCCAAGCTTTTTAGATATTTGCATCCCTTTGCTCTCTCCATGCAATGTTTAATCACTGGACTTGGTTAAATCACTAGATGAACTTATTGTGGCCAAGATGCAGAGATGGATGGCTGCTCCAAAGGGAAATTCTTTGAAGCTGTTTCTTACGTGATGTCAGAAGATGGTTGACTAATTGTGTATTCTTAGGAGGTTGTTCATTCTGAACTCTTTATAGCTCTTTACCTTATTCTCGCTCATCTGTCAAGGCTAAGTATCACTCTATCCAGGATGGTCATAAGTTAAGACCACCCACTTCATGCTTCCTTAGCACCCTGATTCCTTAGGAATACGTATCATTTTTATAATGACTTCTACAGTGAAGAACTTCCAAGCCCAATTATAAGATTCTATGACTTGTTCGATGCTGAAACCCCAGCACCTCACACATCAGCCTGGACGATGGTCAGCCCTTCCTAAGCACTAGTTTAATGTATGAATTAGTAAATGAATGAGTAAGTAAAAGATAGAATCTGAAGAAAAAAATTGACAGTGGTATGAATCACAAGACAATTTTCCCATGTTCTTTAATCATTGCATGTGTCTAGCAGTGCTGTGAGGCCACGAGGCGGGCAATATTATGTCAATATTACACACAGGGACATGGTTAAGTCACCCCACTTCTATGTGATCAGACTTCCTACCTTTGTGACAAGGAAATTGTTTATCTCACGGAATTCTTTTGAGTTCACTTGAACATATTATGATTGTAAAGCTACCCACAGGCAACTTTACTTGACTTACAACCTAAGCAAATTTCTTATCAGCTCCTCATAATTGGTTTATCACTTTCTAAATTTAGCTTGAGGTCAGGTCTGGTATGTTGCCTTCCAACCAACACACTAAAGAAGAGAAGGTCGGACTTTCAGAAACTCTGAAGAATCCTGAGGAAATTTAACCTTGATACAAAGGACCAAGTTGGATAAAAACCAGAGTTTATTCAATGAAGCTTCTTTGAACTTGAATGGTGAAGAAAGTTGAAGGGATGGACAACAGCCGTTGTTACTAGTCAAAACAGGCAGCCCTTTGCATTGCCTGTAAATCTTGGCAGATGCTGGAATTTTCAGTCACAAAAAACCTTTGAATATCTGGTTGAAGTCATCTAATGGTTCCCTCACTGCTTGTGGAACAAAGTTCTCAGCACCATATACAAGGTCTTTCCCAGTCTCCCTGGAACTCCCCTTCCCATTCTCATAATCAGCCCATCCCTTCCCAGCTTCTGGCACTCTGATCTTGGCAGATCAAGATAACGTGCACTTCTCCATCCTGAGTCTTTGCAAGAGCTTTTCATGCTTCCTACAAGTTTCTTCTTGTAACACTGCTTTTACTAGTCTGCTCAGGCTGCCATACGGAATATCACAGATCGGGTGGCTTGAAAAACAGGAATCTATTTTCTCACACTTTTGGAGGCTAGAAATCCAAGATCAAGGTGCCGTCAGGGTTGGTTTCTGGTGAGACCTCTCCTCTCAGCCTGCAGAAGGAAACTTCTCTCTCTGTCTTCACAAGACTTTTTCTCTGTGCACGTGTGTAGGGAAAGAAATCTCTGGAATCCCTTCCTCTTGTAAGGACGCCAGTCCTGTCAGATTAGGTCCCCACCCTTTGACCTCATTTAACCTTAATTACCTCCCTAAAGACCCTACGCCCAACTACAGTCACATTGGGAGTTAGGGCTTTGACATAGGAATTTGGGGGTGGGGGGACACGATTCTGTCCATAACATTGCTCTCCAGAGAGACTCTCATTCATCCTTTAAGATAAAGGATGTGACACATTGTCTGAGAGAAGAGAAGGCACTTCAGAGGGATAATCAATAAAGCAATGAGACAAGTACCAATAAGTACCATGAAGGAAAAGGAGAGAGACTGTAGCAGAGGGGTAGCAGTTGAGGGAATGCTCAACTAAAGAGGCATTTTGGCTTATTAGCCAGAATTCTTAACAATCAGAGAAAATGTAAAAGACTAAACCCACCAGGGAATGACATATCCTAAATATAGACCTTTCTTGGCATCTGAGCATTGGTTAGCAAAGTCTTGAGGAACCTGACAGCACCAGAGCTGATGGACTTTCAGTGAAGAAAATCGCACCCTTATTCCCTAGAAAGTCAATTGCCACTTGGATGGCAATTGTCTAGGCAATTGTCTAGGATGGAGAAAATTACTAATAACACTAAATCACCAAGCACATACAAATTTCTGGATTTAAATCTAAAGATGCTAGATCACCTCTTGGAAATACATAGCATCAAGTTCCAAGAAGAGATGCGTGAGACCTACACACCCTACTCCCCTCTGCCTGGCCAGTTGCACAAAAATCCTATTTCATCTCCTTTGTGGATTCAGGAGTCCCGTTCAGGATCAGCCCTGTGGAGTGAAAGTCTTTGGTGAAAGCTCGACTGAAGGAAGTTGACATCTGGCATGGACCGTTAGTTGTCGTCTACCGAGCAGCAGACCCCCATCTCCAAGGCTAAAATGAATAAGATAATTCACGGGATTAGAAAAATCCTCTGAGTGAACTAGAAATTTCCAGAAGGAAGAAGTTACTTTGGAGAAGCTGTTTCTTCTTTTCTTGGAAGATTTTCTATCCCTAGAACAGACATAGAAGAAAAGTTTCCCTTGATGGTGACTTGAACAAAATGAACAAAAAGCAGAGATAACTTTTAAAGGCAAGATTTTCATTCCATTTCTTTCCAGACAGGCTTTTACTAAAAACATTGATCATGAAGGCACCAGCCTTAGTTTTCTAAACTTCAGGATTTCAAATAAACAGCTCTTAGTCTCTTCTCTGTCTCTGTTTTTACCCTTCCTACGGAGGAAAGTCAAATGGCACATTCTTTCCCACTAAACCAGAAGAAACATAACACAGAAATTTTACTGACAGTTTTAAAATGAATGACTGGATACAAAAATAACAATAATAGTCCCACCGTGTGGCCAACCAATCAGATGTTTTGCATGCTTAGAATTCAGGCACGGCCAAATCCCAGATTTAAAAGAAATAATATTTAGATGCTATTAGAATTTCCATTTTGTAAAGTCAATCCAGTGTGCTAGCTGCTATCTTCAGCAACTGAAGATTTCTCTACAGCTATTACTACACATTTGCATAATGCAGGGTCAGGCTCTCTTCATTTCGTGCCTAGATTGCTGACTTTTCATTCCATTCTGGAGTCTTGCCTCCCACCTTCCTTCGCTTCCAGTCTTAATCGGATTAATAATGCTGAACAATGGCATCAAGTCTGGCGGTAAAGACTCTTCATACTCCCCTTCCATGCCATCAGGCACCTTCACCCATGCTCTCCAGTCCCTCCACCAGGTCTTGCACATATCCAAGGCACACTCGCCTGCACACTCCTGTCCAGGCCTTTTCCTGAACCACAGCGCCGAAAGGCTCTGCTCAGCTCAGCTCTGCCCAGAAGCCCTGCCTAAGAAACAGAGCTGGTTCTGACGGCTTCTTTCTCTTACGTCCCCTGTGATTGCTGTTTATCCTATTCTCCTATATTTTACTCATTGTCAATACTTGTTTCTCTCTTCCAGTCATTTTATGCTTACATGTTTGTTATCCTTAGGTTTTAAGGGGCCTGTTGATTTCAAAATGTTTTTCTCTCCAGTACTAAATATGTAGTCTACATTGTAAATGTCACTTGGCTGATGGACTCTGGTTCAGCAGAGATCTCCACAGCCCTTGTTTTCCTCTATTCTCAAACTTCACTGAGCAATAGCAAATAATACAGACTAATCGAATTTTTCTCACCTCCCTTTTCCTATCTTTCTCCAGAACAAGTCTTAATAAGACAAATCAACTGAAAGGAAGGCACAAAAGTGCACAACAGGAACACTGAGGAGAAGATGAACCCTGCCTTCAATGTCCTGGGATAAATTAATTCGCGAGTGCCGAGACAGAGCCAGAGATCTTAGTCACCAGGGCTTTTTCCACACTGTCATCTTTTGGGGTAGACATCCCCCCTCCAACAGCTCTGAGGTGGTTTCTGTGATTACACCCCCTCGCGCCACCCTCTCTCCCTGCTGTGTTCCTTCCTCTCGCTTTCCACCCTGCACCCCTCCCTCCTGACCCCTGCTCTGTAGACTTCTGCCACACGTGATGCTCTTTGCTGCTTGTTCAGGGGCTCTGCATTCTGTGACCCCTCAGGGTCAGAGGAATCACAGAAATGTATCCTCACACAAAAGGTGGGCATAGGGGCTTTTGAGGGACTGTTTTCGCCGTAGGAAAAAGTCAAGCACGGTTGCCAACAGACACTGTGCTAAGTATCTCTACACAGACAACTTTGCTAATTTTGAGAAAGGGGAATCTGTTGGATCTAGATTTTCCAACCCAACTCTGGATAACTTGGATGACATCATAAAATTGTGTCAACATCAATTTGACTTTGGCTGAAGTCACAGCATTATCTTGTATACAGAGAGATTGTAGTCTAGCGTAAATGTCACTGCCCTTCTCCAAATCACATTAATTCATCAATCCATTTGCAGTCTATACTACTTAATCTATGTGCCAGTATCCTCTTGAAGTCATCATGATTTCCCACCCTTCCCACTAGCTTCTTACTTCTTCTGGAGAACTAAAGGAAGAGACAGCATCTTCCGTGAGAAAAGGCCTCTTTCACATACTCTCCCTGGGCCTCCAAAACCCCCGCTAGTGGCCTTCTGTACAAGCTGCACTGTAACCATGCTTCTCCCGTTCCAAGCTGACTTTATCTCTTCCTTTTATCTCCCA
The DNA here is from genome assembly GCF_037783145.1 of Equus przewalskii. Classification (NCBI taxonomy): domain Eukaryota; kingdom Metazoa; phylum Chordata; class Mammalia; order Perissodactyla; family Equidae; genus Equus; species Equus przewalskii. Next base: position 3,974,726 of record NC_091861.1, on the reverse strand, counting down.
AACAGCTTCTGAATCCAAACCTTCTCCGGGAAATTTTCAGGTTAAATAAAGATAAGTGCTCACTTACTCTCGTGCAATCTGGTATGGACTGACTGTTTGGGTCCTCCGAGATGCGTGTGTTGAAACCGAACCCCCAATATGATGGCATTTGGAGGTGGGGCCTTTGGGAGGTGATTAGTTCATGAGGGCTGAGCCCTCATGAGTGTGATTAGTGTCCTTATAAAAGAAATTCCAGTAAGCTCCCTTGCCCTTTCTGCCGTGTGAGGACACAGAAAAGACAGCCATCTATGAACTAGGAAAGAGATCCTCACCAGACACTGAATCTGTTGGCTTCTTAATCTTGGACTTCCAAGCGTCCAGAACTGCGAGAAATAAATTTCTGTTGTTGAACCCCCCAGGCTGTGGCATCTGTTATAGCAGCCCAAATGGGCTAAGACACCGTCTCACTCTCCATGTTTGTTAGCCTTTCTTCTTTTTCTCTTTCCATAAAATGCTCTCTTACTTAGATTTAATTTCAGGGTAGCATTTATTTATTTTGCTTAGTGATCTGTTTGTAGAGCTTACAGAGATCTCCTTTGTGTCAATATCTGCGCCCTGTCTTAAGTTATTGCCAGCTCCATGGCACGAAGGGGTGCTGCAGCATATCTGGAAAACCCGAGTGCCAGGCGCCGTGCTAGCTGCTTCTACAGGCATTGTTACCTCGATCTCCACTGAATGGGACTCTATTCATTTCTCTTTACGCTGTACAATGTCCAGTAAATCACCATGGACAGACATGTACGCAGCCATCGCGTGGAGTGGAAAAGGATGAGGTAGTTGGGATGATGATACAATCGTTTATTAAGTCAAAACTACTAACGACAGCAGCCAAAACACAGAACAGATGAAATCACCTCTCTGGAAATATCCTGCCTCCTAGAATGGAGAAAGTGTCTTCCCAGAGGGAAAAAAAAAAAGCCTTTTTAACTAACTTAGGTCTGTGAATGTCCTCAGGGCACGTTGTTTCTTTGTGACACAATGCAGCTGACAGAAGCCCTGGGCCCTCACGGTGTTCTGGACTCCTCACCGCCTTGAGGGAAAGACTGGAGGGAGAATAAGCAGGGCAATAGGCCTTAACTGGAAGGCTCTGGGCACCCTCCGAGCCCCCTGCCAGTGTGTTTCAAGGTTAACGGAAAATACGTCCCCCCAGGGCCTTCCTAAACAGAGCTATTTCTGCCTTTTTCACCTTTCAATGTGTCTTTCTCCCCTTTGCCTCTGCCTCCTCCCCCACTCTCCTATTCACCCCTGGCTCTGGAGTTGGCTATAAAAGACTTTGCATCTCGGTTTAGGGTTGGAGTCACATCAATTCCAAACACAGCAGGCAGGCTCCAAGCCTGTCTATTTCCAAGGGGAGCCTGTCAGGAGCCAGGCTGCCTCTGTGTAGGAGACCAGTGCTCAAGGGGAAGCCACATATTTCAGACCCGGAGGGGGAAGAGAGCTGGCTCCACTGTGACGGATGACGAGATTCCACAGCCTGCTAAACAACCCGGAGCCGGGGGGGAGCTCGCACCCTGCTGCTTGGAGATGGCCCTTTGCACATGTTGGCTGGACTTTGGTTCTCCCCTTCTGTAGACACCAAAGCCAGTGATTAATGGTGGGCCCCAGGGATTTGAAAGTTGTGCAAGTGCTCTGTGGTCTCCAGGGAAACTGGTGCCGAGTCAGTGATTCAGCAAAAGCCATTACGTGATATTGAGCCTGTGTTAGGCACCTGTAACTGAGCTAGGTATTTTGGGAGAGAGAAAACAAAAGAAGCAAATGATGTCATCTCTAACTCTCAGGATTGCTGTGCATATTAGAGACAGTATATTTAAATTTCATGCTATGAAGCAGGCGCTCAGTAAAAGAGAGCTTTGAGAATCTGAATGGTATATAGACGTCAACTGGGCTTATTCACTCTAGGTACGGGTGGAAATATTGCCACATGCTCTGCAAAATGTGTAGGTAGAAAAAGAGATAAAGGGTAGGAAATAAGTTTCGCTTGGAAAGCATGGTGTGTGGGATCATATGTTCCTTTAAAAAAACCCTTATTCTAGATAACCCAGTGGGGTAGATAACAGACAGATTGGGTAGGAGGCATTATAGAATTGCTTGCAGCCAGCTGGAAGAGTTGGGATTCTCAGCTTGGAAATTAAACAGAACTTACTTCCGAACTGTGTCTAAGTTACATCTCTTCTCTGAGGCTCAGTTTCTTCATCTGTGAAGGAAGAAATAACAGTACCTCATAATGCTGTGACGAGAATCTAAATGAGAGGGAGGCTGCCGGGGTGGCACACTGTCTGCCTCGTGGAGATTCCTCTGGCACTAACAGCCCAAGGTCGAGCCAGGTGGGAGAGGAGAGGCCAGTTGAAGATGTAGTAAGTAGAGAAATATAGAGACCTGTGTTCAAGAGCTCAGTAGGCCACCAGTTCACTGGGTGACCTTGGACAGCTGACATCACGCCTCGGGGTGTCACTTTTTCCTTCTGAAAACATGGGATTAGACCAATGTTAGTGTCCCTTTCAGCTCCAGTATTCTGGGCTTCTTCGTGTTGTCATGTTCCCCAGAATTCTCCCCCCCGGCCAGGTGTAGATAGAGGTACTGGGAAATTAATCGGAAAGGTTCATCTTTCACTCATTTCTTGACTCTGATGAGGAGTTAGTCTGTTTTCCTGAGAGGAAGAAAAGGCTAGAATCTTTCCTAATCTCACATTCTGTTGTGTGACCAGGCATGTATTATTATTATTCTTTGCTGTCTCTGTTTGTTATTAAATAGATGCCAAATTCAACTTGGCATTTCAAAAGAGAGTTTCAGAAATGCAGACTGCTTTGGGATGTGAGATTTTTATGCAAATTTAAAACACTAATACATTTCAAAACTTAGAGCACTTCAGTCTCCAGGAGAGAAAGGAACTTATTTTTAGATGCTCAATTCAGCGCTTACTTACTAGGTATTTAATAGCTATGAGGCAAAATCTTTAACCCCTCCCTTTCTATGTAAGAGGAGGAAGCTAGGTACCAACTCTGAAACAGTCTTCCTGAGATCTGGGGCTGAATGAGGATAGAATTAGCTTTTCCACCACTTTGTTGAGGAGCGGGCTTCCATTTAATGGCCCCAAGGTAAAACCAATTATGAAGTGTGGACGACGAGGCCCCTAAGATCTGGGGTCTACCTGTTACCATGGTAACTATATATAGTCTTCTTTTCTTCTTCCTCATCAACTCTATGGAACAACTTTCTGATTTATGTCACCAAACTAACCCCCAGAAATGTAGCAATTTGCCTTCCCAAAGGTAGGCGAACACAGGGCCATAAACCTGAAGAAAATCATTTTTTCCCTTTTCCTTTTCCTCAAGGAAAAAGAAATCACTTTTTCCCTTGAGGTAGGGAGGAGGAATGGAGCAAAAATTAAATTGAGAGAAAATAGGAAATTTCTCATGCTCTCTGAGACACCTTCCCCCACCCCGCCAAAAGACTGATGCTCACCACTGATGCATGCAGCTTGACCCAGTGTGTGTGTGTGTGTGTACTTATACAGAGGTATGTGGGGAGGTTTGCATAAACTCTGAAAATTTACTTTGGCTTTAAATTAAGTTCAAATAAAAATGTACCTTGGAGGAACTGGTAATCAGGGATTGGTGTTCTCACGTAACACAGTTTACTTTTAAATAATGTTTATTAATATATTTAACTCCTTTAAATACTAATATGTATTCATTATAGAAAGTTTAGATAAAATAGAGAAGACAAAGACACCGAGCAACCCCATATCTTGAAATAACATTTTTTGTTGATGAACTTCTGATGTAATATATGCATATATTTCAGAATATAGTTAAATGGAATGCATATATTATATTTACATTTGCATTATACTTTTTCTATTTTGTATTCTGCTTTAACAAATTTAATAATAAATTACGAACATTTACCTGGCCACCCAATATTCTACCGTGCCATAGTCAGCAAACTTTTTCTGTGAATGCACACAGAGTAAATGTTTTTGTCTTTCTGAGCCACCAGGTCTCTGCCACAACTACTCAAGTCTGATGTTGAGAGAAAACGACCACAGACAGTATGCAAATGAGTGAGCTTGGCTGTGTTCCAATAAAACTTTATTTACCAAAACAGGCATCACGCTAGGTTGAACCCCTCTATTAGAACATCATTTTGAGTGACAGCATATTTTATTCTGTGGATGTGCTCAAATGAAAACAAAATACACAATTGCCTATTGTGGAGCGCTAGACTTACTCAGCATAGTGGCGATGTATATTTTTTTAAGTAAATATTTTCGTTTGTCCATAAGATTCTTTCCTTAGAAAGAGGTTTTTGGACAAGAGCTGTGTAAAATTCCCTGTGATACACGCTGATACAGCACTCTTCAGGAAGGTTATGACAATTTCTTATCAGAAGAGAGAACAAGCTGTGTAGATGTCCAGGAGTGACAGAGTGTGAAGCACTTTCGAGAAGAAAGAGCTTTACTATGTCTAGATCCCGGAGTTCAAGAAAGGAAATGGCAATGAAAGTCAACAGCTGTCATTTTTGCCGCAAATGTTTATTTTTGTTTTTTTTCCTACACAAGAAGCTTGAAAGTTTTATTTAGCTAAATCCATGAGTCTTTTCTTTCATTGATTCACGTTAAGAAAGTTTTTCAGCCCTCAATAAAAAAAAGATTCTTTAATTTTCATTTTTATATTGAAAACATTTATGCATTTGCAGTTTACTTCGTGGTTGGTGGTAAAGCCAACCTTTTTCTTTCTTCCTCTCTCCCTCTCTCTTTCATTTCTTCTTTCTTTCTTCCCTCTTCTTTCTCCCTCTTTTTCTTTCTTTCTCTCCTTCTCTCTTTCTTTCTTTTTGCTTGCTTTCTTCCTTCCTTCCAATAGTTAGCCAATAATTACACACTAATTATTGAGTAATCGATAATTTTTCTACTCACTAGAAATGTCATCTTTGCCATTTCACATAATGTTAAATATACATGGGCTTGTTTCTGAGATGTCCATGCTATTCCATTAATTTCTGCCTGTACCTGGATCAGTGCAATATTGAATACTGTTTGGATAATTATGGCTTTATTATGTCTCTTAATACACACCAATTTTCCTTTTTAAAATGGTCTTCATTCTCTTCAGTGATTTGTTCGTCTAGAGCTTTCTGAAAATTAAGTTTAAAAGATGATCAGAATTTTATAGTAATTGTGTGAATTTACAGATTGATTAGGGAAGAACCAACACATTTCCAGTGTGAATTCATCCCATCTAATGCATAGTGTGTTTCTTAATTTATTAGAATCATCTTTTAGTCCCATGGTAATGTTTTATATTTTATTTCTAAAAGTTGTATATATTTTTTATTAAATTTATTCAAAAGAATTTTGCATGTTTTGGTAGTGTTGTGAATTGCATTATCTTCTCTTATATATTCTATTTTTAAAATTGTAGCAGATATGAAGATAAGCATTGAGGTTTTTGTATATTTTTTGTAATTAGCCAGCTTACTGAACTCTCTCCTATTTGTTTTAATAGTTTTTCAACTGATTTTCTTGAGTGTTCTGTTACATTTCATCTCCTTTTATATATGAATATTTTCATTTTTTTCTCATTGTATTGTAGTGTGCTTTCAGAAAAATGTTAAAGTAGTAATAGCAAAAATTGTTATTTCCTTCCTTATATATTTAGATCAATTCTATTGTCTTTCACATTTAGTATGTGGAAGCATGTTAAATTAATTGCCTATTATTGGGTGCAGATATGCTCTATCATGTTAAGAGAATATCCTTCTGCTCATAGTTTATGGAGAAATATTTTTAAGTTATAAGGTGATGTTGAATTTTATCAAAAGAACTTTTGCCAACTTTCAAAGTGAACATATGGTTTGTCTGCTTTGATCTATTGAAGTGATGAAAAATAGTAATATATGAACTAATATTGAACCATCATTGCATTTTTTATTAAATTATACTTGCACTGTTCTTTTATTATAGTATTTAATTCAGATGTTTCCATCTATATTCATAAATAATGTATAATTCTTGAAAGCTGGAATGAAGTTAAAAAGTCTTTTGCTCCTGCTATATTAAGCGAAAGAAAAGCAAGTTACCCTATTTTCATTGTCAAAAAACTCTATGCATGAACAGATTTGCATAAATATAGAAAAAATGTGGAAGGATGCTTATGAAACCACCAGTTCTGCTTACTTGAGGGGTAAGAGAGAAGAATTAGGAATTAGAAAAGAGAGTCTCTTAGGGGTACTTTGTATACTTCTAGATGGTTTGAATTGAAATGAATATGTGACATTGTGTACTCCTTATGTAATAAGAGAGCACAATATATTTCTTTACGAAGGATAAAATTAAATAAAATCCTCATGACAGCTTCATTTCTCTCCAGTAAAGTCCCCCGAATCCATTATACTCAGGCTCTTCCTACCAAGTAAACATTTGAGATAGAACTCCTTTTCCTTTAATCCAAACCTCTGGGAAATGCAGTATTTTCTCCATTTTATAAGTGAAAAAAATGAATTGTGCCCTGTATCTCCACAAATAGGTGTGACTGCTGGCATTTGCATCCAGGGTTTTCCCACTCCAAACCTACTTTCTGCCATCTCACATCACCTAGATGCTTCTGCTGGGCTTCCCTCTGCCATGTGCAAGCCAGGTTGTCTTTTCAACCTTCTCTGTCTATTCTGGGTCCTCCTATTCTATATATCTCTACACAGTGGTCTGGTGGTTTTCAACCAAACCATCACATCAAGCACTACTTTATAGATAGGAGACTGAGAGTGGATCATCTTGCCTTCAGAACACATAGAGAAGGATATGTACCCACATAATAATAAAAAATTGTAAAAGTTTTTCATATTTCTTCTCCGTTAGCTATTCCTCTTTGCCAAGTCAAGACGCGTAACTCCCAAATATGAGGGATTCCCGTTCTTTGCCCTCCCCCCATGCTCTGCCCTGCCCCACGACGGGCAAGCCCTTCAGTGTGACCCTCATTAATTGTTCTGACCTCACAACAGCCCTCATTTTCCCCCAGAGGATAGCTTAGATCTGTAGATCACTTTGATTACTTCCACATCTGGGTTTCGTCACACGCTTGTGTTAACCATGACCATGTGCAGACTTACGCAGCAGGATTTAGGAGACACTCGGTCAGAAAAATCATCCCTACTAAGAACGACATCTGGAGAAAATTAAGAGAAGATATTTCCCATTGAGAATTCTTTGGAAATGTATTTATGATGTAGAGATAGACAGACACAAGCACACAGGCAGAAGCGGATGCTGCCCCTTCTCTCCTGAGGGCTAAGGAAGAGCGCTCCTTCTTCAGAAGATTCCCAAATTAACTGTGCATCATAAATGCAAATACATGGCAAGGTCACGAATAAACAAGGGATTTTCTCACAAAGTCTTGTTTAGAGCCAGGCGTCGTCTCCAATAGAAATGTCTCCATGGACTTTTCTGATACCATGTGTGTGAACAAATAAAGATCTTATAAAAGGGAGAGGGGAAGTGGGCCACATTTTCCTGAGTTGGATCATTGAACATCTCCAACTATTTTTCCAAAGCTTTGGGGTTGGCAAAAGCCAAAATTGGCTTTGCCGAGCATTTTTTCCTTAATTTTTAAATCCGTGTGCATTAAGGGAAATTTAATCCGTATGTTTCTGATTCATTTACACTTAACTCATCAAAATATTGTTTTGTAAGAATCATTTGGCCCTCAGCAGGACTTAGGAGCCCTCTTAGCAGGATACAAATACGCACTCACACACACTTGGGATCACGAGAGGACCCAAACACATATCCTTGGTTGTCTAGAACCAAGAGTCATTGTCTCTCCTTGAACCTCCATCCAAATGGCTTTGTCTGGGTAAATCATGGGCATTTAATTGTGTTTTAGGCTGCAGAAAGACCTACTTTCTACTCTTCTGAGTGTATGTGTGATGAACCAGTTCAGGAGTCCATAGGTGCTTATCTGGGCTCTGATGAGCGGCTCCTTTAAGGAGCAGTTAGGCAGTTTGGACTTTCCTATGTTCCTTCACTACAACACACAATAAAATGTTGCATTAATTTTTAAAAAGTGGCTTACAATCAGTTCAGAGGTGATCAGTGACGATGACGGAGATTTAGGGTAAGGTGGACATGAGCACCTCCGTGGAGATTGGGGATGAACAAAGCCAAGTAACTTACATAAAGGTGCAGAATTTGAGGAGACTGGGCTAAGGTTTTGTATTTGTCTTCCCAACGCCTGATCATGAAGAAACGATGTACTTGCCGTCCCGGATCATGGGAAACGTTTCAGAGCGTTCACGATGACCCAACAATATGGCTCAAAGCAGTAGGAAGAATTCCAGGACATGAAACCCTCACCTGAGATGTATTTTTAAGAAGCCCTATTCTCCTACAGGACAGATGGGGATTTGGGGTGGTAGTTAAGGAGGCAGAAGAGGGCTCAGCCGGTTTGCTGGGTGATGGAGTGACCTCTATTTCTTTTCCCAAGGTGACCGCTAGAGATTCGATGAGCTCAGTTGTCACGTTTTGCAAATCTACACTAGAAGAAACAGGCTATTTGCAAAAACATTTCTGTAGCTGGTGACAGCATCTTTTACAAAGGCATCTGTCTATCCTGTGTTAACATGACATCATTTGTTTTTCCTCACTTCTTCACAACTAAACTTTTTCTCTCCTCAGGGAAACATCTATTGTCTAATTGTCCTTTTCTGGTTTGACAGAAGGTAGCTCTTCTTCCTTCAGAACCTGCCGCCTTACGATGGGCAATTTTGTCAGACTGTAACAGATTTTACTTTTTTTGAATGTTTGTAAGTTTTCCTAAGTATTGATTTCCAAATGAAATTATGTTTGTTTAATTTTGCTTAGGATTAAATACTATGTATATTTCTCTTCCAAAGCTTTGAAACAGAGTACCACATAAAGGGTTTTATAAAAGGAATACCTTTAATAGCCAATTAGATGAACTATCAAATCTGTTTCAGGAAAAAAAAAAATCTGGTAATGGTTTGATTTCACCAAACTACTTTGTATATTCTTGTCTTCTAAAAAAATTCCTATTTCCTGAAGCTTAAGTTCTTCAAGTTTTTTTTCCTCACTTAATTGAAACCACGATTTTCAAGGGAAATGGAATTAAAGAAAGATATTTTCTCACTCAGTAGAAGCTTGTGTCATGTGAACAACACAGAGTCTTCACTGACATAATTTGACACTTATTTTGTGTGTGTGTGAATTGTTTTAACCATAGCATTCCAGAAATCCTACATTTCTTAAAGCAAAGACAATAAAAAATTCAAAACATTCAGGCTCTTTTCTGATCTCCTACTTTCACTCAGCCCCAAACCTGGGAGTTATTTTCCCTGTGTCTGTACACCCCACGTCTCCAGGCAGCGTGGTGAGCATCCTGAACCTGGACTGGTTTGAAAGGTCACACAACGTGTTCTTTTCTGACCTTTCGGAACAATTCACTTGTTCTCTGATCCTGAGCAACCATCACATTAGCGACCATTGACCGGGGCCTCGGCAGGTACCCGCTCTTTCTGTGGCTGATAAGGTTAGTGCTTACCCTCTAAGGGGCAAACCCTACATGTTTGTTGAATAAATTAAAAATAGAATTATTTGTGTCTGGGTCTGTTTACCTACCAAATGTTCATTGTGTTAAATATCAATATAAAAGTTACAGTAATGAAGCTGGAAGGATAATAACTTAGCTAAGTTATTAGCCAAAACTTAGCCAAGACCAGGGCAGGTTGATCCAACGTCACATATCTACAGTATAAATTCTATAAACATTCATTCTGCTGTGGTTTCAGTGAAGAAATGATTCACATTTTTCGTGGCTCAGCCAATCATTCAGTAACTATTAGTTGAGTATCTACTACGTGCCACTGTTTTGGGTCCTGGAGATACAGGAGAGAACAGAGCAGAAAAATTCTTTGGCCTCATGGGTCTTACATTCTATTGAAAGAGTCAGACAATAAATACTTAAACAATAAGTAAATCCTCCGTCAGATGATAGAGATCCTGTGGAGAAAAATAAGACAAAGGCAAAGCAATGCAAGGGGCCGCGGACAGGGGCTTGCTGTGGAGTGAAGAAGGAAGACCTGGCTGGCAGGGAGGTGTTTGAGCAGAAGCGGGAACGGAGTGGAGGGCTGGGCCGTGCTAGTGTCTGAGCGCGAGTGCTCCAGGCAGAGGGCACTGCAGCACAGCAGTTCTGAAGTGGAAACACCTGCTGAGGAGCAGGAAAAAGGGCGAGGAGCTAGAGACTGGAGTGTGGGGGGACTGGGGGAAGACGAGACCAGAGAAGACTGGGCCAAGGGAGACTCTTGGGTGCCGGGTGGGAAGGTGGAGGGTTCTGAACAGGGCAGAATGGCTCTGACTTACGTTTTAAGAGGAACATCCTAGCTGCTCTGTGGAGGAGACTGAAGAGGCACAGGGAGCAAACAGGCGGACCCCGCAGGAGGCCAGCGCAACAGTTGTGGTGAGAGGAGCTGATGCTGCACTGGTTGTGTTGGCGATGAGAAACGCTCAGGTGCTGGCTATGCTTTGCAATTTGAGCCGATAGAATCCAGGATATCTAGGAACGTGGAGTGCAAGAGAAAGAGAGGAAGCAAAGATGAGTCCAAACTTTTGGGCTTGGGAAACATGACTGTTGGTGCCGCAATTTCCTGAGGTAGAGAAGATTGATGAGGAAAGAAGCAGGTTGGGGTGGGGTGGGAATTGCCAAGGTCACAAAACACAAGCCAAGCCAGGGCCAAAGCTTTGATTCGACTGATCCTACTGGTAAAGACACACTTTTAAATTTTGACATTTTGTTAGTTACATAGGTAGTGAACAGAAGAGCAGGTCAAAGGGTCAGCTGCCTGTGATCCTTGTTCCACACAGCTAAATGATGCCTCGAAACAAAAGGGGCCAGAGGATTGTGCTTCAGTGTAGGACAGCTCATTGCTGAGGAGCCAAATCTTGACTGAAACAAAGTGGTTTGATAGTCTGCAGCTCTATTCTCAGGGTGGCTGGGCAGAAGACTCCTATCTCATCAGAACCCTGGAGGTGATGAGAAACTGTCTCATGGCAGCCTCCCAGGGGAGAGGGGGTGGCCTTGCAGCCGCAACTTATGGGCCTCCCAACCTCTTGTGTTCTAAGGGCATCATAAGGTGTTCTGCCAAGACTCAGATCAGCTGTGGTTCAAGCCTTTGCCTACATGGCCCATTTGGACACATACAAGGTTGCCATTGGGTCGTGGTACAGCCCTTGCTGTATGAGAATCAAGAGTTTGGGTTTTGGAAATGTTCGACATCTGCATGGATGTTTGAGACTGGGTTTTGGGGTGGTACGGGGGCCTGGGGGGCTAGAGTTTGGCTAGAAGATGATATATTTGGGTGGTGTTGGCATATACAACGGAGTGAATGAAAACCAGCCAACTTGATGAGATCATCTAGAAATGAAAGAAGGGACAAGGTGAAGTCTACATTCAGTATAAGCTTACTCACTAATTTGCATGGATTCAATTATGTATTTATTTTCCTTACCAAAGTGTATAAAACACTTAGAATTAAGATTCAAACTACCTCAATTCTCCATGTTTTAAACACGAAATAGCAAAAATAAGGAACTGAAAGAACTTAGAATTTATGAAAAGAACCACGATGAAAGAGAAATGAAGTGAAGAAGTAAGTGTTATGGCCCTTTGTCAACAGACAAGGAGGCTGGGCAGGAGCAGGGGGACAGCAGACAGCCGTCCGCAGAGACCCAGACATCTCATTTACAGCTTACTGTCAGCGTAAGCAAAATCCAGATTACAACGCAGACGAACTTTTCATTTTATCTTCTTTTTTCAACAGTTAGGGCACAGGCCAGGGTCAGAAGTGCCTACTTCAAGAATAAAGATAGAGCCCTGGTACTTTGAAAGAATAAAAACCAGTTTAAAAAATAACACCAAGGAAGACAAATACAGCTAGAGAAATATATTTTATATTTCTACCCTTAAAATTTATGTTATTAGAGTGAAAATCTTCAGGCCCTGGGGTTTAATTCCTACTGCTCCCCATGGTTGGAAGTTAAATGGTAATTGGAATTGAAGGCATCTTCTTAGTTGTAGCTCTTTTGAGTGAGAGCCTGAACCCAGAAAGCTCAGAGAAGTGGTACAGCAAAGCAATTGATGATTTTTAATGGGCACCCAGTGGAGTTCTAACTATAATCCTGCTTCACTTACTTTAGGCATAACATGAAGCTGCACCTATTTGTATATTCAAATTAAATGTATCTCAACTGCTATCCTGTTGTGAGAATGCCTTTCTTCCTCTTAAGAGCCCCACCTTGCTGTGATCATCAAAAGCCTCATGGATGTTTCTCACATCGAGGCGTCAGTCTTAGATATTACCCATTTCATCAGAACAATGTCAGCGTTTATTACTGTTGTAGCTGTTGCTGCCCCAGGGTCTTGCTATTGAAACCATCTCTGGCAGCCAGGTGCAGCCATTGTCCCCTGGGTTAGCCTGCCGGTGACCTAACCATAATGCCACCAAAATTTGGCATGGCAGCAGTGCAGAGGTCCCACCACAGCTGGAAGCAGTGGGTCTGGACCACGACTGATGGTCAGCAATCCTTTCTCAGCGTGTAGGGGGATCAAGACGCCCCGCCCCTTTGATATTAAACTTAGCCGTCGTTGCTCGCTGACCACGGGCTGGACTTCCACACTCGGAGCTTCTAGTTACACAGCTCTGTGAGCATCCAGCCTTCAGAGTCATTGTCCGCCAGGCACCACCTCAAGAATCAGGCTTTTTTTTTTCTTCAATTGGATTGTTTTTCTTTGATATTGAGTTGTATGCTTCTTTATGTATTTTGGATATTAACACCTTACAGGATATATGATTTGCAAATATCTTCTCCCATTTGTTAGGTTGTCTTTTTGTATTGTTGACGGTTTACTTCACTGTGCGAAAGCTTTTTAGTTTGATGTAGTCCCATCTGTTTAGTTGTGCTTTTGCTGCCCTTCCCCGAGGAGACAGATCCAAAAATGTATTCCTAAGACTGACGTCAAAGAGCTTACTGCCTGTGTTTTCTTGTAGGAGTTCTATGATTTCAGGTCTTACATTTAACTCTTTAATCCATTTTGAGTTTATTTTTGTATATGGTATAAGAAAGTGGCCCAGTGTCACTCTTTTGCACGTGGCTGTCCAGTTTTCCTAGCACCATTTATTGAAGAGACTTTTTCCCATTGTGTATTCTTGCCTCCTTTGTCGTAGATTAATTGACCATATAAGAGTGTATTTATTTCTGGGTTCTCTATTCTGTTCCATTGATCTATGTGGAATGTAAATTGGTGCGGTCATTATGGAAAACAGTATGGAGGTTCCTAAAGAAATTAAAAGTAGAACTACCATACAATTTAGCCATTCCACTTCTGAATATTTATCCAAAGAAAAAGGAAACACTAATTCAAAAAGATATATGCACACTGTGTTCATTACAGCATTATTTATAATAGCCACAACGTACACAAGTTATACGTACATACAATGGACTATTAGCCACAAAAAAGAATGAAATCTTGCCATTTGCAACAACATGAATGAATCTAGAGACTATTATGCTAAGTGAAATGTCAGACAGAGAAAGACAAATACTGTCTAATTTCTCTTACATGTAGAACCTAAAAAACAAAACGAATGAACACACAAAACAAAACAGAGACATACTCGTAGATACAGAGAACAAACTGGGGTTGCAAGAGAGAAGGGGGTTGAGGGGTAAGCCAGATAGGAGAGGGGATTAAGAGGTACAAACTTCCAGTTACAAAACAAATAAGCCATAAGGATGTCATGTACAGCATGGGGAATTCAGTCAGCAATCTTGTAATAACTTTGTATGATGCAGATGGCTACTGGTCGTATCAGGGGCATCACTTTGTAAAGTACATAAATGTCGAATCACTGTGTTGTACACCTGATGCTAACATAATATTGCACGTCAACTACACGTGAATTAAAAAAAAATTAACAATAAATAAAGCAGTGATTAAGGAAAAATAAAAAAAGAGTCAGGCAGCTGGCCACGCCCAGAGTCATCCTGTCTTGTGAAGCAACAACCTGGCCTGAGACAAGAGAGAAAATTTCTCCCTGTTCTGACCCTGGGCCTGCTGATTTCCTGCCCTGACACTTCTGTCCACTGCAGGCAGCTCATCCTTAGAGAACCAATGACTCGTAAACAGTGACGGTGCCACAGCTCAATGAGTTTCTGGGCGCCCACCCCTGGGACCCTCTTGCACATCACTTCCCACCCCTCCCTTGTATCACTCTTGTGAAAACGTTCTAGGTCTTTCTGGATCATGTTGGCCCTAGGAGCCTCACACCGACTCAGTTAGAGTAGGGATTTCTGACTCGGACAAGCGATCTGAGAGAACCCTGTCGGAGGTTCTCAGACGTTGTGAGGATTCAGAGCAGTTCTCCCAGAAATTATGAGCTACAAACAGACCGATATCATAGGTCTTTTAGAGTGACTCAAAATTCAGCCTGCAAAGCATTTTAAGGCCCAGTGTGCTTACTGCCTGGGCTCCATAATCTTTCAGCTTAAAATCTTAGAGAAGTCACCAGGCTTCCTGGGGCCTGGCCTTAGGTCACGAGAATGCCTGGAGCACCGGCCTGTGTGGCAACGGTCCAGCACAGCAAGCAGCCACCCACAGGCTCTAAGGAGGGAAGCGCCAATTGACAAGCAATCCCCGTCTTGCTGGAATTCGCTCTCTCGTCAGAAAAACGGGCATGTGGCGGGAGTAAGGATTTCTTTGATTGTCCTTTGTATTCTAGCATAGTGTCCAGCTGGAAATTATGAAATCCTAAAGGAAAAAACTAACAGGATAAAAGAGAGAGTCTAATATAATTCTCACATGTTTGTCAATTGAATAGCACATACAACCAAGAACTCCATTTTAAGGCAGAGATGTTTTTAATTTTCCTTTTAGCTGTCTTCAATTTACAGATAGATGATCCTGTAATAACTTATCAATTCAGAGGGGACAATTGCTCTCACTCCCTCCCTCTGCCCTTTGGGGCACGCTGCGCTAGCATTGCCCAGCTGGAAAGTACAGGATTTAGGAGGAGCCATTTGGCTCTACTAAATTTTGTTCTGAGAATTTGGGCAACTCAGCAAGTCACAGCCTCACAATTTCATCAGCTGTAGGTGTTATAATACTTATTTTTCAAGGTTGCTGGGAAGACGGTGATGTTCGATGCGTTTAGGATAGGACTTGTCATTAGTATCACGTAAAGTAGTTATTATTGTGGTGGTGATTATTAACAAACACACACTACCCTGTGCACATTCTCCTCTCTCTGTCCCTCTCTTGTGAAGTCACTGCCTGGGACTCATGTCTTTGAGTCCCCCATCACTCAGGTGATCTGATCATAGACAGATGTCACAAATATGTGGGTGGCTTTCATAATTTTCTGTGCTTCACCTTTTCACCAGTCGCATTGACTGTGTCCGTCAGAGCCACGCTCACAACATTCATCCAACACTTCCATCCAATGAACCGGAGCAGACCTGTCTCCTCTGCTACCTGAGAAATACCAGATGACCACTAGATGTCAGGCTTGTTAAGTAGTTAAGAAGACACTACGTTTTTCACCCCTGGGACTTGGAAATGATGCTTATCTTTTCCCCTTTTTAAGAAGGAATTTTCAGTGACTTTGACCACTGCTTCATGAGGGTGATGTTTCTACTGGCTTAGAATGTTCCAATATGTGGACCAATTTTATCTGAGTTTGTGAGTCTATGATTCACGCCAGTATAATTTGTTTTGTCCAAAGATGAAAACTTAAGGTCAGATTCCGTGTCTTTGCACCCCACGTGATGGAGCAACTGACACACACCCATCCATGGACCCAAGTTATATGGAGAAATAAAGACATCTGCAAAACCCTAAGGAAATCAAAGGGTGATGAAAGATCAGGCTCAAAGAGTGGTCTGATGACAGTGACAATCAGAGGCTCCACGTAAAAGAAAACATCTATCATGATAAAAAAAAGGAAAAGGTCACCAAACTCTATGTCTTAAACAACAAGGCTCTTGGGATAAAAAGTCTCTCCTTCTCCTTGAATTGCACTGGGGCCCTAAAGCTGGCCAGTGGGCATGTGGGCTTGGAATCATGAAGGGGCCGGTTAAAGAACCAGCTCGGAGAGAGCCTACATAAGTGCCTTTGCTTAGCAACTTTAGTGTCTGGTTCAAAAAGTCATCGAAATGTTGTCTGAACATAATGATGGAAATAAGCTAAAACAGGATCGAGGAAAGAGTAAAAGAAGAAGAATGAATGACAGCAGAGAGACCTCTGGGGCAAGAATAAAGCTGCCAAGGCACACAGGAAGAGGAACATTATGTTTTATAAATTATGTAGCTTCCTAGGGTCTAAAAGTGTGCATACCTAGAAAGCAAATAAATTTGATGAGAAAATTATTCATTTTACTTCATTTTTCTTCCTTACATACATTTATAAGCTGTGAATTAAAAATACACCTTACTCTGGTTTTTGGACAGTCATATGCAAACTCAGAGTGCATTTGAGAGTCCAGAGCTAACATCACACTGTGGAAGCGCACAGAGCACATTTCAATGCCCTTATAAGGTTGTCCCACAAAAGGCAGGATTGTTCTGATGGTTCTCTCTTTGTATTTCACCCTAGTTCTCAAAACTCCAGAAAGTCACCCTCGGAAACACTTTTTTGGTGTTTCTGATGTTCTTGTAGGGGAAGGAATCTTAGAGAGTATCTGTTCCAATTACCTACATATTCAGGAGAAGGAAATATATCCCTGGAGTTCATAAATTAACTGCTCCAGATGCTACTTCTAGAGATAATTTCTGGGATGCCTTTATGTCTTATAAACAATTTGATTAGTCATACAAGACAAGCACTTTTCAATGTTTTGCAGAGCCAACAGGAGAGGATGACTTCCCAGGTGTGATAGGGCCCGGTGACAGCGGCTGGGGGCACCGCATACTAGGAGTCCTCAGGATTTAGGAACAGTTAGCAGACTCAGTTCCTCAAGACCACGCACTCACTCAAAGGTTAATTCCTTTACTGGTGACATGGTGGGCGGTCTTAATTTTATAGCTGGAGAACCTTCTCAAAGTGACTCAAGCAGAACTTTGTAGGTTGTGGGGTGAACACAGGTGTAAAGGATCGAAGTGGGTGGGGCTTTCAGGGAAGCTGGGGGCCTCCCACTAAACACCTGTGGGCTGCCTCCAACCCCCACATGGCTCCCTCTAAAGGTCTGGGAGCCGCCCTCCTGTGGATGCCATCGTAATTCTTACTGGTCCCACTTCTATTCTTCCTTGGGGAGGCGGCAATATTAGGATTCCTATTTGGCATCTTCCTGATGTCAGTGATAGATTGCAGGGTCCTTTCCCTCCGCCCTCTCCTCCCCTTCTCTCCCCTGTCCTCTCCCCTCTGCCTTCTCCTCTTCACCTCTTTCCTTTCCTCTCTGGCTCTTCCCTTCCCTTCGCTCATCCCCTTTTCATTTTTTTCTTCTCTCTCTCTGTCTCTCTCTTTTAAAGTTTGATTTACTTATGACCGATGAAAATAGCAAACACTGGGGAAAGTTTACCGGATCAAAAGTCCTCAAATTAACTGTCCATGACTTCTTGAACTAGCTGTCCTGGTGATATATTGGACTATAAAGTGGGTTCATCCTCTTCCCCATCTCTTTGTAAAAGGCCCTTGGGAGATCTGTTTTGCCTATTGGTGGGTAAAAAGTTCATCTCCAAAATGCTTCAAACTGGTGTGAAATTGCATGGTTTACACAGATTTTTATTTTTTGTTCACTAAGCACTAGTTACTCAAAATCCACTAGATTTAGATAATCATATTGCTAGAGTTGAGAGGTTTTGCTGACACATAACGCCTGGCAATGTTGCAAACCTCCACTTCGCAATGCACCATTTCCTAGGTGATCCATGCAATGTTTAGGGCAGAGATACCATTATCAGTGTCCCAGACAGTTTTGGCTTATTAATTTTCATAAATTTTATGATTACTAATTTAATTTCATCATTATTAATTTAGTTTAGAATTTGTTTTATTAACCGTATGCATAATAATGCACATTTAGATCTATACAACATTTCTGGTCCCTACTGGTCTAATAAATAAACTTTAAACTGGTACGCACGGCAGTTCAAAAAGAAACTGTCCATAATATATCCAAATACTAGCCTGTTGAGATTCCCATCCCGCTCTTCATTTGCTTAAACAATAATCTTTTTTAAAATTGAAGTGTAATTGACACACAGTATTATACTAGTTTCAGGTGTACAACACAGTGATTTGACATTTATATACACTACAAAGTGATCACCATGATAAGACTAGTAGCCACCTGCCTCCATACAAAGTTATTACAATGTTATTGACTATATTCCCTATGCTGTACATTACATCACCATGACTTATTCATTTTATGACTGGAAGTTTATATGTCTTAATCCCCTTCACCTGTTTCGCCCAACCCGCTGCCCTCTGGTGACCACCAGTTTGTTCTCTGTATCTATGAGTCTGTTCCTGTTTTATTTGTTTGTTTATTTGTTTTGATTTTTAGATTCCACATATAAGTGAAATTGTACGGTATTTGTCTTTCTCTGTCTGTCTTATTTCACTTAGCATAACATCCTCTTGATCCATCCACGTTGTCCCGAATGGCAAGATTTTGTTCTTTTTACAGCTGAGTAATTGTCTATATTCTATGTGATATACACCTGTACCACGTCTTCTTTATCCGTTCATCTGTCGGCTGACATGTAGGTTGCTTCCATATCTTAGTTATGGTAAATAATGCTGCAATGAACATAGGGGTGCATATATATCTATTTGAATTAATGTTTTCGTTTTCTTAAGGTAAGTACCCAGAAGTGGAATTGCTGGATCATGTGGTAGTTCTATTTTTAATTTTTTGAGGAACCTCTAAACTGTTTCCATAGTGGCTGTGCCAATTTACATTCCCACCAAAAGTGCACTAGGGTTCCCTTTTCCCCACATCCTTACCAACGCTTGTTATTTTTTGTCTTTTTGATCATAGCCATTCTGACAGGTGTGAAGTGATACCTCACTGTGGTTTTGATTTGCATTTCCCTGATTTCATTATCAAAGTACATTTAAATTGTGCTTCCTCAGGTTAGAAAGCAAAAACCTAAAAAGTCTGTATCATCTTGTGAAGAGATGTACCGTTAACATGGACACGTACTGATAATAATATAATTACCCACTCCCTACAACACATTTTAACCAAAATATCCCGATATTCTGGCACGTGTTGTTGTTAGTACCATTGAATCGATTCTGACCCCTAGTGACCCTGTGGGCTGCAGAGCAGAACCCGCCTGGTCTTTCTGCACCATCCTCTCTCCTTCCAGCGCTCTATCAGACAATGCTCCCCTGCTATTCTTAGGGTTTTCATGGCCCGTTTTTTGAGAAGTGGGTGGCCAGGTCCTTCTTCCTAGTCTGTCTAGTCTGGAAGCTCCACTGAAATCTGTCCACCATAGGTGACCCTGCTGGCATTTGAAATCCTGGTGGCATAGCTTTCAGCATCACAGCAAACATTCCGCCACCACAGTATGACAACTGATAGATGAGTGGTGTGGTTCCCTGACCGGGAAATGAACCCACAGCAGCAAGAGGGCCAGATGTTAACCTTTAGGTCACCAGGGCTGACACTAGTCTAGTGTAAAAAGGGACAGAAAGCATTCCTACATTCTAACTTTTTAATATTTCGTAATGGACTGTATTCTAACATTCAAGTGGATGAGATTAGGATGTACTTTTAGAGATGGAACTATTTGTTCTAGTGCAATGTTCTGCTAAGATACTTTTTGAGTTCTTAGCTCTTTTTGGTTGGAAGAGTGACAAGGTGGGTCTCATCTCATGTATGCAAGTTCATTTCTCATGCCTGGGAGTCACATAGACAATCTTTGTAATGATGAGTAAAGCAATGCAGACCAACATAAAAGCATAGTAGTTCCTTCAAATATTATATTTTTGCCTAGTATGGTGATTTCAAAAGCGTTCACTCGATACGCATTGAATAACTCTACACGTAGAGTAAGATAAATGTTATCATTATTCTCCCTGTAATACAAATGAGGAAGCTCAGATTCAAAGATATGAATAATAATTATACCTAATATTTGCTGAACAACCACTGGGTGTCTGGAATTAATTTCTCAGAACAATATCTTCAATAACTATGTATTTCCACATGCTCACTTGACAGATGGGGAAATTGAATCTGCAGAACGTTCAATACTTTGCCCAAGCTTCCACAGCTAATGAGCCACAGGATCGGCATTCCAGTGTAGCTCTCTTCTCACTCCAAATCCTGGGCTCTAAACATTTTTCATCTGTTGCCCATGATGACACAAATAGCAAGTGGCAGACCAAAGGACTCTAAGATATACGTTTTCTTGCACATTTTACTTCTCTGAAGTTGGGATGTATCTTGCAATCAACAGCCTCTTGCAATCACTGTCTCATGTCTTAGCTGTCACTGCCGGTGTATGCAGCCTTTGGTTGCAATTCCTGGTGTAGGACTGGACAACCGCAGCCTTCAATGCTTCGGCCAACATACTGTTTAAAGATCACTTGAGGAAGGAATGAAAGACTTGGCTGTTGTCTGAAAAACCTTCCACTGCCACTCTCTGGTTAGATTAGGAAAAGGCCAGCATGGCTGTCAGTGCCCAGTGACACTACTGTGGCCCTCCCCTAAGAAGTGCCACACCACCACGTTCTTGATGACATAGATGAAAACGCCTTGTGGAACGATGAGGACATCAATGACTCCAGGTTGCAAAGCCATTCTGAAGAAGCAAATTCTGAATGAGAAGAAACTTTTGGAATCTTTTAACAATTTCTTTCTTTTTTCCTTTTTATGTATATACAAGAGGGATATATGACTGAATATTTATCTGACTAAGTTCTAGAAAAGCTCTTTCATTAAGTTTAAAATAAAATTTCTTAGTGATACAAAAGCATTGTGTTGGTTTAATTGACAGTGGTTTGTGGGCTACTTTTTCCCCTTTTATAGCAGTACGGAACATAATTGTTCATCTTACAGTTGATACATCTGTGAAACGAGATAAAATACAGCAGTGTTCCAACAAGTTGATCTACTTTTCACCATACCCAACTGCTGGGTACTATTTTTGTATATTTGTATTTTTTTGTTTTGTATTTTCTTTGCCTCGTAAGGAAGTTGGGGATTAGAATACAAGATCCAGATTAACATGTTAAACAAATGACTATTTAGAGTATATATTATGAACCCATGAACAAGTAATCTTAGACATTTAAATGCAGACCAAGATTGCTTAGAGTTTTTTCACTTGTTGGTTTCATTTAACATTGGATACTAACTGGTATATAATCATGAATATGTGTTAGATAGCACATAAGCATATTGTTTCCCTTAAATGTAAGCTGAGGCCAATTTATTAAGTCAGTTGTTCTCTAGACATCAATCAAAAGCTCAATCTGATTAATGTGAAGCTGCTGTTGATTTCATGAAGTTTAAATGCCTAGACAATGCTTTCTTTCCCATTTGATGCAGTTCTTGAAATTTTGGGTCTTCCGGGAAGTCTACACAATATTTTAAAAAAGTGATAATTCTCCAAGCCTGATCTGCCCTCTAGGATCTGATCGAGTTCCGAACATGCCTTTCCAAACTATGCTACTCTGGCATATTGGCTATTTTGAGCTAAAGGCACTGAAAAACAGCAAATACAAGAAAAACACTATGACCTTCCTTCTTTTGCTTAGAAGCAGGATATGAAATTCCCAGAATAAAGATGTCCTCCCTGTACCAGAAGAAAAGTAACACTTGACGTCAAGGACAAAGAAATTGAGATGGAGAGAACTCTACATAAACAGACCTTGTTAAAATAATTCCTCTCTTCCTTTACTGCCCCACGGAGTTCAGTCACTTTTCCACAATTGTCTCTCTTTGTTCAACCCCATATAAAAGCAACGAGGTTTCGCCATTTCTTTGGGTCTTCATTCCTTATGCAGGCTCCTGTGTCACGCAAAACTTGTACTAAATACACGTGTCTGCTTTTCTCCTGTTGATTTGTCTTAAGTCAATTTAATTCCCATGCCCAGTTAAAAAGAGCCCTAAGAGGGTAAGGGTAAAATTTTGCCTCCTCTATAGATCTGACTCCTGGAATGCCTCAATTTATTGTATTCTATACATTTTTCTTTCTGGACCAACAAGTGAAAGTTATCATCTGCCTCTATTTTCTCTCAATATTTATTATTTAATGATCTGTATAGTTTCTAGTGGTGCTGCTTTAGTCATATGCATACAATGAGTTCCGTCCTACTTAATCTGCTATCATTCTTGCAACAATTACCTATTCAGCATGTGCCATGGGCCAGGTATAGTGTTAAGTGCTATGTGAGGGGACCTGTCTGAACATGGTGAAGAACATGGGCTTCAGAGTCAGACACACTTGAGCTTGAATCCCAGCTTCCAGCTGTGAAGGTGGCTTTATCAAATAGTTAATAACGCTAATAGTATTTTCCCCAAATCTGTGACTTATCTTTCCATTTTCGTAACAGTCTCTTTTGAAGAGCAGAAGTTTTAAATTTTGATGAAAATTCAGTTTATTAATTTGTCCTTTTATGGATCATGCTTTTGTTGTCGTACATAAGAAATCTTTGACCAACCCAATGTCACAAAGAAATTCTCCTATGTTTAGTTATAGAAGTTTTATTGTCTTAGTTTTATATTTAGGTCTATGACTCACTTTTAGTCAATTTTTGTGTATGGATTGAAGTTCCATTTTTTTTGCATATGACTAATTGTTCCAGCATCATTTGTTGAAAAGACCATCCTTTCTCCACTGAATTGCCTTTGCACCTTTCAAAAGTCAATTGTCAATATATGTGAGTCTATTTTTTTCCAACCCATGAACAGAGTGTATCTCACCATTAAATTAGGTCTTCCTTAATCTCCTTCAGTAATGTTTGAAGTTTTCCACATACAAATCCTTCACATATTTTGTTAAACTTATTCCTAATTATTTCATATTTTTGATCTCATTGCAAATAACATTTTTTAAGTTTCAATTTCTAATTGTTGCTACTGTATAGAAATACAGTTGATGTTTTATTATAACTTTATTGAGATATAATTCACACATCATAACATTTATCCTTTTAAGTTGTATAATTTAGTGGTTTTTGAGTATAGTCAAGGTTGTACAACCATCACCACTATCTAATTTTTTTGTTGTTGTTGCTGAGGAAGATTTGCCCTGAGCTAGCTAACATCTGTGCCAATCTTCCTTTATTTTTTAGTATGTAGGCTGCCAGCACAGCCTGGCTGCTAACAGAGCGGTGTAGGTCCACGCCTGGGAACTGAACCCTGGCAGCCAAAGTGGAGTGTGCTGAACTTAACCACTAGGCTGTCGGGGCTGACTCTGACCGCTATCTAATTTTAAAATATTTTTTATCACCCGGAAGAGAAACTCACTACCAATCACTCAATATTCCTTCCTTTCCCAGCCCCTAGCAACCAATAATCTAATTTCTGTCTTTATGTATTTGCCTATTTTCGATATTTCATTCTCTGTTTGGTGAGATATTATTCTCATATTTTCCTTTAATTGTCTTGACACGGTTTCCTTTAGTTGTTGGCCATATTTATAACAGCTAATTTAAAATCTTATTTGGTAAGTTCAACATCTGGGCTTCTTCAGGGACGGTTTCTATTGATTGCTTTGTTCCCTTGTGTGTGGGCTGTACTTTCCTATCTGTGTGCATGTCTTGTAATTTTTGGTGAAAACTGCACATTTTAGATAATATAATATCACCACTTTGGAAATCAGATTTGCTGCCCCCCAGGGTTTGTTGTTGTTTGGTCTTGTCATTGTTTTTGCTGTTTGTTGGTTTTGTGATTTCTGGACTAATTCTGTCAAATCTGCATTCTTTGTCATGTGCAGCCACTTAAGTCTCTGCTCAGTCAGCTCAGTTAGTGAAAAATTGGATAAAGATCTCCTTAAATGCCTTGAATCAATAAATTTCCAAGCATTTTCTGAGAGGTTCTGTTTTTGTATTGGGCATGCTTTCAATGCTCCAGCAGGTGGTTTACCATCCTGCCTTAACCTTCCATTCCTGCTTTCACAGAGGCTCACGGTTAGTCAGAGGTAAGATTAGGGCCTTCTCAAGTTTTTCTGGGTCCCGTGTTGAGCTCTGCACCTGTGTGCGATCTTCTAGATTCCTACGGAGATGTCAAAGCTTTTCAGATTTCCTGATGGACATCTTGTTCTTCAGTTCTTCCTTTTATGTTTCTTGGTTAGCCTCCTCTGAGCCCCAATCAGTCTCATTGCCTCAGGCAGCTTTGATGTTAAGCAATTACCACGGATTGATTTTAGCCAACACCCTGGTGATAGGGCTGTTCTCAAAGAACAAGCTCTGAATCAAGTCAGATAAAGAGCAGCCCTGAAAATAGAGCCTTTCAGGGAGCTGCTGACAGGTCCAAAAGTGACAGATCTTTTGGGGTAGGGCCATTGAGGAGGTCCAAACTCATTCTTCCCCTTCCACTGACTATGAGGCTGCTGATTTCGCTGTAGATGTGAGGCTTTTGATTTTCAAGGTTACTGTGGAGCTGGGGAAAGGTGGATGGAAATAGGACAAGTTAAAACACCAAAAGCTCACTGTTCTTACCAAAATTCAACTGGCTTTCTCAAATAAATGTTCTTCCAATTGTTGCAACCCTTTGGTTAATTTCCAGAGTTCTGAAAAAATTGATTTTGATAATTTTTGCCAGAGTTCTCCTTGCTTTTATGGAGGGGTCAGACTTTCAGAGGTCTTTGCCAGTCTCAAAGTGCTTCCAATACAACTGGTCTTACATATACATCTCTCATCATACAATCTTGCCAAACTCATTTATTCATACCAGTACCTTTTTTATGGATTCAATTAGTCCAAAATGTGGACCAATGAATTTTGTCCTCTGACGGGTCTCGTTAGCCTCTTTTCATCCTCTGGGAAGACAAGAGTCAGAGTAAACAGAGAGACTGTAAGTCTTGGCAGAGGTTACATTGGCTCAAAAGCACGGACCAGGGCTCATCCTCTGCGTTCTGTCCATCTGTGATCAGCTCATATGGGCATAGCCTCCTCTCAGGGAACAAGAACTCCATCGTTTCTGTTTTATCTGCCTGTGGTTGTGGGACACAATCTGAGGTCTCAGAGCCTGACTAGAAAAGAAAACTCAGCGTCTGCCTCACAAACCCAAGTCTCTCTATAGACGTGTGAATTACGTAAGTCCAATGGTTTGTTTTGGACTTAGAATGTCCGCACACTAGCCTAGGAAATAGCCATTTTCTCCAATCTATTGTTCCTCTGAAACTCCTGATTCTAGAGAGTCAGTAGGGGCTCTTCCTGATTAATTTATTCGTCATTAATTTTTTAATAGAAAACATTTGCTTTCCACTTACATATATACGTTCTTTGCACTTATCTATTTCTTTTGTTTTTTTTTTTAAATTTCTTTGGAGGGGAGAATGAGTGAGTCTTGTGATGAGACTGCTGTGGGAGCTTTCCTAAGCTAAAAAAAAAAAAACCTGTTTACTAAAATTTCTTTGAGTCAATAGCGTAATTTTAACCCTACAATGACCTGAATGTCAGAGAGGCATGTGGTCAAGTTTTGAACTTATGATACCCTCATGTGTTATCACCGAAGAAAACTTCGGACCCAGCAGTTAAAAACAGAACTTTCACTTCACTTTTAAATCCTAGGGCCTTTGCAGTGGTACTTGCTTCACTTCAAAACCTCGAAAGAACCTATGTGATGAGAGCTGTTGGTGAGCTTGAGTCTGGAATAGGCGTCTCTGAGGACAGGTGAGAGAGACAAAGTAAGCCACAGACTCGTGAGTGGCCTTTACGGATGGCGCTGCTTGTCTCTCTCCTCGAGACGTCTTTGACAGAGGAGACGATGGATAAGGCTTCAAATCTTGAAGTGATTTTAAAAGCAGCAAACTGATGAAGCACCAAACTGATCTGTTTATGCACTGAACTTGCTACAATTCATGTGCATCAGGTCATTTAACGCTCCTGGTTTCCTGGCAAGATTAGAAAACTTGTTCTTCAAACAGATGGCGGGTATTGACGACACACAGAGGGTGAAAATGAAGTCTGTCTAAATACGATACAGAAAGAATACATATTTTTCTTCCCTATAGATTTCGTATTAGTAAGACCTGCCTGAGAAGCCCGTAAGGTCGATGCTCGCCAGCACGTATTCTCCCAACGAGTATCACATCTTCTAGTCTCTGCTCAATTTATTTGGTTGCCTGAATATCATACATCACAGTAAAGGCAAGTAAAAGTGTCAGATAATTTCCTCTCTTTACTTGGGGATCAAGACCCTTGGTTCATGACTGGTTTGTGGTCATGTAGTAAATGCTTCTCAGACACACTGGCCACAGGCGGTATTTTCAGTCCTTGGAGCCCAAGTCCTCACACGCAGCAGTGGGGCTTTACGTCTTTGGGATATTGTTTCCTGAGGGAACTCAGATTTCAAAGCTTTAGGCTTCAAATCTCAGCAAAAACTCTACAGACTGAAAAGGCTGTAGATTACTCTCAACAGCCATGATATCCTGGAAGCTAGTCCGCGCTTGGCTGCACCGAGCCCAGCAAAGCCTGTGAGGAACCTCTCTCTCCCCCTCCCCAGTCCTCCTGCAAATACCACACTTTCTTCTTGCAGAAGACGATGAATTACATTTATTAGTAATAACAAGAATTCTGTCTTTTCATTCTTATAACTCATCTGGAATGCCACATATTTGAGCACTTTAACACGCACGCTTAAATTGACTTCTTCAGTGGAAACATGCCAGGGAAGAAAGGTTCAAGGTAAATGGAACCTCTTGGTAATTCAGACTTTCTATTTAGGGCAGAACTTAGAGATTTTTTAATCTCTCAGGGCATGAAAGAATTTATAAAATTATTTGAAACCAATGAATAGTAGTAATTATGTATTTTCAAACTGAGCAAGTTCACTTTTCCTGGAATAGAAAAAAGAGAATACATGTTGAAGTCAGACAAGAAAACTCATTCACCCGCCCACAAGTGGGAATTAGCCAGTGTTAGCTTTTTGGTATATTTGCTTCTGGTCTTTTTTTCTCAAGTTTTAAAAAAGTACACAATGAACATATGATCATTTCTTTAAAAATTAGAACATTTAGAAACAAAATCCCATCTTGACCTTGACCTCTATCATGATCCATATTGACTCAACCTTCAAGCAGATGCAATCATCATTACGAGAGTTCTTTTATGTGCCCTTACACACACACACATAACACACACACACGGAAAACATTATTTTCCTGACTTTTTTAACATGAAATAGTTGTACACATTATTTAACAGCTTACTTTTTTATTCAACATTATTTTTGAGGACTATCTATATTAATAAATACAGACATAATTCATTCTCACAACAACTGAATAATAATCCTTGGTGTTTCCTTATTCTTCTATTGCATTGTGTGGTTACTATCTTTCATTTTCTTTTCTATGATAAAGCATGTGCAATACTCACCTTTGTATCTGTCTCCTTCTCCATATGTATTTTGTGTGTGTGTGTGTGTGTGTGAGAGACTAAGATCTGTGCCAATCTTCTTCTACTTTGCAAGTGAGATGCTGCCACAGCATGGCTTGACGAGCGGTGTGTAGGTCTGTGCCCGGGATCCGAACCTGTAAACCCTGGGTCAGAGCATGCAAACTTAACCACTACACCATTGGGGCAGCCCCCATAGTTAGTTGTTTTAACCCAGAGACTTGAAAGTAGAATTGCTGAGAAATCAGGTATGTACATTTAATAGATACAACCCAATTGTCTTCTAGAATGTTGTAATAATTTTTACTCCCACCAGTGATGTGTCTGAGAACTTGATTTTTTCATACCCTTATCAGTATTTAATACTGTTAGATCTTAAAATGTTGGCTTATGTGATGGATAAAAAATAGTATATCATTATTTTGATTTACACTTTCCTGGTTATAGGTGACTTTTATCATCTTTTCATGTGTTCATTGGCTTTTTGGATTCTGCGAATTGCCTGTTGATACGTTTTGCACAAGTTTTCTTTTGTTTGTCTTTGTCTTCTTGAATTTTGGGAGTTCTCTTGGTATCAAATCTTTAAAAATAATTCTTCGTTATATGTGTTCTTCTAGCTATCTATTGTTTGTCTTATCTTTGCATATGCTATTTCTGATTAAGTAGAACTTTTGAATTCTGATATAGCTACTTTTGTTAATGTTTTCTTCTTTTATTTTTCTTATTTTGGACTAATTTAAGTAATATATTTCTAAGCAAAGTTCATAAAGTTAGTCTTTTTTTGACTCAAATAGTTCATTTTTTTCATATTTATGTTTTTGATTCATCTGGACTTATTTTTTATTTCACGACTTAATTTTTCCATAGTGATAGCTAATTGTTTCAACAACGTATGTTTAATAGTCCAAATGCTCCCCCTGCCGACTCATAATGCTTCCCAATTGTGCATACATACTTCCGTCTATAAATCGCCTCTTTTCTGGTGCATTTATCTATTTATCCGTTCCTGGGACAATTTTGTTTCTCGAAAGTTCCTATAGCTTTATAAAGCTTTTTGCTAAATCATAGAATAAGTGGGCTTATCTTGTTTATTTCATTTTTTTGTCCAATTTATTCTTGTACATTTATGCTTCCACGTAAATTTAGAACCCATTTGAAAAGGTCCACAAATAATTTCATTTAGATTTTGATTGAGATTGCATTAGATTTATAAATTAGTTTGCAAAGGATTGATGTGAGTATAATATTGAAAATTCCCATTTACTGTTTATTTAGGTGTCTTATGTCCTTCAACAACATTTATTATTTTCTTAATGAGATTCATTCACTTTTGCTAATACTATTTTTAATTACTTTGTAATTTTAAAACTATTTTGAATGAAATATTTTACCTCTCTTTTTCTATTGAACACTGCTGTTATTTAATTCAGAGTTGAGTTTGAGTTCATATGTGGCTCCTTCATCAGCAATGTATCTGAGATATATGTGAGATACTTGCTGAACTCTCTTAGGAGTCCTAATAGTTTGTTCATTGGCTCTTTTGAATTCTTTTATGCTTATAGTCCTTCCCTATTTTGTGTTTCCATGTTTTTTTTCTCTGAGGATACTCTACCCTCTTGTAAACTCATTCATGCTTTTAAAATAATTTTTAAAAAATGTCACCAGCATTTCTAGATGTTCCACTCTAGGAGAGTTCAGATTTACGTGATCTACCTGAATGCTGTAAATTATGCTTTAGAAATTTATCCATTTCACCCAGGTATTGGAGTAAAGTTATTCAGGCACTCCCCTTATTTAAAAGAAAAACCAATCAAAAATAAAAAAACTCAAAATGTATTTATCCCTATTTGAAACGATTATATATGTTTTAAATTTTTATTTTTGAAACAGTTTCAAACTGTTGTAAGTAAGTACAAACAAATCTTTTGGGGGGGGGTGGTCGGGCCGTCCCTGTGGCCGAGTGGTTAAGTTCACGCACTCCGCTTCGCCACTGAAGCAGCCCAGGGTTTCGCAGGTTCAAATCCTGGGTGCAGACATGACACCACTCGTCAGGCCATGGTGAGGCGGCGTCCCACATGCTACAACTAGAAGGACCCACAGCTGAAATATACAACTATGTACCAGGGGCATTTGGGGAGAAAAAGAAAAAAAAAGAAGAAGATTGGCAACAGTTGTTAGCTCAGGAGCCAATCTTTAAAAAAAAAAAAAAGTTTTTTCCCTGAGAATCATTTGAGAGTAAGTTGCTGACATGTTGCCTCGTCATCCCCAAATATTTTGGTATATATTTCTTACAAACAAGAACACTTTTTTACAGACCAAAAATCCAATCTTCAACATTAGGAGATTATCATTGATTGTTTACTGTAGTCTATTCCACAAGGCCGGTTCAAGCTCTGCCAACTGCCTGTAAATGTGCTTTATAGCGGAAGGATCCGGTCCAGAACCATGCATTGCATTAAGCTGTATGGCTTCAGTCTCCTTCAATTTGGAATAGTTCCTCAGTATTTCCTTGATTTATTTGACCCTGACAACTTTGAGCATTACAAGCCAATAATTTGTAGCATGTCCCTCAATTAGAGTTTGATGATTGCACATGATTAGATTCAGGTTATGCATCTTTGGCAGGAATATCACTGAAGGGATGCTGTATCTTTCTCATTGCATCCTGGAAGGTGGGGACTTCATCTTGATTTGTCCTATTACTGGGACTTGATTAAAGCGGTATCTGCCAGGCTTCTCCATTACAAAGTTACTCATTTCCTTTTTTTGTAATTAACATGATTTTATGGGGAGTTATTCTGAAACTATGTAAATATGCCATCCTCATCAAACTTTCCATTCATTTATTTGTTCCTTTGTATCAACTTAGACTCAGTATTTTATTCACTAGATTACTGTTGATTCATTAGGTAATCTGTTATCATTACTTATTTTGAATCTCAAATTGGCCAGGTGGAACTCCTTCAAGCTGACTCGCACTTCCCTTTTGACATCTCTCCATCATTCTGTGCATTTCCTTACTTTCTGGTACCAACCAGATGGTCTATCCTCATCTTTCATTTTCCCTGCCCCAGCCCTGGAATTTTTTGTATTCTCCAAGAAGCCCTGGTGGCTTTTGGTGAGGAGCAGCACTTAGAAGGCATAATTTGGGAGCTTGGAGAGTTCATTGCCATTGGGATGGGCTGCTCTCAGGCTCTCTCAGTGGACATGGTTAGGGAATTTCTTTGACTTACGTGTATGTATGTACATATTATATCTATATTTATTTCTATGTCCATCTCTACATATTGAAAACAAGTTCATAGGATAGCTCTAATTCTAATCAAGTGTCCCAACGTTCTTTCTAATTCTCCCTCCTTTCATATTTTAAATCTCCTTTCTAACAGTGAGAAGGCTGGTTGCCATTACTCTTTACATATTTATTTATTTAATCCTGTATGAAACTCTCTTCACTGCCTTTGCTCCTCTGCCCTCTTCTCCTTCCCTCTGACCTGATACTGTGGAAGGATGCCTTCGTTGTTTTTTTTTTTTTTTTTGCTCCAACACCCCACGTATCCTTTCCTATCCCCATGAATGCCCTACTCACCCTCTTGGGCTGAGCTGTTCCTTGGATAGTAGCCCTCATCCCCCTGCTTGGACTCCCACGTCTCATACGAGTCCCCTCATTGAGTGGGCACTACTTTAACATCCTCAGGCCTCTAGAGACCATGCTGGGCCTTCCTCCTAGATAAACACCCTCCTCGATTTTCACTGCCTCTGACAGAGCACACCCTCCTTACTCTGCTTAGGCTCCAATATCCTTCTGTTGGCTGCTGCTGACGCTGTTCCCTTCCCACAAGAATTCCCTCTGCAGCCCATGGCGGCTCTAGCATCCCATGACTCTAGGCCAACTCCCTTCCACCCCCAGGTGGATGCCCTCTGACATCCTGTGGACTCTCCTCCAAGATGCCCCCTTGTATGGAGGCCCACTTTCCTCTGCTCAGTCTCCAAAAACCTATACCTAAGTCTCTGGTGACGCCCTCCCCACTCGACTTGATTTTTGACACCCTGGCTATGCCTGGGCTGTAGCTGCTGGTGCCCTCCTTGTGGAACTCTCTTTACCCTCTCCAGACTGCCAAGGCCATATCAGGCTGCCCTCTTGTGGGGACTTCCTTCTCACCTTCTTGGTCTCTGACACCTTATGCTGAGCCTCTGTGGCTCTGAGCCGACACCCACACTGCATACGCGCCCATTATGCCAAACCTCACCTAACGGTATGTGCCTTGAATTGTTGGAGAAGGAAAGGAAAAGGAGGAGGAAGAAGAAAAAAACAACAAAAAGTTCTTTAATTTGAATATTATTTTTTTGCTACATCTCTCGTTTTCATGACTAATCTTGAGATCTTATTTTGTCTTTTTAGAGTAACAGTTTTGGTTTGTTGATGAGATAACATGATGATAGATCTCAGTATGTTGATGAGATCCCAATATGATTATTTTGATTTCCATTTTGACCCATGAACAATTTGCTTTTCACATTCTACTTATGTTGGAGAAAGGTCACCTACTTATCTTTTTATTGCTTATTTCTATTTTTATTGTGTTTTGGCAAAAAAGATAATCTGTATGACATTGGTCTTCATAATTTATTGAGTCTATTTTACATACAGTATCTGGTCAGTATTTCTAAACGTTTGTCAGTGTTTGAAAACAAAGTCTATTCTTTCTCTGTTGTGTGTGTCTGTGTGTGCAAATGCATGTGTGTGTATACATATCTTGTTAATTGTGCTATGCAAAACTCTATATCTTTAATAAGCTTTGCTATTAGTTTTTGAAAGTGGTATTTCCGTTTCCCACTATAATTATGTATTTGTCAAATTTGGCAGCTTTCTTTATATTTTAAGGTTGTATTATTAGGTGAACATAGGTTTATGATTGTTTTAAATTCTTGATGGATTTCCGTCATTTTATCCATATAAATGTCTCTCTTGACTTCAGTTAATGTTTTTCATATTGAATTGTTTTTTTGGATAGATATGCAAACTTTATTTTGGTCAGTGTTTGTTTTTTGTATCTTTTCTTAAGTTTTTTAAGTTCCATTTTTTGGGGTGGTATTGTTTTAGGTGTCTCTTATAAAGTATATCCAGATGCGTTTTTAGTCTAATCTGAGAATTTTTTAAGAGGTGATTTAAAATTGTTACCTCTATTTTAATTCTAATATATTTGAATTTATTTCTTCCATATTATTTAATATTTTCCATTTAATACAATCTTTGTTTCCCTCTCCTTTCTTATTTCAATATTTATATTCTATATTGTATAAATATATAGCTAATGAAAATTTAAAATGTGCTTTTTCTCTAGTTAAATAGAAAGTTAATCTGTACTTCAACCAGCCCTAGAGGTCTGGTGGTTAAGATTTGGCCCTCTCACCTCCATGGCCCGTGTTCAGTTCCGGGTCGGAGAACCACACCGCCCATCTGTCAGTGTCATGCTGTGGGGCTGCATGTTGCTGTGGTGCTGAAAGCTATGCCACCAGAATTTCAAACACCAGCAGGGTCACTCGTAGTTTCAGTGGAGCTTCCAGACTAAGACAGACTAGGAAAAAGGACCTGGCCACCCACTTCCAAAAAAATTGGCCACCAAAACCCTGTGAATAGCAGCGGAGCATCATCTGATACAGCACCAGAAGGGGAGAGGATGGCACAGCAAGACCGGGCAGGGTTCCCTCAGCTGTCCACAGTCCACTCCATGGCGCTAACAACAGCAAAATACTTCAATTCTCCACACAGGTAAAACAAAAGAGTTGAAATAATTTATTTCCTTCTACTCTCTCATTCCTTCCAACTTCCAAGTTTATTTCCCAGCTTACAACTGAAAATAATATTTTGTAATTATTTTTTATAGAGAATACACATTTAGAAATTTTTTTTTTTTTTTACTGATTTCTTTGCTTATCATTAATTCTTCTGTCCTCACATAGTCTTTAGACTTCTCTTTTTTCTCTTGATAGAGTTCATTCTTTGCTGGTTCTGTCAATGAAAATCTGAGGCAAACTGTCTAAAATATGGCCTGTCTGAAGTTATTAGTAATTGCCACTTACACTTGGATGATTCTTTAGTTGGATATAGAATTCGAAAATCAGAGTTTCCCTCTATTGACTTCTGACATTCCACATTTGCAAAGATAAATATAATGTCAAGCAGACTTATGTTTCTTTTCTCTTGGTAACTTCTGGCATATTCTCTCTCTTCTCTATCATTAATGTTCTGAAGTTTCACTATGTACATGGAAGTGCAAATTTAAAAAAAATTGTCCTGCCTCTTGTTTCATGTTTACATACCTTATTGCTTTAAGGATTTAAAAATACTTACTTTGAGATACTTTTCAGATCGATCTTGTCTATTTCCTTTGGTGTAAACTCTTCCATTTGCTGTGTCATTCACAATGTTTATCTTCTTAAGCATTTTTAAGACTCTTGTTTGTAAGCTCACATTCCACAAATTTCTCCCATGTTTTTCTCTCATGGAAAACCACAGCCTGTTTCACAGCTCCAGGCCAGGATGTGTTTTATGCTGGAGGATGCTCCTGCACGAATGATACATTTCCTGCCCTGTACATGCTGATGGCATGACACTGAAACCGGCAAACAGCCATTGATGATTAAGTATCTAGGTACTAAAATTTTTTCCTTTTTGCAATTACTGATTACAGCTTTTAGCTGTTTAACCCACCCATTGTTAACCGTGCTGCTTAGGCAATATGCCAGCTGACTCCCACTAGGTTCCTACAGATAACACCTCCCGGAGCCTGGATCACTGTGGTAATGGGTGTGTGAGCTGTTTTTTGGGAATTAGAACTCTTTGTCCACTTCAGGCCGGTTGAGACGACCAACTCATCAACTGGGCCTGTGCAGATGTCCGATAGGCGACCTTTTGATGTCAAGAGGCTAAAAACTCCACCCTCAGATCATGCTAACACCACCATTTTGTGAACATGGGTCCTATGAAGAGGCATGAAGTCTGACCGCACTTGCGCAGATCAGCAATGACCTCACCTCTCCTCACCTCCAATCGCCTCTCTCCACATTTCAGACTACCTTGCCCCCATCCCATAAATATGCCTGAGTCCCTATTTTCGGGGAAGCGAATTTGAGGCTCGTGTTCTCGCTTCCTCACTCTGCTGCAATCTCGTCGTCTCAGTGTTTGGCTGTCTGGGCGGTGGACAAAAATGACCTGGTTCAGTAACAACACCACTCACCCTTCATGTATGAGGGATGATACTAGAAACCATGGTCACTGGGAAAGGCTTAGTTCTCTAGTAACCTTGGGAAGTGTGCAAGGCTGTCCCAATCTCTCTTCACGGGAGTGTTGTGTTTCACACTCTGAGCTCCTGAAGGGAGTGTTAATTTGGTCTTTAGCCTTGAAGGTCTGAGCGATCCTTGCTCCTGCTCCTGTCCTTTCTGCTTAAATCTATGCCCAGCTCTCCAGCACCAAGTGGCACCAAGCGGTTTTAGTCTCTGAAAATTACCAAATATTCCCTTCGGTTATTTTTGTGTAGTAAACGATTCCCTTTCTTGTTTTCATAAGTAGCTAGCTGTGTGTTAATTTTGACACTTTTAAGACCATTTCCATTTGGAGTGAGTGGAGATTTCAGAATGTGTTTAATCTGCCTTGATAAATATTAGCTCTTCCTTAGCCTGGAGGAAGCTAAGACACTTTCCAGTCAATCTCATGCTGGGCTGTTAAGGCTCACCATGAAAAAGAAGTAGAAAGAGGGCTTTTGGACCTGAACACTTGAAGAGAGTTGGGAAGGATAAAGGCTGGAAGACGTGTGGGGGAAAGGGATGGGGAATGAGCAGTGCAAGTTGCAGTATGTATCATCCCAAAGTTAGTCCCATAATATGTCTGCAGTCCAGAAAGTGCCAGGGTATACAGACGGGGATCAGATCTGCTACGAGGAAGGTATTTGTGTGCTTAGTTGCTGTGTCACCACACAGAGCCAGTTCAAATTCTGTGGCCTGTAGACGACTATTCTGGGTAAAATTCCCCTACCACAAACTGAACCTCCCTCAGCCTGTGTATTGCAATCTCACCTGCCAAATGCCCAGCTACTACCTGAGGGGGACTATCACTCAGCCTGGACTTGACTGCTCACCTGGCAAACACCCCAGCCACTGTATCACGGAATCAAGAGGTTACAGGGTCTCCAAGCTCTCCCGTGACAAATGATTCAGTCTTCCTACACTCAATACCGACCTCCCTGTGCTAGTCCAGGAGACCTCTGGAAATTTAGTGTGTGTGGGAGGAGTTCCCATACTTGTATTTGGGGGCCAGGTAAAGATACCTTTGGATACTCTGAACTGGGAAAGATGGGTGATTTCACCCTGCTACATTATTACTGCCATCTACTCTCCCCTTCACCTCCAGCTCCTATTGGATACGTTCCCACAAGAGTTTCTGACAGACATACAGGTGAGGCTACAGATGCTCTCTAAAAAGCCCTACTTCTATTTTCCAAAGCTGCAGTTTCCAGAATCCACTTGTTCAGGACACAGTCTCCTTGACTTAGCTCACTTTCACTTTTTGGTCAACCTTTAGGTCTTGATGCTTTATTGACTCTATCTGGTTGGTTCTAAACCTACCATCACAACTGACTGCTCTCCAGGTCTTTCTCCGTGTCTGGTACCCTGATCCCTCACTCTGCTTTGGCTTCCCGAACTTTGTTCCTGATTCCACCCCAGCTAGGAGGGGGGTTTAGACATGTTTTTTATCTTTTTACAAAGATAAGCTTTTGGAGGAAAGCAAAGGGAAGAGGGTCAGGTAAACATTATTTCTTGACTACCAATTATGTACCAACTACTGTGCTTGAAGATTTAGGTAAATTTTTTTAATCCTTTCAACCAATATTGGAGTCAGATGTTATTAACCTTTAAAAAGATATCAAACACACTCCAGTTTATTTGATTTCCAAACAAAGGTGAAATGATCAAGGTCCTATAACCTAATAAAGACATCAAGATTTATTAACCAATTTATGAACCCAAAGTACTCATGTCTAACCAGCATCTAATGACCTTTTTGAAAATGAATTTACAAATGCATCACATTTCAGCTCCAGGGAAGCTCCCCCAGGCCTTCAAAGGCGTATACAACCATTTCTGTTTCAATCTTATTTTTAAGTAACAATATCTTATGTTTTATATGTCATTCGGTGTCTTTTTAAAGGTTAATTTGGAGTACAAAATTCTCAAGAAAAAGATACAATTACACAGTCGTACAAGAAAATATACGAGACACCTGTGTGTGATACATGAGTTTAATTCTCTCTCCATCTTTTACGTTCATCAAATTCTTTACTACCTCCCACAGTTTCTTAAAATGGCTTAGAAGGTGGATTGGTACCTTTGGTTATGTCCTGTTGACATTTTAGAGGTGTTAGAATATGTAGAGATAGTCACGAGTAACAGCAAAACCATTGGATATTTCAATGTGCTCTTTCAAGCACGTATTTAAGGGCACAAAAATCCTATGTTAGAGATAATCAGTGCATGTAGCTGGACTAAATTCATGCTAGTAACCAAGACATACCTTTCCCTATAGACCAAAATTATTTATAAACCATCATATATCTATAAAGAGAAGTGAGCACCCAACCAGGAGAGTGGAGGACACATCTGGAGGTCCTGAGTAGCAAGATCAACCCACATGCTCGTCAGAATGAAGAGGGAGAGTTTCTGCCTTCATTTACTTTTCTGGCATCTGACAGGAGACGGCTTAGGTGAGGTTGCTGACTACATTTCTGTGACCCTGATTCAAGCAGAAAATCCTTTGTAGATCCACAGAAAACATTGCCGTAACTCCGCAAATGGAAGAAGTGGTCAATGCAATTTAGAGGATGAATTAAATGGCTTTGCAATGGAAGTGTAGAGACTCTGGGCCACTGCTTTCGTGGATAACTTTTAGATCGTTTCAAGGTAGAAAGACACTTCTTAAAAACCATTTTATCCATCAGAAGCGTGAGAGATTTTTATTCTATGCCTTATAGATCAAATTGTCCCGAGGTTGGGCAAGAGAGAGTTGCCGCATGCTTATTTAACTGCAAGAAACTCCAAAACTTTTCTGTGTGCTTCTCTTAAAACACCACTGTTCTATATCCTGAGTCTTGTCTAAACCACATCAAATGGAATCTTTAGGCCATTTAAAGCTTCTGTGGACTTGAACCCAGAAACGGACTAACGTTTTTACTAGGAGCTCCCAACTTGGGGATACTTGCCTGAGGGTTTCTCTTCTCTGCTTTCTGT
This sequence comes from Equus przewalskii, assembly GCF_037783145.1. Lineage (NCBI taxonomy): Eukaryota > Metazoa > Chordata > Mammalia > Perissodactyla > Equidae > Equus > Equus przewalskii. The sequence continues at coordinate 3,936,819 of NC_091861.1, read as the reverse complement.
CACCATTCTTATGCCTTTCATTTCTGTATAAGTCCGTGATTAGGAATTATCACTAAGGACTGACAATTTATGAAAGATAGCCTCCAAAATAACCAATCATATGTGTGCAAGGCTCATTGTTTATGCATTCTTCTAATAGGGTTATTGTTTTCTTTCAAATAACCTTTCTATTAACTAGGGTTTCAGTCTAGCTTCAGTGTCAGCTGCTCAAGGTTGCCTTGAATTAAGAATTTGACGGAAGAACATCTATCAACTTAAATTTATTTGCATTTTATGCATGCTTTAAAAAGACCATATAGGCATATAATTAAATCTTTCTTAAACTGTTTACAGTGTTTGGATTCTAGCCTATATACAAGTTTCTCCTAAAGTCTCTTCCATTTTGTGGTAGTTAGATAAACCAGCTAAGCCTCCACTGCTGATTTCTCACCAATATTGGTAAACTTTTTCAGAATTTAAATCCACCTAAAGTAATCAATAGACATTAATAACTATCCTTTCTTTTAAATACCAGGGTCTACAATGCCTTGGTGGATGCAAAAGCAGAGAGGTCAGATCCATCTCCTGGCTGGGCGACATTTTGCGTCACTGATCCAACCCTTAAAGGGAGCCAGCTGTCTTACCTGGGATCCATGGATGAGTTTCACAGGGTATTCTGTGAATGTCCTAAAATTCAGTGCAAGTGTTTCCTATGTGAGAGTGTATATGGATTTTCACTTAAATTTTACCAAAAGAAGTCCCTTGGGTTCTGCAGGCAGAGTGCTTGAATTTATATCCCAATTCACCACTTGGCTGCATGACTTTGAACAAATTACTTAACCTCTCTCAGCTTCAATATTCTCAAAATTGCAGGAATGATCTTACAGGGCTGCTGTGAAAATTAAACGTGAGGATTTTATGGGCATGTGAGGCGCCCTGTAATGCAGCGGCAGGCACTTAGTAAACACTTGCTAAATGTTAGTAATTACCATCATGTTCTCAAAGGAATTTGCAACCACCAAAATTTAAGAGCCACTGACCTAAGGCACTTTTAGAATTATACTTTAAAGAAAAAAAATCGGTTCTTGAGTTGAGAAGTCACACTCAAACCTAATTCTAACAGAATATCCATTAGCAAAACATAGAGCTGCATACTCATAATGAGGGAGATAGGCCTGGTAAATGGCTCTGAGAATGTGGAAGGCCAATTTGTGGTGTTCTTCCATGGGAGAAAAAGGATCTACCTTGTCCTGGGTTAGCCCCCAAATGAAACACTGTCAGTCTGCACTGGACTGCTGTACCATCCAAGTTCCTCTTGAAACTTTGAAACAAACTTTCAAGGCCAACAGCTTAAATTGCAACTCTGCATTTGCGGATGCTCTCTCTGCACTGTCTTCTTTAATTAGCGTGGAAGTCAAAGTTACAAAAGCATCGAGATTCTGCATATCTTTTAATGAAAGATAAAACAACAATATAAACATACACAAATTTACAGAGAAGGGATCAACTTTAATACATTTGGAGTAAAATGTGTTTCTTATTTAAATATGGTATAAAAATAAATGCAAGAAACATTAACCGAGAGTGTATAGACAGCAGAGAAAGACAGGAGGTTGTTTCTGACTGTGAATACATCGGTGAAATGAAAACTTCTCTGCTAATTTATCGTTTAATAAATGTGAAGCCATATGTATACTTATTGATATATGCTTTTTTCTTTTACACTTCTTCCAGGTTGTGACGGACTGAATTTTCAGTGCACAGTGTCTAGCAGAAGCTTTAAGAGAAAGAGAGAGGGGGTGGGGGTGGGGAAAGGTCTACTTCACTTGAACTTATTAAAAAGGAAAAGACACAGATCCAGCTTAGTACAAGGAGGAAGTAAGCAGACAACATTTTGAAATGGAGGCATTGAGATGGTAGAGTTCCTTGGAGATGACAATCCCTTAATGCACACAAAGAAAGAACAATTCAGGTCCTTTGCTCATGCAACATCTTGGTCTAATGTCCTTTGCTCCGGGTAACAACATAGAGCTACAAAGTATATGCAATGACTCCAGTCTGCTTCCATGCTACAAGATGATCCTTTTAGTAAGACTGAACAAGGCTTGTTAACCTCTTTGATGTGAGAGATTTCCCCTGAGGAAAAAATATAAAACAAGGAAAGAATAAAGAAAACAGAGTCTGATCACTGAAAACCTGCTTACAAGTAGCATCTATTTATTGCAGCGGATTTTTGCACAAGGGTCAACACAGAACCCTTTAGGTATACCTTAATTCAAACTTCATCACCAACTTCCCTCCCTCCCTCCGCCAACACATCAAACAAAATGATCCTCCCTCCTTCCACCCTCCCACCCATCCCACCCACTTCCTCCCCACTGCAAACAGACTGATGGGTTCACAGCACAGATTAGCAAATCATAAAACATGTCCATAAACGTTCCATCGAAGCTTAGCAAGGATGCAACACCTAGGTTCGTGACTGGTTATAAACATGTTACAACAAACCTTAGTAAACCGCTCTGAAAGGTAGCAATGTGAGTGCATTCTTGTTCAATTGCTGGAATTAGAGCTGCATTTATAAACAGCTAGGTATGCAGCGGGTATGATTTAATTAAGTAAAATGCATTTTGAAGGTGTGATTGGTGGAAACTCAAGACTGAGTTTTCACATCCCATATAATCATGGAGAAAAAGGCGCCAATTTTACATCTAGAGATAAAAGTCTCTTTGCTCCCTACTTCAAATTGTAGACATCTCTGTCCTTTCCCATCTGATTTCCTCCAACCCCAGCCCCAGAAAATCCTATATTTTCTGATTTTACAAATTGTATTAATACCTGGAGTACATATTCATTTTTTGGAAATCTTGAAAGCTAACACTGTCTCTATTAATACAAGTACCCTAGAGAGATAAGAACTTTTAAATTTCTTACAGGAATAGCAGATTGTCAATTGCTAATTTCTGTTTCATCTCTCATTTTATATGTTCTAGTATAAAAATAAGATAGTCTACTTATTGAATGAAATTTGTATTTCTCAGAGGATAAAATAATAAAGGAAAATCAAAAGATCTTTTGAGAAACACAATGTGTTAGTAATAAATTAATCACAGCAATAGTGTTGATTTGCTACCTGATGTGGCTCAGAGTTTGATGAAAGGGTGGTGTCCTGTGGGCCACACTAAGAATCATCATCTGTGGCCACACTTTGGGAAAAGGACAATATGTTTAAGATGTGATTAATAATTTCAAAATCAAGCTTTCTTTACACAGTGTACAGTAACTTACAAGGGCCCTTTTGCTGACCTGAATAGCAGCAATGAAAACCAAGCATCATTTCCCGTTAATTGCGGAAAAGCATTCAAGACTTAGCTCTCAGCAACTGACAGTAGAAGATGCAAAGTCTAGCAAAGGTCTTTCTCACTTGGCTATGCTTTGGTCACTTTATGGGAGGAAAAATAATAAAAGAAAAAGCAGTTTGTTAACAAGACACCCTACTTTACATTATATACAAAATATCTTTTGCTTCTTCTTGTCATCACTTCTGTGCCTGTTTCATAATCCATAAAATGAGGATAATAATAGTGCCACCTTTAAGAGGCTTTTCTGAAGAATAATGCAAGTACATTTCTTAAAACTACCCTTGGAACACTTGACGTATCCAGCGTATGTTGGCTATTACCTTACTATATTATTACCATTATTATTATTGTTATATGCTTTTATCAGGACACTGAGATTCAAAGTCACTATACTGACTGCGGAGGGCAGGAAATTGCTTATGAATTGGAAGCTGAAATTATACTGCTTTTCCACCGCAAACCTGGGCAATAGGTTGATCAAATAATGTTGGAATCAAAAAACTACTTTTCTATATTTGAAGACTATGCAATTTCCTATATTTATTACTGTGTTCTTGTGTGCTGTTAATGTAAATGTATATATGTGAGCACATATATTTCTTCCGAGGCTGAATAATGTATTTTTAAAAAGTGCGTACTGTTTTTAATGACATTTGTGGGACAGAGAGAACTACATATCGGCTGAGGCATAAGAGTAAGTTCTCATATAGTAGAGGAGGAGGGGAAAGATGCTAACATAAAACTATTTTTTTAACTACAGATTAATGTGATTTAGTAGAAACTATTGGGAAGGAGAACGAAATGGTTACATTGAAACAGGAAGCCGTTTGAAACTTAGATGTAATTACTTTTGTTTGGACTGTGAAACTGTCATCTTTGTAAATGCAATAAATAGCAACATGGTTCTCTTTCTACTTTTTTTTTTCTTCCAAATATCCTGGAAGCTCTCAGTACTTGGGCTTCATTAAAAACAGGGTGAGGGGGCCAGCCCAGAGGTGCAGCAGTTAGGTTCGCAGGTTCTGCTTCGGCCTCCCAGGGTACGCTGGTTCAGATCCCGGTTGTGGACTTAGGCACTGTTTGTCAAGCCATGCTGTGGCGGGCATCCCACATATGAAGTACAGGAAGATGGGCATGGATGTGAGCTCAGGGCCATTCTCTCTCAAAAAACAAAAACAAAACAAAATGGGGTGAGGTACAAGTTTAGCTTGACAGGCTGTTGTCCCAAGAGAGAATTCAAAAACACTCATTCATGGAAATCCCTAGAAAAACACAGGCCTACAGTAAACCTGTGGGTTTGTGATAATAGAAAAACAGATGAACAGAAATGGGAAAATGTATGCATACATCTTAATATAATCACACAATGAAACACTTTGTGTGATATAGACATCAAATACGTAACAGGAATACTCTGCGTATTGAGACAATGAAAAGGCTTTTTGGTTACAACTAACAGTAAGCAGAACTTAAGTGTCCCACTTTGGGGTCAAAGCAAACAGCACAGATGCCCAACCAGTCATCTAGATCTGAAGATCTAATCACTTGGATCATATCTGCAGATAGATCCTGTGCAAATGCTGCTTTGCTCATAAACCGGAAAGAAAAATACGTAGGATCTATTCTAGTGCACAAAGAAATATTGGTTGTTCCTTCTATTGGAAATTCCGAGATTAAAACGAACACTGATCTTTTCTCATCATAGGAAAGGACATATTTGTGTGTCAGTCATTTTGGAACCATCTCTCTCAGGGCAGCTCCTTGCAGGCTGTATGGGATCAGCCTCTGCCAATTATCTTTTCATAATTTTTCCAAGTTGAAGAATCTGAGATATTTTTATAGCTAAGTTGTAAAATCTTAATTCTGGAAACTAAAGGGCTCAAAAAAACACTTACCAATAGCAATTTTTACCAAAATGCTTACAATTGAATTCTGTATGAATGATACTTATTTTTAACCAAACAACTACATATGTGTTATGTGCTTTATATCCATTCTTGTCAGATTCTGAAAGGAAATAGATTACATTGGAAACAGGAAGCCGTAGAGAAAGGCAAAGACAGAAACTCAGAAGAAAATGAAACAAACTCAAGATCCTAAGAGATTTTATAGTATCTAGTTAACGGACAATACGCTAGAAAAAGAAGCACATAATCATTTTCAGGACAAAATAAACCTCAGACTTTAGCTGGTACCTAAGCAAACACAGAGCATCTACCTAATCTATAATATAGTTATCCTGTCAACAAGGAGAGCTTTCTAGTGTCTCACAACAAGACTTCTCCTCCGCCAAACTAGTTCCTTCCCGTCTTAAATGCTGTGAAGAGATTTTGCTATAATTAGGAAAATAAACCCCCCAAACAACCTAGTGTTTGTTCTTTGCTTTTCCAAGTTAACTGTCGATAGTTATGAATTTTGCCTGATTTTTAAAACCGTTCTTGGTCTTCAAGTCGTCACACGAAGTTGACAATAAGGAGCCGAGCGTCAGTGGAAATGGACAGGACGGCCAGGCTCTGGGCTCCAGTCTGAGCCCTGGGGCATTAGGGAGAGGGGCAAATTCCACATTCCTGCAGACACGAGTCTATAGAGGACAAGAGAGGAGCTATGCTCGCTTGGCTAAGCCCACTTGCTCTATTACTGCTGTAAAATCACGCAGCAGTCTTTCCCGTTCCATGGGACACTAAACAGACCGAGGAGAAATGAAGGGGTCGAATTTTAGAAGATAGGCATGAAAGAGCTTCAAGAGAAGAGTGGAGGGCTATCCACATTTTTAGACTCAAAAAAAAGAAGTTAACCTCTTAACTCTCGCTATTCCCTTACAGATCCTACTTGTCTGTTCCCTGTCGTTCCCTCCTAGTCTCTCCCAAAAGTCGCTGTAGACTCAGAAGTACATTCTAGAATGCTTCATAGGCTCCAGAGGCCATGGTGAGGGACTGGGAACAAGAAAGAGCAAATCTTGTCATTGCCTTTCCACTGGTGTGTGTGAACCAGTCGTCTGACCAGATGCCCAGCTCCACAGCTATGTAACTGCAAAGAGCTGACGGTGTGTGGTAATGAGATGCTGCTGGACCAGAGAGAGGGTATGCTCTTAGGAGAGGCTAAAGGCTAAAATGTCCCGATTTCATTTATAAATAAAAATACCCTTGCCAGGATTTCAAAATCCTTCATAACCTGGCTTCCCTGGCCTTTCAAAGTCCTCACTGTCTGGGGCCGGCCCTGTGGCCGAGTGGTCAGGTTTGTGTGCTCCACTTCTGGGCCCCAGGCTTCACTGGTTCTGACCCTGGGTGCGGACATAGCACCGCTCATCAGACGACGCTGAGGTGGCATCCCACATAGCACAATCAGAAGACACACAACTAAGATATACAACTATGTACTAGGGGGCTTTGGGGAGAAGAAGAAAAAAAAAAAAGAGGAAGATTGGCAACAAATGTTAGCTCAGGTGCCAATCTTTTAAAAAAAAAAAACCAAACAAAAAATCCCCACAAAGTGCCTACTGTCCTCCGCACCATGGTTCTTTGGCTGGCCTTTGCACCTGCGCTCTCAGTTTGGCTCACCCATCCAGGCATCTACGGTTGGATCCTACTCATTCTTCACAGATGAACTTCCCACCCACGTCATTGTTGAAACCTTCTAACTGCCCCCTAGACTCCGCTGCCGCTTCCCTCTCTGGATGCTGGGTGGAATCAGCACTCTCGCAGTGACGTGCCGTCTTGTGTTGCTCTCTCAGTCACCTGGCTTGGTGAAGCAATTGATAGCTGTTGAAACAACTTAATAACATAGAAGTCCCCAAACACACACTTGATTCTTTGCGTGAGTGGAATTCCTCGGCTGGAGATCACATTTTAACAATAAATTTCTAGAGATCAGGATAATAAGATTCGAATGTCTTGGGATAGGTAACTTTTACCTTGGGGGAGGGGAGGCACCTTGGGTGAGGAATGGGGACACGGGTCATACCCTAAATATTATCGAATTAACTGGCTGGAATCTGGGTCTTTTTACTTCTTATTTGGCCCCGGTTGTTTCTATCAAGAAAACTAACTGGGAAGGTGCTAAGAAGGTGCTAGGCTGAGTTTGGAAAACGAAGTCAGCTCTCTAGACAAACTTGCAGGTGAGTTTACTGAAACCCAGCGAATAATTTTAGCAAAATTGTGGAGAGTGTGAGTTTCTGGAAAGTTAACGATAAGCACAAATTGTTGGGATTTAAGTAAGAAACAATGAAAGAAAGAAGGAAGGAAGGAAGGCGGCTATGTAGCAGGTTTGGGAGCCAGTGTATTTAATGTTGAACACTGAAAAAAGTCTATTATTATGTACTAAAAAGAAATGGTTTACGATCATATTTAATTTAAGTACTCATTGCTAGCTTCCTGTGTGATTGAGAAAGAACAACTACAGCCAAATACTTTCAGTTTCTTAGTTAAAAATATTTTTCTAAAATAAAATTAGTGTATGTCCATTAGAGAAAATGAGGACAACATAGAAAAATGTAAAGAAATAAACATTACGTGCAATATAGTTATTTACATACTAATAAATCTTTCTACTTTTACTACAAATTATACTTTTTTAAATTTGATTTTTTTACAAAAAAATTTTACTGTGTATAATATTATAGCTTATTATGAGTAACATGTTTATTGAAATGATTATATACTGACCAATTACCCATGTTACGTACATTTCTTCTAATGTTTTGTTCAATTCATCACATTAGTGGGTAAGGAAATCAATTTAGAAAGACACTACTAACATTAAGAAAAAAATTAAATGTTATAGAACAGATCAGAACATATCAGAGTGTGTTGCACACACATAATAACAAAATGTATTTTTCTGAAGTGTAACTTTTTATAGAAAATAAAAATACACATATAAATATACAAGTATAGACAAGCACAGTTTACATAATCACATAACGTATACACATGCACACAAAAACATATGTATTACTGTGTCAAATGTGAGTGGCAATAAAAATAAAGATGAAAGCCACTGCTCTGTAATTTAATTTTTAATAGCTGCATAATATTCCATCAGGTAGATATACCTTGAGGTATTTAAGAAATTCACAAATGTACGTTCAGATTTCCTTATGTTTGGCAGTTATACGATGCAATGAATATTCTTGTATGTGTGTGAACATCTGGGTTCTCTTAGGATTAAGTTATTAGAAGCTCAACTACTGATTGGAAGTGAAAGAAGATTTTAAAGCTTTTGATACATTCTGTAAAGTTCTGAGAAAAGTGATTAGCAATTTATACTTCTTTAATGTATAGAATCACCAATTTTCTAATCCCTTTTCCAACACTAGATATTATCATTTAAAAAATTACCTAGCCTATTTGGAAGAAAAATGTATTTTGTTGCTTCCTGAATTATACTTGGTTATTAATAAAATAACTTTCTTTTTGTTTTCTCATATATTTATCGACTATTTGCATTTCGTCTGTCAGAATGGTTGGAGCTCATTTAAAAAATTTTCAAGTTAAAATCTTGCTTGTTTTTCTAATGGCTTACTGCTCTTCTGATTGTTTGCAAAGAACTCCTCGTATAAGCTATATAAGATCCTTGTCACGTGCATGCTCATTTACTCCCTTGTAAAAATTGTTTGCCAGACTTGAGGACGGGAGGTGCCTTAAACAAACGTTCTTGGACTAAGTAAGGGTCCAGCAGTCTTTCATAGTATCTCTGTGGACAAGACAGGGAACGGTGAGGCTGCTAACCAAATCAACAAGGATCTTCCAGGTGTGCTGATTATGAGAGCAGTGGAGCTCTTCTTCCCTGCTCTGTTTGATGTTTTAATCCATAATTTGCATGATTCAACTGAGGGAATTGTGATAAAATGCATGCCTGATGCAAATCTGATAATCTTGATAAAAGACTGGGTAACAAAGAGAGACTCTAAAAAATGATGTAAAGCTATAACTCACAAAATAAAACTCAATAGAAAGAAGGATAAAGAACCAAACTCACACTAAAATGAATAAACCAACAATAAACCAAAAGCCTAGCAGGAAAAGACAAGATGAGGGAGATGTAATCTGAGCTCATGAGAAAAAAAATCTAGTTTTTAAACAATTTTAAGCCCAAAATGACTCTCCATTTTGACATGGCTGCTGTGCTGGGAACTGGGATGGGGAAGCTGATGGAATTTTCAGGCTGGATTGCCAACGTTACATGATCTGTGCTTTCTTTCCTGTTGGGAAGATGCTATTCCCAATCCATGCTGGTTGGGTCACATCTCAAGTATTGCGTTCAGTTACCGTTATGGAGGACTATTCATGAACTGGAGCAAATACAGGCAGAGAGCAGCAAAAACAGTGAAAGAAGATGAGACTATTAAGTGAGAGAACATTACGTGCCCACTTTCCTAGTGTATATCTCACTCAGATTTAATTTGATAGCAATTTTTAAGACCTCTTTACTTTTTCAAGTCTTTTTAAGTGTTCAGCTTAATTTTCATAGACGCTTCTTTTTCTTTTCATATTCAAATTTCAGCAGCTTATATAATATTTAAACAAATGTGTAATTGCTATCAATTCAAATGTGATAAACAGCTATGAGAGCCAATGCAATTGACTCTTAACCATATAATTCAGCTGGTGGTTGCGAAACCTGTGGACATAACTGGAGAGTAGCTTTCAGCTGTGACATTCAGTGTGCCCTTGGCATCTATCCAGGGACAGAGTGGGGAGAATTGGTTAGTCTAGAGCAGTGGTTTGCAAGTTGCGGTCTCAAAGCCAGCAGCATCAGCATCACCTGAGAATTGGTTTAAAATAAAAATTCTCAGACCTTACCAGAAAATTACTTAATTAGACTTTCTGAGAGGTGAAGTCCAGCAATCTGTGTTATAAGGAGCCCTCCAGGTGATTCTGCGGCTAAAGTGAGAACCACTGATCTTTCGTAAGGAGGCTCAGGTAGGAACGCCTCTACCTGGATCATGGTTCTTAAACTCTGCTGTTCTGAGGTGCTTGTAACCAATGCAAGTGATGGGAGAGGGGCAGAGAGAATGATTCTAACTCAGTTTATCTGAGATGAGGTCATGGAATCTGCATTTTCCAAGTCCCTGGTGATTTTGAGATATGAGACATGGGTGGTTGAACCTCGCAGAAAAACAGTCAACTAGAAATTTTGACTAAAGGAAATAAAAAGAAAACATGAGAAGAGTTGATGTAATCACTCCAATTAATTCGATCTTGTCTCGATCTAAAGGAATGTTTGTGTTATTCTGCCTGGCTCCAGGAGGCAGGACTACGATCGATACTTGGAAGTTACAGAAAAGTAGATTATGCTGAAAATAAGGAATACATTTCTAAAAGATAGAATGGACTGGCTCTGCAGTCTAAGGGCACCAGATCTCTGAAACTTATGAGCCGGCAAATGCTGGATGCCCAGTTGTCTTTGAGTCTACAGGAGAGACTCATGCAATGAGGTGGAGACTAGACTGGGGGATTGAGGCCTCTGAGTTCCTTTTCAATTCTGAGGCTCCAAAAAATTCATCACTCTCAATATCACCCAGAAGTACCTTGAGGACTTAACTTTTAAAATTAGAAAAGATAAAGACTTCCCAATAGTCTTTTCTTTCAGGTATTAGAACTATGATCCTCCTAGATATTAATATGTATAGTTCTGTGAACAGTCTTGATATTACAATAACACTGCTTGTTACTCCCCTTGGTAACTCAGCCTTGTCTATTGAGTAATTTTTCTATTGCTGCTGAAGTACATGGGAAAAAAAGATGTTTAATATCAAAGTAAGTAAATCAGAATGATGTGACAAACTGAAAAACCAATAGCTGAGCTTTTCTTCTCCAGAAACTACAGTCAGTGCAGTTTAGAGATGGTGTTTGAAATTTCTCATAACTGCCACAAGCCTATTTTAATAACTCTCTACTAGTTGAAATTACAGGTATAATTATTATAGTTAAGATCGTCCGATGTTTGCTCCTGTTACCCTTAGATGCTGGCCATTGGAAAACAACAACGGCAGAAACAGCCATCAAAATATGATGCTCAAGGCGGGGATTTTGCCCAATCTGAGCCTGCTGCACGCTACCTGCCAAATGCCTAAGAAACGCAGCAAGGTGACTGTAGATACACACGTAACACATTTATGTCTATAAACATGTATGCTAAATTGCATCATCTAAATTGATGACGTCTACTGCCTAGCTATTTTAAATTGTCTATTTTAGTTTTACTGCCTCTAAGTACTTGCGTAAATTATGGAAAAGTAAAAATTGCCCTCATGGCTATCATCGGTATATAAATGGCTTTCTTTTCTGAAAAATGTTTCATAAAGGAAGGCTGATGAACACATATGATGTACATGTGGCTTCAGAATGGGTAAGAGAAAATGAGAAGTAGACGGTTCCGTGATAACATAGGGCTGCCTAGTAAGTGACCTCATATCTAGAAATAATTAACATATGAATTTACTTTTAGTGGAAATTAAATTTGGACATCATAATATAAGCCCAATCTTTATCAATTTAAGTTTCATTCATATTTTTCCTAGCAAAATGTAAAACAATTATAAAAGACTATGAAAATGTTTTGCCCTTAGACTGTTGATAAAATTCTATTTAACTCTAAATCTATTCAATCCTATTTAACTCAATGAGGTAATGAAGTAATTGCAATTGATGCTGAGACTAAGAGCTGACTGTTGGCAAGTTACTTTGCCAAACATTGTAGCGCGACATACATAAGCCCACACAGACATTTCCATACCTTCTTGCTTTACTCACCTACGAATTTGTACCCTGATACAAGATTCAGATCGTATTTGAGTAATACTTCAATTCACATATCTTCAAATAAAATCAAAGTGGTAGTGTACAATAGTGTATTAGCTATTATATAATGCCTACAATTCCTAACCGAGGCACTGGAAGTTTATTCTTCTATTATCAACTCTTCCAGCAAACTTGGTTCAAACTTGGCTCTAGCCTATATGTAAATTTGTTGTGTTGTGTCACTCTTCTTCACTTCCTCTATTTCACTGCCCAAGTTCTTGTCCTTATTATCTATCGTGAATCAATACAGTAGCCCCTGATCCTGGAAACATGTCTTTCTATCTCCAGGTTCTCCTAACTTGCCCTCCACCCTCATCTTGGGCATAGGTGATGAGAGCCTATTGTGTAAATCTAGAATACAAGCTATCTCCTTGATTACCTTCTTCTTCTTTTTTTTGGTGAGGAAGATTGGCCCTGAGCTAACATATGTTGCCAATCTTCCTCTTTTTTCTTGAGGAAGATTGTCGCTGAGCTAACATCTATGCCAATATTCCTCTATTTTTTATGTGGGACACTGCCACAGCATGGCTTGATAAGTGGTGTGTGGGTCTACACCTGGGATCTGAACCTGCAAACCCTGGGCCGCTGAAGTGGAGTGTGCGAACTTAACCACTACATCACCGGGCCGGCCCCTTGATGATCTTCTTCTGTACTACACGCCTCTAACCAGAAACCTCCATGGGACTCCCTGCCTGGAACACAACTGAATTTGTCAAACCCTCGGACCCTCTTTCTGGTTCTATCTTTGTTCTTTCTCTCTCTCAGGGCTGGGTGCCCCAGCTATTTAGTAGACAGGTCTTTTCCGTGGGCCCTAACTCTTCTCCCTGCCTACTCTGTGCTGCTTTTAGAAAAACCATCATGACTTACATGAAGTAAGCTGGTGGGAAGTAAGTTCTGTTCACTGAACAAGTAACTTTTATGAGAAGATTGAGCCAACTTAGATGCACACATTAGTGGCACCCCCAACGTAGTTATTTCCGGTTACCTCTGTCCTCTCATAAGCTATAAGCTTCCTAAGAGTAGAGGCTATGTCTTATGACCTACATATTCTCAGATAGGGAGCAAAGTGCCCAACCCATAGTAGGCACTCAATAACCATTTTTTCTTGCATAAAACAATCTGGCAGTGCTGGGATTCATAGGTACTATTGGGTTAGAAACTTGTTACATGGAGCCCGCAAGATGGTCTCCAGCTGCACAGTCATCCAGGGCCTCATAGCCACTGGTGTAAACCCAATGTCTCGGGTACATCAGAACAGTATTTTGGAAAATGCTGTTGAAACTTCCACCCCTGGCATATGTGTCGGCAAGGGGAAGTTTCCCCTGGGGGAGGTCCACTCAGCAACCTCAAAACCTTCCATAGGAGCCCCTGGGGTTGTACTGGATGCTCTCTGGCCAACAACAACTATACAGTTCACAGCTTAGAGAACTCAAGTGGCAACTTAAGAACTAATGATGCTACTAGGAGAAATAGAGATGTATTGTCCAAACTAAATAGACTACATGGTCTGATACATTTCACACCATCGATTTACATCATGCTGCAGGGAACCTAAAATTGCTTTCTCAGGCGAGTTATCCCCACAAGCAGTTTCAATAAAACAAGATGGATAGCCTTATACGCCAACAACAAAATGATAAATGAGATGAGTTTCAGGTCCAGAAGAGAAGAAAGAGGAGAAAATAGTTCATCCTTGACCAGACTCACTTTATGTGTTTACTGGTAATATCCATGGTGAGGAGACCCAATGGCCTCTTCTAACATAGTTTCTCCACATAAATATACCTGTAATCTCAAGCAGTAAAATTACAGTACTCAGCCAGAAAAGAGCACGCAGAGTTCTCCTTAAGGTAAATTCACAGGTGCACACATACAAAATCAAAACCTTCGAACAATCTAGGAACTAGTGAAAACAATGATAAAAATGTAGCATATGAGTGGATCCTAGATCGCCAGGTCAATTTTCTCTACTGGCAGTATTCATGGTGCACAAACCCAGTGGCCAGTTTGTCAATTTTCTTTTTAGGTGCTCCAGGATCCTTTGCAATATAGCTTGTCTATGCTAATGTGCCTGTAAGCCCAAACAGCACAGTTTAAAGTGCTCAGCTCAATCCTAAGGAGAAATGATGTCCGGCCCAAAGGGGCACTCGAGGGATCTGCGTGAGCAGAATTGACACCACACTGCCCTGCTCCCAGCGTTGCTCCATGGCGGGTCTGGGACTGTGCTTCCCAAATCTGGAATCTGTATTGCACACAGGGTTACACTGGGTGGAGAGGGTGGCCTCAGTGTACAATCTTGGTGGTTGTCAGGGTATGTAAAGGAAATTTCATGTTAGATTTCACATTTAATTAAAACCAAGCTAAAAAATCATTTGACCAGGGACTAGAAACAATCCATAGCATCTTTCACGCGTCTTAAAACAGCATAAGTCTCCAAAAAAGTAACTACAATTCTTTAAAGATTGAGGAGCACTTGGTAGAGGAGGCCCGCCAGTCACGTGTATCACAGTGGTTCTGCTAACCAGGAATCACAGTCTGATCCCCGCCGTCTGTGATGAGTTATCTTACACTCTAGAATATGCTTTTGTGTTAGGGAAAAAGTAAAGGTAAGAAAGAGAGAAATAGACACATGGACCCCTCTTCTTTCATAATATTGCATTCTGTTTAACCAAGCAATTCAATTTTTTATGAATATGTAGTGAGAAAAAAGTCAACATTTAATTTGAAGGATGTTTATCGCACTTTGATCTATAATGGCAATGAATGAATAAATAAATAAATAGGGGAAAACCTAAATGTCCATCAATAGAGGATTGGAAAAACACATTATGGGTGTATCCATTGAGAGGAATTTTGTGTAGTCAGTAAGTAAAATCATGCATTTAGAAGAATATGAAATGACCTGGAAGATATTTATGATGCCATTTAAGTACATCAAGCATGTTTGAAAAGCATGTTTAAGGTATAATCCCATTTTTAAAATATTTTATATATTTGTGCAAAGTGCTCATTGGAGCTACTTCTGGTTGAGATTATAGATGAAGAAACTGATGGTCAGTGGCTTAACTGATTTCTAAAAATTCAGATGGAAAGAAAGTGTGGGACTAGGTTTAAAATCTAAATATTAACATGCCAAGCTCCCAGGCCTGGGCTCTTTTTACCACATTTTGCTGCTTATGTAAAATCTGCATGAGATATATTAACTGGCAACATCATAATGGGCTTAGACAAAGAATTTAATTAGATTTAACCAAAAAGAACATTCTAAAAGAATTAAATATTGTATCTTTCTCATTTTTGACACTCAAATTATAGGATTTACATTTACCTTTGTTCTTACCAATATTTATTCTAATAAGTTACAGAGCTAACTACAAGATTGGTCAACTGATTTCAGAGCCAACACAGTCCTTCTGTTCAAATTTTCTCATAGAGTTTTCAAAACTTCTCCTGCAATTTGTTGCAGTTTCCAGAGCTTCCTCACAAGCCCAATGCACTAGCATAACTACCCCAGAGCAGAGGGGATGGGTCAGAGCAGAGGCGATGGGTCATCATATCATTTCTGTTGATTCTGTTAAAGCTCTGCAGAGAATTGTCTTCACCGAAATAGGGTAAACTTTTCTCCAAAGAAGTTAGATTAGGTGAGTTCCCGGGAGTTCAACATTAACATTTTCTAATTTTATTTCTGCGTTTCTAGCCCAGAGCCAGGCTGATTTAATTTCCATGACACACAAATTAAGGAGAGGAGGTGAGTAACGCAGATGGCACTTGATTTATGAATTTTGATGGAAGGCATGGATGATCAACCCTCCTACCCTGTTTTTCCCCTTATTTCCTATCTGTCCTTCCTTAAGGTTTGTGTGGCAGGCAGGCGCTATGATAATTTAATTGTTGGAGAAATGGTGTCAGATAGGTGTCCATGGTGAGGAAAACGACTGTCTCAATTAGTACGGCATATGAACTTTGTCAAACAAGAATGAAGTCAATAAGAATAACACTTACAGGTGTGAGAGGACATAGCAACCCTTGAAAGACCTTAGGAGACTTCTCTGATGGCAAGAAAAATAAAGTAACAAAAGAGGAAATCACAGGAAATGAGATTTCTTAAGACAACAAGCCAAGGTGAAGGTATTACACAAATGTGAGTTATTCTTATCCCTCCAATGTTGGGCGTGATGGAAAGAAAATGAGTAATCTATAGACTAATGAATTTAAAGTCAGAAGACTTGGCTTCCAGTCCTGGCTCTAACACTCAACAACTGATGACAGTGGTGAAGTGGACTTGCCTCACTGTTTCCTCAATTTGCTCACTCTTAAAAGGGGGGTAACACCTGCCCACCTGCCTCCCAAGATTGTGAAGTACGTAAAACAACAGAACAAAATAAACAGAAAAGAATGGGTGTTCTTGGAACACTGTACAATGCCATGCAACTGTTAGCTGTTTATTCTAATTATTCTCTGAAGGACCTGCAAGAGTTTATTTAGTCTCAGTAACCAATGGAAGTTCCAACAGTGTTGGGAAGAGCTGTCTGGCAAAACACGCTTGACTCTTGTGTGAAACAAAGCAGCAATGCCATTTTTATAAGCCAGGTTGTAAAACTAACTTTGCTGGGACATGTAAATAAACTTCCCCAAATAGACACTAATTGGAAATGGACTTAGACCCCAGAGGATGAGAGCATCCAGGGGCCAGGTTTATCTCGTACCAGTTGGAAGAATATCAAGAAGCAAGGTGATCAGTGGTGAGAGAAAGAACTTTTTGCGAACAAAATACATTTTGGGTTAGTGCCAGCTCCTTAACTAACTGTGTGACTCTAGGAAGATTATGTACACCCTCAGACCCTTCAGTTTTCTCACCTGTAAAATGGGTAAAATAATGGGTATAATAATACCACCTTGGAGGGGTGGCTTAAATTAACTTAGATAATATGAAGTGCCCAGTGCAGAGCCTGTACATGGCAGACACTCGATGAATGTGAGTCCTTATCATCTCACTTTTCCCAGTTCCTTTCCCAGTTTACATACTTGTTTACCTATATTTTTCCTCTTCCACTTTTTTCTTGAATACTCTCTTGTAGCCTCCCTATATTCACCAGAACAACCTGCACATAGGACTCCTTTAAAATGTTTATTTAAACTCCATCTTTTCTCCATTCTGTCTTTCTGCTTATAATAAAAGCATCCATTTTTTACCTTGTGTTAAAATTATTTTATTTATCCTGTAAAGATATCCCATAAAATTTATTATGTAAGTACTTAAAATGCCTAACACAACCACTGACCCTAAAAGTAACCGTGACCTGGAGAAAGGCTGAACCAAGGGGAAATAAAAAAGAAACGAGAAAAGAAAGTTGAAGGGAACTTTAAATAGAAACAAACCATCCTAAGATTTAATGATGTATGGTATATTAATTTTGATTTTTGTATATAAGTAAATTTCAGGGTGGAAATTTACTTCTCAGGACAAATAAATAAATGTATCACTTGTAATCTATTGAGCTCTCTGATCTCAATTTCCTTACTCCATTTCTTTACAGTACTATCAAAACAAAGCATTCAATGAAAAATATTGCTTTTCATTATCCTGGATGGGAAAGGATTAACCCTAACCAGTTGTGTCTGAAGGTTATCGGAAATATATTAGTATGTTGTGTGTATATATCTGTGCACGTATGAATGATACTCAGCTTCTTCAGTAACTCTAGGCTTTTTCCCCCTTCTCCTTAAAATGATGGTTGCCTTTCTTGGCCTAGAGTAATCCTATTTACCCAACTAAATGTAACTTCCTCTGGGAATTCTCACCTTACCCATGTGATAGGTATTCCTCTGGAAATTCTCACTTTACCCTCCCTACCCTAACACCAAGTAGAAATAGTTTATCCTTTTCCTGTGCATTATAACACTTTGTTGACACCATTAGGTACCTTAGCAATTAAGGTCTATACCTTCTACATGTTCCTGAGACATAGCGCGATCTCTGGAATATAGTTGGTACTTGAGGTACGAATTTTGATTGGAGGTACAGATGATTAATCCTCTCTTCCCCTTATTTCCTATTGATCTTTCCTTAAAGTTGACAGTGTGCGTCAACGTGGGGCTATTTTAAGAGTTGGGCAAGTTGGTCAGATTTGGGGATGGTGTTGGAGGAAAGACAATGATTTTGCTTCCCCTTTCCATCTTCCTTAAGTTGCATTATTATTTTTAACCATATCACAGAAGTTTCCACTCCAATTTCAAGAATAATATTTTGTCAGCATTGTGTTAGAAAGGGTTGAGTTTGAAACAATTCTTAAACAGTGCACAGAGCACTGTGCAATATCCTATGGCCATTTTCTCCAGTAAAATCTTGGAGCATTTCTTTGACATTGTCATGACCGTGGTGACTTATGAGGCATGTTTAGGAAAATTTCATATTAAAGTTCAGAGATTCCAATAGAGGCAGCCAAAATTTTGTGGAGTTTATAGTGTGATTAATTCCTGGAGTCTTTCATTTTCCAGCTCTTTAATTTGTGCAATCACATTGAACATTCAAAGTATATACTGCTTTTGAAAGTCTTTCAAATACTCTGCGCACAGTCACAACTGGCAATTCATAAATAGAACTGATTAACATTCCCCACCACAAGGATCCTTGAAGGAAACTAAAACCAAAAACCATATCTTCGTTGAATCCAATTTGCTTACATTTCAACACACATAACTCCACTTAACTGGCCATCACAGCAAAAGCCACAACATACACACACACACAGCAGCATGGAGCTAACCACACAACTCAACAGACAATGCAGACAAACTTGAGTATAAACCAAGATTTTTCTACCTCTTTTCATAACAGGTTAGTGCTGGCCCTCAGTGTTGGTGTACAGTTTTTATGGCATGGGAAAATAGGGATGTTTCTGCCCTATAAAATAAATGTGTTGAAGTCTTTAGTTTGAGCTTATGCAATGTCAGAAAGTTCCAAAGGCACTGCCACAATACAGAAAAATAAAAGAATTCCACAAACAGATATATCACCAAAATACATGGCAAGATACTAAGAAAACAGCGGTAGGTAAACTACTGTTTCCCCAGATGGGAATAGTTTTTCAACACCTTCCTGAAAAATAAAGAAGAGAGGCATGCTAGTGGGTCTGTGGTGGGGCACAGCTTCTCACCGACCACCATTCATACCAAGTCTTTGTCTTTAAACTGCTCAATAGGTCAGTGTCACCCTGCAGAAGCAGAAAGCACAGAACCCCCATTGTTCCGAATCTTCTAAGCCTTAGGAAGAGCTAAGGGAAAGAGCATAGAAACGCATGCACTATCTTTAATAAAGAAAGGGATACAGAGAATAAAAATGAAAATATAAAAAATAATTTCTTCATTTTATATATCGTAATATACACTTCTTTCCAAACTTTAGTTTGATACATGTAGTTTTTCACGTATAACATCTTTTTTATCTACTCTATAAAAGGCGGGGACAAAAAGATAAGTAGGAAGCACGAAGTTCTGAATTTGAATAAAGGCAGTACCTTCGCTGTTACGTCAAAGGATGCAAGGTGGGCTATGGGGCTAGAAACTGGGAAAATTTCCCAGTTGGACTTAATGATTCCTAATTCCTCAGAAAGTAAAACTTACCACATTCTGTGCAAATTTCTCAAGAGATGTTCTGCGATCCATTGAGTGTCCCGACTTACATGTGTGGGGTGGGGTCAGACAAAGGGAAATAGGGAACATTAAAAAAAAAAAAAAGAAAGCGAGGAAAACAGAGCAGAGAAAGAAAAAGACAGGATGATGAAATGATGCAACACAAATCCATGTTCTGCATCATGGGGACCACGAAGGCAGGAGAGTCCCAGGGAAGGCTCCTGGCACAGGACATGGGCTCTGTTTTCATTAGTGCTTTTATTTTTATTTTATTTTACTTTTTGAGGAAGATCAGCCCTGAGCTAACATCTGCTGCTAATTCTCCTCTTTTTGCTGAGGAAGACTGGCCCTGAGCTAACATCCGTGCCCATCTTCCTCTACTTTATATATGGGACACCTATTACAGCATGGCTTGTCAAACGGTGCCACGTCCACACCCAGGATCCGAACCGGTGAACCCTGGGCCGCCCAAGTGGAACTTGTGCACTTAACTGCTGCGCCACCGGGTCGGCCCCTAGTGCTTTTATTCTTAACACTAAAAACTCTCCTTGTGCAAACAAAATGATGTGATTTCAAGCAAAATCAAATTATACTAAAATGAAGTAGACGTGAAGTTTCATGCTGACATTTGCAATGGCTAAATATTTGAAAATCTAGTGGCAAATCTTCAGAATTTCCTCATAATTTTCTAGCAAGATTAGATTTCTGTTGATAACATCATTAATTCTGTAGAGCATTGCTGTCCAATAGAAGTTTCTGAAAGAATGGAAATTTCATTCCATGCTGTCTGATATTTCAGAAGCCTTTAGCTGTGGCAACTGAGCAGGTGAAATTTGGCTAGAATTTTATGTAATCTTAATGAATTTAAATTTAAACAACTCCGTGTGGCTAGTGGCTGCTGCGTTGGACTTTGCAACTGCAGAATAGCCGTTTCTGGTCGCAAAGGCAAAGAACTTTGAAAAATGCCAGTAGCCTAAAGGATGATCAGGAATTACAAAAAATTACAATTTCATCTCAGAATTTCAAGTAGCTATGGACTATTTTAGCATTAGAAAATAACGAATGATGTTGATGTTGATATCAAGATTTCCATACGGTTATATTGATTACATTGATGTTATTGATGGTGAGACTTTGATTATAAATATTAATTGAATAATGAGGTCTACTTTGACTCTTCCAAATGTGTTTGGCTGCCATCTTAGGTGCGTAAAATTCATTGTGGGGATACTCAGTGATGCAGGATAAATGCCAAATGAAAATATTCAGAAGAAAACATTGCTATATTTTGGCAACTTATCATTAAAAAAATGAGTCTATTTTTAGTTATGGGGTAGGTGGCGCAAATCATACATTCTAACTTCCTGGACAAAGCCAATCCCCATCAAGGTTTTGACCTAATGACATTTTCTTCTCCTTTTTTTATTGTAATTTTTGATTTCCTTAATCTAGGCATACAGAAGACTAACATGAAACATGAAAACAGCTTCTAGGAAACTTAGTAACCCATGAACATCTGCAGAAACAAACAAACAGAAAATAAGCAACCAACAAACAGAAACAAAAACAACTTAAATGGCCTTTATACAATGCGAAGGTTCAGGGGGAGGATCGTGGAGTGCGTTCACTTACCATTTGTCCAATACCCTGGGCCCAGCACAGGTAACTACTCCAAATAATTACAACTGAGAAGTAGGTGAAAAAAGGTATAAAGCACCAATACCTTTTTCTTTGCCTGTAGAAGCTCCTGATAGGCACTGGATCTTATAAAACGTGGGTATGAGTCACTTTTCATCAATTTGTAAATGTGCTCCTAAAAAGAAATAATGGTTGAGGTGCTTCTTTATTATTTCTCAGGAAAAATCAAATACTATGATGAGAATATAACACATCGTTCCAAAACAAATCTGGAAGCAGTAAAAAATAATAATGCTGATGGTAATGAGGATATGGTATGTTTACAGAACATTTAGCTCTCCAAATTTATTATTTCATTCATGGATCAATGTCTAAACTGGTTTGGGAACCATGGAGCATGGAAACCACATCTAGTCTTAAAAAAAAATGGGATTTGGTCGACAGCATGTCATGAGGGGATTTTAAATCAAGTTGTTGATTTATACAGATCATTTGAGAATATGAAAAATCTGCTATCTCTTAAAATTACTCCAGACCAAAAGTGAGTGATGTGACGTCAAGATTGAGTAATCATCCAGATACCTTTGGCATCTACATGTACTTGGAGGGTGCAGACTGCCCAGATGAGTCATCTCTTTGGTGCAAATTATATGGAAAATTGTCATCCACATCGCTTTGGGCCAGAGCACAAGCCCAAAATTAAATTTTGTGACATTTAATGGCTAACTCTCCCAAATTGTGTGCTTCTTTTTTTGACTCGTTCAGAGACAGAATAGGTAAATGCTTAACAATTCAATCCTAATCAGTCTGCAATGTTCTATTTTGATGATGAATATTGGTAGACAAAGAAGTAAAAAAAAAAAACCAAAGTATTCATCCAATTCAGTGCTGTTGACCCAATCCAGAGAGATTCTGCTCTGGCCTACTGCATCTCAAGGGAAAGGAAACACTCCTTGGTCTTTCTAGTCCAGTGAAATATAAGTTAAATGTAGAATTTTGAAGTATTTGAGAGTGTCCTGGATTTCCCAATCTGTTCTAGTTTGGAGAAAATATTTATTTTAAGAAATGACTCAGTTTCCCTGAGACTCTAAGAGTTCTTCTCGGTGCATCTCCAAGAGTACGGTGCCTCTGGAACTGTGTCAGAATTTGTGGGTGGGAAAGCAGAGCAATGTCTTGTTTTGGAATCAAGCATTTTGGGAATTCAGATCCAATCTTGCTCAAGATCTCCCACTTACAAACATGTAAATTTAGACCAGTTTATTCATCTCTCTGAGTCTAAATCTTCTCATCTATAAAAGAGAGTTGTTGTGAGGATTAAAGAAATGATAAATGTTCAGCAAAGTGCAGAGGTGTGCATAACAGGAGCTCAAACATACTTGAGTATATGCCAGGTACCCTTCGAAGTGCTTGCTTGTATTAGTTGATTTAAGCCTCCCCAAACCTCAACGAGGTTGGTGACCATTATTATATCCATTTTTAAATGAGAAGAAACTGAGGCACAGAGAAGTGAAGTACTTGCAAGAGGTCACAGAGCAGAGCTCAGACTAGAACCCAGGCCATCTGGCTCCAGAATCTGTTTTCTTTACCAATACATAACGTCTTTTCTCAGACAACGGCAGGAATTTCTATTCTTATATATATATATATATATATATATATTTTTTTTTTTTTTTTGAGGAAGATTAGCCCTGAGCTAACTACTGCCAGTCCTCCTCTTTTCTGCTGAGGAAGCCTGGCCCTGAGCTAACATCTATGCCCACCTTCCTCTACTTTATACGTGGGACGCCTTCCACAGCATGGCGTGCCACGTGGTGCCATGTCCACATCACACCCGGGATCTGAACCGGCGAACATCGGGCCGCTGAGAAGTGGAACTTGCGAACTTAAGCGCTGTGCCACTGGGCGGGCCCCTCTATTCTTATATTTTTGAAGACAGGGTTAAAAAACCTACAAAAAACTGGAGTTAAGTATCTGAGCTTAATTGAAAAAGAAACCTATGGTCAGGTGGTAATGTTTTCCATAGAATATTTTTCAGTGACATAGATAACAAGGAAATGTTCTTTTTGAGACTTCAGGAAGATCATTGAAAACATTTTACATTGCCAGCTCTAGAAACATGTTTGAAATTTTATCTTGAAATGAAAGACAGATAAATCAGCAGAGAAGTAAGGCATAGTGCCAGAATTTTCATACTGTCCTCTCTCATGTGCCCCACAGGATGTAAGTATTTCCACACGGAAGACCAGGGACGAGCCGGGGAGAAAGGGTATCTGTTAGCTGTTTTAAGCTGCGTTAGTTTTCTACACGGTGGCTCGTTTCTTCAAACCCAAACCAAGGAGGAATGTATTTTCCACCAAGAATGAAAATAAGGAAGGATGTTTGTGTACTTCATTCTTCATCTTCTATATTTTACTTTAGTAACCTTGTTATTTAAAAAACAAGATACTTTCTGGAACTAATATTTTTCTCTAAAAGAGATTTAAGAAATTATGAAGTATGCATGTTCTGATTTAAAAGCCAGTTTCAACACACCAGTAGGACATAATATCCTCTCATTGTAAGTTTATTTTTCTTCCTGAGCACAATATTTTTTTTTAGAGAAAGTGGAAATTCAAATTGTTTCTATGGAGGCAATTATGTCCAGTGTGAGGAAAACAGCACTTAAAAATTTGTCTTAGGAAGTTAGTATCTTAAGAATTTCCCTTTTTTTTCTTTTCGTAAACTAAAAAAGTAACCTGGAAAGCTAACAAATGCCTGAATCTACGATTTCATTTTATCCTCAGAGACAAAACTGGTTTCGATTGACATCACTTTAAACTAATCTAGTTTAGTTCTGACTATTTGTAATAACGAGTAATTTACTGTGTCAGAATCTTAGAATCTCCATATTGGAAGACACCTTAAAGGTTTCAAATATGTGTTACCGAGGTGAGGCCATCCTTGGATAAGTGTTTGCTCACATACTGGGTGACAAGCATAGTAGAAAATGAAGTAGAAGTTTTCAAATATTTCAAATATTCCCCTTCAAGAAATTTCCATGTAAAAACATTCAGATTTACACAACATTCCCATGCTTTCAACACTGCTCACTTTCAAGTGTCTCTGTTCTCTTCTAGGGCAGAGTTATTTTACATATGGTTACCTACACCGAAAACATTAGGCACAGCTGCAATTGCAATCAAAAGAAAACGAAAGCATCTCAAACGGCAACTTCCTAGGAGCACATTTGTGACAGTGCAAGGCCCACCTCTGTACCAACCTGCGCATCTTCGAATGTGTATCGTCCGGGCTCCTTCACATTCTGCGTGGTTTTGTCATAGCTCTTAGAATCCAAGTTAATGGCACTGGGGGCACCTGGCGCCAGAAATTCTTGCCATATTTCCTGAACTCGGGAGGGAACCTCTCTGATAGGTCTTTTCTTCAGGTCCTCCACTGCCAGCCAGAATCTATGCAAAACGTGACACCACGAGTTTACTCCGATGCCTCATAATCTGAAAATTCTTATAAGATTCACTGATTGTAAAACTCACGGTGATGAATGATAACAAACCCACTTTCTCTAAGGGCTTCCAAGACCAGGCCTTTGCTAATTTCTTCATTAGTTGTATTCAAAGATATAAAATCTTTCAGAAGGTAATATCAAAAACAGTCTCTTTTAAGTGGTTGCTGTTAAAAGCATATCTGCCAGAACCCCGATTCTATACAACCCTTATCTCTCCTGAAGCCAAGCAGAACTGCTGAAGAAGCGTCTCTCAGAAAAGACGTTTCAGGGCAATGAGGGTGAGTGACACAAAGCATCTGATCAGGGGGATAAAGGAGCACATTATACTGTATTCTTTCGATCTTTTGTCCATTTGAGCTATGAGTGTTAGTATGGAGAGGATTTTCTGCTCTCCCTGACAAGAGGATTACAGCGAAGCTTTACTGGAATGAAAGAGGCCTGGATACAAGATCAGAAAAGGCCTGAGCTGGAGAAATCAGGGCACGTAACTAATTTTAGGCTATTTAATTTGGTTATGGAATGACAGAAGCAGCAAGCTTTCACATGCAACTCTTTGAAAGGCTTAAATTTGCAGAGGCATCATAGAAATTCAGAAGCTCTGGAAAAAATACCCTGGCTTACTTCTAAATATATAAACATATTTTATACACTTCTGTATAGAGCATATATGCTAAGAGGAAGGAACACCAGAACCTGATACCAGCAAATAGCAAAGTCTAATCGTAAGGGGCCACGTAGCATTTATGGGTTTCATTTCTTTCAATCTCACTCTATTATACCTTTTTGGTTAGACCTAGAAATAATGTGGAAAAGATAAATATGTATATCATAATAGTTTGTTAAAACAAAAAATACTTTAAAAGGAACTACTGGGTCTACGTTGTCCTCATCAGGGACTGTTATCACTCTAATGGTAGATGTGACCAAGGAATGGAGAAGATGACCACAGAGACGAAGATGCTAGAGAGTCTTAAGAGATGTACAAGGTGATAAGCTGTACCTTCATAACTATTAAGCTCTAGCTTGGGCATTAATGACAGGTCAGAAATAAGTAATGAAGCATTTGAACTAGAATAAGAATATCAAACACAACTCAGTCTAGCGATTTCCCGGTTTCTAGATGTCATTCTCCTGTAGATATATGTAAGAGTGGATAATCCAATTTGGACAACGCTTTAAACATGAAATTACCATTATGGCTTTCAGAAGGGAAGGCTAAGACCATTTTCTCCTAAAATACAGATTTCAACACTGTGCAATCTAAAAGGAATGCCATGTGCAATCTGAGGGAGCCTAAGTGTTGTAATTAATGCTCATTCAATTTCATCCCAGTACGCTTCCACACTTCAATCAAAAGAATGGCTCTGCTCTCAAAGAACTGGTAGAAAAAGTGATACACCATTCAAATGGTCACAATACAAGGAAGCACGTGAGGGACTCAAGAAATAGCACAAACTGGACAGTCTGGAAATGCAGAGTAGGATAGAGCCCTTCTGCTGGGGCTCTGGGCTGGAAAAGGGAGTCTAGGAAAGCTGTTACAGATGCAGTGACATCTTAAGTGGACTTGGAAATACAGATAAAATATGAAAGGCTTGAGGAGGCCATAGTAACACCTACACTGATACGTAAGTGCAGGCACTGTTCTAAGCGATTTGTTTATATTAACTCACGGAGTCCCTTCAACTGTATAGAGTATGTGCTATTATTTCCTCCATTTTAGAGAAGAGGAGCCTGGGGATACGAAGATTAAGTTACTTAAGGTGGCCCACTATAAGTGGCAATACTGGGGTTTGCCCCGGATGATTTGCAGCAGACAACATGCTCATAACCACGCCCTCAAATGCCTCCCTAAGAGCATCGGTGCCTTTCTTAACCTCAGCATTGTAATAACCGTTGTAATAGCTTAGCAGAATGGAAAGGGCCACCCCACTTATTATGTGGGAATATATATTATATTATATTTGGAAGTGTCTTCATGTCTCTGAACCTCAATTTCTTCATCAGTAAAATGGGATGATAATGTCTATCTCACTGGGTTTCCATTAGACTAAATGAGATAAATTACGCAACGGGAACTTTGGAAGTGTCTGACATTTTTAGGCACTCAACCATAAAAATCATGTTATTACATTTACTTAGTCCTCACATTAAGCTATGTGCTTTACCTGAAAAAGGAGGGAGCAAAAACATAGCAATGGAGAGCGGGGGCTCTATTTGAGGCATAAATACTTTTCAATAGCAGTATTTCTTGACTTTTTTTCCTGTCTTAACACTTGAAGAAAATGCTCATGCGAGCGCGGCACTTCCATCAGCAGCAGGTGCTTAGAGGGCTGATGTTTAGACTAGATGTCTGGAGACTTACTTAAGAGCAGTTAGCTGTCAGCTAACTGGACCATCTTGTCTCCCTCAGTCTGTGTCACTAGGTACCTAGGCAGAAGCAGGCAGGCGCAGATTTGGGGAGGAGTGGACAGTAGCTTGGTATCGGTTTAATAGAAAGCCTAGGATGCTGATTATTACCAATCTGACTTGGACAAGATGCTTAATTTCTCCAAGACATATTTTGTTTCTCTGTAAAGTGGGGCAAGAATATTTACACATTTCTGTTGTGATAATTAGATGTGTGATAACCAGAAAAATGAATACAAAATATAACGCAGCATACTTACAAAAGTAGTGGATATAAAGCATATTATGGCATATAGTAGGTGTTCGAGAATTATATCTATATCTTTCTATCTATCTATCTATCTGTCTATCTATCTACCTGTCTATCTATCTGTCTATCTGTCTACCTATCATCTATCTATCTACCTATCTCTGTATCTATCTTTCTATCCTCTATGTACTATCTATCTATCTATCTATCTATCTTTTAGGGAAACATATAATAGGCATGTGGTAGATACTCAAGAACTGTATATATGTGTATATACATGAAATCTGTACTATTTATTATACGTAATTACTTAGCAGGGAAACTAGTGTGGCACAGCGTTATCGAGATAAGAAACGGCTGAGGCTTGATCTAGTAAGGCAGCAGTGATTCAATTTATTCATGAAACAGAGCTTGCACATGCTCTTCCCTCTGACCGGAAGCTTCTTCCCTCTTCCTTTTCCGCCTGTTGTCTCCTTGTCACCCAGGTCTCAGGCCAGAAGCCATTTCCCCCAGGATGCCTTTGCTGATCTCCAGCTCCGGGTTGGCCAACCCTCTGTACTTCTCTGATGCAAACACCCGTCATTTTGTGTTGTGATCTGTTTTCTTCTCTGTATTTACCACTAGACGTAATTTTAATGAGATGGGAACCATTTTTATTTGGTTGGGTGATACTGGTGAGGCTCATTACTTGTTTATTTCTTCATCATGATACCCATGATATTAGCATTTTTTCAAAAACTTAGAAAATTAGAGGGAACTCTACCTCTGCATCCACTAAAAGGCTAAAAAATCCTTTATCTCTGCTTTTAAAAATGCATTCTTGTACTCAATAACTGATGAGGGGTCCTCAATATAGGAAATGTTATTTAACAGGCCCAATAAAAATGTTTAGCAGCTGTGGATCTTGTGAAAGCCCTGTCGAGAAGGGTTCCCATAAGCTTGAGAGAATAGGGAGCTCCATCCCAATAAGCCATGATAAGCACACATAGATAATTCACTTCTTCCAGGTTCTGTCTGTGGTCATCTTGCTTAATCCATGGGACATCTGCCAAAGTTCTACATATTTCCAAATGGTTTGGTATGTGACACTACTTGGCACTGCTTAGTTCCAATGAAAATAAACGAATGCCGAGACCTTTCCGGAGATGAATTTCACAGGACTGCCTAAGTCTTGGGAAAGCAAATTAGGGTATCGTGTTTCAGAAGAATAATGAATGAAAGAGCTCATGGAAAAACAGTTTTATGTAGTGGAAAGTTATCACTCATTTCAATGATCTTAAATAGAGTCATTAAAATCTATTCCAGTGTCACACATTTAAAAATTCAATTTCCAGGTGCCTCAAGTTAGAAAAATTTCAAAAATATGTTAGGATGATGTTTACAACAGATGGGCAGACAGTGCACCCCTCCCTTACTAACAGCTCAATGCTGCGCTGCTCTCGGATGCCCTGAGGCTGCGTTTAAATGTGCAAAGTCAATGAGCTACTCCCATGGTTTTGTCCAAGTTATTTGACATGAGCATCCAATCTCTTTTTCTAGATCTTACTTGAGAAGTGATATGCAAAAACCAATATTGGTAAATAGGTGATATTTTAATTTAACTGCATAAACATAATTGGCTATTCCCACTCTGCCAAACCTGAGTCTAAGTATTACATTACACTTCTTTATGGAGTCCTTTTCAAATGCACCAAATTTATTTGGTTAAAAGATCAAGAGACAGTGTAAAAATATTCCCTTATAAGGAATTGATAATGTTGGACAGGCTTTGCCTCGGTTACCTTTCTCTCCTCCACCAAGTGGCAGAAATTCAGTGGGTTCAGATCATCATTGTGATGTTGGGGGAGAGTAATTGGTCTATTAAGTCCAAAGTAACCAGACACATCACAGGTAGGTCTCCTGGTTTACAGTGTAAGAGCTGAACAACACGTCTTACCTTAAGTTTTCTGAGCTGAATTCTGACTCTAGAAATTTAAGGAACTGTTCTCTCCCAACTGGGTCTTTCAATGCTTCATCCATGCCAAAACCCCATCGTTTTACCCTCTGCTGGCTTGGTTCTTTGCTATAGGAGATAGAACAAAGTCAGATACATTCCTTTCATTACAAGTCCCATTTTCTGCTATTACATTTCCCCTCAAAATTATATATGCCTTGAAATTCCCATCTTTAACTTATCTTTCAGGAAAAAAACCATTCTGATTAATGGCTTCACATGAAATTGTAGTAAGGTATAAGTTAGGCATTGATAATAAAGTGCAACGTTTCTTGAACATTAGGTGCTATGTGCTCTAGACGGGTTCGCACTTTTAGTTTTTTCTGCCACTTTATGAGATAGATGCTGTATAATTCTCATTTTATGGATGAAGAAATCAAGGTGTAAGGAAGGTTATAACTTGCCACTGTCAGACAGGTAATGAAGGGCAATGTTCCAGACATTCTGACCCCAGAACCCAATCTCTTAATCACCACACAATGCAATCTTGTGCTGTGTCATAGTGGGGGAAAACGCATTGGGAACCAAAAGGCCTAATCCTAGTTTATGACTCTGCCATTGATTAAATGTGTGACGTAATCCTGGCTGACTCACAACATTTGGGGGTTCCAGCTTCCTCATCTATAAAATCTAGAACTTAAGGATGAGCGGTTCTGCACTTGTCAAGCATTTACGAACCACTGGATGGATGTAAAAGAAAGAAAAGGTCACGAATGCAGTCTAGAGAAGGGCTAAAGAATACCAACCTCTCACTCTGTGAAGTGATATGCAGTGATCTTTTTATGAATCTGACAACGCTGATGATCTAATTTTTCACTTTTATAGCTCATGGAAGAAATCAGGGAGGCTTAAACTGTGCTTTGGTTTTCTTAAGAAGTCAGTCTCTTGTCTGTTTTTCTTAGGGTGTTTATAATAAGTCCACTCTGTTAAAATTGAGTTTATAAAGGCATACCTGTATTGGGCTTAAGTAAGTATGAATTTAGCATTCGTTTTACTTGAATACATGGATCTTTGTGGCTATTTGGATTTTCAAGGAAGCTAAAAACAATGAACTAAATTTCAAGAACTGAAGTTCTCAACTCCGATTAGTCTTCCAAGAAACATTTCACCTCCAATTTTGTGCCAGTCCTTCTGGAAATGCAAATCTTAATACAAATGCAAATACCTACATTTCAAAAACCATTACCCTGAGCAAGGAATTTATATCATGGGCTAATGTAGGTACAGAGTAAAATCACCTTTAAAATGACAATTAATCAGGTATAGGATTCTTCTTCTTTCACCTGGACTCTGAAATAGGTGAAATATTTGGAAGGAAAAGAAAATGTCACTTACCTTGCTTCAAGTTCCCAGAAGGTAGTATCATCGGACAGCCATGGGTTAGAAGGGTCAGGTGGCACAAGAAATGGGTCATATTCTAAATACTGTTCCGTGTAACTTAGCAGACTAGAGAGAAAAAACATTTTCATTTTCCTTAGTTTTCTGGCTGACGTTATACCCAGTCCAAGGTAGGGGACAGAATCTAAAAAGGTCTGGCCAAAGAGTGGTTTCTTGTTTATAGAATGAAATCCAATGGCAGCTTGCAAGTTTCAATAACTTACATGCATCAGCTTATTGTGTTTCTTGGCAGACAGATGTGGCTGAGGATTCCATCTCTCTCCATGCCTAAGCTATATGAGTCAATATCCCTCCGTTAAAATGAAGCAAAATGTAAGAGGTCAGTGTGTGAAGGGCAGTGCTAAGGGTCAGTTCCAATCCTTGGTCAACCTGTCCACCCACAGCTGAACTGATTTAAGCCAACTTGGAGAATAGATTAAAAGGGAACTTTTAACAAAAGTATTTACAGAAATAAGAGAAAAGAGGAATCACTGACAAAGGTTTTTGTTGTTGTTGTTAGGAAGATTGTCCCTGAGCTAAAATCTGTGTCAGTCTTCCTCTATTTTGTATGTGGGATGCTGCCACAGCATGGCTTGATGAACGGTGTGTAGATCCATGCCCAGGATGTGAACCCATAAACCCCGGGTGACTGAAGCGGAGCACACAAGCTTAACCACTACACCACTGGACCAGCCCTGACAAAAATATATATTTTTTAAAAAAAAGAGAGAGGAGAGGAAAGAAGTTGAGGGTTAGGATTTGGCAATGCCCCAAAGTGAAGAACAAGAATGCCATTAAGAACAGATTTAAATGAAGAAAAGGAAAATATGTAAAATCTCAATTTAATTCAAATTCTGAAGTCATGCAGTAGCTGAGTAATGTGAATGTTAAGATGAATTTGCAGAGGCTCTAAGTTGCCAAAAGGGAATCTGGTAAGCTAAAAGTTTCATTTCTCCCAGCAGGAGCGAAAAGATTCAACTCCTCAGAATGGTCTTCTGTATCTGATTCTGGTGGCACAAGGATTGGACCACTAGAGATTTAAGACAATAATGATCATTGTGTCATTTAAGCTACAACACAAGAGGTCTTTGAAAGTTTTCTATGTACAGAAAACAAAAACAAAATATTTCTTATGAGGTTCCAATTATTTATCTTAGCTCCCCTCCCAACAGGTCTCTTACCATTTTTAACACATTTGTCATAAAATATTTTTCATTTATATAGACATCTTGAAATACTTACCTATCAGCAACTTTTGACATTTTTAACCGATGTCTATCTAACTGTATTTGCCAATATTTTATCTGAAAAGAGAGGTAAAGAAGAAGTTACATAAGCAATGACATTCTCACAGTTTTCTACTCTAAATTCTGATAGACTGGGCAATTCTAAACAAGAATATGTTGTAAGTCAGTAAAATTCAAAAATTTCAAAATCTATAAAAAAATCAAACCAGAGGGATCTGAAAGAGTCAACAAAAAATTAAGATCTGTTTGAATGTAAACATAAGGAATATCACTTTAGAACAGCAATGAACTCGAACATTCTGTGTGGTTTAATAAAATGTAACTTTAAAGTATTATAGAGATTTTAAACATTTATTCATGGTGAATAACCAAATCAGAATCACATTTACCTCTCAAATATTGAATTCAGAAAATAAATTTATTCACTATTTGTTACCGTAATTTCAAAATAAACCCTGCTTCCTAATAATATCCCAACAAGGCATCAATGCTATATGTTTTGAGAATAATTTTATCAACATTTCAGGACAAATACTCACATGGACATAATCACAAATGGAAAACTTTAATTTAAAACTCTCTAACTACTTTTCCTTCATGGTGATTATAAGTATACTAGAAAAGTATGTATTACACTATCGATAAACTATTTTCCTATAAAATATTAGGGGAAAAGAATGGGAAAAGACTCATGACTGAACCAACCAAGATTTTTAACTATTATTTGATATGAGACTAGTGTTTTCTTTGAAATATTACTTGAAGACAAAACTATTGTTCAATTGGTGAAGAAAAGAAGTGATATCGATCAATTGGCGAAAAAAGAAGTAATATATACCATGACTGTATACCACTATTGATAACGGCAAACTTCGAGAGACTTCTAGAGATCAGTGCAGTCATACCTTGCTTAATGACGGGGATATGTTCTGAGAAATACATTGTTCGGTGCTTTTGCCCTTGTGAGAACATCATAGAGTGTACCGAAGGGGAACAAAATGTGCCACCCCAGAATGTGTCTCTTTAACATGAGGATTATTTTAGGCTGATTATTTTTAAGAAACCAAAGACCCGGAAAGTTTTTCTTGTTACCTCTTCCTTAACTGCCTAAAAGAATTCAGTTAAAAAAACCTGTCTGAGAAAGTGAGCTGTCGCATTAGCATAACATGAACTAGGTGGTGGACAGGGAGGAACCTAACATAGCCTGTGGGTTGGGCTCCTCTCTGTGTTCTTCTGTTTCTGTGGCCAAACACTTGTTTTCCAAACGTTTGCACCTTTTCACTTCCCTGTGAATTGCCTTCCTTCCCTTTGAAGTCCTTGACCCTCCCTACCACAAATATCTTTCATCTTTAGCTGAAGATGATATTTAAGGTGAAGGCTTTGGCCATTTTGGTGAGTTATGTGGTATTCCTGGATTTCTCCCACGTATATATGTTATTGAACTTTTGTTTATTTTTGTCTTGTTAATGTCTCATGTCACTTTAATTCTTGGACCAGCTGGAAGAACCTAGAAGGGTGGTGGAAAATTTCTTCCTCCCCTGCAGTACTTACAGAAACCTAGACAGTATAGCCTACGACACACCTAGGCTATATGCTACTAATCTTATGGCACCGCTGTCGTCCATGCGGTCCATTGTTAACAGAAACGTCATTATATGGCACATGACTGTACTATAGAAACAAGGATAAGAACTCTTTTGTGAAGATCACGTCAGATTGTTGGGTATGGAAAACATGTGACTCAATGTCACTGAGCTCTTGTCTTTTCATTTTTTAAGACAGAGTTCTGGTGTACAAAATAACTCTTGATATTGGAGGCATTTATAAATCAGTGTATGTGACTTTTAAAAATTGGTTAGGAGGAAAAGGATTGGAGGAATTAAAGAATGAAGAGTTTTGAAAACCATCTCCATATATTGATACATTTTCAAGTGACTACATATCTTAACATTAGACAATTACATTACCTTTTAATTGTAAATCTCCTATATGAGAAAGCCAACCATACAAATAATTTTTAAAAATACCTGCTATCAACATTCACCATCTGGTCTTCATCGCTACTTCTCTGCGAACCACTAACTGTTCATTTTATAGGTTGACCCACCTGTTGTTGTAACTCATCTTCTGTGGGAGCTTTAGTTTCTGGCGTGGGTGTGTGGGTAGGACTGTGACTTCTAATATCATTTTGTAAACCATAGACAGACTACAGAAAAATAAAAAAGAAATATGTTACAATGAACATCATATGCAGTCACAGACTTCCTAAAAGGTAATTTTGTGTTATATGGTCAATAAGGTAACTCAAAGCTTTGCGGCATATTTGATTAAGCTTCTTATCAAAATTCAAAAGGCACTGCTATCATAAATATCGTATGAATGTAAAATAGAAGCACTGCTCTTTGAAAAAAATATGTGGTTAGATTATTAATGTTGACAGAATCATTGATTATACGGAGAGAACACTGTAAGTGTGATAATAAAATCTGGGGATGGGCTGACCGTATGAAGCTGGGGAATGACAACACCAGTTGTCATCATTTAATGACATCACTTAAATCAACACTTAATGAGTATTGATTTCAGAATAAAAAGAGGTAGATACAGAATACAATAAAAACTTAATAAACTGAAAGAAGATAAAAGTAACCTGATCCTTACATAGGAAAGGAACGGAGTACTGAGGAGAGAGACTAGGTTAAGAATTCCATTGCTGTTTGGTCTCCGATGGTGTGACCAAGGACACCTCAGAGTGCTCCTACTTTCCCATCTCAGCGTGGTCTGTTTACCGCACAATACCAGCCTTGCTGTTGGTGCCATTCGCGAACATCAGCGAGCCCAAAGATTTCACGTATCTTTGGAATTCTTGATGCCCCATTGTTTCTTTACTATTTTGTCAAAAGATCAAACCTACTATTTAGGAACACTCTTTTTGAGAAGGCTCATTGCTTAGTAAGTATAAATAAAGATCTTGGAACTTAATGAGACAAAAAACCCATCCCCAACTGAGGCTGAGACATCCAACATGTCAACTCAGAGGAGAGGCCAAATTGCTTTCTCTTTAATATCAAAGTATTATTACTTTAAAATAAAGATTTTAACATGTGCTATTGAGCGCTTTTTCTTTGGACATGAGGATGAAGGATGAGGATGTAACAGAAGTGCATGAGCTCACAAAATTAAAGTTACCAGGTAGGTTTGGAAAGAAACTTTTGAAATCAGAAGAGGGGAGGTCCTGATGCTTAAAGGAGCCAAGTTTCAGGCCCATCACCAACCTTACCAGTATCTCTAAATTCAAACGTGTTTTGTTCCTGACCTATTTTCACTTGGGCCCTATCTCTGCTTAATGTCAACCTTTTGGCTCTATGCCTGGGCTCTTTGGACTCAGTTTTCCCCCCTCGAGTCTCCCCATTAATTGATTCTTAGCCTTTCCTTAACAGATTTTGACTTGGGTTTAACCTATCTGAACCATCCAATTCAGACTGTCTTTGGTAGGTCCTTCAATTTCCCCTCACTTGCCCCAGCTCCAACCTCTTGGAACTCAGTTCCCGTCACTGGGCTTCCATCTGACCCAGGAGTGGCACATACGCTATGCATTAATTATTAACAGGACTAAAATGAGGGGCTTGAACTTTCTCTTTTCTATCTTTCACAGATTCAACATGTATTGAACACCTACGATATGCTGGATATTGTGTTAAGAATTAGGGATACAGTAGTAAACAACGACAGACATGCTCCCCCTCCATTGGAACTCGCAACCTAGTGGAAGGGAAACACATTACACAAACAACCACACAAATAAATATGTGATTAAAACTGTCATAAATATTAGGAAAGAAAAAAATAGCAAGAGCAGAGGGCCTGGAGTATATAAATTAAGGAGACAATTTCCATTGAAGGAACAGAAATATCCTATATGGACTCCTACTCCTAACATTTGAACTTCATTAAATGAAATAACCTTCTGAACTGTGACATGCCAGTGGAGGTTGCTTTTCAAAAATTAGGCAAGTGAAATATGACCAATTACGCCCAAATTGTACTTTTCCATGTCTGCTATTTTTTCAGTTGTATCATACTAATTTTTGATAAAGAAAATAAAAAGACTCTAAAGCTCGAACTTTCCATTTACACTTACTTTTCTTTAAGTACTTAAAGTTCTTTAATAAGAATCTATAGTTCATGTAATAAATGCTTATAAGACAAGATAGATGACAGTTTTAACAGTAAGTCTTTTGGTTAAGATTAAAAAGAATTAACAAGATTGCTAGAAAAATACCACAGATTATGGTGTCATAGAGGTAAGATGATCCGTAAGTTACCGTCTATCTCTAGATTGCTAGATTGAACATTCGTGCATTCACATGGGCTTCAGGAAGTGCTATGTAAGTCCCAAATTCCTGGGGGCATCGTGTCAGGTGGCCTCCAGCAGCCTGGCTCTGGGCTCTGAGGGGGCTGTGGAGTTCCCATTTTTTGTCTTACACGCAAATAAACATCGGGAGTTCTCTCTTCCACCGGTCAGGAGCTGTGCATTTCCTGAGGACCGCTGATAGCTTTTAACTTTGATTCCTGGCTAGAGTGAAAATAGCCATGAATAATGCAATTTTATGTCCAGAGCTCATTTTATGGACAAAGCAGGTAAGGAAATCGAACCAATTTTGGCATACAAGTTATGAGGATGATTTGCAATGTAAAAAGCTTTGCAGTCTTTAGAAAAAGGAAATGTATTAAAATATTGGCACAAGGTGGGTGGAATAGAGCTGGCAACAGGGAGGACGAGAGAGGAAGAGGAATGAAATTATCTGAATGTCTTAAGATTTGCAGCTGGGGAAAAAATCAAGTTAACTAATTTGGATCCATTTTGAATTTTAATAACAAAACTAATTACTAAATCAAGATGCTGTGACTTGATTAATGCATTCTTTTATTCCCCATGGTGCCTAGATCAGCACTTTTCATACACAGTATCATCCAAACAAATACTGGACAGGCTACTCATTAAATAAAACGGACTTGACTTTCTACATAAATCTGTTACCGTGTGATTTTCCTTCATATTTTAGAAGTGATCTAAGGAAAATTCTCTCATATTTTGTTTTGGCAGGGGGAGGGGGCTTTAAAATGGAAACTTTCTATCTCTGGAATTTTTCTGACTGGGATGGTGGGGAATATTTCTCTTTCCTCTGGATCGCTCAGCTCAACCAGAGAATAGATTGTGACCGTGTCTGGTGCCACGTGGAGGAGCCAGTACAGAGAGAGACCACAGAGACTGGCGGGGGACTGACAGAGCTGCGACGGTGTTCAAGCCCCTGGCTGTAGTCAGACCCAGGGCCAGCTCTGCCCCTGCCTATTTCCAAGGTTTCACGATATTCTCCTGTTTATTCAATCTGGTTCGAGCAGAGTTCCTGTTGCCTGCGACTCTACTGTACTCCTTAGTTCAAACACTCATGTTACTCTAGCATATGAGTAGTTCACCCTGTTATGTAACACAATTAAAACTTAAATTTACACATTTTGCCTATGGAAATGCCAATCTTTTTATGTATAAACAGCTATAGCCACTGCATTACTACCAGGAAAAATAGCCATCTAATCATGAATTTGCCAACTGTTTTTCCAGGATAGGCACATTTGCTGCTTAAAATATTAAGTGCGATAGTGTGCACATGAAGGTGACAGAGGACAGAGAGAGAGACGGGAAACAGTCCACTGTCGTTCTGAAACAGGGGTTCTGAGGTGACAGGAAACAGTGCAAAGCAGGAGTTCAGTTGCATTTGCACATATGTGTTTGTCAGATTCCTCAGGTCTGCGTTGTGTTAGGATCCCCCCACTGTTCTCACGTAGAGGGGTCCAACCTGAGATCGTTAATTCTATGTGTCGACTTGGTTGGGCCACAGTGCTCAGATATTTGATGAAACATTATTCCGGGTGCTTCTATGAGGATGTTTTTGATGAGATTAACATGTAAATCAGTGGACTTTGAGTAAAGCAGATTGCTCTCCATAATGTGGGTGGGCCTCATCCAATCAGTTGAAGGTCTGAATGGAGCAAAAAGACAGACTTCCTCCAAGCAAGGGGGTATTCTGTCAGCAGATGGCAGTTAATCCCTGGGGCTCCAGCCTGCTGGCCTACCCCATCAGATTTTGGTCTTGCCAAGCCTCTGCAATCATGGGAGCCAATTCCTTAGAATAAATCTCTCTCTCTCTCTCCATCCTGTTGGCTCTGTTTCTCTACAGAACCCTGGATAGTACACGGCCTGACCCATTATGGTTAACATTTTGGAAACGGACTGAAGAAAGTAAGGCACTCAGTGTCCCTTACTTTTTGCCAAGATTCGGCCGATTTCTTTCTGGCTCTGTTACATTATCATCTCTCATAGGGACTGGAGGCAATACAGATTGCTTATTATTTTTTGTACTTTAGTAAAGACAGATTTTAAAAGATTTAAAAATTGACTCATCCAAAATTCTTAAAAATATTTCAAATCAGATAGACTTCTAAGCTTTCTCTTCACATATTTGGTAAACGTTTGAAATTCAACAATTAAATATAACATTCCAATGCCCGATATTCTTCAGGTATATATGCTTGTTTATTGAGTCAGGAGTTTAGTGGTCCGTTGTTCTTGTTATGATATAATATTACAAGAAATATCATTACTGCTGAATCCCAAAGAGATGAACAGCAGCTCTCTAGCTAAGGGCAGTATCTGTTTTCAAAGATGAAGCAGGGGCCAGGGGCTCTGCCCCCTTACCAGCAGCAGTGTAAGACAGAAGGGGATCACACAGCTAAGAGAAGGAGCAACGGGCGCGGCCCAGCTCACAGCAGAAGGCAAAGGCAGTTTCCAGAGGTGGTCGGCTGGCCTGGCCATTTTTGTCTGGGGCTTGCCATCCCACAGACTGCCTGTCCCACAGGGACAGAGCTGTGAAACTCAGAGAATGACAGAACAGTTTACCGCTTGTCGTCAAGGAATTCACTGAAACACGATGTGGCAATTTAGAAGCTCAAACCACTTAACGTCCCTTAAAAACATGTTATGAACCGAGTCGCGTTCCTTCAAAACTCGTGTGTTGAAGCTCTAACCTCCAGTGTGATGGCACTTGGAGATGGGGTCTAGAAAGAGGGAGTAAAGGTTAAGTGAGGTCATGGAGTGGGACCCTAATCCTATGGAGCGGGAAGTGACAGCAGAGCAAGCTCTGTGCCCTGTGAGGACACAAGAAGGTGGCAGCCTACAAGCCAGCAAGAGAGCTCCCCCCAGGAACTGAATTTGCCAGCACTTGGATCTTGGACTTCTAGTCTCCAGAGCTGTGAGAAAATAAATTCCTACTGCTTAACCCACCCAGTCTGTGGTATTTTGTTTTGGTAGCTGGAGCAGGCTAATATATAACACTTAACAAAATGAGGTAATTATTTATATGTGTGGATACTTGTTTGCGTGTTCAATGTGCGCATTCTCATTAGACCGTGAGTGTGGGAGCCAGTTCGCGCTTGTCCCACTTACTGCTGAAGACCTGAAGGCCAGGACATGCCTGGCGTGAAGCAGGGACTTGCTAAATCTGCTGATTGAACGGATCGTCCCAGTTCCTAACCAAATATGAGCCAAAGTAGCAGTGGAAATCATTCTAAAAGATAAGCCAGGATGTGGCTTAGAGTCCCATAACCTTCTATGTAAAATAATGTTAACTGTGATGATTCTAGCAAATTTAACACTTCTGACTATGAGAAGCTATATTTATCCACAGGTGAGAAAATCAGTGTTCTCCAATTCCTGAAAACAAGGGCCTGCAGGCTATGGCTGCGCGTTCTTCAGGACTCCCGCCGTTCTCTTCTTAGCGCTAAATAGCTCGGCTGTTAGACCCTGTGCTTCCACCACTATTGACTCCCAGGAAATTAGGGAGCAACCTAGACAGACAGAGCTCAGTGATGCCACCTCTCCACAGCTTTCACCTTCTATGCCTCACGTGTTCCCATCGTTAAATGAGGGCTCACGGTACGTGAAGAGCAACACTGCCAACTAACGCTCGTCAAACTCCTAATGAGAACAATGCCATGTGAAGCATGGGCAAGATATCAATCCTGAGCACAGTGTTAAAAAGAGAGTGTAAAGGACACTCTATCATCTTTAAGTTCTCTCTCGATAATTCATACTTTCTCTTCTGAATCGGAGCATATCTCAGTCGGTGTCTGCTGGGGAAACTTGACACAAATTAAGGTATTACGAAGAGTAATTATTCAAAATGCAGAAAGTATGAGAGGTGACAATGTACTTTTTGGACAGCTGACCGCATTTTTGAATCTTCTTCCAGAAAGCTAGGCCCTGGTGCGGTCAAGATGTGCCGCGTGAGCAGAGGATGAAGGGAACTGAGTAGGATCTGTCACTGGAGACAGGCTTGCTTTGGTCTGGCTGTGCCTCTTTCTCTCAGAGAGTTCCTGGGGACAGAAGCTTTCGAGCACTGCATCTGAGTGGGGTTTCTGGCACTTCTCCTGTGGTTTCTTTACCCTAACATCAAGGTAAACTGCCTTCAAAGAAAGAAAAGTTACTCAGACCATATTTGGGTCTTTGAACATGATGCTGATGTTTTCAGGACTGGAAGAAAAAGATAACAGAAAATAAGACTACAAAAAAATGTTTAGTGCCTACTACAGGGACACATACCCTGGAAAATGCTGTCACTACATGAAGAAAAAGGCATCGAATAGAAGATCTTGAACTTTGTGCAATGTTTTAATCCAGTGGTGCCAACCTTGGGCTGTGTCCTCAGAGGGGTGCTACAGGCCAGGAATTCTTATGTATATCAAGCATCTTTATGGAAAGAATAAAAATGCCTTTTTTGTGTACGTGCTACTTTAAAAAATATGTAGGTACTACTGCTAAATGTTTGCAAAAGATTATTTAAAATGCCACTGAATTCTGTATAGCTTTTTTGGGTTATGTATTCCCCCACATAACAGACACTGATCATAAACCCCTATC
Organism: Equus przewalskii; assembly: GCF_037783145.1. Lineage (NCBI taxonomy): Eukaryota > Metazoa > Chordata > Mammalia > Perissodactyla > Equidae > Equus > Equus przewalskii. Next base: position 3,895,658 of record NC_091861.1, on the reverse strand, counting down.
TTACGGTTGTGTCACAAAATTCTGATGTTAAAGGGGGTCCTTATACAATATCTGTAGTTAAACATCTTTACATTGTCCATTTTTCCTTAGACTTTTCTCTAAAAATGGCTTTCTCTCATCAGTATCACTTTTTCTCAGATATCTCCAACCACTGTTCCGCATCCTCTGGGCTCTGAAAGGGATGCCTTTCTCTGCTGATGACTCCTCTTCTCTCTGATGGAGAGAAGAGGAGTCCTCAGCATCCTCACCCCTCTCCTGTCAGAACTGGTCCGGTCACAGCTACCTGCGCGCCTTGGGACCTGGGCGTGCTGGAGGATCAGGATGGGACTATTTCCTCAGGAGAGAGGGACTGACAGGAGAGCAGAGCGTGATTTTCTTCCAGTCAAGTGACAAAGAGGAACAGGGAAGATACTAGAAGATACCCCATGAAACAGGAGAAAGTATTTCATGACTGACATCGTCTAAACAGTGCAAGTCGTTACCAAGATCAGCACAACAAACGTCAATGTTACCTTCCGTGTTTTGTGTGGGTTTCTCATTCTGGAGGACTTCTTAATGTCCACTTCAGTGGTATTTACACATCCAGGCTGGAAATGGAAAAAGAGAGAGACAGAGGAATCTTTGGGTGTGAAGTTTTGGATCAGTGCATTTTGCTCCCAGAACCTGAGCGTGTGCTGTGATTGCACAGGTCACTGAAAGCTCTTTCTAAATGGCCACAGCCACTCTCTCAGCAATAGCCAGTCATAAAATACATCACACTCTTCTTCTTCACACACGAAAGCCTTCACATACCATGCTCCAGTAACTTCCAGAGAAACGGGAAAAGAAATGCACGGGCTTCACATGTGAAAGTGAGTGTTGATATTATAGTGTGCAACTGGCCAGGGATCCAGACCTTGTTGCACGCCCTAGTAGTAAAGGGCACAGAGGTTCCCAGAAGATTAGTAGGTGGATGGGAGCTTGGGACAAAGGCCACAGTGTGCAGGGATTTTACGCTGGGAGCAAATGTCTAGAACACAAATGCCAGCAGTGAGTGCCCAGAAATTGTGTCGACCATTGAAGGCACAAAGCTGAAGGATTTTTTTCCCTCTCATAGGGATGTATCTGATTGCAGTCCCAAAGAGAATTAGAATTTTCACCCTCAAAGTTAAAAGAGTATGACTTTTTAATCTTCATTAATGAGCCATTAGCAGACATCTAAAGTTCTACTTAAACCAATTATTAACACTATTAATCAGCAAATTAATAAGAAGGTATTGATCCTAAAAGTAAACATTATTAGAGACTGAACCCTAAGACAATGTTCCATAACTCTGCTCCCATCCCAGGCAAATAAAATCGGCCAGTTCAAAATTTGTTCCTAACGGCTAAATGGTTAAATACTAAACTGGCCCTGGGATGCACGTCTCAGCAGCCTCCAGTTTCCTTTCATTTAAAAGAACCTCTTAGGACAGCTAATGGTTAAGCAGATCTCTGATAGCTAACTTAAAGGGCGAATTCTTTTTTTTTTTTTTTTTGAGGAAGATTAGCCCAGAGCTAATCTTCTGCCGCCAATCCTCCTCTTTTTGCTGAGGAAGGCTGGCCCTGAGCTCACATCCATGCCCATCTTTCTCTAGTTTATATGTGGGACACCTGCCACAGCATGGCTTGCCGAGCGGTGCCATGTCCACACCTGGAATCCGAACCAGCAAACCCCAGGCAGCCGAAGTGGAACGTGTGAATTTAACTGCTACACCACCAGGCAGGTCCGAAGAGTGGATTCTTGAAGATTAAAAAAGGTTAGATGTTGGGCCAGCCCTGGCGGCCTCATGGCTAAGTTCAGTGTGCTCCACTTCAGTGGCCCAGGTTCAGTTCCTGGGTGCAGACCTACAGCACTTGTCTGTTTGTGGCCATGCTGTGGTGGCGGCTCACATACAAAAAGAGGAGGATTGGCAGTGGACGTTAGCTCAGGGCAAGTCTTCCTTAGCAAAAAAAAAAAAAAAAAAAAGCTTAGATGCTCAAAGTTGTCTGCTATATTTCTGGATAATTAAAGTCGTGACCTAGTTTTTGATAACCCATGAAATAACTGTATTCAGAAATCAGGCACTGTGGTGAATGAAATACAGCAATACTTTTTCAAATTTTTTATTTATTTCTGCATCTAATTGTCAGATCTTGCAATAAATGGTGAGATACAGAAACAAAGGCATGATCCATACCTCAATGATCTCCTAATATACTCAGGATGACAGACATGTGAATCATCACCCTGTAGGAGCACAGGGCTGAGTAGAAGTTGGCACAGGGCGTTACACCGCAACAAAGCATTTCATACGTCCATTCTGATGTACATTCTGTTGGTTCTCACCAACACGGCAGATATTTAAAAAAAATTTTTTTAAGCAATTTTGATCTCAATAAGACCATCTTGTCCTTGGTTAGTTAAAGAAGTCAGTTATATTTTGAAACATGTATAATATGGACCACTAGCTGGCACCACATCCACGTGAAATATTAGGCATAAATTGGTTTTCTGTACTACCAAACATATCTTCCCAATAAGATATAATTAACGTTACCATTACCAAGTAGGCATTCAGTAAAAATGTTCAAATATGTGCTGTTTTCCAGGTATAATAAGTACTAAGTATTAGTGGATTTAAGGAATAATAAAGTGGTATTTACATTGGCCTAGAAAAGAATCATAAGTTATTTCTAGTGATTCAAAGTCGAATCTATGTTCAACAAAACTAAGCTGTGTTGTAACATTACCATCATACCATTTATTAAAAAGTAGAATTTAACGCCTTGAAATCCATTCTTGAAGGAGCAAAAGAAGCATAGGCTTGAGAAATATCACTGCCATAGTGTTCATCTAAGTGTCTTAATGAGTTGCAAAACTGGAGCTGAAATACTTGGTTTCATTATTGATATTTAAAAGAATTTAACGCCATTTAGTCCCTTGCATGGCACAATGCATTTTCATTAGTTGTAGCAGAAGGCACGCTTGTGCTCAGGACGACCTGGGAGAATGCAAGCGCTCTTGGGCCAGAGCGGCACTAGGACACGGTCATGGGCAACAGCTCCCTCTACACTCAGTCCCCACGGCTGGCGTGGAACCGGGCACAACAATCCCCGAGACGACGAACGAACGGAGATGTAGGAATGAGGTGGCACACAGAGCGCATGGGAAGAGAGATGCATACTCCTGGAAGATTTTATAAAAGACACGATTCTAGGAGAATCAAAGGTTTGAATATATGTAATTATTCGTTCAAATACAATTAAATTACTGGAAAAAACTTGTCCTCTTGTAACACAGTACAAGTTTTAAAAATTCAATTTGTAATATATTGTACCTCAATTAAAATGATTCCTTGCCCTTGCGTGAAGTGACTATAGATTTTAAAGTGTCCAATCTCAGGATATATTTTTTTAAAGATCCAATTAAAGCTTTCCTTTCCGTTCTTGGGCACTTGCCAATTGATTTAGCCTTGATCCTCTCAGCCCTGCTGACCCCTGCACTTACTAAGTGCTGCAAACTAAGGAAGCTGTCTGAGGCAATTACTCTGGAATTCTTCTCATTCACCCTTCTCCATAATATTCACTCATTCAGTCCTACTCAGTCTTATTTGCTGGCTACAGATCCTTGCCGGTTATGTAATCCTGCTTCAATGGATGCTATGAACGACTTCTGAACGTCAGGAGGCAGAAGGGAGGGCACTGCAGCAGAGGGGAGGGAAACGCCCTGTGACAGTTCAGAGCCACAGAAAATGGAAAGTGGTTAGGTTAGGTGGAAGTGGTGGACCCTGGTAAGGACTTTGGTTTCATTCTAAACATGAGTGGAAGTCACTGGAAGGCTTTAAACAGGGAAGTGACTTGGCATGATTTCTATTTTAAAAATTCACTATGCCCCTCACAAAAATTAACTCAAAATGGATCAGAGACCTAAACGTGAAATGCTAAACTATAAAACTCCTGGAAGATAGCATAGGAGAAAATCTAGGTGACTTTGAGTTTGCTGATGGCTTTTTCGATACAACACGAAAGGCATAATCTGTGAAAGAGACCATTGATAACTTGGACTTCATTAAAATTAAAAACTTCTGTTCTATGAAAGACACTGTGAAGAGATTGAGAAGACAAGCTATAGGCTGGGAAAAAACATTTGCAAAGGACATATCTGATAAGGACTGTTATCCAAAATATACAAAGAACTCTTAAAACTCAACAATAACAAAATAAACAACCCTATTAGAAAAGATGGGTAAAAGATCTGAATAGACACCTCACTGAAGAAGATCTACAGATGGCAAATGAGTATACGAAAAGATGTCTGCATCATATGTCATTAGAGAATTGCAAATTAAAATAACAATGAAATACACTACACACTTATTAGAATAGCCAAAATCTGGACCATTGACAACACCAGATGCTAGAGGGCATGTGGAGCGACAAGGACTCTCATTCATTGTTGGTAAGAATGCAAAATGGTACAGCCACTTTGGAAGACAGTTTGGCAGTTTCTTACAAAACTAAACATACTCTTAGCATGTGATCCAGCAATTGTACTCCTTAGTATTTATCCAGAAGAGTTGAAAGTTATGTCTTCAAAAAAACCTGCACATGGATATTTATTGCAGCTTTATTAAAACTGACAAAACTTCATGTTCTTCAGTAGGTAAATGGATAAATACACTGTGGAACATCAAGACAATGGAATATTATTCAGTACTAAAAAGAAATGAGCTATTAAGCTCATAGAGGAACCTTAAACACATATTGCTAAGTGAAAGAAGCCAACCTGAAAAGTCTACACATTGTAGGGTTCCAACTAGACAACGTTCTGGAAAAGGCAAAACTGTGGAGACAGTAAAAAGGTCAGTGGTTGCCAGGGGTTGGGGAGAGGGAGAGATGAATAGGTGGAGCCCAGAGGATTTTTAGGGCAGTGAAACTATTCAGGATGATACTATGATTGTAGATAGATGTTGTCATACATTTGTTCAAGCCTGTAGAATGTACACCACCAAGAGTGAACCCTAATGTAAACTATGGACTCAAGGTGACAATGATGTGTCAATGTAGGTTCATCAATTGCAACAAAGGCACCACTCTGGTGAGTGATGCTGATAGTGGGAGAGTCTGTGTGTGTCTGGAGGCAGGGGGTACATGGGAACTACGTGTACTTTCTGAGCAGTTTTGCTGTGAACCTAAAAGTGCTCTAAAAAATAAAGTCTATTGACAGAAAGCTCACTCAGGAGTATAAGTACCTTAGGAGTGAGTTATCACGGTGGGGTCAGGGCAAAGGCGGAAGCAAGGAGATCAGTTAGTAGGTTATTGCAATAATCTAGGCAAGAGATGATGGTGATGGAATCTGCATGTCGGCATTGGAGGTGGTGAGAAGTGTTGCATTGGGGATACATTTTGAAGCTAGAATCAATCAAACTTGCTGATGGATTGGGTCAAGGAGCATGCGGAGGGAAAGAGAATAGTCAACAATGACGTCTAGTTAGGGCAACAGGAGGAGGTGTGTCATTTACTGAGATGAGAAAGCCTGGGAGAGAAACAAACAAAAACAAAGAGAAGAATCAAAGATGGCTCCTGGACTGTATTTACATACAATTTTAGCATGTACTGAATTCTCCAACCAGAATGCAGCTCTTAACGCGGTGGCTGTCACGATTCATGACTCAGAAAATTTCCAACATAAATGCTTATACCATAATCTATCCCCGGCCCATTCTTTTGTGTCTTCGCCCTTTTGCATCATCATCGGCAATATGAGCATCTTACTGAATGTGCAACATTAATATCTGACGGTCAATTGCCGAGAACCTGGTGGAGTACCCTCCCGTTTCTCGGAGCCTCTGCTACACTTCCATAAATTCTTCCTCCCTGAGTCCCACCACATTCTCCTAATCTACTCGGGTTGAAGTCAGACCACTTCCACTTAACATCTAGGAACTGACTGGACATCCTTCCATGATATTCCACTTTTAGAGGCTAGCAGTTATCACGCAGGCACAAGTACAAACAGACCATCACAGTTCTCAACAAGCTCCCAAGGCGACGTTAACAAGTAAGTGTGCCTGTAGGCTCTTTGTGATCACTGGCATGGCTCGTGTTTCATGTTCAGCTTTAAAATACTTAAAATATTTCCAGCTATAGTTGCTTTGGAATAAAAAGAAAATCACTGGGTAGACGCTGCATTGTCATACTTACCTTGAGGATGAGACAAAGGCCTGGGGCAGATATGCGTGGACACTTCTCTAATACACCCGCCTGCCGTGCCCATGAGGGACTGACCTCCCTCTCTTTCTATGATTCCGTTTTTACTTTACAAAACGCTGGTTGCAATTTGAGGACATGCAAAGATTTTCAACCAGGGGATGAAAAAAACCCCTCTTAGATTTAACACACGTGCTCCAACTTGCCGTGCACGGGGGAGTCCTGGGTTGGCATTTGGGGCGCTTATCATGACCACTGGTGATGTGGCATTTTGGTTCACTTTATGTTGTTGTTCCTCTGGGTCTCATTCATGGGAGAGTGAGCAGCAACACAGAATTTTGGGATTCCTGGTCCATGGGCTTAATACCATGAAACACCTTAAAAATTTTGACTGTAATTCTGAAGGTGTTTGTCAAATGTAGGAATGAAGGAATAAAACCTAGACTAGGTTTCTGATGGCAATGCAGATTCCCCAGAATAAATGTTAAGAGTAAAAAAGCAGGAGAATGGATCAGTTACTGAATTGATGAAAACGATTTTCAATTTTGTAGATATTACTGTTGTTGGTACTGGTGATTTAATGATATGCTGTAAAGGATGAAGAGAACCAAACAAAATTCCTAATAGTATAAATAACTTACAGTAAGTTCAAACAGCTTACAGTAATTGTTATAATGGATAACAACAGGACAACTAGAAAATGACAAGTAAGGTCATGAAAATCATCGTATATTGGAATTGACCTTGAATTACAAAAATTGCAGCCTTGAATTCAACAGCCTTGAATTACAGAGGATGTGGAATTCTCCTGTCATATGTTCCCAAATGGAAAAGAATTGTACTGCCCTTTACAAGCCAGACAGAGAAAGGCTGCCTGTAAGACACACCTCAGCTTAGCAAGACCGCTATAAAGATGAATTTCACGGGGCCGGCCCTGTGGCCAAGTGGTTGGGTTCATGTGCTCCGTTTTGGCAGCCCAGGGTTTCGCCGGTTCGGATCCTGGGTGCGGAGGTAGCACCACTCATCAGGCCACTCTGAGGTGGCGCCCTACATGCCACATCGAGAAGGACCCACAACTAAAAATATACAACTATGTACCAGGGGGCTTTGGAGAGAAAAAGGAAAACTAAAATTAAAAAAAAAAAAGATGAATTTCAGAGACACACTCTGTTGCATTAAACAAAAAGTTAGAAAAAGTTAAGTATTTTAATTCTCCAGTGGTGTCAGAAAAGAGGGATTCACACAAAGTTATTTTCCAGATTACCTATTTATTGCTAAGAGCCAAAACTTTATTTTATTTTCACCACTAGGAAAAAGAGCTAAAATAATTCCCACACATCCCGGCATTCTCACACAGTTACATACAAAGCAATGCAATTTTTCCTGTTGATTCAAGGTCATTATTGGGAACAACACTCATTTTGCTGTTCTTAAGACTATAATGCCCATGAGGCTAGATGGCCCTCACTCTTACTTAATGATTTTTGAGCTTTTATATCATTTTATGCCATTTTTAGAGTGCCTTGCCTTCTCACTGTAAGTTGCCACTTTTTGCTGCTCTATCCTCCAATTTGTTACTTGGCTTCTGACAGCAGTCAGGAAACCACACAAAAATTACTTTCACACAGTGTCTTACATTTTAGCAAATGAACCCATCGAAGCATATAGAGTGTGGGAGTTTTAACGATTATTTGGTTAAGACTTTTGGAGTTTATTTCTTGGCTGAGTTTTGAATGGAATTATGTTTTCGGATATGGGAGGTAGGAAGTATGAAAACTGTGACACATGAAATGTAGACAAGTTGTCATGATACCTTTTGGAGAACTTATCAGGTCATAAATATTATACAAGCTAATTAAGTGGATCAGAGTAGATGACATCAAACCTTTATCTGGAGTTCTAAGACGGGATGACATAAAGAATGGGAGCTGGAAATTCATTCTGTGCTCTGTGGGCTGGGAAGCAAAGCTAACGGAAACGAGTGACTGGGCCGCATTTGAAGCAGTACCTCCCTCCAGTCCTGAAAGTGAATAATGATGTGCTCGCTCGACACCCAGCCTCTTGTGGAAAGCCTTCTGAGCCCAGGACCAGTTTTAGCTCAGTTTCGGAAAAAGAGTAAACAATGTCCACACCAGAACTCTTAATTTCTCTCACCTTCAAGCTACCCCTTTCTCAGTTGTCCTCCTTTCCGTAAATGCCATCACCATCCACCAAGATATTCAAGCCATGAGCTGGGAGTCCTCACTGACTCCTCTCTTTCCCTTACTTCCCACCTCTGATTCATCAGCAAGTCTTGGGAACTTTACCTCCAAAACACATCCTAACTTTATCTGCTTCTTTCCATCCTCACTGCTACCAGTCTGGTCCAAACTGCCATTATCTCCCACCTGGACGATCACAGCTGCCTGCTGATTTATCTTCATCATTCCTGCCTTGCTTTCCCCACTCTATCCCCAATTGATTCTCTGCACAGCAAACAGAGTGACCTTTCAAAACTATAGCCATAACATCACTCTCCTCTTCAAACCTCTGTACACTTCTTATCACACATGGGATAAAAGGCAAACCCTTTGCCATCTTCTACAAGGTGCGATGTAAACAACCTCTATCAGCCTTTCCAGCCCTACGTGGTACCTCTTGGCCCTTGGTCACCTCACTCCAACCCCACTGGCCTCTTTCTGTTCCTTGTATGTCCCAGCTTCTTTCCTTTGTATGAGCTGCCACCTCTTGCTCAGGAATGGTATAGCTGCCCCTTGCCATTCGGGTCTCAGCAATGCCTTACTTGACTACTTGGCCTAAAATAGCCCCCAGTCCCTTTCAATCATGTCGCCTTGTTTGCATTTTTATCATAGCACTTACCTCCACCTGGAATGTTCTTGCTATCATATTTGTTTGTTTACTCTGCCTTTCTCCACCAGGAGATAAGTTCCTCAAATATAGGGACTTTGCCTGTCCTGTTTAATATCTGTCGCCAGAGACTGAAATTTCCTGGTACTTAGTAGGTGCAAAACGAATGTTTACTGAATGAATAAATGAATGAATGAGACAAATCACACATTTTAGAAAACTATTTTTTTTTTTTCTGAACATGACTCATGTTAAAGATACAAAATGAGTGTTATTTACTGTTTTTTGGTATGTTGCTTGAGAATAGTGGTACCTATAACTTAACTTCCAGGCCAATTGGTTATCAGCTATCAATATTATCATACATTTATTAAACAGAAAATGCATGATCTAATTCTTCAGTTTGGCTTAAAAGACATTTCTGGTACAGGAAAGTTTAGTTCATATGTTTCCCCCCTTGCAATATAATTAGTCCATCGGTTGACAAGTATAAATGACTGGTAGCAGATTGCTTCTAGATTTTATAGGGGTTGAGTGCTTAAAAAGCAGGAGACTGGGAATTTGCAAAGGTCAACTTCAGAGAAGGCAAGATGAGGACAGAGCAAGCTCCTCCCACATGCATTTGTAATTTTGTTTCAAACTGTCTCCATTTTGACCTACAAACATCCAAGGACAAATGAAAGCTGTGCTCCTGTGCATTTTCCCCACCAGGATGTGCATGGGCACGCCAGAGTTAAGATCAAACAATGGAGCCATATGACACAACAGCGCATCTCATGAACCAGTTTTGGGTTTTCAAAAAACATATGGGTTTTAACAATCCTAAGTCATTCTATACATGAACATGGGATGTCTTTGCATTTGCTTGCGTCTTGTTTAATTTCTTTCATCAGTATTTTGTCATTTTTAATATACTAGTCTTTCATATTCCTAAGTATTTTGTTCTTTTCTTTGTGCTGTTGTAAATGCTATTGTTTTCCCACTTTCCTTTTCAGATAGTTCGTTGTTAGAGATTGGAACCCTTGCACGCTGTTGGTGGGAATGCAAAATGGTGCAGCCATTATGGAAAACAGTATGAAGGTTCCTCAAAAGATTGAAAATAGAACAAGCATAAGACCCAGCAATCCCACGTCTGGGTATTTCTCTAAAAGAACTGAAATCAGAATCTTGAAGAGATATTAGCATTCTCATGTTCACTGCAGCACCATTCACAGTAGTCAAGATGTGGAAAAAACCTAAATGTCCAGTGACAAAAGAATGGATAAAAAAATTGTGGTAAATAGATACAATGGAATACTATTCATCCTTACAAAAGAAGGAAATTTTGCAATATGTGACAATGTGGATGAACCTTGAGGACATTATGCTAAGTGAAATAAGCCAGTGACAGATAGACAAATACTTCATGATCCACTTTGATGAGGTATCTGAAATAGTCAAATTCACAGGATCAAAGAGTGGAATGGTGGTTGCCACGGGGTGGCGGGAAGGGGAAATAGGGAGTTGCTAGTCAGCGGACATAACATTTGAGTTAAGGAAGATGAACAAGCTCTAGAGATTTGATCTCATGTTAAGTATTCTTATGATAACAACAGCAAACAAACATATAGATGTCGAGATGAGATTGGTGGTTACCAGAGGGCAAGGGGGGAGGGAAGAGGGCAAAAGGGGTAAAAGATACATGTGTGTGGTGATGGATAATTAGACTTTGGGTGGTGAACATGATGTAGTCTACACAGAAACTGAAATATAATGATGTGCACCTGAACTCTATATAATGTTATAAACCAATGTTACCACCCCCAAATTAAATTAAACCAAAATGTGAGTTGTAGATATAGAATAAAAGAACTTAATTGCCAAAGGACTCATTGTGGTATCACTGTTCTCCATTGCTCTGTATGTGGAACTGAAGATTAACTCCCTATGAAAAAAATCTGCATTCAAGATGTAAAGCGATAAAAAATAAAGATGATAATAATAGCTCTTATATTGTGGAGTGCTTTGTTGTTTTCCAGCCACAGCCATTACCTAATTATATTTTCATAAACATTTTATCAACTCTACAGGTCAGCCACCATGAGCCTAGTTTTTAGTGAGGCGTGATATCAAAGACTTGCACCCTGGAAGAAGGCATCATCGGGTCAAACCGGGCAGCAATTCATGATTTCTTCTGACAACTTATATGACAAGAGTCATTCAACCTTAGCTTGAATGCATGGCACAATGGGCAGCACACTTTCCTTTGAAATAACTCCATCTGAGGCACATTTCGAATGTATAGAATCTTTGAATAAGTCACTTATTTAAAGGGTTATGCCACTTTAAAAAATGTTACTCAAATATAAAAGAACAAAACATCATGACTACAAAATAGTTAAGATGCTGGGCAGGACATTCTTGGAAAAGCGAAGGGAGCTTTCTAAGCCTCGGTGTCTCCTCCCACACAGTGAAGGTGGGAGTAATAGTACCAAACCCGTTGTTGGACGAAGCACTGTGCGTAGGGGTTAGCACCATTCCTGACATGCAGGGAACACTAAGCACAAGTCAGCTGCTCTCACTCCCAGGGGTATAACCTGAGGTAAAGAGGGATTGGCTCTCTCTTCCATGCTCTCAGATCATCAGGATTTGAGGAAGTTGCTAATTAAAAACAAACAAGTGGAATTATACTGAATAGAAGAAATGCAAAAAATAAGCAGATGTTAGCACCTTAAGGTCAGTTACCATAGCGAATAAATAAATGAGTAAGTACCCTTGTGGAACCAATTACACGAGGGAGGTGGAGGAAAGGGTGCAGAACTCAGCTCGGTTCAGAATTCTTCAGATGCGTCAGGTCAGGCACCACATGACTCTACCTGAGTGTCAGTCCTCAACGGCAGTTGCAGAGTTTCCCCTCTCAAAGGGCTAACTGCTGTCACTTGAAAATATGCAATGACTATTGTATATATTGTATATTGTATATTGTATTTTGTATATTGTATATTGTAGATGTCTATGCTGGAGTTTCTGATAATGAAATGTAATTTGTTCGGACAAATCCAGTTTTTGATTGGGAGGAGGTACATAAAATTGTTGAGAGTTGGGGCCAGCCTGGTGATGGTTAAGCCTGGTTAAGTCCCTTTACTCCATTTTGGCAGCCAGGGTTGGTGGGTTCGGATCCTGGGCGCGAACCTACACACTGCTCATCAAGCCATACTGTGACGGGCAACCCGCATACAAAATAGAGGAACCCTGGCACAGAGGTTAGCTCAGGGACAATCTTCCTCACCAAAGGAAAAAAAAAATTTTGCGAGCATAATAGCAGAGCAAAGAAGAAATTTTCTAGTGCTTTCTGGGTTTGAGGGATTTACTTTTTTTCTTATTAATTTAGATGGGTTTTAATTTCAATTTAATTATTTTTCTCACGAAGTTCATTTGGAACAGATAAGAGAACAAATCCTTCTTCTTTTTTTTCAATACGATTTGTGTATCTGGGGAAAAACAAATAATTCAAAAAACCCCAAAAAACCCAGAGCCCAAATAATAACTGCTCCCCATGAAATCAGAGTTCATGCTGGTCCTGTCAGAGGACTGGCAGATTGAGCCCATTTTTATTTGCTCAGTCACCCCCTTTCAGGCTATGTGCACTTGTGTGTGTGTTGTGTGTGTGTGTGTGTATGTGCGCACACATATTTTTAACTTTTTACTTTGATGCGATTTCAAACCTACAGAAAGAATTGCAAGAATGGTTCAAAGGTCTCCTACTCTCTTTTTCCAGGTTCTTCAATTGTCAACATTTTGCATCACTTACTCTCTTTCTCTGCCTGCATTTAAGAGATTATCTACTGACCCTTTCTCCTGGCAAGTAGAACTTCACTTCAGCTGCAGCAGGAAAGGTCTAAGAGGCTGGCTTCTCAGTAGCACATCGCAGCGCGAAGCCATCCTTCCCTCCTTGGCGCTCACCCAGTCCCCCGAGGTGGCTACAAGATACCATCAGACCCTGAGATCAACCCTCTCCTCTATCCACCTCCCTGAGAGCTGGCTGTTGGCCCTGGGGGCCTCACTCTCAGCATCAGCCCAACCACTACCCACATCCTCACGATTTTAATAGAAACAGGGCAGAAATCTGGGTGCATCATTTTGAAAAGCTGCCAACCCATAGGCCATAGAAGCACCAAGTTAATAATAGAGAAAGCAGTTTTTATTCTCACTCTCCCCGTGGCTGACATAAATAGCATCAGATATTACATAACAACAGGACACTGTATCTCTAAATCTTTTGTAAGATAGAAAGAGCAGACAGAGGATAAAAGATGCAGCCAGGGAGCGAAAAAGAACAGCTTTCCTCACAGAGGCTCCCGATAGCCACGTTGTCAAAATATTTTTCAACTCAAAGGAACAGATCAGAATAACAGACAGAAATGCTATTCTCTTTTCATAACACAAAAGAAAGATTTAAATTTGGATGAACACATTTTGGATGTTCTCAAACAGTTAAAGGGATGAGTAAGGAGATGATGGACCATTGATAGAGAAGGCAGCACTGCCAGCATGGGCAGATTTGACGGGAAGGACAGAAATATGCATCACTCCTAGTGACTTCAGCCTAATTAGCTTCTCCGGACACCACATAGCTGACAATGCCAAAAGGTACAACAGGAAGACCACTGAGCCCTTTCAAGGGAGATACTAGAAAATATATTCAAGTTCCGCTACTGTTGAAGTTCCAAATGAACACATAAAATTACGCATGCAAATTATACATGCAGGGCAAAATTAAAGGTCCCCCTACCCCCCATCTGAAGACTACTACGCCTGCTGGTTCAAGCCCAGAATCTGCCCTGGGGATTTCTAGGTTTTACCTGCTGCACTTACACAGCACATTCCACGCTGTGACTCTTTCTCAGTAGCCAAGCATGGCTGGTAATGTTTAGTCGCCTCTCAGAGATGCTGTGACAATGCACATATACTGTCTTTTGCCCCCGAATGTGTGAATCCGGCCCTGATGCAGTAATGTATCCTGATGTGCATTATGAACTGGCAAAGAAAGGTGGTGGACTATTTAATGAGAGCCGCATGGGATTGTGGTGCAAATGCCAGGCTTTCAGTCAAAAGTAAGGAAGTCTTAGCTACATGATAGTCAACCAAACTCAACTCCTCAGGCTTGCCTCTCTTGTTTGTAAACTGAGGACAATCATCCCTCCCACAAGGTCTCTGTAAAGAATAAGTGGCCTCATGACTGTAAAAAGCTTTCTAACCAGAAACTGCTATAAACGTTCTAACCAGTGCCCTTATTGTCATTGGTAGTAGTCCGCATATACTGCTGTTCTCCTGCGCTGTGTAGAGAGGAGTCCACGTGGCATGTGTTCCACGTGTCTTGCAGTGGAATAATGTCCATCTGAACAGAGGCACAGCAGGAACAGCTAAGTATCTGGAGTGCATGGACAATGCCAGAAATCAAGGAGTTTTGCAACAGCTGTTGCTTGGAGCTGGCCACTGATGCCCTGGTTGGTTCAAATATCAGAGCCCTGTGACAGAAACACTGGTGTGCTTTTTAGACTAAGTCACTGTATTTAGTGTCATCCAAAGGGGCTGTGTGCAGGGGAGGGGATAGCAGGTGTTAATTCACTCATGAATTCAAAATACATCCATCGAGCATCCACTGTGTGCCCGGCACTGGGTTGTGGAATCAGAGGACATGAGACATGGTCTCTGTCCTCTTACAGGGGACAGCTGCTATCTCACCCATGTCATCTCATTCCCAGTAATAAAAATCATTTCTATAAGGCACTCTCATCTTCAGCTTTAAAATTCTGCTTTGCACCATATTGTGAGAGGGATCATTAGCTTTGTTTTAAAAATGTGAGCGTTAAAGTTGAGAAAATTTAAATAACTTGTCTAAATGCTAATATGGGTAGTGAGAGTCATTCTCTCATTTAGGGATTAGTCCTTCATGTTCTTGCTCTGGGTTTTTGGCAAGGAAACCACCAGCACAGTTGGGAGAAGTGTGTAGGGTCAGGCCTCCCCCACTGACCTTGAGCTCTGTGTCTCTGCCTCCTGCTAAGCGGTTGCTGTCAGGTGGCCCCATCAGCATGTGCATGGTCTCCCATGGCAATGACAGAAATTTTATTCATGCTGAAGTCTGACCTGGTTTCTTCTTTTCCACCCAATTTCCAAATTCTTTCCATTGCCCCATTTCTACTGTGGTAGTCACCATCCATGGTCCTGAATGATCCCCTGCTGGTAGTCACACCCCTGTGTAGTCCCACACTGGGCCAGAGTTAGTCTATGTGAACAATAGACTATGACAGGAGTGATGGTATGACCCTTTTGAGATCCTTCTGCTGTGAAGGACTGCAGTTTCTGCCTTGGGCCCCTCTTTGATCTTGGAGTGTCACGGAGGAAGCCACGTCTTGAGCATCCTTATGTAGAGGTCTACGTGGTCAGGAACTGAAGCCTCCTCCCAACCGCTATGTGGGCGAAGTAGATTCTCCAGCCCCTTTGGATGACTGCATCCCGGGCCAACAGCTTGACTGCAGTCTCATAAGAGATCTTGAGCCAGAACCACCCAGGAAAGCAACTCCCAGATTCCTCACCCTCAGAAGCTGTGTAAAATAATAAACGTTTGTTGTTTTACGCTGCTAAATTTGGGGGTAATTTCTTATGGAGCAATAGTTACTATACATTTACTCAAGCTTCAGACTTCACACCTGGCTCTTCTGACTCCCAAATGTCTTCCTTGACTGTACCAGGTCAAAGCACTCTGCCAGCCTTTCTGCACTCCCTTGCCCCTGCATTCTTGTCTCCCTTCGAAAGCACGATTGCTAAAATAACTTTACCTATTATTGAGCAGTGACTATGTGCCAGGCACACCTAAGTGATTTCCATATGTTATCTCAATGGACCTATGAGGTGGGTGTTATTATGCACATTTAACAAATGGCAGGCCTGAGACTTCAGACATTTAGCAAAATCACACACCTTGGCAGTAAGCTGGTATTTGAGCCAAGTCTTTTTAGCTGAAGTTGCTCTCTTGATGCACCACTTCCAACTGTTCGCCCCCAGCCCTTAGCATTTCAGAGAGGAAAGCATAAATGGAAAGACGCCGCTGAGTGCGGAGCTGATGCCTGGCGAGAGGAGTGGGCATAGGAGTGAGAGGCACAATGTTCCCCTCTGTCAAGCTTTATGAAATCCATCATTTGGGCATTGAGCTCACGATGAATGTCGCTCTACCCTACCTCTCATCATATATTAGAGAAATAGCATAATTCTGCATGAAGCTTTCTGAATCATGGAAAAGTATGCCGCAAATTAATACCATTGCCATCCTTCACAACAAAGATTTTGTTACACAAATCGAAAGTAAATCCAGTACTAAGCAATCTTACATTTGAATATCCGTGCCAAGATACTCAATATATAAAAACAAACAAAATCCAATATCACATTAAGAAAACAACACATCATGACCAGGTGAGGCTTATTCTGGGATTTCAAGAATTATCCATCATTAGGAAGTTCATTAATAGAACCTATGTATTATTATTATCATCTTTATTTTATTTATTTATTTATTTTTGAGGAAGATTAGCCCTGAGCTAACTACTGCCAATCCTTCTCTTTTTGTTGACGAAGGCTGGCCCTGAGCTAACATCTATGCCCATGTTCCTCTATTTTATACGTGGGACGCCTATCACAGCATGGCTTGCCACGCGGTGCCATGTCTGTACCCGGGATCCGAACCAGTGAACCCTGGGCTGCTGAGAAGTGGAATGTGCGAACTCAACCACTGCGCCACGGGCTGGCCCCAAAGAATCTATGTATTATTAATAGATGTAAGGAGAAAAAGTGTAAAAGGCTTTGGAAAAAATTCATCAATCATTCCTACTTAAAACAAACAAACAAACAACAGCAACACTCTACGCTAGCAGTTCTCTTTCAAGGGTTCTGCAAGATCAAAATTATTTTTATTAAAGACAACAAAACTGTCTTTTTCACTGTCATTCTCAGCAGGGTTTCCCAGAGCTAGTATGACATGTGATATAGCAACGGACGGAGGGGAGAAGTCCACTTGAGAATGCAGATGTCTTCCGCTGAGCTCAAGATTAAAGTGACCTGCAAGAGTATAAGACAGAGCCATTCTTCTCACTAATTTTCATTTGGTATTCAAAATATGCCTATTTTTCCTTAAAATTGTACAAATTCATTTATTATGTAATTGGCCTCATTGTTATTTTAAATAAATCAAGAAATATTTTAAAAATCTATCAGTTTTAATTTTTAATAGGGTAAATGTCAATAGATAAAACTCATAAACAAAAACTCTTTGGGATACACAAGAATTTCTAGGAGTGAAAAGGAGTATTAAGACCAAAATGTTTGAAAGTTGAACCTATATAAGACATCAGTTATGTCCACTTGCTTAATTATACACAGTTTTTTTTTCAAAAGATACAATAGAAAAGAAACACTCATTTACAAGATTTTTTTTTAAAAAAGAAAAGAAACCTAACAAGAAGTGTGCAGAAGCTGCCTGAGGAAAATTTAAGATGCTCCTGAAAGACACAAAGTAGATGTGAACAGATGGATAGGATGATTCAACTTCATAGAGAAGTCAATTCTCTGAAGCTTTATACAAATTTAACAAATCCAATTAAAATGCCAGAAAGTGTGTTTTTTTCCTGATGCTGGACAATTGGTTCCAAAGTGCATATGGTGAAATAACTGGGAAAACCTAAAATGAAGAGCCATGAGTGAGACGTGAAGTGGGGTGAGGGAGTTTAGCCTTCTCAGACATGAAAACACACGAAAATCAGACATGGTGGTGCCGAAGGTGAGCCCTCCAACCTGGACGACGCCTTCGTCCCATTTTGTTACCTGTGTTCGATCATCATCCATTCCCTCACTGTGCCGAGACCCTCCAGGATCCAGTGATAATATCCTTGTTTTCTCTCTTTTCCTTCACCTTACATTTTTCCAGTATAATTTCTACTCTGTGGTGTGAAATTTCTAGCTGGCATATCTCTTAAAAAAGACTTATTCTATATGTTACCTTTAATTAAGCTTGTTTCTTTGAACAAGTCCTATCTTTCCTTTTCCGTGGTTGATTCCAAGTCCTTGCTCCGGCATCCTAATGCTCTCCTTCAGGAAATGTCATGCTAACCGCAGGGCCTGGCTTTGAGCGGCAGCTGAGTTAGGGAAGGGAGCACCGGGCTACAGTTCAGAAGATTAGGGCCCATTCTTGGCTCCTAAAGGAGGATGTCCTCGAGGAAAACAGAACAAAACTCAGCATCTCTGAACTTCAATTTCCTTACCCGTGGAATGGAGTAAAATTCACGCCACCCAACAGAGTGAAGCGTAGCAGAACGGGCCACCCCAAAACACTCGGCTTTGGTACATTGATAATTTTGAGCTGTAGGCACTTAAAAACCAGCTTCCTCTGGAACTCCCCTCACCTGCCTAAAGACAGATCCGCCAAAAGAAACTCAGCTGCCGTCAATCCCTCCCCGGGAGTGTCATCACCCAGGTAAGACGGACTCATCACAGGAGAGGGGACTAGAGTCGCCACACCCAGACCAGCGTCACAAACTATCACACCTCTCACCTATTCTTCCAAAGACCCATTCATCATTCCTAAAAATCATTTACTTGCTCCCAAGAAGCCTACATCCCTCTCCCCTTTCCCAATTAAGATGACATTTCGTTCCGAACTCTAAGCTGCCTCAGGGCGTTGCTCACTTTTTCCTGGGTATCTCTCATGTATGCATGAAGTGTAATGTTCATAGACTTCTGTTTCTTTTCTCTTGTTAATCTGTCCTTTATTACAGAGGTCTCAGCTCAGGACTCAGAATAGCAGAGGGAAAATCATTTTTCCTCCCCTACAAGAGTAACGTGAGAATTCAAAAGAAAATTTTAAGCCATCCCATTCCATGGCAATGCCAGCTTTATAGAGAGGCCTAGAGGTGTCATGAGGAGCCTGGGCCAGGACCAGACCACCTGTGTTCAATACCAGCTCCCCACTCCCCACTTGTGGGGCCTTGTGCAAATTAAGCGCCGTGTGCCTGAGATTCCTCATCTGTAAAGAGGAGAAGACAGCAGTACTGCCTAGGCTCGTTGTGAGGGCTGAGTGAGAGAATTTGTAGAAAGTGCTAAGAGCAGTGCCTGGCACCGGGCAGACCCTCACTCGGGAGCTGTACTTATCTACCGCTCATCTTCCTCCCCAGCGCTGGGAAGACAGAGGGGCTGGTCCTCCCACGGCTTCCTCTGCTCTGGGGGTGGGGGCTGAGGGGGCCCAGGGATGCACGACATCACTCTCCTGTCTCACAGTCAGAGGAAACTAAGAACCAACGAGACCGAAAGCAAACCATCATTACAAGCGTCACCCTTCCTGTCTCTAAGACCATAAACAGCCGTTCAGTCTCAGAGGTCCCTGGGGATTTTTGTTAAGTCCCACTTTTCAGAAACTTAAGATTTGAGGAAGGAAAAGACCAACTTTAGGTTATCTGGATTACAAGTACCATTATCTGTAATTCCCCTTGTCAATGTGGTGAAGTAATGTGTGTAGCATTAATGGGGTTGCTAAGGGTAACCACACAATCACATGAGTCTTTTTTAGCGCATTTTTAAGTATTTTTAAAACAAAGAGATAAAATGTAGGACATCACATGGATAAATAAGATAACTATTTGCAGGTTTCAAAAGGTTTCTAGACCTGGTTTTCTCAGAAAAAGACGCTAAATATATTTTCTCCTGAAGAAAATGTTACCTGTCTTGGAGAATGTACCCAAGTTGTGATCACTTCTCTTAAAGTAGTAAAGAAAGACTAGTCATCAGAAGTTACTATGGTGGAATAGAGATATTTATAGTGGAATGTTTTTTCCTCAAGATAAACATGTTATCAACATGAAATAATTACAACATAAGTTGTATTATCTTTATGATGATAACACTGTCTCAAACATAAGATTCAACTTCTTGGTACAGATTAACACAAAAATTGTCAACATTCCCAATATTTGAGTTAATGAAACCAAAGATGGGAATTGTTTGAAAGTTGGGCACCACTCCTCACAATTACACCAGCCAGAAAAACAGACAGGACAACTTGCAAAAATTGATTCCGTCTTTGGACTGATAAGAAAAGGGGGCAGTCATAACGTACACTAAATTTCAAAGCATGTTATCTATTTCAGAAATGGGGAATATGGGAAAATCCATGCTCATTGTGAAACATATTAAAAAGAATCGGTCATGTTCTCTGTGGGAATGCGTCTAGCCTTCTTTCTGGAGTTACTTCAGAGAAATGTCACGTCTCTGTCTTTCAGGCTGAATGGGACAGAGACAATTTAGATGATTGCTTTCACATGTGTGAAAATCATACCCTAGTCTTACGAAATACCACATCATTGGCTAAAAGAGAGTCAGATAGTAATTTCTCATGCAAAATAATAGTCTTTGGTCATGGGAAAAATGTGCAATCAAGGAGCAACCTTCACTGTTGACAATATAACAACAAGAATTAACACCTCAAATTCTTTTTTTTCTCTCTTGCTCCTTTATTCCTAGTGAGCTTGCTGTCATATATAATCTGTAATATACTGAATTTAAAATGTGAATTGGTAAAAAGGCATTATGTGTCATCTCTTTTGATTGAGTTGGTTGGACTATGATGCTCTCAAATGTCAGCCTGAAGTCCTTTAATCACTAACTCTCAAGCTGCACCTTCTCCCAGTGAGAAACACTGAATCTGAGCCTTGGAGAGAGGTCCAAGAAATGACCCAGGGGAGGCAACCCTTGGGCAGCAACCCCTGGGCTTTTCAGATGACAGAGATGTTCTGTGATGCCATCCACTGGATAATTAAGAGGACGAAAACATTCTTCATTCAGACAAAATCTGCCTCCTTGTATCCAAAGCAAAGAAGGACAATTCTATGCCTCTTTCCAACGACAGCTGCTCAAATATTTTAAAACAGATGAGTAATAGCCTCTAGCCTCTGTGTTTTAGCTTAGTTTCTCAGACTCCCTCACTTATTCTCTATATCTATCACTCCTCTCCACCCACCTACCCTTGCTATTCTGCTCACTCTGCTCAAAAGATGGCCAGCCTTTCTACATCTTACCCCCTGAGAATGCAGAGCATGGGATGGGAGGCCATGCTCCAGGGGTGTTCTGACCATTTCAGAGCATGGCAGAAACCTGCCTTGTCTTGGCCTGGATGTTATGGGTCCGTTAAATAGGTCCAAGAATATTTTATCATGCATAATTTTTCAGAGTGCAAATGTGACACATGCTCTTTGTAGAAAATTAAAATTACCTCTGATATCAAATACCCTAGAATAACTACAATCAACATTTGGCATCTTCTCTCCTAATTGTTTCTCTAGGCATCTTTCTTTTTTTCTTTTACCAAATTGGGATCATATTACATATAACTTTATAGGTACAGAATTTCATTTCATATTTCAGCATAGGTTTTCTCCACATCTTTAAAATTCTTGGGAATTCTCATTTTGAATGGTTATATAATATCTTGTGGGTATATTTTATTTAACCACCTGTTATTGCTGAATATTTATGCTAGTTCAGATTTTCAGCTACCCTTATATGTTGTTATCCACTCTACTTTCTTTGCATAGCTTTGGGTAAGGTAACTTACTCATGCACAAGATTCTATCTTTTTTTATTCATATTGTTGAATTATTTTTCAAAAGGGTAACACCAGTGCACACACCTACCTTAGCATTTAGGGGCACTCATCTTCCTGCTACTTTGCCAGGACTACATATGATTTATTTAAAATTTGTTAAGTGAAATAAATTGAAGGAAATTGGCATCTCTGTTTCAATTTGCTTTTTTATGACTAGAAAAGTTAAACATTTTTTTCTAATTTTTAACAGCCAATTATAGTTTTCTTTTATAAATAATCAGCTTAAGCCTTTTTTTCTGCTTTTTAAGATAATCACAATATTTTTCTTTCTGAATTGTGTAGTTATTTTATTTTATTTTTTCCTGAGGAAGATTCTCCCTGAGCTAACGTCTGTGCCAGTCTTCCTCTATTTTGTATGTGGGATGCTGCCACAGCATGGCTGATGAGTGGTGTATGTCCATGACCGGGATACAAACCTGCGAACCTGGGATACTGAACCCAACACTATGCCATGGGGCCGGCCCATGTACATTAAGAATACTTATAGTTATTTACCATACTTGCTCCAAATATTTTTCAAAGATTGCCCACTTTCCTTTGAATTATATTTTTAATCATAACCAATTTTTATGTTAAATTTATTTGCCACTTATCTTTGTGATTTCTTCTGCTGTCTTTATCCACTAAAAGCTTCCCCTATCCTAACAACAATAGCTAAACGTAAACTTCAATTTTTAAATAGAATTTTCTCCTTTTCTCTTTAGATTTCTTCTCTTTTTCTTCCTTCCTTCTTCTTTGTTTCTTTTTATTTCCTTTCTAAAAAAGATTTGCCTTTTTAACCAATTTTCAATGTGTTCTTATGTGGAGAATAAGATGAGAAATTATTTTCTCTTTCAAATGACTTCTTTTGAGAATATTGATTGACTAATTTATCTCGTCTTCATTAATGTATAATGTTTTATTACATACCAAGGGCTTCTATATACTTATGTTCACTTCAGAGTTACCTGTCCTACCACTATTAGAAGCTCCTATTTACTGTATATTTAAAATAAATATTTAAATTATTTCCATGTTTACCACCAATCTTTTGGATCATGACTTCCCTATATTTTAATTATTAATTGTGTTTACCTTTGGTCAGTTGGACTGTTTTCAAGTTAGGCGTTTTTTTCCCCCAAGAAAGTCACTTGGGTAATATAGTAATATAATTTCATTTATACCCAAGAATTTCTATATTTCCATTGTACAAGAAAGGCAAGTTGCCTAAGTATAATCTTTACTCCTGTGACTTATATACATGTTTCATTGTGTTGTGGCATAGATTAAATTTTGATTGCAAGTAGCAAACCATTTTTTTCCCTACCTGGATAGTACACATAATATAAAGCATTTTTTTTGCATTTATAGAATATAGCTATAGTTTATTTTTTTAATTTACAGAATTAACAAAAGCAACATTTTAACTTGATATAAATGAATAGATATGCTCCCAGTAACTTCCAAATGTAGCAGGAGTTTGAGAATGGAAGTTTCAGCTAAGGCTTAATTTAAGCAAAGTAGTAGAAAGTGTCAAATAGAAGGCCAAGGACCAGACAATCCTTAACTCTCTTGCTCATCTATATATGCGTTCAGCCAACATTGTACTTAATGGTGGAACAATAAACCCTTTTTCCCTAAGAACGCATAGAAGGCAAGAATGTCTGCCCTCATCAGTTCTATCAACATTGGAGGGCAGGTACTAAGTAGTGCAACAGACAATTCTTAAATCTCTATTAACTTTGGGGACGGGTGGGCAGAATGAATCGATCAGGAGGCAGAGATTAGGAGGAAATTCTAGGAAAGAGCTCTTCTGTAAGTCTGGCCTTGTCTCTGCCAAAACCAGGAGGAAAGGGCTTCAAGTGGACTCCTGCGAGACTTTAGCACGTATTCCCTATAGTGTGAGGGACACAGCAGATTGGTGATGGCACCATCTTGAGACAACTAGCCAAGAGGCTGCTGAATCTGCCACAAAACAGAGGGTTGAAGTTTGGGAAGTGAGTGCACTCTTAGGGTTTCACTGAGACAGAGAATGTGTCTTCCAGAGGGCCAGTTGTAGCCCAGATGAGAGAGAGCTGGCACGGGTTTTCTCAAGTTCCTGTCCAAGACGGTTTCCTGGAGGTGTGAAGAGACAGCAAAGAAAAGAGTAGATATTGCTGGATTCCTAGGGGCTGAGGAAGAATTATGTAACTAGACAATTCAGAGATCCTTTCTCTCTAATCTAAGACAGCTGCAAGAGAGGCATTCTCAGAGATGGGGGTGGGGCGGTCAGTAAAGAGTCTAGGAAAGCACCTGCAAGATAAAGGTGGCTTCACACACCTGCCAAACCCAGGGAATACCAAAGCTAAAGCATCATAGTAGTCAGGTCAGTTCAGAAGACTGCTGCTCCCAACTTCTCCAGCCCCTTCCACTCCATCCCTGGAGATGTCAGAAACCATGGTTAGTGAGATGGGAATAAGGAGTAAAGATGCTAGATGGGAAAGGACAGAAGAAACCAACAACTGGTCCTTCCCCACCTGTAGGACCCAGGGAAAAAGAAGCCTCAGTTTTAAATTAGGTCTGTGGTTTGATTATGTCTTGAAACTGTATATTTAATTACTACTACATTTGGGACTATGGAACATATCACCAGAGTGACCAGAGAAATCATGGGGCCCATACAAGTTTTTGACCAGCTCTAAGAGAACTAACATCACAGAGCATATTTAAAGGAGAAAGTGGGAGCCTAAAATAAAATGACTTTACCCTCACCGGCATATAGCATACCATTTTCATTCAGCATGTTTGAATCATACCCTCCCTATACTTGATAGCCTTTTGTATATAAGAAAAAGGTCTCTGTTCCCTTAAGAATTTTTTTCCTTCGGATAATAACCCATTATTTCAGTCATTTCTGTACTTTCCAGAGCACTATATTCACAGCTCTATTCTAGATCTCATCATAGCATTGGCATGATAATTATCTGTCTAAGTGTCCATCCCACTCAACCTGGGACTAGAATTTCTCAATCACAAGGACAGTGTCTATTCACCTTTGCATCTTTAGCCTGTAGTGCAGCAAGCTTTCTATAAATGTTGGTTGGAAGATAAGCTAAATGAGTCAATAAACGAACACATCAATTTTTTAGTGAAAATCAAAGAAATTTAATGCTTTGACTTTATTCCATTTTTTTTCTTGCCAAGCAATTCTCCTATTAATAGTATATTTAGAAAAGTGTATTCCACGGTGGCAATGACGTACTTGTTTATTTATGACGCACACAATATATGATCATGCCTGAAAATATCATGTGAGGTGTACACGTTATGTTGGTACCACTGATCTTTAAGAAACAGAATTTTGAATAGTTCTCATTATCTGAAGAGGTATTTTGAATGTATTTATTCGCATCTAAGAGAAACCACTGGCAGGATTTCCCCACACAATATTTATGGGGAGAAAAATATTTCTCCTGCAGAGCATTAGCTTGACCCTTCAAAGAGATTGAAAAAAGGCCGCAAGTCATTTCTGTGGGACTCTGCTTTTTACCTCTCCGATTGTATATGTCAAAATGCATCTACCATATAAGGCAAATAAAACCAAGCACACGGAATAAAACAGAAAACCAATAAATAGGCCTCATTATATCCTATTTCAAGGTCATGACTATACAGTGAAAAAAGACACACAATGAAAGAACCAGCAGATTTTCTGCAAGGGTGGACCGACATTATGCAGATAAAATTCATTTTTATCTGCTAATATCATATGATACTGGTGTGTCCTTGTAATCAGAGATTTTGTCAGGATCATTACTCCTATGACATGCCTTCTGTTTCACTTTAAAAAAAAATTTTTATCCAAGCTTTAAAAAAAAAATTTGCAGACTTTATTTTTTGAGCGGTTTTAAGTTTATAGAAAAATGTAGCAGAAAGTCCAAAGAATTCCCATATGCTCTCTGGCCCCAACCCCAGTTTTCCTGATATTAACATCTTACATTAGTGTAACCTTTGTTACGATTGACGAGCCAATATTGATAAATTATTAACTAAAGTTCATAGTTAACATTAGGGCTCATTCTTTGTGTTGTAATTTCTTTGAGTTTTGACAAGTGTATGGTGACGTGTATTGACCACTAGGGTATGCTACAGAATAGTTTCACTGCTTCCCAAATTTCCCATACTCCACCTATGCATCACTTCCTGCTTCTCCCTCAACCTCTAAAAATCACTGATATTTTTCCTCTCTCTATAGTTTTACCTAGTCCAGAAGGTCATAGAGTTGGAATCATACAGTCCACCACCTTCGCAGATTGGCGTCCTTTGCTTTGCGCTACGCATTTACTATTCCTCCACGTCTTTTTGTGGCTTGACAGCTCATTTCTTTTTATTGCTGAAAAATATTCCAATGTACCACAGTTTGCCGTTGAAAAACATCTTGATTGCTTATAAGTTTTGACAATTACTAATCAAGCTTTTATAAGCACTCATGTGCAGGTTTTTGTGTGGGCATAAGGTTATAACTCATTTGGGTAAATATCAAGGAGTGTGAATGCTGGATGATATGGTAAGAGTATGTTTAGTTTAGTAGGAAGCTGCCAAACTGTCTTCCAAAGTGCCTGTACCATTTTGCATTCCCACCAGCAATGAGTGAGACTTCCTGTTGCCCCACATTCTCACCAGCATTTGGTGTTGTCAGTGTTTTGGATTTTGGCCATTCTAATAGGTGTGTTGTGGTATCTCACTGTTTTACTTTGAAATGTCCTAACGACATATGATGTTGAGCATCTTTTCAAATACTTATCTGTGTAACTTCATCACCTTCTTTGGTGAGATGTCTCTTCAGAGTCTTTGGCCATTCTTAATTGGTTGTTGGTTTCTCCTTGTTGAGTTTTACAAGTTCTTTGTATATTTTGGATACCAGTCCCTTATCAGTTATTTGTTTTGATATTGTTCTCTCAGGCTGTGGTTTGTGTTCTTATTCTCTTAACAGTATTTTTCACAGAGAAAAAGGTTTTAATTTGAATAAACTAACACAAATTTTTTCTTTCATGGATTATGCTTTTGGTGTTGTACCTAAAGAGCTATCACTAAACCTCAGGTCATCTAGATTTTCTCCTATGTTATCTTCTAGGAGTTTTATAGTTTTGCCTTTTACACTTAGGCCAATGATCCATTTTGAGGTAACTTTTTAAAAAGGGTGTAAGGTCTGTGTCTAGATTCATTTTTTTTTTTTTGCATGTGAATGTCCAGTTGTTCCAGCATCATTTGTTGGAAAGACTACCCTTTCACCATTGAATTGACTTTGCTCCTTTGTCAAAGTTCAGCTAACTATATTTGTGTGTGCCCGTTTCTGGGCTCTCTATTCTATGCCATTGACGTATTTGTTTATTCTCTCAACAGTACTATACTGTCTTTATTACTGTAGTTTTATAGTAAGACTTAAAATCAGGTAGTGTTAGGGGCCAGCCCAGTGGCACAGTGGTTAAGTGCACACATTCTGCTTCTCGGTGGCCCGGGGGTTGCCAGTTCGGATCCTGGGTGCGGACATAGCACCGCTTGGCAAAAGCCATGCTGTGGTAGGCGTCCCACATATAAAGTAATGGAAGATGGGCATGGATGTTAGCTCAGGGCCAGTCTTCCTCAGCAAAAAGAGGAGGATTGGCAGTAGTTAGCTCATGGCTAATCTTCCTCAAAAAAAAAAAAAAATTTAAAAAAAATCAGTTAGTGTTAGTCCTCTGACTTTGTTCTTCTCTTTCAATATTGTGTTGGTTATTCTGTGTCTTTTGCTTTTCTACATAAACTTGAGAATCAGTTTGTCAATATCCACAAAATAATTTGTTGGAATTTTGATTAGGATTGTGTTAAATCTATACATCAAGTATCGAAGAACCAACATCTTGACAATATTTAGTCTTCATATCAACATACATGGACTATCTCTCTGTTTATTTAGATCTTTTATGATTTCTTTCAGCAGAGTTTTGTATTTTTCTTATGTAAATCTCATACATATTTTGTTAGATTATACCTAAATTTAATTTTTGGTGCTAGTGTAAGTCCTATTGTGTTTTTAATTTCAAGTTCTAACTGTTCATTTTTGCTACTATATAAGAAATAATTGACTTTTGTGTATTAACCTTATATCCTGTAACTTTGTTATAGTTGCTTATTAGCTCCAGGAGTTTTGTTGTTGTTGCCAATTCTTTGGGATTTTCTACATACACAACAATGTCATCTGCAAACAAAGATAGTTTTCCTCCTTCCAATCTGCCTAAGTTTAATTTCCTTTTCTTGTCTTATTGCATTAGCTAAGACTTTCAGTAAGATACTGAATAGGAGTGATAAGAGGGGACATCTTGCCTTGTTCCTGATCTTATAGCCTTTCACCATGAAGTATGATGTTAGATGTGAGCTTTTTGTAATTGCTGTTTATCAAGTTGAGGAAGTTCTTTATTCTTAGTTTGTTGAGAGTTTTTTTTTTTTTTTTAAAGATTTTATTTTTTCCTTTTTCTCCCCAAAGCCCCCCGGTACATAGTTGTGTATTCTTCATTGTGGGTTCTTCTAGTTGTGGCATGTGGGACGCTGCCTCAGTGTGGTCTGATGAGCAGTGCCATGTCCGCGCCCTGGATTCGAACTAACGAAACACTGGGCCGCCTGATACTGAGTGCGCGAACTTAACCACTCGGCCATGGGGCCAGCCCCTGTTGAGAGTTTTTATCTTCGAGTAGGTGTTAGATTTTGTCAAATGCTTTTCCTGCATCTATTGATATGAGCATATGATTTTTCTTTTTAGTCTGTTGATTTTGGAATTTTGAACTAGCCTTGCATACCTGGAATAAGTCCCACTTGGTTGTGGTGTTCAATTTTTTTCGCACATTTTTAATTGTGATCTGCTAATACTTTATTGAGAATTTGTGCATCTATGTTCATTAGAGATATTAGTCTGTAGTTTTGTCTTCTTGAAATGGCTTTGTCTGATTTGGTTATTAGGGTAATGCTGGCCTCATAGATTGAATTAGGAAGTAGTCTCTGGTTTCCCGGAAAAGACTGTAAAGAATTGGTATAATTTATCCTTTAAATGATGGCTAGAAGTCACCAGTGGCTGTTGCTTTCTATTTTGGAAAGTTATTAATTATAGATTCTATTTCTTTAATTGAATAGATTATTTAATCTTTAATAACAGATATAGGCCTATTCATTATTACATGCAGGTCTATTCATATTATCAATTTTCTTGATGAGTTTTGATAGATTGTGCCTTTCAAAAATTGGTCCATTTCAGGTAGGTTTTCATATTTGTGGGCATAGAGTTTTTTTTAGAATATTCCCTTCTTATCCTTTTAATGTTCATGGGATCAGTAGTGATGATCACTCTTTTATTTCTAATATTAGTAATTTATGTCTTCTCTATTTTTTCTTGGTTAACCTGGCTATAGGTCTATCAACTTTATTGATTTTTTCAAACAATGAGCTTTTGTTGTCATTGCATTTCTCTATTGGTTGTCTGTTTTCAATTTCGTTGATTTCTGCTCTAATTTTTATCATTTCTCTTCTGCTTACTTTGGATGTAATTTGCCCCTCTTTTTCCAGTTTCCTAATGTGAAAGTTTATATTGACTGATTTTAGATCTTTCTTTTTTCTGATATATGCATTCAGTTCTATAAATTTCCCTCTAAGCACAGCTTTCACTGCATCCACAAATTTTGATAATGTGTATTTTCATTTAGTTTGAAATATTTTTAAATTATCCTTGAGATTTCTTTAATCCATATGTTATTTAGAAGTGTGTTGCTTAACTCTAAGCATTTGCAGTTTTCCGTTTGTTTTTCTGTTATTGATTTCTAGTTTAATTCCATTGTGGTCTGGAAACATACTTTGTATGATTTCTATGAAAATTCTTTTAAATTTATTAAGGTGTTTTTTATGGCTCAGAATATGGTCTCGCTTGGTGAACGTTCCGTGAAACTTGAGAAGAATGTGTATTCTGCTGTTGTTGGAAGAAGTAGCTATGATGTCAATTACATCCAGTTGATTGATGGTGCTGTTTAGCTCAACTATGTCCTGACTGATTTTCCGCCTGCTGGATCTGCCAATTACTGACAGAGGACTGTTGGAGTCTCCAACTACAATAGTGTATTCATCTATTTCTCATTGCAGTTCTATCAGTTTTTGTCTCATATTTTGATGCTCTGTTGTGCATATACATTAAGGATTGTTATGTCTTCATGAATAATTGACCTCTTCATCATTATGTAATGTTTCTCTTTACTTCTGATAATTTTCCTTGCTCTGAAGTTGGCTTTCACTGAAATTAATATAGCTACTCCAGCTGTCTTTTGGCTAGTGTTAGCATCCCCTTACTTTCTCCATTCCTTTACTTTCAGTCTGTCTCTGTCTTGATACTTAAGGTGAGTTTCTTAATACAGTGGGGGTCTTGTTTTTTTATTCACTTCGACAATCTGTCTTTGGTTGGTGTATTTAGACCATTGGTGCTTAAAACAATTATTGATATAGTTGGATTAATATCTACTGTAGGGGTCAGCCTGGTGGTGCAGCAGTTAAGTGCACATGTTCTGCTTCGGCAGCCCAGGGTTCGCCAGTTCAGATCCCGGGTGTGGATGGCACCACTTGGCAAGCCATGCTGTGGTAGGCGTCCCACATATAAAGTAGAGGAAGATGGGCATGGATGTTAGCTCAGGGCCAGTCTTCCTGAGCAAAAAAAGAGGAGGATTGGTGGCAGATGTTAGGTCAGGACTAATCTTATTCAAAAAATAAAATAAAAAAAATCTACTGTATTTTTTTTTTTACTGTTTTCTATTTGTTGCCATTGTTATTTGTTTCTTTTACTTTTTTGTCTTCCACTCTTTTTCTGCTCTCTGATTCCAATTGAGAATTTTATGTGGTTCCATATTTTCCCCATCTCTTAGCATGTCAATTCTACTTCACTTAAGACTTCTTAGTGGTTGCCCTTGGGTTTGAAGTACACATTTACATCTAATACAAGTCCTCTTTCAAATAAGACTACACCGCAGGTAGTTCAAGTATCTTATAATAAGTTATTCCCAATTACTCTTTCCTTCTGTACATTATAACATTCATTCCACTTATCCTTAAGGTATAATCACAGAATATACTGTTGCTATTATAATTTTGAACAAAACATTATTCATTAAGAATATGAAAAATAAAATAGTCTACTTGACCTTCATTTATTCCTTTTCTAATGCTCTTCCTTTTCTTAAAATGTAGATCTGAGTTTCTGACCTATATCATTTTTCTTCTTTCTGAAGAATTTCTTGCAATAAAAGTCTACTAGTGACAAATAACCTCAATTTTTATTGGACTGAGAAAATTTTTATTTCTCTTTCACTTAAAAAGGATAATTTTGCTGGATACAGAATTCTAGGTTGGTGAGTTTTTTTCTTCTGATGAGTATGTTACTTCACTCTCTTGCTTGCTTAATTTCTGAAGAGAAGTCCAACGTAGTTGTTATTCTTGTTCCTCTATGGATAAGGTGTTTTTTTCCTCTGGATTATTTCAAGATTTTCTCTTTGTCTTGATTCTCTGCAGTTTGAATGTGATATGCCTCTGTTTAGACTTTTTGGTATTTACTCTGTCCGATGTTCTCTAAACTTCCCAGTTCTGTGGTTTGGTATTAAAATTTGGAAATTATCAGTCATTATTGCTTCAAATAATTCCTCTCTTCCTTTCTCTCTTCCTTCTTTTTCTGGTATTCTCATTACATGTATATTACACTTTTTAATAATTATTCCACAGTCTTGGATATTCTGTTCTTTTTTCTCCCCATTCTCTTTTTTTCTCTTTGCACTTCAGTTTTGGAGGTTTTTATTGACATTTCTTCAAGCTCACTGATTTTTCCCTTGGCCACATCTAGTCTATTGATGAGCCTATCAAACGCATTCTTCATTTCTGTTACATTATTTTTATTTTTTTTTTAAAGATTTTATTTTTTTCCTTTTTCTCCCCAAAGCCCCCCGCCATTACGTAGTTGTATATTCTTTGTTGTGGGTCCACCTAGTTGTGGCATGTGGGATGCTGCCTCAGCATGGTTTGATGAGCAGTGCCATGTCCGTGCCCAGGATTCGAACCAACGAAACACTGGGCCGCCTGCAGCGGAGTGCGTGAACTTAACCACTTGGCCACGGGGCCAGCCCTGTTACATTATTTTTTATCAAGTACTTCTTTTGATTCCTTATTAAAGTTTTCATATCTCTGCTTATATTATACCTCTGTTTTTTTTTATATTGTCCACTTTGCCCGTTAGAGCCTTAGCATATTGATCACACTTGTTTCAAATTCCTGGTCTGATAATTTCAACATCTCTGCCATATTTATGTCTGATTGTAATGCTTGATTTGTCTCTTCAAACTGTTTTTTAAAATCTTTTACCATATCTGAAATTTTTGTTGGAAACCTGACAGGATGTACTGGGAGAAAGGAACTGAGGTAAATAGGCATTTTTTGTGTGGTTTTATGTTTATCTGGATAGGGGCTAGACTGTGTTTACTGTTTTCTGTTGCTGTAATTATCAAAGGCTAAAATTTTCTCTAGCATCTTTGTTTTTATCTCCCCAGTTGTCTTTGGGTTTCCCTGAAGAGTCTTGAATAAGGCCTGAAATGCAGTTCTTTCCATTGTAATCCGCTATAGTTATTTAGGAGGCACACTGATGCAGTGGTGAGGTGTAGGGGGAGGAGAGCATCTTATAACCCTACGATTAGGTCTCAGTCTTTTAGTGTGTCTGCATCCCCTGTGCTGTAACCTTGACAAGTTTTTCTCAGTTATTTTATTTTCCCTCTCTTGGGTGAGACAGCAAGTCTAGAGGTATGCTGGAGTTGGGTATTTTCCCTTCCCTTGTATTGGTCAAGCTTGCGTGCAACTGCAACTGGTTTGGCTCTGTTGAAACAGTTTCTCTTGAAGGCAAGGCTGGTCATGAAGAAGAGAATGTTCTGGCCTTATTTCAAAATAGTTCCTTTTCCATTTCCCCTGCAAGACGGAGGAGGGGATTTTTCTCAGGTCTTCATTCTGTGACTCTGGTAGAGCTCCTGGAGGTAAAACTCTCAAAAGCGTGGGGCCTCTCCCTGAGACTGGGCTCCCATGAAGTTTTAATTCCCAAGTTTGTGTACACTGAGCCTCCAGCAATTTGTCAGTTACAGTGTAGGTTTTCTTACCCAAGCACTGGTTCCTGGGGAGGTTTCTGCTCCCGGGCTTCTGCTCTGGTAAGTTGTGCTTCCCTGTGTCCACCTGTCTGTCTCTCCAATTTTGGGGTTTGCCCTGAGACATCAGTCTTTGATGGATCTAAGAACAGCTTTTGATTTTCAGGGTTTTTCAGCTTTTTCTTCTTGTGAGAACAGGAGCGGCAGCTTCCAAACTCTTTATATGCTGGACTGGAAGTCTTGATTCACTTTTTAAAACTATTATTGATTTTTCTTACCACATATAAACATTCACTAATTTCTAATTTTAATACAGATGAGCAAAGGGATAATAAAGTTAAGAGAATTTCAATACTCAGAGAAAACTATTGCTAATATTTGTGTATATATACTTTAAGTCCTTTTCCCATGCTTGTCTGTCTGTCTGTCCCTCAGTCTTATCTATCTATCTATCCATCCATCTATCCAAATACCTAGCTACCTATTTACTTCCTCCTTCCGCAACAACCAAAGAACTAACCTTTGGACCTAAGATGGCAAGATTGTATATACATGTATGGTTATAGTATTACCTTTTAAAAAACCTTTGCAAACTTGGTAGGTAAAAATGTAAACATTTTCCATTATATATTTTTATTTCTTTGGCTTTTTCTCATTGATTTATGAGTTCTGTACATATTAAAAGGTTCCTCCTTTGCCATACATAATACCATATAAGAGAATATAATCTACCTTGTTTTTCGATTTTATTTGTGGTCTGCATCACTTGTGAATCTAAACATTAAAGAGATTGAGTTGATGGTTTTGTGCGATAAATAAAAGTCTGAAATAACTTAAGATGAATCATGAATATAACAAGTTAGTGAAAGTGATAAATTGAATATCAAAACTCTGCATGAGATAATGGAGAATTAACAATGTGGAGGGTAATTTAACATCAGTATATAATGAAGTCCCCTGCTTTCACATGATGGAATGCTATGGTGATGAGGATAAACAAATCACAACTACATGAAATAATATGAGAAAATCTCATAAGAAGATGTTGAATGCAAAAGAGTGCATATTGATGATTCCATTTGCATAAAGATTATAAGTAAACTTATCTATAATACAAGAAGTTACCACTGGCAAAGTGCCAGTGCCTGGAATGGTCACTAGTAGGGTTCTGGGATCCTGGTAATGTTCTACTTTTTTTTTTCTTTTAATCTGGATGTTTGTTTTTATCTGGATGTATATGTTCATTGTGAAATGAACTATGGTTGTGTCCAGTTTGTGAAAATTCATTGAGCACTTGAGCCTTATGCAATTTTCTGCATGCTTCTTACATTTTAATAAAAGTTTAAAATATACTTGTGCCTCGACCTCATGCCAGGTGCCCCCACTGCTTCCCCAGCAAAAATGTGCCAAGTTGGTGTCTCTGATAACACATCTGCAGAAATATTTGTATTGGGGTCTTGTGCTTTATAGTTTGTGGTACAAGTAATATTCCCCTATGGTGCTGTCTCAAAGTATAACCTTAGAGCTCCCACGAGGCCACTGTGGATTTTCAAGGAGCGTGGACAGGTGACTCATCGTATATGGTCAACTCCATCCCAGAGCACACATCTGAACGTGCTCAGAATTACATTGGCCTAGCCTCCTTACATCACAGCTCTTGGATTAACTCTCAAAGTCAGTGTTAATTAACTCAGTGGAGGATTGAATACGTCTATCAAATCATCATGTTGTACACTTTAAATATCTTACAATTTTTGTTGTCAATTATACCTCAATAAAGCTGAAAAATGTAAAAACAAATGAATAAAACAAAACCGAACAAAGACAAAGTCAGTGTCAAGGATATAAGCTGACTCCACAGTGGGGCTGTGGTGGGCCAGTTTGGTTGACTTTCACCTCTTGAACCCAGAAAATAAGCACCTTTCTATTTTGAAGAGCCATCCACTGGACTTGTTTTTTTCCTCCATGATGATTTTATTTCAAGAACCTCATTGATCCTTTCTATTATTGAGTCTTAGTTAGAATTACTCAGCTCCAACCCAGTAGGTCTTAGCAACTTTGAATCTTACAGAACTTCTTAAACTTCTTATGCAAATCTACCACCTCTTCCCCAGACACCTTTAAACTCAACATTTTAATTGAGTTTTACACCCACACACATACAAACACTTGCTTCACCAGACCACTCCATACTGATTTATTTGAAGAAAAAAAGATGTATAGGGTGTTTAAACAATTTTTCTGGAGTTATGAATTACATGCAAAGAAGAAGAGTGATAAGAGATCTTCCAAATGGAAAACCCATCCTCATTGATCCCCATACTGTCCTCTGACAAACTGATCCTGCTTCAGGGCTTCCATTGTCATCTTTAACTTAATGATTTCAAAATTAAAAATTCTAGGGTGAGCCCTGGTGGCCTAGTGGTTAAGTTCGGCGCACCCCACTTCAGTGCCCAGGTTCGGTTTCTGGGCATGGACCTACACCACCTGCCTGTCAGTGGCCATGCTGTGGTGGTGGCTCACATACAAAAAAAAAAAAAAAAGAGAAAGATTGGCAGCAGATGTTAACTCAGGGTGAATCTTCCTCAGAGGAAAAAAAAAATTCTATGGCCCCAAAACATCCCTCCAACTTTGGTCTCATATCTACAACTATTGACACAATTTCTATCTGGATGTCATGTTGTCATGCTCAGCATGCCTTAAAACAAACTCACTATTCCAAATCTGCAACTAGCTTGTAGCAAAAATATCTGCAAATTCTATATTTCCAGGACTTTCTCAAACTCAAAATTTTGCAGTAAGTTGTATCCCACAAAATGCTACACTTAGGATAGGGAATTTAAGACAGGCTCTCTGCTCTTCAAAAGTCCATGGTCTGATAAATATTAAAACAAGGCCTCTGAAGTTAGTGTCAATAAAGCCACTATAAAATGCTAATATATAACTGAAAGTCCTAGCCAGAGCGTCAGGCAGAAAAAAGAAATATAAGGCATCCAAATCAGGAAGGAAGACATAAAATTGTCTCTGTTTGCAGGTGACATAATTTTACTTATAGAAAATCACAAAGACTCCACCAAAAAACTGTTAGATCTAATCAACAAATTCAGTAAAGTTTTAGGATAAAAAATCAGCAGTGTTTCTATACGCTAAGAACAAATTATCTGGAAAAGAAATGAAAACAATTCCATTTACAATAGCATCAAAAACAATAAAATACTCAGGAATAAATTTGATCAAGGAGGTAAATGATATGTACATTGAAAACTATAAGATATTGATGAAAGAAACTGAAGAGGACACAAACAAATGGAGAGATTATCTCATATTCAGGGATTGGAAGAATTAATATTGTTAATGGTACATTCTACCCAAAGCCATCTATAGATTCAATGCAATCCGTATTGAGAGTCCAATGCCATTTTTTACAGAAATAGAAAAAACAATCTTAAAATTTGTATGGAACCACAAAAGACCCCAAATAACCAAAGCAATCTTGAGAAAAATCAAAGTTGGAGGCATAACACTCCTGATTTCATGCTATATTACAAAGCTATAGTAATCCAAACAGTATGGTACCAGAATAAAAACAGACACATAGATCAATGGAACAGAATCAAGAACCTAGAAATAAACCCATGCATAGATGGTCAACTAGTATTTGAAAAGGGAGCCAAGAATACTCAGTGGAGAAAAGACAGTCTTGTCAATAAACGGTGCTGGGATAATGGGATATTCATGTGCAAAAGAATGAAAGTAGACCTCTATCTTTTACAGCTCAAAAAAATTAACTCAAAATGAATTAAAGGCTTCAACATAAGACCATAAAACTCTTAGAAGAAAACACAGGGAAAAAGCTCCTTGACATTGATTTTGGCAATTAATTTTTGGATATGACACCTAAAGCACAAGCAACAAAAGCAAAAATAAACAAATAGAGCTACATCAAACTAAAAAGCTTCTGCACAGCAAAGGAAGCAATAACAAAATGAAGAGGCAACCTACAGAATGGGAGAAAATATTTGCAATCAGATATCTGAGAAGGGGTTAATATCCAAAATATATAAGGAACTTATACAACTCAATAGAAAAAAACAAGTAATCCAAATAAAAAATGGGCAAAGAACTTGAGTAGACATTTTTCTAAAGAAGATATTCATATGGCCAACAGGTATGTGAAAAGTTGCTCAACATCATTAATCATCAGGGAAATGCAAATCAAAACCACGATGAGATATCACCCCACACCTGTAAGGGTGGCTATTATCAAAAATGCAAGAGATAACAAATGCTGGTGAGCATGTGTAGAAAAGGGAACCTTTGTACACTGTTTGTGAGAGTGCAAACTGGTATAGCCAGTAGGAAAAACAGTATGGAGGTTTCCCAAGAAATTAAACACAGAACTACCATATGATCCCGCAATTCCACTTCTGGGTATTTATCCAAAGGAAATGAAATCGCTATCTCAAAGAGTGACCTGCCCCCTCATGTTCATTTGCAGCACCATTTACAATAGCCAAGACATGGAAACAACCAAAGAAAATGTATTCAACATATATTGGAATATTTATTCAATATATATTGGAATATTATTCAGCTATAAAAAGAAAGAAATCCTGCCATTTGTGACAACATATATGAAACTTGAAGGCATTATGCTAAGTGAAACAAGTCAGACAGAGAAAGGCTAATACTGCATTATTTTACTTATATGTGGAATCTAAAAAAACCGAAATCAGAAACAGAGAACAGATTGGTGGTTGCAAGAGGCAGGGGATGGACGAGGCGGGAAATGGGTGAAGGTGGTCAAAAGGTATGAACTTCCAGTGACAAGATGAATAAGTTCTGGGATGTAGTGTGCAGTATGGTGACTACAGATAACAGTTTGTTGTTAGTGCAGTTGAGTGGATTCTGACTCCTAGCAACCTTGAGTCCAGCAAAGCAGAATCCTGCCTGGTCTTTGTGTGCCATCCTCTCCCCTTCTGGTGCTCTATCAGACAATGCTCCGCTGCTATTCACAGGGTTTTCACGGCCAATTTTTTCAGAAGTGGGTGGCCACGTCCTCCTTCCTAGTCTGTCTTAATCTGGAAGCTCCACTGAAACCTGCCACCATGGGTGACCCTGTTGGTATTTGAAATCCTGGTGGCATAGCTTTCAGCATCATAGCAAACATTCCGCCATGACAGTATGACAACTGATAGATGAGTGGTGTGGTTCCCTCTCTGGGAAATGAACCTGGGCCACGGCTGTGAGAGCCATGCGGTTTTTGGATGGAATGCTCTGTATATATCTTAATCACCAGACCACCAGGGCTGACTGCATATTTAACAATACTGTATCGTATATTTGAAAGTTACTAAGACAGTAGATCTTAAAAGTTCTTGTTACAGAAAAAATCTGTGAAGTGATGGATGTTGACTAAGTGTGGTAATCATTTTGCAATATATACATATATCAAGTCATTGTGTTGTACATCTTAAATTTATACAATGTTATGTCAATTATATCTCAACAACCTGAAAAAATAATTTAAAAATGCTAATATAAATAATAATAAGGCATTCTAGGTGAAGATACAAGTAAATATTAACTACTAAAGTAAATCATAAGTATTTTCTCTATTTTGTGTTTAGGATTTGCTTAATTTGAAATAAGGAAGAATTCAAAGATGATTATTTTTATTTTGAACATTCTAACGAAGTACATTTCCATTTCTCTACTTAAGTATTTTCATTCATGAAGTCTTTGTTGAAATGCCTGGCATGTGTCAACCCTAAACTAACAAAGTTGGGCAGCAAAGAAGTTGATCTAATTCTTGTTGCTTCAGTGCCAGAAGGACCTCTAAAAATTACTAATCTCACTCTCTATCCAATGACCACCTTTCCTCCACCATGTTTCTGGCTAATGACTTCCAGTCCACACTTGAATTAACCATTTCATCATCTAAGGTTGGCAATGATCTTTGGATAGTTCTGAGTATTAGGTAGTTTTTATATTGAGATCAGACTTTCCGGTCATTTTCACCTTGGTCCTGCAGAATCCAACACGAGGAGGAAGAATGAGCTTCATTGCCACTCTACCTCATAACATTTCCAAAATATGGGGACGTCTCACTGGGTCCTCTCATTCTCAGGGTTACTAATCTCCTTAATAATTTCACAAATTGTTGCTGTTATTGTTGCTTTTTCTGGTGAGGAAGGTTGGCCCAGAGCTAACATCTGTGGCCAATCTTCTTCTTTTTGCTTGAGGAGGATTGTTGCTGAGCTAACATCTGTGCCAGTCTTCCTCTGTTTTATGTGGGATGCCGTCACAGCGTGGCTTGACTGGAGGTGCTAGGTCCACACCTGGGATCCAAACCTGCCAACCCCAGACCTTCAAAGCGGAGGTTGTGAACTTAACCACTACACCACTGGGCTGGTCCCCTGTTGTTCTTGTTTTTGACTTTGTCCCTTGACCATTTACCTCTTCACTCAAGTTCAGCCATATTTTTTAAAAGTATGGTTTCTAGAACTGAGCACAAAACTCCAAAATTGAGTCCTTTCAGCACTGTGATGAGCTGAATTTTTATTTCAATTTAATTAGTTGTTAAAATTCTATTAATACCAACTCAGAATGTGTTAGCCATTGAAGGGGCTTCACAAAAATATTTAAACATTAAATACTCAAATCAACCCAAATCCCAAATTACTTTAGACATTTACTACAATCTAGAGTATTTCTCTCACTATCTTCTCAAATAGTTAGTTTTTGGCAATTCTATCTGGAGTCCTTGACACCTAAGGAGTCCTTCTCAATGTCATAAGCTTTTTTTTCTGGAGTAAACATGGACATGCTTAGAGAAGTTAAATTTATTTCATGAAGGTATGAAATGCAATAGGATGATTCTACTGTGATAAGTGACTTCATGGTTTTTTAAGAAGTAAAATCATATTCAATATATTTTCTACATCTCTAAATATAAATTCATGTAACATAATATTTTACACTAATTTTTTTTAAAGTATACTTTAAAGATTCTGACCTGCTTTTCAAGCTTTCCTTTTCCCCACTACACTTCTGGCTAATGGCTTCCAACCCACTTTTGATTAAATAAATGCCAGAGTCAAACCAGATCAAATCAAAGCAAACCAAACAAAATGCAATGCAGCCATTCACCTTTCCTCGAATTAATAGAAGCTTTATAAGGATTAACTGTTCTCTGTGATATTTTTTATTGAAAGGTTTAATAATGGGATTGCGTAAGTGAAAATAAAATGAAAAAAATTTCAACAAATAATACTGTTAGGATAACTCCATTTCTGGCTTTTGAAAACAAAGATGCTTTATATATTGGTGAAGCTAAATTGATCCAGGAAAATATAATTACATAACTCAGAAGTCTTTCAATGAAATTGTGCTATAAATCTGAGTAGAGAGCTTTGCATGCTAATGGGAATATCCATCTCTAGACTTTTAAAACTTGCAGTGGTTAGTTCATATTTTTATAATTAGTCTTTTTCAAAAGGAAAATAAAAATAAGGGCATTCTTTGTGATCTCTTTCATGTACTAGATATATTTGTATCTTTATAAAAATTTTAGATCATTCATGAAATAAGGTAGTCTATGGGTTGCACAAGATTATTCTATCTAAATACAGGAGATAGTACTTATCGGGGCCACACTGTTGGCCGTGGCCCTTCAGTGTGCGTGCTGGCTAACCATCCTGAGAGGGGCTCTCTACACGGGATTTGGGTTCCCCTAGATCAGGGATGTGTGGCCTACAATGTCTAAAAGATGCCCTGAACTCTGAGCTATGGAAAACAGCAAAAGGAACGAAAAAAGAATATCCAAAAACCGAGAGTAGAATGTTCCTCTAACAAGTTTTCTATAAAGAGGGCTCTGTCACATGTGGAACATTGCTACCTACCTAGTCATCCTTTCTTTGTGCAGGATGGATGCATACAGTGAGGCCCTAACTCTCACTACAGCTGCTTCCTTGCACTGCAGCCTCCCCACTCGCCTTTGTTCCCTTCTTGTGTGAATCAGACTACGGAGTCAGAGATGCACTGGTTCTAGGCCTGGCTGTGTCACTACCAGCTGTGTGTACACGGCAAGTCACGTAAGTACCATGACCATCTGTGTTTCTCCCAGAAAACAAATGTGCCGCCTCACCTACCTTGTTGGATTAGTGACTACGTTCAGAAAATGCTTTCACTGGATGTGAGTTTCAGGAATCAAGGACTATATTTTAATCAACATTTTACGCTTGGCCCTAGTACAATATCTGGCACACATTGACACTGATTCAATGGTATTAGTACATGTTCTTGCACGTTGTAGCAAGAGTGACATGTTGAGGCATGCCCTGTTTCATGAGGTTCAGATATAGCTTTTGAAGGAAGCAGTGATTAGTCATTGTATTGGCAGATGGCTCTAGGACAAACAGACTTAAATAAAAATGTTGGGACAAAGGCTACTCCCCAGACAGTTCAAATAATTCCACGAGTGGGTAGGAAATAATTCCTTTGAAGAGGAGAATCAACACCATCAGCCTCATTCCAAGTACACTGGTGGATAAACACCAAGGAAGGTCACGTTGTGATAATTCTCATATTGTCTAGACCTAGGAGACAGAGTCCGAGCTCCAGAATAAAGGCCTAAATAAAAGGGAAAGTGTAGGGGAAACAAAGAGTTCAAAAATAAAAGAGAGACACCAAGAGACAGATCCTACAGGTTAGCTGCCTCAACATCAGCAACTGTTGTCAGGGATCAGCAGCCGCCATGTGGACCAGTGCTGAGGAAAATGCGCCCACTGCGGAAAGTGAGAAGCAGGCAAGGCCATGACAACAACCTCAGCATTACGTAAAGGTCTGTCCATCTCATGCAAGGTATATGCAAATGAATGATGAGGCCAAAGGGACAGGGAGACTACTGAGGGAGTGGTCTCAGAAATTGTTCTGGTTGGGGCCTTGGAAGTAAAAAGGAAGGCTCTGATTCTCCTTGATTGTATCCTGCTGGATGGGTAGACATTGGTGAAACCGACAATGTGTAGGTGTCACCCTCACATGACCTGTTGTTACGTTCAGTTTTGCCTGTGCTATCCTTTTTCATGTTCCTCTCTACCTCTCTCCACAAAGGAAATCGAACAATTATTGTTTCCAAATGCCCAGTGATATGCCAGCTGTCTTTACACCTATGATCTCATTCAATGTTCACATCAACACTGCCAGCTTGGCATATTTCCACTTTATAAATGGGGCTTCTAAGTCTCAGAAAGGGTAAATAATTGTCCTAGTAGATGATGGACTCTGGTCTGCCAGCCTCCAAAGCCCACGGTCTTCCCACTCTGCCACTCATCTCCCCGTTCCCTTTGGCCCCTGGTCACTGGCCGACATGACTAAAACTGGAAGAGTACATAATGGACAGTCTCCCAGATACTGAAATATCTTCTTGTGAGGTACCATGTGCAATGGGAGGCCCCGCACATCCCAGATAAACCTCTGGACTGTCAGAGATCTTGTCTGATATTCTCCTACGCTTATTGTTAAGAGTCTAGGTTACTCAGGTGAAAATAATTTGGCGCCCGTATGGAAAACCTGGCTTCACTGATTCCGTTCGGAAGACATTTAAACTTTACAAGGTGACACTCCCACAGAGGAGAAAGAGTCTTTCCTCACCACCACAGTCAGAACAGGCTGCAAAGCAGAAGCTCAGCCACAGAAATAGCTATTAAACTTTAAGTATGAGCTACAAGACTTCAGCTCTAAATATATTGATTTAGAGTTCATTACTCTAAATCAGCAGCTGCAGAATTAATTTCTAGGGCTAAGCACAGAAGCGTAGGCATCCTCAGAAACTATGACAACGTTGCTGCTTCTCTATATCACTTTTTTTTAAGGGATAGTTATCTTAGAAAACTTTCCTTGTCATTGCTTAGTTAACACTACAGCCAATGAGTAGAGATAGAGCTTATGTATTTGGCTGAGGAAACAACCATTAAAAGCTCCTGTGGGGGTATCTTGCTGCTTATGTCCCTGCCAGCATCATCTTTATCAATTAACCCTCCCTAAGGGCCCAGAACTCTAAACACAAGACAGAAGGCGGCAGATACAGCCTCCAGATGAGTGGCAGCACTTCACACACATCTGAAACCACTTCAACACATTTAAGTTTTTTTAAAAAAGGCCAATGAGACACGAAGTTGTACTGCAAGAAAAAGAAATAGTTGGAGGTAGAGCTGGATGAAGTGAGTGCCATTTGCAGAGGCACACAGATAACCTGAAGCTCTATTTTTTTTCCTCTAGAGAATAAGCAATGACCAAGTATTGCATAACATGCTCATTTCAAGCAATGTCAAGCCCCTCACAAGCATCCACAAGTTGAATACGGGAGGTGGAGCCAATGGCTCCAGGGTGGTTTCTGCCTCCAGATGTTCCTTGGGATGACTTTCTAGTCGGAAGCCTAGTGAGACGTGCAGCAGGGGGCCCCCCTGAGAATACTCATATGTGCTCCTCGCTGTGGGGAGACACAGAAGACCAGAGCCTGACTCACACTAGATAGAGCAAAAAACAACTGAGAACAGGTTCTGCCTCCAGCAGGGCACACAGAGGACAGGGGCCCGGCTGAGTAATTCTCAGGCGATGCAGCTGGGGAGTGTGTTGAGGTGGGATCAGTTTACACACTCTGACAGCATGAGCCTTTGCCATGGAATGGACATGGGCAGTGCAGGGGAGCCACGTGGAGGGAGTCCTTTTGGGTGGCCAAGAGGATGCAGACCATCCAAGCTGAAGGAGGCTGGAGATGGGTCACCAGACGTCCATGGGCATAAAGTGGATAAACACGGGAACATAATGTATTGACCAGCTTTGAGACATTGCTTAACACAAACAAACAAGCAAGCAAGCAAAAATCCTAATTCTTATCCTTGCAATACTTATGCACCTGACCTCATAATCCTTTTTCACCATGAGCAATAAAACTCAAGCTGAATTTTGAGTAGGAAAGCCAGTTAAGACTCAATTCTAATCTTTTGTGAATTCAAAAGAGTGAAAAATTCAATAAAGAATTGAACAATTGCATTGCTATCTGAAACTGAAATATACATATGTAAACGGACCTTTGGAAAACAGATCTATTTTGGTCTGATCCTGAAGGCAATGGAGAGGAAAATTTTAAGGTATTCTCATCAGTTTTGATTTGTCTCATGCTGTGAACCTATTTATTCTAATAATAGTTATGTGAATATTATTTCCTAATGCATTGTCTATATTTAAAGAAATACATAGAAGACAAACACAGCATCAAAATAGAAAGAAATAGACGAGATCAGA
The DNA here is from genome assembly GCF_037783145.1 of Equus przewalskii. Taxonomy (NCBI): domain Eukaryota; kingdom Metazoa; phylum Chordata; class Mammalia; order Perissodactyla; family Equidae; genus Equus; species Equus przewalskii. The sequence goes on along the minus strand of NC_091861.1, from coordinate 3,851,474 downwards.
CGTCTTTCCTTATAGATGCTCGTAATCATTGTTTAATTTCTTACCCAAACTTTTCTGGTATTAACCAAGGACATTCGTTATTTGTTACTGTGAGTCACATGATTTAACATTACGATGTAAGAAAACCAGCTAAGTCATTGTATGAGGATCCAATGACCAGTCACATCTTTAAAAGTATGAGCTGATTTGAATCTGAACCATCTAAAATGTTTGTCAGTGAAAGTTGACATCCAAAGCAGGTTATTAATAGGTTTTAAAAAAAATTAGGGGAAGAACAACATTATGACTTCCACTTTTACTATAAATCTGGAAAAAGGTAAATAGTAAGCCATGCAAAACTGCTTTGTCACCATCTTCTTTCTTCCAAGGGTAAAAAAGCATCAAGCACCTCAAACGCTGAGAGTGAGCAAGCAAGTGACATCATGGTGGAAAAATGCATAGTTTTTTTAATTAAATGTTACATTATGGAACTCTGGTCATCTTACACAAAGGGGCAATCTTTTCTTAACTAATTCACCAAGACTTTGGGAAAAGCAATGGGGTTCCCACGTTCTTCCCTCACTTTCTAGGGCGTCCCTCACCTTCCAAAGGCTGAGGTTATGAACTGGAGACAACGCTGGTTTGCTTACCACAGGTCTGTGCACGTCCCAGAATGCTCTCTCTTGGCTATCGAGGATCTTCCTTTCGATTTTGTCTCTCTTCTTGTCCACTCTGTCAACATCGTAACAATAAATAATAAGTAGCGCCTCTTACTATATAAGTACTAATTGTAGTCTCTGGACAAAAGGCCACAACTTGAGCAAATCTTCCAAAAGACTCACAAGGACTCACTTTGCTTGTGCTTCTGCTTGCATGAAAATGAACTCCCACTTCCGGGCGAAGGCCCTCTGCAGCCTGGCCAGGCTCTCCTGAAAAAGACACCCCAGCACAGGGGAAGGCTTTCCAGCGCGCATCCTCTCCGCTCCCTTCTAGTTTATCCACCGCACATACATACTCATCAAGAAAACAAGTATGAAATTCTAAAGCAGTAAGTAAACTCTGGTTCTGAATGATAAGTCGTGCTCACTGAATGCAGCTAATCCTCATATTAACAGTCATAGGGGAAACAGAGAAACCTATGATAAATATGAATTTTTATGAATAACTGACTTTAGAGAACACAACTAAAATTCCAAAGTACTAAGATTACCTTGCATAAAAAAAGGGCTCAAGACTAATCTGTTGGATTTTTCTGTGCTCATTTTACTGAGGAACAGGAAAGACATACCTTCTACTACTGATCCAGTCTATCCAGCTCTTGACGGTAATGTAAACTTTTGGCAGCCCACCCCCCATTTCTAGACAGTGCTTCAAATTGAGTCAATCATGGCAGCACAGCCATCTGAACAAACCACATCAAATTAATTCTATCTGCTGATGGTGACCAACCTGAGAGTTTTGCAAAAACCATTTTCCCAGTGTAAATGCTCTTTAATTCTCTACGTTTGGATATCTTCACTCTACATACTATAGATCTAAAGATTTTATACTTGTCAATTTTAGCAAATAAGGTATGTTTCCTCCTTCTACTCTGAGTTTGTGTGTTTAGAATTTCACCACGCTCAATGTGAGTGATTTGAGGAAGCAAGCAAGTCACACATTTATCAGGTCATTATGCTGCCTGATCCCTGGAAATCTGATCCTTAAAATCTATGAATGTAGAAAGTTAACAGGGTCCCCAGAAATGAGCACAGGTCTTATTCCTGCTCATTTTACGACTTTCTTTGCCAGAAAGGCAGTGGTACTCACAGCTTCGTAGTCTGCCAGCTCCAGCCGCGCCTTATTCTGCATTGTTCTCTTGCAGAGGTAAACCGCTGCAAGGAAAAATATCAATCATTTCTCACATGTTTGTTAACCCGAAGGCACTAAAAATAAAAATGTATTATTACAAATCAAGACATATTGGTCTTTGCCACTTTTTTCCCCGTTGTAATTTTCTATTTTTTTGACAAAAATAAATAATGTGTAATGTTATTACTGAAATTTAAACATAGTCATATTTATCGTGTTATAGGAAAATAGACATGTTTAGAAACTTGGTAATCATTTCTTTATTTTTATTAAATAGTTGTCATAATTTTATATATAATATATTTTCACTCCCTTCTGTCTTCCTAATTCTTTTAGTGACTAGAATTTATTGTATGCTCTTTTATAGTCTTAAAAAATTAATTAGTTTAAAAAATAAGGGCAAAAAATAAAAGCCTTTTAAATAAGACATCAAATGAGCTTAAAAATCTAGATATACAAATGACATCATTTTGTAAATAGGAAAGGAATTGCTTGAAAAGGGAATCATTATTGCCACATTCAATTATTCTTCTGTCAATGGAAAGATTCTCTTAACGTAAACTGAAGAATTTTTGGCACCTTCTTTGAGTCGTTTCACAAGGACCCATCATCAATCAACTATTTCTTACTAAGAGAGTCAAGAGTACAACATCTTACCTAACTGTAATAGGACTACCTTTTAATTCCATTTTCCCGAGGACTCAGTCTCCTTGGCTTCCAGGGAGAGTCCATCTGGGTGGCAGGTTTATGGGATGGGTGACAGAAGGAGAGAGGATGGCGACAGCAGCATTGCCATGTAGTCAAATTTCTTCAGTTATTTCAGGAATATAGCGAATATTATCTTACAATAATATCAAGACATTCAGAGCCCTCTCGTACAGTCTCAAATTCCAGAATATTTTTTGTCATTTTTCCATAATATATGATATTTGAGTCATAATATTAAAGATAAACTATATGTTCTAGATGCTGAATAAATCCACTGGATGAGGACTATCATATATTACTTTTTGTAAGGCCAGCTCTGGGAGATGCCTTATAAATTCCACCTTTGCCTTAAGCTGGACCACCCTCAGTTTTTGATAATGAAGTCTAGTTGGCATCACTGAGGAAATACCTTACACGGAAAATCTGAGACCACTGCCTCCACTGATGCTATTTATTCAATTTCTGCCTTCTAAGGTTTCCTGCATTGAAGGTCAAGGCAAAGGTGAGAGCTGACCGTGGGATGATGCTAACATTACTGCAAACTCTAAGGACCAAGAATATAATTTCACAACACATCTTTCTACAACCTGTGAGGGTGATTCTGTTTTTCTACTATATCAGTAATTTTCAAACTTAGCAATCTTCAAAATTACTGATTTTCCAAATTATTAAAAGTTAAACTTCCAAAACAAAAATGATGTGATGTGTTAATTTCCTAATTGGCTGTAGTTGGGCCTCGCTCCTGAAGAAACTCTACTCTAGAGGCCACTGGGTTTGTCACAAAATATCTAAAATGTACTCAGCAGTTGGTAAAAAGAGATCATAGTGTATGTGCAACACCCCTGAGGGTGTCTCTTCATGAAAGAAAGATCGAATCTTTTAAAAATATCTAATTAAAGGGGGCCGGCCCCGTGGCGCAGCGGTTAAGTGCGCGCATTCCGCTTCTCGGCGGCCCGGAGTTCACCGGTTCGGATCCCGGGTGCGGACATGGCACTGCTTGGCACGCCATGCTGTGGTAGGCGTCCCACATATAAAGTGGAGGAAGATGGGCACGGATGTTAGCTCAGGGCCAGGCTTCCTCAGCAAAAAAAAGAGGAGGACTGGCAGTAGTTAGCTCAGGGCTAATCTTCCTCAAAAAAAAAATCTAATTAAATAATTTCAGCTTTCCTGTAGAATTACTTTTAATCAAATTTCAAGCCCCAGCTAAGCACTCCATCAGTCGGTCCTCCTCCAAGTCCCCTCCTGCAGCAGCCTTTACTTGTGTCATTGATTCTGGTCATCTAATCTTTGTTCTTTTCAAAATCAGACCTCCTCTGGGAAACATGCTTCTAATCTCATTAGGTGAACTAAGGAATAAGCAGGAGCAGGGAGATTTGTTCTTAGATGGCCGTTCACTAGGAAGTTACACATCCTTTAACATAGGCATCCTAGAATGCCATTTCCTTTACTTCTTTAGGAAACAGAAATGAAGGTGTGGATAGGCAGCACCCGGTAGAGAGCAGCTGTTTCACAGGTATTTGTTGAATGAATGAAAGAATAAATGAATGAGTGAGATATTTTTAGAAGGAGCTATTTAAAAGTCAAATCAACTCAATGATTTCTCCTAGTCTCTTTGGTAAAAAGAAAGAAGACAAAACGCTGGGATAGCAGAGTAAAGAGCACTCTGGATCCTGCCGAAAGTAGAGCCAATATGGTCGTGCCTGGAAGGGCCTGACCGTCACCAGTGAAGTCTAGACGGTACAGTATGCTGACAGGTACAGAGGATACTTCCATTCTTTATCAGCACAGAGTATCAGCATTGGGCCGGATGTCGACGAGGAAGGAGGTTCAAGTAGATGAAAGAAGGTTTCAATTCCAAAAAGTTTCCCAATTTATCAAAGATTGAAAAACATGAGAGTAGTTAGGCAGAGTCAAAACTACTGCTCAGGCCAAGGGTCTCTGTGCCAATCCCTAAGGATTTAGGCACCAAAAGTGCTCTCTGGAGTGTTATGTATGGACCGAGGCCCAGGGACAAAGGGTCAGCTGCGTTTAACATGAACCTTGAATTTTTTCTGCACTCCCCACATTTTGGAAATATCAATTAAAAAAGCCATTTCTGGAGTTCCACTTAAGATGTTTTCCATGATCGAGGGTTTAATTTCAATTTCAAGTGCAATAGTAGTTTTGTGGGAGACCATAATGAGACAATTCTAAGGACGTAGAGGGTCACACAAAAACGAAACTTAACAGGCTGCCACACCACTGAGTGCAAGGAAGTTTGAGAAGGCCTAGCGCTGCTCCGGCTCAAAGAGCTGTGTTGTAAAGGCCTGGAATTTGGCCTGAACACAACTTAGAATTTAGATGGAAAAGTCAAAGCTTCTGGTTCACGTGACTAACTGAATAGAAAGTGAATGCTAGTATTTGTTGTTTCCATTTTATTTCTTCAAGCTCTGCAGGATGGGTTAGTCTGTTGGGCAAACACTCATGTCCATGACAAAACTGCACACAGTTGTACCACGGAGGTCAGCAAGAAGATCACTAAGGTCCCAATATCTGAATATCGATGTAAATGCAATTCCTAACGACTCGAGATACAACTGCCAAATAAATATTTGAAAAATATCCAATTTACAACCAAAGTAATACAAATTTAAGACAGATTGTCATGATGCAACCCTATTTTTTACCTTTCAAAGTTTACTTTGTGGGCCACTTCTTCCCCTGTCCTTGAGTAGAAACTCAAGCAGCTTCCACAGTCTTACTTGTCACTCTTGGGCAATTCAAAGAGTCCTAATTTATTAACCAGAATTTCCATCCCAAGTCATAGTTGAAACTCCAAGCTTGGTTTGAAGTCTTGAGCTCTTCCCCTTTTCCCCAGCTTCTGTGAGTGGCTTTGTTCTCTGCCTTGTTCTTCTGTGCCCCCCACCAAGTACTGCTAAACAAGGCTTCCAGTCCTTCTGGGGCTGGAGCATGGGGAGGAAGGAAAGAATAGGGGAGCGCTGCCGTTCTTACTTGACTGATCCCGCTGGGGTGAGGTAGCAGTGTTCTCTGGACTTGGCAGTGGCTTAAAGCTCACTGTGTTTCTCGTGGTATTTTGTGGATGCTTTGGAGAACCTCTCCCTCCCCATCGCTGGGGATCTCTTACCCGCAGAGCTGTCGTTGGGGCTGATCAATGCCATAGCCCTTGGGCCATACCTCTAGCCTCTCTCTATAACGCTGCTTGCCCCTCCAGGCTGCCTGCTAGGGCAGGACTGTGTCACACATGGCTCAGATCATGACTAATAGAAACATTCACGCACTCTCTGCCCTGAAAGAAGGCCACAGAACAAAGCCACCTGTCTTCAACTCCTCCCTCCTTACCTAGACAACCTGTCTCTTGCCCTTTGTAATTCTGAAGGCTGGAAGTTCATAGTCCTTTGTGTCTCTAGGCGTAGGTGACTCCTGTCAAGTGCTCTCAGAAGCCCCTTGAGGTCTCTCTCCAGCGGCTTGAGGTGAGGGGCGCCCCTGCTCTGCCCACTCCTCTCGCTCATGGCTGGTGGAGGTAATGACTCCCATCATCCTAACAGCTACAAAAGCAGTCTTCAAGCCGACATCTTACCCATTAATACCCTCAATGTGAGCTGATGGCAACTACTGTGATAATGTGCGTGTCAGTCTAGCACAGTACTTTCACACCTGGTTTTGACCCACTTAACACTTTGGCTGTATTTCCATTTTAACACCCAGTTACAAAAATTGCTTTCCACTCATCAAAACAGAAAAGATGTTATGGAGTAAGTGTAACCTATTTGGCAATAGAAGAGTAAACTAGCGCTGCTGATGGGCATGTAAACAGGGGCTATCTTCTGAGAAAGGGTTTGACAATGAGTAATAAAGCTTAAAACATTCATACCCATTGTTCCCGTCTTGTTTTTCTGAGACTATAACCCAAGGAAATAGTATGAAGGGCACAGAGGATTGGAATACAGGAACATGACAGTGACTACAGGAACCCAGTGGGGAATGGGAAAGAAATCACGAATGTTCGTTCAATGAGATAGTACATCGCCATTCAAAACGGTGAATACAAATTGTTCAACCTCAAAGTTGAAATAATTTAATTTTTAAAACCCTTAATCCTTCATTATAAAACTTCAGACAATACTGAAAAAATATGAATATTAAAGTAAAAAATTATTATAATCTTATTTCTGTCATTATTTTGGTGTGTATTCTGAATTTTTCCTTTCTGTATACATCTACTAACATCCACGTGAATATTTGCATTCTTTTTCTTTTTTGAGGAAATTTAGCCCTGAGCTGACATCTGCTACCAATCCTCCTCTTTTTGCTGAGGAAGATTGGCCCTGAGCTAACATCTGTGCCCATCTTCCTCTATTTTATGTGGGATGCCTGCCACAGCGTGGCTTGACAAGGGGTGCCATGTCCACATCCAGGATCCACCTGGCGAACCCTGGGTAACAGAACTGTAATGTGCAAACTTTGCTGCACCACCGGGCCAGAGCCTGAATACTTGTATTGTTATCAAAAAATCTATTTGCATACATTTCTTTAAAATATACTCAAACTGAGGTCCCCGTCGGTGGTGCAGCAGTTAAGTTCGCACCTTCTGCTTCAGCAGCCTGGGGTTTGCCAGTTTGAATCCTGGGTGCGGACCTATGCACTGCTCGTCAAGCCAGGCTGTGGTGGTGTCCCACATAGAAAGTAGAGGAAGATTGGCAGCAGATGTTAGCTGAGGGCTAATCTTCCTCAAAAATAAAGTACTCAAACTGTACCACATCTGCTGTCTTATAAACTTTTTTCTTTAATATTACATTGTGGCTAATTTTTCATATAAATCGGTGCTGTTCTGTAGTAATCAAAAATTATTTCATGATAATCTAGTGCCAAGATATATGGTAATTTATTTAAATAAGCCCTTATTGTGGGACACAGCTAAGTCCATTGTTTCAGTATTACATACTAATACTTCTTCAAACATAGGTGCATGTATGTACTCATGTATGTATGTATGTGTGTCTTTATTTTTTAGAAATTTTTTATTTCTGCAAAGTGCTATCGCTGAGTCAGAGAGTATGTACCTGTTAAGCCTTTGGATCCTTATAACCAAACTCCGTAAAGTTTAGATACTAGTGGTCCACTTCTGGAGGGTCTATTTTCAGCAAAGCAATGAGTTACTATGTTGAAACCTAGTAGGGTTTCGGAGGGTCACTGCATTCAGACTCTCCATTTTTCCCAACCGCTTCCTGTCTCCGCTCACTCTGGGTGAAAGCCGAGACTTCGTATCCCGGTGAGGGGCCGTCACCCTCCGACCTGTTTCCTACCCGGTTAAGACACACACCGGACGCCCGCACACCTCGGCTCCTCTCCCTCTTTCTGGAAAGCTCCGGCCCCGCTCCCCAGGCGGAATTAATATTCTCTCAGTGACGTCTCCCTCCCGCCCCCGGCAGCCTTTTCCCATTTTTGTTCGCGCCACTTTTTAGCTCCTAACATACAAGGTCCGTGTCCATTTCTGTGGTTAGCTGATCAGCTTCGTTTCTGCTCCCGCCCGCCCCGGCTACATCGTCAGCTCCGTAAGGGCGGGACGTTTGCCCATTTCCTTCACCCCTGTAGCCTCGTGCCTAGAAGACTATCTGCCACAGGGTAGATGCTCAAAACGTCTTTGTTGAGTGAAAACATCCATACCTGTTTATTTATCATTGGAATATTATTTTCTTCTGTGAATTAGCTACCCATGACTTAACTTTTCTACTGGGTGATTTGACTTTTTCTTATTAGACTTAAAACCTATTTATATATCAGAGATAGCTAATATTAGATATATATGTAGGAAGGCTTTTGGGGAGAAGCTTAATAAATGATCCAGATACATTGAGTAACTTCAGCAAACTTTGATTTAGTTTGAAATCATATATATACATAGTTACAGTTTCAAATTATTTATACACTTATTATATGTATATATGACATCCACACTACACATTCTGCAGCCTGCTTTTTCTACTCCACATAACATTGAGATTCAACCAGGCAGTTTTCTATAGTTTGTTTCTCTTAACTGCTGTAGTCTATCCTATGAATGAAGCACATATTGTCTAACCATACACTTATTATTAAACACTTAGGTTGTTTCTGGTTTTTTTTCTTTCTAGTTATATTGAGACATCATTGACACATAGCACTGTGTAAGTTTAAGGTGCACAGCATAATGACTTGACTTATATTTATTGTGAAATAATTCCAGGATAAGTTTAGTTAACATCCATCATCTCGCATAAATACAAAAAAAATTTTTTTTTCCATGTGATGAGAACTTTTAGGATTTACTCTCTTAGCAACTTTGAAATATACCACACAGCACACTAGAGTCACCATGTACATTACACCCCAGGACTTATTGATCTTATAACTGGAAGTTCCTACCTTTTGACCACTTTCCTCCAATTCCCCACCCCACCTCTGCCTCTGATCTCTTTTTCTATGAGTTTCTTTGTTTTTTTTAGATTTCGCATATAAGTGAGATCATATCTATATATTTTTTAGTCATTACAAATAATGATTCTGTGAAGGTTTCAGTTAACAAAGATTCTTGGAATTGGGGCTGGGGGTTTGTGTGACAGGCACAGTTTGAATTTTATATGACACTGCCAAATTTCTACCCAGCAATGTGTGAATATCCTCACCTTAATGCCAGACTAGGTCTTCTGCCACTCTGGCTGAGAGAGGTGTTTTAGTGTCCCAGTCTTTCATTCTGTTTCTGTTTTCTTCTATTTCCAACCATGTTCATATCACAGATTTGAATGTAAAAGATTTCTATGGAACGTCCGCTTCACTAATTTGGCTCCATTGAATACTCAGAACCTTGCATTAGTTTTCACTGGGTCTATACTGCACCCCCTGGTTTCATTTTCTGCTTGTTTGACCTGGTGTATCTTTGCGTCACCTTTCATTTTAACTGCAACAGTCAGTTGGTTTTACTTATCTTTCCTGCAGACAGATATTACTGGATTTTATTTATGACCTAACCAAAAGATACAAGTTCTTTTAATAGACAAACAAATATTTACATTCATTCTTATATCACTTATGTTTGTTATTACTTTTCTTATGTCCATCTCTCCCTCCCTCCTTCTCGTTCTCTCTGATCGTAATTTCTTTGTTTTCTACCTTTTGGTACATGGAGTGAGTTTTCTTTAATTCCTGCTTTAATAATTTAGAAGTAATAAAACTTTTTACTGTTTCATTAGTGAACATTCTTATATGTTTAAATAAATGTTTGAATATATATTTCTTAAATTGTAACCTCAGAAATTAACTGCTTCCCAATGCTTCCCTCCATAAATGAAGGATCTTCACTCCCTCCTGTCTTCCTATATTTTTAGCAACTAGAATTTATTATATGCTCTGTTATAGGTTTTTAAAATTAGTTATAGTATTCACATTTCATTTGGAAACTATTTCTGTCACAATAATTTACATCCTGGAGGGCATGTAGAGAAAGCTGTTGTCTTAGAAAATTAAAGTGAGAAAACCTTGTCTTTGCACAATTTTTTAAAATCTAAATTTGCTGAAACTTTGTTATCACAGCCCAGCTCCTCCAAAAAGGAGAGATAGCACCCTTTGTGGCTTCCCTTCTTATTGCTGCTTTCCTCTGCGTTTGCTCACTTGTTTTGGAGTGAGGCCACTGCATTGGGGAAGTTGAGCTAGAAAAAGATGCTGATAATCCTGGGTTTTCTGTTCCAGCTGTTGGCCTGCAGGAGCAACAATCCTTCAAGGAGACTCTGTTGTGCTTCTCCTATTTCTCTCCTCTGCTCTTAAGCTTGCTGGGCAAATATCTGAGACAGCCTGTGCTGCTCTGTGAACTCTAGCTGAGGGACCAAGCTTCAGGCGAGGCATGCGCCTATGTCTTCCCATGCTAGGTTTAAGCCCAAGAGGCCTGGAGGCAAGATGGGGCAAACCTTTCTCTGCCCTCCTGAGATTTACTCATATCTCCAGCCCTCATGTATTGATATGGGGGATCATTAATGGGGTTGATCAAATTTCATCCAATTCTGGAAAGCTATCCTAAGGCCTTGAGAAAAAAGTTATAAGTCCAATGTCACCATCTTTTCATTTGGCTAAATTGTATTGATTCCAGAAAAAATACATCTTTCAAGTCAGTGTTATGTAGCATTTCCGTACTGTCCTAATGATTCATTCTATTCTTTTTTTGGTGACGAAGATTGGCCCTGAGCTAACATCCTCTTTTTCTTGAGGAAGATTGTTGCTGAGCCAACATCTGTGCCAATCTTCCTCTATTTTACATGTGGGATGCCACCACAACATGGCTTGATGAGTGGTGTGTAGGTCTGTGCCCAGGATCTGAACCCATGAACCTCAGGCCGCTGAAGCAGAGCATGCAAACTTAACCACTATGCCACTGGGCTGGCCCCTGATGTCTTTTCTTTGTATTTCATGTAGGGGCAGGGGGAGCAATTTTGGAACATTTCCGGGAAGTAAGGTGTGTAAACCGGTTCTTGCTTCTTACATCTACCCCAAGATGCAAATATATTTTGTAACGATATGTATGCTAAATGGACATATATTTAGGACCTCAGTCGTTTTTGGATTTTTTAAAAAGCATAAACTGAAATTATCCTTTAGTTTCATTCTAAAGAAAAGAAGCTATTATCTTCTTTAAAAACAGAATTTCCAAAATAATTCTTTGAGGATATTTCAAATTTAATGTTAATACAGTACTATAAAATCTAATATTCATTTAATAATTTTGCCATTAGGAACCCATTTATAGGATTGAAAAAGTAAGGAATAACAATAATTTAAGGAATTTTACTTTTTAAAATTTATGACTCAGCAACTCAAACATTACTTAGCTTCAAGATAAGTTAACTCTTAGCAGAAAAATAACTATAGAATACATTATAAAAATGATTTTTAAATAATTTAATTTTCTGCTATGTGTTAATAATGAAGGCTGTGTTACTATAAAGTAGGAGTAGGAATTCATTATTGTGTGGGATCAAATACCTCATCAGAGATTTCTCAGGGTAAGAGAGACCTACTATGCTAATGGAACACCTGGGCTGTGCAAATCACTCTTCACACACGTGCCTCAAAGGCCTAGTATTAAGGAGAAAAACTTCCAGGCATCTCTGGAATAACAGGCAAGAAACTATAAGTATGAAAAGAATTAGGGCTGTGGATTCTGTCTCCTTCAGGAAAAGGAAATGTCACCTAATGATTCTACCATGAGCCCTGCTTCACCTTGATGTGTTTACATGAATTATGTTATCCGGACTTTTAAATCAACTACCTCAGAGAGAAGGTATTGTTATCTTTATTTAATTGATGGTAACAGTGACACCGGAGAACCTGAGTCCACTCCCAAGTGGGCGACCAGAGGGCTCACACAGCAGACGCTCATCACACACAGTGGCAGCGGCCACGGAGCGGGCTAAGGACTCAGGGTGGAAGAAGCCTTTGTTCTTTGTGTCTTGTTTCCTACCTGGATCCATTTTGCTTAATTTCTGAGAATGTTGCTCATTGTGAATCTTCACTTACTTTAAATTCAGGTCTCTGTGAATTTATCCATAAATTACATTACAGATTGTATATCTGTTACCCTTACTCCAACCACTTCAACTGCTGAAGAAATGAAACAGAGCCATTTAATCTATCTTCCTTTGTAAATATAGGACATGGCTCCTAGAAGGGTTTCTAAGGCTCATGAGTTTTGGCAATTTGTAATTCCTTATGTTGCTGTAGATTTTTTATTCTTCCCAAATTTACATTATCTCCCTTAAAAATTATGGTTAACCCTCATCATTTGCTGATTCCATTTCTGCAGATTTCCCTATTGCTGACATTTATTTGTAGCCCCCACATCAATACTCATGGCGCTTTCATGGTCATTCACAACCAGTGACAAGCGGCAAACATTTGAGTTGCCTCACACGATGGTTCACAGCTCAGGCAGAACGAGGCGACGCTCTGCCTTCCTATTTCAATCTCATACTGTGAACAATGCCTTTTTTGTTTTCTATTTATTACTGCAGTTTTTGTGTTTGTATGCTTTTATTTGATGGTTTTTCTGTTTAAAAATGCCCCGAGGCACAGTGCTGCAGTGCTGTTCAGGCCCCCCAAGTCCAGAAGGCTGTGATATGCCCATGTGCCTTTTGGAGAAGACACATGTATTAGATAAACTTCCTTCATGCACTACTTATGGTTTGAGTTCAGTGTTAATCAAAAATATATATGAAATAAATGTCTTTCAACAGAAACACACATAAAACAAGGATATGTGTTGATCAGTTGGCAAAAATGTTCTGACCAGAGGCTGGCAGGAACCTAATCTTCTATTTGCCCCAGGAGCAAGGGTTCAGTATTCACCAACTCAGTATTTGCGGCAACTTTCTAGAACATAACCGCCATGAACAACAGGGATCGACAGGTTGTGATTGCGTCTTACTCCGTCTGTTGGAGAGCCGTGATTAAAATGAGTGTTTTCTATGATAACTAAGATGCCTACAGAAGTCTCAGGGCTCTGCCCGTCATTTGCAGTCACTCCTGACTGTCCATTCTTTCATAGATAGCATGATTATCTCTTTTGCTTATAACATTTAGTAGATTTTAAAATCAATATATATCTATTTTTCAAATGTAGCACAACAAGAAACACCATACTTTAACTTTTATCATGACATTTCTGAACCACTGTTTTAATTAAAATATTAGCTTTCAAGTAAATTTCCCATAATACTGAGTCAAGAGTTCTTAATTTCTCCTTCTCCTATTTAAATTTATCAAGCAAAGCAATAGGTTCTGACAATCAGCACCTTTTCCAAGAGTACCTCAGTAAATCCTCCAGTAGGAATATGAAACCTAATAGATAATTCCAAAGGGCTGTGGAACTTTCCAATGAATGACTAATCCGTGGCCTTTGAATCTGGACTAAAATCATCATGAATGGTACTTTTGGATACCTGAACTCAATTCCTCTCCACTCTATTTTCTTGGTTTTTCTCAGATAAAAAGAGAGACATATAGGCAGAATATTATAAAATAATAGTATAGCCAGAAGGATGAGATTGACATCCTAAATTAGGAGCCGAACCTCTCAGGACATTAGACTCATGCTCTGCCCATTGTCTGATCCCCTGACCATCGATGTGGAAAGACCAATTCACAGAGGTCCTAGGAGAGGCCGGGGGTGTAGTAGGAAAAGCAATGGTGTATGAGTTCTGAGATCTGGGGCTGGCAGCCCTCGTTAACTGTGATTTTGGCCGAGTCACTTAACCTCCCTGAGACCTCAATTGCTCAGCTACATAATGACAATAGAAATACCTGGCGTGTCTATTCCACAGGTTAGGATGGTAGGAGATGATATACAGGAGAGTGCTGTGTTAACTACAAAGGGAGAGTAATGTATGGAATTACTCGATATATTGTCCTGTAAGTTCACTGGAAAAGTTTCCACTTAAAAGGAAATCATAGTGAGTACTTTTACAAGTGAAATCTCCTTTCAAAAGCCTTATTGGGTATGGATTTTTATATGAAGTTACTGTTCCTTTTCAAGTGAGACACTACAAAGAGGACCCTTGTTTGAGTTTTTTTAGTGTCTCATTTGTGAGGCCTCTCCTCTTCTAGAACTGTCATAAATTAGCACTAAGAAGAATTTTAAATAATAAAAATTAAGCACGTATGTCTTGTTGCATCTGGAGTACACGGCCCAATGACTTTGTAATCTTTTTCAAATTTTATCTAGAAATGTATCTCAATTTTAAACATGTGGCTAGTTTTGACAGACAACTTCATGATTAAATTATATTTTTACTTCTCAATTTTGTTTTCCACTCTTTTCATTCTCTCATTCTTTTTATGCTTATGATCTTTTATCATCGCAATACTGAAACCCTGTGTATAACTAAGCAAGTGATCAATATTCTCTATTGATAGCTGCCCCCAATTTTCTGGGCCATTTGGGAGAGAAAGAGACAGCCTTTCTTTTTTATTCATTTATTTATTCATTTAACAAATAGTTACTAAATGCCTACTGTGTACCAGGCTCTGATCTAGGTGATGCGGGTACAGCTGTGAACAAAACAGTCAGGAGCCCTGTCCTCAATGAGGTTACCCTCTAGGGAAATTCACAGCAGGGATGGCCCAGAGCCGGCACAGAAGACAGGGCTGCCACTGGCCCTGCACAGCGCACTGGGGGCGGAGCCTGGAGCTGGGCTGCTGTAATCCTGCACTCTACCGATAGAGGGCGACACCGTGCCAATTACTCTCTGGTCTCGTCCTGCGACACGAAAAGATGGTAGTTTTACAAGGGTTTTAGGAATCCTAAGGGGATGAGAGGGTCTATGCGGAGTAATTGCATGAAGCTCCAAATTATCTTTAGTTCTTGGAGAAGAACAGACTCTCTGCCTTTAAGAGGAAAAAACAGAAGAAGAAGGAAAAGTGAGACAGGTGTGTGGATCTCGGATGCATTCATTGGTTCGCCCAGCAAATGTTCATTGAGTGCTTACGGTGGGCCAGGCTTTTCCCATGTCCTGGGGACGCGGTGGTGGACCCAGAGGACCCTCACTGCTCTTAATTTACATAGTGCCGGTCCAGAGTGTGACAGACAATACGTAGTACTATAAATAACGTCGTAACAACGCCCGGTGTTTATCGAATCCTTTACATGTGCCAGGAATTAGAGGAGCCTTTCATGTACATTATGTTGTTTAAGTCTCATGGCCGCACTAACAAGCACGTGCTATTAATTTTCCCATTTCGCAGATGAGGCAGTGTAGGTAGGATGAGATCAAGTCATTCCTGGTTGAGGCAAGAGTCAGAGTCAGGCGTTGGACACCAGAACCCACACAGTTAATCACCAGGGAAGGTGGAGAGCATCGATCGGATAAGAGGGAGGTGGGGACAGGCAGAGAGGTTTTGGAAGGGGGATGGTAGGATCCGCAAAGGCCTCTCTGAGACGTATCGTTTGTGTTGTGACCTAAATTGGGAGAAGGAACCAGTTCTAGAAGGATCTGAGGGCAGAGGGCACCCGTCAGAGTACAGCAAGGAGCACGGCCAGGCGGTAGCACACAGGGTGTGTTCAAGGAAGAGGCCAGGGTGGGGAGCAGCAGGGTGCCTGGAGCCTGGAGGGGAGGGCAGTGCTGGTGGGGTGCGGGGCTGGACTGGGAGCTCCGCACCGGCTGAGGTGTGGGTCCCCGGGTAATGGGAACTCCTGGGGGTGGTAAGTGCAAGGAGCGATTCCACGTGACTCACATGTAAAAAATTCCTCAAGCTTATATGAAGCAAATGGACTGTAAAAGAAGGAGAGTGGATAGCACAATTTTTAGCAATAATAATAACAATAATGATGCAGTCGAAAAACAACACAACATAGTTGCTGTCTTAATGATGGTTGAAATACACTCTTGTTTTGTTCTATGATAACCCACCTGGTTTCTGTTATTTATCTAAATAGAGAGCAATCTCATATGACTCATGTGGTGATTTTGAAACTTGAGCACAGAACATCCCTAGACGATGGGAGATCTGAAAATAGCCCCGGGTGGTTTTATGGTAACCCCTCCCGACGTGCACTGGGGGTTGAGGGTGGCTCAGGGAAGCGGCCAATAGGGTAGAAAAAGCTGATTTTAAAAGCAGCTTGGCTAACCTCTGTGCAATTCCCTCTGGAAGTTTCCATCTCTTCTTTCTTCACTCCTCCTATTTGCCAAAACCAAAACTGGGTTGCAGAATCTTGGCTCCCCCGCCCCGCTGCGCTCCCTTCCTCCGTCCCGCGTAAGGTGTCCTTAACAAAACGGAGCAGTCTGTTTCCTGGCTGACAGAACGACCATGGCCTCTGAGCTCTCTTCTTTTCAGAAGAGAATGATAATACTAATAATAGCTTGAAGATAATAATAAGGATAATGCAAATGAGCATTATAATATAGTAGTTGCTATGTGGCGGCACTGTTTTAATGCTTTGTCAATGAACCAGTTAATCCTCGAAACAACCCCACCAAGTGCGAGTATTATTGTTACCTCTGTATTACAGATGAGGAAATGGAGGCACGGGGGGTTATATAGCTTATTCGAGGACACAGCTAGTAAGTGGCTGAGTTGGAATTTGAACCCAGTAGGAAAGGAGCATCCTCATTGAAGAAAAAAAATATTTAGGACAAACTCTGAGTGGAGGCTGAATCCTAAAATGTAAAGTAACTTGGAGAGCAGTTTCATACATTTTCCTGCTGAAATGAGGGCAGAGGATATTCCGGACAGTACAAGGAAAGCATGTTAAAGTAGCCTGATGATGCAGAAGAAAAGGATCAGGATGAGACAGAACTTTGCAAAACCATTTAAGGCCCTGTTGTGATAACTTTTAAGAAGTTGAACTTTAATTTTTACCCTTAAACGTTGTACCCATTTATTGTGTTCCTTTCCTTCTCTTTGGAACGTCTACTAGGCTCTTTCCATTGGAACTTCTCCAGAGGTGTCAAGCATGACTTCTCGATTGCTTAAAGGATATTAAGGAATGATTTGTGACCAGAGCAGCATTTCAGATCTGCAGATGGCTCAGAATTATTCTGGTTAAGATTACAAAGAAATAAGTGAACCAAATTTTTCCACAAACCCAAGAAAAACATACAATGGGTAAGAGCTTTCACAGAGGTACAGATAAGGAAGCATTTCCAAAAGTCAGTGAACTGATGCCTCTTCCTAGTTAGGTAACTTGAGAAAGTCATCTGTCCTCTCTGAGCTGGATTCCTGAGAAATGGGCGTTTTAATACATTTTTTTTTTTAACTTCACAGCGTGGTTGTAAAAATTGAAGGACATGATCAATGCAAAAGCCTTTGGACAACTTATAACGTCTGAAGCAAACGTAGGATGAAACGTATCTGCTGTGGAACTGATTATCAGCTCTTTAGTCAAGACTGATTATAATTCTAGGTGTCACTTCAGATTCAAAAGGACATATAATTTTTAGAAATAAACTGGAATTTGGCTTTATGACCTTAGCAATAACTTCATTTTTTATAATAATCAACAGTATATTTATATTCAGAATCTCCTCGTAATGCATACATTTCTTAAAGCTATGGTTAGTCAAAATATATTAAGAGATTAAAATGGATGCATTTTTTTCAAATGTATGATGTGATTTTCTATTAAATGTATTCATTTGTTCATTAATTCATTCAATGTACCAAGTAACATTCTAGGCATTAAATACAAAGATAAGTCAGTCAATATTCCTACTCTTCTAGGTTCTTATGTTAAACTGGGAGGAGATAAATACATAGGTAAACAATAATTATTTTTAATATTTTGCTATACATTTCATAGATAAGTGAATAACCACCATCACTCACCATGACAATTTATTGTACAAGTCCATTTCATATATGTTATCTCTTTTAAGCCTGACAGTAATGGTATGAGTTAAAAAAGCATGTTTATAATTTTTTAAATTAAATGTGAAGTATAAGGCTCAGAATGGAAAGGAGTTTGGCTAAAGTTCTCAGTCAGCCGCTGGAAGAGCTGGGGCACAGCCAGAGGCTTTGGAGCAAGAAGTTCCTGGAGCTTCTCGGAGGCTCCGAGAGAGTGGGAGGATGTTAGCATCATCCAGCAAGGCGATGCCCATGGTGGGGGGCGTGGTCTGTGGTAAAAATTTCTCATACTGCTTCCTCATCTAGTATTCACATAAGTTAATTAAATCAAAGTAGATATAATGCATCGTACTATTACATGTAAATGGTTCCCTTAGCAGATCTTATGTTTCTGTCACACACTTGGCTTCCATTCTATTTTGAGGCTCATAACAATTATATGTCCATTTAGAATATGAAATTAAAACCAAGTATTCTAAATCGCTTCATCATCTGACAAATTTTGATACATTTCTGACATCTTATAATTATGTCCCTTAAAATCTCTCTGGAAGTTCGAGGACAAGGGCTATTATGTGTCTGCTCAAATGTAATTTCAAACAGCAGCGGTAAGCGCTCAGTATTATTCTGCAAAGACAAGAGCCCCATAGCACAAGCGTGGAACTCCTTCTTAAAATTCAGAGACGGTCATCTCTAATGTTGCTGCTCTCAGACCTACGTTGTTGTCTTCCTACCAATTTGAGCACAGATAGTTGGTGTCTTTATAGCTAAGTACAATGCCATTGGACCACACGGTAAATTCTAAGAACACAGCCTCTTCATGTACTCATTCAGTCACTCAATAAATCTTTATTGAATGCCTACTGACATTCCAGATACTGTCCTAGGCACAGGAAATACAAAGTTATATAGGATTTAGCCTTTGAACTTTAAGTGGCTCTCAATCCGGTGAGAGACCGTTGACTTCGCACCGCAGGGCCACCTCTGATCTGGTGGAGTGGAGGTCCAGGAAGGCTTTCCTACCCTGGGGTGTGTTTGCTGGGTCTTAAAGGACCAGCAGTGTTAATCTAGCCATGAACTTTCTACATGACTCGGTCTTTCTTTGATTCTCTTGTTCTTTGCACTTATTCTATGCACTATTATTCTATGCATAAATCTGTTACGATAAATAGTTACACATAAAGAAATCCCTAAGGAAAAAAAATGCCAGCTTCTAGGTAAAACAGCAGATGGATTTTTATATATAGGAGCTTGGTAGGAATCAATTTCCTTTCTCTTCCTTTATTTATTTAGCTTATGTTAAAATCACGCATATTTCTCCCATTGTACTTGAAAACAAATGTTTAATCATACTTCTCCCGAAATTATTTTGAAATAGGTCTTAATAGCCTTCTATCTGAAATGTGTTATGTACAACCTTGCTGCAAGGATGCCCTCTACAAAGAGTGATCTCGAAATGCTTTTGCTCATGCACCCACTTCAGAAAAAATGATAGAAAAGCAGATTTTTTAATTTGACTTTAAAATTTTTCACCATAAATTTAAATATTTGCAAATTGTGCAATTCTGGGGGATGGTAAATATCCACATTTAAAAGTAAAACTATTAAACCTCTCTTTTAAATGCATCCAATGGGCTCTGAATATCAAAGAAAATATGTGAACAAGCTCCTCCGTGGGAGAAATTTGCATTATTCTTTATTCTTCTTCAACTCACGTATTAATTACACTGTCCCTACAGAATCCATCCAAAGGATGACCTACTAGTCTTCCCTGTAACAACAATATATTTATAAATTAATTTAAATTTTAAAATGTCCTAACATTATAAGGCTCCTATGAAAAATTCCTTCTGGCTTCAGTTACCTTGACAATGATTATTAATCCATAGTTTACACAAATAACATAAATATATTGCAAAATTTTCTAAATAATTACTTTAAAAAGTGAAATCTTATAGCAAAATTTTCTCTTAATATGAGAGTTTTTTCTTAAGAGGCAGATTTTCAGGATGCGTAGAAAGACGTTAAAAAAACCACAAAAAACTTGAGGAAATATAATCCCTTACACCTACAATTGCCCTGAACACCACGACAAGTAGGTGGATGTCTTCAGGGGAAGAAGTAACCCAGTCCTAACTGTTCTGTAATTTCCATTGTGAGTCCTCCCTGAGTATATTATTTTGAAGTATGTTTTTAAATTATCAAACATATGAGATATGGGAGTTTTTCATAACTGATATATTATTGTTGTCTGCCATTTTAATTCCATTTTGACTTAAACTTCAAAATTAATCATTTTAAAACAACCAGTGCTTATTTAGACATTTATCAATTTCTTTTCTCATCGTTGCTTCTTGCATTTCCTTCTTTTTCTCTTGGTCTAATTTCCAAGATGTAACATAGGCCGTTCCCTCTTTGCGGGAAGGGGGGAGTAGGTTGGAGAAGAGAATGGAATCCATTGAAGGTTTGTTGACAAAATAATTAATGCAGGAACTAAAGGTACACAGTGTACACCCTTCTCCCAGAAGAGAGCAAGTCTGTTAACAGTACAAAGCTTTGACATTCCTTAAAGCATGCTTTGCTGCATTTTTTGTGTGGCCCGCGAGTAATAGTTCCTCTTTGATACATAGACTTTTATCTGTATGTGAGGAGAGAGTATAAAATAAACTTATTTTCCTTTGTAATTTTAGAGCAAGTCTAATTATTTAGAACTATAATCTGAGTATTTCTTTTTTATTTGAGGAAGATTAGCCCTGAGCTAACCTCTGGTGCCAATCCTTCTCTTTCTGCTGAGGAAGACTGGCCCTGAGCTAACATCCGTGCCCATCTTCCTCCACTTTATATGTGGGATGCCTACCACAGCATGGCTTGCCAAGCAGTGCCGTGTCCGCACCCGGGATCCAAACCGGGGAACCCCGGGCTGCTGAAGCGGAACGTGCGCGCTTAACCACTGCGCCACCGGGCTGGCCCCTAATCTGAGTATTTTTATTGAAATATTGCTTGTAACCTGCAGTTTTACAAAAGAATAACAGTTTTTTCTCTCTCTTCTTCCTATTTCTGTCTCTCTCTAAATCTCTGTTGTTTTCAAGTTGCCCAGAGAGGTTAAGCAATAAGGATCCAAATTTAGGAAAACCGGCTTTAAAAGAGAACACTTTTTCTCTATTATGCATTAGTTGGGTAAATGAAATCGTTCTTTCTATGGGGTTGGGTAAAGAAGGTCTGGAAAAGTTTATGTGCGTTGCCTAACACTGAATATTGACCGTTAGTCAATGAAGCTAGATAATGTGGGATATTAGCCTCAGTCTAAAAAAAAAAAAACAAAAGACATATGGATATAAACATATTTTTTAAAAACTACTGAATAAAATGCAATTCATATTCTTTCCAGTTTCAGTGTATAATGCATATTATTTGAAATGTTTCACAAATTGCTAAATATAGAAACATCATAAATGATACTACAATATTGCCGTGTGCTTACTAGTAAAGATTACCAGTAGTTAATACTCCTACTGGTTCAGAGGACAAAGGAATTACAGACCACGAGGTGCTAAAATGATCCTTGTCACTCTGGGTATGAACCTCGAAACTTAGACTGTGCACCTTAAAATCTATTTAAAGTTTCCAAGGAAACCGATGAAGATATTTCAAGATGAGAATAATGTGATTTGCGAATCAAAATCCACTTAAGACTGTTGACACAGCATTATGTGTTAATTGGTGCTTGCCACCGTTTTTTAGAAAGCCAGAAAAAACATGTTACGTTCATGAATCTAGCAATAATTGAGACAGCAGCCCTCATTTTCTTCTCTGTCTGCTCTGTTAAGATATGTCAAATATAATGAAGAATATGTCAAAGAGTTCTTTGTTACAGACTATGATTTTGCAAAATTAAAAAAAAAGAGAGTCAGAGCATCAAAAAGAACCAGAAATCTATGGGAGTTGGCAGAAAGAGGAAGGAAGGGAAGTTTGGCTTGGTAACCATTTATGGTTGATGTTCCGCTGGGTATAAAATGGGATTTGATTTTGAAATCCCATTTTACGAAAGAGGAAACTGAAGCTCAAAAAAGTTAAGTCACTGACACAAGGTCACAGCTATTAAATGCCGAGTCAAGATACAAAGCAGTTTGTCTGATTCCCAAACTCATACTCTTCCCAGTGCATCGTGCAGAAAGAATGGCAAGTAAAATGCTGTGCATGCAGGTACTCGGTGGAAGTGCTGAGCTGGGAGTTCAAGTCCTGAGCTGACGTATGTTCTAGACAAAGAGCTGGAGGTCGGGGAAAGGTCATGCTGGAGGTATGTTGAAGCGTAAATTTGGGTTTTGGACCCTGCCTGTTGCCTCTCCTTGACTGTAAGTCAACGTGGACCAGGGACTACCTCTCATTTACCTCTGCTCCTGCCATTGCATGAACACACTGCCTTGCATTCTTAGATGCTGGGTAAGTACTGTTGAAGTGCTTTGACAGAATTGGTCATGTCAGGTATGAAATAAAATTAATCAGTGAAAACTGTCAGTTGGAGCTTTGAATCTTGAACTACCAATTTCCCGGTGTCCATCTGACACCTGGCACTGTCCCGCGACCCAGTATGGTGACACAGATTTCAGCAGGGAAGTCCACTGTGTTTGCGTTCACTACAGTGGCCTGAGGCATAGAAATGCTAACTGGGGACCAGGATCTTTAAGCAAATGTCTATAAAGGTCATCCTGAAGGCTGTGCTGGTCACTTTGGAAAGAGGCCGTAGAACTATTCACTGTGATCACGCCTCCTGATCTGTGCATCTATGCTGTGGACAGGCTGCCAGGTATCTCAGTGAATGCCCTCTTTAGGGTCCTGCACCAGCCTTTGGACAGGATTTAACCTCCAGAGTGTACTCAGCAATTGCTAATTAGTGTCCAGGTGGTTCCATCCCCAGAAGTCACTCTTGGCATATTTTAATGTCAGGATGTTTCATCTGGTGATTTGAACTGAGAACTCGAATAGTCAGCTGGGCAGAGGAATTCTAGGTCCTCCTATAGCCTCAGTAGAGACATTGTTCTTCCCCAGCTGGCAAGATATGTCTCAAACAGAAATATGTTTAAGAAGGCTTTGCAAACCATGCACTTGGCTTTCCCCTCCAGGGCATCAGCCTGAGGTGCAGCCCTGGAATGGACACACAGCACAGTAATCGGGGAGGACAATGTGTCATCACTGCTACTCTTATTACAACAGCTGGAAGCTTGCCAAAGCTTCACAAAGAAACCAGAAAGCAACAGCAGGAGCTGGGGCAGCCTTGTAAAAATATTTCTTGGCTTAAAGAAGAACTTCTTTAACAAGAACCTGACACCTCAAATTTAGCACAAAAGCATAGCCCAGGTCAATCACAGAAAACGCAGCTTGCCAGAATTGGTTCCATAACAATGAGAGAAACACAACAGCATAGCCCATTTGGTATACGTAATAGCCTAAGAAAAGTTGCAACCATTTAAGAATAAGCTATTGAAAATCTTTATGGAATACTCTGCTAAGTTGGGATCCAGGCATCTTCCTATTTGTCTGACTTTTTAGTGCGTTTTAAACTTGGCCAATAATGAGAGGTATGACCTTGGCTTGGCGAGTCCTGTTGCTCTCTGGGACTCAGCTGCTGCTTCTTTAGCTAAGATGGTCGAATTGGATAATCCCTCAGGTTCCCTCCAGCTCTGACATCCCATGACCGGAGGAAGTCATGGTTTAACACTGACACTGACATTCTGGGGCAAGGGAGAGCGTTAGTGCGTGCAATCGCCATGCCGACAGAAAATTAAAAATCTGGCCAGCGTCCTCAGGCTTACTTTCTTGGTTCACTTTCCTTTGAGGGTTTTTGTCTAGTGCGATTTAAAGCAAGATGAATCTCCCTTCTGTTAAGTGAATGTAGAAACAGAACACTAAAGTCCTGCCACCTCTTCTTTGCTGAAGGAAAATATGAAATAGATTTGCAAATTGCCCTTGATGTAGGTTTTAATTAAAAGACTTTTTTTTTTTTTTTGCAAATCATTTGGGCTTAGAAGTAGTTTTGTTTGAGCTCTACAGCACAAAAAGCTTCTGTTACCTACAAGAGAATCACACGATGTGGAATATTTACCACTCAGAATGTAAAGGCCCTGTGTCTATTTTCCCAGGTTGAGAAAGTTTCAAAGTACGACCAAACGCTAAATCTTGTCCTTTAATAAATCAGCAATAGTCTGTTCCCCCCTGCCACTCAATGTTAAAACAATGAAAAAAATAAGACCTCTCTTGTTGATACTTTTATTAACCAAAACTGTCTTAGTTTTAATGGCTAGACCTGGGAAGACCA
The DNA here is from genome assembly GCF_037783145.1 of Equus przewalskii. Taxonomy (NCBI): domain Eukaryota; kingdom Metazoa; phylum Chordata; class Mammalia; order Perissodactyla; family Equidae; genus Equus; species Equus przewalskii. The sequence goes on along the minus strand of NC_091861.1, from coordinate 3,827,263 downwards.
AGTCTTCATGAAATAGTATCACCAATTCATAAAATACATGCCAATTTGGGTTTATTTAAATTATAAATGATCTCTCTAATGGTCTGTTAATATTTTAATTTTCCCTTTCATTCTTTGATCTTCAAAAAGTCTCCATAAGGAGTCAAAGCCCTCTTTGCTTTTTATCATGGCCACTGTGATTAGCTATTTGTCTGCTGTAAAACTTTAAATGAAATGAATGTCCTTCCTGTAGTTATTAAGCCTAAACACAAGGGGGAGTTTTGTTTGCACACCGTCAGAGCCCCCTACCTCCTTTCTACTCCATCACCATCAAGTAAAAGCTCTACCTCAGCCAGGATATTTCCATCCTGACCTAGGTCCCCAGTAACTTCTCCCTCACCAGTGGATTTGCACAATTACAATGTTCTAAGTGTTTCCATGGTGGTGTCAGTAGAAGAAAGGCACCCGATTATGTGAGTCAATCCATTCACAAGGAAGCTAGAAGGTTTACCCAAGGAATTGGGACTGGGAGAGTTTTTTAATCCAAACAAACCCCTACATCTACGATTCTCAAAGCAAAGCCTGCAGTCCACTGCTGCAAGGCTTCTCCTGAAGGGCTGTAAGATGACCGACACCGCAAGTGTTTCCTTTAGTTTGTGTAGGAAAATGGCAGGCACAAGGGTTATGCTAAAATTTGGAATGCATAAACTAAAATTAGCTGGTTAATAGAATGTACTGAGGCCTCTAGCTCAGACTTTGCTAAGAAATCTGACTGACACTTGGCAATGTTGCAAAGTTTTGAATGCATGTCCATGGATAACGGGGGTTCCAGTTACTTTCCAGGAGGATATTTGTTTATCAGTGCAACCTCAGTGTTGCTATGAGTTGGTTGTGATTTTCAGTGACTGATGTTCATGACCTTAAGTTGAAAATTAATGTTTATTTCATATCATCCTCATCAATTTAGTTTGTTATGAATTGCTTGGTTAACCCTATGGCGACTCATGGTGCATGTTTGCATCAGTGACATTCCTAGCTTATAAGCTTTTGATAAATTTACAAGTAAACAGCATGCACACATTACGGTCCACATATGAGTTATCCATACCCCCTTTTTTCTGAAACAGATAAATCCATTTCTCCTTTATATTCCCATTCTTATTCCACAGTATTTCCTCTACTGTGCCACTTTATTTTTATTTTTTCTACCTAAAACTTACTTAGGGCAAGATAATGGAGCTATAGAGTCTTTTACCCTACCTAAATGTGCCATAATTAGAGTGTTTGAAATTCAGCTCTAACTTACAGCATGGATGGATGGGAAAATATTCCAAACAGTATTGCCTGTTAAGAATCAGCATACTGTAGAAGGAGAAGTGCTAGATTCTGGACTGAGTTAGGAATCCTCTGCTCATTCCTACTCTATCCTGGGCAAGAAGCTAAACATATGTGACAGATGCATTGGTCTTCCTGCTTTCTCTAATCTCTCTTGTTTTATTAAAGCTTCCCCTTATTTTCAAAATAAATCCAACTCTCTTCCATATTGAATACCACGCCACTAATTCAGCATCATTTCCATCTAGTGAGCAGGCTCACTCTTTCCCTTTTCTCTCTCTCTCCTCCATCCATCCATCCACTCATCTATCCATCTATCCATCCATCCATCCATCCACCCATCCATACATTCATTTCTTTCTCACTTCATTGCCAAGTATTTGGGAATGCGGTCCAAGCTTATTTCTGCCTTTGCTTCCTCATTTCTCATCCCCTCACTGAAATCTGATCTCCCACATCTCTTTCTCATTCTCTTTTTCCTGGTACCTCTTCTGATAATTTCTTCTTAAATGTTGATATTCTCTAGGTTCCAACCTAGGCCCTCTCTTTATCTCACTCTACATGTCCTACCTGAATGATCTCATCCACAACCATGCCTTTAACTACCGTATAGACACTAATGACTCAAACATCTTCCTGTCAAACACCAACCCCTCTCCTTTACTCCAGAATTGCATGCTCCAGAGTAGCCAGCTGCATACTAGTCATGTGTAGCTAAACATCCAGCTAGCTATATGTCTTATAGACACCATCATGTGTGGAAATCTAATTGAGAAATACTCATGCCCAATGGATCAGGAACGAAAGGCAAGTCTGCTGGAATGGAAAAAGCATAAAATTCAGTCAGAAATCTTGGGCTCCGATCCTGGTTCTGTTGTTTTTTGTAACAGAGTAGGTCCTTCACTTCTCTGGCTCTTTGCTTTTATCATCTGTAGAGTGTGGCTAATAACACTTTGAAGATTTTCTGTGAGGGATTAAATCAGATAATATATAAAAAGATGTGATTTAAGCTGTTAAGGGTTATTCAAATTTCTGATATGCTATTTTTTAAAATGTAGTTGGACAAACAGGGATAACTATTCAAAAGAAGACAAAATGTAAAACAACCAGGAATACTTAACAACTTAAATATCAAGTGAATCTGATTTGTAAACTAAATAAATAATGACTGCTTGGTTTTCAAACTTTAGCGTAGAGATTGTTGATAATGTCAATAATAATGCCAGTTCTCGGGCTGAGGTCTCAGATCCAACTGGTTGGGAAAGAGGCCGGGAATCTGCATTTTAAAGTCGTCCCAGTGGATAGAGGCAAATCCGGCCCCACTTTGAGAAAGACTGAAATATAAGGCACTTGAGACACAGCTAGTCCTAAAAATCTCTATTTTAGTGACTTGTAGAGACATCAGAACTAGTTCCCTGCTGGGCAGCATGTTGGTCATTTTGCTTATTTCAAATTGCAATGGATTTCAGTGCTTCCAAATCTGGGCTTTCTACACACAGCAATAATCCCTCAGCCATCCCCAACACACACACAGAAATGTACACACCATATATTTACATGTGTGTATCATGGCCCAATTAATGGAAAAATTTTTCTGCTTAATATATGAATAAATAATAATATAAAGGCACCAAATAATGCAGATATTAATTAGGCAGTTAAGAGTTGAATATCCATTACTATAAAATATCAACTACTTTTCTCTTTCTCTTTCTGTGTCTTTGCTGGTAGGTGACATAAAGAAAAGACTGCAAGCCTGCAGACTCATAGGGAAATGTAAGGAGGGAGCCAAACCCGAAACCAGTAGGCAGCACAGGTCATTGGTATTAATCTTCTCAACAGGCTTGTTTCACCCCTTGGAGACACAAACAGCAAGATCCTTACAAGCTGGTGGCTCAGTTAATATGTGAAACTATTTTCAATACAACAGAGCATTTGTAGGGATTGAGATTATGAACTAGGGACAAAAAAAAAATAGGTTTCAAAAATATTGGCCAATCTTATTTTATATATACCATGTTTAAAAATATTTAAATTTTCCATGTAAATAAACATATGTTTATTGTATGCAGGCATGAGGCAAGTAAACATACAATACATTTATATGCACATACGATATTCATATACATATGTATATGTATACGTATATAACTACATGTCAATATTTGGGTAAGAAAGCAAATCAAGTGTTTAGTCTTTGCATCAGTTGAGTAAAAGCCAAAGTTTTTAATGGCTTACTCTTTTGATCAGGAAGTTTTGTGTCTTGAAAAGACAAAAGCTTGGGACATTTTATAAAGGAGAATGCTTTGTGTTATAATCTGTATTCTTAAGATGTCATAAATGCTTTAGTTCCTTTTATGAATAGTCCTAGACCATGAGTTAGTTCTCACTGTTATATTGGGTAAATGTGTTTTGTTTTGTTTTTAAGGACATAGTTTATTGGTATTGTTTTTGCTAAAACTAGTTCATGGTGAATATTTAATTTACAAAATAAATTATAATACCAATACTACCCTTTATAACTACAACAATAAAAATATAATAAGTATAGCTTTTCCTTTTTATTAAGAAAGATATATGGGGTGGTGGCCCGGTGGCGCAGTGGTTAAGTGCGCACGTTCTGCTTCAGCGGCCCGGGGATCGCCGGTTGGGATCCTGGGTGTGGATGTGGCACCACTTGGCACGCCATGCTGTGGTAGGCGTCCTAGATATAAAGTAGAGGAAGATGGGCATGGATGTTAGCTCAGGGCCAGTCTTCCTTAGAAAAAAGAGGAGGATTGGCAGATGTTGACTCAGGGCTAATCTTCCTCGAAGAAGAAAAAAAAAAAAAAGAAAGATATATGGGAGTCTATCATTTCCACAAATTAGGAGATTATACTTCTGCACTTTGGTTGAATCAGTGAAGACTTTTGTTTATTTTGTGTTTTAAAATTTTAATCGTCCCAGAGCATCTGTAATTCTGAATGGTGATGAGACATTCCTGGTAAGATATAATGCTTTATTTTTCTTCTTGGATCCACCTCTGATCTTGTTCCAGGGCAAATCTATTTAGAAATGACCATTGATCATGATAGCTTTGGGAGAAAAATGTTGGAACGTTAACATGTTAGAACATATTTAAAGTTCAAAAACATGCAAGGCTTATTAGAATTCTGCTTAAACACACTCTTATTTTGTTTCTCTGTCCTCATATCATGCTCTGTCAATTGAGGGTGCCGGATTCCTCTTCCTTTTCCATTCTAGGGCAGCTCCAAAGCTACAGGGAAATCAAGGGGAAAATAATGACCTCAAAGAGACATTTTCCCTGACACTGACGGATGGATTTCAGACGCTTTCCAAAGCCCAGTAGGAAAAGAGAACACACGGAGGAGAAACAACCGATTTTAAATTTCCGTAAACCATTGCTTGCATATGCTGCAATAAAAAAATGAACCATTTCTCGCAGATGTTGATTCAGAGAATGTCCCATGATGAAATACTGAAGAAAAAAAAAGACAGAAAAGCAGGAACAAAATAGACGAAAGCAACATGCCTCATCGTGATTTGTTCATCCGTCTGTACCCTGTATCTGCTCTCTGGTTTCTGGGCAGGCAAGGAAGGAGCTTGGAAGTCGCAAGCTCCCGTCCATCCTCAAAAAACACCAAACAAAGTAAAAACCAGAAATTCTTCTTGGATCCATCAGAGAATTGAGGTCAGAGGGCAAATCACAGCCCCCCAAACTGGAGAGACAGACAGGCGTATACAGAGAATCATGACTCACTGGAGCGGAAGCCCAGGAAGAAACACCTCCTTGGGAACCAGCGCTGGGCAGGAAAACTTAAAGTGTAACTGACTAGTGGTTGGAGGCTCAGTGTGGACAAGTTAGAGCGTTAAAACCCCAGGGGTAGGGGGACAGCCTTAGGGGGTTACCACGCATTTGTGAGCTTTACCTCTCGGAGCCCTACCAGGTTTTCACAGTGAGGATCTGGGAGAGAGTCCCTCAGGCTTCCAACAGAGGAGGCGAAGAGGAACCATTCTGAAGTACACCCAGAGTATTGGGTTCTTTTTAACAAGCTTGCCTCAGGGGAAACTAGGTTATCAGAGTCTAATAAACTGGGGTTGCTTCAGAGTCTAAACTACCTAGAGGAAAGGAAATACCCAACTCCAGCCCAGTTTAGTCTTCCACCTGGGGGAAGAGAAATAGCCAATTCAAGCCCCTTCTGTTCTTCCCATCTCATCTATGGGGGAAGAAATCTCCAACCACCCAAGGAGCCCTTGTGAAGATCACAAGGGCACAGGCTCACTAAAAGACTGAGACCTAATCATAGGACTATACAATGTCCCCTTACATACACAAAACTCACCACCACATCAGTAGGGCTCCTCTATAGTAATAGAAGGAGCAACTGAAAAAACTGCACGTCCCAGATCTTATGTTAGAAGAAGTGCCTAGGAAAACCCAAATGTGACAGAGGAGAGAAAAATAGGGACACCAGGGAAGTTCCAGCCTCTAAAACCTTTGGTGACAGCAAACAGTAAACACAGCCTAACTCTTCTAACTCCTAGCCAGATAAACACAAAACCTCGCATTAAAGCCCTATGCATCACAGGTTCTTTTATCCAGTGTATCGTGGCCTGCTTTCAGCAAAAGAACTAAACGGCAAAAAACACAGTTGGAAAAGACATGGCAAGCATGAGAATCTGACTCAGATATGGAAGAGATTTGGGAATTATCAGACATGGAATTAAAAATAACTATGATTAAAAATTTAACAGCTCTAATGGAAAAATGGACAACAAGCAAGAACAGACAAATGATGTAAGCAGAGAGATGGAAACTAAGAAAAAATCAAAAGGAAATGTGAGAAATCAAAACACTGTAACAGAAATGAGGAATGCGTTTGATGGGTTCCATAGACTGGACACAGCTGAGGAGAGATCAGTGAACTCGAAGATATGTTAATAGAAACTTCTAAAACTGAAATGCAAAAAGAGAAAAGAATGAAAAAGAGAGAACTGAATATTCAAGAACTGTGGGACAACTGCAAAAGGCATAACGTACATGAAATGGGAATACCACAAAGAGAACAAAGAGAGAAAAGAACTGAAGAAATATTTAAAGTAATAATTACCAAGAATTTCTCAAAATTAATGATAGTCACTGTTATGGATTGAATTGTGTGCCCTCAGAATTCATATGCTGAAGCACTACTCCCAGTGACTTCAGAATGTGACTGCATTTGGAGACAGGGCCTGTAAAGAGATAGTTAAGGTTAAATGATGTCATGAGGGTGAGGTCCTCATCCAATATGACTGGTGTCTTTATAAGAAGAAGAGACACCAGGGATTTGCAAGCACAGAGGAAAGGGCACATGAGGACACATGGAGAAGATAGCCTTCTGAAAGCCAAGGAGAAAGGCCTCAGGATAAACCAACCCCACCAGCACCTTGATCCTGGATTTCCAGTCTCCAGAACTGTGAAAAATAAATTTCTGCTGTTTAAGACACCCAGTCTGTAGTATTTTGTTGTGGAAGCCCTGGCAAACTAAGACAAATACTAACCCACAGATGCAGGGAGCTCAGAGAACACCAAGCATGATTAATATAAAAAATCTATAGCTAGATATATATTCTGCCAGCCCTGGTCATCTAGTGGTTAAGATTTGATACTTTCAGCACCACGGCCCAGGTTTGTTTCCCAGTCAGGGAACCATACTACCCATCTGTTGGTTTTCATACTATAGTGGCTGCATGTTGCTGTGATGCTGAAAGCTGTGCCACAGGTATTTCAAATGCCAGCAGGGTCAATCATGGTGGACAGATTTTAGCGGAGCTTCCAGGCTATACTGACTAGGAAAGAAGGACCTGGCTACCCACTTCTGAAAAATATGGTCATGAAAATCTTAGGAATAGCAGGGGAGTATTGTCTGATACAGCTGGAAGGTGAGAGGATGGTGCAAAAAGATCAGGCAGGGTTCTGCTCTGCTGTACATGGGCTTGCTAGAAGTCAGAACCAACTTGATGGCACTAACAAAGACATATTAGATTCTAAATGCAGAAAACCAAAGACAAAGAGAGAAACTTGAAAAAAGCTGGGGAGGGGGCATTGTGTAAGGAGGGAACACTTTACATATGGAGGACAAAGGATAAGAATTACATTGAACTTCTCATCAGAAACCATGCAAGCAGGAAGAGAGTGGAGTGAAATATTTAAGTGTAGAAAGAAAAGACTACCAACCTAGAATTCTGTATTTTGCAGAATCATCCTTCAAAAGTGAAGGATAAATAAAGACTTTCTCAAACAAAAATTGAGGGAATTTGTTGTCAGTAGACTTGCCTTGCAAGAAATGTTAAAAGAAGTTTCTCAGAGAAAAGGAAAGTGATATAGGGTGAAACTCAGATCTGCATAAAGAAAGGGAGACCTTTAGAGAAGGAATAAGTGCAGGTCAAATAAAATCTTTTATTTTTCTTATTCTTAATTGATCTAAGAGATAGATGTTTGTTCAAAATAGTAATAGCAACAATATATTCGGTGATAATAGTTTATAGCTAAGTGAAAGGAACGAAAACAGTGTTATAAGGGATGGGAGGGAGAAAGTGGAAATATTCCTCATGAAGTACTTGTATTATCTGTAAAGTGTATCGTGTTATCTAAAAGTGGATTTGGATTAGTCGTAAATGTATATTTAAAACTCTATGACAACCTTAAAACATTTAAAAAGAAGTATAACTGATACTAAGAGAGGAGAGAAAATGGAATCATATAAAATGTTCAGTTAAAACCACAGAAGGCAGAAAAAGGGTGGAAGCAAAAAATAAAAATACAAAGAGAGATAAAGAAAAGGGATATGAATAGAAGACAGTTATGAATATGATAGTTATAAATCCAACTATATTAATATCCACTTTACATGTGAATGATCTAAATATACCAATTAAAAGACAAAGACTGCCAGAGTGGACAAAAAACATGACCTAACTATATGCTGTCTACAAGAAACTTACTTTAAATATAAAGACACAGATAGACTACAAATAAAGGGGAGGAGAAAGACAAGCCATGTTAACACTAATATAAAGAAAACTGCAGTAGCTAAATTAATTTCAGACAAAGCAGAATTCAAAAAAGGAAAAATTTTTAGGAATAAACAAGAGCATTACATAATGACAAAGGGGTTAATTCTTCTTGAAGACATAAAAATCCTTAATGTTTATGCTCCGAACAACAGAACATCAAAATACCTGAGGCACAAACTGAGAGACTTCAAGGAGAAATAGACAATAGCAATTATAATCAGAGACTTCAACACACATCTATCTGTAGTTGACAAATCCAGTGTGCAGAAAAATCGGTCAAGACGTAGTTGAACAAAACAGGATGATCAATCAACTGGATCTATTTGACATTTACACAATACTTCATCCAACAACAGCAGAATATACAATATTCTTGAGTTCGCATGGAACATGGACCAAAACAAGACCACATTCTAAGTCATAAAACACACTTTAACAAATTTAAAAAAATAGAAATTATACAAAGACTATTCTCAGACAACAATGAAATTAAACCAGAAATAAATAACAGAAAGATAGCTAGAAAGCCATGAAATGCTTATAATTAAACAACACTTATAAATAACATATGGTCAAGGAAGAAGTCTCAAGAGAAATTAAAAAATAGTTTTGACTAAATGATATTAAAAATACAACTTATCAAACATCTATGATGCAGTGAAAGCTATGCTTAGAGGGAAATTCATAGCATTGAATAAATATATCGGAAAAGGATAAGAATCTAAAATCAATAAACTAAGCTTCCAACACATAAAACTAAAAAAAAAGAAGAGCAAATTAAATCCACAGTAAGCAGAAGAAAAGAAATACTAAAAAAATTAGAGCAGAAATCAATGAACTTCAAAACGGGAAACCAATAAAGAAATTCAACAAAACCAAAAGCTGCTTCTTCGAAGAGATTAATATTAATAAACTTCTAGGCAAGCTAACAAGAAAGCAAGAGAAGACATGAATTACTAATATGAGAAATGAAAGAGAGGCTGTCACTATTGATTCTATTGACTTAAAAAACGTAGTAAAGGAATATTATAACCAATGTAGTCCACCGATTTGATAACCTAGAGTAAACAGACCAACTTTTTGAAAGACACAATCTACCAAAACTCACACGAAGAGAAAAGGATAATCTGAATAGGCTTAAATCTATTAAATAAATAGAATTAATATTTGATAACCTGCCAAAACAGAAATCACCAAGCTAAGATGATTTCACTAGTAAAGTCTACCTAATATTTAAGGAAGAAATGATACCAATTCTCTACGATCTCTTCCAGAAAATAGATGCAGAGGAAATACTTCCTAATACTGTGAGGCCAGTGTTATTCTACTACCAAACCACAAAGAGACATTACAGGAATGGAAAACTAAATATCAATATTTTCATGAACATAAAGGCAAAGATCCCCAATAAAACATTAGCAAATCACATCCAACAATGTGTATAAAGAATTATACACCATAGCCAAGTGAGATTTAGTCTTGTTATGCAAGGTTGGCTGAGCATTTGAAAGTCAATTAATGTAACTCATCACATTAATAGACTAAAAAAAGAAGAACCATGTGATCATATGAACAAATGCAGAGAAAGCATTTGACAAAATATAGCATCCATTCATAAAAAAAAAATTAAAACCTTCAGCAAACTAGGAATAGAGAGAAATTTCCTCAAGTTGACAAAGAACATCTACAAAAAACTTACAGCTGACATTTAACTAAATGGTTAGAAACTAGATGCTTTCCTGTTAAAATCAGTAACAAAGCAAGGTTATCCCCTTGTACCACTCCTATTCAACATTCAACATCTTACTATAAGTCCTAGCTAATTCAGTAAGACAAGAAAAAGAAATGAAAGGTATATTGTTTGGAAAGGAAAAAAGAAAACTGTCTTCGTTCACAGATGAATGTTTGTTTATGTAGAGAATCCAAAGAAACAACATCAAAGAATTTTTAGAACTAAGTGATTATAGCAAGTTTGCATGATACAAACTTGTTTTTTTTAATATACCAGTAATGAACAATTGAAATTTGAAATTAAAAGTACAATACCATTTACATCATCACAGGAATGTAAATAGTGTGATAAAAAAATACTTAGATACGAATTTAAGAAAATGAGTTTTTTGTTGTTAGAGCCAGATCCAGTGGGCAGAAAGTCAATTCCAATTGAGTCAATTCTAACTCCTAGTTACCCTGTGTACAGCAGAGCGGAACCATGCCTGGTCTTTTGGGTAATGCTCTGCCTCTATTCATAGGGTTTTCATGGCCAATTTTTCAGAAGTGACCAGGTCCTTCTTCCTAGTCTTAGTCTGGAAACTCTGCTGAAACCTGTGACCCTGCTGGTATTTGAAATACCTGTGGCATAGCTTTCAGCATCACAGCAACATGCAGCCACTATAGTATGACAGCCAACAGATGGGTGGTGTGGTTCCCTGAATGGGACATGAACTTGGGTCATGGTGATGAGAGGGCCACATCTAAACCACTAGACCACCAGGGCTCGGTATATAATTCCTGGTTGTCAATTATACCTCAGTACAAAACGCTGATGAAAAATATCAAAGAAGAACTGGATGAATGGAGAGAGAGTCCGTGTTCATGGATAGGAAGACTTCATACCGTGAAGATGTCAGTTCTTCCCAACCTTATCTGCAATCCCAGTCAAATCCCAGCAGGTTATTTTGTGGGTAGTGAACAAATATTTCTAAAGCTTACATGGAAAGCAAAAGGCTCAATACTGAGGAAGTACAGATTTGGAGGATTGCCATTACCTAGTTTCAAGAGTCACTATAAAGCCACAGTAATCATGACAGTGTGGTATTGGTGAAAGAAGAGACAAACATATCAATGGAATGGAATAGAGAGCCCAGACACAGACCCACATAAATACAGTCTACTGATGTTCAACAAAGCAGCAAAAGTAATTCAAGGGAGAAAGAATAGTCTTTTCAATGGTGCTTTCAAATGGTGCTGGAACAACTGGACATTCACATAAAAAAAAAATAAAAGAATCTAGATTCAGACCTTACAACTTTCACAAATATTAACTCAAAATGAATCAAAAACCTAATTGTAAAACACAAAACTATAAAACTCCTTAAAGATAACAGGAGAAAATCTAGGTGACCTGGGGTTTGGTGATGATTTTTAGATATCATACCAAAAGCACAATTGATGAAAGAAAAAACTGATAAGTTGGACTTCATTACAATTTAAAACTTCTTATTTGTGAAAGACACTACTAACAGAATGAACACAGAAGCCACAGACTGGGAGAAAGTCTTTGCAAAAAACATCTGATAATGGACTGGCATCCATAATATATTAAGAAATCTTGAAACTCAACAATAAGGAAACAAAAACCAAGTTAAAGGGTGAGCAAAGATCTAAAAAGGCATCTCAACAAATAAAATATATAGTTGGCAAATATGCATATAAAAAATTCAATGTCACATGTTATTATGGAATTGCAAATTAAAACAACAAGATACCACATCTATTAGAATGGCTCAAATTCAAAACACTAGTAGCACCAAATGCTGCTGAGGATGTGGAGCGACAGGAACTCTCGTTCATTGCTGGTGCAAATGCAAAATGGTACAATCACTCTGGAAAATCATTTGGCTATTTCTTACAAAGCTAAACATAATCTTACCACACAGTCCAGTAATCACTCTCCTGGGTATTTTTCAAAATGAGCTGAAAACTAATATCCACACAAAAACCTGCACCCCAGTGTTTATAGCAGCTTTATTCATAATTGCCAATTGTGGAAGCAAACAAGATGTTCTTCAACTGGTAAATGGATAAACCAACTGTGGTATACTCATACAGTGAAATACCATTCCATGATAAAAAGGCAATGGGCTATGCTTTCATGTGAAGACACGGAGGAACTTTAAATGCATCTTTTTAAGTGAAAGAAGCCAGTCTGAAAAGGGTCCATGCTGTATGATTCCAACTAGATGACATTTTGGAAAAGGGAAAACTATGGAGTTTTCCCATAAACAATAAAAAGAGCCGTGGTTGCCAGGGGGTGCAGAAGGAGGAAGGAAGGGATGCATAGGTGGAGCACACGGAAGTTTCAGGGCAGTGAAACCATTGTGTAGGATCCAGTAATGGTGGCTACATGTGATCATACATTTGTTAAAACCCTCAGAATGTACAATTCAAAGAGCAAACTCTAATATAAAAGTATGGACTTTAGTTATTAATAATGTATGAACATTAGCTCATCATTGTAACTTATGTACTGCACTAATGCAAGATATTAATAATAGGGAGAGTGTGGATAGGATTGAGGTGGTTTACGGGAACTCTCTGTACATTCCGTTCAATCTTTTCGTACTCCAAAACTTTTTCAAAAAACAGAAATGAAAAAAAATCTATTCATTAAAACATGGTTTTAGGAGCCACTAATACCTGGCTTCAAAATTAGATATAGCAGGGATGGACACATCAAACGAGGATGACAAAGGCTTTGGAAGTTCTATGGAGGTTATGAAATAGAATTGTAGAGGCCCTTTTAAAGCTCTTATGAAATAAACAGCTTAAAAATTAAGTGCCAAAAGAAGGAAACTGGAACTGAACCCTCCCCACTATGGTATTAATGGGATGAATTCATTGGAAAGCGTTGCAATATTTAGGTCAAGAAATAAACAATATCTACTTTTAGAAAAGTAAAGATCTTCCATTTTCCGCAGCGTCTTGAATTCTCATTTTTCCTATATTATATATAATAGAATTATAACTGTATCAATATACAAAGATTTAAGGCACTGTTATTTTGTCACTTATTTAAGATTTAAGACACAGTTCTGAAGCTATATATGCTATTAATTTGATTTAGTTTATGCATTTATTTCAAGGTTCTTTAAAATTGGTTCATGGTGTATTTGATCTCTCTAATTAATCATAAGTTGCTTGTCACCCCCCTGCCCCAAACACAGAACTTTGGATACGGCCATCTTCCTACCAATGTTAACCGACCAACTTAAAATCTGTCCTTGAAGGAAAAATGACTGTTTATCTCAAAGCTGCCGTCATTATTCTATGTCAGCACACAATTGCTGTGACTAGTGAATTAGAACATTTTCTTTCTGCTGGCCTTTCATCATCATCTATGAAAAATGTATTAATTCTCTATATCCTTTTACTATTCCTTTAGCACGGTTTTGACAAGGGGAGCTCAGCGTGGTCTAGTTCCTCAGTGCCCACGAGCTACAACCTCCCTCCATCTCGTCGAAAGCCTCCCTAAGAGCCTGAGCGAGGACAGGCCTTTGGCTAATATTTTCTGAGGCACAAATCATCACCCACAAGAAGAAGCAAAGTTCTGGACAGTTTTCACTGCTCAAAGGTCTTCGTGTTGAGAACACACCTGTCTCTCTGTGCCTGTCACGTGTTGGTTTCCATTGCATTAACCTAGGATGAGGTGAGTAAGGCACTTGCCTAGAGGGCAAAAGTTGAGGGAGCGCCAAAAAAGCCACTAATCAAGAAAAACAATATTTCAATGTAATATTTTAAAAAAGTAAAATGAATCCAAAAAATCTATGATGAACAAACATCAAAATATTAAGTAAAGACAGGCTCCAACAGGGCAAGGATTTGGGGGAGGTGAGTGAGGTGAGACATGCAAGTGTGAGGTCGGCTCCTGCCTTTATTGGAAATTTTGATTTCTGGGCATTGAAGTCCTAGTTGGATTTTGGAGATTCAACTCTCAAAAGAGGCCAACCTGAAGTCATCGGTCAATGTGGGCTCATTTGTAGGAACCTCAGTGTGCAGTGTGTGTGCCCAGAGATGTCAGTAAGCATCCTGTCGCTGGCTTCTGTTTCACTTTGCTACCCTTGCTACTGTTTCCACTTACCACAGTTCTCAAAGCTTCCTCACGCCTTGGCCTCCAGCCCTCATGGCAAGCCCTTGGTGCTAGATCACTCTTGATGCAAATACACCTGTGGATGTCCATTCCTGACTCCATTGTAATTGGCTTGGACTGGAGTGTTTTTTGTACTTGAGTAAAAATATCAGAAATCTCACCCAGCTTGATTTTCAAAGAATGGTGTTCAGAGAAATGTAGCCCTGTAGTCCACATTGGCTTGTCCTAGTCATTAAACATGACCAACATATTCTATTTTTCTACAAGACCAAGTTAACCATGAAAAAGTGTTTCTCCAGATAAACTGATCTGTAGAGGTTATTTTCTGCAGAACCTACCTAGGAAGTTGGAATTGGTGGTGGAAACAGAAGCTGGGATGCTAATAAAGTGAAAGAAACAATCTTTAAGCCTGCTTTAAGCAATCAACTGCCCCAAAGTTGTCTTAGAAAAGACAGCCTAAGTAATCACTGTGCTCTGGGCCCCACAGCCCATCATACATCAATATCCTCTCTAGAGGAAGGAGTCCACGTTTTATAACAGTGCTCTTTAAACAAAGGCAGTAGGAAATTCAAAGTTGGATGATTCAGATTGCTGCTATGATTTATTTGCACCTAAAAAATCATAGAAGATGAAACATCATCGCCTACAGCAGTGGTACAGCGTCTGAGATGACTATCAATTCACTTCCTCTCATTTTCTTTCATAACCTCTTATTGAGTAATTATTTTATTCTTCACCTGTATATAATCCATGCAAGCTAGACAAAAATAGGTATACGTTTATTCAGGAGAGATTTTTTTGTATTACAATACAAATATGGTAATAAGACTATGTCTATAGTTAGTTAAATTGCAGACACTTCACTTTCGGGGAGAAAGTTTAGAAGATGAGTCCCTCTGAAATGGACATCAATAAGAGTTACTGTGAAACTGAATGACATTAGTCATTTTGAGATGACTGACTTTGAGAGATGTTCTGTAAATGATTTGTTGTGTAGGCCATGACATTTCCTCAGGCTTACCATTGAAACATCGGTCTACTGGGAGTCGAGGAAACATGAGCTGTAATTGTAAACACTAACATATTTATGAAAAACCCAAAAGATGGCTAGAGAAAATACTGAGAATAAGATTTTTTTTTTTTTCAGTGAGGAAGATTGGCCCTGAGCTAACATCTGTTGCTAATATACCTCTTTTTGCTGAGGGAGATTGGCCCTGAGCTAACATCTATGCCAAACTTCCTCTGTTTTGTATGTGGGACACTGCCGCAGCTGGATGGCTGGATGAGTGGTGTGTAGGTCCGTGCCCAGGATCTGAACCTGTGAACCATGGGTTGCTGAAGCTGGGCACACAAACTTAACCACTACGCCACTGGGCCAGGCCCCAAGAATAAGAATTTGCTTTTCTACAAGGAACAGAGACAGTGTGTCTGTCAGGCAATAATGATGATGAGCACAAAACAATTTCAATTTATTGAATATGAGAGAAGCAATACCAGTTTCCTAGGCGTATTGATTTGGATTATTTCAACAACTTTAGAAAGTCAGTATTATTATTTCTGCCTGAAAAGTGAGCAGACTGAGCCTCAGAGATGTTATACACCTCACCCAAGTCACACAGTTGGTGTGTGGTCGTGACAGTATTTGAGGTCAGGTCTGTCTGCCTCCAACACCTGGGTCTTTCTCCCTGAGCTCCTTCTCAGCTGTCCAACAGTTTCCTCCACTAGAGTTTCATGTTCTTTAGTGAGACAATCCCCAGGCAGCATCCCAGGTTGGACAAAACGCTCCACAAAGTTCTCCATCACAGGTCCCCAAATCAGCAGTTTTTTTTTTTTAGGAAGATTAGCCCTGAGCTAATGTCCATGCCCATCTTCCTCTACTTTATATGTGGGATGCATATCACAGCATGGCTTTTGCCAAGTGGTGCCACGTCCGCACCCGGGATCTGAACCGGCGAACCCCAGGCCACGGAGAAGCAGAACGTGTGCACTTAATCACTGTGCCACCGGGCCAGCCCCCAGCATTTGATTTTTAATAACCTCATTCTCCAAGCACCTTGGAGTTTTGAGGAATAGGCACCCTGGATGAAGAAATCAGCATTCCCAATACTGGAAAGGAATAATCTATACTCTCTATTAATTCATCAGTATTCTGATTTTTAGATTATTTTCCATGAGTTTTGTTAGTTTGAATCTTGGACTGACACCTGACCACTCTTGGATCAACTACTAAATTCATTTCTAAAACGACAAACATGAAGGACAGCACCATTGGTTTTCTATGGATTTTCCCCCAGTTTTCTTACAGACACGTCTTCCTAGGAGCGATACCAAAGAAAGTCAGGCTGCTGTGAAGCTTCTCGCTGCCTTTGCATATGCTGGCCCTCAACCTCAAATGCCTTCTCTTCTAAAAAATACCTCCTCCTCCTTTCAAATCCAGCTCAGGTGCTCTCAGTTCTTTTGTGAAATCACTCGGGAATCTCTCGAGTCAAGTCAATCTCTCATTCTTTAAAACTTCCATATAATTTTGCACACACCACCGTTACATTCACTCGGCACTCTACAGTAATTCCTTCTGTATATTTCTCTTTTCTCATCCAGCCTATGAGCTACCCAACAGAGCAGATGAAGTCAGAGTCACCTTGTTGTCCCAGCTCCTACTGAAGCACTTGCACACGAAAAAATCCTCAATGTTTGTAGAAATGACATTTAAAAACTGTGCAATCTTATCTTTGAAAGCTGTAGCCTTCAGAAAGGTGTAAGAAGATGAGTACTTACTACGGCGTATTTTCTCATTGAAGAGTTTAACTGAACTCATGGCTGTTGAACAGAGTTCATTCTAAGTTCACTGAACTTAATTCTTTACTACTAAGTTTCTCATTGTATCCTTTCTTTTGCTTGCAATTGGGCTCTCCATGTTTAACACAACCTTCTGCTTACAGAAGCACAGGATACTTCATATAATAGCGAGAAAAATGGAGGCTTACAAAGTCAAGGGATTTACCCCAAGTCACACAGCTAAGTGGGAGAGGTAAACTAGAACTCTGGTTCCCTGAGCCCCTTTGTTACTCTTTCCAGTAGACCAAGGTGCTATGGAAAGATAATAATAATCTTTTTAAGCTTGTTTATAGCTCTTTAACCTATTTAGAAGAAAACTTACTTTTCTTTAGTAGTCGCAGTCACTACACCATGGAAAAAGTTACCATCAGCTTTGGTAAGTTTCCAAACAAGGTCATTCATAAATTCTGTGTTCGAAATACTGGTCCGATACTGAGAATTGTGGCTTTCTTTTCTCAATGACAAAGCAATAAAATGCAAGCACATGTTCACCCAGACTGGCTGTCAATAATGAAATGAGGAGAAATTGCACTGACCGTAGTCTGTGTTTTCTGGCTCCCAACAATTTGATGGCCAAAAATAGGGTGTCTGTGAAAATCAAAGAAGTGGAACCCAGTTAGACACAAAGAATTAGTAGAGTTTCTGGTTTATGAGCTGTGTTTATCTTCAGCAATTATCTGGAACAGTTTGCTAATCAGGTATGCTTCATAATCCGGAAAAAGTACCCAGGGAGGCACTGTAAGGGTTTTCTCCTACATTTACTTTGCTGAGCAATTGTTCAGCCTCCAAGTACGTGCAGTACCAGCAGGTAAGTAAAATGTTGGACATTTGCTGCAATTTTATATCAACTGACATACAGGTAAAAGGTCTGATTGCATTATTCAAACAAAAAATGTTCATCTGCAAGACGGAAAACAGAGTGCTATATTCAGCGAGACTCAGGATGAAACATATTTAAATATAACAAATGGTTTTCTATGATACGTGTATCTCAACATTGCCTTCAGTAAATTCAAAGGCTCTGCCCTCAAAATCTTTCCCTAAGATCTGGCGATCATTTGCCTGGCTCCATTAATTATATAATGCGACTCTTTACATTATCCTACTAGAGGTAAACAACTTTTCTCCTCACTTCTAAAGACATTTATTCATGAAGAAAGTTATTCCTCTAATCTTTTAAACTGCATAAACCAGAGATCATTTTTTAAAAACGAATACTGTCTTAGTTCATTGAGGTGATTAACTATAGACAAAAATCTGATTCAGTGAAATTCTAGAAACTGATTGACAAAACTACAAAGAAGATGTCTGATCAGGAAAAACCATATTATTGTCATCGACATTTTATCATTTCTAAAGGGACTCTTCCTGCCTTGCTAGTGAGACATGCTTGGCTCCAGATCTTGAGGCAGCTCGGTGACCATTTGTCTTCTCTACCAAACTGTTTCCTCAGATGTCGATGGTGCTGGGGCTCCATGGGATGGTGACTGCTGACACCAGCTGTGTGGCTTAATTATACTTATTAGTCAGTTATATTAACTGTCCACATGTAACGAGCACAATTGGGGGTAATATCTGATTATGTGTTTGATAATTCTACCCTCCAGAAGAAGGATTCTCAAGGAAGGGGAAAAGAGAATTGGGGAGAACCTCTTGAATCTCCAGGCAGAGACTTTCCACACTGCCCGAGACTGCTGGGGGATTCTGATGGACCCTCTGCTCTTTCTTGAGAACTGATGCAATACAATAAAGAAGGCTACCAAGATGAGTTTTACACATATGTGAACAAAGTTACAGCAGGAATTTAGGGGAAAAAATGCTGAAACACTAGACAAAGAGGGGATATCAAGGCTTTATACAGGCCCCCCTTCTCACCCAAGACTCACTTGACTCTGGGAGTTGGAGCTTTGAAGATTTGGTTTCTTAGAAATTAAAATGGGGTCAGGATTCTGGAGGAACCATGGGAGGACAAAGTATTTAAAATCTTGCTTTCATGTGGGCTGCTAGTTTTTGAGATACTTCTCATAGAGTGCTTTATTCCCTTTGGGCTGCTTCTTTATTTTGGGAGGGGTGTGTGTGTGTGTGTGTGTGTGCATCTCTATCTAACTTTTAAAATATCTATTCTTGTCAGACACATACTTTTTTGCTCAAAACCACAAGGAATGTTCACAAAGGCATTCTTACAATTTTTCTTTATTCTTTTATCATTTACTTTAATGAGAATTTCCTGACTGTAAAAATAAAAGAATGAAGCTATTTTACCCTGTGATATTCTATAGAAATGCCATAAAACCAACATTCTTCACCAATATTGCAAGATTTTCCCTAGGAAACATGTTGATTTATAGTAGAAGACAATTTAAAGAATAACGAGTCTTTATAGTTAGTTGGAATCTAAAAATCTACTTTTACAATTCCACTAGACTTTAGGACATTTTAATGTATGAGTTTCTCTGCTTTTCAGTGTTGCTTCTTTAGCTGTGATAAAACTGATCCCAAGCTGTCCAGCCATTGCTCAGCAATCTTTGGTACATATACTAATATGATGAAAGTCATGAAAGGGTCTTGGAGAATCATGTCAGATCTCAAGTCCAATTAGCTAAGAGAAGATAATTAGACAATTGTGAGTTTACAGTAAATACAAAAATTACATGATTAAAAATGTACTGAAAAATTGAGACAAATTTACATACTGTCGCATGCCAATGAAATTAAATTAAGAGTTCTGTTTGTCTCAAACTCATGCCCTGAAGCTTCTTCAGATTCCTAATGATGGTTAGAATCGCAATCATTTTCTGAGGAATTGTAAACATGGTATTACATGTTTCCCATTTTAATTCATCATTTTTAAAATCCTTCTAAGGAGTTGCATTTCTGTTCCCTGTAACAAAGAACTTTCTATTGCTTGAAACTAACACAAAAATGGAAGTCAACACCTTAAACAATAATGTATTTTTTATTATTAGTGCTGTTCAAATATTGACTGATCAATGCCTTGGTAGACATTATAGGAGGAATTCAATTCTCTTGACTTTTCTGGTTTTTTGTTTGTTTTTATGATTATTATTTATTTAATTCATTTTTTATTGCAGTGACATTGGTTTGTAACCTTATATAAATTTCAGATGTACATCATTATATTTCAATTTCTGTGTAGATTACATCATGTTCACCACCCAAATGTTTGTTTTTTAAATCTTTGTTTTAAGATACTATGATTATTAGATTCACAAATGTCTTATTTAGATCCTATTTCAAATGTGAATGTATCATTAAAATATTTAACATTTAACATTAACTAATGCAGTTTAAGAGCTTTTCTATCTATTTGCCTGTCCATCCATCTATCTATCATCTGTCTAGGCCCATTGAACTTGGTCACCTTCTGCCTATACCTAGTAAAGATGTAATTCATTTTTCACTTGCACCCATTCCCTTGCTTTGTTCTTTAGCTCTTTAAAACAGTGTCTCTTTTTCTCCAGAATACAGGGTGGTCCATTCCCAGGTTTGCTCATCTTTGACCCATGAGCATGACTTACCACATTTAACCTTCTCCGCCTACTAATTTCAATATGAAAATGACAAAGCAGAGTTAAATGTTGCCAATTATGCTATTTCAAGCCAGCATCACTAACTTTGGGCCATGTCTGAGCTAGTTTGTTTTAAGGGAAATTTTTGAATTAGATAATTCTCAATGGACAAATAGACTATATTTAATGCTTGGTTTATATACATGTTCATTTATACATAGATGATTTTAGTTGTAATATGGATTGTGAAGATGGATAAAAGTTGATATTTTTGTCAAAAAAATCATTCATTCAGAATTTGTGAGAATTTTTTTTGGCCTAAAGTGTACTTATAGTCTCTATGTGAAAAATTTATAAGAAAATAAAATTATATGGGAAATGTAACCTTACAATAGAAAAGTAACCCCTTTAAAAATAAAAAAATGTTAGTAACACATAAACACTTTGCTAATTACCAATAATTTTTATTTGTTAAAATGGTAACCTTAGGACCACAAGTTATTCTAACTTAATGATAAGCTGTCTTAAGCTACCATTACTCTTGATTTAACTGTATAAAGGATAAAGCTCCATTATTTTAAAGCCTTTTAAAATTAAGTATTTAACTAATTTAAATTGCTTGAATACTTACATCAGTATCTCAATTTCAGGATGTTGCATTTTCTCCTAACTATTCAGTGCAGAAAGCCCTATGATCATTTGCCTTGGATAAAACGGTCCTAAAGCAGTGGCAGTGAGAGTGTTGTAGAGGACAATGACCTTTGAGAACAATTTTTTAAAACATATTCTCTCTTTGTTCTCAGTCTTCCCAAGCAAGTTCTTAGGCACCCAGATTACCATTTAGTCATTTATTTATATATAAAACATCTAACGATATTCAGAACAACTGAGTGGAATGCTCCAGTGTCTGAAAGTTGGACAATGGGGAGAATCCTCCAAAAATACCTGTAGAAATTAAGCTGGAGTTGGAACTCTGGCATGATATGTTCCCTAATTTTATAGGCTAGAATCCACTAGTCACTTATTAATGAGCTATAATGTCTAATGAAATGTAGAGTACACTTCGCATAAATCATTGTGAACTCAAGTGTCAGCTGCATGCTCAGTGACTGAAATTAGAGCTAACAATCATTTCCTGAAAGAACAATAGCATCTGTCTCATTTGAGAATGACCTAGAATGACTCTTCTCAGCTGGCAGGTTATCTAAGGTGTCCTCCCATCTCAGATAAGTATATGCACACGAAACATCATGCATGTCGGTCTTCACAGACTTGTAGAAGGGCCTCAGATACCTACATGTGGAGGGCTTGTATGATTAGTTAAATTCTACCCTGGAGCTTCAAGTGTTCCCACGAGAGTTTGCTTGGACTGAAGATGGTTCTGGATCACTGGTGGGGTTACAGAGTATAGCAAATTTAGTTACATCTCTCAACTTGCTTCCTAGTAGCTAAACGTACCTTACAGACGAAGAACTCTCCATATTTCTGAATTCCCTTAAGTCACTCTCTGAATTTTTCTCAAGCTTTTTATATAAAATATAACTTCAATAATCACACAATTTAGCTTTCACAAATCATCTTTAAGTACCTTCCATCTTTCTCTGTTTGTTGCTTTTTATGTCTTAAATTTAACATTAATTAGTTTCTAACTAGCCTAGTCAAAGTAAAATGTCATAATTTTAGAAATTTCTATAAAAACAATTAACATCAAAATACAGACTTCTATTTTACTATTAAAGAATACTTTCATTAAACTTACTTGAAACCGGTAAAAAGTACCATCATCCTTGAGTGTGAGGACGTGATCTGAGATCGGAAAGAAGTAGCCATGGGCAGCCATTAATGTTCCCAAATGGAGCGCCTCCACTGTTCCATGAAAACAAACAAACAAACAAAATATGAAGGCCTTTTTCTTAATTGTTGATTTACAAGAGTAGAATCTTGCCTTGTTCCCTTTTGATCACATTCTTGTATTCGAATTCTCAGCATCCTGAAAATCCTGGCTTTGTCATTTTCTTCTTCTTTCAGCTCTTTCACACCAGGTATATGATGGCTCTGGTTCCTGGCGCTTGCTGTGCAATGACCAACCTCCCCCGATGATGACCAGCCCACAAGGACATGAAGTTATGGAACGTTGAAACTGGCAGATTATTCTGAAATCACAGAATCTGGCTCCTTCATTTTATAGATGAGACATATTTTGCTATATGTTAATGTTCTTCCACAAACTATTCGATTTGGCATTTATATAGCATTTTAAACTTTTTAAAGTGTTCTTACTTTTAGATCCCCCATGGCCTGTATCCTTGAACTCTAATCCTATCAGCAATTTTTCTAATGACATGGATCATTACCATGTGATACTAAGGGAATGTTAAGGCATCTGGAACCACTTATGCTAAACTAAGTAAGCTTACAGTTTGTGATCATCCATACTGCTCTAGCATTTACTATTTTATATACATTATTCTAGATATGGACTATGAAGAGGTGTATTTGACAATGAAAACATTATATTTTCCCAATAGAGAGGGAAGTCATTGGAACATAATAGCGTAATGGTCATACTTCTCCTACAGCAACCAACAATTTCCTCCAACAAAAGGATTAATAAATTTTGGTTAATAGAGATTATTGCATTTATACAAGGACAACTTAAGTTTGCTAACTTAAAGTTTAGAAAATATGGAACTATGCAAAATAGTTTTTTAGTCCAACATAAGTATGTATGTATAAAGAAACTACAAAAAAGTCAGATTGATTTATGTCTGTATATCTTTATATACCATTTATTTATAGATTTATTTCTGTTTCTTAGACAGGTAGCTAAAATCGTTCTTTAACTGTGGGATTCTTACAGCAGCTTCAGGACCATGTGGATATATCTACATTTCCAGCCGTCCTTCATGGGGGGCTTTGACACTCCAGCCAGTGCTGAGTCACCAAACTGCTTGCTCTGGCACAGCTAAGCATAAGAGTCCCCTCTCTGCCCTCCCCCACACACCTATATTGGCTAATAATAAAATAATTGTTCAATTTAATCTGTCATGCGGTACTATGATGCCCTTTTTAATTGTTATTTAGCAACTTGCAAACATTTTAATTGGCAACCTCTTCTACCTCTGCCCTCTCACTGCCTTGTTCTTGTCAATAATAATGACTGCCAATCATCGTCTTTGCCATGTCCTTGGATGACTGCTATTAAGTGTCGCAGTCATCTTCTCTACACTCCCAATCAAGTCCCTCCATGCACAGAATGTTCTTTTCCTACAAAGGAGCAATTTTTTCATCAATAATATATATATATATATATATATTTTTTTTTCATCAATTCCATATCCTTTTACTTCAAAGTCAAGACTTTCTCAAAGTCTGTACTCCTACAGCTATATACCTACATATTCTGTGATTCTTGTTATAACTTTGGAACTAGTGTGATGTGGAAAGAACAAAACGTTTGGAGATACCCACTAGTTTTTGTTACCTAAATTCTCTGTGCCTCTCCAATTTATTAATAAAGGTACTAAGTCCACCTTGCAGGGTCGGCATGAAACTCACGTGTAAAGAAGCTGGAATAGTGTAGATACTCAATAGATGGGAGCCACTGTGTTTCATTTTTTCACCCTGAATGATTTTTACTTTTCTCCAAAGTACTCTCAGGAGATGCACTTTCATAAATTTGCCTTCAACTAGGCTGAGTGAGAAAAGCTGGCAGTCCTAAATAGCATCACCATTTATATCTCCTTTTTTTGTGGATTATTTATAAAGTTAAAATGGGAAGAGGATCTATGAGGATTCCTGGCCCACAACAATGAGCAGGTGCTTCCAGCCTCGCTCGTGTTCTGAGTCCCTGAATGCTCCTGTCAGGTGGCGGTGGGCAGAGCAATGTATTACATCCATTTCAGGATTTCAAGGTCAGGTGGCCCACCTATCTTGTTATAACCATCTTTATTCATTTTATTCCCAGCAGTCCGTGCCCCAGGAAAATAGTATTAACATGACTTTCCAGAAAGAGAAACTGAGCTGTGGAACATGAGGAAGTATGCAGAGTCTAGATACAACAGAGGAAAACAGAGATGCCCAGAAAGATAAATAGCACAGAGCTTCTGAGCTCTAAACATAGGGAAGTGTGACTAAACCAAAACAAAGAAACAAGAAAACACAGTTGGATGCTAAAGTATTGATGAAGATTAGAAAAATGTACTGAAAGTAAATATATTTGTCCCTCAGTATCCCTGAGGCATTGGGTCCAGGACCCCCATGGACACCAAAATCGTGGATGCTTAAGTCCCTTGTGTAAAATGATGGAGCATTTGCATAGAACCTACACACTTCCTTCTGTATACCTTAAATCATCTCTACATTACTTATAATACCTAATGTAATGTAAATGCTATGTAAATAGTTGCTATGCTGTATTGTTTAGGGAATAATGACAAGAAAAAATGCTTGTACATGTTCAGTACAGACGCAACATTGTTGGCCTTTTGATCTGTGGTTGGTTGAATCTGGAGCTGCAGAATGCATGCATCCAGAGGGCCGGCTGTATAGGAAGGCTCTAGAGCAGAAAATCAGAAGCAAATGAACATAAGTATGGTCTTACCTTCCTGCTTCCGCTAGATACTAACTCTATGATACATCATACATTTCTAGAGGGCAAGGTGTGTGTGTGCAGGCTTTCTTCATGTCTCACGACAACAACGAGCCCTGCAGAAATGCTTGCTGATGAGAGTAATAAAGTGAATTACCTCATCATCTTTACCTCATTTTTTGAGGCACAATACTCTACTTTTGTTTGATTTCATGATATATATTCTCATTTCACTACTCCTGCAAGAGATACTCACGCTTTATGACTTTATTAATAAGAAAAGTTGATTTTGATAAATTTTCAAAATGCCTTGAATTCAGTACATATATGCTTTTGGGGGTATCAATAAGACAAACATTTAGTTTCTCTCTGGTTCACACATACTTCAGATGTAGAGGTCAAATTAAACCATTTAAGTTCATATTTAAGAGAACTGAACTTCTAACAAAGCTCATAAAATGATTTCGAGGTCACTGGTTAAATAGTCACCTAGAGACATTTAGATTATAGAAGCTACATGCTCTGTCACAGGACCTCAGAGAACCCGGCCCCAGGACAGAGTAAATGCTTAGATGAAACCTCAGGGAGCTTGGGGATTTTCTGCTTCATTTCAGACTGTGAGCTTGGCGCTTAGAGTAGTAACAGCAAAAGTAGCTATGAAATCAATATGTGCTGAACGAGCGAATAAGTACATTTATGAATAAATGACACATAAAGAATATGAAAAACATAGCATTGCATGAAAAAATACTAAACTAGTTATTTTGTGTAGTGATAATGAGCAGCTTGTTCAGCTCTTCCAAGATCCTGTAGATGTTTATAATCTCTTCTCAAAATATTTTTATAAGCTTTTGAGGTGGGCTTTTGTTGGTATCTTATTATGGGAAAAGATAATAGTGGAATATGTGGCATAAATGCCTTTAAGGGATCTTAGAGTGGGCTTGGGCTAGTGTTCTTAGGTTGAATTGTTTATTGTTAGTGATAAATATGGAGCTACACTTCCCCATGGTCCCGCATCTCCTGATTCTCAGCACAGCCTTAATCTAATAAGAATCTGGAGGACCGCTGACAGTCTCGGAACAAAGTGTTGAAAGAGTTTAATGAGTAATCCATCAAGATTGCCCTCCCAATAATGGTACACCAGATGGCTCTGCAAAATTATGCTTCTCGGCAAAATAATCACTAATTAATCTTCTTGAACATGTGTTATTCGCGTCACCCACACAGCTAAATAAAGTTGAACAGCAAACCTGCCATAAGATTCCAGTTTATTTTTCGTTTGGATTTTCAAGGCACGAACAAACTGAGAAATAAAAATCCATCTCCAAATAACTGTTACTATGTGAACAGTCCTGGGTAGCTTTTGTTAAGCCTGATGTAGTCATCGCATTACTTCACCCCAAACCCTGAAGCAGTAGAATTATCAAAATCCTTTAAAAGCAAAAGGAATTCTACATAACATAATTTGCTTTTGAACTGCAACTACTTCAGAAAGTTAATAGGATGAAAAGCACGTTATATAAAAGCAGGTTATATAAAGACTGTGTCTTCAGTTCTATATTTCTATATACATAAATATATATTTTGATGTTCAGTTCTATATTTGCAACATATTTTCAAAACTCAGTAATGTTTTCCTTATCCAGACATCCCACTCCTGGCTCCTTCAGTCCCTTCGAAATACAGCCCATAATTTTGAAGTGATGGAAAAATGCCTCTGAGTTAAGAAAATACTAATTTAAAAATCTCACTAAATCCTATATTTTTATTCCTATCATGCATTACTTACCTTTATTTTATGCATCTCTATTAGATAATCTGATTGTTTCCTTATCAGCACACAAGATACTTGCTATAGCAAAAATGTGAGTGTCTGAGGAGAAATATTTTAGAAGGAAAGCCACTCAAGAGAAAAAATGACAGCTGATGATATGGTATCAAGGAAAGAGAACAGCTAAAAAGCAGACAGACTTAAGTTACTAAATAGCAAAATAACAGGCATTTATCATGATGATTCTGAGTCATAAAGGAAAGATTTTGTCAAACTTGTTATTCTCTGCTTAAGAAGCCGAGGAAGTGGTCACTTTAGAAATACTTGAAAATATACTTTTTTTTAGAATTGGCATATGAAAAGGTAAGATTAGTCATGTGGAAAAATCACAGATGCAGAACATTTTATTCTCTGACAAGGCCAAGTAAAAGTGAACTATTACTCTATTTAGGGATTTCTGAGGGAAGCCTATTTTCTCAATAGCAGGAGTCAGTGAAAAGTAATTATTTGGCTTTCTTCTTCTTTTTTTTAACATCATTTTCCACGTAGAGAAATCAAACGCTGCTTCCTTTTTAGTAATTAAAAATCAAATCAGGATATAGAAGTAAATAATGTGGTGACATAGAATAGATAAGATAGATTCTATTCGGGTGAAATAAAAAGAGAATCATAATTTGAGTCAACTTTGAGGAATGCACTAGGTAATTAATACAGGTAAACAATCTTTCCAAACAAGGGAGCAGAGGACAGAGGTGAAACAGCCAGGTTGTCCAAGCCCACTGCCCGGGTTCAAATTCCAACTCCCTCCTTTGCTAGCTGTGTGACTTGGGCGGGAGACTTACATTGTCTGGGCCTCAGGGTGCTCATCTGTAAAGTGAGGATAATGAGATACTGATGTCAAAGGTCTGTTGGGAGGATCAGTTGAGATGATATGTACAGTGTGCTTAACATAAGGCCTGCCATGAAAAAGAGCCCTGGAAGCGTGTTATTACCAGTGAGCTGATGTGGATGAGAGGCCCCGTCCAGTAGCGCCTGGTCCAGCACAGAAGGCAACGGGGAAACTAGCAGCTGGTGTTGATCCAGGCTTCCAGGTCATGTGAAATACTTCCAATTCAATGCTATTTAAAGTCCTCCAAGTGATCAAACTGGGGTCCTTTCAGTGCAGATGCTGAACCTGCTCTAGAATATACCTCTATTGTTTCCTAGATGCCAAAGAACACTATCTGAATCTCAGAGATGTGGTATCATAGTTATAGAGAAAGATTTCCAAAAGTAACATATTTTGCACACTGGGTTTACAGTCCAAAATCTGAAAATGCCAGATATCAAAGAGAAACCCTGCTGGTTGAGGACAAGAGTGGAGAGGACTGATTCGAGGACACACTGAGCCTGACAATGCTGAGAAATAACAGTGACAGAGAAAGCACAAGGACAGCAGTCCGAATGGAGATGAATTCTTCCAGAAGCATAACATTTGCCCAGGACTCAAAAAAAATCAACCCATTAAAAAAATTGGCACTGAGAATAACATGATCATAAATCAGTGGCCCTTGTCACACACATAGGGTAGAACAGTCTAGTTGCCTAATCTCAGCAGGTATGACACCTTAAGATATTGTTTAAATATGAAGGACAAAGCTGAAATAAAAAAAAGAGACCTATGTAATACTGATGTGGAGAACTGATTTAAGATCTGTGTTATATAATAACTATGTGAAATCAGGACGTTCATTTCACAGAAATAGTACATCCCTCCGTGTGACTGGTAGTTCCATTATTGTACAAAATGAGCTGCACTTTAACAAGATTCTGCTACATCTTTATGTGTGATAGGTGCATAGAATAGTATTCAGATGGGAGAAAAATCACACTGAGTTCATCCAAGAACAGTGTAAGGAAACTATAACAATGACAAGAGCCAAGGCAATAATAAATTACAGTAGAAAGCAGGATTCCCTCTAAAATTCCGCATACATTCTGCAAAATTTCCCCCAGCTAGTCTGACTGAATGAATTGGAAGGAAAGTGGGGCATAGAGCTAAGTTTAATAGACTGAGGATTTCTGTAGCATGTGTTGCTTCCAATCAGACAGCACAGGCAACTGAACAAATGCACGTGTGCATCACGGAAAAACATGCTTAACCGCAAGTCATGGAATCTGAATTCTGATCCTAGTTTAGTTCTGTAACTGCATATTTGAGTAAGTCATCTCGTTTCTGTGGACCTTAAACTCAGCATCCGTAAATCCAGAGGTGCATCATGAAACTCTTCAATTCCAATTCCACGGCATGGTGTGCAATCAACGCTCATGCTAGAAGTTGTGGCGGAGATGCTGCCATCTTTATTTTGTCTCTTCGTGTCAAAGGGAAATTGATTTTTTTCTTGCTTTATCAGATACTCTTGCCATTGTCCCTGCCCTAACACACCAACAATAAAGAAAAATGTACAATATGAAATATAATAGCGGACTTGACTCTCAGTTGCCTAAAACTCAGTCCTCACGATGATTGAGGGTTGCTATGGTAAAGAGTTTTGTGTGCATAGGGCAAATGTAATGCTTATTCCTAACAGATACGAACTGGACTGATGTGTGTGTTCTATTTACATATTTCCAAAAGCTAATTGTAAAAATGCACGCGTGATTTTAGACTAGCCAGTAGCTCATGCCAGGTGACAAAACGCCCTGAATGTATTTTGTTTGAAAATCAAATGTCATTCCTAAAGAATAAGCACTTTAGTCTCCTGATAATACCCGCTAATGGCGCCTCTTTTCAAAATCACTATTCCTTAATGATATTCAAGGCATGATGAAGTATAGGGCTAATTTCAAAGCCAGAGGCTTGATTATGGACACAGTATTACAAAATTTCTGAACAAAACCAGATGAAATTTCCCTTTATCTGTGTTTTGCAGAAATCAATGCTTCAACTGGGGGAGGAGTGTGGAACATCAGGACTGATGTCTGTAACTGCTTAAATCATCTTTACATATTATTTATAATGCCCTTTAAAAAAATCCTAGATGACATAAGCACATGTACTTATCAGTTTTCTTTTCTTGTCTCTGTGTTTATATGTTAGTTTTGTATGTGCTGGAAACCAATTAACCTGGAAATAAGTGACTTCTAAGGATACGTGGATTCTAATACACAATGCATTCCATTAAGCTAATCAATAAAGATGACCTTTTGCAAGGAACAAAATTTGGAAACTAGAGGGGGTAAGGTTAAATGACACATTAAATTTTTTTCTTTTTGCTCTTTTAAAATCAGCACAGCATTTCATCAGCCATTTGATTTTAATTTTAAATACTACAATTGAAATTATGACTATTGCATAACAAGAAGAATAAGGCAGGTTCAGAAACCATAACAAAGAAATACAGATGAACTAATGAAAGGATTAACACCCCTACAAAAAATTTTCCGTATTTTTGTACAATAAGCCAGAATTTAAACACCAGATGTTTTTAAAGGATTAAAATCAATTAGCCTCTAAAAACATATGGTTTCATAAGATCCTTCTGTGTAGAGCAGACAGCTCTATTGCCAGAATTCAAATCAAGAAATTCTAGATGCTGTATAGGATATGAATGATAAGAAATGACTTGACCCTCAGTGGGTTTGTAATCTTTGTCGACAACACTTGCATACTTGACCTATTGGAGTAAGCACAATGCTATATGGGGCAATGGTTATGAGCTCGGACTTTCAGCCAGATTGCCTGCCTCTGATGCATATTAGAAAGCCTCCAGTTATGGATATTTGAATTTTTAAAATTTTCACTCTGATAAACACCAATGTGGTAAACATTCTTATAACACGGTCATTGCACATATCTCCGGATGACTTCTCCTCTGAATTCCTATACTATATTTCCTGCAGCATACATGACATCCCCACTTGAATATCAAGTAAGCGTCTCAAATTTATCTTGTCAAAATTGAATTGTTGACTTTCATCTCAAATCTACTTTTCTTGTAGTTTTCCCCATCGCAGTTAATGTCAGTGATTTTCATTCAGCTTCTCAGGCCAAAAACCTTGAACTGTCTTTGAAGTCTGTCTTTCTCCCATTTATCACACCCAGTCCAGGAGCACATTCTGATGATTCTATCTTGCGAACCCGGAATCTACCTACTTAGCACCTGCTTCCACTGCCACCCCCACAATCCAAGCTTGTATCAGTTCTTGGCTGAATTGCTGCAACAATATTTGAACTCGTTTC
The DNA here is from genome assembly GCF_037783145.1 of Equus przewalskii. Lineage (NCBI taxonomy): Eukaryota > Metazoa > Chordata > Mammalia > Perissodactyla > Equidae > Equus > Equus przewalskii. Next base: position 3,796,075 of record NC_091861.1, on the reverse strand, counting down.
CATTCAGGCCCTGCTCCTTGTCACAGTGGTTATTTTAAAATCTAAACTAGATCATGTCATTCTTATTATAATACTCCAGTAATTTTTCATATGTCTCAGAAGAGAATTCAAATTCCTTGCTTTGGCCTTGAAAGATCCTCCATGATCTGGCCCCTAGTTACTTACCTGTCTTCCTCTCTACGACCCTCCCCTTCACACATCCTGCTCTAGCTCACAGACCCCCTTGCTGTTTCTCAAACATAACAAGCATGTGCACGACTTGAGGCTTTGCACTTGCTTTTCTGTGCCTGCAATGCTCAGTGCTCTTCCTCCGGAGACCAGAACATCCCACTTCCTTCCTTCACTTGCTCTCTGGTCAAAGCCAACACATCAGAGATACCAACCCTGCCTCCTCAGTATAAAACAGAATTCAGTCTCTACATGCCCTTTTATTTTGCTTTAGTTCTCTTCGTAGCACTCATCACCCTAACCATGCTATATATTTATGTATTTATTATTTATTATGAATCTTTTCCAATGAAATTTAAGCTCTATGTGACTTGGAACTTTTTTTGTTCGTTTATTTATTTATTTTTTGTCTGCTCTCTTATCAGTGCCTTAACTTTCTGGGATATTACAAGCAACTAAAAAATATGTTAGGAAAAATGTGTAAACGAATCTTACGTTATTTCATAGAACAAATTCTTAGAAATAAAATAATGGACTCAAAAGTTACACACATTGTTAAAATGTTGCTATATACTGCCAAATTAATTTCTAGAAATGAGTATAATTTAACCAGGAGGTTAGAAATGTGTTGGTATCCCTGTCAACTTGTTAATCACTTGGCATTATGATTTATTTCTTCATTCTTCACATGCCGGAAAAAATGGTGTCTTGCTTTAATTTGAATTAAGTTGAGTTCTGCTACATTATATTGAATTTTAGCCAAAATGAATAGTCTTTTTATATACAGCATGAGAGAAAGAAAAAGACATCCGGAGTTGCCAGCGAAGGCTTTGAGAAAGGGTGGGTATAGAACGGGCATCAAAAAATACTAGACTGGTGGTGCGGAGTGAGCGCTCCTTCAATTTCTCTCCAATTCTCCTAAACAAACCTCTCCATTCTAATTCTCCTCATCTTTCACTTTTGACTTCTTCCCTAGGCTTATCTTATATAATTAATTAATAAAATTACATTCCCTTCTGTTTTCTCCCTAAGTTCTTTGCTCCATTATTGCTTCATACCAGGCTTTCACAATTTGTTTTATGAATCTTCATTTCTCCATCCATCCATCCATCCATCCTGCTATCCATATAACAGATAATTATTCACTGTCTGCTTGGTTTCACATACTTAACTGAAACTGATGGATACAACAGTGAACATGACATACTCTCTACCTCTGTATAGTGGAATATATTACATGGAATATACTATGCTTTAAAAAAATAAACAATGACCCTGGTTTCAAGTGAGACATGTGAAGAGCTTAGAAGTTGTCGCTCTCATCCTTACAACACGGAAGAGCTGAACAAGCTGAAAATCAACTACTTTTCCTGGACTAAGCAGAGAACTGAAGTTGTAGGACAAACTTCCACCCGCAAATGTGCAGAGACAGGCTCATCCAGATATACAGTCAAGATCTGCTTACTTGCAGCACAGTTGTTGGATCCTTAAACTAATAGGTACACTAAAATAGCAATTTGACAAAGAGCCTTCTCCATAACACAGTCCTATACTCTAAGGGAAAAGACTTTGCCAGACCTTATCCTCAGTGGGGAAAGGACATTCCTCCCACTCCAGCCCCCTCTGTACTTCCTATCTCACCTGAAGGAGGGAAAAATAAAAACATAGTTAACAGGAGAAGATCTTCAACAAAATAGTTTGGGAAAACTACAGCCAGGTAAGGAAGGTAGTGGTGGGAAGTCGAGAAATCTATACTGCTGGAGACTATTTGTGAAGATCACAGCTCCAAGAGACAGGCCTAGTAAAACACTGAGATTTATTTGGAAGATTATAGAATTCTCCTACTCCCCAATACCTTACGACCACACCTACAGGCTCCAGGATAGTAATGATAGATTACATCTCAAAGAGCTGTGATACATAGACACTCTCTGAGGTGGAGTATTTAGAGAGGTCAAAAGTCAAGGACTCAGGAGGAGGGACAAAAACAAAAGTACTAGAGGAATTTGAATCCTCTGTCATTGATAGCTACAGCAAATACTAAACACAACCCAACTACTTGCCGGATTATCATAAATCAGCACACCAAAGACCTCAGTTCTGATGACCTGATATAAGATGCCTAGCTTTCAACAAAAATTACAAGACATGTAAAAAGGCAAGAAAAAACACAATGTGTAGAGACAAAATAATCATCAGAACCAAACTCAGATATGACACAAAAGTTGGAATTATCAGACAAGTAATTTAAAATAACAATGATTATTATGTTAAGAGCTCTAATGAAAAAAAGTGGCAAGCATGCAAGAATACATGGGTAATATAAACAGAGAGATTCGAAGAAAGAATCAAAAGTTAGAAATCAAAAACATTGTAACAGAAATGAAGAATGCCTTAATGGGCTATTATTAGACTGCACAAGGCTAAGGAAAGAATCAGTGAGGTTGAACATAGGTCAGTAGAAACCTCCCAGGGGCTGGTCTCATGACCAAGTGGTTAAGTCTGCACACTCTGCTTTGGCAGTCTGGGGTTCACTGGTTCAGATCCTGGGTGTGGACCTGACAATGCTCATCAAGCCATGCTGTGATGATGTCCCACATAGAAGAACTAGAAGGACTTCCAACTAGGATATACAACTATGCACTGGGGCTTTGGGGAGAAAAAAAAGGGACGATTGGCAACAGATGTTAGATCAGGGCCAATCTTCCTCACACACACACACAAAAGAAGAGGTAAAACTCTATAATAGGTTGCCCTTAAAAAATGAAAAACAGAAGGACAAAAAGAAACCTCCCAAACTGAAATTCAAAGAGAAAAATAATGAAGAAGAAAGAAAAGAACAAAGAATCTAAAAACTGTGGGACAATATAAAAAGGTTTAGCATATGCATAATTGGCATACTAGGAGGAAAGGAAGGGGCACAGCAAAAGAATAGTGAAATAATAATGGCCAAGAGCTTTCCAAAATTAACAACAGACAGGAAACCAAAATCTGAAAAACTCAAAGAACACCAAGAAGGGTAAATACCAAAAAATCTAAACTTATGCATACCGTACTCTAATTACAGAAGACCAAAAAAAAAAAAAAAAATCGTGGAAGAAGCCAGAAAACAAAAATGAAAACAAAAACCCCAACTTATCTAGGGAGAAACAAGGCTATGAAAACAGTGGGCTTCTCATCAGAAACCATGCCGGCAAAAAGAGAATGGAGTGAAACACTTAAAGTGTTGAAATAAAAAAACCACCAATTTAGAATCCTGCATCCAGTGAAATTATCTTTTAGAAGTAAAGGAGAAATAAATGCTTTCTCAGACAAACAAAAACTGAGGGAATACATAGCCACTGGACCTGCCCTGAAAGAAATGTTAAAAAAAGTTCTTCAGGGAGAAAGAAAATAATATACGCCAGAAACTTAGATACACATAAAAAGGAAGAGCATCACGGAAGAAATAAATGATGGTGAAATAAAATCTTCATTTTTCTTATTCTTAATTTATCTAAAACGTAACGGTTAAAATTAATAACAGTTACAATGTATTAGGTGATTATGCTATACGAGTAAGTGAAATGAATGACAGCTATATTATACGGAAGGAAGAGATGAGTTGGGAACACTGTTCTGAGGCACCTGCAGGACATGTCAATCACTACAGTATTATTTTAAGATGGAATTAGATCAGTTGAAATGTATATTGTAAACTCTAGGTTAACTACTACAAAAAAATCTAAAAATAAGTACAATTGATATGCTAAGACAGGAGGTAGAATGGAATCATATAAAATGCTCATTTGAAATCAGAAATGGCAGAAAATAAGAGGAAAAAAGAAACAAAGAACAAGTGCAATTGATACAAAACAGATATAAACATGGTATATATTAATCCATATATATCAGTAATCACTTTAAGTAGCAATGGTCTAAATACAGCGGTTAAAAGAAAGAGATTGTCAGAGTGCATTAAGAAAAACAAGACCCATGCATGCATTATCGACAGGAAACACACTTTAAATATAAAGAGTCAAATATGTTAAAAATAGAGAAAAGGAGAAAGAAATAACGTGTTCATACTAATCAAAATCTTTTGATATAGTAATATTGTAGCTATGTTAATTTCAGGCAAGGCAAACTCCATAACAAGCAAGGTTATCAGGGATAACAGAGGGCAGTGAATAATCAAAGAGAGGTCAATTCTCCAAGACGATGTAACAGTCCTAGATGTGTATGTCCTTAAGAACAGAGTGTCAAAATACGTAAGGCAAACACTGATAGAACTGAGAGGAGAAATAGACAAACCTGTTATTACAGTTGACAGCTTCAACACCACTCTTTCAGTGAGTGACAGATTAAGCAGGCAGAAAACCAGTAAGAATTAAAGGTGACTTGAAGTACACTATCAATCTCTTGACCGAATTCACATTTATATAATACTCTATCCAACAAGAGTAGAACACACATTATTAAATATTCACCAAGACTGAGCACATTCTGGGCCATAAAACGCAAGTTAAGAAATTTAAAATGATAGAAATCATACAAAGTAGATTCTTATACTATGATGGAATTAAACTACAAATCAATAAAAGAAAGATAGCTGAAAAATACCCTAATATATTGAAATTAAACAACACACTTCTCAATAACCCACCAGTCAAAGAAAAGTCTGAAGAGAAATTAAAAATTATTTTTAACTAAAGGAATATATAATATATATGTAAATATAATTTGTCAAAACATATGGGCTACAGCAAAGGCAGTACTCAGAGGGAAATTTATAGTGCTAAATGCATATATTAGAAAAGAGAAAAATATAAGATCAGTAACCCAAGATTACACCTTAGTATCAAGGGAAACTAGAGAATAAACAGCAATTTAAATGTAAAGCAAGCAGAAAAGAAGAAATAATAAAATTGTAGCAGAAGTCAATGAAATTGAAAACAGGAAAACAACAGAGAAAATCAATAAAACCAAAATCTGGTTATTGGAAAAAATCAAGAAAATTGATAAACCTCTAGACAGGCTAACTAAGACAAAAAGAAACAAGATGCAAATTACCCATATTAGAAATGAGAGAGAGGTCATCACTACTGACCCACGGACATTAAAAAAAATAATAACGGGACACTGTAAACAACACTATGACCACAAATTTGATAACTTAGATAAAGTAGATCAATTACTTGAAAGATACAAACTATCAAAATTCATACAAGGAGAAATGGAGAAATGAGTAAATTGAATAACCCTATTTCTAATAAAGGGATTGAATTAATAACCAATACCCTTCCAAAAAAAAAAAAAGAAAGAAAGCAATGGGTCCAGATGGTTTTGCTGGTAAATTCTACCATATATTTAAGGAAGAAATGATATCATTTCTCTACAATCTCTTCTAGAAAATAGAAGCAGTGGCAATACTTCCTAACTCATTCTCTAAGGCCAGCATTACCTTACTCCTAAAAGCAGATAATGACATTACAAGGAAGGAAAAAGACCATTTTCATTGATTAACGTGGAAAAAGAAATCTTTAATAAAATATTACCAAATAGAATTAGCAATTTATGAAAAGGATTACACACCACAATCAAGTAGATTTATTCCAGATATGCAAGCCTGATTCAACATTTGAAAATCAATTAACATAATCCACTATATCAATAGGCTAAAAATGAAAAATCATGTAATCATATCAATTGGTGCCCAAAAAAGTCACTAGATGAAACCCAACACTCATTCGTGATAAAAAAAAAAATATTCTTAGCAAGCTAAGAAAAGAGGAGAACTTCCTCAACTTGATGAAAAACATTTGTAAAAACACTAAAATTAATATCCTTGCTAGTGGTAGAAAATGGACACTTTCTCTGTAACATTAGGAATAAGGCAAGGCTGTCTTCTCTCACAGTCTAATTCAACCTTGTACTGGAAGTCCTAGTTAGTGCTATAAGATAAGGGGAAGAATAAAAGGTATACAAACTAGAAATAAATAAAACTGTCTTTGTTTACAGATGATATAACTGTCTATGTAGAAAATCTTAAAGAGTCTACAAAAACACTCTTGAAATTAAAAGGCCAGCATAGCAAGGTGACAGGATACAAGATCAATATACAGAAGTTAACTGCTTTCCTTAATACCAGAAATTAATAGTTGGAGTTTTAATTTAAAAATACCATTTACAATAGCACCAAAAAATGAAATACTTCGTGAGAAACCTAATAGAACATATACAGGATCTGTATGGAAAAAACTGCAAAACACTGATGAAAGAAATCAAAGAAGATTTAAAAATGGAGATATATTTTCTGTTCCTGGATTGGAACACTCAATGTCTTTAAGATAACATTTCATTCCAGCTTGATCTATAAATTCATTGCAATATCAGTCAAAATCCCAGCAAGCTATTTTGTAGAAACCAACATAGTGATTCTAGAGTTCCTATGGAAGGGTAAAAGACCCAGAATAATCAACATAACACTGAAAGATGAAAACAAAGTTGGAGGATTCGCACTATATGATTTCAAGACTTACTTTACAGCTATAGCAAGACAGTATGATATTGGAGAAAGAATAGACAAAAAGATGAATGGAACAGAATGGAGAGCTGAGAAATAGAACCACACAAATACAGTCAGCTGATCTTAGTCAAAGGAGCAAAGCTATTCAATAGAAAAAGGATAGTCTTTTCCAGCATTATTTATTGTTTTACGTGATCAATTCTTCTGTAAAATAACAATGTACCTAGACACAGACCTTACACTTTTTACAAAAATTAACTCAAAATGGATCATAGACAGAAGTGTAAAATGCAAAACTAAAAAACTACTAGAAGAAAACAGAACATCTACATAATCTTATATTCTATGATAAGTTTTTAGATACAACACTAAAAGCACAATGCATGAAAAAAGACTTGATTAATTGGATTTTATTCAAATCAAAAACTTCTGCTCTGTGAAAGACACTGTTAACAGAATAAAAAGACAGGCCACAGTCTCAGACAAATATTTATAAAGCACATGCAATAGACTTGTATCCAAAATATGCAAAGAACTCTTAAAACTTAAACATCAAAAGAATCTAATTAAAAAATGGGCAAAAAAAATCTGAGCAGATACACTAAAGAAGATATACAAATGACAAACATATGGAAAGATGCTCAAAGCCATTAGTCATGAGGGAAATGCAAATTAAAACAACGAGACACTCGCCACTGCATACCTGTTAGAATGACTAAAATCCAAAAAACTGTCAATGCTTATTGATGGTGACGTTACAGACCATCAGAAATTCTCCTTCCTTGCTGTTGGGAATTCTAAATAGTACAGCCACGTTGGAAGACAATTCACTAGTTTTTTTATAAAAGTAAAAAGAGTCAACAGCTGATTCATCAATCATACTCCTAGATATTTTCCCAACTAATTAGAAAACTTAAGTTCACACAAAAACCAGCACATGAAAGTTTATAGTAGTTTTATTCATAATCACCAAAAACTGGAAGCGACCAAGATTGCCTTCAGTAGGTGAGTGGATAAACTGGTACCTCCACACAATGGAAGACAATTTAGCAATACAAAATTATGTTATCAAGTCTCCCAAAGAAATAGATGAATCTTAAATGCATTTTGCTAACTGAAATAAACTAGTCTGAAAAGCCTGTGTATTGTATTATTCCATTTATATGACATTCTGGAAAAGGCAAAACAATAGAGAGAATAAACAGATTAATGTTTGCCTGATGTAATGAAAAGGACATTTTATCTCTGCGGTCTTCCCAAAATCCACAACCCCAGTCTAACCATGAGAAAAATTATCAAACAAATCCCAATTCAGGGACATTTTACAAAATATCTGAGCAGCACTTCTCAAAACTGTCAAGGTCAACAAGGAAAATCTGAGAAACTCTCACAGTCTAGAGGAAGTGACTGAGATATGACAGCTAAATGTAATGTGGTGTTTTTGATGGGACTCTGGGACAGAAAAAGGACATTAGGTAAAAACGAAGACAATCTGAATGAAGTATGGACTCCAGTTAGTAATGTACCAATATTGGTTCATTAGATGTGACAAATGCATCATACTAACGCAAGACATTAATAAGAAGGGAAACTGAGGGTGGGAGAAAGTGAAGACAGCAATCGATGCAAATCTTCTTCAAGCACATGAGAGAGTTGAACTTGTTTTCAAGCACATAGAATAAGGCCAACAGAAGTGGAGAGATGAAAGATGCATCAGTCACCTCCCCAAAGGGCTTCCAGCCTGGCTGCTTTCTAATCTAGTCTCCGCAATACTGTTGTTTGATCTTTTAAAGAACAAACTCTAACCTTGTGTTTGTTGTAAGGATCAAAGGTAATGCAGCTAAAGGAGAACATAGTAGAAACTAACAAATGTGGGTATTATTCGGTTACTTTCCAAGTTAAACCCATTCAAAGGTTCCGCCTTCTCCTCATCACCCAACTCACCCCTTGAGGACGTCCCACAGGACAGCTTTCACCTCTCCCCACCAAGAAGCTGCCAATTAGAGCTCATCCAGCCCAAGCCCTGCCCTTTACCTTACATTTACTCCTTCGTTCTTCTGCTCTAACTGCGTCATTCAGTGACCTGGAGCAGGCTGGTTCTCTCCTCTGTGCCTTTACTTCAGCATTTGTTTATATCCAGAAAAGCCTCCTTTTTGCTTGTCTTCACCAGATGGAATTCTATGCTATCCTCTGGGTCCACTCAAATACAAGATACTGTATAAGATCAAATAATCAGATCCCTCATGATCTGATTCCCACAGGAGACAGCGCTCCTTCCAGGGGGCCTGCCTGATGTCTTCTACTGGAACCAATTGTGTTCTGGTATCAGTCTTTCCTATTATTTCATAAAGATCCTGAAAGACAGGAACTCTGATTAACTCTTTTTGTCTTCCAAGCCATGCGCTCTACACCTGGTACATGTGGAATGTATCATTTGTATTGAAAATAAAGTAAGGGAAAGTGAATTTAACTTTAAAAAAGGAAATATTTGTTTCTGAGTGTTTCTTTGATACTAACAATAAATGCCCACTTTGCTTTGATACCAGATATAACTAACACTTAGATTTGGGGGCTGGTTCATTACTTTCGACAGACTGAATTTAGAGTCAATGTCTTGACAGAAGCCCCACATCCAAGAGTAACTCCAAGAATAAATAAGAGGAAAATAGGTAATTTGTATGTAAAGATTTTAAATTTATTTTGTATCTAAAAATCACACTGTTGACCAAAAGAAGCCTTGGGAATTTATTAAATTTCTAAAACAATAGAACATAAAAAGCTTCAAATGTCATCCTCTCTGTTTTTAATTAACACCTAGTGTGAGCACAAAAATTATTTTAACTTGCCAGTCCATATTTTAAAATTCAAGTACATGCTTAGGTACATTTGGAATGGAAAATGGCTAAAACATCCATTTATTTGTCTTCTAGAAACTTTTGAACCCAATGTAAAAGAATCAAGTAAAAAGCCCATCAGACTAATGGCACTAGAGATGAGACTCATGGAAATTGAGCTCTTGCCCATCCTTCCATAGATGAGGTAAACTGAGCAATGCACACTGTTAATTTTGCCCATGAGAAGTGATGCTGCATTTCCTAATAATAAGTTGAAAGCACAGTTTTAGAAGAAACTAATTGAAACAAATTCTGAATGTGAAAACTTTATTTATAAAAGCAACAGAATGTAAGACCTAATGATGCTGAAAAAATGCAAATATCTTTTATTCACAAGAAAAAGTGTTACTAAAAATCTTCAGTTTAATTACAAAAATGTCTGACTGGAGTGGCATATGAAGTACAGTTATGAATAAAGATATGTTTGATGGTAGAATTCATTTTAATTATGTTAATACTTTAGCAGGTTCAGAGTTTGAATTTGAGTTTAAGAGAAATTTTGAAATTGGTATAAAAAGACAAAAGCTATGAATAACAAATGGCTGACTCTAGAAATTTGTATTCGAATAATTATTAACAATGAGTTACTTGAATCTTCTAGTTTGTATTGATCAAAATGGTAGTAGCAATAAAAGTGATCTGTAAAGTAGTGAATGTAAATGTAGCCAATTTGAACATAAAGAGAGCAGAATTGCTAGAAAAATACTGGTCTCAAGGAAGTTGAAAAACCACTCTTTCTTTGAGGTAACAACAGTGCAATGGTAGAGAAACATGCTGTATCAGAGAAACGAAAGTTTCGCAACGATATTTTGCTTCCCCTTTTAATCTCCTCTGCCACTGCCTCCTTTCTTCTAGACAGTACAACGGTGACATCAATACTTGAGCATGGATAAATAACATCATTTTGTATCTGCCATATAATAAAAAGAATCTATTATAAATCAAGCATTCATTTGATCTTTAAGTGGGGTCTTTAGAAATTGACTATTATTATTCTCATGCTTATTTTCACTCAATTCAAATGAAAACTGTTCAAACTATTAAGTGCCAAAACATTTTTTTTTTTTTGCTGCTTTCCCAAGCACTACCCTCTTACAATTTGCTCTCCTTCCCTAGGGGTCCCCCGTCAAGAAAGTGTGTTACTCAGGTGTGTCCCCTGCTTCCTACTCCCAACCCTTTCTTTAATTCCCTGTACTCTGTCTCCTGTATCCAAAAGTCTACTGAACATGCTCTCACAAAGGGATGCCAATGACTTCTTTGTACCAAAGTCCTACAGCTCCCCTCACTCCCTCAGTCCTCTTTCCTTAACAAGCTGCTCATGAGTCTCTCTTCCTGGAACCCCTGTGTGACTCCACCACACTCTATCAACACAGCTGTCTTTCCCTCTGGTGTCTCTGCCTTCTCCTCCCAATGGCTACTGTGAAGAAGTCCTTTGAAACCCGTCTTTCCTATGACTCTTGTTTTCCTTCACTCCTTCTATATTCTCTCTTCTTTGGCAAGCTCATATCATTTCAAAGCTTTAATTACCAAATGTATAGCTCATTCCTTCAATTATTCAGTACATTGGGAAAAGTACTAAACAAGATGCCAGCCCTGTCCTTAGGAAGTGTGTGGTCTATTTAATAGGTAAAACAGGCGAATACATGGTCACTCAAACACACGATGTACTAAGAATTTCAATGGAGTAAGTGCAGTGTGTTCTGGGAACAAAGTAAAAGGACATCCAATCTGATCTTGGGAATTCAGAACCTTTCCTGGAGAGTTGATATTTAATTCAAGTTCTAAGTAAAAAACAGGAGCTTTAGGCAAAGAAGAGTTCCTAGTAAAGAAAGCAGCACATGCAGATGCTTGTGATCAAGACCATAATGTCATTTAACAAACGGCCAGCAATTCAGTGGCTGGGAGGTACAGTGTGGGGCAAAGATTTGTGATCTGAGCAGATGCAGCGATAAATAAGACCACATCAAAAAGGATTTTATATTCGAGCTAAAAAGGATGGACTTTATCCTGAGGCAATGGGGAATCTATTAGAGTCGTTGATACTTACAAGAAACATGCTTAGACCTGAGCTTTGGGAAGATCATTTTAGACGTAGTGAAATGGATATGTGGTTGTGGGACAATGGAGGAAGGGTACAAGTTGGAAGATTTTGGTAGTTCTCAGAGAGATGTGACTGTGGCTGGAACTAAGAGAGAGGTAGATAAGTGGGCAGATCTGAGCGCATTTATGAGGAAAAGTCTTCACAGATTTGGGGATAAAATGAGGACAATTTTGGATTTGTTGAATATATGAGATTTCCATTAAAAATACAAGTGGGGATCTCTACTAGACAGTTTGATTTATAGGTCAGGAGCTCAGAAGGGACTCTAGATGTGTATTTATAAGCAGTTATCACACCAATAGTAAATAAAATGAAGTACATGGGATTTATAAGGCCAATAAATAAGAAAGTCCATGTTTGTGTCTCAAAAACCCTGAGTTGAGAGGCAAATAGAGGAATTTGTGAAGAAGACTAAGTTGGAGGGTGAGAAAATTATGTTGCAAACCAGAGGGGTAATGAAAACAACAAAGAATAAAAAATGCTGCCATGAGGTCAAATTAAGATCTGAGAAGCGAGCATTGAATTCAGCAACAAGAAGACTATTACTGACTACAGTGAATAAAGTTTCAGTTTGTAAGGGCGGGATACAAGCAAGATCCCAGTGAATTGAGAAGTAAATTAGAGGGAGAGAGGAATTAGAGACAGTAAAGTGCAACTGGATTTGTAAAAAGAGGAGAGATATATAGGAGAGTAGTCAGAGTGTACCATAGATCGATATAGGCGTGTTTTACAAAGGGAGAGAACTGTGGCAAATAAACTCATACACGTGTGGTAGTTTAGGATAGAAAAGACAAATATAAAGGATGCAACAAGAGCCCTGACGTGGTGTGAAAGGTTGGGATAACAAGCACAGGGAAGCCAAATGCAGATGGGAAAGGGGGCAAGAATGGGTATAGATAGGGTCATGTTTTTGTGGGGCAGAAGGAGTTAAAAGGTGAGAAATTTTCTCTTTGATTTATATTTTCTTTAAAAAGTTATGGTCTGATGCTGAAGAATATAGGGAATGAGCATGATAGGAGACAAAGAAAATGAAGAAGCCTTTAAATAATCTCTCCTGCTGAATAAGAGATATGATATGAATAGGAGAAAAATGCTGCCAGGAAATCCTGAAGGCCTGATTGCGGTTGGAAACCATGAGATCTTGGTAGCAATAATTTATGGCATTGAGTGATTTTTCAATAGCACATGCACAATTTCAGATAGAGACAGAAAAATAGTGAGACTGAACCAAGATTTGACACTCTCCTGGTGGATCCAGTGGATAGACAAGTTTAGGGGAAATTGAGAGCATCTGTGAGTCAAAGTGGTTGATTGCCTTGCTCTTGGTGTAACTATTTCTCCAATGGCTGTCTTGCCGATGAGAGGGGCAGCCATGACTCTACTGACCGCTGCCCCTCCACACAGGGATGGGCACAATTTGTGTTCGCATTAAAACTGACTATTTTATCAGCTCCTCACATCATAGGGATAGTTTTCAGATTGTTTACTCTGTGACAGACCAAAGAGAGCATTTTACCCATTGACTTTAAATAATTTTCCCTTTCAGACACTTACTGCATTGCCCTGTATCTCATGGCGGTCTAAAATCTGGTTGTGTCCTCTTCATGGAATGTCTCGTGGGTCACCATCAGATGAAACTCTTCAGAATTGAAAAGATTAATACATTAAACTGTCCTCTTCACCTCTGCATCTCCTATTTTAGCCCTATTTTATTATTCTCGTATGTTTATTTCCTAATTCTTTAATAACCTCTGTACTTTTCAGTGTACTCTCTCCCAGGCTTTACCATCCTCATCACTCAGAGTGTAACATTCCACAGAGGTCTTGTTTAAGATGATGAGAGAAGTTTGCATCATTTGTCTGATATAACCTAAGCAACAGCTTCATTTCTGTCCCGTTCTTTATTTTTAAGCTGTTCACATCTCTGTCAATTTGCTTGCACCTTTCTGTGACATGACTTCTTGAAATCGATTGTTTGCTAAAATGCCTTAGCTACCAGTTACAGAGGTGTTCCCAACCACACAGCCTTAGCTAACTTTTAGTGGCAGCCCCTGCAAGCCATGTCCCCAGGATTTTCTCAGAGTGAATGAACATGTAAAGTGAATGAGCATTTGACAGACTTGGCAGGAGGCACAGGTAGACAATGAGCACAAGCGTGAGAAACAGCTGCCATGAGCCCCTCCTTCCCACAGCACCAGTGAGGAGGGGCCCCCAGCTGCCAGGCACTTGTGGTCAACTGTTTGCCCCTATTTCTCTTGTAAAGGGCTTGGTGGAATGATGGGAGTATGATTCAAGGCAAGTTAAGGCATTGGATTAAAAAGTCTTTTATACTTTCGATAATTTGTTCCTGTATATGGCACTGTATCAGTGACCAAAAATTTGTTAGGCTACCATTGCACATCTGTTAGTAAATTAGGCATAATTACCAAATTTGGGGGCCCAGTTGGGAGCTGGAAAGCATTAATAATACTTAGGGTGCCTGTTTATAAAATGGCAAGGTCGTGGAAATTTACCATTGTAGAAGGATAAAACGTTCTCCTTCCCTAACGGCTACTCATTGCACACCAGACCCAGTAGAAACAGAAGAGCAATTCAGGGCTCTGCACGACCCAAAGAGCCAACATCTTCGTCTTCTCTCCTGCTCTTCACCAGCATAAGCCTGTCACTCCAGGAAAGCTGACCTGCTCACCACCCCATGAACTACAGGAGAAGAAAGGCTACAACTGCTGCTTTTCTAGGCTGGAAGCACATGGTCTGACCTTGAATCCTGGTGAAAAAGAGAATAGCTGCAGGGTGTCAGGACTTTCCAATGGCTTTAAAAATTTTTGAAAAACTCTCAGGAAAAAAATCAAAGCATAACCTCAAGCAGTTATTTCACTTAATATGCTATTTTAGGCCTCGAGATAAATTTCTAAAGGATGAATTTGTCTTTTTCTGGCATTTATGAGGTCCTCATTGTGCCCTTGCTATGCTTTGCTTGGGTTTTCCAGAGTGCTGAAAATCTCAACCAATAAATCATGCTTGTTTCTACCAGGGGCTTCTATTTGCTCGTAAAACTCATTTTTTCCGCAGAATTAAAGCAAATTCCTTAGGCTGTTTCAGAACCTTTAGAATATTTTCCTGTGATTGGATAACATCTATCCTTGCCTTTACTTAGAGAAAAGTAGGTTATTTGAAGCCTATGGATTGGTAAACCAGGAAGTTTCATTTTCTGTTCTATACCTAGATACTTTCCGTGCCACGGAAGGTCATGGCACCTAGGCTTTGCACTTTGAAGTAAATTTCCATCTAGAGTTTGAACCATGAATGAGGAAATGTAACTTAGATAGTGTTAAATGAAATACGAAAGATGAAAAAGAGCCTATTTTTATGTTAATATTTTCTTTAAGTATATTCAATTCAATAATATTCGTGGAACACCCACTATGTGCCAGGCACATTAAAGATGCCAGAAACACAGAGAAGGATGTAACAAAGTCCTTCTACTTACAAAGCTCACTATCTAATGAATATGTGCCCCTGACTTTGAGAACTATCCTGAAGTCACAGATGATCATGTGACAACTGAGGGACAGTCTACACACCTGTCAACAGGGGTGGTGTCAGGTCCACGTGTCCTTGGTAGAGGTCAATCCTAAAATACTCTTAGAAGAGGTCAATCCTGAGATGTCCTTGGAAGAAGTCAATCCTAGAGTCAGAAGCTGTGGCTAAGAGGAAGATGAAGGAAAGTTTGACCCTTTTCTTACAGACTAGAAGTCAATTTAGTCCAGACTCTGGGCCTGAATGTGCCTGGAAAATTTTCAGCATTGGAGATGTTGGCCACCGTCCCCAGACTTGGGGAGGGCAACAGAGAAATAGCTTCTAAAGGACTCAAGGACACAGCTGGACTGTGAATAATAGTAAAGCCAGTGAGAGCTCATGTCTTCAAAGACTGAACAAATGTGCCAGAATTTTAGCCATGGCTATTCCAGCTTTTTACGAGTGCTTTGTATTCTCCTCAGTATCTTTCTCATATTTCCGAAATTACCTATGGAGGATTTATATTGATTTTTTAATAATTCAAAATATTTTAGGAAAAATGTTTGCATTATAAAGTACTTCAAGTGACGTCTGGCATCTATCCCCAAGCAAGGTCTGTTGAACTCTCTACCAAGCAGTTATTAGCACTTGAGAAGAGACCCAAGGAAGATCTGGCAGATCATTTGGTGAAGGCCATGGCTTCACCAGCGGAGCTTCCAGGGTAGAAGAAAGAAGTGCTGTGCCCATCACTGCTCACACAGAAGCCCACAACTACCCAGACCACAGCCGTTTCCATGGATGCACCCAGCAGAGGCAGGATCAGACGTCAGGTCTGCTGAAATAAGTAATCCTTGACGGTGTGAGGCTGGCTCCCTCTTTCCATGGGCATTCAGTATGCTCAAAGTGCTAGTGAAACCTGGTAGATCCCCTTCCAAAAATATGGTTTAAATCAAAAGAGTGTTTATTTATAGAAAATTACACAGACCACCATCTGAGCATGTGTCTCATGTGAAATGTAGTTCACCAGAAATCTACATAGTGTACACAACATACTCCAATGGGCCTCAAAGCCCAGAACACAGAAGGAAGGAGGAATTCTGGGTAATTCGAGAGGCCCAATCACTGAATAATAATATAACTGTAAAGTTTAAAAAGCACTTTAGTTTTACTAGACATGAAGACTTTGTTTACAGGAGAATTTCCAAAATTTAAAAATCGTAACATTTGTTACATCGAGTTTCTTAGACTCATTATTTTCAAAAGGGTGATCTTTTTATTGTGAAAGTAGCAACCTTTATGTGTGGTTTGCAACCAAATGAAAAGTGAAAAGATGGGTACATTTGTGCCATAATAGGATCATATTAGGTTACAAAGCTTCTATCAGCATGCTTACCATGTTCTCTGTGCTGTTATAGCTAGCATTTCCTACCCTTCTTAGTTGTAATAAAAGAAAAAGCTTCATGAAATGTGACCTAGAAATAGAATAAATAGCATTGTTCTCAACTCAAATATAGAGGGAGAAAAACCTAACTCACTCTTTAGCTTGGAAGTAAAAAATACTGTTATCTTTTATAAAATATAAAAGGGCCTTTTCAGACAGCTCTTACACAATTGTCTACGGCTCCCTCTGGATAACAGATACAATCACGTACATTACCCTGTCCATTTCTGAGTGGCCGATCCTAGTGAATAGGCATATTTTCAGATGATAGCCTATGCTCCAGGCCTTATTAGCTTTACCAAATCCCTTCTACTTTTCTGTCCTTCCTTTCTTCTCTGTTGCTTTCCTTCCTTCTTTTTAGATGGTTGCCTATGCCCTATTTTTTTCCCCAAACAGACAAACAAAAAATTCAAGTTGGCTTATAAAAGGAACATGTATACACAAAAGGTTAATAAAATAGAAAATGAAGACCTACAAAGAAAAAGCAAATAGGTCAACCAGCTACTGGAAGAATCAGACAATGCCAATTGTGTTTAGAATTAGACAATCGTGCTTTTCCACTCGGTCTGTGCAGTAATGTTTATCTTTGGTTTTCCTAGTGGATGGCATAGAAATGCCAAGCTCTGCTGTGACAGCAAATGTTCCCAGGTGGAGTTAAACAACTATTTAAAAGTATATTGAACCCTGGCATCATTATGCTTGTTCAAGTTGTACAAGAGAAAAGACAGCAATTCTAATTAGATTCCCAGCTGCTTTTTAGGATTTTTCATAATAGTTGGTA
This sequence comes from Equus przewalskii, assembly GCF_037783145.1. Taxonomy (NCBI): domain Eukaryota; kingdom Metazoa; phylum Chordata; class Mammalia; order Perissodactyla; family Equidae; genus Equus; species Equus przewalskii. Next base: position 3,778,663 of record NC_091861.1, on the reverse strand, counting down.
AGTTTAATAAGTAATATATAGAAACTCAGCCAATTAGATAAAAATGAGACAGGGCACACAGCTCTGGGACTGGCGTTTACAGATGCATGTGCTGGCCAGTACAAACCAAACGAGGGAACTGGCATTGCCAGAGGGCACCAGCTGAGCCTCTAACAAAAGTGTTGAGTTGACGTCATGTCTGACACACCAGGTATGAATCTTAGCTCTGAGTCTCAGGGACTCAGTTGTAAAGTGAAATGGATATTCCTTGAATGGATTTGAAAGTGTTCCTGTTTTGATATCAAATGTGTCTGTGTTTGAATACTGGTTCCAGCTCTTAGTTGTTTCACGATCTGAGAGTTAGTTTTCTGATCTACCACTGACTTCATGAAGTTTCTCTCTTTTTTCTTTAAGATTGAATAGCATATATCAAATTTTCAACATGGTGCTTGGCACATAGTTGGTGTTCAGTCCATGTGAGCTCTCTTGCCTCCTTCTTATGTACAAGAGTTAAACAGGAAGAAGACATCCAGCATGGCACCTGTGGGCACCCAATTAATTAAAGTTAATTTATTACAGTTCTCTTCTATTGTTGCTGTTCTATAGGAATGGAGGTGGGAGATGAAGGCAGCCAGAAGCCAAAAGTAGAAAAAGCCTTTATCAACACGAAAGATGACCTGCCAGTGGCTGAAACCATGGCAGACAAGCTGGGAGTAATAACTCCCTTTCTGGCAATGAACACTTTGATTTATGGACTTCCTGAAGCCTTTTCAGTGCCTTCTGGGTTTTGAGTGTTGATTGTGTAGGGCAACTGCATAATTTCATTATTCAAATGACAAAAGCTGTCACTTGTTCCATTATGGAATATGGTATTCACATGCAAATGGAAAACATAAATAAATACCTGGAGTGGGGAGAGAAAGAAGCATGGCTAGATGATAAGTTAAATGAGGCAGGTGGTCCCAGCAGGCTGGATGCGATCAGGCTGCACTTTTGGTATTGATCTCTTTGAATGGAGATATCATGGAGTGAACATTTGCAGACATTTCCCTCTCTACTTTGCTAGAGTATTCCCCAGGGACAAAGGCCACCAAAAGAGAGGTTCCTAATGATATTAAATATACAAGATACCATGATTTTCTTTAAAAATGGGGTACTAATGGAATATATGCAAAAAGGAATTACTTCTCTCTTCTGAGGGGAAGTAAATAACACGCTGAAATGAATACACAAAGGAAACTATGGCTCTTGCTCATAAAATAATGAGAACAACATATAGTATTCCCTATGAAGCTCTGGCTGCAGTAGCAGGAACATGGATCGGGAGCAGGTGCCCAAAGATATGAGGAATTTGTTAGTTTTATTTGTCCTTAAGTATTATTTACAACAGAAAATGCACATTTGCAAGATGCATGCTTGAGTAATATCTATTATCTTGAACTAGGTCAAATTAATCAATCTTGTTAAAGATGTATATGATGGTTCTGATCTGTGCTTTCTTGTATATTATCATCAGAGTGTTTACTGTTGCCTTAGAAACCAAGAATGTTTTAATATAATGGCTTACCAGCATTGGAACCATAGACAATAAAAGGATCTCTTTTATTTATTTTATATTGACATGATAGCTTGCTGAATAGACAATAAAGTATGTATTTTTAAAGGCTCAGAAGGGTCTTAATTATTTGCAAGAAAATTTTCAATGCTTCTATCCTCCCTCCACCCAAGTAAGACTATTTTTTGAAACAATCAAGAACATACAGTAAAAATCTCTTTTTATTTTACCTGTAATACATATGAGTTGAAATATGTAGGAAATAGCTCTAACGAAAAAGATATGCCGAGGATGCAATAGATAAATATAACACCAAATCCAAGAAAATCAATTACTTCATTCTAAAAGACAACATGTAATGGACCATCTGGTCAAGGGGCTCCAGGCTCCTCTCACAGAAAAGCAAAATCTCGGTCTGAAATAATTGTGCAAAGAGGAGAAGACACACAGAATACAGATTGAGAGACCAAGATTCTATTTCTTTGAACAGGTGTTGGTGTGACTTTGGGCATTCATAGGTTTCTCTCAGTTGACTGTCCAATTGTAAAGTGAATGAAATGTCTGCCTGGCCACTTCACAATATGTTATGGTAATTAAATGAAATTGTATTTAAAAATGATTTGGAAAAGCATGAAATGCTTTGCAAGTACAAACATTACAAGGCCAACAAAACATTCTATACTTTCTCGATTCTGATAGATCCTCAAGTTCCTCAGGCCGTGATTTCACTGGCAGGCTAACCAAATCCTGGAATACAAAGGCATTTGTAGCAGAGTTTGATTATATTCATGAACAGAATTTAGATCACTTTGTCCAGAGGACTTGTGGCAGGATTGGGAGGCAGATGATACACTGTTTGTATAACGGTGAACATAATGGATTGATTTAATTAATTCAGTGACAATTAAGATATTTAATCCAGTTTGAGGATGTGTAAGCGAAACATCTGGTTGACTTGTCTGAATCTTAATTATCACAGATATTTCTAAAACACATAATACTTCTGGAGGAGGAAATTTTGCAACTATTAAAAATTAAGTATTTATTCTGGATAAATCCACGTTTATCCCTAACCTTATTATTCTATCAGCATTTTAAGCCGTTTATTTCACACTGGGTTTGGTTTAGATGAAGAACAATTCATTTTAAACTTTTTTCCTCCTCCCTCCTCCCCATCTGTTTAGGAGAGCACAAACTGAATCATGGTACCATAACCTTAATGTCACATAAGTGGCTTCCCATTAGTGAAAAAATCAAGTGCTTATTGAGAACTGATTGATCTCGGCACTTTGCTCTGTGGCTGGAGAGGACAAGTGGCCTGTGCCATTATGCTGTTTAGACTCGACTGAAGCGATATGACCAATGCATGTGAAATAAAAGCTAAAAGATGATAAAATTAAGCAGCAAATTGAGTAGTATCAAATGGAGATATTCTTGGTAAATATTCACGGTAAAGAAAAACTGATGGAAGCTAAATTATGGACATAAGGCTTCATGGAATGGGTTGTGTTTGAAGCCTTGTAAAAAAATTACCTGCGTTTTCAAAGAATTCAATTTACTTAAATGTGCTTGCAAATATTCAGTGTTTAAAAAGAATCTAGCCTATTTAAAAATAAAATCAAGATTTTGGCACACTTCAATGTTGGCTCATTTAAGCTTCACAAAACAGTATTAAAAGCATTTTACTGATGAAGAAAAAAAGAAGCAGAGAAATTAAGTAACCTGCCCAATGTCCCGTAGCCAGTAAGTACTTGAATCAGTACTTGAGCTCAAGTCTGTCTGCAAAGCCTATGATCCATGTTTAATACCAGGATACCTTTTGAGGAATATCGGGATCTTAAGAAGCATGGACTGATGGAGAGAAGGAGAAAGGTGGAGCAAGCAGGATGCAACTCAGGGAGTACAGAAATTTCTAATGTTCTTTGAGATCAGGGGTCATAATGAGACTCATTTCAAATCCTAGCTACTCATTGGACTGAGGGTCTTAAGGTACTGCTCACTTTAGTCAGCATCACTTCAAGAACTTGGCAAGGATGATCCTTCCAGTGAGGGGCAGCAAGGATTACAAATGAACAGGGTAGTGTCAAAAAGTTATTGATTTCTGTCAATCATTTTGTGAAATTTGCCCCAAATGTCCATAATTAATATGACATGATATTAGACACAAAGCATGTTTACTAAGAAAAAAAGAACAGGGTCTAAAGGATGGATTTTGCAAACCTAAGCCAAAAGATAGTGGAATATATCATAGCAGGGCAGATCTGAAAGGCAGAGGAAACAGATGTGGAAGATTGGTCTCAATTTGTCCTCACCCCTCCGCATCCATGCTCTTGAATAGCTCCTCCCTCCACTGCTTCTGGACTTGGCTATGGTACTTGCCTTAGCAGATGAAACAACAGTAAATGTGACACAAGCAGAAGCTTGTGTTGTGCTTGGAATCCTGAAAACACCATGGTAAGTAGCCAGTGCTAGCAGGCTGAAGGATGAGAGAAAGAGATGCTCCTAGCCGACAGCCTGCCATGTACCAAATATGCCAAAAATCCTAGCTTTCCACCCACCAGCTGGCTATGGTCCATCAGAAATCAACCAAGCAGACCCTGGCCAGAAGAGGTGACCACCCGATCTAGAGAATCATGAGTTAAATACAATGGTTGTTTATTTTAAGCAAGTTTTGGGGTGGTTTGTTAGACAGAAAAAGCTAATTGATATCATAGAATACTATTTCAAGCAATGGGAAAAACAAGCAAAAGGTATTATATCCAAGAGGAGAGACTATCTGTTCCTTGTTTCCCAAATAGAGACCTGGGGACCTGGAAGGATCATATGGCAAGGGCTATGTGGTATGTCCAGGCAGAGAAGGCCTTGGACAGTCTCAAAGAATCCTACACCTCAGAATGGTGAAAAAAGCAGCAGATCTACTCATGCAAGTGACAATAAAATAGAAAAACACCATACGGTCTTTGGAAGCACAACACACTTTCCCAGTTTGAGGCAAGATCACTTACTGTGCCCCCAAACTGAGTCTAGACAAAGCAAAGATTGTCAACAGACAATAAGAGGCCCTGTCAATAACAACAGGAAACAACATGGAAGCAACTGAATGGACCACTGAAGACATTGATGATGGACAACATGCTTCCCAATGGATGTCAATGTGGACAGATGTTCCCCAAGGGCTACATTCTTCCCCTCACTCCCCTGCCCCTATCCAACAAGTGACATGCATCAATTCTTCTCTCTATGAAATCAAAGTACCATTTTATTTAATCTATCAGCTAGGCTCTAACTCTAAGACTAGTGCAATTTATTCTGCGTTTTGCATTTGCATATTTGCATACATATATATTCTATATTCTTAGTGATATAGTTGAAAGGTATTAATAAAACTATTAACTTCTGAAACCATGGCAACATAGGCAAAGTTTATAACTATCACCTGAACAACAACAAGTAATCACACAGATAGAAAGCTGCATCAGCATTAAAAATTAGGGAAGGGTGCCAAGGCACATGCCCCCTAAATCTAACGATATCCTATATATTGAGCCCTCCTAAGAAAGCGCCACAGTACTATGTAGAGAAGACCTTGGAAGTCTTCGTAAAACCCCCAAATCTACAGGGGGAAGGTAGAACATAGAAGAGAAAGGAGCACACCACGTTGTATCCTGTTCATTGAAGCAAATTAACAATTCCCAAAAGCAGATGAAGTGGGGCTATAGCAACAGTAAAACCACAGGTGTGGACAGCTTCTCTCTACCTTGGTGGAGAGCAAAGACCACAGAAGTCTAGCATGGCCACAGCTTTCAGGCAGCTGGGCAATTGACAAAGCAGAATTTGGGTGAAAATGTGGCCAGTGAAGTGGGTTCATCACACTCAGACAGCATGATAACATAATGAAGTCCTGAGGTTGGGATTACCCACAGTCCCAGCTCACTCCCCACTATACTCTGTTTGTCAAAAAAAGGGGACCTATTAATGCAAATTAATATTACCAGCACTGCAGCTACAATAAAGGAAACTATGGCACTGAGTTATCTGAGGACAATCCGTCCACCATGTCAATAACAAAACATCAGACCTATGCAGAATCCTCTGTGTTTGAGAGAATAAATGGGAAAACAACTCACAAAACAAACCCACAAACATTTATAAGACAGAAATGATATAAAGTAAACTTATGACAATATCTTATATGTGCAATTCAAACATTAAAAGTGAATGACATTGATGTAATAAAACACAAAAAATGACAGAAGACAAGTGCTGTAATTAGAAAGGAATTTTCTAAACAGCAGGTAGAAATAGAGAACTTGAGAAGATAAGAAAAATTATGGAAGTTAAAAATGTAATAATAGATTTATTCTCTATTAGCAGCAATAAAAAGCTGAATTGCCAGTGAAGAAAATTAGAATAATGCTATAATGTACAAAGTTAATAAGTTTACCTAGATGAAGAAGGAAGGGAAAAAGCTAAGAAAAGAATGAAAAAGAAGAAAATCATAACTGGGGTGTAGAATGAAAGAAAACACGCTTGTAAATATTGTTTTAAAAGAATAAACCAGAACAAATAAATGGGAAAATAATTATATATAACAAAAAATGAATACAAAAATAACTATAATTGTCAATATTTTCTGAGCAATTACCACGTAATAGATGCAGTAACAGCTTTATAGATTAATTATTTAATTTTCAGGAAGGAATCAAGTGGTAGGCACAATTATTATACCTATTTTATAAATGAAGAAAATGAGGCTTAAATAATAGAATAAGAAGAAATTTTTTTCCAACTTAAGAAAACCCGAATGAACAGATTTAAATGATTCAGCAGATAATACAAATACACCAAAAAAAAAAAAAGTATAAACCTCTGGCAGTTGTATACTTATATTTTGAATTTAAAGAGAGGAAAGACACTACAGGAATCTAGGAATCTAGGTGAAAATATATATATGTGCATATATATATATATATATATATGAAAAGTCTCATATGTATGAGAAAAATTCATTTCCTTCAGATTTTACCACTATATTGAATGCATGAGAGCCATGAATCAATATCTACAGTGTTTTAAACAGGGAAGTTGATTTCATCTACTGTATGTCTAGCCAGGTCATCAACATACACACAGGCAATAGAAGTTACTGTCAGATATGCAAGGGCTCAGGAATTGAACTACCACAGACAATCCTGAAAAACTGCTGGAAGAAATATTCTAGATTTACAATAAATTAGCTAAAATACTAACAAGAATAAAATTTAGCAAAGTGGTGATGAATAAAATTAGCATATATAAATCAATAATTTTCATATGTACAAACAATAACCAGTTAGTACACATAATGGAAGAGAAAACCGATGTATAATAGTAACACAAATAAAATAATTAGGAATATGCTTAATAAGAAATATGCAAAACCCACAGGAGGAAATTTTAAAACACTCCTGAAAGACCGCAAAACAAACTTGAACAAACGAAAAGACACAGCATGTTCTTGGAGAGAAGACTCAATTTCCTAACTGATCTGGGGAAGATGGGAGGAGATGTGCGGGAGGAGGTAAACCAGGCTTCTGCTTTGGTCATGTTGAGTTTGACCCTTTGGGAGAGAGGAGGCATAGGCATCAGGTAGATGAGCATCAAGCACTATGGAGCGGTCAGCATGAAAGCTCTGAATTTGGGAGCCTTGGCACGTCACTTAGCCACAATGTGTATATGGAAAAAGAAAGGGACTTAGGATAGAAACCTGAACATTCTGACATTTATAGATCAGCTGGGGAATGGAGAGCCATCACAGAAGACCAAGGCCAAACTGTGTGGCCAGTGAAAAACAAGAAAAACTGTGAGTAAGATATCCTGGAAGCCAAAGACAACCAAGTCATTCAAGAAGGGAATGTTCATCCTGCGTTCCCAGTGTCTGGTCCATATTAAGAATTCAGAAAATATGTGTTAAATGAATGAAAGTGTGAATAAATCAATGAAGAAATACACTTTTCCTAGAGACATATAAATTGTGAAAATGGACTCAAGAAGTAGAAGAAAACAAAAATTTTAGACTAATCCTGTGTGTATATTACGTGGATATGTAAATGCATGTGTGTGTATGTAACACAATGGAAAATAATCCTGAATTAATTAATTAATTATACAATTAATTAATTAAAGGTTCAAATCCACTTTATTTTAAAAGAATAATACAATACGGCCAATTGTCTAATAGAACCAAAATCTCCAGTAAAATATTCAGCTAAACGTGCACTGAATTGCTATAACAGAAGTGGGAAGGTATTAAATATTCATCAATAAAATATTGAACACTAAGTGTACAAATAATATGGACTCATTGGTCTTGGATAAGACCCTGAAGATCAAGCAAACCTCTCCCCTAGTCTCCAAATGGGCCATCCTAATCTGCTCCCACAGCCAGGCATTAGTCTCTTCTTGCAACTTGCCACAAAATCCTCTTTCAACAAATTATTGACATCTAGAACTTCAAATGACTTGTAGAGGTCTTCAAACAGCCACTTGATGACCAGATAGTCACAAGATAGAAGCTTGGCATGGGTTTCTCTCTCATTTTTAAATATCTTCAGAGAATGTCTAGGGTTAAAATTAAACCTGGTATTACAATAACTACTTAGTCTTTCCTTAGGAGTAGTTCAAAAATGGTATGATTAATTTCATACAGCAGCCATCAAAGTAACTTTCTTGATGTCAGCTGTGTTCTTGACATATTTAATTAGAATCATGTTGCCCGATTGATTTATTTTCTGTGTGCAAAGTCTGTTATGTCTTCAGAACAATCATCAACATTCTTTAAGAACATTCTTACTCTTCTTAAAATCTAGAACAGAGCCTTTCACTATGTAGAGGGTGAGTTAGCTCATTCAAAACCACAAGCCAACCAACCAAAAATTAATTTTTCAACCTGTCATAAAAACAACTAAAGAACATGTATGTTCCTTCCAGGCTATGATTGGTTTTATCTTTTCATATACCTTCTAATGAAGCTTTACTTCCTTAAACTGTGGAGGAAGCAAATAAAATCAGTTTTCCTCCACATTATAGGTAAAATGATATCTTGTGTAAATTATAAATAATGATTGTTTCTTACTAGCTTATTATATCTGTATATTTTCCCTGCTTCTCAGACCATTACTGAAGTACACTTTCAGCCTTACATTACAAAAAAAATACTGTTTTGAATTCACTTCACCCTTTGTGCAATAATATTCTTTGCAAATCACTAAGTAGTCCCCTGATCATCAACGACTGTGCCAATATGTTCTTACCACTGGGGGCTTCTGTCTGGTGCTACAGCTTATAAAGTCAGGCATGCCACTGAGGTGGGGCTGAAATGTGAACTTGGTGAGACTGTGGCTTCCTTTCCCCATCTTTATCTCCTCTTCCACTTAGTAATAATATGATGCTGGTAATGGCTGCTTCATCTTTAGTTAACTGTTTTAATCTAATTTAACCTACTAGGATAAGTATTTGAAAAGTTCATGGAACAAATGAGCAGAGGACTTACATATGCGTTTATGTACAGAAATAGAGCTACATTTTCTGATGGCATGGCTTTATAAAGTTAGTTCAAAATGAGGAAAAATAAAAACTTTGCATCTCCATGTACTGTTATTTCTAGACCACTCTAAGGTGTAAGCACCAGAGGCAGGGGCAAAGCCGGGCCAGATTCTTTCCTAACCAAAGGGACAGTGTGTTGTGTAGTTAGTGTATTGCCATCTTTCTCTGCCGTGGCATTCTCAGTCTCTGTAATCCCCAATTTTTATTTTATTTTTTGTTGTCTCAGCATATTCTCTAAACGATATATATCTTAGCTTCATTTCAATGATGCGACTTGTTTGCCAGACGTGAAGGAACTTACAAGATATATTTTTTTGAGTCATCAACTGCCTTATAAATGTAGGAATATGTTCCAGACAATGCAAAATGTGGACTGGTAGAAACTGCCCCCAAACTCTGGAAACTAGTTTAGTGCTGCAGAATAGACATAATGTCCACCACAGTGAATAAGCCCGTGACTTAAATAAGAGCATTAAAAAAATCACATAGGTATAATAAAAAATTGGAATTATGAATAACATTGTTTTCAAACCTCATGAAAAAATGGAGTTAAGGAAAAATTAAAAGTTAAGGAGATTTACTTTTATGTGTTTTATGAAGAGAAATTTCATTAGTTCATAATCACTTGCTATAAACTCTATGTACAATTATTTATGGATTTATGGATATATATATACAGCTCATCCATTCTAACAACTGCTAGTCACCTGAATCAAATGTTATGAGACAGGGCATTAAATATGCAAACAATTGTAAAAGTGTACTAAATAAATTTAATTAAATATATGTTGACTACAATAAAATTTGTATAAATGCTAAAAGCATAGCTAAATGTAATTATAATTTTTCAGATTTGCTTGTTTGTCACATTGGATCTGAAAAAAACATATTTCTTAAAGCCACAAAGAAAACAATTCTATCAACGGGAAGATGATTTATTTACCTGGATCTTCTATAGTTAAGTTCTTTATTAACCATTGAACAATGTCTGACCCTAGAAAAAGAAAAAAGAAAAACACAAAGATATGTGAACATGTTTATATATGTTAACTTTAAGAACTCAACTTTTGGCACCCATATTAGTAGGAATGTTTCTAATTTTTATAGTAACAGATTAAAGATCAGCCACGTACGGAGTTCTGAAAACAGAGGGGGAATACATAGTTTTTCTTCACTGAGCCCAGGTACAAACTGGTAAATTATTAAGTATGAAATATTTATACATAAAGATGTAATATACTAGTAGGGGATAAAGTGATTCATTCATTTGTTCATCGAATAAATGTTCATTGAGTGCCCATTATGGTTCAAGCCCTATTCTTAGCATGGCACAACCAATACTTTATAAGACGGTCCCTGTCTCACTTCTGGTTGTCGCATCCCATCCTTGTATCTACTCTCAAGTCAAGCTAAATTTGTTGCCAGATTTTGAACACTCCTGTGTGTTTCAAGTCTCTGTGTCTTTATAATACTATTCTCTTTGACTGAAATATCTTTTCACTATTTTCAAGACATCCAAGATTCATTTACACAATAGAACTTTCCTTGACACCCCACCTCTGTCCACTGAGTTTACAACACCCTCCATGGAACCCCACTAATCTGTGTAGTCTTGTAGCGATGATCACACAACGTCACAGCTGTTTATTTGATTAGTACTAGGGGGAGTACTTTGAAGCAGGGTATCATATTCATCTTTGTGTATTTGGAGCATAGCAGGAGTTTAATAATATATGATGAATAAAAAACATGAGTGAACATATGGTTTCACTTCACACAGAAGAAATGAGAGAAAGTCTGCAGAAAATGTAATTGAACTAGATTTTGATATATGAAAAAGACAGAAACTTAATTGTTGAAGGGGCCTATATCAGAGTTAAAAAGCAGAGAAAAGTGAATAAAAACTATTTATTGCACACTTTCTATATACTAGGTGCTTGGAATAATAGGAACTTGAAACTAATAGAAGTGTTCACAACACATTCAGCAGGTCTTGAGTTCCAGACTAAAGAACTTGGATTTTTTTTCTGTAAGTCAGGCAGTGAAAGAGATGCAATATTTTTTAGCAGAAGAATGGCATTATCAAAGCAAGTTTAGGGAATTTGACTGGCAACGCATGTGAAGTGTCCTAGACCAGTCAGAAAGAAAGCAGGGCAGCCAACACTTCTCCTGGTCGTGATCCAGGATTGAAGGATAAGGTCCTGAACTAGTTCAGTTTACAGCAAATTAAGGCAAAATTAGTGACTTGTTTCAGGACTTGGAGACTATTTCGGCATGGGGATGGCCAGTGGGAGAAATAAAAGAGAACTCAAGGTCTCTAGTCCAGGAGCATGTGAATAAATAGAATGATGAAAATACAAGCAGAAATGGGAGATTCAGGAAGAGGCATTGATTTACCTGTTTTCAGCATAATTTACTTCTACATAAAATAGCAAAAAATATGTATTGAAATAGTTACGTATACCCAGTGAGCTACATCAGGCTGCATGAATGAAATTTTGTGTGAACTGAGATTCCATTTCCACCTCTTGGAGAGTGGCTGAAGTTGCAGCCTACTCACCTGAGATCTGGCAAATGAGTTACATTAACAAAAGCTAGATAATTGCTGCTTGAGGCAAAATAGTTCAGAACTAATTTCAAAAGAAACTTGATTATCAAGTTTGACAAGAATGTCCTAAAAGTTATGAAAGCATTAATACCCAACATTGATTTCAACACGCATGCATTTTCAAAATAACTTCAAGTGTTGAATCTAACTTGTATTCTTTTATAACTGTTCATTTTACAGCTGCCATTGGTTTAAAAGCGTTTGAGAAGATGGATTCATCTAGATCCTAGAGGAAGATCTGAGGGGAGGAAGGAAGGAAGGAAACCACTCACAGGAGTACGGGCATTACGAAGTGTTGTGTTCAACCTTATAGCCTGAGTTATCCTGAGGCAGGTCTTCTCTTTAAAAAGAGAAGGGGAACTCACTTTGTCAAATATGGATATGGTGATACTTGACCAGTGTTGAATTCCAGGTACCCAAATTTTATTCACCGCCTTTGGGCACTCTGCTCATTTTTCACATTTGAGCATCTATTTGGGGAACACATGTGAGCAGTCACTGAAAAATTTCCATTCTTTTGAAGAGTGTCAAACATTGGTTCCAGGATTCTAACTTTTTCTTAGTGTGAAAAATGATATAAAAATGCTCTTAGAGAAAGTTTAAAAAAAGTTTTTTTTCCTCTCTCTCTTTTTTTTTCTAGGCAGAAAGAAATACAAAGAAACCTAATTTGAAACTACATTTAATTCTGGAAACAGGAAACTTTCCTAGCCTAGTTTTGGGTACTTCTGTTACAGTCATATTTTCAGTTCATCTCTGAAAGAGTCAATTTGACCACTTGTCGATATCACTTAGCAAATGCTGCAGTAGCTTTATTTGTGTGAGCACCCCAATATACTTACGATTTTAAGTTAGAACAATATGAATTATTATTTTATGTTAAATGTATACTCAAAGTCACCATATTTACCTATTCTGCATCTATGATACCAAGACCTTAACTCCCAGTTAAGAGAGGTAGAGACAGAGAAAAAGAGAAAAATTCCAGCATCTTAATGGAACCAGAAGATTGAAAGAGAAATATGTCATCATAGTCATGTTGAGAACTATCATTCAAATTTAAAAGGGAGCATAATAGCCAGGAGGGGTCTAGGAAGGAATGGCATCTTTCTAGCAATTTGTCAGCCTTATGTTTAGTGAATAAATGAGCAGATCTGATAAAATTTTCATGTACAAATGTATATATCCAGAATTTTTGGGAGTTCCATTTATCGTTATTATTGAGGAGCTTTGAGTAACACGTAGGATATTTTGTTTTCTTTAAAAAAATTGTTGGCAAGAGAGCTATTGACTAGCTACAGTGTGAGACTAGCAAAGAAATGTCATGCTATGCTACACGCTAGGAGACAGAAGAAATAGCTCAGTGATTACAGCCTCTGGAAAGCTTAGACTCACACTAGGCTTTCCAGGACCCATACTCTAACAAGAGGATTGTCTCCTACTCCACGACTTTGCTAATGCTATTCCATCTCCACCTCTTTTCCCTTCAACTAATCCCAACTGACTCCATACAGTTCAGTTCATACATAACTACTCCAGGAAGCCTACTCTTCCCGTCCCACCTCACCTTCCCAGGTAAAGGGTTTCTCCTGTACGTCCTACTAATATCCTCATCATTCATTACACTTGTCAATGGTTTTAGCATCCTCTCTTAATTTTTTTCTGTCTTCCCCTTTGCATCATGAATTTCTTGAAGGCAGGCGTGTGTGCTATTCATCTTTGGATCCCAAACACCCAGACCAGGGCCTGACCCATAAAAGGTGATCAGTAAATGTTAAAAAAATGGATGAACAAACAGTAAGATTCCCCTCTCCATATCCTACTCTAAGAAAGTTTACAAAAGGATGGCATCGTCATACAAAAACTATTTGACAGGCATTTAATTTTCAGCTACCATAATCACCCTTGACAGTGATAATTCTCCCTTTTAAAAGCTATCACTTTACCATTCCATCCATAAATAAAGCAAAAAAATCAAAGACCTCTAGACATCAGGATTATTTCCTCTGCCATGCTATGGACCCCAGTGGTGAAGGAGCTTCCCCAGCCCTGCCCCACCACAGAGAGGCAGCCTGGACCAGGCTCTGTCCTGAACCTGCGTTATCCCGTTACAGCCCGCACTCCCTCCACAGATTACAGCACACCCTCAGCTACAGGCGTCCCTCAGCTACAGCTATCCACACCCTGAACCTGAGGTAGAAGTTCACTAAAAGGAAAATGTTGTGAAACCTTGATGAATGTGATAGATGAGGACTTTGTAAGCAACCAAAATGTTATAATTTTGATTTGCGTCCTTTACAAAAATAATCTCTTTTTGTAATTTCTGCTAAAGCCATTAATGAAAACTTTGGCTCTTAACCACAGTGGAAAGGGCCCAAATATTCCTGAGGCAAAGACATTGACCTTTCCAATATATCTCTTTCAGGAAAATGAATAGGCTTTTTGCATTGCCTAAATGCTGTTGATCAGTGCTCAGAACCACGCAGACACAGTGTTGGCAATATGAATATATTATATTTAATGGCTACCATAAATAATCCACATTTTTGATAGGATAACTGTTCTCAAGATCTCTTGCTAAAAATAACACATTCTATAGATCTGGAAAATATTTTTCCAACCTTATTCCTACTTCCTTGAAATAGGTGCAATGACTGTCTGCCATCATACTGACTAAGTAGTATATAACGAACACTGACTGAGTTTCAATGGCGGTCTGGCTGGAGACCCACAGTTTTAAGGACAAGAAGAAAAGAATGCAGAGTGAAGCAGATTCAGTCATCCGGGATTCCCTTGAGGAAAGAAACTGTCTTACTCATTACATTTCCCCCATTCTCTGTGTAGTGCTTTACCACAGATCGCCGTTAAATGTTTATGGAAGGCATGGCTCAATGTTTACGGCCGTATACTTTACGCACAAAGGAGCCAAAACGCTGAAAAATCAGCTCTAACGGTATTTCCCATTCAGCATTTTATAACACCCCAGTGTATGTCTAATCGTTATAATTTTAAAATTCTTCATGCAAAAACAATTTTTAACTCAGTTTAATTTTAAAAACTGCAGACTTTCTTTAAGGCTTGAAAAATAAAGGTATTTTTTTAAGCTAGCATATTACCCTTTTGTCAAGCTGAAAGAATGAACTAAATTTCTCCTTCATCTTTCAAACAAGTAACTGCTAATATCTAAGAACACCATTTTTTTCTCATGATTACTTGTGTCCGGCTTCCGATATATCCTGTCTAGTCTTAAATGTCACTGCACAACCATCATCAGTCTGAGGATTCAACAATTCCTCGGAAGTCCAAATCCTATAATAGAGTCTTTCTATCACTTTGTTACTAAGACACCCCAGGGTCCCCCATGGTGTGTGTTCTCCCTCACTGCAATGAGTCATAAACTCAACTTAATCATTGGTGTGTTACTAGTGGTCTTTGGCTGAATGGCATGGATACTTTTTTTGTTGTTGGGATATAATTGACATATTATATTAGTTTCAGGTGTACAACATAAAGATTTGATATTTGTATATATTGCAAAATGACCACCACAATAAGTCTAGCTAACATCTATCACCATAAACAGTTACAGATTTTTTTTCTTGTGATGAGAACTTTTTAAATTTATTCTCTTGGCAACTTTCAAATATACAATGCAGTATTGTTAACTATAGTTGCCATGCTGTAAATTACATCTCATGACTTATTTATTTTATAACTGGAAGTTTGTAGCTTTTGGCCACCTTCATTCATTTTGATCACCCCCCACCTCCCACTCTGGCAACCACCAATCTGTTCTCTGTATCTACAAGTTTGATTTTTTAAAAATATTCTACACATAAGTAAGATCATATGGTATTTGTTGTTCTCTGACTTATTTTCCTTAGCATAATGCCCTCAAGTTCCATCCACGTTGTCACAAAAGGCAAGATTTCATTTTTTTGTGACTGAATGATAGTCCATTGTATATATATACACCAGATCTTCTTTATCCATGCATCCATCTATGCACACTTAGGTTGTTGCCATGTCTTTGCTGTTGTAAATAATGCTGCAATGAACATGGGGATGCAGATATCTTTTTGAGTCAGCGTTTCCATTTCCTTTGAATAAATATCCAGAAGTGAAATTGCTGGATCATATGGTAGTTTTATTTTTAATTTTTTGAGGAACCTCCATTGACACTTTCAAATAAGAAGTTAATAATATCGAAGATTAATACAACAGTAACAGAAAAAAATTGAGTTCTTTCATTAGGGCACTTTTGATTAAAAAGAGGTACCTGTAACGAAATGGAAAGGATGCATTTGAGCCTCAAGGACAAATGGAAGCAGGGCTCTGATGATGTCAGAAACTTCTCTCTTGCTCTCATGTTGGTTCCTTTCTGGACATATTTCTCTAAAAAACAGCCTTTGCTGTTTCCCATCCACAAAGTGGTCATGACGGTCCACAGCTTTTGGGTTTATATCTCCTCCACAGAAGGCAGCAGGCAGTTTGAGGCTGAAATCTCATACTACAATTCCTAACTCCTGATGGATGGTCTCAGCCTGGGGAAGGTACCCAATTTGCCCATCAACCAACTGTGGCAAGAAAGGTGGGATCAGAGGGCAAAAACATGGCTGTGCTGGGTGGGAGGAAAGATGGAAGGCGTTTCCAGAAAGAATAGGTGCTTGGCAAACAAACAATAGAAGTAAGCTACAGCTTCCTTCCAGTTCTTCAGCTTTTATATTTCCATCAGGAAAAAAAGCAAAAAGAGACGGGAGATGGAGCTCAAAAGCATGTCAAGTTTTGAATGAAATGAACATTTTATTCTGTCTTGTTATGAATATAAATGTTTTCTATATGAAATTATTATATACCTGAAAAGCAGAGTGTAAATATATACATATATATATTTTGAGTGTGAATAAAGCCACACTTCATGTGCAAGTAAAAGAGCTATTCAAAAGAATTTCATGGTGTGTATGCGATTGTGTGTTTTGATAAGAGTATGTCTTTTTCAGTAAAGAATTTATTTTCTAAAATGAATAACTAACATACAATTAAGTATTGTTATGTTTGGATTTTTATATATCAGCTATATTTGGAGATTACCCAGCTTTCATAGAATTAAAATTAACTTCTTTTTTTTTTAAAGATTGGCCGTGAGCTGACATCTGTTGTCAATCTTCTTCTTCATCTTCTTCTTCTCCCCAAAGCGCCCCCCGTACATAGTTGCATATTCTAGGTGTAGGTCCCTCTGGTTGTGCTATGTGGGATGCCACCTCAGCATGGCCTGATGAGTGGTGCCATGTCCATGCCCAGGATCCAAACTAGCAAAACCCTGGGCCTCCTAAGTGAAGGATGCGACCTTAACCACTTGGCCACAGGGCTGGCCCCTAAAATTAACTTCTAATCACAGTTTGAAACTGGATCAAACTTGTAATATAAAAGCACATCTTCTAATCTTCCATAGCTAATAACAGCCCTGAAATCCAGAGACCAATGGGAAAGTAATAAGCAAACAGAGTATATTCCTTTCAGTAAATCTGAGACACATTTTAAGCATTGGTCAACAACACTTTAAAAATGCAGAAAAGAGGACATTTAAATGCATTTGTAGATATGATGGCAAAAAGCAAATCATCTGGTTGACTACATTTTCGTCCCAGGTTCTTGCTCTTCAGAGTTTTATGGTCCTTGTCCTGAAAGCAGAGTTACAGAAAATATTGGCCTTTGTAAATATAACCTGAATCTGCAAATCAAAGGAATGAAAGCCCAAATATTCATAGCAATTACTGCTAGTGTACTCTGAAGAATTATTTCTCTACCTTCTGGCAAAGCACAATGAAAACGAGTTAGAGTTATAGGGTAGAGCCGCTAGGTTATTTAATCAAGATGATGGGAATTTATCTGGATTTTTAAATTTTGTTGTGTAAATTCCATAAATCATAAAAAGACTTCTTCAGACATGAAGCAAGGATTTTGTGCTTCTTCAAAGCCTGTGAAGCTTTAGAGATGGGCAGCAAAACCAGCAAAGCAAGAAAGACGACAATAATGAGAGGATAAAGGATGTGGAGATGACTTGAAGGATTGTTTCTTACACTCTCCCAGAGCCCAAGATGATTACTGATCAACCAGAGCAGCTTTTTCCAAATCGTGTTCTGAGGAACACTTGTGTCTCTGAAATTCGATGATGAGAGTAAGTGTGAGAAATTCTACAAATCAGGGCAAGGAAGGGAAAAAATGGTTCCTTGACGTAGGCTTTCTTACGATAAAAAGCACTGTAAAAAATCAAGGGAAGTTTGGGTTGTTTCCTCAGGATGGGGATATAGGATCCCTTTAAAGGACCATTTTATTTTATTTATTTCTCTGGTTCTGTAGTTCTTTAGACTCACAAGAAATGAAATAAGTAATAAGTGCGTATGTACCTAACAAATTGTTGTTAGTGCTGTCAAGTTGATTCCGACTCCTAGCCACCCTGTGTACAACAGAGTGGAACCCCGCCCAGTCTTTTGTGCCATTCTCTCACCTTCTAGTGCTATATCAGACAATGCTCTGCTGCTATTCATATGGTTTTCATGGCCAATTTTTTTGGAAGTGGGTGGCCGGGTGCTTCATCCTAGTCTGTCTGAGTCGGGAAGCTCCGCTGAAACCTGTCCACCAGGGGTGACGCTGCTAGTTTTTGAAATCCCGGTGGCATAGCTTTCAGCATCACAGCAACATGCAACCACCACAGTATGACAACCGACAGATGGCTGGTGTGCTTTCTTGACCAGGAAATGACCCCAGGCAGCGGTGATAAGAGCAGCACGGAGTCTTAACCACCAGCCTGGCTTCTAAATATATACGTAACAAAAGAGGGGAAGTTTCAAATCAATAATCTGAACTCCCAACTCAAGAAAAAGAGAGTAAAATAAACCTAAAGCGAGTAGAAGGAAGGAAATAATAAAGATAAGAGCATAAATCAATGAAATTGATAACAGAAAAACAGTAAGAAAATCAATGAAAGAAAGATCTGGTTTTTTAAAAGATCAATAAAATTGACAAATCTGTAGCAAGACTGACAAAGAAAAAAGAAAGAAGACACAAATTACCATTTTCAGGAATAAAACTGGGGAAATCAGTACAGACTCTGCAGAATCAAAAGGATAAAATAATACTACAGACTGGTCAACACGTATGATTTGAAAACTCACACAAAATGGATCAATTCCTCAAAGAACACAAACTACAAAAACTCACTCAATAAGAAATGGATAATTTGACTGGCCTGATAACTATTAAGGAAATTAAATTCATAATACAAAAGTCCCTAAACAAGAAATCTCCAGGTCCACATGCCCTCACTGGAGCATTCTGCAAAATGTTTTAAAAAAGAATTAATGCCAACTCTACATAATCACTTCAAAAATAGAAGAGGACGAACTTCCTCCCCATTAATTTTATGAAGATACTATTACCCTTATACCAAAGCTGGAAAAAGAAAGTACAAAAAGAACACTACAGACCAATATCCCTCATGAATATGGATGTAAAAATCCTTAGCAAAATTTTAGCAAGTAGAATTCAGCAATATATAAAAGTAATTATACACCAGGACAAATTGGATTCATTTCAGTCATGCAGGCTGCTTAAATATTAAAAAATGAGTCAATGTAGTCCACCATTATAATAGGCTAAAACATCACCTGATCATAGCAATCAATACAGTAAAGTCTTTAGACAAAGTTCAGCACTCATTCATAAAAAGAAATAAACACAAAAGATAGAAATAAAAGAGAAGTCTCTCAACTTGATAAAGAGCATTTACAAAAGAACTGCAGCTTATATTGTACATAACAGTAAAAGACTGCAGGCTTTACCCTCAAGGTTTGGAATAAGGCAAGCATTTATCTAACAGAAGGCTGTAGATTCCAGCTGGGACAACAAAGCAAGAAAAGGAAATAAAAGACACACATATCAGAAGGGAAAAATAAAAATTTTCCCCTGTTTGCTGATGATATGATTTTCTACATAGAAAATCCCAAGGAATCTACAGATATAGGATATACAAAGAGTATGCAAAAGTCAATTGCATATAAAAAGTCAATTTCTATGTACCAACACTGAGCACGTGAATCTACACTTGTTTGTTACGTCTTCTTGGGGAATTAAGCTCTTTATTCAGTATCCCTCTTTATCCCTTATACTTTTCCTTGTAGTGAATTAAGCTTTGTGTGGAATTAATATACCTACTCCAGCTTTCCCTTAATTAAACTTTGCGTGATATATCTTCTATCCTTTCACTTTCAACCTGCTGATGCTGTTATATTTGAAGCGAGTTTCTTGTACGAAGCATGGAGTTGGGTCATGCTTTTTATCTACTGTGTCAGCCTCCCTTAACTTGTGTATTAGGCAATTTACATTTAATGTAACTATTGATATGTTAAGGCTTAAGTCTGACATTTTATTTTTCGTTTTCTGTTTTTTCTATATGGCTTTCTTGGCTCTGTGTTCTTTTTTTTGCCTTCCTGTGGGTTGTGTTAACATTTTTTTTAGAATTCATTTTGATTTATTTAAGTATTTTTGAGGGTATCACTTTGTATAGCTTCTTATAGTTGATGCTAAAATTACATCGTATATACATAACTTATCACAGCCTACCAGTTTGAGTGAAGGATAGAAATTTTACATTCTTTCATGTCCCTTTAATCTACAGTTTGTAATATCTTTTAAGTAATTATTCTACATATATTTAGAACCATATCAGACTTTGTTATATTTTTTCTTCAACAAACAATTTAGAAAACTAAAGAAAGGAAAATCTATTGTATTTGTCTATATATTTATTACCGTGTTTTTCTTCTTTTCTGGTGTTTCAAGTTTCCTTCTTTTATTGTGTCCTTTCAACTCAGAAGACTTCCTTTAGCCATTATTTTAGAGTAGGTCAGCTGGTGATAAATTCTTAGTTTTCCTTCATCTGAGGATGTTTTTATTTCCTCTTTATTTATCAAGAAAACATTTGGTGGGCATAGGATCCTGGGTTGACAATTATTTTCTTTTAGCATTTGAAAAGTTTTGTGCCATTTAATTCTGTCTTCCATAGTTTCTGATGATAAAATCTGTGATCATTCAACTTTTTTCCTTCCAGTTATGGTGTCATTTTTCTCTGGCAGCTTTCACAGTATTTGTTGTTGTTGTCTGTAGTTTTCAGAAGTTTAATAATGATGTGTCCTGGTGTGGATTTCATTGGCTTTATGTATTCTGTGTGGAGTTCTCTCAGCTTTTTGATACGTTTTGTCTTCTGCTATGTTTGGGAAATTTTCAGCCATTATTTCTTTGAGTACTTTTTTACCCTAATTTTGTTTTTCTTCTCCTTTCGGGACTCTGAAGGCACAAATGTTAGATCTTTTTCTATAGTCTCACAAGTCTCAGAGGCCGTGTTCATTTTTGTCAGTCTATTTTCTCTGTGTTGTTCAGGTTAGGTAATTTCTATTGTTCCACCTTCCATTTCATTGATTCTTTTCTCTGCCTTATCCATTTTGTTGTTAAGCCCATCCATTGAGCTTTTTTGTTTGGTTATTTATTTTTCAGTTTCAAAATTTCCACTTGGTGGTTCTTTACAGCTTATGTTTCTTTGCTGAAAATTTCTATTTCTTTTCTGAGGCTTTCTAGCTTTTTATTTGTTTAAGCTTACAATTGCTTGCTGAAGAATTTTTATCATAGCTGTTTCCAAGTCTTCGTAAGATAATCTAGCATCTCTGTCACCTTGGTGTTGGCATTATTAATTATTTTTCCATTAAGTTTGAGATATCCCTGGTTCTTGGTATGACGAGTGATTCTTGATTGAAACCTGAAATTTTTTATATTATGTTATAAGACCTTGGAACTGTGTGAACCATGCCTGGGATGGGGACCCAAACACGGGTGCCGGCCTCCTCTGGGTGTGGAGCATGCCCTCCTCCTCCTTGAGAGGGCTAAGCAGGAGCTAGGATGTGGCTTGGGCAGTGAATAGCCTTCAGCTAGAAGAATAAAAGGAAGCCAGTCAAGTTGACCACTATAAATGACTGGGTAGAGTTAGATGCCAAAACCTAGCGAGTGACAGAGTGCTCCTGTGCCTTGGCATATACACACCAAGGAGGCCTGACTCTGTGGCAGGTGGCGGGACAGCATTCACAGATTTGGGATCTGAAACGCAATGCTTCCGTGAAACCAACACCAGAACGTGACCATTGCATAAACATTTGATAAGTACTTCTTAAATGAATGATTAACAGAATGTTTCTCCTCCTAGGCATAGTTCTACACAATTTAAAAAATATTTTAATTTACTTTGATATTTGGTATTTTAATCACTCGGAAGTTTGGTTATCTGAGGCTGAAGTACGAAATTATCCGCTACATGAAGTCGTAGCTCCATGTTAAGGTTTTTTCCCCTCAAACCTGGTTTCTTCCCCTTCAAAATGAAGACATTCTTTATGCGATGTGTCCTTGCTCTTTTTATTGAGGTGTTCTCTCTATTGCATTTTTCTCTCTGTATATTAATAGTTTTAATTAGCAGATATACTTTAAGAAATAAGCAGATTTCTCTTTCTATGCTGGCGCACTTATTATACTAGTGAAAGGAAAATGTAGACTGTGGTACTTGCTCTGTCGCATGGTCTGATCACAGTGGTTCTCAACCCTTATTCCTCTCTATAATCACTTGCGGAAATTTGAAAACTAGATGTGCCTAGACACTACCCACAAATCTCCTGATTCAATATTCTGAAAAATCTTCCCAGTTGTTGTTAGTTTTGAAAACCAATGTTCTAATGCAAACATGTTTGCTAATTTTGATTAAATGGCCTCATAGAAGTTCTGTTTTTACTGATAAGAGGACAAAGGCAGCTTTACTTATAAAGAATTAATCTGGTAGACTGTTGTCAATTGAATCAACCAAGTGATCATAATTCAAATAGACTCTCACTTTGCTCTATTTACTTTTGAGAACCGTTTCACTAATTTTGTTCACAAGATCTTAAAGTCACTTTTAGAAAATTTATTTTGTTTTGTGTAAGGGAAAAATCTAGAAAAAATTGAAATGTTTGTTTTAATTATATTTTATATTTTAATTTGATAGAAGACAAGAATTTTAACTTATAAAATAAGTTAACAAAATAAATAAGTTATAAAATTATGCTGAATGAGAGAAGACAAATAAGAGTACACATTATATGATTATAATTGCATAAAATTATATGAAATGCAAATTAATCTAGATTGACAAGAAACAGATGGCTGGTGACTGGGTCTGGGGTGAGGTGAGAAGAACAAGGAGGGTGGGTTTCCAAGGGGCACAGGGAGACCTTTGGGGGTGATGCAAATGTTTACTATCTGGATTGTGGTGATGGTTTTAGGCATGCATTCATATGTTAATCCTATAAAATTTTACACTTTAAAACATTGCTATACATTAATTATACCTCAGTAGGTATGAAACAATAAAGCTGGAAAGAAAGAAAGGAAAAAAGGAAGGAAGGTAGGAAGGCAGCAAGGAAGAAAGGGAGAAAGACAGAAAAGAAAGAAAGGAAAAGAAAGAAAGAAAGAAAAAAAAAAGAAAGAAAGAAAGAAAGAAAAATTCCAAACCACCTTAGTCATGTCTTAATGAGAATCAAATGGTAAGATGAAAACTTTTTTTTCACCATCCAATGGTCCAGAACTCTGCAGTCCAATAAGTAGGCATATGTAGCTATGAAAATTCAGCTAAATTAGATTAATTAATTAGATTAATTAATTAGTTAATTAATTAAATTAGTTAATCAAGTGGGATTTATTTCAGGAATGCAAGAATGGTTTGACATCGACAAATCAATCAATGTGATCAATTAATTTAATTAACCATATTAATAAAATGAAGGGTAAAAATCATACGATCATCTCAACAGATGCAGATGAAATTATAATTTCAATTCCCCAGTCACACTAGCCACACATCAAGTGCTCAATATCCACATGTGGCTACTGGCTACTGTATTGGACAGTGCAAATATAGAACACTTGCATCACTGCAGAAAGTCTATTGGACAGAACTGGTCCACATATTACAGTGTTATAGAAATAATTCTCTGGATATCTGTGTGTGTATGTGTGTGTGAGAGTTTGTGTGTTTTCACAGGGTAATCCTTACTTTTTCAAAATGTGATTATGCATGTGAAAATAAATAGTACAGAACTTTACACAACACAGTCATACAACAGCAACAACAAAAATATGTTACTATCTCTCCCATTCAAGTTGGGAAGATCATTTCTGTGAAGTAAGTGTAAGAAGCAAATTGAGGGAATTAAAAAAAGTACCCCAAACCAAAAACAAGACATGGTTGTTTAAATTAGCTATAGAGGAGAAAAGAAAATTTAAAAAATAGAATAGTAATGATAAAAGTTTTCTAAACGAGATATAAAACCTCAAAGCTATAAAATAAATGACCAATAAATATGAATTAGTATAAATGAAGAAATTTCTAGAAACATACAACCTCACAAGAATGAATCATAAAAATAGAAAATCTGAATAGACCAATTACTAGTAAGGAGATTGAATCAGTAATCAAAAATCTCCCAAGAAACACAAGGCCAGGAGCAAACAACTTCACTGGTAACCTCTATCAAACATTCAAAGAAGAATTAATACCAATCCTTCCTGAACTCTTCCAAAAAAGTAGAAGAGAACACTTCCAAAATCATCTTACAAGGCCAGCATTACCCTGATATTCAAACAAGACTAGGACATCACCAGAAAAGAAAATTACAGGCCAATATCCCTGATGAACATAGATACAAAAATCTTCAACAAAATATTAGCAAACAAAATTCAACAATACATTAAAAGGATTATACACCATGATCAAGGGGGATTTATTTCAGGAATGCAAGGATGGTTCAACATCCACGAATCAATCAACGTGATACACCACATTAATAAAATGAAGGCTATAAGTCACATGATCATCTCAACAGAAGCAGAAAAAGTATTTGACAAAATTCAACATCCATTTATGATAAAAAAAAAAACTCACCAAGTGGGTATAGAGGGAACATACCTCAAAATAATAAAAGCCATAAATGATAAGCCCACAGCTAACATCATACTCAATGGTGAAAAGCTGAAAACTGTTCCTCTAAGATCAGGAACAAGACAAGGATGCCCATTCTCACCACTTTTATTCAACATAGTATTGGAAGTTCTAGCCAGAGCAATTAGTCAAGAAAAAGTAATAAAAGGCATTCAGATTGGAAAGGAAGAATTAAAACAGTCACTATTTACAAATGTCATGAAATTACATATAGAAAACCCTGAAGATGCCACCAAAAAACTGTTAGAACTAATAAATGAACTCAGTAAAGTTGCGGGATACAAAATCAATATACAGAAATCTGTTGTGTTTCTATACATTAATAACAAACTCTCAGAAAGAGAAATTAGACAACAATCCCATTCACAATAGCGTCAAAAAGAATAACATATCTAGGAATAAATTTAACCAAGGAGGTGAAAGACCTGTTCACTGAAAACTATAAGACATTGATGAAAGAAATGGAAGAAGCAGACACAAAGAAATGGAAAGATATTCTGTGCTCATGGATTGGAAGAATTAATATTATTTTATCAAAATGTCTACACTACCCAAAGCAATCTACAGATTTAATGCAATCTCTAGCAAAGTTCCAATGGCATTCTTCACAGAAATAGAACAAACAATCCTAAAATTTGTATGGAACCCCAAAAGACCATGAATAGCCAAAGCAATCTTGAGAAAGAAGAACAAAGCCAGAGGCATCACACTCCCTGATTTCAAACTATATTATGAAGCTCCAGTAATCAAAACAGCATGGTATTGGCATAAAAACAGACACATAGATCAATGGAACAGAACAGACCCCAGAAATGAATGCATGCATATATGCCCAATTAATTTTACACAAAGGAGCCAAGAATATACAATGAGGAAAGGACAATATCTTCAATAAATGGTGTTGGGAAAACTTGACAGCCACATGCAAAAAAATAAAACTCTACCACTATCTTACACCATACATAAAAATTAACTCAAAATGAATTAAAGACTTAAATATAAAACTTAAAATCACAAAACTCCTAGAAGAAAACATAGGTGGCAAGCTTCTTGACATTGGTCTTGGCAATGGTGTTTTGGATTTGACATCAAAAAGGCAACAGAGCAAAGGCAAGAAAATAAAAAACCAACAAAGTAAGAAGCTTCTGCGTAGCAAAGGAAACCATCAACAAAACGAAAAGGCAACTTACTGAATTGGAGAAAATATTTCCAAACAATATATCTGATAAGGTGTTAATATCTAAACTATATAAAGAACTAATATAACTTGATAGCAAGAAAAACGAAAGATCTGATTAAAAAATGGGTGGAGCATCTGAACAGATGTTTTTTCGAAGAAGACATACAGATGGTCAACAGATACAGGAAAAAGATTCTCAACACCACTAATCATCAGGGAAACGCAAACCTAAACCACAATGAGATATCACCTCACACCTGTTAGAATTGCTATTATCAAAAAAACAAGAAACAACACATATTGGCGAGGATGTGGAGGAAAGGGAACCCTTGTGCTCTGTTGCTGGGAATGTAAACTGGTGCAGCTACTATGGAAAACAGTATGAAGGTTACCCCCAAAATTAAAAATAGAACTACCATCTGATCCAGCAATACCACTTTTGGGTATTTATTTAAAAAAAACCAAAAACACTAATTTGATAACATATGTGCACCCCCACATTCATTGCAGCATTATTTATAATAGCCAAGCTATTGAAACAACCTAAGGGTCTATCAATGGATGAATGGACAAAGAAAATGCGTATAGATTCAACCATAAAAAAGAATGAAATCTTTCCATTTGTGACAACAAGGATGGACCTCGAGGGCATTATGCTAAGTGAAATAAGTCAGACAGAGAAAGACAAATACCATATGATCTCTTTTATACATGGAATCTGAAACAAAACAAAAAACCCCAGCAAGCTCATGGATACAGAGAACAGATTGGTGTTTGCCAGAGATGGGAGGTGGGGGGTGGGTCAAATAGGTGAAGGGGGCAAAAGGTACAAACTTTCAGTTCTAAAATAGTAAGTCACGGGGATGTAATGTACAACATGGTGACTATAGTTAACAATACTGTATTGCATAGTTGAAAGTTGTTCAGAGAGTAGATCTTAAAAGTTCTCAGCAGAAGAGAAAGAAATTCTGTAACTATGTAAGATGTTAACTAGATTTATTGTGGTGATCATTTAGCGATGTATACAAATATTGAATCATTATGTTGTACACATGAAACTAATATAAATGCTGTATGTCAGTTATAACTCAACGAAAAAATTTCAAAAATAATTTCTACACAGAGAAAAGGCATATAGACAAAGTAAAAATATAAAGAACAATTGTGAAGTTTTTGCGATCAACTTGAAAGAAGGAGGTATTTCCTCCAAGTTGTCTTCTCAGCACGCATCCTCTTGATGTTACATTTTATAGTTATTGACAGTAGATTTTTCAGGTGTTCTTTTTCATCTCCACTAGATTATAAGTTTCATGAAGGCAAGGATTTTATCTGCCTTGTTCATGGCTGAATCTTCAGTGCCTAAACTAGTATCTGTCATATGGTAAGAATTCAATAAATGGATGAATATAAATTTAAGACTTTGAGAAAATAGCAAAGACCAGCAGCCCAAGAGCAAAGCAGACATAAATATGAACGAGACATTCACTAAAAATTAATGGTCCATATTAAATGATGAACAATCTCACTCATACTTAAATTCTAATTAAAACAACATGTATAAACATTTTCACTCAACCCATTCCAAAATGAAAAAAGAAATTTCAGAATACACCATTTTGAGGAAGGAATAGGGAACCATAATTTTCATACACTTGTTAGTTCAGTCTCTTTGCAGGATTATTTTGTATTATTTATAATATTATCGCTATCACTTACCTTATAGGTCAGTAAATCCACTATTTAAAAATTTGCCCTATTGATATGCATGTGCATAAAGATATACACTCATACACACACACAAATATGCTCATTTCAGCATTGTTCATAAGAACCAAAAAAAAAAAGTGCCAATACAACCTGATATTCTGGTATTCTGAGCAAATGAGTGTACCTTCCTGAGTGCCAAGCTTACTCTTAGAAAAGGACTTGAGTGGAGAGGATAACAGAATCCCATAAACACTTTATGGGAATTGATTATTTTGTCCTAACTGGGGATTCTCAGTTTGCATTAGAACATAATTACTACAAAAAAATGAGCCAATTCTAAATCCTCATGAAGGAGCTCTCCCCCTCACACCTGCACCTGCCTCCAGAAAAGTGTTACGGGAATCCACTCACCTGATCATTAAACCAAATTCATTTAGCACTTTTCTGGGCAGCAGGAGAGACTAACACAAAAGAAGCATCCTTTCTACCTGGAAGAAGCTCACTGCCTAGTAAGGGCAGGGAGTTGTACAACGAGGAGAAAGTTGGACCATTCTAATCCTGTGCCTTTACTCCAATACAGGGCTGGAAATCCTCAAGAATCCACACAACTCACAGACTTCCATTACAAATTTATAGTCTTCCATCTCAGCCTTTTTTACTGATACTCAGTAATTCATTTTCCACCCATTCAATCGTTTATTTATTTGTTCACTCCTCAATCATGGGTACATACTATGCAATAATGGGGACACTGCCACCCTGGAGAGAAAAGGTGAAAAGCATATGATGCTAACTCTCAGAGAACTCATTCAATGGTAGTTGAAGCAAGGAAATAGATGAATATATTACAATGTGGTAAATGTTTTGATAGACCTAAGACCAGCCCTCTCTGGAGTAAGTACAGGGATATCTAACACGGATTAAGAGAGAAGGAAGGCGAGGAAACATCAGGAACTCATGGTCATGGTCAGCTCCTCTCCCATTCTCTATGGTGTCTGTTCCAGTCTTTCACTTCTAGCTCAAATTTCTCAACTACTTCTCTGAGGTTGCTGACAATGAAAGTGAACACAGAAGTTGAAATTGGCTAAAACTGATAGCCCTACTTTTACTGAGGTATAAGTTACATACACCAAAACACACAGATTTTAAGTATAAAATCTGATAAGTCCTGACAAATGTACACACCACCTCAACTAAGATACAGAACACTTCCATCATTGTAGTAATTTACATGATCCCTTCTAGTCAAGATGATCTCAGGCCCTGACAGAGAGAGTGAGTGTTCTTATTTCTGTCACTATGTTTCAGTTCTGCCTGTCCCAGAATTTCATAAAGCAAAATCTCACAGTATGTGCTTGCTTGGGCTTGGCTCCTCTTGCTCAACATACTGTTTTTGATAGTCATTCATATGATTGCATGGATCAGCGCTCCTTCTAACTGCTGCGTTGTCTCCATTGTATGAATATACTACAATTTGTTTATAGACTTTGGGGTTGTTTCAACTTTATGGTCATTGTAAATAAAACCAAACACTTATGTACATATCTTATTGGACAAATGTTTTGATTTTCTTTTCTTTTTTTGTAAATACCTTTCCCATGCTTTTGACAAACAGGGAATGTGGTATTTCTGAACCTTCAAAGTTAGAAGGTGGGAATAAAACCCCCAGTGTTGTCAGTGGGCCAATAAATATCAATCTGATACTCAAGTGGCCTGAATTATAACCTCCCCTTGCTTCTCATTTCAATTAAAAATGGAGTTTCACAAGTTTTAACTCCATCGACTTACTGTCTCCACACGTATAAATTTGTCTGTCTTTTGATCTCCCCTCTCCTATTTTCTCCCAGGTTCTGAGGAAGAGGGTTCCACTCTCCCATCCTAGGGGAATCCCTCTTTATCTTATTTTCTTCCATCTCCTCACAGGCTTGACTGTACTTTGCCCTCCAGTCTTTTTCATACTAAAAAAAATGAAGCTTGTTGGATAACAATAAGGCGCTCAGACTCTAGCAAGTGAGAAAACATTGTACAAATAATCCTACAATTCAACATATAACTGCAGAGGAAAATAATGTGAATGAAAACTAAAGGGGACAATAAAAGATTAAAACAAAAGATCCTGGTTTAGTCTGGGAGCCTGGGAGCCCCGTCTGAACACTTGCACAGAAAATGAGGAGCCCACATTTGAGAGGGAATGATGCATAAGGAAGGTCCTCCGAAGGGAGAGGACGGAATTAGAATCAAAGGACAAGGGATTTTATTTAGGCAGGAAATGAATCAAAACCCTTTTTCTGAGATGGAAAGAAAGATTGTGACTAGAAAGTGAAAGTGTGTTGGAAGTGTGGAAATTGGTATGTGTATGTCTCAGGTTTTCCTGTGAACCAGGAGGCACGGCAATTTTTTGAGGAGATTTGGAACTTGAAAAAAGAAACAAGGAATTGGAAGTGCCGCTATGAGAAGTGGGAGAGGTTGCTGACAGAAGATTAGTAGAAGGTTTGTTGTGTGGCCCCGACAGCCCAGGTGAGGTTGGGAAGTGGGTGATTTGGGCTCTGAGACCTCCACCAGCCACGCTTGCCATGCAGGCACAGCTCACAGAGAAAGCAGGAGGTTTTCAAGGAGTGTGTAGCACAAGGACAGCCCTGGAGGCCATTCAGGGGTCTAGAGAGTTGAGAAAAATTGTTGAAAGAATAAGAGGAGATTCAAAAGTCTTGAAGTGATAATAAAGTTAGGGAAATTTTCTCTCCTCCTACCCCATGTCAAACACACAAATACGTGACGTATGGGCAAATGGCCAATCTTTGCTGTATATGGCTGCAAAGAATGCAGTGTCCTTCAGGAAAGACCAACTTTCTGTTAAGGCCAGGCATCTAACAGAATTTTCTATAAAGAGACTGAAGCTGTAAGGCGGTTTCTGTATATAAGCAAGATTCAGTAACTGAGATCAAACTTTTTAGTTTTGTCTCCTCTTGAATGACGGAGATGCCAGAAAGTGACCTAGACCAAAACACTTCAAATTTTAATGTGCATATGAATTGCACTGTTAAAATTGTGTTAAAATGCAGATTCTGATTCAGTAAATCTATTTTGGGGCTGGAGATTCTGCATTTTTGATAAGCTCCCAGGTGATGTTGCTGCTGCTGGCCCTCGAGTAGTAAGGACCTGGATCACCTGAGGAGTGTAAATCAATTCTGAGTGACTTAATGTGGCTTTTGTGTTTGAGAATCTACGAAGGGAAGCTGCCAGATCTCAGAGAAAGAACAAAAGGAACACAGAAGGTCCTTTGGGTCTCTATGGTAAAGGAGTTTACACTGATCTGAATTTCAAGACTACTCAAGAGCTTTGGAGATTATAGTTCCAATCGGAGGTGCCACTCGCAAATTGCCCAGTCATTATTGAGTTGAGAACAACTGGCAGCATCAGCTGGTACTGTGGGGACAGACTGACATATGACTGACATATGACCCAGGGATGGGAAGTGGACACCACTGTCACCTTTACAATTGAACAGGCCTGTTGGAAGGCATACTATAAATGGTTGGGAGAAGTGCCAGCAATGGGGGATGAACTGGAAAGCAGAGGATTGGGTAGGATGAAAGTGCAAAACTCAAGAGTTAAGTAAATATTACGGGCTGAATTGTTTACCTCCAATTCCCGTGGGGAAGTCCTGACCCCCCAGTACCTCAGAATGTGACTGGAGAGGGGGCCTTTAAAGAGGTAATTAAGGTTAAACAAGGTCATTAGGGTGGGCCCTAATCCAATATGATTGGTGTCCCTATAAGAAGGGGACATTAAGACACATGTGCTCAGAGGCAAGACCATGTGAAGATAGGGAGAAGATGGCCATCAATAAGCCAGAGAGAGACCTCACCTGAAACCAACCCTGCTGACACCTTGATTTCAGACGGCCAGACCCAGAACTTGGAGACAACAAATTTCTAATGGCTAAGCCAGCCAGCCTGTGGAACTTTGTTACAGCAGCCCTAGCAAACTAATAGAGTAGATGAGATGGCATTTGAGTAGTGCCTAGAATAACGAGATAAGAGGCTTGGTGTGACTTTCTGGGCTTGAGTATCCGAAGAGAACTTTTCTCTGAAGGGATTACCCGTTGGTGCCGTGAATGGATATCTGATGATGACAGCAGTGCACAGTCTGCGTGCTTCTTAAAGAGCCAAAGGATTGGGACCCCTCTATGGATTAATATTTGCAACAAAATACAAACGTTTAAATAGATGTGAATGTTGTAGGCAAAACCATTTAGCAACCATGTTTTTGTGTTCCTAACTCAAACACATCAGAAGAAAGTCCCATATGGATTAAGAACTCTGCCTGTAATGAACTCTGTCTGGCAAGTTCGACACCAGAAAGGAACAGTGGATCATTTGTAATGGCAAGAATAAGCCTGCATTTTGGGCTATGTTATTCTCTCTCCTCCCTAGAGGAGAAGGGCAAGAAGCAGACATTAAATTAAAACCCATAGATCAAAAGCTTAACTTGTCTTCTAGAAATGCATCTGCACATTAGTTAACATTCATAAGACCGGCCCCTCTGTGGTTTTGTGGCTTTCAAGTTAATGTTTTTCTCTCCCAATGCTCCAGTTTCCTGCTGATCCTATCAATGGGTCTCATCTGGAATCTCAGATGTCATAACAGGAAAAACATGCATCTGGCTCCCGAGGAAGAAGTGATGAGTCCATCAGAGTCTTGATCCTCTCATCGGAAATGCTGCCACCATCTTTCTTCCCACATGGGTTTCTCTTCTGTTGACATGGGCCCTATGCCTGGTAAAGCTGTATAATGAGACAGTTTTCATAATTCATAAATAATCAGCACAGAGGTTGTTTTGGCCTCTACTGGAACTATATATGTTTTATTTTAACTAGAACTGAGTATATAACTCTAGCGATATAAAAGGGAAGTTTGTGTTGTCTCAACCAGAGAAAAGCCTGCAGAGGAGAGCTGAGGGAGCATGCCCCAGGGGAGAATTAATCCTTCTGAGTTAATCTAAGAAACATAAAAGGATTCTGCTTTTTTATTTTTATTTTTTGAGTTCTTGGATTGCAACATTCAGCAGAAAGTACTGGTTGACTGCCAAAGAAGAACAGAACTCATCATTGCAGAAGAATCCAGATAGGTTTGGGGATCTGAAGGCAGAATGATGCTTCCTAGTACCAGGGACGGGAACAGCCTCATGGAATGACCTACAGCAAAGTGGAGCAGCCTCAGTAGAGGAACAATGAAATCTGACCGTGTTTGCTCAAGGGGGACCTGTGATAGATGGAAGAGAGCTAAACAGGCCCTGGGGCCCTTGCACACCAGGCATGGAAGCCAGATGAGAATTAAGAATTCTTGTCTATTGGGGTTCTCTACAGTGCAGAATGAGGGACCTGTAGATGAGGGTGTCTAGTTAAAGATAACAGTGATGGGAGGGTAGGGGGAGCATGCCTTACATTGACCATGCCCAGAGGACACACCATGGGCCATGCCAATGCTGGAAAATTGTGGATGCAGCCAGGGAATAGGTCAAGACCCAAAGACACAGTAGGACAAGATACCTCAGTGAAGGCCAATGAGATCCCCAGGAGCACACAAGGACCAGAAGCCAGTGAGAGGTCTAAGGCCCATCCCACAAAGGTGCTATGTTATGTAACCTACCCCTCTGTGCCAGAATGCCATGCAAGGAAAGGAAAGGAGAAAGGAAGGGGCCTTGGAGGAAACTTTACCCAAATGACAGCATGACACCAGGAAGTGACAGGATAAACAGGAAGTGATTCAAGTTATATACAATGGGCAAGATTAAGCCACATTTCCAGTCTCTTACTTTGCCCCATCCTGACCCTTCATCCATGAATAGAAATAGGGTTCATCAGGAAGTTTAGGTCAGTAATACAGAAATAAAAAGATGTAGACTTGGCTCATCGTTGTCGTGTTGTGGTGGTTAATTTTGAAAAGCTGTGCCAGGGATCTGAAGGGGAAATTTCTTTCCATTTCGTAGCTCAGAAGGCTTGATATTGCCTCCTCCCTGCTGCTGAGGAGATCCACTGAAGAAATGAGCCTCTTCCCCTCAGAAGGAAGTGACCCTTGTCAATGGATTTAAGAAGCTGTTGCCTGAAAACAGAACAGTAGAGACATTACTTACATCCAGTTCCTCAGTGTTATGCTACATAATTAAAATGTCTCCACCATATCATATCAGTAAAAGACATAATGGCATAATGGCAGGACAAAGCAAAGTAATGTCACTTCTGAGAGTCAGCATATTAATGGGAACTTTCAGCCTGACAATGTGACTAACCTTGTTAAATCCTACTCTCAGTAAAATTCCAAGGAGAGACAGCTACAAAGAGGATATCCTGCTCAGGTAACCTCACCAGCACCAGCAAATTGACTTGAGAAATGGTGGTAACGGTCTGCTCCAGATGAAGGACTTTAAAACATCGTTTCTAAAAGCTCTAGCTGTCAGATATCAGATTCACTCGCTAAGCCTACATTTTCTCCTTGCTTCTTTTCTTTGTGAAATAATTTCCCTTTTCTTTCACAGTCTTCCATTTCTACATTTATCGAGTTTTAAGTCTTAAAACGCAAAGTCTAGATGGCACAACAGTACTAACATAGAAAGCCAAAATTATTTCCATCAGTGCACACTCTGTGTTTACATCCACCCCTCAGTCTATAAACCCTGGGTCTGTCCAGCAGTCAGATAGCGTTGTCTAGATGGTATCCATAGGGATTAATGATATTAGCCTTTTGTGCAATGCTATCCAAAGAGGAAATTTTAAAGATTAATGGGTCACATGGCACTTCATCAATTTTAAACCCAGTGGACAGATGCATTGTATGTTACTTGTTTACAGTTATCTACAGAATTAAACTTTTGCAAGCTATCTCCAGTCATTTTGGCTGTGTCCCAAATGACATTACAGGACTAAGACCGCAGAAATGATGGGGCCAACCACGTAACAGCCATTTCCCAAATATGAAAACTGCTCAATTCAGTCTTTTATTCATTAATGCTCTCTGAATATCTATTATGTTCCAGGAAGCACCGTGATGCTAAGATGCCTACAGTCACGTGAAGGAAGTAAAATATTCCCATAAAGAACTACGGTAGGAAAGTTTCCATAGGAGTGGTAGAAATAACTATGAAAATCCTGGGAAGAAATAAATCATTCTTGGCATTTCAGCTGGCCTTGAAGAATGGGTAGGTCTTCACCAGACTGACAGATGAGATCCCCACATGGAGCATAGTAGGCTCCACAAAAGACAAGGTTTTTAATAGAAATGACATATAGTCCAGTTCAGATGGGATATGTGTAAATAGTGTGACATAAAACTAAAAAACATTGCCAGATTTCAGAAGACCCCCTCATTCTCCTGTATGTTTATGATGAGCATTGAATAGTGAGTTTAGAAATTCTCCCATGTTCATAATTGATGACTAAGACACCTCTAAATCTAAAGATCCACCGCTTCAGAAAGCTTTGCATTTTTCATCTCCAGGCTCTCACAGAAAGTGCAAGATCTTCTAAAGCAATCTCTTGGAAGCTGAGAAAAAGCCATGACTTTTAATGATTCATTTTCATTTTAACTGAAATTTTGAGTTTCATTATGTTCATCTGCCCCATACTTTCTCAGCTCACTGCTCTGCTACAGCTTAGAAGATGAAACACAATGCAAAAATCATTTAATGAAACTTCTCATTCTCAGAGTTAGGGTTTTCACCACTTTTTCTTGGTTGCAAAGAGGTACAATGTATTCAATTTGCCTAATACTAACTTCACAATTTAAAAATCTAACACACAAAACTTTAACCTGTTGACCTGATTTCATGGAGACACTTACAAGCAAAGTACGTGTTTTGAGCTGAGTTTGCGTCCCAGAAGCTTATGGCCTTGTAAATTGTCAAGTAAATGATTGATCTTACACTGGTTTGCAGTACGGAATAAATGTCAACCTCCATTCTTTTCATGTTAGTTTCCTCAAAGTTTTGGTACATTATTTTACCATCACCATCAACTGAATTTATTTAAATTAAGTAAAGAAATGTCAATTATATATTTGGGATAATTTAATTTAGATATTTTATCCTTTTAAGATCAAGTATTTTCTTTCTTTCCAGTGCTCAATACTGGGATAATATCTGTTACGAGCACTGAGTGGATCAGAATAAGACATTGACTTGTTCTGATTCTCCGTGTTTTAGTTTTTCCTTCAAGTTGAAAAATAACCAACTTCTGTGCCTTGTAATATACTAAGATATCACCCATATAAACAAATTCATAGAATTTTAAGACCATTATGTAATTTCGTCAAGCCATTTGCTCAGTTCATAACTGGGTCTGGATTTATTGTTTAACTTATAAGATTACCAGAAAAACACTCATCTATAAATGATTCACCTGGAATTTGGCAGACCTACCTCATAAGACTACAGCAGAAATCACTTGTAGGCTATGAGGCAGGATGCGATAACATGGCGTATGGAAAATGATGAAGAGTTGGAGCCTACATCATATCAAACCAGGTTTAAATTCCTTAGCAAAAATTTTACATGAAAACTCCTACCATGAAAACAAATACACATAAGCAAATAAGGTCCAGAAAGTTTCAGGGACTGTGTAGTGTGCATCACTCTAGGGAGAGAATCAGGACCAGAATCTCTTCCTCTCTCCTGCTGTGGGGCATTTACCTGAGTCCTTATATTCCAAGTGGGTTTTTATAGACAGCATATTGTTGGGTCTAATTTTTTAATCCAATTATACAATCTCTGTCTTTACCTGGTATTTTTACGCTATTCACATTTAAAATGATTATTGACATATTTGTATTAAAATCTACCATCTTTGTACCTGTTATATACTCATTGTATTTGTTTTGTTCTTTTTCCCCTCTTTTACTGCCTTCTCTTGTTTTACTTGAGCATTTTATATGATTCTATTTTTATCTCCTCTCTTGGTGTGTATAATTTATGCTTATTTTTTATAATTTTTTTTACTGGTTCCCCTGGGATAGACAATATACATTTTTAGATAATCTAAATCCACTTTCAAATAACACTACGCCACTTCTTTAGAAGTGCAGGTACCTTATAACAGAGAATCCCTGATTCCCCCCACCGCTGTGACACAGCTGTCGCTTAATTCACTAATCACCCAACATATTGTTACTATTATTGCTTTTGAAAAGTTATATTTTATATCAATTAAGAATAAGAAAAATAAAAGGTTTTATTTTACCTTGATTTCTTTTTTTTCTGATACTCCCTCTTTCTCCGTGTACATGTAAGTTTCTGACCCATGTCTTTCTGCTTCTGCTTGGAGAACTTGTAATATTTCTTGCAGGGAAAGTCTGCTGGTGGTGAATTCCTTCCATTTTTGTTTTTCTGAGAAAGTCTTCATGTCTGTCACGTTTGAAGCATAAGTTAGCTAGACATGGAATTCTAGTGTGGCAGGTTTTTCTTTCAATACTTCTCCTTGATGACATACTTTCTGACAGAAATCTGCTGTAATTCCCAGCTCTTTTCTTATAGATACGTTGGATTCCCCGCCCCCCCCCCCCCCCCCCGCCTTCCTTCAAGATTTTCTCTTGTCTTTGGTTGACTGCAGTTTGAATATGATATGCCTAGATTTTGTTTTGTGGTGGTTTTTTGTTTTAAAAAAAGATCCTACTTCCCCTTCTGTTTTTTCATGTTGTCTATTTTTTCCCTCAGAGCCCTTAGCATATTAATCACAGTTCTGTTAAACTCCCTGTCTGATAATTCCAGTATCTTTGCTATATCTGTCTGGTTCTGATCACTGCTGTGTCTCTTTAGACTGTGTTTTTCTCACGTTTTTGCATACCTTCTCATTTTTTGTTGAAAGCCAGACAAGCCGTATCAGGTAACAGGGACTGGGGTGATAGGCTGTCATGTGAGGATTTCTATCAATATGGCAGGAGTTCAGCTGTGTTTCCCATTTGTGCAGCTGTAGGACCAGAGGCTGCAGCTTCCTTGCGTGTCCGTTTGCTTTGTTTTTGTTTGTGTCTTCCCTTGGCTTGAGGCCTCTCTTACTCCCATTCTCGAGGAAGGTCTGTGCCTGCAGGTCCTGCAGCTCCTTCAGCTGCAGTATGCTGTTCCTGTGCTGGAGGCTTCTTGGTGTGGTGGTAGGGCGGAGCACATGGGGGTCTTCTAGAACCTTCTGATTAAGTCTCAGCCACTTCATGGGACAGTTCCTTGGGCAGTGGTCTTCACATGTGTTTCTGTCCCTCCCTCCTCAAGGGATATAGGGTTGTTTTTTCCCACTGTCCTTGCTCCCTTCCCTGGCTCGAGTGTTTCCAACCTATTTCCTTGAAGTCCTGCCCCCGATAACTATGCTTTTTCTTTTTTCCCCTCAGGTTAGATAGTGTTGGAGTGGGGCATAATTCCCTTACCCTAGCTAGGATAACATTCCAAAATTGCTCTCTGGAAAATTTGGGAAAAAGTCTGGCACAGTTTCCTTTCCCTTGCCCCCCCCCCCCCCCCGCCAAGGCCATGAGGGGATTTTTCCGAGACCAGTCATGAGAAGCTGGTGTGATTCCTGAAGAAAAAGCCCAGAATGTGGGAGGGCCCTCCTGTGACCCCAGGACTCTCTCCCTCTTATGCTGGTCTGCCCTCAGTCCCCAGCAATTCATCACAGTGCTTGTGTTCCTACCAGGTTATTCTCGCTAGCATCTTCCGCCCCAGCTAAGCAGTTCTGCCCCCACCCCTGAGGCTGCATTTCCCCGGATGAACGTATCTCTACAAGTTTCAGGGTTGGCAGGTTGGCCTATGACCTCAGTTCTCAAACCGGTCTAAGGAAAGTCAGTGGTCTTCAGTTTGTCCAGGATTTTCCTATTGTAAGGATAGGAGTGATGAATTCCAAGTTCTTTATGTATTGGAGATGAAAGAGAAGTTGTACCTCTTCTTATCTGTGAGAATCTCGACAAGTCACCATAGCTCTTTTTGTATCAGGGTTTTTCATCTGAAAAAATGGGTATAGGGGCCGGCCCTGTGGCTTAGTGCTTCAGTGTGCTTCGCTTCAGCCTGGGTTCCAGTCCCTGGCACAGACCTACACCATTCGTCAGCCATGTTGTGGTGGCAACCCTCATACAAGATAGAGGAAGACGGGGGCTGCACTGTGGCCACCTGTTAAGTTCATGTGCTCTGCCTCAGTGGCCCATGGTTTGCCAGTTCAGATCCTGGGTGTGGACCTATACACCACTCATCAAGCCTTGCTGAGGCGGCATCCCACATAGAGGAACTAAAGTGACTTACAAGTAGGATATACAACTATGTACTGGGGCTTTGGGGAGGGAAAAAAAGGGGAGGATTGGCAACCGATGTTAGCTGGGGGACAATCTTCTTCAGCAAAAGAAGAAGAAGAAGGAGAAGAAAGAAAAAGTAGGTATAAAGTGACTTCCCTCAAGAAGTTCCTATGAAGGCATAACCTCTAAAGAAAATCCGCGACAAATCCTGGCCTGAAGCAGGGGCTTAATCAATGCTATCCCAACCCCCCATAAAATACATTAGTTAAATTAGCTATAGCACTGAACCAACCTATCAGTTTGGTCCAAGGATTAACCTGAAAGCTCTATGTAAAGTTCTAGATTGCCCTAGAACAGAGAGGGGTGTTTTTATTTCCTTGTGCAATATCATGAGCCATGACAAAATCATCATGGCTGGACCCTCAAGGAAACATGATCAATTCTATCAACTTACTGTTTTTCCCCAGAGTGGATCACAATATTTTATCTTCAGAGGCAATTTTGGATCATTCCTTTGAATAGAGAGGAAGCAAATAATACGGTTCTTATGTTGTAAATGGGAAATTAAGACAGAAGGGTAATCCAGTTAATGTTTACAGTTGTTTAGAAATGCTGACAGAAAGACTTGCAGTGTTGGTGGAGCTCCTTATTAGGGCTGTCAACATAACAGAACCTCCTCATCTCCTTATTTTCTTTCCCGAATTTCAATCTGGGCTCCAGAACTAAAGAAGTTCTGTTTTGCATGCATCAGTAACAATGAGCAACTCACACTTAGCTGTCCTCTGTAACACTATAGCAGCTGCTAGGCAGTCCTTATTCTGCTGTGACAAGCAGGTTTGCTGTTTTACTCCTCACTGGTTCAACGCACAGACCAGGGCAGGGTAAACAGGAGAGCAAGGAGACGATACCGTTCCATTTCTAAGTAAACAATAGAGGTTGTTTAAAATCCAGCTTCCTATCTTAATTTCCAAGGTCTGTAATTCACTTTCTAAACGTTTAGATATTCTCTTGGATATAATGCTTTGGCTTCACTCCTGAACATAAACATAGCATTTGGACAGCAAGCACACCTCTGATTGGTGCGAGCAATGCCAAATTGGAAAGATGGATGCACGAGAACATTCACCCAATTTCAGAAGGAAGACTGGGAATTAGCTGACTCAGTGACATGTGGACAGTTTTAGATTCTCTATCCATAACTGCTAAACCTATATGGGAAAACAGGAGGTGGAGGGTAGATTATTAACTGGGACCTAATGTCTTTTTCTGTGCCATTAAAAATCTACAGGGCAACATTCCTAATGGATATGGTAATATCCCAGTTTTGTACCTTGAGAAAGTTTATTTAGTTAGTTTCCGTTATTGGGTAAGCATTAATCACTTGGTGGCCTGCCTCCACAGCCCCAGTGGACTCTTCGATACACACGTGTGCTCTGTTCAACCTGAGAAAAATGATGGGAGAGGAGAAGCAGCTGAGCACCCAGCCTGCCTCCGGCGGGGGTGGGTGACAGTGATAAGGGTGACAGCCAGTTGCCTTGTAAGTTCCCTCTGATCACTGCGTGTCCCGCTGTGCTAAGGCAGCAGTTTTCCATGCAGAACAGGGATCTAAGAGAACAACATTAGCTGCTATTTCTTGAGAACCAATGATACGCAAGACCTTGTTAATCTTCACAGCAGCACGATCAGGCAGGTGTTTTCGTTCTCATACCGCATAAGATAAAATGAAGCTTGAAAAACTAAGTAACTTGCCCCTGGCCTCACTAAGCAGGAATTTATGGGCAGATCTGTTTGACTCCAACCCCCATGCTGTAAACCATGGATGCTCTACTTATCGTGAATAATTAGTAATACTTTTTTGTTTTTTTAGCACTTATGACATTGTTTTTAGCACTTTACATGGTTTTACCCATTTAATAATTATAACAACTATAGGGTGTAGGTGCTGACCAAGATGCCTGTAACATTCTCCTCAGCTTGACTAAAGCTTAGACAGGCTTCTTGCTGACTCTCGGTCCCCGGCCTCCCTGTTCTTAGAGTGTTTACTTTAGAAAACTTGTAATTGTAAATTCTTTCTCTGCCCTTTGGAGGTATAAATCTTTGTAAACACCTCTTGCCTGTTTCACAAGCTATGGCTGTTTCAAGGACCTGGGAGCCATCCCCCTTGAAATGTTATCATCAAGGAAGATGGAACCCCAAATCCAGTCTCTATGGGAGGCTAGGAGCCTCACCATGGTGGGCACCTTGCTCCAAGCTCTAAAACTACCTCCTGTCACCAAGATACAAGAAAGATGCCTTTCTCTTTGAGTAAGGCCAATTGGAAAACATGAATGGCCTAGGGTCTCTCCCACCCAGTTCTTAAAGACGTTTCCATCCTTCGTTCCAGTGGAGGTGAGTTCAGATTGGTCCTGGTTTTTTTCCGTATTGCCTTGAATACAGCCTTTCTTGCCTGTTTAAATTTGTCCAGCACAATTTTTGCCCTGACAGTGCTTTTTATTACCATTTTAAAGACGGGAACATGAAGCACAAAGAGGAAATAATTTACCCAAGATCCCACAGGTAGTAAAGCCAGGATTAGAATCCAGGCAGTCTGGTTTTAGAAGTCACGTCTGAATCGTTATATGCCAGAGGGAAATGGGACAGTCACAGTGTTATGGGGAGGCGTGTGAAGACCAGAACTTTCACATAATAAGTGCTCGAAAGCTGAAAGCTGTGCTTATGGAGAGGAAGAAGGAAAATATGACTCAGGTCAACCAGATCTGGTCTGCATCCAGGCAGTACCTCTTAGTAACCTTGCAGCTGTGGGGGATCACAGGAACAGTTCCTGAGGTTGTGCTCACTCTGTTTCCTTGGGGCTGAATGGAAGTACAGTGCTCTCATTGCCTGGACTGATTTCACTGCCACTCTTGAGCAGCCAAAAGGAAGCACAAACACCACTGAGGAGTGATGTGCTAGTGTGTCTGTGACACTTTTGAGTGATATCTCACTATATTACTATTGAGGTCAAGAAAGAAATGTGAATTGACCAATTCAAAGACAATCAAGGGCCAGCCCTGGTGACCTAGTGGTTAAGTTTGATGTGCTCTGCTTCAGCGGCCTGGGTTCAGTTCCTGGGCACGGATCTACATCACTTGTCTGTTAGTGGCCATGCTGTGGTGGTGGCTCACATACAAAAAGAGGAAGATTGGCAGCAGATGGTAGGTCAGGGCAAATCTTCCTCAGCAAAAAAAAAAAAAAGTCAATTAAATTGAATCTAAATGCCATTGGATACGTTTAAGGATGCCAAATGTAAGACCAAATTATAGAGTGCAAAGTCAAGTTTAGTCAGGAAACTAACAGTTGTGCACAGAGAACAAAGGAAATTGTGGCGAGACATGCATATTTATGTTCGAAAAGACCTGACAGCTCATTGGTTTGGAATGCTTCATATTAATTTCAATTGGGGATAATTTAGGCCAGCTTTGTTCTGTGCCCACATCAGAAAAGCAAATGTGATACTCCCATCCCTTTATCAAGAACCAGAGTAAGTCAAAGTGACTGCTGATTGCAAATTAAAATGCTAATTTCTACCCATTTTAATTTTTGATAAATTCCTATTGAGAGCTACCGACTTGAGAGACTTTCAAGAGCTGTAGTAGCTTCCACTCTCTCAGGGCCCCGGGAATTTGCCTCAGGGGCCAATCAGCTTCAGGCTTTGTTGTGAAGAGTCTAAAATGCTCTCTCGGGGGAGTAGATGCTACCCCGCGGTGGAGAAAACAGAGCTCAACTCAGGAAAGGCAAAGTATTTTAGGTCATGTAATGTGCCCACAAGTGCGCACAAAGAGTTGAAGATAGGCCAGTGGTTAGTAGGTGGGAGTAGCAACCGGCTAGCGCTGGCTAAGCTTTCCTGAAGTTTACTAAGTGCCCATGACTGATTCAAAGGATTTACGTGTGTTAGGCATTTTAATCCTCACAACAATCCTTTAGATGCTATTGTTATCTGCAGTTTACAGGCAAGAAAAGTAAAACAGAGAAGTTCAGTCATTTGCCCAAGGTCACACAGCTAGGAAGCTGAAATTCGAACCCACAGTCTGACACCAGGTTCCTGCTCTTGACCACTTGGAGTACTTAGGGCTCTTGGGGCTGTGGCAGGGAGCTGTTCATGCTCCGTATAGCTGAAAATCACTACAACCAAATTTGTGGGAGAGAGGATTGTATTTTTGCTTTATCTGTACTTGGAAAACCAGAGAGATGAAGCATGTATTTAAAGGGGAATTGTAAGAGCTTTTCCTTGAATGAAGGATACTACAGTCCTATCAAGAACATTGCTACCACGGAGATGGATCATTTCCAATGAATTCAGTTACCTGCTGGAACTAGTGGAGGGGAGCTCAGACCCAAATGCCAGAGGTCTACCAGCAAATTAACAAAATCAATGCTATAGATACAATTGATAGTGCTCTAACTTTCTGGAAGTGAGGGCAGGCTGGCGTTAAAACTGAATCACAACGGGATGACAAATCCCTCAGGTGGAATCCAGTCTAACTTCTTTATGCCGTTTGTTCAGCACATAGAATGAACAGCACGTGAAGCAGGCACACATTCCAAACGTAGCAGGACTGGACGGCTACTGGCAGGTTGTCTCTTTAACATAATATATTTTTTAACTTCTTCAAAGCACTCAGCAATTTGTAAATAATTAACTGAGCAATTATTTGTTTAGTTTCCGCCATTTGAATATTCAGCTCTGGATGGGCATGGGCAGCAACCACGTTTCTAACGGTGAACCACATGGGCAAGGTCACTTGCTGTGGCACTTACATTATAGTAAGGGAGACAGACAATTTTAATCTTGCATAAACGAAATTATTTCGGATATTAAGTACTGTGAAGAAAATAAAAAAGATACTCTCAGTGAGACAGACTGCTAGGTGAGGGGAATGTGTTAATCATCTTCCCTTTGACCAAGAAACCACCTTATTGGATTGAAACTGTCCACATTAAGTTTTCTGCTGGGATAGAGTTGAAAACTCAAATTCAGTTTGCAGAAATAAATGCACTTACAGTGTGTGCACACGCAAAGCTTTCCTGTTGCAATATTGTACTTGTTATCCAGCTGCAGATCATGCGTAGTTAGAAAACAGAAAAGGATAGTACATACACAGCCCTCCGCCACGATGCCATTAGATTTTGAGCCAGAAATGGAGACTGAGGATGGGATGGAAGAGAGCCAGGAGAGCGTCGTACCACAGAAGCCAACCAAAGAAAGTGTTTCAGCTAAGAGGTGCTGCTTAAGAGTCAAGCAAGATGAAAGCAAAGAATGTGGAGACCAGTGAGAAACTAGACAGGTATGGTTAGTTTCATTGAGGGTACAGAGACCTTCAGATAGGTAGAAAAGCAGAAAACAAGTAAAAAGGCACACAAAATAGACATTAAAGAGTCAACAACCGTATTCTTGTCTTTGATGGGCTCACAATGAGATGCATCATAAAAGACAGGGCGGTTACAGCCAAGTGCCATCTATGATCCAGAAGAGCCAAAGGGAGGGATGAGTTGGGACATCCAGGGAGAGCTTCGAAGGATAAAGACTTGATCTGTACTTTAAAGAAATTAGGAATTA
This sequence comes from Equus przewalskii, assembly GCF_037783145.1. Taxonomy (NCBI): domain Eukaryota; kingdom Metazoa; phylum Chordata; class Mammalia; order Perissodactyla; family Equidae; genus Equus; species Equus przewalskii. The sequence continues at coordinate 3,734,133 of NC_091861.1, read as the reverse complement.
GACGACTGGAGTGAGGGAGAAAAAATGATCAAGGCAAGGGTTTGAACAACCTGAGCAAGTGGGCGTATTCAGTTGATCCACTGGGCTGCAACAGAAGATTTTTCCTCAGAATAAAGGAGGATAAGATTGAAGAAGAAAAGTCAAGGGGTAAGGAGATTTCTTGAGGTAGCCCGGTAGAGTTGTCGGGTGAGGTTTGTGAAGTGAAAAAAAAAGCAGAAACAGACAAAGATGTTCTACAAACTGGCACAAATCCAACTGTTTTCTCACTGACACAAAAATTACCATGAATAAAAGTTAACAACCTAGCAAAGAAGTCTGCACCCAATTTCTTTTGGCTTCAGGCTGAGACACCAATACTTATTTTCAGTGTTCTGTTGTGAAATTTAGTAATCACATGGAATTCTATTCATTCATTTTAAACATAAACCCCTTCCCATAATCTAGCTTTTTAATTAAAAAAAAAAAAAGGCTGACATGGGTCTTGGGATTGTGGTTGAAGACTATTTGGGTAGCTAATCAGACACTCTGGACGTTGTCTCCACACATCTGCTGTAGGGCCTGTTGTTGGCATTTGAGCAGAACGTTTCTGGTGCAGTGGCGCGCGCAAAGCAAGAAATTTAATATTTCAACTTCAAGATGAATGTTGCAACGTCTGAACAAGAATAAACACTATGATTACTCAATTTCCTTGCATCCCTGGGTCTTATTTACCATCAGTTTTCCCAGCATGCTGCTCTATTTACTGCTAAATTGAATAATTCCCCAGAAAGGGGATAACATACTCTTACTGACAGCTTATCCCTAAACTCCCTGATTTCATAGCATCGATACACAAACATGCGGTATAGAAACAGTCGCTTATGTGCATCAGGTCCAATGTAAACTGCAGCTGCCAAAAAGTCTCCAGTAGCCTAATCTTATTTCATTTCTCTTTGGTGATATTCACCTTTTTAAATATAGTCGGTTGTGGCAATACGTGAAACGGAGAGGCACAAAGAACAGACACCATCATGCTGGCGATGGTTCTGCAGTTTTCTCCTGGAGGCTTTCTTCAATGACGCACAACACAACATTACAGCTTCGGTGTTTGTCCAAGAGCATTCGATTAAACCATTACGCTGAGAGTAAAGATGACTCTTTTTAGGCTGCCACTTTCTCACTGATGTTTGGCAATTTATTTAAAGAAATAAGCTTGATGGCGTGTTTTACTTCCTGCTCTATCAAGGTGATGGCAAGCCTGGATTGACTGTGAGGCTTAGAGGTGGCTTCTGTTTTCTTTTACATCAGGACAAGAGGTGTGTCTGACTGAGGAATAGATATGGGTTTCTCTTCTCCACCAGAGCACTGGAATAAATTTATTTAAGTTGTCTGGTTTTACCACAACTTATGCAATTTTTAAAAAATGCACATGCACGCGCACGACACACACACACACACACACACACACACACACACACACGCTGCTCAGTAGATGGCCCCACCTCCCATCCAGCTGCGTGAATCCAAGCCTAGAGTCTCCTTGATCTCTCTCGTTTTCTCACTGCCCGCATCATCATTAAGTTCTACTGGGTCTGTCAGTAAAAGAATTTCGAATCCTGACTCATTCTCTTCTCCTGTCAGCACTCTAGTCTAAGCCACTATCATCACTCCCTCAGTCTACACACAAGCCTCTAAATGGGTCTCCTGGCTTCCAATCTTCCTAAAGCTATTCTTCACATAGCAGCCAAAGTAATCTTTAAAAAATGCTCCAGTTTAGAAAATCCTCTCCACAGAGTAGCAAAGATGGAAGCGGACAGTCCAAGGTTGTGATGAGGGATGGTAGCCAGCCCAAGTTACGTCCCACTCCTTTGACCAAGGAGCACAGTGAGCTCCCTGACACCATCCCCAAACAAACCACACTGAATGAATTCTCCTTATAGGAAAGTGGGGGTTCTGATAGCAAGAGAAAGAGGAAAGAACGATCCATAGAAAAAAAATGGGTATGCCTTATATGCTCACGATAAAATTCTTATTGGTTCAAAATGAAATGAGAAAAATAAAAATGATACATTGAAAGTTTTATGAAGCTAAATATATTTAATTTTTAAAAGTTTATTTTTTACTGTCCTTTCTGAATTTATTTTGGTGATAAAATGCCCTTCCTTTTAATAAATTACGGTGAAAACAGATTGCAGTTTTCTTTTTATGTCTTTACTTGGCAAAATAAGGTTAGCAAGTCCATGACAGTCTCCTGATATATTGTTTAATTATGCTTGTTCATAATATCCAAACCTTTGGGAATCCTTAATTTAGAGCAGATATTTCCAAAGTGCATTCTAAACTTCAACTGAGGTTGCTGCAAAAAAAGGATGAGGGAAGTTCATTGTCAAATATGTTCAGAAATGCAGGGTTAAGAATATTACAAAAAGTATCCTTACTGCAGGACTTCTCAGAACCTTAAAAATGCTAAGGCACATTGCAAATTTCCAAAAAGAAGATACAGTATACAGCATATCCCACAGTTATTTGACAATGGAATTCTCTCCTGAAGAGTCCTTTTGAGAGACTTGTCCTGGAAACTGTTAATCTAGAGACTCATGAAACACTTCAGCACGTATTGGATGTTTGCTGATGAATATAAATGCATCATCACACTTTTTATAGAGATAGGAAACCAAGGGACACAAACGAAATTAAGATGTAAATTCAGACATTGTGTCGTGTCATCCGTGACTACAACCTTATATTTTCAAAATATTCTTTTCTTAGCTTAGTCTGCACATTTGTGAAAAATAATCCTCACTCACATGCTTATATTTTCCCAAATGACCTTGAAGTGTCAAACCCTTGTATGCATTCAAAACGGCATCTTTAGACCTTTACTGAAATTGTATTATTGTTGCCAGAGTAACTACCAATATCACCGGGTAGGGAAGACAGAAAAATCTTTCTTCAGGTATCGAGCACTGAAAAAAGCAAGAGGCTTGGAAATGTGTGATGGAACAGGATGTGACAAAGCTATTGTTCCTATAGCTGCAAGTTAGAGCTAACAGGTCCACTTGATGACAAAGAGTCATGAGACGGTTACACAGCTTCTCTCCAAAAGGAAACAATAAATACTTTAAAAACCACCAAGCAACATTATGCTTCTTGCTGTGAAATTATGCTGGTTACATAACTGAATGCAAGTAGTTTTATAATTAGTTCTTGTTTATAGATGTCTTATTCTGTGTCATGCATGGAGTGCAAAAGGGGTTCTGATTTATTCATTCAGATAGAATTTACTGAGGCCATATGGAGAAGTGAAGGAGCCAATATACTAATGTTAAATAGACAGAACAAGGGGCAAAGAAGAAAACCAGCATGATGATGGATCAGTTAATAAACATCTGTATTATTGATCAAAACTGATTTAGCGAGCGTCGAGCAATAGTCAGGAGGTTAAGGACATCCATCCTATTCTCTTCTAACCCTCTAACTCTTCTCATGCTTAATATTAATAGATACTCAGGGTAGAATGGGCCCTCTTTTGAGGGGGAAAGCACTGAACAGGAGGGTTGGTGTGTGTGTGGGAGGGTTGTGCTGTGAACTCAGGATGGTAGAGGGGCTGTACATCTCAGGACGCAATGAGGAAAGGTATCATTTCTTTTGGGGGTAGTGTTTGGGGGGAGGGATCTGGAACAGCAAGGCTAGGTCGCAGCACACAGGAATCAGAGAGTACACACTCATTACTTGCTCTGAAATCAAGTAGGGTGCTATAAAGGGATTGTCTAAGTGTCTAAGTTTACCCCTAGAATTTCCAAGCCAGACAGTTGATTAAAATATGGAAGAAAGCAGGGATGCAGAATTTCCCCAGGTATGCACACGGTGTATTTATCTTTAGCACTTGAGCACAGGGATAAGATAGAGGATATTAAAAAAAAAAGTACTCTAAGATCATTTCAAAGAAGGATCCAAAGAAATTCAGAAAGAGGAACATTATTTCTGGGTGGGATAATTATGAAAAACTTCAGTACTAGGGTATGGCTCAAAATATACTCAGTTATGTAGTCTGCTCTCTCAATGACATCGCTGTGACTGAAAGATCTAAGTGTGCACCAAAATCTTTTACTTAAAGCTACAGCCAAATCAACTCATACAATCACCAACACCACCACTACACCAGCATCAGCACCAGCAGCACCCACATCAACACCATCATCTGCACTTCCACACTCTTTACCACCACCGTCACCACCAACACCATTACCAGCAGCACCAGCACCACCACTGCCATCGTCATCATCAGTCATCATCATTATAGCTAATATTTATTGAATACTTACTGTGTGCCTATCCTTAATATTCTAAACTCTTTGCATGAATTAACTCTTTAAATGTAAACGTTCTTTAAAATTCCAGCTGAAATGCCATTTCCTCCTGATTTTTGCAAGTTCATTTTGTACCCTGCAACTTTGCTGTAGTTGTTGATTATTTCTAATAGTTTTCTGGTGGACTCTTTAGGGTTTTCTATATATAAAATCATGTTGTCTGCAAACAGTGAGAGTTTCACTTCTTCAATGCCTATTTGGATTCCTTTTATTTCTTTTTCCTGCCGAATTGCTCTGGCCAAAACCTCCAGTACTATGTTGAATAAGAGTGGCGAGAGTGGGCACCCTTGTTTTGTTCCTGTTCTCAGAGGGATGACTTTCAGTTTTTGCCCATTGAGTATGATGTTGGCTGTGGGTTTGTCATATATGGCCTTTATTATGTTGAGGTACTTTCCTTCTATACCTATTTTCTTGAGAGTTTTTATCAGAAATGGATGATGGATCTTGTCAAATGCTTCTCTGCATCTATTGACATGATCTCTTGGTTTTTATTCCTCACTTTGTTAATGTGGTGTATCACGTTGACTGATTTGTGGATGTTGAACCATCCCTGCATCCCTGGTATAAATCCCACTTGATCACGGTGTATGATTCTTTTAATGTATTGCTGTATTCGGTTGGCCAACATTTTTTTTGAGGATTTTTGCATCTGTGTTCATCAATGATATTGGCCTGTAATTTTCCATCTTCTTGTTGTCCTTGTCTGGCTTTGGGATAAGGGTGATACTGGCCTCACAGAATGAGTTAGGAAGTGCTCCATCTTCTTCAATTTTTTGGAATAGTTTGAGAAGGATTGGCATTAAATCTTCTTTGAATGTTTGGTAGAATTGTCCTGAGAAGTCCTTTGGGCCAGGACTTCTATTTTTGGAGAGGTTTTTGATTAGTGTTTGCCATTTTCTCCTGAATATGACCCTGATTATTCTGCTCTCTTTCCCTTCAATGAGATTTTCTCTTCCTCTGTAAACTCAGTTTTTAATTGAAAAGAACATTATGCTGCATTGTAATATAGACGTAAGTTACTTACAGACCTTGAAGGACATATTGTGTCTGAGGCCACTTTATGCTTCTCAAAGTACACAGCCCATTGTCGTACTAATTAATTGCCCAATAAACTTTCTTTTTTGGTAAATGAATGAATAAAAAGATAATGCTTAAAGTATAATATTTTTAAGATTGACTCTATTCTGGACTACAAACATGTCTTTGGATATATCATTCAAACAGTTCCTTCAATTACCTTCATCTATCTATGTCAAACCATGTGTCTTTAAAATTCCCAGAAAATATAGGACAAGTTACATATAAATCTTATGTTAGTTGTAATACCAAAGTAGGAGTTGATCATTAGCACGTCAAAAGAAACAAGTATGGAGAAGCGAGTACAGGGACATAACACATTTCAAGAAACACAGCATAATTGTGCTATTAGACATTTATACAATATATTCTTGATTTACAACAGATTTTTATTCATCAATCATGCCACTGAAGGTGTAAAGGGTAAAGAGCTGTTATCTAGATAATAGCCTTGCTGTAGTTGTTGGGTGCTTGCTGTGGTGGTGGTTGTTGCCTTTAGCAACATTTATTACACCAAAGATCTAACTCTAAAACCAATACTAACAAAGTTAGTATACTTCTCATTCCAAAAGTGGCTTTACCCAGTTCAATCTGAGCAACCAACAGAGTTTCCTTAAGAAGCTTGTTAAGTTACTTGAAAAGTGATTTGCTGTTCCATTTTACAAATATAGATAATTGGGAACAGCATCAAATAATTTGCCTAAGTACACTGTGGCTAACCAAATCATCCTGGCCACGTAGGCCACGTGGGCCCAGCTCCCCCTACCATCGTGGCCATGTGATTGAGTACTAGCCAATGTAAGCTGAGCAGAAATTTCCAGGCCTGGCCCATAAGAATCTCCCATGTATGAAGCTCCAGACATTTCCCATTTCAATTCATGGACAAGCATGGTGTTCATGGAACCATATACTTAAGTTGAAGAAAATCACAAGATGGAAGAAGCCTGAGTCCGTGTGTCACTATCTGAAAGAAAACTGAGTAGGGACAACTGTTTTGTATTTTATGTGGATAAGAAAAAAATTCTATTATAATCAATCAATTAATGAACTAAGATTTGAAGATCTGTCTATTAGAGCAGCTAAGGTGACCTTAAATAACACAGAAATTGGTATCTTGAAGTGGGATGCGGCAATAACAGAAGCCTTAAATTGGCTTAGTAGTCATGGGGTATATGGCTAGGAAATATGTATCAGAGGCTGGAAAGATGGCGCTCTACTACTTGGGGACAACATATTTTAGAAGTCTGTCATGTGCAACAACTTAGAAGACCAACTAAATGCTCAGTTAGCCTGTAGCTCCGAGAAAGTGGGAGGGCAAAGTTAGAATCTTAGTGTGTGTTTACTACTATTGACCACCAATGGCAAATTATCACCAAAAAAATAATGTGATCTCAGGCAAGAATTGGCTAGTTCTCAAGAAGAGTTAGATGAGACTAGAGATCAAGTGCCTTGGAGGGTTGGAAAATGCAGACCATTTATGTATACCAAATAGCAAAAGATAAGATGGAAAAATATCTTTGAGTAAAAAGATATTTCAGTTGAAAGGTATGACTCAGCCCTGCATCAAGGACCAGTTTAAAGATGTTCCCTTCCCACTCAAGCTTGCGCTTTCAGAAAGCCACAGCGTATTCACAGTTAAGTTGAAAAACGGGCACTAGGCAAAAAAGGCAAAGAAAGCAGATTTAACATGTATATTTAGTAAAAAGTTTGGGTATGATTGCTGGCGAGTGGAACTGACTAGAAGAACAAACATCAGAAACTCTCAAGTTCTTGAGGGAATTATGTTGCCAGAAAAAACCTGGAGCCTGAATTCTAAAGCATCTGACTTCTTGAACCCTAAGTTCAAGTTCCCCAAATCCGCGCCAGCAAGAAGTGGGCAATGAAAGGCAGGCAGCTTCTCACGAGAGAATATTCCACAATGTCCGCTTCTGATTGACCACAGCGGTTAGCAGATAAAGGAGTATTCTTGAAGATTAGGATCCAATCAGCAGGCTTCCCCTACTTCTAAGCCTGGGGCTCCCCACTACCTGCCCCACAAGAATAGAACGTGCTTTGGCACAGGAAATACTGCGTACCTCCTATTCTTCGCTTTTCCAAATGGAAGTTTGCAGCGTGCTTATCCTTTCTCTACTGCAGAACTGAACATGGGGAGTGAGGTGGTGGCCTGTGAGGAGGGGAAAGCTAACTGGTCTTTCTGTTCATACACAGACCGCAAAGAGCTGCATCTAGTTCTGATGGATGGCTACACATCACCGGAGAAAGCCTACTCTTTGAGTTAGACGTGATGGCAGAATGGGATTTGGGGTTATCTTTGCCAAGTGGATGGGTCATAAGTGTGTTCCACATGTAAGAAGAAAAATGAAACAGGCATCTGGAAATCAGAAAATAGACTGTGAAAGAGTTTGGCTAGCAGATCACTGAACTCATTTGATCTTTTTCCTTGGTGCGCAGCTAGACTAGACTTCTCATGATCCTTTGCAGTTAGTTGTGGTGTATAACTGAGTTCCGACCATTGGAAATGAGTGAAGTGATATGTGCTGCTAGCGAGGGCTGGCCCGTAAAATCTCTTGCACATGATACCCCATGTTCTTTCCTTTTTTAGCTTGATGCAAACAAGCCATAGACCCTGAAAGCCATCTGGTGACAACGGCAGAGCCATAAGATGGAAGAATGCTGGATCCACCCCTTGGAGGAGAGCTGACTGCTGCTCAAACACCTGCTTTGGAGTTTAAATGTACAATAGATAAACTTCTACTGTGATAAGACACAAGATTTAGCATGATTGCTATTACAGCTGACAGCATTACCCTAATGATATAGTCATACCTGTGTTGATAGAAAATTGAAAGTAAAACAATTTCCATTGTCCAACTGCTGCTTCTCTTAACGTGCTACCTAGATCTCACTATGATGATACACAAGGAAAGACAGATATTAGTCATCTGACTTTAAGACAACTTTTACCTGCAGAAAAACTATGAAGAATAACCCAAAGTGGCCACATCTCCTCTGGGCCACTCTTGGCCATTCATTGTTTGCTGTAAACAGAACCCATTCTTTAGAAAACCTCCAACTAAATCTTTGTGAGACAGAGACAGAGCCATCAGAAATATAGAAGAATCGTTTATGCCCAAATCACTAGACTGAGGTCCTTTTCCAAAGAGTTTTATTGATTTTGACAAATGTGCTTCTAAATCTATTTGACATGCATAGGCATGGTGTTTAATGAACAGCTTTTTCTGCTGAATGCCCTTTTCCCCAAGGTTCTCTTACAAGCAGCTTGATATGTGTAGATAATCATGGGAAAGGATGTAGACTCACATTTTTCCTTTTTTTTTTAACAACTTTGCCTATTCTCAGAAATCTTCTTGCCCTGGCTAATAGAAATCTTGGTTCTAAATAACCAACAGAATATAATACTCCTCCATAGGGAGATGTCTCTGCAACTCTTTCTAAAGTAAAAGTGTCATATTTATCCAGCAGATGTGCATGTTTGCATGCATAATCCAATTAACTATGTATTTCAGAAGCCAAAGTAGACACAAGACTGTGTAGGATTCATGGATTCAAAGTCTAAATTGTGAGACTCTCAGAAAATAGAACATCCTTTTAAAGTAATATTTTTATTGTGATTGTTACCTTTTGAAAGTAAACCAAAAGAAAAAAACTTAGGAAATATAGATACTTTTGAAATATTGACAAGGAGCTTATTACTTTTGTTGTCGCAAGTTTTCAGTTTTACGAATTCCTCTCATCTATAAAACATTACTGGGAACCAGGTTTTACTATAATGATCTGTCACTAAGGTCAAATTAATTCGAATCATTTCAAAATTCGGAGTTCTGCTTTCTTATCACCTCATTTCTTATATTATTAACTTGATATGCTGAGACCTGAAAAAAGTACCTGCACAAGTTATCTGACTCAGTGTCGCTGGGCCAATGTACAACCAATCTCTCTTATGAATATTGAACACAGGAATTACTCAGAGATGTTGCAGCCCTGCCCGCATCCTGAGATTAAGGCCAAATGCTGACATTTTCCGCAGTCAGAGTTCTTCCTGTCTAGTGGCAAAGGTGCCCCCATTCCTTACCTCCATAACTCCCACTTTCCCCAATCCTCCAACACACATTGCACTTGCAGAAACGAAGCCACCAGGTATCAGATCCAAACCAGGCCAATGTCACATCTACAAATTCTCTATCACAAACAGAGCAAAGAGGGACTTGAGGTTCAAGCTACTTACTACACTTAGGATTCACGGGCTCTGAGCACTCAGACTCGAGGTTCGAAAGCTCAGGACCCTGGCTTTGAACTAACTAACCTTTGGTGAAGGAGAGATGACATCCTTTGAGAACTAATTGTCCTGCTAGACTTTGAACTTCTTGGGGATTGGAAGCATATCTGATCCGTTGCGTCTCTAGAACCTATCAAGTGCTGACGCGTGGTGGGCTGTCGTAAATGTGTGCGGGCTGCCTTAGTACATAAGGAAGAAGTCAAGCCATCCTAGATCGACCGTCCTGACTAAGACGCTGCAATGGAACACCTGCTGTTGTAAGTTGACTTACAAGACATGACTCTCCATTATGATGCAGAGATACAAAACTCTTAGGAAGGAAAGGAAGGCTGCAGTTTCTTCCAAGTGAATCCTGTCATACGTATGTGAGGTGGGTAAGTGTATATCATCTACTAATTACAATCTATGCAATTAGTTTGTTTAACAAAGAGATTTCATGTTTGCTGTAAAAAATTCAGGTAATATGAAGACGATTAGGAAGAAGTAAAAATCCCTAAAAGTTCATCGCTTAAAACAAAAACTCCCACCAACATTTTGTAAACATCTTCCCAGATGGGTCCTTTTAGGTATGCCTGCGTCTATGCTTCCTCTAATATATTTAAATTTCGTTATTTCTGCATGGTTTGTACCTCTTTACCACTTATGAAATGAAAGGGGATCTGTCTCTTTTTAATGTAATTAGTGGTGACTTTTAGAACTTTAAATATAGCACATTTTAACAAAGTTCTTAACTTATTAAATTCAAATATAAAACAACACTTACTGAAAAAATATAAAAGACTAAGAGTAGTTTACCTATATTTCCTCTCTGTTTTATTGTAGCATGCTCCAAGATTTATATCCTGCCTTTAACCTAGAGAAATTATCATTAATTATTTTATGTAGTATAATGTTGTGTTCTTTTGCGTAGCCAGTATTTCCAATAGACATTGTGAAAAATTGTATGTTCAAATGATTTTAATGCTCATTACTAGTCCATTCATTCTACAAATTAGTTTCTAAAAATTATTATCCACTTTTAGTTCGCTAGATTATAACTTCTAGCCTATTTCCCGAGTTTTTGAAATGTTCCGAATCTGAATTGATGTATTTCTATTTTCTTTTTATGTGAACAACATACCTGGTTATAAAATACATTAAGTACACTATTTTGCCTCAAATTTTGTAGCTGCATTGTCTGTTGGGATACAGTATTGCAGAGGAAAAAGTATTAATTCAGGTTAGTTTTTTCCTTTATAATCTCTTTTGCATGCATGCTTGTAGAAATATTTATAGATCCTGGCGCCTCAATGACCTACCACAGTTGTCTTTTGTTTCTTTTCCCAGGTTTATTGTGGTATAATTCACAAATAAAATTGTATATATTTAAGGTGTAAAATGTGATAATTTGAAATATGCGTAAATTGTGAAATATTACCACAACCGAGTTATTTAACACACCTATTACTTCGCATAGTCACATTTTTCTGTGTGTGGTGAGATGCTTAAGATCTACTCTCTTAGCATATGTCAAATATACAACACAGTGTTATTAATTACACTCACCATGCTCTACATTAGATCCCCAGAACTCACTGAAAGTTTGTCCCCTTTGATCAACATCTTCCCGTTTCTCCCACCCCCAGCTCCTGGCAACCACCGTTCCACTCTATGTTTCTAAGAGTTTGACTTTTTTTCTACATTCCACACATAAGTGAGATCATGCAGTATTTGTCTTTCTCTGGCTTATTTCACTTATCATAATGTCCTCCAGCTTCACCCATGTTGTCGCAAATGGCAGGATTTCCTTCCTTCTTATGGTCGAATGATACTCCATTGCATGTGAGTGTGTATACATTCCATTCCATCACATTTTCTTTATTCATCCGTCTGCTGATGGACACTCAGTTTTCCATATCTTGGCTACTGTGAATAATTCTTCAATAACATGGGTGTGCAGATATCTCTCCAAGATACTGATTTCATTTCCTTTGTATATACCTGGAAGTGGGATTGCTGGATCATATAGTAGTTCTATTTTTGATTTTTCTGAGAAACCTCCATACTGTTTTCCATAGTGGCTGCACCAATTTCCATTCCCACCAATAGTGCACAAAGGTTTCCTTTTCTCCACATCCTCCCCAACACTTGCTATCTCTTGTCATTTTGGTGGTAGCTGTTCTAACAAGTGTGAAGTGATAGCTTTCTGTGTTTTTGATTTGCATTTCCCTGATGATTAGTGATATTGAGTATCTTTTCATATAGCTGTTGGCCCTTTGTGCATATTTTTCTTTTTTTTGAGGAAGATTAGCCCTGAGCTAACTGCTGCCAATCCTCCCATTTTTGCTGAGGAAGACTGGCCCTGAGCTAACATCCGTGCCCATCTTCCTCTACTTTATATGTGGGACGCCTGCCACAGCATGGCTTGACAAGTGGTGTGTTGGTTCACACCCGGGATCTGAACTGGCAACCCCCGGGCCCCCCAAAGTGGAACGTGAAAACTTAACCACTGCACCATCGGGCTAGCCCCCAATTTGTGCATCTTTTTGGCAAAAATATCTATTCAAGTCCTCTGCTGGTTTTATAATTGGACTTTTTTTTTTTTTTGCTGTTGAGTTGTATGAGTTCTTTATATATTTTGGATATTAGCCCCTTATCAGATATATAGTTTGCAAACATTTTCTCCTATTCCATAGGTTGACTTTTCATTTTGCTGATTGTTTCTGTTGCTGTGTGGAAGGTTTTTGATGTAGTCCCACTTGTTTATTTTCGCTTTTGTTGCCATATGAAAAAAAATCATTGCCAAGACCAATGTCAAGGAACTTCTCCCGTATGCTTTCTTCTAGGAGTTTTACCGTTTCATGTCTTACATTTAAGTCTTTAATCCATTTCAAGTTATTTTTTCTGTATGGTGTAAGCCAGAGGTCCAACTTCATTCTTTTGCGTTTCAATATCCAGTTTTCCCAGCACCATTTATTGAAGAGACTGTCCTTTCCCCATTGTGTGTTCTTGGCAACCCTGTCAAAGGTTAGTCAACTGTATACGTGTTGATTTATTTCTTGGCTCTCTATTTTGTTCCATTGGTCTGTATGTATGTTTTTATGCCAGTCCTATACTGTTGTGATTATCTTAGCTTTGTAACATAGTTTGGAATCAGGAAGCATGATGCCTCCACGTCTATTCTTCTTTCATAAGACTGCTTCGGCCGTTTGGGGTCTTTTGTAGTTCCATACAAACTTTAGGGTTGTTTTTCCTATTTCTGTGAAAAAATGCCATTGGAATTTTGATGGAGATTGCATTGAATCTGTAGATTGTTTTGGGTAGTATGGACATTTTAACAACATTAATTCCTCCAATCCATGAGGACAGAATATCTTTCCATTTATTTGTAGCTTCAGTTTTTTCCATCAGTGTCTTTTGGTTTTCAGAGTACAGGTCTTTCATCGCCTTGGTTAAATTTATTCCTAAATATCTTATTGTTTTTGATGCTATTGTAAATGGGATCATTTTCATAATTTCTCTTTCACATAATTCATTGTTAGTATATAGAAATGCAAATGACTTTTTATGTTGAGTTTTTATCCTGCAACTTTACTGAATTACTTTATTATTACTAACAGTTTTCTGGTAGATTCATTAGGGTTTTCTATGTATAATATCATGTCATCTGCAAACAGAGAATTTGACTTCTTCCTTTCTGATTTGAATGCTTTTTCTTTTTCTTGCCTAATTCCTCTGGCTAGGACTTCCAGTACTCTGTTTAATAGAAGTGGCAACAGTGGGCATCCTTGCCTTGTTCCTAACCTTACAGGAAAAGCGTTCAGTTGTTCACCATTGAGTATGATGTGAGCTGTGGCCTTGTCATATATGGACTTTATTATGTTGAGGTACCTTCCTTCTATACCTAATTTGTTGAGAAATTTTATCACGAAAGGATATTGAGTTTTGTCAAATGGTTTTTGAGCATCTATTGAGATGATCATGTGATTTTTATCCTTCACTCTTTTACTGTGGTGCATCACGTTTATTGATTTGTATATGTTGAACCATACTTATAACCCAAGAATAAATCCCACTTGAGCATCATTTATGATTCTTTTACTGTGTTGATGAATTCACTTTGCTTGCATTTGGTTGCATCTATGCATTTACGTTCATCAGATGCATTTAGTATTTTTATGCATCTATGTTCATCAGGGATATTGGTCTGTAATTTTCTTTTCTTGTAGTGTCATTGTCTGGCTTTGATATCAGGATAATGTCAACTTCATAAAAACAGTTCAAAAGTGTTCCCTCCCCTTCAATATTTTTGAAGAGTTTCAGAAGGATTGGTCTTAATTCTTCTCTACCTGTTTGGTGGTTATCACACTGATGAAGCCATATGGCCTTGGGCTTTCTTTTTTGGGAGATTTTTGATTACTGATTCAATTTCTTTACTCTTTATTATCTTATTATTTTGGCGTTTTGTAACAAACACCTTGCTTTGTAGTAAACGTGCCTGGAACATCTTGACTCATTTTGAACTACAGATTAGAGTCTGAATTAACTTCTCAAAAATGATTTCTGTTTTTCTGTTCTGATATTACCTTCAGGTACAACAGTAATCCGTAGGCTTGATGTTTATTTCTTGCCTCCATATCTATAATCCTCTCTCTAAGTAAATGTTAACACAAGAAAAGAATTTAGAGCAGTTCCTTACACAGAATAAATGCTCAAAATATTAATCATTAATGTAATTAATTGCTTTTACTTGTCCTTTTCCCCTAAATTGGGGTTGATTTTTCAGTTTTTGTCTCTGTACCACTGACTCAGCTCTGTAGTGTTGATTATTTACTTTGATTTTCTAATGAATTTTTTTTTTTTGTAAAGATTGGCACCTGAGCTAACTTCTGCTGCCAATCTCCTTCTTCTTTTTTTCCCTTCTCCCTAAAGCCCCCCAGTACACAGTTGTATATTCTAGTGGCAGGTTCTTCTGGTTGTGTTACGTGGGATGCAGCCTCAGCATAGCTTGATGAGAGGAGCCATGTCCATGCCCAGGATCTGAACCGTCGAAACTCTGGGCCACCAGAGTGGACAGCATGAACTTAACCACTCATCCAAGATGACTGCCCCTCTAATGAATTTTTAATTTCTGCAATGGCAATTAATTTCTCTTCAATTTCTTTAATATGGCTAGCTTCTTTTATATCTAATTCTGCTGTATTTTCATCTTATCTTTGTTTTTTTTTCATTCAGAACATTAGGTGACATGCTTTAAATTTTACTAAATGCCTTCAAGCTGTAAAACACTTGTCTAAAATTTTCTTCTAATTCCTTGGGTGTACTGTCCTTCAAAATGTGTTCTTAAATCAATGTTTTGCATACTAGACTCCTTTCTTTTATGTTTGGGCTACATCTCGCATAAATTTAATGTAGGTAAGTTATGTTATGTTTATATCTTTGACTAGTAAAGGCTATTCCATGCAGGCCTGCCTTTTGCCCATAACTAGAATGGATGGATTCTCCTTAAAACTCACCCTCGCTTTCCTGTATATTGTTTGAAAAAATGTCTTTAGAACATGAGCTCCGTGATTTCCACTCTTTTTCAAACGCTTCTAAGAAGGAGATTGTCAAGGAAGAAAAGGGACCTTTGGTAGCTAAAGTCAAGGGATTCCGTATTTTCTCTCTTCTCCATCAATTCGTTTGAATCCCCAGCAAGACAGGCCAATGCCACAAAATCAAGGGCACGCCCTGGTCTGTAGAAGGTACCTTTGGGATTTTGACTTCTTTCACTAGTTGGGATGGGGTGGTCAAACTTTTTGTGAGATCCTTATGGTTTACGAGTTCTGAATTTTTTGCATTCTCTCCAACCATTTCCTTTTTTGTTGACATTTGGGACAGACTCATTTGATTCTTAAAGATCTGTCTGTTTCTTTAGCTGGCCGAAGGGAAGAAGTAGTCAATTTTGTGTTGTCATTCAAAAAAAGGCCTTGAAAAACCATTTGTCCTTAACAGAGAGAAAGAACGTCCAGCAAGGTATTCCATATCTTCCTTAACTGCCTACCCCCTCAATCTTGATCCCTCAAAACAGTGACAGTTTTCAGAATTCTTTCCTGAAACTTCCCTGTCACTACAGTGACCTCTCAAATGCTCATGTCTTTCTTTTAGTTTGACACAAATTGTTCTATATCTTAGTGATACTGAAAGTATGTGATATGTTATTGAGAACTTTCTTTAGGGTGACTTCGCATTTTAAAACACGTATGACTTCTTTTTATTCTTTCATATCATAGTAAGAGGGGAGACCATGTGCTTAGGTATAAAATTGTCTTTTTTTTTCTGGACATTTTTCTGAGGCTTCTTAATAATCGGAAAGTGTTACAAATGAGAGGGAGACAACTGGCTAGATCAGAGGAAGATATTGAAACCTAAAGCTTTTAAGAAGATTGGCTCTCAGAGTTGTTGAAGAAGCTGAACTACTTCTAGAAGATTCTCTCCCCGGCTCCTAGCACTTGATGGACTTACTGCCTTTCCTCTCCTGAATTGTTTCGTCTGGCCTCAATAGTGCTAATAGACCTCTTTGCAAACTCGGAGTCGATCCTACAAAGGAGTAGCCTAAAACCTACAGCACTTCCCTTGAAAAATTCTTTCTCCCTGACCCTAACTCTTCCACGCGCCTGACCAGCTCCTAAGTTCACAGACTCACAGTCAGCACCTGAGGATTTTGGAATAACTACTGATCAAGATTACTAATGCCACATTTAAGCTGCTTTAAATCCTTTTGTGGACTGGTCTGAAACATTAATTCTATTAATGACACTGTCATTATGGAAAAATGCATTACATCCAACAGACTGACAAAATAACTTATGAAATAAAATCTATTCAAAATTGGGCACTTGTATGTATTACGCTATTTTTTCCTTAGGCTTTTTCTCTTCCTCTTTGTCCTCCTTTTAGTCTAGTTATTTCTGATTCCCTACAAAAGGGACGTGCAGTAGTCAGTAGTGTGGTTGCAATTCACGCGAGTTTAAATTTTGCTACCCCTAGATCCCCAAATGAGCTCAGAAGGAACAGGATGAAGGCAAATGTTCGTGTTCCTCCAATGCCTTGTCCTTCCAGCAGCAGCAAATTTTCTGAGCAGCCCACGGGCCCCAGTCTGAGAGTCAGTCTCAGATCTGCCTAGTTGCAGAGAGCTGCAGGAACTTAAGTCTGTATTTATGATCTTGATTACCTTTTGGTCAGGGCAAAGGGAGATGTTATAGGGAGAAGCAGTCACTCTGACGTTTGCACTGAGGTCACACCTCCCCTGGGCTGCTACCAATTTATGATTGAGAACAATGGGTTTACTAAAATGGGCCATTCCTGAGAGACACAGGGCACCCTGAGTGTGGTTTTAGCTTCAGAACTTTCAAACGGCCTTACTGGACTTTGCCTAGAACTGCACTGGAGTCTGAGACACTTTCATTGAACCCTCCTTCCTCCTTCCCTTCCCTCCCTTCTTCCCTCCTTCCCACCTGCTTTCCTCCCTTCCTTCCTTCCTCCCTTCCTTCCTTCCCTTCCTCTTTCACTTGGGGGCAGACCTGCATCACAGTCTGACAAGCATGCTTTCACAACAATACAATTCAAATACTTCCAATGTTTAAATTATATCCTTTATTATATTCTCTAATGTACTTCAAACAGGGAAATCTACACTCAAATGTCACTATTAATACTTATCACTTAATCGAAGAGAAGTACTCTCATATGAGCAAATTAACTCATTACACTTGAATATTCAAGCCACTAAAAAGCAAGCACCATTCAAATCTTCTCTGTCAAATAATTGTTTGCAGTTCTCAAGGGCCTGTGAATGGCCTCTACAAATTGTCACGGCAGTATGTTGTGTGTGTTGTGTGGGGTCACTACCAAGTGGGAGGGAAAGAGTCTGGAGGACATTCCATTGACTCAGGGCACAGTGTTGCTATGGTGTTACCATGTCTCTGCTTTTCGTCCATCTATGTTCATAAGCCCAGGACAGAGTTAATAATCTGGAAACCAAACTTAGACTCCTTCACATGTGAACTTACAGGAGCATAGAAACAAAATGTAAAAGTAAGTTCAATATCAACTCTTATACTCTCGTTAGAATTATTAAGGATGAAGAAAAGCTTTTAGAGAATTTTCTAAAGGAGCAAATGAATCTGCTTTCCTCTTACATCCCCCCACTCCAGTTGAGGCTTGCACAAATCTGAGGAGAGGAGCCCACCAGGTGGGCATGATCTCCCAGCCTCTCACTCACAGGTCATGGTGTCACTGTGACAGTATTATTATTAATAATACTATGTGGTGTCCTCTTTCTATTCAAACTCTCTGGAAGATATTACAGAAATCTGCTGCAAATTTATTTTCTAAATTTTTCAAATCATGCCAAATTGTTTATAACATCTTGGATGCAGCTAGAAAGTTTGCTACTAAATTTATGCCTCATTTTATTGGGAAAAAATTCACATCCACATCCAACAACATTTATCAAATCTCTGCACCTGCATGACTCTCTACCTGTCACTCAGGATTACTTAACAACATTTACTCAGTGGAGATGCCATCTGCTGAAGTGGAGAGAGTACACAACAGCTGAAGGTCAGACGCCTGAATTCCAGCATTCTGTTTGAAGCATCACGAGCTCATCACCTGGTGAGTCACCTACTCCCTGGGGCTACAGAGTGCTCACCAGTCAGTTAAGAAGTGTAGGGAAAGTATTGCTATTTTCCCTCTGAGGTAACATTCTATGCCTCCAAGAGGATGGCATGGGCAAAGTCCTCTGTTTCTCTTGTCTTTCCATCCCATTCTTAGGCACCGTACCAGCTTTCTAGGGAGGCCAGAACAAAGTGCCACAAACTAGGTGGCTTACCCTAAGAGAAACGCATTCTCTCACAGTTCTGGAGGCTGGAAGTCTGAAATCCAGGTGTCAGTGGAGTCATTCTCCCTCGGAAACCTGTGGAGGAGGTGACTCTTCCTAGCTTCTAGTGCTTTCCTGACCATCCTTTGCCTCCCTCTGCTTGCTGCTGCAGCACTTTGGTCTCTGCCTCCGTCAGCACGTGGCGGCCATCCTCTTGTGTCCGTGTCTGAGTCTCTTCTTCTCTTCATATAAGGACACCAGTCACTTTGCATTATGGCCCACCCCAACGATCTCATCTTACCTTGATTATACCAAGACTCTATTTCCAAATAAGGCCACATTCAGACGTCCTGGGATTTCAATCTTTAACATACCTTTTTGGGTGACACAACTCAATCCACAATAGTCACGAAGATTAGAAAACTGACATTATTCACTTAAACATATTTAAATGTGTGTCTCAATACCTGATTTTTGTGCCCTTTACAGTGAATTGGGCATTACTGATGGCTTCCTATACATGTCTTTCCAGAATTCTGAGCTATTCGTATAACTTCTCATTGACAACGTAGATGAATTAGAAGCAAAGAAATCTTTATTCAGTTGCAAATTTCTTTACCTTTACAGCACACTTGAACATAAATGGGCTATCCAGTCAGCTGGAATCTCAAGAGAGATTTTAGTCCTCACCTATTGAAGGGTCTCAAACATCTTGCTATACTAGTGGTCAGGAAAAAGGGCTTTTTCCCTCCTTTTAATCACAGTTTACTGTGGATAACTTTTGTAATAGGTTATATCCCAATGTTGTAGGAGTCTTCGCTTGACCATAAGTAAGATGATGTTCCATCTGGGTATACGTGGCAAACTGCCGGGCAGACCCACCAAGATCTTCCTGGAAGAAATTCTGGGGGAAAGATGAAGTTTGGTCCAACGAACTTATGCAGAAAGCAAGCATTAGTCATGCAAAAGCTGGAGAGTTGTTGAACACCTCAGTGGGTTCGAGTTGTTGAACATCTCAGTGGGTTCAATGCCTCTGGTTTGCCTCCAGGCCTTTGGGACTGAAGTATGAGATCTGTGGTAGTGGAGGTGGGTTACTTGGTATTAATTAAAACAGCTATTTTATGAACACCAAGAGATTCTCCATAAGACACTGAGGCATAGAAAGTAATTGTTACTTGGGTGCATCTAGTTCTTCCCTCAGACCTGGGCAAGAGGAGCCCAGCACCAGGCTCTATATTTTGGAGGACCCTCTCGGGACCCATCAGGCTACAGCCAGCCTCCTCCAATCCCCATGAGGTGATGGTTCCACACAGCTAAGGGGATAGGTCCACCTACTGCCTGTGCCCTCAGTTCTTGGCCACGCTCTTGGACCTTAGAAATTCTCTGCCCAAACAAAACTGATCCTGCTACCACAGCTTTCCAAGGTCCCTTCCCCAAGTTTTTCATCCTGATGGCAGATTATTCAGCCAGTATGCATTTACCAGGCTTGAGGGGTAGCCAAGGGGTGACTATTTTTGGAGGTGGTGTGGATAGAGCTTGAACACGCAGACTGGAGTGTCCACACATTTATCCATGAGGCTGCTTGACTTGTAGGAAAAAAACAGAGTTGGGAAGAGAAACAGGAGTAGGCTGCATGTGGGGAGTGGGGACTGAGGGCTGGCTACCCCAGTGCCCAGT
Source organism: Equus przewalskii (assembly GCF_037783145.1). NCBI lineage: Eukaryota > Metazoa > Chordata > Mammalia > Perissodactyla > Equidae > Equus > Equus przewalskii. The sequence goes on along the minus strand of NC_091861.1, from coordinate 3,713,891 downwards.
CCATCCGTCATGGAACTCTGAGGAGCCTAAGAATTGCAAATATGAATCTGGTCTTCCTGGTCACTATCAAAATATACTCATCAAGATGGGAGGGTAGAACATACATTATTGAACATTTTCTAGCTTGATTTATAACTTTGAAATATTTAAGCCTATGTTATGAGGGTCTCTATTTCTGTTCTTGCCCTGAAAATGTTAGAGGTGAGATTAGGTGCCCCTCCATCAGAGTGTACCCCCAGAGACCAAGTGGGAGAGAGGCGGCAATTGTAGGACCACGGAAGACCAGAGAACAGCAGAATAGTAGCCATGAGGAGGAAAGGGAAGCTCAATGAAGTCAGGCCTCTAGTCCAGTGTCACATACCTGGTGAAGCATATAAATAGGATTCAAACCCAGATCCATTTCACTCCATTCCACAATGTTTCTTTGTACTGTGGAATCTGGAATTACTGGGGATTCTTTCTCCTCATTGTATTCATGGTGCGTCCTCATCCTCATGGTACTGCTACTCATCATTTCTATTAGAAAATCACTGCTGTCAATCGTGTTCACATCTCTATCTAACATCCCTCCTGTGGTGAGCGTTATTAAGTTACTTTCGAAGGATGATTTTCACTTCTGTAACCAGATTCTAGTAATTCACACAAGCCAATCAAATCACCACAGAGCTCCAGCTCTTCTTCTTTTCACTGACGCTCTTCTGACATTTTTGAGAAGATCTGCTAAGACCATTCAGAGACTGCCTCCCACCAGGCACCGTGAGCTCAGGACCTCCACAGGTGCCTCAGCCCCAGAGCAGCTTTACCCTCTCACAGCAACAAGAGCTCTTTCCAGCTATTGTTTTTATTAGAGCTTCTGCTTTGAACTTGAAATGGTTGGATCTTGAAGAAAACAGGCATTTTAAGAAAGACAAGAGTTGGTTTATTATTTGTCTTGGCAGGTTGTTTTCACTGAAATCCTCTATATTTATTTTTCTTATTTTTCATTTTGATGATACGTGGGTTGACTTTTTTTTGTAATGGTAACACAGTAAGATGAAAAGATTAAATGTTATTAATAAGATCCAAATTCATCTTGACTAGGATGATGCCCTTTTATGATGAGATGATGTAAATATCCCCAGCCAATGTTAACATTTGGACAAATTTGGCATTCATGAAAAATATAGAAATTTGGAAGTTTACTTTTAATTTAGAGTCTAGGAAGCACTGTTTAACTTTGAAACATTGGGAAAAACACAATAAGCCAAAGAAATGTGCTAATATTCAGATATTGGATATTTTTCGTCTATTATCAGATACTTGGGTATGTTTTACAAAAGATTTTTGGAATTAATTTAGCTAATTCATGTTCAAGTAAAGCTTCTAGTCCTCAACAATCAGGATTTTAAAATTATTATTCTTCATTGGGGAATGTGGCCCCTCTGCTAAAAGGGCTGGCATTGACAGATCCGCTGGTATTGACAGATCCACTGGCATCAACAGATCGAGCCACCATAGTGAGAGAGAAGGAAAACAGTGCATCTACTATGTGTCTGGTGAGTTCGTATTGTTTAATCCTCCCAGCAAGTTACATGTTGTTGTCTTCATTTCAGAGCTGAGGAAACGGAGATTCAGAAAGATTAATAATCTACTCCGGTTAAAAAGACTAGACAGTGACAGAGTCTATTCAAAGCCAGATCTTCTATTTGCACAGCTTAGCCTCTGCGCAATGGGTGGAAATGCCTCAGGGTGAGGGCACCCTGGCTGAGGCCGTGTTATTAGTTTCCTACTGTTGCTATCACAGATTACCGTAAACTCAGTGACTGAAAAACGTTTCTTCTATCACAGACCTGGAGGTCAGAAATCTGAAAGGGGTCTTATGAGGCTAAAACCAAGGTGCTGGCAGGGCTGCTTTCCTTCTGGAAGATCCAGAAAAGAACTTGTTTCCCTGGCTTTTCCAGCTTTTTGAGGCTGCCCGCATCCCTTTGCTTGTGGCTGCGTCACTCTGACTTCTGCTTCTATCATCCTATTCCAGGCAACAGCTTCTGTTGCCACACGGCCTTCTCTGACCCTTCTGCCTCCCTCTCATTAGGCCACTTGTGATCACATTGGGCCTTCCTGGATAATTCAGGATAATCTCCCCATCTCCAGGACAGCTGATTAGCAACCTTAATTCCCCCTTACCATGTAACCTAACATATTCACAGGTTCCAGGCATTAGGACACAGACATTTTGGGGAGCCATTGTTCTTCCTACACAGGCTGTGACCATCTGCAATTTAGTTATCAGCACTCCTGTAAGAGCTTCACCAGGTAGCACTGGAGTGAATTACACGCTGTAGTTACACCGAAAAGAATCTTTGGAGAAAGAAAGGGAGATCGAAGAAGCCCAGCAGACGACAGTGAAGCAAAGACTTCTTTTCCAGGTCTTTGCCCTTTGCTTCCTTACTTGGTCAAGTAAAGTGTCTCTCTGTCTGTCTCTCCTTTCCTCCTCCTTTCTTTCTCCTCTCCCTTGCCCTCTCTTGCTTAACTAGACAACCAAGTCAAACTGTTTAAATAGCTTCTGTAGATAGAGGGAACTTAAAATACAAAAGCTAAATTGGTTTTCTAAGTTACACAAAAAGTCAAACAGAACCAAACGCCAGCCCTTGCTTGTTGAATAACAGAGAACAGCTCACGTGTGTGAGCGTTTACTCTGACACCACCCTAAGCACTGTGCCCGTGTTATCTCTTTCATTCCTTATAATTTCCTCACTCAGTGGGTACGACTACTTCCAGCTCATTTCCCAGATCAGGAGGCTTGGAGAGGGTCAATAAATTGTCTGCAACCACACACATACTAAGTGGAGAAGTCAGTCCTCAAATTCAGCCTCTGGAGTCCCACACTGAGCCCCTGTGGCCACGCTCTGGGCCCACACTGTGTGGCTTCACTCTGATCTTATCTAGGAATCCTCACTAAGCTTCCCCAGGGATGTGAACACTCTCCATAAACATATAATGCACAGCGGGCATGGCCAGCTGCTGGTTCAAGTAAGATCAACATTTCCCAAGAGCCTAACACGTACCAGGCCCTGAATTAGATGCTGGGGATACAAATATGCATCAGACAATGTCCATGCCCTTGAAAATCTTACAGCTTCTTAGAGAAAATGGAAATACTATAAAATGTTAATGCAGCATGTTAAACGCTAGGATAGAGCTACGCATGGTGCATTACAGAAGCCCAATGGAAGGGCACTCAACCAACGTTGTTGAGAAGGAGAAAAGGAATGGGGTGAGGAAAGAGGGTTCAAGTTCCAGGTGAAGAAACACTCGAGAGGGATCTCGAAGGATGAACACAAATCAGCAGGTGAAGAAGAGGGGGAGGCGTTTCTAGTCAGAGATCACAGCAACATCAAAGCCCAACGACATGGGAAGCGTGGCCCACGCATGGGCCTACGTGCTTCTCACTCTACCCTACTCTGAATCCTTTGCCACACACACTCTGGAAAGCCACAGGTCTTAGCTTGACCTTCTCTGTTTAGACAAATGATGAAATCGTTCCTCCCTCTAATGCTGCATGTCAAGGGCGGAAAACCATCTACTTTATTTCAAAATGGGCCAAGTTGATCTAGCCTTAGGGATCCCACAATAAACCTGGTCTAATTCTTAGCAATTTCCAAGAGAAAGTGTTACATTAATAGCTCTCCCCTGATGCAAAGCAATTCTCTCAGGAGAATTGATCCTAAAAACTTGCATTTTAATGCATAGTGTGGATGCTTTTTCTTTTGATAGAACACTAATTTCTGAAAATGAGTAGAAAGCAGCTGTAAGCTGAGCTTAAACATAGCCTCATCATGTCATCAGTTTGCCAGAACAACGTAATTTTTTCACCCTAATTCTCACCATCCTTTGCTTGATTTGAAAGACACTTACATCTATTTCACTAAATTCCAGCTGTTTCAATATGTATACTGTCTCTTCCTAAAGGCATATGAATTTGGAAGAGAAATCCATTACATAAAGCAATAACACTGAAAATACCTCCTGACATATACTTAGACTTTAAGGAATAAAATGAAGATTGATGTCATACAGTCAAGGGGTTCACTAGAACTCAGTAAATGTTGGTGCCCAGTAAACGTCCTACTCAAAAATGAGTATCCCATCCTTCTCTTTTTCAGGCCTCCCTCATTTCTCAGCCACACAAAACAAAATCTCAACTTTTCTCTCAAATATCTATAGTGAGGTCATTCTGGACAGACATCCACACTATAGGACAAAGCCCTGCTTGGTTACCTGTGGGGTACTCCCCTTCATGGCTTTCTAGATCTCTGTTCAATTTGCTCTAGTGAATATCACCCACACCGACCCTAGAAAAAGTTGGAGACTTTGCTGAGGGTTTCCTCTGAGGAGAAGGAAAGTTATAAAGTTAATTTTGGCAATTTAATAACAAAATTTCCATCACTACCTATCAATAAAGAATATAGCAAATTCCAATTATATTACAATGCACGCTTTAGCCACTTATTATTTTTATATTGACTGTGAATATATTTAAATAATTCTACCTTCAGGATCCTACCTAGCGATAAGGCACTCACTGCCCACTATTGTCATCATGAGTTTTTTGACGCAAAAAGTATATATTAAGCATCTACTCCTCTGCGCTCAGAAATGTTCTCCTCCATATGGCTGTCATGCTCAATAAATATGTATTGAATCAATAAAACAGAAATAAAAGGTAAATCAGAAATAAAAGAAGGAGAAGAGAGTCCTTGATCTCATTAGACTTACAATAATGTTAGGAAGAGAATCTATCAAGCTGCAGGTTCATCAATGATCCCAGAACAATATAAAACGCAAGCAAGTGCTAAACTGGGCTTTGCTTGTGACAGTTCAGCAAAGGCGGAGAGCAGTGTGCAAAAGAAGAGTCGGTGGGAGTTATGTTAAGAAACAACTTGGTCTAAAATGCAAAGCTTCTAATGCAAAAGTGCCCAAACTCCTGTGCACTTCATTCCTCCTGTCTGACTCGGAAGGCTGGTGTCTCCCTGGGTTTATCTCTACCCACCTCCCCACCCCATCTCCATGTGTACTGTCTCTAGGGGAAAGCATCAGGTTCCACGGAGCACATGCGAGTGATTCCCGATTGAAGTCTCTGCTGCCAACCTCCCCATTGAGCACCTGATTTGAAGATTCAACCACCTACTTGACAGTGCCACTTCCAAGTCTAACAGGCAGTTCAAACGTATAATGTGTCCAAACAAAACTTTTAAACTCCACTCCCCGATCTGCGACTTCCCCAGTGTCCACAGATTATCAATTGAGGATGCTGACATCCAGCCAGCTGCTTGGACCAATATCTAGGAGTCATCCTTGATTCTTCTCTTTTTTTTTATTGCCTCTATCCAATTCATCAGCAGAGTCACTAGCACACATACCAAATTCATCCAGTCACTCCACTAGGCCCACTTTTGTCCAAGCCGACATCCTCTTTCTTTTAACTGGTCTCCTTGCTTCCACTTTTGCATGTCTACTGTCCAATAAGCAGAGTTATCTATTTAAAAACTTATATCTGTACCCTACCAAAACATTGCAATGGCTTTGCATTACTAATGAAACAAAATTTAAACTTTCTTACTATGCTCTACAAGACCCCACTCGAGTAAATCATGGATCATGAATCATATCAGTTTGGCAAATTATAACCTCCATAAAAAAATAGAGTGGAATGAAAAATACCACAGTGCATCATATGTAGTATGGGTAAGTGTGTTTGTTGCAATAACTTTTGGTTTTACATATGGAGGCTGTGTGTATATCTTTGCAACATAAAATATATTTCTTAATATGAGTTGTGTTTAACAACAACGTTTACAAGCCCTTGAACCATATGATATGGTTTATGCCCACCTTTCCAATCTTTTCTCATACCACACTCTACCTTGTTCACTGTAGCCTCACTGACCTTCATTCTAGCCCTTAATTAGGCAAGTTCATTCCTGCCTCAGGACCTTTGCACATACTATTCCCGTTGCTTGGAGTGATTTATCTTTAGATTTTTATGTGGCTGGTTCTTTCTTATTATTGACCTCAATTCAAGTGTCACCTCCTAACAGGCATCCTGTGTAAAGTAGTTACCTTTCTTCCTGCACCCCCTCTATGGCTGTCCCATCACCCTGTTTAAGCTTCCTTTCAGCACTATGGCCATTCTCATCTCACTCATTTACTTATTTGTCTGTGTCTTTATTTTCTGCATCTCTATATTAGAATGTAAACCTCCACGTGTTCAGGGATCACATCTGTCTGATTACTACTTTATCTTCAGCGTAAAAGATAGTGTTTATCACACAATAGGTGCTCAGTAAGGATTTGTTGAACAAATAAAGGAAATCGTAGACAGAATTCTCCTGTGTGGAGGCACAGCTGCATAGATCTGTGCTCTCCTGGGCTTCTCAGGGCTCCATTTAGAGAAGATAAAGCAGTGGGATTAGTATTCGAAACCCCTCCCTTTGGCTTTGTATTCAGTCCAAGAGGCCATTCATTTCAGCATGTTAAATTGTTAATTATGAAGCCCGGCTCTCCTTTCTTTATGTGGGAAGGATAAATAGTTATTATTAAGTGGTCATTTAATAGGCAGGGATTTCTTGGGCAGTCACTTTAAAATTGCACAAACATGTGCATAAATAAAGCCATTTATTTAAAACTAGGACAGGCTGACTTAGGAGATTCCATTCGTCTTTTCTTCACAATCGTGTGTCCCACCTGCTGACAATAAGGTGAGCCTTTCTTTGCTCTTCCTCCCAATGGGTTTCTTAGCTCACGCCAGCATGCACACCATTGCTATCATCAAAATAACTCTTTAATCTATTTATAGTAATTTCCTCCCAAGAGAATGAAGTTTTTCTGGCATTACCAATTTAGTTTACATTATTTTAGACTCTAAGTAACTTTTTTTAGCTCATCGTAGAGAATTAGCCAAATTGATAATTTTGTATAATATGTACTGTGTTTGTCGTCTCTGAATTTTCATTGGAAGTAGATGGGAACGTGGGATAAGTGAGTTCTTTGGTGCCCTGGTGCTGAACCTAATCTTAACCAGCTGAAGTATTTGGATAAGTGACTTAAATTTCTTGATCTTCAGTTTTCTCATTTGTAGAGTAAGAGAGCCAGTTTAGGGAAAAGCCCCTACTACTTATTGCAGCTCATTATACTCTGAGTGCTATTTTAAATTAATTCTCCCTTAATCCTCCCTGAAACCTTCTGGGTTTCTAGGTTGTATTATTTCTGCCATTTTGCATACCAGGAGAAGGAGGCAGAGAGAGAATAAGTAACACAGAGATTTAAGTGGTGGAGATTGTTTGAACCCAGGTAGTCTGATTCCAAAACTCACATCCTTACTCACCTATCTTAATACAGGTCTATGTTCTTGTCTATCTCTAAGCACTAAATTTACAAGTTTTGAATCCTTGCGTCTTGTGTTAGCTTCTCTCTATACTTAGCTCCTTCTTCCAGCAGACCGTCAGCTCCTTAAGTGTAAAGACTATGCTCATCTTTGAATAATCTGGGCCAATTAGCTTAGTGCCTTGTGTCTAGTAGGTATTCACTAGTTACTTCGAAAATTGGCAAGAGTGGAGATGGCTTCATGTGACAATTTTGAGACAACCTAGATAGAATCTAGGGTCCTTTCTGAGAGTCTATGATTTAGGCATTGAATACTCTTCTTGACGGAGTTGTCTATGTCTGCGTGAATTCATCTCTGGTTTATCCTTCAACCCACTGCTATCTGGTTTGCACTCCGTTGACTACCCCCTCTGTCTTAAAGCACTCACCTCCCTTGGATCTGGGGACTCAGCACTCTCCTTGCTTCTCTCCCACCTCTCAAGGTGCTACGCTTGGTCTTCGTTTCAGGAGCTGCTTTCCCTACCTATACCTACAATACTGGAATCTCCCAAGGTTCTGTCACAGGCCTTTCTCTACTCATTTTACACACTATCCTCTGATCATCCTATTGCTCCCTTGACTCTGCTCGACCATCTACACACTAATGATTTTTAAATCTCTGCCTCCAGCCCAGATCTCTCTCGTGAGCTTCAGACCTGGTATAATCGTGAGAAGTGACAACTTACTTTAATATAAATAGTGCAATGTATGGGTGGAGTGGGTTGGGTAGCATTTGAAGCATCCAAATAAGGAATCCATATTCCACGGGTGGATAGCTAACATTTGGAGCTAGTCAGTGATCTATATGTGCAGAGGTGGCTTCATAATTATTTCATATTACATTATCTCAGTGTCTCCCCAAGGGCTTCGTTAGATAGCAGTTTTAGAAACAAATTTTTGTTTATGAAACGAGTGATGCACAAACTTTATCTTGGCTCCCCAAAGGAAGTATAAAGATCTAGCAAGAGCAGCAGCCCATATATTTGAAGCGTCACTCAAGGATTATCCCTGATGGAACTGTATCTTCCCACTCCACAAAGAACTCTGTCATCTGACTCGACCCTACAGCCGACCAGACACAAAGTTTAAGATAAGTCTCTTGTGTCTTGAACACCTACTGGATAGTGCTTTGTATCTTAAGTTCAGCATGTCCAAAACTGAACTGATCATCTTTGCACAAACTTGCTCCTCCTTTTAAGGTTCTTTAATGTGCTCAGTGAGTGGATCCACATTCACTCAGTGGTCTAAGCCAGAAATTTGGACATTACTTTCAACTTCTCCCATTCCCTCATTTCCCACATTCAGTCAATTACTAAGCCCCATCAACCCTGTCACTTCAATAATTCTCAAATCCATCCGCTTCTCTCCATTTCCACTGGTACTTCTCAAATCTAGGCCGCCAGCTCCTCTGTCTCTTGGGTTACCACAAAGATTTTCTAACTGGTATTTCTGTCCCCAGTCTTGACCTTCTACTTCATTCTCTACACATTAGCCATAAAATGGAAATCTGTATTCTAATTCTATTGTATCTACTTATTGTAAAGTAAGGGTGACATTCAAAATATCTGACAAGTGTTTAACAGTATAAGCACCAACCAGTCAGAGCAAATGCCACCCCATTTACAATAAGAAACTGTTACAAACACCACTTTGAACAAGCTGGGTTATTTATGTGATTATATCTGCTACTAGTCTGTAAACTCTATTATGTTACAGATCGAGAACGTCAGTGTCAACCTTTGTATCTTCAGCACTTAGCTTGGTGAATAGTAGGCTGTTATCGGACACATGAAAAAGTATGAATGAGAAAATAATTCAATCGCTCAATCAGTAAGCCAATATTTTCAACCTGGTTTTAGCATCCTGGTTTCTAGAATCAATTCTTAACCTAAGTTGGGGATGGGGAGTGGCGTGAATCTAAGGAATAGTGATCCAATGCTTTTAGGCTCAGCATTGAATCACACTTGCTGTTTTTCTAGCCCTGATATTGAATCCCATATGCACGTCTTACTATCTGTCTCATTCTCTTGTCTTCAGGAAAGGGGGTGATTCCCTTTCTCACCCTCCCACCCCACCTCCACCCCCAGTTTCCTTCTTAAGGACTGGAGTAAGTGCCAAACCTAGAAACTGAGAAGTCTCCCTAACTCCTGTTGATTGATACCCTGGACTTAGGGCAACTGAATTCTCTCTTGTCTACCAAAGTTCAGTTACATCCAGCTCAACAGATGTTTATTGACAAACTCTCGGAATATGACAAATGAGTCACACTTTCTTTCCCTTTGAGGGCTCACTGTATATTGGTGAAAATAAACATGCAACTGAGTCATTTAAGTAAAAAAGGGTTACCTAACAGGAAGACTAAACTTATATATAAGATAGCAGCATAGCAGGGCACTAAGGATGTTGAGAAAAAATTTAGAAGTGTTTGATATAGTTGACATAAAAAAGAAACAAAACAAACACCAATGTACAAATTCAGAGCTTGTGGACTTCCTTAACCTTACATTACCATTTAATATTATTTTTATCACATGTAGAGTTATACAATAGTTTTGTCCTCCCAATACAAAGAGCCTCTGAAGGTCTTAATCTATCCCTAATAAGTGCTAAGATAGAGACATTAATATGATGCTATGGGAGTGTATAGGAAACAACTAAATGAGTTAAGGCAGGGAAGGGTAGGAGAGAGGAGAGGAGAAGGCATTTTAGAGGAAGTGATGCTTGAACGAAGTGTTCAGGGGCAAATTAACCAGGTGAAGCCTTGGGAAGCTGGGGAGAGAAGCCACCCCTTTGGTGGGATCCTTTCATCATCCTGTATCAGATATTCAATCCTTCCTGTCGGCCTAGACCACTGACTGTTGTCCCCCTTTTATCTATTCAATCTGCAACACTGAACCTTCACTCTCTGCCCAATGCTGTGTCTGTGCCACCTACGAAGTCTATCTGGCTTCAAGCCCCATGCTTGGCTATATCTCAGCATCCAAGAATCATAGACCATTTGTTCCATCCCAGTAAGGCTAGTGTGCCCACAGTTTCTATTTTTGCTTTGCCTTCGATGATCACCTGCATTTCTCTTAGTCATTAAACAAATGTCAGCTTGCGTCATTACCACCTTCCAAAACCTTATTCGAAGTTATCTTCTATATTTCACAATGAATGTACGTAAAGGGCTTCTTTCCTTCTAATGAAAAGTGATCAATGCATATTGTTTAGAATTGTGTATTCATAAATATATATCCAAAGAAAATAGATATCTGTATGGCTAACCATAACGAACGTCATTTAACCAGGACTATAAACTTCTCAGCCAAATGCATTGAATCTCTCATTGCTTCACATTGTCCTGACAGCATCTCAAATGCCTAGAAAAACAACGCCCACACTGTATAGTCACAAACATTCATCGATTCGTCACCTAGTTTTTCTTTAGCCTTATTCTCTCACAATTTCTTACCAACATTAGATGACGGGTGAAACTTTGACCAGAGTGAGTAAGGTAGGAGAGCCACAAACTACTTAAATCTCTTGATGGGATTTAACAGTTTTGAAGAATTAGAGCATTTCATATGGGAGCAATATCAAAATAGATGACCTGAAATTAAAGTTGCTTTGCCCAGAATCCACGGTTACTGACCTGTCTCCTGAGGCTGCTAATGTATTTTCAGTGCTTTCTGAAAAGAAAAATAAACAATTGAAGCCCAGTTTTCCCTCCATCACTCTTTGCTCCCCTATGAACACAAAAGCAATAGTTCATAAAGCACAGTCTTTAGACCACCGATCTTGTGACATGCTCTAGAAAAAATATATCTTTTGGAAATACCTGGGGAACACCGCGTTGTAAAGCCCTGGTTTGTTCACGATGAACACTGGGCTGTTAAAGACTGTAGCATTTCAGTAAATAGCCTAGTTCAACTTTGTTGAACCCTTCATTTCACAAGTGTATTTGAGCACAGAACACATCATCTCCCTCCGCAACAGCCTTATCAACACCATGGCAACATCCTTATCAATATCACGGCATAACGTTGCATTGGGAAATGCTACATTGTCCCCTCCATTGAATTCATGCACTCACAGATGAGTGCTGTGTGGTCTGAGGCATTCATTTCAACCTTATATAGGAATTTAAAGTAGCACATATCGTTTTGATATTTGTTGTGTCTCATTGCACTAAATAAGCACAGGCAGACAGGTCTTCAACTCTAGGTCTTGCCTTGTATAAATGTAGTGTGGTTTACCCGAACTTTTATAATTATAGCAGTTACTACTGGGATGCAAAAGAAGCAAAAATAAAAATAGAAATTGTAAGGAATGGAACATTAGCATTGAACCATAATGCTGCAATCTAAGCAGACATTCATTACTGGCTTGATGGTGACGGCAAAGTGGAGGTTTGATCACCACACACTAACTCTATGTTTTCCTGTAAAAAAAGGCAGTAAGAGTCTTGTTTCTGGCTTGGATTAGGGCCCGACCAACTGCCAGGAGAACTGCAGGCTTCCACAGAGAGATTCAGAGCAGAATTACAGCTTCTCAGCACGGGAATCCCAGGAGGCAGGTGATTTAGTCAATAGGCCCCAAAGCAGCTATTTTAAACATAGGACCTGTTCTCTTCAAAGGTACAGGATTTATTTATTTGATGGCCATTTACAACTTTCTACCTTCTCCTGACTTTCTTTTCTTTCGACGCCATCCTCTATTTCCAGAAGCTGCCTTGAAATAACAAATGGGTAGAGAACTAACAAGGATTTCAACATTAGTTTCTTCTGAGTTTCAGTGACACTGGCTAATCAATCACATTGCAAATTATTGCCAATATTCAAAATAAAATAACAATCACTAACAAGAAATCATAGGCATAAAAACTCAGATGGTGATCCATGACACCCTTTAGTTTTCATAACAGTGTTTCAGCACTCCAACTCAATTTAATATTCTTTTGCATTGGACCCATGTCTTATGTCTCTTCCTATTTTCCAAGATTGAGCAATTCCTTGCAATTACACTATTCATTCATTCATTCATCCGTTCATTTGGCAAATATTATTGACAGCCCTTTATGTGCCATGCACTGGTCTGGTTTTTATTACATTTACAAATGATGGTGTTGTTATAATAAATGAAATCAGCATTCGATTTTGCAATCCAAGTAAAATTTAGTGGTACTGAAGAATCTAGGAGGTCTTATCAAAAAACTGGGGCAACTGATACTTGAGGGGAATCAGATAAGGGGCAGGCTGTGCATTTTGTAGATCAGTGTTTTTCACAAGACATTTGTATTAGAATCACTCGAAGTGCATAGTTAAAATGCAGATTCATAGGCCCAAATCAGACTATCGGGGGTCAGGGCCCAAGAATCTGCATTTTAAACCAGTGTTCTGGTTGGTCCTTGTGCACCTAAAGTGCCGTGGGAATCCTACCGTTGAGGGAGGAGGGAAAGAGGCCTGCTGGCTGGAGATCTGCCCACTCTCCACTCAACAGGAACACCTCCACTTTTAAGTGTTTAATTTATTGGGGTTCCTGTATGAGGTCTTCAAAAAAAGATGAATTCCAGTGCTACAGCTTCTTTGAAAATCACTTCTTTTAAATGTAACATCATTAGAAAGTCATATATATGAGACTCTTGCTTGAGCCATCACTATAGTTTAAACATAGCATAGCGGAGAAATCATAGATTTTGGAATAAGAAAGATATACATTCACCACTCACACGCTGTGTAAGCTTAACAAGCTAGTTAATCACTGTGGGTCTTGGTTTTCTCATCGATAAAATTGAGGCAATAGCAGGGAATAATGACAAGGTGGTGGTTCAGATTAAAATATTTATAGATAAACACCTGGCAAAGGAGTTCGCTTGCATTGGGTTCTTTCCAGGTTTTAATTCTCACCCCTCCCCAATTTTTCCAACTTTTATAGATTAGCCATATAAAAACTTTTTCAGTGTTTTCTAAAATACTGTTCTTGAAGACATTGGCCTTTATATTGATGAAATGCCAAATGTTAAATTTCCTTTAGAAGGTACTACCAGGATCAAGTTCATTGTTTTGGTTAAAACGTTATGTTTCCATTTAATATCAATGGGAATTATTTAAACCACCATATTTTCTTTTACCTTAAGTTACCAGAAAATTTGGATACAAAATTAACGTTCAACAACAGAAAACATTCCTCTCTCACTCCAAATTGCTTATATTCATTTTTTAAGAACTATATCATTCGTTTATTCAACAAACCTCCCTTTGCTATCCAGTAGATTTACCAAGAGGGTGAAGAGAGGTGGGAGAGCCTGACGCTGACCACCTGTGTGTAAATAAACTCACTTATTAGCTGAGTGACGTTGGAAGAACTATTTCTTGGCCTCACACTCCTCAATTGTCAAATGAGGCTAAAAATGGTACCCCTCTCATAGCACTGTTGTGGGGATTAAATAAGATAAACCATATATGCCCTTTGAACAATATCTGGCATTTGGTATGCATTCTAGTGATGCTATTTAGTATTATTTACCATACAGAGAATAGTTACTGAACATCCCTGGTAAAAAGGGCATGTAAACTACCTCAAATCTTACATGGAAGTAAGTGTAGTATAAAACATATATCATACACAAATAATATAATAAATGATAATCTCATTTATTTCATGTATGCAGTAAAACTCAACTACCGCCTGTATGTAATTTTGATCTTGATATCACCTCTAACTCTAACCCATTACCCATGAAGGCATTCCTTGTTCACTCTAGAAATTGTCTATATGAATAAATGGATGAGCAGCCAGAAATGTATATGCACCAATACGTGCTAGAGTAGACCTCTGAAGCACACAGCCCATTCTAGGGTGTTTCCCCCTCAAATGGATCACAGTGAAGAAAAGGAGACACTTTCAGCTCCGGTTTGCTCTGGTCTCCCTCGCAGAAGCAACGCAAATGGAGACACAGGACTCCATGGTTAAACGGTTGTTTGAATGGCTCACTTCTGTTTCCTTCTCCCTACCATTCTCCAGGTTCGTTACTATTAAAAATCAAACAATGTGAGATCTTGATTTAACATTTACAATTAGTAACACTGTGCCATCAACACATGGTTCTTATAGCCTTCTTTCTTTTTTTCCTAAGGACCCTCATCTCTTTAGATGAGCCCTACTCTCTACTTCTCTTCTCTTGCTTCTCAGGTAATAATCACCATCACATCTAATACCCACTTAAAGACACTCACTGAAGCTTTTACATGAAGGTACTTGATTGACTTAGGAACAAGAACACCAAAACTGAAATCTCTTTAGAGGTATTGTGTAGACCGTTATTGCAAGACTTCCTGAATGTTAAGGTGAAACTAAACTGCTTGCCCCTTACCTTGTTGTGGGAAGAAATAAGAGAATTTTTAGACAAACTTGGTTGTTAAGGAGCTTCTGGGATCACTGAAACAAATAATCGTATGCAAGATTTCCATTCACAGTGGAAAGAGAAGAAAAGAAGTGTTTCCTTCCTGGACTGAAATACAGTGTGTCTTACTTTGCATAGTTTAGCATCAGGCGTTTCAGATTTTTCCAAAGAGCTTGACTGCTAATTAGCTGTGTGAAGTTGCCAGCTGAGTGTTGGTAAGCCTGAATGCTCCTGTTGCGGGTGAAGTACCACAGGAGTCAAATGATGCTAAAGAAGTGAGCTGTCTCATGTTGGGGCTTGACTTAGCTGTGTCCTTCTTCCTGTTTCTATTATAACATTTACGACACAGTGTTATGAAGATCATTGTGTATCTCTCTCTCCTCACCAGACTGGAAACTCCTGAAGTATAAGGATTTCACCTGATTTAACTCTGTATTCCAAGATCCTAGCTTGACGCTTAGTAGACTGTATTTGTGAAATAAATGGGGATCACCCAGGACCATTGAGAACTATCTTTCCAGGACTTTGAATACCTATACACCCAATTAGTGAACATTCACAAATAACCAGAAAGCTACGAGGAGTGAGAACTTTTTCTAAGAATAAGACATGCAAATGGTTAATAATTACAGATATCATTATAATCAGAACAATAAATGTTTATGTTTTCTATAACTAGTTTCTCGCCTAATAGCTAAGATGCACAGGTGATTTCTCCCATCTAAATGATCTGGACAGATGGTAGAATTGATGGGCTGAGTCAAGAAGATGGAATCACAAAAGGAGAGCCTTACCTTGAGGGTTTTTAAAAAGCAACGATATAGAATGGGCCAGACTTGACAGCAACTCACGAGTTTTGTTGTTGCTGACCACAAGCTGTCCAGCAGCCAACAGTAGGACAAAGCTAATAAAGAAACTAACACAATATTCACTGCATTAATTAAGTAGATCAGTATTTTGACCCGCGAAAGTAAAGTTTACTTTGAGTTTTGGGATTCTATCTGTATATTATATATATATTAGTTAAACACTAAATTTGTAAATCTAATAATTTTTTAAAGACCCATATTGTAACCAAAGCTAAAGAAATATAGACACTGTGGATTTCCTTTAGCTTTTCCTCTTTATTCTGCTGTATAATAGCGAATAACCGTAGCTGAAACTCCCTGAGGATTTACCATCAGCCGGATACTATAGCAATATATATATATATTAACTCATTTAATTCTGACAACAACTAGCCATCTCTTTTTGCAGTTGAAGAGGCAGAAGCACAGTAGGGTTGGACAACCTGTCCAGGGTCACCAAGTTCAAGAATGGAAGAGCTGGGTTTTACCCAGGGAGTGTGGCTTCAGAGTCTACACTCAGTCATCACCCCATAGCGCCTCTCCTCTGGACGGAGTTGGAAACAGAAAGTGGAGGAAAGTAGTATAGTCTTGGCACGGGAGAGAAAGATGTTTAAAAGTCAACAAGCACATTAGGTGTAGATATTTTTTCAACTTTGGTGTATACCATGTTCTTTACATTATCATATAGATGTTTTCAAAGTAGTAGTGTACTTTTGTAGAGGCAATGCCTTGATAACTCCCATCCCCCATACTCCATTTCTCCAGAGAGGCAGTGTGACCTATACCTAATTTAAAAGCATTAGCGTCTAGTATTGGGTGCCTTGAAATACTGCCAGATACCCCGGGGATGCTTTAATACCTCAGAGCAATAAAGAGTGACAGGTAAAAATTTGCCAATAGAAATTATAAGTGGAACCATTTAGGTCTTGATAAATTTTCCCTGTGTAAGTCAATAGGAGAAAAATAAAAGCATTGCATGAGTGAAAATCCTAATGAAGAGAATTATACAATGGCACCGGATCTCTTTGGGGAGAAAGGGCTAGCATAACACCTTTCCCATTTATTGCATTTTTCATATGCGGCTCTTTGTACTACGGAAATGCAAAACCATCCATGAGGACATGGCTGAAGAGGATGTTGGTGGATGTATAAAAATGCAAGGGAAACACACTTTAGTTTCTTGCTGACCTGTTTCTGAGATATCCAAAAATGTGCTAATGAAAAATACCCTTGATTCGCCATTGCTATTGGAGCTGTCAACACATGGAAATACTTCTCTCCAGGCTGCTGAATAGCTGCGGCCCAGGGAGCCTGCTCCACGTCCACACCCAGGCCACTCTACATCCGGCAGCTGAGCCTCAGAGAAGGCCAGCCTCTGGTGGGACTGTTAGATGTCTGTTAATACCAGTTTCTAAATACTTTGAATATCATCATGGGTGTAAACAATAAAAATGTATTATCAAGAGTAAACAATCTCAATTAAAAAAAATTATGGGCAATCAGTGAAAATGTGACAGATTCAGCAAGAATTAAAAGATGATTCTGAGGTAAGGTAATGGACACAGTGTCATAAGTGAACTGAATTCGCTACATCAATTCTGAGGTAAACTCGGGCAAAATAAGTTGAATCTAGAAGTGGGAAAAGTGCTGTAGAATGTCAGCAATATGGTTAACCCAGTAAAAATACAGCTTTGGAAAAAAAGTGTCCAGATAAGAACAGTATATTGGAAAACTACATTGAAACAAAAGTAAATGGTGGGAAAAAAAATCAAACAAATCTGCATTAGGAAGAATTTATGTATGATGAATACCTTATATTTACCGGGCACACAGATACATACTTATACACACAATATATCAGTTTTAGATAACATTTACATTTTATATCATGTTACATGTATTATACTTAAATATTTTTAGTCATTTAATGTTTCCAGCAATTTTATGAGATTGGTTTTATCGTCCTCAGTTCACTGGTGAGAAGATTGAGTCTCAGAAACGCTAAACACTTTGTCCAGTGGCACACACAAGTTGGGCAGGTTTCAAAGAGGCTCAGAGGACAAAACCTGTGTCTACGATACTACAGGCCCATCCAGAGAAGGGCAGTGTTCTCTGCTCACAGGGGGATGACCGGCACATCTGCTCCCTGCCCCCAGGGTGAGGGGAGCATTGCACAGAGCTGAGAGGGCACATGAAGGGGGACTGTGACGCCGGCAACGTGAGCAGGACAAGAAAGTTCACCAGGAGCAGCAGAAATGGCACTTCTATGAAAGAGAAACTGATCCGTTGCTTGTTGATAATTTGCAGTTCTATTCCAGACAGCCCAGTAATCCAAATAAACCTGTGGGATTCTCCGCATCTTGGGAGAGATGTGAAAAAGGCTCCAGCTGAGAAGTCATTAGAGTAGGCCAAACAGAATCAATTCATTTATGATCTGTCACATTGGTAAGCTGGGGAATTAGAGGTTTTCCAGTGTTAGTCAAGCAACTGTTTTCTAGTCTCTTTGCAAAACTGCTTTTTAAGTTCGCCTTGACCTAAAGATGACTTCACGAAATGCTTTACCAAGCTGAGAAAAATGTCATTTTCCACACAGCTGTGTGCACCATGAGAAGACGCCTCTTCAGGCCTTGACGAGGGCGGGTGGAGCTGGCAAAGGAGGATGGCCCCCTGCGGGCTGAGCTGCCCCACTGGGAAGCAGGCACAGGAACGAACCCAGAGGGTGTGCAGGTGGGCTGGGAACGGGCGATATTTGTATCCGACATAGGATTGGCAAGCCACTATGAGAAAATGTTATAAGAACAGCCCAACAGGAGGCCACGCTAGAGTAACTAGCCATTGAGTACAAGGTGGGACACTCACGTTTAGAAGAGAAACTACCATATTCACATGACTTAGAGGGATGAATAATAGAGATGGAAAAAATGCCCATTGCTTCTCAAAAAGTTTGCCAAGAACATTGGGTTACCATTGTGTGTACTTTTGGGAAAACTGAATTAAAAAAACTTGATTGTCCTCCTTTTTCTGATATTTACTAAATGTCTTCTCTGGCTATGTTGGTGGTGGGTGGCATTTTGTATAAAAACGGGGCATTCGTGGCTACTTAAATTTTCCCTATTTCTGTAGGAATTTCACCTTAGTTTACAGCTGGAGGAAAATACTCTGCAATTTTATATCTCTGCCTCCCTTTCTAAAGAGGAGGTTTTGGACTGGACTGACTACATCGTAGGTAACAGGGTGCTTCTCAGAGCCAGTGTGCCTTGCCAGATATTTTGAAACTATCACAAATATAAAAAGATACCCATTCACCTTTTTTTTTTTTTTTTTAAGATTGGCACCTGAGCTAACAACTGTGGCCAATATTTTTTTTTTTCCACTTTATCTCCCCAAATCACCCCTGGTACATAGTTGTATATCTTAGTTGCAGGTCCTTCTAGTTGTGGCATATGGGACGCCGCCTCAACAGGGCCTGACAAGCGGTGCCATGTCCGCGCCCAGGATCTGAACCAGCAAAACCCTGGGCTGCTGCAGTGGCGCGCAAACTTAACCACTTGGCCACGAGGCTGGCCCCCCATTCACCTTTGATAACATTAAGTTAGTAGACAATCTCCGGTGTCTGTTAGGAACTGGTCCTGAACAGAAGGCTGGTTTGGTCTAGGAAAAGATAGAACTTGGTTTAATTAATCGATTCCTCAGTTTCTGTTTTGTGCCTGTATTAGTGTGCTACAGCTGTCACAACAAAATACAACAGACTGGGTGACTTAACAAATTTATTTTCTCACGGTTCTGGAGGCTGGAAGTCCAAGCTCAAGCTACCGGAAGATTTGTGTTCTCCTTCAGATGGCCGCCTGTGTGTCCTTATCCCCTCTTTCTATGGGGACATCAGTCAGACTGGATTAGGGACCACCCTAATGCCTCATTTTAACCTAATCACCACTTTAAAAGCCATGTCCCCAAATACAGTCACATTCTGAGGTACCGAGGGCTAGGACTTCAACATAAAAATTTAGACGGGACACAATTCAGGCCATTACAGTGCCTTTGAGAACATGTATGAGATTAAAGATAATCATAACTAAGAAAAATATGCCAGGCCTGTGTTCAAGTCTTACTTCCATATTCATTAGCAGGGTGATTTTGGTCAAGACGCGTCTGCTCTCTGATCTTCAGTCTCTCTGCTATATAATGGGGTTGAATGGGCCGTGCTTACCCTGCGAATCCTTAGGTGCTGAATTAATTTTAGGGTATACTTTTAGGAAAAATATTATATTTTGAGAATGTATGAAAGCATGCTGTGCTACTTAAATTTCTATAGATTCCTTAATTCCCTTATCTGATTAAACTCACCAGACAAATGCAAAGAACAATTAATAATTAAAGTTCGGCTCAAGAATTCTAGGATGAACGTTCAAGTCTCCGCCTGACTCTCTAACGTTAATTAAGTCACATTTCCAAGCGCCTCCATCCACAGATGAAAACGGCGTACACCACCTACCCAATACAGACAAAAATGAAAAAGGGAGGGAAGGATGGATAGAGGGAGAAAAGAAGGAAGGAAGGAAGGAAGGAAATCTTGATTTTGAAAATGAAGAACTCTGTGATACATATCCTTAATTACTATTTCCTTTTACTGAAGAATTTCTTATCACTTTCAAATTACACAAAAAGAGTAAAAGTTGAAATTATTAGTTTAAGAAATGGATAGAACTAGGAGGTAGTATTTATGACATTGCTCAGTATAGATCCCAAATCCAGTAATCTAAGCGGTAAATACATCTGGAAAGCCATCTGATAAATGCACAGCACATCTGCTGAGTTAAGCTGCGTAGAGGGAAAACTCAAGCTTTTCTTAAAATATTGCAGTGCTAGAAATCCCCAGAAGGCCTTGAGAAGTGATAAATGTAGGAGATGGCTCTGCCAGAGTACCCTGTGACCTAACATGTCCTCACACAGACCCTGCAGGCAATGCTCAGTCCATAGTAGTCTGAGCCATGGATGCGCAGAGCACTGTCTGTGACCCTTCCTGGCACACAGAAGACGGGCAGGCTGTGAAGGAGCTGCTGCACAGCCCATCTTGCAGGAGGCTCTCCAGCCTGCAGAAGGCCGCCACGAGGCCGTTTCCCATCTACCTCCCTGGTTCCAGCGAAGCACAGAATTTTCCACCTCGTCCTTCTTTGGGCACAGCTGCAGACTATAAAACCACTTAGCTGCAGTGTGGAATTGACTTCTCAGCTACAGAGGGACCCACCACCTGTGTCGTGTATCCTCTGGTCCCTCTGGTTGGGTGATGTCCTGTGGGAACAGGGACATAGGGAGCTGACACCATGCTGATCTCGCTTTTGCTCTCTGTGTAAGTGAAGACTCTGAATACATTTGGGCTTGCTGTCTCCTTACCAGCCAAATCTTGGACATGGGGGCTACACAAGGGTTTTAAAATGCAACTGGGACTTGTTTTAATCAGGTATGGTAAGACATGCAGTCACGGCAATGACAGTCGTGAAGAAAAAGTGTTTACTCAGTTGTCTACAGCAGGAGTAATGCATGCCATGTAGGCCACACCGGGAAGCACCAGGGTCGGTCAGGAGGCAGACAGACTGATGGAAAGCATGGGCTTCATGGTGGCTTTCTTGGGAAAGGCACAGCAAGACAGGGTAAGCAGAATTAAGGTTGCCTACTCTGAATAATCTCAGGGAGCTCTGAGGAATAGGGGCTGTCCTGGGTTGTCTGATACTCAGCCCTGGGATGATTAAGATGGGGATGGTGGCCCAGGAGTGTAAGAGCTTGGTGACAGTCAGATAGAGGAGGTGGTTCGTGGTATGGGTTTGGACTGGCTGGTTTGCCTATGAAAGGTGCACTTGTAGCCGAGTCCTTTATTATCTCTAGAAATTGGCTGGCCTTGGGAATGGCAGTGTCTCCAGGTCAGCAAGGCCCCAAGATGTCAAAGCACCAGAAAATACAGCAAATAAGCCCATGATTAGTACACCAGGCTGGGAGCCGACCCTGTGCTGCTGTTTAGGGGCTGCATGACTGCTCAACTACAAATACACGGAAAAGACAGCGAGCATTGATCTAGCATGTCTGGGTGTGGGGACGTAGAAGCGGGTGAGATATAGTCTTGACCTCAAGGAGCTTTCAGACCAAAAGTAATGAGATAAGAATGGGATGCTGGACCAAAAAGAAAACAATCTTAGAAGAGGATGATCAGATGATCATAAATGTAAAAAGCTGACAGCGATTTTAAAAAATATTAAGAAAAATGTAATGCATAAAAAATGTTTTAGAGACAGGCAATGTTTGTTATCTTTGAATTATGTGAATCCAGAACCCTTTTTTTTCCAATAAAAACTTTACTGTCTGTAACTGAAAAGCCCAGAATAACGTTTAAAATTATTGGGAATACAGAGGTAAACAGATTTTAAGTTCCATTCTTTGCTTTCTCAATTCAAAACGAGAGTGTGCCTCTCCCTAGGCAGCCATGGAAACTCCCTTACCTGCTGATTCCACGGGGCCTGGGCTGTTGTCAACCCTGAAGAAATACGTGCTGAATTATGGAAGCTCAATCAATACTTCTCTCCAGGTATGCGTACGTGCGTACCTGTCTTCCTATAAAATGTCCTTCCTTTATACTTCCAGATCCCTTTAGGATGGAAACAAACCCCAGTACAGGAAGGCCATTGCTCTGGGGTCAGCGACTTTCTCCAGAGGGGAATTCCCTCAACTCCCAGCTAGACAGTGTGCACGCCATTATCAGCGCCCTGGGGGCAGGCTGGAGAAAGGAGGGCAAAGTCCTCGAGTTCAATAATACAGACTTAAACTCACGTGCCTTTTCCATTCCAGATGTCCCTATTCTCCCCGGGGTTCTCAAGTTAGAAGCTTCCCAGTACTTGCAGAGAATGAAACTCTGTAACTTGGTTGGGAGTTTACATGGAGTGGGGAAGGGACGTGGGGATCCAGCTTCTCAACATCCATTGTTTCAACAGATCCACCTCTTTCCAGCCCTTTTCCTAGCTAAGTCTTTCACGGTACTGAGTTCTGCGGGGCAAACGGGCTCCTTTCTCAGTGGTGTCCCCTGTTGGAAGTTGGGTTATAGCTCCGTCCGGTCTGCTAAGTGTGGATGCTTTCTTCTTTTCTGCCTGTTCTCCTCATCCTTGTAGGTTGACACCGTTTAAACTTTCCTTTGCTGACACTTCTGTGGGTTTGGGGAAGGAGATAAACTCTATTGTTCAGCCTTCCATATATGACGAGAAACCCCAGAATATGCCTCCTCATTTTCGTACTGTCGGTGCGTTTTACAGAACCTGACTTTAGCACGTGCTCAATGAAAAGTCATCTCGGAAGATGTCGTTAGGTAGGACAAACGTCCACTTTGACTACGAAGTTAGATATACTAGTTTGGTTCAAAGGAAATATTTTCTGAGCACATATTCCACACCAGGACCATTGATGGGATATGAGGGCAAATAAAACACAACTCTTACTTCTTGTGGTCCATCTTGTGGTGAAATTCCCTCAGAAAGAGGTGAATCTGCAAAATTGCCATGGGAATAAGAGAATGCATGACCCAGGTAGTGTTTCTGGCATCCGAGAAGAAGAAAAAGCCACAGAAACCTGATTACAGGCAGATAATTAAGAAGCTAATAGACAATACCCCGTGGAATTAATTCACCCCTTAACATCCTTTATAAATGTCATCTTCCTTCTTTGAATCTTTGCAACTGTGGTAAGTTAAGTCCAGGCCATAGACCTCAGAGATAAAAATAGGTGATTAACTGCCTTCGTATCTTAGCTTGTTTTAATTTGAAGGTGAAAAAAATGATACTCTATTTCAGTTTTGCAACCCAAAGAAATAAAAATGTGCAACTTTAAAAGGAAATTTTCACTCTAAGAAAAAAAATCAAAATACCAAGTTTGGTGTCAGATGCAAAGAATCTCTTGGAAACGGATAAGGATTAAGGATAATTAAGAGGAATGTATAATTCAGAATGCATTGCCAGAAGCCCAGGTTAAGCCAACTTAAGTAAAGTGGGAATTTATTGGCTTAGCAGCTGAACAGCTTCAGGTACAGCTGGCTGCAGGTTGTTCTCTACTCTATAGCTCTGATCTCTTCCTCACTGGTTTCACTCTCAGACAAATTTCACCCTCAGGTTTATACCTACCCGCTGAACGATATACAGAAAGAGAGTCTTTCCCCGATGGTTCTAGCAAAAGCACTGGCCATGAGTCTCTGATTTGCCAGGCCTGAGTCGCACTCCCTCCCTTCACCCGAGATCCAGAGGTTAGGTTCCTCCATGAAAACCACATGGACTAAGAGTAGAGTGAGGTGGTTACTCCCCAAAATTCAGGGAGATGGTGCCAGGAACAGGGGGCATGGCTTTTAAGCCAGCAAATAGGATAGCTACTAACTGGCGTAAAATAACACTGGCCTTGGAGTTTTGGCTGCATCACCATTTTCAAAAACTCTTTAAGTTCTGAAATGGGCCAGGCTGCTTAGCACCGAGAGGTGGTTTCGAATGTAGCTATTTTTGAATTATTTACCGATCCTCCATCGCATTTGCTCCCAGCAGCTGTTAACATCCATCTCTTGCTAAAAGGCCACCTGACCAGAAAGGTTAAGAGAAATATTCAATAACCTCTAGAGAAAGGGTGGAATACTTATTTTTAGCTTTCTGGTATTTGATCATAAACGCTCTCAATCTGGAATGACTTCAAGGCGATTTGTACATCTGAAGGCTGCCAAAAAGAGAAGGGGGGAAAAAGTCATATATTAAAGGAAACCTCCTCGCTCTCACCCGAAAGAGGAAGATTTTTTAAATTTTTAAAGAAAATGTTAGTTCTATTTTTAACTCCCCTTTGGGTTCTCTAAGGCTAAGAGGAGAAACAGGTCTGGTAGCAAGAAGATTTCAAACCAAAGATTTTACCCCTAGAACTCATTAACCCTGTATTACAAGTGTTTGACAAGGGGGAGAAGGAGACAGCAGGCCTTTTGCACGTGGTCCAGGCCTCAATAACCTCAGTACCTTTCACTGATGGTCTGGAAGGTTTCTAAGATGAAATTTATTCTGAGGGAGAAAGGTCACTGAAACCCAAGATCTCATGAAGACGTGTGGGCCAGGAAAACTGTCCTTCTACAACGAGATACCAAGTTCGCTGTGGCCGTAAGACACCACTCTCTGGGGGGCGAACGATGATTCTTTCCATCATTTACATCCAGCTTTTCTTTCCAAACACTCGAAATCCGCAGTGCAACTCCTTTGACTGCATCTTCCACCTTGACTCTTGGAATGAAACATCCATTACCAAACTCTGCTCCAAATTCATTTGAAGTTGGCAATTTTCAGGTTTCAACTTGTAGTGGCTTGAGACTCAAAGCCATCCTAGGATTATCCGAGCATAGGGCAGCCCACCTGAGGACCCCACAGAGCGTCATCTGTGTCTGCTCTGATGTGTGGAACCGATGATCCTGGTTGATTCAGGTGCTATGTCTCTCAGACTGAGCCTCTTCATCTGCCTCCACATCTCTCTGCTTTTCTGCGATGATTTCTTCCCTGGCCGTCCCACCTCTTCCAGGCGGCTTCCCGGCACCGTGAACGCCCACAGACACCAACAATTCAGCATTTAACAACACACTGTCTTCCATTCCTCCCTAACTATTTCAAACGGCAAAATTTTGCTGTCACAAAAATTTGGAATTTTAGTACGGCTATGATAAATACTTTCTGGTTTAATGCCTCCCTGAGCAATCTCTGAACAGACCATCTGAAGCTTGATGGCCAGGCGTTCTCAATAGAGGGTTAGGTCTGAGTGATTTGAATTCCCAATAGTATTATGAGGCAAAAATTTGTCTCTTAGACCAATAATAATTAGACCTAAAATCACATTAAAGTGATCTTTGGACTTAATGTAGTGTCTCTTCATTTAGATCCAGTCTGAGTGTATGGTTTCTGTTTAAAAGAAAAGCATTTTGGGGGGCCAGGGCTAGCCCGGTGGTGCAGCGGTTAAGTTCACACATTCCGTCTGCGGCCCAGGGTTGACAGGTTTGGATCCTGGGCGTGGACCTATGCATCGCTTGGCAAGCCATGCTGTGGCAGGCGTCCTACATAAAACAGAGGAAGATGGGTACAGATGTTAGGTCAGGGCCAGTCTTCCTCAGCAAAAAGAGGAGGACTGGCAGCAGTTAGCTCAGGGCTAATCTTCCTCAAAAAAAAATAAAAATAAAAATAAAAATAAAAATAAAAAATAAAGGAAAAGCATTCTGTCATTGAATTGTGCTGCACTTAATGGGCAACTGACTTTTATTTACATCCGGGTAGTTCTTTGCACATTAGGTTCTTTCCTGTGAGAATTAAGCACTCTTCAGTAAACACTGGGGAAAATTTTGCTCAGGGAGAAGCTCCAATGCAACCCAAAAAAAGGGATGTAGTTTTGAAAATTGTCATTTTTGTTCACATGGTAAAATCTGACCTTGTGTAAATAATTCCCCAAATCTCCAGCTAAACAGAGAGGTCATGGTCAGGTTCATTCCACATCACAGGCTAGAGAAAAAACTAGAAACCCAACTTCATAGCTTTCCTTTTCTGACTCTCCCTGGTCCTTAGAAACCCTCTTAAATCAACTGTTCTTTCTCAACAGAGTCCTGTGTACAGCGGAAAAAAGGATTGGCTCAGAAACATAATTTTGTACATGATTTCCACAAGAAAATGTTTCAAAGAAGAAATTTAAAAACAAACAACTACCCCAAATATTTCTTTGCAACACAATGTGAAAAAGGGGAGTTAGGACAATCTTATATTTACACAGAAAGTACCACTGTTTCCCTGGAGACAGAACTAAGCAGTGAAACAAATGAGATGAGTTAGCAGGAATCTGATCCAAAGAATAAACGCAAGAGACAAACATGGCTAACCACGATGCAAACGTGTTCTGCGGTGATCAATAATAAGAACAAATCTGAAAACTGTGTCATGCGATAATCCTGGTATTTGGAGGGAAGTGATGGCCTCGCTGAGTGGGATTCAGGATGTGGCGGGACCTGGCCCGCATTCTGGGCACGTGTGGTCTGCAGTTCCTGTGTCTGCAGCTCAGAGTCAGGGGAAGGGGAGGGGAGAAGGAAAAGGGAGGGGGTCCAGGGCCTTTGGGGCAGTGATGGGTCCCCAGGGATGTTTGCACAGGCACAGTTCCTTCTTTAGCCCTCTAGCCATTGGTCTCTGCTTTGTTCTGTTTCCTTCCACCACCCCGTTCTTCTTCAGTACAGCTCCACATGCAGTTTTTCTTCTCCTTCGTGGACTGTTCATATCTCCTTTCTCACTGGATAAGACGCCAATGTATTAAGATGAATAGATCAACGTTTATAAAGTAATCAAGTCTCAAAAAAAAGAAAGCCACTTGATTACTACCCATGTCTCCCTACGGTGAGAAGTCTCTTCCTGGACTGATTTCTCTGTAAAGAAAGGGGCATTTTCAAGCTAAAAGCAGAATGAAGTATGGAAGGATAAATAACGCAAATTATCTTATGGAATCAGATTATGATATATATTATATATAATATTTACCTATATGTTATATAATATGACATACTATCATAATATATAATTATGAGATGTATTATCATAATATGTATAAATATATATACATCAGATTAACCTAGATTCAAATGGCAGCTCTACTGCTTGCTAAGTGTGTGACCTGGGGCAAGTTATTTAACCTGATCTTTCTTTTACTTATCTTGTAAGGATGCTAATGTATAAAATACTACATCTAAAAAGTTAATATTTACTGAGTGCCGAGTACATTGTTAGCACTCACTGAATGCTCGCAGTTGCTGTGATACTTTTTACGGCCAAAACACATTCACATTCATATATGCGCGAGAGCCAGAGCTGTCATTTAATATACGATGTTCTCCTCGGCAACCTGAGAAATAGGACTTCAATCCAGGTCCCTTTACCACCAGTATAAACTCTTTCCTCTATTCCAGACAGGCTTTGAAGACTATTTACATTTCAATATGGAAATGTCCAATGTTCTCAAAATTCACTTTAAATCAAATAATAAAATTCAAATTGAAAGTGTTTTTGGGCTCTGGAGGAATTTGAAAATTGTGTTCAATTTCCTGATTCTCCATCCTGAAACCCATGGAAGCTTGTAACAGATAGCAAAGCAGAGCTGCCATCTTTCTAGTGCTCCCCACTGAGATAAAAGCATCGTGCAGCAGCAGACGCCAACAGAGCAAATAATTAGACTGAGTGCTGTGCTCACTGCCAAGGAAGCGAGAAGTGAAATTTGTTGTGTATGTACCTGAGTGTCTGGAGCATCAGCTGTCCTATGAGAAGTCATTAACATTTGCTGAGTGGCTACTATGTGCCAGACACTGAGGGCTATAAATTGAAATGAGAGATTATTCTTGTTCTCCAGGTGCTGACAGCCTCTAGTAGGGATCATATCACATGCCCGTAGAGGACAAAATGTCAGGTAAAATAAATTCCACGAGGAAGAACACAGTACTAGGAAAATCCAAAGATAGGAAGATTAATGCAGGCTGGCCTGGGGATGGAGATGACATGGGAGTAAAGACTGAATGGTTCTCTCTTCCAGAATTACTGGGAAGTGAAAATTTGGAGCCCTATTACCTATGTTCTGAGAGAAAGAGGTATGAAGAGAAAACCAGATGGTGTCATCAGAATAAAAAGGCAATATAAAATGTTAGATTACACACACACCTTGAAAGTGTTGTGCTCTAATTCATTATTTCACAAAAACACATCTAGACTAGCAATTCAGTCATCAAGAGCTATTCATTCTTGGGGATAATGAGGACTTCAGTGTCACCCTAATTAAATGTCAATCCCTAGGGTTAATTTTGATCTCCTCTCAAAAGAAAGCAATGTTAACGTATTAATTCAAAGAAGTAAAACTCCCCTTTAATAGGATTTTCTTTAGCAACCTATCATTTCCGAGGATTTTAGAAAAGAACTCTCCAATGAACAAAATTAAGCTTTGCAGGTCTGTTGCTTTAAAGAAAAGTTGACATTTGTGAGAAAGAATTTCCAGAGTAGATTACTACAAAATGAAAATTTAATAGGTCTGCATCAGTTAAATCTCCCAGGGTAAATTTGGAAGACGGCCTCCGACTTCCACTCTTTTATTCTTTCAGTAATTGTCCAGATGGCACAACCCACCGAGTACTGACATTGTAATAATATGGAAATTAGTTAAGAAAATCAAAATGTTATTTATTTCAGGAAAAAATCAATATCAATATAAAATGATCTTACGTTCAAATGATAAGATATGAAAAGAGCAGTTAACAAGACTTTATCTCCTTGGAAGATTTCAATTACATATACATAGTTATTTGTTGTGAGGAATAAGAGATAAGATGCATTAAAGAGGGTTAAAGGCTTTAAGGTACTTTGAGATGTGGGGAATGGTTATTATTTAACGAAAGTAACAGGAATTCAACAAGTACCTTTTGAGTACCTACAAAGAAAACCTTGTGCTAAATGCTACATAGCATCCAACAGAGGTAATCCCTTCGTTTTACAACAGGTTAATTATCTAGGAGAGAAAAGAAGGCCCAGATCTGAGTCTTATCTGAGCTTCTGAAGGTGGCAGTAAAAGTCATAATATTAACGGTAATAACTATAATCATGTTTCCATTTATTGCTCATTTTCTATGTGCCACACACAGATATATTGAATTGCCCAGTAACAACATCAAAAAATGACAATAAAGCCCAAATATCCCATCTTTTTCTTGTTCATCTCTTGTGCATGTACTATCTATAGTGATCAAACCCTTTTCAAAATATTTATATTTTTAACACATGACCAGTAGCAAGTTCTACTTTTTAATTACTCAAGCTGTATAAACCACTAATATCTCTTTTGTGTCCAAAAGCTGCCTTTTCAAGGGATGCCCCTTTATTGAATCTATTCAAACTCTGTTAAGTCGGCCTTGAGGTTGGATAGAAAATGGCATGAGATGGTTCTAATTCTGGAGAGCTCACATTCATTTGGTTTTGAACATGGGTAGGACAGGCTTTGATTTCTACTCAATTCCCTCCCATGTTATACTCAACACCTTACTGGAGACCTCGTGTGGTTTTGTTGATCAAAGGGGCACAATAGAGCAGTGACTTTAGAGACAAGACTCTTTGTGGCTTTCTGGTTCCTTTCATGGGCCTCCACTCTTAGTGTTGAACATGTCCTCCCCAAACTTGACTTTGTGGGTTTTTTGTAAGTGTATTACTTTCTACATGGCTAAATTTTATCTCTCTTGACAACTTCCTGGACCTTCATATATCCTGGTGTTCTCATCTTTGATTTTTTTTTCTTGGCTTGGCTTTTCACTTTTTAGTGCAATTAGACATCATCTGTAAATCTGAAGAGTCCAGACGCTTATAAAGATAATATTTAAAGGCTAAGGTAAAATTCAACACCAGTTGGGATTCCCCAGAATTCTAAAAAGTTGTTTGTTTATGACTATACTACATTTTCTGCCTTTTATATTGTTCCTTAACCATGCCAAAATAATCCCAACACTGCCATGTACAGTCTGTTTTTGTAGAAATGTAGTAATGGTGTTTGGAAACTCGAAATGAAGTCCATCAATTTGCCTTTTTCCCAAATTCCAAAAAAGAAGTTACAATATTAGTGAGGCTCAATATTTCTTCATAGAATCTTGGCTATAGGTTTGCCATTCACCCTGCATTTAACTATGGATCCTCTCAGATTCCCAGGTAGGGATGAGAGAACTAGAATTTCATCCACATGGTTCTTGAAGTCTTTTCCAGAGAGCTCCTTAAGGAGAGAAATTCAGTATTTTGTAGGCACAGTGATATTTGTCAGAGTAAGTTACATATTTTGGCCCATTGTTAATGATTTACTCTTGAGTTCGGTTCATAATCTTAAGTAGAACAATCCATCTTCAGAGGTTTATTTACAGCTGTTGGCCATACAGCAACCAAACGATTCAGTTGTGTTGGGAAGAGTCTTTCCTTTAGCAGTGACATCACAGGGAGAAGCCATGATGTTCTGAGTAGAAGACAGGGTCATAGAAATGTTGGTTCCAGAAATCCAACATGGGTGGTAGTCAGAGAGGACTCTTACTTGTAGACTTTGATAGACATATTTATGTGTTTGGACAGCATTTTTCCTCTCTGGAATGGGGTTATCTGAAGAACAAAATCAAGTCCAATCCCAATAAAATTCACTTAAAATACAAAATAGCAAATTCAAATGTTCAGAAAGTACTAGAGGGAAGTGAAGCCACCTCTACAGTTAGCCTGAAAAAGAAAACAGTTCCTGGGCCTTTACAGCCATAAAGAAAGCTGAGGCTAAAATCAAAGCATTTGCATATTCCTAAATTTGTACTGTTTCTTCCAGCATTCTGTTGAAAATAAGTAAGAGCTTGCTTTTCATCTTGGTCATATCAAATTGATTCAAATGCATTTTAAAATAACTCATTTCTGTACAAATAGAGTAAAAACCTAATAAATAGTTAATCTTGTCATTTCCCAGTACTATTTCGTTGTTAGAGAAAGAATTATCTAGAACACATGCCAGAGAGTCCAAGTGGCTGAGATTGGAATTCTTTACTATTTCTTAGCACTTCACTGTGCTATTTTACAATAAGGAAAGAGTGACACCCACGAGGGGGTGAAGAATCTTTCACAGCAAAGATCACTTAAATATGTATTTGATTATGTGACAGCTCAGCTTCTGCTCTTGTTCCCCAGCTTGGCCGACTGTGTAGTTACTACGTGCCAGTTGCTTTGTCTCTTTGTCAGAGAGGTGTGTCAAGAAGATGATAAAGAAAGGACTGGCTTTTTGCAAATATTCGTGTCTCTTGCAGATCTAGTTAACATTTCTTGTTTTCTCCAAGAATTATCTTTTCAGAACTGAACTTTAAGAGCTGCCAATATTTTTAGAATACTTTTTTCTTTCTTATTTACTGCTCATAAATTTCCCCTTTGCATTCTTGAATTTTCTTCGGGATATTATAAAAGTAAAATATTACAAACATAATTTCTGCCAACATATTTCAGAATTGTTTTCAAAAGCAATCTATTTCTCTCCGAATTTCTGTAGAACCCATGACAGCTGTTCCAATGGTGATGAAAAATACTTCACAGTAAGATGTCAGTTTAAGAAAGGAGCATCTTAGATTCTTGGAAGCATCTTAGAATTACCTAGTTTTTCAGTCTCCACAGAAAAGTATCCCACATTATTTCTTCTTATTGTCTTTAAGTTGACTCCAAATATAATCAAGTTTAAGTCAAACAAGGCAGCTTGAAAGCTGTTGTCAAAAACATTTAGACTAGACCTCCCTATTAATTTCTGACCATTTTCTTCCCTATTTTCAGCGCTTGATTCAGAGCAGGCACCTGCCTTTTGGGCTCCTGAGAATTTGTTCAGTAAGTTTAATCTTCAAACACCTTAAATAACCTGATTTAATAGGAACCTTTTTATTTGATAGCTGCCAACAGACAGCCCTGGAGACTTTTCTGATCTCAGTGGGCTGCCCCACAAGCATGGTCCAATTCAAGTTTAATGAAAAACTACACCATTTACAAAGAACTGAGAAGAGAATTCTGGTTTATTTCCTGCTGTGGCTTACATTGGAAACACAGTAATTTCCGTCATCCCACTGGAAGAAATAAAACTTATCCAATAGGTAAAGCCTTATTTCACCATGATCTAGAATAGTGGAAATACTGAATGTCCAGAATATAAGAACTTCGAAATGCCCTGAACAATCATGGAGGGTGACATCTGCAAACATGTTCCATTCTCAGCTAGGTTAATTTGCAGGGAGTGGGGTGGCAGTGGTGGATCTTTCTAGAGATATTAACTGAGGCTTGGCCGAGCATTGGTGTTAAGCTTATAAATCATGAACACAGTGATGGCTTCTCCCCTCACACTCTTCTACAATGGGCAGGTCATGAGCCTTTTTGAATAAAGAGGCTTAGAGAAGACTTTGAACTTCACGTGCTGACTAGTTCTCTTTGTTAAGACTCAGAGAAGCACTGGGCTCTTTATTCCCCAAGTGCTAGCTCTCCAGACCCAGCACAGTATGATTCCCAGTCACTTACACAAGGTCTTTATGGTTCATCTTGAGCCTGTCTCCCTTGCTTCTCCAAGTGGACTGTGCCCAACAATCCTGCTGGCCAGGATCTAAGAGCAAGCATGTACGAACCATGCATTCTGCTCATCCCTAAGTGCTTTTGTTCACAGAGGTCCATCTTTGGTCATCCAATTTTCTCATTCCACACACAGCTCCAAAAGAGAGCTCATCTACTCGACTTCTAACCAACAGTCCACCAACAGTAGATAGATCTCATCTACTTCTTGTGTTGCTTCATACCCACGAATTCCAGATCTGTACATCCAAGAGCTGAACTTTTCACTTGGTTGTTCTATGGGTATCTGAAATTCAACATGTTCGAAATTTATCATCCCTTCCTCATCATCTGTATGAACAGAGAGTGAGAATGAATATTTCCTGTGTTTCCCAGTTCATTTTCTGAAAGGCATCATTGTGGATTCATTCTCAAGGTCATACACATGGGTGCTGTTGTTGGCGGTGCCTTCTCCCTTAATTCATCTGCTCTCTCACTTCCCCTCTACCACTAACCTTGTCATTGAATGGGTAAGGAAGTCCTTATTCATCCTATTTTTTCTTAAATTCCCCTGGCCCTGTCTTGTTCCACGCTTTTATAATCTCTGGTCTAGGTCACAGTCACAGCTCCCATCCTTGTCTCCCTTCTCTACAAACTGATACTTAATCTCTATATTTGTCCAGAGAAATCTCCATTAGAAAATTAACAATGCCATTTTCTTGCTTAATATTAGTCATTTACTACTTTTTTCAGGATAAAATTCTAACTCCTGCCTTCAATTCTAATTTCTGTCTTCTGCTTTGCTCTCCACACTCACCTCTCTGCACTCAACACCTCATCCTTGCGTCAAGGTCACTCTGTAAGTTTTGGAGTGCCCTGAGTTTATCACGTCCTTTCAAACCTTTGAAGTTTTGCACAAGTGCTTCCCTTTTGTCTGGCTAACTCTGACTCATCCTTTACAGTGAATCTCAGACGTCACCTTTCCAAGGCATGTCTCTGACCCCAGGAACCTGGGTTAAATTCCACACCCTGCTGCTGCACTCTGGGTTCACCTCCATCATGGAAATTATCGCGCCTTATTCATTTGTCTATCTTCTCACTACAGAGTGATCTCCTCAAGGACAGAGACCACATCTTACTCCTCTGTGTCTCCAGGCCTGGCAAAATGCTCACAACACAGTAGGCTCCTGAGGCCTGTTTAATTTATTAACAAATAGGAATCTACAGAGCTTGGGGTACAGCCAGCTCCCGGTACCCACCTCAAAGAAACCAAGGAGTTAATGCGTATGCTCTTGCTCATGTGATTTATACTATGCATAAAGATAACTGCATAATTTTTTTTTCATTTGAACACCATTTAAAGGGCAAAAACAAATTGGCTGAAAGATCTTTAAAAATCCAAATAATCGACATATTTTGACAAAGCCTCGCAATCACAATATGTAACTACTTTCACAATCCACATGAATGCAAATATTTCTTCTAAAAGTTGCAATTATTATTCAGCCATTTAACAAATATTTAATGAACACCTCCTATGTTAGACATTGTTTTTGATGCTGGGGTTACAAAAGTGAGCAGACGGAACCTTCCTGTAGTTTACAGTATTGTCTGGAAGATAGATATTAATCAAATACCACCACTAATGAGTTTATAACTACAAAATAGAATAAAGTACTCTGAAAGAAAAGAATGTAGTTTTATGAGTGTATTTAAGAAAGGAAACTGGGGTAGACCTGAGATGAGTAGGTCTAAACTGAACAAAGGTGGGAAAAGGAAGGAGGCATCCCAAACAGAGGAAACAGCACCAGGGTGGAAATCGCCCGTGGAAAGAGGGGGCGCATGAAGTCTAGGAAGTGAAGCGCCCTCTGTGGCTAGAACGAGAGAGAAAGATGGATCGTGCTGTGAGACAGGTCTGACAGTCAGGGAGGGACTGAACTACGTTGCTGCTTAGGAGTCTTGTTAAAGCTTTTAGTCTTAATCCTAAAATGAGAGAAGGATTTCAATGGATCAGATTTGCAACTTGAAAACAGCAGTGTGGCTGCCCTTGGAGAGAGAGAGGATAAAGGGCAGAGTGCAGCTGGGAGTCAATGTGATAATTCAGGTGAGTGGAGATGGCAGTGCGGCTAGAGCAACACAAGAGTAGATGGCCAAAAGCCAATGGATTTGCTGGCTGCTTAGAGGAGAATATTGACAAGAGTTGATGAAATAGGCATGAGAAGAGAGCACCATAGAAAGAGAAGTCAAAGTGACTCCAGCATTTCTGGCATGTGCCATCTTCCCTGAGACAGAAAACAGGGAAGAGGCTGAGGAAAAGACTACAAATTTAATTCTGGACATGCTGAGCTTGAGGTTCTTTTGGGACATCCAAGTGGAAATGCCGCATAAGGAGTTGAATATATTACAGTTCAGAAAAAAGCTCTGGACTAGAGGTATGCATTTGGAAGGGTGCATAAAGCTTGTAATTAAAGCTATGGGCATGGATGACGTCGGCCAGGGAAAGAAAATGCAGTAAGATTTCCACTGGTGCTTTATCATTCCAGCTGTCTTGTGAATAGTCTAGTCTATTGTGTTCACCTCCAGCAATCCTCTTCCCACAATTTCCCTTCTCTGCCTTCTCTGAATTATAGAATTTACATGGAAAGGAAACTTAGAGATCATCAGGTCTAATCTCCAAATTTTAGACATGAAGAAACTGTAGCTGTTTTCTCAAGGTCATGCAAGTCCTCAGAGACAAAATGGAGTAAAAGCTCGGGTCTTTTTGACAAGTACTTCAAAGAGTTTCCATCTGGAGGGGGACATGTTGGGAGACAAATGTAGGGTCTCCAATACTTAGAATCCTATAGATGCTGAAATGTGCTCATTTGTCATGATGAAACAACACAGACCCATGCAAAGGACCACATTTGTGGGGGAACCCCTTGGTGGGGGTGAAAAGGGAATGGGATCTCGAATTGGATTGATCTTGGTTTGAATATTAGTAAACTGCAAAACTGGACCAAAAATTTGAACTCTCCATTTCCTTCTCTATGAAATAGAGATGAAAAATCACCTTGAAGTGTTGTAAGGAATAAAACTAATATATTAAAACCCACTAGCCACATAGCAGGCTCCCAAATTACTAATGATTTCCTCCAAAATAAAAAAAGAATCTCCTACATAATATAAAAGTAATTGTTATATATAATTTATAATTGTTATATATAATATATAATTCCTATTTTAAAATATAAAATCAAAATAACAAACCCTTATTTTTTAAAAAAAAATCTTTATTATTAAAAAGAAAATCCCAGTGGCTGATCCAATTTTTATTCAGTTATTATAATTATTATAATTATTCAATTATTATAATATTTTCTAGAAGTAAAGCACCAAAAACCTCCCTATTTCAACAACTTGTTGTAAGAAACTGAAAACCTATGTGGTCAGTTTTAATTTATTCAAATATGTGTGTAGCCAAGATAAATAGTATAGTTGTAAAATACCATCAAAGATGGAGCAGTGCTGTGAAAAATGTAACATTAATCATTTCCTCTTTTATTCACAAAGTTTTATGCTCCATCTGGACTTGGATCTCTACTCGGCTTTCATTCAGAGTTTAAATACAAAAGATTTTCAGCTGATATGAGTGTCATAGCTTGCTTTACCAAAGCTTTTCAGATGAGAGATGAATATACATTATAAGTTACAGGATATGAATTCTAGGGCAAGAGCTATGATGTAGGAATAAGACTTGTGGGGTTCATTCAGAGAAAATCCTCAGAAAAATCTGCAAATATTGTATTTTTAGCTTTATAGTTATTTTTTTCCGATTTGAAGATATAATTGTGTAAAAATTGCATGAGTTCTTTATGCAACTCTCATGCAATAATATTGGAAATGCGTCCTTCACTTTGTAATGTGATGGAGAGCCTCAATTTGGAGGCAAGCTGTAGCAGTAGACACCTCTCAGATACTTCTTCGGAACTTATTCCTTATCTACCTCCAAGCACGACTTGAAGCAATTTACAATTTTAATCTCCCCTCTCCCACCTCGTCTCTTTCACACACACACAGACACACACACCCCCACACACGCCAAATTAAAGCAACAGCAATAAAAGACAGGCGAAGAACCAATTAGAGGAAAAAGGAAAGTAGATGTGTTAGTGAAGAATCAGGTGAGAAAATACGAATGAAACATTAAATTTAGCAATGAACTTCCTGGAAACTAGAGAAATCAGGAAAAATGAAAATACAGGTTATACATTTCTCTTTGTTTTAAAAAGAGAAAAAGTTAAGATTATCTTCAAACATGAAATTTTAGTATCTTATTATAGAATAAATGTGTTTCATGGATTCTTCACAAGCAACTTAGAGAACATGAAGTAAATGTCTTTGATTATAACTTTGCAAAAGCTAACAAAATAGTATGTAAATGAGCACGTCTCTGCCCACTCTAAAGGCTTCTGTATCATTACACTCAAACCTCATAAAGCTCTTTCTTTTGGGAGTTAAAGACATGTAATTCAAGTTCTTGCTTAAAGATTCAATTATAAAGAGACAGCATTTATCAATGGAACAGAATAGAGAGTCCAGAAATAAGTCCACGCTTAT
Source organism: Equus przewalskii (assembly GCF_037783145.1). NCBI lineage: Eukaryota > Metazoa > Chordata > Mammalia > Perissodactyla > Equidae > Equus > Equus przewalskii. The sequence continues at coordinate 3,676,542 of NC_091861.1, read as the reverse complement.
ATGGTCAATTAATCTATGACAAAAGAGGCAGGAATATACAATGGGGAAAAGACACTCTCTTCAATAAACCTTTCTGGGAAAACTGGACAGCTACATGCAAAAGAATGAAACGGGACCACTTTCTTACACCATACACAAAAGGAAACTCAAAAATGGATTAAAGACCTAAACCTAAGACCCGAAATCATAAAACTCCTGGAAGCAAACACAGGCAGTAAGCTCTCTGACATTGGTCTTAGCAGTATTTTTTTAGATATGTCTCCTCAGGCAAGGGCAACTAAAGAAAAAACAAATTAATGGGACTACATCAAACTAAAAAGCTTTTGCACATCGAAGAAAAGCATCAACAAAATGAAGGGCAACCCACTGAATGGGAGAAGATATTTGCAAATGATATATCTGATAAGGGGTTGATATCTAGAATAGGTAAAGAACTCATACAACTCAATATTGAAAAAACAAAAAGTCCAGTTAAAAAATGAGCAGAGGAACCTGAATAGACATTTTTCCAAAGAAGACATACAGATGGCCAACAGGCACATGAAAAGATGCTCAACATCTCTGATCATAAGGGAAATGCAAATCAAAACTACAATGAGATACTACCTCATTATGTCAGAATGGCTATATCAAAAAGACAAGAAATAACAAGTATTGGCAGGGATGTGGAGAAAAGGGAACCCTTGTGCACAATTGGGGAGAATGTAAATTGGTGCAGCCACTATGAAAAACAGTATGGAGTTTCCTCAAGAACTTAAAAATAGAACTACCATATGATCCAGCAATTCCATTTCTGGGCATTTATCTGAAGAAAACAGAAACACTAATTTGAAGAGATACACGCACCCCCATGTTCATTGAAGCATTATTTAGAATAACCAAGAAATAAAAGCAACATAAGTGTCCCTTCATAGATGAATGGATAAAGAAGATGTGGTATGCAGATACCATGAAATATTATTCAGCCATAAAAAAGAATTAAATCTTGCCATGGATGGACCTAGAGAGTGTTATGTTAAGTGAAATAAGTCAGACAGAAGAGGATAAATACCATATGATTTCACTTACATGTGGAATCTAAAAAACAAAACAAACGAACAGACAGAACAGAAACAAACTCATAGATTCAGAGAACAAACTGGTGCTTCCAGAGGGGAGGGAGGGTGAAGGAATGGGTGAAATAGGTCAAGGGGATCAAGAGGTAAAGATTTACATTTATAAAATAAATAAATCAAAGGGAAGTCATGTACAGCATAGGGAATATAATCTACAACGTTGTAATACTGTTACATGATGACAGACGGTAACTAGATCCTGTCATCATGTATAAAAATATTAAATCACTATGTTGTACACCTGTAACTAATATAATATTGAATGTCAATCACACTTGAAAAAAAATAAAATAGGAAGCTGGTCCTGTGGCCTAGAAGTTAAGCTCGGTGCACTCCTCTTCAGTGGCCCAGGTTCGGTTCCCGGGCGTAGACTTATACCATTCGGCAGTGGCCGTGCTGTGGCAGCGACCCACATACATAATAGAGGAAGATTGGCACAGAGGTTAGCTCAGGGTGAATCTTCCTCAGGAAAACTAAATAAATTAATTAATTAGATAAAATAAAGTGGAAATGTTTGAACAGTTCCCACAACTGACTTTTTAAACTCTGCAAACAGAAATCACCTCAGTTCATCACACCAGTTGAACATTTAGTGCCGACATATATGTGATCTGTCTATAACTCCACTAAAAGGAAAATATTAGCCCTCAAAACCCAGTATAGTAACTGGAACATAGTGGATATTTAATCAGTGTTTGTTGAACTGAAAAATCTAAAGGAAAATATAGTTAGCATGCCTCTAAGACTAGCAGGTGCATTTTTTTTTATCAGCTTAAAAGTACTAACACCCTGGTTGCATCTCAGTTCTAATGAATTAAAATATCTGCAGTTAGGGTTTGGAAATTTGCATTCCTATGGACCTCCCCACTGAATCTGCTGTAGATATAGGAAAAGTTTGAAGTAGAAAAGGGAAGTGGAGAATGTGGTAAAACCAAAGGCAGATGTCTTTGGACATCTGGAGGAGAGGAGGAATCCCAAAGGAAGTCTGTGCAGGTTGCAGCACTGGGTACCAGGAACCCAGGACTCTGCCGTATCGTCTCTGCTTCTCTTTCCTCATGTGTTTTCTTTTTCTCAGTCTGCAGCCAGGCTTCCTTCGCCTCCCTCCTCACATGGCTATTGTCCAGCCCCCAGGTCTACATCACCTCAGTGCCAGACACACACACACTTAACTGAAGTTTGGGAATGGGAAACAACAGAATCCCAGGAGAGAGAGAGCTGATGGGCTAGGCTTTGGTCAGCATCCACCACTGACCTCATCCCCTCAACTTGAGGGGGTGTGGTCGCAGACTACCAACGGAACTGTCTGAGCTACCTCTGCAATTGAGAAGGAAATTCTGGGCGAAAAACAATGCTGTGATTGGATCCACCCAAGGACATCTGCTATCCCATAGTTTAAGGGACAAGCATGGAGGGGTCATCCCAAGACGTTTCCTCTGATCCTGGAACCAAGGAAATCAGGATGCCTAAATTAACAATTCCAAAACCAAAATAATTAGAAAAGTCTTGGATGCTTAGCTGGAGGAAAAGCATCTATTAGGAGGGAGGAAAAACAAACAACCCTGAAGTCCAAACCATTGTTGGTAATATTATCTGTGTAATAGGATTCTTTGACATGATTCTGGGTCTGGATCTCAGATGTTGTGAGAGGATGGGGTTGCATAATCACTTTCTCAACACAGCTCTTTTCACCTGAGGTGGATGTGGGGATTACTTGGCTACCACGACATATGTATTCCTCAAGGATGTCCCCAGTGGAGTTGCATAGCACCCACCCCTCCACATAGCTGTAAACATTCATCTGGGGTGGGCTTGACTGAGGTCAGATTGCAGGGGAAAAGGTGACCAGAGCCCTTGAAAGGGAATAGAAAGATCTGCACAAGCAAGTTGGCCTGTGTACCCAGTGCCCTAGGTAAAGCCTACAGCCCAGTCCAGCCCTGCCTCCCTGCTTGAGGCAGTGCTTCCCGAACCTCAGTGTTAAAACTGGGGTTCTGATTTAGTGAGTCTGGGATGGGCGCACACCGTATTTCTAGTAAATTTCCAGGTGATGCTGATACTATTGGACCATGGGCCATGCTTTGAGCATCAAAGCTTTAGGGAGCATACGTGGGTAACCTGAAAGAGCTCAATTAACAATATTTGAGAACCTTTTCCCTGTGGAACAGACCCTAACAAGACAGACTCCTTTCCTCAACAATTGCACCAACCTCCTCTCACACATAACATCAATCATTCACCACAGCTGGTCTCTAGTTCTACTAAGGACAATAGCGTTAGTATACTCCTCTTTTCATTAGCGGCTCTGCAGTAGAACACGAGGCAGGCCTGGAGAGAGAAGGGAGAGGCAGAAAGAGGCAGGAGAGCAAGCAGCAGGCAGCAAGCTGGGCCACAAAAGAACACAGGAATTAACAATCTCAAGTCACCATAAGAAATATCAGGAGACAAAAATTGCTAAAAAAGACTGAAAAATGCTAGTAAAATGAATGGGACATGAGATCATTATAATTTGGGGATATTAATACAAAGAGGTTGGTAAATATGAGACATACCGATTAAATCTACAGCAAAGCATCTAATTAAACCTGTGAGCCAGAGAGCTCTGGAAAAATTTCTAGGAAACGTAGAATTATAATTGCAAACTAATTACATTAATATGAAAAATGACACTGATATTCTCTTTATTTAATAGCCACCATTGTTGTTTTATGTCACTGAACATTGCAGTAAGTATCCAGCACTTCATGGTTCCTTCTCAATCTATATGTCCAATATTACTTTTCAATTAAGATCTTAATATCGTCAATCAAGAGTTCTTCCAATAGGTTGCTGTATTGGAATTCTATGGAATTGTATTGGAATTGTATGACGTGTTGCTACTTGAAGAACTCAATCAAAAATTCTAGATTTACCGTTGGAGCAGATAACTCAAACTTGCAGCCCAGCTTAATCTGATGGGCAAAACTTTTTTGTTTATATATGTTGTCACAAAAATTCCTGAACAGGAATGCCTTTAGATAGGCCACGCACTGTAGAATTGACCACAGTTCACAGGTCAGATGGCAATTTAGTGCACTGACCTGCCTGGATTCTGAATATATTTCGGTTTGCAACCCCTGTATTCAGTATCTTAAGAAGATAAGTTCTCCTTCCCATTGGTCATGAAAACATGAGTAATTTTCATATTTGTGTTTAGATGTAAAGTTAATTCTCTGAGGGGTTGACTGCAAGGAGCTTAATATCTACAAGGGGATATAGGGCACAAATAAAAACAACCATCAGATACAGTGGAGCATAATAACCACTATCAGAGAGGCAATAAACAAGGTTTCTGAGAGCACAGAGAAAGCAAGCTCAGGACAGTTTTCTCCAAAGAGCTCTCTCGGCTGACTGTTGAAGAAGGGACAGAACTTCACAGTTAGAACGACCTGGAAGTCTGGGTGTGGGATGGTGGAGAGGGAAGAGATGGAGTAAAGTCCCAGATGTGGGAAAATACAGGGCATCATCGCGGAAGAGCAGGAAACTGGAACAAAGTGGGCATGAAAAACAGTAACAGGAAAAAAGAGGAGACATCTTGTTAGAGCAAAATGTCATTCTATTGCAGTTCTCATCGGCTCCATGCTCCCTCTCTCTTTCATCTGAGAGCAATGCAGCTATTAAACACCAACATCTGGGCCTGCTTATTTGTATTCTGGTCCTAATTATTACCCTCTCATCAAGGCTGAAGGCCTCCTGATCAGGGTCTTCTTTGGATCCTTGCTCTTGAGGAAGCGTCACACAACTCCTGTTAATCAATCCCACGAAGCCCCTCCCCTCCACGTGCTGGGCCCCAGCCTCCTCACTCGCTGCTCAGGCTTGAGTCTGTCTGGCTCTGCCTCTCCTCTAAGCTGTGCCAGCCCAGGCCCCAGCATGCCCAAGTCCCCACGGCGTGGGCATTCACTGTCTCGTGGAGCCAGGGCTCTGACTTCTAACTGATTACCATCCCTTTCCTCCAGCCACTTCCAATCAAACCTGTGGGGTTTTCCTATTTCTGATAATGATACCTTTATCTCACAGTCACCCAATTAAACAACAAAACCTAAAAACCACTGGGTCATGTCCTCTTTTATCCGCCAAATCCTCATGCTTTTTCCTCTCTATTCCTTCACTCCCCGGATGTCAGACCCTTGGCACCCAAAGACTCTCATATCTGACCCCACTCCACTGGTTCCTATCTCTCCATCCTGTCCTCAGCAGTGTGACCACTTCAAGTTCTGCACGCACATCTGGTGGTAGTAGTGTTCTTGAAGCTGAAATGGCTCCTCATTTTCCAAACTCAGTTCATCACTGCTCTTCAGGAACCTTCTCCTGACTCCTCATTGATTGTTTTCACCCTCCTAACTTCTATATGCAATCTACCTCACATTGTTTCATATGTCTTTATTTTCATACTCTTTTCTGTTATTTCACATTTGTTCATTATGTCTTTTCAATTAGAGTAGCGTCATGATTTTTGGTTTTTTGTTTTGTTTTACTACCATTTGAAGAGTCCAACATGATTTGGAATATGGCATAAGCATTTTGTAAATAGTTATTGAATAATGAATTAGAGAAAGAGTTTCAGTAGTGAACAGCTAGAAGAGATTGAAATAGTTAAGCGAAAGATGCCGGACAAAGTAGAGCCACAGTGCAAACTTACCAGAGAAGACGCTGGGTATCTTGGAAAGAAAGCTTTTGACAGTACGGATGGGAATTCCATTTTTTTCATCTTGCATGCGTGCTATGACGTCTTCCATCTAAATAACAATAATAACATAATTAAAACCTTTTATAAATTGAACTTTTGAGAAAAACCAATTATAACAATTTTGACACCAGTTTTTTCCAACTAAGAATAACGCCATCTAGATGCCTTTCTACACTTTGTCACATTAATATTTTTAGTTTGGTTAAAAGATAATAGAGAAAACAGCAAGAAAAGTGGCCATTTTAGAGTCCATTAAGCTGTTAAGGGGAATTTCGTGCTTTGAATATTGCCTCTCTCCTAGTTTCACACTTTTTGGTTACAAAGTTTGAGATAAATGAGTGTTTATTTTTGAAGTTGTCAGAAACCATTTTCACAGCAAAATTCATACTTCATTAATATTATCTCTACTGAACTCAGTGAGAAAGAAAATGGAAAACTTAAAAGCCTCTGCTTGGATTTCCTCTTCAAGCAAGAGAGTTTCAGTGTTTTGGTTTAGGTTAAACTTGTAAAACCTGCCTAGGAATCAAGACTGATTGCCACATTGCTGCTTCTCCTTCCCAGGCCTTTACTGAGGTATGATAGGAAATACGCATGCACACATACATGCATAATACAGTGAATAGCCCTCTGCCCATTTAGCGGATTCCACGGTATCTATCCTTCTCTCAATCTGGTTGATACACTTGCTTTTGCTTTTTGAAAAATTGTCACAGTTTTAAAGGGCTGTGCTTTCCAAAGTCTAATATGGAATTTAGTTCTGAATAACATTCATTGACATCATAGCCTCAGACTTTCCTTGTGTGCTTCTAAACCTGTGGTGCACATATATGCACAAACACACGCACATTTGTAGAATAGAACTCAACATCCATTCCTTATTTTTTCATTGCACAAACAGTTACTGATCACTGACTCTAGACCAGATTCATCACTGAGCATTATGACATGAAAATGAATACAATACAATTCCTGCCCTCAAAAAATCCACAGTTAATATTGAAAACAATGCTGAAATTTGAGTAAGATTTGTAGTTTAGTTAATAGCATGGTACCAATTTCATTTTCCTGATTAGGATAATTATGCTAGAAAAATATAAGAGGTTAACATTAGGGTATATGGGAATTCTCTGTACTATTTTTGCATTATTTCTGTGTCTCAAATTATTTCAAAATAAAAAGTTAAAAAATCACAGTCTAAACTTTATATTAATGACTTATCAAATTCTCATCAACACAGCTTCAGAATGCTTTTCAACTAAGAAACATATTTGCCTGGATAAGTATTATGTGATTTATTAGCATGAGAAATAACTGGGATGTGAGGAGAAAGAGTTTGAGAGTAAGATAGGTCTGCATCTGACCCTTGGCTCTTCTCCTTATCATCCATGTTACTTGGAGCAAGTTACGTGACCTCTCCGAGGCTTAGTTTTCTCATCTGTAAAATGTGATAATAGTATTTATAGTATCTCCTTCACAGTGTTCTTGGGGTTGGGTTGGGGCTGAGGTGGGATAAAGTATTTTAAGGTTAAATGATACAGCATACATAAAGCACAGAATGTAAATGGACAATCAACATTGGACGTTAAATGTCCATGCACACCCCTAATACTTGGGGATGCTTATCCTGCCTCCTTTATGTTTCCTTTTCATGTGGAGGGAACACCATTAGCCTAATCCTGCTGCCTCTTTCTGCCCCCTGACTCACTCCACTTCAAGGAGGGGGACTGACTTATCAGGTAGAAGAGTTAGGAATGAGGAATTGGCCTGTAGGGTCCATTCTTTTTCTTTTCTTTCTTTTAATTATTTTATTGAAGTCATATTGGCTTATAACATTGTGTAAATTTCAGGAGTACATCACTATATTTCAGTTTCTGTAAAGACTGTATCGTGTTCACCACTAACAGTCCAGTTTTTCTCTGTCACCATAGATATGTGACCCTTTACCCCTTTCGCCTTCCCCCATCCCCTTCCCTTCTGGGAGCCACTAATCTGTTCTCTTTATCCATGTGTTTGTTTATCTCTCACATATAAGTGAAATCATATGGTATTTGTCTTTCTCCATCTGACTTATTTCACTCAGCATAATACCCTCAAGGTTCATCCATGTTGCTGCAATTGGCACAGTTTTGGGTTTTTTTATGGCTGAGTAGTATTCCATTGTATATATACACCACATCTTCTTTATCCATTCATCCATTGATGGGCAGTGGGGTTGTTTCCAAGTCTCGGCCATTGTGAATAATGCTGTGATGAACTGTGCATATACCTTTGTGAATTATTGATTTCATGTTCTTTGGACAAATACCCGGTAGTGGAATTGCTGGATCACATGGCATTTCTGTTTTTAATATTTTGAGAAATCTCTCTACTGTTTTCCATAGTGGATACATCAGTTTGCCTGCCCACCAGCAGTGTATGAGGGTTCCTTTTTCTCCACACCCTCTCCAACACTTGTTATTTCTTGTCTTGTTAATTATAGCCATTCTGACAGATGTGAGGTGATATCTCACTGTAGTTTTGATTTACATTTCCCTAATAATTAGCCCATTCCTTTTCTATCCGGAAGCCCACTTCCAACTTTGCTGATCTGGAGAGGCCTGCCCAAGTGGGTGGGTGGGTCTGTTCAGATTGGGCGTCAGGACTAAAGCTGGCATGTGCACAAACTCTCTTCAATAATAGCTTTATCAGTGATCAAGGTGACCCTGTGAGCCCTCTGCCTTACTCTTCGGCTGTGTTTCTCGATTGGTTTCAAATTCAGGTAGAAAAGGAAGTTTTCTCTTTATCAGGCCCCCAAACACCCCCAAAATAACAAATTCCCCACTTCTTTTTATGTAATAAAGATATCTCATCTAAGTACAGAAACATGAAAATAGATACATTTTTGTGACTTTTTATTTTGTCACTATTTGCCCTTCACTCACCTGACACAATGTTCAGAAATGAAGAATAAGCTGCTTTGCCTTGCCTGGTATCAGCCTGTAAGCCCTTGTATTATCAGCTTAATGGTTTAAAGCAGGCCGGATCAGACAGACATGGAAACCTCTCTGACTCCCACTTTAATCACCTCAGCACCCCGGGGAGTGGCAACAATCACCTCTGGTTGGGGGCTGGATTAGGGGGCACCGCTACGCATTGAAGAGTTTCCTCTGCAAAGGCACCCACCTCTCAGTTCATTGAATCCAGAAGGAGCAAGATTAGGAATCTGGGAATTGAAAGAGACCTTTGTGGTTGTTTTTCAAATCTTCCATTTTTTCAGAGCTATAACTGCCACAACCGAAAAACATTTAAACTCCACGTAAAAATAGGATTTGTGTTCTAGACTGAAAATGTGATCCTAGAAATGTATTCAGCTGTTTTTATCTTTATTCAGATGTGATTTATCCGTGAACCTTACCATGGCCTAGAATGAGCAAAAAACAAACCAAAGAACAAAATAAAACAAAAATGAAAGCAAAGAAAAAAAAATGTGGTTTCTAAAAGCTCAAGTCAATCACAAAGTCCACATATAAACCATCCGCTTTATTTACTGACGCTCCCTTAAACATTCACTCAGACTCTATCGATTGTTATAGTAAGCATGGCTTTAACATACTTGATTATCTGCTTTCCCACTATTAGCAACAGCAAACTGGATGAGAAGGAGAACACTAAAAGCAGACCAACTAGTAGAGCGAGCTGGACAGAAATAGGGATGAGAGCCTATAAAAAGTAAGTCCAGTAAATGGTAAAATCTTTGGGACAATTTAATTTAAGGTCAAAAGATTCAGATATCTCAAGCATCCCTAAAGATGATGCACACACACACATCTATCTGTCAATTATCTATCTATTGTCATAAGGATGGCACTGAGCTGTAAAGGGTTAGAGTGTGTTTTCACTCTCATAAGGCTCTTTCTGAGGGTCAGGACACTCTGAGCATGGGATAACAGAACACGGGACTGTAGACAGGGCAGCTGGGCATGCCTAGAGTCACTGGGGCTCTCTCTGAGTCTTACTTTCTTCACCCTTAAAATAAGAGGTTAGAAGCAGGTGATCTGTAAGATTTCTTCTAGCTACAAAATTATTGATATCTGAAAATAATCATCAGTGTTCAGAACCAGGTAAATTTCCTTACTTAAGCCAAAGAGCCAATTCCCTCTCAGAGACAAACAGAAGAACCTGTTAAATTGAACAAGACTTTTACAAATACATTTGCTTCCAACTGTCAGCAGACTTTAATTTCAATGCAAAGAGTAGAATGATTAAAGCGTACGTTTAGGCCAGTCAGAGCTGAGTGTGAATCCTACTGTGCTACTTACAAGCTATATGAACAGGTATGTTACTTCATCAGTCTAAGACTCAATTTTCTCATCTGTAAGATGAAGATAATAATAATACTATATATCTTATCATGGGTGAGGATTAACGAAACAACGTTAATTAAATGTTTACCATGATACCGCCATCATCATCATCACCATCCTCTTCATCACCATCACCATCATCCTCATCAACATAAGTTTCTTCTCTCATCACCCTACTAGGAAGCCACAGATCCTTTCTTTCTTTTACAATCTAGCTGGCAAAGACAGCTGTGGTCACATGTCAAATATTTATTAGAAGCAACAAACTGTCGCTCATAAAGTAGACAGAGACACCCGTGGGCAAGTTCTCTCTTAGATTTCCTGTAGAAGACTGGTTTTATGTTATCCCCTGAAGATAGGGGATTTGATTAAAAGAAATGTCAAGAAGAATATTTTTGCATATAAGCAAGGACAATGTAAACTAAACAAAAATAGTATTTAGAAGAAAGGGGGAAATGAAATTGCATCCATTTTTGGCAAAATGAAAATGTCTCTGCTCTCATATTTTCTTGATGAATTTGCCCCTTGAAGTTCTTTAGAAGATCAAAAAATTGAATTGAGATTGAGTACTCTTTGCCAAAGTAATCTTTTTTCTATGAAAACTTATTCTCTATATGTGATAAAAGTGAAACAATTGTCTCTTGCAAAGTAGTTTTGAGAATATCTATGGCTCAATTTGTTCAAAACTTTTTTATACCTCTGTTACAGAACGCTTCACATTTTAGTTACTATTACTATCTTATAATCATCTGTTTTCCCTTAGATGTGAACTTTTTGAGGAAAGAAATCTCACCTTACCCATTTTTGTATTGCTAATATATAAAGTGCCTGGCCCATAAGAGAGGCTCAAGAAAAAGGGGGCGGTGGTGGGGGAGAATGTTGAATTTTTGTTTACTGCACGTATTCGATTTTCCTGAGAGACCCAAAGCATAAGTACCAGTTAAATTCATTTAAGATTTTATCTTGAGATGTTTGAAATGCTTTTTTTCTTTTGATCTAACATTTGGTGAAAAAATAGGCTGACTCAGAAATAGTGGAACAGACAGTCTCAATGTACTATAAGCTAACACATTCTTATTCTTTCTGTTCCATTCAATGCAGGGAGTTTATTAGAGCAATTTCTTATTTCAAAACATGAGAGTAGGAGCTGGCCCAATGGCATAGTGGTTAAGTATGTACACTCTGCTTTGGCGGCCTGAGGTTTGCAGGTTCAGATCCTGGGCATGCACCTACACGCCACTCATCAAGCCACGCTGTGGTGGCGTCCCACATAAAGCATAGGAAGATTGGCACAGATGTTAGCTCAGAAGCAATCTTCCTCAAGCAAAAAGAGGAAGATTGGTAACAGATGTTAGCTCAGGGACAATCTTCCTCACACAAAAAATAAACAAATAAACAAAAAACATGAGGATAAATCAGTGGCTGCTTATGAGGCTGTCTTTCTGCTTGTAGATATGACACTCAAGTTCACCGTCATGTGTAAGCTCTCAGGATGAACTATTGATGGAGCTATTGAACTCCAATACACTGCTCTTTTCTCAGGAATTCATAATTAGCTTTTCCTTTGGCATAGTTTAGATGTCACTTCAATGCTTGTGATGTATTTCAAACATCACTCCGGTTAAACAGTCCCCACCTGCACACTCAGAGGAATGAAAGCGAGAGCTCATGATGCAGGTGCATCTTTGAAGAGAGTTCTTAATTACTCAAGAGGGGCCCGCCAGACAGGGGACTCCCACATACTGATGAAAACAAAGTCACTGCCTTGACATCTTTCTAGTTCCCTAATGTTCTAAACAGTGATGGAAGTTTAATTAAATTTACTTGTAGCTGTATTTGCCAGAACTTTATCATAATATCAGTATTATTGATTTCATTAAGCCGATAGCTTTACAGAGACACCCTGATCGTAGGCGAAGCATTCATATAAAGTAGAGTGAAAACATTTTGTACTCTGCAGTTCTGAAAGAGAAATGAATCAATCAAAATTTCAAAGGAAGTTTTCCAACAGCCTATTGTAACCCACCACTAAGCGCAGGCATTTGGAAATATAAATGAGACTGAACAGACGAATTGAGTGGAATTTTTCCTATGTACACATACTTTCAAATTATTGTGTGCAACCATCATTTTAAATGCTAGCTGTGAAAATGGGAGGAATGATCACTAATTGCTGTCTGGATTTCTTAGGCAATTAGGTGGTGGCAGGTACTGCATAATTTAAATCTGCCTATAATTCTTCCTTCAGGAAGCCTTTCTAAGGCGGAACCTCATTTGCACTTCTGAATTCAGCGTGAGAGCAGAGTCGCCTCTAATAAAGGTTAAATAAGAATAATGAGATTAGAATTTGTGACCCAAACTGTTTTCTGCAGCAAAAATTCAGTTAAAGCTGTTTCTAATTGATGTGAAGTTCCCCCATGTTATAGATGATGATAGTCAGTATCTTCACTCAGAATTAATTACTATTTTCATACGAAAAAGCTACCATTTTCATGAATAATTATGACTAAAAAATATAAACTGGTAAAATCTAGTTACATGTAACTCTGTCCTCGTTCATCTTGAATATAGATTTATTTTTTCAAAAGCGATAACATCGAGATTTTATGCTTTTGTGATTTTCCAGAAGTAGAGGAAGATTTTTTTCTGATTCATGGATGTTTTTTGTTTGTTTTTAACTAAAGCATTTCTCTCATCCATCTCAAGGAATATGACTTTTACTCTAAATAATAAACTATGCTCATTGCATTTCTTAGGATTTTTTGGGTTACAAGTGACAGAATCATAACTTAAATTGGCACAAACGAGGACATGCGTTGTGAGCATCGTGGAATGTTTGTGTAACTCCAAGTTCAGAGTGTGAGTGGGTCTCAGGCATGGCTGAGGCAGACACTCCCTCTGTACTTCATTTTGGCTCCCCTTCTTGTGTCTGTCTCACTTTTCTCCTCAGCCCAGAAGCTTCTCTTAGTTCTCCAAAGCCCGGAGCAGGAAACATGTCTGCCCCTGCCTTCTGAGCTTTATAGTTTATAATCCGAGAACCCAGGGAGAAACTGCTCCTCCCTCTCATTCCCATACCCGAAATTTGAGCCAAAACTCTGCTTTATAGTGCTGCCGGAAGTGTGAAGGATGGAGTTGAAAGGGGTGCTTGGCAGACAAAACAATGGTGTTCACTCCAGCTTTATTCAAGATAGAAAATCTATTGAAAGGCAGAGGGATAGAATCGTATAGTAGGAAAAAAAATGTAAGCTGTCTGGTGGGGGGAGAGAGAGGCTGTTAATAACAAGAGAGAACCAAAGAAAGACAAAACTTGATGTGGAGAAGGACCATGGGAAAGACAAGCAAATAAACTGGAGGAGTTTTCACAGCTACAAAAGAGAAAGCGGGAAATAAGTGACCTGAGAAACTACTTGGCTAGTCTACATGGAGTCTTGGCCATGGTAGTATTTGCCCATGAAGCAGAAAACGCCAAGGGTGTTAAATACATATGATGGAGTAACTTAGGTTTGCAAAATTTATTTCTTTCCTGTGAGGTGTCACTTGTTTGACTTTCAAAAGGAGCCTGATGGCTAATCTCTACTGCAGTCAGAGTTCAAGTAGCACAGTTGTCAATGTCTCCTGAAATATCGGAGAAAGGCTTCATGGGAAAGATCAGACTAAGCTGAGCCTAGAGGGTAGGCAGATAAAGAGACGGAAAGACAAAGAGCATGCAGAACATGCGAATACCTTAATCAATTGCTTCATCCTCGCCTTCAGGATGGGAATGAGCAAGACTCTTGCTTAGGATGATGAACGGTATTGAAACACTTCCTCTCCTGCTGCCCTCCACCCAACTATTTTAACCTCTCTAAAAGGTGCCTTGTAAGTGACTCGCAAACCCATTTCCACCTTTGTCATCAACCTAGTTCATGAATAGCCTGTGATAAATAAATTAAAAGCAATAGGATACATTGGAGCATATGAGGAAGGAATTTGGTTTAAACCTAATTCGGCTTGACGTTGTTTTTCCAAAAGGGCCTGGCGTGGCCAGTTGGGCCTGCGTTGCACATCTGGTTTAAATATATACCACGCCCCAAACACAAGAATGATGCCCTCAAAGATAGGGATGTAGCTTCCCCCTATATCAGCATTTCTTGAAGGATAAGCATCCCTTCCTGAGAGCTAAGGATTAATTACCAACCTGCTGTACTCACCTTGTGACCACTGACCTGCTGACCACTGATCTGCTGTGCCAGCTAAGCATCTTGTTACAATTGTAAATGGGACATTCCTGTCATATATGATGTGTGCTCTTTGTTCCAAGATGGTATATAACCAGTCTGTACACCCCACCTCTTTGGTGCCCTTCCTTCCTTGGGGAAGGAAGGCCTGGGCTACTCCTCAGATCTGGCTCAGAATAAACTCACCCCAACTTTGAATTTCAGATTGGTTATGGATTATTTGCATCGACACCTGCTTGACATCCTCTCTGCAATGGACTCCTATTTGCACTCATATCAGTCCACTCGGTGGATGAATTCCAAAATTAATTCAGGAACAAGTCTGAAGATTTCATTTCTTGTTAAAAATTTTGATTGACCTGAAAATCCTATGAATTCTCTGTAAGCTAAATGACTATTCAAATTCCTCCATAGTAAGATCCGAAACGATCATACTACCTTATAAAGTCTCACTCTACCTCATGCTCCAAACGTGATCAGGCTCACCTTCTCACATCCTATTCCTTCTGTCAGTTATGTCCTCCTTCTTTTCCTGTCTCAGGCTGAGGAAATCCAATTATACGCCTAGGACCACTTCAAAGTTTCCTTTCTTACTGAAGTCTCCCCTAATCCTGTCTCCTACTCTCTCATCCCAAATGAATATAATCAAAGCTCCTTTTGAACTCACAGATAAACCTATGTGTAATTCTTTTTTGATATTTACTCCCACTTTACTTTATATGACTCACGTATAAGTTAACTCGATACCTATTTATCATTCCCTTTAGATTATAAATGTTTTCCTAATTTGCTATCTGGGGCATGGACCATGAGGATTTGGGAGTGGAGGTCCTCTATTTTTTACATTATATATTTCTGTGCTGTTTGTATGTTTTTTGTTTTTTTTTTAAGCCATGAGCATGTGTTACCTTTATAATTAATTCTTTTATTAAAATGTGGATTATTTGAGAATTCTCATTTTAATAGCATTAAAATATTGTACAAGTCCTTTATTCAAACATCCATTGTCACATATTTGGGGGTCAAATGTCCCCAACTGCCTCTTTCCTGTGTGTAAACCTTCTGTACAATTGCCAGTGGGCTTCAGCAAGTGAACTGGTCTACCTAGAAATTACCTTTATGTTCATCTTTTAAATTCAGAGCTAATGGACTAAATTGTTTACATTATTTTTAAATTAATCACACCTCATTATAGCCCCGGTAGACAGAATCAATAATCTGATCACCAGCCCTCTCTCAGGAGATACCAAACCCCTGATAAGTGAAAAGTCTTTTTATGAATGTTCTCATTGATGCAGGTGTCTGATTTTGGATGAACTCTTCTATTTTAGCTTCGGGAATTAACTTGAAATTCAGCAACCTTCAGGATTTAACAAAGATAGACCTGTCATTTTCTTAAAATAATATTGTCAATGAATACTTAGGAAAAAAATATCTAACGACAGTGTTGATTTGGGTGAGAGAAAAAGGCAGAAAATGCAGAATACGCCCGGGATAATAATCCTCTTAGGTCGGCAGGAAGGGCCAACGAGAGGTGCCAAGGGGCTCTCTACTGAGCATGCCGCTTTAACATAGTCTCACAAAAGGCCAGAGGCTGCGCAATACTGTCGCAAAGCACAGTAGTTTAACAATGGTTTTAGAATGTGAGAATTATCTAGTGTTTCAGTTCTTTGATTTAAATCTCAGCTCCTCTTCATAGCCATTTATGTCTTTGTTGTTCATAAATTCATCCAAATATTTTTGAAGACTTTAAATTTCCTAGGTCCTTGGTTAATAAATTCTGTATGTAAATTACCTGTTGCCTGAAGTCATAGTTCCTATGATTTAATATTTGCCCCACTCAAGTTTAAAAGAAGCCCCATCGTCTTGGAATTTCAGAATTTAGTGACTAATGCCTTCTTTATCATATCATTGTATATAAATCTATAAATTCTGATCCTCACTGCCTCATCTCTCTTTCCATGAGAAGTCGGCCCACCCTTTTGCATGGTTCTGTACGCAGTACTTCCCTCTGCAGTGCCCACCCTGCCTGATATTGATAAAGAAAAACCAGTCGATTGCTGACCATGGGGCACCACAGGCCGGTTTCCAGACACCTGCGAGATAAATTCTCTCTGTACCTCCCACCCCTTCACACTTGGCAGGATAGGAGTACACACTTCCTTCCTTCTCCCTCCTACCTTGAAAACCAGAGACTAAGAACGAACTTGTGCGATGGACTTACAGCATCTCTGTCATCCACATAAATTAATTGAGATCAGCAGACTTAACCATTGGTAGAAAGAAAGCTCTCTCATCATGGTGTTTTATGATTCAGAAAATGCCACATTTGCTGAAGGCCTAGAACACTCCCATGATTCTATAAATACCCTACAAAGTTGCAAATTTCGTTCCCGGGAACTTTTAAAACAAAGGGAGCTTCCATCAGATTTCCACGACATTGTCCTTCGTCCTTCTCCCTTTCGGCCAGTGATTCTCACCTGTCCTCACATGATCCTTTAGGAGAAATCTGGTCAGCTTTGTTTCCTAGGTACCTACACTCTCAGGGATCATTACGTTTTTAAATCTTCTATTATAGTTTAAGAACGTTCATATTTACCACTCAAAGAGTGAGTGTCACCTGTGAAATATTTTTGAGCTCTTAGAAAAAGAATTACGTCCAAATTACTAGTCATTAAAGTCATCACTTGATTACAGAAAATCTGAATGGTTTCGAAAAGATCTGGATGAATTTGTGAATGGCTACGAAGGAAAGAACGAATTTAAATCAGGAGACATTATATTCATTTCAGCTGTTACGTTAAAACATAAAAGTTGTTTAACTTATAATTTGGTTTCATCACAGAGTTACCTACAAACTGGAAAATGCACTTAAGTTGACCCATCTACATACTTATAAATACCCATATTTGTGACCAAGAACGTCATTGTACTCAAGTAGAACATTCGTGTTTAAGTAGCAGGAAAAACAATAAAAATCTGAATGTATTTTGCTCTCTCTTTTCTTCCTCTTAGCCTAATTAAAAAGTTCTCATATCATCAAGCCTACATCAGTCATATTTTTGGCTAGAGAATAAGGTGGGTAGCAGCATAGAAATCAACCTAAAAGTAAACACAAGAATATGGATGCCATGTTTTATCATTCAGTGAAAGATAATGTCGTGCATTCATTATTTCTACTTAAGAATCTACAGAGTTTCTCAGTAAACGATCTAAAAGTTTTTCTTACAAGGTCTCTCCTCCTTGCAAAATTTTCATACCAACGTTTGGCATAATGTGGAAACAATGTCAGGAGCACTGGAATAGAACAAGGGAGGCAGAAAGTCAGGCAAAGCTATCTATCACAATTAATTTGAACACATAAAGCTTCAAAGTTAGTAAAATGTCAAGAGACAATGGAAGACGCTATGCAGTCCAGGTCAAATGTGAAATAAGGAAATGAGGCTAAGTTTAAGACTCAGCTAGGTGGCATATTAGTTAAGTGATCTTGGGGAAGTCACCCATTTCAAGCCTCTGTGTCTTTAAATGGAGATAATGTTACTCACAGCTCATGTTCAATGTGGGTCAAACGGTATATATGTGTACAAGCCAGCCTGGTGGTTTAGTGGGTAAGATCTATATGTACATGACAGTGTTCCAAAAACTGTCAAATATTATTATGAATATTACCCTTAAGCCACTGTGTCCCAGAGTCTTCTTAAGGGGAACTGAATCCTGATTTCAGAAGATTAAGCAGTGAGTGGTAAAGTAATAAGTAGTTAAGAGAATAAGGAGCTGGTCCTTTTGATCTCATACGCACTTTTTTTATCCTTTCTATCCCCTTCGCCTGGTTAGGGCCGTAAACATGAGGTTAAGTTCTCTGAGTCCAATCACTGTCAGGGAGGCTTCAGAGACAGAAAACAGTCAGGAGGTTCAAGACCGGGAGGGAAGGCACATTCAGGAAGGAAATGTAAGAGACCAGTGTCCCCGCAGCACCGATCAAGGCAGGAATGCAGGGCAAGTCTTCCGAGTTGGGGAGAGCAGCCACCTGCGTTCACCCCACAGTGCTCTGCTTTTCCACCTGGAAACGCAAGACAGCTCTTTGCCCATTTGCTGCTTGAAGACTTTGAATCTGAACTTCCTTGCCAGGGCCCGGGAGACAGAGGTGTGAGGTCCTTTCCAGGACTGAGAACAGAGGCTTGTCCAGTGTTGTCATTCACATGCAGGTTCCCTTGGATTGGACTCCTCTTTTGCAAAAATGCAAATGACAATGCCAAATGCAGTCATGCCCTCTCCAGTCTCCTTTAGCAACAGGGATTCTAGGAGAGAATTAAGCCCTTCAGAATATGATGTGAGTGATTATCTTCTCAATTCCCTCCAGGTTGGTAGAGGACTAGCGACGTTCCAAATGCATAGGAGAGAAGTGAGTTTATCACCTTCAGTGGATCCCTCAGGGGTGAGGGCCTACTATTCTCAGCAAATTCTGGTCGAGAGCGCTGTGGTGGACAGGACCTGACTGCCAGTGCCCGCAGGGCTGTCTTTGGCGCCGCAGCAATAGCTGTGCTCTGCTTCCACGGACAGGAAATGTGAGGGCTCTGGATTGAGTGTGGGCAAAAGGGCCAAGAGTACATATTTTAATGATGTGATATCAAGACCTCTTCCTTAAGTCATTTGATTTTATGACAACTTCTTTTGTGAAATGGAGCCTCAGAGATGTCTCTGGGGTGGTTTCAGCATGGTTTTACCGGGAGGGATCAAAGAACGACCTGCAGTCGCAGCCACCATATATGAGCAGTGCTTGGCCTAGGTTCACCCAGCCCGCTTAGTCTAAGAATTAATACCCTGTCTGTGAGTCCCATTTAAAATTCTTTTTAAAAAAGGATTATAACCTGAAGGTAAGGGTAAAATGCTTTACAAGGGTAAAAGCATAATTATGCCAACGATGAAGGCTTATCTACTGCAGATGCACACACTAAAAATAAATATACGCATGGTGATTTGGCTATTTGCCTTACATTTCATGCTTTTCAAAGTGTTAAATTGGTTTTTGCTGCTGCCTGATCTTTTGCTCTGTGTGACATTCCCTGGTTTACTTATTTCATAGATTGATTTTTAAATTTCAATTTCCTAGAATTCTTTTGAGATCCATGAGTAAATTGTAGAAAGGCAAAAGGAAAAGAAAATTTCCCATTTAACTATACTTTTGCTAGTGCTGCCAATTCAAGGCACTACAGTTAAAATGGATTTTATTTTTCAGAAATATTTGAACAGCCATACTGATGTTTCCAACCCACTGAACAGTTAGCTGTAAAGAAGAGAAAATTCAATATGATTTTTCTGATTCCCCTTTTACATGTGGAAGGCTGGAGATGGGTATTTGACAAGATTCCCTCCTTCTTGCTGATCCCTCTATGAACGAAATCTCTCTGCACAGGGCTTAGTGCAACTATTCATTCATTCTCCTCTACTCTCAAGAGAGAAGCTAGGATGCACAGTAGACTGGTTTATGGAAGAGCCCTAAGCAAAGTAGGTCCTAGCCTAGACACGTAAACGTATAACTTCTAGTCCAATATCTGATTCTTTTCTATCCCTCATGATTTTGTTTTCCCCATGGGTGCCAAGGAAATCAGAACTCCTGGCTGCCTTCTTCCTGACAATTCTCAACAATTTTATGAAAAAAATGAAAGAAAAATAAGGAGCTCGCCTTGCTTATTCCTGGACAGCCTGTGTCTGTTATCTTATAGTTAGAACATGGACGTCAGAATGTCATGGCCGACCCAGCACCATGCTCTATGGCTGACTCCAGGCTGTTCCACCGCACTAGCCAGAAAGCCTCATTTGAAACCTAATTGTGTTCCGTTGTTTTCTGAAACACATGCACTGCCTTAAAAATAGTTCAAAATACAGTAGCGTTATAACAATATATTATTATATTATTTATACGTGTGTCTAACATAATTATGGGATGTAACCACTTGTTAATGCAGGTTTGAAGGAATAGTCCTTACATCAACTACACTTCCCCTCCAGACTTTTTAAAATGTATGAAGTTTACAACCGTTAGTTCTCAGGGGTCTAATTTGCCCTGCAAAATACACCCTTACATGCAAAAAAGAGCCACATTATATAGTGTCTCACAGGCAAAAACTGTCTATTTTCCATAATCCATAGTGTTTCTTTGAATGTTATGCATATGTATAAATAGCACCATTTGATGCTAAAAGCTAAGTTGCGTCCCTTGGGAAACATGAGAGGATTGACAATGCATGTTGGAAATTTGTAATTTGATGATTCCTTTTTTCCGTTCATGTCTATTAAGTTATCAGTACTTCAATTCTTAATTGTATTCCATTCAGTTCCTAAATGCATTCCATCTTCCAATGAATGCGACTAAAGCGTAGACATAAAATACTGAGGAAACAGACATAAACGCTAAAAGCATCCATTCACTTAAAAGACTGGGGAAGAGCTCAGTGTCCATTGTGCATAATTTAACCCTAGGCAGGATACATCGTTCACTGCATAGCGCCTTTCTCCTGGAAGCCAATATTCCTTATTGCAAAGCACAGTATCACATGCTGTGTAATGCGTGTGCTGCCGAGGCAACGATAGAGATACATGCCAAGCAGGGAAAATAGAAATTAACCTTGGAGAATTACCTAGCATTACAAAGAAGGCAGGTAAAATGTGACAGAGCATGACTTATGTAACACAGAGTTGTCTCAATGGAAAAGAGAATCCAGGGGAAGAGAATTGTAGTGGAGGTGCCATTTAGGGGAGAAAGAGGTAGCTGGGATGGACTGGCAAATATGGTTACACAGGAGAAAAAGGAATCTTACTCCACATTTTATATATATAGGAATTTGTATGGATCCTTTCTTGGACATGGGTGTTAATGGAATGCTCAGCACATTTTTAAAGGATAGGTGTGAAATAAGAGAAAATATATATTTTGGTCTCTGCTTTCAGTTCTTGGCACAGAGCTCCTAAAACCCTTGTAATTTCCTAAGTGATAAGAGTACCAGTAGCATCTCTTGTTCTAATATTTTGTCTTTGACCCTGGTTCCTGACACAGAGCTCCTGAATCTTTTGTAATTTCCTGGATGGTAGGAGTGTCTTTTGTTCTAATGGTGACACTTGGCGGGCTCCTGGATGGCGGCTGGCCAGCAGAAAGAGCAAGCGTGATTAGAACCTTGGAATTTGCGGAGAGGTGCTGGAAAAGGAGTTAATAATCGATCATGCCTGTGTGATGAAGCCTCCATAAAAATCCCAAGAGTACAGGGTTTAGGGAGCTTTTAGATTGGTGAACAGATGTACACGCTGAAAGGGTGGCACAATGCACCTCTATGAGGACAGAAGCTCCTGCTCTTAGGACCCTCCCAGACCTTGCCCTGTTCTGGCTGTTTGCTGTATCCTTTACTCTATAATAACTCAGTAAACACAACTAAGTGTTGCCCTGAGTTCTGTGAGCTGTTCTAGCAAATAATCGAATCCAAAGGAGGGCAGGGTCACGGGAACCTCTGATTTGTAGCCATACTGAACAGAAGTAATGGGTAACCTGGGCACCTACTGCTTGTGATTGGCATCTAAAGGGGGATCAGTCTTGTAGGACCGAGACCTTAACCTATGGGATCTGACACTATCTCCTGGTAGATAGTGTCAGAATTGAATTAAACTGTAGGACACTAAGCTGTTGTCACAGAGAATTACTTGGTGTGGGAAAAAAGCCACACATCTGGTGCCCAAAGTGTTGAGTGTGGTAGTCGTGTGAGAGTAAAGGAGAGACACAGGGGAGGAGTGTAGGTTTTCTTTACAATAGGCAACTCTACATTTCAGGGATGACTTAATGTGCCCTGTAACACACACGCACACGCACACGTGCATGCATGCATATATATGTACATTTATACACATATACATACATGTGCATCTGCATATATAATCACATCTGAAAAGCTTTTATTGGATATCTGCCCAAGTCATTAGATGTGCTGATTCCCTTGTGAGCAGAAGGCAATGGCTAACGAGAGCATGCAATATATTTAATGGGAGAACAAGGCCTTTAGAACCAGAAGACCTGGAATCAAGCTATGTGATCATGAGAAAAAAAATCATTCATCTGCAAAAAGAACAAATAATAATTGCCAGGGGGTTTGTAAATATCCAATGAGATAATGCACGTGGAAGCAGTTTGTAAACTCACAGAGTAGTGCTATTACTCTACTCACATTCTTTGCATATTTCATTAGTAGAAAGTCCTACAGTCATTTATTCTGAGAATTCACAAAGTTCATCTGATATTATGGCTGCTGTTTTTGAACAGGAATATTATAACTTAATATGATATAAGCCTACACACACACTAGCTAGCTAGATTCTCACAATGAAAATGCTATGGTATAAGTATCATTATTATTTCATAAGTGAAGAAACACACATAGGAAGTAAGAACCACATAGCTGGTAAGGGAGGGAAGTGTGATTCAAACTTAGGTTTAAGGAACGCTGTGATTACTGTAATGATACTGTTCACACACCTAAACAGACAAAAATATGAGACATTAGTGTGTAAACTGAAGAGCCTGGCTTCCAGTCTTTCTTTAGTGGGCAGGTGGTTAGTGATTTGGGGCGAGTGTTTGCACACTCCTTTTGTATGGAGATGGGTTGAAGAGTGATATATGAAGGGCCAAGAATTTCACTTTTGAGAGGAGAGGGCTCTATCTGTTCATATACTACAACAGGTATTTGGACAAAAACGTGAAGATTTTGAAAACCTTAATTTATCTCTTCGTCTCACCACGATCTCTTCTTGCTAACTTTCCTATTTTTGCGAATGTCTCCATTTTCCAAGTCACCTACGCTGGAATTTCAGTCATGTCGTGAATTTCTGAAAACCGCCTCCCACCTCAACATACACACATTTTTGCATCTGATGCTTCTCTCGTGCTGCTGCCCCTGCACATCCCTCCGCCGCCCATATGCAGCCACGGATCCTTGATTACTCTCCCACTTCTGGCCACTGCTTCCTCCAATCATTCCTTTCTGGATAAGCTGCCAGATCAACCTTTCTAAAGCACACGTCAAAGCAGTCAGCGCGTTCATTATACGTACCCCAACCCCACCCACGCAGATGCTAAAAGGCCTTTGTTGGCTCTGCATTGCTTTCTAAATTAAGTATGATATAAAATTTTTAAGTTTCTTACTCCCAGTGTTTGCTATTTGATATGCTATGTACGTGTGTGTGTGTATACACATACATACACATAGCATAGATATACATACACACATACATATATGTATACATGTATACACTTATGTGTGTCTCACACACTATTTCTGTTCAGTCTTTTCATTGTTTGACTAATCAAATTTGTATTGAATCAACAGTAAGATCCTTAATGAGAATTACACTAAGGGTGCTCCAACAAGAAACACTTATAAAGCATACTCAAAAACAACCTTTTTGTGGGGGCTGTAAGACTTATTGAACTAATCTTGAGTGTCAGGAGGCTCGAGAACGTTTAATCAAGCTTGAAAAAAGAAAAGGGGCAAAGAAATATTTATTGTGCACTAAATATGAGACTGGTACTCCACACACATTATTTCATTCAACCTTCATAACAACTGTGCAAATTAGGTGTTATCAAATATGCTTCACTGTAAGATGAGATTTCCCCCATAGTTATTTATCAGAAAAGATGGGGCCCCGGATCAAGTTCCCGATAACGTGGAGATAACACGTCCACCACGAAACCCTGTTACCTTGCACCCAGCTCAATCAGTGCTGCTTTAGGATATTTCTAAAGGTTACGAATGGAATCCATTTTAAAAAGAGGCAAACACACTTAATACACATTCAATAATTATTCACAACTTGAAATATTGGATAATCTTGTAAACAAGTTTTGAAAGAGTATATTTTTAACAAATACACTAAGCGGTAACATTTTGAAGGTGTTATTATTCACCAGAGGACAAATGTTGGGAGACAACTGTCCTACTTGAATTTGCCATGTGTCATGTTGTCTCCTACGCTGTTGATGAGAAAGAGAGGCTGAGTGGGCCAGGACTTGCCCAGCGTTCCATGGGTGCGAACCAGTCTGCAAATTTGTCCGGCCACATTAGATGAAACTGCAGTGATGCGGCATCATGGAAACTATTTCCCCTTCCAACAAGTCTAAGTCCCACAGAGACTCCCGGAGAGTTTGAAACATGCTCCATCGAGAGTCGCCCATTTCTGCATCTCTCTACCTGTCACCAGAAACTTGGGGAGCTGTACTTTCTGTAGCTGAAATACTGAAAACAATATCTTGGTTTTTTATTGTCTTAGAGAAACAATTAAAATATTAGATATTTTTGAAAACTGCACCTGCTTCCTCAACATTCTGATAGCCTCATGGGTATACAACTTTGGGAACAAGGAGTGGGAAGTATGTGACCTTTGTTGTCCAGCAGAACCAGGTGGAAACGTCAGCTCTGTCACTTGCTGAAAGATTTTTGGAAAGTAATTTAATCTCTCTGAGCCTTAGTCTCTTTCCCTGTAAAATGAGACTGCCACTTCCTTGACGGAACGTGTGCTTGTCAACATTTGTCCTCCTTCCTTCTTCCTGGGCAGACCCTGAGACGACACTCTTTCCGAAGTGGGACTGTCCTAGTTTCTGAGTGGCTATTACGACTTTCTTTGTTCCCTTCTTAGGATGCACTCTGTATTAAAGTATAGTCATCTGTGTGCATCTCTTATTTCTTCTGCTCTCTTTTACTGTAAGTTTCTTGAAGATAAATAAGGATTTAATTACATCTGTATCTGTATCCTGCACAGTACCTTTTGAGATGCTGAATACACAAAGAGACAACAGCCAGACCATTTATGACAGCAGGCCTCTGACCCACCACCGCTGCCACCAGCCCAGGAAGTCAAGTCACACGCTCTGCAGCCAGGAGCCCAGAAAAGTCAGGACCTGGACAATGACCGCCACTTCCCTGAGGTTTGCCCCTGCTTCCAACTTGGACAACCAGAAGCGAGCTAAACACGCTCCCCAAGCCGGTCACACCAGCGGCCCGTCTCCAGCTTCCCCAAGCCAGCAGCCTGCACTAGGGCGCAGCTGAAGATTCCCTGCTTTTGCTATAAAGCTTTCCCTCTCCCTGTCTGACTCTGAGTATCTGCCAAATGTGAGTGATGGTGGCTGATCCCCTTGCTAAGCAAGCTCTGAGTAAATATCCTTTATTTGCTCTCTTTTGGGTGGTCTTCATTTATGTCCACACTTAAAAAAAATTATCTATCTGTCTACCTATCTATCTACCTATCTATCTATCTATTTATATCATAGAATTCCAAAGAAGGATTTGGAGTAAATCCTTGTCTAAAACAACGCCCTTTATAGAACCAAAGTCCCTTTCCAGTTTTAACATTCTATGACTAATAGAGAGGTGTTAAGGTCAATTCAAACACTGATTTGGTAGGCAGTTGAGTAACTGATCAGAAATGCATTATTCTTATGTAAAAGAGTAAATTTCTTTGAATCTCAGGACAAGTTGTTGGTTTAAATTTTTATACCTTAGAAGTTCTAAAAGACCCCATCAAACCCCAACCACTCCAAACCCAACAATGCTGAACTGCTCAGTTGAGAGACGTGGGTATAAAGTTACATGATTTCTTCCAAGAGACATTTATCCTTCTATTAAATAAATATCAATTCACTTTTTCGAAAATCCACTTACCTACCCTTGAGGGCCCTGAATACTAAGAATTCTCAAATGGACAGTTATTAACAGGGTCACTGACGATGGAGTCGGGCCCCAGCAGCGGGGAGGGCGGGATGCGGGGCACGGAAACGCTTGTCTCCCCCCAGTGTCTTTGTATTGTGTGGCTTAGGCTGACTTCTCCTTTTCTGCTTGTCAGTCCTGATCATTGCTTTGGATCAGTTTCCCTTGGGGAGTATGAGCACTCTTTACCCTGCTTTCTACAGGGCCATCCAGTGTATTTCCAGTTGGTGTTAAGTATCAACTGATGGGAGACAATGAATATGTCCTGGCTGGGAAATCTGTGCTGCTAGAAAGTGGAGTCATATGAAACCACATCTTATGTGATCTATAGCTAGATGACTCTAAAATTTGCATTTTGGAATTTTTTAACTTTTATTGTAGAAAAATTTAAATAGACCCACAAATAGACAAAATACATTAGGCTCCCATGTACTCATCACTCAGCTGTAGAAATCACCAATTTATTATGCCAATTTATCTCTTAAAAGGAATGCAAGCTTCTTCTATAAAAGATATTATTTAGGAAAATGTATACTGATTTTTCAATTAGTGTGAATTTCTCATGTAAAAAGTGACTAGGCTCATCTAGCAGGCTTTGTCTGCTGGCCTCCTACCACTATGGATGCTTTTGGCACCAGATTTGATCTTATTTAATGAGCAAGAGAGAAATTCATATACAAATAAAGTAAAATTTGTACTCTACTTTTATATACATTCCTTAATTTGCTCCTAACAACCATGTATTAGATAATGTAATTATCATTAACTTCTTTTTGCAGATGACAGAACTAAGAGTCTGGAAGTTAAAATGATAGACTCGGGGTTACACAGTTGATAAGAAGTGGGCCCCTTAGTGAGCCCACTTGCAGAGCGTGGCAATGGAGAATGATATTTCAAAAACTATATGCTGTAAAAATCAACATCAATTTTCTCTTCAAATATGATACAAATATCTCTAGAACACAGTCTCCTCTCAGGGGAAATTTTGGAAAAAGCTTATATCACCCTGAAAAAATTCTCCGTTTGATTGCATACAATGATAATGATCCTTTACATTTCAACCAAGACTTTGAAATGCTCTCATTTCAATTTCTACTTGCCTTCAAGCATTCCCTGGAAGTGGCCGCTGGATTTATACTATTTTTGAAACTATACAGAACCTACATCATTCAATCTGTGTGTCAGTTGTTGAAACAAATGTTTAATAATTCTCTCTAAATGCCTCACTAAGGTAGCTGGTATTTATCTTGAATCTACCGTGTTGGAACGCTAAATACCTCTTGCGGTCTGTAGCATGTGACAGAAAAGGAGGTAGGAAATGACTTTCCAGAGGAGGGGTCCTTGAGTTGTGCTTTGAACACTGAGGTCAAATCAGATAAACTGAGTGGAGAGATGAAAGCAAACCACAGCAGTGAGAAAGCTTTGGCTTGACTGAACCAGAACAGATGGTTTGTGGAGCGGTGTCTGTAGGATCAAGTTGAAGAGTATTATTTACAGGCTTGAGTGAAACTAGGACCAGGGTAACAAAGAGGAAACAAGTATAGGAAAAAAAAAATGATGCTATATAATTCAAGATAGATTAATCTAAGGTTGTTATGGAGAAGCCAACAAGGACAAAATGGACCTGGGGTAAGAAGCCAGGGAATAGCTCTGGGAACAGGAGCCAGCACAGCATAGAATCGAGACAGCAGGAGGTCAGATCCAAGCAGAGGCTGGGCTAAGACACCACTTGTAAAAGGGGCATCAGATTCTTTCCTGCAAAGGCTTTCAAGCTTTTTACAGCAACCAACAGCAAGATAAACATTTTCCATTGTCACTCCGTAAAACAGGCATATTCCTACAGACACAGATTTAATTGAAACAAAAATTTTATGAAACAACACTTACCCTTACTATGGGTAGTGAAGTCTGGCATTTTCCATTCTATTCCAGTATTTTAAAATAAAAATACTAGTTACAATTTTCTTAATTGCTTTCACAGCCTACTAAGGGAACACAACTCAACTGGCAGTGCATAAAATATTACTCAATTGGGTGTATCCCATGAGGAAATAAAGACAGGCAAGTAGTTTCCATCCTTATGATCCACCCCATCAAACAGTTAATCTCCCTGTCCTCCTCTGGCCACCATCTTATTTCATTTCATTTAAAGCCAAACCTCTTGTCTTCTAGAAAGAATTGTCTAACCCAGTAGTCTTCAAACTTTCTCATCTCAGGACCCCCTCACACTTTTAAAAATTATTGAGAACCCTGAGGAATTTTTGATGAAATGGGTTATATCTATTAATATTTACCACTTTTGTTGAAATTAAAATTGAGCAATCTCAGGTAATGTCTGTATATGTATTTATCTCACTAAAATTATAATAATACATCCATTACATGTTAACATAAATGTTTGTCACAAAAATAACTATATTTCCCAAAACATATTTAGTGAGAGGAGTGGCATTATTTTACATTTTCGCAAATCTTTTCAAAGTTTGGCTTAGGAGAAGACAGGATTCTCCTATCAGGACATATTAGGACAGCTGGATTCTCATACTGATTCTGTATTCAATCTGTTGCAATGTTTTTTGGTTGAAGAAAATCTGGCCTCACACAGAAAATGCTTTGCAAAGGAAGGGACATTTTCATAGCCTTTTCAGACAGCTGAGGATACTCGTCTTTGATACCCCACCAAAACACCACGGGTAGTAGTTTCTTAATGGTTAGTTGAGCCAAAGAATCTGAAACCTGATGAATGAACTTCTCATTCTTTATTACATTAAAATCCATTGGTCTCTTTTGCACTTTAAATGGATCTTTTACCCAGGAATACAGTGCATTGGTTATTTAGAAAATATTGGTCCACCCAGATATGCAGATCTCTCAAATGCTGACACATTTCATTATAAACTACAATATCAAAAATTACATTTGTTACTACCACCAGCCATCTCATGAGGAACGTCTTTAGCTATCAGGGACACTGCCAGGTTCACCATGACAATTACAAGTTTTCCAAAATTCTAACTTTCACTTGAAAACCTGAACTTTGTTATCGATAACTAATACTGTCAGTTATTTTCCCCGAAGTGAAGGCCCATTTGGGTCATTTAAAAAAATAAATAAATAACTCTGCCAAATACCCATGTCTGAAACAACAGATTTTTGTCCTTCAGGCATTCTTTTAGGTAACAATGATGTTTCATGAAAAAGGAGACTCAGTTTGCAGCTCAAAGGCTCGCCTAGTGCTTTGCCTGGAGACAACTGTCACACTCTGGTGCCCAGTCTTGACCTCTTCAAAGCCATCCTCCACACTGTGGTCAGAGTGATGTTGAGAGAAAATCTGATCACTTTGTTCTCTTGTTGAAAATACTTCGGTGTTTCTCCTTTGTCTTCAGGATAAAGTTCAAGGTGGTTGGTGTTGTATCAGAAGGTCTCCCCAATCCGTAACACAGTCCTCATCCCCTCCTTTCCTTCCTAGACTGGAGTTTTCAGTCATTTCCCCACGGGAGCCTCCTCCTGCCTCTGAGCCTTGGCATACTGAGCCTGCCTATCTGGGGAAACTCTGCTTCTCCAGCAAGATTCTGTTCAAGAGTCCAGCACCGTGAGGTGCCTTCTCTCACACATCCTGCTCTCCTCGTACCTCTATCATAGTCCTTATCACCTGACACTCTATTTGCAGTTCATTTATCTGTCTCTTCCATTAGACTGTGAACATGTTATAGGGAGAAACTGTGTATTATATGGAAATCTTTTTACCCAGCACACACTTGTGGAATTAGTAAGTGAGTGGGCCAGAGATCCCCTGAGTTTCCTAGTGCTTCCTGTTCATGGACAGAGCTAGTCTCAGTCCTAGAAATGCCTGGGCCTGCAGATTGAGGCAAATAAGGACAGCTGACTGAGTGAGAAACGGGCTATACCTGATAGCATGGCAGCAGGCTACAGAGTTTGGGGTCTATAGTTTAGGAAATGGGGCATGAAGGAAAGAAGGTGGAAGTGCACAGGTAGGCACATTTTAAATAGATTAAGTAAGCCTGCTTCACGGCACGGTTTGGATTTTGGAGAAAGACAAGAGGCGAGGACTCTATATACATGCATAGACCCCAGGAGAAGGTTTTGATGCCAGGAAAATATGTCCCCATGAACACTGTTCTCTTGATTATCATCCCACTGTAGATAGCATCTCTTACTCCATTAAATACCCTTGCCTAGGCCCCATGTGTTTCTCTTGCCTCTGAAAGATGCCAAGATGGCAGACAACTACTAATTTGGATGGTTCATACATGATATCGAGAAAAGGGATTGATGGCCAAATTGTTTGTGAAATATTGGGTGGAAAAACGTTTTGAACAGATGTCCGGAAGCCACTATTCGGCTTCCAGGTCTGACTTCTGTAACTTGCACCAAAGATCTCTGAAAGAGAATGATGATATGTAGTGCTTCCAACACAGAAGAGCTACAGAACCTAATTTGTGGGAGAATTTCAAGGGCTGATGCTCGGTAGAAAACATTTGGAGGGACCCTGGGGTCTGGATGGGTCTCGTTAGGTAATGAAAGAAGAACAGAAGCAAAAGGAGCAAATCTAGTCAAGAAGCAGTGACAATAAAGCTGCCATTTGAAAATTTGTCTGAAAATAAATCCTATAATTGCTGCAGCATACACAATATAAGACGAACAATGGTTTGACTTCCCTGTATAAAAATCTGGAAGTTTCTAGGAGACCACAAGACTGTAAATTTCTAGTCATGATCAACTTGCAACTTTGAGGTCTAGCTAAGAAAGATTAAATGCTGGTTCCCCCTTGTTATAACTGCTAATTGTCTTTTAAAAGTAATAAGGTCTGTTCCAAGACTCCTTTATTGCATTTTAAAAATCACTTACAGCGTCGCTTTTGGCAAATTCTGTTATACAAATACAGTTGCCACCTTCAATGAAGTTGTTCAGTGGGTTCAACTTAAAGTAATTCAACCACTTGACATATCATGCGTCCTGTTGGTGAGTTGAACGAATAATGAAGAAGAAATTGAATGAATGTGTGGCCTTTAGTTAGTACTTGTACCTTCTATTCAGATCTCAGTGCTCTCCGCCATCCAAACACCTAGTGTCTATAGCACGCATTCGGTGCTCGAGAAATAATTGTTAAACGAATGGATAACTGAAGAAAGGCTCCTGCTTTTGTGAGATGACACAGGCCTCTGGACCTCAGGACGGCTCGTCTCAGGAGTACCCATGAACCCTCAAAGACACAAAAAAGGGTGGCCTCAATCAGGCCTCTGTGATGACTTACCCCATGGCCTCACCTGCGGTGAGCTCCAGGACCACAGCCTCAGCAACACTCTTGCCTCTGGGACCTGACATCCAGTCTGGCTGAACAGCTCTCTCTTCCTTACCATTCAGCCTCCAAATCTACTGACCCTACTTCATCAGTGCCTCTCAAAACCAGCTGCTCCTTTCTGGCTGTAAAACACCTGCCTGAGTTCGGACAGTTATGGCTGGAGTGAGCAGAGGGATGCCATGGTCTCTCCGTTCTAGTAATCCCCACTCCCTGGAGAGCACTCTCTCCCCCTAAAAAGATCGGCGGAGGCTTAGGAGCCAGATAAAAGAACACGGCTTTAGGGCTTGACACCAAATAGGCTTGATAATACTTCACCGCAGAAGGATGCAGATTATGCCCCAGTCATGGCAGCCCTGGCCTGGGTATGCCCCAGCCTCCCCCTCCATCCTCACCCCTGGAGAAGCACGGGAACTTGTGCTCCTTGTGGGAAGTAGCTTGACTCCAAGAGGATGAGTAAACGCGGAGCTGGACCCAGGATGCTCAGTTATTCTTTTGAAAGGTACCCACCAAATTAATCACATCAGTTTCCCAGGCCAAGAGTCAGTACAGGGGTGGTGGGGAAAAGCCGGGGCTGTGCTTAGACAATGTGCCTCCTTAATAAGAAGCAGAAGTGGAGAAAAGGCGCTTTCCACCACAAAGTCTTATAAAAACATTAGCCAACGTGAGAGAAGAGAGGTTTGAGGCAGCTGGTTCCACCTTTAGAATTTTGTCTCATTCCTATGGAAGGCTGAGGTAGGGGGTTAGAGGTGGCTCTCAGAGAAAAAACAAAATAATAAAAAGCTGTTCCACTCAAACCGTAACAGTGGGTGGGAACCAGCGTAATGCTCTGGAAGCAGTCTCAGCTCCCCGTAGTGTGGCGTCTGAGGACTGTGCAGCCCAGACTGTGGCAGGAGATGCCCAGTGGACAGAGCAGAGCCATTTGTCCCCAACTGAACCATGAAAGGCCCCCTGGGAGCCGACCTGGTCACGTGGACACCGCTTGGAGCCTCCCAGGAGGGCTTGGGAAAGACCTGATGGCAGACCTCAGGGAGCTGCAGGTGGAAGAGAAGGCCAGGGAACCATATCGTTACTGATCAGTTGAGCATCTCTGCCCCCTTGGACTGGTGAGGCCTGATGAGGCTTGTTACATAAAAATGTGGGAGCTCGCCTCCCAAGACATCAGGCAGAAAATGCCCCTTGGGATTTTGAATGTTTTTGGCATGCTCTTGTCTTTTCGCTTCATGAACTATCACCTGAATGTCAGCTGGGATTCTGTCCTCGAGGTTTCTGTAGGATTGCTTTGACCCTCCAAGTGGACAGTCTAAGTCTTAAGCTACCCTGAGATTTCTGCTGCTTCCTTTCCTGGCTCAGCTCGACGCAAACACAGGCTCCTTATTCGGTGTCCACATTATACTGAGCTCAGACTCAGCCCTTCCACAAGTCTCCACAAGAAGGCCACTCACTGCCAGAATTTTCTGAGTTTTCCAGGACTTCACTTACTGTGTGAGGGGCCAGGAGAGCGGGCTTCCTCCCACTGTGCTGTTCCGGTTTCTCCAGGTCTCTGCGCGCCTCCCCCGGTCATCCAGATCCCAGATAGGTACACACCCTCGCTGACCTCGTGCTCCCTTCCCCTGAGGAAACCCAGGGGGGTCCCTCCTCTGCTCTCCGGGAGAACAGCTTCCCCCACACCCAGCTTTCAGCTTCTATCCCAAGTATGCTCAGCAAGGAATTTTCCCAATGAGTGCAGTTCTCTAGTTAAGAAAACTTCTCATGCCAGCTGTTAAAAGGATAAAACCATCTCCCTATTTTTCCAAACTAAAGTAATTTAGACTCTTAGTAGGTGCTTAGAATATAATAGGTACACAAATATTTATTGCTCTGAGTAGGGTCTTCGTCACCGTGGCGGGCATGGAAGCAGGCCAGGACTGAGGGAGAGTGTTAGATTCTCGGTCTAATTTATAAAGGCTTATGACAGGCATACGTTAAATCCCCTTTGCTACGTACATCTTCTTCCCTCTTAGGAACCCAAAGCGCTTTCGGATGTTACTCACTGAGCCTCGCAGCTTCCCTTTAAGGCGAGGAGAAGTGCCCTCCTCTCCAATGTGCAGATGGAGCTGAGGGCCACACGTGGGTGAAATGACTCCCGAGCTCGCCTGCCTGGAGCATGGGCAGAGCCACGCCTGGGATCTGGGGTCTGGGAAACTCCGTTCCAGGGCTAGAAGACAATGTTGCCCACAAAGACCTTTCAGTGTTTGCTTCTTCTGCTCTCAAAAATGGTAACAACTGAGCTTTTCGCATTTGTACTTATTGAGCTCGTGAGCGTGGGGTTCAAGCCATGGGCTCCAGAGCAGCACTGGTGGGGAAGACATCGCAGCTCTGCTCCTCTCTAGCTTCTCATCTGGGGAAAGTTAGTCAACATTCCAGTGCCTCAAGCTCAGCCTCCGAAAAATAGGAATGATAAATAATAGTATCCACCTCACAAGGTTATTATGAGGATTAAATGAGTTTACACCTGCCCACACCCAGCCCCCCCATTCACCCACCATACAGCTTAGGAAAGCGCCCGGTACAGAGAAACATCACATAAGTGTTAGCTATAATTATTTCTTCTTTTCAGATTGTGCATTCTTTATTTAGCAACCCAAGTTGATTTTTTTGTCTGGGTGACAGCATTATCTAACTATAGAAACCAACCTTGCAGAATCCTAAGCATATGATTAAATCCAATATATTACTATTCTATTGTTCACTTCCCTCCTCCCTTCCTTCCAGAAATGTTTCCTGAGTGCCTACTATGTGATACGGTACAGAATTAGATTAGGTACAGAAGTAAAGATAAATTAGAAGGTAATTTTGACCTTAGGATCTTATGGTCTAAGGAAGCTGCACATTTAAATGTATAAACTTCAATTCTATATTAGAGTAATATTGTAGGGGAACCCAGATGAAAGAGCATCTAATTCTGTCTGAAGCTACCAGGAGGACCTTCCCCGAGGAGGTGACACCGTGGCTGAATCTTGAAGGATAAAGAGGGGTTTTCTCGGGGGCCAGCCTGGTGGTGCAGCGGTCAAGTTCGCATGTTCCGCTTCTCAGCGGCCTGGGGTTCACCGGTTCGGATCCCAGGTGTGAACATGGCACCGCTTGGCACACCATGCTGTGGTAGGTGTCCCACGTATAAATTAGAGGAAGATGGGCACGATGTTAGCTCAGGGCCAGGCTTCCTCAGCAAAAAGAGGAGGACTGGCAGTAGTTAGCTCCAGGCTAATCTTCCTCAAAAAAAAAAAAAAAGAGGGGTTTTCCAAATAAAGAATATTTGCAATATTTTGGGATTTTTTTTCCCAGAGTACACATATTTTTTAGGCTCACATGCAACAATGATTAAAAATGACCGTATACTAGAACATAAAGCTTGTCTCAACACATTTCAAGGATTGAAGGCATACAGAAAGCACAATTCTATTAAGCCAGAAATCAATTAATAAAACTTAACAATCCGCATTAGATGGCCATTCAAAAAATAATAAATTTCCTTTTTATTTTATCAATTAAAATAAAAATGGATAGAGGTAAATATTTAAATAGTGTAGACTACAAATGGTAGCACCAACATGTATAACATGTATCTAGGTGTATATAGTTAGTCGCAAAAACATAGTTTAGAGATTACTCTCTGCAAATGATTTAACAGACTTCATAAATAAAGGATGACAAATTTCAACTGAAAATAAAAAAAAACTGAGCTTTTAAAACTATACCTGAATAGATTTGAAGGGGAAATATGGAGAAATATGTTACAAAAAAAGATCATAAACGATTTCACAACATCAAAAAATATAAATTATGGAATACATGTATATATGTAAGTATATATGAATGATTTCCATCTCTATGAAATGTTTCAAAATTATTTTGTAAACAAATTTCTCAGAAACGGATTACTTAAATGCTATTTGAACATGCAGAATAATAAGCAAAAAGGCAGCTCTTCAGAGGAGTGAGTAGGGAAGTCTACATAAAGAGGTGACAACTCTTTTAAGCTTTTACAGGCTTGGATATAGTTGCCACTTTCCTCCCACGTGCATAGGCTCTTTGGGGGCCGGAAAGAAAGCAAGTTAAATTACAGCTAAACAAGTAAATAATTATATGGATGGTCCTACCAGAATTATTAGCAGAAGGACAGCTACTATTTATATGCCGATTAGCACTGGGGTAAACATAACTTTAAAGAATTTCACAAAATTATACTTTCCTAACATCTCGAAAAAGAATTTTCCAAACAGAAATATAAAAAAAGGTGAGTTTTTACCCTCAGTCTCCACCATTAAATTTAACACTCAAATCAACCATAAGATTTACTTGCAAAATGCCATCAATGACCTCCTGTGTTCAACTGTACCTTAGAGGCCATTGGTCACTAGAAACAAAAAAATAAATAAATAAACAAAAAGCGGAACTCAGAATGCTTTAAGCAGTAATAGGCTTTTTTGTTTGTTTTAAAATGCCACACAATGAGAAGTCCTGAGGTAGGGTGACTTCAGATTTGGTTAAACCAGGTTCTTGCCATATTTCTATTCTACATTATCAGTGTGGGACTTTCATGGTTACAAGATGGCTGCAGCAGCCCCAGGCATCACATGTCACATACCAATGTCCAAAGACAAAAAAGAGGGTCTATTTCTTACTTTTTCTTCCTTCAATAGCGAAAAAGCGGTCCCCGCAGCCCCACAGAAGAAATCCTTTTAGGTCAAATCAGTCAGAATTAGGTTATGTGTGCTTTGTAAGCTAATCAAGGGCAAAGAGAATGTAATAGAAACAATCAACCCCACAAAAAGAAGCAGTTCTCAAAACTGAGTGTGCACCAGACTGACTCGGAGAGCTTATTAACACATAGATTTCTAGGCTCCCCCCAGAAATCAGTAGGTCTAAGGCAGGGCCCATGAGTTTGCATTTCCAATAAGCTCCCAGGAGATGCTAGTCCTTCTAAGCACCCTTGCACTGCCCTGACACATGGGGTAGCATGAATGCCTTGGGAAAATTGGGGGTATGTTAGCAAAGGGGCAGGGGAATGACTCTTGCAAATTTACCAAAGTTCATCCTAGATCTCGTAATATTATTTTAAAACTGCTTTTCAAAAATTACTATCACATCCAATTAATGTTGTAACTGAGTTTCTCCTGGGCCCTTTATAATTTGTCATCACTGATCCATCTCTCTGAATCTAGGGCAAGAAGATAGTCAAAAAGTTGCTACCACTGCTTGGCAATTCCTGTCTTCACATTGTCAGTGTCATTGTAGACAGAGTTATTAAACTTCTATTTAGAATGAATATTGTTTGGCTGACTTTAAAAAGGAGGAAAGAAGGAGGTGGAGGTTAAAAATTTTCTAGCCCACAAGTACCCAGTTGGTAACTACTTTTATATAAAAAGTCCAAAATAATGCCCTTCACCAGATGTTCCTTTAATTTTCCAGGGATTAATCTGAGAGTTAATTACGCATTTTAAGTGATTAACAACCATAAGGAAAAAAAGCACTAAGTTCTGTATTGATGCTTTTAATTGTACGACAGACCATTGTTCATTTCTATTTTTAAGAACTAGGGTCATTTTGACATGCAAAAAGAAAAGATGGAATGAATCTGCTATTCTGCTTGGCAACATCTGAGCAAGTAATTACTTCTACAAATCCTGCAGGAAGCTTCCAATTGTTCACGTCTGTTAATAAGAAGGGAGAACGATGAGAAAAAGGCAAGTGAAATTCAGTAATGACTTCATGCCAAAAAATTTTTTAGTCGGTAACTCTAAAATCATCTTCCTAACTATGTAAAAGAATTGCTAAGAGCAGACAGTGGAAAACATGCTCAGCTAAACCACAAAAGATCCGAATTTTGCAAGTCACCTAACTTCCTTGACCAATGTTTCCTTACCTGAATCATTAAGGGTTTGGATCCAGCGTTTTCGTTTTTTAATATTCCTTCCAGATATAATCTAAAGGGGACAACTCCTTTCTCTGTCCCATCCATCTTTGGAGATGGGTGTTAACAGCAGTTAAATGTGAAATGATAAGAAAAAAAGATTTAATTACAAAGGGAAAGAAAACAGGAGGCCGGGATAATTCTGTTCTGAAAGGAGATTGTCTGTAACATGACAGTGATGGCAGCAATTTAGAAAGCAACATTCACTGAATCACCGAGATTTATTTAATGTCAGTTTGAAGAATGACATCTTTAGGCCAATGACAGGATTCATTTTTTTAAAAAAAATTGAGCAAAATATGTTTTTCTCCTTTAGACTTTACCCTCTGTACCTTACAAATAAAAACATCTTTCCAGAGTAACGCATGAGTCATACGGATTCTCGAATTAAACAAACGCTCACAGCACAGCACACAAGGAAAGAAGCCAAATGATTAAGTGGAAATGTAAGGGAATTCAAGGCTGCTCGTTCACTTGAATCTAATCACCAAAACGAGGGTGTTATTGCGCTCTTTCTAGAACAGTGATTCTCAAACCTGAGGCTGCATCAGAATCACCTGGAGCGCTGGTTAAAGCAGAGATGGCTGGTCCATCCCCGAGTTTCCAGTCAGGAGGTCTGGAGCAGGGCCTGAGAAGTCACATTTCCAACAATTTTGCAGTCTATGCCGGCTGACGTTGCTGGTCTGGGGACCACCCCTGGAGAACTGCCACTTTAGAAGATGGGTAAAAGTTGGTGAGAGCAAGGAAGAGACTGCCTTTTCAGATATATGCGTGGGAATTGAGGACAGAGTAGAAAAATATTTAAAAAGAAAAAATAAAAGACACCTAAACTATTACGGATCTACCAGAATTTTCTCTCATAATATCACAGCTCTCACTTAGTTTTTTTTTACTATTCCAAATCTAAGCAGCACAAATGTACAAGCTGGAGCTGCTTATGCCTGACATCCAATGTTATTTC
Organism: Equus przewalskii; assembly: GCF_037783145.1. Classification (NCBI taxonomy): domain Eukaryota; kingdom Metazoa; phylum Chordata; class Mammalia; order Perissodactyla; family Equidae; genus Equus; species Equus przewalskii. Next base: position 3,638,172 of record NC_091861.1, on the reverse strand, counting down.
ACTGATTTTTTTCAAAGAAACAAAAAACTTTGGCTCCCTTTGCTAGCTGCCCTCTAACGAAAAGCAGGAGAAATATTTATTAACTAAGCAGAGAATGAAAGACATTTTGTTAATGGTCTGGCTCATTACATCAGCTTGAATCACATTACATATCCTGTTAAGAATAGATGCTGCTTAAAAATACGGCAAACTGAATGTGTCGTCATCATCCCTCCCTTTGAAAAATGTGATGGATTGCATTTAATGAGAGGAAGGAAAGGTGTGGCGGTCTGTCAGTGAAGTAGACCTCTTTAAGGACTGTCACGTTCACAAGCCAGGGATCTTCTTCCCTTTTTCATTAATAAGAAATGCCCATGAACACAATTTAAGCCGTCCTGAAAGCCTGAAGATAATAGACAGTATTATACTTGCTCTTTGGGGTCATACACAAAGATAATTAAAAGGTCGGAGAATTTGTGGGGACTGACATTTTTTCAGGCAGAAATGCATAGGAATTGTGTTAGACTGTCACGTGGACTTGACTGAATGGTTCCCCCATCTCCACATGCGGAGTGGAGCCCAGAGGAATGTTTCTGTGTGCACCTGCTCAGTAATCATTTCTGGAGCACCTGCACTGGGCCGGGTCTGTGCTTTGGGTGAGAAAAGAGCCCTGCCCTCGTGAGGTTTACAGCTTATCAGCTATTAACAAAACCACAACACCTGGCAAAGCAAAGTTTCAATCAATGTTTTTTAATCAAAGGAACAAATAATCCACAACTAAATAATAAAATTGTCATGAGTGCAGGACACTGTAGGAGCCCATGGCACAAATTTGTGAGAAGAGACACATGCAAGTTTTGGGGGGGTAATTACCCCAACCTTCTACAAAATACAAGCAATCTCAAAGTTAAAAATCAGCTTTATTGTTAAAATTTGTCAATAATTCAACTTATAAAAATGAATTTCTATAGAAAAACTCTGAAGAACATAGTGTAATACTGTAATTATATTATAATACATTAGAAATGCAATACGTTGTAAAAATTGTAATACAATCTGAAGTATTGTTTATTTACATTAGGAAAGAGTAAAAATTATAGACATGATAGTACTAATTAAATAAAAAAGAAAACCCTTTACTTTTACATCAAATTGAATATAAATGGAAATAAATCAGTGACTATATTTCAAATTGATAACCACATAGAACAAAGAACTATTTCAAATAAATTTTGAATATAGTTATGCATCCAGTTTTAGTGATATATGTCTTAGGGCAAAATAATGTATGAAAACATATCCTCCATTTTATTAGTGGGTTTATTGTTCATGGTAATGTTGGTATTCTAATTTTGAGACTGTTTGGTACATATTCTACAACAGAGAATCTAAGTAGATGTGTTGACATTAGCAGCCACGATGGTTACTCTAAAGGGAAGGAGATACAAGTAGAAAAGAGCAGAAAGCAAGACGAGAACACTCATAATATTTATTTTCTCCCATTCAGTATTTTTGTCGCATTAAATTTGAATTGGAAAAAAACCAGTGTGAACTAAAGAATATACGCATACTTTCCCCTAATGTTTCTTTCTATCGAAAAGGCATAGAAACATTGACATAGTAGCAATGAGCACATTTAGGTCCCTGGTCCTGGTTTGTGAACACACTCTCTACCAGATAAAGGACGAGTAGACTCCAAGTCCAGGTCTGGACAAGTGAGCTTGGGACGATTTGTTGGCCAAAAACTAATATAAATCAAACTCTATCAAAGAACTCAAACTAGCTTGAAAAAGCTTCCATGAGTTGACAGTAAGAGAGAGAGAAGAGGAATGAGAAGCAGGCAAGGAAAGCGAAGCAGTAAGAGGCCCCGAAATAATCTATGAAATATTCTTGCCAAAAACGTTTATCTTGAATCAAATCAAGCATCTCGTCCCACAGTATCCAATACAGTAGCCGCTAGCCACATGTAACCATTTAGGTTTAAGTTTAAGATTCTTTACGTTAAATAAATTAATAGTTGTGTTCCTCGGTCATCATGAGCTAACTCCCCTGAACTCCTCCTTCACTCTGTCAGGGTCACAGGACAAACGGATGTCTGCAGATGTAAGTAAGGCCAATAATCAGTGACCTCTAGAGAGGAAGTTATCTACGTAGTCACTCCAGCCTTTAAAAGCAGAGTTTTCGTCCACTGGTTACAGGAAAGGAAGTCAGAAATTTGAAGGTGAAGGGATTTGACTTGAGGATCCTGCTAACGGCAGTGATATTATGCGGGGGCCTACGAGAGGGCCCAGGGTGAAAAGTACACAGTCTCGAAATGCTGAGAGTCACACCCCGAGGGCCGGGACACAGGGACCTCAGCGCTCCGACCACGAGCACCTGAATTCCGCCTGCAACCTGAAGGAGCTTGGAAGCAAATTCTTCCCCAAAGTCTGCCGATGAGAGTCCAGCCCAGCAACACCTTGATCGGCCTTGAGAGGCCCTGAGCGAAGCACCCAGCGGAGCCCACCTGGACCTCTGACTCAGAGAACTGCGTTCACAAAGGGGTGTGCTTTACGCTGCTAGGACGTGGTGATTTGTTCCAGAGCCGAGGAAACTGACATGCAGAACCCTAACAAATGCTGACTCTAGACAGCAGGTGGATGTTTGCTGGATTATTCTCCCAACTTTTCTGAATGTTAGAAATTTTCGAAATAAAAGGTTAGAAAAATGTGTATGTTTTTCTCTGAGTAAAAATCCGAGAAAATGCAGATTGAATTGGGGGGGGAGGGGTGGACTCTAAATGGAATTTCTGGCTAGTTCAAGGGTCTTCTACATGAATCATGCTTTTATGATTGGTTTCACCACAAAAGCTCTTTTCCTCTTTCTAGATCACCAACAGGATCTACGTGGGAACCCTGATAATGATCTCCTCCTTTTATTCTCTTATTAATAGGAAAACAGTTCTGAAAGGATAGTGTGTGTGTGTGTGTGTGTGTCTGTGTAGTGGGGAGGTGGAGGTGTGTTAGGGAAAAACAAAAGGGTTATTTATTTCCGAGGGGAATTGACCAGAGCTGGGAAAGAAGGATGTTGAAGGTATCTCTACAGATGTTCTGGGATAGGGACAAAGGGATATGTTAACAGAGCAGTTTAGAAGTTAGATGGTGGGCTGGCCCTCACCCTCACTCATCCCCACACCTACTCCTCAGAAGCAGAAGTCATCGTCATGTTTATAAAGGCTTAGAGCAGAGAGCGTCCTAAATTTTCCCAGAGAGGGGAGGGACTGCTGGGAAGTGAATGAGAGAGAGTTGAAGCGTGATGCCCGGAGGAGAGAGAGAGTCACCAGAACTGGAAAAGGGAGGGAGGGTTACTCTATCCCCACCATTTCTGGGATGTCTCTCTCCATTTTTTGCAACACTCCTTTGAGAGATGAATGGCCCTGGGTTCACCTAGGGAGGAGGAAACCTATGCCCCAGGACTCCCAAGTGTGGCCAAGACTCTTGTGGACTGCTGAGTAATTCTTGGGAGGCGGTCACACAATCCCACTGATCAATTCCCAGGAGCCACCGTGGGAGCTGCCTGGAAGCTGAGCCGACACCTGCTGACTGACCACTGCAGTTTAAGTGGGGATTTGGGGTCACAGATGTGACCACCTGCATATTCCGTATGCAATGCCCACTGTGGACACCCCATTGCTCCTCAATGGTCTATGGAATTCATAAGCACCCCTCCCTGGACAAGAAGCAGGGTCCCAGAAAACCGCTAAGAGGACAGGGGGGAGTTGTCATCACCACGGAAGGAGACTGCACAGTGGTAAACATCCACGCATGCCATTCTGCTTCAGCTGGCTTTTTTTTTTTTTTTTTTTTTGAGGAAGATTAGCCCTGAGCTAACTACTGCCAGTCCTCCTCTTTTCGCTGAGGAAGACTGGCCCTGAGCTAACGTCCGTGCCCATCTTCCTCCACTTTATACGTGGGATGCCTACCACAGCATGGCATGCCAAGCGGTGCCATGTCTGCACCCGGGATCTAAACCGGCGAACCCCAGGCCACCAAGAAGCAGAACGTGCAAACTTAACCGCTGTGCCACCGGGCTGGCCCCTTCCACTGGCTTTTTAATAAAATTACATGTATGCATTGGTTTTCTCATGATAATGTTGAAAATTTATTTTTTAAAAAAGATGTATTTGAAAACTAAGAAACTTTACTGACTGTGGACGAGAAAAGACAGAGAAATAGAGTTATGAACATAATATATGAGTCTTGTAGAAGAGAAATAAAATCTGCCAAACAAGGTGTATCAGGTCCTCCAAATCCTTTCACTGCCCAGGCAATTCCGAGTGGTTGAGGGTTGACGGTGGAGGAAGGATAAAGAAGTTTTGTCCAGTTAAACAAATTGTTGATGGTTTGCAGGGTCGGACACTGTGCTAAGCTCTAAAAGGTGTGGATACAATCACTTCAGGAACTTGATGAAAATATAGGCTTCAAGGCTGTACTCCCAGAGAATCTGACTGAGCAAGTATGAGGGGGGACCAGCTCTCCTCCTTGTTCAACACGGAGCCCCACATCTCCACAGGTGCTTGTGGTGGAGGCTTTCCTTGGAGAGCCCCTTGTGAAGCCCGTTCTGGTGCTTTAGCGGTGAGTGGAGATGATCAGAGCATAAAGACGCGTGTCACCCCAGAGCACGTCCTGTCTCAGAGCCACCAGTCGACTTCACAGTGAGTGCCCATGGGGTGCACTGGACATCTGGAGATGAGCTTGGTCACAAAGGCTGTTAGGCAGCAACTGGGAAAGCTGGGGCGAAAAAGGAACAAAACCTCCTGATTACCTGAAATGGCTACACTCTCTATTTTTAAAGAACGGAAATATGTCTTTTTGTTTCCACCTTGTTTTCACTTTTAATTGGTTTGGGGGCTGCATTTGCAAATGCACTTGTTAAAACCCTACAAATGGGAATCATGCTTTTCTTACCCAGTTTTCACAATGTGCTGGCATCTAGACTACTTTCTCTTCTCTTTGCATGAAATATGAGTAATATTCCATATGTTAGAGCTGGAGGGCACCACGGTAGCCATGAAGACGAGCCTTCAGTTAATCTGTTGGTTTCCTGGACCATCTTGATGTCCATTAAAACAAATGTAAAATTCTACTATAAACCTAATTCTTCCAACAATGTCTATTATATTTAATTTCTTGGCCAGTTTAGCTGAGGAGGACAGTTTCTCAAGGATATGTGGTCCCGAGGGCTCCATTCCGGCATCGTCCCTTCCGGAAGCTTTTCCTTATCCTAGGCCCATCTCCTCCAGAGTCTGGGATAGATGTTCCACCAGCAGAGACTGGGTTTTATTGTCATTTCTTTTTACTTCTCTCTCTTTCCTACTGCGAGCTCCTTGGGAGTAATGTGCCCTTCACATTTCTAGGGCCTAAGTCAGAGTGGCACAGAGTCTGCAGTAAATAAATAACTAATGAATTATAGGTGAATCTAAAACACTGAGCCTATTTAATATATGTAGAGTGTTCTTGGTGTCTTCATTTATTGTGTTTCCTTTACTGTTGTCTCAGGGAATGGGAATATACAAAGGCCTATAAAGTGGTCTTTACGACTTTGCGCTCCCAAATTTCATCTTCATTGTAAGATTCTAAAACTTCAGCTGCCAGAACGTCCATCGCAGGCTGACTCAGACTGTCCAAGCGGGCTGCGGGCCGTCATTAGGCTCCACACTGGTGGCAGTGTGAGCTGGAGTCGGCACACGCCTGCTTCTAAGAGCTGATGGCTAAATTTTCAGGACTCGTGTAAGAGGCTGCTAAACAATCGATAGCCTGAAATTGGCCGAGGCAGGAGTATTTATACCGCACAAATTGGCAAAGGCTACAAATCAGGGCCTTTTTCTCCAGAGAGCTGGTTTACCAGCATGTCATTGTTTCCATGGGGCCGCAAATAAATGGGTTTATCCACTACCCTAGAGGAACTTGAATGCTGCCATTTGAAAAGATGGTACGAATCAACACAGAGCAATTAGAGAACAAAACAATAAAACATAACTGAGCCCTAAATTGGATATAATCAAGAGCCAAAGGTTATAACACAGATAAAAAATGATACACGTGTCCAAAAAGGGTGATGTCACAGTCAATTGAAAGCATGAGGAAGGCATAAGAAAGGAGGTAGAGAGAGAGTAGAAGGAAGAGAGGGAGGAGAGAGATTTAGGAAGACAGAACGGGCTGAGCATACTTGAGCAACTGGAACCGAACACGCCATGTGTCTCCATGAGGCCAGCACGCACACAGCGCGCCACCGCGAAGGAGAGCCCCAAGGCAGACACACCTGGCTTCCACAGAATCTGGTTATTAAAAGCACCCGTGTATTGTCTTGATCCAGTGATAGCAGAGTCACAGATGCTTAGAATCTGATAATTAACATAATTTCACCGGCTCTGCCTCTTCTTTATTTCACCTTTCTTGCTTATTGTTCATATCCCGCATTTTAAAAAGTCATCTCCAAAAAACAACTCATATTCGCACTTAACTGCTTGAAGTCCTCCTCTTAAATATTTCTCTTACATTTCTTTAAAAGGTTTGGGGGTTATTTCCATTTCTCTTAAACAGCTTTGTGGAGTTTTCCCTCCATAATATGCTTTTCCAAAAAATCACAAATCTTCATAATCCAGTGGAGGGCTAAATGTACTTGACTTTAAGCAAAGTACCAACTCCAGGCCTTGTCCTGTAACACACGATCCAAGATCATCAATGACACTCAACTTCAGCAGCAAAGAGGAGTAAAATATCATCAAAGATTAAAAATGCTCCAAAATTCTGTCTCCGTATAGATTTGCCCTTTCTGAACATTTCATATAAATGGAGTCATACTATATGTGTCTGACTTCTTTTACTTAGCATAACGTTTTTTAGGTTCAGCCATGTTGTTTCACATAGCAGCTTGTGTCCTTCTTTCCTTCCTTCCATCCTTCTTTCCCTCCCTCCTTCCTTTCTTTCTTTATTTTTTCCAGATAGCATGCCATTGTATGAATCTACCACATTTTGTTTATCCATTCACCTGTTGTGATGAACATTTGGGTTGTTTCCACTTTGTCGCTATTATGAATAATGCTGCAATCAACATTAATGTGCAACTCTTTAGATGGACATATGTTTTATTTCTCTTGGGTAGATAGTGGATATCTAGGAGTGGAACTGCTGGGTCAGATGGTAAGCTTATGTTTAGCTTTTTAAGAGACTGTCAGACTGTTTCCCAAAGTGGCTGTACCATTTTACCTTCCCATCAGCAAGTGTAAGGCTCCCATTTCTCCACATCCTGGCCAGCATTTGTTATCGTCTGTCTTGTTGATGACAGCCACTGAACTGGGTGTGTAGCTGTATCTCATTGTGGTTTGGATTTGCATTTCCCTAATGACTATTGATGTTCAGCATCTTTTCATGTGCTTATGCCATGCTTTCTAACAACGTGTTCACTTCAAAATACATTCACTTGACTATTCTCAACTAATCTTTTCTTGTCATTATAAATTCCCAACTTAGAAGAAACTCTCCTTATCTTAAGAGTTTCGCCTCGTCTAATATTCACAGTCACGGTCTTGGTGCCAGCCTGAGTAGTTTTTTTCAGAGAATCGTATCCAATAACCATCCTGTTCCTGAGTGCTGTTCCTTATGTGAACAACCCTGCAGACAGAGACCCTGCCAGATATTCCGGCCCTCCACATCTGCCCTGCTCTGTGCTCTGGAGGCTGGCCTCCCACAAGTTCCTTGTGTGCTGCTAAACAGGATTGGAGAACATTTCCCCTCTGCCCCCTCCCTGGGGGCTACAGTTTGGCAGCAGCTGCTGCCTTCCTCTCCCTAACAACAGTCCCGCCAGGCAGGCCCCTTCCTGTGGCTGGCCACTCTTGACAGCTTCCACCAAGACTTCCCTCCTCTTGCGCCTTCAGCCCCACGGATGGCAAGAGCTTCTTATGTTACTGGTCCCTTATTCTTCTCCACTCCCTGATGGTTCCTTAACCTGCCCACCCTCTAGACAGAACATCGTTTGCTCTCTTCAAATACCCCCCTTTCAAGTGTGTATTTTCCTTCCTTTGTCACGAAGATAAGCAAAACTACTTTTTAAAATCCAAGACCAGCTCTTATACGCACATAAACAAAAGGATAATACTAATAATTATCTTAAAGTAGTTGATTCAGGCATATTTGACAGAAGTTACCCATCAGTGTCTATTCTCCTCTGATCTCAGAGCATTTGGGGCTTCTCCTGAGGACGAGTCACTCCCTACCTTGCTTTGAAGTCACTTGCAGTAGAAGACAATCTCACCACCTCCACCCTGAACAGCATAACATTGGGAAAGCTACACTTCTTCAGTTTCCCTCAGGCCACGTGAACAGCTCTCTCTAACCCAAAGGAGTGTAATTTCCTTGAGAGCCAGTGTGCGTCTACAGCAGATGTTCTCTACCCAAACTGGAATGACAGATTGTTGATTGCGGAACTTCTCCACCGATGGAGAGTTAGGGCAAGAGAGGAGAAGAGCCCCAACCAAAGCCGCCAGGAGGGGCAGCCCAGGAAGGAGCAGCTATGAGGCTGTACAAATCTGCCTACTAGCCGAGCCCTGGATGAGTGGCTGAGAATCCCCAGTGCAGTAAACACTTCAAAAGCTCTATTGAAAATCAGGCCCCCAGCCTCCCGAGACTCACTGAGTTGAAATCTCGGGGCAAGACTGGAAATCTGCATTTTTGCCAGCCCTCAAGGAGATGGCTCTGCCCTCTAGAAGTGAGAACCACTGCACCCACACAGGCAGTTCTCCATGGAACCTTAAAGGCAAGCAAGGGAGGGGTGCATCTTCCACGGAATAAAATCACTTATTCAGCTGAAATACTGTGATGTTCAGATTTTACTGACTTTCCAAGTTTGTTCTTACAATGTAGAGAAAAATGGAAACATTTTTCAAATGGACTGCTTCTGGAAGGTGGAACACAGTACTTGCTGTTAAAAGATTCAAATTCTCATTCAAACTGGCATCCGTGTGCCGGTACATATACAATTTCTCTAGTCTTTATACCAACCCTCTCCTACACACATATGCACATGAGCACATGCACACAGCACACAACACCCTCTTATCAATTTCACAGCAATGTTTGGCAAAAGGCCTATTGGTGAGAACTTCTAGACACTATTACGACTTACTGAGGCACAGAGGATTAATCAAGGAGATAGCTTTGTGAACCTACATAAAACCTCACTTTTTTTGAGAAGCCATAAATGCAGTATTTCACTGATCCACACTGAGGAGGGTATTAACCCTTTGGGCGACTGCTTTCACAGAGCTGGCACCCCTCAGCAGAAACCTAATCATCTCTGCCATTGTGCTGTCCTGGGCCTTCCCTGATAAGTGCTGTTTATCTGGCTGTATTTGCAAGATCCCAGCGGAGGGGTGCTAAACTTGGTGCTTGAAATCTGCCATCCCTCATAGCAGCAATAAGCCTGCAGTGCAGCGCTGACATCCAGCCGGCCAACCCCAAAGCCGCCTGTGGGGCCAGGAGCCCTGGAACTAGGGGAGAGCACGAGGAGGATTATGACCATTTCTCCTCTTGCCCTGTCCCTCTTGCCTCCTTTTCTTCTCTGAAATCTTAGTCTCCCTGAGGGCCAGCTGACGTGAGTCAGGAGGGGTTGGCAGCACATGGGACGGAGAGGGTATTTGCCTTCCTTCCTTTCTGCTCCTGTTCTCCCACCTCAGGCTTTGGTGCCATTTATAAAATGTTTTATACACCTACGCACTCCAGACAGGTAGAAGCTCACAGCAATTAGAGCTCCATAGAAAGGGGGTGCGCTGACCTCAGAGGAAGCATGCCTGCCTCCACTGGACGTGCGCACGCGGAATTTCTGACACGGGTTCCACTTTGGGTTCAAGCTTGGATCAGATAGCTTCAGGTTCTCTGCTCTTTTAAAACTCTGTGATTCCACAGTTTAATTAGCAGTTCTAATGGCGATCTTAAAGCGAAATTTGCATTTTCCTTGAGTGTTTTCCTACCTTGCGTATTTCCTGATAGTCCTCTCTGTTTTGAGGAAGATACAAGTTACAAGATCTTTCTCATTGAAGTTCTCCTTGAAAGGGAAAAGTCCCAGTTTGGAAAGGATAACCCGTTTTTATCTGATGGCTGAAGATAGAGAGGTAACCACAGCTGTGCTGTGTCGGGGTGGGGGCGGAAGCTGCGGAAGGGAAACAAGCATGCCCTGGGCTGAAGGGCTTCTGGAAGCTGCTGATGTGGGAGCAGAATACTTACACAATTGCTCCCTTATCGTCACTGGGTAAAATGTCAGAATCCAGAGAAACATCTGGAAAACAGGATCCTGTCACAATAGCTGACCTCTGACCTTAAATAATTTAGGGACAAGACTCCCAACATACATTATATGCCAAGGCAAGAAAATAAATTCTCTTCTTTCTCCACAGAGGTCACTCATTGCCTTTCCCAAGAAGGTAATGCTTATTTTCTTCTGCTTCCTGGTGGCTAAGTTTTGCCATGCTGCTTGCACATTTATTTCATACAAAGCCTCCCTGGTGTTGACAGTCACCTCCTCCAGCCTGCCACATGGAACTAATGACACATACACAGAAGACTCCATTTTCCATCAAGGGCATCCTCCAGAAGGAAATTGCTCTTTGGCTAGGCAGAGAAAGGTCCAGGGATTATTATGAAACTCTGGAGAGGCAATGAATAATGCAGAGGAATTCTGTGTCCCCAGTTCTTTTCCTCCCCGCTCATTTGTATCCAATGTGATCATTCTTTATATGCCCAAACTGCGTGATCTAAGCTAATTTCAACCTGTTGTAAGATTAGACCACCATTACTACTGTTCGCTGAGCTAAGCAGACCTTAACCTATAAGTAGGATGATTTTCTCAGTTTTGGATGAATGTACTTGTTATACGACCTTGGGTAAGTCACTCACCTTTCTCTGTTTTGATCGTCTACCATCTGTAAAATATAATAAGTTTTCCCTTCTCCATATTTTACGATTAAGGAAAAACAGAAAAATATTGGGTAAAGATAGACACAAATGATTCAGACAATAGTGTCAATGCTACCAGTAAATCACACAGTTTCAACATGTAATTTCTATACAGGGTACTAGTAAAATACAGTTTTAAATCATTTTGAGAATCAGTCCCCACAGTAACAGAATTTTGATTAACTGCTTTTTTTGGCAGATTAAATATCCTTTCTAGAATAAGTTATATATGTAATCAATCAACACAATACCATATAGGGACTGAAAATATCTGCTGTTTTCTGACTCCTTCTTTACTTTCGTCTTATCATTCATTTGTTCATTCAACAAATATTAATTGAGTGACTACTGTTTTGCAGTAAGTATGTTAAGCCTCAAAGGCTGTAACTATACATGGCCTGGTGACAGGACAACTTTACTTGGACTATACAGTTATCTCAAATTTTCGATTGACTTTGCTTAAGATCTACTTTTTGACACTTAAGATCTACTCTTCTAGCAAATTTTTAAGTGTACAATGACGTTTCATTAACTATAGGCTCTGTGCTGTTCACTAGATCTCTCTAGGACTTGTTCATCTTGCGTAACTGAAGCTTTGTACCCTTTGACCAATACCTCCCCATTTCCACCTCCCTCCAGCCCCCGGCAACCAGCAGTTTACTCTCTGCTTCTGTGAGTCTGACCACTTTAGCTTCCTCACATAGGTGGTATCATGTAGCATTTATCCTCTGAGTCAGGCTTAATTCACTTAGCTTAACGCCCTCGAGCTTCATCCATGTTGCCACAAATGGCAGGATTTCCTTCTTCTTTAAGGATGAATAATATCTCATTGTACATATATCACATCTTCTTTATCCATTCATCTGTCCATGGACACTTAGGTTGCTTCCACGTCTTGGCTGTTGTGAATAGTGCTGCAGTGAACACGGGGGTGCAGAGATCTCTCTGAGATCCTGATTCCAATTCCTTTGGATAAATACCTAGCAGTAGTGGGATTGCTGGATCATAGAGTAGTTCTAATTTTAGTTCTTTGAGAAACCGCCATGCTGTTTGCCATAGTGGCTGCACCAATTTACATTCCTGCCAACTGTGCACAAGGGTTCCCTTTTCTCCACATCCTCGCCAACACTTTGTTTATACCTTTTTTTAAAAAATTGCCATCCTTTGGAGCCATTCTTTGCAGAAATGATTATTTACTTCCTTTGTCCATTTTTTAATCTAATTTTGTGTCACTATTGAGTTGTAGGAGTTTCTTATATATATTAGATATTAACCCTTTATCAGATCTATAGTTTGTAAATATTTTCTGCCCTTCTGTAGGTTGCTTTTTCATTCTGTTGATTATTTCCCTTACTGTGCAGAAGCTTTCCAGTTAGATATAATCCCACTTGTTTATTTTTGCTTTTGTTGCTCATACAAAAAGTACAGTCACAACAATTTTGACATTTTACATGGCCTTCATGCTCCAACAGGGCATCGCTGGATTAGAGGATCTTTAATGTCCCATCGAGCACAAATATCAATGGTTATAATTGAACAAAAAGCAGAAAGTACTCTTCAAATGCTTACTTTGGCTATAGATACAGCGAACAACCAAGTGAAAAGTGGAAAATGTAACCAATTAACTTCATAAGTAGATAATGTGAGCCTTTTCTTTTTTTCACTACAACTTCTGACAGGACTTGCTGTTTTGTCATGTCATCCCACGTATACTACACTGACATGGTCCTGTTCTCCAGAGTGAGTTCTGTAGACAGACAGAACGGCCAGACCATATCCTATTAACGAGCAGCGGTTGTTAACTCTGAGTTAATCATACCCATAGTGTAAAAGCAATAAATGTTTTTAGGGATGAACAAAGAGGCTGGTATGGATATCTGCTTCTGTTCAGTAGAGATTGACAGTGGGTGAGGAAATAATGGGCATGTCTTCTAAATCACTCTACTCCCCTTCCTGCACATGGGGAAAGCACAGACCAAGGGTACACGCTCACATGTTAAAAAGAGGCCCCCCTCCCTTGTCCTTGAATTACATACATATCAATATATATAAGCAAAGTCAATGACACTGCAGATGGGAGATGTCGAGTGAACAGAGGGATGGTGGACTAGGACCTCATTTAGGATGGACTCCAGGCTGCCAAAACTCTCGAGGTACATCCAATGGGATTACTCTATTTTCATTGGCTTGCTATTCTAGTTAGCGAGAAGATACACTATAATACAATACCTTCATTAGAAGAACCAGAAAAATATCAAGTAGAATTCCTCTTAAATTAATATTAATGAACTTTATCTCAGAGGGAGAAACACGTTTTCATATTGACATCTATAGGCATTGCAAATAGAATACAAACTCTTGATGCCATGTGTTGTCTCTAAAAACTTTTCCTCTGCCTTGGGCTGTGGACTGAGCCATCTTTGTAAACTATGCCAATGGTACATTCACTTCATCAATGAAGCTATTCCAGAACATTCCATTTACTTGCTTCTTATGTGCCTTTATAACCTAATGTTTGGCCCTATAATTAGCATTCTCATTGATTCCAATGAGAAATCTGGAAAGTGACTTAATGGAAAATGAGGAAGGAAGGTGCTAATGTCTCTACTCACTGAGAGTCAAGAAAAGGGGATTTTAGGACAGGCCAAAGTCCTCAAGAGAAAGGGAAATGAAGAGCTGGGTACCAGTCCCTGCATGTTTGATACATTTCCTGATGATTTAATTCTGGAACAAAAAAACCTCCTAGTTTAAAAATATCAGTGAAACATCTTATCATAAGATTACATAATTTGTGTTATTTAAAAACAGGAAAATACAGGTTCAAGGTAGTGTCTTTTTGTCTCACTGTTGAAAATGTTATTATTCACTGAAGATAGAGCAGTGGTACTCCAGCAGAGGCTCTTTCAAGTTATTCAGAAATACTAAGAACTTCACCAATAGCTATTTTTTGGCATTGAATGCAGCTCTTTCATTAAGCCTGTTGAATACTCCACATGCTTTTAGCCACAATATAATGTGCTTTAGTCTCTCTGACTCAGTGTAGCCAGGAATGTGGACATAGTCTCTAACGCTCCTCACCGAGGATGTCTGGCTCTCCACTCTGGGGAAATGTTAGGAGGACGTGAGCTGGACCCCTGTGTTGAGTGGAGCCATGTGGCTCCATTTTAAATAATACACATTGTAAGATATTACAGCCAATGAGTTGTGAGTGGGAGAGATGTGCCGCTTCTGCCAAGCATCTTATGTATGAACAAAATCCAGCTTTGGGTTTTTGTGTAAATCTCCAATAACTTTTCATTACCAGTTGAAAATGAATAGGGGGAAATATAACCAATTAACCAGTTGCGTTTACTAGTTAATGCATTTCATCAGGCTGATAAGTGAGAGTGGTGGCATGTGTTGTAGACTAGTGTCAGAAGTGTTGACAACCGCAAGGGCATACACTCCCGCAGGTACCAGGAGACCCAGCTCACTGCCTTCAAGTCTATGCAACTCAGCTCAATCCACTTTAAAAATAATCACTGAATGTTTACTGTGCAACACCTTACAACATGCATAATGAGGGACGGTACAACGTGGTGAAGAAGAAAGCTATACAAGTTACATATATAAGATCAGAAGATTTGAAAAAAAAAGTGGCTAGTTTCACAAAGGACTTAAAGGGAAAAATGCATTCAAAGGAATATTCACTGCGCCTCCCGGGGAAGCTTTCTGCAGCAGAGGAGGGGCCTGGCTCAGCCTAGTGCTGCCCATGGCCACACAGGTGTGTCTCCTTTGGGTGCTCAGCACTGGGTGGCACATTTGCCTGTAGATCTAAAGCCCATCCCCCACTGTAGCCTTTATCAGCAATAACAATGGTCATTTGATCTCCTTGACCTTTCTGCTCTGTCTTGTGTCTCCATTTGTCCCAGACCCAGGCAGGGAAGTGGGCACTGCTTCTTGGCTTCCTCAATTACAGCAACAGACTGGTCTAATGGAGAAGCCCAGTCTTAAGCTGACCTTGGCAGGAAGGAAGAAACATGGTTTGGAGCGAGGACAGTGGGAAGTATTCCAGAGTGCATACTGCTGCACAAAACCAGGGGCAGACATTCTGATCTGTATATATTCCTAATTCTCTAAAGGGCTTTCTCATGCATGATAAAATATGTAATTTCATTAAAACGTATCATTCCTCAGAGGGTCAGTGTAAACCTTTGCCCTCGTCTAGGGACGCAGGATAAACAGCAAAGGAGACAGACACAGGCCCTGTAATGGGGAAGACAGACAACTAGCAAGTGATAAGTCCAGAATATATTTTTCGACACTAGTGAATACATGCATCAACATGAAGAAGGGTGAGCCGATGGAGAAGGTGGGGCTGGCTAATTTGGACAGGTGGCAAGGGAAGCCGGGTCTGTGAAGAGGGTAGGGTATTGGAGCAGGGTCTTCAGTGCAGGGAGGGAAAGAGCCCGGGGAGATGTGGGGAGAGCAGCACCTGAGACAGCTGGACAGACCCCAAGGGAAAACCAGTTTGGCTCCCTAGGAGGCCAGCATGCCAAGTGGAAGAGAAGGGGCGAGCTCAGAGGGAAGTGGTAGCAGGCAGCCACCACAGGAGCGGGACCTTTTCTCAAGGCCTGCGACAGCCAGGGCAGCACCCAGAGAAGGGAAGTGATTAGAATATCTTGAAAATGAATCCGCTGCTGAGTGTAGGGTGTCACCACCAACACCCAGGAAAACTGACCAGGGGCCATTAAAATATCTCAGGTGCTGGGCCAGCCAGATGGCGTGGTACGCACTCTGCTTTGGCAGCCTGGGGTTCACAGGTTTGATTCTGGCACGGACCTCCCACTGCTCATCAAGCCAGGCTGTGACGGCGTCCCACATACAAAATAGAGGAAGATGGGCAGAGACGTTAGCTCAGGGACAATGTTCCTCACACACACACACACACAAAACTCAGGTGCAAGATAATTAGAACCTAGCCTTAGGCAGTTATTGCAGGTGCCAAAATCTGAAAACTCATCATATTGAGGTCAAGCCGGCAGAGCCTGGAAACATGTTGGATGGCAAGGAGAGAGAAATGACAGACAATTCAGGGTCACTGAACTGATTTCACTCAGTGATGGCAGAGACCCATGGGACACGAGGGCATCTAATAATCGTCATTCCTAGGGGAGATTAGTCAGCAATGATAGCAACTAGCGAAAATAAATATAAATTGTCCAAACAGTCATATTTTTTGAAGAAAAGAGTGTAGTTTATATAGGGAAAAAATAAAAATAAAGTCAATAAAAATAACTTTATCACAAAGTCATTAATCTCAAGATAAACTGCCAAAAGACAAATTTCATGCTTAGTAGTGAACACAAAATAAATACTTTTAACCAGCTGATGTTGCAATACAATCATTTTGATTATGTGCCCTCAAACAATAAAAATGGAGATTTGCATAGATTAATTTGTTAGAAAGAAGAAAGAAATATGGCATTTTTGTCTTTTTCAGGGCCCAATGAGAGGCCAAGAAATTTGAGAACTGTCAGAAAGCCCAGAGAAGCACATTGCCCAAAATTAATGTTCATTTGAAGAAAAAAATTGCAAATGGCCTGTGTTGCCCAGTCAGCTAAGAAAGCCAAACCCAAATCAAGTACTTTTAAAGTAAGATTGCTTAAAATAAGTATATTGAAAGTAAAATTGTTTCTTCTGTCTCAAAATGAGATTTCCAATAGACTTCTATTTTAAAAACTATTTAAAAACCACAAATGAAGGTACTTCATCTTACAGCTGAACACTGTTTCATGTAGAGTGATTCTTCAAATGTAATATTTAGGTATTGTCTGGTTTTTAGAAAAAGCCAAATGGATTACAGACTGAGAATCAGAAATCCTTCTTTTGAGTTCCCTCCTCTTCTCTAAGCCTCAATTACTTCCTAGTCTTTCCTATATGACTAAATAAAATTATGGGGATTATGATGCCTAGTCAGACATCAATCATAATTAATCCTTCCAGCAAATTATTTCAAGTGCTAGGCACTATCCTAGGATCTATAATACTAGAATTTCTAAATTTACACACACCCACTCTAGATTGATTGATCCTTGGATGGATGGATGGATGGATGGATGGATGGATGCATAGACAGACAGATAGATGAATAGATGGATAGATCCCTTCATTGAAGGACTTGTGGCTTAGTCTGAGAGAGCAGTCAGTAGACAGGCTTCAGCTGTCACTCACTTCATGGATTGCCCAAGCAGCAGAGAACTTCTCCACTCAAAGTCATAACCCTTCCTGGGTGGCTCACAATCTAATGACACAATCAATGTGAGAGCATAAAGACCTGCCCTTCTTGGCCCAACTTGGGACAACTCTGAAGGCCCTTCTAATTCCAGAGCTCCACATTAGGTCTCTGTCATTGGGCCTGCAGTGCAGCCCCAATTCTCCCTCTCCGCCCTCCTGCTTCCTTCTCCACGCTTCCAGATAATGGTCCCAAGGATACTTTTCAACTAGCATCTCATATTCCAAACTCTGACTACACTCTGCTTCCTGCACATGCATGCATATATACATCTATACATACACATGTGCGAGTGTACATATATATTTTAAAATCCTTACTGTGGGTAAGCATGCTGTCAGTGACTCAGCCATTAGGACCAGCACTTCCAGCAGTGCAGCTTGAATCCCTATGCTACTGGAAGTTCTTGGAGGAAAACGGAAAGACAGCCAAAAGGGAACCTGGAAACAAGCGCCACTCTGCTCCTGCTGAACATCCCTTTCTGTTGCTTCCGCCTAACTCCAGGAGCTCTGGCTGGCATCAGCTCCTGAAAAGTCTCATGCTCTAACATGAGTCTGTGCAGGGGGAGAGGAGTTGAGGCTAGGAAAGCTTTGGAGGTAGGCGAGGGAACTTCCCACACTGCCTTCCCCCGCGACTCACAGCATGTTCCTTGGTTGGCTCCACATGGAAAACCTATAAAATGTGGCTAGTAGCAGGTGTAAGAATCATCCTCATCAATACCTACGTAAACACTGTTTTCCAAGGAAGGGATACTTCTTACCCACGCAGCTTGGAGGTCGATCCATTAGGTGGATCCAGACGGCCATGCTAGATGCAGAGACGATCGTCTTTGTCTGGGATCAGCAAACACTGCCTCGTGGACTGCATCTGGCCTGCTGGCTGGTTTTGTATTGCTTATGAGCTAAGGATGTGGTTTAGGTTTTCTAATGGTTCAAAAGAATAAAAAGCATAATACTTCATGCTATGTGAAAATTATGTGAAATTTAAATTTCAGTATCCAGAAATAAAGTTTTATTTGCACACAGCCAAGCTCATGCACTTACATATTGTCTACGGCCACTTTTGCCCTACAATGGCAGAGGGGAGGAGTAGTGACAGATATCGTATGGCCCACAAAGCCAAATGAGTCTACTCTCCGTCCCTTTACAGAAAAATTTACCGACTCCTGAGCTACATGATTTAGGGTTCCATGGGCAAAATATCATACATCTGCTTATTGGTGAATGCCCTAATTTGGGTATTCGCATAGATATTCTTGCTACTTATACCTAGGTCTCTAAGTACCTAACCTCTCATAAAACGCTAAGCACCAGCCACAGAAGTGCACAAAGATTTATAGACCAAAGTTCAGACTCAAACCTAAAGTCTGTCTTTCTTCACACCTTTTTAGGTCAAAATATCTGCATTAAGTATGGAGCTGGGAAAATAATACTTGTCAAATAAATGAGAGCCATTTTAATGTTGAATAGACATATGAACAGATGCATCTTCTAACGTGCAAGCAGTAGGGAACGGTGCCAGCAACGATGACACCCATTCTCGAGTAAAGAGTATTTGAGATCTGTCTCCAAACTAGGGTAGAAAATGTTTCCCCTGGTCTTCTCTCTAACAGTTCCAGAATTAGAATTCATCCCCAGGAGTCAGTGGCTTCAACACAGTAGCACTTACTCTTCAGATGCCTGAAATTATATGGTCAAAAATATCAGAAGATTAGAAATGAGATTCGATCCCAAAGGCCACATTAAAGGTCAATTAAATATAAAAATGTCTGGGGTTTCCATATGCACTGCAAATCATAAAAATCAGTTTTGTGACAAATATAACCAGGAAGCCATCTGTCTGTCTCTCCGTCCATTAACTTATTTATGTGGTATTTCTCAAAAGGGCACCCAGGGGCTTATGCTTATTCTTATCGTTCAAAGTATATTGAACTTTATGGAGTCAGAGTTCACAAAGGGATGATAATATTTTTTATTTTTTACATTGTTTGTGAACACATAATCCATTTTTATTCCCTCAGTTGCTTATCTGAGAAGTCACAATGCTTTCTTTTCTGCTTATTCCAGCCCAGAAGCCTTTCCTGATGTCATCTCACCTGACCTGTCCAGCAGGATGTTCTGTTACCCACCCAACTGCACCTATCTCGCCCACTTGCCTCCCTATACACCGAAACAGTAACTGCTCCCCCGACTCGCCATGTATCTTCACTAACTCCATATCTTTGCATGCACTATTCTTTCTACCCCAAATCCCCTTTTCTTTCTTCCCTTATTGATGAACATAATCCCATCCTTCTAGAACAATCCAAATGTAGGGACTTTCCAACTGCCCCAGGCAGAAAGAAACATTCCTTCTATCCATTCATTCATTTATTCCTTATTGAAGGAACATTAGGCATCTACTATACACTCAAAAATCGACAAGAAAATGAGATATTTCTGCTTGGTTAATAGGATCATTGAGGTATGAGCAAAGCCTTATAAATCAAAGAAGAAAAACACAGAAGAAAGACAGTTAAGTCAGACAGGAAGTAGGCCAGAGTAGAAGTCATCTTTAAGAGAAGGTGATATGGAGTTAGGTGTGTGCAGGACAGGCAGCATGCAGCCAGATGGATGAAGGATGGGAAGGGGAGAAGGTGTTCTGGGTCAAAAGCACAGCAGGTGAAAAATGGGCTCCTCTGGAAAAGGTAAAGTCAATACGGCAGGAAGAAAATCTTTTCCTGGGGCCATTTTGTCACACTGCCGATAGAACACTTAGAACTTCATGTTATCATTAAGTCTGATGAATCTGAGATTCCTATTTTAGCTCTTCCTTTTATAACCTGCCAGATGCATGATTTCAATCTGGAAACATTTGGGGCTAGGCATTGTCCTGGAAGGGACTTTGGAAAAGCAATGTGTCATCATCCTTGCCTTATCATCTTGGGATGCAGACCGTGACTCAGCCCTCGAGAGTGACAAAATACTTTTCTGAACAGTCCGAAGAGCTCTGGGTAAGATCTCACCTTCTTTATAAAATTCATGTCAGACGTTAAATGATAGACATTACTCTGTTCATCTTCCAAGCAAGGGAGAGTGAGTGACTCATCACCCGAATGGTAGGTGGAACAGGTGAAGGGAGTAGCAATCAAGAATTGGGATGGGGAACAGGCGTTTGAATTCAGAGAACTGTTAAAACTTTCATGCTCACTAAATCCAACACACTGACTCTTTATACATGGTGTCAAGTATATTATCAAGTATATCTATAAAATAAGAGCTATTTCATAATAGCAACAAATCAATTCAAAATTAAAATGGTAATTAGTCAATTTGATATCTAAACTGTCCTGGGATTATGAAAGAGTTGTATATTTTATTGTGCAGTTCCAGTTTATTGACTGAAATTTGATTTCTCTTTTCCTGACTCTATCAAACCATCCAGGCCTTTCTTTCCACAGCAGGACTTTTCAAAGTGGACTCATAAGGTTTGACACATTTTGCTGCTTTGAAATCAGAAGGAATATGGTGAATGACACATTTTGAATTTGGTTAGACATGAATTAATGACACTTAAACAATCTGTAGAAATGATTAAGAAATCTTCATTAAATAAAACACCCTCTTTCAAGAGGAGTTCTGTTATCTCTGCATATGCAGATGTATCAGAATAACTGAAATATGATTTTTGATAGGACTTAGCCATGAGAAGGGACCATAGCTATCCATGTATC
This sequence comes from Equus przewalskii, assembly GCF_037783145.1. Classification (NCBI taxonomy): domain Eukaryota; kingdom Metazoa; phylum Chordata; class Mammalia; order Perissodactyla; family Equidae; genus Equus; species Equus przewalskii. The sequence goes on along the minus strand of NC_091861.1, from coordinate 3,617,219 downwards.
CATAAGTAGCAGTCAGAAGGATCCTGAATGTTCTGCTACTGACGCAGGAAGCTCATGGCACTGACACAACCAAAATCTCCATTCAGGTCTGCCCAGCCCACCTCACCTGAATGGTGTTTTTAAGACATGATTAAAAATGTTTACATAAATAGCATGGTCTATAATACTATTAAAATAATAACTAATGTTCAACTTAACGCTTATTTCAATAAATGCCAGGAAATTTGCTTGACATTTTGTGTATATCATCTCATTTAATCATAACTATCCTACTAGCATGAATTATTATTATTCTATTTTGCAGATGGGGAAACTGAGAATTAAAGCTTCAACCTTCTTTTTTTTTTTTAAAGATTTTTTAATTTTTTTTCCTTTTTCTCCCCAAAGCCTCCCGGCACATAGTTGTATATTCTTCATTGTGGGTCCTCCTAGCTGTGGCATGTGGGATGCTGCCTCAGCATGGTTTGATGAGCAGTGCCATGTCCACGCCCAGGATTCGAACCAACAAAACACTGGCCGCCTGCGGTGGAGCGCGCGAACTTAACCACTCGGCCACGGGGCCAGCCCCTCAACCTTCTTTGCCAAGTTTACACAGCCAGTAAATAGCAGAGCAGTTGTTTGAATTAGGGCAATCTGAAACTGCTTTTAAACCAATCCCCAGTCCTTTGATAATTACTGCCTTTGTTAAAACCTCTCCTATGTTTAGAATTCAGACCTGGAGTTGGCATGTTGGAAATGACCATGCTACATTCCAAAAACTTGTAAAACATAGGAGTTAGGTTGACTTGGGATCTACCACTATGAAACTATATGATTGGAACAGACATATGCAACATCTCCTTAAACAGAGACCAGCTCCTTGACCAGGAAAGCACAACCACTTGTGGTGTAACACTGCCTTTGGAGAAATAGGGGCTTATTCAGAGGAAGCCAGGAAAAAAGGGGCCTAAAGCAAGCCCTGGTAGTGACTTTCCAACTCTTCAACCCATTCAGTCCCTGGGCCAAACGTAGCTTTGTGGAGATAACTGCATTACACGTCTCTTTTCAGATATGTGGTCACCAACCAGCTTTCTACTCGTAATTTGGCTTCTTATCTATTTTGTCTGTAGAGAGTATTGGGTTGGACACAAGTTTGCCCACTCTTGCCAATTTCTGCCACAAATTAACAAATCCCGCTCTGCCCATGTACAGTTTTATGAGCTGGGATGACATGTATTTGCATGCTGAGTGCTGAGTTGATTCTCTGTCATACTAACCAAATCAGTCCCTGAGTCTGCAGGGCCAGGCCAGCCCCGGGAGCACGGTGGCTGACCTCCCTGAAATCTTGCTCAGGGACTTCTTCTGAACGGGATAAAGGCAGGCCCTGGCAACCCCAAGAGCTTCTCTTGTGCCTCCTATTCAAAACTCCTAAGGCCAAATCAAATCAAATTGGAACTTTTACCCCAACACACTAGAATTGTTATCTTGAAGGTCTACGATTTTCACCAACTGCTTTCCTATCGTCTTTCCAGACTTTTGCCTGAGGCTTACCACTCTTGAAACGAAATGCCATTTCCGTCAGGTATAAGTAACATGTAGACTGGCCAGCAGAAAGTCAAAGAATACTGGCTCTGTTGGAAATTTAAACATGGTGGTCAATTCTGGTCATAACAATCCTTCCTATGTGCGGCCCCGGGAGGCCAGGACCAGGAAAGGGAAAAGAATGAAAAACACAGCAGGGCTTTTAACAACACTCTCTATAGGATTTCCTTACCACATTAATAAGCCCCAAGTTCTCAGCGCAGCCAGACATACCACATGATGCTAACTTTTAAAGAAATATTTCACACCAAATGAATTCACGCTGCTCTGAACATATTAAGCACAAAATAATGCTTGGTGCTCTTCATGTTTCAAAAGCTTGACTTTCAAGAAATATTTGCCACACTTCTGCGAAATTTTAAGGATGGTCTTTATTTGGTTGCAATGACCCAATAATAATATACCTTTAATTCTTTTCTAGACTTTATCAGATTAATTCTTATCACCAATTTCTTACATAAGACACAAAAATGTTTACTATTATAGAGAAAAAAAGACATAAAGCAAAGATAACGTAAGCATCCTTGACCAGGAGAATACACCAGAAGAGAGTAGAAATACTGAGTAGAACCGCAGGAAGCAAAGAGAGAGTAGAGAGAGGCATTGGAGTAGAGGGTATGGGGCACACGGAGTCAAGAAGTGAGACTCCCACCAAGTCATATGGTTGGCACCGATAGTCACTTTAAGATCACCTTGAAATTTCTGGACCCAGTAATTACACTTAATATCTTTCTTGAATCTTTCTGAAAATTCTTTGTTGGTGGACCCCACTATAATGTTCAAGATAGTCTCATGTACAAAACTCCGTAGACTTTAAACCTGAGAACCTCTCCTCTCTAGATGGTCCTGGTGCTTCGTTCTTCTCCTATCAGTAATTAACACAGATAAGCAGGTGCATGTTCCTGACAGGTCATGAAAATTCCTTTTGGCAGAGGTCACACACAGAAAGGAGCATGAATGCCATCACAGATTACAGAGAGGCATTTCTGTAAGTGTTTCTATGCCAAATCCTACATAAAATAGTACTCTGTCATAATTACCCAGGCAACTATCAGGCTTCATACATTCAGGTTAAAAATGATGATTCCGATGAGAAGTAAAACAAGTTGTTGATGAAGAGGCTGGAGTCAGCTTAGACCCAAACAGTGTTAACCAAATGCAAAGCACATTGGTGGTGGTGGCTGCTGTGCTTTGTTTATTTGATTATTTTTACTATCATTGGTTTCTGGTGACACTGAAAAAGCGGCAATCTGAAATGAAATACTTTATCATGTGCTTGACAGCATGAAGAAAGAAAAGAGCAAAATCAATAGCCTTGTTATCATAGTGCTATCCTCGGTGGCAAAGATAAGAGGAGCACAAACTAAATGTTTTCAATAAACAAAACAGTTACATACAAAAAGGGAGGCAAGTGAAGGATAAGGCCAGCGGAAAGCACGCGCTTTGCTGAGAATCATTCTGCATTTTTTTTAATCCTACCCCACAGCTATGGCATTTCATCTGAGACACAACAGAAAAACCTTTGGATCCTTTTGTTTCTTTTCTCTCTTAATTCCTTGCAGTAATTAGCAGTAGCTGCTATAATACTTTATGCAAACCTCCATTGTAGCGCTTTTACCATTATAATTATTTGCTTCCTTGCCTGTCTCTCCCAATAGACCGTGTGCGCTTGGAGGGCTCCGGCTGTCTTACTCATCTCTTCATATCCCATTCCAGTGCCTCATACACAGCACATGTTCACTAACGTTTGTCAGGCAGCGTGACAGTACAAAAACTCAGGCGTTTACAGGAGGGCCAAGCAAGTAACGTAAATGAATGAAAGCCAGGTATGAGGTGACTGCCGGTCTGAGAAGCCCTTGGCCCACCTAAACGGGGCAGCTGCAAATTAGATCTGCCAGGCCACTGCTAAGCGCCCTTCTCAAGAAGTCAGATGCCTGCACATGTATGTGAGGTTCTCCACATTTAAGAAATACTGTGCAAGCCAAACAAACACAGCCACTGGGCAGATTTTGCCCATAGGCCACCAGCTCGCAATGGGCGTATACTAATATGTACTTGAAATCAATCAATTCTAATACTGAGAAAACTTTTTTTTTCTCAGTAGTCTGAATGTAAAGACTATTCTCAGAGTTGCCAGTAAAGTCTAACATAATCTGAGGATCGCTGGGACCATCTAACTCAAATGACCATGAGCATAACCATAATACTGAACTATGCCGTTCACAAGCAATCACATCATCAAATTCCTGTTCCATTCCAATCGTAGCTGCCTCTGTGTAAAGGGCTCACTCCTGTCTGTGAATTCTCATCTTTTTTTTTTTTTGCTTGAGGAAGTTTGTTGCTAAGCTAACATCTAGGCCAATCTTCCGCTATTTTGTACATGGGATGCCATCTCATCATGACTTAATGAGAAGTACGTAGGTCCATGCACAGGATCCGAACCCATGAACCCTGGGCCACTGAAGCAGAGCGTGTGAACTTAACCAATCTGCCATGAGGCTGGCCCCTGAATTCTCATCATTTGATGGACTTATATTGGTAAAGAGCTAGGAGACCCAGCTATTAACACCACAGCGGGAAGTAAGTACTAAATTTGTATACGACTTGATTCTTGGGCATAGCAGTTTATATTTTTAATCAGCACTCATTCTAGAAGTAGAATACATTGGATGAGTAACATACACAAATATGATTTTCTTAATCTACCAATTTAATATTTTACTCAACAAGTATTTAATGATGCACACCATGTGTCAGACTCCATACCAGGGGTTCAGCATACAATGTTGAAAAAGATAAATCTGGTCCCAACCCTCAAAAACTTAACCCTGAGATCAACAGTTCTCAAAGTTTGACTCCCCAATCCAGAAGCACGAGTGTCAGCTGAGAAATTGTTAGGAAGGCAAATTCGTAGGCCCCACCTTAGGTCCTCAGACCTACTGAATTTGAAGCCGTGGAGGTGGAGCCCAGCAATCGGTTCACCAAGCCTTCACAGAGACGCTGAGGCAGCCTCATATTTGACAAGCAACATTTTAGAAAATAGTCAGAAAAAAAATAAATAATAAGAAGGAAAGTATATGAGTTTCCTAGGGCTGTTGTAAGAAATTACTACAAATTTGGTAGCTTAAAACAACACAAGTTTATTCTCTCGCAGTCCAGAGTCCAGAGAGCTGAGATCAAGGTGTTGACAGGGCCATGCTCTCTTCAAAGGCCCTGGGGAAAATCCTTCTCTGTGTGTTCTAGCTCCTAGTGGGTTTTGCCATTCCTTGGCTTACGGCAGCATGGCCCCACTTCTGCCTCCATCCTCACATGGTCTTCTTCCCTATGTGTCTCTGTGTCCTCTCCTCTTCTTGTGAGGACACCAGTAACTAGCTCTTGGGCCTGCCCGAAATTCAGGGTGATTCTATCTCAAGATCCTTAGCTACATGTCTCCATGCTTCGCTTAAGGACAGGGATATGTTCTGAGAAACGTGGCATTAGGCAATTTTGTTGTTGTGTGAACATCACAGAACGCACGTACACAAACCTAGATGGTGTAGTCTACTACACACCTAGGCTATGTTGTGCTAATCTTAAGGGACCATGTGGTATACGTGATCTGTTGTTTACCAAAATGTCTTATGTGGCCCATGACTGTAATTACATCTGCAAAGATCCTATTTCCAAAATAAGGTCATAGCCTGAGGTTCTGGGTAGACACGAATTGAGAGGGGGACGCAACCCACCACAGAAAGCAAATTTAAAATAATCCACTGAGTAAACATTATGAGAAAACAGGAAGCCAAAATAGAGAATAAAAATGGGGGGGGGGGCGGCCTGGTGGCGCAGCGGTTAAGTGCACACGTTCCGCTTCTCGGTGGCCCAGGGTTCGCTGGTTCGGATCCCGGGTGCGGACATGGCACTGCTTGGCAAAAGCCATGCTACGGTAGGCATCCCACGTATAAAGTAGAGGAAGATGGGCATGGATGTTAGCTCAGGGCCAGTCTTCCTCAGCAAAAAGAGGAGGACTGGCAGTAGTTAGCTCGGGGCTAATCTTCCTCAAAAAAAAGGGGGGGGGAGACTTATTTACTACATAAGGGCCAGAAAAACCTCTCTTAATAAGTGACATTTGAACTCAGGAACTGAAGAATGAGGTGGAGTTAGTCACTGAAGGAGAGGGGAAGAAAAAGAGGATGAGTAGGGAAAACATTTCAAGGAGAAGCAGCATACGGCAATGACTCTGAGTACGGAGAGATGGCAGCACATCTGAAGAGCTGCAGACGACCCTCATGGTCAGAGTTAGCTTGGAGTTTCTATGATTTGCAGATATGCTAATACTAGCCAACTAAACTTTTGGCCATTTTATAAGTTTAGATTTTACTCTAAATGCGCTAACAACACATAAGAGGGTTTCAAGCATGGGTTACAGCAGGATCTACTTCACATTATATGTTCAACTCTAAGAGGAATGATGCGAAAGCAAGATGGGGACACAGTCCTTGGGGGAGACAGTAGCCTGCACAAAGAGGGTGTGGATGAAGGTGGAGAAAAGAGGACAAATTTATGATATATTTTAGAGATAAAATCCAGTACTTTTGATGAATTGGATGAGGAGAGTAAAGGAAAGGGAAAATAAAATATTGCCTGTGACTTATGGATAATACAAGTGATAATTTCCATAAAATTCACCAAAGGACTAAAATTTCTCTAGAGAATATATATATGGTAGACACACTCTAGGGTGGCTCCATGATTACCACCCCTAGCATCAATATCTTTGTGCAATCCCCTCCCTTGGAATGAGGGCTAGACCTGAGACCTCCTTCCACCTGAGAGAATACGGCAAATGTGATGGGCCATCCCTTGCATGCTTATGTCGCAGCACAAAGGTTGAGGGATTTTGCTGACGCAGTGAACGACGTTAATACAGAGGGAGATAATCCACTGTAGGCCTGACCTAATCAGACCCCTTTAAAGGCATCTAGAGGTCAGAGGCTTGCAGCAGCAATGCTCTCTCTCTGTTGCTGGCTTGGAAGAAGAAAACCACCATGAGTCCTACAGCCGAAAGGAAACGGATTGTGCCAATAACTGAGGGAGCCTGGAAGCAGAGCCTGCCCCAGTCAAGCTTCCAGATAAGAGCTCAGCCTTGTGAGCTCCTGAGCAGAGGACCCAGTTAAGCTGTCCCCAGACTCCTGACCTTCTGACCCGCAGAAACTGTGAGGCAATAAACAGGTGTTAAGTCACGAGGAAGTTAGTGGTGATTTGCTCTGTGGTGACCGTAAACTGTAGGTACGTCCACACATATGCAATATATATGTTATACATGTTCATATATAAATATATATAAAAACCATATATGTGTACATATGTATATGCTCCTTAAGCTTACCCTCCTTAAGAAAATCAAGAGACTTTTTTCATCTGAATGTGTACATGAATGTGACAATACATCTATGTGTGTATGTTTGTGTGTTTCTTTAGGCACTAACTGAAAACAACATATTGTTACTTGGAGCCCAGTATATATACTCCACTGATAGCTAATGCAAGATGATTTGATCAGTTAGTAAACGAGGAATTTACCTATTAAACAGAAGCAAATTTGGGTGTGATGTCTAGTAATTAACCACTCAGGCTTTTGCTTTCAATTTATTTCCAAAGATTTGAAATGATGAATAAACTTAACTTTCATTTATATTCCTTTCTCCTTTTCCTCTCTTTTTATTTATCAAATGGATAACTCTTAAAAAATGTCATTTTAGAAGTGAAACCTGAATGAGCCATCTCTGAATACCCTAAGCAGAAACAATTATCCTTTAGTAGGTTTCGATTCTAGACAACTTTGCAACCATCTGAGAAGATACCCATCAGCCCTACTTGGAGAGAGAGACAGAGACAGGGAGTCTGCAGATCTCTTATGCATTTATTTCTGCCAACACTTACTATGAACTTACTGTGTATGCAGGGCACAGTGGTGGGATGTACAAAGTTTACGATTTCTGCCCAAGTTTGCCATGTCATCAAGGAAGAGGTAGGCTGGCGGAGAGACTATGCAATTACAAATATGGGCCACGGTGCAAAGGGCAGGTGAAGGTCAGGGAGGACAGCAGAAAGTGGCTTTGCCTGTGCTGTGAGGAAGGTTTCGCTCTACTGTTGTAGCACAGACAGAACCGCTCCAGTTCCAGGAGTGAAAATTATTTACTTTGCATTTGAGGTAAACCCATATTACTGTAACAGGCTTGGATACCTGTTTCCTCCTGTAGATCTGCTCTCATCCAGGAGTACAGAGAACTAAAGATTAGAAGCAATTACGTCATCTTCTTAGGGTAGAGGGAGGTGACGGGGGTAGGAATAATATAATTACGCAAGCACTGCACTCTGGGGCCGTTGAATGTAGGAGCCATCAGTTCCACGAACTTTAATAACCATGAAAAAGTTATTGCTGTGCAGCCCACTTTGTAATAATAACCATGAGTCACCAAAGTGAGGTTAAATTATGCTCATTATGTTCTATTTAATAAAGGAAAGAAACATGTGCCATATTTTAGAAACATTTCTGTCAAATTAGCTATTTTTAATGCTACCTAAATAGGTGAATGCCTCGAGATTTCATTCATCAAACATGTCATTTTCTCAAAATATTGGAAAAATCAAATATTACCGTACTAAATAAAGCATCACATTACATTTCAATAGAGTTACTAGTGGTTTCCAAAGCTTTTTTCTCATTTCTCACCATAATCCCCTATGTCAGACATTATTCCCACTGAGACATAATTACATATCTTAGTCACTCAACGCCTCAGTTCTTTTAGTTCCTGCAATTGTTCTTTCATTTATCCATCTAGTCATTCACTCAACAAATATTTATTGCATTAATAAGAGCCACAGTTTCATGAAATAAAATGTCAGAAAGTTTCAATATGAATGTACATCTACAATCATAGTATAACATGATCCAAAAATCCCCTGGAGTTGGGTTTTAGGGTAGTGAGTTCTAGAGGTTTTGAAATCACTTTATAATACCTGTCATTGAGTTACACACAGGAATAACTTGGGTATTTTGAGAAATTGATTATTTTACACCAAATCCATGATGGACAAAGGTGCATGAAATGGAAGGGTTCCAGCTTTCTCTATACGCTCATCAGATAAGTAGCTAATCTAAACAACTTTGTCATGTTTATGAATCACTAAGCTCAGTAGGTGAAAAAAAATAAATCTGTCAAAGCTGATGTATCTGCAGACAAATGGACTGACTATGTTTCTTTTTCAATGCTTTTCTTGTGATATTATGTGATTTAGAGTCTGTGCTCTTAAAATATCCCAGTTAACAACCCAGAAAAAGGTGCATTGCCTTCACAATTTAATGAATAGAAAATTATGGGACAGAAAGGCTAACAGAACTGTTTATGCTCAGATGAGCCCTTAGCAAGCTAGGGTTTCTCTACCAGGACTCAGCGGTACTAGACGCTGCTTTTCCATTGTTCCATTGTTTATACAATCATGTCTGTGCTGTCAAGATACTTGGTTTGTCTTCTGTTTTCTTTCTTTTTTTTTTTTTGAGTAAGACTGGCCCTGAGCTAACATCCATGCCCATCTTCTTCTACTTTATATGTGGGATGCCTGCCACAGCATGGCTTGACACATGGTGCGTAACTCTGCCGCCAAAGCAGAATGTGTGAACCTAACCACCACACCACTGGGCCGGCCCCTGTCTTCTGTTTTCTGATTCTGCCAAGTTATAAAAAAAAAAAAGCACAGTTTACATAGCAGTCTAGTTTCCAGGGTCCTTCCTGGCATCACTGTTATGCTTTTGGATAAATGAACATACTGGCTCTGATAAGAAAAATACAAAATAAAAGGATTAAAATGGCAAAAGAAAAAGAGAGGTATTATGTTCAGAATTTGAAATGATTACATTCATTCACAGGAAAAATAGTATGTTAAAATCCAATACTTAACAAGGAGAGGAGAGCAAAGAACAGGATATGGTTATAGAAATTTTTACCTTTTTTTAACTCACTGACCAAAAGTAAGGTGTTACCCAAGTTTAATTCTATGTGGACAGCAAGTCGGACTCACATTAGACAGAATTAGCTGGGTTTTGAACTGACAACTCAAGGACACAGCAAGTCTGGTTGTGTGTCTAAACTCAGCTTTGATTTTGACATCAGTTAATTCGCTGGTGACTTTGAGAACTTTAAATCCTTGCCATCTTCAGACCTGGAGAAATCAGTCACCTGTTTCAGTCAAGTGGAAAAGGACAGAACCAGCAGGGAAGGACATTTCATTTTCAAAGTTCAGAGAATGCATAAATAGTGGAGATTTTTTACCCGTAACTGAGCAATTTTTTTTTCAAAATTTGCAATACTCCTTTAAAGAACGTAAAAGACTAGCCATGTTAAGGATACACGTAGCACTCAGGCCTTCTTCCTGTCAAATTTTTGCAATAAAAGGAAGCCAAGGAATTTGCTTGGCATGACTATTCGGTTGTGGAAAGGAACACATAAATAGGCTGTTGGAAAGTTTTTCCTTAGAGACCATGAGACCATCTGAGTATCTTAAATACAGCTTCCAGTTTTTGGTCCTTGTAGTAAATCATACATGATGACTATTACTATCTTCATCCTTCAGATGCATAAGCTGAGGCTCAGAGGTTTTATAGCCCTTGGAAAAGTCACCATTCACATGGGGCAAGTGTGAGACTTGAACCACCGCCTTTGGACTCCATATTCTGGCCTCTCTCTAGCTCACATCTTCCAGTGAATTGATACTTTGATTGCCTGACTCTTCCTTTCCTTTTCTGTACAAATTAATACAGATGCCTTCCTCACCTAGGTTATAGGGTTGTTATGAAGATCATACATCACAGGTTTACAATCATATTTTAGGAATTTAGTAGTAATTTTTTTATTTCAATGCATATAGAAAGTATGGTTGATTGTTCTGAGAGGAAAGTAGTTATTTGGCTTTAGATTAGTTACTTTTATGGTAATCTGAAAATTACCAATTTTTGTTTCCCAGACACCCCTTCTCCACCACCACCACCACCACTGCTCTCCCACCAGTCACATTGGAGAACCCGGTAGTTTTGTAGGAAGACATACAGCTGTGAGGCAGTACCAGGCCACAGGGGTCCACGTTCCCATCCTCCCCGAACACACTCAGCCCCAACACCTACTCATATTTATCCTGGAGGAAGGATGAGTGAGAAAATACTGCTCATGTTTCTGAGTCATTTTAACCAAACACCCACAGTATACAGGGAGCTTGACCATTTAAGGATGCAAATTATTCTCAAGTGCATTGACTTCAGATGTTCACTAGGAGTTATAGCACTTGCTACCCACCTCACGGTCTGCTGAAGGGAAAGCAAGGAAGAATATGAGCTCACAACCCTTGTTCATGAATATGTTGTGGACTTGCCCAATGTTTTTTTTTTCTCTCCCCGTCACCTCAGCTCATAGTTGTATATCCTAGTTGCAAGTCATTCCAGTTCTTCTATGTGGGATGCTGCCACAGCATGGCTTTATGAGCAGTGTGTAGGGCCATGCCCAGGATTGGAACCAGTAAAGCCCTGGCCGCCAAAGCAGAGTGCACAAACTTAACTGCTTGGCCATGGTGCCAGCCCTTCGACCAACATTTTTAATGATCTTAAGAAATTAACAAGACAGGACCCAATTTTTAGATAAGATGGTGATCTTGGGGCATTGCCTGCGGTACCATGTTGAGAAAATTGAAAATCTGATATAGAAGTGTTCCATCACTTCAACTGCGCTGCATAAAAGCAGTTGCTATGTGTTGTAATCAGAGTCAGAAAGAAGCAGCTTTAGGATAGCAAATCTTTATTTGGGCCAAAGTGCAAATTTGTCAGAGGCTTATTCTCCTGTTCCCAATGCCAGGTAAGAAATTGACTTTTTCAGCTGCACAGAATTAGAATGAGCCATTAATACTGATGAGAACTCAGTGTACTGCATGGCACACCCAAGGGACATTTTTATTTCTAAGATCTCTACTCACCCATCCTCTTCACGAGGCACTAGGCCGAGAGCTTTGTATGAAGTATTTTGATTAATCTTTAAAACTCTATTGAGGGGGTTATTACTAATTCCCACTTTACACATCAGAAAACAGCTAGTTAGTGTTGGATCCAAAGCTTGAACACATCACAATCGTGAACTACCTTCAAAAAGTAAGCAAGAAAGTAGTTATACTGGGGCAGCTCCTTCCATCTCCTCCATTCCTTTGTGGTCAATAGGAAGAGCGCACCTCGCAGGGGTGGCCTTGTGGTCATGTGAACACTGAGAAGGAAATTCTGGAGTCTTCTTGAGCGTGTTTGAAAGGGAAAATGTCTCCCATATGTTTCTAGACTCCAATTCACAGAAAATAGCAGAAGGAAGATACATGAGAAAAAGAAGGCATTCTTGCCTCCTGTTACACATTAACAGCTTGTAAGATTCTCTAGCATTTTTCTACCACCACTAAAAGCAAACTAGAGAAGAGAAGAGTGGGAGATGAGTCCGTGGTGACAGCAGAGTCACTTCAGTCATCACCAGTTTGGGGGGTACTCACAGGCTCTCTGAGTGTGTCAGCTTCCTCAGTCCCTGCTCCCTGCACAGCTGCCTAGGCCTCCACTCAGGTAGAAGAGGTCAACCTCTGCAGAGGGAAGACCAGGCTTTGGGCCAAGGCTTATGAGTTTTCACAGACCTCAAGGTGCAGGCAGACTAGGAAGGAAAGGGCATCAATTCTAGAACGCTGGCCAGAATGTGGTGAATGCCATAAGAGGGCAGTAGAGAAATATGAGAATCCAAAGAACGGAGTGTGCCAAGCCATGTGGTGGCAGAACTCCATGACAAAGGACGGAAAGGGGCCAGGGCTGTCCATAAAAGTTAAATATGGAAAAATCAGATGCCTAAGGAGGCTGGATTTTATTTAGTGATGGGAGCAATAGTTGAGGAAGAAAGAAAAGACATTGCAGGGAAAAAGAACAACCCTAAATAAACATATTGAAATAGGAATATATGGATCAAGTTCACAGACCCATTTAGCTAAGAAGAATAGTGGATGAGTAAGAACAAGCAGCTTTTAAAGAGGAGTGATTCTTCCTCAAAAAGAAAAAAAAAAGAGCAGTGATTCTTTACCAGGAATTATCGTAAGTGACTTACTGCCAGTATCGTATTTAGTCTGTGCTATGAAGAAGGTACTATCAGTATGAGGCAAGAACTCTCACTATAGCCGCTTTACACACAGCACCTTAGACTCATGGCAGTTAACTGGCCAAGGTGTCTACAAAGTGACAGAGCTGAGGCAGACCCCCAGGCAGCCTGACTTCAGCTCCCCTTTGTTATTCTGCCTTCCTTTGAGGTAAAGAGACAGAAGATAAGTTGTGAAGGAGGGTCCTGGGCTGAAATCAGGAGCTCTTGAATATGATCCTAAGATAGGATACGGAAGCGATAGAAAGGCTTGAAAGTTTTCATCAGGGGATAGGTGGTATCAGAGCTGAGCTTTGGAAAGACCAAAGCTGCCCAGGACACTATTTCAAAACCATAGTTATTAGTTTGTTTACTTATTTACAAACTCATCTCAAGGATGGAGGAAAAAGTGCTTAATTTCTGAATCAGTATGTTTCAAGTGCTCATGTCACCCTCCAGCACCTCCGGACTAACATTAGTCACATAGAAGAGTCAGATGAACATTTCTAACTGGCTGAGGACCCAAAACCCAGGAGTAGTAAGTGAGGGTCTGAGATTTGTGCTCAATCAATGGGACAGGAAAAAGAGAAGTGGGGCTTACGTTTTATATAAAGACACAAAGGAGCTACATTTAGGGTAGGCAAAGCTCACACACTGTGCGGTCTCCCCATTGTAGGGTATTGTGGGCCTTGAATATGGCTAACCATAATATTAACTTTTCGGAAATAAAAGAGACTCTACTTTGAAGCCTTATGACTTGAGGGAAGACCAGAAGAGGGAAGTCCCATGGCAGGCTCCTCTGGTAGCATATCGTGCTGATTCTCTCCTCTAAGAAATACTGAGATTGAGCATGAGGCATTCTCTAGCAAAAGCACTCTACACGGCTCTGCCTTTCAAGTTCTAAAATGGTGATGAGTATAGCTGACATGTCACCATTTCACCAAACTGAAAAGGACTGCTGAGACCACGCATGGAGCTAAGTGATTTGTGCAAAGAGTGTTTTCTGTCTGCTTAATGTGTGCTCTTACTGACTGGGAAGAGAACAGTGACCAACCTGGACAAGCACGTGGCCTCAAGGAGCTTCCAGTCTAGTGCAGGAAGAAAGACTCATGTAACAGTCAATGAAGAGATAATGAAGCAGGCTGTGAAAGAAATAAAATCAAATCATGTCATGAAGCAACCACGTGGAAGGATACTTCATAGGGCTGGGCAAAAAAGGTCTGTCTGTAAGCAGACAGCGGAGGACAGGAAGTCAAAAGGCCAGGCAAGGACATTCAACGCAGAAGCAGGAACAAATATAAATGTGTTTGGCATGTTCAAGGAAAACAAAGAATGCCAGTGAGCCCGAAGCATAGACAGGGATGGGGAACACAATGGAAAATGGGGTTGGGGAGTTTCATTCTGGCCAGACCATCGGTGGCCCTATTTATGAACTTGGGTTTTATTGTAAATGTATGAAGCCACTGGAGAGTTTTAAACAAGGGAATGTCTTGATGTGATTAATGGTATCAAAGTTATTAAAACAGCACTCTGAATACTGATGCAGAACGGATGGCAGGCAAGCAAACAGAGAGACAGAGAGAATAGTTTAGAGGCTACTGCAAAAATTCAGGTGAAAAATAAAGTTGGCTTGGACTGAGGGTGGCAGTGGGGAGGCAGAGGAGTGAACAGATGCAAGATACATTTTGGGGCTGCCCCATGGCAGAGTGGTTAAGTTTGCACACTCCACTTCGGCGGCCCGGAGTTTCACTGGTTTGGATCCTGGGTGTGGACCTAGCACCATTCATCAAGCAAGCATCCCACATAGCAGAACTAGAAGGACCTACAACTAGAATATACAACTATGTACTGGGGGGGCTTTGGGGAGAGAGAGAGAAAAAAAAAGAAGATTGGCAAAGGATGTTAGCTCAGGTGCCAATCTTAAAAAAAAAAAAAAGATATCTTTTGGAGATAGAGCCAACAAGACTTCCTGCTTCTCTGGAAAGGGGATGGGGATGGAAGGAAAGAGAGTAATCAAAGCTGACTGCTAGGTCTTATTCTTAAGCCTAAGCAGTCGAGTGCATGAAGTGTCATTTAGTGAGACTGGGGAGACTGAGGAGGACGTGAAGGGTCAGGGGAAAGCCAGAGGCTCAATTTAGTTGCATTGCATTTGACATGCCTCGTGGTAATAAGATGGAGCTGTGAAACAGGTAGTTGGGTATGTAAGTCAAGAGTCTAGGAGAAAGTTGAGAGTTAAGAGAGATAAATTTGGAATCATCAGCATTTAGATGCATTTAAAGTCATGGAAGTAGCTGTGACCACTTAAGGAGAGACTAAGCACAGAGAAGACAAGAGAGAAGAAGAGCCCAAGACCAAACCCTGGGAGGGCTTGGAGGCTCATAGAAGGTGAAGAGCCAGCCAGGGCCATGATGTAGCAGGCAAAGCGAAAGGGGATAAGGAACAGAAGCCAAGGAAAGAAAGTGTTTCATGAAGGAGGATGTGGTCAACAGCGTATAATGTGGCTGATATGTTGCATAAGATAAAAGTAGTTCAAACTCCCCCATTATAGCATATTCCTTTGTTGTGATATAGTTTCTAAAGACTACATCTCAGGTATTACTGATATAATACCAGGATCCAGTTAAAATTTAATCCATTTATTCACACTAGATGTTTAGATTCATAGAAACTTTTTATTAATTACCATTTCCATTTATAACTGGTGTATCAGCTATAGATTGTTCTGTAAGCTTGATATACAGCCAAACTGTGCTATCTCCCTTCAGAGCTCACTGGATAGAATTGTAAATGTGCCTCCTCTATTGTAGCTCAGCCTAAAGATGAGCTAATTACCTTCCATCGGGGTGCTTCACTGGCTGCATTCCTACTGAACTGAAGTTCCATGCAGGTGGGAACGTGCCTGATATGTTCAAAGACAAAGTCCTGGAATCTAAACAATGTCTAGCATTCTGTAGACTTTCAGAAACTTTGGTGGATGGGATGACTTAATCATCAATCAATTAATGTTATGATGCATTGCAGCACCAAATTAGGGCAAGTGAAAGGTGATTAGCACTGCCATTTGACATTCTGGAACAAGGCAGCCACAACTTCGTCAAGTCTCATAGACAGGTAAATCTCAGTCTATCTCCACAGGCCTTTCATTATTCATATTTTTTACTGTACATTAAATCTCCATGAGCATATGATCCACTACCACAATGATTCAGATGGACAACATGTGACCTACAGTTTCTCTCAACACAGTAATTAGAGAAAGTCTAAAGATTTGCAGTCAATCTAAAAAATATGTCAGTCCAATTCTCCATCAAGTCTTGGAAGACTTGAAGTCTTTTTACTTCCAAGAAGTAATCTGTCAAGAGTTTCTGCTAATACGGTGTGTTATTAGTACAATTCTATCTTAGTGATAGGCTAATTGGCAAATATATAGTAGATCATACTCATGTGAGGCACACTGATAGGCACTAGGGGGAATACGAAGGAATATAAGATACATTCTTTGCCCTTTGGGATTCCTAAACTCTAGTTGGGTAGATGCCTTTCATAATATGAAATGTTAAATAACAATCTAACATTGCAATAATAAGAAAATAACACAATTTTATGAGGTCCTATATAATTAACAGTCATCCATCATTTCGTGTGGTTCAGAGATAAGGTAGATAAGAATCTTTAGTGGAATTTTTGGTAAACACAGAAAGTGAAAGATAAGCCCAGTAGCATAAAGTGTATGTGTGTGTGTGTTTTGTTCTCTCTTAAAATAAATATTATCAATCCCAGAGCATCATACATTAGAAACCCACCTTGACACCCATTTCTTGTTGCACGGCAACCACAAGGAAGCATAACGCTGAGAAACAGATCTCTAGGGAACAGCTTGTATGTGGGACAATGTTTCCAAGTAGAGAATAAGGTTTCTATTCCCATAGTTACTCCTCTATTATAGTAACACCTCATTTGAGAAGCAGGATGGCCTTGTAGAAAGGGCAGATCAGGAGTCAAAGGGCTTGGAGGCTCCTGACTCTCCTACCAACTTGATGTGTGTCCTTTCCACATTCAGCATTCCAAAGGGGGCACAGGGAGAGGGGTAGCCAAGAGCTCTCTCCAGCTCTGGAGTCAGATACACCAGCCACTTTCTATTTGTGTGATCCTAGGCAACACATTCAGCTTTCTCAGACTGTATGTTTCCATCTATAAATCGGGAAGCACAGTACCTCTGGATCCTTAAATACATATCCCTGAGTGAAAGAAGCCAATCTGAAAAGGTTACATACTGTATGATTCCACCTCTATGACAGTCTGGAAAAGGCAAAACTATGGAGACAGGGAAAAGATTACGAGTTTCAGGGGCCAGTGGGGAGAGAGATGAATAGGCAAAGCACAGAGGATTTTTTAGAACAGTGAAACTACTCTATATGATACTCTAATGGTGGACACATGTCATTATACATTTGTCCAAACCCACAGAATGGACAAACACCAGGAGTGAACTCTAATGTAAACTATGGGCTTTGGGTGATAATGATGTGTCAGTATAGGTTCATCAACTGTAACAAATGCACCACTTTGGTGGGGGATGTTGATAATGGAGGAGTCTATGCATGTGTCGGGGCAGAGGGTATATGGGAAATCTCTGTATCTTCCTCTAAATTTTGCTGTGACTCTAAAACTCCTCTAAAAATAAAGTCTATTTAAAACAAACAAAGAATAAGACCTCTACTATAGAGCAGTAAGAATTAAATGAGATAAAACAAGTAAAGGACTTATTAGCACAGAGCCTACCAGATAGTCGAGGTTCAATAAATGCCAACTGTTACTGTGATCTTGTTTCTTAGCCTACAGCAGATCAAAAGCTGCTGATTGCTATGAAAAGTCAGAACTGCTAGAAGAAGCCATCCTGATGGTGGCAAGATGTTACAGGAGAATACGGAAGAATGATAGGAAGGGAGCATAAGAATTCTGAGAGTTTTCTTCTGAAACCATACAGTGGGGGAGCAAATAATGCTCTACATTGTAACAGACCAGAAAGGATCAGTCTATTACAGCATCACAACCAATAGCATTGTGATGTAAGAAAAGCAGGGTTGGAAATTCTCACTCTCCTTCAGCCCCATGATTGTTGGACCTTGACTTGATTTTCCTGAATTGGGTTCCCATCAGCAGCATCT
Organism: Equus przewalskii; assembly: GCF_037783145.1. Lineage (NCBI taxonomy): Eukaryota > Metazoa > Chordata > Mammalia > Perissodactyla > Equidae > Equus > Equus przewalskii. Next base: position 3,599,296 of record NC_091861.1, on the reverse strand, counting down.
GCAACAGGCTCAGCTCAGCTACTGTCTGCTCCATCTCAGCAGACAGGATTAAGACCTTTCTGGCCTGACCCATCCTTTGTAAATAACTAAGTAGTCTACACAGAAACCCAAAGAACATTGAATCATATTTCATTTGTCACAGCTGTGACTGATGAGAAGTTCCTTTAATCCTAAAAATGGAAACAATATGCACCTCACAGGGCAGTTGAGAGAATCGGATGAAATGATGCATACAAAGTATTTAGCACACACAACTCCCAGCACATAATAGGTGCTACATCAGTGTTAGAATGGATATGAATGCTTTCTAAATGATAGCTCACATTCTCGCGTGTCAGCATAGGGCTACACTTGCTGCTATTTTGACCTTGATATTGTGCCTCTGTTCTGAAAACTGAGTTCACGTCCCACTTTTGAGCCTTAGTTTTTCCGGGTCTTATGAACAAGCTTCTTTCTGAACACAGCAAAACTCAACAGGCCCTGTAGATACCCGAAGTACAATAAATCATGCTCCATTTATCACAGCTGTGATGACCCCTGGAATTCAGCAGTTTGGGTATGTCTGGCAGATTGGTGGGTCAGGCAGTCAAGAAGTTTATCTAAATATGGTATTGAAAAGTCTCCTGGGGAAAAAATCACTCTCAAGGAGGAAGGAGTCAAGCTGGGTCAAGTCAAAGCTTAAAATGTAGGGAAGAGGAATGATTCTCTGAGTTCAAGTCTGTCCTCCAACCCAGTCTTCCCGAATTCTAGGAAGGGAGTATGAAGAAAAAGTTGTATGTAGGCAAACATAGGAAAACATTTGAGAACCACATGGGAACCATGTGGAAAGTGGAACACTAATGAGAGAGGAGCATTCTCCCTCCTTTTGTATGGCCTTGGCGCACAAAAGACATTAGAGAACTTGACATCCCTTAGGCATCTTCAGACCAAAGCACCTTGGTGGCATCATTTTCCAGAAAGAGACAGCAGTAGCTATAAAAAGTGATGGTGTCACCTGGTAGAAGCAGATGGACAGAGAGGAAGATGGTGGGTGTAGAGAGCTACCCACTGAGAGCAGCTCACCTGTGGATACTCCAAGTAAGGATGAGGCAGCTCCCCACAACTTTGCATCAATCAACAGAGAAAGGGGGCTATGTTAGGAAAGGTGAAGGAATAGTGGACATCACTTAGTAGCTGACTGGATTATTTGTGCACTCAAAGATCATAAACAACTCTGGATAATTAATCAGCAACAAATGTATTGAGTGAAGTATTCTGCTAGGTATCATCATTCCATAATTATTAAATGAGGTCAAGAGCCAAGAAAAACATAAATTATCTAGTCACTTTGTTGAAGATAGCAAAAAAATTATACTCATTTGTTCACATATTTATTTTAAAACAACCCCTCAGGACCTAACCACATGTCAGCTTGCTATAACAAGCAATGGGGAAACAGATGGTTAAGTTATTCCTGGAGAGAAGCTCATAAATATATCAAATATAATAGAATTTCAGGTGCCATGATAGAGAGACATGACTGAAGAGCTACAGAAACTCAGATAAATCTACTAAGGAAAAAGGTAGTTCACAGAAGCTAGGTTGAGAAAGCAACCTTTGATTTGGATATTCCTGAGTGGAATAAAAAAGAAAGAAAATATTGTGAAGGTAGATTTTTGTAGGAGGTTGGGCTCTAAAGTAAGTAAATAAGAAAAAAATCAGATAGAGTTAAATTTATCTTTATGCATTCTTGAAATCATCCATGAAGTAAACATGGATTTGAGTACACAGCCTATAGAATTTTTAACTTTAAAGTCTGAGATCCAACAAGTTAGCTAAAGGACAGAACAAAAGAAACTATGCCTACATGGTCTATACATGAAGACAATCCTGCTTTCAAAGTAACATCTTGAATAATAAATAGAGAATTCTATTGTTTCTACCCGTCTGAAGGATTTATTCCATTCTCTTTTAATATGAAATTTCTATGATCACCTAAAAACAGAGCTTCAGAATTCATTAAGCAAAAACAGATAGAACTGAAAGGAGTAATAGAAAAATTCACAATTATAGTTGGAGATTTCAATACTTCTCTCTTTTTAACCAATAGAACAAATAGAAAATAAGTAAGGATACCAACCAACAGTACCAACAGTACCAATCAAAATCATCTAACTGATATTTATAGAACATTCCACCCAATAAAAGCAGAATACACATTTTTTCAAGTGCATTTTGGACATTCACCAAGCTGGACCATATTCTGAGTCATAAAACAAAACTTAATAAACCATAAAAATTAAAGCAATAAAAATCTCTGACCATAATAGAATTAAATGCAAGCTCAATAACTGAAAGATAGCTGGAAAAGCCCCAAATGTTTTGAAATTTAAAAACAAGCTTCTAAATAACCATGAACCAAAAAAGAAGTCACAAAGAAAATTAGAAAGTATTTTGAATTAAATTAAAATGAAAACACAACATATCAAACATTGTGGGAAGCATCCAAGAAACTACTTAGAGTAAAATTAATAGCATTAAACACCTAAATTAAAAAAGAATATCTAAGTTTACATCTCAAAAAATTAGGGAAAGAAGAGCAAATTAAACCCAAAACAAACAGAAGGAAGGAAATAACAGTTAAGAGAAGAAATCAATGAAATTGAAAGCAGGAAATCAAAACAGAAAATCAAAGGTTGGTTCTTGAAAAAAAAATCAGTAAAATTGATAAGCCTGCAGCCATTTTGATCAAGAGAAAAGGAGAAAAGATGCAAATTACCGACATCAGGGATGAAAAAGGGAGCATCATTATAGACCCTACAAAGATTTAGAGGATAATAAGCAAATGTTATGATCTAGATATTAAACAACTACCTACTCAAAAAATTTTATCCTCACCCAAAAACCTGTTCATGAAAGTTTATAGAGAATTTATTCATAATTTCAAAAGTCTGGAAATAACCCAAATACTCTTCATCTGGTGAGTAGATTAACAAATAGTGGTACATACACAAAATAGAATATGACTCAGCAACAAAAATGGGTAGAATACTGATCATGCAATGCCATGGATGAATTTCAGATGTGTTATATTAAGTGTAAGAAGCCAGATTCAAAAGGCTTCATAGTACACGACTCCATCTACAAGACACTCTGGAAAAGGCAAAAATATCAGGACAGAAAACAGATAAAAGATTTCCAGGGGCTAGAAGCAGGGAGAAGTACTGACTATCACAGGATAGTATGAGGGAATCTGGGGGGTGACAGAACAGTTCTATGTCTTGATAGCAGTGGTGGTTACATAACCAGCATGTGTTTCACAAAACACATAGAAGTGTAATGCAAAAAAATGAATTTTTCTTTTTGTAAAAAAAATGAATAGAACAATCTCTATGACCTTAATGCATGTTTTGTGATTTGTCTGTTGATTTGAGATTAAATAAAATGGTGGCGTTGCATCTTAGCAAGGGTCAGGTTCCAAAGTCAGTCATAAGTTACGTGTAGATGTTATGCAATTCTACTCTGTAAGGGAAAGGGAAGGTAATTAACAAAAAATAACCACGTGCACTTCAGGCAGATTCCATTAAGATTAACCAAAAAAAAATTTGACAACATACTTTTAAAAAATTTTGTTTCCTTGCAGTATAATTTAAAATTCACTCCATGCAGGTGTACAATTTAATTATTTTAGGAAAATAGATAGAGTTTGCAACCATCACCACAATGCAGTTTTAGAGTATTTCCATCATCCCAAAGGATTTTCTTGTTCTTGCTTGCAAGAGATCGCCACTCCCCACCCCCACGGAGTCCCAGGCAACTGCTGGTGTGATTTCTGTGCCTATATATTTGCCTTTTCTAGATATTTCAGACGGATGAAATCATACAAAATATGATCTGCTATGTTTGCCTTCCTTCAAATGCATAATTTTTCTAAGGTTCATCCAGTTGTAACATGTATCAGTAGATTGAATCCTTTCTCTTTTTCTTTTTATTAAATAGCATTCTATTGCATCAATATACCATATTTTGTTTATCCATTCACCAGCTGACAGACATTCAATTTTTTTCCAAGTTTTGGCTGTTATGAATAATGCTGCTATGAATATTCATGTATAATCTTGGTGTAGATATATTTTATTCATTTCTTTTCTCTTTGGTCGATACCTAGGAGTAAAATTGCTGCACCATATGGTTAGTTATGATGAACTTTTCTAAGAAATTGTCAAACTGTTTTCCAAAGTGTCTATATATTTTAGACTTCCACCAGCAAAGAAGGAAAGTTACAGTTTCTCCACGTTCTCATCAGCATTTTCTATTGTCGTTGTTTTTGTTTATAGCCATTCTAGTGTGCCTATAGTGGCATCTCATTGTACTTTTAATTACATCTCCCTAATGACTAATAATGTTAAACATCTTTTCAGGGGCTTCTTTGCTATTTGTACATCTTCTTTGTGGAAATGTCTACTCAACTTTTCCCCATTTTGTTGGGTTCTTTTTCCTTTTATTTATTAAGTTGTAGGAGTTTTTTTATATATTCTAGATACAAGTCCTTTATCGGATATAATGTTTTGCATGCATTTTCTCTCTGTCTGCAGCTTATCTTTTAATTTTCTTAATGATTTCTTTTGAAATGGAAAATACTTAATTTTGATTAAATCCAATTTATCAACTGATGCAAAAATCACAAGATCCATCATCTAAGACGGTTTTTCCTAGCATTTTTAGCTGATTGTTCTGGGTCTTCTTAAAGTTCCTTTCCCTCAAATTCTGTTTCCTAATCATGCTTCTTGTCTAGCATCAGCATATCACTGTGACAATGAACTCCACGCTGCATGAAACAGCAATGTGAATGGATGATGGATCTTTTGATGTTTTGTATCAACACCATTTGCCAAGTACCATGAATCACTCATATTAGCCTCATAAAAACTTAAGCTGCTTTAATATCAAATCCCACAGACTTCTCCAGAATGCTGAAGGAGAACAGTTACCTCGTTTAGAGATGAGAAAATTGTGACAAAGTTGTGTTTCAAGTAGAAAGGTTATGATACAGAGGAAAGAGCTCAGTATAAGTCTCTGTGACTGTTATTTTTTTTAATGAAGAAAAAATGGAAGGTAGATCTTATGAAGGAGTGAAGAAGGAAAAAATAAAGAAAGAAGAAATGGGAGAGTTTGTGGTATAACATAAGATCTTGATCTAGGTTCAACATCTATGGAGATTGTACTGGAAATCAGACACAGTACTATCACCTCATGTCATTCTCCTGACAATCCTGGGAGGTAGATAATAGCTAAGTTTGGAGTGACAAATGAGTTGTCCAAAGCTATATTGCTAGCAAGTGAAGGAGCTAAGATTCAAACTCAAAATTAGAGACTATATTTTTTCTCAAGTATCACTTTCAGGAGGAAAAAAAATCACTAAATACCAGTAAAATATTGTCATTTCAGGGGAGAGAGGATCTTTAGAGAGAGCATTTCAACTGCTTTGAATGACTGAAGGCTCTTTTCGGCCTCAGTTCTATATGTAGAACTGCTCAGTAAAGGTGGAATGCCAAAGATCATGTCTTTCGTGGTGGTTCATGGTGGTTCCCCCATTTCAGAGATGGAGAACGCCTTTATAAAGAAGTTAACATTAACTGCCATTTATCTATCTTGCCTTGTTTGTAAAAAAAGGAAAGCAAGAGTTACTCCCTGATAGCTATCTTCACCTATAAGTATCTGTTTCCCTTCATCTGGAAAAGGGTAAGTTTAGTTTAAATCCATTACTGAATTTAGTGTTAGATCCCAGGATACCAACTAACAAAGATCTACTGCACTGATTGCATTGCAACATTATCTAAAAATAAAAGTAGAGTTAGATTTTCATCAGACTTCCATTTATAGTCCTTTCATTTCACACTCACAAAAACACAGTCAGGCCTTAAACAATTATGCATGAAGCTATTCACAGGTGAATATGTCAATTATTTATATAACCAATCACTTTTTAATAGTTGAATACGTTTTCTGAAAAAAGTATTTAATTTTAATGAACTTGAAATGTGTACACGAATTAAAAGGGAACTTCAAGAATAACGATGTTTTTCTTTATAGCAGAGCATTATAACATGGTAATAAAAAATATGATTTTCAGCTTTTAATTCATGGAATTTTATTTAAGGAATCTAATGATCACAGCTTTATTAAAACCATGATCTTTTTTTTCCAAAGAAACCATGTTTAAGATTATAAATCAGTGACAGAAACAATAAGAATAACGTTGGTCTTGAAAAACAGGATGAACCCTAGGACTGACATTGACAGACATCAACACTCTGACAACGTTATTATGTGACGTTGGGTAGTAAATTAACCCCTCCATAAATTTGTTTACTTATTTAGAAAAAAAAAGTAATAAAAATCCCTTCCTATTAACTAGAAGGGCTCACTAATATGAAAACTTGGTCAGCTTTGTAACTTCCTCATTTTTTGGTCTTTGTTTCCACCCATCTACGGCCTGTGGTAATTAACAGTAAAAATCCTCCACCTTGAAAAAAAAAATCCCTTCCTATTATTACCTCAAAGAAATGTTATAAAAGTATATGAGAAAATTAAAAATACTTCAAATGTTTAGAAATTCAGCAAAAATTCAGACTATCAACCAAAAAAATACAAAATGTACGTGCTATACTAATTCTAATCCTTATCTATCTCTTATGTCTTCTTCAGGGTCAAGAAACAAAGCAAATACCCTCCTATTCTTCATTTTACATTTCCAATTCCATGTAGTAACAGGGTTTTGTGATTACGCGCTCTGTTTCAGTTATTTACCCAACCACCAAAACGTTGAAGGCCGTATCCACGTGCTCAGTATATTGCCAAGAAGTGTGCAGGATGTGGAAAAAAGGCATATAAAAGACAGACTCTCCATGCTCAAGTGGTCCACGGTCTTTCTGAGGAGGTTACAATAACATGCATGAAGAACAAGAAATGGTCTGTGATAACGAAGCAGAAATCATATGAAATCAAGGGAATTGATCAGCAAGGGGTTGTCTCAGTCAAGGTATTCATGGGTTCAATTTTTTCCTTATTACATTTTAATTAGAATGTTTATTTTGAGATAATTGTAGATTCATATGCAGCTGTAAGAAATGATACCCAAAGATCCCACGTGCCCTTTACTCAGTGGAAATATCTTGCAAAACTACAGTAGAACCTCATCACCAGGATGCTGACATTGATACAGTCAAGAGACAGAGCATTGCCATCACCACGAGGATCCTTGATGTTGTCTCTTTATAGCCACACTCACTTCCCCTCCCACCACATCCCCTCCTTGACTCCTGGCAACCGCTGATCTGTTCTTCATCTCTATAATTTTGTCATTTCAAGAATATTATGTAAATGCAGTCATATAGTATATAACCTTTTGGAATTGGTTTTTTCCTCTCAGCATAACCCTCCGAAAAGTCATACAGGTTGTAGCATGTATCAGTCATTTGTTTCATTTTATTGCTGAGTAGTATTCCGTGGTGTGGATATTCCACAGTTTGTCAACCAACTGCCCATTAAAAGACATCTGATTTCTTTCCCGTGTAGGTCACTACAATCCAAGCTTCTACAATATTCGTGTATAGTTTTTTGTGTGAACGTAAGTTATCATTTCTCTGGAATAAAATGTCCAGGAGTACAAGTATTGGGTGATATGGTGGTTGCACGTTTAGTTTTTAAGAAACTGCCAAACTGCTTTCAAAATGGCTAACCCATTTTACACTACCACAGACAATACACGAGTGTTCCAGTTCCTCCACATTCTCACCAGCAATTGGTGTCGTCACTATTTTTTATTTTACCATTCTGACAGGTATGTAGTGGCATAGCCTTGTGGTTTTAATTTGTATCTCCCTACTGGATAATAATGTCGAACATATTTTCATGTGTTTATTTGCCATCTTTACGTCTTTGGTAAAATGTCTCTTCATATCTTTGCCACGTTCTAATTGTATTGTTTGCTTTTTTTCACTGTTGAACTTTGGAAGTTCTTTATATAGTCTAGATACTAGGCCATTGCCTGATATGTGGTTTGCAATTATTTTCTCCCAGTCTGTAGCTTGTCTTTTCATCCTTTTAAAAGGGTCTTTCATAGAACTTTTTAATTTTGATGAAGTCCAACTTATTAACTTTTTCTTGTATAAATCATGCTTTTGGTATCAAGTCTCAGAGTTCTTTGCCTTGGTCAAGATAGAAGATTTTATTCTCTTTTTTTAAAAAAAGTATACTTTTAAATTTTATATTTAAGTTCATGATCCATTTTGAGTTAATATATTTGAGTTTGTGTAAGCTGTGAGACTTTGGTTGGGGTTCATTTTTTGGCATATGCATATCCAATTGCTCCAGCAGCACCTACTGAAAAGAGTATCTTTTCTCCACTGACTTGCTTTCAAAGCTTCGTCAAAAATCCACTGGTCATATCTGTATGGGTATATTTCCAGTTCTCCTATTCTATTCCATTGATCTGTGTGTGTATCACACTGTTAATTCCACACAGTCTTGATACTGTAGAAATACGTTAAGTCTTAAAATCAGGTAGACTGATTCTTCCCACTTAATTCTTCTTTTTCAAATTGTTTTAGCTATTCTAGTTCCTTTGAGTCCCATATGAATTTTAGAATAATCTTCTCTATATCTACAAAAATCTTTTTGGAATTTGGCTAGAAATTGTGTTAGATCTGTATGTCAGTTTGTAAGGAATTGACATCTTTATCATGTTGAGCCTTCCAATCCATGAAAAGATAATTAAAAATAAGGCAAATTGTCATAGACTGAATTGCGTCCCTCAAAAAGATACGTTGAAGTCCTAACCTTGGAACTTATGAATGTGACTTATTTGGGATATCTGGATTAGAGAGGGGGGTTCCCAATCCAATGACTAGTCAGATGTCTTCATAAAATAGAGACAATTTGGAGACAGACACACAAAACAGAGACACGCAGGGAGAACTCCATGTGACAACACAGGTATAGACTAAAGTGATAAGTCTACCAGCCAAGGACTGCTGCTGGTCAGGACCGGGAGTTAGGAAGATGGCCAGGAACAGACTCTCCCTCAGGACCTCCAAAAAGGAATCAATCCCATTGACGCCTTGATTTCAGATTCTAGCATCCAGAACTGTGAGAGAATAAATTTCTGTTATTTTAAGAAAAAAAGTTATCTCTCTCCATTTTTTAGATTTTCTCTGATTTCTTTGATCAGCATTGTGTGGCTTTTAGCATATAAGTCCTGTACATTTTTTTTTTTTATAATTTACACCTAATTCTTTATGTTTTTCATTTTGAGTGATTGTAAATGTCATTATCTTTTTAATTTTGTGTTCATTACTATGATACAGATATGCAATAGGTTTTTTTATGTTCTTCTTATAGCTTATGACCTTGCTGAACTCACTAATTGTTCTAGCAATTTCTTTGTAGATTCATCAGGATTTTCTATGTGGATAGTCATTCCATCTGAAAATAGTGGCAGTTTTATTTCTTCCTTCTTGGTCTGTATATCTTTTATTTCCTCTGATGGCTTATTGTTTTTGTAAGAACATCAGGCATGTGTTGAATGAAGGTGATGAGAACGAGCGTCCTCATCTTCTTTCTAACTGTAAGGAAAAAGTATTCTGTCTTTATCATTAAGTATAATGTCAATTGCACAGATTTTTTTTTAGTAGATGTTTTTTATCAGGTTGAGGAAATTCCCCTCTATTGCTATTTTATGAGAATTTTTATCATGAATGGGTATTCAATTTTTTAAATCTTCTTTTCTGAATCAATTGATATAATCATGTGATTATTCTCTTTTAGCCTGTTATATGGTGGAATACATTGATTGATTTTCAAATATTGAAGACTGCATTCTTGTAATAAATTCCACTTGATCATGGTGTATAAGTTTATAGATATTGTTGAATTACATTTGCTAAATATTTTATTAAGGGCATTTTCATCTATATTCATGCAGTATATTGGTCTGTAGTTTCAGTTGTTTCTTTTTTTTTCTTTTTGTATTGCCTTTGTCTGGTTTTGGAATCAAGGTAATACTAACTTTATAAAATTAATTGGGAAATGTTTCCTATTCTGCTTTCTAGAACAGATTGTATAGAATTGGTGTTAATTCTTCTTTAAATGTTGGGTGGAATTCTCCAGTGAAATCATCTGGCCACAGAGATTTCTTTATTGGGAGTTTTTAATTATAAATTTAAGTTCCTTAATAGTTATAGTGCTGTTCAAATCATCTATTTCATATTGGGTGAGTTGTGGCAGTTTTTGTGGGGAATTGGACCATTGCATCTAAGTTGCCAGATTTATGTGTGTGGAGTTGTTCATATGGTGGGGAGGGGTGCTTCACTACCAAACAGAACAGGGACATAAATTCAGGCTCCCAACTTGCCTTCTCTGTCACCACACTGGTGTGGGTGTTTGCTCACCTCATTACAGCCTCATAAGAGTGAATGTCTAGGTTCCCCACCCAGCTTTTGCTGACATGGGTAGGGGTGGGGCCCCGGTTTCCTGGGGTGTTTGGCTGGAGTAGACAGCTCATGTTCTACATGTTTTCTGTCTTGTGTGGCTACTTTTTCCTGTCCTTTGTCTACAGAAAGCAGGCTTTTCTTATGTTTTGTTTGTTTTGTTTTTGGGTTTTGTTTGTTTTGTGTTGTGGTCTGTGTCTGTGGGCATATCCAGGATGCCAGCTCCTAAGCTCACCACCATGCTGAGTCTCAGGTCCCAAAGAACCCACCAGTCTGCTTCTTTTCCTCATCTTTCAGAGTCTTCTTAAGTGTGCTTTATATGTAATATTCAGACTTTTTCGTTGTACTTAGTGGGATCAGTAGGGAAGAGCACACCTACTCCACCTCCTGGAAACAGAAGTAATCCAGGGTTTGGTTTTAAATAAATTGACAGAGAAAAACTTACAGTGCATTAGATAGTCTGATCAAAACATCAGTCTTTACCTATGAAACTAACTCTTTCCCCCTTGGTGGCCCAATCTGCTATGGCCCATCAGAAGAGAGCTCAGGTGAGGAAAGGAAAAAAATAGAAAAGATGAGAAAATGAGGATGAGTTTCTGTATCCCACTCCTCACTTCACTTCTGCCTCCCTCTCACGGCAAGTGCAGGACCCAAAAGAATCAACAGTTCAGATATATTCCAGGGCTGAATTCAACATCAATTTAGCCACTAGAGATATCAAAAAACATCACACACACATATATTGACTTGACAAATATGTTGAACACTTACTTTTTAGGTACTCTCATGATAAACACAATGGAGAAAATTATGGTACGAAAGCATAATCTCTCTCAGAATACAATAGAACTTGCAAAAAGAAAACTATAATAATAAGCAGGTTCCAATAAATGCATGGAATGGGCCACATTGCTAGGAGGATTTAAACATGTAATTTAAACATGACACAAAATGTTTGTATTTTGTGTTTGTATTGGGAACCATAAGTTTTTCTTTTTCTATGGCTCCCTTGTTCCTTATAGCCAAATCTACCATCTACAAGATCAGACTTAAGTCAGTTTTTAAACCAATTATGACTGAGGCTGGAAGAGTATCAATTGAGAAATAATTCATCCTCTTTAATCCCATAATCAGATGGCTAAGACAAGAATGCTAACCTCTTAAGCTTCCCTCAGAACCTCATTTATTGCTTGCTGCATCAGAGGATGGTCCTGGGTTACCTGTGGACCTGAGTCTCAGACTCTCTCTAACTTCTTTCTGTGTTGGCACAAGGGCTTGGCTCCTGCCGTATTTAGTCAGGTCTCCTACAATGATAACTCCTGACATCCTGGATCCTGAAAATTAGCTAATGGGATTTCCAGTTTTTGTGTCCTTGTAGCCAGTATTGTCAATGATTTCATTATAATGAAACCATTGGCTTTCGGAAAGTGGGTAATCTAACCAAATTTCAAAGAAAGGTTTTTGCTCTTTAAAAATGAAACAGACTTTTGTTTCTGGCAATAGCGATCACTTTGTTTCTCATCAATTTCCTGATGAAAAAAACTTTAAAAGCTGAACAAAACGTATAAAACCCATATGTTTGAAGTTATCAGAGACTCATCGAGATAAAGAGGAGCTGTAAGACCTAGAACCCGAGAGAAGGGAAGCCAAGAGAAGTTTACCCCTAAAACAGCCACTGAAAAGCTTAGAGCTTGAATGGAGTATTCAAAAGCTGCACAGGGGAGGGCAACAAAAATGGGAGTTCCAAGCCTTCCAGGGATGAAGAGCCTTGGGTAAAGATGTAGGATGACATTAGGGGCTGAAGAGGGCTGCAGTCTGGGAGTAAGTGTAAATAGAAAACAGACCAGCCCTCATCAGAATCTAAGAAAAACTCTAGGTCAGCTCAATGCCTTAAAGAATTAAGGTAATTGGCATCTCACCAAGTTGCTTGCCAGCAGCAAATCTAACTCCTACCCAGAAAAAGAACATTCATTTAAGCCTCAACATATCTTATACATTTTCATCTATAATATATGACACTCAGTAAAAAATAACCAGCATCTTAAAAAGATTCGACCAAATAACAAGAGGGGAATAAACAGACAATGCAAAAAGACCCATGAGAAATTCAGTTATTGTATTTATCAAAATATCTGTGATTAAAATATTTAAAAGATTAAATAATGTGATAAAATTCAACAAAGAGCTAAAAACTTTGAAAACAAAGAGAATGTAAATTCTAGAACTGAAATTAAGAACTTATGGATGGAAATAACAGTATGACATACACAACTGAAGAAAAAAATCAATGAATTGGAAGATGAGTCAAAAGTAACTATTCAGACAAAAAGGGGGAAAAATGATAGAAAAGAAAAGAGCATGCAAAATTTATGGGACATGCACAATGAAAAAAATCAATATACATAGGATTGAAATCCCAGTAGAAGAATGGAAAAGAAAATGGGGCCAAGCAATATTTGAAAAGATAATAACTAAGAATATCCAAAATCAATCAAATACAATAAGCCACTAACTGAAGAAATGCTGTGAACCTTAAGAAGAATCAATACAAGTGAAACCACACAACTAGGTACATTACAGTAAAATTGCTGAAGACCAAAGTCAAGATAAAATCTTAAAAGAAGATAGATGAAAAAATATATTAACTTCAATGAGGTAGGGGGGCTAGGGAGACAATAAGACTGACAGCTGAGAGCTGACTTCTTAATGGAGACAATGGAAGTCAGAAGACAATAGGAAGATATCCTTAAAAGACTAGGGGCTGGAAAAAGCTGCTAACCTGTAGTAAAGTATTCATTGGAAAGATATGTCAAAAAAGTGACAAAATAAAGGCATTTTTACACAAATAAAAAAACTGAATGTACCATAAACAGATGAACATTGGAGAAAATACTAAAGAGTGTTCTTCAAGAAGAAGAAAAATTATATGAGATGGCAGCTTGGATATGCAGAAAGGAATGGCAAGTAATGAAAAAGATAAATACGCAGATAAATCTAAATGAATATTGACTGTGTAAAACAATAATACTTGTGTTAACAATTATACTTGTGTTATTATGCCAATAACAACTTGTGGAGGGAAAAATATGTAGAAAATTACAATACAGGAGAACATAAATCAGAATGTGGGCAAGTGGAATTAAAGTGTACTATAGCTCTTGTGTTGAGTTGATAGTGGTAAAAATAATAAGTTATATTAGACTCGAATAATTCAAAGATGTATTTTATAAACTAGGGTAACTAATAATTCAATGGTAAAACAACGTGTGTCTAACCAGCTAAAATAGGGGAGAAATGGGAAAATAAATAATACTGAATCCATCTAAAGGAATGCAAGAAAAGAGAGGAAAACTATGGGACAGTGGGCTAACTAGAAAACAAAATGTTTTAAACCAAATGTGTCGATGATAAAATCAAATGTAAGTGGACTAAATACTCAAGTAACAAAAACTTTCAGGCTATATTCAAAAACAATCATATGCTGCTTACAAGAGACTCACCTTAAATATTAGACTACACAAAGGCTGATAGTAGTAGTAGGAAATACATATGTTAAAACACTCACAAAGTAAGTATATTAATCTCACAGTAGACTAGATGCAAGAACGATCAATAGAGATAAAGACAGCTTTTCACAATAATAAAAGAGTCAATCCACAGGGAAGATAAAATATTTTAAGGGCCAGCCCTGGTTGCCTAGTGGTTAAGTTCAGTGTGCTCCACTTCTGTGGCCTGGCTTCAGTTTCCCAGGCACGGACCTACACCACTCATCTATCAGTGGCTGTGCTGTGGTGGTGGCTCACATACAAAACAGAGGAAGACTGGAACAGATGTTAGCTCAGGCACATCTTCCTTAGCAAAAGAAAAATAAATAAAATATTTTAAAATGTGTGAAAAGTTAATAAACAGCCTCAAAATATATTTAAAAATTGTCAAAAGTAAAAGGAAATAGGTATAAATTCACTATTATAGTGAGATATTTCAATATCTATGTCTCAGTGACTGATAGACCAGGCAGACAAAAAAGAATCAGTGAAGAGGGAAAAGATAACAAAAAATATGATTACAAATTTGATCTAGTTGACATCTATAGAACATTGCAGTCAATAACTATATAGTAACATTCTTTCCAAGTACATAATTTACCAAAATTAAACATATAATAGGTCATATATCATTTCAAAGTTTTGAAATTATGGAGTATATTTTCTGACCCTAGTAGAATTAAGCTAGAAATGGGTAAGAAAAATAACTAAAAAACACCATGGATTTGGAAAACAGACTGTACTTTTTAATAACTCATAAGCCAAAAAAGAAATCACAAGGAGATTATGAAACAGTTTGAATGAAATAATAATGAAAATATTACATTTAAATACCTCAAGTGGGGATAACTGGCAACCCCACAAGAACCAAGTGGAATGATAGAGGGCTACTTTCCCGAAAGAAAATAGGGTGTTGTTTCCAGAAGAAAAGAGAAAGTATGCTGGAGATGAAATCAACAGCAGATGTCTGCTATATTTCTCTTGATGATTCCCAGTCCTCAAGCACCCACAATAAACAAAGCCATGCTATCTTTCACTGACAACTAGTCAATGTCAGAACTGGGTTCTGAACCTCAGTTGAGGAAAAGCATTGCTATCACATGGAATAGGTCAGGATTCAAGCTTTAGCTGTGTGACCTTGGCCAGGTCATGTAGCTTCCATTTCTTTATTCTGCAAAAGGTGCTGACAGAAAGGTGTCTTCTCATTTCATGAAGACTGAATAAAACTATATAATGTAAAAATCCTTAGCATGTAAGTGTTAAATAAATATTAGATGGATTCTTTGGGATTTATTGAGATTCGTAGCACCAACTCCAAAGCCTTGGTTCCTTCTCTTAAAGGAACCACTGAAGTCAATCTCCTGTGTGGATAAATTATACCCCAAATCTAGAACAAATCATTTCAAGAAACTTTCTCGAAAACCTTCTCTCTTTTTTATATTCTTTATTTTGATCACTGCTTCATGACTCAGGTAAGAAATCTTGCAATGATCAATTCTCCCTGGCTTACTTGCCAAGTCTTATTCATTCTACCACCACAATGTCCTTTTGGAACTAAAAATAACAAAAACTTAATGAGGCTCACGTTAATGAGTTACTCAGATACTACCCTTTCCACAAGGTGTTCTTTATTACTCCTTCCCCTGATTAAAAAAAAAAAAAAGCTTTATATTGATGCATATGAGCAGGAAAATATGTATGTTTTAAATGTCTAGCTCAACGGGTTTTCACAAACTAAACACATCCGTGTAAGCAACATCCAGATTGAGCTCTTTCCATGACTTCATCATTTGGAAAATCTTTCAGATTGACAAACTTGAGTTGGAGTCAAGCAACCAGATTCTAACCTTGGCTGTAATAGGGTTGCACTGTTTGACTTGAGGCCCTTCCTTACATGCTTTCTGTCATCATTCTCCTCATGTGGAGACTGAGAGCCACATATCCCCTACTGTGTCATAGCACAGTTCCAGGGCCATGCTGGAGACAACCAAATCCTTGTTTGTAACTCTACCTCTCCTTTGGTTTCCACGACCCTGAACCTACATGAATTTTAAATCACTCTGGATCATTGCTTGGTTTCTGCCCACACTTTGAATGCAGGCATTGCCTAAGCTTCCATCTTGACCTCAACTCTCCTCACTTTGCACTTTCTCTTTCAGTTCTCCTTCCCTGGTCAATTTCATCTGCTCATTTTAATGCCATGACTCTCAAGTGCACATCTCAACCCTGACTTTTCTCTCCATTTCTAGTCCAAGATTTTCAACTGCCTGTTGGATATTTCCATTTCAAGTCTTATTGACAAGTCAAACTTAATCCATGAATAAAGGAACTCATCTTTCCTCCCAAAACCTCCTCCCCTTTTAATATTCTTTATTTTGATTGCCACTTTGTAACTCAGGTAAGAAATCTTGGAATGATCTATTTTCCCTGGTTTACTTGCCAACTCTTGTTCATTCTACAACCAGAGCATCCTTTGAAAGACCCTTTCCCTCCCTGCCTCCCCCATTTCTTTAATTCAGTTCTTCATCTTCTGCCCGCTGTATTCCAAGAGTTTCCTGACTGGTCTGCTAGTCATTCATCTCACTTCCGGAATCCACCTCCCATTCGCTAATGGATTTATTTTCCTAAATGTACGTCAGATCGCGACAGTCACCTGCTTCAGTCATCTTACGTAAGAGGCAGAATAAAGACCAAACTCCTTAGCCTGGCAACCCAGTTCCTTTCCAAAATTGTCCACCACAAAACAGCTCCACACAAGCTGCCTTCAAGCCTAGAGCATTCATTGCTCCTGCACTTTGATGATACAATCTTCTGTTTCTAATTTTCTGCCTCTTCTCTACTCACTAAAACAGTGTGTATCCTTCAGGGCAAGCTGACATCCCTTTCCTGATTCTCACAGACAGAATAAATCACTCCTTCATTTCAGAACCCACAGCATTAAAAAAATACATACATTAGAACTCAAAAAGTAAAACTACTTTGTGTCTACTTTGTACCAGGCACTCTATTAGGCACTTTACACACTATAATTCGTTTAATCCTCATAGCAAGCCTATATTTTAGAGGTAAGAAACTTGGGATTATTAGGATTGAATGATTCACCCCAAATCTTACTGCAGCAGACAGAACAAATGAAGGAGTCAGAGTCAGAATTCAGGACTTTGTGACTCCAAACTCAGTTTTCTTTATACTTTGCAGAAAAATTTCTAAAATTGGTTGTTCAAACATATTTCCCTGAGAAGACCGAAAGCTGTTAGAGAGCTAAGAATGTGAATTATTCATTTTGATCCACTCTCTCAACTCTTAAACACACACACACACACACACACACACCACCTAGTTGGGTTTTTTCCATAACAATTTGACTCGTAAATGTAGAGTAGGTGAATGGATACATTATCAAGATTCATTCATAAATATCTAGTACGCAGTTCTTAGGATAGATATTAATGATAAAAGAAGTACGTCTGCCCCTGAGGAACTCACAAACACAGAAAACAACAACAATAAAATAACAACAGTTGGCATAGTTTATTAGTCTAGAAGTAGCGCACTTATGAGGCAAACATACTTTTTAATATATTTTCCCTTTCTTGTAATAAGAAAATAGGTCTCTCTGTAAGAATGAGGACAGCTAACTTGAGCTATAGCACCAAAAATAGAAGGAAGCTAGCAAAGAGAGGGATCCATCCTGAGAAGCTTTGTTCTGAACATTTAGCAAGCAATCTTGCTGTTGGCAGATCCTTTCTCTTTTACCTCTGATTTTTCTCATTCAAACTCAAGCCATGTTTCCATTCTGTGCCATTCTCCTCTCTCCAGAAGGGATCTGCATGTTTAGCTGCCATGACCATCTAGAAGTCCTGTGGTTTCTGCTTCGTTACAAGCTGGGTCCTCCAGTTTCCCCTTGATTCTGTGAGCACTGGATGCCCCAAACAATGTCTTTTCCAACACATTTGTTTCTGCTTAAACCAATCAAAGGAACGTTCTACAGCTTGAAATCTTGATATAATCCCAGTCTCTTGATTGACACATACAGAATAATCACTAAACAAGTACAGTAACTCTCTCAATTTTATTTTTTCTGTTAAAATATAACAAATTCCCTCTGTTTTTATTTGTTCACTCATTCACGGCAGGTATATTTCTAAATAATAAAGATACATCAGTGGCAGGATAAAAACAGTCCTAAGCCTCATGGAATTTACAATTCCTTTGATATTTCTCCTGTTGGCAACTGAAGGATATAACACATGCAGTCCAGATGAGGCCATTGTTCGAAAACAGAATTTATCTTCCTAAAGCCATAACCTGAGGATCAAACCTAATAGGAACTGCTGTTGCCCTTTCAAATGGCTGGCAATCTAGACATAGAGACTAAATGTCAAATATGACCAAAAGAATGCGCTGTATTCCCATTAAGCTACTATTTCTTTCCTTACTGATGCTTGGTACAAGTTATTTTATTTTTTTTAATAAATAAGGGTATTAAAATTGGGTGAAAGGGGTAAAAATTTACCAAAAGTACATATTATAGCAGTTAAAGGGGAAAGTTCAGTAGACCAGGGTTCAAGAAAAACTTTAGAAAGAGTGAAGCTGAAATGATGGGAAAACCTTAGACATGCGTGGACGGGGAGGAATAGAACTCATGTGGTGAGATTGTCTTAGAAACAACACAGAGAAGGGAGCTCAAGAATCAAGGTCAATACACAATGAAGAGGATAAATTGGTTGAAATGAAAAGGATCCCAGAGGAAGAGAAACTTAGACATCAAAAGGTCCAACTGTTGCGTTTGCCTGCCAAGCTCTGGAGTATTCTATCCCATAGGCCATGGGGAGAGGTTGGGAGCGGTGAGACGTGATGAGCAAGTTCTTAAAGTCTATAGCGCGTATCGCAAATGCGAGGTGGATATTGTACACTTTTCTTAAGGAATAAAGGAGAAATTCATTTGGCAAAAAAGTAAAATTCAGGTAACTATAGCATTCTTTTTCTTTCTCTCTGAAAAGCTAATAATTGTGGTGCCTGCCAATTTAGAATAGAAATGTTTAAAAACAAAAGAATCCAATTTAGAGAGCTCTCTTTAAAAGTCAGCTACATTTATCAACAAAAGAGAGGAGGCTATTGTCTCAACTGCCTTTTTGATTTGTCTTTTTTTTCGTCTTCCTATCCCCTCCAAGCAAAGAATGAATATATTAAAAGAAATGTTAATGGTGGAAAACTCTGGAGTATCCACTAATGTTTTACATTGGCATTTTATAGAGCAATAATTACATGAGCCATAAAATAGATAATATAGTTAAACTGTATCAATAACAAAATACCCTATTTGAGGGCTTTAAAATGCCTTACACTAAAATTTCATATTTGAACATCTTGCACTCAGAACTGTTGAGTTTAAAATTACATATATATATATATAATAGAATAGTATAGTATAGATATAATATAATAGTATATATATATAATATAATACTATAGTATAGAGTAGTATATATACACATAGGTACACAAAAGTAAAATTATTTATTAATAGATTCATCTCTTTTTACCTGTGGTCATGAAATTCAAGAATCAGTAATAAAATCCACAGATAGGCCCCTAAATTCATTTCAGTCATTATTTTTGAGCTTTTCTGCTAATTTATGAACTAATTAGCTAACAGGGAAAAAACAATTAGTATTTATAGAATCTCTTATCTTGAATATTTCCCTGACTCTAACTCTGAAGAAGCTCCTAAAATAAAAGTATTATAAGGTACCAGTAATAGGAAATAGAGGTGAAGGGGCTTGATAATTCACAGCCTGGATGAATGGAACCGTGGAGGATTTATCAACACAGCTGACTTCTCACAGTTTTGAATCTGGTTGCTCCAGCCAAAACTCTAGGCAGTAATGTCCCTTTTTTACATTCATGCCCCCATGTCTAATCCATTAGCAAATTCAGTTGACTCACCCTCCAAAACATGCCTGGAATACATCTATTTCTTCCCAGCATCACTACAACCACCCTGGTGCCCGCCCCATTACTCTGGCGTGAAGTAGTGCAAAAGCTTCTTAACTGGTCTCCTGCCGCTGCCACTCTGACCCGGTTACAATCCGAAGAGTGAACTTCTAAAAACCTAAACTCATGGTTTCACTCCTCTTCTAAAGACTTCTCATTGGCTTCTCATACTCTCAGCATAAATTAGAAACTTCTTACCTTGACTTACAAACCCGTGCTTCATGGAAGTCCGTCTACGAGCCCAACCTGACTCCTCATCACCATCTTTTTCACCCACCACACTCATCCCACTGGCCTTTGGTTCTTCAAATACACCGAGCCATTTCCCTCCTCTGGACCTTTGGACTACCTGTCACTCTACTTGGAACTCTCTTCTCGCTCACTTCTGCACGTCAATCTTTACTTAAATGTCACCCATTTCACATAATTCTCCAGTCACATTACATGACTCAATCTTAATTCTCCCCACAGCATTTAACTCTGTCTCAAATTACCTACTTCCTTCCTTTTTTCTTCCCTCCTTCCTTCCTTTTTTCCCCTCTTTTCTTTTCTTTTTGTTCCTTCTTTCGGTTATGGACTAAATGTTTGTGTGACCCCTCCCCAAATTCATATGTTGAAGGCTTAACCCTCATTGTGACAGTCCTTGGAGATGAGACCTTTGAGAAGCAATTAAGGTTAGATGAGGTCATGAGGATGAGGCCCTATGATGGGATTAGTGACCTTAGAAGAAAAGGAAGAGAGAGAGAGAGCTCTCTCCACATGCAAACACCAAGGGAAGCCGATGTGAGAACATAGTGAGAAGGCAGTTGTTTGTGAGCCAGGAAGAGAGGCCTCACCAGGAAACAAATTGGCTGGAACTTGATCTTGGACTTCCCGGCCTTCAGAACTGTGAGAAATAAACTTCTGCTGTTTTGGCCACTGTCTATGGTATTCTGTACCACAGGATTGAAATTCTGTACCAGGAGCCGGAGCTAAGACTGTTTCCTCCCTTCCTTCTAGTCTCCCTTCCTCCCTCTGTCCTTCCTTCCTTCTCTCCTCTCCCTGTCTTTCTTTCTTCCTTTATTTTTGGTTTTTCCTTTCTAATGATTAAGACATGTATTTGTTTTCACCAACTGTGCTGGGAACGGAGCATGCAGTTAAAAATATATGGGTATAGTTTACACGTTGATGTCATAGACATGGCTGAAAAATCTGATTGTTCATGCAATGAATATTTATTAAGCACCTACATATTACAAGCATTGGAATATGAGACAGACAAGGCCACTGTCTTCATGCAGTCCACATTTAGCTGGAGGAGACAGAGAGCAAACAAGCAAATAAACAAGCAAGAAAATTTCAGGCTGTGATAATTGCTGGGAATGAAATTTAAAAAGTAATAGCAAAATGAGTTATGAGGAACTTGTTCCAAAGAGTTCATTAAGCAAACCCACCAAAATAATCAAGAGCAATGTTCAAGGAAAATGTTTTACAGTGTTTTTACGTCTTAGTCTCTTAGATGTTCAACACAAACAGACACTACATAACTATGCTCAAATGGAAGGTTCCCTGAATTGCTACCACTGGGAAAAAAATAATGGCTCAGTGCTCAAGATTAAAGGGCAGACTGCTTCTTCCTGCTTTACTTGTTTGGAGGTTTTGAGTAGAAATCCTGGTACCTTTGCTTTCTGTTTTGTTTTTGGGTTTTTTTCTAAAATAAAAATAGTAGTAATTCTTGCAGTTGGCTTAGGACACAATCCTTTCTGATTGGGCCTTTGCCCCACACATGGATCTCACAGCTGTGTCTGAGCCAATCACTGATCACCAGAACGAGATTACTATGACAGGCTTAGTGGTGTCCACAAAGCAGGAGGCATTTCCAGACTCACACCAGGATTCGGTTGGTAGAAGACAGAAGGATGCTGATTCCGTCTGCTATGCTGTGTGTGTGTGTGTGTGTGTGTGTTTCTCCCAACAGATTGAATTTCCTCCCAACACCTGCCTCAGATTTGCCACCTCAGTGACAATGAGCACCTCGATGAGCTGGTCTAATTTTAATCCTCAGCTCTTCCCTGTTGGCCCTGTCCCTGTGCAGTTTACTCTGCCATGAAGGAGAGGAACATCCCAGGTGAAAAATATATTATAGTTTCCCTAGTCCCATCTGTCCTTTCCCAGCCCCATGCCAGAATCACAAACAAGATCCCAAGCATCCTCACAACACTGCAGGAGCTGTGTGTCCAACCAATACCCTTATTCTTTCCAGTCTACCCATGTGGTCTGGCAAACGAGGGGAGGAAAGCTTGAGAGATTAAAAACCACAGTTAACAGAGAGCTTATTCAGGCAAAGGAAGATGACTCTTGACTGTTTCAACTACATTATCAGGTACTGAAAAGATTGCCGAAGAGATTCCGGAGCAACAGTTGGGACTCTGTGAGCACTCAGGGGGCTCAGGGCTCCTTTGAAGACAGGGAGTCTGTCTTCATCACAACTCAGCTGTGTCTCTGGATGCAGAGTCTACTTCTCAAGGAATATAGGCTGAATGATAATAAATTCTGCTGGTCTTTTTACTGGCTGAGCATCTATCCTCAAAGAAAACTAATTATTAAATCAGTGTCGGCCTGGACCACTTTCCCTAGTGGTCCACTGCAGGGCGCTCTGAGAGATGCTGTACAATCCGACACTTTTAACAGTGACTTGATAGCCCAGGGCACACAGATGACACACTTACCCTATGTGAAATAACACACAGCCTCGAGGAACACAGCATGAATTCGATAAGAGCATCTTGATCCAGATAATGTGACATAATGGAATTTTAACAAGATGATCGTTAGTAAACTCAAAACTTACTCTAAAGATAAAAACAAAAACCTCACAAAAATGGATGGGGAGAATGTGATTGAACATCAATGCAATTAAGGCTTAGGAGTTTTAATTGACCATTAATAAGAGTAATAATGATAATGATAATAATACAGTAGCTAACGTATATTGAGGATTTACCATGTACTAGGCATTACTCTCATTATGTTAAATGTATTATTAACTCATTCAATCTGTACAAAACCCTTGAAGTAAATTATTGGCATCCCCATTCTACAGATAAGAAAGCTAAGGCACAAAGATATAAAATAACTTAAAATTGATCAATAATATAACACGATTGTCAAAAATATTAATCTGATCTTAAGTGTTATAGTGCCCAGACCAAGAGAATTAATAACGCTTCTCTGGTTTGGCCACATCAGACTGCACTTAAACTGTTGTATTCTGTTCTAGGCAAAATGGAGCCTCCAGGAGAGAGGATAGAGTGATGAGTAATACTACCATTTAAAAAAGGAATAGTAAGCAGAAAGTACTGGTGAATTCATACCAAATCATAGAAGGAAGGAGGAACATGACAGCTTGCAAGAGGTCCTCAACCACTTGGGGCTGCCCCCAAGAGTCGTGCTGTGCTGCCTCAGAGGTTGGTCATGGGACTAACAGCAAGCACATTCCACAGAATATTTACTCCAACTTTCCCAGATTATAAAGAGCAAGGATTAGATGTAAACGAGAATAACTATGGGCTCAATAAAAAGCTTTCCAGTGGAACTGCTTCGTAAGATGAGAATCATGCTTCGCTGAGGATGTACAAGCAGTGGACACCAGATGACAAGAGTCCAAGTGATTGCCAAGGATATTTACTCTGTGATTCTAAAAGGAATAAACTGCATGCACTATTTTGGTAACAGATCAACATAAGCAAATTCAAAGCTAAACTAAATCCTGTTAACCAAACTAAAAGTCCTCTGAGAAGGTCTCTACCTGTACCTCCACGTGTTTCAATTAAATTCAATAAACCGTTATTGACTCTTATATGCCAGCTACCCAGAGGCAGGGTTCATGCCTTATTTATAAGCTTACAGTTTATTTCCCCCTGATTAAAAATAACAATTTTAAAATAACTGTCACCTATTATTTTGGAACATGCTATTAATAGATATTTCAAGAGTGCATTGACATAAGGCAAAACTATAACCACCTGAATTTGAACTTGCCCACGAATCACATTAACCTTATTTGTTTTCAGTAATTTCTAAACCCATTTTGTATTTGTTTTAAATTGCTTTTCAGTATAATGCATGTTCTGCATGAATAAATAAATTGAATTAAAGATGGTACTTTTCATTTTCCTGTATAATCTGATTTGGCTAATTTTACTTTTCTGAAGTGTAGTTCAGGTATTTTTTGGTTTGATTTGGCTTTTTGCTTCTGTTTGCTTGTTGTTTGTGGTTGGTTCCCTTTTTATTGTCATTTTTCCCTAAATTCTGTTTTTCCTTCCATTGTTGCCATCTCACTATATCCTCGATTTGACTACTGTTTGCCTTAGTTCATTCCCCATTCCTGGGGTACACCACCAAGCTGCTAAGAAAATCACTCACAACATTTTTCTATTAACTCTTCACCCTACCTCCTAAAATAATTAACTATTATAATCTAATTTTTAGGGAGCAAACTGTGTGGTTTATATTTCTGTTAGTCAGCACAATAATCCCTTTTAGTTGGTACAAACATTTCTCAATATTTTAAAGTGACAGAGAGGTTGAGTAACTTGCCCAACTACATGGTTAGTAAGTGATGGTGCTGGAATTTGAACTCTGGACCCTGTGCATTAATCCACGAGGCTATCCTCCTCTACCCACCTAACCCCACCATGAAATCAAAGATAGGTATAGTATAGTACCAGGCTGACAATAGTTTCAATGTTATTTGGGAACCATGCCATCTCATTCTTGAAATAGCAACTTCATTGTGAGGTTTAGAAGCACCTGAACTTCATAACTAAAGACCTCATCACTCTGGCTCAAGTAACAAGAATATGTCAACTTACAAAGCAAATTTGCATGTTACTTTATCTCAAAATTAGTTTATTCAGGAATAGCCAAAAGAATTGCAACTCTGGATGTGCATGCTATGTTAAACCATAGGCAAGTCCAGAACAGAAAGGAGAGGAGCTGCTTTTATAGAGAAAAAGGGGTGTAGGGAGGGGTTGTTCTAAACAAAAATTCATTGGGGGAAAGTAACAGTTCAGGGCAATAACAGCTTCTCATTGGCTGGGCTGTGGTGATTCTCATTGGCTGAGCTCTGGCGTTTCTCATTGGCTGAACTGTGGCATTTCTCATTGGCTGGGCTGTTGCCGGGTAGGGAGAGAAGTCTTCCTTTAGTAGTAAAGTAGTCTTACTTCCTGTCTAAGATAGAAGCGTCCATCTCTTCCTGTTTGGTGTAACTGACTATGTGTGACAGAGCATGAGAGCTCCCCACACAGGCCTTCCTCACTCCAACTTAGTTAAGGTTTCTTTTATCAATTTCCACAAAACACAAAGCAGTGGGGACCAAAGTCATTCATGGGTAGATCTCCTCTGTACTCAACAAAAGGAGAAATCACAAAAGACCTGACAACCAATGCTAGTCTAGCATGTGGTTGGTGGACTCATAAAGGTTTGTTGAAGGGAGGCTAGCTTCTAGCTGCTGTACCAGTCCTGTTTATGCAAAATAGGCAAATTGGTCTTCCACGGGAATTGCATCTAGAGCAATTTGAACTTTCTAAATGGAAGTGTCCTTATGTTCCCTTAGCCTTAGTTCGGGGAGGTGATGTCATGGGGCATAGTAGTCTCACAGAAAGCATACTGGACAAAGAGTAAAAAATAAAAATGGGTTCAAATCATTGTTCTGTCTCAGTGCCTCAGTTTCTTAATCTGGAAAATAGTTGTATTTTTCACAAGATTCTAAAAATCCAATATAATGTGTTAGGTGAAAAGCATTCTGTGTATGGTGACAAGTTATACAAGTATAAAAAAATTAATATCACTGCAAAAGTCCTAGAAGAAGGGCTGGCCTGGTATTGTAGTGGTTAAGTTCACCCACTCCAATTCAGTGGCCAGGGTTCACAGGTTTGGATCCTGGGCACAGATCTGCATGCTGCTCATCAAGCCATGCTGTGGCAGCATTCCACATACAAAATAGAGGAAGATTGGCACGGATGTTAGCTCAAGAATAATCTTCCTCACCAAAAAAAAAAAAAAAAATGTCCTAGAAGATAACATAGGAGGAAATCTAGATGACCTTCAGTCTAGCAATGACATTTTAGATGTAACACCAAAGACACAGTCCATGGAAGAAAGACTTGATAAGCTGGACTTCATTAAAGTTAAAAATTTCTGGTCTGCAAAAGATACTGTCCTGAGAATGAAAAGATCAACCATAGACTGGACAAAACATTTGACAAAACTCAACATCCATTTATGATAGAAACTCTCAATAAAGTGGGTGTAGAAGGAATGCACATCAACATAATAAAGGCTATGTACGACCAGCCCACAGCTAACATCATACTCAATGGTGAAAACCTGAAATTTTTTCTCTAAGATAATGAACAAGACAAGGATGCCCACACTTTCCACTTTATTCAACAAAGTGCTGGAAGTCCCAGCCAAATGCTGGCAAGGATGTGGAGCAAAGGGACTCTCATTCATTGCTCATGGGAATGAAAAACGTACAACCACCTTGGTAGATAATTTGGTAGTTTCTTAAACATACTCTTACCATGTAATCCAGCAATCATGCTCTTTGGTATTTATTCAAAGGAGTTGAAAACTTATGTCCACACAAAAACCTGCACCCCGATGTGTATAGCAGCTTTATTCATAATTGTGGAAACTTGGAAGCAACCAAGATATCTTTCAGTAGGTGACTGGATAAATAAACTGTGGTATATCCAGACCATGGACTATTATTTAGTTCTAAAAAGAAAAGAGTTATCAAGCCACGACATGGAGGAGACTTAAATGCATATTATTAATTGAAAGAAGTCAGTCTGAAAGAGCTATATACTGTATGATTCCAACTATATGACCTTCTGGAAAAGGCAAAACTATGGAGACAATACAGAGATCAGTGCTTGCCAGGGATTAGGGGAAAGAGAAGGCCAAATATGTAAAGCGCCGAGGGTTTTTAGGGCAGCGAAACAACTCTGTGTGATACCGTAATGGTGGATACATGTCATATAAACTTGCCTACACTCATAGAATATGCAACACCGAGAGTGAACCCTAATGTAAACTATGGACTTTGGGTGATAATTGTGCATCATCAGCTGTAACAAAGTATCACTCTGGTGGCGGATGATCATGATGGAGAAGGTTCTGCATATGTGGGGTGGGAGTATATGAGAAATCTCTGTACTTCCACTCAATTTTGCTAGGTATCTAAAACTCAAAAAAATAAAGTCTATTAAAAAATCAATATCATTACTAGTAATTAAGTTAACTCAATCAATAAAAATTACAGTTAATCTTTATCATCATTTCTCTAACATGTCAGATATCAAATCTGTACTATGAGGAGACCAAGTATGTACAAATATGGTTTATAAATATTTCAACATAAAATATGTAATATTTGTCATTTGGGATCATCTGTATCCCTCAAGTGTTCATTTCTAAAGCCAGGGAACAAGGATGGCTTCATGGACACGTGACCTTGGCATTCACACAGGGCTCCATGCCAGAAGGGTCTTGTGCTTGGTTTAATGCCCTGCTGACTCCGTCTTGAAATTCTAATTAGGATTTGAAGAAGGGGTCTTGCATTTTTATTTTGACTACTCACAAATAATGTAACTGGTCCTGCCAGTGAGGATAGAAGCTGAGTCTGAAGCTACTGGAGTCGGGGGCCAGTTTGAAGAAAAGGTGGGCTCAGTGGAGGAAGCTCCTGGTTGACTGCGCAGGAAGAGGGGCCCGGCTGCATCTGACTGCAGCCCTGGATCAGAGTCTTATGGACCTCGGATATCATTCAGATCAGACCCAGCCTCTCATTTCAACTCAAGAAATGGAGGCCTCCAGAGTGTTGGCAACCCGCCCAGGGTCCACAGCTCATCAGCAGTGTGGTCTCTACATTCCGTCTAACCAATGACTTGCCCTGGAACATAAGCAGATGCTGTTGCAGGACTGGCTTTGTGTTCCAGGTCACAGATGTCCCTTTCATAATCAACGCCCCCTCCTACTGCTCCATGGGTCACAGCTCCATTTATTTGGTAACTCTTTTCACCTTTTCCCAAAGCCCCTTAAATCAGTCACTGAGAAAATGGGCTGATCCTTGCATTAATGAGTGTTACCAGTTTTCCTTTCCTAATTACTTTCAATTATTGCCAGCCTGCTGGTGAAATATACAGGAGAATAACCTTCAGACAAATGCTATGGCTCTGCACTGATGTCACTGATTTGGAACACATTTGGGGTGCTGTGTTATTTATTTATTAAAATGGAAGGATGAGGACTCATTGATAGATAATGTCTTGTTTACAAGCATGTCCTTGGGCATCAGATGCTGCAGTTTCATTACCGACTGTAAATCTCATTTGCAGTGGCAAAGCACTGAAAGCCTTCTGCTCCAATCATTACTTTGTGTTCATCGCATACAAATCAGAACGAATCCTGAATGCAAATCAAGTTATCTGATCCAGGCTGTTGGAACATGTGAAAATGAACCATGTGTACGACAGGAGGTGAAATTTAGCCATCAGCTCAGAAACAGGAAAACGCAGTTGAAGGCTGTGTAAGAAGGAGTCAACACCCACCGCCCCGCCCACAGTCAAGCTCTACACTGCTGCTGCGGTTTTTGGTACTCCTCTTCGCGCCAGTCTTCCAGTTGCTGCCATAGTCGATTGGGAGACGCATGCGTGACTTATCGTAGTTTACCATGAATTAATATTATACCACTTGATACATAATGTAAGGACCTCTCAACAATATAATTCCATTTAGAGACCTCCCAATCCCTTTCCTATTGTTTAAAATATACTTACCCATACCATAAACTCCACAATACACCGTCGTTAATCTAGCGTAAACACTCAGTGGACTTCAAATAATTTTAAAAAGAAACGAAAATAGTCATTATATTTATCTACTTATCAGCAATGCTCTTTTCTTTTGTTTCTTTCCTGTAGATCTGTTTCCACTTGGTATCATTTCCCTTCAGCCTGAAGAACTCTATTTCAGCATATCTAGTACTGTAGACTTGCCAGCAGCAGATTCTCTCAGTTTGTATTTATCTGAAAATGTCTTTAATGTGGCTTCATTTTTAAAAATATGATTTTGTTAAATATAGAATTTAGATTGGCAAGTCTGTTTTCTAGCATTTGAAAGATATTCCATTTCTGCCTGGCCTTAATTGTTTCCGATGGCATATCAGCTATCTTTAAAAAATTCTTATCATTCTTATCCTCTTTTTAATGTTTCTTGCTACTCTGGCTGACTTGAAGATTTTCTTTTGACCTCCGGACTTCAGCAGATGTGCCCACGTGTGGTTTTCTTCATGTTCATTGACTGAGATTCTTGGATCTGTGGATTACTGTTTTTGACAAAATTTGAAAAATTTTCAGCCAAAGTTTCTTCAACTATCTTTTCTTCTTCATTTTCTCTCTTCTCTCTGTCATGGGCTACAGTTAAAAGTGTGTTAGATGACTTGATATTGTCTCTCAAATCATTGAGAATTTGTTCATTTTTAAAAATCATTTTTCTCTTTGTGCCTCATTTTAGATGATTTCTATCATTTGTCACCAAATACATTGCTTCTTCTGTTGTGTCTCGTCTACTGTCAATCTCATCCTATGAATTTTTTTATTTAGCTTTCGTATTTTTCAGTTCTCGGATTTCTATTTGGGGTTTTTCTTTTCATTTTTCTTATTTTTCCTCAAATTTCCATTTCTTTATGATTATATCTCTCTTTTCCTGTAGACTCTCTATTTTCGATAGTTAATTTAAAGTACTTGTCTGCTAATTCCAATATCAGTATTATTTGTGGGTCTATTTTTATTATTTTTCCGGACTATGTCTAGTAATATTTTATTGTATAGTGATATTGTGGGTGTTTCATTGTAAAATTTTAGAATCCACTGTCTTCCTTTCAAGAGTATTGTGTTTTGTACTAGCAGGCAGTTAAATTACTGGTGAATCACCTTGGCCCCGGTGAGATTTGATTTCATGTTTCATGAGGATACACCTATTTTGCTTATGTCCTTAGCCTTAGGGCAAACATCTCAGTCTGGATGCATAGTACTTATTCCTAAGGGGTGGCCCTTATAGATTTTCAATGAAAAGGCCAACATTTTACCAACGTTCTCTTACTTGACGGGACTCAAATTTCAAACTCTCTCTCTTAGCAACAGGAAGCAGCTGAAAGCTCTGCTCAGCTAGTTCAGCCTCCAGCTGCTGTTCTCTCCCTGGGCTCTTTGGAGACTTTCCCAGCACGTGTGCAACACATGTGCAGTTCAGGGGTCAAGCAAGGATTTGGGGAGAGTTGACATCAAATTTTGCAGCTCTTCCTTCTGTGCCTCTTTTCTGGTATTTCTTCCCTCAATTTCCAGCTGCTCCAGCTATTCCAAACTCTTTTCATTTTTGTGACTCCTCAGGCTAATAGGACTTCAACTTTCTGCCTCAGTTCTGGCCACCCATGAGAGATGATTTGGGAAGCACTCTTGGGGGAGAAGACTTACAGATGTGAATCTTTGCCAGTGTGGTTCTCCTGTTGTAAGGGTAGGATGCTCTCTCACTTCTGTCTGCCTTGGTTGCTTTCCAGTGGCTTGAGAATTTTTAAAATTTTTT
Source organism: Equus przewalskii (assembly GCF_037783145.1). Taxonomy (NCBI): domain Eukaryota; kingdom Metazoa; phylum Chordata; class Mammalia; order Perissodactyla; family Equidae; genus Equus; species Equus przewalskii. The sequence continues at coordinate 3,568,662 of NC_091861.1, read as the reverse complement.
TCCAGATCATTGTTATCAGCATGAAGGTTTTATACAAGTTCTTCTGCCATTACCAAGAAAGAACAGAGCATCTCCAACAGTTGAGCTTTTAAACATGTGTTATATTATGTTGAGCAAAATTATTTTAAAATAAATAGATAAAAACAGGCCACACATCCATCTCTCCAAATAATAATAGTCAGTATTTACTCTGTACCCAGTTTCTTTTATAAATTTTAAACTTATATTAACTTCCTTAATTCTCATAACAGCCCTAGGAAGTGGATTCTATTATTTTTATTTTATAAATGAGGAAACTAAGGCCCAGAAATTTTAGGTAACTTGTATAAATTCACAGAGCTAGTAATTAACACAGTTACTTCAGTGATCATGATTTCGGCACTAGCTTCTCCTTTTTTTTCCAGAAAATTGGGTGGCTTTGAATTTCCGTTGAGTGGACTGTCTCCCAGATTGGATTGTAAACACCTTCATGGAGATACCTTACTTATGGCTTGTATTCACCAAAACACATCAGTATAGTTAGTCATAACCATTGTTATATCTTCCATATCAGTTGGTATCTATATGTGATAGATATATCTGAACTTTCAGTTATTTGAACATTTTAATTGCCCTTAAGACATTTTTAGTTGAGTTGTTGTTATAGACCGAATGTTTGCATCTGCCTCAAATTCATATATTGAAGTCCTAGCTCCCGGGGTAGCTGTATTTGGAAATGGGGCCTGTAAGGAAGTAATTAAGGTTAAATGAGGTCATAAAGGTGGGACTCTGATTTGGCAGGATTGGCATCCTTGAAAGAAGAGACATCAAAAAGCTCTCTCTCTCCCATCCGCGATCACATGCCAAGGAAAGGCCATGTGAGGACACAGAAGGCGGCCATCTACAGGCCAGGAAGGGTGTCCTCCCCAGAAACTGAATTTGCTGGGACCTTGATCCTGGACTTCTAGCCTCCAGAACTGTGAGAAAATGAATGTCTGTTGTTTAAGCCACCAAGTCTGTGGTATTTTGTCATGGGGGTCAGAGTGGACTAGGACAGTTGGAGTCACATGAAACTATGAGTCCTGTGGAATATAGGAAGTGAAGATCCAAAGGCAGATTTGTATTGCAACTCTATCATGCCAGTTCACTGCACTGACAAAACTTCCCTTCAGTTAAAACCCAAATGATTCCAAACAATCCATAACGGAATCAGCAAGAGACCCCACTGAGACTGAAAATCCTCTGTGCCAGCAAAAGCCTCTTAACTGCACTTTAAAAATTTCCCTTTTACCTTTCCAAGTGGTTCACTGGCACAACTCAAGGTTCCAATTAAACTTAAAGGACTTTCCAATCACACAATTGGCACCAATTATTCATTTAACTACATATGTGTTAAGCCTGGGCTAATTATATTCCTCTCAAACTGGAGCCATCTCAGATCAGACCATTCAAGGCTATTGCAACTTGACACAAGAGGATAATACTGAAAATGGTAATAAAGAATGCTCTACTGCAGGGTAAGCTTTCGGATGGTTTGCAATCAATTGTGCAAGTTCCAAAACTCAAAAGAGCAAAGCTAACCATTCAGCTGAGTGTTCCCTTCTATCTGTTGAGGTATTAATGAAAGGAAAGATGAATATGAGAATTAAATACTTGGTTAAATACATACATTTGTGTGTGTGTGTGTGTGTGTGTGTCCTTGAATGATGCTCTTCCTCACCCTCAAATCCTGATAGAATGTAACAAGGAAGGGCACGAGTGTGTTTCTGGCGCAAGAGTCTCAAATTTCTTTTTTCGCCTTCCCTCCCTACCCCTTGTCCAGATGAGAAGATTTTCTTTATGGGAAATGGAATTTAATAGGTCAAACTGAGTCTCAATGAATGTCACCACAAGTAGGAATTTTATCTCATAACACGATACATAAAATACACGCCAAACTAAGCCCTCAGTCAATGGTGGAACCATTTCAAACCCATTAGGAAGACAAGTGCATTTCCCTGAGAAATCTTTGAGTCTAGTTAACACACAACACCCATCAGTAGAAGATCACTGTTGTAGGTTCAACAAACACTCAGACTCGTAAGACTACCATAGGCTACACTTGTCATCAGGTTCACTGGGAGCCATGGTTCTCAAACTTGAGCATGTATCAGAATCACCTGGAGGGATTGGTAAGCCACGGATTGCTGCTCTCCATTCCTTCCCTTCCACCTGGGTTTCTGATTCAGTAGTCCAGAGGTGAGGTCCCCGAATTTGAATTTTTAACAAGTCTCCCAGGGATGATGATGATGCTAAACTTGGGGAACCACATTTTGAGAACCACTGACTAAGAAGCTATAGGACAGGAGATAAAACTTGCCAGGAGGAAAGCATCAAGTGTGCCTCTACCTGGGGAGTCCTTGTCATAGTTCCCCTAGTTGTCAGGAGCTGCGAGATTCACATCAGGCAGATGTGAGAGGCATCTTGGCTTAGAAAACACATGCCTCACATCTTTGTAAATAACTTCACAGATGCAACTTCCAGGAACCCCAAAAGGGACATGCTGGTTACTCAAATCACAATCTGGGACCAAAATTATGGTTTCCTATCAGGCATTTACAGGTCTCCCAGTCCAGGTGCAGCACCAATCAGGGGTCAATTTTACAACGCTGTCTTGTGACAAAGGTGACCCAACTCATCTTTATATGTTTCCAGGGAAATGGAGCTAGGAAGATAAACAAAGGCCAAATTTTCATGCTGAAGGGGAAAGGATTGTTTTGTTCACCCTTTTCCCAGTACATACATATCTTCATTCATATTATACTTCTATTTTCAAAGCTGAATAAAAATAAAAATTATATCAAAAACCTCCTTGATTTTTCATTCTTGGCTTAGTTGAATTTCAAAGCCAGTGGTTGGAATGCTCACGCCAACAAAGGAAGGAGGTGGCTTGCTTTGTGCTTCCTCATGAAATCACCTTGATTCTAAATCACCATTCATAGGACAATGCACATTTTTTATCTGTTGTATGTGATTGTCATAGGAAGCCTTTAAATTCTATACCAAGAATACTTGCTGATCTCTAACTTGATTTGTAAATAAGAAGTAAATATCTATTTCAGAGCTTCTGTCATCTAATTCTTTTTGCACCTGATTACTATATGGTCTGCTTCATTTTGTTCTGTTGCCTACTTGAAAGGACTGTTGTATATATATAACTTTATAGTATTTGATATTTAAATAAATATCCAAATTTGCAATTCCAGATTTTAACCTTGCCAATAAAAGGAATTTTGAAAAGAAATAACTTTTGCCCTAAAGATGTAATTCTTATCCCCGGTCACATCCACCTAGGGATCTTTTTAAAAATACCAGTGCCTGAGCCATACTGCAGACCCATTAAATTAAAATGTCTGCAGATAGGGTACAGACACAGAACGTTCTTAAAACTCCCCAGGTATTTCTAATGTGTAGCTAGGATTAAGAACCTTTAAAAGTCAAGTCTACACCTGAGAGAAAACTATTTTTCTTTCCTCTCACCCTCCCTCCCTCCTCCTTTTTCTTTTAAAGTAGGAAATGGGGCAAATGCCTCTCAAGTTAGGTCCAAAGAAAAGAAAATGCTGGGGAGAGATGTTCTAATCAGGTGGGGGAGTTCGAGTTTCCGATGAACACTTCTGGACTGTCAGAGACCCGTTCCAATCTGGGGGCAGGTGTGCTCTCCCTGTAGTGGCAGTGTGATTGTTAATGTTACTAATATTGTTAATACTCTTCACAGGTACATTAAGGATTAAGGTTCTATTGAAATATAAAGGAGAAATGGAGCAAAGCTAAAAAACATTATAGAGACAAAGATGACGTTCTGCACTTCAGTTAAAGAGGAAGAAACAAGAATATGACCCTCTGTTAGTTAACAGGAACTAAAATTTATTCCTCTGTCTTGTAAATGCAGATGTGGCATGGACCGGCTAGTTGCTCACCCATTTCCCCTCTTCCTGAGCACACACCTGAACTGTATTTCCCAGCCTCCTTGTCCTTGGCTAGAGTGATGAGATGGAGTTCTAGTCACTGGCATATGAGCAGATGTAGAAATGCCACACCCAGGCCTGGCTAATGAAAACTACTCATGCATGCATGGCTGTGACGGTTAATTTTATGTGTCAACTTGGCTGGGCCACGGTGCCCAGACATTTGGTCAAACATTATTCTGGATGTTTCTGTAAGGATGTTCTGGAAGAAATTTAAATTTAAATTGGTGCAGACTGAGCAAAGCAGATTACCCTCCATAATGTGGATAGGCCTTATCAAATCAGTTGAAGGTTTGAGTAGAACAAAAGAGTGGCACCTCACCACCCCACCTTCCCCACTGCCAAGCAAGAGAGAACTCTGCAGCAGATGGCCCTCAGACCTGAACTGCAACATTGGCTTGGCTCTGGGTCTCCAGCCTGGTGGCCCACTCAGAAGATTTTAGACTTGACAGCCTTCATAATTGTGTGAGCCAATTCCTCAAAATAAATCTTTTAATAAATACACATATGTGTTTATGTATATATACATATGTGTACGTGTGTGTATGTCTGTGTGCATCCCTTTGGTTGCTTCTCCGGAGAGGTCTGACTAATATAATGACTTTTTTAGGAAGAACTCCTACAATTAGAAGCGAACAGAGACATAAAGTAAAAGGAGCTTGGCTTCCTGTGTCAAAAGTCCTCCTGCCATCTAGAAACATTCACATAGGACATAGCCTAGTGAGAAATTAACTTTCATGGTGTTAAGCTACTGAGCTTGGTAAGTTTGTTACAGCTATTAGTGTTACTTGATCTAGCTAATAGAGCAAATATTGAATTAGATAGCACTTGATCTCCCGTTATTCACTAAAGTTTCTACAGCAGTGGTTCTTAGAGTTAGCTGTATATGAACATAATCTTAAAGCTTTAAAAAATACTGATGCTTGGTCTTTATTCCCAGAAAGTATTATTTAATTGGTTTCTGAAGTACAGCCTGGACACTGGAATTTCCAAATGCTCTCCAGATGATGATACTATTATGCAGGTAAGTTGGAGAGCCATTGGTCTATAGGATGGCAGAGACCAGGCTTGAAAGGTAATGTGCAAGAGAAACCAAGAGGGTTTCACAATGTGATATGCTTGCTGCAAATCAGAGTTCTTGAGCTATACTATTACTGTTGTTGTTATGAATAGTACTAAGAAGATTATCCAAGAAGATGCTATTAATAGAAAGAAGACTTTTCAATAATTAGAGCTATTCTTAAAAGAACAAACAGGATTGCTGGGTGAATTTAATGAGAAAATATGTTTTGTAAAAACTTATAAAATGCTGAGTATTTTTGTTTCTATTACCACATTTATGAGGTCCCATCCACTGAAATGTTCAAATAGATACTGGAATTAGGACTCCGCACCAGATGAGAATAAGATAGGAGGTAAGTAAGATCCATTCCAGTCCTAAGATTCTATCTTTACATATCTTGGATTCCCAAGAAAAGATGTTTTGTGAAAGGCCTTGGCCTAATGACTGGTTAACAAAACACACTCTATGTTTGTAATGGTATATGGCTTCCAAAGCCATCTAGAACGATATGCAGTCTCTTTCTTACCATCACTAAAGTTAGAGATAATTCGCAGCAATGATTTGGTCAGTTATAGCTTATGAAGACTTCTTATAAGGCTGACTGAAATATTCACCTCATTTGAATAGAAACACCACAAAATACATTCAGTGGATAAAATACTCACTGAGATAGAAGGGAGGCCCGTGTCGCTTCTCTTAAGCACCTACCACAGTCAATTATTCCATTTAGTTTCTTGAGTCTGTGCCTATGACAAGCTTTTCCAAACAGGCCACTACACCCTTGGGCCCCTCACAGTGTACAGCAGAGTGACTGCAGCATAAGATGTTGTCAACCAAAGTTTATGTGGAAACAGCCTACGCCACAAAAAGTTGGTGGTCCTGCACTCAGAGCATAGCGGAGAACTGAGGAGGATGTGCAATTTGAGAAAAATACATTTTAGATAGGCCCTTATAATTCAGGGAAAAGTAAAAGAATCAGGCTTAAATTACCTAATAGTTCACACAATTCTCCAAAAAACACACATGAAACAAATATACCAACTTCTTAAGATGTCGTATACCTGACTTCACTGCTGATAGCGTAGGAACTTTAGCAAATCTTCAAATTCTATGCTCAGCTTCCTCTCTCATAAAATGGGACAGGACACCTGAGGGCAGGGAAGGTGCCTCTTATGTTCACAGTTGTGTCCCCAGCACCAGCCACATAGCATCCGCTCCACAAATATTAGCTGGATGAGTGAGTGAATGAATGAATAAATGGATGGGCAGGCTTTCAATGTAAAATGTTTGATGTGCCTTTTAGAGAGAGATTACAGGCCTTTGAGTGACGATGATATTTCCACCAAGCTTCTCGTTGAGCATACGACTTATTTAGCATCTTAAAGTTCATGTTGACAGAGAAGGTGAAAGTACGAATACTTTCTTGAGCTCAGTTATTTCCGACTTGTTAGGTACAACTCTCAATAGTGGTAACAGTCCAGCCTGAGCTGGATATAAACAGGAGTTGTATGCCAACTTCCCGATTGCAGTTTCCATGTTAAGTTGGCTCTGTTTTGCTGCCACTGAGAAAAGAGTGCCATTTAGTGGTGGTGAGAGTAAGGAAAAGTTGATCCATTGGTACTAAACATTTGCAACAGCACTCAAAGCTGGGGCTGGGAGCCAGTAGAAAGTTGGACGTGATCAAGAGGGCGCTGTTTCACCCACAGGTGAGGTCCAAGGCTAGATTTCAAAGCCGGATTCATGGAGGCGAGAGAGAGAGAGAGAGAGAGAGAGAGAGAGCACCCCAAGTCCTTTAAAATTCCCTAATGTGCTCATTTGTAAAAGAAGAGAATGGCGTTAGCCAAATAAAGAAGTTCCCTCAGAAAAAGGAAGAGAGAACAAAGAAATCCATTTTATCCTCCAGGTGAGAGATGCAAATAAAATGTTTTGCAAGAATATTAAATGCTCCTCCCAAATATATGAAACAATAAGCTTCATACTGTCACTATCAACAGTGAATTATTCCATTACAATTGTGACAAGTGTTATCAAGAAGAAGAAGGTACCAGGAATTTATGTAGTAGGGAAATTTGACCTAGTTACTTCTATGAGGAGGTGACATTTGAGCTGAACCCTGAAGGAAAAGCAGTAACTGATGAGCGAAAGCCATCATTGCCCTTGATAGGAATAGCAAATCACTATTTTTTCAGACTCTTTACATTCACAATTTATTCTGCATGTAGTTTTTGTTTTCTTTTGTCTTACTTCTTTAAATTCTGAGGTTTGGAAAGTTTTAGAAACCACACTGCAGTTGAAAATAGCTTTTATTTGCCCAGGTGACCTCATCAGAAATCATCACGATCTTTTTCTGTTACTTATGTGGCCCTTCAAATGCATAAGAACGTGAGTGGCTTTTGCTTTCAGAAGGCAGACTGGGATCTGAGTGCAGGAACGACTAGGAGCTGACAATATAAAGATCGGCTCTGGGGAGGAGTTCCACGGCTGTTAAAATTCACTTATGTCAGCTGGGGAAAAGTTTGCTAAGGCAGGATCCTCCACAGCAAAATAAAACCCACGTAGAGGGATCTATCCATGTGCACATGTGCAATGAGAGAATAGGGAGCCTACTGGGGACCTAATAGGGGCCATCGCAGCCATTTGCCCTGAATTCCTCACACCTGCTCAGGGGACTGTTTGTAGTGTAGACTAGGAACTATAGCTTCTCGGAGTTATTTGACATCTTAGGGAGATACTAAGATGTGATCTAATTGCATAAACAATGAAGTGATTGAAGAAAGAAAGATAAGAGAGAGAGAATTTCTCCCAGAATATAAAGGAGTGAAAATAGGTGAGGATAGACAATGTTTGTATAATGAGCTACTTTACTTTATCTAGTACGGTTGGAGAACAGTGAATTCTAGTTAGGTATGATTCTGAAGGACAGATTTCCAGAGAAACCCAAGGACAACCACTTTTCAAGGAATCAGAATAAAACAAACCATATTTGACTCTAGGGCTTTATTAAACATAATTTAATTTTACTTCATTATTCAGGGAATGCTCAGGCAGTGTACAGGCCTTGGGGTCAATATCATTGCTCATTCAGAATACAGAATTGTAAGAGTCAAACTTTGTATTGTTTCCAGAAAAATGAATTTATGTGCCCCCAAATTAGATGTGTTTTCTCACTGCATAGACTCACATCCAGCAGGAATTTCCAAGATGATAAGGCAAAGGCTTCAGGTAGAAAGTCAGCCTACTATGAGAGAGCCAGTACAGAACCATAGAAAGAACCTTGAATACGGACGGATGGAGATTACTGGTATTGTGAACTGATGAAAACTAATCGCCTTGTAGCCGAAATTTCCGACTATGGAGCAACAGCCCTTCACACTGAACCACTGCGGTTGTCTGTTTCTTGTTATAGATCCACAACCATATATTTTGAAACAATTTCCATGATTTCAGGTAGGAGGCCAAGTCCATTACTATTCTACGTGTTCAGTATTTTTATCTTCATAGATAAGTTTTATGAATGTTCCCAGGATTTGAAGATTTGCATTTGCAAAACTATTTTAAAATGATTCCAATGAGTTCCCAGAAATTTCCCATTCTCTCTCCCCATGATGATGTGGCAGGGTTCCCGGACTAGTCAGGTTCAATCCTGATGATACACTGATAGGATGCATGTTTCCCTGAGGAGGAGGGAAGAAGGAAGTGGCCCGCTACACTGTTAGAATAAAGCTCTTTAAATATTTTATTAAATCATTTTGGGTGCAACACCATTTCTGTCTCTTCAAGTATTTAGAGCAGTGCAATTAGCTTAGGAAGGCAGTTTCTGAGAGCTTTCAGCTCGCTCACGGCCACAGACAGATGGCATCTGATGACTATAATGCGGAGGACGCCTCACCTCTCAGGGAGGGTGAGTAGATGTGGAAGCTGCCTGCATGAGGACTCTTGGCTAGAACACAGCTTGTGGCTGCCAGGAATTCAAAGGTCAGAGAAGAGGTTTAGAGATTTCACTACTGTGGGAAGTTTCCTGTCATCTGCTCCCTAAGTTAAAGGTTCTGGCTGCCGTGTGCTTGACTATAGATACAGTATGTGAGGACACTGCCTCGGGCAGCAAGGTCTGAACTAGGAGTCAGAAGACCATCTGTTCTGCCTTTATCAGCAAGTGGAGGTGGGGGTAGCAAAGGGAAATTGCATTTGAAGTCTTTCTGATTACCAAGCATGGCATTTTCCAAACACTGCCTTAAAAAACCTTACTAAGTAGGTATTGGTTTCCTTTTATTTGTTTTTTTAACTTTTTATTTATATTCAATTTTAGACTTACAGAAAAATTGCAAAAAGAGTGCAGAAAGTTCACACAGCTTCCCTTAATATCAGCATCTTATATAATTATAGCCGAATGATCAAAACCAGGAAATTAACATTAACTAATGTCAATTCTATTAAAGACCTCATTCAGATCACAATGTTTTTTCTACTATTGTCCTTTCTCTGTACTCTTCCTATTTTAAAAACAAGGACACTGAGGTACTAAGTAAACTTACCGAAGGATATAATTCCCAAACCTGTGATCTTTTTCCTATTTTCTGCTCTGTCAAATATTTTGGAAAGAGCTCTGGATTCTAGGAATCTTCAGGAAATCTAATTCTTTTCCTGGGTCTGCCTTTAACTGTGTATCTTGATCCAAGTCATTTTCCTCTGGGTCTCAGTGTCCTCAAATGAACTTTAGATGATCATTTGATTGCTATAATTGTATAATTCTGTTTACGATTCTATGATCTAATTGGCTTAATCTCTTTGCGCCTTGGGTTTCTCATCTGTTCAATAGGCTCAATGCCCATAATCACCTTTAGAGAAAAGAAAATAACATTTGTTCCAGTAATTTATTTCTGTGTAACAAACCCCTCCAAGCCCAGTGGCTTTGATTTATATTTTCTCCTACTTTATTATGCTCACGGTTTTGTGAGTCAGAAATTTAGACAGGACACAGTGGGGTGTTTTGGTTGTTTTTTTCCCCTGCTCCGTGATGTCTGGGGACTTAGGTGGAAAGACTCAAATGGCTCGGGGGGAATCACTTCTAAAATGGTTGGCATCCTGGCAGAGATGAAGGGAAGGCTAGGCTCCCTGGGACCACTGACTGGAGCATCAACATGTGGCCTTTCTGGTATGGCAGTCTCAGGGTAGTCAGACTGCTTCCATGGCAGACGGCTTCTCCAGAGCAAGTATCCCAAGAGAACCAGGCAGGAGCTCCATGGCCTTCCTGACATGGCCTGAGAAGTCACTCAGTGTCACTTCCACCACATTCACTTGGCTACTAGCAAGTCATAAAGCAGCCCAGACTCAAGCAGAGGCAAATTAGACTTCACGTCTTGATGGGGGAATGGCAAGGTCACATTGTAGAAGACCATGTGGAATGGGAGCTATCACAGGGAACATCTCAGAAAACCCATCTGCCACCACATTAAATAAAGTAAAGGTAACAAAGAGTTACAAGCCCAGTGGAAGATCCCCTCAGGGTACCTGGTTAATCAAATCACTTTTCCTTAGTGCTATTGAGTAGATTCCAACCCCTAGAGACCATGCGGGCAGCAGAGCAGAACCCCACCCAGTCTTTCTGGGCCATCCTCTCCCCTTCCCATGCTGTATCAAACAATCCTCTGCCGGGTTTTGCCCTCATCAGTTCTTGTCCCCAACTATCTCCCAGAGTCATTGTGAAGCAAAATGTGATTCTACTACTGGAGTTCTAGAAAATCATTAAGAAGAAGACTATCTATGTCTTCATATCTATAAAGATATTATGGTAATAGATGAATATTTTATTAGACCTAAAGGAGGTACTATTAATTTTCATCAAATAGCCTGTTGTGTTTTAAGTCCTTGAAAGGGATGAATAAATAGATGCTCTTTCGCTTTGTAAAATGCAAAAATCCTGGCAGAGTCTTCCCTGGCTGGCCTCAAGGGGTATTTATGTCATCTTCTTGCTCAGTCATACAGTTTATTTTATGAAAAAATTAATAAAATAGGAGCCATTTCAGATTTAGTTTCATCAAAGACAACTTGAGAAAGTTTGACCTAAGGAAAAAGACAAAGGTATAGAGAATTTACAGAGCTGTGACTTCTAGACTAGCCACAAGGAAACAGGAGAGGGTACTAAGGACGAGTACAAGTATGAAAGATCAGAGGTAAAATTTGAAAAGATGAGGACATAAGAATTCATTCAGCAGTAAGTTGCTTCTCCATGTCCACTGCCACGTCCCTCTCTGCAGACAAACTTGCTTTCTCTTCCTAGAGCACAGCCAGGTGACCAGGCTCAATGTGCGGACAGCTAAAGTGCCTGTTTCCACCCTAGACTACTGCCTCCTGCCCACCTACAAGCACACCTACCACCACATCCACACGAGCATCCCTCCTGTCACAGAGGGTGAGGTGTGCCCGGTCCCACCCTTCTGCCTGCCCACTTCTCTCCTTGTCATCTTGATCCCTTGTCCTATGGAAGGCCCCTTCTATCTTGTGGAGCCCGCATTAGCACTTTCACCTGATCATTCGAACCTACATTTCTGATCCTTACATATTTCCCAGGCTACTGCTAATCAACAACATCATCATCCTCATATCATTACAAATACTATGTAATACTATGTGCCAGGAGCTGTTCTAAGCACATTACATATGGAAACTCATTTAAGCCTCAAGATATACGTATAAACTCATTTAATCTTAACAGCAACTCTAGGAAGTAAGGTGTAGTGAAATGGGTCTATTATCTTCATTTTATAGATAAGGAAACAGGCACTTTAGCTTCCTCCAATTTGGATCCTTGTCATTTTTTCCCTGAACAAGCGCAATGAGCTCCTAACATGTCTCTGCCTTGCAGTCAAATCTTCATCAAATCCACCCTTCACGAAATTGCCATTGTTCTAGATCTCAGAGATAAACATGACCCTGGCCCTCTCCTGATGACAAGTCCCACGTGCCACGACTAGAAGGACCCACAACTAAAATATACAACTGTGTATTGGGCGGATTTGGGGAGAAAAAGCAGAAAAAAAAAAAGAAGATTGGCAACAGTTGTTAGCTCAGGTGCAAATCTTTAAAAAAAAGAAAAAGATTTTCTAACATTTTCTTTTAGAAGTTTTATAATTTTAGCACTTATGTTTAGGTCTATGATCCATTTTATGTTAATTTTATGTATGATGTAAGGTAAAGATTGAAATTCACTGCTTTACATGTGGATATCTTTCTTTTTTTATTTTTGAGGAAGATTAGCCCTGAGCTAACATCTGCCACCAATCCTCCTCTTTTTGCTGAGGAAGACTGGCTCTGAGCTAACATCCGTGCCCATCTTCCTCTACTTTATATGTGGGATGCCTTCCACAGCAGGGTTTGACAAGAGGCGCATGGTCTGCACCCAGGATCTGAACAGGCGAACCCCGGGATGCTGAAACAGAACATGCAAACTTAACCACTGTGCCACTGGGCTGGCCCCCACATACAGATACCTAAGACTGGTACTATTTGTTTAAAACAAAATTATCCTTATCACCATTTAATCATCTTGACATTTCTGTTGAAAAATCAACTGACCATAAATATAAGGGTTTCTTTTTGATTTTTTTTTTTTTTTTTTTTTGTGAGGAAGATTGGCCCTGAGCTAAGACCTGTGCCAATCTTCTTCTATTTTGTATGTGGGATGCTACCACAGTATGGCTTGATGAGTGGTGTGTGGGTCCACGCCTGGAATCCAAACCCACAAACTCTGGGCGCCCTATGTGGAGTGAGCGAAGTTAACCACTACACCACCAGAACAGCCCCTATTTTGGGGTCTCTTAATTTTCTCCCATTCATCTATATGTCTATTCTTAAACCAATACCCTACTGACTAATTAACATAAGTTCATAGTAACTTTTGAATTGAGTAGTGTAAGTCCTCTTTCTTCTTCTTTTTCAAAATCGCTTTGGATATTCTGGGTCCTTTACATTTCTATATACATTTCAGGCTTAGCTTGCCAATTTCTAAAAGAAAAAATAATCCTGTGGGGACTTCAGTAGAGATTGTGTTGAATCCATAGATAAATTGGAGAATTACCATTCTGACTATATTGAGTCTTCCAATGCATAAACATGTCATTTCTCTCCATTTATTTAGATCTTCTTTAATTTCTTTCACCCACGTTTCGTAGTTTTCAATGTACGCATTTTACACTTCCCTTATTACATGTACCCCTAAGTGTTTTGGGCTTTTAGACACTATTGTGAATGAAATCATGTTCTTATTTTCATTGTTGAATTGCTCATTGCTAGTACAGAAATACAATTAGTTTTGTAGACCACTGGTTTTTATGAAATAAAAATCTTACAATCTTTTTATAGAATTCATATGATGGCATGAAAATATTTCCATGACACAATCTCTGCCTGCTTCTTTAACTTCATTTCCCATCATTCATAACTCAGAGATTTTGTTCCCTTAGCACAGAACTTTTGGTAGTATCTTGCAACCCTATGATGTTTCTTGCTTAAATTTAACTAATATATCAAGTCTACTTTATGCATTACCCTGTCCTAGAAACCTTTCCTGATTTCTCTCTACCTGCCCTACCACTCGCCTTCCACTGTGAAGTGCATGCACACACACACACACACACACACACACGGAGTTCCTTATGTGCTCCCAACATTCTAAAAGTAGAGATCTATTATTGTTTTTTCTCTATTACATTTTAACTAAAAACTTATATGTGCATCTTGAGAAACTGAGTCACCATGTATGGCAAAGTCTGCTAGTTGTTCATCAATATTCACCACCTCCTTCCAAAGAAATGGAATCCCTGAGCTTCCACCAGGCACTTAGCAACAAACTAAAGCCCATCTCTCCCAGCCCCCTTGCGGTTAGGGGTAGCAGTGTCACTATGTTGGGGCCAGAGAGCAGCAGTTCACAGAGGCAGCCTCCGGAGGTCTTGCCTAGAACGCAGCCAGTGTGCATTCTTTCTCCTTTCCTTCTAGTCTTTCCCTTCTTTATCTCTTTCTCCTTCCTGCTAGCCAGAAGCAGACCTGATAGCTGGAGCTATCCTGGAGCAGTCATCCTGACCATGAGGTTACCCTGGGAATGGAAGGCCCACACTCAGCAAGGCAATAATATGGGAAAAGCCTGGGTCTCCATATACCACCCTGGATTGCCTCCATCTGGACCTTCCATGAGAAAGACATACAATTCTCCTGATCTAAGCGGTTGTTTCTCTGGGTCTCTGTTACTTATCGCCAAACTTAGTCCAAACAGATACACCACACCTTATTGCACCCTCAGTAACTGGTATAGCGCCTGTACCCTGTAGGTGCATAACTGACGTTTGCTGATGTGCTGCAAGGGAATAACAAAAGTGGAAAATAACACTTTGTGGGATATCAACTTCTAATTCCATGCAGCACCACACAGTCACCAAGTCTGTTTCCGGGGTACTCAAATCATAACATTTTAGGTAGACAATTTGGCCTTCAGAAGCCTCTCAGATTTTTAAATGTAATTTCTACTCGAATTTATGTATCATGATACCAATAAGCTGTTTGTTTTTTTGATGTAGCAGAAATAAAGCAAATTTATTCAATGATTCCATGGATACTCAAGAGACAGAAGGCCTGTAATTTAATATAATAATAGATCTCACAAAATCAGAACTGTTAGCGACAATAGCATGCAAGTCTTTAAACAATTTGATTCCATAGATGAAAAGCTGAGGTTCAGAGAGATAGTTTGACTAATTCCAGGTCACACAAACACCGAATGGAGGAGCTGATGTCACAACCCAGATAATCTGACTTCCAACTTGGTATTCTCTGAATCCGTTAGGGTTGCTTTGGCTGGAAAGAACAAACTGACCAGCCTAAGCAAAAAGGGAAATATTTTTTAAATCTGGGAATTTGCAAAACCAAAGACTTGGAACCGACAGGAAGCAGGCAGCTCTGTAAGGTTTCCATGGCAATATCAGCCACAGGGCTCGTGTCGATGTGGCCAACGGAATGAATGAATAAACTCCAGCAATATTTACTGTTCTTTTTGCATTCTGACTGTGAAAGATATTATTTTTGCCCTTACTGGCCCTTCCCCTCCCCCTTTCTTCCTTGTTGACTGAATCTGCTTCCTGGGATCGTGACTGAGAATGCCAGGTATCCATTTTCCCCGTTTCCCTTAACTCGGGTAAGAAAATGAGACATGAGAGGAAGTCTCTTGAAGACGCTCTGGGAAGTGTTTGTCTTCTGAGAGAGAGAGAGAGTTTCCTGGCTTACTGGCCCCCCTCATTTTCCGTTTTTATATGCTTCCATGTGCCTGTGTAAATATATACAGCCTGCAGTTAGGGACCATGAGATGACAAAGCAGAGAACAAAAAGCCAGCCCTGGAGGACGGTTGATGGGAAAGCAGTAAGGCGCCTGAGTCGTCTGTGGTATTACTGAGCCGAGGAGCCCTCTCCCGCTGGACTGTCTCCCTCCGGGTCTCTTATTACGTGGGATCATATATTTATTGCTTAAACCACAACAAGCTGGCTAATCTCTTGCTTTCAGCCACAAAGCATCCCAACTGGTAGATCCCTCAGGATTTTAAGTCCATGGACGAAGAGTCTGACTGGCCAATTTTGGATTTTTCTGCCTGCCTCCGAGGGGCAATGGGACAGGTAGAGGAACAAATCCAGCGGGAGGAGCCTCTGGGACCCTCCAGCTTTATCAGTATGGAGCCAAGCACTTTGACTTGCCTTCCCACTGAGATGCTGTGAGAGAGTGGAAAAGGAGGCAGAACAGCCCAAAACAACAAATGTTCCTAATATATACACATTCTATATTGCTGACATTTTAGAAACATAGTCGAACAACTGAATACATGACTACCAGAAAGGAAATTGGCTAGTGCATGAATGTACGCATTTAAATACTTAGAAAGACCCAGTGACCTTGTCTTTTCATCTGGAAACTAATGAAAAGTGAAACACATTCAGGAACATTATATTATATAATATGCAATTTCACGAACCAAGGCTTTTATTTTTCCTGAGTGTGCAGAGTTAGCCAGGAAGCAAATTTACAGATATCAAACAACACAGTTAAACCTCCCACAGACGCTAATTTCTCTTGTTAACACCTCATCCTTTGACCCTAAGTAAGGACTTCCGTATTTGATTTTATAATTCTAGTTTATAAACACCTTGGCTACAGACAAGGGAAGCCTCCTGTCTTATTAAATTGTGAGCATTATCTGTCACTAAGCCACAAGCTAAGTCAAACGTGTGTGGAGCACGATTTGATTTGACAGAATATGAAGAATCTAGGACTATGAAAACTTAAGTGGAAGTTTCCAGCATTATTTTTTATGCTCAAGTTACAGTCACTAAAGAAGCAATATGAGTTTAATCTGAATTTGCAGCCACACAGGTTAAAACTTGAACAGCGAGCTGAGCAAACAACCCACAGAAAAGAAACTTTCATAGATCAAGGGATCAACATAATTCTAGGATCTAAACAAACAACAAACAAAAAAGCTTCAATCTTCAATATATATAAATTCCAGGAGCAAAATCCATGCCTCACAAATGCTACAAAGAAAAATTCTCTTCTTTCTTCCCAAAACCTCCGCCTTGCCCATTTTCATTCATTATATATCCTTTCCCGTGGAAAGCAAGCCAAGAAAAACGTACATCAAGCACTTGTCAATGGTCTCTTGAGAAAGTGATTTAAGTACAC
This sequence comes from Equus przewalskii, assembly GCF_037783145.1. NCBI lineage: Eukaryota > Metazoa > Chordata > Mammalia > Perissodactyla > Equidae > Equus > Equus przewalskii. The sequence continues at coordinate 3,551,903 of NC_091861.1, read as the reverse complement.
AGAAAAGCGCTGGGTCAAAGTTGATTGTGCAAACCAGAAAGGAAAGGAAAGAAAAGAAATATGAAAAAAAAGTTAGCCAATAACCCAACTATAAGGACAACAGAATTGAAACAGAGACTTGTGCTACATTCCTAAAACATTCAAGAGCTAGCATTACTTCTGGATCACAGAATTCTTACTCTCATGTCAGAATATTTAATTAAAAATAATTTATATTCAGAGAGTATAATTTGGGAAAAAAGTAAACTTTAGAATCTCAGCTCATACGCACCCTTGCCCAGACTATTAAGAGAAGGACACAAAACAGGCCAAGGGACCCCAGTTCTGCCTGGCTGAGGGCCTGGGGCACATGGCCACGCATCAGCACATTTCAAACTCCACCCACGGGGGTGGTGTTTCCTTACGAGCCACCATCAGAATCTCTATTTCAGAATCTCTATTATCAGAAGCATATTTTATATACTTATATTTGCCTAATATAAACCAGAGAAACTGAGATTCCATCAAGCCTTCTTGGCAGGAGTGAGTATACAGAAGATAAATTAAGAAAGCTTTACTGAGAGACTTAAAACATTTTGTTTAACATTAAGAAATGCTCTCTTCCATATGGATGGAGGTTCCACCAGGAGAGGCAAAGGGGGGCATGGCCAGGCAACCAGAGCAGCTCCTCTTGGATCTGGTTTACATAATGTTTCTAAATATTTTCTCTGAGTAAAGAATAGTACAGAATAAAACCCACAGACATCAGTATTCAAGCACAATTTCAGCCAGGAAAGATGTCAACGTAGCTTTTTACTCTGTTCTAGAGCCCTCAGAGAAAGAAACTTTTCTTGGGTCCTCTGAGAATTCCCACCAGCTTGGGCAAGACCTGATGTATCAAGGGCCTTGCAGATATCCTGAAATAAACATTCTCTCTGCCGAGCCTCAAATTTCATCCACCAAGATAATCCCTGGACTGGCTTGGTAGCTGAGTGATAATTCGCTTCCTCTCTCATTAAGAGTTCCTTCCCTCGCGGTCCTCACGTGCACACAGAGAAAACGACAGTGCAGTATGGAAAGTGTTGTGACAGAAATGTAGGACACGGGGATGGGAGCCAGGAGATAGAGCACCCTGGGGCCAGCCAACCTAAACAATCTGTTACACTGTGTGTGTGTGCGCACGTGTGTGCATGTGCACATGCACATTTAGAGATCTGAGGAGGACAATAAGGAGGAAAAGGAAGCAGTAGTGGCTACAACTTCTGCCTGAAGATAATATGCTCTTGTGCAGGTTTTTGTGGATACCCATGGCTTTGCTTTCAACACACCATTTGGGACCAGCGACTTTGGGACCGGCTATTTTTTGCCATCAACACAGACCTCAACAACAGCTATACATTGCCCCCCACAAATTTTAATAAATACTGTTTCCCTTATGGCAACTTTACTAACCCTCTCTTTAACCCACTCCACTAAATCTATTGAACGGTCCAGGTAGAAACAGTACGAGAAAAGAAAATTAAGAATTTCATGAAGTGAATATATGTATAATGTCTAGAAATATTAAAGATGGAAAGATAAAGAGATAATGAGACACTAAAGAGCCTGATGAGTTTTTTGAGATTTGTTATAAAACATTTTTTACCCTGCCTTCCATATTTAATTGACCACTAAGTCTCCATGTAGCTCTTGGATCTCTCTCACGCGTAATCTTCATCACTACTTTACTGGTTCCATGTCGTTAGCCTCTCTTGTTCTGATTGAGATGACAGCATCAGCTGATCAGCCTCCTTGCTTCTGCTGCGGACTCCATCCAGGATGTTCTCCTCCCAGCAGGCAGAATGATCTTTGTAAATTACAGATCTAACCATGTCCCTCCTCCATCTAAAACCCTTCACTATCTTCTCCCAACAGCCTTTCAGGATAAAGCCCAAACTTGTTAGTATCTTTTCTTATAGGCCTCCATAACCTGACTCTTTTCTTGTTACTTACACATCTTTTGACTTACACTCCAGACAAATGAACTCTCTGTAATACGCCAAATATGCCAGTGTTGTGTTTCTCCGTCAACTTTTACTGGCCACGCCTCTTGCCAGGGACAAAGTGCCCCTATTCTCAGTCTAAATTGGTCATTTTCAGGGAGTATCAGACATATCAACAAGGGGAACTTGTAGGAAATGCAAAATATCAAGTCTTCTGATATTTTGAATATGAGAATATTTCTGAATCAGAAATCCTGGAAGTGGGGCCAGCCATCTGTAAATAAGTACCGTATATCTTACACCTCCATCCGTTGTGCCTGTATCAGAGAAGATAGAAAATGTGACAGTGTGCAAAGAACTAGCATGTCATCAATTACTACATTGTCTGCAATTTAACACACATGTGGCAGAAGTGAAGCCCACTGGGTCACTTGTTCAAGCTAAAACAGAAGCAGCACAAAGAAAGTAAACAGACAATGAGCAGGGGCCCCATGACTTGAGGAGTCAGACGAACATTAAAGAAACAGAGACCCTCAGCATCTCAAGAGTTCTAGGAGGTCAAATCATCCAATCTCATCATTTCACAGAGGATGAGCACAAGGCCCGGAAGGGTGAGATGGCTTATTCAGATCTGGACAGATGGTCAAGGGAAAACTGAAATGGAAGTGTTGCAGGAGGAAAAGGCTGCATGGCAAAATGGTTGCGTCATCTACTGGCCACTGACACAGATGGGTACCTGGGTGGACACCGGCAGAATGAGAGGCGTGATATGTGCTGCTCTTAATAATTCTGCAAGCTGATTCTGCAGGTTAGACACCTGCCACCAGCTAGACGTGATGCCCAGGCCAGGCTGATGCGATTCCCACCAGTATCGGACTCAGTAATAAAGAGATGAGCGCGATGGACCTAGAGAGTTCATTCTTTAAACATGGTCACAAATATTACACATGTAAATATGTGTGTGTGTGTGTGTGTGTGTAAACATTGCTTATAAGAGAAGGACACCTATTAGATTCAAACGAGGTTGCTGCTTCTAAGGTAGTGACCATGTAAAAGAAGAGATCTTGTAGAAACATGGGGGTGCGAGATGTGTGCTTTATTTATATATATATATGTAAATACAAATAAGTATGTATAATATATAGAGCTACATATTAATAGTTAATAATTATAAATATGTGGTTATATATAACATATTCTATATACATTACTGTTATATGTAGTTAGGAATTTTATATATACAATTAGGGATTAACTATAACACTAAAATATAGTGAAATTAAAACAGAATATTAATTATATCATTAAAGCATTACATTATAATGTTTTAATAACCTTATAATTTTAAATTATAGCATGAAAAATATGGAGAAATGCGATCGTTTGGGGGCAGTGATAAAGGACCAAAGCCCCGCCCGCTCCCTGGGCTGTTTCAGCTCCTATGAAGCATTCTCTGAGGACTCGCGCCGGCCTCCTGGGCTTCAGGAAACCTGACATCGAAATGTCCTTGGGCTCCTTCCAACAGATGCCACCGCTTCTTCATCTTCATCACAGGCAGTGCCTTCGCCCCCTCAGGAGGTCCGAGCTAATTAAGAGGACAGCCTCGGCTCCCCCTGCAGACTCCTGATTCACTAGGACAGTCTGTTGCTTCCTGCAGACCCTCTGCAGGAAGACCCCCTGCTTCTCTCCAGTCAGGGAGGAGGCCAGAGGCCTGGGGCCCCGGCACAGAGAAGAAACTTTCCCCTTGACGATCCAAGGACAGGAAACAGTCCTGCTCTGACCCCCTTCCCCACATCCGGCCTTCTGATCCTAAGTAAGAGTTGTTTTATTTTTCTACACATGCTATTAGCAATGCCTTAGTGAATAAATTTGGCTCCGTAATTCTTGAGGCATGGCTTCTTCAGAGCTGTTTTCTACTTTTATCTCAACATTCCATGGGCTTAACTGTCACAGAGCTGGGACAGCACATGTCCTTTCAAAGGGAGCTGCTTTGACCTTCACCCTCTGCTCCTGGGGGTGATTTGCAACCTCATGGAATAGCAACCAGAGCTGAGCCACACTTGGAAAAGTAACAGCGGGAATTTGGTGATCTCAAAGAACTCTCACATTTCAGGCATGCATGGGCCACATCAGGTCCCTGCACTCCCGACTCTACTCCGACCACCCAGACACTGGGGCTGGTGTGCACAGGTTCACGCACGTCAAAGGACCCCTACTGTCCTCGTCTCTGAAGCCTGCAGCCACCGAGGGTGAATCTAATCTATTTTGCTTTCTCACAAGTAGCGGTGCGTTTTTCACATTTCTTCTTTAAACATTTGTAATATCTTTTGCTACTCCTTCATTGTCCTTTGTGACTTTTGTTTATTCTTCTTTCACTTCCATGTCCCAACCCAGTCTTGATTTCTCTCTTCATCCTAGAGAAAGTGATTTAACCAGAAACCTGGCATTTGAACTGAAGAAGCAGAGTTGATGAGTGTCACCTCATCAACTGAATTATGTTGGACATGTCACTAATATAGCTTCATCTTGACACTCCCTCTCCCTTCCTAGCCAATAAGGCACCAGGAATCAAGGATTCTCGCCTCGTCGCATGGACTTCATAAGCCCCGGGAAGGAGTCTGAATGTTATTCCAAGTGCAGTGGGAAACTGTCGCTGAGGATTTAGCAGGGGAGAGACAGGATTTGGTTTTCCCTTTAAAAAGCTGCCTTGGGCTTCTAGCAAATACAAGAATGGAAGCAGAGACACCAGTCAGAGGGTTACTATAATGATCTCAGGGTCACTTGGCTAGAGGGGAGACAAATGGATGGATTTGGAATACATTTTATGTGGTGCCAACAAGACTATAGTTAATGGATTGGAAGGAAGAGAGACTGGGAGTAGTGAGAAAAAGGGATGAATCAATGCAGACACCCAGGTTTCTACTTGAGCAACCAAATTGTTGGGGCTGCCCTTTAATGAGAAGGGTACAGAGGGATAAGAGAAAATTGGAGGAGGGAAGGGAATTAAGAGTTCTGTTGGGCCACCTTATGTTCCAGATGTCTACCAAAGATGCAAGTAGAATTAAATGAAGACACACACCTCTTTCCTTTTTTTAAGATTAGCCCTGAGCTAACATATGTTGCCAATCTTCTTTTTTTCTTTTTCTTCTTCTTCTTCTTCTTCTCCCCAAAGCCCCCCAGTCCATAGTTGTATATTCTAGTTGTAGGTCCCTCTTGTTGTGCTATGTGGGACGCCACCTCAGCATGACCTGATGATGAATGGTGCCATGTCCGTGCCCAGGACCCAAACCTGTGAAACCCTGGGCTACAGAAGTGGAGCGCAACCTTAACCACTCAGCCAGGGGCCCAGCCCCCAGTCACTTCTTTTTATTGGGAAGGCAAGAACCTGAAAACACTCTGATACTGGAGCCTCCAGCAGAAGCATTTTCTGTCACAAGAAGTGAAGACTTGATCACGCCTTGGAAGCAGCCCATCTCATTACTCAGAGAACACTCTTTCAGAAGGACTATGAGATATGCAAAAGTAGAACAAAGATTTTTCTGGATGCAGAAGTGTTAGAAACCAAAAATAATAAGGCATAATGATGTAGAAGATCTCCTTTTGTGGGGAGCTGGCCTGGTGGTGTAGTGGTTAAGTTCATGTGCTCTGCTTCGGTGGCCTGGGGTTCAGGGGTTTGGATCTGGGCCCAGACCTACACACTGCCCATCAAGTCATGCTGTGCTGGTGTCCCATATACAAAATAGAGGAAGATGGGCAAAGATGTTAGCTCAGGGACAGTCTTCATCACCAAAAAAAAAAAAAAAAGATCTTCTTTGTGGCAGGCAGAGTTGAATGTCTGCAGATTATTTCCTTTAGAGCAAAATTTTTTTCCCAAATATGGATTTAGACTGACCTATAAAATGGTATATTATTATTTTCTTTAAAAATCTGTGAGTGTCTTTGGTAATGGCTTATGGATGAAGATCAGTGGGCTATCACAGAGGAGATCAGGAATTGATATCACAAAAATTAGCAGGAAGTATGTCTGGGCCACAGAATCTGTTTGAAAGTGAGACAGGACTATAAAAAGGAATGGAACCCAGCTTTATTAAATTTACCTACATTTTTCCACTTGTGTATTTCTAAACAATAACTCAGAGAAATATACTGGTGCTTCACTATTGTGGTCTAACATGACTGTGATTTTAATCCCAGACCAGACAATGTCCCTTTGGAAATAGAAAGTGAAATTTTTTCTGAAGGAAGTAGATATTTTCACTGTCCATGTTCCAATGGAGAGATTCATTCCAGACCAATACAAGATTTAGGAAGGCATGTGTTAAACTAGGAGAAATGGAGACGAGAAAACAAATATTCCTCTTGTTCAGAGACGTGGAAGAGGCATGGCTCTGGATTCTGAGTGAGTCATATCTGCATGTGAGCAGTCTGTTAGGGGCAGGTAAACTGGCTTCTGCAACGTGGTATAGGCTAGAATCTGAGAGGTTTGGATGCGTCTCCTTTAACAGCGGCCTTATCTAGTAGCCATTATAAAAAGTTCTCTTTGTTGGTCTGTTCTCCTGCTATATTCCTAAACATATTATAAACCTTATGAAATTAAGTGCCTGTGCTTGGATGAAGCATCTCAGGGGAGAGCCGCAGTGGCCCAAAGCAAGCCATTTCCAGGAAGTGGGGACATAGAAGGAAGCCAGCAACGGCACCCAGGCAGAACAGAGACGGCTGGCTGGCTGAGGAACATAGCTGCAACAAGAAGGAATTCATTTAATAGTAACCATCCCCTCAGGACTCCCAGAAATATGAGAAGAGAACTTGGCCAAAGACTAGAATTACTGCACTCAAGCAGGAGTGAGGCAGGAGGTATTGTACATTCGGTCTTTAAACAAGAATATGTCCTCATTTCATCTACAAAATGAGACACACCTGGAACATTTTACTGTATCCTTTTCTAGCCTGGTAGAAGGCATCGTAGGTCTCTTTCAAAACAAGGACCTACTAAAGTAAAGAAAGATTCAATAATTGTTTCTGAATAAAAGGCTGAAGATATCCTTGAATTAAACCTTTTAATTCAAACAGCTCAGTTCATTTTAAAGCACTACCGAATCATACGTCTCGAATTTGTATATCATGAATTCCATTGCTATTAGTATTATGAGGTAACTGCTTTTATATGGAGTTGTAACAGTAGGAAGAAAGGGTTCCACGTGCTTAAATCATTTGGTCGAAAGAGACGGCCAGATGCTGTTGCTCTTTACCGGCAGTGCCCGGAACAGCCAGCCAAGGAGGCCAAGAGGGTAAGTCTTTGTAATAGCTTTCTTTATACGATGCAATCATGTAAGTGGTATGTGTGGTGACCAAGAATGAGAATCACACTAGATTTAACTAAAGTAGCCCAGGGACTAACTGAAGTTCCTCTTCCCAACAAAAAAAATAGGGATAGTGATGCTAGACCTCTAATTACTTTTAGAAAGATTAACAGGAAAATAATTTTAAAACCTTTGGGAAGAGATAAAAAAAGCAATTAATGTCTTGTATCAATAGAGTAATTTTACACCCAATATATTGGCTTTTTAAAATAAATGTTCCAGGTACACTTGAATGTGTATTCTGCATCCGTTGGATTATTATTGTATAACTGTCAATATGGTCAAGATGATAAACAGTATTGATCAAGGCTTCTGGATCCTCACTTATTTTCCATCTACTTGTTCTATCAATTACTGATAGAGGAATGTTAAAATGTCCAAATATATTTCCCTCTTTATTTCTTACAATTTCTAATTTATGTATATTTAAGTTATGTTATTAGGTGCATAAAAACTTAGTATTGTTATGAATTCTTTATGAATTAACCTTTTTATCTCTCTTTTACCTTGTTTATCTCTGGTAATACATCTTGTCTTAAAATCTACTTTGATATTTATATAGCCAACAAAGCTTTCTTATACTTATACAATGATATATATTTTTCTACCCATTTACTTTCAATTGGTGTGTGTCTCTATATTTAAAGTATAGGTCTGTAGACATTATATGGTTGAGTTCTGAATTTTTTAATAGTCAAACAATCTCTGCCTTTTAGATAAAGTATTTAACCCATTTACATTTATTGTAAATAATGATATGATTGTGTTTCAGTTTACCAACTTGTTGTTTTTTTCTATTTGGTCCCTCTGACCTTTATTGCTTTGCCTCTCATTTCTACTCTTTTGGCTTAAGTGCTATTTTAAAAAATGTATTCCTATCTCCTCCATTGCCTTTTTTAAAGCTTTGTTATGATATAATTGACATATAACATAGTGTAATTTTAAGGTGTACAGTGTGATGATTTGACACATGTATATATTGTGAAATGATTGCCACAATAGGGTTAGTGAACACCTCCATCTCCACACATAATTACTTCTTTTGTTTGTTTTGAACATCTTCATCTCTTTTTTTTTGGTAATAATCAGTAGTTATGGCCTGCTGAGAAACAGCCATAATCAATATCATATCTGAGAATCTATAAAATATCCTCCTGGTTGACACACAATTTGTGGTGAAAACATTTAAGATCTATTCTCTTAGCAACTTTCAAGTACATAATAAAGTACTGTTAACTGTAGTCACCATGCTGTACATTGGATTCCCCAGAACTTATTCACTTTATAACTAGAAGTTTTAACCCTTGTGATGAACATTTCCCCACTTCCCGCATGCTTCAGCCCTTGGCAACCAGCATTCTGCTCTGTTTCTATGAGTTCAGCTTTTCTGGATTTCACATATAAGAGAGACCATACAGTGATTTGTCTTTCTCTGTCTCACTTCTTTCACTTAGCATAATGCCCTCCAGGTTCATCCATGTTGTCACAAATGGCAGATTCCCTTCCTTCTCATGGCTGAATGATACTTCATTGTACAAATATATATCACATCTTCTTTATCCATTGATCTGCATATGGACACTTAGGTTGTTTCAATATCTTGGCTATTGTGAATAATGTGGCAATGAACATGAGAGTGCAGATATCTCTTCAAGGCCCTAATCTTTCTTCCTTTGGACATATACCCAGAAGTGGAATTGCTGGATCATATAGTAGTTCTATTTTTAATTTTATGAGGGATCTCCAAACTTTTTTCAATACTGGCTGCACCACTGTACATTCCCGCCAACACTGCATAAGGGTTCCCTTTTCTCCACATCCTCACCCACGTTTACCCCTTGTCTTTTTTATAACAGTCATTCTAAAAGGTGTGAGGTGATATCTCATTGTGGTTTGATTTGGATTTCCCTGGCGATTAGTGATGTTGATCATTTCTTCACGTGCCTATTGACCATTTGTATGTCTTCTTTAAAAAGATGTTTATTCAGTTCCTTTGCTCATTTTTAAATTGGATTATGTGTTGTTTTGCTGTTGAGTTGTATGAGTTATGTATTTTGGATATTAACACCTTATCAGATATATAGTTTCCAAATATTTTCTCCCATTCCATGGGTTGACTTTTCATTCTGTTGATTGTTTCTTTTGCTGTGCAGAAGCTTTTCAGCTTCATGTAGTCTCATTTGTTTACTTTTGCTTTTGTTGCATTTGCTTTTGGTGTCATATCCAAAAAATCATTGCCAAGACCAATGTCAAGGAGACTTATCCCTATGCTTTCTTCTAGGAGTTTTATGGTTTCCAGTCTTACATTTAAGTTTTTAATCCATTTTGAGTTATTTATGTGAGTGGTGTAAGAAAAGCGTCTAGTTTAACTCTTTTGCATGTTACTAATCCCCAGCACCATTTATGAAGAGACTGTCTTCTCATGGAATATTCTTGGCTCCCTTGTTAAACATTAGTTAATCATATGTGCATAAGTTTATTTCTGGGCTCTCAATTCTGTTCTGTTGGCCCATGTGTCTGTTTTTATACCAGTCCCATACTGTTTTGATTATTAAAGCTTTGTAGTATAGTTTGAAATCAGGAAGTGTGATGCCTCCAGCTCTATTCTTCTTTCTCACTATTTCTTTGGCTATTTAGCATCTTTTGTGGTTCATACAAATTTAAAGATTGTTTTTCTATTTCTGTAAAAAATGCCATTGGAATCTTGAGAGAGATTGCATTTGATCTATAGATGACTTTGGATAGTATGAATTTTTAACAATATTAATTCTTCTGATCCATGAACACAAGATAGCTTTCTATTTGTTTGTGTCTGCTTCCATTTCTTTAATCAACATCATATAATTTTCAGTTACAGATCTTTCACTTCCTTGATTAAAATTGTTCCTAAGGATTTTATTCCTTTTGATGCTATTGTAAATGGATTGTTCCCTTTATTTCTTTTACAAGTAGTTTTTTATTAGTATATAGAAATGCAAATGATTTTCATATGTTGATTTTTTTATCCTGCAACTTTACTAATTTTGTTTATTAGGGTTTTTTTTTTTAAGATTTTATTTTTTTCCTTTTTATCCCCAAAGCCCCCTGGTACATAGCTGTATTTTCTTCGTTGTGGGTCCTTCTAGTTGTGGCATGTGGCATGCTGCCTCAGCATGGTTTGATGAGCAGTGCCCTGTCCACGCCCAGGATTCGAACCAACGAAACACTGGGCTGCCTGCAGCAGAGTGCACGAACTTAACCACTCAGCCACGGGGCCAGCCCCATTGTTTATTAGTTTTAATAGTTTCTTAGTAGAGTGCTTAAGATCATATCATCTGCAAACAGAGACAATTTTACTTCTTCCTTTCTGATTTGGATGCTTTTTATTTCTGTTTCTTGCCTGATTGGTCTGGCTAAGACTTCCAGTAATATGTTGCATAAGAGTGGTGAGAGTAGGCATTCTTGTCTTGTCCCTGATCTTAGAGAACAGCTTTCAAGTTTTCACCACTGAGTATGAAGTTAACTGTGGACTTGTTATATATGGCCTTTATTATGTTGAGGTATGTTTCTCCTATACCCCATTTGTTGACAACTGGAAAGTACTTGAAATCGTTTGCCAGTCTGTGTTATTAAATGGATTCTACTACAAAAGTTATTTCAAGACAATTTCTAAGTAGATTAGAAACTATTGTTTGTCATCTCTGCTCTAATCTCTGAGCTCATAAGAGGGATTTGATAAAACACACACCATTTTCAGAAATCCTGGTAACTCTGCTGAATTTAATTATGATCATTCATAGGGAGGTGAAAACTGAATAGAAAAAGCATGAAGGCAAAAGAAAGACTTGAAAATCCACAAGTTATCTTCAAAGTAACATTCCCAAGTGAAAGAAAGAGGAATTTCCTTAACAGAGTTCAATGTTTTAGATTATTCCAAGAGGTTTGTGCAAGAGCATCCATAGATACTGGAACATTTTCAATGTTGAATAACTGATTAAACATAAATAAAACTAGTCAGTTTCATTTCCCTAATGAAATAATCATGTGAAATTTAATCACATTGTATTAAAATAATCTTTTGGACTTTGTAAAAATAATACTTGGTTGTTGAGAAAGATCAAACAATATAAAAGAATTAAAAGAAGAAAATTAGAGTCACTAGAAATCTCACTACCCAGAGATGACCACCATGAACCTTCAAGTGACTGTACTCAAGACATCTCTTCATAGATGCAGACACTGATGTAACAGGTAGGTTTTACTTTAGCCATTTAGGGAATGAAAAGACATTGCATTTCTTTTAATATTGAAGTTAGGTATTCACTCTGAATCTAAGTCTCATTCTTCATAAAAGCTTTCATCTCTCCCCAGGTTCTTTCTTGGGAGAGAATATCATTGGAAGGAGGCTCAGTAAGTTCATAGGGTAGATGCAGACATTACCACAGGGAGTATAGTCTTCCTTGGGCCCTACCAAACATTCTCTCATGACTTAGAGCCACCATCTCATCATTGCCACTTGTCCAGGAACATTTTCTCAGCTTTTCCTAGACCCATCCCTCTCTCCTAAACCCCCCACCACCTCAATCAACACTTTTTCTCTTCACCGAAAATTCTCATTTCCTGCCTCAGACCATCTAACATTTAAGTCAGGAGTAGCTTCACCTAGTTACATACACACACACACACACACACACACATAAATGGATAGATGGATGGACAGATGGATGAAAATGGAAGAAACTGGTCAATCAAAATTTTTTATCACTACATATTCCACACTATGCATATATCATAATTTACCTAACTACTCCTCGGTTAATGGACACTGAAGTTGTTTTTAAAATTTTACTAATATAAACAATGTTATGGTAAATATATTTTAAAAGACATGCTAATTATTTTCAAAGTGAAATTGCCAGGTCCACAAGAACACAGTTGGGATATTCACACACATTTAGCAGACAGCCCTGCACAAAGGCCCTATAAATATACGCCATTGGAAGTACTTGAGATTGCCTGTTCCACTTTATACAGGATTTGCTGAGATTTTTTAATTTTTGAAAACATGTTGATGAAAAATATTGAGCTGCTTTTATTTTGCATCTTTTATTATTAATGGGATTAAATATATTAATGTTTTGCCTATTTCTATTTTTATTGCTGTTGTTAACTGCCTATTGACATACTATCCACATTTTTCTATCATGGTAATCGTTTTTCTTATTGATTTATAACCACTTTTTCTTTCAGGGATATTAAAATTGGCCTGCTAAAGCAGGACAAACATTTTGCTTTATTTTTAATTGGATTGTGTTGAGTTGTAAGAGTTCTTTATGTAGTCTAGGTACAAATACTTTGTTGGACATGTGTTTTGAAAAGATTTTCTCCAATCTGTAGCTTGTCTTTTCTTCCTTTTCACAGAGCAAACGTTTTTAACTTTTACGAAGTCTACTTTACTGACTTTTTTCTTTTATGCTTTGTGCTTTTTATATTTCACATAAGAAAACTTGGTCCAATCTGCAAACACTAAGATTTTCTTAAAGAAATTTCAGGTTTTGATTTTTTAGTATATGATTCATTTCAAGTCAATTTTTGTTCATGGTTCAAGGTAAGAGTCAAGGTTCATTTTTTAAATATGTCCATCTAACTGTTACAGCATAATTTGTTGAAAAGATTATTCTTTATCTATTGAATTTCCCTAGTATTTTTGTGAAAAAAATCCTTGACCATATGTGTGTGTTCTATTTCTAGACTCCTACTCTGTTCCATTGATTCAATTGCTTATCTTTATACCAATAGAACACTGCTTTGCTTACTTTATAATACGTCTTGAAATCAGTAGTGTAAATTCTTCCACTTTGCCCTCCTTTTCCCAGTTGTTTCAGCAATTCTCGACCTTTTACATTTCCATATAAATTTTAGGATCAATTTGTCAGTTTCTACCTAAAAACCTTGCTGGGATTTTGATTGAGATTGCATTAAATTATAGATCATTTGGGGGAGAACTGACTACCAATAATATTGTATCTTCTGAACATATGCATAACTTGTGACTCAGCAGCATCTTCCGAGGGTTATATCTTAGAAAGTCTTGAACAAGTGCACCAGGAGACATATGCAAGGATGCTCTGAGTACCACTGCTTGTAACAGAAAGATACTGGAAAATTTTCTTCACCTTTTGAGAGAATAAACATATGGTGGTGTCTTTGTACAATAAATTTTGGGATATTACATGGCAGTTAACAATAAATTGACTCAAACACACTGGTTAAATTTTTTAAAAAGAATATATAGAGTATAATTCTATTAATACTACACTGAGATATGCAAAGCCAACAACATTGTTTCAGAATGCAAATATATATGGTAAAACTGTAAAGAAGTGCTAGAGAATGATAAATACAAAATTCAAGCTAAGGGTAACTTCTCAGCGGAGGGCGAAAGTGATAAGCTTGGGAGAGCTTCAAAGTCTTTTTTCTTAATTTTGATGGCAAGTACGTAGGTGTTTATTGAAATGTTATTCTATACAGCATGCATATATTTAAACTATCCTTTTCTATTTCATATTTAATAAAAATTCATTTTTTAAAGGAAAAAGCAAACAATTTTGTTGGAGGGGGAAATAATGGTAAATTAAATCTTACACTAGTGAAATAGGCCAAAAGCAATGTCTTAGTTTGTTTGGGCTACTACAATGGATTTCCAAGACTTGGTAGCTTACAAACAATGGAAATTTATTTCTCATAGTTCTGGAGTCCGGAAGTCCAATACAAGGCACTGGCGTATTCAATGTCTCACGAGAGCCCTCATCCTGGTTTATAGATGGCCGTCTCCACCCTGCATCCTAGAGGGGAGCTCTCTGGGGTCTCTTTTATAAGGGCACTAATTCCATTCATGAGGGCTCCACCCTCATGACCTAATTACCTCCTAAAGGCTCCACCTCCCAATACCATCGCATTGGGGTTAAGATTTCAACATATGAATTTTGGGGACACAAACATTCAATCCATAACAAGTACTTACAGTTCTTTTTCTTCTAAAATTTTGTAATTGATTCTTTATTTGTACCTTTCTACTTTGACCTATGAACTCTAAAATAAGATCTTGAGACAGAATTCTACAGTGGTTATTTATTTTCTTCCTAGTCTGAGCCTCAAATCAGTATCTACCTATTCTTTGATCTATTGATAGAATTACTACTTCATGACTTTATGCTTACCATTGTGCCAGCTGTATACATGGGCCACAGAACACATTTCTCTCCCCCTACAGTTCTGATTGTTGGTACATGAGGATGAGAACAATATGAGGCATGTGGATGTTGGAAGGCTCCCCCAGGGCCTCTCATTCTGTGGTCTCCCTCTTCCCCAGGAGAAAACCAATGATTTAGAGGCTAAAAGTAGAGAAGGCAACTCTTCTTTCTATCAAAGAGACAGAAAAGAAGCAGTCAGAGATAGACCTGAGAAACCACAATTCCAGGAACAGGAATAACAAGGTCCCATGTGGTAAAGAAATTGAGAAGAAGAGAACTAAGCCAAGGCCATTGGTTTCAATGGTTGATGGACACCATTAAGAAATGAATGCTAACGCTGTGCTCTAAGGGGTAAGGACACGGGAGTAGTTCAAAGAGATGATAATAAGATCCTGTTTGTAGACAATGGAATCCAAAGAGAGGGAGAGATTTTCTTGAGATGGATCTTAGTCCTTCTGGGCTGCTTTTAACAGAATATCATAGACTGGGTGGCTTAGACAACAAAAATTTATTTCCCACTGTTCTGGTGGCTGGGAAATCTGGGTTTCCCAGCATGGTCAAGGTGTGATGAAGGCATTCTTCCTAGTTTGCAGACAGCCTTCTTGTTGTGCCCTCAAAAGGTGGAGAAAGAGCAAGAATTTGGGTCTATTCACCCCCTGATAAGGACACCAATTCCATCGTGAGGCTTCCACTCTCATGACTTCATCCAAACCCAATTATCCCCAAAAGGCTCCACCTCCAAATACCATCACACTGGGGGTTAGAGCTTCAACACATGAATTAGGGGAACACAAACATTAAGTCCATAGGAAGCTATGTTTTGAGGGTTTAGTGGTACAACTCTTATAAATTAATTACAAGATGCTGACTATTCTCAGAACAATATTGACTAATCTCAGAATATTCTCAGAATAATAACTGAATAAATTGCGAGCCAATAATGATATGCTAAAACCTATATTGTCTGGCATTTTACTACCCAGAAAGTACTAGAAGCCAATATTTCTGGTATTCTCCAAGAAATATTCCATTTAGTCCTGAGACTGATCCTAAAACTCGCCACTTCTTCAGTAAAACACCCACAATACGGCACCAAAGAATTTCAGAGCTGGTGGATCATCCTGTTCGACTATCCCGGCTTCATTCCTTTTAAAGACGGAGAAAGCAGGCTTCATGGAGGACAGAAGATGACTGTTGAGATCTTTTCTAACCCTGAGGATATATACTCTTAGGAACTAGTCTCCCAAAGTTCTCTATTCTTCTAAATAAGTGAACAATACCTTCTCTGATTCTGTTTACACAATTATTAGTCAGTCACTATTGTTTTCCGTTCATCTGGATGATCAACGTGGAACACAGCAAGCAGAATATCAACAGTTCTGAATCAGTCGTGTCCAATTTTATGAAGTACAAATAAATGTAGTTGGAGCTTAGCCTGGGAATAAGAATATGTCTCTGTTGATTCACTCCTGAAAACAGGTTTAGAAGAGAGAAACTGGCATTAATCCCCAGCCAAAATCCTTCCACTGTGTCATCGACAGGTGCGGTCAGTAATGCCCATGACTTGTACACAGTGTCGTCCAACCTGAACCAAACAGAATTCCAGGACTCACCTGCCTGTGACAGGAAACACCAACACGGAAGGCATTCTAAGAACAGACAGAAAAATGAGCAGGCTCTGAACTTGAGGGAAGAACAAAAATGACAATAAGCCCTATGTTTAAACTGGGTGAGGGAGGTAAAGAGAAATTACCAACAGCATTTAGGGGGCCCATTGTCCAAACGTGCGTGGATGGGGCTTGATTCCTGAGGCATCTGTGATGCGCTTTCTCCTTCAGATGGCCGTGGGTGGGAGGGGCTCTGAGTTTGAGTCTGACTGGAAGGAAGGTGTTCTCCACCTTCACTAAAGCTTTCAAGTGTGTGTTGATGACGTAAACACATTTGCAAAACAGTCCTTGGCTAATTCCATCACTGAAAGAAACCAGGAATTCTGACTGGGACTCCAAAATGTTTTCACAAAAATAATCTACCTTACATCTCTTGAAACTTTGAGATAGCAGAGGTGGAGAAAGAAATAGACTACATCCCTGAACAGCAACAGAAAGCAAAAAGAGGAGAGGTTGGAAGCAATAATCCAAGTAGACACGGATCAGGTAAAGTCTAAAGATCTTTGAAGATCTTCCCCAGTTGGGAACCCTATGGCCCCAGAAAACAAACAAAATCATTGCAGGAAGTCTGGGCCAGCAGACCATGGGATTCATGTAGGATGATTTAGGAAATCAAGGTGTTAAGATTTTAAAATGTATAAATCTCTAGAGGGACTCTGGGTGTTTGCAAACATTTATATTCATTCTCCAAAAACATAGACATTATTAAAAATGGTTTTATGCTCTGAACAAAATGTTTGTTCGATACCTGGTATGATTTCAAAAATCCCACCTGCACAGAGAAGTGTCAAACAACTGGGATCTGCTGAAACACACAGTGGCCAGTTGTTGAGGACTGACGCTGTGAAGGACTCTTGCTGGTCACTTATTTCCAATTTGCACTGTATTCTCTCAGAGGACAGTCTTAGTCAGTTTGGGCTGCTATAACAAAAATACCCATAGACTGGATGGCTTAAATGACAGAAACTTATTTCTCACAGTTATGGAAGATGACTTCCATAATATCTGAGACAAGATGCTGGCAGATCCAGTGTCTGATGAAACCGTGCTTCCCATTTTGCAAATGGGCATCTTCTTGTTGTATCTTCACACGGGGCAGGGCAGAGTAAGAGCAAGCTCTCTTGTCTCTCATTGGCATTAATCCCAGTCATGAAGGCTCCACTCTCAAGACCTAATTACCTCCCCAAAGCCCCACCTCCCAATACCATCACCCTGGGGGTTAGGATTTCAACATACGAATTTTGGGGAGACACAAACATTCAGACCACATAGGCCAAGACCCCAATTATTTTTAAACCTCTACTAGAATAACATATGTATACATTACTGTTCTAAGACTACTGCCTTCTGATGAAAACTTTAGAACACTTTCCAAACAAATGAAAATAACCAACTGAGATTATGCCAAAAATGCATAAATCTATTAAATAAAAATTTGCAATTTTTGAGGCTTCCCTGTACACTCTTAGGTAATATTGGAAGGTACAAGTTGCTGTTTTCAAAATTCTTATAATCTAATTTAAGGGAAATAACACATTTCCCTCTGGGGAATTAAAGTCTGTCCAAAGTGTGAGTAAACCATCAATTTTTAATTCAGTAGGCCAACAGGAAGGGGACTCTTTCCTCCCCTTCTTTTTCCCCACCCCTCATTCTCTTATTCCCCTTGCAGACACACACAAAGGAAAGAAAAAAAAGTTCTTGTGCCTTAGCTCACAGATAAGGAACCACAAGTGCCGAGAACTGGAATGCCTCGCCAGATTTCACGCAGAGAGCGTTTGTTAGAACAGAATTAGTGTTTACTCTACTAGACCAACTACTAAATAAGTAGAGAGGACCCAGTTCCTTTACTGTCATTGAAAATTAATAATCTATAATGCCATGCAGGTAGAAGGACTTTAATAACATATTAACGACATAGATCCCAACCTCCTAAAAATTTAGATCTCCTGAAAACCTCAGATACAATGAAAGAAAATTCTACTGACTATCTAATGAGACTATCTTTGATAATTCTTCTATACTGGGTTGGCAAGAGGTTTATTTCTCTTTTTCATTTCATCCCATTCATTTTGACTTATGGAAGCTGGAAAGACTTTCTTTTTCTTGTGGAAGTGGAATTAATTGTAGCACTTTAATAATCTCAGTAATGCCATTTCCCATTTGAAAATGAAAGGAAAGTCTTAGACACAAAGTAGATAAAACAAATTGACAGGGAATGTGGGTGGGAGGGAAATGAGAAAATCATTCTAGAGGTCTTCCTTGTTTCAGACATAAGAAGTAACAGAAGAATTTTAGAAGCAGAATTTAGTTTCATTGAATCTCATCATTTACAATGTTTAAAGCTTTTTGTGACCTTTCCTAAGGCAATTAATTTACTTAAATATTTAGTGAGAGCTACAGCAGGCCTTCAGTAATCTTGCACGTGTGCCTTGTCTTTTAAGAAACAGTTAAGCAGATAAAATGAGGAAATCATGAATGTGACACTCTTTAGGTCCTTCTCCATCCACGCCTACATTAGCAAGGACCAAGGTCGCGCAAGTCAGACCACTTACAGTGCTAACGAGGAACAGATGACCCTCCAGAGGTTCTCATTAAAACTCTGTGAACATCACTGAAGCCTGAATTTTAGCAAAAGAAAATTCACTGGGGTACTACTCAACTGATCTACGAGAGGCAAGATGGAAGGAAAATTTTCTATACCAATGAACTTTGTCTAGTAACATAGTAATTCACATTTCCATGGTGCTCTCCTATAGAACTCAAAGAAAACAGACAATTAGTCTAAATCTACACTATCATTCTTTTATTTCCACGTCTAAATAGAAATAATGTTTCTCCAAGACTGCAGGCAACGTCAATTGCAGGAGGGGACCCTGTTACACAGTAGGAAATCACAGAGACAGAGGAAGGAGCTCAATTCCTGTTTTTCTTTTTGTTTGGTCCCCAGAATCCAGACCATTTCCTTTTTTACCCACTCTCCCTCCTTTCAGCTTCTAGCATCAATTCTAAGAGCTACTGCAACTTCGCTCATATTACAGAAAGTTGAAAAGCACTTTAAATATTCTGTTTAATTCTAGCTGGCAAATAGTGATTGAGCAGCAACTATGCTGTGCCAGGGAAGTGTTACTTAGACACGGCCTTGTTTTCAAGGAGTTCACCAGGTAATGGACTTGCTGGGCTGGCATGCGAAGGTATGGTAAGTATAAGGACTAAAAAGAAACCACAAAGAATAAAGTCAGGAACAAAGTATATGCCACTAAAATACTAAGCTAATAGCAACAACAATTGCTTCTGATGCCCAAGAGTGAAAGGGTCCAGGACAAAGTGGCAGGACACTGGGTCCTTGTTTGATCCTCACATATCTGCATCATTGCACTTCATGCCATAGTGCCCCAGCCTCAACGGACATCACTCCACTTAATTGGCACAGTTTAAATTTGTAAAGCGTTAGCACTGGAAGAGACCTTAGAGAACATATAATCTTAATTCCCTCATTTTAGGGCTTCATCTAGAGATTAAAATAATGGTTCATGAGCCCAAACCAGTTTGTTGACTAGTGAAGACCAGAATAAATGCAAGTCATCCGACTGCCTAAGCTCTTTCAGCTACACGACACTGTCTCCCATCCACACGGGATTTGTGCTATACCCACCCACCGCTCAGTCCACTGAAAACTCCATTTTCACCCCGGAGCTCACTAACCACCAGGGCCCTATGGGTCTCGCTCTTCTTTGAGCCCCTCCAACACTCACAGGCTAAGGCACATAGCTGTCCTATCACTCTATTGTTTTTTGTAGGAAACTCACCAGTACACAGTAGGTGAGCGGAGGGTAAAGACCCATTACTTCTGTTTCCCTGCTTCTGGCTTCTGCTGGGCACAGACAAGGCAGCTCTAAATACTGCCTCCATGGTGGAGTCATCATCAAACGTAATCTGTTTCTGTCCACGTAGGTTGGGGGTATCAATCACCTGCTATTACCTAAAAAAGCCATACCTCTTTTTAAAGTGGCACTCCTGCTTTATCACAGGGCAGCCAACCCAAGCATCTGTGCATGAAATTTCAAGATATTCAGTTCAGGTTCCTATAAGGCAAAAGTGTAAAGTGTGATGCAGTTTATCTTGCACGGATTTGTGGGTTGTGCTCCATCTCTGTAGACCTTGGGTAAAGCACTTAACCTCTGTGAATCCTGGGCTCCTCACCTCTAATATGGGGACAATAACATCTACCTTATATGTAGACAACGTTATTGTGAAAAGTAAAGACAACTGTGACAGTCAATAACAAGCCGCTCTAACACCCATTTCTTCCATCCCACTTCTCCTTGTCCTCTAAAATCAGACCTATCCCTGTCTCCTTCTGCTGATTCCCTGTGCAGTTCTGGCATATATCTAAGGAGTTGGCTAAAACAGGTCTAAGTTGGGAATCCTCCCCAAGACATTCATGTTTCAACAGGAGAATTCTTCAAGCCTCAAAAGCTTGATGCTGTCTTGGATAACGGCAAGGCAATGGAGTAGGTCTTGGGGAAAGGGTACCCTCCTGGCACTCCTCAAGTCATGCCACATAAGCAGCAGCCTCAAGGTGCATAAAACTGGGACTAAAAACCTTACGTTCTAGCGTCAATTCTGCATGAGTTTCAGGTTACTTCTCTCAAAAATGAGGGCAATAATTGAGATAGTCACTAAAATCTTTTCCAGCTCTAGAATTCTATTCTACTTCTTTATACCTGGAAGACAGATGCTAAATAAGGACCAGTAGCCATGATGTTAATTGTAACCAAGGAGAAAAAAATATCCGCTTAGTTATACTAGATCTGTAGAAAATTATGATGGTTAGGAAAGCAAGAAATCAAAAACGCTATTTTCCCTGATTCTTTATGGTGTGTTTGCAAGTGGATGAATGAGAGTAATTTTCTGATTGAAATGAAAATAATAAACATGTATTGCATATATGCTGTGTGTTTTGGCCAGGGAAAATAGCAGTTATTTCCAAAGAACAGGTGGAAAAGGGATTCTCAACTGAAATAAAATTATCAACGTTAGGGCACATTTCACATATCCTCAAAGTCTGAATTCCAGACCCTCATCTGCAAGGTCGGAGCCCTCCGCCCAATCCCATTCTTCATTCCCCCTTGCAGTGTCTGGGTAACTCACCCTGTGCCTGGCAACAGAGAGGAAAGGAGCCTCTCTGGATGGGTACCAAGTACTTCAGAGGCGACAGGAGAGATGTGTGTGCCTATGACTAATGTCCTATTGTTATAATTCTTAAAATATTTAGCGTCCCTTTTCAGCTGTTGGGGACTCAGGCGTTCTATGGCTCCTGGATGGAAATTGCAAAGTATCTCACTGTCAATCAAATAAGTGGATATTTTATCTTGACAACGTCATACCCAGGGCAGCAATACCTTTCAACAAAAGGGCTGCCAAAAGTTCATGGGCACTAGCAATAGGCCTCATGAGAGAGGTCGCTTTACCTGTCCTTAATGCACAGCCCTGTGCAAACAGAGATTCCTGTGTGTGCTTTGAAACAAATACCACTAAGCAAAACAGAAAATGTGCTTAACCTCTAAATCAATAGTTCAGCATTGTGGCCATATTTTACATTGTTACGATGCTTAGTAACAATGTGATTATAAAATCATATTGTTTAATATTTGTGGGTGAGTTACTCCCAAATGATACCTCTCTGAGTCTGTCTTTGTCCCTAAACAGAGATGCTGCACTTCTTCAAGACAGTTGTGACTCCAGGCGGCCTCTGTTTTTGGTATTTCTATTCACATTTCATGAAGAAAACCAATGTATCACAGTCTTTATCTCATTTATTTAAAATATCAGCATCTTAGAATGTGCACACTTCCTGCAACTCCTCCACTCTGCTTTGAGTCAGCAGCCCTGTGTCTGGGAATCACGTAGTGACCAAACAGAATTCAGTATTTGCACTGAAATTATGGGTATAGCCAACTGGGTAAAACCACCAGAGCTAGTCCCTGCCACCTCTCTGTCCTATTTTGTCAGAACATACAGTAGAGTACCACTCTTCATCTGCCCATTCTTTCAAGTACACAATGGACAGAAGAGACCATATGATCTGAAGTAGGTGGGCTCGACATCCGTAGTCCAGGAGTTAACTTCTGGAAGCAGAAGGACTTGTGTAGAAACCACTCATTAATTCTTTCATTATTCAGCAGACATTCACAGGCTGCCTGGTATGTGCCAAGGTGCTGAGCATTCAGCAGAGAATAAAAGAGCCCCAAAAGCCTGCCATGGAGCTTACATTTCCCAAATCATTGCAAATCCTGACATTGCAAACTCTGGGGGTGAGAAAGAGGGAAACGGGTCTGGATGGTCTAATATCCACGGAAAATGCTGCAGGAACAAGTCAGAAGTCATGGGACCTCACATCAGGGATTCAAATAAATGCTGCATCTGTGGTTTCAAATGAGGGTAGTGCAGCCTCCACATGGCTCTCTGTGGTGCAGTGTTCTCCTCCCCCAGGCGGTGTGTGCGTACTTGATAAACTAGTTTGATCTCATCTGTCCAGGGTCAGGTACCATGTGTTTTGCCATCCCAAAATCCAAGGATGGGAATCCCTCTCTCACCAATGGGGCAAAGAGACAGCAAACAAAATAGGCCTGTTCATGGGCAAAGTTAAAGCATACAGTTGATTCTGAGTATCCAGAAGGTAGTGAGGCATAGGGCATCCAGGAAGGCAACAGAGGCCAAGAAGATGCATAGAGGTTTTCCATTGGCAGATAGAGAACAGCCATGGGAGGTGTATCCAGAGGCAGTGCTATGACAGCATCTATTCTTGGGGTACCAAGTCAGGATCAGAGGGTGGGAGTTGTGGACGGGGCTCCCAGAGGGGTTTGTATGGGTTGGACCAGCAAAAGAAAGAAAGGATGTGGACCAGGTGTAAGACCAGGACTGAGGCAGAGGGGAAGAAAATGTAAGTGAGTTAGTGGGATGGATACAGTTTCAAGAAAAAAACAGCACCTTGATTACTCAGATTGAACATTAGCATCCAGGTCACCTTGATCCCGAGTTACCTGAGTAGGAGACTAGAGCAATTTATGTTCCCCTCCCTCTGCTTCCTCCCTGCCTGTCAACGTATGAGACAGCCTGGCTTCCAGGGGCTGGAACGTCGTTGATCTGCAGAGGAAGCGTGTGGAGAGCTCAAGGGAAATTGTGTGCCATGACGAAATCCAGAATTCTCTCTTTGAGATTCAAGAGCCGTTTGCTGCTCTTCTGCCCTTATCTCATTTTGATCATGTTATTGTTCTGAGGATTAACACCAAACTTTCAAGACTTATTCACCTATTTTAAAAACTATTTTGCAGCTTCCTTGCCTGACTCTGGTTTCATGCCGGGTCTCCATGATTTTCAGAATAATTGGAAGTGCCTCATTAACTCTGTTAGCCAAACCCCTAGGACTGGGGAGTTGGGTGTTGTCAAGATCACGTGCTGACTCCGTTATCCGACTTTTGAAAGTGGCTTTTATCAGGATTATCTTGGCTCCATAACTGGCTAAATCTCTCCATTCCTTTTCCTTTGATTTAAAAACTCTATCCAGTTCCCAGTCACTGTTGAACACTCCTTTATTTCTTGAGCTTTCTCATTCAGCTCAGGCTTATTTCACCTGTGTGTTATCTTCCCTGAATATTTTTATTAAGGGCTTCTGTACAGTATTCTTCCACACTCTGTAGGACAAAAGTCCATGCTTGATGCATTCATTCATTCGTTCAACTAACATTTATTTATGGCACACCTAATATTTTCCAAGCATGGACAGAAACTTCAGGGACCATCAAAGAATACAGTTTTATTTAAGGCATATAAGCACGCCCTTTGGATATAAAATGTGACAACAAAACCAAGACAAATTCTCTTCCTTGCTTTCCCTAACCCTCCTCAGATCCTGGTTCTGGGATTGTACTTAACAAGAACAGTCCTGTAATTCAGACCTTTGCTCTATATGTGTGCCCTGGTTTCAAGAATCAAATCTGAGCCAGCCTGAGTTAAAACCTGTGCTCCATTAATCCAGCAAATCAGGAAGCCATTCTGTTTTATTTTTCTTCCCCTGGAGATCTCTGCCTTGGAGCCTCTGCTTTTGTCTCCAGGCTGGCCCGGGTGTTCACCGGGCCACCTGCACAGCAGACACTCCCTGATGTGGGGACCTTGCTTTCAGGATCCCCCATCCATCTCTCTCCCTTTCTCCCTTTTCCCAGTGTCTTCCTCAAAAAAGGATGCATACAAGGGAGATGTGGGGGCTCCTGCCTGTCTGAAAATGTCTTTACTCCTTCTCCACCTTTCCTGGAGGATCTGCCTAGTTAGACGACCCTGACCGGCCATTGTTCTTCAAGACTCGGATTTTCCATTTGCTTTGAGCAGATCAGGCTGCCACTAAGAAGCCTGATCCGATTCCTAGTCCTAGCCCTTTGTTGGAACTACTTTTTCTCTTTGGTGTTCTAGAAATTCACGATGATTTGACTTGATTTTTCTCTTTCAATTTTTGGTGCTGGCTACTGGGTGGGTCTTTCCCTCTGCAGACTCATATTCCTCGGTTTGGGGAATTATTCTCACATTACTGTTCTCACTCCTTTCTTTGCCCTATTTTCTTCCTTCTTTCTCTAGTGAACCAGTAGTCACACTTTAGAACACTGTTTCTGCATCTTTCCTCTCCCATTGTCAATTGCTTTGCCTCTTGTTTTACTTTCTAAGAGAGTTCTTCAACTTTATCATTTAACTCTTCTACATTTTTTTTAGCGCCACATATTTTTAATTTCAAAAAACTCTTTCCTGTTCTCGGATTCCTCTTTTGAGTTTAGAATATATCGTGTCTTCTATTCTCTCTCTGAGGATATTATGAGATTTTTCCAAGTGTTATTTTTTCTACACTTTTTAGGTTTCTTCTCTTTACACTTTTAAAAATTTTAATTTCAGTTCAAGTGTGCGCCTTTCTTTTTAGAAGGTGTTCTAAAATGTCTGATTCTGAAACACTTCTGAAATTCCTCCCTGTCATTCTTATTTAAAACTAAGATGTTAAAAGCTGATGAACCTTTGTGTGTGGGTTTGGTGTGGCCAGCTGGTGGGCCTCCGTGTGGGATGACGGGGCAGCAAGAGGCGTTTTTACTGGACGCCCCCAAAGTCAGTCCGGAGGCCTTTTCTTCTCTCATGTGGAAAAGAATCACCTGAGCGGCTAGTCGCCATCCGTTTGTCCTTGCAGGGGCAGCACAGGGGGGCTGGGCCTCCACCCTTCAACAGGCAGACTCCAGCTTCATTCCCGGCTTCAGCCCTGTGCCTCTCCTCGCCTCTGGGCAGGGTTCCTCAGCCTGGGCCCTAGTGACATCTAGCTCTAGGGCTGGACAACCCTTTGCTACAGGAGGACATCCTGTGCATTGTAGGACATTTAGCAGATCTCTCACTAAACACCAGAAACATCCTCAAGTTATAACAACTAAAAACGTCTCCACACAGGGGCCAGCCCCCTGGCCGAGTAGTTAAGTTCACGCGCTCCGCTGCAGGAGGCCCAGTGTTTCGTCGGTTGGTATTTTAGGCCCGGACATGGCATCGCTCATCAAGACATGCTGAGGCAGCATCCCACATGCTACAACTAAAAGGACCCATAACTAAGAATACACAACTATGTACCAGGGGGCTTTGGGGAGAAAAAGGAAAAAAATAAAATCTTTAAAGAAAAAAAATCTCCACACATTGACAAATATCCTCTGGGGTTGTAGTCAGTGCTGTCGAGTGGATTCTGACTCCCAGTGATCCTGTGTCTAGAACCCTGCCCAGTCTTTTTGTGCCATCCTCTCCCCTCCTGCCTATCAGACAATGCTCTACTGCCATTCACAGGGTTTTCATGGCCAAACGTTTTGGAAGTGGGTGGCCAGATCCTTCTTCCTAGTCTGTCTTAGTCTGGAATCTCCACTGAATCTCCACTGTTTACCATGGGTGATCCCGGTGGTATTTGAAATACCTGTGGCATAGTTTTCAGCATCACAGCAACACGCAGACCCACAGTATGACAACCAACAGAGGATGGTGTGGTTCCTTGGTTGAGAAATGAACCCAGCATGGCAGGGAGAATACTGAATCTTAACCTCTAGACCAGCAGGGCTGGCTTTGGTGGGGTGGGTAAAATAGTCCACGCTTGAAGTCCATGTAGTCCGTGGCCCTACATTGTGCCTGGGCTCCTGAGGCTAGAGTTTCTCCAGTTCTATTTCTCCAAAGAGTTCTAGGCTCCTAAGGAAGCAAGCGTAGGGATGGCTGCCTGGAGCTATGGGGTTTGGGAGGAAGAGTGGAAGTCTAACTGCTACATGTGTAGGTTTTCCTGTAATCTTGTCTCATGCTTTATCCTTCAGTCTGTGGTACCCGGAGCCTCCAACTGTGTGCCCATCTGGGAACCTTTAGAGTGTTGCTCGCTGATACCTGCGGGCAAAAGTCACAGCTCTCTCTCTGCTAAATCATCTCCACTCCTCCAGTCCTTTCATATTCCAACCCGTGTGGGCACCGCCAGTCCACTCCTGACTCCTCTTCTCTTCGCTATGGAACTTGCCTTTCACGCCTTTTACTGGCATTTACATGGCAGGGAGCTGAGATGAACCACGTGTTCAATGCTCCATGTGCAAGTAGGAACCTGTACCGTTATTTTACAAATTTGATTCTTTGTTTGTTTACATAAATATATAAGGAATTTCTTCAGTAGTTATTCTAGAGATTCTGACTAATTATATAGAGGGATACTGATCTTCCCTGGCTTTTTTTTCCTAACTCAAATCAACTCTCTCATGTTCCCAGGAGATTAGTTTTAATAGTTTATGGAAAATGGAAAAGTTGACAGGATCTTGGGGCTCTTTTTTCAGTAAATCTCTTTTGTAATCAGCCTAAAAGCCTTAGCTGAACACTGAAGGAGGACGGTGGAGGTGACATCCGAGTGCAAGGCTGCATTTTGTGGCTGTGTGGGTAGACACCTCCTGGTGGACACAGACAACAATGTCTGAGGACACTGGCAAGTAAAAATAAACCTCAAACAGGACTGGGTTCAACCACACGATCCATTCCAGGGCACCCTCCTGTTGAATCATGTATTTTTATCATGATGGATGCTACTAGACGGTAAGAGTGGAAATACAATCATCACATAATTTTCTGAAGCTTTTACCAAGAATAATTGCCAGGAACATGCATTCAGCTTGGCTGTCCGTATGCCTCTGGTCAGATTTAGAAAGCAAGGAAAAGGGAAGAGAAAAGATTGAGTCAGAAAGATCGAAAAAGAAAGAAAAATTGAAAGGGGAAGCCATTGAGAAAGAAAAATGATTCTGATGACAAGAGGGACATCTGCTACTCTTTGAACCATAAATACATTTCCGCCATCTAGGTGTATCCTAAGGATCCTGATTGGCCTGTCAGGTTTTCAAAACTTAATCTACACATTTTCCAGTGGAATTTCACACTATTGCCGGAACAATACTGGAGTGAATGCATCATTCTAGCCGTTTAGGACTGTGGACTCGAAATTGGTTGGCAAACTTAGGGCATTATGAAGCTGAGCTAAATATAGCTCATTCTTTCTGAACGTCACTCCTTTTGGCAGGGCATTTATCAGCAAGTGAAATGAGCTGGATAGCACACAGGAGCAAATATATGTTTTTTAAAATAAACTCAGGAACCCTGAGTATTACGAAATCTTAGTTAATTCATCTTGCTCCCTTCAAAACTGGATTAAGCCTCCCCGCTCTGGAAGGCCTGCTGTGCCAGCTCCACCTGACTCCACCACCTCCACTGATGAATCCCTTCCCCGGTCTTGCTGACCATTCCCACCATGCCAGCTTCACCCTGGCACTCCCTCTCCCACGGGGCCAGTTCCACCAAACTCCTCCACTTCCGTGGGCAGCGTACAGTGGAGCTAAGAACAGTCTATAGTGCAAGCAAGACCCTGCCCTTAGCCTGACCAGCACCGTATTTTAAATTGGACACATGGAACAGCAGAAACGCATTCCTTCCATTTATCTCGGGGTACCGAAATGCTCCTCTTTTAACAATCTTGGAGTCATTTTGGTTTGTGCATTGCAAATCCTACAAGGATAAAACTTCATCCTAAACCCACTTAAACTTCTTTTTTACCAAACAAAATTTAAGCCATATTGCCATGGTTTACTCAAAAACAGAACAATTTTCTCCACCCCGATGGCCTTAGAAAGTGTATTTATAAATAGACAGAGATAAAGTACTGTCTTAGTTTAAAGAAAACAAGCACAAACTGGAGCTTAGTGAGTCTGCTTTTTTCTCTTTAGGGCAGGTTATTGCCCTGGGCCATGAGAAATTCAGAAGACCTGACCTCCAGAATGACTGTGAAGTAACATTCATGGAAATAAAACTCCCTGCCCAGACACGTGACGTCCCTTTTGACTTCTGCATGGCTCCTATTGTAAATATCACTGCAACGGCTGAAATTCATCATCTTACTTCTGACCTATGTGGAAAGTGAACCTGTGTACTTCATCCTGGAGGGAACTTACCTGGCTAAAATGTCTCTTTTATAATGTGAATATAAAAGTCCAAAATTGTAAACAGATTTTATGACCTTTAAAAGTATTATGACCCTCACTCAAGGATGACCTCAGAGTTTCCTGATGTGCTTGACTAGAGAGACCAGTAAAGAATCTTTCCTGAATTAATATTTTTAGGTCTCAAAAGGGGGAAAAAGGCAATCAGATGTGAAAATCTGTCTTGGTGTTCCCATAGTCCAAACTGTTCCCACTAAATGCATTAAGACTCTCCAACATCTTCCCATAGCAGAATTTGCCCACTACTTCTCGCAGGGGCCTGCCCCATCACAAGGTCACACATGGTCTCACTCTTGCTGACCTCTACAAATTATT
Organism: Equus przewalskii; assembly: GCF_037783145.1. Lineage (NCBI taxonomy): Eukaryota > Metazoa > Chordata > Mammalia > Perissodactyla > Equidae > Equus > Equus przewalskii. The sequence continues at coordinate 3,522,802 of NC_091861.1, read as the reverse complement.
TCCAACAGCTTCCCCCTCACTGGCCTCTGCTGTCCTCAAACATACCAGGATTATCACCAATTTAGGGCTTTTGTACTTGTTTCTTCACCCCAGAATGCTCTCAGCTATATTTTACTGTGGCTTACTATTTCCACTCAAATTATGGGATCTCACTTAAGCATTCCTTCAACACCCAATCTGAAAAGAAGTTTGTAACTGCATCCATATCCAGCCTTTCTCTAGCTCTCTTTCCAAAGTTGAGGTCTTTAGACAATTTTGAAAAATTCCCAGCCACTCTCTCTTCAGATATTTCTTTCTCTCTCCTCTCCTTCCATGGGTTCTAATTACCTATGATTAGACCACTTGACATATTCCCCAGGTTTCAAGTAGCCTGTTTCATTTTTTCACTCTTTTTCTCTTTACTTTACAATTTGGGTCATTCATTCACGTGTTCACTAAGTTTACTGATCCTTTCCTTTGCTGTGTCATGTCTGTTATTAAGTTCATCAAATAAATTCTTTATTTTTGATTTTGTAGTTTTCATTTCTAGCATAGTCATTTGGTTTTTCTTTTATAGTTTCTATCTCTCTACCGAGATTTCCCATATGTTTGATTTATTGCCCACTTTTCCACTGATCTTTTAATGTATGTTTCACAGGCTGTTTAAAGTACATCCAATAATTCTATGATCCAGTCCATCCCTTGGTCTGCTTTTATTGACTATTTTCTCTCTCAACTTTGTGTCATATTCCTTGTTTCTTTGCGCAATTCATGAATTCTATTGTGGTTCAGACATTGTAGGTAAAATAATGCTAGAGACTAAAGTCAATAATAGTAATTCCGAGAAAAGGATACACTCCTTCTTCTGTCAGGGCTGAGTTAGGCTAATCTGTAGTTGAGATGAGTCTGAGCTTAGTCCAGCTTTGGTTAGATTCAGTTAACTACTGGCTTCAAAAGTTCAGTGAAATGATCAGGACTTTCTCTTCAGTAAGACTTGGCACCTGACCCTTGGCAAATCTCTGGACATACTATTCTGCTTTATAGCCCAGCCACCAAATTTCCAAGCTCTGAGAACTCTCTACTTTTCAGCCCATCTTTCAGCTTTTTTTTCAGTCTCTAGGGAGTTCTCTTGTTTCCCCCAGTCCCACTTCTGGCTTTGTGCTCCACAAGATATCTCTTAGCATTACTGCCTGACCCCCAGCCTTGGGAAGGCCTGTACAGGACATTTTGTGAAGTTCCTGATTACTCTAGTGGGATTACTCCCAGCTTTCCTGCCTCACTCCTAGCCTTCAGAGGGCTGTGTAGTGTACTTGATGAAGGTGTAACAGACTGACAGAGATTGGTCTCATTTCTCCTGTCCTACTCCTAAGCCTTCAGTGGCCTTCTACCTTGTATTTAAGACAAGCCTCTCATATCTCAGCAGTAAATTAGTTCAGCAAACCTGTTCTGACTCCATCATTTGGCATTGTACCTCTCTGCATTTGGTGAGGGTCCCAGGAAAGGAGTTGGTGGATGGGTGCAGATTTACTGGGTCTGGAGCTCATTGGGATTCTAATCCTTCACGCCAGCTCACATGCAACCGTCCAAAAGTGGGTTGGCTTTTCTTCATCCTTTTGTCCATGGTAGATTTTTCCTCTGCTACTGTTCACTCAGAATGAAAACAATAGTGAGTCTCTTCTCTCATGGAAATGGCTTGTCACTTTCTGGAATTTAGTTAATCTGGTTTTCTTTGCATACTCAGCTCTGGTGGGTTTGAAAGGTTATAGTGCTGTAGAGTATCTGGCTTGATGTGAAGATTAGAATGGGAGTGGGGCCAGCCCCGTGGCTGGGTGGTTAAGTTCATATGCTCTGCTTCAGCAGCCCAGGGTTTCACCCACTCAGATCCTGGGCTCAGACATGGCATCACTCATCAGGCTATGCTGAGGCAGCATCCCACATGCCAAAACTGGAAGAACCCACAACTAAAAAAATACAACTATGTACTGGGGGGCCTTGGGGAGAAGAAGAAGAGGGGAAAAAAAGATGATTGGCAACAGATGTTAACTCAAGTGCCAATCTTTAAAAAAAAAAAAAGATTGGAATGGGAGTAATAGTCTCTTGTAACTCCCTACATCTATCCAGAAGGGGAGGCACCCATCATGTCTCGTTCATCTTTATATTTTCAGCATGTGGACTGGTGCTGCTATTGGTAGCTGCTAAATAATTTTCTGTTAAATGCGTAAAAAGAGAAGGGTGGTATTAGACACCAAATTGCTTGTATTAACCAGACACCTAACTGGACAAAGATTAATTAAACTAAACTTGCCCTGGATTTGTTGAAGATGCAAAGACTACACATAGAACTAGTTAAATCATTTTCAGTAATGCTGCCATTTTAAGGCAACTTTGTACTCAGAACTAATATTATTTATTATGATTTTGTAACATGGATATCTGTATAGATTTTTGCATATGAAGAAAATCAAAGTAATCTACAGATATTATTACAACATTTACTGAGAAAGGAAAAGAAAACTCTAGTGATTTAAGTGGAAAACATAGAAATTAAGTTAGAAATTTTTTTAATGGAAAGTTTGAACTGGTTTATTACTCATGACTTTTCCAGGTTTAAAATGAATACAATTATATTACTAGTGAAACTTCATTAGTGCCTGCGGAAATGGCCAGTGGTTACATTTAGTATTTCCTCCCAGTCTCACGATTGACTACAGAAAATTGCAAGCTTAGGTTTCCTCTAGTTCATATTAAGCTGAGGAATTATACTGAATTATCTATATCATGCCCCTTCTAAACATGTGCTTCCAGATTATATGACAAACTGAGCATTAGGAAGACATTTCCTTACACAGGATGGATGGATGATTCAAGTTAACTTTGGCAGAGGGGACATGCTCCTATATTATCTGGATAGCTACTCGGTTTTACCAACAGAAACCAGAAGCAGGGTCAGAACAGCCAGTGAACTATGTGTGTCCTTAGAGGCATCAAATACCATTGGCAAGCCAGGGCTGGCTCAGTAGGACAATTTTTCAGACCATAGAGACTGAATATAGCTGACATCCATTCAACTCTAGTTAGGGGAACAGAGTGGATTATTAGGAAGACATTTCACATGTGGCCACAGCCATACATTAACAGCCACACTCTAGCAATAGTACTTTGACCAAGGACCGACAAGACATTGCTCAGTATCTGCTAATTCCAATTATGAGCCAAGAAAAATATTTTCTCAATCTAAGGAAAGGTAACATTTAGTAGGAACAGTTTGTGCAATGAATCATTGGCTTCTGTTAAAAAAATGTCATTACACACTCCTCACAGGTTACTTGTTTAGACATTCTTGGACTTGGTAGCCTCGGGAGTATGCTGGCTTCCTATTTGCATCCTATGGTAGTTTAAGATGTTGACTTGATTCTTTAAAACCCTTTGTGGTAGGAAACATTGACCACCCTTGAGAGCATCTTTCTCTCCCTGTAGCAATTAAGATCAGCTGGTAGATCTTTACTAATGGGCTGGGATGGAAAAACAGAGTTAAGAGCAGGCAGGGAATTTGTACACAGAAGCTTGTCAGGGAACCTCTTCCCATGATCTCACAGAGTCCTACCTGACAACACCTGGGAGAGAATCAAGCATGCACACTTGCCCCAAGCACTGCCATTCCAGATGCCATTTTAGCTGCTACTTTTCATTCGGCTCTAACTGTCACTTATATGCACACTTCTCAAAGAGTTACAATAGGAAACAAAATCAAATCAGTAAAAGAAAGACCTGTTCATTTAGTAGAGGTACCAATTGTCCAAATGGAGACGATCATTTGAAGCTTTTAATGAATCTAGGTAGGTGCCGTTTATAGGCTTGTGTGGTTTGAATCATGACCTAATGGCTGAGAAATAGTGACGTGGTTGTATGTAAGATACTGAGGGGATCCAATTATATTTATCATCCTCCCCCATTTAAAGCCTTTTTTCTGTCATAACTCTTGTTTTAGCAGTGGGAACACAGAAGTTACAGTCAGATTTGTGCTAAAGAACTTGGAAATGATTAAGTGACTTTAAGATCAGCTCAGAATGGACTAGAGCACAGAAGATTCTTGGGACCTCAAAAATATTCTATAAATAGTTTAACCCAAACACAATTAACTTGGGTCAACTCTTGCTATTAGTACATTTAGCTCTTGATAAAGCCTGAAAGGTTAATATGATTCTATTCACAGGCACAGATCTATCTTTCTGGCCATAGAGGGAAAATACAGTTTTTAAAGCAGAGTAAGAAATGACTTGGAAGTGCTAATTTTGTTTCCAGTTCTCAGTTCCCTGTTTCATTTGGCTAAACAGGTTTAAGGAGCAATGCTGACAATCTGGTAAGATTTGCGTACTCAAGCAACAATACGAATCATCTTAATCATCTTCTTTTCTTGCTTCATTTTAAAGTGAATGTCCAGACAATCATAGTTTATTGAGCATCTTCTCTGATAGACGTATTTTGACAAAAAACAAAAGAATTGTAGGGACTCACAATTTGCTATCTGGCCGATGAATATTTGCATTCTAAAATGGAAGCCAGTGAATAGAATTGAAGAGGTGACTCTAACGGTAAATTTTCAGGCTCTAGTAGAGAAGATATTTTGAAGAAACAAGTCCATTGGTTTTCTTTTTAGTTCTTTATCTTAATAGTGAGTTATGTGCACATAGTAAAAAGAGAGAGTAAAAGAGAGACAGAGAGAGAGGTAATCCTCCTACCTCTGCCCAGTGACAATCTCTATAATCAGTTTTTAAAAATATAGCCTAAAATACACATACAAAGTAGCATGTCAGTGTGTTTTTTTACTTGAAATGTATCTTGGAAACCATTCCATATCGTTACTGTTAGAATTGCTGTATTCTTTCAACAGCTATATGATCTTCCATTGTATGCATATGCTATAATTTAATCTTATAACTTATTTAAATAATTCCCTACTGATAGACATTTAGGTTGTTTTTATTCTTTTTCTATTAAAAATACTGCTGCAGTTGGCAAGGGGTATAGAGTATTGCTCCAATTCCTTGCATTTTTTCTCTAGATAACTTTGTGGAAAGGTCTAAGTCTGGGCAGAGCTTTTCCATCTTGTTATGCCCAAAGAGGTGTAGTATATTTACTGGGATATTTATCTATTTTGATTATTATGTGTCAACATTTCTTGGCATTTGAATCCTGGGTTCAAGGCTTCTTTTGGTTATGAAAAATTTTCTTGAACTCTGTCTTTAGACTTGTTTTTCCATTTTCTTATTTGATTCTCTTCTTTGGAAAGAGAAAATACGTGTATGTTGATTCACTTTGTCTTCCATATTTATCGTTTTTAAAAATCATTTTAACCTTTGCTCGTGTCGTCTTCACTCTGCTTGCTTTTCTCAATGCCGTCATATTTCTAACTATATATTTTTTTACACTGGGAAGTGATTGATTTGATTTATGTTTCTTTTTATTGAGATCATATTGACTTACTGTGTAATTTCAGGACTACATTATTGTATATCAGTTTCTGTTTAGACTGCACCATGCTCAGCCCCAATAGTCCAGCGTTTATCCATCACCACAGACATGCACCCCTTTACCACTTTTGCCCTCCTCCCACCACCCCCCTGGTAACCACTAATCTGTTCTCCTTATCTATGTGTTAGTTTCCCTTCCACACATAAGTGGAATCATACAGTGTTTGTCTTTCTCTGTCTGACTTATTTCACTTAGTATAATACCCTCAAAGTCCATCCATGTTGTCATAAGTAGCACAATTTTGTCTCTTTACAACTGAGCAGTATTCCATTGGATGTATATACCACGTCTTTATCTATTCATCCATTGATGGGCACTTGGTTTGCTTCCAAATCTTCGCTATTGTGAATAATGCTGTGATGAACACAGGGATGCATAAATCTCTTTGAATTGTTGATTTTATGTTCTTTGGATAAATCCAGTGGTGGGATAGCTGGATCACATGATATTTCTATTTTTAATTTTTTGAGAAATCTCCATACTGTTTTCCATAGTGGCTGCACCAGTTTGCACTCCCACCAGCAATGTATGAGGGTTCCTTTTTCTCCACATCCTCTCCAACATTTGTAATTTCTTGTTCTGTTAATTATAGCCATTCTGACAGGTGTGAGGTGATATCTCATGTAGTTTTGATTTGCATTTCCCTAATAATTACTGGCCTTGAACATCTTTTCATTTGCCTGTTGGTCATCCACATATCTTCTTTGGAAAAATGTCTGTTCATATCCTCTGCCCATTTTTTGATCAGATTGTTCATTTTTTTGTTGTTGAGTTGTATGAGTTCTTTATACATTTTGTAAATTAATCCCTTGTTGGATATATGATTTGCAAATATTTTTTCCCAGTTGGTGGGCTGTCTTTTCGTTTCGTTCATGATTTCCTTTGTCTTGCAGCAGCTTTGTAGTCTGATGTAATCTCATTTGTTTATTTTTTCTTTTGTTTCCCTTGCCTGAGTAGACATGGTAATTGAAAAGATACTGCTGAGATCAATATCAAAGAGTGTACTGCCTGTATTTTCTTCTGGGAGTTTTATGGTTTCAGGTCTTACATTCATGTCTTTAATCCATTTTGAGTTAATTTTTTTATACAGTGTAAGATAAGGGTCTACTTTCCTTCTTTTGCATGTGGCTGCCCAGTATTCCCAACACCATTTATTGAAGAGACTTTCTTTTCTCCATTGTATGTTCTTGGCTCCTTGTCGAAGATTAGCTGTCCATATTTTTTAAAACCAGTTTATTGAGGTATGATTACCATACAAAAAACTGTATACATTTAATGTATACAACTTGAGAGTTTGGAGATAAGTATACACTCATAAAGCCATCACCACAATCTATGCCCATAAACATATCCACCACCTCCAAAAGTTTCCTACTGCTCTGTTTATTTAATATTATTTTCTATGATAAAAACGCTTAAGAGATACCATCTCAGCAAAATTTTAAGTAAACAATACAGTAGTGTTGACTATAGGCACAATGCTGTACAGGAGATCTCTAGGACTTACTCTTCTTGTATAACCGAAACTTTGCATCGTTTGACTAATACTTCCCATTTCTCCTACCATATTTTCAATAAACTCTAATTTCTTTTGTGCTGCTTCCAAGCAGGACCTCATATTTGATGATTTTATTTTTCTCTCACTTCATTCCTGACCTTGACTAGCTCATATTTCACCTTCTTCCATTGCCTCACCACACCTTCCATGACCCCTTATATACATGGTATAAGTTTTTATTTTATGGAAGTTATTGCTTTCTTTAATCTTTTTCTTTTCTTTTTTTTTTTTTTTTTTTGGTGAAGAAGATTGACCCTGAACTAACATCTGTGCCAATCTTCCTCTGTTTTGTATGTGGGATGCCACCACAGCATGGCTTGATGAGCAGTATGTAGGTCCACGGCCAGGATCCAAACCCACGAATCCCAGGCCGCCAAAGTGGACCATGCAAACTTAACTACTACACCATCAGGCCAAACCCTAAAATTTTGTGTTACAAATACTAATATCATTCTGTTTAGGGAAGATTTTTTAGATGCACATTCTCCATCTGCCAATTGTATTTGTTTCTTTTCTAATCTTTTCTACATTACTTTTGTACAGAACCCATTCTTGGTTCTTCTCCTTACCCTCCCCCCACCCTGCCCATAATTTGTCACTTGTCTTTGATGTGACTCCTTCCTGGAGCAGGCATTGGCAAGTTGTTGCAGAGGTTCTCTGTGACACAGGGCTGGGTGAGGGTTCTTCTAGCAGCTGCAGGCTACCCACGGTGCACGGCCTCCCCTACCCTCCCTATTCATAACAATAGCACATCTGTGTCATTTCTCATTCTCCCACACCCACTACTCATCTTCCCCCACCAGCCCACACATCTCATTACTATTGGCAATAGTGGATGATTGTTTTTCCCCTCAAGTTGTGCCACCTACTTTGAAGATTTGTGCTCTGTTGGCTTTGTCTATAAACTGTCGCTTTGAACATCATGAGTCAATGTCTCTGCATACCTCTCCTAGAATTTTAACGCACTTGTCCATCCTTCCTCATACATTGTGGTTTGGAGTGGGAGAAGCCTTCTAATTTCATTGAAAATGGATCTTATGTTTCCTGTTTCCAATCTTCTTATTTTCTGAGAAAAAGTGGGAGCAGTACTCTCTTTATTCCACCATAAAAGGAACGTGTACCCACAACTATCGACCGGGGGGCATCCACCAACATATACATCTTCCCTATAGTGGAACAAGATTGGTGCACACTCTAGGTAATTCCTTCCCCAATGAGGTGCATGGAAAATTGTGGACAATACGGAAGACAGTGAGATCTCAGAACCTCTGTATAATATAACTGAGCACAGAAATACACTAGAGAACATGAAAGAGAATTAGGATGAACTTGTTACTTCCTTTAACATCTAAGAAAACTCAGAAAGCTCCATTTGGGGATCAAGAGAAAGGGTGGAGCTCAATCACCACAAAGAATGGGTGTTGGTTCCTATTGATTTTCTTACTATTTCTATGTTTGTTTATTGAGAGAAGGTAAAAAGCCAAATGTATTATGTGTAGACACACTCAGTACTGAAGTTACAGGGAAAAAACAGTCTTTTATCAAAGATAACAATAACTAACTGAGCACTTCATGCTAATTTACCCATTTACAGAGTAAATGCTCATTTACCCATTACAGAGTACAGTGCTCATTTACCGAGCACTTAGCTCTGTACCATGTACTTATGTCTTAGGTATTTTTGGTATTACAATTTCATTTTGAGATAATTGTGGATTGATATGTAGTTGTAAGAAATAATACAGAGTGAACTTTTGAATCCTTTAGACAATCTCTCTCAACAGAAACATCTTGCAAAAATATAGTACGATATCACAACCAGTGTTGTGACAATGTTGACATTGGTACAGCCAAAGCACAGAACCCTTCCCTACTACAGGGATCTCTCCTGCTGTCCTTCTGTAGTCACACCCACCTCCCTCTACTCTACGTCCTGCATCACTTCTGCAACCACTCGTCAGTATCCATTTCTGTCATTGTGTCATTTCAGGAATGGAATTACACCAAATGGAGCTATACCATAAGTAAACTTTGGGGATGGGCTTTCTTCACTCAGCATAATTTTCTAGATATTCATCCAGGTTGTTTCTTGGTCCCATTTTCAGTGCTGAGTTGTATTTTGTGGTATAATATATGACAGTTTAACTATTCATCAGTTAAAGGACATCTGGGTAGTTTCCAGTTTGGGACATGTATTGGTTGAATTGTGTTCCCAAAATTCATATGTTGAGATCTTAACCCCCAGGACCTCAAAATCTGATCTTATTTGGAAATAAGGTTGTTGCAGATATAATCAGTTGAGATGAGGCCATATTGGGGTAGGGTGGGCCCCTAATCCAATGTGACTTGTGACTGTATAAAAGGAGGAAATTTGTACACAGGCACAAACACAAGAATAACTCTATGTGATCATGAAGGCAGAGATCAGGGTGAAGCAGCGATGAGCCTAGGAACACCAGTGATTGCCAGAAAACCATCCGAAGTGAGGAGAGAAGCATGGAACAGATTCTCCCTCAGAGCCCTCATAAAGAACCAAGCCTGCCAATACCTTGATCTCAGACTTCCGGTCTTCAGAACTGTGAGGCAATCATTACCACTTGTTTAGGCCACTCAGTCTTCGTACTTTGTTACGACAGCCCTAGCAAATGAACACAGGGCTATTGCCAACAAAGCTGCTTCAAGCATTTGTATGAGTTTTTGTGTGAACATAAGTCTTAAGTTCTCTGGGATGAATGTCCAGGAGTGCAAATGCTGGGAAAGGAGAATGAGAGTTGCAAGTTTTCTTTTTAAGTACCTGCCAAACTACTTTCCAGAGGGTCTACACCACTTTACATTCCCACCAGCGATGTATGAGGGATGTAGTTTCTTTGCATTTTCCTCAGTATTTGCTGTTGTTGCTATTTTTTATTTTAGACATTCTGATAGCTATATGGTTATTTATTATTGTTGGTTTTAAATCTCATTTTCCTAATAGCTAATGATCTTGAATGTATTTTTCATACATTTATTTGTCATCTGTCCTCTTTGGTGAAATGTCTCTTTGTTCTTTTGTCATTTTGTTTTTTCTTTTTTGTTGTTGTTGCTGAGAAAGACTGGCCCTGAGCTAACATCTGTTGCCAATCCTCCTCTTTTTTCGCTTGGGGAAGTTTAGCTCTGAGCTAACATCTGTTCCAATCTTCCTCTATTTTGTATGTGGGTCACCATCACAGCATGGCTGATGAGTAGTGTATCTCCATGCCTGGGATCCAATCCTGCAAACTCCACGTCACTGACATGGAGCACGCTGAACTTTAACCACTGTGCCAGAGGGATGGCCCCTTTATTGCCATTTTTTAACTGCATTGTTAGGTTTCTTACAGTTGAGTCTTAAGAGCTCTTTTATATTCTAGATACTAGTCCTTTGTTGAACATGTGGTTTGTAAATATTCTTTCCCAGTCCAACACTTGTCTTTTCACCCTCTTAACAGGGTGTTTCAGAGAGCAAACATTTCCAATTTTGATGAAGTTCATTTTATTGTTTTTCCTTTTATGGATTGGGCTTTTGATATCAAACATTGAAACTCTTTCCCTAACTATATATCCCAAAGGCTTTCTCCTATGTTTTTCTTAATTATCCACTTTCAGTTAACTTTTGTATAAGATGTGAGACTCACAAGAGGATGTGGTTCATTTTTCCCAATGAGTGTCCAACTGCCTGATCACCATTTGTTGAAAATGTTATCTTTCTTCCATCAAATTGCTTCTGCAACTTTGTCAAAAATCAGTTGCTCATGGTTAGTGATGTTACCATCACAGCAGAGTGAGTTGGTCCCTTTGTCTCTCCCCTCTAACCTACAACTTAACAGACATTCACTAACCAATAGAAGATTCCATATACAGCACAACAGGATGCCTGAGAGATCCATGGAGCCATATACCCGAAGGTGGGTGGACAGGATCCTCAGGAAGCAGTAGAACTAAGTGAATGGAAACTTTGCTCTCCCCAATGGCAGCAATCCAGGTCACGGTTCCTCACGCAGCAGCTGGATGACTTTAAGAGGAGGCAGAGGAAGCTCAGCCTGCACATGAATGCTTTTGGAGTGTTAGCCTGGCCATGGGAGTGCCCATTGTGCTGTGGCAGCCCCGTCCATGTGAAAGCACCATGCTTAGTGATGGCAGCTCAGCCCCTACTAGGGAGCTCTGCCCACCAAGCACAGCAGCTCAGCTGAGCTTCCGGCAACTGCACAGCTGGTCTGTGTGTAAAAGAAAGTGCCCCTCCCCTCCCCTCTAGAGCAATAGCTCGTCCCGTCCCCTGCTGAGTGCAGCAGCCCCACTCACATGAAAGTGACCCACCAGCAGAGCATAGAGGCCCTATCTGCACAAGAATTTGTGACCCACCAACAGAGCAGCTCTACCAGAACAACTTCAAGCAGATGGGGCAGCAACAGAAACAACAGCTCCTGTCCACCCCCAGCAGTGGCAGGTGGAATCAGTGACCTGATACTACCACAAATGGGCCAGCAAAGGATCAATTCATCAAACACTATGAAAAACTACAGTAACACTTCAGAGCAGAGGGAAAATGACAAGTCTCTAGAAAACAATTCTGAAGTCACAGAAATTTAGAAATTAAATGACAGAGAATTCAAAATAGTTGCCATAAAGAAACTCAACAAGTTTCAAGAAAACTCAGAAATGCAGTTCAATGAGCTCAGGAATAAAATTAATGAGCAGAAGTAATGCTTCATCAAGGAGATTGAAGCGCTAAAAAAAGACCAAACAGAAATTCTGGATATGAAGAACACAATGAGATAAAAAATCATCTAGAAACCATAATAAACAGAGCTTATATTATGCAGGACAGAATTAGTGATTTAGAGGATAGAAACATAGAAATGCATCAAGTAGAGGAAGAGAGAGAACTAAGATTTTTAAAAAATGAAGAAATCCTTCGAGAAAAGTCTGACTCAATTAGGAAAAGCCATATAAGGATTATAGGTATTCCAGGGGGAAAAATGAGCAGAGAACTTGTTTAAAGAAATAATAGCTGGGAACTTCCCAAACCTGGAGAAAGAATTGGACTTACAAGTACCGGAAGCCAACAGAACTCCTAATTACGTCAATGCAAAGTGACTTTCTCCAAGGCATATACTACTAAAACTGGCAAAAGTTGATGACAAAGAAAAAATATTAAGGGCAGCAAGGCAGAAGAAAATAATCAACAAAGGAACCCCCAGCAGGCTTTCAGTGGATTTCTCAGCAGAAACCTTACAGGCTGGCTAGGAGAAATGAAATGATATATTCAAAATACTGAAAGACAAAAAACTTTCAGCCAAGAGTACTCTATCCAACAAAACTATTCTTCAGATACAATGGAGAAATTAAAACTTTCCCAGATAAACAAAAGCTGAAAGAGTTTACCACCTGCTTTACAAGATATATTGAAAGGAGCCCTCTCATTTGAAACTAAGAAGAAAGGTTTACAAAACCTTGAGCAAGCAGATAAACAGATAAATAGAATCAAAAACTTCAAGCTATCAGAACACGTTAGCAAAAACTTAATTATAACATAAAAGATAAATGGAAGGAAACCATCAAAAAATAACTATGAAACACTTCAATTCAGTCACGGACTGACAACACAAAAAAGAACAACTTGTGACAACAATAACTCATAAGAGGAAGAGGAAAGGGATAGAACCTACTTAGGCTGATGGAGATAAGAGAATATCAGAAAAGGGATTATATCATCTGTGAGATCTTTTATACAAACCTCATGGTAACCAATAAACCAACAATAAGAGCAGAGCCACAAATCATAAATAAAGAGAAAACCATTACAGAACACTGAAAACCATCACACCAAACTGAAATGGCAGTCAGAAATATAAAGGAAAAGAAACAATGGAAATATAGAACAACCAGAAAACAAGAGATTAAATGGCACTATTGAGCACTCATATACCAATAATCACTCTAAATGTAGATGGATTGAATTCTTCAACCAAAAGACAGAGTGGCAGGATAAATTAAAAAACAAGACCCAACAATTGCTGCTTCCAAGAAACACATCTCAGCTCTAAAGACAAGCACAGGCTCAAAGTGAAGGGATGGAAGATGATACTTCAAGCAAATGGCAAACAAAAGAAAGTAGGTTTTTCCATACTTACAACAGACAAAGTAGACTTCAAGATAAAAAATACAATGCAAATCAAAGAGGATCAGTATATAGTGATAAAAGGGGCTCTCCACCAAGAGGACATAACACTTGTGTTATACATAAACCTAACAGAGGAGCACTAAAGTATTTAAAGCAACTATTAACAGACCTAAAGCGAGAAATTAACAGAAACAAATAGTAAGGGACCTCAACACCCCACTTACATCAATGGATAGATCATCCAGACAGAAATTCAACAAGGAAACAGAGGCCTTAAATGAAATGCTAGACCAGATGGACTTAATACATATGTATAAAACATTCCATCCAAAAAACAACAGAATACACATTTTTCTCAAGTGAACATGGGACATTCTCAAAAATAGACCATACGTTGGGAAACAAGGCAAGCCTCAATAAATTCAAGAAGATTAAAATCACATTAAGCATCTTTTCCAACCATAATGCTATGAGACTAGAAATCAACTACAAGAAAAAGGCTAGGAAAGTCACAAATATGTGGAGACTACAAAACATACTACTGAAGAACCGTTGGCTCAATGAAGAAATCAAAGGAGAAATTAAAAAATACCTGGAGATGGGGCTGGCCTGGTGGTGTAGTGAAGTTTGCGTGCTCCACTTCAGGTGACTGGAGTTCATGGGTTCAGACTCTGGGTGTGGACCTACACACTGCTTATCAAGCCATGCTGTAGCAGCATCCCACATACAAAATAGAGGAAGACTGGCACAGATGTTAGCTCAGGGCCAGTCTTCCTCACACACACACACACACACACACACACACACACACACACAAACCTGGAGACCATGAAAATGAAAACACAAATACAAATTCTTAGGGGATGCAGCAAAAGTGGTACTAAGAGAAAAATTTATAGCAATACAGGCCTATGTCAACAAACAATAAAAATCTCAAGTAAGTAATCTTAAACTACATTTAACAGAACTAGAAAAAGAAGAACAGACAAAGCCCACAGTCCGCAGAAGGAGGGAAATAAAAATTAGAACAGAAATAATGAAATAAAGACTAAAAAATCAATAGAAAGGATCAATGAAACTAAGAGCTGGTCTTTTGAGAAGCTAAATAAAATTGACAAACCCTTAGCCGGACTTACTAATTAAAAAAGAGAGAAGGCTCAAATAAATAAAATTAAAAATGAGAGAGGAGAAATTAGAATGGATACCACAAAGGAATATAAGAGAATACTATGAAAAACTATATACCAACACACTGAATAGCCTAGAAGAAATGGATAAATTCTTAGATTCATACAACCTCCCAAAACGGAGTCAAGAAGAAATAGAGAATCTGAATAGACCAATCACAGGAAAAGAGATTGAAACAGTAAAAAAACCTCCCAAAAAACAAAAGTCTAGGACCAAATGGTTTCTCAGGAGAATTCCACCAAACATTCAAAGATTTTAATACCTACCCTTCTCAAACTACTCCAAAAAACTGAAGAAGATGGAATGCTTTCTAACTCATTCTATGAGGTCAACATTACCCTGATACCAAAACCAGACAAGGACAACACAAAGAAGGAAAATTACAGACCAATATCACTGATGAACAGAGATGCAAAAATCTTCAACAAAATATTGGCAAATTGAATACAGCAAAACATTAGCAGTGTACAGGAACAAGACAAGGCTGCCCACTCTCACCACTCCTATTCAACATAGTATTGGAGGTTTTGGCCAGAGTAACTAGGCAAGAAAAAGAAATAAAAGGTATCAAAATTGGAAAGGAAGAAATAAAACTCTTGCTGGTTTTGGTTGACATGATTCTATACACAGAACGCTCCAAAGAATCCACCAGAAAACTATTAGAAATAATCAACAACTACAGTAAAGTTGTAGGGTACAAAATCAACTTACAAAAATCAGTTCCATTTCTATACACCAATAACGAAATAGCAGAAAGAGAAGTCAAGAATACAATCCCATTTACAATCACAACAAAAAGAATAAAATATCAAGGAATAAACTTAGCCAAGGAGGCAAAAGACCTATACCCTGAAAACTATAAGACTTTATTGAAAGAAATCAAACAAGACATTAAAAAATGAAAAGATATTCCATATTCATGGATTGGAAGAATAAACATAGTTAAAATGTCCATATCACCTAGAGCAATCTACAGATTCAAGGCAATCTCAATCAGAATTCCAATGGTGGACATAGAACAAAGAATCCTAAAATTTACATGAAACAACATGAAGCCCAAGTAGCCAAAGCAATCCTGAGGGAAAAAACAAAGCTGGAGACATCAGAATCCCTGACTTGAAAATATACTACAAAGCTATGGTAATCAAAACAGCAAGGTACTGGTACAAAAACAGACGCACAGATCAATGGAACAGAATGAAAGCCCAGAAATAAACCCACACATCTGTGGACAGCTAATTTGCAACAAAGGAGCCAAGAACAAACAAAGGAGAAAGGAAAGTCTCTTCAATAAGTGATGTTGGGCAAACTGGACAGCCACATGCAAAAGAATGAAAGTAGATCATTATCTTACACCATACCCAAAAATTAACTCAAAATGGATTGAAGACTTGAATGTAAGACCTGAAACCATAAAACTCCTGGAAGAAAATATAGGCAGTACACTCTTTGACATCGGTCTCAGCAGCATCTTTTTGAATACCATGTCTACCTGGTCAAGGGAAACAAAAGAAAAAAATAAACAAATGGGACTACATCAGATTTAAAAGCTTCTGCAAGGCAAGGGAAATCATGAGCAAAACAAAAAGACCACCCACCAACTGGGAGAAGATATTTGCAAATCATATATCCAACAAGGAATTAATTTCCAAAATACATAAGGAACTCATACAACTCAACAACAAAAAAATGAACAACCTGATCAAAAAATGGGCAGAGGATATGAACAGACATTTTTCCAAAGAAGATATATGGATGACCAACAGGCAAATGAAAAGATATTCAAGGCCAGTAGTTATTAGGGAAATGCAAATCAAAACTACAACAAGATATCACCTCACACCTGTCAGAATGGCTATAATTAAGACAAAAAGTAACAAATGTTGGAGAGGATGTGGAGAAAAAGGAACCCTCATACATTGCTGGTGGGAGTGCAAACTGGTGCAGCCACTATGGAAAACAGTATGGAGATTTCTCAGAAAATTAAAAGTAGAAATATTGTATGATCCTGCTATCTGGGTATCTATCCAAAGAACTTGAAATCAACAATTCAAAGAGACTTATGCACCGCTATGTTCATTGCAGCATTATTCACAATAGCAAAGATGTGGAAGCAACACAAGTGGCCATCAACCATGAATGGATAAAGAAGATGTGGTTACTATATAAAAAGGAATACTACTCAGACACAAAAAACCCACAAAATTGTCCCATTTGTAACAACATGGGTAAACTTTGAAGGTATTATGTTAAGTGAAATAAACCAGACAGAGAAAGGCAAACTCCATATGATTTTACTCATATGTGGAAGATAAACAAACAGATGGATAAAGAGCACAGATTAGTGGTTACCAGAGGGAAAGAGGGTCATGAGGTAGGAGAAAAGGGTAAAGAGGCACGTGTGTATGGTGACATATAACAACTAGATTATTGGTGGTGAGCACGATGCAGTCTATACAGAAACTGATATATAATAATGTACATCTGAAATAACAGAATGCTATAAACCAATAGGACCTTAATAAGAATAAAAGATTAAGTTGGTCATATTAGGGTGGGTCCATTTCTGGTTACCGTATTCTGTTCCAGAGATCTATGCATACATCCTCCTGCCAATACCATACGGTCTCGATTACTGCAGTTAAACAATGTCTTGAAATTGAGAAGACTGATTCTTCCAAGTTTATTCTTCTTTTCTCAAATTGTTTTAGCTATTCTGGTTCCTCTGCCTTTCATTATAAATCTTAGAGTATTCTTGCCTATATCTACAAAAACTCTTGCTGGGATTTTGATAGAAACTGTGTTAAACCTATATATCAATTTGGGGAAGACTGAAGTCATTACCATGTTGAGTTTTCTAGTGAGTTCTCTACAGGTGACAAGGTAGCCAAGTGATTTGGAGAGTGTCATACCACTTCTTAGTGGTGAAACCAAGACTAGAACCCAGACTCTCCACTCAGCCCGCTTTCTACAATATCACACTGACTCCCTTCTTCAGCTCTAATAAAGAAGTATGAAATTGTTTCTTATTATTTCATACGCGAGTCACTTCCTTTCCTTCCATCCAAGCCTAACTCAGAAGCACCACCAGGAAGAAGTCTCCTTGTAATAAGAAAAGGGGGCTGGGTGGACACTGGTGTCACTCCATCAGCAAGCCTTATTGCACAGACGATCTGCTTGTTCAGGCACAAAGAGATTACATCAAATCTACCTCACCATGAGTCAGTCTGAAACAACATCTGAGCTTCTCCTTGTCTCCATCTAGCCCAAACTTGGATCTTTCTCTGAAGTCTGTCCAGCTTCCTGAATAAGAGCCAGCCCCCTGTGGCTTGCTGCTGCCAGCCTGACTATTGTAATTCTCCAGAAGTCTCTAGCTGTGCCACATTGCTCAAGGTAGAGCAACATCACTGAAGTGACTTCACAGTCCCATAAACATGCCCCTTGCAGCCCTCTTATTTTGTTTGGTGACCTACAACACCTATCACCATCAACAAGGGGCATGGAGATTTCAGTGCCGACTCCCTACAAAGAGTCCAACCATCCGAACACACTTTTGTGAAAGCCTGCACAGTATAGATTTGGGTACATCAGGATGAAATAAGCTGGCCTTAAAGATGAAAGTACAGGGGCCGGCCTGGTGGCTCAGCGGTTAAGTTCACACATCCTGCTTTGGCGGCCTGGGGATCGCCGGTTCGGATCCCAGGTGTGGACATGGCACTGCTTGGCACGCCATGCTGTGGCAGGCGTCCCGCATATAAAGTAAAGGAAGATGAGCATGGATGTGAGCTCAGGGCCAGTCTTCCTCAGCAAAAAGAGGAGGATTGGCAGCAGTTAGCTCAGGGCTAATCTTCTTCAAAAAAAAAGAAAAGAAAAAAGATCAAAGTACAGATAACTACAGTATTTTTAAAAGTCACTGGACCCTGACACATGTAGACATCGCAAAATTATTCTAAACTGATCAATGCTGAGAAAAGTCATGATGTGTCCAGCGGTCTTAGCACCAAAGGAGTGGTCTCTGCCCATTAACGTAAAGGATCTCTCAGGGCACAAAGGATACGTGGCAATGAGGTCACCAGTACAGTGTATGACCTGCGAGTCCCTGGCTCTAGTTTTCCCAATTTTATTGTTTTATAACCCAAGAAATGTTCTGCCTCATGTAATGATTGTAGGCAAAGGAAGATCCTTCTGGTTATCCACCTTTCCATAGAAACCTACTGTATACGCTTGACAGATAGACTTCTCCTGTATAAACATCATATGCATTGCCAGGAATCAGGTTCCTGCCCCATTCTAAAGGAAATAACTGTCGGGCTTGGACATCTCTGGTGGCCATATTACCTGATTGAAAATACCAAAATATCTGACAGCACAAATTATTTGAAGTGGAACTCTTCTAGAAAATTGGGGCCACCTAGTTGCAATCAATTTGTTTTATTTGATGCAGAAACTTATGAGAAATAAGGAAAGTTTCCACAACACAGAAATTGTGAAGTTTTGGCAATGGGAAAAAAATGAACATCAAAGAACATATGTATTATGTGGCCAAGCCCTTGATATTTTGTGACCCATGAAGTAGGTAGTGTCTCCATTTTACACATGTGAAAACTGGACTACGAGGTGAAGCAAGTTGCCTGAGACCGCATGGCCAGAGATGAGAGGATTCAGGATTTGACTCCGGGTCTCATGGGTCTAGATCAGTCTCCCTCATCACTGAGCAGCTGAGGAGACCAGTATGCCTGCGACGTTTCCTCAGAGAAGGGTTTCTGGAAGACGTGAGCATCATGAAGTGTTCTGTGGCTCCTCCTCCCGACTGTCTGAATCTGTGATGAACGTGCCGAAGCGCATGCGCGGCAGTGATACAAAGGAAGGGAACGTTCTCTCTGATCTCCAGACACCCTAGAGGAGCAGCTGCTTTGCTGTGGAGCTCAAGGTTATCTGTCAGCAAGCAAAGAGTAAGAGAAGTCAAAAGGTCTATCCCCGTTTTCAAACTGAGGGCTCCTCACAACTGTAAAATCTTGGAAAGGAATAAATCCACTTCTGAAAATTCTTTTCATTGTGCTCTGCCCAAAGCCTCTGGTCAAAAAGTTGAGGACTTGCAGGTTAGGACTCCTCCCCAACCTCTGGAACCTGTTCCACACTTGATTAGAGGTTCTGGCCTCAGGAGCCTCTCCATCCCCACCTTCCAGCTACCCAGCAAGAAATAAGCACAATTGCCACCACCATGAAGATGCCTCCCAGTGACTACATTCTTCCGACTCTAGACACCAGCGAAAACCAAAACCAAAGCAACCTGCCTGCTTATGAACTGTATAAGTCCATTCAGCTTCTGCAAGTGCCCAGAGCATTCTTTGTTGCTGTTTTGGCAGTACAAGGCTTAACACATAAAGTAGGTCATGACACCAATTCTTCCCTCTAGTGAGGGGTGCTGATCTCAGAGCAGCCCCCATAACTGGGACAATGCAAGTCAGCTTTTCCAGGGAAGCTTAGCACATAAGCCCTTCATGGTCTGGCTCCGGTCTCTCTATCAAGCCTTAGCATCTAACTCTTCTTCTTTACCAGTCAATTCCAACTAATTGTAGGTCCTTACACACATTTTCCTTTCCTGAACTCTGCACTTTTCTTAGCATAAGTTTTTCCCTCTTTCTGCCCTGTGGACCTTTTCTGCCTAGCAAATGCCCACTTGTATTTCAAAATTGAGTCTGATTGTCCAGTATCAGGAAACACTCTTATCTACAAGGTTGATTTAGTTGTCCTCTCTCTACATTCCCTTGCTAGCATGTCCACGCTTCTATCATAATACTCACCATTTTGAATAGTAACAACTAATGAATTTACCAACCCTCCCCAGCAGTTAGATTCTATGAAACTCGAGGAAGTTTTCTCACTCAATTTTATAGGTCCAGATTCTATAACATAGTAGTTGTTAAATAAATGCTTAATGAAAGGGCACAGCTAACTCACTCATTGATTGAACAAATACTTACGGAGTAACCGCAAAGTACATTTAGAAAACACCTGGGTTCCTGAGCATTGAGGATGCTTCGTTGGCTCACTTTCTCAGGCATACAAGAGATCAGACTCGCAAACAATCTGCTTCGGGGAGGTGGGGAATGGCAGGAGCGGGGCTGGGTGGAGGCATGACTGTGCCTGCTGCTACCTCAGTGCAGGGAGGAGCGATGGAGGGGAGGTTGAGCAGAGCGGCACTCTGCACAGCGCTGCCCAGTGTGCTCACATTAGAAGAGGAAGGTCCTGGCACCATCACTTATTCTAGCTAAGCGGGAATCCTCTGTCATGGAATGTCTTACTTCACCAGCGGAGACATCATTAGAACCCACAGAAAGCCCGAAGCAGCACTGCATTTTCTATCTCAGTATTTTCATATTCTAGTTAGTTGCATACATGTGTGCAAATCTCCATTTAAACTCGAATACCAGACTAGAAAGTAAGGTTCATGGGAACAGGTGTTTGTAAACGAGAAGTCTGTATTTGAGGGACCGCACACGTAATAATGTCTCACCCAGCACTGCTTTCAGCAAGATGATCAACAGGAAAAACAGCAGCAGCTGATGCCAAATGTGTGATTCAGATGATTGGAAAATGAAGTGGCATTCCAAAGGCCGTGTGTAAATTTCCCTCAGACATGGTCCAGCAGCCAACAGATTGAATTTTTAAGATATATGAATAACTTCTCCGACAAAAGCTTACCAAAATAAAGCACTGACTTAGGATATTTGCATGGTTATATGAGATCCAAATATCTCTCATCATCCCATTATCTCAGAGCGCAAAATAAAAAGCATTCGTTTCATTTATGCTAAGTAGGAAGGGAATTTTGGTCTATTTTCATTCCAAGTTAGGCTGCTTGATTGATTTAAAAAGAGAATAAACTCTCCTAGGATAATAAACACTGTACTCAATTGCATGTTAATTAAACACCTCAGCATAAACTTACAGAAAGGAGGGAGTGTGAGAGGGTGGCAAAGAGGCTTTACAATTGGTTTGATCTCGAGTCGCATACCCATCTTGTCACTTTCTAGCTGTGTGAGTCTGGATAAATTACATGAACTCTCCAAAGCTCAGTTTTCTCAGTTGTCAGTGGGGGTGACAGCAGACACCCCAAGGACTGGCTAGATGACTTATGAGCTTGTCATTTACAAGCACCTGTAGATGCAAATGCTACTTTTTAATGCGACATTAGAACTTAAAAGGGGATCTGCATGCATGCAATTAGCCAGAATATAATGGTGGCATAAAATGGCGCAGAGGATCGTGCATGTGACCTAGTGCAGAGCGAACACTCCTGTTTGGTTTCCACTCTCCACACCTCCTTACCAGACGCCTAGTGAACAAAATGGCAAGGCTAACAAGGCCCTGCCCTGTGCTTAAGGAACTTTGACTGGTAAAGGAAAAAGTGTACAAGGGTTAGGCCAAACACTTTGAGAGCACAGTAAACCCAAGTGCTCTGAGAGCACAAGGGAGAAAGAAGATCTCTTGACCTCAGGATGAGCTTCGTGAAGAGTCCACATCAGATGGGCCTCATAGAATTGGTGGGGACCTTCTTTATGCGAGGTTTAGAGTGCCTGAGTAAGCCTCACAACTGAAATAAACACGTTAACACAGAAAAAGATAGATGCTAAGACAGACAGCCCTCTGGTAAAGAACCCTGGAGGAATTTCTACCAGTCACCAACTTGTGGAGCTGAACTGAGGATCACCACTGGGCAGAACACAGTTTACTGCCTAAAATGGAGCAGTGCTGCCAAACTAAGGGAAGGTTGGGCAGGCCTCATTCTCCTTCTGGCCCCGAGAATTCCTAAAGTCCCAACCAAAGCACTAGGAGCTCTCCGTCTGTAGCGCAACCATCAAGAAAAAGTGTTCCTTGGCCTCTATTTTAATCCACGTTATTCTTTCCACAGCTTTCTACAGAAACGGACTCCTAAAAACAAAAAGGGAGGATGTAAAGGGGGTCATATAGGAAATAAAGTACTCCCTGGAAAGGGGTATAATTCCAAAAAGCAAACTGCGATCAGGCAGCTTGTGTAGTGGGGTCTGGAGGAGAGCCCTGGCAGCAAGGAGACACTGGGGCTCTGAGCGTTCATGTACTTCGTCCACTTAGTCCACCAGAGAGACAAACAGTGGGGACAGAAGGGGATCCTATTAATCCGACAGAACAGTGCAGCACATAGGTCGAGCAGCTGCTCACAGCAACGCCGGGCCAGGCTGTGGGTCCGAAAAGGCACTATCAGCACTCAAGCCGAGAATGGGCGGAGCCACGGACAAGTCATCCATGCTGCTATGGCTGAGCACCGAATCTACGTCCAACACCTCTGACCCCAAGGAAAATAAAGAGGCAACAGAAAGAAGGGAGGGAGGGAGGAAGGAGGGAAACCATGCGTCCTGAAAACAGTATAGGAATATTCATCCTAAAAATTCAGAGGAAAAAATATACCTCTTTAAAATTATTTACTACACAAACCAGAAGATTTTGAATAAATTACAGTATATCCATATGATATAATATTTTTCAAACCTTAACACACGTTCTCATGTAATATCTAATGCATCAGAAATGCTTACAATGTAATATTAAGTGAAAAGAGCTGACATAAAACCTGTAGCTACAGCATTTATCAATATGACAAAACTTTGCATGTGTGGTACATATATATCAATGAAAATAAACTTAAATGATATAATGATTCTTACATCTGAGTAATGTGATTACACAAGAATTTTAGTACCTTCCAAATATTTTTCTATTATCTTCCAAAATTTCTGTGAGAAGTTTACTTCATGATTTAAAACTTGTTCTATGTTAAAAAAAAAAAAAAAAAAAAAGATAAGTTTTCCCATTGAGGGAAAACGGTGGACACAATTCAAAGAGGCTAACACTGAGAAACGGCTGCTGAAAATGGCGATTAGGAGGTCAAGTGATATAAACACTTTCTAAGCTGAAAAATAAAATCGACTTATCTTACATAATAAAACAAACATCTCTCTGCAGGAACTGCCAGGTTAAAAACACACCTGGAGTCCCACAGCCTAAGCATCCCTTTGTTTCGGCCTCATCCCAGTGAGTTGGAGATTTCATCTCCAGAGTGCTACCAGACTGAGGCCGTCGCCACAGTAACCAACAGAACAACTGAGTACTTTAACTCTGCCCGTTGCTAACCACACCTCAGCCCGTGGCCTGCACTGTTCCTTCAGACATTGCCGTGTGGCACTCAGCCTGGTTGCAGGTCTCTGTAAGCACTGCCTGATTTAGGGTAGTTTCTATAATTACTGGAATGATGAAATCTGTCATGCAGTTAGGTAGCAGGCAAAAGAGACAAATTAATTTCTAGCTTCCTGGACTAAAAATATATATTTATCAAGTCCGACTGGTTGTTTTAATTAGTAGTTTTTTGGTCACAGTTTTAGCAATTCTTTCACTAAACTGACTTTTTGTTAATATTAAAAAAGAAATATTTTACACCTAAAATATCACTGCGAAAGCAAGCCTCTGGGTCTTGCTCATGTCTCGCCTTGCCCCCAAGAGCCATCTTGGGATGAGGACAAGAATCGCTGTTTGGTTTATTCTTTTTTTCACATACATTGATTCTCCTTTTATTCATTTCTATGCGCTGAAGTAGATAATATTTACAAATTATTTGAGTCTATGCTACGTATCTAATTAGTGTTAATAATAATATTAAAACTACAAACAAAAACTGCTTGAGAAGCAGTCCAAGGTAATTGTGAGGTCAAGATCCAGGTATTATGTTTCTTCCAGTTATTAGACAGATTCCTCAGAAATGTGCCGTTACTGCAGTGGAGGACTCTCATAAACCCCAATTGTCAGAATGTGCCATTGCTGCTTGCGAAATCTCCAGTCCTCAACACACACCAGGATAGACTGGACGACCCTTGAGCAGACATGTGGAAGAATATTTCCAGGTATCAACTAGACGGTTAGGGGAGAAATGTGTTTCTCAAACTTATATTTACGTCCCAACCTTCACAATTTTTGCTAAAACTGTGACCCACTTGTGCTATTATTTACTTAATTTTTCCTTAAATTGACGTTTTTTTTAGCTGAGCCTCTTTCAAAGTAATAACACATTTGACTTTATAATATAAAACAAGTAAACATAACCAGATAAAATGGAGTTTACCAAACCACTATCATGCTGATGCTGCTGAGAGTTCTGAACCTTGAAGCTGTATTCCATTTACAGCTTGAAAATGTTGCAGCACATTCTTTCTCTGCGATAATTCAAATAGCCTATGAGCCCATATCTCAATGAAGTCCTTTCCAATGAAGCCTGATCTCATTGTGAAACCCTTCTGAAAAGGAAGCCCTCTACAAAAGCAACACATCAAACCAGGCAGGCGAGGCCAGGAGGTTAGGGATGGCATAAGGGAATAAAGAAATAGAAAACCACAGAGCGATGGCTTGTAGCTTGAGATCTCAACACTGACATTAAAGAGGGAAACACATACAACACATCAGAACAGCTGCAACCAAAGTTCTTTATTTCATTCCTTATGAGATTCTATTACTTCAAAGGTAAATGCGAATTGTGATATAATTTATATTTTTCTTCAAGTCCCTGGTCCTTCAGAACTCTGTCCAAAATTCAAATGTTAAGAAGGTGACGCTGTTTCTACACATATCCTCTCCCCTCCTCCAGCCCTTTTGTTCAGGGCTGAATGAAACTCTGGCTGCTGGGAACCTGCCAGCTCCCTTCAGTGGGGAATGTGAGCGTGTGAGTGTGTGTGTGTGCACGCGTGTGTGTGTGTTTCAAGGAATGCCTGAGAACAGCCTTGGTTATTGACAAAGGGAGGAACAAAGAAGCCTTGTCTCAAACCTCGATCTTCTACCAAACCTGCCCTCCTCCGGCCTTCCCCATCTCTCTTAATAAGAACTTTATATTTCCAGTTCTTGGGCCAAAATACCTTGGGTCATCCTCGATGTTGCTTTCTTTCATATCCCACATCCAATCTATCAACCAATTCTATGAGATTTGCCTTACAAATATACCCAGAATCCTTCTCTTTCTCACCACCTCCATGGCCACCCCTCTGATCCAAAGCGCCACCATCTCCTGCGTGGATTATTAACAACCTTCTAACTGGTCTCCCTGCTTACAACTGTATCCCTTTCAGTCTATTTTCCACACAACAGCCAGAGTAAATCTGTCTGTGTGTAAATCAAGTCAGATCACGCCTCTCCTCAAAACTCCAGGAGCTTTCCATCTCCCTCACAGTAAAGGCCAAAATGTCCTTGAGGCAGCCCACACAGCCCTGCACGCCCTGTCCCCCTGTTGCATATTTGACCTTATCCTCTTTTCCTCTCCCTCTTGGTCCTTCTACTCCAGCCCCTCTGGTCTACTGGTTGTGTCCTGACCGTGCTAGGCATCTTCTCTCCTCTAGGCTTTTTCCTCTTTCTGCTCCTTCTGCTTGGCCTCTTCTCCATGATAGTGCCTTCTCGTTTCCTTTACATCTTTACTCAAAGGCTAATTTCTCAGCTTCTCTGGCCACCTGATTTAAAATTTCAATTTGCCCACCAACACTCTATTTCTTTTATTTTCTCCTATGGCATTCATCACCAACTAACGAGCTGTAGTCTTTTTTCTCCTATCCATTGTCTCATCCCTTTAGAATGTGAACTTCATCAGGAAAGTGGTTTTTGTGTCTTTAATTGACTGCTGTATCCCCAGAACCTAGATCAGTGTCTGGCCCATAAAACGCACTCAATAGATGCTTATGGAATTAATTTGTAGAAGGAGGGATGGAAAGGACAGATAAATTACGAGAATGCGTCCTCAGAAGGATAGCAGCACCATTTTAGAATGAGATTAAGGTGAACAGATTACATTCAGAGAGGATACAACAAGAATACCCTCCCAATGTAGGGAGAAGACATGAGTTGTACTGAGGTACAGGAATATCTCATCAATCAGCTCTCTTCATATGTGAGCTTAAACGTGGCTTTGATTATTCAGCACTACTGGGAGAGAAATCAATAACAAACTGTGATCCTAGAAACCTCGTTTCAGAAATTTAGGAATTTATTAGCAAATAATAGTAACTCTGTCACCAGGGGCATCACACCACCAGGTAAAATTCCAACAGTATAACTGGCCAGTATCAGGAAGAACTAAACGACAGAGCTTGAGCTTCTTCGAGGTTTATAAAATGTATGGCTGAATTCTTGATATGGAAATAATTACAGTTCTGAAACACAGATTAGCTTTTGACTTCATAAATCCTCAAGTCCCTCATCAATCTGGGCTGATTTAAAGAGTTATTAAAAGTGTCCTAATCCTGAGAGATAAGTGTACAAGGTAATGGAAATCCTTTTCTAAGGAACAATGTCAAAGAAAGTAAAATTAAAGTGCCTTGAAGTGGAATCTACTTCAGTCTGAAGGGGTCCAATGAAATGGTCAGGGAAGAACTCTAACACATTGCAAAGTTTAATTACTAGACCTGAATGAAATATTGAAACACAGGTGTGCTATTGCTATAAATGGCAAAGCAATATAATAAGACTTTTTGAAAAAGGTCAATCAGAAAACCACCAAAATCATTTATTAAAGCAAACTCAAGCAGCGTAGAAAAATTTTCAAGTTAAGACTCATTCATCTCCCATTGGATCTGCTACCAGTACATTAATTTGCTCCCCTCAAAGGAGAAGTTGGTTGGACAGCAACAACTGGGACATAGAAAAGAAATCACAAAATAACTCAAAATTCCTTAAATCCAAATGAGAAAGAAAAAAAAAATCTATCCCCCTGATAGTGGATTACTAGGGAAGACTGATATGAAATACATAATCACAAAAAGTATTAATTACAAACTAGGAGAGGACCAGCATCTCAAGCCAATGTGAGGCAGCCTGTGTGAAGATCTTGATAAGGGAGTTTGCATTATGTTTGAAAAGTTAAAATAAGGTCAGTTAATCCAAGTAAAGTTTGACTGATTGACACTTATTCATTCTTTTGGTTCCAGCTTAAATGTCACCACTTCAAGGAGACCTTCTCTATCTCAAGTCTCCAACTAAATCAGATTTTTCCATACATTTACTGATGGCACCTTCTACCGTTCCTTCACAGCACTCAGCACAGTCATCTATACCCTCATGTATTATTAAAGAGATGCTTAGCCTAAGTGGAAATCAAGACCCAGCTTTAGAGAAAATTCTGGAGCCTACAGAGAGTAGACCAGAAGAAGCATCTCACAAAGAATTCTCCCCAAACAAGGCTTATTCCTTTCTATGCGTGGTAAACATTAAGCAAACACTTAGGCAGCACCAGTCAACAGGGAAACCACGGTAAGTGGCAGTAGCAGTAGCAGTAAAGGTCAAGTTCATTCAAAGTCTCCAGGACTCTCATCATCTAATCTTCCAAGGAGATCACACAGTCATGGAGAAAGAGTCTAGTGTCCATTGTTTTGATTCCTCTAACAATATTCTTGGCGACCTTAGGATGATCTTCTAGAAAAGAAATACAAAAACAAATGTAATAAGGTCTACTGAGCTGTGCCCAAGTCTGGGGGCATATTTGCCATCACATAACTCAGTAGATAAAGAACAAAATGCTGCAAAATTGCATGACCGGGGGAGTCCAGTCCTGGTACAGTGATCTCTGCAGACATGATGATCACTTCCCACTTCACTTTCATTTTAATTCTATTGCATACAAGCTTAAACATAGGATCAGTCCCCGAGAAATAATAATATGTTTAAAGAGACGGAAGGGCTAACTAACCTGAGCTAATACAGTTCTGAAGATTCTTGAGCTCCCCTTTCTAGCCTCTGATACTCCTAGGCTTGTTGATAGTCTCCATATTTTTCAAGAAAGTCAGTGTTTCAATTTTTCAATTATTCTGTCCAGTTACCACACTGACCCTGTCAAGTATGTCACTTAGATGACATGTATACATTTTTAGCTCAAAAAATGCTATCTTAGTTGCTGGAATAAATGCAGCGAACTTTTTGCAAAGAAATGTTTGGAAGGTGAGCTATGAAAAAGCCAACTATCTTGAGCAACTCCAAAGACTTTTTTGGCAAATCTCTTTTCTGAGAGCTTTGTATATAAATTCCATCATCAGCTTTGGCTGCTATGGCAACTGGAATATTTCAGAAATGATTTGAAGTGAGTATCACTGCACATCCAGCATCTTTTGCATGAAACAGAAAAGACTATGAGATCTAATGCAAGCTAAATTTCAAAATACAGCTTCAACATTCATTCCTGACATCTATTTATGCTCATATTTGCAAATCAATGTATATCAACGTGGTACAATGACGTATTAGCCTGATGGAGACTTTCATTTGATTCCTGAACTTGTCACATTAAGGCATCACCTAGGTACTCTCTTCCCAGTTTTATTAGGCTTCTCTTTCTTTTTTTAATAGACTTTATTTTTTACAGCAGTTTTAGGTTCATAGCAAAACTGAGCTGAAAATACAGAGTTGCCATATCCCTCTGCCCCTCCCCCCCAACACACACACACAGTCTACCCCATTATCCATCCCCCGCCAGAGTGGTACATTTGTTACAACTGTTGAACCTACATCGACACATCATTATCACCCAAAGGCCATAGTTTATATTAGGGGTTCACTCTTGGTCTTATATGTTCTATGGGTTTGGACAAATATATAACAGCATGCATCCACTATTATAGTATCATTCAGAGTAGTTTCATTGCTCTAGAAATCCTCTGTGCTCTGTCTGTTCATCCCTTCCTCCCTGCTAACCCCTGGCAACCTCTGATCTTTTTACTGTCTCCGTAGTTTTGCCTTTTCCAGAATGTCATATAATTGGAACCATACAGTATCTAGCCTTTTCAGATTCACTTCTTTCACTTAGCAATATGCATTTAAGGTTCTTCCATATCTTTTCATTTAGTTTCATTAGTTTCACTTATTTCATTTCTTTTTAGTGCTGAATAATATTCCATTGTCTGGATATACCACAGTTTATTTATCCACTCACCTACGGAAGGACACCATGGTTGCTTCCAAGTTTTGGCAATTATGAATAAAGCTTCTATAAATATCTGTGCACAAGTTTTGGTGTGGACAGAAGTTTTCAGCTCATTTGGGTAAAAATAAGGAGCATGATTGCGGGAACACATGGTAAGAGTGTGTTTAGTTTTGTAAGAAACTGCCAAACTGTCTTCCAAGGTGGCTGTACCATTTTCCATTCCTGTCAGCAATGAGTGAGCATTCCTGTTGCTCCGCGTCCCCACCACCATTTATTGTTGTCCGTGTTTTGGATTCTGGTCATTCTAATCGGTGTGTAGTGGTATCTCACTGTTTGAATTTGCAGCGCCTTGATGATATAAGATGTTGAGCATCTTTTCACATGCTCATGTTCTAAGCCTTTCCTCTCACTCACTTCATATGCCAGGGCTGAGTGTCCCATTGAATGCTGTGCAACAGAATGAAAACAAGCCCTTCAGGGATCAATTGGCTGTGATTTAAGCAAAGAACCAACTATCGTTCTCACATTCTACCCTATGCCTAGGTCACTGAAATAGCTAATTTCGTTTGCTGGAGCCAAGAAAGCTGTGCCAAAATGAAAAGTAATGCAAGGACTGGACGATTTAATACAGCATTTAGGCACATGCACCCCAATTACGTGTATGAAAAAAACATCAAACAGGTTCTCAAATTCTCTGCTTTAGGCATGAGGAAGTTCACTTAGAATTATCAATGTTGGCTTGAAAGTCCAAAAAGTAAGGAGATTTATTCTTCCTTGAAGTTCTCATGGGGTGTTCCCCTGACTATTTAGGGATGATGGTTATGGAGTGTGAAGGTTAACCTGCCCAGATGAACTCAGAGAGAAAATAGCATGTTAAGTTACCTAAGTACGTGCTGCAGGATAATGGCAGGATTGGAGGGGCATTCTCATTTAAGCAAATATGCTAGAATCTAAAAGAATCAGCATCCTAACTAAAAACTGTCAATTCCTTAAAATAATGACCAAGATGTTTTGGAAGTAAACTAACCAAACTGTCATTTTTTAACTCTTACAGCTTATTGATTTAATTTTTAAGATACTTAGGATATTATATTATAGTCTCTTATAAGGTTTCTACCTCTGCATTTTTGGCATAGAAACAAGCTTATATTGACATTTTGAAGAGACTATAACACAGTTTGCACTATTTTTATCAATATCAAAAAGTGTTTTCAGCTGCTTAATCTTCCAAAAATATACTTTAAATATTGTAGTCAGTGCGAGTAATACATCAGAAGTGTCAAGCAAAGGAGAAGAAAAATTCTGTGACATTCACAGATGTCACCTCCATCCATTCATTCACTCAATAAAAAATTGTTTTGAGTAACCACTACATTCCAGGTGCTGTTCTAAGTACTTAAACATTTAAAGTTCACATTGACTTATATATGTAAGCAACATTCTAATGTTAGAAGATGATAAGTACTAGAAATCAGGAGTACTGGGCTGGGGCTGTGGGTAGAAGGGAACTTTAAATGGGGTCCTTATTAGGAAAATGGCATCCAAGCAAAGGCTTGAAGGAAATGAGAAAGTGAGCTCTGTGGACACCTGGAGGAAAGTACTCTGAGCAGACACAGCAGCCAGTACAAAGGCCCCAAGGAGGAGCAGGCCTGGCATGTTGAAAGACCAGCAAGGAGGCCAGAGTGAGTGGAGCAGAGTGAAGGGAGAGGCTCGGCTGTAGGCCTTATAGTCAGGACTTTGGCTTCGACTCAGACAGGAAGCCCCTGGAGGGTTTTCAGTTGAGCTACTTTTCAAAATATTTTCTATTTTAGAAAATTTAAAACATTTGCAAAATAGAGAAAAATGTATAAGAAACCCCGGTATATCTACGAGTCAGTCTAAAATACTGTTTCATTTATACTCCCTGCCCCACCTTCACCCCAGATCATTTTGAAGAAAATCTCAGACATCATGTCATTTCAACCATAAGAACTTTAGCAGGGATCTCCAAAATATGAGCATTCTTTTCTTCAACACCACTGCAATATACTTAGCACCCCCAGGGTGGACTAGAGCAGCTGGTATTGGCTCGGCCCATAGGCAGCAGTATGTGCATCTCTTTCCACTGAAGGATCCCAGACTGCAAGTTAGTAGCTTGAAATTGGCCATGGGGTGAGAGGGCATACACACCATGGAAACCAACAACACCAAGAGCAGGGTTTTTATGTCTGGAGATCCAACTGGTTAATATTTGCCATCACACCTCCGACTCACACTTGAAAAATTATCAATGCTTTATTAATATCATTAGATGTCCAGTCCACGGTCATAGTTCCTTGGTAAATTTATAATTTTTTTAGTTTATGTGTGTGAATAGGTATCAAAATAAGATCTACACTCTGTGATTGTTGATATCTCAAGTCTCTTTTAATTTATAGAGTCGCCAACATCTCTCTTTTATTTCTTGCATTTTTTTTTGTCATTATTGAAGAAGCTGGGTTGTTTGTCCTGTAGAGTTCCCATCAGTCTGGATTTTGCTGATTGCATGACCCTGGTTTCACTTAACACATTCCTCTGTCTCCTAGATCAAGTGGCTTGCTCAAATTCAGGGTCCATTTTGGGGACAAAACTCCTTCATAGACGGAGGAAGAGCACTTTCATCAGGAAGAACAGTAATGCAGGTTAAGTTTTATTTTGTGGTGGTAACAGCCTATTGACGATCATTTCGAAATAATAACATTTTGCATTCTATCACTTATCCTTCATTTATTATTTGGAATACATCCGTAGGAGAAATTTTGATTCATCCACTATTTGGAGAATTTACATTTTAACAGGATCACTCTGATTGCTGTGCAGGGAAATGATTGTAGAGGCAAGTGTGGAAGCAGAGAATGAGTTAGGTGTTTCGCTACCCAGCCGAGCCACAGCCACGGTGAGGAGAGATGTGACCCTGGGAGTGGCGAGAAGCATCAGAGCCTGGATCTGTCTGGAAGTACATCCAACAAGAGTTCTCCATGGTTTGGAGTTGTGGTTTTAGCTACATGAAAGTGGTCCAGGAGGTGCCTGATGGTTAAAAGTTTGTAACATGCCTGAGTCAGGAATTTGAATTCTGGGTGCTTCAAGCTGGGTATAAAAGCAAATTACTCAGCAGAAGGGTGAGGTGGGGCCAGGAGGGGAGTATGTGGAAACAGAGAAGAGCTGACCGGCCAGGTTTCCCATATTAACAAAGCTCTGGGTTGTACACTTACCACTAAATGTGCAGTTAGCTTAAAAATATGGTTGTTTACTTTTGAAAGAAAGATACTAGCAAACATTAAAGCATTAAAGATAGCTATGATGCCAGCTTGAAAATAAAGAAAAAGTTAAGAAGTCTAAGAAAATCATGTATTTGCAAATATGTGAGGTTTGAGGAGGTCTTGGGAATGTGGTGTCAAAGATTTACTTACTTAACTGCACAGTGTTATCAACACTCTTTATTATTACCTATATTTAGGTCTGGCATGAATTAACACACAATGAATAATTGTAGTAATTATACTCTGTTGTAATGCTCTTGACCTGTCAAAAAAAAGAGTTGTTCCTTTACCTAACAACAAATTTTACAATAAACAAATTTTACAATAAATTTCATCTGGTATATTACGTAAAGATTTTAAATTTTTCAGACGTTATGGCTTATGAGTGGTACAATTGCCTAATTTCTCTGAAAATATTTCATGTTTTCTCTGGTAGAGTCTTCAAGGAGTTTTTAACTGTTTTCACTTGCTAATTTCCTTTTCCAGGTTTTAATAAAATAATTTTTGAATGTATATATTCTTTCCAGCATTTCTAACCCCACTGACTTGTTTTCTCTAATTTATTAATTTAAAAAATGTAACTGGAGAAATAGGCATTAATATAAAACTGATGCCTACCCCACATCATTTTCAGTCTCAAATTTCTAGACTAAGTTCCACCTCTCAGTCACCATGCTCTCACAGCTCAGATACGGCCACTGTTGCTGGTGCGCGTGTCAGGACATTAGAGGATGTGTGTGAGAACACAGGGTCGACATTTTCCCCTGAGGCATTAATAAGACGAATAAAATAATCCTATGACTGGACAGACTTCAAAGGCCTTCTGACAAACTTCACTCTCCCCACCCTCTTTTTTTGTAGAAGGAGACAGATATAGAGAAGTGAAGCGACTTCCCCCAGGGTCCCTGTAACTAACCAGTGGTAATGAGGTTGGAAATGGCTTATGGGTCTTGGAGCATGGAGGTCAGATCACAATAAAGAGAAGATAAATTAATATATTCTCCAAGTAACTACAAGAAGAGATCCTATTCTCTCTCTCTCCCTCTCTCTCTCTCTCTTTATCTCTGTCTCATACACACACACACATACACACACATCTAGACACTTGGTTTGGAACAGAAGAGGTTAATAGGCAAAACAGATGTTCTATGACTACTTGTCCCAGTGTTTCCTTGAAAAGCACGCTAAACAAGATAATGAGATGGGTTGTAAGGGAGAAAGGCTGTAAAAGTGAAATCAAAGCCCTTGGCAGGCAAATCAGTATTTGTTCACCTGTTGAGTGTGTTTTGCTTGAATAGATTTTTATTGAAAGCTTCTATTGTGTTTCTCATGGTTTAGATATTATTTTTTCAGCTTTGTTATAAATGTGACCATAGAAAATGCTCTTGCTCCTGTCCAATCTCTATTTGCAATTTACTGAATAAGTCATTATAGAGGGGATCCTGAGAACACCCAAGATACTACGAGTGGGCACTGAAAGTGCTCCATCCTAATGAATTTAAAAGTGGTTAGAGGAAAAGTTACTAAATTCATTGACCTATTAATAATGCCACACTGAAGAAGATTCTAATGGAAATTCAGTGTAACCAACTGCCAAGGGAGATAAATAGCAAATGCATATTATATAAAAATGAACTTCAAGCTGTTTTGAGTGCATCAATTATCTTGGTACTTCCCATTGAGCAAAGGCCTTTCAAACACATTTCTATCAACTCACCAGTAGATCTCAACAAACTGCTAAAAGAGCTTTAGTTATTCACTCAAACCAACTGAAAAACATAGGCGTCCTTTAGGAAATTAAAATCTAAGCAAGACGAAGATAAGAAGAGGATGGAAGTCATTGATCACCCGTTATATGGCAGGCCTTTGGCTAGGCCCCATTCATGACTCATATCAAGACATGAATGTCTCTACACAGGAATAGAAATTCCATATGAGCAGGAGCCTTATTTATTTTGTGTCTCTGCTGTGTCTCCCAGCACCCCGGTGTCTGACACACATAGATGCTCAGTCAATATTTTTGAATTTTTGAATGAATGAATGGGATGTCTTCCCAGAGGAGTGGCTGATCTAAAGCTCCATAGCATTCACCAGGTGTCCTTGATCTTCCCTTAGCCTCAGGGTACAGATACAGGAGGCAATAAGAAAACGTGTCCAATGAGGATTTCATCTATATGTTGATAGTCAGCTTTTCGCCTCATCCTGACAACTGATTTCATTCTTACAATTTTATGCTTAAATGTGCATATGGATGCACACATCCTTACCTAGGGGAAATTAGAAATAACTTTGGACACAATGATCTTCATTCTTTTTCAAGAGCTGTTTCAGGCAATGATGCCACTTAGAAACAGTGCTGCTGCAGTTGCTAGGGAGATGAGGAGAAAGGGTGGGGAGGCATTGAGTGCTTTCTTTAGCCTGCAGCCCAGAGCACAGTGACCAGAATGGAGAAGCAAGACCAGTCTGGCCTCCCAATCAAACCCCTTAAGGTCCCTTGAGGATAGAAGTAGCTGTGATCCCATTTTGCTATTTAAAATAGGACCACCAAAATATCAGCTTAAAACTCAGCCATATTCTAATGTGAGGGCAAAAACAAAGCAGCTTTATGTTTTTACACTGATGCGGATTAAGTGCCTGGATAAAGTATCACACTTTTGCGTTTCCCCGGCAAGGTGACAGAGCAAACTATGTGTTTTACAGCATGCTTTGCAGGCCTGCTGCTGGTTCACACCACAAACACTTACAATGAGTCCACTGGGTGTGGGTCCTCTGAGCTTAATGCACAGAGAAAAATAGTCGGCAAGGGAAATAAAGGAAGATTTATTAGGGGAAAGCCAGCTAATGTAGATTTTTAGGCTTAAAAAGGTGTTTGAAGTTATTTAAATTGCATGGACTGGTTCCTATATGGCCGATCTCCTTTGTCCTTTCACTCTCCATCATCCTGTCTAAATTGAGGACGGCCATCACCTCCGTTGGAGTGGCGTTAATGAGTGAGTCCATGGACAAAAAAGGAGCTCAAAAACTGCTCATTTTATTTCATTTGCTTGTCTTTCAATAACCTCTCCCGTAGTATTCAAGGTATGTAAGCACTCGATAGAAAATGACAAAAATAAACAACCCAAGGAGTCTATAAGGAACAGACATCATCCAATTGCCTTGGTCATGTTTTAGGCTGCTGTAAAGAACGTTCATTAGTAAAAGAAATTATTTAAGTGCTACAGTGTCTGACATTAAAATTGTAGGCATCTGACAGTTGCCACTGGATATGAAGGATTTGAACAATAAACTCATCCCTTAAAGCATTACTAGAATGCTATATGTAGTAAAGTCAGTATAATACCAAAGATCTGAGGAACACTGTGCTATAATGTTACACTTCACAGTGCCTCTTCCTATAAAGGAGTACTGGTTCACTGGAACTTTAGGAAAAGGATGCAGATTGTGACATTTGATTCTCTGGCATAGGAGGCAAAGCAAAATGCAAATGTTAGAATTAATTTCAGATAACAACATTGCACTTAATGTGGGAATTGGAATAGCACAGATTCACAATCACCATGACTGCCTCAGTATAACAGCTCACCACACAGATTCTTATTAATTTAATTTAAAAGAACCCATTTGTCACACTGGCATAAATATCTTTAATAACTGTAGTGAGTGGGGTTGTAACACCATAGTCGATGTTACTCACAAAAATATGTTAAGCATTCCAGAGCAAAATAAGAGATGCATCAGCCCAAGTGTCATTAACGCTGCCTGTGAGTAATTCCATTATGAGTTAATAAGGCATATTGCCAAAGTAGACAACATATTTGCTTCTTTTGATGCCTAAAAGGTAGATTTTTTTTTCTGTCAAAGGATTGACTTTCGTTTTAAGGAGAACAAGAAACCAATGCCTGCAGTCATTCTTCTCTTTATGAAAAAATTCAAGAATTTGAGAAATTGATTCCTGGTAGCAAACCCATTTTCTAGTTTCATCAAGTCAACCATTTTCCATTAAATGTATTTATCTTAGGCAACAGTGTAAATTAAGACCTGGATGAAGAAGTGACATGTGTATGTGTATGCATGTGTGTACGTGTGTGTGTGTGTGTGTATATGTATGTATGATGAAAGAGAGAGAGAGACATACAACAGGGGAAGACAAGAGTGTGTTCTTTTTGCCAATATATCTTCCACTACAGACAAGAAGGTTACAGATGGTTACCAAAATCCAGGACAAAATCAAGGCACCATAAAATTCCCAGGGGGCCAATGACTATCCATGAAAAGGAGCTTATGAGAGTGACGGATGAGTGAATCATCCTTCCTTAACCTTTAAATGCTTCCCTCACCCAGCTCAGAATTGCTCTTTCCTGTTGAATCTGTTGTTACCTGCGATTTTAAAATCCTTAGTTTAATGTTCTTGTGTTGCTTTTTTAAATTCACTTCTCAAAAGTGTTCATTTATCTTTCAGAAATATTTTTCCCACAGAGAGATATGGAATGTGTATCTGCAAGACAGTCACCAAAGAAAAGAGCCAGCATCCTCTCCTCTCCGTCCTTGGAGTCAGTGAAGTGGAGACACTTGGAGACAGAGGTGAGGGTTTAACCATAGTTCTGACATTGGCTAATTTTTGACCCTTGACAAGGTTCTCATCCTCTCTCATGTTTTGATTCTTTACTTATAAAATATCTTCCTCAAAGAATCGTCATGAAAGTGAAAAATGAGATGACAAAAATGCGAACTATATATTGTAAAGCATAACACAATTATAAGGGCTTATTATTATTAGACATTTTGCTGGTTCCTTTTGAGAACATAGCTAGTTTTGCTATAATGCAACTTAGGTCTTCCTAAAAATCATGCACTATACAAAATTGTGCAATAAAAGTCACGGAGCTTATTGGGGGTAAAATGTAGTTAGGGGCACAACGCTCAAAAACTTCATCTGTGACACGTGGAAAACAAAGATACAAACCTAATAAAAATGGTAGTACAGTTTTTCACACACTAATTGGTTAAGAAATACATAAATGCTACAGTATTTATATATTACCAAGATAACACATAATCTCCATCTTGAAAGAGACCTGACTTTGGCTAGTGGAAGTGGGCGTGGCAAGACTTGTGAGTTATTATGAAGTGGTGGAAAGAGGATTGTCCAACACTGGAAAGTCAGAACACCACATGGAGGTGGGTGTGGCTCACAGCACTGGCCTGCACTGTGAGGCAGTTGGTAGATGCCTGAGAAATGTGCATTTTATGTATTTCTATATGGCTCAGTTCAGCTGGGTGCAGTTTTCTTCATTCATTCACAAACGAAATCATACATAAAGTAATGTGAAATTTACATTAGATGCAAATTGTTCCCTAATATATCAATTGTGTTGGAACAAATTTGTGATTTCAGATGAGTGTTATAGCAGAACTGTGCATCATGGAATGTGTCCCCAAAATGGTACATAAAATCCCAAAATGATGAACAGAAAATCAGCTGACTCTCTTTGACCTGCTGCTTAACAGGAGTACATACACAGCAGCACAACAGGGCGGTGCCCTGAGCCTCTCTCTCCTCAGCAGCAAACAGAGGAACATGTGACACTTCAAAAAGTTAAAGGTTTCAAGAGTGAACTTCACCACAACCAGGACTTCCTTAACATTAACTCTGAGCCTCACAAAGGATGTTTAATTAGGGAATTAAGATTACTAGATTACTACCCATAAGGAGCTTTTCCTTTCTTTCTCCAATCACTCAACAAATTTTCAGTCCTGACCCTGATTCCTTCAGTAACTATTTATTGAGCGCCTGCCGTGTGTCAGGCACTATTCTAGGCCCTAGGGATGCAACAGTGAGGAAAACAAAGACGCCTGCCCTCAAGGAGCCTACATTCTAGTGAGGGAAAGACTAGGAACAAAAGCATAATGTATGAATTACACACAATGTTAGAAGGTGAGGAATGCTCTGAACAGGAGTAGAGTAGATGGTAATGGGAATTAGGAATATCAGGGAAGGGGATGGGTGGAGCATTATTAAATTGGGTGGTCAGGGAAGTCTGCATTGAGAAGCAGACAATAAACACTAAAAACCATATGTAATATCATATCAAACAATGATTACTGCGGAGAAGAATAAAGCTGGGCGAAATCAGAGAGAGTAATGTGGGGAGCAGGGGAGCTGGCTGTCTTGAACAGAGGGCTCAGGAA
Source organism: Equus przewalskii (assembly GCF_037783145.1). Classification (NCBI taxonomy): domain Eukaryota; kingdom Metazoa; phylum Chordata; class Mammalia; order Perissodactyla; family Equidae; genus Equus; species Equus przewalskii. Next base: position 3,483,962 of record NC_091861.1, on the reverse strand, counting down.
AGTTGATATTTGAGCTGAGACGAACGTGAGTCATGTGAACATCTGGAAAAAGAGAATTTCAGACAGAACAGCAGGTGCGAATCACTTGAGGTGGGATGAGCTTGGTGCATTCTCACCCCATCCAGAGACCAGTGCCGCTGTAGCAAAGGGCCAGAGAGAGACCCCTGGAGGAGACTTGGTAAGAGAAGCAGTCACGAAATGGCCAGGCCCAGGCCCCAGAGAGCTTCAGAGGATGGCAAGGACCTAGAGTGCACTGAGGGTTTTGAGGACGCTGCGACATAATCTCAATGAAATATTTAGCAGGTCATCTTGGCTGTAGGATGGAGAATAAATGGGAAATAGTCTGTGAAAGAGATGATAGCGGTACCCGCAGAAATGGTTTAATGTGGATGGAGTTATGATATATTTTAAATGTAGAGCCAGGGGAACTTGTTGATGGATTGAATATAGGGTTAGAAAAAGGATAGAATCAAGAATAGCTTCAATATTTTTTATTTAAACAATGGAATGAGTGCTGGTACCATTCTGTGAGATGCAGGTGATGGCAGGAACAGCTTTGGGGCTCAAAAGTGGAGGGATGCCAGAAATCAAGATCCACTTAATAGTAGCCAAAGTCCAACCCAAGAATAACAAGAGAAGCCTCACACTGAATTATTTTAAATTGAATTGTGGTCATTCCTACAATCAACCACTTTATTCATTTACCAGGGGAATTTTAATGTTTTGACTTTATATCCTTTAAAAGAAAATTAACTTAAAGTGGTCCTCTCGAGTCCTGTATTTCTTCCAGCAAAGTTCTCCTGTTAACTGTCTGATGTCTGAAAGTATCCATCCCTTATTGCCTTGAAATCTCAGAATAGGAGAAAAATAAATTTAAAAGCTTAATCGTTAAAAAAATTAATAAGCAACAAAGCATCACTTTCTCTTGGTACAAAAGATGTAAATATATTCTCTTATATAATTTCTTTTTGATAATTTCAGCTAAAATACATTTCCAACAACACCAACAATTCCCACCTTATTGACGCTCCTGCTCCTGAGCTGTGGGATGTCACACACAAATACTTGACCAGAAAAGACCCTGATAAATAAACCAGACAAATTATTTAAGACCACTGTCTCACAAGGGACATGAAACTCTCCTGTGACAAGTATTCATAAATAATTTTAATTCTCAATTCCTTGCTGGCCTCGGACAAAATAATGAAGTGGGTAAAATTCATCCTTAATCTCTGACTCCCCATTCTGAGCTCTTTCAATATCCATAATATCTCTGGCTCCCTAATTAATGAAGCAATATAACAAATTCAAGCATATCACGATGAAAATGCCTAATAAGGAATAATGTGTCACTTCTCTCAGGAATGTTAACATTTTAGACAGGCAAGAAGCCTTAAGTCCAAGAAATAAATGTCTAATCATCAAGAGGGAGGAGAAGAAGGGGCTTTTCCACAGCCTCGTAATCACAATGTCATAAACAGCCACAAATTTCTAAAGTTAAGAAGTAGGTGACGTTGCCGTTGACTTCCAGTTTGGGAGTGGTGTGCTAACAAATGGTTAACAACTCGCCCTCCAAAAAAAAGTATGTGGGTATAAACATAAAAATTTATGTTCAATAAACATAATTTTATTATAAATTACACTAATATAAAGAATGGGTAGCATACAATTTACCCAGAATAACATATACAATCCATACTATAAATTCCATATAGCCAAATGATTATCACAGGATGCTTTCATTGGTCTCTGCGTGACTCTTGCATCCACAGCCAGCTATGTTTTCAATTCGACCACGATCTGACAATGCAGCTGCACCCCAGTCCATAACTCCTTCCCCAACAAGGTTAAAATTTAGTATGCAGCATGAACACTGGTTGACATTTTTGTTCATGTTAACAAGTAAGACAATGAAGATGAGTGTCAAAACTTTACTTGTTTATCAATAATGTGAACAATTTCCTTCTGTTGACTCAGGTGACAATTTTCAAATATCGGGAGAACATTTCCTCCTTTTTTTTGTTTTTGCTTTTCACAACAGTTACAGACACAATGAACTTTTAAGTTTATATCTGCATTGTTAATGTTTCATCCACCACTTTCTGAAGTCCAGAGAGTCAATAAAACAATCAAGCAAGCACTGACTTGGACTGTTTGCTGATTTCCGTCGTGTAAATATTCCCAATGTGGCTGATTTCAAGCTTCCAATGTATGATATGGAACGCAGAGTTGGGAAGAGACGAGCAGTTTACTTACAAGATGGAAGTAACCTTAAGAGCACAGATAAGAGTAAAATAATTAAGTGATGAATTTTGTGTATTTTTTACCTCCTTTTAATATAATTGATTGAATTGTAAGTTTATATTATTTAACACTTAATAATGTTTGTATTTGACAACCAAAACAGAGACTTCCTGAGAATTTAACAATTGGCTCTTGTAAAACAGCACAGGTCAGCTCCAGAACACCACTGCACTTGGCCTCCAGTAAGCAACTTGTTAGGATGACCTGGAGCCAAAAGTGGCGAAAGACAGGCCTCTTACTTTCTGCATTTGTCTTTTCTTGGGTCTCAATGTGCTTCAGGGAAGCTGGTATCAATCCTTCAGCTGAATCAAACCCTGGACCCGGAGCCGGGCTTCTTAAAGATCTCACCCAGAAACCCTCCACACTAAGGACCACACGCCCAGGAGTCTAATGATGGATTTAAGGAGGAGAGACCATCTGTGGCTATCCGCATACCAAACTAGGTACCCCTTATAAAACATCACGGAATAAACATCTCAGATGTTGACATTATAGATGTATCTCCTTAGATTATCAAGGTTTCAGACTTCTGCTTCTTTGCCACTCATCAGTTGCTCTTGTTGGCTATATTTTTAGGTTCTGAATATACCTTCCAAGGACAATAATATCATCATCTCTTTTCCCAAAGCAGAAGATAGCATTTGGCACTAAACAGTGAATGATATTCCACCCCAGTTCTTCTGAGATTCTCTACATAAACTAAATCCTTTCTTGTGCATTCCACACGAAGACCATCTCTTGCCATCTTGATGCTTCTGACTCACTTCACCTTCCCCACTGAGAGTTCAAGTTCAATGTTTATTCCTTGTATAATACATGTGTCTATGTATTACAGACATATCTCTTGTCACCCAGAAGTTTATAATCAAAAAGTAACCATTCTGACAGAAAACAGCAAATAAAGGCATGTATATAGAAAACAGGTTAAAATTATTAAGGTGCTACTGGAATCCAAACATCAAACACTAATGGAACTATCTCAGTTTTAAATAATAAAATTTTACACACCTATAACATTTCACATTAAACATAAAAGAAAACTTGGTTGAAATGTATCAAGCGGAGGACATCAAAGAGCTTTCCACTTTAAAAAGTCAGATCTTATATTTGACAGCATTTTAAAATACTCTATGCTGCATGTATGCACTTGCAGCCTACAAGTGCTTCAATCTCGATGACTTTCAACATGTGAGTTTGTTTTATACGCAGAAATAACCAACATTTGCATTATTTTTTCATCACTATAAAGTTCCTCAATTCTCTGCTTCATTTACAAAAGGCAGCATAGGCTTAATCCCTTAAAAGTGCATGGCATTTAACTTTTTTTTTTAACACAGAAGGTAGAAATAGATGATCAAATGAAGGGCAATGATCCATAAAGTACGCAAGTAAGAGATTTGGGTCATCTGTGATTTTTCAAATGATTCATCAGACTGTTCAAATGATTAAGTGGATGCCCTGAGCTGCAACATGAAATCCATGTAGACATGACAGCACTGCCTCTCCCTTCTGTATTCCAGTGCCTAACACAGAACCTGGCACTTACAATGCCATCAATGAATGTTTATGGAATAAATATGACTAATTAAATTAACGGATTGAGTTTACATAAGTAACTGTGACCACCTGCTTGGTTTAACCACTCTAGTCAAACAGCTAATCGCTTAAGTAAGAGGATGAACAAAGATCAACCATTTGTTTGTATTATGAAAATGTCAAAGTTGCCTGTCCATTCCTTCATCTCTTTATAAAGTAGAGGCTACGCTGAGTCACTTGGGAATAACACACTTTCTGCAGTTGTTACAGTGTGAGAAGTGCTCACTGTTGATGAATGCAGAGAGGGCTCTGTCCAAAGGATGAACATTTGTATTGCACTGGGGAGCCTGGAAAGGCTTCCTAGAGAAAGTGGTGCCGAGTATTGAAGGAAAGCTAGGAGTTAGTTGCTTGAAGAACATGGGGAAGGGTATTTAAGCCGTCAGGAACAGCATCTCCAAGGGCAGAATCAGAGTCAGCGTGATGCTTCAGTGAACTAGAAGTAGTTCAGTGAGGCTGGGAAAAAGGCTAGGAGAAGAGTTAGCTTCTTCGGACACTTAGAAACTTTTAAAAATAGGAGTTAAATTATAAAATATTTCTTAAAAACATTTAATAAGTTAGGTGAGATGTTATGTTCTCTCTTTTTCTTTCCATTTAGTCTTACTAAAAATAAAACTTTCTTTCTCAAGCCCAAGAGTAATCACTATGGTTACTTGGACACCACAGAAAAAATAAAATGAAACACTACTTATAATCTCTCCAATCTGAGACACACTACTGCCGTTAATGTTTTGGTATTTTTTAATACCAACATTTAACAGATACCATTAACGGTAATATTTTGATGTGTTCTTGTATGTTTTTTTCTTTTAATCAATATTTCGTATCTACATTCCATGGATGTACAACATGGAAAAAATTTGATTTTTTGCTGCAGAATAATAAAGTCACTTTTTGCCATCTCAATTTTGAACATTATCGCCCTATCTCCCAAAGAAATGAAGCTGTCTTTATGTTAAAAACCAGTAAGCATGCATAATCATTTTGTCTCCACATCTTTCTGCTTCTAAGCAACTCAGATTCCCCAGGGGGATTTGAACCCGGTCTCCCTTCCACCGCAGCCAGCTACTCTGCCTCCACGTCGTTCCACAAACGTGAAGGTGGGTGAACACGGCAGATTCACTTTCCAAAGGCATAAGGAAAGGTCTTCATCTCGATTCAGAACACAAGCTAGATTTTTAACCACTTCCACTTCAGACCCTTTCTAACTTTTCTTCCTAAAATTCTTACTTCAAACCATAGAATATTTCATTTGTACAGAACAACATGAAGATAGGAAGTTGCGGTTGCTTCCGTTCTGTCCATCAGTTACCACATATTTCATATACTTACTACCAACTCTAAAGACTAAAGTGTACCTAGAACTAATAACCATAATCCCAAATTAGCTTCTCTAGTATTTTTCACACATAGTAACCATATTAGACTTCTTAAAACATAGCTCAAAAATGTTTGATTGAAAGTGTATAATCCTTGCTCATTATTTGTGGAATAAAGTCCAAGTCCCTGGTCTGGAATTCGAGCTCTTTACAAGCTGGCCCCCAACCCCCTCCTTCACTGATTAGCCACATGTCTAGTGGAGTATGGCAAAAGCTATACTCCATCCTTGAAAGACCTGTGTTGTCCTCTGAGCCTTCGTAGAACTCTCCCACTTCCATGTCCGGTTTCTCACTGTTTTCTCAACTGGACTAACCTTCCTCCCCTTTCACCTATTCAAAACCCTCCTCTGTGGAGCCTGCCCAGATTACACCATCTGAGGGTAATGTCTCTCTCCTCTACACTCTCACTTTTCTGGTTTATATTGCTTTTGCCATCTCTACCATATCTTACTTATTTTTATAGCCTCCCACAGCAGTTAGCACCTAGTAGGTGTGCAGTTGCAGAACTATAAGTAAGTGACTGAATCTTTTGAAATAATTATTCAGAAGACATTCCAGGATTATTCTATTTCTCCACATAATCGCACATATCCACTACCATTATTTGATAGGTTCAGATCTTGTAAGATTTTGGTGGACTCTGTATTCACCCTATAACTGACATCAGAAGTCCTTAGTGAATATAGATAGCGACTTGTCCACCACTTGTTTATTTCTCATATGAAGAAAGATAAAAAAAATTGTGATGCTTGAATAGTCTGTATAAATTCAAGTTAAACAGTTTATTATCTGCCACCCTGAATTTAATTATCAGCTGCAAGCACTGCCCTTTATGGTCGATCTGAGCCTCAATGCTAAGTTAAACCCCTCAGTTAGTTTAAGTTCCAATCTCAGAAAACTTTAAGGCCCCGATGACATTAAATGATAAATACCAACATGACTACTATTGGAGATGCTAGGCTGTTAGATGGTAAAATAGCTAGGAATCAGTGATATATGGTCATACTGTCAATAGTCTCACCTTTTCCTAGCAAAATATTCTATAAAATGTAAGATAAAGATATCACAATTCATGAATTCCCATAAGAGGGACAAATAAAAATAGAAACACAAATATTTCTCAGACCTTGAATTTTCATGCTATAGTCTTAGAATACTCTGGAGGACAGAAATCAATTTGGTGGGGCTGGGAAATAAAATGGTCTCTAAATTTTTCTGACAGCAAGATACAGATATGTAAGTCTTGTCAAGGTAGAAAATAAAAACCAAGGGATTTTAATTATTTGATTTAATCATTTAAATAGCATATTTATTCTCAGACACTACAAACTCCCCAAACCGCTCTGATATTTTCATTTGGAAACAAAAAGAGACAAAAAGTGAAGCATCTGATTCTGTGACAATATAAAATTTCTTGATAGTATGTTTCTGTGGTTATATTAAGTGCCAATGAATACACTAAGTTCTGGCTAATACACAGTGTTTTAAATACCAGTAGACGTTGTGACAATTTCTCTCATTTAAATAATGATGCATTTACAAGACACACCGTCTACTTCCTCTGACCAGAGAGAGACCTGTCAACGCCTGCCCCGCGCACCCGCCTCGCTCAAGGGGCAGGCCTCGGGGAGCAGCTTTAGTGCCACAGTTTTCTTCCCCCGAGGTCCAGTTCAGGAATAAAAAGTGGGCCCTCTCTCAAGGACAGCCAACGCACAGACTAGGCAGTAACAAACCTATGCCCAACTATTAGAAGATAAACTAGGCAATCAGATTCCAATCTCAAAAATCTGGAATTAGAAACTCAGGAGAGTGAGCCAGCGTAATTTAATGTAATGAGGGAGCGCAAAAGGTGAAGCACAGGGGGAAGCCCGTCAGCAGGAAAAAAAGGCAAATGAGGATGCCGGACAGGAGCAGTGGACAACAGAGAGCAGGCCTGAGAGCTGTCCAAGGTCACCGCATCCGCAGCCTGATTCCAGTCAACCCGTGCGGCTACAACTGTCCTGAAACACAGCCCAAGCTCCAACACAACAGACTCATCATATGCCCAGATCATTTGGACAGATTTCGGAAGTTCATTATAATAGAATTTAACATGTTCTTGATAGACCCCTGTAGCAAAGAGACACAGCAAACGGTGTGACTTCAAAGCCCAAGCTGCCTGAGCCCAAAGCCCACCCGTGCTGTTTACACCTACGTGGCCTTTGGCAAGCTGTTCAATCTCTCTAAGTCTCACAGATCTCATGTGTAAAATGGGCACAGTAACAGTGCCTCGAAAGGTTCCTAGGAGCAATAAGGGTGATGATGAATGCACAGCGGTTAGCACAGATAGCCTTCAGCATTGTCAGAGGATGACCACAATCGTGACGATGATGATGACAGCGACAACAACAATTATGATGATTTTTTTTCACACTGGCACAATGGCACAATAGAGGAATAAATCAGCTTTAAATTTAAACTCTCTAGCTACTTGTCACTAGCTTGTTCACTTAAAATAGGTAAACTATTATGGTTAATATTTTAAACATAGGATATATTGTCTTGGAGATAATTTGGGATGGAGAAGAGTAGATATGGAAGCAGAAACCCAGAACACTTTTTCCTTACAATCTAGACTCTTCATTTGTCTTTCTATCACCACCCATTGATTCTAGATCTCATCTATAATCCACGCCCTTTGCTCCATTTTCTCTGCAAATGGTATAACTCGTGCACTCATTACCCTCAGGGGATCTTATGAGGGCCTTGTCATTGAACCTCCGCTTTCTCACATATGCAGCCTTTGCATTGCTTCAGAGCATCCTCCTCATTCAGTGTCTCCAGTTAGAACTCTTCTGTAGAGCATCATGGTCTGCCGAGTAAAGGCTAAACTCTGTTATGATGATCACTACGACCCTCCACCATCCTCCCCTACTGCTGCCCACCAACTTTCCCATATCTGTTCTGCAGCCCTGTCCCATATCTGTTCATTTCCCTGGCTATTTTTCCCTACCTAGAAGCCTCCCCTAACTTATACATCTAGGTCAAATCTGACCTATTTCACAAGGCTCAGCTCATTGCTCTTTCTTTATGAAATATATCTTATCCTTATATTCAGAATTCATAATCTTCTTTTCTGTCCTAACAGAGCAATCTCTATTTCTACTATAACATATCACATTCTTTGATAAAGCTATGGCTCTATCTTTTCTTAAAAAGCTATAGCTACATTTTAAATGAAGAGGAATTAAAAAAAGATTGCAAAATTCATAAACAAGGTAACTCTGATGTGGAAAAAATACTGGTAAACATATTTGAAACCATTCTGCGTTACATATTTTAATGTCCACACATCCCTATCAGCAGAGATTCTAGTAATTAAGAAAAAAGATCATTTACACAAGAAAGATTTTCTCTATTTCAACATGACAAACTTTCCTAACAAGTTTGTCATTTCTTCTCACTACAACGCCAGGCCTTCCTGTTGCCCTTGAGTGCAACAAAGTGAAACTAGATGTGAGGGGGCAATGAAGCTCCTTGCAATTGATTCTTGGGGAGTGACAGTGTCATCCAAACTAGCAGGGGCTCCTTGCACCTACCAACTACACAGAAGTCACACAATACTGAATGGACATTTTTCCAGAGAAGGTATTCAGGTGGCCTGCAGGTGCATGGAAGGGTGCTCGGCTGGTTATTAGGGAGGTGCAGATCAGGACTACAGTGCGGTGCCATCTCACACCTGTTGCCATGGCCGTCATCAGAGGCATGGGAAACAGCAGGTGCTATCAGGGAGAGGGGTTCTTGTGCACTGTTGGAAATGCGGGTTGGTGCAGCCACTATGGAAAACAGTATGGCGGTTCCTCACAGAATCAGGGATGGAGCTGCCATGTGGTCCAGCGCTTCCATTTCTGAATATGTGTCTGAAAGAAACAAGCTTACTGTCCTGAGGGGCTATCTGCACCCCCATGTTCACTGCGGTGTTGTCTATGGTAACCATGACACGGAGGCAGCCTGGGTGTCTGTCAGCAGACAGATGGATGGAGAGGATGTGGTGTGTGTATGTGGTGGAATACTGTTCCGTCAAAGAGGGAGGAAAGTCCTGCCATTTGGGATGACATAGATGTACCTCGAGGGCATTGTGCTGGGTGAAACGCATCAGACAGAGCAAGACAAATACTGTATGACCTCACTTATATGTGGAACCTAAAACAACCAAATGCATAGAAACAGAGAGCAGACTTGTGGTTGTCAGGGGCAGGGGGTAGCGAGTAGAAGAATGGATTGAAGGGGGTCAAAAGGAACAAACTTTTAGTTATAAGTAATTTCTGGGGATGTGACCTACAGCATGGCGATTATAGTAAACCACACTGTATCATATATTTGAAAGCTGGTAAGAGAGTAGACCTTAACAGTTCTCATCACAAGGAAAAGAATGTATAACTATATGAAGTGATGAATTAACTAAATTTATTGTGGTAATCATTTCACAATATACACCGATCAGATCATTATGCTAAACTTACACAATGTTGTATGTCAACTACATCTCAATAAAACTGGGGGAAGGTCATGCAATAAGCACTGTTTTGCTGATTAAAGTCCATTTCTCACCGTTACTCGCACAAAGCTGGAAACACAAAATTATGAAACGACCATAGGACAGTCAAGGGGTATTTATATCGTTAATATGAGAGTTGGAAGCAGGAGAAAATTAAGAGGATCTGAAGAGCTTCAAGACACCTTCCCTGTGCACGTAACCCACTGCCAGACACAGGCGCACGCACTTGAACCTGATTCCAAATAAACCTTTGTCGACATTCACTTCATTACTATAGGAAAATAACAACGTACGCCTGTCAGCAAGAGGTTCTCCCTCCACCCGGGTCACTGGCAACCTTTCTTTGGGGACAGTTGGCAGCCTCCAAGGCGTCTTGTATGGATTTTAGATCTGACACTTTGTGCATGTGCCTCTTGTGTTGTAAGACAACATTCTGCTCACAAGCTATTTTCATTTTTTTTTTCTGAAGTCAGCATCAAGTATTGAGACACACACAGAGAATATCTGTAAGGTGATTAGAAGAAAATGTAATTTTTCTCACTTCTCCAGGCAAACAGGATGACTTGGAACAACCATTACGTTTTTACTCATTTTTCACTATGTCCCCAGTATCACCTACCCTGCAGGCTGCACTGTTAAATAAACTAAAGGACAGCGTGACAACAAAGTAACCCTGTACCATCTCTGCCAGCAAACATCAGCTTCTGCAAGCCTGCTGGGTTCCTCAGGAAAATCATAAAACTGCTCGAAGCTCTGGTGACTTCAGTTTCCCCCCTTAGGATTCCTTCCTAGACAGAGGTGTCTCCAGGAACCTCATCTTCCAGCATCGCTGCTAATTGGAAAAGACTGAGGGGAAGAAGAAATCCCTCAGCCGCCTCCTCCTCGGCCCCCAGTTGTGTCATTACATCAACTCCAGAGCTAGGAGTGAAGAAACCCCACTTAGTCTAACTTCCTCTCAGGACCCTCCAGAAAGTATTGGAGAAGCGACATGCTGCCTCCTGGGCATATGTGGCCTCTTCCTGATTTTCACATCAACTTACTAAATGTTCAGACTCCTCAAGCTATCACCTTCTTTCTTCATTTCTCTACGAGAGTGTTTCTTCATGTATCTTTTGGAGAAGGTTATTGAGAGGATGTGACCACCAGCTGACCCACGAACTGGACCTGGGCAATCAGAGTCTCCTTATCCCTTCTCCTGTCCTTGGAATATATGTTCCGCCCACTGTTCCCACAGCGGGAGACGTTCTCAAGGACGCAGCCTTGAGAGAGCAGTACATTCATCCCTCGGTATCTGCAGGGGGATTGGGTCCAGGACTCCCTGCGGATACCAAAATCTGCAGATGCTCAAGTTCCTATATAAAATGGCATAGTATTTGCATATAAATTATGCACACCCTACCATATACTTTAAATCATCTCTAGATTACTTATAATGCCTAATACAATGTAAATGCTACGTAAATAGTTGTTATACTGTATTGTGTAGGGAATAATGACAAGAGAAAAAGCCTGTGCACATTCAATACAGATGCAACCATTATAGGCCTTTCGATCCACCACTGGTGGGATCCTGCAGATATGGAGGGCTGACTGTATGTTGTATTCAGCATACATGACTGAATCCAGTTAAGGCCTCTACATAAACTTCTAAGATTCTAGCGGGCAGGTGTGGAAATATACTCATCTTGCAGCCACACAAGACAAGCCTCATAAGTAAGTTCTTTTGCTTATTAAAATCGTCACCTACCAACCTGAAGCGGTCTTCAGTTTCTCTCTGCTCTCCGCGTATGGGGGCCACTTTAAGACTTCACCCAGGGAACCACCGAGGTTGCAAACCAATGGCATCAGTAGGTCCGCCCACAACTGCCCTACCAGATTTTGCATATATTTATTGTGTGTACTTCATATTGTTCTTTAAACATGTATTTGAAGTTTATCTAAATTATTATTAGGTCATGTTTTATTTTTAAAATATATATATAAGGTCAATTACAAAGATATATTAAATTTCCAGAATTTCAAAATCCCAGGGAAGCAAAACTAACAGTAGAAAAAGTAGGATCAGCCATCAGTATAGTTAGGTAATTATAACACCTGCTCGTCTTCCCTTACACTCTGCTCAAGGAAAAGCACAGACATGACCTCTGAACATCCCAGTATTGAAGGAAAAGGCAACTGATTATAGGACATAAGGTATCGTAAATAAGTTTCATAAGACTTAATCTGCTTGGTATGGGTATAATTGTATTAGAATGTTAAAGATGAACAAAACAGCCCAAACAGCAAAAATATATTTTATGGGATTCCTTATTCAATAACACACAATGAGCAAGAAGAAAGCACTATTAGCATAAGTTTTCATAATTGAACCAAGTATATGGACATCAATTGCTACACAAGTTCCATTATGCGAGTTGTTATTGTAATGACTGAACTAGCAGAACCAAGAACTGGATCTTCACATTACATCTGTCCCAGAGGCTGTGCCATTCAGTGTAGACGTAACAAGAATGTGCAAGAATGCTATGCTGATCACAGTGCTGGTGGTGGAAAGAAAAGAAAGGCCATTACTCTTGAGCAAAAGTTAGAACTAACCAAGAAGAAATTTGCTTGGATGTGTTTTGCTTTTATGGCTATACACTTATAGATATTTTTACAGTTCTTTTTATTGAACTTCCTCAGGAAAAATAACTCTGTAATTAGAGATCTGAAACCCTTTAATAACATTTTTCCCAAAGAAATAATTATTTTCATAACTCAGGTTTTTGATGGAAAAAGTTTTCTTCGGGTTCAACCATCACATTAGAGCACTGTAAAACTAAAGAGATCATATTTTTCTAAGTAAAAATAAGGACATATGACTTGAAAAATTATATTTGAACTTGGGAGTTTGTTTAAAAGATGACAATTTGTGTGCATACTAGGTTAAGTTTGGTATCACATTTAATGGCTTTTTTGAAAATTTTTATAAAGTCAGGACTGTCACAAAAAAATCTTGAGTGTTTGTTTGGCTAAAGATGGATCCACTTATGAGCTGTTAAAAAAAAATAGCCCACGGGCCGGCCCTGTGGCCTAGTGGTTAAGTTCAGCATGCTCGGCTTTGGCGGCTCGGGTTCGGTTCCTGGCCACAAACCTACACCTCTCAGCAGTGGCCATGCTGTGGCACTGACCCACATACAAAACAGAGGAAGATTGGCACAGATGTCGGTTCAGGGCAAATCTTCCTCAAGCAAAAAGAGGAAGATTGGCAATGGATGTTAACTTTGGGGCAAATCTTCCTCAGCAAAAACAAAAAAAAACCACCCAGTTTTTCACAGCAATCTATTCATGGTAACATATTTTGATACATGGTAGGTGGTTGTATTCAGAGTCAGCTTGGCAACTAGCTAGCAACCTTGGACAAATCACTTAGCTTCTAGAAAGTTTCATCTCCTCATATGTAAAGTAAAACTTTTGAACTACCTGGTCCATTGCTCCCCACAGCTTTTTGACCATCTAGGCTTTGGAAAAGACCACAACTCACTCACCAACTCCAAGCCAGGGTGAAGCTGCTTAACTATCAGAAGCTACAGGCCCGGATCCACATCTAATCTGGTATTAATATCTGTCCTGATAGTTTTCAAACCAAGTTCTTGTGCCAGTTTGAGCGCAAATGACCACACACTGTTGGCTAGTAGTTTAACTTAATTTTTAACACAGATTAGTTTAATCGGTCTGAATTTTGAACCTTTCACCTGCTCTTACCTCCAATTTTCATATGCCCCATAACCAACTTGTATCACGGCCATCTGTCCTGATCTCTGATAGCTGAGCGCCCCAGCAATCGTGTTCATCTCCTAGGCTTGCTAATGCCTGATATGCTTACTTTAATATCTTATGCTGTCTTCTTGTAACACTCAGTTTATTAAATCTTTGGTCTCCATATGAACATTTCAGAAAGAGCTATCTTATCTTTTGTTAACTGCCTGAAAATACATCTCCAGTGGAGTAATTTCTTTGTGGAAATGCCTTGGAAACACAGTTGATGCTCAGGAAACTTGTCTACCAGGGATATACAGATTTTTTTTCTTCTTCCAGAAAAACGTATGCACAGACTTGCATCTAAAAATCAACAACAAATATGAAATAGAAATCATTACCGTTTATCTTCAATACTTTCTCTCATTTCCCTCATGGACAGCGTAAAGAGATAAAAGGAACCACTTTTGTTATGTACTTGGTACACTTCCGTTTAATAAAACACCTTTCTGTAAAACGCCACTAGCCACCAGGCTGTCCTTCTTCACTGGCCAACTTTCAGGCTGCCGTTTATCCCCTAATGTTCTCAGGGGTTTGACTGAAACCTGTATCCACACCAAAATCTTCCATACCCACAGTCCACTAGTGAGTTACAAATGCAATCAATAGATTTCAAGGGAATTACAGAATCATTTCCAAATATACCTTGACAGGATACAAAGGTAATCATCAAAAAAGAGAGAAAAGCATGTTTAAGAGAGACAAAAAGCATTCTGTCAATGAAGATCAGAAGCTATGCAAATATGCAAAGTGCACTTGATTGCATGAGGGGTTTTAAATATCTAAATGCTTGAGAACCCAGTTACAGCTGCTTGGAGGTCTTCACAGACAGGGTGCCCATCACCAATGGTGACAGACCGGTCTCCTTCCAGCATCATCCTACAGCTAGTTCATGGGTGACTTAATGGCTGTGATAAGACAATGAAGAGCTCATCTTCCACACAGGGTTTGGTGATGTCAGAATACCATGTGTTCTCTTTAATGGTGTTCCATGATGAGCATAAGGTAGCTAAAAATCATCAATAACCACTTAAGGAGTAGGTCCCCATGGGTCCTTAATTGCGAGACAATGTGGTGCTGTCCTTGGTACTAGATAAAAAGACAATGTTCTTTAGCTCTGGGAATGTAAGTGAACTGGAAGACATTTGACAAAGTTTCTTGTGTGCTCCTGGTGGATATGTAGATACAAAAGACACATGATGTTTAAAAATTAGATTTTACAGCTGCACACCAGAAAACGCTGGAAAATAAGTCAATGAAAACTTGGTGACAAGTTTCTAACTAAAGCGAGGCCCCAGGGCTCTGTCCTCTGATGTAATCAGCTTTCAGTGGCACATTGTCATGCATCTGAGAGTAAAAGGGATATACCATATAATCTCAGGTAAAAAAAATCAACATGGTGGAGAGCTGAGTTGAATTTAATAAAACATAATTAAACTGATTTAAACATAAAGCCAGCGTTTGAGCTTAACTAATCAATCACCAAAGTAGAACTTAAAGAAGGACCTGCAGCATAAAGGTTTGATAAAACAAAAAGCTGCTGAAAACATTCATGCAATAACCAACTATAACGTCCCGAAAATGCATGGTAAGAGTTCCATTGTGCTCTCTACTAGTCAAGCCACCCTTGGGGGTGAATTTGCTTATAGAATTGAAAGGCATATTCTTCCACACAACAAAGCAAAATAACACCCTGTTTCTATTTCCATGCAGCAAACTTTTTTATTAGTCCATCAGTTCATCTCTGACTGTTCAGTTTGGCTTTTTCATAATTCCTATATGAAATGTGTATTTTTCTTTAGTGGTTTTTTCCTTCTTTTTTATTTTAATTATTTGCTCCAGCAGATGTCAAAAACCAAATAAAGAGGCATTTCAAATATGCATACGATTTTGCTGTCAGCTTCAGATCCTCTCTATCAAAAATGAGAGAAAGGGTCTACTTTAAGAAAGAGGTACTATCATAGGTGGAACATTCACTCACCCATCGTGTTCTTGTTTATTGAACTGAAAGTCATCACTAAGATGGCAAGACCTCTTAGCTTCCTTTTCAGGGAAAAAGAATTCCAATGAGACTTTATTGAGAACCTATTGAATTTATTGCCTTATAATATAATGGTTGAGAGAACGAGCTGGAAAAAAAATTAGCTCTGAACCTGGCTCTGCCACATGCTGTTTAGCCCTGGCACACTCCTTACCTTCAAATCTGCAACGAGTGTAAGGATTAAGTTATATAGCACATATAAGGTGCTGAGCACAAGGCCCCACATATGGTAAGGGAACAGTACATTCTAACTGTTATGTTCTTGTTATTGATTTTATTAATATCACTATTATTACTATTACTCACTTTTATATACTATGAGACTAAGTTTAGACCTGGAAACTAGCGATTGTTTTTGCTATTTTATTTCTGCATTTACTTACTAGTTTCACCTAACTACAGGCTTCCTAACAGGAGAGATGTAAGTAAACAACTACTCCTGGGTCGAGCTTGGGGTAGTTTTATTAGCCAGCTAGAAGTTTGACCAGCAGTGTTTTACAGAGAAGCAAAACGAGCAATATAGCTTAAACTCAGATATCCCAAGTTAGGGAGTCCTGGGGATTATTCATTCATTCACAGCACAAAGAGTTATGGTAATGCAGAGATGAAAAATGATCAGCGTCATAAGAGAGACATCAATAAAATGCTGGGGAGTTCAGCAGATGGCGGAGGAATTCTGTTGGCCCAGGAATGTTAAAACAGTTTAGCTTCTAACATTGCTCTGGTGTTACTTTCACACTGAATCTCCCTCCCACTCACTGTGCCCTCAGCCTCCACTCCAGTCCTTACCTTTTTATAGGACTGACTTTTAAATATTTACTCCAAAGAGTACCATGTAGTTTTAAAAAGTAACCATATGAGGCATAGTCATAAACATTGGAAGCACAGGACTAGAGTTAAGCTGAGCATCAGCCAGTTAGAGTCTATCCAGAGACGGCCAATACGGAGGGAATGGATCTGCAAACCACATCACAAGAGACATGGTTAAACGCACAGAAACATTAACCCTGGAAAAGAGAAGGCTTGGGGAAGCCATGACGGACATGCCTGTATAGATGAAGTACTCTTGTGTGAAGGAGAGGTTAGATACCTTATGTAAAACCAGAAATGTAAATTATAACTATGAGAAAGAGTGCCAGAAACATAGATTTATATTAATGTAGGGAACTAATTTGCAGTAGTTTGAGGTGTCTGACCATCACCTCCTCCTGAGGATGTGGACTCCTTTCTATTAAGAGAGGTCACACAGAGGGGAGAAAATTCTGGCACTGGCAGTGGAGGCAGGAGTGAATCAGACAACTTCCACAGCCTCTTCACACTTGCCTAGGAAGTATGTAAAACAATGAAACATTTCCCTTTGAGAGAAAACCTAACTGATGGTGCAAACTGCATTGGAAACTTGATTGTGGTGTATGTCTTCTATTTGCACAACGGTAAGCAAACCAGAAGCAGAAACTTCTTGGCAGCTTGAACTTAGTGGCGAGTTTAGTTGGAATGCCAAAAAAAATAAAGCCTCTGAATCCTCCCCGCAAATTGACAATAACAGGAGAAAGGGAAAAAAAATGAAAATGTCAACTTTAACCATATAGGAGCGTGTCTGCCATTACAGGAATGCTGTCGACAGACCCATTTCCCCACCAGTCTTTGTTTTCACCACCTCCGGCAAGGGATGGAGAGTTTTATTCCAAAATAGTAAACAAGGATGTTGGAGTTGCACCCTCCAGTCTGTGTCAACTCACCCCCTCCTGGTGGGGGGAAGGAAGACAAATAGAAGGTTTTCATATGCTGTCAAGAGTCTTTCGCAGAGAGAAAATTCAGGAGCTATAGTTTGGAAAGAACCTCCAAAGAGGATCAACAGAGAGGTAGACACATGCACTCCTTAAGGGCATCAACTACTATAATATTGTCATTTGTGTCCCTTGGCTGTCTCCACCACTCACCTCTGGAAGGCTGCCAGGCTACTGGATTTAACAGGAAAACATTCAGTGGGTGAGATGAGGTTACTGAGGTGAGAGTAACTTCACAAAATCTGTTTCTTCCCATGTGAAAATTTGCCATGGGTACTCTAGTGGTGACTGGATGTATCTTGTCTAGATCATTCTGATCTTACTTTGAGTCCATTACAACAAATATATTCAAAATGACAGCCAGATGGGAGAGGGATAAGAGACTCGGGTTGGGAGAATGAGAAATACTTTGCGAGTTAGAAAACCTGGATTTGCGTCCCCATATCTATCATCTCGGCTAAGTCTGAGAGTGAGGTTTCTCATCTACCACATACAATAAAGAAAATGATGCCCACAGGATAACTGTGAGGACTACAGAGAAACAATATCTGTAAAAGCACTTTGTAAGTTTGAAATACTGCTGAAATGTTAGGCTATGGTAACCCTTTACTACGCCTAGTAGTCATGATTTGACTCCTTAAATCTCAATAACTTAACAATGATTTAAAGGAATATGCTGTATTTTCTTATATTTTCTAAGAATATCAAAACTATTTACATAGGTGGTATGATCTATTAGCAAGATTATTAAAAGGCCATTTTGAGTTTTAGATTTACTAATACAAAAATTCTCCACTTATTTTGCATCCTAGTTTTTTCATCTCTTCAGTAGAAAAATTAGTCCTTGGTTTCTCCATTTTAATACATTTCTGTGAAAGTTCTACATAAATAGCAATTACAATATTACAGTTTTATGAACGTTGCTTTGTTCTATAATTTTTTTTTTGAGGAAGATTAGCCCTGAGCTAACATCCACTGTCAGTCCTCCTCTTTTTGCGGAGGAAGACTGGCCCTGAGCTAACATCTGTGCCCATCCTCCTCTACTTTACATGTGGGATGTCTGCAACAGCATGGCTTGATAAACAGTGTGTAGGTCCGCACCTGAGATCTGAACTGGTGAACCCCAGGCCGCAGAATCAAGCATGCAAAATTAACCACTATGCCACGAGGGCAGCCCCTTGGTTCTTTACAACTAGTAAGCAAAACAAAAGCCATAATCACAAAAGAACTCGCTCAGAAATCTGATATTGGTGGAATAAGTCGGTGAAATTCATTATATATATACACTCTTGAAAGTGTTTTACTTCCCTCCACAAACAACAAAAATAAGTAATGCAGAGATCAAATCTCTATCTAGAATAAGCAGATGATGGGTGAGAAAAGCAAAAGCTTTTGGAAATTCTCAGCTTCCCGACTGACATTATGAAGATAATGGTTGACTGAGATGGACATCTTTTGCCTTTAAAGAGCGATGAAAGTTTCCATGAATCACAAGGGCGAAGGTTGAAAGAGCAGGATTCATCCTCAGTCATGGGGTTGGCTGGGTCATAAAGATCATTGGAGACCGTGTAATGCTTTAATGATCTCCGTAACACTCCCGCGCCACCCAAATGGTCAGTCCCACTGACCTGGTGCACGTCCCGGAGAGGCAGCCTCCTGTCCTCCAGGGGCTCCCCCTATGCCTGGACGCCAGCGAAAGTTAGAAAGCGCTTTTGTACATTGCAGGGCAATAGGGCGGGGGAGGGGCAAGCTGAGCATTCCTCCCGAACAGCAGGACCCTCCCAACTGACGAAATTCTCCTCCACACCGTACTTTTTAAAGTAGCAAAAGAAAGTCCATGGATATTTCATTTTCCTTTGAATACTATGACCATTCTGTATTTTTATAAAAGACGAAATTGCAGTAAAAAAGGACATGTCTTGACAAGAGGCCCTACCAGTAGGTCTAGTTACAAAATCACTGCAAGAGTCAACAGTTGGGTTACACGAAGACTCTTTAATATAAGCAAATATAAAAGAAATCAAACATCTATTTTCCACAAGCGCTATTAAATTATGACATGTTAGGAGTCATTAAAAATCAGCAGGCAGGGGCGCTGGGCTCTGCCAGTCTAACGTTTCAAACAATCAAAAATATATCCATGGGGCAATTAATTTCATGCACATTGATTATTCCAATCTCCACACTAACAAGTAGGGCCAAACCAAATAAAATTAAACAGCGAGAAACTAAAGACTGAGCCCACTTGCAAGGTTGGGGGGCGCTGCGGGCTAGGGGCGAGGTCTGCAACCTTGGGAGGTGAATTACATCTCTCAGGTTCCTAGGGGAGAGGGGGAAGTTATTCTGGTACCCTGAATCATATTTTGAAAACAGCATTGCTTGGAAGTCGCCTGCATGGCATCTGTCAACTCTACCCCTCCCACACTCATGGACACACGCATCTTTCACAAATAGAGGAATTAAGACCCAGACAGAATGTCCAAGCCAACCAGCTACTAATGATGAGCAAGGTGAGGACCAGAGACTTCAGATTAGTCCAATGCATTTTCTACTGTGTGGAGGCTCAAATGGCCATTTAACGCTCCTGGGATCAGAGCAAACGCTGTCACTATAAATCCAACAAGTTACACAGCAAACTGCAAAACTGCCATTTTTGTCATGATTTGCAGAACTACTTATTAATAAAATATTAGTCAACAAACGTATTGAATTTGTTGTAAAAATTTTAACCACAATTCTAACCCTTCCTTCCTTCATACGGTCCTTAATCTGTCAGACATTTATTAAATATCCACTAAAAATCTGCCAAGTGATGTGTTCACTTCTATAAAGACAAAAAGGGAAATTGGACACAGACCCTGTTCTTAAAAAGCTCAAGAGATTAAAGAAAGATAAGCACACACACACACATACACACACAGATTGATGTGCTGGTAAACATTTAAGGAGGGGGAAGCGGGAGAAGGAGCCCTGATTTACAGCATTCGCCAATTCCCATGGTGTAAATGCTCCTACCTCGGCCGGCTTCAATCTGCCAACAGGCCCCACTGAACGTGGGTGGACTTGTGGAGAGACAGGCGAGCCTGCCTAACCTGGCCCCAGCGCGCCACTCCAATATTTATATTTGTATAAATTTACACGCTCACACACATATAGCTAATAGAACTACTCAGATATTTTATAGTTGTTATCTTAGAGCAGTGGGATTATAAGTGATTTTATTTCTTCTTTACACTTATTTTAGCACCCAAAATTTTTAAAAAGAATGTTTTTTAGATCAACACTAGCACAAGATCCTTAACACAGACCAGTTTTTCGAGGGTTGTCCCGGCACTGCTCGAATGATCTGAGGAGGAGAGAGACCAAAACACTTTGAGGGCGCATCAGGTGAGCTCTAGGGCCACTCGTCTGGGCAGAGCTAAGAAAGGACATGCTCCATGGCACACCTCGCCTGAGCCATCCCAAGACTGCCCTAAGCACTCTGCCTTCCTGAGCCCCGCCTCTAAGGCCATGGGACTCTCTATGAAATATAATGACAGAGCCTGCCCCCACCACGCATTCCGTGTCGTGCTTCAAACCTTTAGTCACACAATGTCTGTACCTGGAGGATGGGGAGAGAAGTGGGAGCAAGGGGAGAGATGATCTCTAAATACAGGAATCCAAACAACAACATCGCTCCTGCCAAACCCTCTAGACAGGACTCAATGACACGCCACCCGTTTGGTTTTGCAGATAATTTTCCTCAGTCTGCAGCTGGAGTCAATGCGTCCTCCTTCAGGTTTCTTAACATGCAGGTGCATTTTTCTTTGGAACCGAACAGCTTTGTCTCATCCCAGAACCCTCCTCTTTCTCTTTATTCACTTGTGACTATATAAACTATTAAGCCTGTACTCCGAAAACCGTTCGTGTTCACAATCATTTTAATGTAAAGAGCTGGAAACTTTGTGGAGGGAAAACAAAACGCCTTATTGTTGTATAATGTTTTAATATTTGCAAGGCGCTTCCACATGTGTTATCATATATAATTGTGACAATAGTCCTCTGAAGTGGCTATTCCCAGCACCTCTACATGTAAGGAAAAAGAGGCTCAGGGAGCTTTAAAGATTCTCTCAAGTTCACAAATCCACAGCAGGTAGCCCACTGCCTTCAATACATGGGCTTAGAGTCCATATTCCAATCTAGTAGGGAAGTCACCTGATACAGTTCGGAAAACATGGGATTTGGAGTTACACAGACATAATTTCAAATCCTGACACCACCATTTTCCATCTGTGTGATCTTGGGCAAAATCCTCACCCTCTCTGGGCCTCATCTTCCTCATTTGGAGAATGGGGGTCCTGTACTCATCGCATAGGACTGTTATGAAAATGAAACAAAATCAAGCTTGGCATATGGCGGGTTCTCAAAACATCCGCCTCCCCGTTTCTGCCTTCCTCTTCTCCGTTGTTCCTTTCCTCTGCCTCCTTTCCTTGTACCTTCCTTTTTCCAAACACACTTGTTTTGTTTCTCAGCCTGACTCTCAGGCCTCCCCAGTTCAAGAGTGAGAAGTTTCTTGGTTATTTGATGCACGTATATTTTATGTAGAGCGTATTTCTGCAACAAGAACTAGCTCAGTCACATTTGGTAAATCAGGGAATCCTATCAGTCCAACATGGAATTTGCACAACTTCATGTACAGCTTTTCTTAGCACGTTATATTTTGTGCCGCCACAACCCAGCAGCCAGACACAAAGCACCCACATGCAGGCGGGTGCAGCAAGGATGCAGGAACCTAACATTGCTCACGCAGCCCCTTCTTTCTCTTGGCTCAATCTGGCTAAACGCTAGGTTTCAAAAGAGCTTAGTGCACATTTCTGTCAGATATCTGTAAAAAACAACAAGCAAACACTAGAGAAGGAGCCAAAACCACTTCCTGCTAAGCCTGCTACTGCTCCTCTTCCTGCGAATTCTGGCATTCATGTCCCTCTGTCCCATTTTCATAATTCGGCAGACCCCAATACTTCCTTAAACGTTCCTCCATCATGCTACCTTCTTCTCTACTTTTCAAAGAGACAGTCTTGTATGACTCTGTTATTTCTTTATTTATAGGAAAGTTAGCATGTTTTTATAGCTGTGCTTGTACTTTTAATAAGATCGCTATTGTTTTGGTTAATGCTTAATTATAACATTAAATGTTTTGAGTGGTTAAAACGTTTTGAGTGATGTATTCCAATGCTATTTCCCTCAAAATGCCAGTTATTTTTAGTGTGTGATTTTGCAGAGTGTGGGGTTTTTTTTAAGGGAATGTACTCTGCTACAGCAGAAATGCCCATATTTTGCTTTGTTGGGTGGATATCTTTGATATGCTGAGGCATCGCAGATTGATGGAATAAATGGTTTAAATAAATTGTTTTCATGGCACTTGTTTGACTCTCTTTGTTAAAATTCAAGTCAACACCTCATCTCCATGGTTAAGAATGCACAATTTCCACCAAAGATGCTACCGAGGGGAGCAGTTCATACTACTTTACATAAATAAAATCAACACAACGCTTCTAAACATAAAATAAGGCTCAAATCCAGTGTTCAAGTGAATCCAGGCAGGACTGGCCGACCTCCACAACTTTACGCAGCACTTGTTTTGTTATGTAAAACGATTCATTCTTAAATCAGCTAGACTTCCAAGACAGCGAAGACGCTGCAAGAAGAGCAGCTTCCGCTACAGAGCCGATCGCACGAGCAACCAATTTCTAGGGTAAAAAAATAAGTTCAAATAATTTTTTCAAGTTTCCCCTCTTACCCCTAGCATATTTAATTGGCAGTAAAATTAATCAGATGGTTTTTATTTGAATTTATTTTTTAATATGGGCAAATAACCTTTCCTTATAGGAAAACAGGAATTTTTCAAAATTGCATAACCGCGCCATCAATTTTAGGAGATGGTGTGTGTAAACCTGTGGCTCCTCCAGTCTTGGGATTGCCAAGTGCTCTGATAAAGAACATACTGTTGTCATCACTGATTCTCTATCCCCCAACACTTCTAGTAGATTACTTTGCACATAAGAAGTGTTCAATAAATATTTGCTAAATTAAATTAAACCATATGCATAATTAATCTACATCAAAATTTCTAAATTAAGTTGTTGAAAAGAAGCTAGATTTATTTCTAGCCAGTAAATACGTTATTTTTAAAATAAAACAAGAAACATATTTCAAATAAAACGGGTCCTTTTACTATCTTAAAGACGAAAAATAAAAGGCACTGGACATAGTTGTCGAATTGGTTAGATCAGTTTGGTTGTGACAGAAAACCCAAATTACAGTATCTTAAAGAAGACATGAGTAAGGCAGTAAAAATACTCTGTATGATATTATAATGACGGATACATGTTATTATATACTTATACATAGAACGTACAACATCACGAGTGAATCTGAAGGTAAACTATGGACTTGAGTGATTATGATGTGTCAGTGTAGGTTCAACCTTGATTAAAAAAAAAAAAAAAAAATGGGGGCCGGCCCGGTGGCGCAGCGGTTAAGTTCGCACGTTCCGCTTCTCAGCGGCCTGGGGTTTGCTGGTTCGGATCCCGGGTGCCGACATGACACCACTTGGCACGCCATGCTGTGGTAGGCGTCCCACATATAAAGTAGAGGAAGATGGGCACAATGTTAGCTCAGGGCCAGGCTTCCTCAGCAAAAAAGAGGAGGACTGGCAGTAGTTAGCTCAGGGCTAATATTCCTAAAAAAAAAAAAATGTACCACTTCGATGAGTAATGTTGATAGTGGGAGAAGCCAGGTAGGAGTAGGGGGTACTATATGGGAGATCTCTGTACCTTCCTCTCAATTTTGTTGTAAACCTACCACTTCTCTACAAAAGTAAAATCTTTAAAACAAATAGGAAAAGAAGACATAAGTTAATTATTCTCTGACATAAAAGTTGATGTAGGCAGCTCAGGTTTGTAGGCTGACTCTACAATCACCAGGGACCCGGGTTTGTTCTCTTTTGTCGCCACCAACAACTCTCAGCTTCCACCTCCTGGCCAAGACGACTGCATTCCAGCCAGCAAGAATGAGAAAAAGGAAAAAAGGAAAGTGTGTCTCCTTTCTTTAAGGGCCCTTCCTAGATACTATACACACCTCTTCCGTTTACATCCCATTGGCCAGAACATACCACTTGGCCATCCCAGCAAGTTCTAAAATGTGTAAAAAAGAAAATTGCTAAAGGGAAGTGCTCCTTAGATGTCATCTCTTCCATTGATAGGAAAATCCACTTCCTTTTTTCTGAGATTTTATAGACAATAGTTAACATATACTGAATGTTTCCGACTTATCCAGGCTTTACCTGCACTATGTAATCCTCATAATAACCTATTATTATTCTTATCCCCATTGTCCAGATGAGGAAACTGAGACTCAAAGAGGCAAAGTGATTTGATTCAAGTTCACAAGGACTAAGTCAGTTTTAACCCAGGAGTCTGACTGCAAAGCCTTAAGCTTAACAAAGACAGTTCTCTAACTACAGGAGTATGTCGTTCCCCTTTCCTGCTAGCTAAGGACAGCCTCATCCATCCTGAGTTGTCAGAACTGACACACTGAGTTGTCACAATCAGTTGTCAGCCTGATTGTGAGCCTACGGAAGGAGACATTTGGGTTTCTAAGGGATAAGATCAACACCTTTGCCTCATCTGTCTCAGAAAGGCCCTGAGAATTTTCAACATTTGCTTAGCTCATTTTAGTTCATTTATTGAGCACTTACTAAGTGTCAGAGACCATAAGACCTTGGGCACCTTGCTAGGCACTCACAACTGATAGAAGACGTAGATCAACACAATATTTATTATAGAAACCAGATGACCCCAAAATAAATAAGTTTTCATGTCACTCAGTTCTTCCCTTTTCATGGCATTAATCAATCACTCCGTGATAAGTTGCCTGACATCTGTCTTCACCACTGCACAATAAGCTCAGTGTGGGCTCAGATCCTGTCTGTCTTATCCCACAGCCCAATTCCCAGTGCTCACTACAGTGATCGACCACAGCCAAGGCTCAGTGTGGATGTAGTGAGTGGAACTAAATTCTGAGTGGCCCGACCATTCACTGATTTAACTGGAAGCAGCACACTGAAGAGGCAAGATTAGGGTCTTTGGACCAAGGATTCATTCATTTGCTCATTCATTCAGTTATGCATTTATGCAAGCACTATTCAGGGACACCTACTACGTGCCATTTATCTAGGTGCTGGGAACACAGTAGTGACAGATAGACGTCTCCACCACCAAGGAGCTCACCAGCTCTGCCACTAATCCTTGTGTGATCTTGGGCGGTCACTCAGTCTGCAGTTATGGGTTTCAGCTTTATTAGAATAATAGGATACTAATAACAAACATGCAACATTATTTTAAGGAAAAGAGGTAATATACGTAAAGGAAC
This sequence comes from Equus przewalskii, assembly GCF_037783145.1. Lineage (NCBI taxonomy): Eukaryota > Metazoa > Chordata > Mammalia > Perissodactyla > Equidae > Equus > Equus przewalskii. Next base: position 3,458,111 of record NC_091861.1, on the reverse strand, counting down.
TGACACAATCTAACACTTAATAAATGGCGGCTATTCCAATTAACAATAAACCACAAATCAGAACACAAAATACTAAGTATAAAACTTAAAGCAAGTGACAAATGGCATTAATTTCCAGAGGAAATGCATCTAGGAACGTTCAGCAAGAAAAATTTCGGTAATAACGTGTTCTCTCTATGTGGTACTTAATTTTCTTCAAAATGCTTTGGTCTACGTCATCTTAAATATTAAGGGTGAAAATTTTCCATGGATTTCTGTACTAGAGAAAACTTTCTAATGAGCCAGTTTGCCTGACATTCAAAAGCTTTATGTGGCCAAGGAAGGTCATGTAGATTTATACTGTTCCTGACATCTTCCAGCAATGACCAAACAGGGGAAATCATGTCAACTGGGCTTCTGAATGACCTACAGTCATAGAGACACTCAGCAAGTAGGGCAAGACTTGACAGGAAGCGTTTTGCAAAGTTTCTTCTTCTTCTTTTTTTCTTTTTAAGATTTTATTTTTTCCTTTTTTCTCCCCAAAGCCCCCCGGTACATAGTTGTGTATTCTTCGTTGTGGGTTCTTCTAGTTGTGGCATGTGGGACGCTGCCTCAGCATGGTCTGATGAGCAGTGCCATGTCCGTGCCCAGGATTCGAACTAACGAAACACTGGGCCGCCTGCAGCGGAGTGCGCGAACTTAACCACTCGGCCACGGGGCCAGCCCCGCAAAGTTTCTTCTTGCAAGAAGTTCCAGTAATTTCCACAATTCCCAAAAAGAGTCCATAGTATTATTTGTCAATCACTCTGAGTCAGACATTTTCACTTGTATTTCATTTCATCTTCTCAATAACTCTGTAGTCTCTGTTAATCTTATGAGGAAAATGAAACAGAGAAGTTAAGAAACTTGCCCAAGCTCACACAGCTGGCCAGGGGTGGAGTAGGAATCCACACCAAGCCCTTCCAACTCTGAGGCTGCACCTCCATCGCTATTATTTCCGCATGGGCTCTCTGCCTTCCTTTCAACATCCTGAGATGTAAGACAGAAGAGAGCTTAAAAACATCAGATTCCTTTATACTCCAACTTTAATTCTCAACAAGGATTCCAATCACTTTAAAACTCTCTTTTTTCCTTTTTTTTTTTTTTTTTTTTTGAGGAAGATTAGCCCTGAGCTAGGATCTGCTGCCAATCCTCCTCTTTTTTTGCTGAGGAAGATTGGCCCTAAGCAAACATCCATGCCCATCTTCCTCTACTTCATATGTGGGACGCCTGTCACAGCATGGCTTGCCAGGTGGTGCCATGTGCACACCAGGGATCCAAACCGGTGAACCCCGGGCCGCCAAAGCGTAACATGCGCACTTAACCGCTGTGCCCTCCTGCGGGCCCCTCTCCTCCCTTCTAATCAGGATGAAGAAGGGAGCTTAGAAGACCCTGAGAAAGGCCCCGGGAATCGATGTTAGCCAAGGCAAGGAAGGACAAAATAGAACACAGTGCGTTCACTGCGGGCTGTACCTGTAACGCCTCTTCCCTGAGAGCTGCTTCTGCACGAACCTTGTAGCTCATCAGAGCGAAAGAGCCAGCAGAGCTACCAGTGGGAGCAACTGGTTTTGGTAAACAATGAGACAACGTCTCCCTAATTATTGGCAGCAGATGTTAGCTCAGGGCTAATCTTCCTCAAAAAAAAAAAATACTCTTTTACTCAGAAGCTTCTAGTTTTTCTTCAGTCTTGTTGGGAATTGGAATGGCTATGATGCATCTCTGAGATGCCACAAGATAGAGATTTGTTGAAACATTTTCAGCTTCAGCCAATCATCTGAGGCCGTGCAAGTGCCCTTCCTGGTGCATTCATGGTAGCTGCAGGCTTTACTCTTCCTGAAAAACGACCTCTGTCATCTGACCTTAGCAGCACCATCCTCTTGCCTATGGATAGTTTCCATAGAATTTAAAAAAAAAAAAAAAACCCATAAACTGAGTAGACAGTTGATGTCATTTGTCATAATATCTACCATCTCCTTATCAGGCCATGGTCTTCCTTTAAAACCTTTCTTTTAAAAATTCATTTGTTGATTTGCTGTGAGCAACTTTGTTGATCTGTTATGGTACTTTGTTGCAAGCACTGTGCGTCAAGTGTCAAGCTAATAATAGCATATTCTTTCATTTCTTTTATCTATTTCCAAAGGTTTGTATTCCATGATCCCTGTGCTGTCAAATACAATACCCACTAGCCACAGGGGACTATTTAAATTTAAATTAATTAAAATCAAATATAACTTAAAGTTCTAGTCCTTGGAACACTAGCCGCATTTCAAGTCTTCAGTTGCTCCATGTGGCTAGTGGCTGCCATATTGGACAGTACACCAATAGAACATTTCCATCATGAGAGCTCTGTCAGACAGTGTTGCCACAGAGCATCACATTCTGGATTTTCATCGGCCTAGAACTTCCAGCTGGGATAAAATCAAGAACAGAACTACTATCAGAGTAGGTCAGACTAAGTTCCCAATCATCATTCCTGGGGCTCCAAGAGCTAAACTACAGTTGAAGGGAAAAAAGAAGCTAGTAATCTATTACAGTGGGTGAATAGACATCCTGGGATGCGCCATGGATGCCATTAAAATGATATTACCATAAAATTACCATATTTATTACCATATTACCATAAAAGTGATATCCTACAGAATCTGCCTTCTTAACTTCAAGGAAGATACGACTGAAAGTGGGGAAAATGTTCACCTTTTTCCTATTTCAAAAAATATAGCAATATATTAGATTCCGTGGCACATACAAGGTGTTTAATAATTTTCATTAAATTAATAGCAAAGTAATAGTAATCGTTATAGTATTTATTGAGGATCTAACATATGTTAGGTTCTATAAAGACACTTTCGCTAGGCTATCTCTTTTTATCATCAAAAAGCTCCATGAAGGAAACATTTTTATTTTTCATTTTATAGGTACGGAAAAGGGTTAGGTCACTAATCCACGGCCACACAGGTAAACAGTGGCAGGGCCAAGATTTAAAACCAAGACTGCCCAACTGCGGGCACATGCTTCGCCCACTTCAACACACGGACTCACTTACTAATCATCAGAAAGGACATAAAATAAGAAGGCTCTAAGGCTTATTTTTAAGAACCCAGCTAATGTCACAAAGCTGCCATTTTCCTATAGATTTTTCCAGAAGACAGAATAACAACTTATCTCTCTGGATGGACCCCTCAGTTAAAATATTTCCCAGCCTAGATCAGGTGGCAATTTTAATGGAACTGAATCAAGTTCATGATTGCCTATTAGAGTTCCAACATCTTGGGACCTTTGTTAATTGAATTAGACTCAAGACAAAGGGAATTAAAAAGAGGGTAAGTTAAATTTTTATATTGCCTTAGGCAAATGGCAGAGAGAAGCGGGCCTTTGTTCCTAAGGAACTGGGTACTCACTTTATCATTTACGATTATTTTATAATTAGATTGATATTTTGTAAGACAGAAGTCTCTGTCACCCTGACATTCAAACGCCTCCTCTTCACTGAGATGAAAGGGGGAGCAAAGGCCGCGGATTTGTGTTGCTCGTTTTCTGCAATTCTGTTTTCAAGGAGACAACATTTTTTAAGTCACTAAACTGTCCAAATCCAAAATGTTTCCATTTTCTCTGCAGTGATCACATTCCATCACCCACATCACCTAAAAATACCCTGCTTCCCACCACTCAGGAGAACCACAAAGGCTATCAGAAGGCATTAAACCCTAGACAGCTTCTCTGTTCTGCCTTTGTACTTTCCTCTGATCCATTAGATTCGGGGAAGCTGGAGGTGGGAAATGAAGGAAATAACAGCCCACAAATCCTTATCTTAATCCCACCAGATAGCACTGACAAGCAACAATTGGTGAGGAAAAAGCTCAACCACGGAAGGCTTTCCTGCTCTGAACTCAAGATAACTATTATCCAAAATTCATCATTAAATTATTACTCATAAAATGTCTCTGTCTACTTCTCAGTAGGAAGATCATGGATGACAGTCCTTTCCTGTCTCAGGGCACATGTCAGAATTTGTGTCACTGCAAACAGGGCTGCATTTGATTCAGACAGATTAAATTCATATTTATAGTAGACAACATCCCTCAGTCCAGAAAGGTGCTTCCAAGTAATCTAATTTCCAGGAGACATTCCATTTTGGAATTTTCCAGAAATGGCAAGACAGTTCTCCTGATACCTGCCTCCCATCTGAGCCCCTCACTTAGAAATCAGAGGGCTGAAAGCTCTGTGCCTTTTGTGGTTACCTATTTGCAAACATTCTTTCCTTTTCTAATGGGTCTTTCTCTTGTTATCACCTCATCCTTCACTCTACGAACAGGTAATAGCACCCTAAACCCAGAGAGATCAAGGTAACTAAGGTTAAAAAATATCAAAGGTTACTGTTCATAATGGCATTCCAGGAGGAGGAGTATTGACACCCTCAAGGTTGACTGAACGGGACAATCCTGAAGACACAGATGCACTGAGTCAGTTAATGCAGAAAACGTCAGCTAACTCACCACTAAGAGAATAGTAATGTCTGTGGCTTGGTCTCTTCCAAAGAAGAAACCAGTCACTCGTCTGTCTTGCACACATGTGAGCCCTCACAGGACACACTGGCTTCAGAAATGGCTGTAAAAGGCAACGTGGAGGTCAAGCCAATCAGCATGGGTGATCTTCCTACTGAGAGGACAGCTCCCACTGCGCCTTCACGTAAGAAAGGCCAGTGGTCCATCTTGCTCTTCAAGAATGGAGCAATCTTATCCTTAAAAAGACTAACTTTTTTGCCACCACCACATATGTAGCAACATATTGGACCCCATGGCACATAGGATACCAAGTTTACAACTTTGATACGGCACAAATGCTGTGCATCACAGACACTCAAACGAGGCTGATATCTGCTCTCTTCTACAAAAGACATCATTTTCTCTTTTACAACTAAAATGAGTAGCATCTTAGGGAAAATTATATCTTTACCCTTAGGTCTGTTTTGAAAAGAAAAAAACAAAAAGGAAGAAACAAATGGAAGGAGAGTGACTAGATGGAAGTTGAGGAGAGAATGGGTGAGGGGGGAGGGGAAGGGAGGGGGACGGAGAGGCATAGTGAGCTGCACAGGTTTGCTATTCCACTAAGATAGTGAATGAGGAAAACATTTTCGTTTGCTTTTCTGACAGCAGGAGCATAAACGGTTGCTGCAATAATATGAGAAATTATTGGTCATTTTGAGCATTCTTGCTAGTGAGAAGCCAGCATTCCAGCCAATTTGAAATATTGGCCCCAAGCTGCCCTAGATATTTTGTTTTTCAAATGTGGGAATGTCAGCTGCTGGACAAAAAGTGATGTATACTGTCTAGTGGGCAGTGTGCTGGCCAGACACCAAATTTGGAACATCTCCCTGTACCCTGGGCCCCAGCTCAGCCGTCCTTACAGCCAGTGCTGCCACAGAAGTGAGAGTTCTGCTCAAAGCAGACCAAGAGGTGGAGTAATGCTTGAGTCCCGTTAAGAAAAAACAAAACTGAGTTCTAAGCTGTCACCTCTACAAATGTTTCAAGAAGCTAGTCCGAATCCAAGATGAGTTGCAGCCAGATAGGTCTCTTTTCAAGGAAATCAAATACTTCTAATCCCATTCTAGTTATGGCCTGTCTGAAGGGAGCCTAGGAGGCCCCAGGAATAAAAGTGGTCAAGCCTCACATTTTATGTGCTTTTAAATAAGATGCTCTCAAATATGTAAAATGACATTATCACTCTAACTTACGGAAAAAAAAGCACCATTATAAATCAAAAAATCAGTAAGGGAAATATTTTGGCCATACGGATTTTTAAAATATACCTCTGACATCAAATTAAACCTATAGAGCTTCCTCATATTAATCCAAGAAGCTGCTGGCAAACATCCGAGACTGACTTGCGGGTACCAATCCTGATGGTGAGGCGGCGTTACTAACAGCCTGTAGCCTTCATTGTGGCGCATTCACTGGCCTGGAAGATCATAGTTTCACTCATTGTACATTTCTTCCACAGCATCACTATGGAATTCTCCATGGAAAGAAAATCTCTTGAACTTTCTCATTATTTGGAAGAACTCCTGTAGTCCGTATGAGGACAATTATAATGGAGAGAGACATCTAACGGACACAAGAAATTCACACATCCCAGCTCTTTTCTGTGTATTCCACTTTAATAACCACTCACTGCTTCCTACCCCTCACAGGAACATTCCTAGGTGTCCCTCACAGCTTACAAGATAAAGGGACACAGAACATCCCTACTGTGGTGTGTGTAAGTCACCAGAATCCTGCAGTAAGCAAGAGATGCCTTGCGGGGGAGGGAAAATGGTGACAACACCATCAACATTTCTGCTTCAGAACCCGCTCACAAGAACTGTGTTTCAACAGTGAAAGGGAAGCGGAAATGGGCATGAATCAATGAAACAGCAATTTCTCTATCCACGCTCTCTGATGTTATTGGGCAATGTACTGTGGGACTGAAGTTCTTTCTAAACCTTTGACTGACTTCATGATTACTAAGCATTTGTAGCATCGTGCTTATTCTTTTAAGCAAGTGAAGCAGTGGAAATATCCTAACACATACATCTATTTGAACCATATCCTCTCCAACTACTTTGCTGTTCTTCACATTAAAATTGGGCCTCTACTGAGACAATATTAAATGTCAAGCCCATGTAAGATACAAGAAACAGAGGCAAAACGGTCACATGAAATCCATGATGTCATATTGCATGTCAGGCACACAGACATGGACCATTTGACTTGCTAACTAGCAAATGATAACCAAGGACACTGTCTTTCTTTACACAAATTATCTGGTATTCATTTATATATCATTATTTACATCATAAGCAGAAACAAAAAATATATGCTCATAGAATAAAAAAATAGACAGGCAATCCATAGTTACGCATTATGAGTAAAATTTGCTGAACTGAGTTATTTTTTCCAATAGCAACTTATCAGGGAAATCTTTTCTAGAAATAAATTTTATGCGTCATTAATCCTAAACAAAGAGCTAATAAAGGAGGGCAGAATAAGTGGCACAAGCAGTTCCAGCTTAAGCCACAAAGTAATAACGCTTAGAAGAGTGAGGCATTCTATTCTCTCTTGGTCATTGTAGTCTGTTAAGTTACAAGCAACACTAATGGTAATTTGATGCTATGCAGTAAGTTACAGAGTAAATTCAAAGTTAGCAATACGGATCTCAGGTACACTAAACAATCTAGTACCTATTTCTAAAACTCCTAGCTTCATTTTTCATGTATTCTCATGATGATTGACTAAATGAGACACACGGATTAGTGCTATGTTAAGTTTATTTCTAATCAAGATAACTGGTAGATGTCTGATCAATTCAGCCCTTAATCTTTTATAGTGAAACAGAGAGAACATATAGCATTTGACCTAACAAAAATAGCTAACTACCATAATTTTACACCCAAAGTCCAATTCTCCACATTGCATACACCTATAAGACAGAATTTACAACTCTCACATCTTTCGTATTTCAATAGTCAAAGTCATACCAAATAATAAAAGACATTATAACTTAAAAACACATAATGTCCCTAAAAAATTCTTCTCAAAACTGACTTTATATAGAATGGGCAAATATTCAGTTATTTCAATCAGTGTAGGAATACAATACTAATAATTTAGGCTCAAGTGGATTCCTTTCCTCATTTACCCAGTTGGGATGCGTTAAGACTAAAATAGGTAACTATTCTCCAATTTTTCCTTCCTAGCATACTGTGTTGTCCCAGACATGTAAAACTGCATTCACAGGTACACGGTATAGTACTGTGTGGAAGGCTGGAGAAAAGACAGCTGGCACTGTGATGTCCATGCATCTTCACATTAAAGCAATAACCATCTTCCCCCGCACACACATTGATCACTTTTTAATGATCCTGGGCCACATAGAAGGAAAGTTTTGATTTAGTACAGGTCAAGGTAGCACATAGCTTTTCATTTTTATTCGTAACTGGTGCTGATCCTCTAGCTGAATGAACAAATGCAAACTCATCCTGCACTCTTCATTGAACTCATGCTAATCGAAACCTTTAACAATTTTCTTAGGTTCAAGGTATCATTTCCTAAAGAAATCTTGCTCAATAAGTACTACAGCTAATACGCTTTAAAAAAATGCAATAGAAACGATTGATACAGAAGTTAAATCAAGAATGCTGCTTCCTTAAATTCAGTAAGCTTGTTGATCATAACCAGAGTGAAGTTACCTAAGCAACCTCTCTGAATCGCCCATAATATTCGAATACATCTTTATTACGGTAGCTCGATGTCTAGAAGTTTGTTGCTGATAGCATTGTCATATAATGCATAAAGCTGTCAGATTGGTTGTGGCCAAAGAAAAAAAAGATACTCTGGAATATAGAAATTCATTTAATGAGCATATGGCACCAGAACATAAATACCCAAGAGCAAAATCATAAAAATAACACCAAGTAAAAAATAATTTAGGCTAAGACCAAAAAAAAAAAAAAAACTAGAATTGTTTAGTTAGGAGTAAAATCATTAAACCACTCATCCAGTCACAGACACATTCACCCTGGCTGCAGAGCTGCAAAGTGGTTCATTTTGATTTTAAAACGTTATACATTTATATAATCATTATAACCTAAATGCTTAGGGAGAGTATAAGAAAAAGCTTCTAAAGATTATTATGGATGCTATGTAATTATGGATCACAAATGAAATATGTGGGATGCCCAAACTTGCTGTTATTTCTGCCCACAGATTAATTTGTGTAAACTCGGCAGAGGTGGTGTGAGGACAGAGTACGACCAGCCTCACTGACCACACTGTGTCTGTACACATGTACACCACTTCAGAATGTCAGGTCATCTTCAAGTATAGCATGCAGTCACCGGTGATCTGGGAAATCTACAAAGCCACAGACTTGATATATACTCCGATCTGGGGGAAAAACCATCAAGGAAGCCAGAAGTTTCCCTTTTTCCAAGAAAGTGAAGAAATTCTTACCTTTCTGTACACCAGCATGTTGGGCGATTCATCTGCCACCCCGTTGCTGGTCTGCCCATAATTATTCCCCTGGGCCATGTCACCCCACACTTGCTCAGCTCCCAGATACAGGAATGAGTCTACCCTGCAAAGGGTTAGAGAGGTTTCAGTGAGGTCCTAGGGTAGTGCTACAGGGGTTGAGGCTCTGGATTCCTCCTCACCTCACCATCCACACACCCCGCCCGCCACAGAGCACCCTCACAGGCCGGGGCTGGCCGGAGGAAACGGCACTGGGATAGATTTTTTTTAAAGACAACTGAATTTACACTGACCGTACCCCAGGGGAATTGTAAGAAATGATAATATTTAGTTAAAATAGTTATTTGGCTATGGTTTTAAATGATTTGATTTTCTGGATACTCATTTTTGAAAGTGTTTGATGCTCACCTAAAAAACCCACGGTTCCCATTTCCACACTACAGAGTTTTCTCTCCAATACTCGCACCTCCACTTGATGAGGTTTTCCCAGCAGGGCGGAAAGACAACCCTCTGTGGCGGCACACTTTCTCCCAGGTGTCTGTCTAGCTGCCCCATGCAGGCGCTCAGAGAGGCCCATTCCTGCGCCTTCTCCAGCACGTGTGTTCCTCTGCATCCCTCTGGATCTCCCCCACACAGCCAGGGTAGCTTCGCCTACTTTCACCTGCCTGCTCTGTCAGCCACTGCTTCCTCTCCTCTCACCCCACTCCGCTTCGGAAGTCAGGATGTAATCCTTCCCAGTCTTTGCAAGCAGGCACCAGAATAGGTCCCAGCAACAAGAACTGTTGCGAGGTCAACCTCGGGCGATTACCTGGGCCACCATGGGTAGCAACCTAACTGCAGAAGCCTCAGAGGGAGCAGCCAAAGAGGAGCAAGCAAGCAAGCCCCAGCTCCCCTTGCTCGGCTCTCACGGCAGCGGCAAATGGCAGGCGAGCGCGCCCCGCGCCGCGGCGCCGCCGGAGCCGGGCGGCAGTTTCAGCACCGTGGACCGCGGCGAGCGCGCGGGGCGCGGGGCTCCCGGGGCGGCCGCGCAGGCTCGGCGCGGGCTGGGTGCGGGGCGGGGGCCGCAGGGCTCGGGGCGGCGCTGCCTCCTGCCCTTCCACCTCCCCGATTTACCTCCTGGGCCAAGGTCACGGCCCCGCGGCGCCTCCCTCGGCGGGCGGGCTGGGAGCAGGCGGTGTCAGCTGGCGGCAAGCGGAGCAGCGAGGCAGGGCAGCTTCATCACACTCGGCGGGTGCGGAATCCGCGCCGGCCCGGCTCCTGCTGCTCAGGCGACAGCCACCCTCGCCGCCGCCGTGCACAGGCGGCTCCGGCAGCCCGCCGCTCGCGCGCTCCCCGGGCCGCCTCGCTGGCTCGCTCCCTCCTCCGCTGCTCCTCCCGGGCACTGGGACCAACCGAGCGCGCGCGGGAGCCGAGACGCCCGGCCCGTGCGCGCGACTGGGAGGAGGGAGGAGGGGACAGTCACGTGGGACCCATGCGTCCAAAGGTGCTGGCTCGGATGGGCTCGGCTCGGCGCGGCCAGACTGCCTGGGCCTCCCCGGCTTCCCCGCCCTCTCGCCCCTCGGAAGGCGACAGTCCTGCCCTGGCGCGGTCAGTCTGCGCTCTCACACCCCGCCCGCCCGCCCGGGTGTACGCGCCAGGGAAGGCCTGGAGATTCGAGCTTAAAGCTGAGTGTAAGCTGGGAAGGCAGGAAGGGCGATGGATGGATGGATGGATGGATGGATGGAGCCCCGTGCAGCCGGCAGGTTTCATCACGTGCCTGAGGACTCCGCTGACAGGACCAGGGAAGCAGATGATTACTGTTATGCCTGAATAACAACATCCTAAGAGTGAAGGAAATGGCCAGGACCAAATGAGTCATTCAGCAAATTTGCCTGCGGCTTTCGCAGCTCCCTCCTAAGTTGGAGAAATGGGAAATGATTTGGAGGCTGCCAACTCGAGATGAAAATCTTGTCACCTGTGAAATTGAAGGACCATCCCCAGTGCCTGGTTTCTCCCTTTGACAGATGGTGCTCAGAGGAACTTTCCTCTCACCCACCACTCTCATCCTCTAGCAATTTTCAAAGACAGCCTGGGGTGCTGATCCCCCAGAATCATTCTTCAGGTTGCTGTCACTAATTCTTCCTTAAGGATTAGAATGACATGAAGGAGATAAATCACTTTTGCCCCGATTATAGTAAAGGCACTTGTCTCTGGTTTGGGGGAGCTGAGTTGGGAAGCTATAAATATCTCAAGTAGTTGTCCTTCCCCAGCTGGGCCAGGTGTGGGAGAGAGAGAGACAGAAGATAATCAAGCCAGCCTGTTCTTAATCCCCTAGGTCTAAATACAGCAGAACCTCCTCCTGGTCATAACAGCTCTTCCAGCCAAACAGGGGGCCACGCGGACCAATGCATTTCCCCAGCCCTACCCAGGCCTTGTCGGGTTTCACTCAAGGAACAAATGTTTATCCAACCCGTCCTCTGTACAGGGCAGAGATTACTATCCCAAACTACTTTCCATACACCCTATACTCACCCATCTGCCACTCTTCCCAACTCCCAAAATCTTTCCATTGTGTGCTCTGGAAATTATGGTCTTTTCCGGCAAAATTGCCATTTTTTAACATTTTTTCTATTTCCTTAACCTTCTTGCTCTAGCTGAAGCCTCTCTCTCTCCCTTCAGCCCCTCTGTCTTCCTGTTTGCTCTATCTACTCCTGGGAAGTTGGCATGAACTGGACTAACAAATTTGGAAAGAATAACTGGGCATGCTCCCTCACTTTGACCATTTTCCTCTTAACTGCCTGAAGGAAGCAGACTTTCTCCTTTGCATCTCTAGATAATGGTTCTATCCCCGGAGGGGGCCCTACCCACACTCAACGCTGATGGATGTTTCCCATCAATAAGCAAACTAACAGATAGAATAAAGCCAATTTTATATATTTTATGCATGGGGTATAAAATATACCCAGACTGCATGGGGTCCCATCCACCCATCCATCGTATGAATATAATATCTATGTCTCTGTATAGATATATATGTACATAAAATATCCCTTGTCACACTTCCCACTTATTACCGCCCTGCTTTTCTGCTTCCTTTTACAGCAAACACTTGCTCTCCTCTCATTCTTTCCTGAACCCCTTCCACTCTGGCGATGACCTCAGTGCGGCTAAACCAGCGTTCATTTCTCAATTATTGTATGAGTTGACTTCTCAGCAGAAGTTAAAGTTGCTTCCTCTCACCTTCTCAAAAACTGTCTACATTTGGCTATCAAAGCACCACTATTGTTTCTCCTCTACATAACTGGTGCTGTTTCTCAGCGTCATTGCTGTTTCCTCTTTTTCACCCCTAAATGTTGGAGTACCACAGCTCTCAATCTTTCAGCCTCTTCTCCTCTCTGTTTACCTGTACTCCCTAGGTGAGCGAATTCAGCATCATACCTTTAAAGACTACCTAGATACTAACAACTCCCACATGTGTACCTTTAATCTAGACCCATCCCCTGAAATTCAGTCTGTCAACTCCCTCCCTAACGTCTCTACTTGACCATCTCATTGGTGTCTGATTCAACTTCATGGTAACGGGCATGGTGTCTGCTTAGCTCGCTGCTCTGGGTCCCGGGCATAGGACTGTTCCCGGCCCACAGTAAATGCACGTTCAGTAAATGAATTGATGTATCTCAAAACAACAATCTGATAAGTAATTTTTATATTTAGGAATACATTGTTTACCTTATCATCTTATTTAATTCTTATGAAAATCCTGCCGAAGTAGTTACAATTGTTCTCTTTTACGTTGATATACCAATAGCGAAGGAGAGTATTAAAAAGGTTAAGTAAACTGCCTGATATAACGCATATAGCCAATAAGTTTGTTCTGTGTCGGCTTGATCATCTGGAACTACATTTCCCAGGATTCCTTTCCCTGCATGCAGGTGAGTAGAGTTAGTCAAAGGAGGAATTTGTGCAAGACTGGGAAAACAGAATGAGAGAGCACCTATTCCTCTCTGAAGATCTTTGTAGTTTGATGTGGTGACACACGCAGAGTCCTGGAGGGTTCTAGCATGCCGTTGCTCTCCCCAACTTCTCATCTAGATCTTCCGAATTCCCAGCGCTGCTGGGCAACAGTAGCCCAACAGTCATCACAAGAGCCTGAATGTGGACCTGAAGAAGCAGTGGCCTTGCATAAATCGCAGCTTCCCCTTGACTTTCTATCAGCTCCCCACCGTGGTCCCCTCCAGCACCTGGCTGTGCCTGCCTTCCCAGATCCTCCTTAAGCTTCAACTTGCCCACCCACACAAGGCCTCAGGGTGTCTGGTATTGACTGTAATCAGATCTTCCAATTCTCCCTTCTGGAAAATAACTTCCCCAGCTTCCCCCACAATTGGGTGAGCTCTTGTTCCTGTAATAACCCCTTATTCCATCGTGCTCATAGTGGTTCTTCTTCCCTGATGGAGTGGCTGGCAGGGCTCAAATCCAAGTCTTCCTGGTGCTTGTCACTATTCCACAAGAAATCCAAGTGAGAGAGATAAAACCTTGAAACCAATAACTGCAAGAAAGTGCGAAACTGAATGATAGAAAGTTGTGAGCTGACGGAAGGGAAGCGGTTGACATTCAAGCTGAGCTATTCAAGGACTCTCCAAGGACATCTCTATGTGGAGATGCTGAGGGAAAGAGTTTCTAGTAAGGGACGAAGGCAAGAAATTCCAAAACCAATTAGGAATATTACTAGTGATAAGATCACCATTTACTGGATTCCTGCTACCTCTAAACACATTAAAAATCATCTCACCATTTCTGACAAAATTTGATCTACAAGCTGTGTAACGAAACCAATGTTCAACTTAGGAAACTTGACCATGATCGTATTCCTTCTAACTCTGAGAGGCTGGAACACACCTCGGTGTGACTCCAAACCCCTATGAAAAGAATGTGCAAGTATGCCTCCCAGCAACACTACACGTTTAAAAAAATCCAGAGGCCCCCGCCGAGATGCATCCCATGCTGTCCTCTGGCTCGTCTCCCATCCCACCTGTCATCCCTCAACAGGCCTCACTCACACCTTTCTCTCCGGGCAGCTTCGACTCAAGATTGCTTATGGCTACTTATTGCTGCCCGGCAGCTATCGAGGAGGAAGATTCAAGGAAGTGCATATTTGACCATTTCTTCTCTTGCTGTTGTTAAGCCTCATTAGCCAACTCGTAATTTCTGTTACTGTATGTTGGAAACAAAATTCTGTCCATCATCTTAACGTTTCCGCGACTCACATTTTCCACATATAAAATGAGGGAATTAGACGAGGTCATCTCTCAAAATCCGTCTGGATCTTAGAACATAAGATTTTGGTCTGTTTGCTTTGGTATCTCCCTCCTACGTCATGGCCCTTCATGTTATAAACAGCAAAACAACGTGGATATTGTGGGATGTTTTTCAGTTTCTTTCTTTCCAAAACCATGTAAATATGTGCTTTTCAGCTACCATCATTTGAAATCATTTTTTATCACTTTCCTTGTGGACCCTACATTTTGTGATATTTTTGTCAAAGAAATTAAGTTGTAAAATGCAATAATGCACCTATTTTCCAGGCCAGATAGAATGCTGAGTAGCAGTTAAAAGCCTTGTTACTTCACCAAATAAATATGCTTCCACCCAAAACAATGATATTTAAGGTTTTTCTTGTTGTTTTTATTCTTAGCTTCAGTCTCATCTTGGAACAGGCTTTGATTTATATTTTTGAGATATTGGAAATCATTGCATTAGTTTCGTGTTATAATAAAGTGTCACAAACAGAGATTTATTTTCTCAGAGTTCTGGAGGCTGGAGTCCAAAATGAAGGTGTGGGAGGCCGGCTCCTTCCATGGGCTCTGAAGGAAGGCGCTGCTCCAGGCCTCTCTCCTTGGCTTGCACATGGCATTTCTCTGAGTCTCTTCATACTGTCTTCTGTGTTTCTCTCTGTGTGCAAATTTCCCCTTTGTGTGAGGACATCTGTTGTGTTGGATTTGGGCACACCCCAATGACCTCAGCCTGACACCATCTGATCTGACACCACGTTACCTCTTTGGCTCAATTTGGGCTACTCTTCTTCTTCACTTTGTTCCAGCAACTCTGGCTGTCTTGGTTCTTTAAACGCTCCAGGTGTGCTGCCCACCACAGGATATTTGCACTGGCTGTTCTGCCTTGAGTACTCTTCCCTCAGATAGTCTTCCTTTTCTTTCTTCAATTCTTTATTCAAATGGCACCCTCTCAGTGAAGCCTCCTCTCTATACCTCACTTAAAATCACATACCCTCCCAGCACTCCCCTTCCTTCTTGCACTGATTTGTTTCCTTTTCAGAGCATTTATCACCTTCTAACACACCGTACAATGTACTTATTGACTAAGTTTGTTGTCCATCTCTCCCTGGAAGAATTTAAGTTCTGTGAGGTCAGGGATTTTTCCTGTCCTCTTCACTGTTGTATCCCCAGCATCTAGAACAAGATCTGACATACTGCTGGCACCCAATAATTATTTGCTGATTTATCGCATGAATAAATCTATGAACGTGACTCTGTTTGAAAGTCTGGGTGGCCTAGAAGAACCTAGCCAACAGCTTTGAATGAAACTGACTTATGATCCAGTTCCACCGTGAATGGAAATGATCTGCTCTTCGAGCCTGTTTCCTATGTGTCATAAAAAGGAGGAACAATTCCTTTCCCCACCACACGCCCACTGCACAGAGGCGTGCATTGAGAATTAATTAAATGGTAATGTGGGGAAAGCACTTTGAATTTCTAGGAGAAAGCACTTTATTAATTTGAGGCTTTTATTGTGTGAAAGAATTGTAAGTGACACAGGGGCAAGTACGAAGACAAGAACACATTAGAGGGATATACTGTTCACAATACTACATTGGCACTTTATGGGATAATTGATTTGAGATTGATAGAAGCAAGGTGCAAATAGCAAAATGGGTTAAGAAATCTTACCCCAAATGACAGGTTTGTAAGAAACACCTTCTTCTTTGTAGTCAACCCTCAATTATTTATAGCACAATACCCTTATTAATGAACTATTCCCCACTTTTACCATCCTTTTGTCCATGTTATGGCGATTTTCCTAGTTAGAACTCCCAGACCAATGTTAGGGCTAGTAAAGAAAAAAAAAGTAAAAACTAAAATCTGTCCTTATCAGGAGTTTATTCCTCTCTCTTTCCTGTTGAAACGTTTAAATTCTGATTTAGATTACTTCCAAAATGACACAATTTTTAAAGGTTATACACTTTTCAATTAATTGGCATGTATTGTGCATGAGGTGCTGTGTAATGCTTGGGAAGGAATGCAGAAAGTGCTGAGACTGTGTTCCTGCCCTCTTGGAATGGTGGGACAGGACTAGAGAAGGCATCCTGAGTTTTGCCGTGACTTCACTGCATAAAATCTAGGTAACAGTGGGCAAGTGACTTGATGATTCCAAGCCTCAGTTTCCTTAACTATAAAACAAAACTCGTATTATCTGCTTTGTATTGCTCTGCTGTGCAAATCTTTTTATTCCAAGGCAAATGAAGTGTTTGGAACGACAGTCTGGTAGCAGTCATGTTGACCATATCAGGAGAAGCAATGACCAGAAATGGACCATCATTTCTGCTGAGGAGACACCAGGGGCGACTGTAGTTTCATTAATTAAAAACAGTCCACCAACAGGCAGCGTATGGTGTCTAGAATGTGGTGAAAGCCAGGTGACAGTATCAGAACAGCATTATGAGAGGGGAAGGGTGGTGCCCCTGCACGAGGGTGAGCAGGACGTAGCTGGAGCTCCCGGCAGGCAGCCGGGCTGGTGTCAGGATGCATGGGACCAGAGCTCCGGCAACTGATGGGGATAAATGGGGTCATGATCCGAGAAGGTAGGAAAACACAGAGCAACTTCTCCTCTATTAGGTATCCAAATTCTTAGCCAAGAACAGTCTTCAAATTGGAAATTATAGATAACACGAATAGAATAATAAAATAATAAAAACGGAAGGGATAACCTTCAAATAACAAATGAAGAAACTGGGCTTCCATGAAGTGAACATGCTTTCTCAAGGTCACGCAGCTCAGCAGAGTTAGATTCGCGACTTAAACCCAGTCTCTAAGGGGCAACTCAGACTCAAGATAAGGGAAGAAATAATAAAACGGCGCTGGATTGTTTCAAAGAGTTTCTCTCCAGAGTCAGAGCAGTTCCAGCCGTTGGCACTGAGAGAATTTGGAAATGAAATTCTCAGGAACTTTTAAAGCATGGCAGAAAAAAAGAAGATAGCAACATAGGGCCAATTTTCCTGAAATAAGGGAGAAGATGGATGCACAAACTGGATTGGTACCCAGAGCCTGTCCATAGGGAAGTTCTATGATAGAATTCAGCAGATGTTTATTGAGTTCCTACAACATACCAGGCATCACACTCGTCTCTGATGATAAATACACCTTTCCCAAAACAGAGTCCGGAAGAAGACAGATGGTATATCACTGTAGTTCATCGTGTTCAGTGAATTTGCGTACAAAGTGTAAGGCAAGCACAAAGAGTCAAGGACATTTTATCAAGGTATTTAAAGTTGATCAGGAATCTTCCAGTTGGACAAAAAGGAGGAATAACACAGCAGCATTTTAGGTGGGTGGAATAACATGTGCTGAATTACAGAAACATCAGTAAAGACGAATGTTTTATGAACAGGAAAAAATTTGGTATGGCTGATTTCAAAGAGAGGGAGGGACTTTGATGGAGACGAAGCTGGTATATATATTGGGGCCAGATTGTGAAGAACCTACAGCCCATGCTGGGACAATTCGGCTTTAAGCAATCAGAAAGTGGATGAGTTTTGAACCCTTAAAGAGAAAAGAAGTGATTGCAAAAAGCCAATGAGAGTGCACCAACCACATGTCATGCAGACTAGCCTCATTTCCTCTGTAAGCGTGGTCTTTAGACTGGCAAATGAGGTCTATAGAAAGACAGTATATTATGCAGCAAGGCACTTGACAGTTTATTTTGTGATAGCTTTGTAAACGTGACAGTAAAATAGAAGCTTGAGTAATAAGGTCATTGGATTTATAACAAGCTGAATAAGGTCAGCAAAAAGAGCACTGGTTAATTGACCAGGACATGCCAGAAAGAAGGACTTCATGGGGAAGACTCAATTTCTGACCTTAGAATTTTCCTCTTCTTACTGTGCTTGTGCACAGTGACTCAAGTAATGACGTAAACAGTCCAGTCCACTTAGCAAATTTATAAATGGCACAAAGCTATAAGAAATAGCTAATGCACTGAATAGTGGCAGTGGGGTCCAAGGAGATCAAGACAGGCTGAAAAGATGGACTAAACCAAGTAAAACAAAATTCAGCAAGAATAAACGTTAAGCCTTCTGCCTAGATGGGAGAGATTTGGATTAACACTAAGTACAGGATGGACAAGATACGACCGAGCAGCAGTTCAAATGAAACAGCAACTTTGTTTGTGTTTGTTTTGTCTGTAGTTGGAAGTAAACTCAATATTGTCGAAAAATAGCAACTTTGCCAAAAAAAAAGATAATGTAATCTCAAACTGCATTGCTAGAAATACAGTGATAGAGAAGTATAGGCCAAATGAATGAAGGTGTTAGAAACTGGACCCGTCATAGCACTGCTCTGTGCAGACACATCTAGAATGTTTTGGATGCCACATACCAAGAACACAGACCTCCAGAGTTGACCTTCCTTTCTGCTCTGCCTCCACCTCTGCGATTTAAGATTCATGAGCACAGAGAATTTGTCCTATTTTCACTACTCATTGCACCCTATTGTATACCTAGTGCCTAGGCTAACCAGGCACATAGCCTGAGGGCAATAGGTATTCTTTGAAGGAGTGACTGAGTGAATCTGGAAGAAAGCAGCAAGGATGGTGAAAGTGCTGGAAGCCACTCCAATGACTGGAAGAAATAGAGATATTTTGTCCATGGGAAAAAAGGGCTTGGGTGATTTGTGATAATTATCTTAAAACATTAAAGGGCTCTCATGTGGAAAAAGAATCAAACATATTCTTTCAAGCCCCAGAGGACAAATTTAAATTTAATAGGTAGAAGTTTCAGGCAGATAGATTTCAGCCCAATACGAGGAAGTGGTTTCTAACACTGAAGGCTCAATGAGGAGGTGAGTCACACGTCCCTGGAGGTGTCAGAGGGCATGCGGAATCACCCTGGTCTGGAAGGTCCTTAGAGAGATGATTGTTACGTTGAGGAGGCTGGCCTAGGTGACCACAGCAGTTACTTCTGATCCACATTGTCTGCCTACAACATGAGATGACACCGGAGTGAAAACTGAATGCTGCCATTTTCCTATGAGGACTTCAAATGGTTTTAATCTAAATTGAGACAAGATTGATGTGAAATACTAAAAATGACAGATGAATGATACCATTGACAAGTTCACTCGTAGAGTACATGCCGGGCTTCAGCCGTGCCAGGGAAGACCTCATGCAGAAGAGGGCACTTACTCAGCTTTGAAGGTTGAGTGGATATAAAGAGGGTGAGGTGGCTGTTGCTGAAGTGTGACTGTGAGAGAAGCTGCACCCCAGAAACATTTGTTATCTATTGTCATGAGATTGGTCTTCACCACATGGTTGTCTTAAAGGTATCTGCCAGTCAACAGCTTGTAGTTCCTCAGAAGATGCTAATTTTGTCACGTGTGGGGTCAAAGGACACCTGCTCAGCCCATGTCAAGATCTCACTTGTAATTCTCTTATTCTCCTTTGCTTTGTTTCTCCGTCATCTCTACTTATAACTGT
The DNA here is from genome assembly GCF_037783145.1 of Equus przewalskii. Classification (NCBI taxonomy): domain Eukaryota; kingdom Metazoa; phylum Chordata; class Mammalia; order Perissodactyla; family Equidae; genus Equus; species Equus przewalskii. The sequence continues at coordinate 3,438,348 of NC_091861.1, read as the reverse complement.
TTCCTATTTCTTCCAACTAACCAAGCATTGGCTCTACTGAAGCTCTACAAACCCAACTTGCTTTTAATAAGAAATAGCAAAAGGAAAAAAAGATGAAGAAACTGAAAGGTTTACTTAAATTACTTAATACACTTCTGTAATTTATAGAAAATATTTAGGAACTAAGTCAGTTAGCCATGTCCATACTGTGAATATTGTAAGTTGAATATTATAAGAATAACCTGTAATTTAAAGATTATAAAGGAATCTACAGGAATGAGCTGAATGAAGTTCCTGTCTATGCTGTGTAGATTTTTCTCTCACGGTACTTTAACCACCTTCTCTGTGGCTTTCAATCTACCTGACATAGGGTGGTGTTTTCTAATTCTCCTTAAATATTAGAATCCTAGAAAGAATTATTTTTTTCTTATCATGGGTTATTCCAGAGATAATTTTTCAAGGTATGAAAATCAGTGTTGATTACCTTTGACTAGTAGAGCCCATTAACTAGATATTTGGAAAACAAGGTTTTTTCAAGTTTCTCAGTGTACCCTTTGGCCCCCCAAGAGCCAAACACTCCCTGAGAAGCGGGTCAGGGACCAGAGCCGTCTCATTTGGTCCTTTGGGCTGTTAAATACATGTCACTGAGCTCTCCAAACACTGTAGCTCTTAAATCCAGCATCTATCTATTCCTTGAGTGGCAAAAAAGTTTTTCATTTCGTTTTTGTTCAGATGCCTTGAGCTCTGTGTGTTGAGAAAGAGGTGAAAACACTTGAAGCGTCAGCAGAAAGAATTCTGTTACTGAAGAGCAACCCCCGCCCTGTGTGAGGGATGTGATATTCCAGGGTTTCGGACTGATCCTGGCTTAAGGTTCTCCCTCGCTCCTGGATCCCATACACAATATGTACCAGATTCAATTCAACCGTCGAAATACCCAATTCCTCATTCTAAAAAAGCATAAGGTGGACTCCCAAAACCAACTGACACAATTCTACTCTGACCTAAAGCAGAACACATATGCCAGGAGATCCTTGAGAGAGGACCCAAAGTTCCCCACTGAGCCACTGAAAGTGGAGGGAGGCCAAGGAAGCCACCTGCAAGAACTCCTGTGGATGTCCAAGCATCTATACTGGAAATAACAGTACTTTTTCTGCATTGTTCAGTCCTTTGTTCATTAAGCACCTACATCATGCCTGACAAGTTTCTGAATGAATGCCACAGCCCAAGTAGAAAGAGAATCATCCAGACCCAAAATAGGAATCCTAGAGAGCCCTGGAAGTTTCCTCTTCCCAGCTTAGCTTTGTTGCCTGCCCAAAATGCTCTCTCTGCCTTCTGGTGCTCTCATCCAGTCCAATGGCTTTAAACACCATTGATGTGTTGAAGACACCCCAATTTATATCACTAGTCCTGATTTTTCCCCCAGAGCTCTAAACTCACATTTCCAACTGTTTAATTTCCATCTTCACTGGGACACTTAATAGCCATTTCTATTTAAACTGGTCCAAGACAGGACTCCTAGCTTTGCAATCTACATCACAAATTACTCCTTTTCCAGAATTTCCCATACATGTAAGACATTGTTTTCCCCATTACACAAGCAAAAATCTAGGAATCATTTGAGTAAGCTGTAATCCCTCCCTTTTCCTCGTTCCTTTATACAATCCATTAACAATATGTATCCAAACAAATGTCATATCAAGATAACTCAATTCTCCCACCTCGTCTGCCACCTCCTAGTCAGCCACTGTCATCTCCTACATAGACTTCTTAAGTAGCCCCCTAACTAGTCTTTCTGTTTCCATTCTTAACCACCTTAACATATTCTCCAGATAACAGCCAGAGTGATATATTTTAAGTATGTAACACATCATGATGATGTTCAGCAGCTTAAATCTTTCAGTAACTTCCCAATTCCCTTAGAATAAAATCCTAATTCTTACTATGGCCTATAAGACTTTAAATCATTTGGCTCCTCTTCACCTCTCCAAGTTCATCTTATACTACATTCTCCTTTGCTCAAAACTCAAGGAATAATCATCTCTATCTTAAACAAACTGTTTCAGGGGATAGAAAAAGAGGAAAAGTCAGCCAATGTGTGAATCCAGTATAACCTAATATCAAAACTGGACAAGGGTAAGACAAGAAAAGTACATGATAGACCAACCTTACTCGTGATTCTACAGTCAAAAAATAGATAAAATAATAGTTTATTAAATGAAGTATACGTCAAATACATCGTGTCTATATACCCACATCATGATTTAGGGGTTACCTCAAGAATGCAAGCACAACTCAGCATCAGAAAATATTTTAATGTAACATACTAATAAATACATTAAGGGAGAAAAAATATGGATGACCATCTGAATAGATGTATACATCATTCAGGACAGGCAGGCTATGCTGTGACAATAGACAAACCCCAAAATCTCAGTGCTTTACAATAAGAAATGTTTATTTCTTACTCAAGAAAAGTCCAAGTTAGTAAATTAAATGTAGTGTATACAAAATGTCTCATATATCAGATTGAATATAGAAAAATTATAAGTTGTCTATTATTTCACAGCCTTGAATTAATTGTCGTGTTATGGAAGGGGCACTGGATTAGGGTTAGGAGACTTGAATTGTGTAACTTCGGGAAAATCACTTAATCTCCGTGGGGCTCAATTTTTCCACCTGAAAAATGGGTAGATTAGGCTAGATGATCTTTTCACTTCCTTTCAGCTCTGACAGGTCTCATGGGTCAGCCTTAGCACCATCAATGGAGCTGACATGATATGGTCATCAGTTTCCAGGTACACTTAGCTCTTTTATTTTTTCTATTTTGGTCTAAGCTACTTCCATATTCCTTTTCCTCCCATTTTTTGGCCATGCTTACGTAGCAGCAGAAAGCATATCCTCTCCACAAGTGAACATTCTAGTCTTGAATCTGTTGGTAAAGAGTGACACGACCCAGAAATGCCATCCATAAGCCATCCTTGATAAAGCTGAGTTGTAAGAGGAGCTTCTGTCACGCTTAGCTTCTTCTGAAAAAAGGCCTATTTTTAGAGGAACTTGGCTAGGAGGGTGAGACATAGCCCCTGTCCTAGAAAAGGACAAGGAATTGAAAAACATTTCTAAAACCTTATAGAGAAAAACACTTTGGAATATAATAGACATGTGATTATACAGAGCAGGAGACACTAGAGGTTCTCAGGCTGGGGAAGCCTGAGTCCGCTTCCTTTGTATTCTGAGTGCAGGTCCCTTGTGCAGCCTCCACGAGGGAGGGAGAATGAGTCAGAAAGAAGTTCAGGCTTTGGAGTTAGACCAGGACGCAGAACCCTCTTCTGCCTGTGTTAGAATCCTTAGTTTCCTCATCTGAAATACATAAAGATAATAAAACCTACCTCATGAGACTGCTGTGGGATCAAATATGATAACGTCGTGGTCATTTAGCATGGCTTCTGGCACAGAAGAGGACCTATATAGAGGTTAGTCCTTTTCTTTACTCAACTTCCTGATAAAATAGCTTTAGCCATATCTGAAGAAAATCTTGTCCTTTGAAACAACTAAATTGAAAAGGTCTGCAGAACATGGTTAATGAGAAATGGCAAATACCAGTGCTCTCTGCTAATACTAGTGCCATGAAAAGTCTTCTGAGTTTGGCACGACTTCCAAGCAACGCAAAGATGATCCACAGCCGCATTTACAAAGTTCTTTGACTTACTTAGGAGAAAGGTGTTAAATAAATACAAGCAGAACTCCATTCATATCATTCTTCAGTGGAAATGCCAGCTTAACCACATTCAAACGCTCTAACATATTTTTCTTTCTATGCCATGTCTCCAGGGGCCTATAGGTCAGTATTTAGAAAAGCTGTGTCTGTTACCAAAAATAAGGATGGGATACCATAAAGGACAACTTAAAATAAAGAGGTGAAAGAGACTGGACAGATGGAGAACATTAGCTGCTCCCAAGAACAAATTTGAAGACAGACAGCAGTGGGTTCTTAAAGAAAACTCGCTTAAAATGCGTATTCCTCTTACCTTGCTCAAGAGCTGAATTTAATTATGTTCTAATGCTGCTGCCTTATTCATTTCTCTAATGCATTATGAAGGGTGGTCAGAGCCATTTAGTAATCTGCAGAGCCTTTCAGTGATCTAGAATTGATTAATGCCCATTGGCATGAGAGCTGGTTTGGAGTGAATGAAAACGCACCCTTGCAACACTCCAGGGAAATAGAACAAGAGGTCTTCATATTTGAAGCAAAAGCTCTCAAAGGTTTGTGCTTATCATCTCATTTCTAGCATAGCTGAGAGAACAGCAAAACCACTGACCACTGACCTCGACCAGTGTGGAGGGTGATGCTCCCTCTCCTCTATCGTTGTGGCCTCACGATGACACTTGATTATCTGGTCCTGGCACATCTGGGACCTATTTGTTTCTCTAACCAAGATGTAGTTATATACCTAAGGCTTTTTCTTCCAGGAAGCATGATTGGGCGAAATTTAAGACCTATAAATTATAGTTAGAAAACTGGAAAATACAAGAGAAGCATAAATAATTGTTAGCCCATACTGAGTACGGGAAAAGGAAGAGAGATATCATATACACAAAAACCAAGGGGAAATTCCTTCAAAATAGAGAGAGGGCAAGAATTGTGCAAATCATCTGCATAGAGAAGAGAGAAATAAAACATCTGAAGAAAAAGAAACTGATAGAAAAATACACATTAAGAATAAATTGATGTGTCTTGTGAAATGACTTTCTTCCAAGTATGAGTTGTCTGGTTATTTTGATGAAAGTTATTTTGGAACATTTTTCAATCCATGAAAGTTATAATTAATAACATTTTGTCTTCTGAGGACAGGGAAAAAAAGAAGAGGTTTTTTTCTCGTTAATTTAAATGTGTGTCTAGTTGTTTTAATCAGAAACATCCTGTACCACAATACCAGTGCGCCCACTCCTTTTGAGGGGAGCATGGAGAAGAGTATATATGAGTCTATATTCAGTGTAGCTATGAAATATGCCCATCCTTCTAGTCTTGTTTTCAAACATAATTTGAGTGTTAAAAAAACAGAACTGGAACTAACACCCAACAAGCAAAGAGACAAAGATATAAGCTCTCAGTTCAGAAAAAGAAATACAAATGGGCTTAAGAATGTGAAAAATATGCCCTCCTAATTCCTAAGATAAATGCAATTTAAAACTACATTCACAATGGGTTCAATGCAATCCCTATCAAAATCTCATCTGCCTTTTGGGGAAATTCATAAGCTGATCCTAAAACTCATATTGAAATTCAAGGAGCCCAGAATATTCAAAGCAATCTTGAAAAAGGATAATAAAGTTGAAGGACTTATACTTCTCTATCTCAAAATTACTACAAAGGTATAGAAATTAAGACAATGTGTTACTGACATGGGGATAGATACATAGATCGAAGAAATAGAATTGAGAGTCCAAAATAAAGCCCACACATCTATGGCCAATTGACTTTTGACAAGGATGTCAAGACCATTCAATGGGGAAAGAACAGCTTCTTCAACAAATGGTGCTAGACAACTAGAACCCACACACAAAAGAATGAAGTTGGATCTCTACTCACACCATTTACAAAAAAGTAACTCAAAACGGATCATAGACCTAAATGTAAAACTCTAAGAAAAAACTTAAAAGTAAATTTTCATGACCTTGGGTTAGGGTACAATTTCAAATATGACTGCAAAAACACAAGAAATAAAAGAAAAAATAGATATATTAGGTTTCATGGAATATAAAAACCTTTTTGCTTCAAAGGACACCATCAAGAAAGTGACAAGATAAGCCACAGACTGGAAGAAAATATTTCCATATTATATATCTGTTATCCAGAATATATAAAACAACTCTTGCAATTTAACAATAAAAGATTTTGCCAAAGAAGATATCCCAGTGGCCAATAACCACATGGAAAGATGTTCAACATCACAAGCATTAGGGAAATGCAAATCAAAACCACAAGGAGATACAACTTCACATCCACTAGCACATCTGAAATAAAAAAGACAATAACAAGTGCTGGTGAAGGTGTGAAGAAATGTGAACTTTCATATATTGTTGAGGGATTGTAAAATTGTGTGTCCCCTTTGGAAAACAGTTTGGCAGTTCTTTGAATTCTTAAACGTAGAATTATCATATGACCCAGAAATTCTACACCTAGATATTTAGCCAAGAAAAATGAAAGCATATGTTCACAAAAAATTTGTATACAAATGTTCTTAGTAGCATTATTCATAGTAGCGAAAAAGCAAAAACAACCCGAATTTCCATCAGCTGATGAATGGATAAACAAAATGTGGTATATGCATATAACAGAAAATTACTGCGTAATAAAAAGGAATAAAGTACTGATACATACTATGCCAAGATTCATTGGGTGAACCTTGAAAGCAATATGCTAAATACAAAAACCTAGTCACAAAAGGGCCCTCATTATCTGATTTCATTTATATGGAATGTCCAGAATAGGCAAATCCATAGAGACAAAAAGTAGTTTAGTGGTTGCCAAGGCCTAGGGACAGGGAGAGTGAGGAATGACAGATATGGATGGGTACAGGGTTTCTTTTTGGGATGACAAAAATGTTCTAAAATTACATTGAAGAGATGTTTGCACAACTCTGTGAATATATTAAAACCCACTGAATTATATACTTTAAAATGGTGAATTTTATGGTATGCGAATTATAGCACAATATAGCTGTTATTAAAACAAAGCAACAACAACAACAAAACACTGAGTTGTTACTTTCCACCAGATTGAAAAAGATTCAAAAGCTTGGTAACACAGTGAGACGGTAAAAACGTGGGGAAACAGGTCCTTTCGCATCTTGCTAGTGGGTATGTGCATGGATACAATGTCTATGGAGGGGAAATTTACAATATTTACCAAATTAAATATCTGAATTTGGGCCCAAAAATTCAATTTCAAGGAATTTACCTTAAAGATAGAACTTGCACATACGCAAAATGATGTATCTCTGAGATTACTCATTGCTGTAATGTTTGTAACAGCGAAATGATGGAAATAATCAAAATGTCCATCAGTAGAGAACTGCTTAATTAAATTACAGATGTCCGTAAAATGGAATACTGTGTAGGTATTAAGAAATGGGGGAAAAACGTTTATGTACGAATATGAAAATCTCTCCTAGATGTAATAACTAAAAATACAGTGTATATAGCACGTAAGCCCATATTAGGTTAATAATTAGCATCATTAGTCATTAAATATTCATTCCTCCTACCACTCTGTGGGAAAAATATGCTTCCCAACACTGGGGACTCTGGACTGAGACATGTGGCTTGCTTTAACCAGCGGCGTACGAATAGAACTGAAAGAGTGCATTTGCAAGCAAAAGATTCAGAGGCGTCACATGTTTTAGCCAGGCTCTCTGGAGCTCCTGCCATCTGTCATGAGAAGAGGAAGCCCAAATAGCTGCTACTCCCTCAGCTTGGGGCACAGAGTGAGAGACACGTGGAGCAGACCTGGCAAAACACCAGCCAAGCTACAGCTAACCCACAGACTCATGAGCAAAAGTTCCTTGGTACAAGCCATTGATATTTTTGAGTTGCTAATTGTCACTGTAAAACTGCTAACAAAAAAGTTTATATATACACGGACACACAAAGTGTGTTTCCCTGAATATATGGAAAATATCTTTGCAAGGCTACACAAGAATCTAACAACAGAGATTGACCATGGAGAGGTGAATTGGGTGGCTGAGGGGCATGGAGGATTTCTACAGTATAGCAGTGCATCTATCTCTAATTGTAAACTGTGAGAGTCAATTATATATTCAGAATATTACACTAAAGAGTGTTTTCAGCAATTCTTCTAAATAAAATCGGTACAATCAATTTTAGTTACCCACGGCGCGTGGCAGAATTATTCCAAGTAGCTAACATCAAGAAAAAACAGGTGGTTAGTGTAAGAGGTGGAGCCTTACACAGCTACCTAAGGCACGGTGGCCCAGGCCAGGTGACGGGGTAGGAAGCTCCTGAGACAGCTCTCTTTTATTTCCAACCTCTCCACAAGCCAGCTGTGTATGTTTTGGTAAGCCATTTAACTGCTTTGGGACTAGTATCTTCATTTGTTAAATGAACAGGAGTTTTAGATGATCTCTAAGACAGTAATCAGCCAGGTTTTTAAAAAAAATTCTATTGATGACTAAATGATTGAAAAAAATTGCCATAAAATCCATTTTTTACTAAGGTATGTAGAGCTTATGCCAATCTGCAAAAACATTAAAACATTTATCCTGTTGTCTAGCTGTAGGAAGATGATTTCACTAACCTACTTTCACAGGATGAGAATGTCGAGTTATTTTCCTTAGAGTAGAAATGGTTTGTGTCACTTTTTTCCCTTCAAATTTCTTAGAAACTAATTACCACAAAATCATCAACAAAACCAATGGAAATTACGTATTTGATACTCTACGTTAACAGCTGGTAATGAATTCTATACATGCAGGTTGTTTCTAAGTAACTTTCAGCTTTAGACATTCAGCAACAAGAAAAGTTAAAATCCACAAACGGCCCTCGGTCATGCTGAGTTTTTCCTCGCTCTCCAGCAGCTCTCTCATTTACTCGTAGACTCCGATAACTCAAACGCCACAAATTCTTTTTCTCAAGGCAATAGTAGCACAATCAGACATTAACCTCAAGCCGAGAGCTGTTTCAGCTCCCTAGAACTACACTTTCTGCTTATAAAAGAAGCCAGGCAAGAATGTTTCCATTGGTTAAAAAGGTGGCATGGGAGTGGAAAAGAAGCAAGGGGCAATAAATTCACTTCTTTCTACCCAGGGCAAGTGAAACTAGGTGGCATGCAAGGCAGTGACTAGACCCAAATCTCCCCATGTGTAACCACAAACACAAATTTTCAAAACCGATGAGCAGAGCTAGCTAAACATATACTTAGAGAAATTTGAAGAACTGCAAAGTACTAGAAATTTCACCATTGCAGAGTTTTTCCTTGCATTGCTCACCATAAAATATCTTTCTAAGATAAATCCCCATCAGAGGAGTTACCTATGGAGAAAGAGGGAACCTCAGTGAGCCCTACAACAGAAGGCTTTTCCGGCTTGGCTCTTGCCACTTCTCTGAAGTCACGTCCTACTGCTACCTCCAGAGTCCCAAAGAATTCAGTACGATCGGGTGGTTGATCCTTTACATGTTATCTTGTGGTACCCATCCTAGATCTAGTGCAAGCAGCTCTATAGATATTCAAACAACAATTATTTCTACATTTCAAAGGTAGTTAATGAAACAAGCAAAAAGAATGGGGGTCTTATACCTTCTGCAGTCTAATGTCATTCATTTAGAATGATAAAATTTTAAGTTATTTTAATATCTGTCCCATGTTTTATGTATTTTATTCTCTTTGCATTCATGACACTTTTCCCTGGACTTAGAATCTGGGATCACTTTTCTTTCTTTTTAAGTCAACTATTTCAACATTCACGCACAGTTGAAATATCTCCTTGCTTTCTAGACCCTTAGGAAAAACAGAGATTTTCTTAAAGACATCCCAGATCAACATTTTCCACTTCAAGTAAGAGAAACTCGGATTTCTGTTGCCAGGTAGGATAGAGTAGCTTGCAGCAGACCCATAATACCTATGAGAATGACTAGAAAAATCCAATAAAAATTTTAAAATATTTGTTTAACAGCATCATACAGTTGCCATAGGAGAAAGGATTAAAGGAGCCAAGATTCTGGAGAGTGAAAAACTGCAGAAAGGTAATCTGATGTTAGGCAGCTACTTTGTCAATGAGGGCATTTGTCAATTCTAGTTATAAGCCAAGAGGCTGATAATTTGAACTTTTCCCAGGCAGGGGGCCACAGCTGGAGAACAGAAACCAGAAGAGACTGTATAAGTCTCACAGGACTAGAGAGACAGATTGGAAACTTGAGGAGGCAACATTTCAGTGAGTGGGGAACAGTGGAAACTGAATCTGGTGGAGACCCATTTTCCCCTCTGGGAATCTGCTTATTTTGAAGCTGAATGTATTGGGAGGTTATAAACCTGAGAAGAAGTCCCCTGAATTTCAGAGCAGTGCTTTTTGCAGTCTCATTGCAATAGTTATATAAGAATGAGAGTTGAGGATTTGTTAAGGAGAAGGCCCTCAGAGAACACACCAGGCTATCGAAAGAAAGCACTGAAAATCTACGTCCTAGGATTTGGCATGAACCAGAGGTAGGCAGAGCTTTTCCAAAAATAAAACATAGCCTTGACTCAGCACAGTCTCTGGAGTAAAGTTATCAGTTCCTTCTCCATATGCCCAGCAGAGGAAAAGGTACAGTACGTCTCTGGAGAAATATGAACTGAAACCCCTATAATTTTTTATATACAATGTCTACTTTTCAATTAAAAAATCACTAAGCATGCCAAGACACAAAAACATAGAACTGTAAGCCAAGATGGGGGAAAAGACAATAAACAGATCCAAAGGTGACCAAGATAGTAAATTGGCAATTAAGGATTTCAAAGTAACTATGATTAGCATGCTCAAAAATATAAAGGCAAAGGTGGAGAAAATAGATTAAAAGATGAAGACCTTCACTGGAGAGTTGTAATTTGTTTAAAAATTGAAATTCTATAACAGAAAAATATAACAACTGAAATTAAGAATCAAATGAGCATGTTAGCAGCATTTTTGACAAAGAGGAAGACAGAATTAATGAACAGGAAGACACGTAAACAGAAAATAATCAAACCAAAGCAATGAGATTAAAAATGAATAGGAAATAGAAAAGAACAGAATATTGTGGGGTAAAGTGCAGCATTGTAATGTACAGATAAAAGAAGGAAAGGAGGAGAAGCAATGTTTAGAGAAATATAGGTATGAGAATTTTCCACAATTAATCAAAGACATCAAACCACAGGTCAAGCAACAACCCACAATTCAGATCTAGCAAAATTATCCTTCAAAATAGAAAAGAAAATACTTTCCCAGATAAACAATGATTGGGAAAATTTCATACCAGTAGACCTGCCTTGCAAGAAATGTTAACAGAAGCACTCCAGAGAGAAGGGAAAGGATTTAGCAGCAGTACTGCAAACCATAAGCCAAATTAAATAAATCAAGTAAGATATGTAAGCACGCAATAGTAAAGCCTTTCAGAACCAAAGGAAAACTTTAAAATCAGCAAAATAAAAGTTCCATGTTACTTTAAAATGGCAACTTAATTCTCAACAGAAATGATGGAAGCCAGAAGATAGCAGAATGCTATTTTTAAAGCGCTAAAAATTCTGTCAACTTAGAATTCTATAGCCAGTGAAAGCATCCATTAAAAAAATGTTTTAAATACATTTACACACAACAAAAAAAACCCACCAAAGACTTTATTGCCGGGAAAGGTGGAAATGAAAAAAGAGATGAAGAGCACTAGAAAGGGCAAATATGTTTGTAAAAAATAAATAAGTACTGGCTGATAAAAATCAATATTTTGTGAGATCTAAAATAGATGTAGAGTTGAAATATGTGCCAAGAGTAACGAAACGTTGAGAAGGAATGAAATGGAGCTAAAGTGTTCTAAAGTTCTAACATTGTTGGGTAAGTGGTAAAAATAATCATTTTTATTGAATTATAATGTCAAGGGTACATGGTGCAATCTCTGGGGTAACCACTAAAAAAATAGCAAACAAATGGATTTATATCAAGTTAATAGAGAGATAAATGGAATAAGAAAAATATTTTATGAGGTATTAATGTTTTAATTAGTTAATAATAAAGGAAACAAGAAAGGAGTAAAAACAAAGGTACCACAGATAGGAAAAAATAGTTTAAAGTTAAAAATAAATCTATATACATCAGTAACAGGAAAACATAAATGGACTAAATACCAAGACTATGGTTATCTAACTGAATTTAAAAGAAAATAGCTTAACTGTATCTACTTAGATGAGACACACCTTAAATGTAAATGCATAAAAGCTTGAAAATAGAGGAGTGGAAAAGTATATACCAGCAACCCAATAAAAGATGGAAGAGCCATATTAATTCCAAAAATGTACACTTTAAACAAAAGGCATTACTAGAGATAAAGATAGACATTTCATGATAAATAGTAATATAAAAATTAATAAATAAATAAGATAATTATTTTGGACTTCTTTTTAGAAACCATGCAAACAACAACAGTTGAAAGAAAAAAAAACCAACCTAGAATTCTGTATGCAGCAAAATTATTCTTCAAATGTGCAGAGGAATACTTTCTAAGGTAAATAATAATTGAGAGAATTTACCATCAATAAATCTGGCTTGTAAGAAATGCTAAAAAATGTTCTTCAGCAAGAAGGAAAATGATATAAATCAGAAGCTCAGATTTACATGAGGAGTGTTAGAGAAGGAGTAAATCAAAACAAAATAAAATCTTTTGTTTTCTTATTCTTAACTAATCTAACAGGTAACAGTTTGTTCAAAAAATAATAGCAACAATGATGATTATAGCTTATAGATAAATGAAATGTATGACAGTAGTGTTATAAAGGATGAGAGGGAGAGATTGGGAATATTCTGTTATGTTACCTGCACTGCCCATAAGCAGTGTGACATTATTTGAAAGTGGACTGAGATAGTCGTAAACATGTTTTGCAAACTCTAGGCCAACCACTTAAAAAGTTTTTAGAAGAATTACAATTGATATGCTAAGAGAGGAGAGAAAATGGAATCCTATAAAATGCTCAATTAAAACCAGAGAAGTCAGAAAAGTGGAAGACAAATAAAAGGGACAAAGACAAGGGCAATGAAGAGGAAACAGTTACAAAGGTGGTGGATATTAATCTATATAAATCATCACTATAAATATAACTTGTCTAAATACACCAATTAAAAGACTATCACAGGGGATTAAAAAAACAATACCTAACTATACATTTTCTATAAAAATACAACTTTAAATTAAAAAAACATAAATAAATTAAAAATAAAGGGATGGAGAAAGATACTGTTGATGTTTATTGTTATGCTAACACTAATCAGAAGAAAACTAAGGGGCTGGCCCCATGGCAGGGTGGTTAAGTTCACGTGCTCCGGTGTGGTGATCCAGGGTTTGCTGGTTCGGATCCTGGGTGCACACCTACACACCACTCATCAAGCCATGCTGAGGCAGCACCCCACATAGAAGAACTAGAATGATTTACAACCAGAATATACAACTATGTACTGGGGCTGTGGGGAGAAAAAAAAAGAGGAAGATTGGCAACAGAGCTTAGCTCAGGGCCAATCTTCCTCACTAAAAAATGCATACCTTAAAAAAAAAACTAGAATCACTATGTTAATTTCAGACAAGAGATATCAGAGCAAGGAAAATTATCATAGATTAAGAGGACATTACATAATGACAAAAGGGTCAATTTTCCAAGAAGATATAACTATCCTTAATATGTATGCAGCTAGCACAAGAGTATCAAAATATGAGACAAACACTGATAGAACTGCGAGGAGAAATAGAATAATCCACTATAGCAGTTGGAGATTTCAACACCCCTCTATCAGTAATTAACAGATACAGCAGGAAAATAATTAGTAAGGATATAGTTGAACCAAATAGTACCATCAATCAACTGGATCTGATTGACATTTATAGAATATGCCCTCCAACAACAGTAAAATACACATTCTTTCGAGCTCATATGAAACATTCACCAAGATAGACCACAACCTGGACCACAAAACATACCTTAACAAATTTAAAAGAATAGAAATCATACAAAGCACGCTTTCAGGCTACAATGGAATAAAATAGAAAATCAATGACAGAAAGAAAGCTAGAAAATATCAAAATATTTGGAGATTAAATAACACACTTCTAAATAACTCATGGTCAAAGAATAAGTTTCAAGAGAAATTAAAAAGTATTTTGAAGTAATTGAAAGTGAAAATACAACTTATCCAAATTTGCGGAATGCCACAAAAGCAGTGCTTACAGAGAATTTATAATATTGAATGCATACACCAGGAAAAAAAGATCTAAAATCCATTACTCAAACAAAACAAGAGCAAATTAAATTCAAAGTAAGGAGAAGAAAAGAAATAATGAAAATTAGAGCAGAAATCAATGAAATTGAAAACAAGAAATTAATAGAGAAAAATCAACAAAACCAAAAGCTGGTTCTTTGAAAAGATCAATAAAATTGATAAACCTTTAGCCAGAATAATCAAGAAAACAGAGGGGATACAAATTACTAATATCAGAAATGAAAGAGACACCATCACTACTGACACCAGAGGCATTAAAAGGAAAAAAGGATAATTAAGCAAGTATTATGAACAAGTGTACGCCCCAAATTTACTAACTAAAGAAATGGACCAATTCATTGAAAGACACAATCTACCAAAACTCACACAAGAAGAAATAGATAATCTGAATAAGTTTGTGTCTATTGACAAAATTGAATAAACAGTTAATAATCCTCCAAAACAGGAAGCAGTGGGCCCAGATGACTTCACTGGTGAAGTCTATCAAACATTTAAAGAAGAAATAATATCAATCTCTTCCAAAAAAGCAGAAACGGAGGGAATACATCTAACTTGTTCTATAAGGCCAGCATTACCCCAATACTAAAACCAGATAAAGACATTAGAGGACAGGAAGATTAATATACGTTTATAAATCCTCAGCCAAATCGGGGGATTTTAACACACCTCTCTCAATAGCTGCTAGAACTAAGAGAGAAAATAATAGTAACGATCTAGAAAATGTGAACATTACATATTTCATATACAGATAATACTATGTTCAAGAATTTCAGAATGCACACAAGCATTTACCAAACTCTTCATATGCTGTATCAGAAAGTAAGCCTCAGTACAGTCAAATAATTGAAATAATTGAGTACATTCTTTAACTGTAGAGAAATTATGCTGAAAGTCACCAACAAAAAGGCAACCAGAAAATTTCCAAATGTTAAGAATGTTAATCAATAAGCTTCTAAATAACGTATAATGCAAAAAAGAAATTTAAATGAATGTCAGAAGACATTTTTAATTTAATTTCAATAAAAATATATCATGCAAAAATGCAAGATAAAGTAGGAATAGTGCCTGGGAAAGGATAGTTTATAGATTTAAATGCATATATTAGTAAAGAAGAAAGGCAGAAATTCAGCTAACATTTGATCACAATAAATAGAAAAATAACAACCAATCAGAGAAAATAAATATGAGCCAAAATCAATTAAATGAAATTAAACCTACAACATAAAAAGTTAAAAATTTGAAATCAAAGTCGACAAAATGAATAATGAAACTGAAGAGCCTCTAGCAAGACTGATCAAAAAAGAAAAAGAACGAAAGCATAAATTACCAATATCAGGAATGAAAAAGGAGACATCACTACAGACCCACAGAAAATAAAAAGTAGTCAATAATATATTATTAACAACTTAATGCAAATACATTTGACTAGGAATTAGAAATATCTCTTGGAAAAACAACTTAGCCATAAAACTATTACCAAAATTGTACTCATTATTAAAATTTTTGTCCTGAAGAAATGTCCAGATCCAGATGGTCTCATTGATGAATTGTTTCAAACACTTAAAGAAGAAATTATATCAATCTCACATAAACTCTTGCAGATTTTAGAAAAGAGGAAAAATTTACCAATTTGTTTTGAGGCCAGCATTAACAAAATACTGAAATCTGACAAAGACATTACTAGAAAGGCAAGTTAAGATCAATGCTTCTCGTAGATAGATGGCAAATCTTAAACCAAAAAGGTAAATAAGGCCCTGTGATAAAAAAACAAAAATACGTCACAAAAATATTAAGTTTATTCCAGGAATGTAAGAATGTTTTAACATTTAAGGAACAATCAAGATAATTCACCACATTAACAGAAAGAACAAAAATCATCTTGGTAAATTCAGAAAAATGATCAAAAATTTAACACCCATTACTAATAATGGTGATGACAATAAGGAGAGCTCTTAGCAAACTAAGAAGACAAAGGAATTTCCTTAACCCAGACAAAGATATCTATGAAAAAATCAACAGCAAACATCATACCTAATTATGAAACATTGAAATATTTTCCCCTGAGATTGAGAATGAGACAAAGATGATAGCATTGCAAGAAAGATTCAAGCCAAAGCAATAAGGCAACAAAAGGAAATAAAATAATAAGAACAGGAAAGGAAGGAATAGGACTCATTATGCACAGATGACATGATTATATATGTAAAAACACAAAAGAATCTGCAAACTGTTAAAATGAATAAATGCATTTAGCAATATATAACTAACGCATATCTCTACTTGGCTTCTCAGAGTTAAATGCCACACCCGGCCTCTCACTTTCCAGGACCCCCTCATTCCCATTGATAAAAGGGAGCCCCGTTCCATAGAAACATCTCTCACTATCACCTCTGGCCTACAGAAGACAATGCCACCAAGCTTCTCAAAGCTTCTGGTTCTTCCCCTCCTTCACAATGCAGTCTCAATTGCCTTGATGAAATGACCATCCTCTGACCACCTCTTGGAAACACTGCTAAGTGATGGGTTTTGGATTTTACATATAAATTCATCCTCACACTCTACATTCCTGAGCTTTCTGACACCTTCCTCAATCTTAGGCCAAGGGGATTCCGGCATCTCTATTTCATTTGCTCTAGGCCATTGTCTTGTCTAGGCTTCAAGGAGTCATCCCAAAAAAATATAACAACCAACTTTATGCAGGAGTTCTTGCTTAACTTTACCAAAACGCCAGCCAAATGAATTTTCATGTAGTGTATATCCCACACTTAGCACACATGTCATTCCAGGGCAGAACACTAAATCCCAAGTCATGAGTGAGTTCCCCCATGTCAATAAATTCTTCCTTATTCATCCTGCTCCAGCTTTCTCACCACCCCACTGTATACCCTAAAAATCCCCTTCACAAATATTCCCCCATTTCCTACTGGTACATATTAGTCACGCCCTACAATTCCTTTGACAAGTTTTGGCTGTTTTTCTGGAAATAGAGGTTGTGCTTCCCTGGTCAGGCTGTGCTGAGGTCTGATCCTGTGTATTGGCCTGAAGCCAATTAGGAGTTGAGAGGGTGGAACTTGAGACCTAACATTATATTGCAAGTCACCTCACTGAGATGAGGTTTGTACAGTTTCCAAACAAGGAAACTTACTCATGTTTGGCAAGGGAAAGAAGGATGCTGTACCTGCCAGAAGGGTTTAGGGGAGTTTATAAGTATAAGATGCTCAGGTTGGTCCACCCAAGTGTCTCCATCCAGAGCTCAAGGTCTACTGTTTCCCTGTGAGTGTCCTGACCTTGACATAGGAAGCTTGTCAAGGCCATGCGTCAGCCTCCTCTGCAACTCAGTCACACTTACAATCAGCCTCCAACCTGACGTTTCAGAAGAGCATGCTCTGAGGCTGCAGATGACCGTATTCTCCTTTTAAGCTGCCACAAAGGATCCCTAACACTCAGAGTACTTCTTAGGTTGGCGATTAACCATCCTGGACTTGTTGTTTATATCTTTTGCAAGATCTTCAGTGCTTTCAAAAGTATTCACCACATACCACAATTCTTACAATTATTCTTGCCCCGTCTCTATCTAGTGCAGCACCTACTTGATCTCTTGTCTCCTTCCGTTCCACCTGCACCTTGTCCCAATAAAATGCGTGTGAAAGCTTTAGTATTTGTTATGCTTAAATTGCCAGAGGGGTTTTGCCATCACACTTACTCTAACAACAGGCTTCTTATCAACTTCAGGAAGGTGGGAAAACCATGTCAAAACCCCATGCTGAGTGTCTGCTTTCCAGAAACACTCCTTGTACCAATTGTTACAACCCAAACTCCCTGAAAAACAGAGCTAAAGGCAAAGCTTATGAGCTAATGCATTATTCAGGTAGGAGGCACAATCCAGGAAATCACGAATGAGGGGGAAAGAAATCCAAAGAGGTACGTAGCCAAGTTGACACGGCCTCCACGAACGCACTGCTCTTTTGCTTGTTCACATAACATGTCTTCAGAGAAGATGTTGGAAATATTGTGCTGAGGAACAGTCAGTCATGGGGAAGAAGGAAAAATAATGTGTCTGCTGGCTCTCTTCATCTTTGCCTCTTAGTCAAATTTCACCTCTTGGGAAGTTTCCTCCCCTGTACTGCCAGGTTATGAGAAGCTGTTGTGGAAGCCAACTTCCCAGAGTAGCACTGAGTCCAGAAGTGGAGGAAGCTTCGCACCTCTAGATCCAGGCAGGCCGAGTTTGGAGGCCAAATCTGTAGTGACTCCCACTGTGCTGAGGACAATGGAGGCTGCCAGAGCCTGGTCCTCAGCGGTGATTGAGACAACCAGCAGTGCTGACGATCAAGGTGGCAGCAGTCTGGGTTTCCCATTAAGCAAGTGGCCAAGTGCTTGGGAAGCAGGAGAGGCCAAGCAAATCTGGGAAGATGTAAAAATTGGTACTAATATCCATATCATTTAGACGACTATCTACTGAACTTCTCCACAGGAATCGAGATACAACTGGAGTGATCTGTACTCAAGCTTATTTCTTATCCTCCTGTGCCTCCTACCTAAGTGAATACCAACACCATTTACTCACTTACCAAGATACAAACCTCGTATACCACAAGCCTCTCTCTCCTGCAAATCAACCCCCATATCTATTGAACTTCTACTCCTTAATATTGCAACCCACCCTCTCTACAGTACAAAAACTCCTACCTTAATTCAAGCGTGTGCCATTTCTTTACTGCAAAATTACAGCAGTCTCTTAGCTGGTCTCAGTGTCTTCATTCTTGCTTCCATCTAATCCGTTTATCCAATCACAGTATGGGGAAGCGGTAGAAGGAGGGTGAAGATTGAGAGCACACTCTGGAGTCAGACTGAGGGAAGTCTGAATGTAGTTCCTTTACTTGTTGGCTGGGTGGCCTTGGGCAAGTTAATTAACCTTTCTTTACTTCAATTTCCTGTTTTACTATTCAGCCATGGGCACGCAAACAGGACTCCAAAGTGAGGGATCCTGGTCCATGTCTAGATCTAGCTGTGGGATCACTGAGAAGCCAAGTGTTTAAGGGGTAGACAGCTACTTTTATATTGTTTTAGTTTGGCTGCCTCGATAATGAGGAGATGTTGGTCACAGTCTTGTCTCGCAAAAGTTTAAGGAAGACCATTCAAGTGGGCATTAACTGTACTGTAAAAAGTCCTAGATTTCATAGCCTTTAGCTTTTTTTAGGTTATTAATGTGATTGTTTATTTCTGAGAATCACGTTCTCTCTCAGGCTTTGACCTCACTGACATAGCCCATTGAAAAGTGGCAAATTCAGGCAAATCCGAATGCTTGTATCAACTTTTGTGCTGTAAGTGCCTCGCTTAGCAGGTAAGAGATGGAAAGAACAAATGAAGAGTATTTTTTAAATTGAAATCATTTTATATTGCATTTCATTTAAGAGATTTGTAGGAGAAAAGTCATTTAAAAAGGCATATTGAAGGAGCTGAGTAACTGTGCCTAGGTGCAGGATCTAATAAATGGGACATAAAATGGCTGACACAGGGATCATGTTGGGGACGGGCAGGATCATACACTGACAAAGATGGAGGGGAGCCTAGGGGTCGTTTAGACCAAACTCCTCATTTTGTAGAAGAACGAGACATGGGGGCCGATGGTTCCCAGTTTGGCCCTGTTTCTATTACACCATGTATCACTTTCCTAGGGCTGCCATGATAAATGACAAAAATTTGCTAGCTTACAACCACAGAAACTTATTCTCATGTAGTTCTGGAGCCTAGACGTCTGAAACAAAGTGTCAGCAGAGCCACCCATTCTCTGAAGACTTTCGGGAAGCATCCTTTCTTGCCTCCTCCAGCTTCTGGTGGCCTCAGGCATTCCTTGGCTTGTGGCGACATCAGCTCAATCTCTGCCTCTCTCTTCACATGGACTTTCCTTCTGTGTGTCTCTCTGTGTCCTCTACTCATTTTCTAGTGACACTAGTCATTGGATTTGGGGCCACCTTAAATTCAGGGTTATTTCATCTTGAGATCCTTAACTAATTATATTCACAAAGACCCTATTTCCAAATATCACATTCTGAAGTTTCTGGCAGACATGAATTTTGGTGGGGACACTATTCAACCCGCTACATACCACATGCTCCTCCTTGACAAAAGGGGTCACTTATGGACCTGAGGGAGCAGATAGTGGATCATGCACCTCTCCCAATGCCATAGGTCATAATTCCTACATAGATATTAGGAGTCAGACTGTCTAGATTCAAATCACATTGACCCTACACAAGTAAATTCTTTCTAAGCCTCGGTTTCCTCAGTTACTGGAGAAAACAATCTTCCCCTCTTCATGGGAGCCTCACAGGGTGGCAGTGGAGATAAATCGAGATAATCTACATGGAGCACTTAGGCCAGTATGTGACCCATAACTAGGGCTCAATAAATATTAGCTACCATAATCAAAGCCAGCCACCAATGCTTTGGAAGCGTTCACATGGTATACAGAATAAAACTCAGTCATCCACAAGGCTGTGTGGGGAGTGCCACCTGCCAGCTAGCTAGTTATTCCCAACCAGGTCACTCATTCTTCTGACTGAGTTGTAGGAAAAGGCACATACTTTCAGTGAGGCTTGTTTTGTTGACCCTACCTGATCTGTCTGGCTATTGGCAGTTTTTATTGACTGTCTGACTGGTGCCAGATTCACATTTGGAGATTAAGTTCTAGTATCTGGACTAAAGCATAGATGAGCAGAAATGAGCAAATACCCTCACGGTGAACAGTTCCAAGACCTGGACTTGAAAAGCTGGGGCTCTCAAGAAACTCTCAAAGGTATTCTGTGAATTGAGTGTGTGGGGGCCTGGAACTGACCACCCCAAGATATGTCTCTTTGGCATGATGATTATTTGTGGCTGATTCCTTTGCAGACAGGAAAGCAAGTGAAAAGCAGAATTTACTTAACCTTTGTAAGAGACATTTACGTTGTAAAGGAACTCTCCATCTGTAAAGATATCTCCCTCTCTACCAGGAAGAAGGGGAGATGACCTTATCTCTAGAAACTCTTAATCAATGGGGAAGGCAAGGACTTAAATCTGCATTTGTTTATTGTGCCTGTCTGGTAACCTCCTGTAACTGACTCCCCCCACCCCCAACATCCTCCTTTGTCTTCAGCTGGATATGCTGTTTCAGCTGTGGGGGTTTCGGCCATTTTGGCGAGTTGCTCAGCTTGCCTGAGCAGCTCCCAGGTATACATTGACAAATAGAAATGGCAAGCAATAGGATATATTGGAGTACATGAGGAAGCCATTTGGTTGTAAACCTAATTCAGCCTGACTTTGCTATTTTTTCCCAAAGGGCCTTACTGTGGCCATTGAGCACACATTGTATATCTGCTTTAAAACATTTACTATGGCAAGAACAAAGGCCCTTGAGATAAAGGTCCAACTGCCGTCCCCCTCCCAACGTTGGCATTTCCTTAAGGATTAAGCATCTTTCCTTAGGCTAGGAACTGATTGCTGCGCTCACCTGTGACCACCCAGCTTGAGACAATAGACTTGCCTCCTGCTACGCCCTCCGAGATAGCAGACCCACTACCTACTGTGTCCATCAAGCGCTGTGCCCACAGGGCAATCTTGTGACTATTGTGGGAGGGACAGTTCAATCATATGTGAAACATCCTGTTTGGGGGTATAAAACCACTCTGTGCACCCCACTTCTTCAGTGCCCTTTCTTCCTTCAGGAAGAAAGGTCCTAGGCCATGGTCCTCGTAAAGTTTTGTTTAATTTTCTCCTGCTATTCTGTCTCATGTGAATTTAATTCGTTCTCCAGCTGGACAAACCCAGAGAAGGTAGAGGAAATGTCTTCCTCCCCTACAAGTGGCTGGGTTTTGCCTGAAAGGCATGCTGTAACCTTAGGAAATGACTGTCAGGAAAGGAAACTTGGATGAGTACCAGGAAGACAGACGAACCCTAGAATGGACCCCAACTGTGGCAGCTTGATATCTGATTACAGTGTCTTAAGGGAAAGCACAGTGAGACTCTGGGAAGGGGACTCAAGGTGAGGAGGCATCTACTGAATCATGGAATTGTGGTTGTACCTACTCTAGTGGATACTGTCGGCTGCTCCCCAAGTCCCCCTTCACAATGGAAGCACTCATTCTCCCAGCCCTGGGAGTATTAGCTCTAGGGGAATCTGCTTAAGCTAAAGAGAGCCACCTAGCCCAAGGTCACACACCATCCCTGGAAACATCCCACATCCAATACCTGGTCCATGGAGAAGGGATATAAAGGCCTGGCCCTTTCCCTTGGGCAGGACAACTCTGGAGGGTCATCCTGGCTCCAGAGCTCCTACAGGATCAGCTGAGGTTTCCGTTGCAACTGCATAGCAGGTCAGCTTCTCGCTCAGCCCTAACTTGCTTCCTTCCCTCCCCATCAGGTGGTGATGCTGAGAACAGCCCAATAAAACTATTGCATGCAAATTACCATTTCATCATGTTTGCCAAGGAGCCAATCCCAGACACCTACCTTCCCCCAATCCCAGAAAGGCAGGCTCCTATCATTCTCATTTTACAGATGAGAAAGAAAATTGAGCCTGAGAGATCAAGCGACTTCCCCAAACACATACAGCCAGTAGTGGCAAAGTCTGGTATTAAACCTAAGTGTGTGCAGCCCCAAAGCTTGTGGTCCTTTCACTCCAATCTCTGCCTTCAGTGAGGCACCAGTAATAAAATGGAGATTAAATCTTCTCCGGATGGGCAATTGGGAAGCTATCCACACAGTTATATGGGTAGGATTCCCTTCACACTCGCCCTGGTTTGCCCAAAGCCCTATTATTATGGCTGCAGTTCTTTTTCTTGTTATCTCATTCAACGTTGGTTACTAAATGTTTGTTTTCTTTTATTAGCCCACTGTATGCTTAGGAGCAGGACCTGGTTTCCTAGTTGTGTTTGCCTAGTGCCTTATAAGCTAGAACCATCTGTTCCTCTCGAGGTGAATGACATTTTCCCCCAGAGATTTCCCTACTTTTTATTTCATAAGGGAAGCCAGACTAGATGATTCATTGTCATCATCCTCATCTTTATCCTCCCCTTCCTCCTCCTCGTCATCATCAATATGAAAGACTAAGAGGAAGCACGGTGGCCATCTCCATACAGTTGAAATTGTGTCACGTGATATCACCAGCAAATTTCTCAGGTTTGGATTCAGAACTACAATCAAAGTGAAGCAGTGGAACACTGCAATTCATCAAACAGATTTTTGAACCAAAAAGATCTAGGTTTGATTTTGTGTTTCAGCACATATTAGCTACACAATCTTGAGGAAATTGCTAAACTGCTATGTGCAATCTCATCATCTGTAAAATGGAGCTAATGAGGGTAATTATTAATGGGCATGTGAGGATGTGCTAATATGCATATAAAGGGATTAGCAGTGGTGTCAATATAGCAAATGCACACCCAAATTTACCTATTTATGTGCAGGGGTTAGAGGTGAATAAATGTGGGCTGTTCATTAAAATAATACTGTATGATATTTAGAGCAAATAAAAAAAGGGATAAGTTGAGTTCTTGGGGAAACAGCTCTAAGAAAGTCTTGGAAGAGTGATTTTGATTTTGGAGTTTAAGGATAAATTATTGAGTTGGCCTCTGATCTGGGCAACTGGTTGCTCAATTCCATGGGACTGGCTGAGCAAACAGATAGCATGCTTTCAGGATGTTTGACCAGTGTGAGATAAAGAGGGAAAACATTAATCCATCAACTCGTGTCTCCCAGGGGTCAAAATGTTACCCTAAAAGGTGGTAACTCCCTGCACTTCCAGGCTGCATATGTATGGACACATTGTGGCATCGAGATAGAAGTCCCAGGTCTGAATGCATACACAGAATGTATCAAGAACTCCTACAAATGAGTAAGCAAACATCAAACAACCCTACAGAAAATTGGGCAAGATGCTTGAACAGAAGGAGATATTTAAATGGCCAATAAACATATGACAAAGTGTTCATAATCGTTAGTCACCATAGAAATGGAAATTAAAAGCACAAAGAGATATGACTACACAACCCCCAGAATAACCAAAATTAAAAGGCTGAAAAAACCATGTTGGCATGGATTTGGAGCAACGGGGGCTCTCCCGAACCAGTGGTGGGAATGGAAATCGGTAAAATCCTTTGGAAAGATGTTTGGTCATATATTCTAAAGCTGAACATACGCCTGCTCTGTTACCCAGGAATTCCATTTCTAAGTATTTACCCGAGAGAAATGCATATGTATATTCACCAAAAGACACACACAACAGAGCTCATAGTTGCTTTGCTGTGATCATCCTAAACCGGGGTTTCCTGATCTCAGCACATTGACATATTGGATTGGGTAATTACTTATTGTGGAGGACTCTTCTGTGCTTTGGAGGATGGTTAGCAGCATCCCTGGACTCTACACACTATATTCCAGTAGCAACCCCTCCATCCCCATCATAACAACCAAAAACGTTTCCAGACATTGTCAAATGTGCCCTGGGGAGTAAAATCACCCGCAGTTGAAAGCCACTGCCCTAAAATGAAAACAATCCAAATACTCATCAACAGTAACAGGAATAAATAATTGGGTGCCTACTCATTCATTACAATATTACACATCAATGAAAATAAACTGTTATACTTAACAACATGGATAAATATCACAAAGAACGATGGACTAAAGAAGCCAGACACAGTGGTGCTCATACCATAACATTCTTAGTATGTGGAGTTCTAACAAAGATAAAACAAACCTACTATTCCAGAAATCAGAACAGTAGTGAAATTTGGAGGGAATAATAGCTCGAAAGAGGCACAAGACAGGGTTCTGGGATACTGGTGATGTTCTTGATCTCATTGGTATTATATTTAATATACCAACCATAAAAGTTTTAGAGCTTTAGATTTATGATATGTGTACTTTTCTGTATGTATATTATATTTCAATAAAAAATGTATCCTCCAAACAGATGTTTTATAGACTTTTGTTGGGTTTCTATCAGGAGATTTTTTTTTTAAGATATTTAATCTGTTACATTGCCCCATGGAAAACCTACAGACACCTTTCTTTATTGAAATATAAATTGCTTTTTCCACTCTCCAAAATATCATCTGCCTCTCTCACTGAATATGATCTCAATTTTAGGCCACTCTGTTCCTGATCACCAGACAACCTAAATGAGCCATTACGTACAGGGACTTAGGACATCATGACAGCCTACAGCGACCCCTCCCTATAGTTTTTTCTTCTGAAGAATACTACACTGTGCATATTCTTCAAGTTAAAATAAGTCTGTGAGAATGTCACATGCTCTTTCAGATAATTACTGCCTTCCTAGGTGGGCAGTCACTATACTAAAATAACTGATAGATTTTATCTCCATTAGGTCTGGCAACAGATGAATTGTGCTTGATGGTCTGGGACCTTATATAAATCTGTGTACCTAAGACATAATCCCCACAATTTAATCCACCTATATGTGGTTAGTTACAGATGTTGTGTGATTTCAGACCCGCTGAAAGCCTTGTTTTCTCAAAAACATATTCTTCACAAAGCATTGTTCTTGAAAATCAGGCTATTCAAGCTATTATTCTCAATTCTGAAAGCCCTCTTTAAAATGAAAATTTTTTTCAGAGAAACAATATTTTTGTCAGAGTTCAATGAATTAGTTAAAAATTGGTTAATTTACCATTAAGCAAGAATGGAGGACAAGGAAGATAAATTACAAATTGCCGATGAGGAGAGAAGGGGCGGGGGGGGCATGAAATTGAACGGAAAAGGTTAGGTGGCAATTTCAAAATTTGTCCACAAATTCATTGACGTTCCTCCCATCAAGAGGTAGGGTCTTTCTCTCCTCACCTTGAATCTGGGCTGGACTTAGTAACTAAGTTGTACCAATTAAAAGCTGCAGAAGTGACTTCCCAAGTTGTGTGACTTCCAGGGCTAGGTCAGAAAAGGCCGCACAGTTTCCACCTGGTTCTCTTGGGATGCTTGGTTGGAAGAAGTCAGCTGCCATGGATGACGTCTGACTACCCTGAGAGCACCAGACTGGAGAGGAGGCAGTCCAGTTGACAGTCCCAGCTGAGCTCCCATCCATCCAATAGCCAGCATCACTGCCAGACACCCGACAGAACCAGCTTGGATGGTCAGCCCAGTCAAGTCCTCAGATGACTGTAGCCAACATCTCGCTACAACTGCACAAGAGACCTCAAGTAAGAACAGCCCAGCCAAACTCTTCTAGCATGCTTGACCCATAACATCATAAGGAAAATAAAATGGTTATTTTAAGAGCCTATTTTGGAGGACAATTTGTTTTGCAGTAATTGTAATCATAACAGGAACAATAATGAGTTCCTTCTAAAGACAGCAGTTCCGTGCAGTTGAGCTCAACAAATGTATTGAATTCCTACTATGCGTCATGAACTCTACCAGGACATGGAGATTCCAAGACGGTAAAGTCACAGTCTGTGCCAAGCAGGCAGGTCAGCCCTGTTGTGAACAACTACAGAGCGGTGTGTGCAGGGACAGAGGTGCACTGATGAGGAAGTGGTGGCCACCTCTGGAGGCACCAGGCTGCAGAGCTCCGGAGTTGTTCAGCCAGGTTCAAATTCTAGTATTAATACCACGTAATGCTGTGATCTTCGACACATTACTTAATCTCTCTGAGCCTATTCTTTCCTTCCCTGTGGAAGGGGTTTCCTTGGTGTAACACTCTTTCCTCCCAGAAAAGGAGAAGTAATTGAATTGGTGAGTTCGGGAGATAAAGCTGGCATGTGTGCCAGACCCTTCCTTTTTCTTTTTCTTTGGGTCTGGCCGCCTGCAGACCCCAGGAATATGCTCTTCTCCCTGCCATATGGTGATGGAGCTTTCAGGTTCGAGGACAGGGACTGCAGTGAACCAGCACAGCTTACGTGTAATAGAGAACATGTGCTCCAGATGCCTGCTGTCTTCTAAATGATGGCTTCGTCCATAACAAAACAGCTGCGTGTTTCCTATAGCCCCTGTCTTATCAGGTTGGGCCGCTAGAAGAGAACTTCATACTCTAGGTGGCTTATGAACAGCAGAAAGTTATTTCTCACAGCTCTGAAGGCTGGGAACTCCAAGATGGAGGTGTGAGCAGAATTCAGTGTCTGGTGAGAGCCGCTTCCTGATTCACAGACGTGTGTCCTCACATGGTGGGAGGGGGGAGGATCTCTCTGGCAGCAATCCCATTCATGAGGGCTCCACCCTTGTGACCTACTCACCTCCTAAAGGCCCTGTCTTCTCATACCATCATACTGGGAATTAGGTTTCAACATCAGAATTTGGGGGAGACAAAAACATTCAGTCTAGAGCATGCCTGATTTTCTTCCTTTTCCTCAATTGGTTCAATATTTGGATGGGGGAAAATACCATGTGCAACATCTATTGTGTTGGGCCAGAAAACTGGGAAGTAGACCCAGATGACATGTGGTGAGATTTTAGCTGCCTCCAGGGCACGGGAACTTCAGCGTGGACTTCAGTGAGCACACAGCTTTGACCCTGGCACCGTAGAGAGGCCATCCAGAGCCGTGTGGCTGTTCCTTACAACCGTGCGTTTGTTTAGCTTTGAGCTCTTGTGACTGAGGTATGTGGCTTTAACCTCGAGGCCAGCCGTCTGGGATTTTTCCCCCTCGTGGGTCACATGAGCTTACCGCAACTTCGCCCACAGTGAGCTGCTGTTTCTGTAGAGACAAAGCTGCACAGCTAGAGCCTTGGAGACGGGCAAAAACCTCAGCAAAGAGCAGTGTGCTGGTCACCACAGCTGAACTAGAGAGAGAACTGTCCTAAGCAGTTGTAGCTGAGGTCAGGGTTCAACTTTAGGACAAAGAGAATCTCTCCACATGCAGGCCTTTCAGGCATTGTTGGGCACAAAAAGTAATTTTTGCTTTTAAATTTCAAGGCAGCTGCTGCTGAGGCAGAAAAATCTTCCTTCCACCCTTCCAGGTTCTTTGGCTGGTCTAGTAGTCAAACTAACATAAAATAGATGAACAGGAGAAAAACAAAGTTTAATTTCATGCGTACGGAGGTCCCATAGATACGAGACCTAAAGAAGTGACCATAGTAGCAGCTTTTATACCTTTTAGACAAAGAAACAATAAATTTATGAAGAATCGACCAGGCCAACTTAGGCTTGGGTACTAATTATTGAATGAATGAGGCTGAGTTTGTTCACACAGCCTTCTGGGCCTGAACTTGCTCTCTCTGGTGATAACGATGCCTCTCTACTTCCAGGTGCTAGGAGGGCGCCTTGCACAGCTGAGATGTATTTCTTGCTTTCAGGGGGAACAGAGAGGACAGTCAGAGTGTCCTCTTGCACCAATTGTTTCTCAAGTAACTTTAATTCAAAATAATTAACATGCTGCTTTGGCACACTTTGGGGCCGCCTACCCGGAGCTGCATCACTGCAGGCACGCGCAAGACCCTAGGGAGGATGGACCCCTAAATTATTAATGCCAAGCCCAGATGGAGAGTGCCAGATCCACTGCCCAAATTTCATTCTGTCAAGGAACAAGTGGTGGATGCATGTCGTTTGTCCAAGGGCTGAAAGCTTTTTAAATACTTCCAGGATAACTGAGTGGCCTTCAGGGCAGGCATCTCAGGGGCACTCAGGTGCTGTGTCTACTAAGAGGGGCCTGTGAGTTTTAGAGAAAGAAAAGGATGGACAAACGCAGTGTAAACCCAGCTGAGTGGTTCTGGAAAGAAGAGCAGCAGCAGAGCTGTATCCCAGGCCTGCAGAGAAGGGTGGAGCAGAAGGAAACGTACTTAGAGCCTGGGCTATTGGGGCAACGTGGCAGAAAACTGGATCCTCGCTGGGCTCCAAAGCTGCAAAACATCCACAGAAGGGGCTGAGTGGTTCCCCAGCTGAGACAAAAGTGGGGATGAGGAAAAACTGTTCCACGGGACGTGGGTCTCACATGTTTGACAATCCCATAGAAAGAGGAGTGGCAGCAGCCACGAGACATGTGACTGAGAGACCTCCGAAAGAAACGATGCAGGCCACTGGGCAGAGCCCACTCTCAGGTTAGCACTCTGTCCAGAGCGAGGGGCTTCCAAAAGGAAATTGAAATGAAGACTTATGGAGCACGCTGACCAGTAAATACAAGCACCTCAGCGCTGGTCACTTGGTGTCACCCTGGCAAATTGCTCGATTTTGCGTAAACAGAGCAATGCCTCCAACGCTACTCTCTCAGAAAGACGAGAATGGTGTGCCCCAACCCCAATCACGGTATGTACACTATGCACAATTAACCACTTCATTTCTCTCAGGTGAATTCAAGCTCACAAGTTTCGGACTCTAATAAACTGATATCTATAAAAAAGGATAAATCCAAAAATTTTCCTCCATGTACCTTCTTTCCCTTAGAAACCATTGTTTTTCTCCTGGTCTTTGGCAAAACTGAGAATGGGGTTGTCAGAAAATAGCTTTGCCTGGATTAACTCTTCTCAAAGCTGGGGGATTTGTTTCTCAATTTGGTAGGTGTTAGGCATAACAGTGAACTTTGGAGTAACGTGGGATGCGGCTGCCAGCAAGAACCATCCCTTCTCCTCTGTGTTCTGCCAGAAGGTGAAGGGGACCACTCTGGTAGTTCACCACTGCCTGTGACTGAGTGAGGAAGTCTGCTGGGGCCCCAGCCATGATGCCACATCGCAGGCAGGACTTGGGGGGCTGAAAGGGGGGGGTAAAAAGGGACCCAAGAAAGCCATGTGCCAACCAGCTCCTAAGGAGCTTTCCTGAAAGCACCCAGCTTCCCTGCCCTCTTGTTGACAACCCCTAGCTGAAAGGAAAAGTGGGAAATGTAGTCTTTTAGCTGAGCACAGAGACACCCCTAACGAAATTGGGTTCCATTATAGAGGAAGATGGGAGAATGAATGTCGGCTGACAGCTAGCCATCTCCACCAGGGAGTCCTTAGCAGAAGTCACTGAGGGAGATTTCAGGCAGCTTTTGCTTTCCCGGTAAAATAGACAAGTTGCAGCCCACACAGTCCCTTACCTTTCCCTCTTCTCCCAGCCTGGAGCATGTGCTGGTCCCAGAAGTGGAGTGCCCATCCTGCAACACAAGGCGATGAGGTGGGGTGAAATAACAAAGGGCAGTCCAACCAACCATGAGGTTTCTGGCCCCGCCACGGTCAATTCATCGAACCAACACTAACAGCTGCGTTCGTGGTCTTATCATGTGAAAAACTCCTATTGTTAAGTCACTGAAGTCACACTTTCTGCTATCTATAGACAAACATACTCATAACTGATAAAAATCCTAAATATTGGTCTTTTGGTTTTGAGTTTAGCTTCCTTTCTCCATATGCATGCTCGTGTGTGTGTGCGTGTGCGCGCACGTGTGTATGAATGTTGTTGAAGACAGAGTTCTGTCTTACTTTTTCCTCACAGAAATGATAGGAAGCTCATGAGCTATCTTCAGTAGGAAAGTTGTCCCAAGGATCAAATCGATCCCCAGAATTCATTTCTTCTACGTCTATGTCTATATTGTCTACATTTTCTAAAGAAAATTTCTTCTTTGAACATGTTTTCCATCATCTCAAAACCCATATATATGACCAGAGAGTTTTTCTTAGTATTTAGTTGGCATCTTGTTGAATTGTAAGTCACTTCCCCTTTGTCCTGGCCTCGGTGAGTATGATGAACAGATGTCCCAGCTCCTTGAACAAAGTCCCATCAACAACTGTAATTAGGCTCCTTTTCAGCCGTTTCTTCTGGCAAAAGTAATGCAAGTCTTTGAAAGCCTGGGCCCTAGATGACAAATACGTCAAGCTTTGTCATCTTTTTGTGCTCCTCTGGACCCCTTTCATGGCCTCCGTATCTTCCTTCTGTAACTTGTCAGAGGACCGAAAGAAATATGAAAATGAAGTCCTGACGAATGCCCAGGACCAGGGGAGGACCCTCCCCAGCTCTCTTTGTGCTGGTCTAGCCTTGGGAATATTCCTCACCCTTTAACGTCTCCAACAAGACCGGATGTGTCTTGTTTGTTTTAGGGAGTGCTGACTATATGCTGAAGTTATCTGGAAAGCTTTTAAAAAATACTCATGGGCCCACCCCGTTAAATTCTGACTTAACTGGTCAGAATAGGGTCTCAGCGTTGGCATGTTGTTGAAGTTCCCCAGGTTCACCTAATGCGCAGAAAGGCTCGGGATCTGGCGAGCTATTCTCTCTGGCTGTTCTTTAAATTTCATCGTCTGTCTCCAGTTTGTTCGTGCTCCATGAATGCTCTCACAGCCATTAGGAACTCACTCTCCGTGGTTGTACCTTCTCTGTATATAAACATAGTCAGTTCTTCCCCATCTGGAATAAAATAAACAACAAAGCAAATAAATAAACCAAAAGTTAGCATCCTGCCCTGAGAGTTCCTCTACCTAACACCCTTTTTTCCTTAATAGCCAAGCTTCCGGAAGAAGCAACCTACATCCACTATCTCTTCATCTCTCATTCATTTCTCAGCCCTCCTGTCTCTTTAAATTTACCTCCTCAGCTGTGTCCAGAACTATTACAGTCATCAAGTTGCCCAATCTGAAAACTGCTTGTTTTGATTTTCCATCACTTCTCTGCAACAGTTGGCATTACTATCCACACTCTTCTTTCTGAAACCATTCCTTTCCTTGTTTTTTAAAAAATCACACTCTTCTTACCTGTTACTCTCCTCCATAGGTTCTCTTTGCCCAACTGCATTCAAAATATTGGTGCACCCCAGGCACCATCCTCGCCTCCCTCTGAAATTTCTAAACACTCTCCCTCAGGAATCCTTACTTATTCCTCTCCCCAATCTCTGTGTTGATATGTTATAAATAAATATCTATATCCTAGTTCCAGTTTCCTGAGTTCCAGACCCATGCATCCGACTGCTTTCTGGCATGTATAATATCTGGCCACTACTTCAAATTTGATATCTCCAAAATGGAATTAATTACTTTCCCCGCCTCACACCATCCACCAATCATCTTCTGCTCCTGTTTGCCCTTGCCTTTATTAATGGCACCACTAATCACCCAGACACCCAAGGCCCAAGACCAAGAATCATCTTCAGCCTTCAGTGGTGGAAACTCCTCCCATATTTTAGACACAAAATCTCCCTAATTCTACTTCCAGAATATCTCTTGAAATTTCCCTCCACTGCTCATGCCTTAGTCCAAACTCTCAACTCAAAAATTAACATAGATAGCAGCCTCCTTCCTCCTATCTCAGCTTTCTCTAATCCATGTCCACATCAATTCTGGAATTATCTTCCTAAAATAAGAATTTGGTTACACTACTCCCCTAATTAAAGCACTTCAAATGCTCCTTATCTCTTATAATATACAACTCATTCATTCAGGGCTTTTCATGACTTGATCTCTTCCTGTCTCTTTATTTCCACCTCCTGCCCCTGTCCCAGGCAGATTGAACTTCCTGGAGTTCTCCGAACAAGTCATATCCCCATATCTTAGCAGAGACTATTATTCCACTGCTAGGAATGTCACTAAAAACCTTCCATCTGGCAAAGTCCTCCTCTTCTTTCAAGGACGGTCAGGTCTAAGAGGGCTTTTATGTCTCCGTTGAAACCCACCCTTCAGCATAGCATCTGGAACATGGTCGATGCTCGTGAGTATTCATTGGAGGCAACCTTCTCTGCCTCCTCTCCTCCCCACTTCAGGCAGAGTTAGCTCTGATAGCTGTGCTCTCCTAGCACCATGCACATACAGCTGAAATAATGTTCATCCCATTAGATTGTAATTATTTGTTTATCTGTCTGAATGCCCTAACAAACTATGAGCTCTTTGAAGGAAGAGAACACGTTGTGTTTGCTTTTGCATTCCTCTCACTCAGCAGTGTTTGACACATAGCAACTGTTGCTGATTTTTTGTTTATTGATTCATTCACAGAAGGGGTGAGATGGACGAACTGAATTAAAAACTTTAAAAAAATGAATGTGCAGCTTCAAAAAGAGAAGAGACACTCAAACATTAAAGTATGTTTGCATAGTTTAATGTATATTTGCCATCTCTATGCAGAGCTTGAGAATGAAACCAACATAAAGGAGATCAGATGAGAAATGCAAAGACTGTTTGCAGAGATGACTGCATTTACATGCCTGGGTCAAGCTGGACAGACAAATTTTCCCCTTGTCTTTTTAGCTATGTGAGTAAATAAATTCTTTTTGTTTAAGCCAGTGTGAATGAGACTCTTCTGTCACTTGTACTAAAGAGTCCTACCGATAGACAAGTTATGGGCATCTTTTGGGATTTAGCTAGAAAGAGCCAAGGGGTATTCTAGCTTACTATCCTTTAAATTCAGTGTAAAGCAGCTGAACCAGAGACTGATCAATCAGTTGAAATATAACATATGATACTTTAAGGTTTTTACTTGGTTTCCCTAAAAGTGAGATAGATGAAAATTTAGTGCATGGTGATTTAATTAAGTGATGGTCACACTTCCATTTCAAAAACTGTGAAGGAATTTTAAGAATTAAACATTTTCAATAATTAGAAAGATCTAGGCCATTGTAAAACACTGTTCAGCTAATTATCTAGACCTGAGGTTTAAGACGCATACGTCTGTAAAGGCCAGGACAGTAACATAAAAGAACAAAGTATGTCTGGAATCAAATAATAAATAGTTTTTGGGTGGTGAACATGATGTAGTCTACACAGAAACCAAAATAGAATGGTGTACACCTGAAATTATATAATGTCATAGATCAATGTTACCTCAATTTAAAAAATATTGAAAATAATAATAATAAGTGGGAGGGGCCTGTGGCAACCTGGAGATGAGATAGTCAATTAGTGTCATCTAATAAAAGACCAGTATTGCCAATATTTCAAATTTTTCCAAAAGAAGACAACATCAGATTTAGGCAAAAATCTTAATTTTCAAATCTTGATAATGAGAAAGTGAAAAATGGCCCTAGTGACAACCAGACCACAATATTCTCAAAAGATCCTAATGCTTAAAGCAAGACGTAGATAAGGCCACTCCATGACACAAAGATGACTAACCATCCCCTCTTCTGCCTGACATCGCCTATCTGTGAGTAGACAGGGCTTCTTTGGCAGTTAGACCTCCAGACCCGCTAGAATGCTCCCGCCTCCTAAATACAGATTATTAAGATGCCAATGTCTGAATTGTCCTAGCTTCTTGATAGCCTGAAATCCAGAACTGGTCTCTGCTTCCCGATTCCTCCTCAAAATTATCTAACACGAGCCCAATCTCTAAAAGAAGACCCACTCAACAACCCCTCATCAAGATGCTCTTGAGGTTTCCCCAGAATGAGATTATTCTTGGGGCAACAATATAAAGAAACCTAATGTCTTTAGCATAGACCTCTTCCTAACAGTCTCTCACCCATTGGCTTAACAACAAGTATTTAGAAAATCTTTTAAAACGCTAGGCTGAACGGAGCTGGTCTGTGAGGTAGGTATAGGCTGCAAACCAGCATGGCCTTCTAATCTCTGTTAAAGCTCGCAGCGAGGGAGGCAGTGGGAGACGTAGCAGGGATGGACAGATTTTCCTTTTTTGTGTCTTACATCATTTCTTCTTTTCGTTATCAGTAGATTAAAGGGTGATGGAGAATTACAAAATCTAGTATATGCTCCTTAAAGATTATGATCTTTTTTTTTTTTTTTTGAGGAAGATTAGCCCTGAGCTAACATCTGCCACCAATTCTGCTCTTTTTGCTGAGGAAGACTGAGTATGAGCTAACATCCGTGCCCATCGTCCTCTAGTTGATGTGGGATGCCTGCCACAGCATGGCTTGCCAAGCGGTGCACAGGTCCACACCCGGGATCCGAACCGGCGAACCCCAGGTCACTGAAGTGGAAAGTGCAAACTTAACCTCTGTGCCGCCAGGCAGCTCCAAGATTATGATTGCTTTCATTCACGCCGGGAGGGAGAACTTTATTCTGCCAGATCTGAGCACATCCATTACCAGTGTTTTCGATTTCAGCCCTTCCAAATTGAGGTCTACTCGGAGCTTAGATGACTATTGCATCTTAGAGGGCTTTTTCCTTTGTAATTTCTTAAAATGAAAGAACAGAAACCAGGGAAAATCAGAGAGACTAATGAAATGATTCAGATGTTTATACGGGTAACTAAGATGTGTTTGCTTTTCTAGAATTCAGAAATAATCTAGAATTCAGATGTAATCTCTGACTAGCATTCAGTTACATCTTCATTAGACAAGGAAACTATTCCTAATATCACATCTCATGCAATTAGTAGATAAAAAACATGTATGAAAGGCAAATAAATGTCTTCCCAAACTGAGAGTCAAGCAGGGTGAAGTGAGGGTGATTTGGGATGCCTGAATGGTGGTTCCCTCTGCCTCCCAAACCCCAGCTTGTCTCAGGTTTACCAGGTGCCAGAAAGTGGCACACCCAGACAACGCCCCTGAACAGCTAGTGCAAAACCTAAACCCTGAATGACTTCTCATGTTTGTTGCATTAAAACAGAAGAGCAGAAGACCCATGATACCACCAGCTGCATATCCCCGGAACAGGCCTCTACACGGACGTCAAGAAGACGGGGAGACGACGATCCTGCTGATTCTTCCAGCCCTGAGCCCCACCTGTACTAAGCGAAGCTTGCTAGAGTGTGCCTGAGCCAAGGCAGAGGATATCTTGCTTGACACAGGTCCTCGTCTGCCCCGAGGGTCTTTCACTGAAGAGAGAGCTGTTCCCGCTCCTTAGGCTTATCTGTCCCTTTGGCCCCGGCACAGTCACATTCTTCTGCCTTCTCAACTTACTTAGGCATCATCATGTATTTACTCAAAAACTCAACTTCAGGGAATTCAATGTGTAAGCATTTTTTTTTTACATAAGGAGGAATCTAGAAGTTGACAGTTCAAAGCTGGTGCAACCGCTCAAGGAAGTCCTCAGGAACCAGGTTCCTTCTGGCTACCTGCTCCTCTATCCTTAGCATGTGGCTTCCATCTTAACAATCTCAAGATGATGACTCTACCTCCAGGCATTGAGTCTTAATTGTGACCAAAATTAAAAGAAGAGAGGAAAGATGAGGGGCAAACAGCAAATGCTAAATGGTTCTATCCTTTTTAATCACAGAAACAAAACCCCTGGAGGCCTAGCCCATAGATTTCTACTTGCATCTCATTTGTCAGAGTGGGCCACATGGCCATTCCTGGCTGCAAGGAAGTCTGGGGAGGTGATAGGTAAGTGAGAGGCGGTTGGCAGATGGGTGAGTGGGAAGTGGGATTGTTTATTTGCCACTTCAAACAAAATTAGAGTTCCTTTAGAAAATAAAAAGGAGTGGCTATCTGGGAGACAATTAGCTCTATCTGTCACCGTCGACTCCTGTTGGTTGCCCAATGTTCACACACGCTTCTCTCCAAGCTAGAACATGCTTAGCTCTGCTCCCCAAAAGCAACAACCCCAAAGCCTGATTGATTTGTATCCTTCAGCTCTTCAGAGCTCTGGGTGAAACTCTCCCGTCAGACCTAGATGGGTTTCGCATAGTCTAGTGACCTATAAACTGAAAGCAAGCTGTCTTCCCCAAACACTCAATGTTTAATGACAAAAACGGAGCAAGTTAAGGGCAATGCTAACTCACATTTGGAAAACAGAACAATGGAAAGCACACAGCAGAGATGGAACGAGAGTGAATCCCAAACACTGCTGGGCAGAAAAGCTCAGAACTTCCGATTCTTTCATTGGGTTCCTTCATGGGTTCCCAACCCAGCATGCTCAGTTCTGCTCCCCAGCAGACCCTTTCTTGACCGTTGTCATCCAAGACCACACGTAAAGCAGGCGTTGCGGAGGATGACTTCCCTTTGGGGTCACAGATTTTTTTTTTTGCCTCACTCCTATTGGTTTGAATTTGGGGTACAGAAATAGACTCAGAGGTTAACAATTACAGCCTCTTATTGGTCTGTGGCAATATAGTCCCCTCAAAAATTTAGACAGAATCTACTTTCTCTTCTCAGTTAATTTCATGTGTGAATAATCACAGGCAAATATTTCATCTAGACCTGGTGTTTAGCCTGAAGATTCCTTTTCCTTACCTACTGATCTCTGGACTTTTTCCAGTTCTCTATTCTATAGCTTAATGGCCAGTGCCTTGAGGTCATTTAAAATAATAGGCATTAGTGGGGAGATACCAAGTGTAATATTCTCTTAGTTGATTGGCATTTGTCTGAAGAATTCTTAAGAGCCTGTGAATGAGAAAGTCCTAAGGTACAGATCTATTTGGTGGTCTAGTGGTTAAAATTTGGCTCTCACTGCCTCTCCCAGGTTCAAATCCCAGTCAGTGAACCACACCACCCTCTGTCGGTTGTCATATTCTAGCCGCTGCACATTGCTGTGATGCTGAAAGCTGTGCCACTGGAATTTCAAACACAGCAGGGTCACCCATGGCAGACAGGTTTCAGTGGAGCTTCCAGACTAAGACAGAGTAGGAAGGAGGACCTGGCCTCCCACTTCAGAAAAATTTGGCCATAAAAGCCCAGTGAATAGCAGTGAAGCATTGTCTGATACAGCCCTAGAAGGGGAAAGGATGGTGCAAAATGACCAGGCAGGATTTCTGCTCTGCTGTCCACAGGAGTGCTAGGAGTTGGAATCCACCAGACAGCACTAACAAACTGACCTCCTGAGTCTGCAGCCTGCACCATTCTCCAAGCCTGTCTCAGCTTGGTAAGAAACCATTTATTTTTAAAATTCTGCCTGTATCAAAAATGTAGGACTTTCAACCAATTCAAAATGCAGGCCATGGGTGTAGAATAACTATCCCATCTCTGCTTACAGATCGGCTAACTCTAGTGTGAGCACAGACCTCTCCTCAGAAAAAAAGGATCCGTACCCACATGCCAGTGATCTGAATTTTTCACACGCGGTCTGTATCCCAAAGAACAGCAGGTGACCATCTGACCAAATGTTTTGCCACCACTTGATAAGGGCCACCAGATTTGCAGCCTGAAATATCTGAGCCCCCACTGTCCAAAGCCCCACCTCCTTCACTCAGCCCAGTCCCACGTCTAGAATCTTAGGTGCAGCATCCTTTCCAGTTAGACAATTTCATATCAGGCAGAATGCATTCCTGCAGCCACTGAGTAACCCAGCAGGAACACAGCTGCCTACGGGCCAGCTCATAGGAAGGACTTCAGAGACAGATTTGGCACTGGGCATAACTAGTGTTTCTTGCACTTTCATCGTGCCAATTTCCCGGAAGAGTGGCTTAAGTACATTATCTAGTTTATTCCTCACAATAACCTTATGCAATGGGCGGTATGTTATTACGCCCATTTTACAGATGAGTAAACTGAGGCTCAGAGCCCAGACGACCTGCTCAGGTGCACCCCTTTGCTAAGTAGTAGAGCTGGGATTTGAACCCTGATGGCGCGATGCAAAAGCTGGCACTTTTTATCATCTAATCATTTTAATAATTTACTCTGTGTTTAGGATAAAACTGCATCACAGAGGGCCAAAAGGAGACCTGCAATGCAGGTTGGCGCGACGTGACACAGCGGTTACATTGTGGGAAAAAGGTGAGTCCTTCGCGTCCACGGAATGGAGCCAGCACCCCAGCGCTGAGCCACCGTCACACGCAGCACCGCTGCAGAACACATGGTATTTTTGATCTGAGTAGACAGCTCAGGATGTAAACGTTATCAGAAAATAATGACTCAAGCTTTCCCGAGCCATATGCTTCCTCCCTGAGCCAAGCGCGGGTATCGCTGCCAACCGCTTCTTCAGGCCGCTAGATCGCCACAGACCACGGCTTCAGGGCCTTGAATGGTGCCGGGGCACCTGAAAGAGATGTCTGCCTGAGGCTGTTTACAGACATCTTACAGATAAATTCTGGAAGTTTTTTCACTCTCCTTGCCCTTGGGGGCCCATCCAGCAATGCCCTCTTTGGGGGCCTGAGAGACAGGGTTCTCTCAAATAGCCATGCTGCTCCCTTTGGAAATGGGATACTCTCTTGGTTTGAATTTTTGTCATTGCTTCTCTCTTACAACTCTCTTGGATCAAAGGTGGTGCATGGTACACATTGGATAAATTAAATTGATACATTGTGGGCACTTCACGGCCTCGCACAACCTGGGCATCCTGGCAGGGGGGTTAGTGGTCCTCGGGGAAGGACATTCAGCTGTTGCCTGGAGCCCAGTGTGCTAAAGAGCCAGACCCGAGGGTCACCGGCCCTGAGACACCTGGGCCTGCCCACAGCTCTTTCAGAGGAGAGCTAGGGGGGTTGTTGTCCTTAGAATGAAGTGAAAACCTAAAAAAGAGAGAGAAATGTCCATATTTTATGCTACTGATCAAATTAGTTTGGGAGTGTGCTGCTCAGCTTGCATGGAAAGGATTTGCCAAGTCTTCTAGGCACCTACTCACCTGCCTGGCCTGGTCCTCTGCTGCCTGGGCAGAAACTGATCTACCTGACCCAGCTCTGTTGAGTGATCAGATCAGATGTTGGTTTCTCTCTTCAGCAGATGGTAAACTCTAGGAAGGCAAGGGCATGGAGGGGTGGGTGTGTGTGTGTGCGCACGTGTGTGCATGTGTTGGAGGGAGGTGGTTATTCCCCACGGCCTCTAATGTTGCAATGGCTGTTTTGCCATTTGATTGGTTGAAGTGGCCTCAAATGTGATGTATTAAAAAGAGGAAAAGACTCATAATCATCTCTCACTTTTGGAGTGATTTTTATGCATTATGACTCTAGATTCCAGACTAGGCTACAACTACAAATGGAGAGATTTTCATGTAAATGTAGCTATCTCAAACAGAGTTTTTATGCTGGATAGATAGGTAGATAGATAGATAGATAGATAGATAGATAGGTGACATATAGATAGAATAGAGAGCTAGAAGATAGTATATACTAGATAGTCATATTTACCAAAAACATATTTTATATAAAATACACATGTACGTATATATACACATGCACACAAACACAAACATTAACACAATCATAGAAAATAGAGAAGACATTTAAAGATTACAGTATCATCTAAAAGCTGCCCCTTTGGTAGGAGGGAAGTGAAAAAGTATAGCTCCTTTTTCTCCTTCCCCATGTGCCCTCGAGG
Organism: Equus przewalskii; assembly: GCF_037783145.1. NCBI lineage: Eukaryota > Metazoa > Chordata > Mammalia > Perissodactyla > Equidae > Equus > Equus przewalskii. The sequence goes on along the minus strand of NC_091861.1, from coordinate 3,398,345 downwards.
AAACGGCAGAATGAATTCTTCCCTCCCTCCCTGTGGTGTAATGAACTGCCTTCAGTTTCCACGATACAGATTTGTATCTTCATAGAAGCCCCAGTTCCAGGAGTTATTACTGCAGGCCAGCTACAACTAGACCTCTCTCCATATAACACTTGCTCCCTAAAGAATAATATGTCACTTGTAAATATTTAATGGATGGGATCATATTTTCAAATGCATAAGAGGATCCTGCCTCTTAAAGAAATCGATTATGAGTCTTTTGGTAAAATGATTAATCAGTAATTTACTTATTATTGTTTAAATCTCCATCTGTATGTACTGAGTTTATTTATAAATCTTTCAAATATATACGACACTCCTGCAAATCTGAATCCCAACAGTGATTGTACAAGGTCAGAATGAGCAGAGGAAGTCACCGAAGTGCAAGGTGACTCCAGGCTATAATGTGGTTGGCGGGCATTTCCAGCATCTTGTCTGGCCCATTCCTTAATACCAGTGTGGGTGGGAGAGTTATTCAATGCCTGAGTCAGAATCAATTAATTCTGCATGGCCATGCAGACTAAAATTTTGGAGAATGCTCTTAACAATGGTAGCATACCAAAGTTCCCACTGGAGTGATAGCTGCCAGCTTTGAGCTCCTTGAGCTCAGAGGGTAGGCCAGCCCATGCTCATGCCTCAATTCCAAGCCTGGCGCTTTGAATTTAAAGGGTGCTCGGTAAATGTATTTTTAACTTGCGTGTAATATATATAAATATGATTCACGTTTTAGATGAGAGGGAAAGAGTATCAAAGCAATGCATATGGTTATTTGAGAATAGGAACATCTCTCATTTCACATTCTAAATTCTAAGTTGAAAGAGAGAGAACTGGGATAAACAAAAGTGGACAATAGAGAAGATTCTTGCATTTATTTGGAAAGCCATCCTATGCATCTTGTCTTGGATTCTTTAAAGTAAAACGAGATAGGCAAAAAACGAAAGAAAGCAGTGAATACAAGAGAATCAATCAGCAGGTGTTAAAAGAATTTCATGTAACTGCTGGCATATGCTCAAAAAATCTCAAAAAGATCTGAATTAGGCCCAAAGTCCCTTTTTGTCACTTACGTTGAAATTTCAAGTTTAATGTGTCACTGAAAATGGAATCTTTTAGGGCAAATTCAATTGCATAAACTGAAATCCTGCAACAAAATCGAGAAAAGAAAAATGCACTTCAAAGAAAAAGAACTTGGGAATAAGGCTGAGGTTATAAATCGAGATTCCTAAAGCAAAGGCTACACTTCCCTTTTGGAATTACTTCTCCGCCCCGTGTCTCTTACGTCTCATCACTATGCCAATTCTAGGCTGAACAGCCAGCTCTTCTCAGTGGCCAGTCTTGGTATAATGAGCTCTTGCCATGGTTTTGATTTTGTTAAATCAGATCTAACCTTAACCTAAGTGAGATATGGTGAAGGCACCATGATAGATTAGATGTTCAAACCACCTCAGTCTATTCTCGACAAAGCAGCCTTTTAAACTGAAGTCAATCACTCTTGCTCAAACATTCTCAATGCCTCTCTACTTCAGAAAAGTGCCTTCGTGTGCCTAGATCTCTGTACTACTCCCTTTTCCCCCCGCCCCCTCTCCCTCTCCCTGACGCTGCTCACTGTGCTGCATCCAGCATCCTTGGAAGGTCTCCCACCAGCCAGCTGCTCTCTTGACTCCTTCAAGTTTTTGCTCAAACAACATCATCTCAATCACCACTCCATTTTAAAATGTAACCACCCCCCGCCCCACAATCAGTACTGATCCCCTTATCTTGCCTTATTTCTTTTCTCCAATTGATTTATCACCTTTGAATATACTATACAATTTACTTACTTATTATTGTGTTTATTGCTTATTTTCTATCCCTCACCCACTAGAATGTGAACTGTACAAGAGCAGGGATTTTTGCCATTGTTTTTCATTGATGTATCTCAAATGCTTAGAATGGTGCCTGACATATAGTTAGAAGTCATCCAATAAATATTTATTGAATGAATGAAAGAATGTGTTCAATATTCATTATAATTTATTAAGTGGGATAGGAAAAATAATGTAAAACTCAAATTTAATTATATCTGATTCTCTAGACTTTGGGCCATACGTCCATAAATAGATGTTCAAGTGGGTCACTGAGGAAAGAAACACACTTAAGAATCACCTATAACTATGTTCAAATCAGAGTCCCGTCCCTTACTAGCTATGGAAAACTTAAGTAAATTTCTGTGAGCTTTAGTTTATCGCCTTCCTGAAGTGGCAGCAATGTAGATATTCAGTGAGCAACTAGCACAGTTCCTGGTGCAGTAGGCACATGATAAACATGAGTCTCTCCACTTTCTCTTCCTCTAGTCACTCAGCAGGTCCCCCATGGTAGGAGGCAAAAAAGAAAGTCGAGGGCACTTGCAGAGATCCAGTGTCCCCAAACCTCTCCACACAGGAAACTGTGCAGGAGCTTGGGTGAAAAGTGAAGAGCCACACACTGAATCTTTTCTAGCCCTTCTTCACTCGAGGGCCTGGCCAATGGGGGTACTGAGGATGAGGACAGACATCAAGAGCACATCTTACCCATGACTGTGGTGGAAGGAATTAGAGGCCAAGCATGGACAAGGTGATGGTGGAAAGTGCTGGATGGTCAGAGCCATAGAAACCTGACCAAACGTGTCATCATAGAAAGAACAGCCTGAACCCAGAGTCAGAGGCCAAATGCCAAATCAAACAATTAAATGGACAGACACATCAAGAATAAGACGGTTGAAAGTGGCTACAAGGAAAATGGGCTCAGTGACAGTCATTGAGAGTGGCCATGTCCTGAAGCTGGATTGAGAGGACTGCACGAATAAGGTACTCCTGGAAGTGAGGCAGCCAAAGTCTGTTAGAAAATCCCACATGTAATGAACAGCAAGCCCCAGGACCATGCCAGTCCCTTCTCTGACAGTCTAGGGACTTTTTTCTTTACTGATACTGTCCTGACGTTTCTAATGAAGTCTTTCAACTTAGGGAAACTGGAAAAAGAGGCAGGAATGGGGAATGTCATTTCTCTTCCTCAAATCAGAGGGAGTATTACTTGATACTCTGAAGCCAGAAGTGAAATTATGCTTTAAAAAAAAAACAGAGTAAATTTTAAGCAAGGCTCACGAGCACAGTGAACAATCAGCAGCATCAGTAACAACTATTTACTGAGTAAACGTCCTCGAGAGGAACAGCTATGCTCCACACCACCGATGCAGACACCACTTCCAGCTTCTGATTTCTCATGTCAACTTCCACATTAGGAGTGACTGAGAAAACCTCTCAATAAAATCAGTGTAATGTGTTGCTTGCTACTGATATTCTTGATCTTAGATATCAATATGAATGTGACATCTTTTCTATTTAATAAGTAGCTGACCAGTTAAATTCTATAAAATGCATTAACAAAATAATGAACTTGCTGCTACTAGAGGTAATAAAACCAGGTGCCAGTAGAGAGCTGAAAAGGCGGGCTCATAAGGCACCCACATCCTCTCCTGGAGCTATGGTGGCCTAGAGTCTGGCTTTCACTTACCAGGGTCAGAAACTTGATTTTATAGAGTCATCTGGGGATGATTGATGTCTACAAAAGAAATTCACAAAGCAGGCAAATTCAGATTTTCAGTCTTAGAAAGAATCTTAGTGGTCATCAAAGTCAGTAATCCCCAAAGAATGTTCCGTGAAGCATTAGTTCCTCAGGATGTTAATAATTTTCCCTTGGGGGAAAAAATTCATGGTCATATAAGTTTAGGAAATACTGAGATAAATAATGTTAAATATACTTTTTTAACATACAACTTCCCAGTCTTTCACACCTAAAATTCTACATGAATCACAAATAGGGTGGCAAGAAGGAACAACACTGCCGGGCCTCATAAGGCACCTCTTACATGAGGCCACCTCTCCAAGATCAGGGAACATAGCTGACCTACCTAATACACAGATATAAGCACAGAAAAAGAGGCAAAAAGAGGAGACAAAGGAACACATTCCAAGTGAGGGAACAGGGCAAACCCCAGAGAAAGAACTAAATGAAACAGAGATAAACAATCCATATGACAAAGAGTATAAACTAATAGTCATAAGGATGTTCGCTGCTCTTGGGAGAAGAATGGATGAACTCAGAGAGAAGTTCAACAAAGAATTGGAAAATATAAAAAAGAACCAATCAGAAATGAAGAACACAATAATGGAAATGAAAAATTCATTAGAGGGACTCAGTAGCAAAGTAGATGATACAGAAGAATGGATCAGTAAGCAGAACAAAAGACTAGAGGAAATCACCCAAGCTGAACAGATGAAAGAATTAAAAAGAATGAGGACAGTCTAAGAGACCTCCAGGACAACATCAAGTGCACTAACATCTGTGTTATAGGTGTCCCAGAAGGAGAAGAGAGAGACAAGGGGAAGAGAATCCATTTGAAGAAGTAATAGCTGAAAACTTTCCTAACCTAAGGAAGAAAATAGACATCCAGCTAGAGGAAGCACAGAGAGCACCAAAGAAGATGAACCCAAAGAGGCCCACACCAAGACACTTTATAACTAAAATGTCAAGAATTAAAGATAAAGAGAGAATCTTAAAAACTTTGAGAGAAAGGCAACAAGTTACATACAAAGGAAACCCCATAAGGCTATCAGCTGACTGGGCAAGAGAAACAATAGAAAAAGAAAGAAATGGGACTACATCAAACTAAAAACCTTCTGCACAGCAAAGGAAACCATCCCCAAAATGAAAAGACTACCTAACAATTGGGAGAAGATATTTGCCAACCATATATCTGATAAGGGGTTAACATGCAAAATATATAAAGAATTCATACATTTCAACAGCAAAAAAACAAACAACCCCCCCAAAAAAATGAGTAAGGGGGGCCAGCCCCATGGCCGAATGGTTGGGTTCCACCTTGGTGGCCCAGAGTTTCATGGGTTCGTATCCTGGGCATGGACATGGCACTGCTCATCAGGCCACATTGTGGCAGCATCCCACATAGCACAACAAGAAAGATTTGCAACTACAATATACAACTATGTACTGAGGGACTTTGGGAAGAAAGAAAGAAAGAAAGAAAGAAAGAAAGAGAGAGAGAGAGAGAGGGAGGGAGGGAGGGAGGGAGAGAGAGAGAGAGAGAAAGAAAGAAAGAGAGAGAGAGAGAGAGAGAGAGAGAAAGAAAGAAAGAAAGAAAGAAAGAAAGAAAGAAAGAAAGAAAGAGAGAGAGAGAGAGAAAGAAAGAAAGAAAGAAAGAAAGAAAGAAAGAAAGAAAGAAAGAAAGAAAGAAAGAAAGAAAGAAAGAAAGAAAGAAAGAAAGAAAGAAAGAAAGAAAGAAAGAAAGAAAGAAAGAAAGAAAGAAAGAAAGAAAGAAAGAAAGAAAGAAAGAAAGAAAGAAAGAAAAAGATTGGCAACAGTTGCTAACTCAGGTGGCAATCTTCAGAAAAAGAAATGAGCAAGAGATCTCAACAGATATTTTTCCAAAGAAGATATATAGATGGCCAACACAATGGAATACTACTCAGCCATAAAAAAGATGAAATCTAGCTATTTGCTAGAAAATGGATGGACGTTGAGGGTAATATGCTAAGCAAAGTGTCAGACTGAGAAAGCCAAATACTGAGTGATTTTACTCATACGTTGAAGATAAAAAACCGACAACTATGAACAAATAAATAGATAGAGAGATTAGATTGGTGGTTACCAGAGAGGAAGTGGGGAGTGAGGAAGGTGAAATGGGTAACTGGTTACACGTGTATGGTGATGGAAGGTGAACATGATGTAGTCTACACAGAAATCAAAATATAATGATGTACATCTGAAATTTATATAATGTTACCTCAATTTTTAAAAAGCATACACCCACAAAAAGATCTGCACGTAGATTTTTATAGGAGACATTATTCACACTAGCCCCAAACTGGAAACAAATCCAATGTACATTAATGGGTAAATAGATGAACAAAATGTAATATTTCCCTGCAATGGAAGATTATTTGGCAATGAGAAGAACGAACTCCTGATTCATGCTATAAAATGGATGATGCTTAAAAGCATCGTGCTAAGTGATAGAAGCCAGATGCAAAATACTACATATTCTATGATTCCATTTACATAAAATGTCCAGAAAAGGCAACTCTATGGAGACTGAAAGCAGACCAGTGGTTGCCTGAGTCTGGGGTTGCCAGGTAGACTGACTCCAAATGAACACAAGGAAACTTCTGGGAGGTGATAGAAGTGTTCCAAAACTAGATTTGTGTGATGGTGCACGACTTTATAAATGTACTAAAAATCATTGTAGTGCAGCACAATGGGTGAATTTTATGCTATGTAAATTATACCCCAATAAAGCTGTGAAAAATAATAAGTAGCAAGGGGTAGCGGGTGGGGAAGTAGAGATGAAGCGAGATTTATTACGTGTTTATAATTGCTGAAGCTGGCTGATTCGTCATGGCGGTTCATTACACTCTTTCTTCTACTTTAATGTATGGTAGAATATTTTTATAAGAGTATTTTAAAAGTCAATGTTAAAACAAAAGTCAATATTAAAATAAAGATAATAAAACATAAGCGTGGTTTTCCGCTCTCCTGGTGTCTAAACTACACCTACCTCTTTTAAACAGGGTGTCAGTCCTCAAGTGTCTCTTCGGATAATGCAACTGTGAAGTAACTCACGTCAATCCAATTTAACAAATTTTGATTGAACATGAACTCTGTGCGGGGTTTTCTCTTGATGCTCACTACATTCTCTCTTTTCCCCACTCCAGTTCCTGATTGGTTGAAGCAGGTAGTCATGTCATTGTTTTTAAATGTGGTGTTTTTTGTTCCTTTTCACTGAACTTTTTTTATTGTCAACGGTATAAACTTAAAAATCCTCTATTCTAGATGTCTCTTTCCCCATGTTTTATTTATAGATAATAGAGGTTTCTTACAGGCAAAGGAGTTTTTGCCCCCACCATTCAAAACATCTAATTGCTAAAGTAAAATACTTCGCAATGTGGGAAGATAATTAAGTTTTGGAAAAAGTAATTAGCCGCCTCCAGTGATGTCCAGCAGAGACGGTAATTCAATGCTATGTTCGGAGCAGCAACAAGGTGTCACTCTATAAAACTGATTTACTTTGTTTAGAGATGACGTGGGAGAATTCCTCCCGTCCAAGAGGAATTCACTCAATTGAAGTAGCCAGTCATAATTCCAGCTTTGCATCTTTGGAATTCTCAGAAGGAACAAAGAGCATGAGGAATGGTTTCAGAATGTTTTGCATTCTCTGCTTCCCATGAAGATAGGATCACTGATAAGGGGACATTGATATATTGCTCTCACAGACCTTATTAAGATATTTATTTTGGGGCAATGGTTAGAGCCAAAGGAAGATGGATTTCTTCCTCTTAACAGTCCCTAGGGATCTTCGGTCCCTGAACAGTCTTAACTTCTAGAATTTGGGTACAATGTCAGGAAAGTCAACATAAATTAAACAGAGTAACTCCCTGTAGTGGTAACCAAACACAGAGATAAGACTATGAAAGCTTTCAAGAGCTCAGCCGGGGCGTGGGAAAATCTCTGAAACATTCATCAAAAAGCCCAACAAAGCCCAGGTGGTTCTGAAATCACCCCTCTGACAGAGCCTGTCAAAGAGTTCGATGAAAAGGCATGGAACTGGATGTTCAGTTTATCAGCCTTAAAAGTGACTAATGTAAGATAAACTATAAACCTATTCATAACGTTATGCTTCAAGTAGTAACAGTATGTAAGAGTTGTGGTATATATAATCAAAGCCAGAGAAAATTAAAGAATATATAGATTTACACACACAGTCTTTACATATGCTTTTAAATTTTCTTTAATTACATGTGTGTATATATTCTGACTAAAGAAAAAAGACACCATCTCTGAGAGATATGAGAATTTATGTCCCTAAAAAATTAGACTACAGAGTAAAATAGGAAAAAAATATCCAGTTTACATGACCATCTAAATGAAACATTTGCTCTGTTTCATCAAACAACCATCTGATTATTTAATCTATATGTAAAACCTTCCAACTTGAAAGGCACCAGGTAATAGATGTAAACACATGGTCATGAAAAGACAGCTCCCACTGGAAATTCAAACAGAAATTCTGTTTTGTAAATCAGTGTTTAGTCTTAACTTAGCTAGTATTAAATTGTGTGACTTTGAGAAAATCAATTCACTTATCTGGATTTCAGTTTCTTGACTGGTACAATTACAACGTAAGATTAGGTCAGCATCTCCCCACTTGTCTCCCAGAGTCTTAGAAAAGTGCTCTATCTCCTAGAAGGGCTGGATATCTGCACGCAAAAAAAAGAGTGTAGACACAGACCTTATGCCTTTCACAAAAACTAACTCAAAATGGATCATAGACTTAAATATAAAACACACATGTAAAAATGATAAAACTCCTAGAAGATAACATAGGAGAAAAATCTAGGTGAATTTGGGTTTGACAATGACTTTTTAGATAAAACACCAAAAGTATGATCCATTAAAAACATTTGTAAGTTGGATTTCATTGAAATTAAAAACTTCTGCCCTGCAAACACTGTTCGGAGAATGAAACCAGCCACACACTGGGAGAAAATATTCGCAAACACATATCTGATAAAGGAGAAGTATTCAAAATATACAAATAACTCTCAAAACTCAACAATAAGAAAACAAACCAACCAATTAAAAAATAAGCAAAAGATCTGGACACCTCACGAAATAAGATACAGAGATGGCAAATAAACATACGAAAAGATGCTTATCTTACCTCTACGTTTATTCCACGTCATATGTCATTAGGGATTTGCAAATTAAAACAACAATGAGATACCACTACACACCTATTAGAATGGCCAAAATTCAAAACACTGACACACCAAACGCTGGTGAGGATGTGGGGCAACAGGAACTCTCAGTCGTGGTATAGGCACTTTTGGAAGACAGTTTGGCAGTTTCTTAGAAAACTAAGCTTACTTTTACTATACAATCCAACAGTTGCTCTCCTAGGTGTTTATACAAATTATCTGAAACCTTGTGTCCACACAAAAAACTGCACGTCAATGTTCATGGCAGTTTTATTCATAAATGCCAAAACTTGGAAGCAACCAAGATATCCTTTAATAGGACGCTAGATGGATAAATAAACTGCGGCACATCCAGACAACGGAATAGTATTCAGTGATAAAAAGCAATGAGCTATCAAGCCATGAAAAGGCATGGAGGAAACTTAAATGCATATTACTAAGAAAAAGAAGCCAATCTGAAAAGGCTAGATACTGTACGATTCCAACTATATGACATTCTGGAAAAAGCAAAACTATGGAGACAGTAAAAAGATCAGAGGTTGCCGGGGTTTGAGGAGAAGGAGAGACGATGACTGGGTGGAGCACAGGAGATTTTTAGGACATTGAAACTATTCTGTATGATACTCCAATGGTGGATACACGTCATTATACATTTGTCAAAACTCACAGAATGTGCGCCACCAAGATGTAAACTATGGGCTTTAGTTAAAAATACCGTATCAATGTTGGTTCATCAATTTTAACAAAGGTCCCCTGCCAATGCACTATGTTAGTAACAGGGAAACTAGGGTGAGGGAAGGGGTAAGAGGGTATATGGGAATTTCCTACTGCTTGAGATTCTCTTTGTGATTTATTTTTTTTATTTAATTTATTTTCTTTTGTTTGCGGTGACATTGGTTCATAACATTATATACATTTTGAGGGTACATTATTATATTTCCATTTCTGGGTAGATTACATCATGTCCACCACCCAAAGACTAATTACAGTCTATCACCATACACATGTGCCTAATCACCCCCTTTTTTTTTTTTAACTTTTTATTAAGATTGTGATAGTTTACAATCTTGTGAAATTTCAGTTGTACATTATTGTTAGTCATGTTGTGGGTACACCACTGCACTCTTTGTGCCCTCCCTCCACCCCCCCTTTCCCCTGGTAACCACCAATCAGTTCTCTTTGTCTACATGTTTGACTTCCACCTATGAGTGGAGTCATACAGAGTTCGTCTTTCTCTATCAGGCTTATTTCACTTAACATAATTCCCTCAAGGTCCATCCTTGTTGTTGTGAATGGGACGATTTTATCCTTTTTTATGACTGAGTAGTATTCCATTGTATTATATATATATGCCATATCTTCTTTATCCAATCATCAGTTGATGGGCACTTAGGTTGCTTCCATGTCTTGTCTATTGTAAATAATGGTGCTATGAACATAGGGGTGCATGGGACTTTTGGAATTGCTGATTTCAAGTTCTTTGGATAGATACCCAGTAGTGGGATGGCTGGGTCATATGGTATTTCTATTTTTAAGTTTTTGAGAAATCTCCATACTGTTTTCCATAGTGGCTGCACCAGTTTGCATTCCCACCAACAGTGTATGAGTGTTCCTTTTTCTCCACAACCTCTCCAACATTTGTCACTTTTTGTTTTGGATATTTTTGCCATTCTAACAGGTGTAAGGTGATATCTTAGTGTAGTTTTGATTTGCATTTCCCTGATGGTTAGTGATGATGAGCATCTTTTCATGTGTCTATTGGCCATCCATATATCTTCTTTGGAGAAATGTCTGTTCATGTCCCCTGCCCATTTTTTGATCGGGTTTTTTGATTTTTTGTTGTTGAGTTGTGTCAGTTCTTTATATATAATGGAGATTAACCCTTTATCAGATAAATAAATTTTAAATATTTTTTCCAAACTAGTGTGTTGTTTTTTTGTTTCAATCCTGTTTTCCCTTGCCTTGAAGAAGCTCTTTAGTCTGATGAAGTCTCATTTGATTACTCTTTCTATTGTTTCCCTCGTCTGAGGAGTTACGGATAATCACCCCTTTTTTTCTTTTCTTTTTTTAAAGTTATGCATTTTGGTGAGGAAGATTGGCCCTGAGCTAACATCTATTGCCAATCTTCCTCTTTTTTTCCTCCTCAAAGCCATAGTACATAGTTGTGTATCTAGTTGTAAGGCCTTCTGGTTCTTCTATGCGGGACGCTGCCACAGTGTGCTTTGATGAGTGGTGCAGACATCCGTACCCGGGATCTGAACTGGTGAACCCTGGGTCCCCAAAGTGGAGACCACAAACGTAACTACTACACCACTGGGCCAGCCCCCTAATCACTCCTTTCACCCTCTTCCCTTCCACTTTCTCCTCTGGTAACCACCAATCCAGTCTGTCTCCAATCTGTCTCTATGTGTTTGTTTGCTGTTGGTTTTATCTTCTATTTATGAGTGAGATCATAGGGTATTTGACTTTCTCCCTCTGACTTCTTTTGCTTAGCATAATATCCTCAAGGTCCACCCATGTTGCCACAAATGGCAATATTTCATCCTTTTTATATGTCTGAGTAACATTCCATGGTGTATATATACCACATCTTCTTTATCCATTCATCCCTCAATGGGCACCTAGGTTGCTTCCAAATATTGGCTATTGTGAATAATGCTGCAGTGAACATAGGGGTGCATATATCTTTATGCATTCGTGTTTTCATGTTCTTTGGATAAATACCCAGCAATGAAATAGCTGGATCATATGGTAGTTCTGTTATTAATATTTTGAGGAATCTCCATGCTGTTTTCCGTGGTGACTGCTCCAGTTTACATTCCCACCAGCAGTGTACGAGGGTTCCCTTCTCTCCATATCCTCTCCAACACTTGTTATTTCCTCTCTTGTTAATTATAGCCATTCTGATGGACATCAGGTGGTATCTCATTGTCGTTTTGATTTGCATTTCCCCAATAATTAGTGATGTTGAACATCTTTTCACGTGCCTGTGGCCATCTATATATCTTTCTTGAATAAATGTCTGTTCAGATCTGCTGCCCATTTTTTAACTGGGTTTTTAGCTTTTTTTGTTGTTGAGATGTATGACTTCTTTATATATTTTGCACGTTAACCCCTTATCAGATATATGGTTGGAAAATACCTTCTCCCAATTGTTAGGTAGTCTTTTCATTTTGCGGATGGTTTCCTTTGCTGTGCAGAAGGTTTTTAGTTTGATGTAGTCCAATTTCTTTCTTTTTCTATTGTTTCTCTTGCCCAGTCAGACAGGGTATTTGAAAATATGCTGCTAAGACTGAAGTTGAAGAGGTACTGCCTATGTTTTCTTCTAGAAGTTTCAAGGGTTCAGGTCTTATATTCAAATCTTTAATCCATTTTGAGTTGATTTTTGTGCATGGTGTAAGATAATGGTCTACTTTCATTCTTTTGCATGTGGCTATCCAGTTTTCCAAACACCATTTATTGAGGAGGCTTTCCTTTCTCCATTGTATGTTCTTGGCTCCCTTGTTGAAAATTAGCTGTCCGTAGATGTGTGGTTTTATTTCCAGGCTCTCAATTCTGTTCCATTGATCTGTGTGTCTGTTTTTGTGCCAGTACCATGCTGTTTTGATTACTGTAGCTGTGTAGTATATTTTGAAATCGGGGAGTGTGATACCTCCAGCTTTGTTCTTTTTTCTCAGGATTTCTTTAGTTATTAGGGGTTTTTTATTGTTCCATATGAATTTTAGGATTCTTTGCTTTATTTCTGTGAAAAATCTTGTTGGAACTTTGATAGGGATTGTATTGAATCTGTAGATTGCTTTAGGAAGTATGGACTTTTAACAATGTTAATTCTTGCAATCTAAGAGCACAGAATATCTTTCCATTTCCTTGTGTCTTCTTCAGTTTCTTTCAATAATGTTTTATAGTGTGCAGTGTATGTCTTTCACCTCTTTGGTTAAACCTATTCCTAGGTATTTTATTCTTTTTATGCAATTGTAAATGGGACTGTATTCTTAATTTCTCTTTCTGCTATTTCATTGTTAATGTATAGAAATGCAACTGATTTTTGTATGCTGATTTTGTATCCTACAACTTTACTGTATCCATTTTTATTTCTAACAGGTTTTTGGTGGATTTTTTAGGGTTTTCTATATATAAAATCATTTCATCTGCAAATAGTGACAGTTTCACTTCTTCCTTTCCAATTTGGATCCCTTTTATTTTGTTCTCTTGCCTGATTTCTCTGGCTAAGACTTCCAATACTGTGTTAAATAAGAGTGGTGAAAGTGGGCATCCTTGTCTGGTTCCTGTTCTTAGAGGGATATCTTTCAGTTTTTCTCCATTGAGAATGATATTAGCTTTGGGTTTGTCATATATGGCCTTTATTATGTTGAGGTACTTTCCTAGTATACTCGTTTTATTCAGAGTTTTTATCATAAATGGATGTTGTTCTTGTCGAATGCTTTCTCTGCATCTGTGCGTGTATGCTTTTGTTTCTCTTCTAGACATCTAGAATTGAATTACTGGGTCATATCAGAAGAATACATTAACTTTTTAAGAAATGGCAAAGCTGTTTTCCAGAGCAGTTGTTATCATTTTACAGTCACTCATAAAATTTCATATCCACTGTTTTTGTTTACATTTAATTTAAATATTTTCTAGTTCTCTTTGTGAATTCTTCTTTGACCAAATGTGTTACTTGGGTATTTAAAAATGTGGTTTTGTAATATCCAAATATCTGAGGATTTCCCAAGTTTCATTCTATTGTTAATTTCTAATTTACTCATAATTTGTATATTCCAATCCTTTTAATTCTATTGAACCTCGTTCTATGACCTGGCACATCATCTATTCTGAAGGATGCTCCATGTACTCCTGAAAAGTTTGTGTATTCTTCTATTGTTCAGCAGTGCATTCTATAAATATTGACTAGTGCAAGTTGTTGATAGTTTTGTTCAATTCTTATAAATTCTTGCTAACTTTCCGTATTGTTGCTATCAATTATTGAGAGTGAGTTATTGAAGTCTCCAGCTATTATTGCTGAATTGTCTACTTCCCCTCTTAATTCTGTAAATTTTTGCTTCATGGATTTTGGAATTCTATTGTTAATTGCATATACAGTTTTAGTTCTTATATCTTCTTGATGATTTGACCCCTTTATCATTATAAATGTCACTCTTTGTCTTAGTAATATGTCTTCTCTTAAAGTCAGTGATATCTATATTAATCTAGTATATATTAATATAGCCATTCCAACTCTGTTATGGTTACTATTTGCATGTTATATCTTTTTATCTGTTACTTTCATCTTATGTGTGTCTTTGAATTTATGTAAACAACATATAGCTGGATCTTGTTTTTATTTTTTAGATCCAATCTGACAATATCTGCCTTTTAAGTTTAGTTCATTCACATTTCATGTAATTTAATGTAAGACACTTAATGCCTTTTGATTGGAGTGTTTCATTAGTTCACATTTAATGTAATCACGCATAATATAATGTAGTAAAATGGTATTTGCATCTGCCATTTTATACTTGCTTTCTATTCGGCTCCTGTTTTCTTGTTCCTCTGTTCCTCTTTTACTGCCTACCATTTTTGTTAAATAAATATTTTTAGTATATCACTTAAATCCTCTTTAGTTATTTTACTATTATAATATACATTTTAAATTACTAGTCTATTTCAGATTAATATCAACAATTTTGGTAAAATATAAGAACTTGTCTCCAATATAGCTCTATTCTTTCTCTCTTTTGTACTATTATTGTCATAATTATATTATATATTTGTATATTATAAATGCAACAATACACTGTTATAATTATTGTTTTATGCAATCTTACATTTTTTAAAGAAGTTAGAAGCAAAAAAGAAAAAACACACATTTATATGGTATTTTATATTTACCCACACATTTACTCTTTCCAGTGCTCTTCACTTCTTGGTGTGATTTAAGTTACTATCTGATGTCATTTCCCTTTCTTTGCCTAGATGACATCCTTTAGAATTTCTTGTACGGATTGTCTGCAAGCACCAACTTTTCTCAGTCTTTATTTATCTCCATATTTCTTTATTCCCCTTTATTTTTGAAAGATAGTTTTGTTGGATAGAGAATTCTTGATTGACGTTTTTTTCTTTCCACACTTTGAAGGTTTCATTTCATTGCCTTCTGGGCTCCTCTTTTCTAAATGACAAGCAAAGTAGCTGCTGATCGCCTTGCTGCTCCCCTGTGTATGACGGGTCAGTTTTGTCCTGCTGTGTTCAAGATTTTCTCTTTCTCTTATCTTTCAACAGTTTGACTGTGATTTTCCAGTTGCAGCTCTTTTTGTGTTTATCCTATCTGGAGTCTGTCAAACTTCTCGGATCTGTAAATCAATATTTTTCACCAAATATGGGAATTTTTCAGCCACTATTCCTTCAAATGTCTTTTTTTTTTCTGCCCCCTCCTCTCTCTTACTACCTTCTGAAACTCCCATTATGCATATATTGGGACCTCAAGTTTGTCCCACAAGCCTCTGGAAGATCTATTCAGATTTTTCATGATTTTTTTTTTCTCTGCTTTTTCAGATTGGTGATTTCTATTGATCCATTTCAAATTCACTTATTCTTTCTTCTATCATCCCACATTGTCTGTTGAATCACAAGCTGGCAAGAGGATGGGAGCACTTCCAGGCAAGAATACCTCAGATCATTCTTACCCAAAGTTGAGTGGTTTTTCATGAATAACTGTTTCTCAAAGTTTATGACTTTATTGATTTCCAGAGCCACAAAATTGGTTTTTTACTCACTGCTTTTTAGGAAAAGGATTGTCAAATTTTTCACTCTGTTATACTGTCAGTCCTGCCCCTAGGTTCCTGGATTAGTCTCCTAGGTCTGCCATAACAAATTAGCATAAACATAGTGGCTTAAAAATCACAAAAATGAAAAAAAAATGCAACTAGAAGGACACACAACCAAAATATAAGACTATGTACTGGAGGGATTTGGGGAGAAAAAAAACAGAAAAAAAATCACAGAAATGTATTCTTGCATACTTCTGGAGGCTAGAAATCCGAAATCAAGGTGACAGCAGGGCTGCACTCCCTCTAAAGCCTCTGGGAGAGGACTGTTTCTTGTCTCTTTCAGCTTCTCATGGCTAAAAGTGTTCCTTGGCTTGTGGTAGCATAATTCCCATCTCTGCCTCCATCTTCATATGTCCGTCTTCTCTATGTGTTTCTCTCTGTGTCCTCTCCTCTCCTCTTAAGCACACAAGTCATTGGATTTGGTGAATGCTCTAATTCCAGGTTGATTCCATCTCAAGATCCTTAACTAATTACATCTCAAAGAGCTTATTTCCAAATATGGTCATATTCTGAGTTGTGAGTGGACATGGATTTTGGAGGGACACCATTCAACCCACTATAGTTTCCAAACTGACTTTTGAAGCTTGTACTTGTACTTGCATCCAGACAGAGTCGGCTTACTATTTGCATATACTTGGTTACCTCTGTTAACTTTCCCTCACAAATATACAACAATAATGCTTTGAATGTTCTCTTGCAATTTCTGTGCTCAGTTTTCTCATTTTTCAGTGAGATTTTGGGAGCTAACAAAAGTACCAACCTCACAGAGTTTTCGCAAGGATGAAGTGAAATATTTTCAATGTTCTAGTAAAAGCTTTTGTTGCATTAAAAAGGAGAACTGCCATGCAGATGTCTGTTTCATGACATTGCGTTGTTGTTTATTGGCAATTTGACAGGGGTTAAAAACAAATACAATGCACCAACTCCTTCCCAAAATGTTTAGAGAATATTTTCTTCCAGTATCAATCAAGATATGTCTACTGTATAGGAAATTAATCATTAGCTGTCATTCATACATTAGCAGTGACTGATGAGGCGCTTGGCTCCAAAATGAGAGAAGCCGCTGGAGATGCTCGCTATCACATCCTCCTAAAGTGTCAAAATATAACTCAAGACTAACTCCAACCTAACATACACCAAAGGTTTTTCCTGTTTCAGCATTTGTTGCTATAGTCTCTCACCTCTCACTTTCACAGCAGAGGAAATGTGCAGTTGTAGAACTGCATTGGGATTAAACATTTTCTTTTAAAGGGATCTTCTTTTGTTTATCCAATCCTATCAAGAGCCTGACCTTTGATCAAGCAAATTCATATTCTGACTGAAGTTACATATCTGATGCCCCAAAAACCAGTCACCTCAGTGACTAAAACTGAGTGAAATCCATCATTTAGAATACCATACACCAAAGTCCACTCTTCTCATTTTTTAGAAAGTCAGTTGCATTGGTCTCATGTAGGGATCTAGAAATTAACTTTAAAATACTGCA
The DNA here is from genome assembly GCF_037783145.1 of Equus przewalskii. Lineage (NCBI taxonomy): Eukaryota > Metazoa > Chordata > Mammalia > Perissodactyla > Equidae > Equus > Equus przewalskii. The sequence continues at coordinate 3,381,213 of NC_091861.1, read as the reverse complement.
ACAATTTACTGAAGAAAACTAAAAACTCTCTTTAGTGAAAGACATTTATTTACCCTCACAACTTTAAAGATAGGTAGAGCCAAGGATCTGTATCCCCTGACCATATAAGTCTATGAAAATTTTGTCTGAGACTTTAATGAAGAGGCAAGACATTTTCTCCAAATCTCTAGTATCTGGGGATTATCATTTCCTTTGTCTAGTGGTATTTTTTAATAATTTTATTGAGGAATAATTGACAAATATAATTGTATATATTTAAAGTGTATAACATGATGATTTGATATACATGTATACTGTCAAATGTTTACCAAGATCAAGTTAATTAACACATCCATCACCTCCCATAGTTAGCTCTTTATTTTTCTTGTATTGAGATTGCTTAATATCTACTCTCAGCAACTTTCAAGTATACAATACCATATTATTAACTAGAGTCACCATGCTGTACATTAGATCTTCAGAACTTATTCATATGACTTAAAATTTGTGCCCTGTGACCTACATCACTATTATGGAAAGCAGTATAGGGATTGCTCAAAAAATTGAAAATTAAACTACCATATGACCCAGCAATCCTGCTTGTGTGTACATATCTGAAGGAATTGAAATCAGTATCTTGAAGAGGTATCTACACACCCATGTTCATTGCAGCATTATTCATAATAGCCAAGATATGGAAACAACCTAAATGTCCTTCCATGGTTAAAGAGATAAAGAAAATGTGGTCCATACACACATGTGTGTGCACATGCACACACACACATACACACACACTGGAATATTATTCAGCCATGAAAAAGAAGGAAATCCTGTCATTTGCAACAACATGGATGAATCTGGAGAGCATTATGCTAAATAAAATAAGCCAGGTAGAGAAAGACAAATACTTACATGCGGAATTAAAAAAAAATCCAGTCTCTAGAAATATCATTAAGTTGTATCCCAAGTGCCCTTAACACAGCAAGCAGTTGTTGAAGTCTAACAAGCTTTAAGGCAGTTTTCCTCCATCTCAACACACTTCCAGAGCTAAAAATAATAGGAACAAAAAGGTATTTGGGTTCATTTTATCTGTTCTTAGGTATTTTTTTATGTAAAGCAGAGAGGACTTATCACTGTAAGATACACACATGAGCAAAAATACGTGTAGCCTATTTGTTGGATTACATTAATAACAGTTTATAGCTTTTTATACCTTAAGTGGCATTTTTACATTCTTTATTTCTTATTAAAAAAACTTTGAAGTCAGATGAGGAAGCATTATTATCTTCATTTTAAACATCAACAACTGAATGAAACTCAGAACAGTTAAACAAGACACCCAAGGTGAGATAGTAAGTGGCAGAATGGAAATCCGGGTTAAGGTCTCCTAATCATCACATAACTTTGAAAGTTGTTATTCTAATAAAAGACGCATATGATTTTCGATGTTTGACATTATTCACATTCGTTCCTAAAATATAGCTTCACTTTCGAATCCTAATAAAATATATCCTTTTTAGACCATTCATTAAAGACATTTCTAAGCCCTTCAAAGGAATCCTGAGTTCAAGTTCAAGGAGGAATGATCTAAGAGTAATGAGAGTCAAAGATTCAAGGAATGAACAGCTCTTACTGCCTTCGCCTGATTGGTGGGTAGAAGACAGGTTGGTTTTCTTGACAGAGTGATCGCAGTTTGCCCATTATCTCTAAACTGACCATTTCAGGTTATTAGGCATCAGTTTTCAGGGAGCTAGATACATTTCTTTCCACCCAGAGTACTATTTTTCTTCCTCATAAACATCAAATAAAATAAACTCCACTTAGACGACATTTTGTGATTGACACCAATAATTTGGCTCACATAGTTGTTAAGACAAAAATCATAAAAATAGAAGTCAAACACCCAGTTGGAAAAATAGAAAGGAACTAGAGATGGTAGGGTCATCAGTTGGGAAATAGGAAATCCCTGTTGAAATGCTCACAATGCAGATCTTGTCGATATGACCAGAACTGAGAACCATGTTCTTCCTGACTTTCTTTGAAATTGAAAATGTAGACAACCATTCAGCTGATATCTCAGTAAAACACAATGTTTTTTGTCCTTATTGCCTTGTTCCTGGAATTGTCTTCATAAAAAAGAAATGTGATGGGAATCTTCTGGTTCTTCCTCCAGTGACGTTAACTTAGCATTAACCTTGCTGGGAACCATCAGCAGGTCCTGTAATGTTAGAATAGAGTGTGAATCCCTAGGGCTGCAAGTTCAGTATATTTCTCAAGGTACTGAAGAACTTCACGGTCCATTTAACACAAGATTCTTGAGAACATGGAGCTTTTTCACTCCATATGCTGACTGATGAGTGTCTCACCGGGAAGCAGTGTTTGTTTAAGCCTGTTCTTCTGATTGCATAAAAATATCACTACCTCCTGCCGGTGAAGGTGTTCTTCAAACTCAGCTGCACGGGAAGAACCACTTTCAGGCACATAGGGATGATAAGAAAGGCCTCTTGAGGGGCATGAGATGTGTAACATGAAAATGATGGCTTTACGAGTAGAAGACTTTCACCCAGTCACCTTTCCTGCCACTTTCCTCTCACTAGAACTAGGAAGTCGGGGATGGCACCTGAATGGGAGGTGTATCAGAGATTCCAGAGGTGGAAAAGGCTAAGCTGATTTGGGAGGTGTTCTAGATCCAGCCACTCATCAGCTCCACAGAACGGCAAGGGAGCGGTTCTATCTTTGGCTCTAATGTGGTGCTTGCCAGTGTTTGCCTTGTATCTTGTTTTTGGTGATGTGTCTGGACTTCTTGTATAGTGCAAAAGAGTGTCTAATCAACCTCTGTATTGCCCAAACGTGTGGGACAGCAGCAGTATGGATTACACTCACGCCTGAAGAGATGGAAGAAAGCGGGGAGGGAGGGCAGGAGAAAAGGACTCTCCGGCTGGAAGAGTCTGACCATAGAGCTATAGTTCCCCTTTGGTGCCCAACAAACAAATATTGCATAGAATGTTTCCAATCTGTCATAGCTCTTAGCTTCATGACTAAGAAGTCCATATATTCTGATGTCCTGGGTTTTTCACTGCATTTGTACTACGTTTAATGGAGGGAAAGGGGAGGATGGAAAGCTACATTTTATTTCTACAAATACGTATTGAACAGCACTGAGTGCTGAAAAGGCTGTGCTGATAGTACAGAGATTCATTCAATTACAAATAAATCACCAGGTATTTGTGCACGTATGTGTGTGAGAGACTGCTCCTGGTGCAGGGAGCACAGCAGTTAGGAAAACAGAAGCCCTGCCCTCATTGTCAGGCTGTGCGGCTGGTCTCGCCGAGGCGGTATTTCTAGAAGAGATGCATGTTGAAGCAGCTAAGCGCAGAGGTGCGTTCTCACCCTGTCTTTTTTCCCTTCTGGACTTCTATGAGCCATCAGAGGCTGCGTGTTGAAGATGTCAGAGCCTCTGTCATCCTTGATCCTCGAATGACTTCAGGGACTGAGACCCATCCCACCATAGGAATACTTGTATTGGACTGTAATGTGAGCAAGAAATACACTTTTCTTATGTTAGGCCACTGAAATTTGAGGGTTTATTCATTACAGCAGTTACTGTCCCCTAACTAATCCCCCCCAGCCAGGCGAGCTTAGGCATTACCTCCTCCAGGAAACTTTTCCTGACCATTCCACCTGTCCACTCGCAGACTAGCTTAAGCGCTCTGTTTAACACTCCCGTATTTCATTTACTAGATTGTTCTATAATTATGTGTGTACTTTTTCCTTCGTTGAAATTTGAGCTTCTTGAGAGGATGGACTAGATTTTCCTCTTGCTCGACTCTCCAGAGCCTAGGACAAAGACTGGCACATAGAGGTGCATGATAAATATTTGCATTGAATATAAAATATAGATTGTGATTGAAGAGATATTTTAGACGGTAGATGACTGGAAGTGCGTATTCGAAACTTTAGAGCTACGTCTCCTACCCTGAAAACTGGGAAATGCTCTTCTAAACCGAAACATGGAAATGACAATTGCTTGAAAACTTCTTGCAGGCCTGAAGCTCCATGGAAGCCGGGGAGGCCCAGAGTGAAGGGGTATCAGACGGGAGCCCCATATTCACGCAGCTTTACCTCACTGTTATGAAAGACACACAGTGCAACGAGGAGGCCTGCCTTTTCAAATAACCGCTTCCAGAAAATTCCCAAGCTTGCAGGAGTTATCTGATTGATTATAGCATCTTTCAAATTAGGAAAACTAATCTTCAAATCTACCTACTGACCAAATCACCCTGGGCAAGTTACACTCTATCCAAGTGTTAATTTTTTCTCTTACAAAAATGGAAGCAGCACACTAACCGGTCACTGTGAGGGTGAGTGAGATGGCACACGTGAATGCTCCCGACACTCAGAAGGCACTCAATCAACGGAAGACTCATTTCCTTTGTTCTACCATTTAAATTGCTTACCCAGAATGTAGATTAGTGATAATTGCAACATTTACTTGGAAATTAAATTTCAAGGAAGCACATTGATTAAAAATGACATTTTTGTAATATACATGTATATTTATGTACTTATATTTTTATATGCATATATCATACTGTATCCATTTGTATGGCAGCAATTTGAGCCTAAAACAGCAAAAACTATATGAATGACTATGAGCCATCACATTTTATGATGCTGTATCACTTAGCATTTGTTATATAACAAACAAAATGTAGTGGTTTGAAACAATAAAGTTATTTAGCTCACGATTCTATGGTCAGCAATTTGGGTTCTTCTGCTGGTCTCAACTGGGATCACTCATGTGTCCAAGGCACATTCGGGTTAGCTAGACAGCTTTGCTTCTGGGGACAATGGGAGTAACTGGGGCTTATGCCTCTCATCGCCCAGTGGGTTAGCCTGGACTCACTCACATAGAAACCCCAGGATCCAAGAATAGCAAACGAACCCAATGTGCATGTACTTTTCAAGGCTTTGTGTTGATGGGGTTCAGGGCAGGTGGCCTCAAGATGCGCCACTCTGGTATGTGGATTATTTCGAGCTGAAGACAATAAAGGCTCAGAAGACTCAGGAAGAGGATCCAACCTTCCCCCCACAAACTGCCTAAAAAAATTTGACATAGAAGGTCTGTGCCAGGAAGGAGCTCATGCCATGTGATAGCTAGAGTATGATGGAAAACAGGTGTGATAGGACACGAACAAACCCACTTTCTGGCCCAGCAAAACCTGTTTAGCAAACATTTGCATTCCATCTCTATGTAAATTGTCTTCCTCCCCTTTGAAGCCCCAAATCGCTATCCCCAACGGCCTCCTTGTCTGTAGCCAAAGATATTTAAACAGGCGGCCTCGGCCAAATGGCTGAGTTACTTAGCTTCTCCTGGGTTTCTCCCATGTATATATGCCATTAAACTTTGTTTGATTTTCTCCTCCTAACCTGCCTCTAATTATTTGACCAGCCAGAAGAACCTTAAGAAAAAGGGGGGAAGGGGGTTTCTCCCACTTCCCCAACAGTGTCATGTTTGCTAGTATCCCGTTAAACAAAGGAAGTCTCATGGCCAATTCGGATTCAAGGAGTAGATAAAGCTGTTAGGCATTTCCAGGTGAGGCTGCCAACTCCAAGCTTGTGGGTTGAAGATGATGTTCTGTACAAGTGTGCAAATGTGCCCTGTTAGCATCTCAGTCCTCCTTGGTGTGGATTAAATGTTTGTGTGCCCGCCAAATTCATATGTTGAAATCCTCTCCACAATGTGATGGTGTTAGGACACGGGGCCTGTGGGAGATAATTAGGATTAGATGAGGTCATGAGGGTGGAATATTCATGAATGGGATTAGCGCCCTTATAAGACTCACCAGAGAGCTTGCTTCCTCTTTCCGTGCTCTGCCATGGGAGGATGCTTGTGAGGAGCAGTGAGCAGTCTGCAGCCCAGAAGAGGGCTCTCACCAGAGCCTGGCCATGCTGGCACCCTGATCTCAGACTCCCAGACCACAAGAAACAAATTTCTGTTCTTTATAAGCCACCTGATTTGTAATATTTTGTTATTGCAGCCTGAGCTGACTAAGACGCTCCCAGAACTTACAATGCGTGCATGCCTTTGCCTGAAAGACAGCCTTCACTGGGTTTTTCATCCCAAGACCCAGCCCTGGAAACCTTCAAATCCGACCCCTGACTGAGAAGTGGTCCTTATATAGAACTGTGTTTGCTACTCAGAACAGCTTTTATTTTTGCAAATATTTTTCTAATCTAGACAATAGATTTTCCAGTCTTTTATATTGGTTAGGATTTTTCTCATAGCTGCCTATTTTCTCCTTTTAAATTTAATAATGATTTATTACAAAAAGTTTAGCTTAGATTAATGTTATAAATATAAATTAGAAAACACACTTGATAGTGTAAGCTAAGGTGTGCTACAGGCGTTCTTTTGTATATGGAAACAAGTTTGCGGGGGAGAATATAAAGTAGAAGAGAGAAAAAAAGTGTGTGGAACCATGTCAAGGGTTTACTCCCTGTGTTTTCTTCTAGGAATTTTATGGTTTCAGGTCTTACATTCAAGTCTTTGATAATTTTGAGTTGATTTTTGCGCATGGTGTAAGGTAATGGTCTATTTTCATTCTTTTGCATGTGGCTGTCGGGTTTTCCCAACACCATTTATTGAAGAGACTTTCTTTTCTCCATTGTATGCTCTTGACTCCTTTGTCAAAGATTAGCTGTCCATAGATGTGTGGATTTATTTCTGGGCTCTCAGTTCTGCTCCATTGATCCGTGTATCTGTTATTGTGCCAGTACCATGCTGTTTTGGTTACTATAGCTTTGTGGTATATTTTGAAATCAGAGAGTGTGATGCCTCCACCTTCTTTTTGAATATGTCTCTTCAGGCAAGGGAAACAAAGGAAAAATACACAAATGGAACTACATCAAACTAAAAATCTTCTGAATGGCAAAAGAAACCATTAACAAAATGAAAAGACAACCCAGAAATTGGGAGAAGATATTTGCAAATCATATATCTGATGAAGGATTAATATCTAAAATGTGTAAAGAACTCATACATCTCAACAACAAAGAAATGAACAACCCATTTGAAAAATGGGCAGAGGCAAAGAAGAAGTATAGATGGCCAACAGGCAGATGAAAAGACGTTCAACATTACTCATAATTAGGGAAATGCAAATCAAAACCACAATGAGATATCGCCTCATGCCCATCAGGATGGCTATTATTAAAAAGACAAGAAATAACAGGTATTGCAGAGCGTGTGGAGACAAGGAAACCCTCATACATTCCTGGTGGAATGTAAACTGGTGCAGTCATTATGGAAAACAGTCTGGAGATTCCTCAAAAAATTAAGAATAGAGCTACCATATGATCCAGCTATTCCACTGCTGGGTATTTATCCAAAGGACATGAAAACAGTAATTCGAAAAGATACATGCACTCCTATGTTCATTGTAGTATTATTCACAATAGCCAGGACTTGGAAACAACCTAAGTGTCCATCAATGGATGAATGGATAAAGAATGTGTGGTGTAGAGAAACAATGGAATACTACTCAGCCATAAAAAATATGAAATCTAGCCATTTGCAACAGCATGGATGGACCTTAAAGGTATTATGCTAAGTGAAATAAGTCAGACAGAGAAAGCCAAATACTGCCTATTTCACTCATATATGGAATTAAAACAACAACAACAACAACAAACACATAGATATGGAGATTAGATTGGTGGTCACCAGAGGGGAAGGGAGGAAGGAGGAAGTTGAAAGGGGTCAAGGGGAACATATGTATGGTGTCAGATGGAAACTAGACTTTTGGTGGTGAACACGATGCAGTGTATACAGAAGTCGAAATATAATCACGTACACCTGAAATTCATATGTTATAAACCAATGTTACTTCAATTAAAAAAAATTTTTTAAAAACTGTGTGGAATTGATAGTCTAGAGTGACTAAGTGGGGAATTTATGATAAGGAGAGGGAGATTAAAAGAGAGAGATGTGGCCAACGCCAAGGGAGAGAAACTTTAGATAAAGACCAGAAGTGGAATATTTTGCACAATGACCTTCTTCAATTTCCTCCTTTGAATTTCAATAAAGCATACATACCCTGACTGCTTTGAGGATTAGATTGGGGCAAGGGGTGGGCGCAAGAGGTGGGCAGTCATGATGGACAAGTGCTAAAACGTCACCTAAGTCAGGTGCTGAGAAGAACAGGCGCAAGTGTAAATACAACGAGAGCCCGGAGTATTTGAGTTAATACACACAAGAAGAATCCCCAACGGCCCTCGCCATAGACTCAGAGCTCTCCACTCCCAGTCTGGTCTATTTGGTTCCCAATGCCTTCTGCTTTTAAACAGGAAATAAGAACTAGTGGCCCAAAGGGTCCTGATAGGAGAGTACACCACATCCTCAGAAAAAGAGTGTCATCCCTGTTTACTCCCATTAGTACTGCCAGCACCTCCTGAACCCCAAGACAGATTCCCTCAGCTGACTCTTGAAGAGCTCTTTACTCTAACTCAGTAGGTGGGACAGAGTGGCAGAGCCATAGTTAAGCCAGCTGAAAGAGCCACAAATCAAACCATCCTCACAGAAAGGTATAAGCTAACTAGTCCAAAAGAAAATGAGGTCCAGGGAATTATTTTAGGGGACAGGTGGTGGTGTTTTTGTTTGCTTTTTTAGGCCACTAAGTCACCTAAAGGAGCTACTTACACAGGGCTGCCATTTTGTACTCAGTACTCTCATAAAGAGATGTATAAACTACCCAAACGTGCCACATGCTCCTGGGCCACCATGTCACAGAGCATATTATTCATTTCCTGTCACTTCTTACTTGCCATCCTCCTGGGGAAACTTTCGGAGCAAATTAGTGTGGCCCTTGCTTTCAGACTTTAAAATCAACAGCTACCACTTGTGTGACAGGTCATGTTGGGCATTTGACACACATTCTCTCATTTAATCCTCACAACACCAGAAATCTCCTGAATCAATGCTCTCCCTGTACACAGATGAGTGGGTCCAAAGGCACCAGGGAGCAAGTGGTCAGTAGGATCCAGAGCCCACGCTCTTTCACTACTCCATGCTGAGCTAAGGAGAAGACTGTCTTGCCAATGCCCCTGACTCCACCCCTGGCCCGACTTTCCATGTGCACTATCCAGCCTTACCCAAGCACTCTATGCCCAGACATTCATTTTTTAGCCTTTGAATCAGGTTTCCAGACACTAGGGTCTTTCCTGGGCCTGCACTCTCATCAGGGATTTACCCCACAGATCATGGTCCCATCACGTCAGTCTCTGTTGGGTCCGTGTAGGCCTCTTCAGGTCCTTGAGATGAGCGGCAACACCCTAATTCATGCCATGGTGTTGATGCTCAGCATGGCTTGCCGTGTGACGCCTCCCAGATAATCTCTTCATATTCTGAGAGGAGCCATTACTAACATTCCAAAGAATGAGTTATGGAAGCATAGAATTGTCCAAAATTAATACACTACAAACCAGGGATGTGCTACAAATGCAGACGTTTCCACTTTCTCTAATTTCTCTCCTCCTAATCTGGAGGCCCTGCCCCTACAGATGGCAGATGGTGAGGAAGCCTGGAACTTGCCAAGATAAGGTAACTTTAATTTTTATGGTAAAAACTATTTCGTATCTAACAACTTAAAGTTCAATTCCCTCTCCACAGTGTTTCTTTCTTCCAAAATGTCTTTTCTTCCCCATCCTTCCCCATAGGTGTGAAAGCACATGGGAGTTGATAGAAAACCCTCAGCGTTGGCAGAGGAGCCTCTGTTCCATCTCTCTGGCTCCTGCTGTCCCCAGTTGGGGGTATAATTCCCGAGGGCTGAAGGTTCTGGGTTGCTAAGGGATGCAGGTACCATCCTAATCCTTGGGTCATCTCCCCCGACTCTCTTTTTCCCCTGCTCTGTGAGGAGCATCCCCAGTCACCTTCTTCTCTCCGCCCTGTGGCCTCGGGTTGACCGGCTGCCTGTCGCTAGGGCGATAAATCTCACTAATGTGCTTTAATGGTAGAAAAGGCTACAGAGGGGAAAAAGAGACAGAGAATGAGAAAGAAAGGGGAAAATATTGCATTAGAGAGGAGATGCATCCTGAGAAGTTTCGTTCTTTGTGTCTCTGATACGGGAGCAAAATTAGAGCTGAGGGGTTCATACTAGGTAGGGGAGGGGCTTTGTAAGATTTTTATCACCCCATGGACACAGCAAAGGGGTGGCTCAACTGCATTAATCTCATGAACTTAGTGTCATTTCAGCCTGATTTTCATCCCAGACCTAATCAGAGGCTAATTAGTACTAACCAGCTAAGCACAAAGAGCAAACATTTGGAGTCAGAGATGGACTCAAACCCACATCTCAGCGCTTCAATAGTGTAGCCTTTGAGCAAATTAATCAGTCTCTTTGGGGGTCAAATAACCTTTGTAAAATGGAATCTACATCATAAGCACATTGTCAGTATACAGTGAAGTATTTCACATGGAGCGCCTCACGTGGGGCCAGGAACAGTAAGTCTCAATATGTGTTTCCTTTCTCCACCATTTTCATTTACAGAGATGAAGTAAGAAATGATGTGCCCTCTGGGAAACGGCTGTCTGAAGAGCCTGGAGGCGTTCCACTTTCTGGATGTACTGCCTTATGCCTGGCAAACTGTACTGATTAAAAGTTCCAACAGAGGAAGAAAAAACTCATTTGGAAAGGGGTAATCAAGACTCCATAGTCCAAAAGTGATGATTTCCCTGCTGTGGAGAGAACCAATAAACCTCCATCCTGAAGACAAAAGTAATTTTATGAAACTGCATGAGGTCTCTCTGGAGAGGGAGATTTCACAGAGCCCAGTGGTCATAGCTGTGCAGTGGAGTTGAACAACCCTGAATCAGTGCCATCAAAGGAAAGAATGGCCAGATTTCCTGCTAAAGAAGTGTGATCCTACTTAAACTCTTACAATATGTGTGTACTAAGTACCCATAGTACTTAAAATCCCTGCAGGTGACTGACCCTGACGATGGCTCCTTCCTCCCATCGCATCATCTAAAAGTTAGGAACCTCGCCTTCTTCTGCTTTTGCTCATTTCTCTTCTGGATCTCATGTCCTCCTGTTTTGTCTTCATCTTGTAGTTGGTGTTTCCTCCCACTTTTAATTATTTTATCTACCTTTATCTACATCTTTTCTTTCCCTGTGAATATTATATTCAACATTCCCCTTTCCTATGAAAATCCAACTGTCATCACCGGAACAATGTTCTCCCTGAATAATTTGCCCAAATAGGCTTGTATTCAGCTCCCCGAGCTGGATTTCCTTCTCTGTGAGGAGCTGAGTAGCTTGTGGAAGGTTTAAATTGTAATTGCCAGTTTGAGAGTCTCAAGTGGTAAGCCAGTAGGCTTATGCACATGTCAGAAATATTTGCTTGGCCGCAGCCACAAGGAGAAGCCACCACAAGCACAGTCCCCCCACAGAGCAGAGCTCAGTGCAATGCATAGGACAGAAGATCCAGCCTCACCCCACTCACAGATTGAACCAGGGCGGGCACTTCACCCACTGGCAGCCAGTTCGTAGGCTGACCACCTTGTTCCAAAAGGAGAGCTGAGCAATGTTAGTCTTTCTCCAATGAATTTGAACGAGAAAAAGGAAAATCAGGCAGACAGTCATAGGAGACAAAAGGGAAAGGTGCTGGGGAAATATAAGTAAAAACAAAATCTTATCCCAACCCGGAAGTTCTCTTCACAAAGTTAGTAGAGAACAAAGACACTTTTGCTGTTGAATAAGCAGGAAACTGGAATGTGACGCGCATGATAGGTAATCCGCTCAGAGATTGCCAAAACAGAAGGAAATCGCAGTTTCATGTAGCTAAGTAGATACAGCCTGTTACATGCACATTCTCAAAGTAAACAATAACTAGTCCTCAGTATGAAGAGTTGACAGCACCAGTTGCCACTCATAGTTCATCCTATCTTTGCCTGGCACTTGGAGTGACGGTCTGTTAGCTAATTGGCTTTATCCAAAGAAAAAACAAGCTTCTCAAAGCTTTATGCCAGGAGGTAGTTGTGAAACTTGGAGCAAGGAACCCACTGAAGTTAAGCTTCTCCCATGCAGAAACTGGGAGAGAGGGGCACTCGCTCCTCTGATGTTCACATGCCAAAGAGATGGCTCCTTGGTCCTTGAGAAAGACATTCCTAGTCATAAAGCTGACATAAGCCCTATCTAGTCAGCAAAAGATTTACATACATTTCAAAGAAGAGAAAGTACTTATAATTGGAAGTTTTCTCAAGTAAACGCTCAAAGAAAAAGGAGGGGAGGAATATGTCTTTCCTTATTTTCAACAAGAAAAATTAAGCCTCGTATTTTAATTTGTATGTGTCCTTACAAAGATCCTAATGTAGAGAGAAGCTGGCAGCTGTGATGGACCAGCATGAGCTGAAGTGATGTGGCACCAGAAACGAGTAAGCAGATGCTGTGAGGTAGACAGAAGACATCCATCTCAATATCCACATGTCTATTGATATCTATCATTGAGAGGGGAGATAAGAGAAAGAAACAGATGTAGAGCATGTAGCTAGACTACCTGAGTAAATCCACCATTTTTTGCTGTTGTAGTTATTTTCCATCCAGAACCACCACTTTCCTAAGGCCTGATTTTCCACATTTTTCTAAGTTCCTCATTATATATGTTATTACAACATCTGCCACTCCCTCCTCCACACATATACCACTACTTGAAGTAGCATGAGGGACTCTTTATTTCTTGGCTTAAAAATGAATGCTTAAAGCACGATAGACTTTTTCCTGAGGGGCTGTCAGCGAAACCTGGGACCCTAGTGGCTGGAACACCCCATCATCTGGATAAAATTGCCTCCCCTTGGGAAGCCTTGACATCTAGAACTCGTAAAGATCATTCTATGAATTCTATGAATTCACAGTCACTCTGACAACTCTAGAAAGAGTCTACATGGTTTTGTGGGTGTGCAAATTAATGTCCTCAAGTGAATGAAGGCTCACAGATATAGGTGCTCTGGTTTGTGAAAGGCAGTCTTTGGTTTTCTTAAATATCACAGCTCCTCCTTGGTAAGAATCTAATAGAATTAGCCTATGTGCAAGGTAGTCATCTGTTTGTTCACTCCTTTGCTCAGTCATTCAACTAGTGGACAGTTTTTGGAGCAAGAAGTGTTCTGTGAACTGGGGACACAACAGTGGACAAGCCAGACCAGGGCCCTTCTGTTGAGGCAGTTACATCCTAGACGGGGAGGCAGACCACGAACGCAGAAGCCTATAAAGACATCATACATCAGGGGCACAGCTGAAGCAGGAGTAAAGTGCGGGAGGCTGGGTGCTGGTTTAGATAGGTGGTCAGAGGACCACACGGTTTTGTTTATTATTTCTCTGGTGAGAGTTAGGCCCACAGGATGGGCTAAAACATGGCAAATCACATTTCCCAAGGGTCAGTGAGGAAGAAAGCACTGTGGATGGCTGGGGTCAGACGCTCTACAGGAATAAATATGAAAATTCCCCTCTGGGCTTTGGAGGGGGGCCAGCTCTTTAGGGTCTCCTCTCTAGCTCCCCTGGGAGAGCACTTGAAGGAGCCATGTGAGGGATCTAGTCGCGGTCGTTGCTATTAGACTAAGGGACCCATCACTGAAGAACGATCTGTGAAGACTCATCGTTCATCAGTGATGCACTCATAAAGCTCTGCAGGAGGGCAGTGCTGCCACATGGAGAGGGACTCATCTGGTTACCCAGAGACCCCAGTCTATCGCAGAGCACCCACAGGAATTTATTCTCACTCTGGTATGAAGCATCTACCCCACTAAAGTCTCAGCGTCATAGAAATGGGTGAGATAAAGGGAGTTGAACAAACGCTGTGCTTCGTATGAACTTCCACACATCCTGGGAAACAATCCTGGGACATATTGTAATGAGCTGACCATGGGCACGCCTCTCTCCTTTCCCAGACCGTGAGCTCCTGAAGCACAAAGACCTTGTCTGTTTGATGTTTGACCCTCCAGCACACAGCATCATACGTGGCCTGTGGCGGGAACGTAACACACTTCTGTTGAATAAGTGAGACCAAATCAAGTCAAATTTGCAGCACCGACTTCATGTCCTTGATAAACTGCTCTTTGAAGCAAATGAAAAGTAGGAAATGACAATATTACTTCCGTTATTATCCGTCTTGTATTTTATTTGGTGAAAGTGAGTGTCTAGAGTGGGAAGTTTTTAAATGACTCTCAAAGGTAAAGGTTTGGAGTCCTCGGAATGAGAAGCTCTATAAAGCCCTTGCTCCCCTCGGTGGCTTTCCAGAGTCCTGGCCTTCAGGATGCAAATCACAGCTCATGTGCTAGGGCAGCAGCCCCTGGTGGACTCTTGTTGAGGATACTTGGTGATGAGACACAGCTTGTTCAGGCTCATCCTCCCTTACGGGAAAGAAACACCACCAACTTCCAACTCCGTCTCATCTCACACCCAGGGGCGCCTCCCCTCGGCCACCGTGCACTGAAGGCTCTGGCTGCAGGAAGTCTGGGTGCTCAGGACGCCTGCAGTGTTAAGCACAGCTGCCTTGTTCTGAATGTGTAAATGCCTGGAGAAACAGTCTGCCTTGCTCCTATTCATGTAAACTCACAGAATCATCGGAGAAAAAAAAAAACCTCAAGTAAAATGATGAATACTAAATTTGGGAGTGCTCAGCCCCCAACTAAGATAGAGTCAAATACGAACTCGACCTCCAAAATAAATCAATCTACGTAGAACTGTGCTAGACACGCAGCCCCCTGCAGCATCCATAGTGGAGAGAGGTTAGCAATTATCCAGTGAAAGCAGGAGATGTTCTCCGTCAAGAGGATCTGGGCTTAGAGAGGACGTTGGCCTGACTCATTCAAACAATTGCAATAGCTAGAGAACTAACGTCTCTTACTCTTCACAGAGCCTAGGAGGATGCTGCTCTGTGACGAGCAGGTCTTTATGTCCATGCTGGGGACTGTAGGCTTCCAGCCATCGCACGACAAGAATGTGGTGGTCAGAGGCAGGCCAAGAGGCAGTGGGATGGAATGGGAAAGGACCTGGAGTTGGAAGATGAGAGCTGGAGATTCCACTGAGTCTTGTCTTGATTGTGTGATCATGGGTAAGTCACCAAGACACAACGGGCTTGGTTTCCTCATGCCCACAGTCCGTACAGGGTAATCACCTCAAAGAGTGGACTGATGAAGTTTAAGTTCATGTGATATGCAAGGTCTTCTATTAGTGTGTGAGGAGAAACTATCGGAATTTCTATTTGCATTTACTTTTAGTGTATTCTCTCTTTAAATTTCTATTTTTGTGTATGTTTTTAATGCCTGTGGTGGAACAATAATAGCATGGACGTCAAAAGATGGTTGTGAGGATTAAGTGAGCGCTTAGCATGGCTCCTGGCAAGAAAGAAGTGTGAAATAGATAATAACTCATTACTCATCAGGAAAATGGAGATGATAATTTCTTTCTTGCCAAATTGTTGTGAAATTTAATGACATGGTATATTTAAAAGCAGCTTGTAAAGTATAAATTCCAGACAACTGTAAGGCTCTGTTTTTTACTGGTTGTTGAAAGACGTGCACAGTTCCTTTCAATTGCCAGAGGATGAGAGCCACCTGGCTTTCCTTCATATCCTAGAGTTATCATAGGCAGGCCTGGGGAGGTTGCTCAGAGGGCTAGTACTCTGAGATTTTCCTCCGTACAGAGAACCTGGACGTTCCCTGGAGGGCGGGGTGTGGTCCCCCTAAAGCCATTCTGCTACATCCACGCTTCAAATGTGAGCATTTTCTAGCTAAGACCAATATATTTGTAGTATTCCCCAAAGTTCTTACCCTTCAAATTTTAGGGTAAGAAATTGAGGTGGTTTGTTCATATAAAGCAGTGCTTTAGAAAACAAAAGATTTATGTATTTAATAAGATCTACAGAATCCTGGAAGTTGGTGCCAAACTAGGTTTAGGGAATAGGACTGGCTCCCTGAGCAAGCTATTTAAACGGAAGAAAACATAACCAACTTAATTCCAACTTTCTTTTGGGGAAGTAAATGATTTATAACTGAGATCATCCTCGGTTTAGCTCTAGTAATATCGCATCACACTGGTGAGCAGAGCAACGAATAAAATAAGAAATATGTATTCTGACTTCCTCCGTTGAATCACCTTTAATCCCTCTTTCAATGACCCAGAGGAAAGGTGGCAAAGTGGGAGTGGAGAGCGTGTGAGCCCGAGGGCAGACAGAGACCTGCTGGGACTCACTGTGGACGGCAAGGAGACAGGTGAGTAGATGTTAGGGAATGTCCTCTCCTTCAGCCTGTTAATGGCACCCCGTTGTGGAAGATGCAGCCAGCTCAGTGATGGTCCTACAGCTCTCATTCCAGTCATGAAGTGGGTATACAGCCTCACTGTGACCAAACCCCTGTGGGCCAACACTGTGGAACTTTACCTGAGCCCTGAGCTCATGGGAAACAGTAGCCCCACCCCTGTGTGCTCTGGAAAGTGGCTGGCTGCAGAGAACTCCCCTGCCCCATATGACCCAGAGATGATTCGTGGATGACCTCCTTGTGTACCTAAGACAAGGCCAGGCACAGACCCTCCAAATTCCCAGCCGTTGTCTCATAAATGATTAGCTGAGCCACTGGTGCCCATGACCAAGCTGGAAAATCGCCCACTAACTTGATTAAACTGTATCAGGCTTCTCTCCTTCCCCACCGGCCTCTGAACTTTGGCTCACCCCTAAGCAAACTTAAGAGCCCTGAAATCAGAGCATCCTCCCTTTAATGGCCCTTTCCTGTTGAAACTGTCTGTTCACTCCCACTGTTCTCTAGACTTCGTTACTCCCTCCGTAAAAGAAAAGCTCTTTGCCGCCTGACCCCAGAGACACTTGCAGATGTGATGGTAGGAGCACCCCCTCTGTTGCAATGGCTCCCTGATCTATATCGCAATGGTCCTTAGGAACACTGTTTCCCCTCACCTAAGTCCAGATTTGTTTTCTATTCAAAGAGGGAAAGCTATGCTGCTTTGTATTCTACTCCTAGTCTTTTCTCTTAAATGTACTCCTCCTTGTATCCATCTATTAAACAAATATGTACATATCAACACATATAGATATATACACATTTTTATATTTATCAATATATACATATTGATATATACTATATTCTTATTATATATATGTTGATATATACATATTAATATATAATGTATATTTAGGTAATTGACAAGTTGAATTTTCAACTATTTAATTATTTAGTGTATTTAAGCTAAATAAACTCATTTAGCTTTGTCTACTCAATCTGTCTACTGACATGCTAATTATGTTTTTGCCTTATATCAATTATTATACTTTTTGCTTTCTTTCTTTCTTTTTTTTAAGATATCCATACTCTTCTTGTGTTTTCATATTCTGCTATGTGAACTGTGTTTGGAAAACTACTTTCCCTCAGTGTTCTGTAGTTTTTCTAAATCTCACATCAGGATTGAAAGACTACCTCAATTTCTCCCCTCGATTATTTACAGTTACTAGTTAGTAACTTTTACTTTCTCTATGTCTTCACCAAACCACTTTTTGGTTTTTAATATTTATATTTTTCATCTCCATATAATCCTTCCTGTCCTAAAATTATCTTTACTTCATAAATACTTATCATAAAATCATATATGAAACGGACTCACAGTTTTGTTAGGAGTTAGAATTTCCTTCTCAATCAGGCAGAAAATCTATTTCAGAAGAAAGCAATAGACCTAATTATTTTTGAGTGGTCCATTTTATGTGAACTGCAGTATGTTTTTATGGATCCTACAATGTTTTAGTGTATTCATCTCACAGGGAGGTTTTGAGTCGAGCAAGAATTAGGATGAGTATTTTTGGTTCTAGGCCACAGCTTTTTAAAAAAAGTCTACAGATACAAAGCGTTTTCATGATCTAACAGCCTGGGGCATAAAGAGGGAACATAAATCATAGATTTTTCACTTAATGAACACTCCTCTGTGCCACCAATATTGTCAGCTCACTGGAGAGAAGTCCCCTGCCATTTTTCTCCTCATAGTCTTGCGAGTGTGAGGAGCAAATTTTAGCTGCGTCTAGTTCTCCACTTTCTGGACTGAAATAAGAATGAACATGGGGACCTACGAGTTTACTAGCGGAATCCATATTCTACTGGTAGGAAAAGACGAGAGGGAGTTAAAGTTCCAGAGCCTATTTTTGCCTCCATTTCTTGAACTTTGTAGCTTGTCAGAGGAACTCTTCTAGGGTCTCTTATTCACTTCCTCCAACTCTGATATTTCAAAAATAGACAACCATAGTAGCTTTCCTCCAAACCAAGATTTACAGTGTGTGGATGATATTCATCTCAAGTTTTTAGCTATTTAAAAAATATATTTGTTGGGCCGGCTCAGTGGTTAAGTTCACGCACTCCGCTTCAGTGGCCCATGATTTGTGGGTTTGGATCCTGGGCTTGGGCCTATGCAGCACTTATCAAGCCATGCTGTGGCAGTGTCCCCTATACAAAGTAGAGAAACATTGGCACAGATGTTAGCTCAGGGCCAATCTTCTTCACACATACACACAATATATATATATATTTGTATAGTTTACTGATCATTTAAATAGGAATTTGGGAGCAGGAATAAAAATGCCTTTCCCTCCTGCCACTATCTTGCTCATAAGTAATTTCTTTGTATTTTCCTCACTAGCAAGCACGTTACAAAAAAATCTGGGACACACTTCTGGTAACCAGCTTACTAGTTGGTGCTCAACTTATTTATTGAATGTTGTTATTGAATCAATTTTGGTTGCAAACTCATAAATATGATGACATATGTTTTACACTCTCTATAATTATTCAAATCTAAGGGAGTAATTATTCATATGGACCAGGGATGGAGAAGAAGGAAGGGAAATTATAGAAAAGTAAGTGATCATTTTCTTATTCAGTTCAAACTGGGAAGGACTGGGAGAGTGGGGGATCTGAAAGTAGAAATAATGGCTTTCCTCAATATCTATTATCCTCCAAAAACCAAGATACCAAGAAGCATGAGATTTATAAAAATAATAAATAATAATTTTACCTCCCAAGGGGGGCCGTCTGCCCACTGCAAGATAGGCCAATAGTTGAGAGGCAAGGGGGTAGGAGAGAAAGGACCATTTATTACAGCTTGCTAGCAAAGGGAAGATGGCCTACTAACATCTGAAAGAACAGTCTTACAGAACAAAGACTACAGGCCAGTTATATAGGGGGTTGGTCTCTAGGTGAGGCCTCCATCTGATCTCTGGGTGTGGGCAGACATCTTGTCTTATTTCCTGATAGTCTTTTCTTTTACTGGATATGCATCAGAGACCAGAGCAATGCCTTATACCATGATCTTTCAGTTGTCACCGATGATGGCTACCAGCATGGACTCTCTGCCTGGGGGTCATCACATTCCTAAGAAACTCAAAAGAACAAAGTTATTGACTTATAGCAGGTGGGAGGGGCCATAAAATCTACAGAGCATTGTTGGGTTAGTTAATCAGAGGTTATTCAAAGTGATAAGATGGTTTCTTTTCTGCAATAAGGCCTCCCTCATGTCAACCTTGTGTTGATCCAATATCAGGTCCCCCCTTTTGTTGTTAATCCCAAAATCTTGAGGGTTATCCTGTTGATGAGGGGCATAAGTTGTTCCATCTCATTAAGCCAGTCTTTTAGTAAGATGGTGATGCAGGTGGGCTCCCAAACTTAGGCAAGTGTAAGCAAGTAACCAGGTATTTAATAAGAAGTATTTCTGGAGAGACAAAAATAAAAACAAGGTTAATGGTGGGAGCAAATTATAAACCACTCTCTGAGTCCAGGGGCCAGCCAGTCAAAAAGACTTCTAGCTGTCAAAGTCAAAGCATCTTTTGCAGTTTGAAATGTCTCTGATGATGTCATCAGGTATTCAAGTATCTTTGTGAGTGACTTACATAGCACCAGACATGAATCTCTCTTAGGTTTGTATCAAGTCCACCAGCTTCAGTTTGCAAGGCTTCAGGAAAAAGGGCAGGTTCAGTTCTCAGTGATTCCAAAGGAAAGTCATGGAAAAAACTGTAAATGTTAGTTTGGAGATTTGTAGCCAGATATTTCAGGAGACTAGAAGAATTCAGGATCCTGTCAAGTTAACAGATATAGCAAAAACTTCAAAGGCAGTTAACAGAACTAGACTCTTATCCATGAATGTGTGCTATAGCTTCTGCTGAAACACAATTTTCCTCTCTAAAATCAACCTCATTTTTTTATAAAAGATAGCCAAATTAAGACTAATTGGTTTGCAAAGTAAGTCTAGTTTCAATAAAACTTGATCCAATTATTTACATAACTGCAGCAAGAATAGCTATTGATCATATAGGCTCTTTTAAATCTGCTTTTCTGGAACCTTTTATAAGGAATCTCAGATTGAACTTTAAAGGCCTCTTGAGGCCAAAGAAGCCAAGCCAAGGACTTGTCAGACTCCTTCTGCAATACCTACAGATCCTGGAGGTTCCTTGCACCTGCCAGAGGAGTGGCTTTCTTTACTCACCCAGTAAGGTAGCTGGGAACTCTATAAGCAAGGTACCAGGCCAATATTTCCAAGTGGCTTTATTCCAGAAAGTCAACTTTTATTCCTCAAAAGGTGTCTTGTCATATCTGAGTCTGTATGTTTCTCTCAAATATAACATTCTAGTCAAAACCTCGGTATTATAACCAATGTTCCCAATTATTGTGTCCTATTATAAGGAGAACAGATTCTTACTGAAATTATGCAAATAACTATATTGCCATGAAAATAACAATACTCACTAAGAGTTTCCAAATTCTGGAGGGATCAGGTAGGGAGAAAAAATAAATGTTTCAATTCTGCTTACAAAGGTATAATTTACCAAATTTTTATAAGTCATAATTAGCTTGAGAGAAAAGAGAAAAAGATTTCCTTAAATCTGAAAAAAGCAAAACATTAAAAAAATCAGCAATACTTCAAACAAAAATCATAAAAGTTATAATCATCCTCATCAGTTAATTCAGTCCTGTGTAATTGCTTCTTGATGTTAATTTTCTGTTAACAGTTTCATGAAGTCATCAGTTTCTCCATTAGAGTTCTATAATCTCTTACTCAGATCAGTTTTAAAATCTGAAAGTTTATTAGAAACCTGTATTCTAGAGTGTCAGAGTCCTTTCCATGAATTTCTCTGAAGATGAAACATATTTTGCAAAAGTATCAGAGTAAAACGATAACTGTCTGTAAATGACAAAAGACTTCAAAATGGCAACTGACAAAGAAATTTGGGAATTTTGTGACATACAACACTTTAAAATAATAAGCAGGATTATGACTGATAACCAGGACAGATCAGAATTTTAGTAATGTTATACAATTTTGAAACACCTCTATCAATAACATTCACCAAGACAATAACATAGGTCCCCTTGAAACAATGCTCACCTATCCATTGAACCATAGTGACAACCAGAGATCTTGAAGGCAAACAGAGAAAGCCAAATAGTTTTAAAAACTGAATAGAGAGGCCTCGATCTTTTTGAACATAGGAAATTATTTTAACAAAACATGGTTTTTCCGTCTTTTAGGTAGAAGATAAAAGGTAAACCTTTTATAGCCTGTTTATCAAGAGCAGTCCAAAAGTTCAAGAAAATTATCCCTTTAAGAGAAAGAAGACCAAATTCTAATTTTGCATCAGCTTACTTTTGACATTAAAACTCATTTACTTAACTAGATTTAATTTAATCTTAGCCAACGTGACCATGCATAAAACTCCTTAAGGTTTTACTTTCACAAACTTTTCACTTACCTTTTACATTCAGAATTTGTCCCGAGTTTTTTTCCTTTTTCTTTCCTAGTACTTTAGAACAAATTTATCTTTTTTTAAGAAAACAAACAAGAATATTTCCTTTCCATGTACCTTCTTTACAGAAAACATATATTCTTACTTTCTTTGAATACAAAGATATTTTCCTTATTAATTTTAGTAGCTTTAATTACATATATTAATTAAAAATTTTAACCCTTACAGAACCTATAAAAACTAAAAAGTAAGCAATTATGAGTTATCTTTTATATCAGCATTCTAAACACTTTTCATAATTTCTAGAAACATGTTGCCTCATACTAATAAAACACAAGGCATGTTTACTGATAGACACAAGCACTTTTTTTTTTTTAAAGATTGGCACCTGAGCTAACATCTGTTGCCAGTCTTCTTTTCTCCTTCTTCTTCTTCTTCTTCTTCTTCTTCTTCTTCTTCTTCTTCTTCTTCTTCTTCTTCTTCTCTCTTCTCCTCCTCCTCCTCCTCCTCCTCCTCCTCAAAGCCCCCCAGTACACAGTTGTATATTTTAGTTGAAGGTCCCCCTGGTTGTGCTATGTGGGATGACATCTCAGCATGGCCTTGATGAGCAATGCCATGTCTGCACCCAGGATCTGAACCGGTGAAACCCTGGGCTGCTGAAGTGGAGCATGCAAGCTTAATCACTTGGCCACATGGCCAGCCCCCCAAACTTTTTAGTTTCTCTGTAATAAGAAGCCAAGAGTAGATAAACTTAGATATGATTGGTAATAATGTTTCAGTATTTTGTCTTATGTGGAAATGACCTAGATACTCAATAAATTTTTATCATTTAACTTAGTTTAGCAAAACTCTAAAGTTTTAAGTTATCAAAAGACATTGGAGGTTGTTTTTTCAAGAATACAGACCATAAAGTGTAATTATTATACCCAAAAACTCTTATCCATTTTCATCTATCTAAATCATTTGTTTCCAAAAGTATGTTCAGATTACCCACAAAACTTCATGAAACAGACAAAATTCGCTATTATTTAAAGCTATTATTTTACTGATGAATTTGTAACAGGGATAACATGAGCTTATTTGACTAGTTAATCCAGGCTCCATGTCTGCATCTTATCCCAACACTAACAACCATTAGGACATGCTTATTTCAATCAAACGAACAAACTTAGACAGGCTTTCATTTACAAAAGATTAATTTATATCATGTTAACTTGAAAGACATTTGGGTTAATTTCTATTAGATTTAGAATTTATGTAAGCACTTAATTATGCAAATTTCAATAGAGTTCTTAATTTTGGCCGTATCCTCCAGAAGTAGAAAAATGCCTCACATTTACAACAAATACATATAGACACATACAGGTAGACACAGAGATCTTATCACTTCCATTAAATTTTTATGAATCAGGCACAATGCAAAACTCACTAGTTTATGAGAAACATTTGCATTCCAAACAATGGCTCTTAGGTCCTAGAAAAGATGGGAGCAGAAAATTTACATCATAAAGCATAGAGAAACCACTCAAGTTTTCTCCAAGATGGAGTTTCTGGGACTCAACCCATCCAATTGAAAGTGTTTCCAATTAGTTAAAATGCACCCAAGTGATGAGTCTCCAGGGATGCTTGGGGCATTCCCTATGGTGGTAATGCTGGTGTCCAATGATCAGCAGGCCTGGAAAAGGGTGCAGAACCAACTGCAGGAGTCAAAATAGCTATAAGATTTAGTCAAATCCCCTGCACCCCAGGCACTTAGTCCCTGAGCCAGCAGAAGACAACCCAGGGAGGCAAGAAGCAAAGGTTTGTAGTGGCCCAGGGGCCAGGGCTCCCAGTGCCAGTATTGAGAGTTAAGTCCCTGGCAAAAGGTTTTCAAGTCTCCTATTTCACAGAAGGTCCAGGTTCTGCTCCAGTCCAGCCCAAACTTAACCTTAACTTGGTGACAACAGAGGAGGTGACAAATGAGACAGACAACGAAGGGAAAGAGGTGATCAGGCCTTGCCTTCACAGCCTCTTCTCAAAGGTTATCAAGATAAGGGTCACACAAACAACAGTTCCCATGCCAGGGCACACAACCCCAAAAGGACAGTTTACAGAATAAATCACAGGTCTCCTTTCCCCATCGCTGACTCAGTAGGCACCTAAAATACTCAGCAGGTTCTTGACAGGAGTCAAAACAGGGTTCCAGATTGTCAGTCAGATAAGTGACCCAGGAACCAACCTGGAATCACTCCTGGTGCCACAAACCAGAAGAGAGCTCCCAGGGGTGTAGCGTGGACATTCCCAAACCAGAAACTACAGCCCTATCAGTCAAACGACTGACCCAGGGGCCAACTTGGAATCATTCCAGGTGCCCAAACAGATTAACAGAAACCAGAAACCAGAACCACCAATAGAGGGCACCCCACTTGGGGTCACTGGGGTGATCAGACCTGGAAATCAGAGGAGAGCTCCCAGGGGTGGAAGGTGGAAGCTAAAGATTTGTTTCTCACTTGAAAGCTCAAAAGGAGCCCAAAGTGGCAAACATAATTTTAAATTATTCCAGGTTATCTTGACAGCTGTTTACAGTTATCCCCATTTTACGGGGCATTTCCCAAGGTGGCCATAACAAACAAGGTACTTTCTAAAGAGAATTTATTATGATCACTGAGAAACTCAGTCCCCAAATAGCCAATTTTAAGCTATTTACCAACACAGACAAGGACAGAAAAACCAGACACCAGTGAACTACTTCCCAGATTTAGGGTAAAAAGTCCCAAAACTGTTCTCACTCTGAGTATACACCCATTTGGTCCTATTGGACTGCAGATGGCGCTGCCATAAGTGGAAGGACTGCAGATGGAGGGGAAGAGAGTTCTTGAGCATCCTTGAGGCAACTTATCCTATTCCAGATCGAGTCTGTTGACTCAACAGATGTAGCCATTTCTCTCCCTACCACAATCAGTGCTAGGAGGCAGTCAGCAGTTTGGGAAAGCAGGAAGGGTAATTCACCGAGATAAAGAGAGATTCAGCAGCCACTAGGGACTTACCAGACGGGTTGCCCATCCAAGGTCAACTGGCCATGAGAAGGACTTAAAGTCCCATCTGGGTCACCAAATTTGTCACTGCCTAAGGTGGGGTTGTCTGCCGGCCACAAGATGTGCCAATAGTCAGGAGGCAAGGTGGTAGGAGAGAAAGGACCTTTAATTACAGCTTGCTAGCAATGGGGAAGATGGCTGACTCATGTCCAAAAGAACCATCTTACAGAGCAAAGACTACAGGCCAGTTATATAGGGGGCTGGTCTCCAGGTGGTGGCAGACATTTGGTCTTAGTTCCTGATAGTCTTGTGTTTTACTGGATATGCATCAGAGACCAGAGCAATGCGCTATACCCTGATCTTTCAGTGTCACTGATAATGGCTACCAGCTTAGACTCTCTGCCTGGGGGCATCACATTCCTAAAGAACTCAAAAGAACTGAGAGAAGCTATAGCAGCTGGGAGGGGCCATAAAATACAGAGCATGTCTGGACTAGTTAATCAGAGGTTATTCAAAGTTATAATATAGTTTCTTTTCTACAATATGGCTTCCCTTATGTCAACCTTGTGTTAAGTCAGTATCAGTAACAAGCTGAAAAAGAAGGAAAATCTGTAAATCTATCCTCAAGTTCTGATGATAAAGCAAACTGTGGGGCTGACACATGGCTGAGTGGTTAACTTTGTACTCTCTGCTTCGGTGGCCCAGGATTTCACGGTCCAGATCCTGGGAGCGGACATGGCACTGCTCATCAAGCCATGCTGAGGCAGCATCTCACATAGCAAGCCAGAAGGACCTACAACTGGAGTATACAACTATGTACTGGGGGGCTTTGGGGAGAAGAAGAATTTGAAAAAAAAAAAGAAGAAGATTGGCAATAGATATTAGCTCAGGTCCCAATCTTTAAAAAAACAAAAAGCAAATGGTAGGCTTTCATGTCCCTAGTACTTAAAATCATGTGTTAATTTTTCTATCACACCATTCATGGGCAATTCAGCAAAACAGAAATGATTTAATTTAAATTGTCCTAAATTTCCCCTTCTGAAGCCTATTCATTGCATTACTCATCTTCGTTTCTGGCCAGAACTGCCAGGAGACAGATTCTCAAGGAAGTCATCAACAGTCCTGTGTCCTGTGGACGGCTGTTGGGTTTCACTGGTGGGTGAAGTGGTTGATTTACATAGATATCTCTGGTCATTTAATTAATAGATTTAGGCAAGACTAGAGGCCAGACTAATGCCTTTGTGGTGTTAATTTGAAAGAACAATAGTTCATTACCATAACAAAAGACATGATTATCATTAACAAATAAAATAATTATGTTATTAACAGCACGCTCAAACGGGCAGGTCGGGAAGATTAGCAGCCTTTCTGGGTTTGTTAATTTGCTCGCAAATCACAACTATAGAAAACATAAAATCCAAGGTTTCATAACTGGCCCTGAAGGAGGCTGCCTGGTGTGTGATCATAGCTAGACATTTGCAGCATTATTCACAGACTTGCTGGGGACTCTCAGAAGGATGGAGTTCTCTCTCCAAGGTGGCTTTAGGTGGTGAGGGCAGTTGGCAGCGTGTAGGCTGAGTGCAGAGACTGGAGCCTGCGGAGAGGCCTGGAGAAGGAGTGTGGGGACCCGTGGCCTGGTGGTGGGGCAGGAGGGCAGAAGGGGTTGGGAAGGTTCAGGGTGAGCGGGCAGATGGAGAGTTGGAGGCTGTCTTGAAGATTTAGCTAATTTCCCCTTACTTCTAAGTATAATTCAGAGGAAAATCTGAAACATTTTATTTTTGAAAACAAAGTCTTTCATTTCTATTCCTGTGAAAGTCTAAGGTGGCGCCAAATATACAAAATGTGTGGTCACAGATCAGAGTCCTGCCCTTCTGTGGCTGTTTCCTCCCTAAGCTGGGCTGGGACACTTCTTGCTTACAGTTACTGAGCTGCACTTTCTGTCTGGAAACAACCCAGGTGCTTCACAAGGAGAAAAGAGAGAGCAATTCAATTTCATTTGTGTTACTCTGACACCTTCACTGCCCTATTCTACCAGGTGGCCTAGATGCAACTGTTGAGCTAGCCAGAACCTCAAAGATGTTTTAACTTCTAGCAATTTACAGAAGATGAAAGCAGGGATTAGAAAAATTAATGGACGTGGCCCAAATCGACACCTAGTTAATGACAGAGCCAAAACCAGGCCCCTGGTCTCCTAGAGCCTTGAGCAGTTCTTTCTAAGTTGGGGGAGAAAGTCCTCTTGTAAGAGACTACAAAGAAGCAGCTACTATGTTTTACTGAATTTCAAGATAACATCAATTTTCTGTACCATTAAGAAAGATAAAGGTTGCCAATCATAAAATGCCATTAATTTTAAGACACCCAATGTTTGAGATGCTGATGTATATTTTGAAAAGTATCTTAGAATTGATAAAATACAGTAATAGAAATCCCCAGTCTTCCAAAATAAGTTGGAAGCTCACCCAGGTAGGATATCCCATTCTTGCTCTCAGGCAAAAACCAAACACAGTGCCACGCCCAATAGCTTTGACCATCTACTTTATTTTATTTTTTTGAGGAAGATTAGCCCTGAACTAACATCTGCTACCAATCCTCCTCTTCTTTTTTCTTTTTCCGCTGAGGAAGACTGACCCTGAACTAACATCTGTGCCCATCTTCCTCTACTTTATATGTGGGACACCTGCCACAGCATGGCTGGACAAGTGGTGCATAGGTCTGCACCCAGGATCCGAACCAGCGAACCCCAGGCAGCCAAAGCAGGACGTGGGAATTTAACCACGGTGCCACCAGGCCAGCCCCTTGACCATCTACTTCAGTTAGTTGTTCAGACTATGGCGTCTTTTATGGTACGCTTATTCTATAGTTGTTGATTCTGTAGTATTTGCTTTGTGAAACTTCATTCATATAATCCATTTCTATTCTGTACTTTTTTGCGTATTTAAATTTTTTTAATTAATAGACTTTTTTACAGAAGTTTTAGGTTTATAGGAAAGATTGAGCAAAACATACAGAGTTGTCCTACACCCCCTCTCTTCTGCCTGCAGCTTCTCCTATTATTAACATTAGGCATTGGTGTCGGGCATTTGTTATAACTGATGCACCAATATTGATACATTATTATTAACTAAAGTCCACAGTTTGCATAAGGGTTCATTCTTTGTGTTTTACAGTCTGTGGGTTTTGACAAATTCATTATGTCATGCACGCACCATTACAGTATCAAACAGAATAATTCCACTGCTCTAAAAATGCCTCCACTCCACCTACTCCTTCCTCCCTCCCTCTCTCCGAGTCCCTGGTAACCACTAATTGTTTTACTGTCTCCATAGTTGTGTCTTTTCCAGAATGTTGTAGAGCTGGATTCATACAGTATGTGGCCTTTTCAGACTGGCTTCTTTCATTTTCACGTAGCATCTTTCACACAATGTGCATTTAAGTTTCTTCCATGTCTGTTCATGGCTTGAGAGTTCATTTCCTTTTATTGCTGGACAATATTCCAGTGTCTGGATGTACCACAGTTTGTTTATCCATTCACCTACTGAAGGACATCTTGATTGTTCCTAATTTTGGAAAATTATGAGGAAAGCTGCTATAAACTTTGTGTGCAGGTTTTTATGTGGACATAGTTTTTGACTCATTTGTATAAATACCAAAGAGTGAAACTGCTGAATCTGATTATAAGAGTATGTTTAGTTTTGTAAGAAGCTGCCAAACTGTCTTTCAAAGTGGCTGTACCATTTTGCATTCCCACCAGCAACGAATGAGAGTTCCTGTTGCTCCACGTCCTCACCAGCATTCGGTGTTGTCTGAGTTTTGGATTTCCGCCATTCTGAAAGGTAGTACCGCATTGTATTAACTGCAATTCCTTAATGTTGCTGATGTGTGATGTTGAGCATATTTTCACACACTTATTTGCCATCTGTTTATCTTCCTCATTGAGGTGTCTGCTCAGATCTTTTGCCCACCTTTTAACTAGGTTGTTTGTTTATTGTTAAATTTTAAGAGTTCTAGGGGCTGGCCTTTGGTGTAGTGGTTAACTTTGCGTGTTCTGCTTTGCTGGCTCTGGGTTCACAGTTTCGGATCCAAGGCATGGACCTAGCACCACTCATCAAACCACAATGTGGCGGCATCCCACGTAAAATAGAGGGAGACTGGCACAGATGTTAGCCCAGGGACAATCTTCCTCACAACAAAGGAAAAAATTTGAGTTCTTTGTATATTTTACTTTTATAATTTTTCAAAATAAAAGTTTAAACAACTTCCAAATAAAATAATTTAGATAAATGCCAAAAAAATGTAAATAATTTTCATCAGAACCAGAAATTTGCATCAACAATAAAAATGAAAGTAACATCTGAATAGGAAAATGAATTTCAGTTTTCTCCATTGTAAAAGATGTTGGTTTAGATAAGATTTTTCTGAGCACCAGAAAACTTCTTATAACGTTAAATCACTAACCAGTCAAAGAATAATTTTCCTCCTTCTAACTTTGATTAATAGTAAAAAATTGACAATTAATAGTCAGAACCAAGTAAAATAATATTTGCTCATTAAATAATCAATTTACAGACAAAAAAAGGAAAGAATTTAGAGAAAAGCATACAGATAATCAGGTAGAAAGCCTTATCTTATCATCATGTTACAGCTATAAAAAGGCCAAAGCAATTGGCAGCTGCAGTCAATTTCTTGAAAAACGATTAAAACTGATTGCCAGAACTGACTAATTGTTTAACTAGATTAAATGGCCAGTTTCTTCTAGATCTCCTTGTTTGGGGGTCTTTTTCAATCTCTGTATATGCGATTTATGTAAAATGGAACTATTTTTTATAGAGCTTCTATGAGAATTTACTTTGTTTCTAAAGCTGTTTAGTAATTCAAAGCATTAGCTAATTACAATGAAATAGGAACACCTAGGGAAACACAGAGGCCATACTTCTCAATCCACTTAAAACTGAGATGTTGCAACAAAATAATACCTAAAATAAGATTATTTCAAAGCTCAAAATAATGTCCATGTAGACATCTGACCTGACCAATCTATAGCCATGAGAATGGGATAGAGAACCTTCTACTTCATGGAGAAAAGTGAAGCCATAAGGGACACACCTTCTCCTTCCCATCACCACCTGCGGATGCAGACAGAGGTCAGGGATGAGGGGAGAAACTAAAGGCATAGGATTTATTTCTCAGGCTGCTTCAAGTGTCCATGAATCAAAATGTTACCTGTCAAATATATGTATATGTTAGTAATTCTGTTGAGATAATAATAATAGTTTTTAATTAATAAATTATGATTTAGGTATATGAGAGGAAGTAAAAGAACCGAAATTATAGTAGATATTTTATTATTTAATCTTTTTTAATAGCCTTTATTTAGAGTAGTTTTCGATTCACAGCAAATAAGATTTTTGAGGTACAGAGATTTCCCATATGTGGCCTGTCCTCACTCATGCATAGCCTCCCCCATTACTAACAGCCCCCAGTAGAGTGGGACATTTTTATAACGGTGACTCTACACATATAATTATGTAAATTAACATATAATTATCACTGAAAGTCTATAGTTTACATTAGAGTTCACTGATCTTTTTTTTTAAGTGAAGTTCAAAAATATGGTGGCAGGGCCTGGCCCTGAGCCAACAGCAGTTGTCTCCGCTGCTCCCCTCTGCCCTCATGCTACATGTGTGACATGCTATTTGCTAGAGAGATTTTCCCATCACTATGTTTGTCTCCCAAGATGCCCTGAGCAATCCTCTATCCTTTAGGTTAAGACTGTCTTAATTATCTTCTAAACCTTAGCCCTAAAGAAGAGCCAAAGATACAGTATGTGTTGAACACTTTTTGTTGAAAGAATGCTTGTTAAAAAGCATAGATACTCCTCACCAGTTTCTTTGAGTTCTAACTTGTTTATTAATAAAAGAGACATGTTTATAGCATTTACCACTCAAGTCAACTTCCTGGGCCATTATCAAATCCTTGAGCACCCAGTTCTGACAAGGAGCGAAAACCAAAGTCAGTACTGCTAGATTTTCCACTTGTAATTCATTTTCCCACTGAAAAGCCAAAGTCCCAATATTTTGTTATATTTTGATGCATTATATCATGACAAGGGAAGCTGTCTTACTTCTTACAGAAGAACTCTTTGACCTATTTATCATGTTTGAAAACAGCTTTTCTGTTTAGATTTTTCAATAGTATGCAATGCTTTACTAACCCAAATACTTTACTAATCAACAAACATTTGGTGTTTGTCTCCTCCGTGGGAAAGTTTCTAAGAGCCTCGTTACTACGAGCTTTATATTTCAGTGAGAGGTTGAACCTGCTCGCCTTTAGATGTGCTCCAGCCTTATGCTTCTGTGGTGACATGAAGCTTACTTTCAATGACTACACTGAACCTTCCTGTAGGGTAATCCTCCAAACCCCATTCCTCATGCTGCTGAAAAGAATATTGAATTGTGAAGCTATAGCCTCCAAATTGCATATCCCCGAAACCCAAGACTTTGTGCCTCTGGGCACAGAATGATAATAGGGCAGCTGAGCAATTGGAGATTTGGAAATCTACCTTAAAATAAATTTGCTTTAAAAATGTAGGTAATAATTCCAACTTTAAGATTAAACCAGATTCTTCTCATTGTGTAGACTTCTTCCCATATCCTGCTCCCCGCCCCCTGCCACAGCAATGGTTTCGTGACTAAGACTGGTGTCACCGTAATGTTCCTGGGATGGAATGATAGTCCAATGACTCATCAGGCACTAAAAAAGGGAAAATATTCAAGAAATCTAACATCATTGGCATTTGACGTATTTCAATACTGTGAGTCTTCCTAAAAATAAGGAAAACTAAATAACTTTATTCACTGATAAAAGCCACAAATCAAAACAACCATGACAGGGTATAGAACAAATTATAATTACTTAAAGAATCATCTTGATTACTCATAAAAACCTTAACATTTGCCAACCAATTTTTCTTGTCAAAATACATTGTTTCTTCTGGGGTTCATACCCTCAATTTGCCTAATTACTCTTGATAAATGTTCTTTTTGGTGGTGGAGACACACAATAGTATTCAGATTCTAACGACTTCTTTCTGTAGGAAAAACATTGGAGAAGCAGATGAGTACCTTTCAAAGGCAGTCTGAGTGGCGATTGTGGCTGGGAATGATAGAAAAACCGTTATCTGAGGCCTCGGGCCTGTGCCAGGAAAGTGAGGTGTGGCATGAGGCTCCCAAATGCAGCTTGGGAAACAAACGGCATGCAGCTCTCAGGCCTGGTAGCATGCCATTTTTTCCTTTCTATTCCTCATTTTTCCCTGCTCCCCACTTTCTTCATTCAACCCATGTGTCTGTCACTTCTCTTCCCCTCCGCCCACTCCTCTGTCCTTTTCCTGTGCTTCTCTCTGTGCATATTGGCCTTCAGAGTTCTACACTTCGGAGATAACTGGGTTGTGGGATCTGCAAAAATGGATGTCTATTCCTTTCTGATTGCACCTCTAGGAAATACTAACCATGCTCAAGATACGATTAACTCCATAATATCGTGTCCCCAGTAAAATAGAGACTCAAACACATTAAAAGCTGCATAGGCACAGAATTCATCCCTGAGAAATGGTCCACATTTGCTTTAAGTGGCTGTTTTCATAAACCTTCCAAGCGTTCCTCTTCCAATGCATTTATCCTCCTCTGCTCCCTACTGGCTGCTCAGCAACTATCTGCCCCAACACCTTAGCCCTGCCTCCCTTAGTTGGCAGCATCCCATGCTCTTGACCTCCTTCCATCAAAACTATGTCCCATTCCCATAGGGTACTGCTATGTGGCTGAAGCTAATTTGACTGATTACTATAAGCCAACACATTAATGATTTAATAGAGATGTTTGCATTTATCAGGGACTGTTGCCTAGAATCAAGGTTTTCTCAAAAAAGGTGGTTCAAATACTATATTTGATCAACAAATATTTATGAATTACTTGCTATGTGCCAGGTACTGTGTAAGATGTTGAATATCCAGAGGTAGAAAAACTACACATGGTCCCTGTCTTCATGGAGCATTATAACGTAGTAGGTCTTCAGCTCAGCGTTGTAGAGTGACTGTTCCCTGCCTTTTGAATCACGTCAGGTAGGGTGACCACCTACTCTGTCACCACATGAACCACGGACAATTTTTAGAAGGTCATCCTTGGTAGTAATTCCTTTCTGGGACTTATTTCAGCACAAACAACAACTTATGAGTCAGAAAGTTCTACTCCCATTTTGCAAAGGAAACTGGCTTTACAAAGTTAAGTCCTCTACTTAGGGTCACGGGACAAGCAAGCCGCAGTGTCAGGATCTGAAGACTTTGGCCTCCAAGTCCAGCTCTGTCCACTCCACCATGTTTCATTTCAGATTCTCCCCAAGGCGCCCTCGGAAACATACACGAATTGCATGCCATCTTCAGCTTCTCATTGGATGTACACCATTTTCTCCCAGTTTAAACTGTTACTATTGCAGTAGCCCCATGCTAAAAGCATATCATTCTTATTGCATAAAATATGCTGGCTAGAGTCATCCACATAGCACCCTCATGGTCTTTCATCTCATTAATTTTTTTATAAGTATTAACTCACTCTATTCCTGTCTTCCCCTAAAGTGTCAGTATGGCATTGGGGATTGATTCCAACTGGTCTTTTTCTGTCTGGTACTTTATCTCTAGGCACGAATCTGTCATCCATTACTCATCTTATGTCAGCTATTGACAAGTTGCTTATCCCTCCAGCTCACCCTCAACAATCGTTCATTGTGTTAGTCACTCTGAGAGTTCATGTAGCATGAGGAGAGCACAGAACTAGTTTCTGTTCATTACATAAATGAACCAAAGATGGCTTCATGTGTTGGTCCGTGGGTTGTTTTTTTCTTCACTACAGGCAAACACCTGTTGGTTCAAAAGCCTGTCAGCACCAAACTCAAATTTTTACCCATAAAATTGCTTTAAACATAGTCCAAAAAAGCAGTTTTTAGCCATTTAGAGCTTGCCTGTCTGTGTACGCTGTGAAACTGTGCTCAACATCTGCCAGCACTAGATGAGATGAAGAGCTGAAGCTGCTGCTGCCCTTTGGAGCTCTCTGACACAGATTCCTGCTGTGCTGCCGAGTGGCTTCACCTGGACACATAAGCCCCTCTCCGAGTCCCCTCTCCCCTGGGAGTTCCCTTGCCCTCCTCCCCTTCTGGATGGTGGCCCCCTGAACCTTAGCCTCTGGAAGGCCTCACATTGTGAGCGACGTCCTGCTCCTGCCAATCTGTTAGTGACCCAACAAAGCTTGTGTGTGCTACCGCCACCTTGTGGTCATGTCTTTCCTTGACCAACCCACAAATCCCTTGAACCCCCTATAATAATCTGAAGTATTCTTGGGTTCATTTGGAAGCACATACACCATACACACAATCCCATAAGCTAGATGTGATTCCAGTTGTTATTTTTCATTTATGGGTGGCATTTGACAATATTCGTCTACCCACCAGTATTATGTGACTCTGGCTTCACTGAGGTGCAGGCAATTCTCACGTTACAATTGTGTTGGTTGTAACATAGAAGTGAACTAATTCACGGAGAAGATAATTAGCAGCCACGTTAACTCATCAATTTCCCACTTCAGAGTTAACACTTTGCCCTCATAGGATCGGCCTTAGCTCATCATAGAAATATTTGAAGATCATGTGGTAGAAAATGAAGAACATCTTGAGGTGCCAGAAAAGTAAGGAAACACCCCCCAAAAAATGGGAGCGTCTCATAAAAACACAAGGACCAAACCGAATGGCCGAATTTAGACCAAACCGAGTCACAAAATAAATATTAGGGATTTCAACACATAGAATAAAACAAATATTCATAATTCCATACTGTTATAAATAAATAATAAAATAACCAAATAAATGGGGGGAAAGAAACAACTTTTCTTTACAGTAGAATTCCAATTAATATACGTATGTATGAGGAAATATGTGTATATTAATGTATTAGGGAAGAAAAAATAGAGAATCACCATTAAGCAAATACCACGATAATAACTGTTGCAGATAAAACCCACCATGGAGGGAAAAATTAGTGAGTGAAAGTTTGAGAATAAGATTTGCAGAGTTTCAACATATCTCCCCAAGATACGTCCTAACTACAAGGGGAGAAAGAGTAAGTTCACAGCAGAGAAACCTGGCAGGCTCCAACTTAACCAAATGACCAAGGTGAACATCATTGCTAATAAGATAAAGACAGCATGAACCATCCTGGCGCACCGAAAAGAACTCCAGCTCATTTCTGTGCTGTTCATTCCAAAAATGCATAACTTCATTCCAACCATGAAAAAATATCAGAAGAATCCAATCGAGGAACACCCTGTACAATAACTGATCAATACTCTGTAAGAATATCAAGGTCATAAAAGCTAAGGAAGAATTGAGAAGCTGTTACAGACTAGAAGAGACTAGAGAGAGTTGACAACTAAATGCAATTTGGGACGTCAGATAGGATCCTGAAACAGCTGAAGGATAATAGTGGACAAAACAGTGAGATTTGAGATTTGAGAAAAAGACTTTAGTTAGTAATATTGTACCAATGTTAACTTCCTGTTCTTGATCATCGTACCATGGTTATATAAGATGTTAACATTAGGGGAAGCAGGGTAAGAGATATAATGAAATTTTTGTACTATTTTCCCAACTTTTCTGTGTCTAAAATAGTTCAAAATAGGGAGCCGGCCCCATGGCCGAGTGGTTAAGTTCGCATGCTCCACTTCTGCGGCCCAGGGTTTCCCTGGCCCACATCCTGGGCGCGCACACAGCACCACTCATCAGGCCACAGTGAGGCGGCGTCCCACATTCCACAACTAGAAGGACCTACAACTAAAGTATACAACTATATACTGGGGGGACATGGGGAGTAAAAAAGCAGGGGCAAAAAAAAAAAAAGATTGGCAACAGTTGTTAGTTCAGGTGCCAATCTTAAAAAAAAGTAAAAAAATAAAAAATAAAACAGTTCAAAATAAAAAGCTTAATAAAAATAGTGATGGTCAGTGAGGCAAACACTAGGATGCTGGTAAAATAGCTGGAAAAATGGACTGAAGTTAGATGAGAGGAAGACTTTGATCAATTTTTCAGTTCAAAAAATTGAGAAATAGAAAAGTTCCATGATTTAACCAAAGCAACCTAGACACAAATACCCTGGTTTTCAGCTCAGGTTTAACTACTATGATCCTGTGACAGGGAGAGTTATATAGAATGAGGAAATATTACATGATATATTTACTGTGGCTTAGTTTTTGTGCCTATAAAATTAGGATGATTTTCTGGAATACATGTTCATTTATGATTGGGGAGTGTTGAAAGGATAGTCAATATCAATAAAATTACATGTAACAATTATGAAAGTATGAAGTCAAACATTGCTAAAGTTACAATCAGAATACTCAAAGACAATAGTGTTAAGTGTATGTGGGGGGTGGGCTTTTTATTTGGGGAAAATATCACAAAATTCCCAGAAACTGGGATCTTACTATTCTCATCACAAGGTTGTAAGTAATACAGAAAAATTGCCTTTGGAAAGTGTTTGATCACTAAGAAGAGAAAACGGCAACAAAATTTTCTCCCTTAATAATCAAAGTCCTTTAAGACTTCAAGGAAATACAAAAGAAATAACTAGAGAATTTAAAAGAACAGAAGTGACTGATAATGTGGAATCTTGTCCAGATGATCTAGACAGCTTCATAACAAGAAAAATGCAATGTACTAGAAATTTAGACGTATTAAAAATGATTATCATTCTGTCTAGAATGTAGTGAATTACTCATTCATGTATTGAAAAATTACCATTGCATTACACAGATGGGTTGTCTCCAGTCCTGGCTACACATAAAAGTCACTTGGGAAGCTTTTTACAAAAAAATGCCACTGCCTGGTCCTTCCCTCAGAAATTCTGATTTAACTCAAGAAGGATGGAGTCAGACATTGATATATTTTAAAAGTTTCCAAAGAGATTCCAATGTGCTGCCCCTCTCCCCACCTGCCAGGGTGAGAATCACTGTTACACACTATTTCAGTTGCTTTTTGTTCAAATATATCTGTAATTTGATATACAAGATAAATATTGTAATCAAAAGCCACATTTTGGCAAGGTATACTGTAATTCAGTCCCTGAAGAATTATTCTTGGGCTTTAATAAAAAAGGATGCCAAAAAATATGCTAACTAAATTGAATCAAAATAATTATAAGTATAAACTTGACTGAAAGATGATTAAAATTAGAATTTAGTTTATCATAATCTCATCCCAGTAGAATGAAAGTTTATCCTATTTCATTTAAGATTATATTGGTATAAAAAGTGGTCAGTTTAAATATCCCCCCAAAAAAGAAGACTACAGAGTGTAAATCTAAACCTGTATTTTTATTTTGTGTCTACTCTTATATAAAACAGAACCTTATATAGTTACCTAATCCAAAATCAAGAGTTCATCAATTCTATCGGTAATTTTCTTGATTAATGCATCAATGATTAAAAAAACAAAGAAACAATTTTCTACTGAATTACTTGCTTATAAAGCACTTCTCACCTTGTAAAAATCGTGGAATGTGTTTGGAATGGCTTTAACTAGAATTAACACATCTGTAGCTACTGTTGTGAGAAAGTGACTATTTCCATCCTCCTTGCTGGTGGGTTTGATGATCGCAAGAACACACAAGTTCCCTTTAAAGAAGCCTTTTCCATCCTCCCTGTACACGGGATAGAATCTGGTTGATGGGATACATCAATCTGGCTTGATCCACAGAATTCTGGGTGGTGGTTTTCTCAGCACTTCAGTCTGCGATACAAAATTAAAGTCCTGTAAGCGAGTCTCTGACTGGGAAGGCAGCTGACTTTCTGCTACTGAGTAGGCACAGCCTAAATAGCAGCCTTTTCCTTTCATTCTTGGTTTCTGCAAAAAATTTTAGAGGATAGCAATTGAGATCAAGGCTCTTCATTTCGATGACCTAAAGACGTTGGATCTGTTGTACTGTTTAAATCAGCAAAATATTCTTTCAAATATGTACTTGGTAAGGCGTAGAACTCAAAGAAAGAAAAAGCTCATTGTATTCCAAAAAATGTGTTATACCTCAATAAGCTGAAATTAAAAGAAAAATGTGGTCTGACAATAGAGTCTTTGGTTACACACTATACACTCCAATCTTCAACTCCTGACAGTTGAGCGCCCATCAACCGCGTGCTCCAGGCTCTCTGAGGAACAGAAACTCCAGAACAGGTAAGACCCCTCTCCGTAGGTCACTTCACTGCTCCTCACTTCAGCACCCTCAGCTTAAAATACAATGTGCCCTATTTCTTGCCAAATCTAAACTCTGCATGACATTCATTCTTGCTTCTTCTGGGACGTTACTCCCTCCAGCACCCTTTCTCTTGTATCTGTGGTCTCTTTTCAAATCTATTTCTCTGTCAATAAAATGTTCAAGTTCTAACATCTTAAAAAAGAAGGGAAGGAAGGAGGGAGAAAGAAAGGGAGGAAGGAAGAAGGAATGAATGAGGGGGAGGGAGGGAAAAAGAGAGGGAGGGAAGAAGGGCAGGAGAGAGGAGGAAATGAAAATAAACGAATGAAACTTCCCTGGACTCGCTTTGTCTCTGACGATAGCCCTGCCTTTTTCCTTTGTTTCCAAATACTTGAAAGAGCCTAAGGGAAAAGCTGATAGATTTGACAACTCCATAAAAAATGAAAAATTCCTACATTCTGCAACCTAGCTACAATGCAAACAAAAAACTGGGAAAAAATATTTACATAAAATATGTCAAAGGGTAAATAAATTTGACATATACAAAGCTCATTCAAATTGATGGGAAAACACTAAACTCCGATAGAAAAATGAACAAAGTTCAGAAACAAAAAATTTATGGAAAAACAGATTAATAAATGCACAAAAAAATAGTACAGTAGCAATCAGAGAAATTCAAACTAAAACAATGAGGTAACTTTAAAAAAGAAACCTGTTAGTTCAGCAAGTTTTTGAAACAATGCTGTTTGCTGAAAGTATCCTCATGCAATTGCTACTAGGAGCATTAATCTGTACTTGTTGGAAAAGAGTTTTGTAATACAGCCAGTCCTCGTTATTTGCAGATTCTGTATTTGCTCATTCACGTACTGGCTAAAATGTATTTGTAATCCCAAAATCAACGCTTCCTGGTGCTTCCCCCGACCCCGTGTGTGGATATGGCACAAAGGTGAAAATCTTGGGTTGCTTGAGGCACGTTCCCTGCTGAGGTCAAACAAGGTGAGCTCTGCCTTCCTGTTTCAGCTCTCATTCTGTAAACAAGCGGCCTTTCCACGGTATAGGTAGTGCCACATTTGTCTTATTTTTGTGCCTATTGTTGGTGACTTCGCTGTTTAAACGGCCCCGGAATACAGGGCTGCAGCGCGGCCTGCTGTTCCTCAGCACAAGAAAGTTCTGCCAAAGTCCACGTGCTGGACAAGCTTTGTTCAGGGGTGAGCATACTGCTTTTGGCTGAGTTCAAAGTCAATGAATCGACAACATATATTAAACAAGGTGTTTTTAAACAGAAACACACACAAAAGGTTACAGGTTGATTAGTGGATGAAAATGTGATGTCTAGAGGCTAGCAAGATCCTAACCTTGTAGGATCTGCTCAGGGCCACGGATTCCCTCCGAGAGCCTCCGGAAGGACAAGTGACACTGATTTGGGACTCCTGACTTCCAGACTTGGGGAAGGATAACTTTGTGTGGTCTTAAGCCACTCAATTTGTGGTACTTTGTTACTGCTGCCATAGGAACCTAATCCAGGCATACGTAAAGGGCTAAGAAATGGAGACCAAGTCGCCTTGCTGTAGAGCATGCAGTGAAGATTTGGAAGATTGGCCCTGAGTGAACATCCATGCCCATCCTCTGTTTTTCAATATGTGGGACGCCTGCCCCAGCATGGCTTGATAAGCAGTGCGTATTTCTGCCCCTGGGATCCGAACCGGCGAACCACAGCCTGACGAAGCAGAAAGCGCGAACTTAACCACTACACCACTGGGCCAGCCCCCCAAAACATGCATTTTTAATAAAAAATTAAGTACTGACTTTCATTTATCAAGGAAGTTAAAGGATGAACATGCAACTTGCTGAAAATATTTGTTCACATTTCACGTACCCACCGGGGATATCACTGACTATGTGAAAACAGAAGGCACAAATCTGCTGGAGAAGCTTCAGCATCTATTTCAAAAACGAACAGTTACTTTAAGAGACAGTGCTGGAAGATGACAGGTTGAAATATGCAGCTACAGAAAGTGCATCTGCATTTCCATATCCCTCTGTGAAGCATGACTTTTTAATTTCGGTTCAATGCCTACTCTACTAAAAGAATTTCATTGTTTCTGCTTGCAAGTTTTCTTGAGTATGTACAAAAAGTGAAGCTACAACAGGTGTCATTATACATTTTTCTAAACTCGTAGAAGGTACACCACCAAGAGTGAACCCTAGTGTAAACTACGGCCTCTGAGTGATGATGATGTGTCAGTGTAGGATCATCGAATGTAACAAATGTACCATTTGGTGGGGATGTTATAATGGGGGAGAGTGGGGGAGTGGGGGGGCAGGGGATATATGGGAAATTTCTGTAACTCCCACTCAGTTTTCCTGTGAACCTAAAACTGCTCTAAAAAAGTGGTCTTTAAAAAAAAGTGAAGCCACAATGTTGGATTCATTAACAGAAGAAGAGTGAAATCTTTGTATCAGTCATCAAGATGTTTCAAATAGAAAATCAGTTTCCAATAATAATTGGAAGTTCCTTTTGTTGAGATTTGGAGGTAAAAGAGAATCACCAATACAATTGTAAATGCTACTGAAAAGTCCACCATTGAAGATAAAATTATTTGATCTTGAAGTAATATGGATACCTATTTTGGTGGAACACAGTGTTGTGGTTCTTATTTTCACTAAATTAAGAAGCCTGTGAAGGAAAAGTATACTTGAAACCGGTTGTGACCCAGACACAATTCAAACAAGCCGTGCTATTTTCTCAATTGAAATAGATGTCCTTGTCAAAATGCTTATTTTTATATACAACATCAGGGTAACAGAAAAAAAAATTTTGTGATTATCACATTGAAAAAAAGTTGGCACACACATTTGCTCAAGCTTTTAAAGAATTACTCCATACATCATCCTCTGTGTCCTACAGTGGAATTGAACTTTTCGTGAACACATCTTCGAAATTTTCATTGCATTTTGTTCACTATTATCTTGTGTAGTAGGCTCACTACTGGCTGCCAAAGATATCTAGGTCCTAATGCCTAGAACTTGTGAACGTTACTTTATACAGCAACAAAGGACTTTGCAGATCTGTTTAAATTGAGGATCTTGTTTTGGCCAGCTTGTCCTGGATTATCCAGTTGGGTCCTAAATGCAGTCACGTGTATCTTTGTTCTTCTAAGAGAGGCAGAGGGAAATTTGACACAGGCAGAAGAGGAAGAGGCATTGTGACCATGGGATTAGAGATGAGAGTGATGCAGCCAGAGGCCAAGGGTTGCTGGCAACCACCAGAAGCTGAAAGAGCGAGAAAAGATTCTGCCCTAGTCTCCAGAGGGGCATGGCAGAGGGGCATGGCCCTGTGGACACTTGACTTCGGCCCAGTGAAACAGATTTCAGACTTCTGGCCTCCAGAACTGCAGGAGAATAAATTCTGTGTTTTAAGCCACCAAATGTGCAGTAATTTGTTACAGCAGCCACAGGAAACTAGTACAGGTGGAAATCTTCAATCAGGTATTTGATGAATAGAGCACCAACGACTTCAAGACTTTAGCTTTTTCATCTGAATTGCAAGGATTGAAAACAAAGCTTGCAGACACTGAAATCTGTCCCAAGAAAACAGGAGAACTAAGCAAATTAAATGATGACAGCTCAAATTACGCATGATTTAACCTGGAGTATCTCAACTTTGGAGAAAAAATGCTTCGGTGAAATTCCTACTTAAATTTTAGCAAATTTAAAGTCTGCTTTGGAAGAAAATGAATTGAGAAATCCTATTATTTTGCAGCATTTAAATATGGAAACAAATCATGAATAAAAACAACCAAGTTGACAAGTTTTGTTTTTCAAAAATATTTGTCAAATGAAGTTAGCCTGAATGGAGGCAAAAGAGAGAGACTATTGGGTTAAAATATTTACATACGTCAATACAAAAAAAAATAGCATTGAAAGCATCTTTCATTTAGCAGAATTTGCTCTGAGCTCATGAAATACACCAGCAGCTGTAGAGACTAATCGCTCAACTAAAAATATTACCCAGTCATGCACTGCAGAGCAACATTTTAGTTAACAACAGACCGCAAGTATGACAGGGGTTCTGTAAGATTACCATCATCTAGCCAGACGTGTAGTATGCTATACCATCTAGGTTTGTCTAAGTACAACGTATGATATTCACACAATGATGAAATTGCCTAATGAAGCTTTTCTCAGAATGTAGCCCGTCACTAAGCAACACACAACTGTAGTCTACAGCGCGTCAACTGAAAATGTCAAAATTTCACATTTACTAACCATAAATGCAATTTTAAAGAAGATTACAGGCAACTTCATGGAAAAATTGAAAACAAGATCCTGTTGAAAAAAAAAATACATTCTTTAGAAAAATACAAGTGACACTTTATTACGGATAGATAATAATAAGAAACTGAACAAATTATCTGAACATGTCCCAAAAGTAATTATTCTGCTTCTGTTAATATTTATGTTCAATCAGTTTTAAAAATTTTCCTTTTTAATGTACACAGACATACTTAAGATTTCATTATTTTGGAGAAACTTCTGTGTGTGTGTGTGTGTGAGAGGAAGATTGGCCCTGAGCTAACATCTGTTGCCAACTCTCCTATTTTTGCTTGAGGAAGACTGTTACTGAGCTAACATCTGTGCCAGTCTTCCTCTATTTTACGTGGGACGCTGCCACAGCATGGCTTGACGAGTGGTGCTAGGTCCATACCCAGACCAGAACCAGCAAAAACCCTGGGCCGCCAAAGTGGAGCGCATGAAATTAACCATTACGCCACTGAGCTGGCCCCAGAGAAGATTCCATTTTTGAAATTAGCTTTTGAGTAGCACTACTTGTAGGTCCAACAATATAATAAAAACAATTTTTTGGTCAATAAACATTTCAAAAATCAAACAATTTTAACTATTTTAGCACCGTCTTTCATTCTACAAAGTGTTCCAGTTTGGGATGATAAATCACACCGATGAGATTTCCTTCAAGAAACTTGAAGGAAAGAACAGCCTAATCCAATTTACCTGAGTCTCATCGTTTTAAAATCTGTTCAGCATTTGGCCTTTTTGCCCATTCTCTTCAGGGAATGAAACTGAGACAGCTAACTGAGGCAGGCGCTGTGCTGGGTACTTCATATATACATGTGAATTTGGAATATAAGTCTGAAATATGTATCAGTTGCTCTACTTTAAGGATAAGGAATTGAGTTTAGACATACAGCAGTGGCCAGAAACGTAACTAGTAGGCAGCAGGGGCAGAATTGAACTCACCGGATCTACCAGCTTCTCCCTCTCCGCCCTTTGTGTCTAGAGCATGAGCCGCTCCAATTGAACCTCCATGACCACGTCTATCTCCTTCAGTGGTTACCTCTCATTTTCCTTCTGCCTCTTCCTTGGTCATTCTCTTTCACAGCTTCAAATCTCACCTCTGTTTAAGTGTCTTGACATGATGGATAGCCCTGAGTTACTGATGAAAACATGTAGCTCTCAAGAACTCTAAATTCTTTTACCCGATTGAGGCAAAATTAAGCACACTTGAAGACAGCTTCTTAAAGAGGAGGCTCATCTACTAGAGTGTAATGTTTGATACAGGAAATCTATTTCATTCCCCCTATCCCTTAATCCTAGGGACAGAGGGCTTCTCCTTCTCAGGTTTCAAGGCTTGAGTAGATGTTTGATGCTAACACGGCAGATGAATGAAATGAGCTCTTTTGGTATTCATCTTAGCATCCCCTAGGCTGGGATCCATCCCACAGTCTTCTGGGGAAAGCCCCAAAGAGCAGAGTGAAGTGTCAGCAGGCGTCTCCAGGACCATCAGAAGATACCCACACAGTGGCCTCAGATGCCTGGCTCCACACTGGTGTTTTGTGATCTCAATGCTCTGCTTCCTGACATCACAAACAGGGGACAATAATCAGCAGCTTCTTTCTCCTCACCCAGATGGCAGGTAGTAGCAGCTCCAGGTCAGTTGCTCAAAAGCCAGTTGCTAAATGGCCAATTTAAATGAATGTGCTTTAAAAAAAACCCAGACTAGTCATGTGCTGTGTAACGAAGTTTCCTTCAATGACAAACCACATATGACAGTGGTCCCATCAGAGTAATAACATACAGCCTAGGCGTGCAGTAGGCTATGCCATCTAGGTCTGTGTAAGCACACACTCTGATGTTTGCACGACAAAATCATCTAATAACTCATTTCTCAGAATGTATCCCTGTCGTTAAGTGACACATGACTGTAATTCGCTTTAGTTTACCAGTTTTAATCTTATCCTTATTTTTGGAAAACATTAAACTTGTCTCTTCCAGATTTCTTGCTGCCGTAGTTACAGACCAAAAGGACAGTGAAGAGAAAGGTATGGCATTGCCATATTCAACA
Organism: Equus przewalskii; assembly: GCF_037783145.1. Taxonomy (NCBI): domain Eukaryota; kingdom Metazoa; phylum Chordata; class Mammalia; order Perissodactyla; family Equidae; genus Equus; species Equus przewalskii. Next base: position 3,336,803 of record NC_091861.1, on the reverse strand, counting down.
GCATGATCTTTAAAATGTTTGAGTATGAAATATTCTCATAATTTTTATAAATAGATATTTTTTCCATCAACCAAACTAGACAGTTAAATGAGTAAATTTGACCTGTGGCTTTCTATGAATTTCCCTGCCGCTTCTGTGTGTCAAGCTGAGGGTAGTTTCAGACTTACATGAGTTCCTAAGTCCCATAACTTTCTTCCTCTGAAGTGTGTTGGCTCAAGAAAGCCTCTTGTCCTTCTACATGTTTGCTCACAGGGACTGAAGGATTGTTTTTGTGTCCATCTTAAACATATTTACCTGATGTTTTTCCAAGTCCTTGACTCTCTTCATGTTTATCCAGCACGAATCTTTGGATATATTGCTGAGAACAGGTCATTCCAAGGTATGAGCACTGTGATCAATCAATGTTTCATTAAAACTTCTCTGTTCATGCTCACATCTAAGACACCTTGTGGTTTCAATCAATAAAGTCACTGTAACTCCACGACACACACGCATACAAGCAGGTAGGAGCCTAACTAAATGGTGAGCATCTCCAGAGATAACACTTTCTGGGTTTAAGTTTCTCGATCTCGGCACTATTGACATCCTGGGCTGGAAAATTCTTTGTTGTGGGGGCTGTCCTGTGCATTACAGGATGCTTAGCAACATCTCTGGCCTCCACCCACTAGATGCTAATAGCACCCCTTCCCCAATTGTCATAATCAAAACTGTCTCTAGACATTGTCAAATGGCCCCTGGGAGACCAAAATGCCCCCAGTGTAAAAACATGGAAGCTGACTTTCAGGACAACCCTCCAATGGGAAATTCTCAAACCCTTATTTAGGATGACATCGTAAAGCGCCGTTTACTTCACCAACATCAGACAACTGTCAGCTCCAAGGACTCACTGACGGCTTTTAGCACGCCAGGACGCAGTCGACAGCTGCGCAGAGACCGGTGCAGGCGCGAACTTCATCTGCTGCTATCTTTATCACCTAAGCGGTGGCGTCTCCCATTGAGCCCTCCAATGACAGCCTGTTCAGGCTGAGGCTGCCTGCTAAGGCAAAACATCCAGCGGCATCAAGCTCCAGAACTACTGAAGTGGCCCAGTCGGTGGTTGTGTTCCTGGCAGTGCCAACCAATCTGATTTTATGATTTCTCCCAATAAAAATCTTTTTTTAAACAAAATAGGCTAAGGGAAAGCATGCTTTCTGGTAAAACAAATCGCACATACACCCCATCACCACCACAGGAAAAACACTAGCAAAAGCAATATTGCGAGGTCTACAGATGAGATCCTACAGGCTGCACAATTACCCCAAAAATGTTCGAAACTCTTTGTAAGTAAAAAAGAGTGCCCATTTAAGCTTAAGAGGTTAGTTATAAGAATAATTTCATCTTTCAGCGCAATGTTTCTAGAACTTTTGTTTTAACTATGCTGTTAAATGCTATATATGCTTGCTACCTTCCAAAGACCACAAGGAGTTGGTGTCAATGCGACATCTTCCAAGAGTAAATATCAGGGGTAAGCATCCCATTTTTTTAAACAAACTTGTAGGGCACTACTTCTAGAGGAGATGCTTTAGCAGTAGGAATCTCTCCATGGTTCTGTTATTTATTGTATATGTGGAAGGGGGAAAAAGAACAAACCGCATAGTCCCAACTCCTTACACAGTCGAAGCTGGTTCTACCTTAGCTTGGTTTGGATCAACCTAGCCTGGATATCCCCAGAACTGCGATTCAAATGCCCTGAGGTTGAGCGGAATGAATTCCCGCTGAAAAGCCCTGGCACTGGCGCACACAGAGATGACAAGCAAGGCTCACTTTCACGACACCCTTCCTTTCTCTCCAAGCTTCAGGCTCCCCTGGTCCTTTCCAATCCACGTCCTATATTCTTAACCAACCCAAAGTCTTTCCAGCCTTTCTACGATAATTGGAATAAGGTCAGGAGGTATGTGTGTAATCAGCACATAGAAATATCGGTCCTAATTTTTTCACCTATCCTATTTCCTACTGGATATATGTACATGTATATGCGTGCGCACATTGACATCCCCACTCAGAAGGGTGAGTGCTTGCTCAGCTTACTTTAGGAAAGTAAAACATATCTGATGACATGATTTGGGAATGAGATAAATACTTTTTTACTACAGGGAAATTTTTTAAAACACTACCGACCAAAAAAATTAAAAACTCTTGAAAAATTGATCTGGCTCTTTTATAAAACATATGAAGTGATGTACACAAAAACCAGAGAGTCAAGTGTAATACAAGTCAATTAGCATAAAAGAAAATGAGTCCATTTTCTTTTTGATTCTATACAATTTAATTATTTCATTGTACACTTTTTAAATTCCCTGGGCATCTAGCGCATCCTGGGTTTTATACACGGACAAAACTGCTCTGCTGGAGACAGTCAAGTTCAACAGTAGTTCCCTTTCAAACTAATCCATGATTGTTTAAGAACTGTAAGGAGTCTGTTTCATTTTTTATCTCATACATTATTTTTATTACAAATTCACTGACATCACTGTGGACCCAGCATGTCCTTGGGCTTTACCCACTCATCAAACTGCTCCGCCGTGAGATAGCCAAGCTCCACGGCAGTTGCCTTTAAGGTTGACCCATTCTTGTGTGCCGTCTTAGCAATCTTTGCTGCCTTGTCATACCCTGAAGAAAAAATCAAGAGGCAATTAAGAGTTAGGAGTGAAATTTGGTTTTTTAAAGCAAAAGGTATTGATATTGATACTCTTAAGTAACATTTTTTAATCTTAAAAATATTTAACAGTGATTATCTTGATAGTTGTCATTTCTTATATAGAATAAATCCTTTACTTTTCTTAAGTAATAAAGACTTAAACATACCTCACTTTCTACAAAAGATTCATTTCCAAACAGAAATTGCCTACTCACTCAGATATTTTCACAGGGGAAATAAAACGAAAACACTACAGCAGCAAGACATAAAAATATACATCTGAGTAATATAAATAAGTGTTGTTTCAGACAACATGTTTAACCAGAACCAATTCTCTTTCTAACAAAGCACTAAAAAGCTCAACGCTGCAGCACTACGGAAAACCGGCACTGCGTGCCAAGGACCAAGGAGGACGGCAGCCTTCTCCCGAGAGGGGGTCGGCGGGGCGCTGGGGGGAGCCACCTCCAGAGCCGCTGCTGACAGCTCCTCCCTGCTCAGCACTGCACACCCTGCTCTTCCCAGACACACAAGGATACAGGCGGGGAAGTTTCAGCATAAAGACATCCTTGTCCACCAGATCACAGCTGTACCATTTACTTTGGAGTTACATGCTTTTAGAATTAATAAAGGAGCAGGGAAGTTCTGCAAGTTGTCTTGATTTAATGTAATTTAAAAAAAAGTCAGAGTGGAATCACTGGATCATACGGCTAGTTCTATTTTTCATTCCTCAAGGAAACTCCATACTGTTTTCCACAGTGGCTACACCAATTTACACTCCCACAACAGTGCATTCTTTTCTCCACATCTGCGCCAACACTTCTTATTTCTTGTCTTTTTGATGACAGCCATTCTAACAGGTGTAAGGTGATGTCTCATTGTGGTTTTGATTTGCATTTCCTGATGATTAGTGATGTTGCAACCTAAGTGTCCATCAATAGATGAATGGATAAAGAAGATGTGGTGTATAGACATAAACAAGGAATATTACTCAGCCATAAAAAAGAATGAAAGCTTGCCATTTGTGACAACATGGATGGATCTAGAGGGCATTATGCTAAGTGAAAAAACTCAGACATACAAAGAATAATATTGTATGAAAAATCTAGTGAATAAACAAAACAAAACAGAAACAGACTCATCCATACAGAGAACAAATGGGGGGTTGCCAGAGGGGAGGGGGTTGCGGGGAAGGGTGAGATAGGTGAAGGGGATTAAGAGGTACGAACGTCCAGTCCTCAGTCAGTGAGTCGTGGGGATGTAACGCACAACATGGGGAATACAGTCAACAATATTGTAATAACTTTGTATGATGACAGATGGCTACCAGTCTTACCAGGGGGATCACTCTGTAACGTATGTAAATACTGAATCACTATGTTGTACACTTGAAACTAATAAAATATTGCATGTCAACTATACTTCAGCAATCAAAAAAAATATATGTCAGAAGGCAAAAGAAAGAACAGAAAAAGTGAAAATGAAACCAATGAAGGAGGAAGAAAAAAACACCCTAAGATCAGAAGACTGTGATGAGAGGGAAGAAGCCAGCTGAGGCACTGTGATCATCAACCAAGCAAGACACCATGTGTCAGAATGCAGTTATCAACCACCCACGAAACAAATTACGGGCATAGTCACTTTCATTACTTAACTGAATTTGTGAATTCCAAACATGCTGAAAAGGGCACTTACCGATCAGAGTAACTTTGAGAAAGAATTCTCACATTAAACCTTTGGGGTCAATATTAGATATTCCGTCATTTTTTGTTAAAGATGACAGGGAAGTCTGAGCATTATGCTGACCACCTTCAGTTCTCTTCTCCAATGACCAATCAGCCGGTTACACACGAGCACAAACAGGGCCCCGGCTGTGGCGTTGCGAGGCTCCTGCCGTCACTGTAAGGTGCCATGTGCCCGCTTGTCCCTGCAGGGCCTTTACCTCACGTTCAATTGATAAGACTTATCAATCCCTCAGTTTCAGGAGCACCTCTAATCTAAATGTTTTGGCAACAAGTTCTGAAGTACAGATGTGATGAAACATCCGTCACACGAGGTTTTGGGTTCCTCCAGCTGAATGCTGACGTACAATAATTTTAAAAGGATCAAAATACCATGACCAATCTCAATACTACACCAAAAAGCAGGTGTCACACTGGGCTCAGAGCCACCTGAAGGGGTCAAATGAGCTTCAACTTCATGAAACTGAAATTGAAGCAGATGTGAAGCCAAGAACATAAAATCTGCTTGAAAGTTCAGGATTACAGAAGCAAGAACGTTTTAAAGCAGTCACCAAATCACGCCAAATGGCTGCACCATGCCTTGTTCTAGCGTAGAAAATCGAAGAGCATGTTCACAGCCTCGACTGAGCAGTAAGGAGACGGTGGGAAAAGGCTGCTGACCAGCATAACATAATGCAGCGAACGCCTCCAAACAGTGTACTTAATAGCCACTAGGGCCCGTCTACAATCCAAGTCGATACGTTTGAATTTACATAATGAAATATTTACAATTCTAGAAAAGGCTTGCAATACAAAAGCCATGGTTTTAGATAAAATATTTGCATTGCCCCCCTTTCTCTACAAGCAATGAATATTTAACACTTTTTCCTTTGTTTTAATTGGTAACTTTCCATTTCTGAATTGAATGAAACAACAGAAACAAAGCGCAGCAGAGCATCTGGATAAGGCAGAAAGTGAATTCATTCCCACTGCTAACCACCCAGTGCCCCCTAGTGACATGACCAACGGGAGGACCTTTCCCAAGTATCTCCCTGAATACGAAGCATCTGGATTCCATTAAAATTAAAATAAATTTGAACTACTACTTCTGAATTTACCACATTTCTTATAAAATGAAACATAATCAATCTTTTGAAAGAACTATGACACCATAAAAGTTATACATATATACTCTTTTAACACAATTTCAAATATTTTAAACAGGTTTTACTGAAACAGTGTCCAAAAGGAATCTGTTGTTCACAAACACTGACCCAGTAGCCTCAAATGTTTTTCAGTTTTATTTTGTATTCAAAATAACTATTATTCCTAAAAACCCTTACCTATATGAGGATTAAGAGCTGTCACCAACATCAGGGATTCGCTCATGAGCTTGCTGATCCTCTCCGTGTTGGCCTGGATTCCCACCACGCAGTTTTCTGTGAAGGAAACTGCCGCATCCCCCAGCAGTCTGGCTGAGTGTAACACATTTTTAATCTATGGCAGAGACAAAGAGAATTATTAAGCCTAACATTTTTTTGTGTTCGATAACTTATATTATTTGCTGTTCATCAATGAACATATAACTTGATAAACACACAGTATTCCCACAACTTGTAAGGCACCATACCCAAGAAAACAAGCATGAAAAGAAATTATGAACATCTGAGGACACAGAAATCTAAGAGGTGAAAAGCCATAAATATAAATAACTAAAACACAATACGGCCTGTGGTGTTATAAAACACAGGTCCGAAATGTTAGAGAGCACAGAGACAGAGAAATTAACTCCAGGTGGGTGCACTGGTGAAGTTCCATTTGCTGGAGAGGACTTCAACAGCCGGAGATGGAAAAGGAATCCTCCGTGCAGAGGAAGGGAAGCAAAGACGCAGAGGTCAGAAAGCCCCGTGTGCGCAAGGCCATCAGCGAAGGCCGAGCTCCCAGCTCTTAACGATCACCACCGTTTTAGCCACGGTCACTTTAAAATAACAATATTTAAAACCAGTGTGAAATCAACTAGTTTACTCCAACATTTTTTTTCCTTTTGGTAACATTTCCACTATGTATAAAGATATATCCACAACCTAATCTCTTTTGGTCTAAAACTCCAGGGTCTGAAAACTATACTCCCAACAATGGACTCTAGTAGAAGGGACAGAACTTCAAGGTTTAATTTGATGCTAATGACTTTATCATAAGGCAAAGTGATTATCTTGATGTATTTTGTATTAAAGACAAAAAACAGATTTTTGTTTTTAAAAAAAAAAGATCACGAAGACATTTGTTATGCACCGTTATTTGCCAGGCAGCTGGTGTTCTCTGTCTGGAATCTGACCTGAAAGTGTCTTACGGGTCTGAGCTCTGCTTTGGTCTGTCTTCTGTTTTCCACTACAATGTACATTCCAGGAGGGCAAAAAGTCTGTCCTGTTTATTGTTCTATCATCAGCACTCAGTACAGTGTCTGATACAGACTAGCGCTCAATAAATATTTGACGAATACACTGAATGAACACACTTAACATCTGTCATTTGAGTGTTCTTATCAAATTAAAATCAGACTTTATACCAGATACAAACTGGAAGTAAGCCTCCAGCATATTTCAGATACAACACTTCACACAAATCAAGGACTCCAAATGCCGTCAGCTCCACTTTCTGAAGCTGGGAACCCTGGATGAAAGATGACGCCATCCTGGTCCATCTTCACAAAGGTGAAGGAACAAGAACAGTTTTAGAGGACACAATAACGTTTTCCAGGTATGCAGATGAGGTGAAACCAATGAAAACCCTGAGACGGGGAGAGACGAGAACTGCAGAGAAAGTGCGGAGGAAACCGAGGACGGAGAGCATCTCCGGAGCAGCGTCAGGTCAGACGTTGGTAGAGCCACGGCAGGTCTGCTGGACAGAGGAGGTCACAAGCACTGCGAGAGCGACTCAAGCGTGAGCGGAGGAGAGACTGCTGCGCGAGGGAAAGCGCATCTGGGCTATTCTTGCGCGAAGTCTGCCGCTGGAGGGAAGAAGGTGGCAGCAGCACAAGGGGACGGGGTTGAGGGAGGGCTTATTGTTTTAAACTGAGGAGACTTGAACTTATTTCTAGCCACTGGCATCCTCAGCGGCGAGGGACAAGGAAGGAACCCAGGCTCTACTTCCAGAATTTTTCTTCCTAATAAAAGAAAGGAAACTACCAAATTACTTCAGCTAAAAGTCACCTAATTAAATATCCAAGATAATCCTCTAACATTAATATATGCTTGACCTCCACTTGCTACTTATGTGTCACTCAAGTACCCAATGCGGAATCTCTAGAAACCTCTATGAAAGACAAAAACCAAGACAATTAGCCTTCAGTCAAAAACAATTAAAAATCAAACTTAAAGCTTACCATCATTGGCTTGAAAACATTCAACTCAAAATGTCCATTGCTGCCTCCAACGGTAACAGCGACGTGGTTCCCCATGACTTGGGCTGCAACCATGGTCATGGCTTCACACTGGGTAGGGTTCACCTTGCCTTCAAGAAAACCAACAGGGAAAGATCCCACATCAAACACTCATGGCTTCAAGGATCAGGTAAGATTAGGTTTTACGCCAAATAATCAAGAAAGGATGGAAAGCTAACCCCATTAAATAAAGTAAGACATAATAAAGCAAGGCCGAGCCACCAGTGCTGATTAACAAAACCAGCCAACCAAGGGAAGCGGGACGAGGAGCCACAAACTGAATCATCCAACGGCTAATGAGTACAGCTACACATTAAACACAGTGCTCTCCACCTTCATGGCTTTCACTAATTCTAGAAATACCTATGGAGCCAGGCACTGAATATACAACGTTGAGTGAGGAAGATGCAGACCCTGCCCTCGCAGAACCTGGAAGCTGAGGAGAGCTGCTCAATCACAACGGACAAGCAGTCAACACAGAGCCGTGCAGGTGGCCATGGGAGCACTCACAAGAGGCACCCACTGACGCCTGCAAGGCTTCTCAGGGGGGCTGACACGAAGCTGGAATTCTATTCATCATGAGTCTCCAGAACCCAGCACCCTGGGAACACTCCTCCGACAAGCTCAAGTTGGAACCAAACATCCCAGATTCTCTGTCAGCACAAGGCAACACACTGAGAAGATTATTTCCTTATCTGTGACGCTGCATTTCTCTTCTCCAGGCAATCACTCTGAATTTGCAATCAACTAAAATCACGTCATTTTTCAACATGAAGTACTTTAAAACAGATCTCTTCTTATTCTACACACACGCGGATTTAAAAGAATCTACAGTCAGATCTTTCTCTTTCACCATTGGAAGTCACCTCGTTAGTTTCAGTCCAACCTAGAGAGGGCTTCATGAATCTCGATTCTGTCTTCTCAGCTTCGTCATCCACCAGTATGATCAGCACGCATTCTCTGCCCTTAGCCTCAGTCAGCAGTAACATGGTGAAGGGACAGAGCCCTTCAGCTTGGACCAAGATAGGCTCCCGTCTGAAGTCACCACCTTAGTCACTCCTTGAACGGCACTGTTCACCCAGCCACATTCATCTGACAGCACTGCTCACACTTCTCCACTGGATTCAGTGAACATCGTGTGAGTCTGTAAATGACTTGCTAGGATCCAGACATCAAATGTCCGTGTCATTTCCCCCATCTCACAGGCCAAAACTCAAAGCAAAAAATGAAATAAGAGGCATTTGGTATAACTCGTTTTTTTGGGGGGGAAGATTAGCCCTGAGCTAACATCTGCTGCCAATCCTCCTCTTTCTGCTGTGGAAGATTGGCCCTGAGTTAACATCTGTGCCCATCTTCCTCTTCTATTTTATATGTAGGACACCTGCCACAGCATGGCTTGATGAGCAATGCTAGGGCCATGCCCAGGATCTGAACTGGTGAATCCCGGGGCTGCCAAAGGCAGAGCACGAACTTTACCACTATACCATCAGGCTGGCCTCAGCCATACTGATCTGTTTCCCCATCCCGAGGAACATTAGCCCTGAGCTAACAGCTGCTAATCTTCCTCTTTTTTCTGAAGAAGACTGGCCCTGAGCTAACATCCGTGCCCATCTTCCCCTACTTTATATGTGGGATGCCTGCCACAGGATGGCTTGCCAGGCGGTGCCATGTCCGCACCTGGGATCTGAACCAGCAAACCCCAGGCCGCCAAAGCGAAATGTGCACGCTTAACCGCTGCATTTTATGCAATCATTTTAATGGCCTGTTCTAGAACTCTTTTTGCTTTTGATTGTGAAAGGCAGAACTATTCCATATTTCCTAATGTGGAAATTAAAACACATGCTGCTAACTAAAATTCTTTTATCCTATATTAGTGGGTGATATTCCTAGAAGTTCTAATGAAAAGGGGCCCACAAAGACATTCTGGAATCCATGTGCTGCACCTGTCCCCATCATCTCTGGAGCACGTTAAACAAAAGGAGACATGCTCCATCAGTGAGAATGCCTGGGTTCTAGTCAGCCTCCTGTTCTCACATTGACCAGCTGTGTGATTACCTGGCATAATACTGCTTCCTGGTTCATTTTCAGGCAAGATCAGTTCTCCCAGACCGGAGCGAGGACCAGAACCCAGAAATCGAATATCATTTGCTATCTTCATCAGACTGCAAGCGGTAGTGTTCATGGCTCCACTGAGTTCAACCAAAGCATCATGAGCAGCCAGAGCTTCAAATTTATTCGGAGCTGTGACGAAGGGCAAGCCTGGGAAAAAAGATAACTTACAGGAGTTAATAGGTAAAAGTACATGTTTTCCTAGTATCAACGAGTTAAAAAGAAAGTTCCAGTATATGAAAAGCAAAAACAGAACAAAATAAAAATTTTACTTCAGGAAAAATGTGTAGGACTCAAGCTTTGTCTACATTTCTTTAAGAAGTCCTCAAGGAGCACAAAGAATCTGGTGATAGATACTAGCACATATAAAGGATGCAAAACTAAGTACCATAAATATGTTGAAAGAAAAAAACAGTAGCTGCCTGCAAACACACGTGTATGACACCAGACGGCTCCCGAGTGAAGATGAAGACCAGGTAAATCACTCCGCTTTACCCCACACTCCTTTCCCAGCGCAACTTTTCCCTCATCTTAGGCTGTTCCACTCTCTCCTCTGGCCGGGGGCCCACAAGATTCCGAGAGTGTAAGAGCCAAAATGAGTCGGACATTCTCAGCCAACCTCTCCCATGTTCAAAATTTTAAAGATCCACATATTCTAAATCCTATAATACAGTTCTTCTCGATTAAAATTTGATCAAAAAACAAATCGCTGCTAGTAAGCAGTAAGGAGCACTGTATAATTATCTCTCCAATCATCCTTTGCTAATATCTGCACCTTAATAAGAGTTTTCTGAAGATAACTTGTCTCTGATAATAGTTATCCTGATCGAGAGCATGTATTCTACTAAGGGAAAGACAGGATTCAAAAAGGTCACTAACTCAAAGAAATATCTCAGCATGCCACAGTAAAAAAAGAAATTAAGTCTGTCAGTATCTGTAACATATTTATCACTCAAAAGAATTTCCCAACCATCAGTTGATTCTGCCTGCTTTGAAAAGGAGCATCAGAGAGAAAAAGAGAAAACAACTGAATAGTACCAGATAATAAACAAAGCTAGCATTTGGTGATTTTAAACACAGGCTACATGAACTCACAGATGGAAAACTTTTAAAAAACACAAGGATAAAAATTACAACTTCTGAAATAGAAGCAAAACATGTTTGATGGGAAAATATTACTTTTAACTTTAAATTCACAAGAACTCAAAGCAGAAATACCTAGAAACTATATGGACTAGTATAACGAAAACGAGTAATAGTTCACATTATCACTGACCTGTGAGTGCAGCCACTTTGGCAGCAACCTTTTCTGCAAAGCCAATTCTAGTATTCAAACCAGTACCGACAGCAGTGCCTCCAGCTGCGAGCTCATAGATTCTCGGCATGGCAGCTTGTATTCTCGTCGTTGCATACTTCACTTGTTGAACATAACCGCTAAATTCCTGAAAAGAGAAGGAAATCAAGGTGAGAATATATAATTTCCCAATGGCTTACTAAACGCATTGACAGAAGTTTTTAAAAATATGTTTCAGGTACTAAATTATAAGCTATTCAAGTGTTATTTATACTATTCTAATTCATACGATAAGCAAAGTAGAATGAGCAAAGGGAAGAATGAGGATTTATAAACTTATAAGATGGGACAAGGCCATTGATGATAACATGCAGCCTGTTTACTATCTAGTCTTTTAATGGAAAGCAAAGAAAAACAACATAGGAAACACACTTTAAAAAAGAACAACTTTACTAGATTAAATTATTGGTTTAATTGCAAGTGATTTCTTATTTTCTGGTGTATCCCAGACAACTTTGAGAAAGAAAAATAACTGAATCTTCCCAAGAAAAACACAAACACAGAAATATTCTCCATACAATTTCAGTTTAAAAACCTGACAGGGAACATGAGGACATTTTACAAGGACTCAAGAAGTTAAATGAGTCACTGAACAGCACAAGAAGCTAGCAGCGTAGAAGACCACAGCTTCAAGACACATTTTAATTCTGTTATTAACATCATACTGCTTCCCAACATATGATGAACTTTAAATAAGGTAACCACAGAATATATGTTTTGAACATAGCAAGGGCCCTATTAAGAATTAATAGACAGGAGTGACATCAGCAACATGGCGGAGTGAGCTCCCCTGGCACTCTCTCCCCTCCAAATTACAACCAAAAGGAGCAACTGCATTCCAACCAAAAACATCCTAATAGCACAGAAATCATCAGAGACCCACAGCAGCCAAATGACGGAGGGCAGAGAGGCTGGAGCTGCCCTCAGAGGAGCTGGAACTGGGTAAGAGAGAACTTCACTCCCTCCCCTAGAGACTGGGATCGCTGCTGTGGGTGAGGGAAGCAGCAGGGTAGGGGCCACAGTCCAGGGTATCATCTATGACTCCCACCGCCCATGCAGTGGAAACTCTCTAATGGGGGAAAGCTTTCACATGCGGGGACCCCATCAAGCCAGGGCCCCAGGAAACCAGAGAGCGAGAGCTGATCCGAATCCAGGTTGGGGCATGATAGAAAGTGCCCCTCCTCCCCCAACCCACACTGCACACCGCCATTGGGCTTAAGGCAGACGGCTGAGAATGTGCTGCTCTCGACCCCCATCTAGTGGCGACAGGATGTAACTGCAATTGAATAATAGCATTATGCGCAAAAACCTCTCCTCTACTATCCAGCAATTTATAAAAGCTCCAGACCAAAAGGAAAACAATAAAAACACAGAATTACGTCCTGAGGACTTGGAAATAGGTAAACTAAGTGACAAGGAATTCAGAATAGCCATCATCAAAAAACTCAATGAGGTAAAGGGAAATATAGAGAAACAAGTCAACGAGTTCTGGAGTTACTTCACAAAAGAGACTGAAACTATAAAGAAGAATCAATCAGAAATACCAGAGATGAAAAATACAGTGGATCAGATAAAACAGAGCACGGACTCCCTGAATGCCCATGTAGACAGCAAGAGGAGCAAATTAGCATAATCAAAGATAGGGAGGTTGAATGGCTCCAGACAGAGGAAGAAAGAGAACTAAGAATTAAAAAAACGGAAGAAAACCTTAGAGAAATAGACGACTCAATGAGAAAATGCAATTTAGGAAACATCGGTGTTCCTGAGGGCGTGGAAAAGGAAAATGGAGCAGAAAGTGTGCTCAAGAACACAATAGCAGACAACTTTCCAAATCTAGGGATTGAGGAAGAAGTGTGTGTGGAGGAAGCTTTCAGATCTCCTAGATTTGTCAACGTAAAAAGACCTACTGCAAGGCATATAGCAGTAAAAATGGCAAAAATGAATGACAAAGAAAGAATACTCAGGGCAGCAAGGCAGAAGAAAATAACCTACAACGGAACCCCTATCAGACTTTCAGCAGATTTCTCTACAGAAAACTTACAAGCTAGGAGAGATTGGAGTGACATATTCAAAACTTTAAAGGATAAAAATCTTATGCCAAGAATACTCTATCCAGAAAAAATATCCTTCAGATATGAGGGAGAAATTAAATCTTTTCCAGACAAACAAAGGCTAAGGGACTTTTTAGCCACGAGACTCCCGCTACAAGAAATCCTCAAGAAGGTCCTCATACCTGAAAAAAGAAAAAAAGGCAGAAAGGGGTCACAAAACACAGAGTAAGGGGACAAATAGATAGAACCAGAATAGGATAGCAAATATTCAACTATAGCATTAGGATAAAGGGAAGGAAATCACCAAAGCAAAGACAATCTTATCACTCTCACCACAAACTCACAACACAAGTTGGAATAACAGATGAAAATAATAATTTAGGAGGGGAGAAGGAAAGGGACTGAATCAGTTTAGGCTAAGGAAGTAAGAGACCACCAGAAAATGGACTAGGTTATGCACGAGATTCTGAATACAAACTGCACAGTAGCCATTAAACTAAAAAACAGAACAGAGACACAAAACATAAATAAGGAAAAAGCTAAGAAACCCAGCGTAAGAAAATTCAGGAGTCAATGGGTAGGCTAAAACACACAGGACGGGAAACAAAGGAAACACAGGAAAATCAGAAAATGAGCAACAGAATGATGGCATTAAGCCCTCATGCATCAATAATCACCCTCAATGTAAACAGACTGAACTCTCCAATAAAAAGACACAGAGAGGCGGGGCTGGCCCCGTGGCCAAGTGGTTGAGTTCGTGCACTCCGCTGCAGGCGGCCCAGTGTTTCGTTGGTTCGAATCCTGGGTGCGGACATGGTACTGCTCGTCAAGCCACGCTGAGGCAGCATCCCACATGCCACAACTAGAAGGACCAACAACGTAGAATTTACAACTATGTACTGGGGGGCTTTGGGGAGAGAAATGAAAAAAAATAAAATAAAATCTTCAAAAAAAAAAAAGACAGACAGGCAAAATGGATTAAAGAATAAGATCCAACAATTTGTTGCCTCCAGGAAACACACCTCACCTCCAAGGACAAACACAGGCTCAGAGGGAAGGGGTGGAAGACAATACTCCAAGCTAAAAGCAAACAAAAGAAAGCAGGTGTCACAATACTTATATCAGGGAAAAGAGATTTCAAGATAAGGCAGGTGAAGAGAGACACAGAGGGCCAATATATAGTAATCAAAGGGACACTTCATCAAGAAGACATAACGCTTATAAATATCTACGCACCAGACACAGGAGCACCGAAGTTCATAAAGCAACTACTAACAAACCTAAAAGAAGATAACAAAAATAACACAATAATAGTAAGGGACCTCAATACCCTACTCACATCAATGGACAGATCATCCAGACAGAAAATCAACAAGGAAACAGTGGAGCTAAACGAAAAGCTAAAACAGTTGGACTCAATAGACATATATAGAACACTCCATCCAAAAACAGCAGAATACACATTCTTCTCAAGCATGCATGGAACATTCTCAAGGATAGACCATATGTTGGGAAACCAGGCAAGCCTCTACAAATTTTAAAAAATTGAAAAAATAACAAGCATCTTCTCCAATCATAATGCTATGAAGCTAGAAATTAATTGCAAGAAAAAAGCTGAGAAAGGCACAAGGATGTGGAGACTAAACAATATGCTATTGAACAAGCAATGGATCATTGAAGAAATAAAAGAAGAAATCAAAAAATACCTGGATACAAATGAAAATGAAAACATGCCATACCAACTCATACGGGATGCAGCAAAAGCTGTATTAAGAGGAAAATTCATCACAATACAGACACATCTTAACAAACAAAAAAAATCCCAAATCAGCAATCTTAAACTACACCTAACTGAATTAGAGAAAGCACAAACAAAGCCCAAAGTCAGCAGAAGGAAAGAAATAATAAAAATCAGCAGAAATAAATGCCATTGAAACAAAAAAGGCAGTGGAAAGGATCAATGAAACAAAGAGCTGATTCTTTGAGAAGATAGATAAAATTGATAAACCCCTAGCCAAAGAAAAAAAGAGAGAAAGCTCAAATTAACAGAATCAGAAATGAAAGAGGAGAAATAACAGACTCCACAAAAATACAATGGATTATGAAAGAATACTATGAAAAACTATATGCCAACAAAATGGATATCCTAGAGGAAATGGATAAATTCTTGGATTCCTACAATCTCCCAAAGCTTAGTCAAGAAGAAGCAATTTGAACAGACCAATCACAAGGAAAGAGATTGAAACAGCAATCAAAAGCATCCCAAAGAATAAAACCCCAGGACCAGATGGCTTTCCTGGGGAATTCTACCAAACTTTCAGAGAGGATTTAATAGCTATCCTTTTCAAGCTATTCCAAAAAATTAGGGAGGATGGAACACTTCCTAACACATTCAATGAGGCCAACATCACGCTGATACCAAAGCCTGACAAAGATAGCACAAAAAAGGAGAATTACAGGCCAATATCACTGATGAACATAGATGCAAAAACTCTCAACAAAATTTTGGCAACCCGAATCCAGCAATTCATCAAAAGGATCATACATCATGATCAGGTCGGATTCATATCAGGGACACAGGGATGGTTCAACATCCGCGAATCAAGCAACGTGATACACCACATCAACAAATTGAGGAATAAAAACAACATGATCATCTCAATAGTTGCAGATAACTATTTGACAAGATCCAACAGCCATTTATGATAAAAACTCTGAACAATATGGGGATAGAAGGGAACTACCTCAACATAATGAAGGCCATGTATGACAAACCCACAGCCAACATCATACTCAACGGGCAAAAACTGAGTGACATCCCCCTGAAAAGAGGAACGAGACAAGGATGCCCTCTATCACCACTCTTATTTAACATAGTACTGGAGGTTTGGGCCAAGAAATTAGGCCAGAGAAAGGAATGAAAGGAATCACATAGGGAGGGAAGAAGTGAAACTCTCACTGTTTGCAGACAACATGATCTTATATATAGAAAACTCCAAAGAATCCATTGGAAAACTTTTAGAAGTAATCAACAACTACAGCAAAGTTGCAGGGTATAAAATCAATTTACACAAATCAGTAGCATTTCTATACTCTAATAATGAACTAACAGAAAAAGAACTCAAGAACACAATACCATTCACAATCGCTACAAAAAGAATAAAATACCTCGGGGTGAATTTCACTAAGGAAGTGAAAGACTTATACAACGAAAACTACAAGACTTTTCTGAAAGAAATAGACGACGACATAAAGAGATGGAAAGACATTCCATGTACATGGATTGGAAGAATAAACATAGTTAAAAAAAGTCCATTCTACCTAAAGCAATCTACAGATTCAACGCAATCCCAATCAGAATCCCAATGACATTCTTTACAGAAATAGAACAAAGAATCCTAAAATTCATATGGGGCAACAAAAGACCCCGAATTGCTAAAGCAATCCTGAGAAAAAAGAACAAAGCTGGAGGCATCACAATCCCTGACTTCAAAACATACTACAAAGCTACAGTAATCAAAACAGCATGGGACTGGTATAAAAACAGGTGCGCAGATCAATGGAACAGAATTGAAAGCCCAGAAATAAAACCACACATCTATGGACAGCTAATCTTTGACAAAGGAGCTGAGGGCATACAATGGAGAAAAGAAAGTCTCTTCAACAAATGGTGCTGGGAAAACTGGAAAGCCACATGTAAAAGAATGAAAATTGACCATTCTTTTTCACCATTCACCAAAATAAACTCAAATTGGATCAAAGACCTAAAGCTGAGACCTGAAACCATAAGGCTTCTAGAAAAAAACATAGGCACTACACTCTTTGACATCAGTATTAAAAGGATCTTTTCAGACACCATGTCTTCTCAGACAAGGGAAACAATAGAAAGAATAAACAAATGGGACCTCATCAGACTAAAGAGCTTCTTCAAGGCAAATGAAAACAGGATTGAAACAAAAAAACAACCCACTAACTGGGAAAAAATATTTGCAAGTCATACATCTGACAAAGGCTTAATATCCATAATATATAAAGAACTCACACAACTCAACAACAAAAAGTCAAACAACCCGATCAAAAAATGGGCTGGAGACATGAACAGACATTTCTCCAAAGAAGATATACTGATGGCCAATAGGCACATGAAAAGATGCTCATCATCGCTGATCATCAGGGAAATGCAAATCAAAACTACACTAAGATATCACCTTACACCCGTTAGAATGACAAAAATATCTAAAACTAATAGCAACAAATGCTGGAGAGGTTGCAGAGAAAAAGGCACCCTCATACACTGCTGGTGGGAATGCAAACTGGTGCAGCCACTATGGAAAACAGTATGGAGATTCCTCAAAAAATTAAAAATAGAACTACCATACGATCCAGCCATCCCACTACTGGGTATTTATCCAAAGAGCTTGAAGTCAGCAATCCCAAAAGTCCTGTGCACCCCAATGTTTATTGCAGCACTGTTTACAATAGCCAAGACGTGGAAGCAACCTAAGTGTCCAGCAACAGACGAATGGATAAAGAAGATGTGGTACATATATACAATGGAATACTACTCAGCTGCAAAAGAGAACAAAATCATTCCATTTGCAATAACATGGATGGACCTTGAGGGAATTATGTTAAGTGAAATAAGCCAGCGAGAGAAAGATAATCTGTGTATGACTCCACTCATATGAGGAATTTAAAATTATGGACTAAGAACAGTTTAGTGGATACCAGGGGAAAGGTGGGGTGGGGGGTGAGCACAAAGGGTGAAGTGGTGCACCTACAACATGACTGACAAACATTAATGTACAACTGAAATTTCACAAGATTGTAACCTATCAATAACTCAATAAAAAAAATAAAAAAAAAAATGGGCAGGAGACATGAACAGACATTTGTCCAAAGAAGATATTTGGGTGGCCAACAGGCACATGAAAAGATGTTCATCATCGCTGATCATCAGGGAAATGCAAATCAAAACTACACTAAGATATCACCTTACACCCATTAGAATGATAAAAATAACCAAAACAAATAGTAACAAATGTTGGAGAGGTTGTGGAGAAAAAGGAACCCTCATACACTGCTGGTGGGAATGCAAACTGGTGCAGCCACTATGGAAAACAGTATGGAGATTCCTCAAAAAAATTAAAAATAGAACTACCATACGATCCAGCTATCCCACTACTGGGTATCTATCCAAAGAACCTGAAATCAGCAATTCCAAAAGTCCCATGCACCCCAGTGTTCACTGCAGCATTATTTACAATATGTGGAAGCAATCTAAGTGCCCATCAACTGATGACTGGATAAAGAAGATGTGGTATATATATACACAATGGAATACTACTCAGCCATAACAAAGAACAAAATCATCCGATTTGCAACAACATGGATGGACCTTGAGGGAATTATGTTAAGTGAAATAAGCCAGATAGAGAAGGACAATCTCTGTATAACTCCACTCCGATGAGGAATTTAAAACTGCAGACAAAGAGAACAAATTAGTGGCTACCGGGGGAAAGGTGAGGTGGGGGGTGGGCAGAAAGGGTGAAGGGGTGCACCTGCAACACGACTGACAAACAATGTACAACTGAAATTTCACAAGATTGTAACCTATCATTAACTCAATAAAAATTAAATTAAAAAAAGGATTAACAGACAAAAGGTATAAATTGGAACTTGACTGGGCAAGCCAGGATAAATGGTTATACTAAACCTATCTTTTTTCCCTGCCTAAACACACTGAAAAACCATGAATACTTTTGATTAGTATTAGGATTTCATACTGCTCTAAAGAAAACATATTAGAAGTTATAACTCCTTTCAAGTAGATCCGAACCATCTGATCTAATACCACTCATATATATACCAGGCTGGATTACTTAAGAAATATATTTTTATTGGGGTAAAAAGACTGCACAAACTCAGAAGACAATTCCAAGAAAAGCAAGTATAAATGCTTCTGAGAAGACCAAGTCAAACAGAAAAATATAACTTTCTGTCATAATAGGTAAAATGATGATTTTACACAGGAGGCTGAGTCATGGCCCAAATGGACTTCAGCACAGTGGTTTTCCAACACGTGACACACACAAAAAAGGAAAAAATTAGAAACCAGGGGGATACTCAAAAGTTTCAAAGATATATGCTGTATCTCCTTAGCAATTACACATGGTACTAATAAAAATAAGACACAGACTTTTGAGGCAACTTAATTTAGTGAGCTCAATTTAGTCATCTCATCTGTATTCCAACTAATCGAGTTTTCCTCATCCCTTCCATGATAAAATTAAGCTAAATGATCAAGCTTTTGCCAATGTCTGCTATCATCTGAACAAAACTACAAATGGACTCCTCCCAAGAAAGAAGCAGCCAAACTCTCACCCTCACCTCAATTTCTACAAAACCATTATCTGATCACCATCATTTGACCTGCATATATAACCATCTCTTGATCTATAATTTGTAGATGTCCTACCTTCCAAACCAAAGAGTTTACTAAAACAAAACCCGCTCCTTGTATTGCCTTACATTTCCTTTGCATGTCATTAGACGGTCTTTAAGGTACTGATAAAAAAAACATAAAAATGCTTTCTGCTATTTTGGAGAAGAGAATAACACCTTTTTCACACATGACTAAAACAATTTTAAAGAGTAAGATACGCCGCGTTTAATGACTTTAACTTTTAAAGAGCCTATTAATTCAGAGCGAGATGGAAGAAACTAACATATTATCACTGCTGAAGACAATGACAGTGAACACCAAGTGTACTTACTGTATGTCAGGAACAGTTCTAAGCACTCGACGTGAATCACTGTATATGAATCTATCCTATGAAAGAGACATTACTTTCCACATTTTACAGCTCAGCAAACTGAAGCATGGAAACACTAAACAATTTTCCTAAGGTTCAATAGCTTATTCGCAGCAAAGCTCAGATTTGAACCCAAGCAGACTGACTTGGAGTCTGGCTCATAACCAGTACATTCTGCTCCTCCCCTAAGCGGCCGTCAATCAAAACTATCTACTGGTTAATGCAGAACAATGTCCGTCACTGAACTGAATTGTCATACACTTGGCCTTTCAAACCAGTGTGATCTGGAGGGTACTATGTTAGCCATGTATACCAAGCCCTAAACTGAATCAAATCCAACCACACTGCTATACCTGCCCAAGCGTCAGCGGAACAGCATCCTGTGTGTGAGTGCGCCCAATTTTGATGATCTGGGCAAACTCTTTGGACTTGGCATCGAGGGCATCGTGTAGCTTCTGCAGTCCTGGGAGCAGCACTTCATGAACTTCTATTGCAGCAGCAATGTGCATTGCTGTGGGGAAAGTGTCATTTGAGCTCTGTTGGAAAATTTTCAAAAGAAAGATAAGACATTAAATCAGAGGCAACAAAAAACAAACTTGAACGCCCCAATTAAAAAAGCTCACTAAACTCACGGTATTTAGTACTCAATTACTTTTACATGTGGTAAGTCACAGGTCACTTAGGATCAAATGAGAAGCAACCTCATTTCCTTTATGGAATGTATTTAGGACTGTATTACCTACAATGAATGTACTATATATTACTATTATATCTGCCTGCTAATAAATGACAGCAAGATACAAAGAAGTCCAGTTAACAAGTGCGTATAAGAACAGCAATAATAAAGTATCTTATAGTTATACAGTGCATACAGCCTCTCAGAGACATTTCTTCAGGGGCCGGCCCTGTGGCCAAGTGGTTAAGTTCGCATGCTCTGCTTTGGTGGCCCAGGGTTTTGCTGGTTCAGATCCTGGGCGCAGACATGGCACCGCTCATTGGGCCATGCTGAGGCGATGTCCCACAGAGCACCACCAGAGGCACTCGCAACTAGAATACACAACTATGTACTGGGGGGCTTTGGGGAGAAGAAGGGGAAAAAAGAAGATTGGCAAACACTTGTTAGCTCAGGTGCCAATCTTTAAAAAAAAAATCAAACATTTTTTTCATTTATTATA
Organism: Equus przewalskii; assembly: GCF_037783145.1. Taxonomy (NCBI): domain Eukaryota; kingdom Metazoa; phylum Chordata; class Mammalia; order Perissodactyla; family Equidae; genus Equus; species Equus przewalskii. The sequence continues at coordinate 3,315,465 of NC_091861.1, read as the reverse complement.
CTTGAGGAAAATTGTGTGAGGCAGGTAAACCACTTTAAAAGTAGGAAAGGCAAGCCGTCAAAGACATTATGTGACTTGCCAAAATATTTAGGACTGGCAGAAGTGGGACCTGACCAGGTCATCTAACTGTGCTCTTTCCTCAGCTATACCCCTATACTTCTAACTTACGATGCTATTCAAAAAGACAGATTCATTTTTTGTAACTTTTTATTATGGAAAATATCAAACTACTTACAAAAGTAGGATGAATGGTATAAGAACACTCATGGTACCTATCACCTAAATTCAAATGACTATCAGCATACAGCCAACGTTGCTCCACCTATAATACCACCTCATCTGTCCACCTGACCATACACACTGGACTACTCTGATGCGGATTTCAGACTTAGCATGTAGAAAAGATAAATTCGTATTTAAAGGCAAGCACTGAATTTGAAAAATCCTTTATACAATGAAAATCCTTTATACAGTGAAAAAAACCCTCCCCCTTAATAATTAAGATATATTAGATTATACCTAGTATCCAGATCTTGGTTTCTAAATATTATTTTCCAATAAAATGGAAGGTCCTCTAAAAGCTCCTGGGAAAAATGGGTGCTTACAAGGGCTAGGGCAGGAAAAAAAGAAGATGAGGATCCCGGAGCATCTCACAGTGCAAGAAAGTAAGTAGGCGCTTTAAAAAAAAAAGGATGTCCAAAGGACCCAGGAGCCAACGGAGAGGACTCCCGAAGCCAGAACAAGTTGAGCAACAATATAAATAAGAAAAGTACTGGATTATAACCCTAAGAAAAAATGTCCATGAATCCATACTGATACGCACAACGACTGAACAAATAAATAAATATGGGGGGAGAGAGAAGAGGACATCTTCTTTACAGAAAAATGTCAGTTAATGACTGTACAGGGAGGAGGGGAAGAGAAAACCACCACTAAACCCCACGGCAGTAAGGGCTGCAGGCAAGATCCACCGAGGGTGCTGAAATGCGTGGGCCAGAGTTTAAGGAGAAAGAGGATACCTGCACAGCCTCGAAGTTCTCTGTTGATTCTGTGGTGATTTTAACACATACAAAATTTCTTGACACTCCTCCCTTTAGGAAGTGAAGCCAAGTGTACTGCGCAGAGCACAGGACCGACTCAGTGACTCACTTCTAACCAAGAGAGGACGGAAGGTGGAGGAACCTGGCAGACGCCATCTTAACCCAGTGATTCAGGCTAACATCACCAGCACCAGGGCATGCTGCTGTCATGACCCCCCAAATGATGCAATGAGAAGGGCCCCCCCTTCTTTAACAGTCTTCCCAAAAATCCAGTCTCAGGCCAATTACGAGAAAAGATCAGACAAACCCAAACGGAAGGACATTCTACAAAATACCTAACCACTACGTTCAACAGTGACGACAAATTGCCACAGATGGAAGGAGGCTGGGGGGATGCGAGGACTAAACGCAGTGTGTGGCCTGACCTGAATCCTAGAAGAGAAAAAGGACAGTGGCAGAAAACTAAGGGAATCCTAACACAGTCTGTTTAGTTAAGAGTGTGCACCAATGCTAATTTCTCAGTGTGATAAATGCGCCAGGGGCATGTAAAACGTCTAACGTTAAAGGAAGCTGGTGAAGGGTATACAGGGACTCTTCGAAGTGTCTTTCAATTCTTTTACAAACCTAAAACTATTTCAAAATAGTTCTTAAAAAATAAACCAAACAATAAAATTATAATATATACTAAATTTAGGTGTCCTAAAAGTGATTTTTTTCCCTAAAAGTGATCTTTATGAAGTTTAAGACATAGACCCAAGATTCCTAAAAGAAATAAGAAGATATAAGAAGCCTTTTTCATTAAAGAATATAAGCATAATGAACCCTCCTTGTCAAAAAGCTAACGCTTGTTTTACAAGAAAAATCTCAGGAATTCTTTTCAATTTATAACAAAGAAAAGAAGAGACCATATACTGACCTGGCTTTTATTAACATGATCATTGGGGTGCACGGGCTTCTTGCTGCCAAGTTCACCTCCTAGCATTTCAATTGCTCTATTGCTAATGACTTCATTTACATTCATATTTGTCTGCGTTCCTGATCCAGTCTGCCACACCACGAGAGGAAAATGCTCATTTAATTTACCTTCAGCTACCTGTAGAACAAAATGATAAAAAATGAATTTTTGAAAAGAAGAAATATTCAATATCCACTTAGCTATTTTAATCAACTATGATTAAGCTGGCACCACTTACAGTACCAGTTTAAAGATGTTCCCCTTTTTCATATGCTAAACGATGTACTGATGGTGCCAGAGTTCGTGGCTGGCTATCACGTGTAAACTGCAGCACCGCTCACTCCAACCACGGCTACTTTAAAGGGGGAAAGATCATCTGCTGTTCATGGCACAGCAACTTCACCGATTCCAAAAGAAACCTGACTCAAAACCATCTCTCTTCTATTTCTCCAACTGCTTCCTCTAATAAGCCCCAGACAGGGCCCCTGTTAAGGCTGGCAAATGTGTTAATGTGTTAGATACATTTCCTCTTGGTGCTCAGCAGGAATATCCAGCAGATGTTAGAGCCAGAGTCAGCACGATAATGAACTACTGACTTGAGAGAGTGAGCTCACTAATAGCTACTTCATCGCACATATGTCCGGTGAGCAGCAACTGCCAAGTATAGAGACAAACACGGTCCAGATTTGTCCCTATTTTTCTCATATTTGTATACTTTAAGTTAATGTGTTAGTTTCTGAATTGTAAGCTTTCTAAGAGAGTCAGTGCTTAACTTCATTTTCTGGAATAATTTTAGCTTAAAAATATTAGCATGCACTTTAGAAATCTATTAACTTAAACAATTGGTTCACTTTAAAGTAAAACTTTTTCCTTTTCCTAGTTACATAAAAATAATGGGTGATCAGTATAGTAGTCATCATAGTTCTACCCCTCACATAATGACTCCCAGCCTTTTGGCATCTCCCTCCAGTCTCCACTCCAAGCAACGGGAGTGTATATGCATATACGGAAAAACGCATGTTTTCTGTTCATTTTTGCTAAACAAAATTAGGATCATAAAATACATACATTTTGCTACCTTTCCCCCTACTTCTCATATGGTAGGCTCTGTTATATGATATTCTTTAAAAAACTAATTTTCTATGACTGCACATTATAACTTATCTAATCAGCTGTTAGGGATGGATACTGTCTAATTTCTTATTATTATAAACAGTACTGCAATGAACATTATGTATAGAGTTTTTAAACTGTTATCTCTCATTGCCTTCTTAAGATTAGTGACATTACATTCTCCATACGTATTATCAAATAATCGACTAGTTTTAAAAGGAATCATTTATACATAAAATAAGAAATCAAATACATGTTTAAACAGCATCTCTTCAAAAATTTTTAACTATTCAAATTAAAAGAAAAAGTCAAGAGAATTAAAAAGAAAAGGTATAATATCATCCAGAAATTCTGCCACAATACAGTATTTTAAGCACCATATTAACACCCTCACCAAACAATAATGCTCCCACACTACCTTGAAATTCACTAACTCAAGAATTCACAGTGCCCCTTTCCTCCTGCCAAAGCTTATCATCATCTGGTGGATGATATGGGTCTGACGCCATTAAGTAAACACAGTTATCACCTCCTACCTCATCTGCTGCCTTCATTATTGCATTAGCAATCTTTGGATCAAGACCATAATCCTGGTTTACTTCAGCAGCCGCTCGCTTCAGGATGCCAAAAGCTTTAATAACTGGAATCTAAAATTGATCAAAAAAAAACTCAAATTTGCAACGTCAGTTAAGAATGAAAGTTTAAGATTTCTATTTTATGCAGGTGCAAAAACTGTACGCAAAACAATAACTTAAGTAATACTATGACTCGAATGTTTAGGATATAGAAAAAGATTACAGTTAGGTATATAATAAACTAAGAATCATCATGTATCTATTTGTTTAGGGAACCAAATAAAAGCAAATACATTGACTGTTCAAATAGATGTGTGTATGCCTCACAACACATATACATATATATACACACATATTCACACATATACAATGTATCATTCATCCTATTTTATAACACATTACAATGTATGTGTTCATTTCATATATGTAAAAACAAATGGTACTCAATCATTTCACCAGCAAGCACCATTATTTTCCCTCACTGAATCCCACGCTACATTATAAGTTTTACTTTTTCTCTTAAAAACAAAAAAGCAAATAAATGTAACAAAATGGTGTTGGGAAAACTAGACAGCCACACTCAAAAGAATGAAACTAAACTACTATCTTACCCAAAAATTAACTCAAAATGGATTAAAGACTTGATTGTAAGACCTGAAACCATAAAACTCCTAGAAGAAAACACAGGTGGTAAGCTTCTTGACACTGGCCTTGGCAATGATTTTTTGGATCTGACTCCAAAAGCAAAGGCAACAAAAGCAAAAGATCAACAAGTGGGACTACATCAAACTAAAAAGCTTCTGCTCAGCAAAGGAAGTCATCAACAAAACGAAAAGTCAACCTACTGAATAGGAAAAATATTTGCAAATCATATATCTGATAAGGGGTTAACATCCAAACAAATGCAGAACTTATACAACTCAATAACAACAACAAAAAACCCCATTCAATCCAATTAAAAAATGAGCAAAAGAGGGCCAGCCCAGTGGCACAGTGGTAAAGTTTGCACGTTCTGCTTTGGCAGCCCAGGGTTCACTGGTTCAGATCCCGGGCGCAGACCCACGCACTGCTTGTCAAGCCATGCTGTGGTAGGCATCACACATATAAAGTAGAGGAAGATGGGTAGGGATGTTAGCTCAGGGCCAGTCTTCCTCAGCAAAAAGAGGAGTATTGGTGGCAAATGTTATCTCAGGGCTAATCTTCCTCAAACAAACCAAAAAAAAGGGCAAAAGACAGGAAGAGACATTTTTCCAAAGAAGACATACAAATGTCTGAAAGTACATGAAACGGTGTTCAACATCACTAATCATCAAGGAAACGCAAATCAAAACCACAATGAGATATCACCTCACATCAGTGAGAATGGCTATTATCAAAAAGACAAGAAACACAAGTTTTGGTGAGGATGTGGAGAAAAGGGAACCCTTGTGCACTGCTGGTGGGAAAGTAAATTGGTGCAGCCACTATGGAAAACGGTATGAAAGTTCCCTGAAAAATTAAAAATAAAACTACTATGTGATCCAACAATTCCCCTTCTAAGTATCTATCTGAAGAAAATGAAAACACTAATTCAAATAGATATAAGCACCCCTACGTTCACTGCCGCATTACTTGCAATAGCCAAGATATGGAAACAACCTAAGTGTTCACTGATGGACAAAGAAGATGTGGCGTGTATATACATATATATACACATACACACACAATGGAACACTACTCAGCCATAAAGAAGAATGAAATCTTGTCATTTGCAACAACGTGGATGGACTTTGAGAGGATCATGCTAAACAAAGTCAGTCAGAGACAGAGAAAGACAAATACTGTATGATCTCACCTATATGTGGAATCAAAATAACAAAACAAACAAACAAAAAATCAAGGTCATAGATATGGATATAGAGAACAGACTGGTGGTTGCCAGGAGCAGGGGGCGGAGGGGTGCGTGAAATGGTGAAGGCAGTCAAAAGGCACAAACTTCCAGTTACAAAGTAAGTCATGCGGATGTAATGTATAGCGTGGTGACTACATATACAGCTAATAATACTACACTGCATATTTAAAAGTTGCTAAGGGAATAGAACAAAAAATCCTCATCACAAGAAAAAACTTTTCATAGCTGTGTATGGTGACAGATGTTAACTAGACTTATTGTGGTGATCATTCCATGGTGTATACAAATATCGAATTATTATGTTGTACTCCTGTAACTAACATAATGTCATATTTCAATTATACCTCAATAAATAAATAAATAAATGAGATAAAAATAACATATTTAACTGCCAATTTATATAAAATAACCAGTTACTGAATAGGTATAGCTCATCTCAAAGCCAAAAAGTATGATATTCTAGTTAGTCAGTGAAGCCTTACACTCAATAAATCAGTGGCAATTGCTCTCAGAAGAATTATTTTTAAACCCAGAGTTCTACAGACTGAAAGATGCTTGCTTCTGATATATATAACCATATTTCACACCCATTTAGTCTGCAGATCTCTTCACTTTCCACTCCAAATCACCTCACCAAATTTAAAGGGATAAACTGAGTTACTTTTGATGAATTTTACCTGATTTTAAGATAGGTAAATTATGTGTTCTCATCAAAATTAATAAGACAGACTGTGGTACAGAGCCCACTCCTGGTTTGAATGGGGAAAGGGCAGGCGGGAGAAAGGAAGGGTGAGGAAGAGCGATGAATTTATTAAGGCTACAGTCCTCAGAGCGAATCCAAGTGGAAAAACACAGAGAAGTAAGGAATAAGACACATCAAACCTGGGTGAAAGAGAGGATAAACTGACAGGCACACAGAAAAGGAAATAAAACCAGAACATTTTTATGTATTTATTTTTTCTGAGTAAGATTAGCCCTGAGCTAACATCTGTGCTAATCTGCCTCTATGTTTGTACGTGGGTTGCCATCACAGCATGGCTGATGAGTGGTGCGGTCTGCACCCGGGATCCGAACCTGCAAACCCAGGCTGCCGAAGTGGAGTGTGCTGAACTTAACCACTACGCCACAGGTCTGGCCCCCTATTTTGAATTTTAAGAAACTAAAATTAAAACATTTATAAGTTTTTTACCCAAAGGAATGGAGACAAATGGCACATAGGATTAGAAACTTAAAATTTTAAACATGAAAACACATGGGAATTCAAAAGTCTACAGGAAGCCTGAGTGTGGGTTAAACCACCACCCAAGTCATCAGCAAACGCCCACGGGAATGGAGTGACTGATCCCAGTGTTTGTGGACTCACAAACATGAAAACGGGTCACAGCAGAGAGACTCACTGAATACTATTAAAATAAAATGGTAAAATGCGTCCCTGGGGAGGAAAGAAGGGTTTCATTATTCTGAATTTCCTCACATCAGAAGCTCATAGTCTGTTTTGGTCTTGTTTTCCTTTGGGCCTCAGGTACAAAGGGTTGGGTTAATTACACTACTCAGTTCACGGCACTTCAGTCTGCTTTATATGTAACAAAGGTCAGGAAATTAATCCAGATGGATGCACGTTGACAAAATTGATAGCCCATGCGTCCATCTTTCACAGATGTGTGATCCAAACAGCTGCCCTGTCTCTGGAGCAGGAGCAGCAATCCTGCACCCCAGGACCACACACCTTGCTGGCTGAAGCAGGACAATCCAAACAGGAGCCACGCTGACTCCTATCAATATTGGTCAGGACTGACCTCTCTAATCCCAGGGGCTGAACAAGATGAGAATATTTTAGGATCAACTGCTACCCTTTGTCTCCCAACCATGTAGTCTGGTCTATGTTTACCTCCCCACCCAGCTTGCTGTAGGGAGCAATAACAGAGAGATTTTCTTCAAGAAGATTCAGCTGCCTGTTACAGAACTATATGAACCTGTCATGATTCAGTCTTGAAGGCTTAGGAATGAGCTAAAATACGGACGTTAAAATTATTCTAAGACACGAAGTATACTGAGACGACAACTGTTAATAGCTCCCTGGGTGAAGTCCAGCTACTTCTAGGCTTACTAGCCTATCCTGCACTCCGGCAGTAACTATTTTTCACGCTCCAGTTGGGCTCCCATAGGACATGTATTTCATCAACTCTTTTCACACTTCAACATCTCTGAAATCAGATGCATCCTACAATCAATGACATGTCACAACTTTAATTGGCAGCCTTTTCCTTTCTTAGTGGTACATATTGGTGCATCTTCCAATTGATGCCACCTTAGATTTAATAAAATATGGTAGAAAGTTTTCTAATCATTAAATCATTCATGTGCATTGAACAAATACTAATATATTATATCCCAGACATGGTGAAAAATAATATTTTTATGCATTTGTCTATACTTTTCTGAAACTGAAACCAAGCATAGTAAGAGGAAAACCTATTTTCTTTTAAATCAGTTTTTTTAAAAATCAGTTTTAAATCAGTAAAAAAATAAAATTAAATATTGAAATTAAAAATGCTTACAAACTGTAAAATCCTAGTAAAAATCTGAAAAATCCCGGCAAGAATGAAAAGACCAATCATTTAGTTCTATCAAATAAAAATCCAAAATACTCAAAGCCACAGCTCAAAATAACAGTATACTAAACTTCAAAAAGTTCTTTGACATTTTAATGAAAGAGGAACATCTTATTACTCACAATGCCAATTCTCCAATAACTTTACATTTTAACTGTAAAATATTTATTTATAAAGTAAAGTGACTCCTGTGAATAAAGCCTAGTTCACCCAAAGTCAGCCAACATTTCCATAAAAGCCACTTACGGGCATGCGCTCTGTCACACCTCCAATCTTAAAGTTCATGGTGGATCTCACGGTCTGGGCACCATAATACTTATCATTCGGGACCTTCAGTTCACCAAAGGTATCATATTCGATCCGAAAGGAATTTTGAGATGCCTAAAGATAAAGATAAGACACTGTTATAACTTGAAATGAAACTAAGTATCAAAATCAACAACATCCCATCAGCTGTAAGGGAAAAGAAACCTTAATAAGAACCCCTAAAGACAAAAAATCCCATTTGGGGCCTGGCCCCACGGCCAAGTGGTTAAAGTTCCATACACCCCACGTCAGCGGCCCGGATTCGTGCATTCGGATCCCAGGCATGGACCTACTCCACTCACTGGCCACGCTGTGGTGATGTCCCACATATAAAGCAGAGGAAGATGGGTACAGACGTTAGCTCAGGGCTAATCTTCCTTGAGCAAAAAAAGAGGAGGACTGGCAAAGGATGTTAGCTCAGGGCCAACCTTCCTCGGTGCAAAAAATAAATGAATAAATCAATCTCATTCTGATTCTCATTCTACTCCCCAGCTCCAGCTCTTTTCTTGAGAAATTTGTGTCACACAAATTTATTAATATAGACATTAAAGACAGACCGAAGAATTCACATACTACACAGATGATAAATACGAAGAAAGCCTTTGAAGTATTAATAGTAATCTTTTCCAATTCAAGAGTACGCCTATTTCTGGTCAAGTTTTGGCCAATTCAATGTACTCAGGTTAATGCTTATATTCTGGGAACTTTAGAAAACGGTCTAAGAATGGTAACTTACAATTTGTATATATTACATATTCAAACACAGCGTCACGTGGTCTCCGAATACTCTGCCTGAGAGCAAGCTGCGCGCAGAACCACAGTCCAGGCCCTGCAGTCGGACAGCCCAGCGCTCAGGAGCCGCGCCACCTGCAGCCAGTCAGCTCTTCTCACTCGTACAGTAAAGGAGACGTCCAGAAGGGCAGATGGGCTGGGGCGGTCCCTACCCTTCCCAGGGGGATGGAACCTGTGTGAACACGGGGCTAGCTAGGGATCCTCTCTCTACCAAAAGGAACATACTTACATGTATACAAAGTCCTACATGTGGTCTTAGGGAGCTTACATCTCGAAGCCAATCCACCATCCAGAATAAGAACCCACGACCCACATACCTTTTATGGCGAACCTAGGATGCTACCAAGTACATCAACTTACATTAATAAAAAAATTAGTAACTGCTCAACAAATATTTTATAAAACTGTAAAAAATTTATAGTAAAACAATAGAAATACGGAATTTACAGATGATACTTTATATTAAGGAGACTTCAGAGACTCAGAGCTTTAATTAATGTTCATCTTGCATTAATGATAAAATAAACATGGTCAGATGACTCAAAAAATTTAAAAATCCCTAGACAAGTAATTTTGTCTTAGTAAACAGTCCTGACAAGGAAAAATTTAATTTCTAGGCATCCCCTCGGACTAGAAAGATTTACAAAACCCTTTATATGCTATAAAACCTTTCAGACTGCATGAAAAGAAAAATACCACTGTATCCATGGACAAATACAGGAGTAGGACCAACGAGGTGCATTTCTTTTCTACGACTGGAAGTCTGCAGGGGACTGGCCTAGCCATCAGGAGAAACAACAAATAAAAATAATCACACTCTCACATTCACTGTGCTATGCAGTCAGCACTTTTCAAGAAGTACCTTATTCGACTTTCACAACTACCCTAGGAGATTTTACTGTTAGTACCCCCACCTTAAAGGAGACATGGAGGCTTGGAGAGACTACATAATCTCAGCAGATCACCCAGACAGCAAGGCGGAAGGCTGATACATTCAAACCCCAGACTGAGGGATTCCAAAAGCATCTGGTTTCCTTTTTATCAGTACTTCCATAAGCCAAGAAATGGAGGGAGGGACTCCAGACTGGCCCACTATAAGCCCGTGAGTGGGCAGCCTTGTACCCCTACCCTGCAGAATAAAAGCAGCTGAAGACATGCAGTTATATTTTTCTCTAACAGAGCTGGGTTACACAATAAAAATACTGTGCAATACGATCTTGTCTTGGGTATCCTAAGTAAATATCCTCGCATGCTAAAATATCCTCTGTTTCCATAAGATTAGCAATGACAGCAGCGGTACTGCACACACGAGCTAGTTCTTGCTCTCCATCACCTTGCTATGAGACAGCAACAAGATGCCGGCTCCAAAGAAGGGAGACTGGTTTCCATTTGGTCATTTGTGAAATCAAGTTCAATTCCTTAAATTTATATCACCATTTTTTGTGTTCAAAATTATTAAATTTTCATCATAAAACAGCAATAACTTTGTCCTCTAAGTAACAGGTTGCTATGATAAAACTCAGATCCATTCAAAGTTACTTGGAAAGATCTAGATGAATAAATTCAGCTATGTTCTTTTGCTTAAATCTTAAAGGAAACAACAGCCTCAATCAAATTCTACGATCTCAACACTGATCTTTTAAAAAGTGCAGAAGTCAATTGCGGCTGAAATATAATCTCAGCAAACACTTCAAAAAATACACTTCCTGGGCTGGCCTGGTGGCATAGTGGTTAAGTTCGCGTGCTCCACTTCAGTGGCCTGGGGTTCAAAGGTTTGGATCCCACATGTGGACCTACACACCACTCACCAAGCCACGCTGCGGTGGCATCCCACATACAAAACAACGAAGACTGGCAGAGATGCTAGCTCAGGGACAATCTTCCCCAAGCAAAAAGAGGATGATTGGCAACAGATGTTAGCTCAGGGCTAATCTTCCTCTCACACACACACACACAAAATATATATACATATTTCTTGTCCTTATAATAAAAATAAACATCGCAACTTCGAAACAACAAACACTGTTTGCATCAGCTTAGCTAATAATAAACTATTCCAAAACGCCAAAAAGTTATCTATTTATTTAACCCCAGGAAAGAGACAGGGTGTACAAATTCAGAGAAGAGAAGCTGGAGAAGTGCTGTAAAACACTCTGGAAGGCACCAGGAATGAGAAAAACGACCTGTCAGAGGAGGCTATGCCTATGCAGGGTTGGCACCTGCTACGTAAGAACATATATAAAATGGACAGAGAACAATGAACCAGATGATGTTGCCAAACCTCTTCAAACTCTCTTTACAGTGACCACAGAAGACAAACCTTTATACGGCGGCAATTGTGACACGTGCACACGTGACACACGAGACTGAAACAAAATTTCATCAGTGTATGTCACACACTCATATTTTCTATTCTATGCTATTCTATCAAAAATAATAACAAAAATGCTGGTTACTATACACTTCATTATTTCAGCAGTCACTAATGAGTCCACCTGAGGTTTCAACAACACTGGTGTGGTTTTCAAAACCTTCCCACATTATCATCCAGATTCTCTCCTCCCAGTGGCATGAGCAAGAAGAGGAGGCTGCTGACCTAAAGGAATGAGAAAATTAGTGCTTTTGATGAAAAATTCAGTGACGAATGGCATCTCTTAAATATAAACAAGTTTTTAATTCATATAATATATCCATTGTTACAAAAAAAGTCTTTTTGAAAACAATGTCTTCATATCCCATAATTCAGAGAGCAGAATTTCTGGGCGAAGCTTGGTTTGTCCTCTCAGGGATTAACGTCATGGTTTGAAGAGTTTAACCAGCCAGGCTCGGGCAGGCACAAAGGCGCAATTTCCCCACGGTGCCCGCGAGATGCGTGTTCACAGTCACTTCCCCTCCTGGAGAAGCACAAATAGGTGATGTGTCCAGTGTTCGCTGCGTGTGATTGCTATTAGGCTCTAGAAATACCAAGGACTGTTAGCACCTACTAACCTCAGGAACTGATGAGGCCGTCTCAAAATCTGCATGCCAGCCTAAACCAGAAAGGTCAGCCCAAAAATACAGGCCTCGGGCCTATAAAATGTCCCCATGCATGTGCACGTGTAAGACAACCAGTAACTAAACCATGGCACCTCCTAAAGAAGAGGTCAAACGCCTTTCAGATTCTCAGTCTAAGGTGGGTTAAAGAGTATTTCAGTGTTCAAGAAAATTCAAACCACTTCTTAGGCAAAAAGACGACCTCAAGGGATAAAAATCCAAAATTTGACTTCATTGCGTTTGTGTTTTCAGTTTCTTTCTGAAAAAGTCTGTCTGGTCTTAAAATACAGGGGGACCACCAAGTCTTGAAATATTGGCAAATGCACAACAAATGGTTTATTGATATTACACTGCCATACAGAAGACGATACTATCTCTGTTTCCAGACTTCATGGCCATTCTGAAGATCATTAAAGAAATAAAGAAAACAGACTTTAAAAACATATAGGGCTTCTCCTCCACCAGGCTGCCAGGCCAACGTCCCAGCTGGGCTGTTACATAGGTTCAATCGCACGGTACTTTCTCTCCTGAGTAGCATCTGTCACAGTGAATTAACTGTGCCTGATTTCTTTGTTTATTTAACCTCCACCGGTAGTCTCTAAACTCTATGTGCATAGCAACTGTCTTATTTATAGGGCCAACATATAGCAGGTATTCAATAAATACGTTAATTTCCTATTGGACAAACTTTTATGTGTTCTTTCCGATAAAAGGTAACTTAGGGCATTTGGGTTATGTGAATTTCTCAACACTAGCAACAAGAAAATCTCAACAAAATCAACACAGATTTTGGGGCTGAGAACAGAGGGCAAAAGGTGTATTAAGAATTATAGGGGAGGTGCTGGCCCTGTGGGGAAGTGGTTAAGTTAGCGCGCTGTGCTGCAGGCAGCCCAGTGTTTCGTTGGTTCGAATCCTGGGCGCCGACAGGGCACTGCTCATCAAACCATGCTGAGGCTGCATCCCACATGCCACAACTACAAGGACCCACAACTAAGAATATACAACTATGTACCGCGGGGCTTTGGGGAGAAAAAGGAAAAAAAAAAAAAAAAGAACTACAGGGGAAAAAATTAGCCTCATCTGATGCTAGCTAACATTACAACACTAAAAGGCAGTGCTATTTTTTGACATTTATAGGCAATATGTTCAGTTCTCCAGTGTCCTATTCCCTTTTACAATACACTAAATAAGTAAAAAATAAATAAAATTTTGAAAGGCTCTAAAATGCACTAAAATTATTCGAGCAAGAAGTTCCAGGAATGTAAAGAACTCTAGATTTTGTAGTTTCAGGTATAGTGAGGCCATCAAATTATTTTAAAGTTTACAGTCCAGAAAACATCGTGGGGCTTTGAAATATCCTAGATATAAGCATTTTTAATGATCACTCACTGCCTGCCAAGCTCGGTCAAAGTCCTTTCACACGGACAAGCTTGCTGAGTAGCTGTAATTATTTTCATTTTACAGGCAGAAACTGAGGCGCAGAGACCACTCGCCAAAGTCCAACTCTTGAGTTGGAGAAGAGGATCTCCTTTCTTTGATTGAGAGCTCCCACGACAGCACAGCGAACAGGGCAGCACTGCCACTCTTCCGAATAGATCATTCCTCTCCCAAACCTCTCCTGACCACGTACACCTGCACCCCGGCACGCGATGCTTGTCATAGCCGGTTGTGCCGGAGGAGGCACCCCGGCGAGCACAATGCACACTCAGGGCAGCGGCAGGGACACGGCCTCGGACCTTCCAGCTCCCGGGCTGCCTTTCCGAACGATCGCGCTCGTTCAGCCACAGGCGGGTCCTGCCCGCCTCCGCCGACACGCGCAGCGCACTCCGCCCACGTGCACAAACTCTCGGAGTTTACAAAGGGAAGCGGGCGGACCGCGCTCAGCCTAACAACTACACGGGCAGCTGCACGAGAAGTAAATGCGACGTTCGTACGACCCCTCAGCCCCACCTGGACCCGACAGCTCTGCACAGGGAGCCCGGGAAGCCACAGCGCACAGGCGGCGGGACCAGCGCCGGGCCGCCGAGGCCCTGCCACGAGGAGCGGGGGACGCGGGGCAGGCGGGCCCGCCCCCGACGGGGCCTCGGCGCGGGCAGGGGCGCGACCGGGCTGGGCCGGGCCCAGGGGCGCCCGCAGACCCCCAGCCGCCGGCCCCGGGGCGGAGGTTCCTCCCCCGCGCGCTGGGGGCGCCGGGAGCCCCTCGCCGGCCGGGCGCGGCGCGGGGGGGGCGGCGCTGGAGGAAGCCCTCCCGCCAGCCCGCGGGCACTCAGCCGGCGCGCCGGAGGGCTGAAGGTCACCGCGCGGAGGCCGGGACGGGGCCCGCGCTCACCATTCGCGCGGCGCTCGAGGGCCGGCAGGGGAGGGCCGCCGCGCCACAGGAGTCCGGAGCCGAGGCTGCGCCCGGAGCCCGGAAGAGGCGCCGTGGGCGCGCGACGAGCCGGAGCGCGCGGTACATGGTGCCGCGAGAGTCAGGGCAGAGTCCCCGGGCGCTGTGGCCACGCCTCCGCGCCGGCTGTCAGAACCCGCCCCGCCCACCGGGCTCCGCTCTTATCCAATCAACGGCCTCGAACCGAGCGGACGAGGCGGGACCAATCGTGAATGGCCAGTAAAGAGTGAGGGGGCGGGCTTAACTGCCTTGTTGTAGAACAGACATTTGAAGCCCTCGGATTCATGGGAAACTAGAGAAGGGGGTTATGGGAAAGGCGATGCCAGAGAGGGAGGGTACTAGCTAATGGATCGTCAGTTGCTGTTTGCTTGGTGGAGTAGCCTAGGAAGAAATATTTATTTATCATGTAACCGCTCATTACGTGTTCTTTCTGTTGGAACTTTTTTCCTTATTCCAGATTACAGTTTCAGGATGGAAATTTTGAAAAGCACAGCAAAGTATAGAGAATGAAATAATTATCCAAATGTCAACACTTAAAGATAATTACTCATTTCTTTTAACTTGTCATTTTGAGATCTCTACAATTTCCTTTCTCTCCTTAATGTGTACTCTCAGAACGCTCTTTTAAAATGTAGTGTGGAAGATGTCCATAATTATAGGCGATTTGGGAATTTTTACTGTTTGCATTTGTTTTACAAGTTTTTTGCGTTGATAAGATATACATTTTCAAATTAAAAGTATATTGTTTTAATGTAATAGGTGATGACCGAAAAGCAGGAGCTGAGACAAAATTGCACGTGAGCCGCAATTTTGTCTCTTCTCGTTTCTTCTCCTTTCTGTTGGTTGGCACCAGATGACAGTTGCTCAAGAAAGAGAACCCCTAGATGATGTCCAGAAGTCAAAAGTCGAGGACCGGCAAAGCCAAGCTTTTAAGAGTTGGTCTCTGTGAGACCTCTTGGTAACACCATTTTTGTTATTTTGTGGCTTATGAATTTGGCTCATATATATTTAAAGTATGAAAATTTAAATGAAATTTATGAAAATTTAAATGAAAGCATCTTAGTTGAACTACAATCAAAACACTTCAGGAAACCCACCTGAATTCTTTATATCTCAGTATCTCCTCCCTCTGTCAACTGATGATTCATAAATTACTAAAATATTTGATGAAAAAGTGAAACCAAGGATTATCTGGAAATTAGAAGGTCAGAATAAATGAAAAAAATTCAGAATAGAAAGATAATGCAGTGGTTTTAGAAAACAATAAGCCACCTATCCCATGTTTGCTCTTTCCACCACTAAAAGGCAGACAACACTAACATTAAACAAAGCTTAACGTGAAGATAGTATTGTTAGCATTGTCTTTGGTTTGAAAGAAAACTACAGAAACAAATGTTTACTAACAATTACCTAGGAAATGCTAACATTTTAACCAACTAGGTAGCAATTACCTAGTCATTTCCTAGGAAATGCTAACATTTTGAAGTATTTGCTTGATACTCTTCATGAAATAAAAGAAATAACAAATTACTAATAATAGAGTGGCATTTTCTTCCCAATCTTCCCAGCAACTATCATAATTTTGCTATGTCTCCTTTCAGCTCATCTGCGTATTTTTCGCTTTGCATGTTAGTGTGCAAACAATGGTTTTAAAAATTTAAAGTTTTACTGTTCAATAACTATATATTTTGAGGTCTGATATAATCTTTTTAACTTAACAGTATTCCATCACATGAATATAAAACATTTTACTTACCCAGTTTCCTAATGAAGGGTATTTTTTGCTATTACACACAATGCTTCAATGAACGTAAGTTTGTAATTTCTTTGTAGATGGTTTCTCTCTCTTCATTGGGTAACATCCCTCTTCACTCCTATTGTTCCTTGTTATTTTAAACTTTTTCTGTTATTGATATTTCTATGCCAGTATTGGTTGTCTTGGCCTGATGTATGTTTCTCATTTTATTTTAGACAATTTTGTTTCCTTTTAAATGTATCTTCTGTTTCCACCACACAGTTTAACCTTTTAAAATTCAAATTGATAGACTTTATAAATGGTCTATTTTCATCCTTTTTAATATCACCTATTGATACATGTTATGATCCAGACATTTTTCTAAGCACTTTACATGTATTAATTCTTTTGATACTCAAAACAACCCTACAAGGTAGGCCCTATCATTATTCCTGTTTAGAAATTGATGCCCAAGGGCATCCAGCTAGCCCAGGATCTTAAGTATTTTGAAGGCAATTGTGGCATTCATTTTCTGTATCATTATTAATATTTCCCAGGAAATGGTTCCTGGCACTGCAGAGTGATTAAAAATATTTTTCCGGTTTTACTGAGAAATAATTGATAGACATCACTGTGCAAGTTTAAGGTATACAGCATGCTGACTTGATTTACATATATTGGGAAATGATTATTGCAGTAGGTTCCGCTAATATCCATTGTCTCCTATAGATACAATAGAAAGAAAAGAAAGAAGAAAAGAAAAAAATTTTTCTCCTTGTGATGAGAACTTTTAGGATCTACTCTCTTAATAAATTTCCTGTGTATCATAAAACAGTGTTAACTATAGTCATCATGTTGTACGTTCCATCCCTAGTACTTGTTTATCTTATAACTGAAAATGTGCGCCTTTTGGCCACCTCCCTCCAATTCCCCCTCTCAACCCTCTTCCACCTCTGGTAGTCACATGTCTGATCTCTTTTTATATGAGTTTGGATTTTTTTAGATTCCACATGTGAGACAGTACAGTAAAAAGTAATTTTTAAAAATTAAATAAATGAGTTGTGGCAAAATTTATTCTCCATAGGGTGACAACATATCTCCCATCCCATATGCTCTTCCACAGTGTGACTTTGCCACAGGTGAGTCTAAATGTCCTCCCCCTTCGATTTGGGCTGGCCTTACGCCTCATTAATAATCAATAGAATCTGGGAAGAGTGACTGCTGAAGCTAGCTCAGAAAAGACCATGCCACTTCCCCATGCTTTTCTTGGGACCCTGCTCTCTGATAAGCCAGCCACCACGTAAAAAGTTCAACCACCCTGAGACAGTCGTGCTGGAGAGGCCACATGTATCTATTCCAGTCAACAGCCCTAGCCGAGCTCCCAGCTGACACCCAGCATGGATTCTCAGCCATGTGAGTGAGCCGTCTTGGATATCAGGCCCAGATAGACTCACGTGACTGGAAATCCACAGATGGGCTAGGTTCCAAACGAGACAATCTGATTGTTCTAGTTTTATTTCTCTTCTGTTCTCTTGGTTCTACCCTTTTCTTTGTGTAGGTTTCATCTTCAGGTGTGACAAGATGGGTGCAGCAATGCCAGAGCTCGCATCTGCATGTAATAACTTTCAATGAAAGAGAAAGAGGGTTCTCTGCAGAAATTCTCCCAGGAAAATGAGAAAGAACTTTCCCAGAAACCCTTAGCAAAACTCTCTTCAAGTCTCATTGATCCAAATTTCGCATTATATGATGCCTCCAAACCAATCAATAGCAAAGGGAAACAGGATAACCCAGATAAAATATTAAAATGCCATGTACTATTAATTATACTTAAAACATTAATTATATTAAAATATCTTTTCTTCATGAAAAAATTACTTTCAAATTTAGACATATTCGTGTACTGAATGTAACATAGAAATATAACTTTTATACTTGTCTTTCATATGAAAAGTTTTCATTTGCTCCTAACTGGACAGCATTGCTCACTGAAACTTGTAAAAAGTAGAGATAACTTATATGAATATAGTTACAAATAATCGTTCAATATATGTTTAAAAGTTCTTGCTTTCCCACATTTTTATAGCTTTTTCTTTTCTTTAGTATTCATTTTTGGCTTTCTGCAACAGAAATAGTAAATGCTGTAAAACTTATAAATTAAATCTTTTGCTCAACATGCATAACATTATACCCCATTTTCAGAATTTCAGCTGACTTTGAGTGCCACTCTCAAGGGACTTTCTTAGGGTTAGTTTCAGGCTGGACTCAAGGTTGCTGATGTGGCTCTGGTCATACTGTGTCACAAAGAGAGGAGCCCTCTCCATTTTATTCTTCATTTTCATTTCTATTCAAAGTCTCTGTCTACTTTGGTAAGGTGAAGAGCACTTGACAGGCACTCTTTGTATAACGAGTTGTGTGTGTAAGTCCCTGTTTACTGGTACCCAGTTTACTGTCTGCCTCTCCTGGGCCACCCATCTAGCTGACTTCTTTCTATGTCTCCAAACCAATGAGCCAGCTCTGCTTCTTTGCTCTTCCTCTTCATCCCTGGGAATATTGCACACTGGTTTTACAGAACTCATAACAGTAATTTTTAAAAAGTTACAACTGGTTGCTCTAGCCTTCTCAGACTTACCTTTATCGCCTTTTTGATTTCCTCTGACTTCTAGTGAGGTTATTTCTTAAAGTAGAGAAGACGAAGCCATTACTAGGAGTTTGTCAGGGGAGGAGCCCAGTTCATCTCACATCTTCCCACGACAATGTATATTTTCTAGAAATCAAATTATGGCTCCATATATCAACTCCTTTTTTCTGTTTTACTGAACGTGCTTTGTGATCATTAATTTCTTCCTATTTTCTCTTCGTTTATTTTGTATTTCTTTTTTTTCCCCCAACTTCCTGATGACTTGAAATCAGGACGATGTAACCAATGTAACTCAATATTGGTACCCAGACAATTGTAGGTGGCCCGGAATGCAACATTAAATGATATTGACCATTATCCCATTTTCAATTCTCTTCCAGCCCTTCCCATTTAGTAAGAAAGTCTTTTTTGGTGCGAGTGTATATTTTACATGTGTCTAACACTTGCTAATAGCCTCTTGCCAAAAGAGAAGGAAAGCCTTTGACTAAAGTTTTTCTACCAGTGTAGAATGCAGCTACAATTTAGTATTTATTTGTATGTTTCCCTTCTACTTATCAGTAAAACATTTTCCATCTGCAGCAACAATATAAAGTTCCATTTTTATTTAAATAAAGTGTACATCGATTTGAAACAAAACATTAAGTAGATTGTACAGGTGCTATACAAACGATTGAAATTTCAGAAACGTTTGCTTAGTTAATTTAGTTTCATTACTTAATAGTGAAAATGTAAGATAAATACCTTAATAATGAAGTAATTACTGTTGAAATTAATTTCTAGGCCCAAGATGGAGCAGCTCCTGCCCCGGGTGCTCCGTCAGTAAACGGAAACTCAGATCACTTCATGTCCCCGTGAATGCCCCGCTTGACCAGAGACACAGTGTAGCCAATCAGCCAGGCTCCAAATGCCAGGCCAACTCTGGGCCTTCTCACCCCCAACAAGGTGACCACATGGCCCCAGCCAATCAGATACTTTCTCTTTTTCTCTGTCTTGTTCTTTATCCTATAAAAGCTGCCTGCTTTCTGCCCCACCTTGTAATTCTCTGAAAGGAGACTATCCACCCGATGAAGTGTTAAATAAAGTTTCTATGTATCACCTAAATTGTCTTCTTTAATCATTTTTTAACATTACTTAATAGTGAAAATGTAATGTAAATGCTTTTAAATTAATGGTTGACACTATACACCTTCATTTAAGGATGTAACCTTTTATCTATGTAAAATAATGTTTTTATTTTGCTTAGAGGTCTGTGGGTTTTTGCCTTGAACTTTGTCTGATGACAATATTGACCTCTTTCTTCTTTTGACGTTTGTTTGTTTGTTTGGTTCATGTTTGTCTTTTACTTTGCTTTCTGTTCTAGTTATGGGACCGGATGTCCTGCCTTGAGGGCCAAATGAACAATGCAATGGTTTTCTCTTCCTTCTGGTCTAAATCCCAACACGTTGTTGACAAAATTGATAGTAAGTTCCAATTCTTATCAGTCAAAATATTCTCATTATTCTAAATAAAGATTTTGAAGATTTGAATTTAGGATATCTCCCAGCCTGGGAGATTACTGGAGGTTTCTTAGAGGAAACTTAGAATGTTTGGAAGATACGGCTGTACAGATCTCCCAGAGAGTAGAGCAAATGTTCAAAGAGAAGGAAAATAGGAGAGATAAGTTGGAAAAATTAGAGAAACAGTCCAGTATGTCCAATATCTGGGTAATGTTGGAAGACAAAGTGGAAAAAACCACTAAACAAATAAATTCAAGAAAATGTCTTAGAATTAACACATATGGGTTTTCAGAGTAAAAACTGTTGAAAAGATAAACTGAGACATCTTACAAATTTTATGAGTTCATTTGAGCAAAACTCAATTCGAATCAGGCAGTGCCAAACTGGAAGTGGTTAGGAGGGCTCCACGGAAAGGAGCCAGGGGAAAGACACTTAGAGAAGGTGCAGAAGCTAATAAAGGAAATCATTTGATTGGCTGGAGCTTAAAGCCTCATTGGCTGATTGTGATTGGTTGTCCTTGGATTTCGCTTTCTTAACCTTGAGGCATTGACAGCTTAGGTTTTGATTTGCTTACTAGACCAGGAAAGCTTTAGAGCCTCAGCCTGATGGCCTCCTTGTTTAATTAATCTAACAAAGCCCACAAAGTGGGCCAGAAAAATGGGCAACAGAGGCCAGCACAAGTCATGTCATCAAGAAATGTTAGAAATCTAGGATCAAAGGGAAGAGCTTCCAGAACAAAAACAGTCACAAACAAAAGATTGGGAATTTTTATGACTTCTCAACAGCAACACTGGAAGCTAGAGGACAATTGACTGATGTCTTCAAATTGCCCAAGGAAAATTATTTCCAACTTATTCCATATTTATTATACTACATTATATTTACTATGTTATATATCTATATGTATTATTTAATATTCTATATCTATACAGAATATATATTGAATTTATATAGAATATATATTGACTGACACCCAGTCAAATCAAATGTGAAGATACGATAAAAATATTTTCACATGGGCAAGATCTTGAAAAACTTACTTCCCATCTACCCTCTTTCAAAAAACCCCTAGAGAAAGTACTGCATCAAAACTAGGGAGTAAACCAAAACAGAGGAAGACGTGGGCTTCAGAAAATGGGGTCTCCAACAACAGGAGCTAGACGTTGAAAATTCCCCAGATGAGGGTATGACAGCTTGTACTTAGACAGCAACTATCCCAGAGTGAAGCCAATCAGAGCTTCTAGGAGCTATATTCAACAATATAAAATTTCTAAATCCTTGAATGTATTCATAAGAGATTTAGATGATTGGGAGAGAGTTTGCAGATTGAATTTTTGATGTCTTAGAAAATTCCGCAATGGAAAAAAATGACAGTTATTAAATTGAAAAATAAAAATAGTTGTATTTTGCAGGAAAAAGAATCATTAGTAAATTTGAATGGCCACAGTTATAATAAATCAAATATTGAATTTTGATCTAAGCGAAATTGTGATGTAATGATACTAAAAGAATGGGGAGATGAAAAAACATTAATCCTCATCTTCAGTGGTGGGAAGTCATGACATAAAATCACACACAAAAGAAGTAATAATATTGGCATGCTATTTAGAGATTATGGGCATACATCCCTTGGAGTTGCAAGTGATGGTTCTGGGCAGGGACAAATGGCAGAGAAGGAGACAGACAATTATTGTTTATGTTGAATGTCTTATAGAACTTTTTGATTCTTAAAACTATGTGCATGTACAATAAATTAAAAAAAAACCTAAAATTAACAACAAGAAAGCTAACCAAGTCTCTCTTCATTCTCCAAGAAAACCTTTTTCTCCTTTCAGACCCCTAGGAAACTGTTATAATGTGTTTATTTTGTATTATTTTGTTCATATGTATTCTTATAAAATATGTACTGTTGCTTTGTGCATTTAAATAATTTTATGGTATTGAAATACACATGCTCTTCTCTTTCCTAACCATTTTCTCAATCAGTCCTCTTTCACTAGGTGAGTTACCCATTCATATAGCTTCCAACACCATCTTTATGCTGATGTACTGGTGACTCTAAACTTATTTTTCTGGCCTTGACTCCTCCACTGTGTTCCAGATTCGTATATGCAACCATATACTTAATATCTCCATTTAGTTATCTAACTGAATACTCACATCTCAAACTTAATATACCCCAGAGGGTAAGTCTAAATCCCGCCCCCCATTCTTTTACACTCAGTAAATGGTACCTCCAGTTATTCAAGCTGGAAACCTGAAAGTCGTCCTTGATTCCAGAACTCTGCCCCTGTTCCCCAACATATTGTCGACGAAAATAATCCATAACCAATCTATAAATGAAAATTTGGGTGAGTTTATTCTGAGCTTAAATCTGAGGATTATAATCCGGGGCCTTTCTTCCCAAAGGAAGAAAGGGTACCAAAGAAGTGGGGTGCACAGACTGGTTATATACCCCCAGAGAGGAGTTTCACATAGGATTGAAATGTCCCTTTTACAATAGTCGCGAGACTGCTCTGTCGGCACAACGATTGATGGAAACAGCAGGTAGGTCTTCTGTCTCAGTGAACACAGCAGGGTGGCAGTCTGCTGTCTCCAGCTGAGTGTTCACAGGTGAGCTGGGTGGTCAAAGGTGAGTGCAGCAATCAGTTCCTAGCCTAAGGAAAAATGCTAATGTAGGGGGAAGTTGCACCTTTATCTCAAGGGCCTTTGTTCTGGCCATAGGAAATGTCTAAGCAGATATGCAATGCGTGCTCAATAGCCACAGTCAGGCCCTTTTGGAAAAAACAAAGTCAGGCCGAATTAGGTTTATACCAAATGGCTTCCTCATATACTCCAATATATCCTATTGCTTGCCATTTTTATTTGTCAATATGCATACACTATGTTCAATTTACCAAAAAATCCTGGCTATTTTACCTCAAAATTATATCTTGAATCCATCTACTTTCCTCCCTCTTCACTTTCACTAATATTTATTTGCTAATCAATTAAGTAGATAAATAAACCAGGTTTCATATAATAGTAAATGCAATAAAAGAAATAAACGGGAAGACGTTAGAGAATGATGGAGTGAGTACGTCTTTTAGAAAGAGTGATCAAACTCAGGATATTGTATTTGAGCTGAAAGCCAGTCATGCAAAGCTAAGAGGACAGCATTCCAGGCATGGTGCTGCACATGCAAAGGGCCTGGTGAAATGAGTAAACAATTACTGAGCAAGCTGATTCCTCGAAAAAAAAGTGAGACAATAGTCTGTCAACTTCAACAGTATGAGAATTAGAAAACAACAGAGCAAATATTGTATTAATTTCCACTAAATTTTAATTTTTTATAAACTTTTATTACTCCCAATAATGCTGATTTGTCAAATTTATAAACATAGGTAGAGAAAAGTAGAAATATTCAGGTTCTTCTGTAAAATAAATCATACTATAAAGTATGCTCCTCTTGGAGTCATTCTGTTGGAAAAGGGCCTGTTTTGGGGATTAACAAAGAACTGCATCCCAGTGAGCATGAACTGATCCAAGTTACCCCAAAGATCCCTAACTTGTCCCACAGCCTCAAGTTCTTCAGGCTCAGAGGATGGGGGAAAACCAATTTAATAACTTCTTCTCTCCCTCATAGAAGTCCTCCAGGGAAAGAAGATGTGATCTTGAATTTTCCTGAGGCCCCTCCAAGATAATTCTTTCTACTTGACTTTAGGAAGAACAGAGGGATAAGTAGCCATGGTCCAAATTGTAGTTAAAACTACATTTTAGTCATTAAACTTTGTTCAAGCTTTTGATGGCCTTTCTCTTAGCAGGCACCCAGGGCCCTCATGCTGTCCTTCAATTTCTGAAACTCATCAATTATGTCATTCTACCCAGATCTGTCTTCTCCTGCCCAACCTCACACGAAAAGTTAATTCTCTCTTCCTTCCTCTTATAACACAAAGAACATCAAATCCACATCATTCAGGTGTTGTTATAAAATGTAGCTGTTTATAAATTTCAGTTTCATTCAGATTTTGATTATCCAAAAAAAAGGCAAGATGAGACTTGAAAATTGTCACTTAAGAAACAGTCGTGAATACTTACTCTCCCTGTTACAGGGAGTGGGGAAATTCCTAGGAGATAATAGTATAAAATAATTTTATGTATTCTACTAAGAGTGAACTGAGAAAAGAGCTGGAACTTACTACCAAAGTAATAATAATCAGTACTTACCAGTCTGTCGGCACATTGTTTACAGGCTGCATAGAACCACATGACCATTATTAATCTCTTTTATCTCATCTACTTGCTTGATACATGTTTTTTTGGCATATAACTAGAAAGTTATTTGACTCACCTCATAAATCTAGAAATATCATAGAACAGCAGTTATCAGCATCCTTATAGTCAATGTCAATGTCATAAAACATTATTTTAACTACATCATTTGTGAGGTGGGTCAACAATGTCATACATAAGAGTTAAAGTATCAATATTTTAAAATTATTTTTTAAATAATTAAATTAGATGCAATGTTACTCAGATAATAATATACAATCAGATGTGCTTCTTTGAGTAGAAGAGAAAGGGTAAGTTTCCAGCTATTAAGTAGAGAGTTGTACACCAAAGACTCAAGTTGAAAGATAAAGATTGTAGATTCGATAGATTTTCGATTGTAGATTCAACTAAATGTTATTTACAAAGGCCACATTTAGAACATGAAAGTACGAGACAGTTGAAATCAAAAGGTTGGAAAAGATATAGTATGTAAATGCTAACCAAATATAGAAAGCAAATATTAATACCAGACAAACTTTAAGGCAAAAATTGTTTTTTGAAATAAAGTTGCTTCATAATCATGAGCTTTATTTCACCATAACTGTGGCCAATTTAAATGTGGATTGCTCCATATGGAGACAAACTCTGACGAAACAGACAAATACCAATCACAGTGTGAGATTTTGAAACACTCTTCTTTCGGTAATTGATAAACAAGCAGACTGAAAGTCAGTAAGAATGCAAACGTTTGGAACACATGATTAAGATATTTGACCTAATGGATATATATGGGAAAATGCACACAATAGCTGCAAATACACCTTTTTTTCAGGCACATGCAAAGCATTTACACAAATTTACCTTTTGCTGGCCATAAAGCAAGTCTCAGCCAATTTCAAATGTTTGAAGATCTATAGAGCATATTCTCTGACCACAACAAAATTTTTCTAGAAATCAATACCAATAAGAGAAATAGGAAGTTGCATCTATTTGGAACTTAAGAAATATATTTCCATTCCACACCCTACTGGAGGTGCTAGCCAGCACAGTAAGGCAATCATTCAGTCAATCAACAGGAAAGAAAGAAAGAAGCTATCATCATGGTTGTGGTGAAAAACCCAAAAGAATCTACAGACAAATTATTAGAATTAATGACCGTTTTACAACATTGCTGGATACAAACTCAACAAACAAAAATTAGTTATATTTCTACATACCATCAACAGCAGACAATAAAATTAAAGATATCATTTGCATTAAAATAAAAAATATTAATTACCTAGAATTAAATCCAACAAAAGAGGGGCAGACTTCAAGAAGGGAAAATATAAAACTTTGAGGAACCTTGGACAAGACCTAAACAAGTGGGGAGAGAAACCACATCTATGATGGAAAAACTCAACATTCTAAATATGTCATGCTTTCAAAGCAATCTCAACAAAAAGACCCAACAAGGTTTTGGGGGTTTTTCTTGGCAGAATTAACAACCTCTTTCTAAAACTTGGATGGAAATGCAAAGAACTAAGAATAGTCAAGATAACTATTGAAGAAGGACAAAGCAGGCGGAATTACTCAAGATATTAAGTTTTCTTTTAAAGTTACGGTTCTTGTCTATGGAATTGGCACTGGTATAGGCAAGTGAGGAACAGATGGAATGAGATAGAATAGAAATGTAGAACCAGACCCCCACATATCTGAACACTGGACCCGAGACAAAGGCAGTAAGTGGGAAAAGGAAAGTCTTTTTGCTTCGTAATACTGGGGAAAATTGGGTATTCATTTGGAAAAGAAAATGAAATTTCCTTTGGGCTCCTATACCACAACTTGCATAAAAATTAACTCCATGTTCATTATAGACCTAAAAGTGAAAAGTGAATTATAAATCTTTTGGAAGACAACATGGAGAACATCTTCATGACTTCACGACTATGAAAAAAATGTGTAAAACATGACATGAAAAGCGCCTATCACCAAGGAAAGGTTGATAAATTTGAATATGTTAAAATTAAGAATATCTGTTCATCAAAAGACACCACTAAGAAAACAAAAATGCAAGCCAAGCGTGGCAGAAGTTATTTGCAACATACATAAAGAACAAAACTCATATCCATTGTTTGTTGAAAAAAAAAGACTATCCGAAAGGAAAATAAGCGCTACACAAAAGAATAGCAAATTGTCAATGAACAGGTGAAGAGGGGCTTAACTTCATTAATGATCAAAGAATGCTTAAAATGACAATAAGATATAGTACACACCCCTCAGACCTGCAAAATCTAGAAATTCCAACAATGCACATGTTAATGAGAATGTGGCAGAAGAGAAACTTCTATACACTATGTCAAGTAAAAGTACAATACTTTGAAATATAACTTTGATTTATTTAGGAAGGTTAAAAATATTCATAGACGGCATGGAAATCCTAGAGATACTCATACATCTGTGCACATTGGATACACAAGATTGTTCATGGCAGCAGCATTATTCACAATATTAAAAAATTGGAAGCACCCAAATGAGCTTCAACAATGGAACGGATAAATAATACACAACAATGGAAATGAGAGAACCAGATCTACCTGCAACAACACAGATGGATATTAAGAGGCATGACGTTGAGAACAAGAAGCAAGTTGCAAAGAAAAAAAATATATGAATTCATTTACAGTGAAAGTTCAAAAAGAGGCAAAACTAAATAATTTTACAGATGCATGTATGGCAGTAAAATTATAAATAAAAGCAAGGAAGTGATAAGGTCAGGATGATGGTTACTTCTACAAAGGAGAGGTAACAGGCAAGGGACACGTGTAGACTTCTGGGATTCTGGCAATCTTCTTTTTCTGGGCCTGAGTGGTGGTTACATGGAGGCTTGTTTTAGAGTACGTTATTGGACTGTACACTTGCATTTTATTATTTTATTTTTGGAGATGTTATAGTCTATAATTTTAAAAAACAAATAAGAGAGCTCTTCATATATTGCTATTGAAGAATTCTAGAGCTATAAGTTGTAAAATGAAATAACAGTGTCTGGAAAAGTGTGGAAAATTTGCTACTATTTATGGAAAGGAAGCGAGGGAGGGTGAGCGAGAGAAAGAGATTGACACTTGAAGAATAGGGTAACCCAGACACCAAAACACTGGTTGCGTCTGGGCAGGAGAAATAAGTGGCCAAGGGACAGGGTTAGAAGAAGAATGACTATTCACTGTGTACCTTTTTATGTCTTTTGAATTTCATACCATGTGAGTGTATTCAAAATAAATAAATAAAAATACCTAATAATAGAAAAGTTTTCCAGCAACTCTAACCATATTTATCCACAAGGGGTCACTACTGAGTGACGTTTAACTCTAGCTCGTTACCAGGGAAAAACTGCTCTGAATTCTCCCTGGAAGTGAAGAAGGTCATCATTTACGTTCTTACTTTATTTTACACCACATCATGTTCCAGAAAAGAAATTTCCATTCACCAATACCCACAAGAAATAAATAATAGACATTTAAAATGGGGCAAAAGAAGACGAAGAAGTGGAGAGATCATATGAATCCAAGGGTGAGTTTATAAGAAGCATAGTATTAACACTCCTCCCTAACGGTAACACACAAATTAGATCCTAAGGTTTCCAGCAGCCAATGCAAAAACAACAAGAAGGAAGGTGGTCAGTTACACAATTCAAAATCTCGTTCAGGAGAACATTAAGACTAGGCAAAAAATTTTCCCAAGTAGTCTGTTAGAGACCATCTATCAGGACTCGTGAGGCAAAACTCCTGACTGGTCTTAATCACAAGCATAAACCAGGGATCAGCTGTGAAACTGAGCCGTCTTACTCTCTAAGAGAAGCAGAAGACCTTTTGGGACTTCAGACAGGGGAGGTTTCATTGATGGTTAATCATGAATGAAAATGAAACTAAGAATACATACTGTAGAAAAAGAAGTCGCCAGACTGGGCTTTAAAAAGTTTGGTGTCTTACACATTAGAGAGTGAGTGTCTTCACTCAGCTGGGTTTTTCAAAATTTGGTTATTGCAACGAATTCCCTTCTTTCATAAAGCTGAGCTGATTGTACTTTGGGCTACCAATGGGTTAAATACTATCCCCTCAGTCAGAGGGAAATTGGCCCTGACAAACACTGCTGCTGACTCGCAATGCAGGGCTTCGGGAGGTATAAAGACGGAGTTCAGGGCGGGGAAGACACAGCTTGCTCAGGGACGGAAGCCACAATGATTAGGGAAAACCCGTCGGCAGTTATGGATTCATCTGACAGTCAAAGGAAAAAGATAGCAGTCATTGGTGGTGGCTTGGTAAGAATCTATCTGGATATATTATTCCTGCTGGTATTATATTAATTACCATTACTCTTAATAATTCTTATTAATCACTTGGACGGATTGTTCATTTTCTTGTGAAAACTTTTCCGATATTTAAGTATACCTGTTCTAAGTGTGGTATTAGTTTTAACTTCCTCTTTTCTAGGAAAGGTATTTTATTTCCATTAAATACAAAGGTGTCTGTTTTCCCTCGTCATTCTGGTTTAGCATTTCTTAAAAACAGAAGAGAAAGACCATTGAGTTTGATTTATCTCCAAATTGGCTGTGTTTTTAGAAGCATGTTATTCTAAATAGTCATTTTAATCAAAACGTTTGCCCCAGTTTGGTTGATAACTCAGTTGATACTGTCTAATAAGGATAAAAGGATCAAGAAACATGAAACTAATGCAAAATTGTCATGTTGATGTTCACTAGTTATTTAAATGTTTGGGAATAATACCTTGTCTGTCGCCTGACTTATTTGGCTGACCGATGAAACACCTAAGATTGAAGTGCTGGGCTCTCCCTGAGCGGGTGAGGCGGGCAGGCCAGGACTCGCCCCACACCCAGCAGGATGTGCGAGGGGGTTTCTCCTTGCTTCCACTGCTATCCCACCAAAGCTGGTTCTGTTCAACGCTGGGCTCCTTCAAGTCAATGGTCTTTTTTCCCCACTCAGCAAAATTCCTATTTCAAAAGATAAAAATCCCCATTAGTTAAAGTTTAATCATTTTGTTTTCACCTTTGGTCTAGTCATTTGCAGGCTTTTAGCTCATAGTCATTCGTTCGTTTACTCAACAAAACTTCATTGAGGCCCTAATATGGGCCACTGTCATAGGCTGTATAGAGATTGGTGTATTTTATATCACACATATTGTTATATAGTATATACTAACTTTGTCTTTTGTTCTGCCTTCTTTACTGTCTTTTCCCCAAAGTGCTACGACAGTTCCTCTAACACTTCTGGTGCTAAATTTCAAAATGCAGAGGAATGTTACCACATGCTTTATTGGTCAATCTATGTGACATATGTTGTCATTTTTTCATCCCGGGCTTAAGTCCAATTCTTGCCTATAAAAATTTTGCATAAAATGGGAATTCACGTATTCAACAAAATCTTCTTGAGTGCCTGCTATGTCTCAACATTGTTTGGGGTATCAGGGATACAGTGGTAAGCAGAAGGAGGAGAAAGGCAATGGAGAAGAAAACAAGTCGTTTTGGTGAGTGATAAGTACTGGAAAGAAATGCAAACAGAGCAATGCTATAGAGAGTGTCTTCTGGGTATCTGTTTAGAGTGTCGTTGGGGACAGCCTCTCTGAGGAGGGGACATATGGCCAGAGACCTGAATAATGAGAAGGAAGCAGCTATGTGAAGAGCTACGGAGAGCATTTCAGGCAGAAGGAACGGCAAGAAGAGAAACCCTGAGGCGATAGAGAATTGGACACGTTCAAGGCGCAGACAGAAAGGCAGACAGAATGAGGCTGGAGGGACTGAGATAGCCAGATCTGCTAAGATCTTGAGGGGCCAGGCAAGAAGACTGGACTTTATTCTAAGCGCAATGGAAAGCCGTTGGAGGATTTTAGGCAGGGAAGTCAGTTGTGATTTCCACAGATTCCTCAGGCTGCTCTGTGGAGAAAGACTGGGAAGCTGTAAGAAGACAGGATAGGCCAGTTGGGAGGCTGTTGTGTTTGTCCGAGACTTGGATTAGGGTGACAGCAGTGACGTCTCTTCGAAATCCAAGGGGAGATAACAAATATGTGATGGGATATATGATTTTGGAAGGCATAAAAATGTGGTGTCATCCACGGATTTCTCCCCGAAGAACGCTTAACTCTTTATCATGTAACCACTCCATTATCGGGGCACACTTACATTTGCTGGAATATAGGAGACATAAATCAACACACATGCATCAAGAAGCAACTAAAATTCCTCTGCCTAGGAGTGCTCTCCACCTTATTGCTCAGGCCCATGCCTAGGCATCATGTGTGGTTCCATCTTTCATTTCATGCAAACCTCCAGTCCTCTTTTACTCCACCAGGAAGCTTAGCGGCTCTAGATCCAAAATAGATTTCAATTCTGGCCATGGCTAGCATCGTGTCCAGGCCACCACCATCCCTCATTCATACTCCTGCATCCACCTCCTAAGAGGACTCCCAGCTTCTGCTCCTGTCCAAGGACAGTCCATTCTCCACAAAGCAGCCAGAATCATCCTTTTAAAACATACTTCTGATAATTATCACTCTTTGCTTAAAACTTTCCAATGGTTTCTCGTGCAAATAAAATAAAATCCAGGGCCCAGTCCAGTGGCATAGTGGTTAAGTCCACACTCCACTTCGGCAGCTTGGGGCTCACAGGTTCGGACCGGCGTGCCGACCCACACACACTGCTCATCAAGCCATGCTGTGGCGGCATGCCACGTATAAAATAGAGGAAGATTGGCACAGGTGTTAGCTCAGGGACAATCTTCCTCAAGCCAAAAGAGGAAGATTGGCAACAGATGTTGGTTCAGGGCCAAGCTTCCTTTCAAAAAAATAAATAAAAATAAAAATAAATAAATTCCAAACTCTTCGCAAAAGGCTCTTGTGGGAACTGAGCCTGTCTGGCCTCACCCTTTCCCTGTTTTATGTTTGTTATATTATCTAAGAGTATCTGAAATTACACACTTTATTAGTTTTTGGTTTTTTATATCCAACCAGGATATAAACTCATATTTACCAATGTATTCTAGCAGTTGGAACTATGCCTAACATTGCTTAATGTTATTATTTAGTTAGTATTGGATGGATGAATAAATGAGAGTAATGGAAAAACTCTTCTTAAGGATATGAAGGTGAAGGAAATTTCCTAACAGATGAAAGCTTAAATATTGAGGCTTTTATAGAAAAAAAGCGTGGATTAAACAAAGCAATTGAAGGAGGTTAAGTTGAACATATAAAGGACAGCATTGTTTCCTCACCCATCTTCTTCCTTGTGTTTCTGTTCTCCTTTCCCGTTCTCTCCCTCCCTGTGGGCCGGGTCCTGGACAGTACATTGGCCAACACCTTAAAGGCTCTTCTCGGCCCCTAGGAGAAAACTGCAACAGAACTGAGAACCTTTACTCGGAAGTCAAAGAATACAGTGAACTTCCCTTCTTTCCAGTGGTAGCCCTGCCCAGGGAAAATTCACACTAAGAATGTGTCCTTGCTCTAATGTTGTGATTGGCTGATCCCGTGTTAAACCAATTGATTTCTGTTCTTTGAAGACACATCAGGGGCCGGCCTCATGGCCAAGTGGTTAAGTTTGCACGCTCCGCTTCAGCAGCCCAGGGTTTCGCCGGTTCGGATCCTGGGTGCGCACATGGCACCGCTCATCAGGCCACGCTGAGGCAGCGTCCCACATGCCACAACTAGAAGGGCCCACAACTAAAATATACAACTAAGTACTGGGGGGATTTGGGGAGAAAAAGGAGGAAAAAAAAAAGAAGATTGGCAACAGTGGTTAGCTCAGGTGCCAATCTTTAAAAAAAAAAGACGTGTCAAGTCAAAGGGGTGAGAAGGAATCAACAAGGAACTCTTACTGAGAAACCAAGGGTGAAAGACACTGTAAACCATGATCATAAACTGGTGAAAGTTTAACTATTGAAAAGTGGAAAAAGATGTTCAAACAGTATTTCAGAAACGTTAATCTGAATATTTAGAAAAATCACAGTATTAAGTTTAATATTTCCTTCTTGTGTGAAACACTATTCCCAGATACCGCCCCCCCCCCCCACCCCCCGCCCCGCCACCCGCCACCACTGGGATCCCCTCCTAGAAGCTGGAGGATCCACCTGGGAAGACCTCTCCCCCCGGAAAACGCCCACACAGTTTTGTTTGCCTTTATGACAGGCTGCATCCTATTAAAGTTGACAAGCGTAGTTTATTGCCCATAGAAGATTTTTAACTTCATGAGTCTAAAGATGGTTTTATCTCTGGGTCCTGCTCCCTTCTTTTTTATAAAGGTTACCCAGCGCCTTCTGCTCTCAAACACACTAAAACAGTTTATGTACTTGAGTTTGCTTTCAGAAACAAAGTCGATGGAATCATGCTCTTAGAAGTTACAGACAATTAAAAGAAAGACAATGTTTTTCACTAGAATGGTGTCATAGTGAATGTAATCTTTTGAAGGACTAACTTGAAACAGGATTTGAAAAACGATCTTTACTTTTCAGGCTGGAAGGATTTCTACAGGCGTAGCTTTCCAATTCTAACAAATTAACCTAGGGGAAAAAACTGCCACCAACATAAGCCACCTCCCTTTGTGTTACATGACACGCTTCTTTTCTTTACAAAGCGACCAGCCAGAGAAGTCAGACAAAAGGCTGTCTAACCTGTACATGGATCCTTAAGGACATAGTCAGGTCCTCGGTATTCAGAAATTCTGCTTCTGAAGACTCTTTTCAGTGTTTACAGATAGGACGGAAATGATCAGAGCCAAGGGGCACTCTTTCCGCGACAGTTAGAGCTACTTAAGCCCCCATTTTTTGGTTGAAGCCTAGAGCTCTGGCTGAAACGATTAGGAAGGATTGCAGGCCTAGCTGCCTCCTGCTGCTGCTCTGATCTAGCACACGCCCTGAAGATGCATTTAGGGTGTCATCGAAGCATTTCTTCTGTCTCCCCCGCTGACAAGCAGCTCCACTAACCAGTGTTTTGTGATCCATTCTCCCTACGTTTGACCAAGCAAAATTCTCCATTAATAGGTGATTAGACGGTAAAAGCTTGCAAACCATCAGGGTGAGGAGACTCGTGCGTTTTCTGACTTGCTGTCCATAATGGTGCCCTACCCCTGGTATTCAAGTCAAGTTAGTGGCCTCTGCTGATGAAACTGCCTTCGAAGCAGCTCGACCTGGCCTTTGTGAGCCTGCATCTCACAGCTGTGATGTTAGATTCTGCCAGGGATTTATAAGCTCGAAATGGTCTTGATGTCAAAGTGGCCCTAGATGGTGTCCCTGCCCTGTCTCCTTAGGCTCTTTGCACTTTGCCACTCACTGCACTCAGCTTAGTGGCACAGAGTCAGCTCTAGACGGTGAGGAGCCCTCGCGTCGGAGCGTCTGCCGTCAGCTAGAGGCTCAGGAAATCTTCCTCTCCCTGCCTCTCGCTTTCTTCATCTTGGGCTAAATCTAGGTCGCTATGTCTTTTAACTCTGAAACTCTGCTGCTGCTTTTTCACACTTCCTCATTCGCAGATCTCTGACTTTGTTCTCAATCTAGTCTTTATTTTTTTTTTATTTTTTTATTTTTTTAAAGATTTTATTTTTTCCTTTTTCTCCCCAAAGCCCCCCGGTACATAGTTGTGTATTCTTCGTTGTGGGTTCTTCTAGTTGTGGCATGTGGGACGCTGCCTCAGCGTGGTCTGATGAGCAGTGCCATGTCAGCGCCCAGGATTCGAACTAACGAAATACTGGGCCGCCTGCTGCGGAGTGCGCGAACTTAACCACTCGGCCACGGGGCCAGCCCCCTCAATCTAGTCTTTATAAAAGTAGAAATCAAATGTCACTCAGAATTTTCACTTTCTCCAAAGTCAATATCCTAGACACATATAAACAATCAAATGTTTGACAATCTTGAGTCAAGGTCTAGATATAACTTGGTTCAAATGTATGCTTTTCATTTTATGCAAATATTAATAAGTAAACCACATAAAGGACTTATTTACTATTGCTTACCTTTATTCTTATTTTATTACTATTAAATTAAACAAAACTCTATTCACTCCACTGTTGTTTTCTACTCCCCAGCTATTGAAATTTATGTATGAAAACCCCTCATTTCTGCCCCAATATCTAGTCCCTTCTACAAACAGAAGTGGAGTGATTTCATCGTGGCTGTAGAAGTCACCCTGAATTTGCTTAATGGCCGGGGGCAAGTTGTGACCTCACTGTGTTAGCTTTCCGTAGTCTCTTTTACGGTTTGTTTGTGCCCCAATTCTTCTCATCAAATAAGCTTCCTTTCAGCTGCCTCGCTTCTGTACCTATATTTTTCTATCATGCTTGACTAACATTTCACACCTTTTTTTGCTACCCTGGTGGACTTCTAAAGCCTCATGAATCCTGCTCTCACTACACGACACGGAGAACTCATCCCTCAGAGCTGACTTCATTTGCTACCTGGGGAGCAGGATCTGGGATGGAGCCTGCAACTTTAGACAGCTCGAAGCTCTGTGAACTGCCTGCAAAGATTGTGTTTTTCTTTCCTTCTCATTTGTCCCAAAATACTCAAACTGTTTTTCTATTTGTCCGTACACATCCATCCACCCACCTGTTTATCTAGCTGTACACTCAAAGAGAAAAGAACACACTCCTACACTGCTGATGATAATCTAAGTTGGTACCTTTTTCCGGAAGCCAATTTGAAAATATATATATTAATAGTCTTAAAAATCTGGGCAGATTGAAGAAAGCTGCTTCAGCTCTCTCTCTGTCGAAGTCAGCCTCGGCTAGGCATCGACTTTAGAGAAACAATTGTCCTTCTACCCGAGAGAGATTAAAACCAATTAGAATCTTCAATGTGGTTTCTCAAAAACACCAAATCTGAACTGTATTCAAAACCTGCAACGAAACCTTCTGAAAATAATCTTGCCCCACGCACTCTCAGTCTCTTTCACGCACTCTGCAGCTATTCCAAAAACAAAACCAGCGAAGATCAGGCTGCCTCCTCCTACACCCCACGCTGTCACCATCCTCTCCCCAGGTCGTTTCAGACTCTGCTTTCTCTTTTCTCTTTTCCGTCTCCTTTCTCACTATCCTCTTATTTTACCCCATTCTTCCTGACACTAAGGCCAAGGTGGCAGGTAGACAAGAGGGTGGGGATCTCAGAAGTTTCTGCAGGTTTTGCTCCTTTTACTAAAACTTGCCCTTCGGTGAGTGTTTCATTACTGGGATTTAATCAAAAGAAAGGAGTGTATGGCATACTTTATAATTTATATGTGTATAAATATATATGTAATTTATAATCCTAAAATATATATATTTAATTTACAATATCTAATTTATAATATTAATAGATAATTATATTATATAATTTGATAATATATAATTTATATAT
Source organism: Equus przewalskii (assembly GCF_037783145.1). Taxonomy (NCBI): domain Eukaryota; kingdom Metazoa; phylum Chordata; class Mammalia; order Perissodactyla; family Equidae; genus Equus; species Equus przewalskii. The sequence continues at coordinate 3,279,282 of NC_091861.1, read as the reverse complement.
ATATATAATTTATAATCCTAAAAAGTAAAATAATTTGAATGTCCAAATATAAGGGCATTGCAGACAACAAAATGTAATGCAATTACTAAATCTTTTGATTTAAAATATTTTCTGACATAGAATTATATTCACAATATACTATTCATTTTTTAAAGGAAATCATAAAATGCACAGCCTGCTAACGTTTTCAAAAGAAATGCCATGTGTTTTATATGCATAGAAAATGTTAACACTGGTTCTCCCTGCTGGTTAAATTGTGAGAGATTACTTTTTTCCTTCCTCTTTATCACGTTATCATGTATTTTCTAATTTTTTATTAAAAAACATGGAGCTCTTGGGGCTGGCCCCGTGGCCGAGTGGTTAAGTTCGCGCACTCCGCTGCAGGCGGCCCAGTGTTCCGTTAGTTCGAATCCTGGGCGCGGACATGGCACTGCTCGTCAGACCACGCTGAGGCAGCGTCCCACATGCCACAACTAGAAGAACCCACAACGAAGAATACACAACTATGTACCGGGGGGCTTTGGGGAGAAAAAGGAAAAAATAAAATCTTTAAAAAAAAAAAAAAAAAAACATGGAGCTCTTACTAAGTATCTGAAATAGAAAGATTGATAAAATACAAGCCATATAAATATCATTATTCCCTGGGCAGTCACAGTCTGATGAGGAAGTCAGAAAGGAATGCAAATAAATAATTCAATTTATTGCGAGAGACAGTTAAAATACTTATACATATAGACATCAGTGGAATTATAGAAGAAAAGATGAATAAGCCTTTCAGAGGAGGAGAGGTATCCAGGAAGAAGTGCGCTGAAGACATGAGTCTTAAAGGAAGGCTAAGCTTTTTCCAGACATTTAAAGCAGGAAAGAATGTTTCGGTCAAAGGGAACGTTATATTCAAAAGCATCTAAGTATAAAAATGCATGGTATTTTCAGGAAATATACAGTAACTTTGGTATGCCTCTTACAGATAGTGCGTGGGAATAGCAAAAAATAAGCTAGAGAGAAACTGGAGTCACATGTAAGAGTCTTTTATGTCATGTCAAAAATTTGGAACTTTTTCTGAAGACTTAGGAGGAGCTAAGAAAGGATTTTAAGACAGAAAAAGCATCATCCAATTTCTGGTTTAGCGGCTATCCAGCTCTGTGAGGAGTAGAGACTGGGGCGGAGGGTTCTAGGCAAACTTTCAGTGGCCCAGCTGAGGGTAATGAGGGCCCCGCCCCGTGTAGGGAGCCGGGAGGGTATCGGTAGGAGATCTATTTTGAGAGAGATTCAAAAGGAGCCATCAGTGGGACTTTTTGCCTAAACAAATGTTTATTGGTAGGTAGAGAGGGGCTTTAAATGTTCTCCGAGGTATCCTGGTTGGGTGAACTAGCGGGCAGAGTTGACATTCCCTGAGATACGGAATACAGCAGGAAGAGAATATTCTGAAGGTTCAGGGATGGGAAGTAGCTGAATCTGAGGTATGCTGAGATGGTGACGCCTCTAAGGCACCGGGGTAGAGAGGTTCATTAGCCGGAGCTGGTGCTCAGGAAAAGGATCTAGGTTGGGGAAAAAGTCATGAACAAGCTTGTCTAAGAGCCCCCACGAAAGTGAAAGTGTGTATGAGGTGTTCACCTCATCGTCATCAAAGGAGGGAATATCAAGACTACTGCTTGTTCTTAGAGGCCAAATTCAGATGATACAGGTCAGAGAGTCAGGGTAAGGATCAAATAATAAAACAATATTTGGCATAAAGGATGCAATTCTAGCAGATGTAATAGTTACAAAGTAGGAAGACATTTTTATGTGCTTATTTCATAGTAAGTGCAGTTAACAATCTGGTTCTTCTCATCACATTGATATGCTCAAAGATCAAAGTCTTGAGACACCAAACTCTAGTTCCATGAGTAGGAGATACAAATAGGCTTTTGAAAAGAGTGTTTGGTGGTTATGTTCGAATGCTTTAGCAGTCCGGGTTCGTGGATTTGGATCCCGGGCGTGGACCTACACTACTCATCAGCCACACTGTGCCAGCAACCCACATATAAAGTAGAGGAAGATTGGCACAAATGTTAGCTCAGGACTAATCTTCCTCAGCAGAAAAAAAAAAATTTGTTTTTGGTGACAAACTCAGATACGCCTATGATTCTGAGGGAGAGTTTTATCTGCTTCCTTAAGTCAAAAGTAGTTGACACACGCTTAACATTATCAGATTAATTTCAAACGTTAAAACAAAGAGGCATAAAATGCATGAAATTTTTATAACCATCATGCCCCTTCTTCTCAGGGTCAGCATTTATAAATCAAAAGGTATGGTTTCCTCATGATCATTGGACACCTGAACAATCGTTTCTGGAGAGGTCACACGGGAATTACCAGAAATTTAGTTAATCCTATTCCATAAAATCACACCCACTCAACACCTGAGAAGTATACCACAGTGTTTGCATAACAGAGATTCTCAAATGACCTTTTTAATTGGTAACTTAGGCATCAACATGAAGGGCCAGGGTGGGGTCAAAGCACATGACTGAAAAGAGGAAGTAAAAGGGGACAAAAAGACGGTGGGGAAACGGAACAATAAACTGGGTAAACCCATCATTACGTAATCAAGGAGTCTCCTCCGGGCTCTGCTTACGCACAAATGGGCTAGACCAGTTGTTAATAAAACATTTAATTTACAAATTACAATCAGAATAGCACTCTTGTGGACTTTCCATGCTTCGAGACAAAGATAAGGAAAGACTTTTCATAATTGTCCATGTCCTTAACAGAACCGTCCTGTTCTCCAAGGCTTAACTCCAAGAGCCAGCAGCACTCAAACTGTTGACGGCTCCCAGCTGCCTCACCTGCCCCATGTCTTCTCCCCGAGCCCCACTCTCCTCTCTATTCGCGCTCAGGAACCAGCTGTGTCTCAACCGAGAGTTTGTGGTGGGCTCAGAATGGAGTACACACGTCTTCCTTTCCATTTATATCTTTCCCTCTAGTAGCCTTTTTGCCCGCCTAACAGCTACAGAAGGCACTGACAGTTATTCCCGATTAAGCACATTTTACAGAAATGAGAAGGGGAAATAAAGTTTGAGTCTAAAAGTAGTTTATGAGCCCCATTACTAGTCCTTCTAGCTCAACTTCTGTAACGTCTACCAATATGCATTTTTCTTTTAGTTTATTTGAACTTCAGTTACCAGAATTGGAATTATCATAATCTTTGTTTCAGGACACATCACTATGACTGGGCTTGGAGAAGTCATTTTTATTTACCTTTTGGCTTGTTTGTTTATTAATAATAATAAGCAGCAGCTGTATCTTTGAACTCACCACTCGACACCAGAATTAATACATTGCCAATGACTCATATCAACCTCTGGCCTTCTCCCCAATCTGATCAAGCATTGCCCCAAATCTTGTGTTTATCCTTCCTTTGCTGTATATACACATATAAATGTTTTCTGTATATATGATATATATTTATCATATCTATACACACGTAAGTAATACATACACACTCCTAAAGTTATGTATCTACATAATTGAGTTTTAGTTGTCTTCATTTTATGAGTATCATGCACTATGAAATCATCTGGGATTTATTCTTTTCACTTATAGTATTACTAATATAGTCATATTGTTGCATTGCATTGTGTGAATATACCATAATTTATTTGTCCATTCCTCTGTGAAGGCTATTTGGGCTGTTTCCAGTATTTTTGTTTATCTGTTTTAGTTATGAAAAGTACTGCTCTGAACATTCTGGCACATGTCTTCTGGTGTATCTGTTGGCCTTGAAGAGGTTGGTCAAATATGTAAATGAACATTCAATTTGACAAGATATTGCAAGCATGGGAGATCCTGTTTGCCTTCATCCTCTCTAGCACTTGATATTTTCATGAACCAAGATTGTACTTAATTCTGTTGTGTCCATCCACCTGAGAATCCTTCTTGTCTCCTCCCCTGTGAGGAACCGTTTACACACACTCGATTGGCAAACACACAAGTGCTGGACAGGTAGGGATCAACACCTGCCAAGCTTAGAAAGGCCTGAAACAGAATCTCCACCCAAGTCAGCCTCCTCTCCTCAGAGCCTGGAATCAATTTTAGTCAAAGAAAAGGAAAATAACAAACCCGTGAAAGTAGACCACTGGCCCACCATTGGCTGGGAATGGAGCCCGTTCTGAACACCGTCACTCAGACCCTTGTTTGTTATGGCTCCTTTACTCCCCCATAGCCAACTTCCCAGGAAGTGGATGAATGGATTTCTTGCTTCTGAATCCCAGTCTCTCTACTCTTAGATCATTTCCTGCCGTCAGGTTTTCTCTGATGATTTGTGGTTTAGATCGCAGCTTGTGTGTCCTACTTGTCTTTCTACCTAGCCCGTTCTCCCAATATGAAAGGCCCATTTCTGAGTGACTTCCTCCAGCGTCGTTCCAGCTTCCCTGACCTGTTGGAGACCCGGTCGGTCAAGATCCAACCCCCATGGCGCTTTCCACCACCATGAAAGAAGCAGTTGTGATTATAACACTATGAGAGAAAGAGGAGTTTCCCAAACCTTTCCCTTTCCCTGCAGTGAAACTTACTCTATTTAACCTTTAACCCCTTCCTGTTTTTTCTCTTCTAAATGCTATAGAGCAATTCAGTCTTTGGAAGAAATGTATTTTATTGCATGAACTTCACTGGAAGCTTAGTTTTTCCTTTCCTTGATACAAACTTGTCACTTCCACAACCCTTACTAGATATTCTGTCACACATAAGTGAAAGGAAGATAGACGCACAACTTTTAATACGTTGGAAGAAAGTGAGGAAAGAGGAAAGAGATTTAAGAAGATGTTTAACAGAAGGAAGTCACCTCTGGCGAAATCAAAGGAGCTGACACTAGTGACACCTCGAAGAGGCCAGGGTCCTGCTGGAAGAGAGCGAAGAAAGTGTGAAAAAGATGTCAAGGCCCAGTTGTCTCTGCCAGGTACCCAGGGACACTGTTAGCTGAGACAGCTTCATCCCTGTGAGAAAGTGATGGTACGAGTACCATAGAAGACGAGGCACTTCAGACTAGGGATTAAGAAGGAAGCAATTGGCAATGATCTCTTCAGACACACCACGTGATAACAACTGACGTGCTCACAATTTCAGTAGTGACTCCACAGGACAAAGTGGTTGGTTGGTTGGTTGGTTTATTATGAGTTTATTTTTTTAGAGCAGTTTAAGTTTCACAGCAAAATTGAGGGGAAGATACACAGATTTCCCATATACCCCTAGCCCCATTATCAACCTCACCCATGAGAGTGGTACATTTGTTACAATCGATGATCCTACATTGACACATCATCACCCAGAGTCCATAGTTTACATTAGGGTTCGCTCTTGGTGTTGTACATTCTACGGGTTTGCACAAATGTATAACAACATGTATCGACCATTCTAGTATCATACAGAATATTTTCACTGCTCTAAAAATCTTCTGTGCTGCACCTATTTCCTGACTCCCCACCCCCCTACCCTGGCATATTTGTTTTAACGAAACAATTGACCATGGATTTTTTGGTTGGCCTTCCAGAATATTAAATATGTGAACTGCTTCGCAAAAAATAAATTTGAAAACTTTCCACACACTTAATGGTTTAAATAGGGACCAAGTTTTTAAAATAACCACCAGTGGCCTACAGAAATTGAGTAATAAGAGGAAAGTTAGGTAATGCAAGCTTTGAACAACAGGATTATTTACAAACAGGATATATACGCGCTGAGATGCTAAGGTGCCTTGGGGCAAAGGAGTAAAAACTCATGTGGAGTAAATAGTAGAAGAGGACTGGGGTCCCCTGGTGCCTGCACCTGGCCTGACTCACAGGCCCCTAAACACTGACCAGGTGCAAGGCCCTCTCCGTAACCCCCATATCTCAGAGCTCCTCCAGCCCAGCATCCTCTCCCAGATGTATCCTCATCCCGCTCTGAGATTCATCTCTCCCAACTCAGCTGCTCGTTGCCACCTTCCCTTCCAAAGCCCTCCACAGGGTCCTTTGGATCCCAGTTCTTCAGTAAGCAAAATTTCGTGTTTTCACTTGACTCGTTGAATCCCCTCTCAAATGCCTGGCCTTCACTGAGCCCTGAGGACAACAACTGCCATGCAGCCTTCTCCCTCAGCTCAAGTATCTTAAGACTGGAGGCTACCGTGGTATCCCACTCCACACGGCAAGTCCCAGCCCTGTAAGTCTCCATTGTTTTGTGCAAACCCTCTGAGGCTGTGTCACCTACTTATACCACCTTCTGTCCTCCTCACTGTTGTCATCAATCAACCTCTGGGCCACTTCCTCCAGTATCGAAGACTTCGGCACTTACAGTCTTTTTTCTATACCCCAGCCCTGCCATCACCCTGCGTGCCTATCAAAGTTCTCATTGTTGGCCCCTCCCCCTGACTAGCCCCTCACTTCCTTGAACTCCGTGCTTCCAATCTCTTCCACCTCCACTGTACTTCAGCCTCCAAGTCCCATGACCTCATCCTGGATCTGGACCTTGTCATCCCACGGGGCTGCCCCGTCTCAGATAATAGCATCAGACCTAGGACTCTGATTACAAACCTCCTAACTTTCTAGCTCTCTCATTCAGTTGTTTCTGCTACATTTGTTCTTCACAGGAACCTCCTACTTCTTTCTGTTCATCAGCCCGCCGCTGTCTTCCTTCCAGCCTCTTCAACTTAGTTATTACTGACTATTCATTCATTCAACAAATCTCTTCAATGCCTTTGCTTCCCATTCCGCCCATATGGCCAAATCCCACTCTGCTTGATTCCATCAGCTTCCTCTCCATAGAAATCCAGGCTGTTCGATGCTGCAAGAAAAGATGTAATAAACTTCACATCCTGGTGCCTCTATAAATTCACTGTCTCCATCCTCAACTCTATCTTCAATGCCGTTGAACCACACTTCTGTTTTATCGATTGAGAGCTCATTTTCAGGAACCAGATTGAAACATTTGAGTCTCAACACCAACTCCAGCACTTACCAGCTGTGTTACCTTAGGGGAGCCACTTAACTTCTCTGTGCTTCAATTTCCTTCCCTGAACAGGATAATAACGGTACCTATTACATAGGGCCACAGTGAAGATTAAATGAGTTAGAGCAGTGAAAGCACATAAAAACCACTTCATCGGTATTGTACATTATCATTATTGTTTCTTTAATCAGATGTCTCTGTTTCATTCTTTCTAGTAGTTATTTTTCACCTTTATCATGTGCTCCTTCTACTTAGAACCCTCTTGCCCCTGACCCATGCACCCTTGTTTGGCTGACTCCCACTCCTTCTTTCAGGCTCAGCTTAGATTTCATTTTGTTCCAAGAAGGCATATCCTATCTCACTGTACACCCTGCCGTGCGTTAAGGGTCCTTCCCCGACACTCTCATAGCTGTGCTTCCCATCATACTGTTTCTCACCCTGTGGTATAAAGGATTGTAATCTCCTGGAGAGGTCTGTGTGTATCTTCCCCTTTTTGGTTACAGTTAACCTGACATCTGTTTTAGCTTCACAATTGTGTGAGAACTACAAACATAAGAAGCTTATGTCTAGTTGCAAGTTTGCACATACTTAAGCAACATTACAATAAAAAAATGCAAGCCAGCGCTGGGGCCTGAGGGACGTTTTTCCTTCGAGAGGGGTGCACCCCTCACTCCCACTGTGAGGCCACTGGAAGCCTGGCTCTTGCTCTGCAGGAAGTCTGCCGTTCCCAGGGGGTCAGCAAGCTCCCAGGTGTGTGGGCTGGGCAGTGGAGCCGTGAAGGCCCCCCAAATTCCTCTAAGCTCCACACAAGGCCCCTAAACATCCTGAGATGCTCCAAGGTGGCAAACCCACACCTCTGGGGCCTGGCTGCCCACACGGGCACCGTGGAGGGGGCCCTGTGAGTGTGTCTTGCTCTCTGTTGTACCCCAGCACCTAGCACAGAGCTAGCACATAGAAAAAAAAATCCATAGATATGTGTTAAATAAATATATGAATAATATTTGAGAAAAAATGAAGATCCAGACCAGACTGTGAACTCCCTGAAGGCCGCCATTGTTTATTATCTTTGGATCAACCTTAACGCCTAGCAAGGAATCTTGTAATACTTAGAAATCAATACATATTTTTCAACCAACAATTTTTCCGTCTCTTGAAAGTTGTTTTTAGATTTCCAAAGAGATTCGTATTCTTTATCAACTTGCTTCTTCTCTGCATGTCACAATAGTCTCATCCTTCAGAGCTCAACTCATGAGTCATCTTCTCCATGAAGTTTCTGTCAATCCCTTTGTTCCAGTTTATCCATTGCTGGGTAACAAACCACCCCAAACTTAATGGCCTAAAACAACCCTCTGTTACTGTGTGGCACAGTTCTGTGGGTGATGGTCTGTTATGGGGGTGGGGCTGCAGATATCTGAAAGCTTGACCAGGCTGGGCATCCAAGATGGTGCGCTCGCATAGCTGACAGCTGGTGCTGGCTACTGGGGGGGTGAAGAGCTCAGCTGAGTCTCTTGACTGGAGCAATGGCACAGCCTGTCCACAGGGTTTGGGCTTCTCACACATGGCAGCCTCCAGATAGCTGTTCTTCTTACATGAAAAGGCAGGAAGCAGAAGGATCCAGGCTGGCTAGCTGAGGGCTATGCCTGGAAACAGCTCAAGTGTCACTTCTACTGCGTTTTATTGACAAAGGCTTCCTGGATTCAAGGAAGTGGAGAAATAAACTCCATCTCTGGATGAAGGAGTGTCAAGGTCACATTGTGGAAGAGAATGGGAAAGATTGTCGTGGCCATCTTTAAAAAATACAGTCTGCCACATCCCTCACGGTTAAATTAATCCCCTTCTTTCATGTTTTCTTGGACCCAGAATTATTTTGGACAGAAAGATCTCTCAGACTATGAATAACTCAAACAACCCATAGAAAAAGAGACAGCCAACCCAATAGAAAACGGGCAAGAGACTTAAACAGGCAGTTTACAAAAGAGGAGATCCAAATATCCAATCAACATAGGAAAAGTGTTCAACCTGTTCAGCAATCAGTCATATGCAAATTAAAACCACAGTCCTCCCATGTTGCTCTCCAGCCATTGTGTTTACAGTTTGCGAACACCAAGTGCTGACAAAGATGAACTCCCAGAAGCTGCTGGTGGGAAAACACATTAAGACAAAATTGTGGAACAGTTTGGCATACTAAAGGTGAAGATACGTACACCTTAACCAGGCATTCCACTTCCAAGTATAAAACCCTAGAGAAAATCATACACATATATACCAGGATACATGTACAAAAATGTTCTTTGCAATATTGTTAATAATATTTCCAGACCATCATTTCACAATACATACATATATCAAATCATTACGTTATATTCCTTAAATTTTACAAAATTATATGTAAATTCTATATCAATAAAACTGGAAAAAAATAATATTCTCAGACCAGATACAGCTCAAATGCCTTTCAACAGTAGAATAGCTAAGTAATCTGTAAGATTTCATATGATGAAGAATCATACTGTAACGAGAATGGATGACCTGCTGTTTACGTGCAAACATATGGATGAATCTCATAAGCATGGTGTTGAGTTAAAGAAGCAAGATGTAAAAAAATACACAAGGGTGATTCTAATTATGTGATCAAAAGCAGGCCAAATGAAACTATATTCCTTAGGGATATATTCCTAAGTGGGGAAACTATAAAGAAGCAAGGATGGGTTATCATGAAAGTCAGAGTGACGTTTACCTCTAGGTGAAAGGTTGGGCACTGTATTGGGGAGGAGGCAAGGGGGATCTTTACTTTTTGACCCAACGTGGGGGTCAAATGTTCTGGAGGTTGGCAGTGCTCTACTTTTTGACCCTAGTGGTGGTTATCCGAGTATTTGCTTCTAATTATGCTATAAACTAAATGTTTTATGGTCTTTCTGTATGAAAGTTTTATCTCACCATAAAAAAAAGAAAAACAAGGAAAAAACCCCAAACTACCTCTAAAATTATACCACTTAATCTTGAGTTAATCCCATTATTTTTGCAAATGGTGCTTTCCAGTAGTGACTGAGTCAAGGTGATAACCGAGGTTAGGAATAGTACACCTACATACAATGTAGCATTTTTCCAGTAAAAATTCCCTACATTGCAGAATCAGATAAAAATATGAAAACACTTGCTTTGATTCCTAGGTTGGATCATTAAATGCATGCTTCCTTGCAAAGAGGAATTTCCAAGTTGATGTATATGAAGCTAGGGAAGGTAAGACGATACTGAAAATGGTGAGATGTGTTTCTCATTCTTTGAATTCTTTCTCTTTAGATTTTAAAAATAATTTTTTCAAAAAAGCGGAATTGTTATATTTTTCTAAAAACCTTAATTATCTAAATTTAATTTAATACAAATTTACTACTCTTAATGTTTTCTTTAAAAGAGTTAACAAGGTCTTTTAATTTGGGCCTGATTGCACCAGTTGCTACATGCTCATAGTGTCCTAACATATACCAACGTGTAACATGCACTCTCCTTCCAACGTCTTAGATATCCGAGTGGCTGAATTTGCGCGCGGAAGAAGCATTAACTTGGCCCTTTCTTACAGAGGACGACAAGCCTTGAAAGCCATTGGCCTAGAAGACCAGGTACCTTGTTAATGCATTTTCCTTATGGAAGGTAATGCCTGCTGTCTGTCAACAATTGCATGGTCTTGATTTCATCCTGGCACCGTGTAATGCCAAGAACCTATGCAGGAAAATTCATTTTACAAAGGTTTCAAACTTCTAAATTTGGCAAGAGGGTGAATGTTTGACGCTTGAGGCCCCTGGGGGAGCATGGCACATGACGTGGGGCGGAGGTGCTGAAAGCCCACTTGATGACCCTGGGATCCCAACAGGACGGTAGGGCTCTACGTACAGAACGTGTGATCCGGGCCGGCATCAGGATGAGAGGAGGCAGGCAGACCCCGTTGCTTTGACTATACGGGTCCATAATCTCTCGTCCACAATTCCATACTCCAAAAAGCCCTGGAAATAGAAAGCTTTTTCATCACCCAATCAGTAGCAAACTTGACCTGATGCATGGATTTTTATGACCTTTTAAAGAAAATCTCACGTGGTGTGAATATCTTTTGCTACAGAAATATTGTGTTTGGTTATGGGATGGTGCCCCAGACTCCACTGGGTGCTACGTGATATCCACATATGCACTACACGACCTACCTAAAATTTGAAAACTTCTGAATTGTGAAACCAACGGGCCCCAAGAGTTTGGATAAGGATTGTGGGCCTGGAGTAGATTTTCCTCATGTGGGCTCAGTGTTGCTGAACTCACTGTGTATGATGTAGCTTGGAAATGTAAACAGAAATAGTACATTTTTCTTGAGAGTACTTTTGCTGACCACGTATCTTTGAAATGAGAATATAAGTCAATGTACATGCCACTGCATTTCCACAGCTTTCCTGGAGCTGTGTGTGGAGGGAAACACTTTGCACTGGGTTTCAGCAGTCCTGACTTTACTCCTCATGCATCTCTCTCTTTTGTGGTCATGAGAAAACCACTTAAGCTCTCTGACAGTGAACCACTTTCCTCAGTTGTAATATTTGATTTAGACCAGATACACTTTAAGTCAATTCCCAAATCTAAAGACTAAAAAAATGCAAAAACTAAAATTTACAGGAACACAATTTTCATTAATAAGGTTTTCACCATACTGTATTTTCATGTCCTTTACATTATTTTTAAATTTTTTGAAAAAATCACACTTTAAAGTCAATATCTATCTTATTTGCATGATGCCATGATGTAGAAGTTGAAATCAATCTTTCTGGTTTATTTCAGATTGTATCCCGAGGTGTTCCCATGAGGGCAAGAATGATTCACTCTCTTTCAGGAAAAAAGTCTGCCATTCCCTATGGAACAAAGTCCCAGGTAGGTTTGCCCTGGAGCTATGGGATTGGTTATAGTGGAGTCTGACGTCTGGAACTTGGCACTTGCTTGTCAGTGCCTCCTTTCCTCTCTAATCTTATCTTTGACATTGCCTGCCTCAGTCTGGAATTCAGGAACGTATACTAGTTAACATATTAATTCATAGGAGATGCTTAAAATAGGGTCGAGTTGCTAATAAACACTGGATAAGTGTTCATGATTATTGCCATCATTTTAGGCTGCTTTTGCCTCTATGCCTTGCTCACGCATTTCCTTCCCATCTCCTTTCAGTTCCATAGAGAAGAGTACCATGTACTCATTGTCAAGCAGAACATGGGAGTACAACTCTAAAGGGTTACCCGATGTCGTTGCCTTCCCGGACTCTCTTGCCCCAAATTTAATTATAATAGAACTTATAGAATGAATCAGAAATGCTTTCAGTATTGTATAATTCCTAAAACAAGAGGTCAGATGGTGATGTGGAGTTTATAAAAGAAAATCCACTATTCTGTTTTGTGTTTTTCTTCTTATCTTTTACGTAGTAATGTGCAGAGTTGGGCACAGTGTGTACTTTTATCTGGTTACACCTTCTAAGTTTGTTTCTTTGGGAGAGAATGCATGTACCAAACATCTATCAATGAGAGAAAAACTCCAGCATGCTTTGTGCAACAATGATTCATTTTATAAAGTGCAGAACCCAAGTGAGGTTCCCGTGCTTCTGAGTCTCTGACCTTCCGCAGAGCTCCATTGCAGGCAGAACAGTGCTTCTCAGACTCACCTGGTATCTTGTCAAAATGCGGTCTGACTCTAAAGGGCTGGGGTGGAGGCTGAGGTTCTGCATCCTAACACACCCAGGCGGTGTCCACGCTGCTGGTCCATGGACCACACTTTGGGTAACAAGAGATAAATCCCATATGCTCCTGGGAACAAGGTCTTTGTGGATCTTGTGACCATAAAAGCGGCTGAAGAGCCTCATTTCCACAAGGATGGCTACTATCAGAAACAAAAACAAAAACAGAAAATAACGTGTTGGAGAGGATGTGGAGAAATCGGAACCCTTGTGCACTTTTGGTGGGAATATGATGCAGCCACTGTGGAAAAGAATGTGGCGGTTCGTCAAAAGCTTACAAATAGAATTACCATGTGATCCAGCATTTCCACTTCTGAGCATATATCCAAAAGAACTGAAAACAGGGTCTCAAAGAGATATTTGAACACCCACGTTCATAGCAGCATTACTCACAATAGGCAAAAGATGAAAGCTATCCAAGTGTCCATGGATGGATGAATGGATAAACAAAATGTGGTATATACATATTTGAGATAATATAAAATAAATATATTGGTCTCTGCTCCTGGTTCCTGGCACAGAGTTCCTAAAACCCTTGTAATTTCCTGAGTGATAAGAGCAGTAGGAGAATCTTTTGTTCTGAAATTTGGTCTTTGACCCTGGTTCCTAACACAGAGTTCCTAAATCCTTTGTAATTTCCTGGGTGATAGCAGTGTGTTTTGTTCTAATGAGGTGACTCTTGAGGGGCTCCTGAATGGGGGCTGGTCACCAGAAAGACCAAGCTATCATTAGAAGCTTGGGAGTTTCAGCTCCACCTCCCATTCTGCAGAGAGGAGAGAGGGCCTGGAAATGGAGTTAATGATCAATCACACCTCTGTGAGGAAGTCTCCATAAAAATCCCAAAAGTATGGGATTCAGAGAACTTCCAGGTTGGTGACCATGTGCAGGTGCTGGGAGAGAGGTGCCCTGGAGAGAGCTCGGCATCTCCGCACCCCTTCCCACATGCCTTGCCCTATACATCTCTTCCATCTCGATGTTCACCTGTACCTTTTATCATAGCCTTTATAATAAACTGATAAAAGTGAACTGTTTTCCTGACTTCTGTGAGCCCTTCTAGCAAATTAATCAAATGCGAAGAGTGGGTCCAGTTTATAGCTGATCAGTCAGAAGCATAGGTGACAAACTGGACTTGCAACTGGCATCTGATGTGGTGGCAGTGAGGCAGTCTTGTGGGACTGAGCCCTTAACCTGTAGGATCTGTCACTATCTCTGGGTAGATAGTGTCAGAATTGAGTTGAATTGTAGGACCCCTAGCTGGTGTTGTAGAGAATTGCTTGGTGGGGGAAAACCCCCACACATCCGGGGTCAGAACTGTTGCGGGTGTGGTAGTAGTCTGAGAACAAAAGAGACACACGGGAGAAGTATAGTATATCTATACATACACAGCATAAAATGGAATACTACTCAGCCTTCAGAAGGAAGGGAATTCTGACACAGGCCACAACATGGATGAACCTTGAGGACTTCATACTAAGTGAAATAAGCCAGTCACTAAAGCAGAAATCCTGTATAATTACACTCGGATGAGGCACCTAGAGTAGTGAAATTCATAGAGGTGGAAAGGAGAAGGGTGGTTGTCAGGAGCTGGAGGACATGGAGGCTGGGAGTTGCTGTTTAATGGGGACAGAGTTTCAGTTTTACAAAATGAAGAGTTCTGTGGATGGATGGTGGCAATGGCAGCTCAACATTGGAAATATACTTACTGCCACTGAACTGTATATTTAAAAACGGTTAAAATGGTAAATTTTATACTAAGTGTATTTTACCACAATTAAAATTTGTTTAAAAAGGGGCCCCGTGGCCGAGTGGTTAAGTTCGCGCACTCCGCTACGGCGGCCCAGGGTTTCTCTGGTTCGGATCCTGGGTGAGGACATGGCACCACTCATCAGGCCACATTGAGGCGGCGTCCCAAGTACTACAACTAGAAGGACCCACAACTAAAATATACAACTATATGCTGGGGGGGTTTGGGGAGAAAAAGCAGAAAGAAAAAAAAAGAAGATTGGCAATAGTTGTTAGCTCAGGTGCCAATCTTTAAAAATAAAAACAAAAGGGGCTGAAAAGTAAAACATTCCAACAACTAAGGGCTTTGGGGGAGAGGTGGTGGGGAAGGATCAAAATTTTCTGTTTAATGACTTTTTAGAAATAATAATCTGCTTATTTTGACATTATAAAAACATAGGTACAGAGTTTGAATGCATGAGCCTGGCAGAGAAAAGAAGAGGAAGAAAGTCCACTGATCATCTGTAGGCAGAAAAATTTTTCAGATAATTAGTATGTCCCGTTTAATTAGCCCCAAATTGCTTGGTGCTATAGGAAAGAAAAGAATCGCCTCTTTTTTTTTTTTTTTTTTTTTTAAAGATTTTATTTTTTCCTTTTTCTCCCCAAAGCCCCCCGGTACATAGTTGTGTATTCTTCATTGTGGGTTCCTCTAGTTGTGGCATGTGGGACGCTGCCTCAGCGTGGTCTGACGAGCAGTGCCATGTCCGCGCCCAGGATTCGAACCGACGAAACACTAGGCCGCCTGCAGCAGAGCGCGTGAACTTAACCACTCGGCCACGGGGCCAGCCCCAAGAATCGCCTCTTCTTAATGGACAAGTGCTTAATAGACAAGCTCGTGAGATTTACAAGTGCCAGTAAAGTATAAGCTGTGCGTACTAAATGTATCTTTTCCATAAATAGCAATTGTCCTCCTAGGTGTCACGCCCTGGGCCAGTTGCTGACCGTGGGGAGAGGAGCTTATAACCTGGTAAAGGCAGACAGTAATTGAGTTCCCTGTGACAAGAACTCAGCTGAGTGATGGCAGGAGCGCTCAGCTGTGTGGTTCAGCCAGGGACGAAAGCTTTAGTTTTAGTTTAGGTTAGTTTTCAGAGAAGACTTCACAGAGAAAGAGTTGTAAGACAGACATGTTGCATAATTCTTCAATTGGCAGTGAAATAGCATTGTCCCGATCAAATGAGGATCTGTTTATGGAGGAAAGTTGAGTGACACCAGATTTCTAACAAAATGTAAATTTTCGAGCTGCAAGTGTGTATTGGATGAGCAAACTTGTAAATGCAGGTTCACATAACAGGATCTTACAGCCATTAGCAACCTGAGATTCATCGAATCCAATCATCTCGCTTTACAGAGGAAGAAACGGGTCGCACGATTACGTGAGGTCAACATGAAGGGAGAAACAGGGCAGGCTTGCTCACAGACGACGGCCAGTGGAGTGCGGTGTAGGAGGCCCTCACAGGAGCGCAGGGCAGCGCTGCCCCGATACACTATTTCTTTTTCTAAACTGAGAGTGACTCGTAATAATCACCTCACCTTTCTCTTGGATTAACGTGGAATGTGCTGAGAAAGGCCAATTCATCGAACCCATCCCTCCACAGAAATTGAACCAGTGAAGCATAAATAGACCGAGGGGTAAGATATGGTTCAAAATATCAGGAAAGCTGGATGAGGAGAGTGACTTGGACTTGAGACTAAAATCGGCTTCCTTACCCCAACCACTGAAGAGAGAAGCAGCTTCTTCAGCAATGATTCCCCAAGAGGGTGAAAGCGTTGGTGGGAATTCCCATTTGGGGCCTTTGATACACTAGAACAGGGAGGAAAAGATCCCTCCCCACCAAACCTGCCATTTCTCAATTCTGAAGAACTGAGTTAATGCTAAATTTACAGCCACCCCTCTTTCTTTGGTTTGCATCGCTACTTTTATATCTGAGTCAGATATGGGGGCCTCCTCGTCCTTTAAGAACCACATAAAATTGTTTTGAATCACTCAGTTCCACAGCCTACGGAAGTGCAAAGCCCTCCCCATGAGCCCAGGGCTCATTTCTGCAAGTCCCCAGGCAGCCTCCTCTCTTGGCTTCCACTGCCTCTTGGTGTCCATCCCCTCTCACCTGGCACTGGCTGTGTACCATGATGGTCCAGACGCGAAGTTCACCCCTTTCACCACTTTCCACAAACAATGCTCACTCAAAAGACACATGACTATGCTGAAGACGTGGGGGTCATGGAGGGCCTGCATTGAGCACTGCACAGCAAACAACTTAGAAATCCCTCATGGGCACAATTTGACCTCCAAAATCCTTTCTGAATCCCTTCTCTGAGGCCTCTCTCCTCCAGCTGTTGTTTCTCTGCCTTTTCTCCCTTGCAGTGTCCAGACACTTCCCTGTCTTGCTGGTTCTTTCCATCTCTCTCCCAAATTGCACTGGGAACTATCGAAATGGCCTCAAATATACACAGCGGGTCAGAGCTCCCCGATTTTTACTCCTGACTTCCTATGTCCAAAATGGAGAAATGGCAGCCCTTACTAGGAAGCATTCTCTTTTGAAGGCATTCGGGATATAGAATGTAAGCATTTTTTTCTAATATATGTGAAAAAGTCAGCACTTCAACTATTGTCTTACAAATCTCCAAAGGAGATTATCCAACGTCCTTTAGGTTTTGTTATTATTTTTGGTTGTTGAGGGTCACTTTATAGCTCTGATCCTTTTATTCATATTTATTCTTCATAAGAGCAGCCTTAGGGTAGGTACTGGGGAAGTGCCACTTGATGGGAGTGACTCTAAATTTCGGTTCTGATACAATGCCACCCATACACATGGGGGGCCCACCCAGGGGTGCTCCTGGCCCTCCCGCAGGGCCGATGCATCTCTCAGCTCCTAGGTGAGACAGATGCCAACTAATATGGAACTGATGATCAGTTATCATCAGTGATCAGTTATCATCAGTCATCGGATGATAACTGATACGGAAGGAAAATTTTCCCCATGCAAATGAGCCTTCGTAATGTGAATGTTTCCTCGTGTACTTTGAATAACAAGTGTGGTTTCCTTTGAAGTGCAGTGATTAATGACATAGAAGACCAGAAAACAGAACTTGGAACAGAGAATTAGGAGGTCCCTGTTCATTTTAATTTATAACAAAGACACAGGAAGCTCCTCCTCAGTCATTGCCTCTGTAGCATGACCAAGTTATTTTCACGCCAAGTATAGATTTAGCTGTTAATTTTAAATGTCTGCATTTGGATGAGGTGAAGATTCATAAATTAGCATATTTGTGTTAAATATCGTGATGTCCCGTAATTTGGAAAATTACGTGCTTTGAATTTTTAAACCAATAGCCTCGTGGTGAACTGCAGGGCTGCGTTATGACATTCACGGGCCCTGGGGAGGCCCTTTTGCCTTTGTGGGCCCCCTCTCTGTGCCACAAGAAAAATTAAAAATTAGATTTTATGAGCGCACTGGTATAAAGATTAATATAATCCAGGCTGTATTCATTTCTATACATCCATTACTTTTTTCTTCTGGTTTAAAAATAAACTAAAATTAAAACATTTTCAGGGACCCTGAAAAATATTGTGGGCCCAAGGGCCTGTGCCTGCTATACATCACAAACAGTTGGCCCTGCTGAACTGTCCTGTGACGTCAGAAACAGCCACACGTGTCCCAGCAAGCCTGTATCCTACTCCTCCCAACCCATCCTCCTCCTCGCCTCAACCACACACACACACACACACACGCACACGCACACGCACACGCACACACCACCTTTCACACCGAAATGACAGCCTCCAAGGAGTCTGCTTGGGAAATAGCACATTTATTCTAGCAATGCTGTCATTTCTGAAGTTTTTTCACCTTCAGCTCAATTTGGAGACCTAAGATGAAAATATGAGTTTTACAATTTGTTGTTAAAACAACAGTATTTCAGTGAAAATAATACTTTTGCTACACAAGAGAGTTTGATTTTTATAATATCAAACTTTGAAAAAAAATCTAAGTTCAAACTTAAGCATGTATTTGGTTAAAGTGTTTGTTTAAAAAAAAAGCCTGCTTAGCTAAATGCTCACAAAACTAAAGTTTCCAACCTCTGCTGAAGAATAAATAGTTCCTCTTGTTGAGTGAATAGCATAGAATCAATTTGTCCATTCTCCAGAAACAAACAGTGTCTACTGTGTTTTTCTTGCAGTACATTCTTTCTATAAGCAGAGAAAACCTGAACAAGGATCTGTTGACTGGTAAGTCCACTGTTTTATTCCCCAGTTGTCACTCTGAGTAAAGCACATGGGACTAATCTTGTCACCGGACTCACTGAGATTTGTTTTCTATTTCTTTTTATGGGTTATTAAGAGTAAGACAACGTACAAAGCAAAGTCCTTCTTGATACATCCTCCGGTTGCTCTTTCTCACCTTATCAATGATCTAAATAAAAATCACTTGTTCAACATGTATTGAATTCCTATAGTCTTCTAGGCACTGGAATGAACGAGTGTTCACTCCCTGATGAAGAACGCAAGTCTAGTGGAACAGCAGATATACACGAATGATTTGCAAAGTGACACGCGATTAGATTTGCATTTCAGAAAGATGAGAAGCGGCAGTGTAGAGGCAGATAGAGGCCCGCAGTCTTCAGAGGTTAGGATAAGCCCTGGGTATAAAACGATGCCCTGGACTCAAGCTGTGGCAACGTGGTTGGAGGAGACGGTATAGATTCATGACGTTTGCAGGAGACCAAATAGACAGAGGGTGTAGGAAGTTGAAAAAGAGGAAGGTGTGAAATAGAACTCTCACATTTCTAATCTGAATTGCTGAAAAGGTCTACCCATTAATGGAAAAGCCGCTGGATTGCTAATTAAGCCTGGAGCTTGCATAATTAATCCAATCACTTCCCATGTTGCCCTTGATCATAATGTTTTTTCCTCCTCTTCAGCGTTTGTACTAAACAGATTCACTCCCTGCAGAGCATGCTGCTTGGGTATTTCTACTATCTTTTGAATCAGTCCCTCTTGTCGCAGCCCCGCAGTCTCTGATCTTTGGAGAGCAGAGTTCCCACGTGGCTTTTCTGAGTTACTGCACAGTCCGCTCCCCAGAGCGAGTCTGCAGTACATCTGTTGAATTGAACTGAATTGAATGGGGAGAAGGAGTGATGGGGAAGCTCACTCTAGTTGATTCCCCAGGGACTTAGGAAACAGGGCTTAGTCTTCTTCTTAGATCCATTTCTTTGCTTGCATTTGTGAGACTGCCTTTTGGATGGGTAGATGGGTGGGGTGGGGCTAGGTCGCTACATATATTCACAATCTTAAGAAAATAAATAAGCCACAAAACAGCTTTTTAAGAAAAGTAGTATAGGGGCCGGCCCGGTGGCACAGTGATTAAGTTCGCACCTTCCGCTTCGGCGGCCCAGGCTTCGCCAGTTCGGATCCCAGGTGCGGACATCGTGCTGCTTGGCAAGCCATGCTGTGGTAGGCATCCCACATATAAAGCAGAGGAAGATGGGCACGGATGTTAGCTCAGGGCCAGCCTTCCTCAGCAAAAAAGAGGAGGATTGGCAGCAGATGTTACCTCAGGGCTAATCTTCCTCAAAAAAATAAAAATAAAAAAATAAATAAGTAAGTAGTATAGCTGACCTAGGACAATCCCTTTTCAGCATCCTCTGAATTTATTAAGATAAAAGTAAAAGTGAGCATTCACTGAGGCACCAGGCACTATGTGAAGTCCTTTACATACATCTGTTTGTGTAACCCTCCCAACAACTACATGAGGTGGAATTATTTTCATCTCAGTTGTACAGATGGTAAAGGAGGCCTAGGAACTTCCCAGTGTCATAGCTCACACTGTTAATAAGTGTAGAACCTGGATTGAACTTGAGTCCGTTATTCCGAAGTCCATGCTTTTAACTACTACAGTCATTGCCTCCAATATTATATATGAAACATCTGCGAATACTAAGGAGCTAAGACATGAGGGAGATCCAATCTTGGTGTACAGATCACAAGCTCCCCTAACTATTTTTCATGAGGAATGTGCTGTGCAGCATGCAACTGCATAAATGCTATGAATAAAATAAAATGAATGCTAATAAAATGTTAATAAAATGAATGCTAGATCTCTTGATTAGCATTAATGTTAATAAATGCTAGTTAATAAAATGAATGCTAGATCTCTTGACTCCTCAACTTTGTTTGGCATGTAAGGTTCTTTATTCCTTTACACAGCACCAAATGTGTGGGCTGCGCATTCACACATTCAACCAATTGTGAAAGCTCATTCCCTCTAACTGAGCAGCCCCCCCTCTGAAACGTTATCACTAAATCATTCCGCTGCGTCAGCATTTCACGTAGGATTGTTTCATGGTTCACTGTTCTGTGGGATGTTAATAATTGTTAAGCAAAACAAACAGAAAAAGGATACGTGGTTCAAGCAAGTTCGGTTAAGTCCTGCATCAAACAAATTTCAAGTCTTTTCTTACAGTACTTCTCAGGGCCTTTACTCTATTAATCTGCCTTACCCATCTATTGGCCAAAAGATTTCTTATACATAGATAAGTCTTTGGTTTGGGGCCTCTTGGATTTCAGTTTTCTAAAACTTCCAATCTCATATCCAAGAACCTTAAAATCTTCAAACCCCAAATCAAACTCAAGCAAAACAGAACAAAAGATGACAAAACCTGAGATGGAAAGGAGAGAGACGTACAGACAGAAGTACTGAGTTGGAAGTCAGAACCTCCGGCTTGTTTTTCCCTAATGTTTTACTCTCTGTGATCCCAGGCATTTTACCTTTTCTCCCAGGATCTTGTTACTCCATTCAGAAGATGAGATCATCTCTGAAGTCTGTTCCGGGTCTAACACGTACATTCTGATTTGTACCTTTAAAAAGCATAAATAGCCTGTGATTATAGACCTATCTGTGAGAATGAATAGAGACAAAAATCATATTTTACTACTCTGACAAGAACAAGAATAATAGTTCAGAAAATGAAATTCACTAAATTCTATAGATTGCTAGCAAGCAGAACAGAAAAGCACTAAAATAATCTGATTCTATTTATTGAAAAGTTTCAAATCTTCTTACTCAATTTTTTTGTGTTCCAGTGCTTGATTATAAAAAGAATTAGTCTCAGTAATCTATATTTGTGACAACTTGAATCAGAAGTCTAGAAGGCTTACTAAAAAGAGATCTAGAGTCAGGGAGAGTATGAGAAAAGAAATTTGGCTGAATATTTCCAATCGCAAATGAAGTCTTAAATTGGAGGCAGCTTTTAAAATAGGTGAGGCCTGCTTCTTTCCCAGGTGCTAACAATGATAGTGATGTAAGAATTTGCATAAGAATTGGTCGGATTCTTTTTTTTTGAGACGAGAATAGCTGATTTTCATTCAACTGTCTTACTATCAAATTACCCTGGAACATTTGCCAAATAGTTGTGAAATTTTACCGTTTTCACTAACTCATTTTTAGAATGTTAAGAAAATCATAGTGTTCTCAGAAAACAACTAATACTCCAGTTTAAGTGAAATAAGAGCTGGAATTTCATTTCTATTTGTTGCCTTTCTTTGTTTCCTCAGAGGTTGAGAAATACCCCAACGCAAAGGTGCACTTTGGCCACCGGATGTTGAAGTGTAACCCCGAGGAAGGGCGGCTCACCGTGCTTGGGTAACCACCCACCAGCCTTTTGACTTCAGAGGTGAAGGGGCGGAGTGGGGAATTTTATGTGTAAACTTTGCTCTTTGGCGCTTTTGAAAGAGTTAAATGGTTACTGAAAGGGTAATTCAAACGGTTGCTAGATTAAAAGAATTTTGTATTGAAAATAGGCCCTCGATGCCTTCTGAATCCCAACACCCCCGATTCTTCTCAATCCTCATGTCGCTCACCCTCCGAAGGTCGCCCTCCTGGCAACCACACTGCTTCAAACCGTCTCCTCCAGTGAAACAGAGGACCCTCCATGGCCCTGCTTCCTCTGTCCGCTTTCTAGATGCTATTTGTTTGCCTCTCCTTGGCTGACTCTATTTCCTCTCAAGTTCCAAGCCTCATGTCCCACGCTCGGGACATGTCATGGGTTCAGTCCATTCAACCGCCACTTGTGATTCCCATCTCTAAAATGAACCTCTTCGGACCAGGCCTCGACGTATCTTCATTCTCAGTTCTTATTTCAGTCCTAATCAATGTTCATTTCCCATTACGCACTTTCACAGGTACATCTTGCCGTGATCTCAAACACGTCTGAAACCTTGATCATCTATTTCTCTCCAAGCACGTCCCACTCCTGAGCTCCCTAGGGTTTTCCAAATAATTAGTCATTCTTGATGAGCTCCCTTCCCTATTTTCTCCCACTGAATCTATGCACACTCCCCAGTCTTTCTTACTTCCTGCGGGCCTCGGAGCCAATGCTTCCTTCTTCCTGAGCACGACAGCCCCTGGGCTCTCATCCCCGCACATGTAGGCTATGCAGTCACCTTGTTCCCCCTCCGTTCTGCGTTCTGCCTCCACTTCAATTCATCCACTTACCACTCTCCATACACCATCCCCCCAATGGAAAAAATTACTTTATCCCTTTTGCCAGAATAATATATTTAAACCTTTGTCTTAACATTCAAAATTCTCCTTTTCTCCTCCCTCAATTCCCTCCCTATTTTGCAGTCTTTTCTTAAGTTTATCTTGCGAGCCCCTTTGCTTGAACCAACTAGGTTGCTCCTAGATAATCTTGGTCACATCCCTGTGGTTGTTCACACATTCCCTCCACTTCCAACACTTTGCCTTCTTTCAAGATTCTCTTCCCTTGTGCGGGGAACTCAGCTCTTAGTTCCGCTTCTGTGGCCTGGCACGTCCTCGTTAATCAGTGTGGTTGTGTGTTATTCTCATCCTCGTAAGCAAACCCACAACTGGGATGAGTGTCATCTTCACTTTACAGCTATCAACTCAAAGCCATCTGTTGGAAAAGTGAGTGTAGATTGAGTTGCTACTTTTTATATCAAGTGGAGGTATATCACCATTTTCACCACTAGACTTTTTTTTGATGGTTCATTATATTTTTCAGATCTGACAAAGTTCCCAAAGATGTCACCTATGACCTCATTGTAGGGTGTGATGGAGCCTATTCAACTGTCAGAGCTCACCTCATGAAGAAACCCCGCTTTGATTATAGTCAGCAATACATTCCTCATGGGTACATGGAGTTGACTATTCCACCTAAGGATGGGGGCGTAAGTCCTTTCTCTTTCTCTTCCCCTTTCCACAACCCACCCCCACACTAGAGCAGAAGCATACTCTAGGGTGCTTGTTCTCAGTAGCCTGTCTCAGTCAGTTGTGACTTCTACCATGAGTACTTCATAATTCATAGTAAATTGGGGGTAATATGCCTTTCACACTTTACCTTTTTCTTTTTTTTTATTCTGGTGAGGAACATTGGCCCTGAGCTAACATCTGTTGTCAATCTTCCTCTTTTTGCTTGAGGCAGATTGTCACCGAGCTTACATCTGTGCCCATCTTCCGCTACTTTGTATGTAGGATGCTGCCACAGCATGGCTTGATCAGCAGTGTGTAGGTCTGTGCCTGGGATCCAAACCTACAAACCCTGGGCTGCTGAAGTGAGAGTGCGAACTTAACCACTATGCCACTGGGCCAGCCCCTCCCTTACCTTTTAATATGCTTTCCTGAGTAGGAAAGAAAGACAGGAATTCCAACTGCTCTACTGGAAACACACGGGGGATTTTGACATTTTTCTATTTTCTCCTGGGAGTTAAAAATGGTTTGGAAATCAGTTCTGTGGACTGACAATCAAGAGTTCTTATATTCATGATTAAATCAAATAATAGTTATTAAATAAAGTGAACAACAAGTTGTTGAAGAATTTCCGTTGAGTTTTTCTCATTCCCTGGTTCCCACGTTAAACCATATGTGGCCTGAGGGAAATACATGGTATACATATTTGATATTATCATAAGCAAAGAAATGGAGGAACTTACTAAGGAAAATTAAAATACCAACAGAAGGAATAAGGATGTTTGCTTATAAGTAAGAATAAGCAGACAGCATTAGTTAAACGCTTGACTTGATAGCAAACATCCATTTATAAGGTACTGCTTTAATCTATCTAACTGAAATTCAGATTGCTATAAAGTAGCTCATCAAATTGGGATAGTGGTATTACATCCCAACCTGTATGAGCCAGTCAAATATGTATTTTAACATTCCATTGTCTTTCTATTTCTTCTTCCTGGTCAGAAGTGTATTCACTAATTCTTCCGTGCTGAGTTTACGTTTTCAGGTGGGTTCTGTTCTCTTGGCCCAGTATCTGATAATTCTGGATTACACAATTCTATTGAAAAATTGTCCCAGACTTGAGCGGAATCATGCCTCCTAATGTAGATTTAAGACAGCCACTTATTTTCTAGGTATTCCTATTTAATAGTAATGATTAGCGGATTACGAGAAGTCTCTACTTTTTTAAGAAACACTGTTCTGACACAGCAATGTGACCCAGACATGGAAATATTCTGGCATGGCCCAAAAACAATCCTAGGAAAATTTCCTTCCCTTCCTTCCTCCCTTCCTTCCTCCCTTCTTCCCTTTCTCTCCCCTCCCTCCCTCCTTTAGCTTCCCTTCCTCTCCTCTCCCCTCCCTCTTTCCCTCCCTTCTTCTCCCTTCCCTCCCTCCCGCTCTCCCTCCCTCTCTTTCTCTTTAATGTAACAGAGCCGTCACTCCATCTTTGATGATTGGAGTGTGGGTGAGAGATGGGGTGAGCGACAGGATTGGGTGGATAGTAGAGGGTGCTTTGGGGAATTGTATGGGAGGCTCATCCTAAAGTTGCTTTTGCACAACAAGTAAACTGTGCTTAAACTTTATATTTGGAGGGACTTGTGGTGAGAGGACTAATGGGCGTTACAACGACCCTGACCTTGGGACAGCTGTTGGATAAAGATATCTGTTGGGAGCGTGACTCCGTAATAAAGAAGCTAAAAATACAAAGTGTTGTTTCCTAGGGTCATGAGGAGGGTATGAACACCAAAACGTTTTTGGCATCATGTTTGCTATGTCAAAACAATGCGTAAACCCTTATCTATGCCAACGGTAAAGACAGTAGGTATACACTATCTTCCAAATAGTTTTTAATCAGCAGTTTCAACCTTTACTATTACAGTAGATGATAAATTGGTGAGCTGTCATCTCTCCACTCCTCCTTATCTTTTAGAGCTCTAAAAGATTGTAGAAGTGATGAAAAGATAGCAAGAGGGAAAAGCAAGGACATTGGCCTCACCCAGGCTGGTCTCTTTACTCCCATCTAAAATATGGTGCTCATTTATGCTGCCCCCACTTTCTCAGCAAGTTTACCCCTACCCATGAGCCACTGTCCTTCATTTCTCATCTAATCTACGAGTCCCTTGCTTTAACCACTCCAGCCCCACAGATTTCTTACCTGCCCGGCTTTTATTTCCTATACTCCTAATTTGGCACCAAATCACTTATTGTCTCTCTACCTCCTGAATTGTTGTTAAAGAGGAGTTATTGGCTTTTCATATCTATGCATCCTGCCTATTCAACTGCATGGTAAGATCTTTCAGGTCAAAGAGTTATGCGCTTTTTCATTTCTATGTCTTTGTACTGGACTTTCTCTGGGGCTCTGGGGATAAAAACGTCAGGAAGGAAAAGTCTTTTCTCCTAAGACACAAATAGCTATAACGGTGTGAAAATGTGGGTAAGGAGACTGTGCTGTGCTTTCTGTGTTCTTCTTACCATGTAAGACATATATGTGGTAGGTGTTCTCTAACCATTTGTAAAAAGTAATACAAACTTGGGGCTGGCCTGGTGGCATAGTGGTTAAGTTCACATGCTCTGCTTTAGGGGCCTGGGATATGTAGATTCAGATCCCGGGCATGGACCTAGCACCGCTGGTCAAGCCACACTGTGCTGGCATCCCACATAAAATAGACAATGATTGGCACAGATGCTAGCTCAGTGACAATCTTCCTCAAGCAAAAAGAGGAAGATTGGCAACAGATGTTAGCTCAGGGCCAATCTTCCTCAAAAATATAAACTTGAAATAGTTGGAAAATCAATTGCATATTCTTATATATATAAAACCCCTGGGAACCTCAAGGGTTTGGGTCAACCGATTTGGGTCAATCGATCTGCCCAAGTGATCAATACTTCCTCGGGATGCCATTGCCTTGTAGTGGAGTCACTAAGAGAGAAGACTTCTCTCTACCATTTGTGTTGTAGGAAACAATTGACAAGAGGCTTGCGTGTAAAATTGTGTTTTACCCATGAAATTTAAACTTAGGACCTTTCTGTTCATATAAATAAGTCCCCAAATAAGGTGAAAAATAAAGTATGAAAATACTATATACACACATATATATATAAGCACACACATGCATAGTTTACATGTGTGTATATATTTTATATATTTATATCCATGTATGTGTGTGTGTGTGCATGGAAATAGAGAAAGGAGAGGCGGAACATCTTCTCATAGCATGTTCTCAAATCTTGAATTATATTTGGTATCAAAAACACACCTAAGGTTGAGTTTATACAGACAGAATACAGTCTTTTCTAAGACAACATCTGCTTTATGGAGCTATAGATGTGCATATCTGTGCATATGAGACTGATTTCGATTGCTGTGGAAACAATTATAACATAAGCGGAGTCGGTTTGATAGACGTGCTGTAGTAATACACTAACCCAACATATATATACTTTTTTTTCTTACAGTATGCCATGGAACCTAATTACCTGCATATCTGGCCTAGAAATACCTTTATGATGATTGCACTTCCTAACACGGTAGTATAGAATTTCGTATCAACTGTAATTTTGCATCTATAATTAATGTTTTTTCTTACTCACTTTTGTACTTAGTATGTGTATACCTAATGTCATTGTTTAGTCTAGTTCGTGATTGTAACTTTAGAACTTTGGGATTAGTGAGGAATAGCCTGAAGGAATGCCAAGGCTTTCCCGTGGGGAGATTTAACATACAGGAACGACTGTTGGAAGTTTATGGGGGTGGTGCCTGACTGTCATCTCCCCCCAGACAGTGTAGGAGGAAATGGTCTCCAAATAAAGCCAAAGAGATTGAGGATCTATAATAGGCGGCACTTCCAGTCTTTGAGGTCTAAGGGACATTGGCACATACATCATCACAAAACAGCACGGCTGTTCTCTTGTGAGACCCTAGAGACTCTTTTGCTGTATAAATACAGCTATCTGTTTTGCCAGTTGGTCTTTTTCTTTCTCTTGCTAGCAGTCCTGAGGTCCAATGCCTCTAAATACCATCTTAAAAGGAACAATAGAGAATAAAAGAGAGGAGAAATTCAATCCAACCAACCTATTAGAAATCTGAGGAGTGTAGTGTGGCTGAAGGTGACGGTGTACCAGGGAGTGCCCAGGGAGCGCCCCTGGGACTTGGCAGAACTTTTCTTTGGGAGAGAGGGAAGAAAGTGAGGGTGCCTTTCCTGTCTGCTTGGACCTTCCTCCCAGAGGCCCCTTGGCCTCACAGAAGGAACACTGCAAGCCCGGGATCCATCTTAGTGCCGCCATGCCTGACCCCCACTCTCTCACGCTGTCCTTCTTTCTCCCATAGAACAAATCTTTCACGTGCACTTTATTCATGCCCTTTGAAGAGTTCGAAAAGCTCCTAACTAGTAGTGATGTGCTGGATTTCTTCCAGAAGTACTTTCCGGATTCCATCCCTCTAATTGGAGAGTAAGTTTCAAGATGTGCACTTGTGCCTTTTGCTTCACTGGTTTGAGCTATTCAAAATTCAAATAAAGGGTATGCACCTTATTTCAGTTTCCGGTAAACGTAACAGATCTTGCAGTGACCTGCAGAGGAAGCCTATATTAGCAAAAGTCTAAGCAGATGTGCTGTGACCAGGAACTGTGGAAATCCCCAGGCCATGGCCAGTTTCCCTAGGAAGACAAGTCACCCATGTCTCCAGGCCTATAGGTATTCAGTGCAGGCTCTCGGGCCCCTCGGGGCTTGGTGTGCCACAGAGCCTGGCTCTGCTTCCTCCTGCTGGTGGATACACAAACCCCTGGCACAGCACATACAGCCGGCAGCCTCAAGTCTCAGGTCCGCCACTTCCTAGCTGTGTCAGCTTTCCTACAGCTCAGATTGCTCATAGTAAAATGGCAATAAATAATAGTTCCTGCCCCAAAGGGTTGTTGTGAGGACTAAAGGGGATTGTGCCTATAAATCATTCAGCACAGGGTCTGGCACATGTAAAGTTCCCCCAGACTGATAGCTAATTGTATTAGGTGTCTGGTTTATGACCCACGGCTCCTCTGGCCATGTCAGCACCACCCTCCGTATGGGGCTTGTCCTGTGGTCTCATTCAGTGCCTCTGCTCCCACTGTCCTTTCCTTCTGGAATCCACTTCACTTTCTACCTCCAACAACGTCTTTACAGAGGCAGCACAATGCTGCAGAAAAAAGAAAATTTTACTGTTGCTTCTGCCCCTTACTTCCTTAAGTCTCAGATTTTTCATCTTTAAAATGGGCATCATGATACCTCCCTTTTAGGGCAGTTGTGAAAACTAAATGAGCTCATTATGTAAAAGGGAGGGCCCACTGCCAGCCCATTGCCGTTCTTTGAAAAATTGTCGGTTCTCATCCTTTCCTGCAGACTAATTCCATTGTCTGCACTGATCTCTCCCTCCGCCACCTGGAAGGGAAATTTCTGCACACCAAAATGTAGCCCTTACGTACTTTAAAAACTTGTTCTGTGGCTATTTCTTGCCTCTCCAGGAAGATTTAATATCCTTGAGTGTAGATACTGTTTCTCTACTTATAGTTTCCGTAAAACCTCCATAGATGCCTGACAAACACTAGCTTGAACACGATTATCCATTTCCAAATACATAGAAATTCACATTCATTTTAATTGTGATTTGTTCTGGTGTAATCAAAGGCACAATAGCACCTCGATTTTTCCATGAAAACCCAAAACACACCAATGTATTTGAAAGTTGCATGACCCATGCCCGTGATAATGGAATTTTCATGACATATAGCACAGATGTAGTTCAAGTTATTCAAAGGTAGGCAAACTTGTTCTTTTTTGGATGTGATTAGCATTGTTGTAAACCAAGAAGGTATTTAGAACATGGACTTGGGGGGCTGGAAGATCTTCAGTTTCTCCCTTTCCTGTTTTCTTCCTGGCATTCTGGTGTGTTTGTCAATAAGATTCTATGGTAATAAAGTCAGCAAATCTGAAAGAATTGTGCAGTACTTAATACCCAATTTAATGTCTTCCCATTCTGATTATTTTCTTCTGAAGGCGAGCCCTGACACAAGATTTCTTTCTGCTGCCCGCCCAGCCCATGATATCTGTCAAGTGCTCTTCTTTCCACTTTAAATCACACTGTGTGCTGCTGGGAGATGCGGCCCACGCCATCGTGCCCTTCTTCGGGCAAGGAATGAATGCGGTAAGTTCTTGTTCAGCTAAGGCCCTGAACTTCTTCTGGGTCAGTCTCAACTAAAAAGTCTTAAATAAAAAACATGTCTAAAACTATCCCCACATAATCTCTGAGAAAACGATCAATTTAACAATCATACCAACTGTTGAACTAAATGGATCACTAACTATGGTCAAGTCTTAGATTACTTGATCTAGTAATTTAATGTAGAAAAAAGTAGAAAGCATAAGATAGTATTCTGTTCAGTTAGAAAATGTAACGATAGCTTGAAATTTGAAAACTAGGCTATCGGCAATTCCAGACAATTTTTTAAATAGATTTTTTCTAGAGTTTATGCATGAGTGTATATATTAGTATCAAAGAAAGAAAAAGATCCCAAATTATCTGTTTTTTTCCTCCGTTTTTCTTTCACAGAGGAAAGGAAAACACAATTGACAGGGCTAACTTAATCTATGAAAACAGATTAGACATCGAATCCTACCGCTTTCATGGAAATTTTACCATGTTAGTTAGAAAAATACTTCAGAAAAGAAATAGTGTTCAAACATTAAACATTAATTTCAAGGGGTCCTAAAATAATTGTCTAGACAGGCAATTATTTCATGTGCATTTGTTTGCTAACTGATAGCTTTATGGTCATTAGTCACCTGTTGTTTTGGTGATTGGGATATATTCCAAGTATAAATAGCTTGTGAATCTGATCAATTACATTTTCTACAAAGCAGTGGTAAACATTTTGTTTTGTGAAAACATAAGGACACATCAGTTTTAGCATGGCCGGGGAGTGCCTGGCCTCTGACGTGGGAAGGCCCAGGTTTAAACCCTGGTACAGGATTTGTTAAAATATTTTCTCGCACAACTAATTTAACTCGTCTTTACTTCCTTACCTACAAAACTTGGATTTTAACAGTGCTTACCTCATAGAGATTCTCGGGGACTAAATGAATTCATTAAATAAGGATTTAAAAGTGCTATTATCTCAGCCCTATATGGTATCTCTCCTCTCTAAATTTCTCTAGTATGAACAGTCATATATAATTGACAAATAAATTTATTTTTTTCAGGTGTAATCTCTATAATTGATGTGAAAAATATCTTACATTTAAAAATACATAACTTTTATGTATTTTTATACTGTCTTTAAAATTATAGTTTGAATTCCTAAAGAGCAGGAAAACTCGCGCTGATTTCCTTCTCCCCGACTGCATTTAGAATAGTACCCCACTCATTGTATGGACTTCTTCATATTGGAAATTTGCTTTAATTTTGGCTTATAGGAACTAAATTAATATGAGAGTTCTATCCAGTCATTAGATAGCTCTAAAGGTGAATCTTAAAGACCGGAACAGTTTAAATATAATTCCAAAATATAATTCCAAAATAATTCTACTATGTTGTTCATAGGAGAACAACATAATTATCCTGGCTTCTTGAAGAAGCAATGGAACGCATCAAAATTACAACGGTCATTTAAAATTTTGATCAAAATCCAAATCATTATAATCAATACATATGGAAATTGGGCAGAGACAAAATCATCCGGGACACAGTCTTTTATAATCATAATTCAATGCCCAGTGTGACTACTTGGTTGGTGTGTGCTTTGAGGTAAATATCCTATAAATTATACTCACCAATAGAAGATCGGCTCAAAGTTGCTGAGATTTTATTATTTGCAGTTTATTTTTTTCCCCCTTTTTTTACATTGCAGGGCTTTGAAGACTGCTTGGTATTTGATGAGTTAATGGATAAATTCAATAATGACCTTAGTAAGTACAATTTCTCAAATGAACATGGAGCAGCTGCTGATTAATCGTAGGCCTATGTCTGATCCTGGGTGACCACAAACCCACGATGCTTGTTTCCTGCCCAGGATTATAAATTTCTCTCTGAACAGCCTGTGCCACTGTTGTTGCCCATATCAGACAAGGAGAGCTCAGAGAGGGAAACCCGGTTTCTTTCAAGGTTTGTACACAGAGGTCTACGCGGTGATCCACACAAAGATGAAAGTCCCAAGGACCAAAGTTTGGCCAAGACATGTTTGTTTCTCTCCCTTTCAACCTAGGCATCACCCTGCCTGCACCCCATCCGGCAGGCCCTCAGAAACACCTTTAGGAGCGCCAGTGCTTTTTTGCTCTTTGCCTTATCAAAAGTTGCATCCTTCTTATCAAAAGATGCTTCCATTTTTCGCCTTTTGATTAAAATTGATTCTGCCAATATATTAGTTTTATAAATATTGAAGTTTGAAATATCTATGTGTAATTCTAAAATTAAATGCAATTAAGTGTACTCAATTTTCATCTGTAAAAGAAATGGCAAACAATGGCCTGAGAACCAGGTCACCGTGACTGCTCCCCGAGGCTGCCTCTGAGGTTAAACCTACTTCCGGGAAAGGAGAGACTCAGAACTGGCTTTAAACCTACACCCAGACTCCAGTCCCGACTCACCAACTTATTAGTTGTGTGACCTTGAGCAAGTCACTTCCTCTTTTTAAAGTCTCAGGTTTTGGGTTATTTTCCATTTATAAAGTGCGTGATAAATAACACCGACTTCAGAAGGCTGTGAAGATTAAATACAATGACTCGTGTGGAGCTTTTTTAAAAAAGCCTGGTGCAAAGTTCACACTGAACATTTGCTATGGTGTTAGAGGAAGTCACTGGACACCGCGGTGCCTGGATCTGCAGAGGTCACAGGGTCCAGGGCAAGTTTCTTCCAGTTGTCTTCCTTTCCTTCCCTGTCATCTCACTCAGATGCTCAGATCCAGAGGCGTTTTGCTGCTCCCTTCTTGGCCCTCTGTGATTGGCCTGCATGTGATAACGGTGATGGAGACTGATGGAGGGTTCATTATCAGAACATTCTGTCATACTAGTTTTGGTTACTAGAGAGCAAAGATAAAACAATAATAATTATGACGTAAATAACTACCATCACTGATCATTTCATGTGTTGGGTATCATACTATTTTTTCATGTATTTTTTCACTTGCTCCTCATCAAAAATATGGGGCATAGCTACTATTTTTGTCCCTATTTTACAACTGAGGAAATTTAAGCTTAGCAATGGTTCAATAACCTGCCCAGGGTCACGTAGTCAGGAAGTGGTGAAGTTGAGACTTGCAGCCAGGTTCCCTGACTTGAGAGATGGCAGCATAATGACTACAGTTGCTTGGCCATGTGAAAGTGATATTAGTCATTAATTTATCAAATATTTATTCAGTATTTACTATATACCAGGTTAGGATTTCAAACATGAGTAAAACATGGGGCATGCCTCTGGGAACTCACAGAATAACGGGGGGAGCTGATGTTTAAGCTAATAAGATGTCTTAGGTGCAATGAAACAAATGTGCATGCGCTGGGGAAGGGGGATAAAAAGGAGACTCACAAATTATAAGCAGGACCGGGGGTCATTTACAGTGATTTATAGGAACTGCTTTCCATTTGGAAATAAGGAAAATATTGATTTACTAATCAACAAATGCATATAATATTAACTTGATCATAAGTTTTATTTAATCATAACAGGAAATGCCTATGCGTTATTGCTCAGTGTTCACAGATTTTTGGTCATCCAGCCTGGTTACCCCTAGTTTTAAAAGGTTAGAGAACATTGGTAGAGACTACACCATTTAATTTGGCCCATGTAGAGTCCAGCACCTTTTTATAAACTGTTCTGGAAATGATGTGTTATTTAACTTGGTTTAAATTTAAATAATACATCCTAGGTATGTGTCTTCCTGAATTCTCAAGATTTAGAATTCCAGATGACCATGCAATTTCGGACCTATCCATGTACAATTACATAGAGGTGAGTGAGGAGTTTGGCTTATTCCATGAGATCCTTGACTGATATTCTAACAAACGTTCTTTAATTTTTCTTTGCTCCAGCCCCATCTCATGCATGCTGCATAAGTAGGTACAAAAAGAACACCCACATACAGTATTCCTTACACGTGGGTAGACTGTGACTATGTGGACGGTGACAATGGTGCACACACATCATCTCTATCCACATTTCAGGGACATTTAGGAGGAAACAAAGATGACACAACGTCTGGTTTCAATCTCTGATAATTCACAGGTTCAAACCTTAGATACTTAGTACAGCAGGTAATATGCTATTTTAATGAAAATATAACTTTGATATTTGTTGACATATTTGGAAACCTAAGAAACGTTAATGACCTTTCCATTCTTAACATTATAAGCTGCAGACTTAGAGCACCATTGACTATCTTTGGGGCCTTAAACACTGAAAAAAATATGTAATACCAAAGAAATTGATGGTCAGAAGATTAATGCTCAGAAGAAAAACACAATTCCATTTTGAGCCAGTCACATGAAGAGCTCACGGTAAATGGTTAAGGTTACAGTTTTTAAATACTCAAATTAAAAAATTTACAAGATAAACTTTTTAAGTTCTTTTTTAATTGCGTAACAGGGGTTTATAATGTTATATAAACATCAGGTGTACATCGTTATATATTTTGATTTCTGTGTAGATTACATCGTGTTCACCAGCCAAAGACTAATTAAAATCCATCACCACATATGTGTCTAATCATCCCTTTTGCCCTCCTCCCTCCCCACTTTTCCTCTGGTAACCACTAATCCAATCTCTCTTTCTACGTGTTTGTTTGTCATTGTTTTTATCTTCTACTTATGAGTGAAATCATACAGTATTTGACTTTCTTCCTCTGACTTATTTCACTTAGCATAACGCCCTCAAGTTCCAGCTATGTTAATAATTTCTTATGGCTGAGTAGTATTCCATTGTGTACATATACCACATCTTCTTTATCCATTCATCCCTTGATGAGCACCTAGGTTGCTTCCAAGTCTTGGCTATTGTGAATAATGTGCATATATCTTTACGCATTCACGTTTTCATGTTCTTTGGATACATACCCAGCAGCGGAACAGCTGGATCATATGGTAGATCTATTCTTAATTTTCTGAGGATACTCCATACTGTTTTCCATAGTGGCTCCATCAGCTTGTACTCCCACCAGCAGTGTACGAGGGTTCCCTTCTCTCCACATCCTCTCCAACACTTGTTGTTTCCCGTCTTGTTAATTATAGCCATTCTGATAAGAGTGAGGTGATATCTCATTGCAGATGTGATTTGCATTTCCCTGAAGTTAGTGATGCTGAACATCTTTTCATTTGCCTGTTGGTCATCTGTGTATCTTCTTTGGAAAAATATCTGTTCAGATCTTTTGCCCATTTTTTAATTGGGTTGTTAGTTTTATTGTTGTTGAGATGTATGAGTGCTTTATATATTTTGGATATTAACCCCTTATCAGATATATGGTTTGCAAATATCTTCTCCCAGTTGTTAGGCTGTCTTTTCATTTTGTTAATGGTTTCCTTTGCTGTGAAGAAGATTTTCAGTTTGATGTAGTCCCATTTGTTTATTTTTTCTATTGTCTCCCTTGCCTGGTCAGACATGCTACTCGAAAATATGCTGTTAAGACCAATGTTGAAGAGCATGCTGCCTATGTTTTCTTCTAGAAGTTTAATGGTTCCAGGTCTTACATTCAAGTCTTTAATCCATTTTGAATTAATCTTTGTGTATGGTGTAATATAATGGTCTAGTTTCATTCTTTTGCATGTGGCTGTCCAGCTTTGCCAACACCATTTATCGAAGAGACTTTCTTTTCTCCATTGTATGTTCTTGGCTCCCTTGTGGAAAATTAGCTGTCCATAGATGTGTGGGTTTATTTCTGGGCTCTCGATTCTCTTCCATTGATCTGTGTGTCTGTTTTTGTGCCAGTACCATGCCATTTTGGTTACTATAGCTTTGTAGTATATTTTGAAATCAGGGAGTGTCATACCTCCAGCTTTGTTCTTTTTTCTCAGGAATCCTTTGGCTATTTGGGGTCTTTTGTTGTTCCATATAAACTTTAGGATTCTTTGTTCTATTTCTGTGAAAAAATGTTGTTGGAACTTTGATAGGGATTGCATTGAATCTATAGATTGCTTTTGGAAGTATGGACACTCTAACTATGTTAATTCTTCCAATCAAAGAGCATGGAATATCTTTCCATTTCTTCGTATCTTCTTCAATTTCTTTCAATGATGTTTTATGGTTTTCAGCGTACAGATCTTTCACTTCTTTGGTTACGTTTATTCCTAGGTATTTTATTCTTTTTGTTGCAATTGTAAATGGGATTGTATTCTTAATTTCTCTTTCTGCTACTTCGCTGTTAGTGTATAGAAAAACAACCGATTTTTGTATCCTGCAACTTTACCATATTCATTTATTATTCCTAAAATTTTTTAGTGGATTCTTTAGGGCTTTTTATGTATAAAATCATGTCATCTGCAAATAGTGACAGTTTCACTTCTTCTTTTTCCATTTGGATCCCTTTTATTTTGTTTTCTTGCCTGATTTCTCTGGCTAAGACTTCCAATACTATGTTAAATAAGAGTGGTGAAAGTGGGCATCTTTATCTGGTTCCTGTTCTTAGGGGGATATCTTTCAGCTTTTCTCCATTGAGAATGATATTAGCTGTGGGTTTGTCATATATGGCCTTTATTATGTTAAGGTACTTTCCTTTCATATCCACTTTATTGAGAGTTTTTATCATAAATGGATGCTGTATCTTGTCAAATGCATTCCCTGCATCTATTGAGATGATCATGTGATTTTTAGTCTTCATTTTGTTGATGTGGTGTATCATGTTTATTTATTTGCCAATGTTTAACCATCCCTGCATCCCTGGAATAAATCCTACTTGATCATGGTGTATGATCTTTTAAATGTATTGTTGTATTCAATTTGCCAGTATTTTGTTGAGGATTTTTGCATTGATGTTCATCAGTGATATTGGCCTAATTGCCTTTTTTTGTGTTGTCCTTTTCTGGTTTGGTATCAGGGTAATGTTGGCTTTGTAGAATGAGTTAGGAAGCTTCCCATCCTCTTCAATTTTTTGGAAGAGTTTGAAAAGGATAGGTATTAAGCCTTCTTTGAATGTTTGGTAGAATTCACCAGGGAAGCCATCTGGTCCTGCACTTTTATTTTTTGGGAGGTTTTTGATTACTGTGATCTCCTTACTGGTGATTGGTCTATTTGAATTCTCTACTTCTTCTTGATTCAGTTTTGGAATGTTGTATGATTCTAAGAATTTATCCCTTCTAGATTATCCAATTTGTTGGCATATAGCTTTTCGTAGTTTTCTCTTATAATCTTTTGTATTTTGGAAGTGCCCGTTGTAATTTCTCTTCTTTCATCTCTGATTTTATTTATTTGAGCCTTTTCTGTTTTTTTCTTGGTGAGTCTAGCTAAAAGTTTGTCAATTTTATTTATCTTTCAAAGAACCAGCTCTTGGTTTCATTGATTTTTTTCTATTGTTTTTTCAGTCTCTATTTCATTTATTTCTGCTCCAATTTTTATTATTTCCTTCCTTCCACTGATTTTGGGCTTTGTTTGTTCTTCTTTTTCCAGTTCCTTTAGGTGCACTGTTAGATTGTTTATTTGGGATTTTTCTTGTTTGTTGAGGTAGGTCTGAATTGCTACAAACATCCCTCTTAGAACCATTTTTGCTGTATCCCATAGATTTTGCATGTCCTACTTTCATTTTCATTTGTCTCCGGATATTTTTTTATTTCTACTTTGATTTCTTCCTTGATGCACTTGTTGTTCAGCAGCATTTTGTTTAATCTACACATATTTGTGGCTTTTCTAATTTTCTTCCTGTAGTTGATTTCTAGTTTCATACTTTTCTGGTCAGAAAAGATGCTTGGTATTATTTCAATCTTCTTAAATTTATTGAGACTTGTTTTATGGCCTAATATGTGATCAATCCTGGAGAATGTTCCACGTGCAT
Organism: Equus przewalskii; assembly: GCF_037783145.1. Taxonomy (NCBI): domain Eukaryota; kingdom Metazoa; phylum Chordata; class Mammalia; order Perissodactyla; family Equidae; genus Equus; species Equus przewalskii. The sequence goes on along the minus strand of NC_091861.1, from coordinate 3,241,552 downwards.
TTGAAAAGAATGTATATTCTGTGGTTTTTGGATAGAATGTTCTATATGTATCTACTAAGTCCATCTGTCTGTTCTAATGCATCATTTAAGGCCAATGTTTACTTATTGATCTTCTGTTTGGATGATCTATCCATTGGTGTAAGTGGAGTGTTAAAGACCTCTACTACTATTGTGTTACTGTTTCCCTTCTGTGTCTGTTAATAATTGCTTTATATATTTAGATGCTCCTATCTTGGGTGCATAGGTATGTACAAGTGTTATATCCTCTTGTTGGATTGTTCCCTTTATCATTATGTAGTGCCCTTCTTTGTCTCTTGTTACAGTTTTTGTTTTAAAGTCTATTTTGTCTGATATAAGTATTGCTATCCCAGCTTTCTTTCCTTTGCCATTTGCATGGAGTATCTTTTTCCATCCCTTCACTTTCAGTTTGTGAGTGTCTTTAGGTCTAAAGTGTGTCTCTTGTATGCAACATATATATAGGTCGTGTTTTTTTATCCAATTGGCCACCCTATGCCTTTTGAATGGAGCATGTATTCTGTTGACATTTAAAGTAGCTATTGATAAATATGTACTTATTGCCATATTGTTACTTTTTTCCTGGGTGTTTCAGTAGGTTTCCTCTGTTCCTTTCTTCTTCTCTTGCTCTCTTCCCTTGTGGTTTGATGGCTTTCCTTAATATTATGTTCGTGTTCCTTTCTCTTAATTTTTTGTGTATTTATTATAGGTTTCTGGGTTGTGATTACTGTGAGGTTCATACATAATAATTACATATATAGCAATCTATATTGAGTTTATGGTCTCTTTAGTTTGACCTCTTTCTAAAAGCTCTACTCTTTTACTCCTCACCTCCCACATTTTATGTTTTTGATATCATATCTAACCTCTTATTTTGTGTGTGTCTTTCCGTTACCCTCTTATCATTGAAATAGGTAATTTTAGTACTTTTGTCTTTTGACCTTCACAGTATCTTCATAGGTGGTGGATCTGCTACCTTTACTGTATTTTTGCTTTTACCAGTGATTTTATTGCTTTTCTTTCTTTCTTTTTGGTAATTTTCTTATTCCTATTTGTGGTCTTTTTCCCACTTAAAGAAGTCCCTTTAGCATTTCTTGTAAAACTGGTTTCTAGGTGATAAACTCCTTTAATTTTTTCTTATCTAGGAAACTCTCTCTTCCATTCTGAATGGTAGCCTTGCTAGGTAGAGTATTCTTGGCTATAGGTTTTTTCATTTCAGAACTTTAAATATATCATGCTACTCCTTTAGGTTGTAAGGTTTCTGCTGAGAAGCCAGCTGATAGCCTTATGGGGTTTCCCTAGTGTGTTACTTGTTGCCTTTCTCTTGTAGCTTTTAGGATTCTCTCTTTAATTTTGGGCATTTTAATTACAATGTGTCTTGGTGTGGGCCTCTTTGGGTTTATCTTGTTTGGTGCTCTCTGTGCTTCCTATTCTTGGATGTCTGTTTCCTTGCTTAGGTTAGGAAATTTTTCAGCTATCATTTCTTCAGATAGAATCTCTTCCCCTTTGTCTCTCTCTTCTCCTTCTGGGACATCTATAATACAGATGTTAGTGTGCTTGATGTTGTCCCAGAGGTCCCTTAGATGGTCCTCATTCTTTTAAATTCTTTTTTCTTTTATCTGTTCAGCTTGGGTGATTTCCTCTAGTCTTTTACCCAGTTCACTGATCCGTTCTTCTGTATCATCTATCTGCTATCAAGTCCCTCTAGTGAATGTTTCATTTCCAGTATTGTATTCTTCATTTCTGATTGGTTCTTTTTTATATTTTCCAATTCTCTGTTGACATTCTCACTGTGTTCATCCATTCATATCCCAAGATTGGTGAGCATCCTTATGACTTTTTGCTTGAACTCCTTGCCAGCTAGCTTGTTTATTTCTGTTTCATTTAGTTCTTTTTCTAGGGTTTTGTCTTGTTCCCTTGCTTGGAACATATTCTTTTGCCTCCTCATTTTGCCTCTTTCTCTGTGCTTATATCTATGTGATAGGTAGGTGAGCTACATCTCCCAATCTTGGATAGATATCCTCATGTAAAAGATGCCTTATGAGGCCCAGCAGTGTGCTTCCTTCTCATCACCAGTTCCAAGCATTCCAGGAGTGACCCCTTTGTGGGCTACATGTGTCCTTCTGTTGTGGCAGGGTTGCTCTTGCTGCAGGTTCCCAGGAAGTCTAGGCTTTCCCTCCCTGGCCAGCTGTTTATAGTGCTCAGCTGCTATGGACCCTTCAGTCAGTTTGTCAGGTTTGGGGAGCCCCTGCACAGTTGGCTGCAAGGTCTAGTAGCACATTCCTGTTGAACTTTTTCTGTTAAGTGAGTAGGTCCCCAGTATGGCTGGTTGCTAAGTTCAGGGGCTTAAAATTGCTGTAGGCCTCTGGCCTGCAAGGCTGTTGTCAGTTCTCTCAGGATTTCAGTTGAGTGGGGCTGGCCCCTGGGACAGGCATACCCAATTATTTCAGGCTTTGGAAGGTGAGGCTAATCCCCTATGTGGCTGTTTGAAAAGCACAGGCCTCTGCCACTGATAAGCCCCACAGCTCACAGGTCCACACCCACTGTCACCACAGTCCTGGCCCACGTACACTTCCTGATCTGCTGGAGTGGACCCAGTTGCCCCACTGCAGAGGCCCACACACACTACACCAATGTCCCACACTCTCCACCCACTCCTCACACACACCCTGCCCCACAGAGGGGGACCCACTCACCTGCCTGCAGAGGATCCAGTCACCCAGTCTATGCAGGCCAAAGAGTTGCTCAGTGGCTTTCTGTTTGGTGGGGCCAGTCCCTTGGGAGGGCTGCCTGCCTTGGCTGAGCTGAATTAAATTGGTGGTCTAGCAGATGGGGCAGACCCTTGGCTAACAGGCCAGGGGAAGACTTCCAATGGCATCTGTCACTGTCTGAGTCAGCACACCTGTACTAGGTCACAATAATGGCTGCCACCAATGTCTCAGTCCCTGGAGAGGTCTCACCTCTCACCAAGATGCACCCAGAGCCTACCAGGTGTGTCTCTGTTCACCAAAGGACTGTGCGCCTTTCTTTCTGGTGATTTTAGGTTGCTCTTCAAAATGGGTGAATTTATATGTAGGCCCTCTAAGAGCTGGCTTTTTTCTGCTTATGTCCCATATCTTTTCTGGGTGTATTCCCTGCTGTAGTTAAAACCAAGCAAAGCCAGCTATTATGAGACTTGTCTCAGTTGTGCTGAGTCCGAAGAATGCTTATAGTGGCAACACTCCCCTGCTCAGGTCCCCCACTCCTCCAGGTAAGGCTGGGTACCTTAGGGTAGCTCTTGGCCAGGCAGCTGTGAAGCTCCATGGCTTGCGAAGGTGGCTTTTTTCTCTCCAGACAGGAATTTCTGCCTCTTCCACCTCAGTCAAGACTGTCCTTTATTGTGGGGGTTCTTTTAATCCAGTTTTCAGTTATCTCTTAGGGGTAATTTTTCCAAAAATAGTTATAACTTTGTGTTTGTGGGAGGAGGTGAGTTCAGAAGCCACCTACACTGCCATCTTGACACCCTCTTCCTACAAGATAAATTTAAAGAAAGGAGTGTAGCTATTTTCCATCTCTCCTGAAGACAGAAAAAATAAAATGGACTTCAACTTGAGCAGATTTTTTCATAGGTGGTGAAGAAAGTTCTATAAGATACTGAAAAGCCTTCATTGATGTACCTTGCCTGTGTCTTTAAAAATAATATAGCTACAACACAATATTTGTCCTGAATATGAAGTAGGTCAAGAAAAACACAGCTTTAAACAGATTCCTCCTTGCGATAAACACAACCAGGAAGCAACAGCAATTAGTCAAATATTTGAGCTCACAGACTGCCTGCAGATCCAGCTAAACAAACCCTCTGCCTGAGCAAAACAGAATTCTCTAACAGGTTTTGTACGGTTATTCTTTCTTTTCAAGGTAATGTCCTATACCATTGACATTTACTAAAAAGGACTGGGAATGACTGCTAAGGAAATAAGAATTTATGTGACTACTTTGTGTCTGGCCTTGTAATGAATGGGAATGAAGAACAATAATAAGTTATAGTAAAGAAATAAAGGTACTTTGTTCAAGGTATTCTATAAGACTCTTACCTTTTTGCAGATGCGAGCACATGTCAACTCAAGGTGGTTCATCTTCCAAAAGAATATTGAGAGATTTCTTCATGCCATTATGCCATCAACGTTTATTCCTCTCTATACCATGGTAAGACATAGATGTAAGACTTTTCTTCACTTTAATCTTATGTTTAGTCACTAAAGAACACTTTTCAAATTTCCTTACAGGTCACCTTTTCCAGAATAAGATACCATGAGGCTGTGTTGCGCTGGCATTGGCAAAAAAAGGTTGGAACAGATTACACTTTTATTTTTAATCTGATGTCTTGAAGCTTATATTGTTATGGTCATGTTTACCTCAGGCAAACACAGACATGATGGGATTGACACCAAATGTTTGCCTGCAAATAAAAAATGCCTTGGGTGGGTAGAAGGCAGAGTGCCTGACAAACAAAATTACAAATAAGAGGCAGAGGGAGAGAGAGAGAGCTTTTGAAGGGAAGAAATTGAAAAAAGAAATTGATGGTAGTATTTCTAAACTTTTTATTTCAGCAATGTGACTTTTTACTTTTATTTAATGATGACTTTTGCCCCACGCAATACTCTTACGGGTTTAGTTTGTAAAACTAGACAGAATTCAATCACTTTTAAAACACAATGTAATGCCATGCCACAGTTATTTTGGGCAGCTGACCCAGAGATGACAGTAAGTGGACATTGAGATTCCTGATTTTCGACTTTGGAGTTTTTACGACTTCATTCATTCAACAAATAGTTTTATTTAGTGTGTAGACACTGAGCTGGACATGATGATGAATAAGAAGCAGTCCCTGACCTTCACACAGCTCAGAGACTAGTGGGGGAGATGGACAATTGCAGTGGAGAGGCACACACTGCCCTGGAGAGAACGGGGGTGGGCCAGGACAGGGGAGGCTGAAGAAACCTCTCCCATGTCCAGACTGGGAATGGCGAGTATTCTGATGGAGCTGGAAGGCAACAGGTCCATGTGAGAACGGCCACAGGTGGAGCTGGAATGGTAAGCAGGGCCTTAAAGATGTTTAATATTACCTTGAGGGAAACAGGGAGACTGAGGGAGGCTAATAGACTCAGGTGCGGATTTTGGAAAGATTACTTTGCTGTGTGGACAATGGATTGGAAGGAATCTAGACTTATTCATACAAAGATGAATAAAATAGGGTCCCTGACCTCAAGTAGCTAAAAGCCTGGCAGGGGAAACAGACAGTGACAGGCAGTTCGAATGCAGGCAGTAAGTTCAGTGACAGAAAGAGGCCACGATGATACAGGAGGGCACCTAATCCAGGCTAGAATGAGCCTCACCTCATGTTGTTGATATACTGCAGGTGGTGAAGATGCCATGTTTAAAGTCTTTGGGTGTGTATGTCATCTGAGTCACAGAGATCACCAGGCCCATCACTCTTCTCATGGGGACTTTGCATAGGGTTGCAGCAGAGACTGAACTGGCTGTGGCTTTAGCACAGGACTCTTCTAAGACAGAGTTCATGGCTCTTTTTTCTAAACTGTGGCGGGGGGGGGGCGGGTTGTATGTTGGTTTTTTACGGCTGTACAAAGGCTGACTGCTAAGAATTCCTTACATAGAACACAGATTCAGCTGTTTCTGGGAAGAGAGAGAGGAGGGAAGCGCCAACACTGCAGTACATGACCTAATGGTCATGCAATTACATTGCTGTTTCAGGTCAAAGAAGAAAGAGGAACTTGCTTACAACGTCTTTGAAGAATGAAGTCTGTTTCAAGACTTCAATCTCTGGACAAATAAAACGAGAGTTCTTGCTGTCTTTGCAGGTGATAAACAAAGGACTCTTTTTCTTCGGAACACTGATAGCCATCAGCAGTACCTACCTACTTACGCGCTGCATGTCACCGAGAACCCTGGACTACTTGAGAAGACCATGGGACTGGGTCACTTACTTCCAGAATACAGGATGAAGTCAATAGCAGGTGATATAAAGGTTTTGAAGTAGCAAATACTTGATTTCTCTGTAATCAAAACTAAGGATCAAAACCATGTTTCCATCACCATATTTAATTCACTAATGGAAGATATTTGTCAGCTTATAATTAAATTCAATGTAGAATTTCTCTGTGTGTTCATTGCAATTATTGGGGAAAAAACCCACCCACCACTTTAAGTTGCAACACGCAACTTCCCTACATCACTATGCTGAAGCCCGGTCATTCTAAATATAGTAACAGTGTAATGACCAAGATGTCTTTCACTTCTCAAAAAGTAAGGCCCCAGAAGCCTCAAAGAAGACACTGATCACAATTTTTCTTTAAAGGAAACAATAGAGGTCACGAAAGGATTGACTCAACACCCTGGACTAAAAATTACAATTTGCCTAATATGTAAACCACACTTTCATCACCTGGATGGAACTGACCTAAGCACAGGGCTCAGATTCACCTGATAAAACTAGAAATGTAAATGAGGAATTCGGGTGCTCTAGAGAGTACAAAATGAATGGATTTTATTTCCCAGTCTTCAAATGCCAGTATTACCTTCTGAAGATTGAAAACAGGCTATTAATGCCATACTAAGTGAAGGATAGGGAGGGTTTTAGTGATAAATTAAATATCTACTTAAACAAGAGAGTGGAGAGGAAACAAGGGGAGACAGTCTTTGCAGAACTATGAAGTCATATTTCATTCCATTTCAGACTCTCAGAAGCAATTTACCGACTTATGCTTGAGCTACAGGCTGTGGCAGAGCCAGCAATAAACTTGAGTTTTAAAAGTTCATGTAGTGAAAATGTTTTCTTTCACTCTTCCTTCTTCAATGGGCCGACTAAATCATGTAGAAGTCTTTCAAACATGATTAATTATGAAGACCAGTAGGACAGTCACCTAAGAAATAAAAATTAGGCAATAAAATGAAATGATTCAGTGTTTCTTTTCCATATTGTCAAAGAAATCCTTGAGCTCTGATAATCCATGTTTAGTCTAAACAACGACTCATGGAAAAATGGCCTCTTCACTAACACTGACCATTAATCACCCAATGAACTGACTGAAGAGCAAAGAAGATTAAATATCACATTTTATGACTACAGTTCTACACTTACTTTCATCTCCCTTCAAATGTAGGTTTGTTTGGTTTTTTGCTTGGAACTCCTTTTCTAAATGCAGAACGCTTGGCTAAATTGTGGGAAATTATTCAAAGGAGAGGGTAACCCTGCCATGGTCCTGTTTAAAATGAAATATATGCCTATCTGTCACCAACACCATCTTCTCCGTGTACATCCTCTACTAATGTATGATTACCTATACACCACGATTTTACCTTGAAATTCACCATCCTATTTTCTTTGCTGTGATACTTTCAGTAGTGTCTTCTAGAGCTTGCTCAGCAGCACATTCATCCGAAATTCCTCTTTATCATACTACACATACAGCAACAGTCTTTTGTTCCAGGTAAAGTTAGGAGATTTTCTTTTTCATCCTAGAATTGTCTCTTTCATAAATGTGATTGGCCAAACATTTGACGTGACACTAAATAGGACCCAACACTACGGGAAATTCAAGATTTTCTAGCTATTTCACACCTGTGTGCGAGACAAAGTTATTTTTACACCTAAATATCTGAGACAAATGTATTATGTGCCTTGGGAAATATGGTCATTTAAAAACTATATTTGAAATGAAAATTTCCAACATGTTAGAAATTGATGGTGCCAGACATCCATCTTGTGCCACAACTGGTTTGTCATTATGTAAAGCACCCATTGAATTAAAAGAATTTGTCTTGCTCGATTGCTACTGGAAGCCAGAGAGCACACGGGCAGTTCGGATTTCCTGCTGGGCCACCAAAGTTCTGTTGATATTACATAGATGGGGAGTGACTCCCAAATAGTCCTTGTAATGGAAATCTAAAAGCGGTGTCCGACATAAGGCCCCGTCTTTCATTATTATTAGCCATTCCTATAAAGGACGAACTTGTATTACTTCAACCTTTGACCCATTGATTTTGTCACTGTCGTGGACTGATAGTGATTCATCACTGGTGATGATAAAAATGATGGAAGAAGAGTTGAAAGTCACTTTTTTCTTTGGCCTGTCCCCGTCTTTCTGTGACATCACAATGGGTCTGATCTGCATTTCACTGCCAACTGGTGGTTGGTCTTTAGCAGGCCGCTGGCATCTCAGCAGTCGGAAACAGAGGAGCTGCGAAAGGGATCTTCGAAACTGGGCAGAGAGAGAATAAAGTTGAATATTAAGTAGAAGTTTGGCCCTTAATCTGGATTAACATTCAAGAAAATTAGTTGAATTTAATTGGGGTTTTAAAAAAAATTTGTCAGCTTATGTCGGTGTTGGTTAAGGTAGTAATGCTCAGATCTAGCTAAGCAACCCTGGAGTTTCTTTCACGTCTTTTATTTCTTATAATTCTTCTTAACCAGACCACATAGGAATATTTCAATACTTCATAATCTCCATAGATTCAAGTTGTGCGCACCTTTTAGGAGGGCAGCTAGATCTATGTCTCTGAGGGATATTCACAAATATTCAGTGAGCTCCTACTGGTGACAGCCACTGTGCTACAATCTGGGGATATTGTGGGCAGCAAAGACAGACAGGCCCTTCCTGGCATAGTTTACAGCCTAGTGAACTCACTTATGTTCCCTTAATTAGGTGAAGAATTTTTTTTTTTTCCATCAAGATTATGAATCAATTGGAGAAAAAAAGACTACAGCAGAGAGTGCTAGTGTTCACCAGCACCCATGACTCATCTCTGTGTCCCGGGTACAACACTGAACCATATTTCTCTGCCCCCTTTCAGGGGCTCCTCTGTGCTCTTCTCCTTCTACTAGAACCTTGGAGGTCAAGGTCTGAAGATGGTAACATCACAGCATGGAAGAAACCTAGATTCCTACGTGACTGCATGGAGCAGATCCCATCTCCACCAAATACCCTGGACCGTGGACTCTGATCTGAATGAGGAATAAACTCTTTCTTGTTAATCCATTGAAATGTTAGGGTTTTTTGTTACAATAGTTAGTCTATCATAACCAATAAAACATAAATACAAAGTTACTTAATTTAATTTTTATTCCCTTTGTTTAGAGCGAAATAAAATGGTAATACATGGGCTTTCCCAGATCAGGAAATGTCAATGAAAAATATAATAAATAGCTACGTTGATTTCTGTCTTCTTTGAACTCCATTTATATACGAGTTAGCATTTAGTTTATACTCACATTTAAAAATATTTGTGTGAGACTTCATTTATTCACCAAACTATTGTTTCGTATGTCAAGTGCTAAAGATTCATTATTCTAAGGATTAAATACAGTATGTATGTCAACAAATGTTTTCTCCTATAAATGGTAAACTCATTGAGGGTAAGGACCACTGTTTTACTTGTTTGTTTATTATGTTTTTTAGACTACATTAGAAATGCAGAATCTTGGGCACCCTGACCATGCTGAGTCAGAAATACACACTTTTTTTAACAAGATCTACAGTTGCAATGTATGCACATTTAAGTTTTAAAAACACTGGTTTATAGCCCATTGGCCCAGAGAAAGGACACAAAAAATAATTGTTAGTTATTATATTTAAAATGTACTTATTTGCCTGTTGAGGTGGCAATCCTTAAAATATGGAGATCTTATACTCCTTCAGAAAATTAAAGCTAGAATCCACCATCTCACTGGAAAAATTCACATGTGCATATTCTCAAGAAGTTTTATAGGAGCTGGCTTCATGGTGCAGCGGTGAAGTTCGCAAGTCCCACTTCAGCAGCCCAGGGTTCACAGGTTCTGATCCAGGGGTGCAGACCTATGCACTGCTTGGCAAGCCATGCTGTGGCAGGCATTCCACATATAAAGTAGAGGAAGATGGGCACAGATGTTAGCTGATGGCCAATCTTCCTCAGCAAAAAGAGGATTGGCAGCAGATGTTAGCTCAAGGCTAATCTTCCTCAACCAATAATGATAATAATAATAAAGATTTATAAACAATTTCAGGAGTTCCAATGGCTCTCCTGAGGCCAATTCAAGTGATTCTCAGAATCTAAGGATTCCAAGTTAAACATCTCTGGGTTCAAGGAAATAGACAAATGGGAGTCAACATGAAAGGGAGAGAAAGGCCATCAGTGAAAGGAAATTGAAGGCATATAAGAGTAAGCTCATGGAGAAGGTAAACCAACAACATTCAGGAGAAAGGAAAGGCATAAGAAGAAAGAGGAGATTTAGCACTGAACATTGGGAGGTTAAAAAGTGCCCTCTTCTTCCAAACGCTTCAGCAGTCAGAGTGGTTATTTTGCCTGTAACTAATATGACTTACTTTAAAATTCCAATATCATAATGAACCATTATTCATAACTTTTAAATTCTCTGATCTTTAAACTTTGTAAATTAGAGGCTCTGCTTCATATCAGTCATAATGAGGGCTCTTGTAGGCATGAGTGACAACCATCAAGTCAAAACCTTCCTACTACAGAAACAGATAATAAGCTTCCCAGCAGATCTAGAGGAAGTTTCTTGAGCCAAGTTAATTTTAGCTACACATTGGCCGTGGTGTGTGAATAACACCCCAACCAATGACTAACAGAACCCATAACCGCAAGTGAGGATTTTTGAGCATGGACTCTTGAGAGTCAAGCAAACCAGGTTCAAATTCAGGAACCAAAAACTCCTGTATCAGACGATTTATTTAACCTCTGAACCTGTTTCAAAATCCATAAATAAAATAAGGAATAATATTAGTGCCTATTTCATGATGTTTTGTAAAGATAAAGGGTGTAACCTGCAAAGTACAGTGAAGAATTTTACATGAATTATTAACTTTGATTGTGGCTGTTAGTATTACTAGATGTAAAATGTTTTCTGATGAATTAAATATTAATTTTAATAGAATTATACCTAACAAGTGTAAATTTCCATTGGCAAATCTTAGAATTGTTATTATTTTCTTTTGGAATATCCTATATTTCTTCCTGAACCCTTTACTTTCCTGTAAAATTCTTGATTTAGGTTTTTATCATTGAAGCTGCTCTGAATAATCTGTATAAAAGTATTATATTTTCAAACAATCCTACCCACATGGTGAAAACAATTAGTTAATTACAAAGCTTACCTTTCTGATCGTGAAGATATAAATAATCGGATTATATATAGTGCTTGATTTAGCAAAGAGATATGAAACAATAGATACTGTTGGAGTGACCAGGTGTCCATAACCATTAGCCACCAAGAAACAGATCACAATGTAAGGCATCCAAAAGATCAGGAAGGTGAATATCATAAAAAAGCACATTTTGGCCAGTTTCTTTTCATATCTTAAAATCTTCATCACTTGAATTGTCTGAAGATCTTCAACACAACGAAGCTACAGAAAAGACAATGAAAGGAAAGGGTTGAAAATGAAAGAGCCACTGTCTTTGTTGTTTTTCTGATAGATATTCAGACAACATTAACAGAAGCCCCACCTTAACAGAAAGAGAACTGAATAGGACCTTGGGGGCCTGACTTCTGATGCAGGCCCTACAGCCGGGCCCAGACCTTAACCCCTCTGGGTCTCAGCCTCCTCATCTCTGATGTAGTACATTGAGCCACATAGCCTCTTAGATCCTTTAAGGGGTTTTAATGTTTTCTAATTTATTTAGAGAACAATACCATGTATTATTTTGCCTTGATCTTCAAGTTGCTAAGAGACGGTTGAAAGAGTCATGATAAATTGGAAGCAATTTCTCCATGATTCTGGAAACTCGTTTATCCAGAGCATAATCCTCAAATTCTCAAACCAGGCAGCAAACCTGTGATGTCAGGAGTTCTGCATGGGTAAGTCTACAGCCAGTCTCGATGAGAACTTAATTCCCAAACGAATTCTTACTGGAGACTGCTGAGACTTCCAACTCACAGCTGACGACTGGAACGTGGGACGGGAGGAGGCCTTTGTTCCCAGGTGGTTTCCTCAGTGGCAGGAGAGAGCACTTGGTAAAACCCAGGGAGCCCCATTCCTCTAAAGTCAGCATACCCACTCCTGGTTTGTCCCCATTAAAGGTATTGAAGACTAACGGCCTACAGCCTGAAAGTTCTTCGAGTTTCTCAGATAAAAGCTCCTTTAGAAGTTCCTCCTATTATTGCTATAAATGTGCTATCTAGGTGAGGGGGAGAACATTCCTGTACACCAAAAGTACGTTCTTAAATTAAAGGGCTATTTCTGACCATCCTAAGAAGCTAATTTTGCTACAAAAATACAAATGGTTTACATACTGATAAAAAAAAAAAAAGCAATCTGGCATACTGTTTTGACTTAGTCTATCATTTTAACCTGCAAAATTTATTGCATTTCAACAAACTCTAAGTGTTCCTTCTATTTCTAGCATTATCATAAAAATTAAGGAAAAAAACTTCCATGTAAATCAGTTAGAACAGGTGTTTATAGTATTTGAAAGTAAATTTGAACTGATACATCTAAATTATTATCTAAAATTATATTTAAGAAACTATGTTCTTATTAGAATTGCACATTCATATTGACAAAGAATAGAAGAAGACGTGGATAATTAAAATGGCTAATTTTTCTTAGAGTGGAAAGAATGTGTGTGTGTGAGAGTGAGTGTTAAATGTCTGGTACTATTACTATCTATTTTAAAAGAAACTATTTTATGTAATGTGATAAAATATTATTCTATTTTCAGAACAGCATTTTTTAGGGGGTGGGAGGTTTTCCTTAGAGTTTTTCAGAAGGTTGTGGAGTTCTAGGAAAAGCTCCAGATTTGGAATTAGAAGATCGGGCGTTATATCCCAGATTCACCACTTCTGCTCCCTGGGTGACGCTGAGCAATTCAGTTGCCTTCTCTGAGAGTCAAGATTAAAGGAGGTTAAAACGGATAACCTACTAGAGTTAAGAGAAGTTGGGTCCCAGTTCCACACAAGACTTTGTGGAATTGTTTTTGAAATTAAATATTTATATTTGAATTATATTTGAAACTAACAAACATATCTTATGCATATGTATTTTTATGATACTACAGGATATTAGGAATCACGATTTTTGACTCCTCAGAGTTCCAATCAACTAGTAATAGAACCACATTTCAATGATCTGTCCCCCAGGGCCCCACTATCTGGGGCCCAACAGTTTTACTGGTACCATTTTATGGGCAAGCCAATCCCCATCCTCTCTTGCCATTTATCAAAGCGGAGCACTCATTTATCATCTTGGGATTACATGCATGCTACAGAAGTTAATTTATGAAAATATTGGCCTATATTTTCCCAGTTCCTCTTTGGTATAAGGAGAAGATCCTGACTAACGTTTCAGACTTTTTGGGTTTGTAAATGTGAAGTTTCCATGGTTATTTTTCATTTATCTCTCTTTGGCCTCTTTGTTTCATCATTCTCTATTCCTTCACTCAGCTCAGTCAATGTTTTCCAAACAGAGAGCTCTCCTCCATGTCTCCCCCATCTTTATTCATTTGAGGATATTTTTCAAAATTGCTAAGAATGAAGCAAAAGCTCATCCCGGTTCAATCTGTCCTACAGCATGAACTGCTTCAGACAAATTTTCCAGAATTCCCTCTAAGTGTTCTCTGCCCATAGAAACGCAGATGCTCAGTGCTCATTGATCCAGACACCTGTAGATTTTCAAAGACATCACTGAGTCCTCATTCTCAGGTGAGTAGCTATGTGTCCACTGCTGCTGGGGGTCACCCCTCTGGAGAAGAAAACAGAGGCAAATGCTGGCACCAAGTTCTGTGTTGAGGTTACTGCGCAGTCTAAAGTCAAGTCTCTTTGTGCTTCCACCACTTCCCCTTCCTGCGCCCTCTGCCTGTAACTCCTTCCAAAAATAGTCTCTGATCACCTATTGCATGCAGGTACTGTTCCAGCTGTAAGTGAAAAAATAAATAAGATGGGGTCTCTCTCTTGAAGAATTCACTATTTCATGAGGGGGACGTGCACACAAACATTCTGCTTTACAGGTGACACATGCCATGAGGGAGGTGACCAGGGAGAGCTTTGGGATACACAGGCTAAGAGCAAGAAGATCCTGAGCTCAGCCTTCTGAGGTGAGTTGGAGCTAGCCAAGTAAGGAGCAGAGACAGAATGTTCCAAAGGAAGTGCGTTAAGGCAAAGAAGTAAAGAACACATGCCAAGCTCCGGGAACAAGAAATACTGAAGCTGGCTGGATCCTCAGGTGGCAAGAGGGAGGGTGTGTCAAGAAATGAGACTGGACAGGCAGATAAGAGATGGCCATACAGGACCTGGTAGTCACACTCAGGGGCTTTATTTATTTATTTATTTATTTATTTATTTATTTATTTATTTTTGAGGAAGATTAGCCCTGAGCTAACTACTGCCAGTCCTTCTCTTTTTTGCTGAGGAAGCCTGGCCCTGAGCTAACATCCGTACCCATCTTCCTCTGCTTTATATGTGGGGTGCCTACCACAGCATGACGTGCCAAGCGGTGCCATGTCCGCACCCGGGATTTGAACCAGCGAACCCCAGGCCGCTGAGAAGCAGAATGTGCGAACTTAACCGCTGCACCACCAGGCTGGCCTCTATTTTTAATCTTGAAGGCAATGGAACCCCTAAAAGATTTTAAGCTGAGCAGGGACATGAGAAAATTTGCCTTTGAGAACACTTATTCTGGTGGCAGTATGGAAAAAAGGGATTAGAGGAAAATAAGAATACAGGAAGAAAAACTAAAGTCTTTTTGAATTGAGTCTGTGGCAGTGGGAGAGGAAAAAAAGGATATAAGGAAAAATATTCGAGGTCAAATAGATAAAAATTGATAATTGGTTGGATGCAGGGGAAGACATGAATAAGGAATAGTCAAAGATTACTGCCTGATTTCTGGCTTAGATAGCTAGGAATGAGGAACACTTACTGAGAATGGGAATGGAGGAGTAGCAGATTTGGGGAGAAAGATGACCAATTCATCTTCACACATGCTGAATTTGACAAGTCTGTGGACCAAAAGTGGAGGTGTTCAATAGCCAATTGACTGTGAAGATCTGACAGAGGTCAGAAGAACAACCTGATCAGAAATAGAGATTTCAAAGTCACCAAGCTATTGTTAGAAGGAGAGATCCTGGCGGTATGTGAGATGGCCCAAGGTTAGTGTGCAGTATGAGATGAAAGCTAAACAGAGAATGCTGGCGAGGCCCGAGGCAAAGAAGCCCTTGAAAGACTTAAGAATATGGGGCCAGAGAGTTAGCAGTAAAGATATGAGAGAATGGGGTACTAGAAACAACAGGAGGAGAAAATCACAGTTAAAGTGGAAGGTGTCAACAGCATCACAAGTCTCAAATGTCACAAATAAAAAAAAAGGAAACAGAAATGTGTCCATTGGATCTAACATTTGGGAGGTCATCAATGACCTTAATGAGGGCTGTCTCCGTGAGAGTGTGGTAGAGGAAAGGGGTGCCAATTTGCAATGAGTTGAGGGTAAATGCTAGGTGAACTCACTAAACTACACTCTTTGAGGCAGGGGCTCTATCTGATACATTGTTAGATCCTCAGAGCCTAGTAAACGTCTCAGTCAGCTTGGGCTTCCATAATAAAATACCATAGACTGAGTGGCTCACACAACAGAAATTTACTTCTCACGGATCTGGAGGCTGGGAAGTCTAAGATCAAGGTGCCAACAAGCTCGGCTTGGAGATGACTGCCTTCTCCTCTGCGTTCTCACATGGTGGAGAGAGAGGGAAAGAAAGAGCGCACTCCGGCCTCCCTGCCTCTTCTCATCAGGGCACTGGTCCCATCATGAAGGCCCACTCTCATGACATCATAGAACCCTATTACCTCCTAAAGGCCCACCTCCAGTACCATCAGTTGGGCATGTAGGCTTCCACATATGAATTTTGGGAGGACAAAAACATTCAGTCCATAACAGTAAGTAACAGGTACATTCTAGATACTCAGTAAATACTGGTCAAACGAATGCTTAATGAGTGATGATGCAGCACGAAAGCCACTAAGGATTCTGTGAGTTGGCAGTGACAAGGAGAGAAACAAAATGATAATTAGAGGGAGTTGAGAGTAGATTTTGCTTTTGAATTAAATTAGCATGGTTATATATTCAGAGGAAAGAGCGAGTAGTAAGGGAGAGATTGAACATATAAGTGAAAGAGAAGATTATTACTTGAGAGAGGTCCCTGGGGCAGAGAATGAGGTTGGGGGGAAAACCAGAATCTAGGATCAGCTTGGTCCCGAGAGATCTCTCCCATTACCCTGTAACTGAAGAAAGAGGTCGAAGGAGGAGTGTGAACACGGAGGCTTGCATAAACGGGGGCAGGGATTTGAGGAATTTCTCCATAACGGCTTTATTTTGCCAAAAAAATAAGCATGATTATTTGATAAGAATGAGGGGGCTAGTAGGGAAAGAATTTAAAATGAGAATGGAGGGTCTGTAGCAGCAATTGCGTAGAGAGAGTGCAACATCTAGAGATCCAAAGATTGCTAGACACGACCGAGAGGACACCTGAATATGGACACTGGGAACCCAGTGTGGGTTTTCTCCAGCTCCTCTTTGTGGTCAGACTACAGGCATGGAGAAGATAGACAGTTGGGTTGATATGGGAATTTTTTCTTTTTTACAAAATAGATGTGTATGAAGAAAGGTGGAACGTGGAAGTCGAGGGCAATAATCATGACTTCAAGTGACGCGCATGGCTAAGTTTGGTTAAAAAAAGAAAGAGGCGAAAGCTAGAGGGGTTTGGCAGAGAGAGCACGAGACTGGAGGGTTTTGATGAAGAAGATAACTGAGCAGGAAGAAGCAGCGAGGGAGGACGGGAAACATCCACGGATGAAGTTAGAGGCTGGGATGAGGCCTGTGCCCCAGCCTTGTTACTGCACACGTCCTCCTTGCTAGCACCCGCCGGGAAACCTGCTTGTGGTCACTTCTTGTCCTTTATGACTCCTGAGTGATTTCCAGACAAAATACCTGTACTGTTTTCTAGAGGTTTCTGTGACCTTTCAGTGAATAAAATCACGGGAAGTGTGGAATCCCCTTCGTTAGAGTTCTTCAATTCTAAGAATGCTGAAGAATGTAAGGGTTTGGTGGTTGTTGACCTTGTCTGTCCAAAACCCCTTTCCTTCCTTTTTCTGGTTAGAGAGCGGTGTAGAGAGAGTAAATGTTATTCCTCATTGAACTTTTCAGACAATGACTCATAGTGCAAAATCCCCTCAAACGGGAAGCTCCCTAGAGCTGCTCCTGCTGTGGGCAACTACTGATCAGGAAGGAAGGGTTTCATTCTCTTCCCCACAAAATTGTCTGCCATGGCCATGGTTTGGAGCGGGGCATTTGTAGTCTTCAACTCACCATTCGAATGGAATACAGGATATGGCCATAGCAATGGGCTATGACGCCCATGGGCACCACCAGGCAGCCAAGAAATAAGAAGAGCACAAAGGTGGAATCGTTGGCATCCTTGGATTTCCAGTCCACGGCGCAGCCCAGTCCATGTATGTCCAGGATGTACCTGTTCCAGCCCAGGAGAGGTGCTCCTGACCACGCCAGGGAGTACAGCCAGATGTAGGTAAGAGCCCTCCAGGCCCAGGAGAAATTGATCACTCTGGCGTGGACCACGCGGATATAACGCTCGTAGGCCAGCACAGTCAGGGTGGTTATGGAAACAATGCCTGCAGGAAGAGAAGGTGGACAGCACAGCATGGCGCAGGGCAGACACACACAACAGAGGCCACGCTTTCTCCACTGGAGGTACCTACAGAGCCTCTGCACCACGACAGTTCTAAAGGCTGAAATACCCGGGAGGAATAACACCTCGCAGTCCCCAGGAAATCGGCTGGAAACATTTACCCTCACAAGAAAATGGAGACTAGAAAATAGCATGTGGATTACAGCAGCACAAAAATAAAAGCCCTAAACCCAGCCTCGCCCCAGCGATGCAGCTATTGCCTTAAATTTTCTGCCAAAGACACTCTGGAGCAAGTTGGCGAGTCGCCAAGTGAGTGTCTCTTTTGGTTTTGCCTTCTCTCAGCTGTGTGTGACGCAGCCGTTAGAGATTAAGTCAGAGTGGGTTCCACCAGTGTGAACTGCTCAGTTACAGTAAGCTATGCAGAGGCTGCCCTACCCTACCTGCTAGCAGGGGACACTGTCTACATGCAAGGACTGCTGCCGAGGGAGCAAAGGCTTCCACGCACCCACAGTCTTCACTTACGCCTCTAGTCCACAACGAGTACACTTTAACAAGATTATTCATTCATTTCTCCGCCTTTCCCCAGAGACGGATTTATTCACTCAACAAGCTCCTATTGAGTACCTACCGTGTGGCAGGCACTGTGCCAACACCAGAACTTCAAAGACGATGGGGACCCAGAACTGCGTACTGGAGCAAGGGTGCCGTTAAAGGGTCTAAAAATGAGGAGGGGATTCAGAGATGCCAGGACTCAGAGGATGTGAAGGAGAGAGAAGTTTAGAAAGAGCAGATGAGGCGATACTGAGAAAGGTTTTTAAATTTTTGCTAAGGTTTTTTATTTGTCTCTTTTTTGTTTTTAAAAGCTTCTCCTGTATAAAATAGTAAATTATAAATCTGTTACCGTGTCATGCTTTTTAAGTATTAATGTGACAGCAGTACCTCCTTTTCCTCCTTCCTTTCTTCCTCTGAAAACACACTCATTCTAGCAGTAGTATAGAACTCGAAACACAGTCCAGTGCACAGAGCCCAGCTTGCAGGCTACTGCAATCATCCAGGCAAGATATGAGGGGTATGAACAGCAAAGCCTGGATTCCAGGGATATTTAGCAATTAACATCAATAGAGTCTGTCAGCTAAGCGAACATGAAGATGGAGGGAGAGAGAGGGGTCAAGAATTACTGGGACATTTCTAAACTGAGGATGAGGAGAAAGTGATCACATTAACACAGATAAAACTCACAAGGTGTGTGAGCAGATATGAGGAAGAAAACGAAATCGTCAGCTCCCTAGAACATACTGGAATAAATATTTGTTGAATGAGTGGATTGAGAGAGGTGTAGACAAAGTGGCTCTATGGAGAATGGAAGGCAGACTGGTTTTGTGAGGAGTTCGGGGTGTGGAGGGCAGGTTTTCACGAGGTCTGGACTGAGTCCCAGCTCTCTACGCGTCAGCTCTGTGACTTCAGCAACTCAAACAATCACTTCAGACTTTAGGTTTTGTTTTCATAAAACTGAAAATCCCCTCCCATTATAACATTTTCTGACTATAATTATAAAAGCGTGAAATGAAGAGGTCCTAGATACAGAAAGCAAGTGGCAGAACACAGCTAAATTCATTTACACCGTGACAGGTTTCTGGAGCGGGCATCATTCTCAGCGTCGGATCACGCGGCATTCAGTAAATGTTTGTTGAATAAATGAGTGAACGTTTAGTAAATACGTAAGTGACTGGAGGAAGATTGGGTTTTGGAGCACGGTAGAAGGAACTATTTCAGAAAGCAGTGATAGAACAGCAAACAATGGACTTAAATGCAGATTATATTGAGTAATTCAGGAGACAAGGAAAATAGCAAGCTAGGTGTGCTGTCTTTAGAACTAAGAACCTATTTTCACTTTATTAAATTTTTACCTAAGGAGCGATATTATCTTCTCTTTAACCGATTACATTCCTTGAAGAAAATCTAAAAACCTAAAGATAGTGACAAAATAAGTTGACTCTAATGAAATACTCTTGGTTTTATTCAGTTTACAAACTTTCTTATTAAACATAAAGTATTTAATTATACAGTTGCCTTGAAATGTTAAAATGTAGCTTGGGCTTCAACTTTTAGTTAATTTACCTTAAATCTGATTTAGTCCTACATGGGCAAGAAAACTTGCTGCAAATAATTGCACTATGTTGTAGATCCGCAAATGAGTTCTTCTGGCTAAAGCAACAAGCTGGTTAAGGCCAACCCTCGTTTACATATTTACCCAGCCATTCTTCATGAACTACTTTTGCTTACCCACACATCTCAATCGTGTGCTAGAAAACAGGTACAAGGAGGTGAGCGAAACAAGTGCCTTGTGGAACTTACGGACCAGCAGGTGGAGAGACAGTAATAAAAACATCAAGCAAGGCAGTTAGGGAAGTGCCATGAAGCAGAGCGAGCATCAGAGATGGAGAGAAACAGGCTGCAAGGTGTGAGAGTGTGAGGAGATGTGGTGGGGTTGACAGGGTGTCAGGAGAATCCCCCCTGCGCTCAGGGCTGAACTATGAAACCCCAGCTTTGTGACACGTCAGGGTGTGGAGCTCAGTGCATTTTTCCTTCTTGTTATTTAGGTGAAAGAGGAAAGAGATTCTAAAAGTCTAATATAGTTTTTGACCATGCCTGTGTCTTAGCAAGCACGAGGAGCCTCAGGCCCTGAATTCAGCTGCCAGTACAAAGTACCACAACCAGTTAGTACAGACCCGGGGACAGCAAACTGCATTTCTTGGCCCTCTGACTGCATGAGGACAGAGAGAGCAGGCTCAGTCAGACCGACTTATCCTCCAGGGGACA
Organism: Equus przewalskii; assembly: GCF_037783145.1. Classification (NCBI taxonomy): domain Eukaryota; kingdom Metazoa; phylum Chordata; class Mammalia; order Perissodactyla; family Equidae; genus Equus; species Equus przewalskii. The sequence continues at coordinate 3,221,035 of NC_091861.1, read as the reverse complement.
CATTTGAATGGATCTAAACTACATCCCTTTCTTACAAACTATATATTAGCCTTTTTTTCTTTCTCAATAACACTTTACTTACTAATGAATTTTAGTCCTGAGTCAAAATTATTTGCTGTGTTCTAATTGATTCCTGGGACAAACGCCAGGAAGACAAGAATGAAGGGACTGTCTTACAACTACTTTACCCGTACATTTTGACTGATTGAGTGTCAGGCCCCATGATAATCACTCCACAGATGGTGTCCCTCTTTTCGGAAAAAGAAGTCTGTGGCTCAGAAGGGCTAAGGAACCAGTAGGTGGTGGAGACAGTGCTGAGAACCCACGACTGGCTCCAAAACCCATGATTTTGCCTTATACCACCTGTTGGCGCTGCAGGGCGACTTCTCCTCCCCACAAATCCTACTAGGGGAAGCGCGATGTCCCCACTCTCCCTGCAAAGCTGCAGACTGACCATGTATGGATTAAGTGCCTCTCGCTGTGCTGAGGTCTTATAGGAGAAACCAGAGACATGTGGTCCCTACCCTCGAGGGACTACAATAGTGTGTCTTCTTATAAAGCCAAGACCAACTATACACAACATTCCAGGGCAATGTAAGATGACAGGAAATCATATGTTAAGTGCAACAAAAAACCAGAAAAAGCAAAATCCCAGCAGATGGTGTTGGAGGATGGTTTCATGAAGAGGTGAAACAAGCTGGGTCTTAAAAGACGGAAAAGGTGTCAAGGAACGAGGAACAGAAAGGATCAGGGCGGGCATTTCTGGCTGGCAGAACTTCTACAAAGGCAAAGTGATCCTCCTCGAATTCTTGCCAGAGGGCTTTAGACCGCAGACGTGCGGGGAGGGGAAAGGGCGGCTCCATCAGGGCCGGTGCGGATCCCACCGCGCCTTTTGGGGCAGCCGTGGGCCACAGCAGGGATCGGCAATAGTTTTTCCAGGGTTTTCCCCAATAGAATTCTGGAAAACTGCATGCACTCTCATATATTTAAAAAGCTACATCTGCATTTTTGTCACTTTAAGGAGTTGTGTAAGGTAAATATAAACAGTTTAAAATAAAACTATTACCTTACTCTTTTAAATATTTCCAGTGATTCATAAACATGTTAGTGGTTCCATATACATATCTATGTCTATATCTTTGTGTATATATACACACAAACACATATATATCTATACAAACACACATATACGTATCTATACAAACACGGATATATAGGGAGAGCTACATAGCAATGATCAGTCACTTAAAACTACATTCCATTCCACTTTCCCCCGAAAAATTTTATTCCAGTGTAGTATACTGGTATGGCTGAAAGATTTTAAATTATTTGCCTTATTCTTTTCTGCAACAGAAATGTATTTAGAAATTGAAAATTTTAAATTTCCTGGACAGGAAGGCTCTAAGGTTAACAAATTGACTTTTGGATTGACTTATCAACACAATTTCTACTAGTACACAATTGACCAAAATATTTTGTTAAATATTAAAAATAAAAAATTTAATTAGATATAAATCTCTTAAAGTGATCAGTACAGCCTTCCTTCTCTGTGAAGAATCTATCTATCCATGGGTTCCTATTTTCAATGCTAGCATGAGGCAGGATAAATTCTCCTCCTATGTTTCCTGTTTTAAAGTTAAAGAGAGATTTCTGGATCACATATGAATCCAGACGGCAGTGGAAGGAGTTTTGTTGTAGTCAATACTTATTGATTTTAAGAACATTCCTTCTGAATTCAGTTACTTGAACTCTTCCAAATATGCCAAAAATCACAGAGCATTTATTGCCAAAATTCATTTTTAATGATCTACCAACAACTCAATTTTTTTTTCTGTAAAGATTGGCACCTGTGCTAACATCTGTTGCCAGTCATTTTTTTTTGCTTCTCCCCAAAGCTCCCCGGTACATAGTTGTATATCCTAGTTGTGAGTGTCTCTGGTTGTGTCATGTGGGACGCCGCCTCAGTATAGCCTGACGAGCGGTGCCATGTCCGCGCCCAGGATCCAAACCAGTGAAACCCTGGGCTGCCAAAGCGGAGCGCGCGAACTCAACCACGCGGCCACGGGGCCGGCCCCTCAGAAGTCAATTTTATGAAAAGTGAATAATTGGAAACCAGCTGAGTGGTCCCTCGCTTCCTCGAGATCTTCACCACTACTTTCTACTGCCCCTTTCTGGGCCGTCCTGGAGTCTCTCCCGTCTCCCCGCACGGGTGACTCTCCGCAGTAAGAATGTACCTGGGCAGGGGAGGGGTTTGCCTTGCTGGGTAGTGGGAGAACGGTGCCTGAGGAAGTGCCGGATAGCAGGTAGCTGATTTCCAGGAAGGAATACAAACGGAAGTTGAGGATTTAGAAATTGATTCTTGTAAAATTGTCCTTGCGTAGGCATTAGAAAGAGGTTACGTACCCTAGCAGTATGCATGCTCCAATTTGAAGACAGCAGTCGGTGAAATCTAATCTCAACGGCATACTATGCAGACTGCTTAATCTTGTTGCACTGCTTACATTAGGGTCAGACACCAGGCCTCAAACTGCCAGCCACATTCAAAGCTGGCTGCTTTCATACTGCGGTTCCCTCTGCCTGAAATGCTGGCTAAGACCTCACAGCCTGGAGGAGGAGACATGTAACATGTAAACAAATAATTACAGGAGTGTGATAAGTGCTAAAACAGAGCTGTGTCTGGGGAGCTAGAGAATGCAATAAAGGATGGACACACCTCTCCCCAGGGAAATCCCAAGGGCAGGTTTAAGAGAAAGCAATATTTGAATTGATGAATGGGAGGGAGTTATCAAGTTGACAAGAGTAAGGATATTGCAAGGCCAAGGATACTGTGTCGACAAAAGCATGGAAGTGAAAGAGATGTGCAAGCGTTAACTCCACGCCTTAATCTGAATCAAGTACAGTTGTTTGTGACATAACATGATGATTATGCATTTATTTTACAACATTTACCAAGAAGCATATATCATGCACATACAATATACCAGGCATTGAAGAATAAAGATGAATTATAATAAACAGAGAGGTAAATAATTATGAAACAATGTGATAAGTTCTCTAATAGAAGAATGTTTTTGAGGCCAAAGTTCTGGATTCAGTTTCAATTTCTATACATAATTACCATGACTCTTGGAAAATTAATTAACATCTCTGAACCTCAACTTGCTCACCAATAAAATAGGAATAACTGTACCAAAATGCTGTCTCATTCTGTGTGTATGTGTGTGTGGCGGGGGGGGGGGGGGGGGGGGCGGTGTATTAAATGAGAATATGAGTGTATTTAGTAAAATGGTAATATATAAGCCATTATTATTATTGAATAGTTGATTGTCTGGGAGCAAACTGCTTTAGGGGGTGGAAAGTTGGCAAACGGCACAAGAGTGGGTAGGACTCTGGAGTTTAAATATGGGAGTCTATATATATAACAAGTACAAATACTGAAGAAAGCCATTTTCCCCCTTTGGCCACTAGGTGTCCGCATTGAATAGCTTATTTATAGTTCAATGGTCTAGACTCTGGGTAAGCAAGTTTACACTAAATAGAATAAGGGCTTAGAACAGGTATAGCTCGGACCACAGCCCAGATCTGTTCATCCCTATGTGTCAGATAAAACAGTTAATATGACATGGTCCCTGCCTTCAAGGAGCTCACACTCCAGAGAGGGGGGTATAAGGAGAAACTCCAAGTCTGAAAGGAAGAGGAAATCCAATTCAGAAGCAGGCGTTCTCTGGGAAGCAAGCGCCACCTGAGTGAGTGAACATTAAGTACGTTTTAACCAGGCAAATAAGGAGGGGCTGGGGGAAAAGACTGTCACTGCTATCCCAGGGAGAGGGAACAGATTATGTGAACACATGGAGACCCAACAGAGCTTGCACCGTTTGGGTTCTTGCAAATAATTCAATATGATAGACGCCGAGTTCTAAAAAGACAGAAGACTAGGGTTCTCCCAGGAGACCCTTACATGCCAGGCGAGGAGTCTGGAATGTATTCCCAGAGCTCTGAGGAACCATTAACATGTTTTTGTTCTCTTGTATCGCTGTACAATTCTAGAGAATTTTCTTTCTTTTCTTTTGGTTTTGCTTTTGCAGGTTTTCCTTATGGAAAGCTCTCTCTGGCTGCATTATGGAAAAAGGATTGTGGGGAGGAACAAGTCTGGTAACTGACAAAGCTACTGGAGAAATGCAATTAGAGTAATGAGGAACAGAACTAATGCAGAGACAGTGGGGAAAGCGAGATGAGGACGGTGCAGTAAATTTCAGGGACGTGAATCTTTGCTGGATGTGGAAATGAATGAAGAAGAATCAAAGGGAATCTTGGGTTACTGGCTTGGGGAATGAATGGATTGTGCTGCACTGAGCTGGAAAGCATATGGAAGAGAAATAGTTTTGAGAGGGAAGGTCATTAGGGGATAATGAGCTTCGCTGTGATTCTCTAGGCGATTTTTAACAAATCACTCAATGGTCTGTGTTTCAAATTCTCTATCTATAAAATGAGGCAACTGTATAACCCAGCCCATGGCAGGCAAAACCTTACAGACCATACAGTAAAATCTCCAAACTAAGTGGGTATACTCAACTTTTTTTCAAGATGGAGACTTTTAAAGGAAATTAGAAATGACCATCTTCATTTGGATAATATTCCCAGCTACCGGAATGAGCAATTTCCATTTGATGAGTAAGAGCAGTTCTCTCAAACATCAAAATGGTGGTTGGTTTTTAGTATACATATTTTAGGCATTTACCAGATGGTTATTAGGCAGGAAATTAGTTCTAGTTAGTGATCCCTTCCTTCATATCTGCTTATCTCCTTTTATCAAATACCATTTTTCAATTATTTGCTCTAAAAACAAATTTAATATTTTTCATGTTTAGTATACCTAGACTCAGTTCCACAGGAAACCCAGTACAGCATGAAAACTCTCTCCGTGGATTAAAAAATTATGATTTTAGGTAAGCATCTTAAACAGAGATTTATTTTTTATGGCCATGTGGAAATGTAGCCATCAAGTGCTGTTGTGCATTAAGAACTGGGAGCTCCCTTAACAAAAATGCCAATGAATCCCCGGAAGAGAGGGAGTCAACATGGCGGTCCTCAGGATGTGGTCTGTGGGCTAGCTTCTCACAGTTTAAGATGTCCGTACCGTCATCTCATGGTATTTCATATATGTCAAAAAGGGAGTGTATTTTTTCCCCATTAAATCTAGTGACTTTGTAGAGGGGAGGCAGGGGCAAACTGTTGTTGATGCCGTTGGTAAGATACAGGAGACTCTGCTCTGTGCATCCCCTCCTCCAAGGTGACCTTGGGCATCTGCACAGTAGCTGGGAAGTCACTCCAGTCATCTCCCCTCTGTCACCTTTGATTCTTCCAATATCAGCGTCCCTTGGTCTCTGACTACTCTGGCTTCAGACTGGGCTCCTTGTTTTTTCACAGCCCCCTTTGGACAGATAACCCAATTTTAGACTGTTGCCTTCCCTCTGATTTAGGGTTTGTTTTTGTTTTTCTCTTGATAGTTGCTTAACTCCATGTAGCATAACCAGGGGAAAGCAGTGTCGTATCTCGGGACAGGGTCTCCTTGGAACTCACTCCACACTCACGTGCCTGCTTGTCAGGGGAGGATATGGAACAGGATAGTTAACAATGGGGAAAATACGGATAATTATTACACTAAGGGGCCCAAGAAATATCCACAGTGACTAGAGTCCACAGGTCTGGGGTGAAAGGACAGTATGAATACAAAATAACTTCTCTGTGGCATTACTTAAGGACCGAAGAGTGACAAACATAAGCACAGTGGGACCAAATTCTGGAAAACGGCCATATGGAAGCGCTTACCAGGAACTGAGATATGGTAAATTCTAATCCTACTTCATCTGTGCTCATACAGGAAAAATGGGAGGCACAGACTGCGTTTTCACCACTTAATCAAAACCATTTCTGAACACAGCACTCTAGATCTTCTGATCATTCACTGCAGTGGACTCCAGAAAACTGCGCCAGAGACGCTCTTCCAGCAGGACCTCCACCCGGATCCACTTTAGGAACATGTTTACTTTAATTTCCCCTCTCCTCTCTCTCCGTTATGCATTTTCATTTAAAGCCAGCAGAAGGCTTTTCTCTTCAAATATTTCTAAATTCATCTCTGTGCTTCACACCACTCCCATTATTCTAGCGCAGGCTCACATCCCACAGACGATTGCCCTGACCTACCCCTCATTGATTTTTTCATTGTCTGGCCTCTGCCATCCTCTTGTGCACCAAATACCTTTTTGAGACTGGACTCAGTTTAGGTGCCTTCCTAGATCTTCTCGGCCCAGCCCACAAGCCTCGCCTCCCAACCGTGGGCCTGGACCATTTGCCTTGCTTCCAGCAATGGCGGTTCCATGACTATAGCCACAAAGCTCCAGCTGCTGCCGCTGTAACCACCACAGACCTTCTCACAGTACCAGCCTGCACCTTCGCCCTCACTGGACTGGACCCCTGGAGGCTCTGGCCTCCTAGCTGCTGCCTGGACCTGGCTGACCCAACCCAGGAGCAAGGGGACATTAACACCTCGTAGCACAGACTTGGATCAATGTGAGTCAGGAGGCAGGAAGGAAACAGAGATTAAACTGCTTGCACTCCCCTCCCTCTCCACGGGGTGTTTCAAGATACACTAGTTTCACACAGCCTCTCTGAAGATGTCCGGCAGGAATAGAGCAATTGGCTGTGTTTTGTGAAGCTCTGGCCAGCTCAGTGGCGCATCATCTCATATTTGACTTCCTTTCTTCCCTGCCTCTTCCTCTACTCTCTCACTCCTGATTCCCTGGGAATATACTTCCCAATAAATCTTAAGTCCACATGCTTTGCCTTAGGCATTACTTGGGGTGGGGGACACTTGTGGTAAGATAATCATCTTATTACTTTCATGAGGTCCTCTCCAGCATAATGACCTGCAAAGCTCCCTTTGCTTATTACCATGTCTGCTTTCAATGAACTCTGCATATTACTTCCACTGCCTAGTTAACTTTCTCTTTCACCATTTCCAACTTCCTTAGAGCATGCCACACACTGCTCAGACAACACACACAGACTAAACCATCATAGCCACTGTTTACTACTTCCTATATTTGGACGCAATTCTATTACTCATGTCTTATGTCCCCAATTAAATTATAAACACCTAAGAGATAGGGCCCATGTCTTTTGTATCTTGGCATCCTCCTTGCACCTGGAATAGTTAGCGAGGGGTTTTTATATATTTGCTGATGATAAAAGTTATTTGCACATGACCATATTTCTTCTCAAATAAAGAGTAAAAATCCTGGAGTAAACTTGGTCATCCTTGTAATTAACCAAACACTAAGGCAAAATGATGCCTAGAAACAGTCACAGTCTGACTTCACTGAAAAGGAAAAACGTTCCTAATGGAAAGTAGCAATACATACAGGTTAGGAGAACATAAAACAAGCCAATTTCCCGCCCTTTTTCCTAAGGTGTCCCTTTTTCAACTCAAAACACTATTTGACAGTCATCACATGATAATTTTTGATGATTAATAAGACCCTATAAAACATTCATTTTTATGGATAATATGAAGTCAAATGGTATTCCTATTAATTTGTCACCCCTTGTTCTCCACTCACAATAAGAAGTCAGAATACCTTATTTCAAGTGGTATTTCAGAATTTTCAAAATGCTGCCCCCTGTGCTTTTCTCGTCAGCTCTTCACAGACACGTGAGGCAGGAGAGGCGCACTGTGCCCATCTAATAAGAGTGTGCGGAAAGGGGCCGAGGTTCATGATTGGAGGGCCACTCACATCTTCTCTCTGCTAGTCCAGCCTCTATCTGAACGCCCCCTGGGAAGATCTGATGAACTGAGTTGGTTGGGATCAATGAAGAAGCTTGAGGACTTTTTAATTCTATGAAAAAATCCAACACATGAATAAATTATGGGATAGCCATGTGACCCCACACCTGCGATGACAATTCTAGTTTCTAAGTGTTCCTTCCTGGATTTCCAACCTGGCACCAAGTGAAGAAAATCTGAGCTAGCCCGGAAGAGCAAATTAGAAACGCAAGGGAACCTCGGAGGTACCAAATTAGATTTTAATTTAGTCATTTATAATTTAGCAAGCTCTCAAAGGAGCTCAGGGTTTTGGCTTTACAGCAGCCGGTAACACACTGGTCCCATTTTAAATTACCTTCTATACCACGCTGCTGACTCAGGGGAGAGAAGTGAAATACAGCAAGAGGGCCCGTGCCACTTTTCTCTCAAGGAGTACAGTACACTCAGCTGTAATTCTGTGTGTGTGTAAGCACCCAGTCAATTAAAAAATGTGATACGAGATACCTCAGGGCCACAAAAAGAGAATGGGAAAGAAGATAAGCTCATCAGAATGCGTTAAAGAAAAACATACTTGCTACATCCTGGGCAGGGCAATCCTAGGACAAAATGCTTCAGGTTTAAAATATATGTTGGTGACGTGGTAGCACGTAAAGTAGCGCCCATTCTGGTGACTAGGGCGGGACAGTTTGGATAGGCAAGAAAAGATCATTTCCTTGAAAGTCTTAGTCATACTGAGCTGAGAATGCCAAACGGAGGAGAGCTGGAGGAAAGCTGGAGGTGGGGAAGGAAGCTTTACAAATAGAAAGTATTTTGCCCAAGGCCACAAAGCAAAGCCAGCAGGTGTCAGAGCAGGATGGACTTCCAGACCAATTTGTATGCCACTGTCTCGAGCTTCTCTCCCAGATTCCCAAACTGGGCTTCATATAGATTTGACTCTCACCCTTGATGTTCAGTTTAAAACCCGCTGGATCTGAGCAGCAAGTCTCTCTTCCCTGGTAGGAATAGTGATTCCAAATGCCAGCTCTTGAAACAGCTACAAATATATCTCCTGGGGCTATTGTATAAAATGCCGACTACAAGGCTCTCCCATTGAAGATTCTGCTTCAGCAGCTCTGGGGCGGAGCCTGAGGATCTGTTTGTTTAAGAGATTTCCCTGAAGATTCTGACTTTCAGAACGAATGGTCCGTCTAGATTAAACCCAAATCTCCTTTAATATCATCTCTCTGTGACTGTTTGCTCACTTCCCAGGTTTTCCTCCACAGACGCAGTCACCAATGGAGAACACAAGAAACTGGGATGTCTCTGAATCCTTCAGTTTAGTCTACCCCAGGAGATGCAGTGCGGATCTCTTCTGACGCTGGCCCCTGCGTCCATGGCAGTCAGCCTGGAGAGACGGCCCTTTCATCCCTCTGACACGGACCCCTCAGGCCGCCCACGCCTGTACCAGCCCCTGAAGTGTTTCCATCAAGCTCTCCAGCCTCCAGCAGAGCACCAGCATCACCAGCTGTGTCTGTGTGTCCAGGCAGGAGCACAGGATGCGAAATAAATTACAGACCTCTGTATTCCATGGAATGATTCTCTTTCATGAGAAAAGAATTTCTATATATCTTAGTTTCAGAGTTCAAGGTTTTCCTCTTTCTTTACACTATTTTGCTTACCTGCCTTTTGATTCACTTATTACTCTTTGGCATCCTTCATCCTGTCTAAGAATTCTTCTACATCTTTAGAAACAGAGAAGAAAGAGAGAGACCTCAAGCCCACAGCAGAGACCAGTTCTCTGTTTTCTCAGCTCTAATAGGTCCACCCCAGGCCAGGAAACAGCACACACCCAGCAAGCTGGGGCTCCTGTGCCTTTTGTTTGCACTCTTTTGTTCCTTAGACATCTTCTATCTCAACACTCCCACATCTCTTGGCGTTTGAAAACTTTCAGGAAAACTTTCCAGTAGCGTCATTCTGGGCTCTAAAACTTGCTTGCCTTTCTCCCTGCCTGCTGCTCAGGGGCCACACATTAGGGGTTTGTATATTGTCCCCTCAGGAGAGGACCTGGACAGAACCATTCATTTGAGTTAGCATTTCACAAAACAGAGCTCCTCAGGGACGCCAAACGCTGTGTCACACACCAAGCTCCAGCTCTGAGGAAGGGGGACCTTGTCTAGTTTATATGGACAGGTCTAATTTTCATAATATTGTACTCATCTCTAGCTTTTATTCCTCTCTACCTATTCCCTTGTATTTTTCAATTGTTGCTTCTTATATTCCAATAAGCCATCATAACGCCATGTTTTATAGAACCAGGTGCAACATATCAGGAGATGGCTGAAGGTGGTATCATTTGAAAAGGAGCTTTTATAAATCTAACAAAACGGCCTTGTACATGTGAAGCTCGCCCTGGCCTAGCCCATTGCGGAGACTGCAGAACCCAGTAGTACATGAGAAGCCTTGCTGGGAGACATCAGCCATTTCACCAAGAAAAGGGAGAGTGAAGGCTAATGTGACTTCCTCTGGAATTTCCTCGTATTGTGGAGAGCAGAGTGAAGCCTGGATGCATAAGAAACCGAAGGTATACTCAAGGTAAATAAGACAAAATTGTTCCAGAAGAAATCATAGCTTAGGAGCCGGCAGTCATCACGCCAGGAGTGTCTAAATCTTCCTTACGTGGTCAAGTGGCTCCAACACATATGCCCTGAGCTTAGTGGTGGGGCAGGAAAGTTGTAGGAGATGGTCCTTGATGCAAAGGGGAAAAGGCAACAGAGAAAGACAAGCTGAAATACAAAATTTGTATTTGAAATGCCAAACGAGACATATAGACCAAAGCTCTCTTGGGAACTCCGAGAGAGGAAGATGACAAGGACCGGGAACCGCGAGCGCCTTATACAAAGGAGAGGCACTGAGGATACTGAAAGACATCCATTTGAAGATTCACCCGACATACACCACAGCCACCAATTCCAGATTTACTTACACCCTAGAGCAGTCCGGGCCAGCAGAGAGAGGATATGAGCCACTTGTGTTAGCTAAATTTTTCTAGTAACTACATTTTAAAAAGTAAAAAGAAACAGATAAAATTGACTTTAATAACATTTTATCTAACCCAATATATTTAAAATACTATCATCTCAATTTGGAATCAACATAAAATTATTGAGATATTTTACACACTTTTTCTCATACTAAATCTTCAAAGTATGGTGTGTATTTCACGCTTACATCTCAATGTAGACTAGAAAGGGTGGTCACAAGTCAAGGGACATTTGGGAGTGTTGGCTAGACTGCACACTGACGGGAATTATCCGGGAGGGAGAGAGCAGACTGGATGAGAGCAGCAATGGCCAAGGAAGCACTCCATTCCCCGCCCATCTGTGGGATGTGAGTTCAATTTCGCATCTTCGCTGCGGGCGAGCCTTGCGGAGCTAAGGGTCTCCTAGGAGAATGAGAAGCAGCAGTGATACTCAGTGGGCAACCTACTCAACCTCCTGGCTGTGTACAGGTGTGCTGACAGTTTAGCTGAGCTACTCCACAGTATTGCTGCCTCGGCATCCATTTAGTTTGGCCCAGCAGCCTGCAGGACCTTAAACTGACACCAGACCCCATGCAAGCGCACACCCTAGCCAGCAGCCTCGAGTCACGGCAAATGTATGTTCCTGATGTGACTTCCACAACAGCCCTCGTGTCCACAGCTGCCCTGCCTCCCAGGGCCTTCCCCTTGCGCCCCATAGGTAGTGTACCAAGCCCCGCTCTTTGGGTTTGAATTGACCAATCAGCCTCAGCCCAGGAACCCCAAAGCACTCCAATTGTGGACCCTAATAAAGCCATGTGTCCTAGATCCTGCCTCTCTCTGTCTGTACTCTCCCTTGACCTCCCCGTGTGACCCCTCGAGGCATGCCAGGTACTTCCTCCAGAATCTGTGAGTAATAGACTCTATTTCAACTTCTTTTGTGATCTGTTGGTAAATTGGGATTCAGCATCCAGCACTCTGTGCTCCACTTAACAAACGTTAATCTAACAAAATCCTAACAGGGCATTAGGGGGAAATCAGCTTCTGCTTGGAGGTGGGAAATCAGGGTCCTTGGGGAGAGCCAGTAAGTACTTTTACTTACTAAGGAAAAGTGAGGAAGTAGAGGAACTGTTCAGAGAAGAAGTTGGAGATGGAGGGAGGCTCTGAGCACACACTGGGGGAGTTCAGGACGGGACCAGATCAAGAGATAGACTCAACCGTGGAGAGGTGGTCTGTCACGGCTGACTGGCGACGACTTCCCTTTCGGCAACAATTGACCCCGGCAGGGATGTGAGGTGGGATGGGATTTGCTCTGATTATCTTTTGAGGGGACAGGAGGAGGCAAAGAGTGTTTCCAGGGTCTGGGTCCTGATGGCTGCTTGGTGGAATGCTGATTTCTGGAAGAGGTGCTCTCAGATGGCACACTGCAGGTCTGTGGATTCCTTTTGATTTCTCACATTCTAACAGTGCCATGAGGAGAGACAGTGTGCCTAGCCATCAAGGGCACTAGGTTCAGTTCCGTAACCTCCACTTTTTATGTGACCTTCAACAAGCTAATCCTTTGGTGCTTTAATTTTCTTAACTGTAAAATGGGCCGACTAGTATCTAACTACCTCACAGAGTTGTGATGAAGATTAAGAGTAAATTAATGTGCATAAAGCAGTTGTGACAGCACCTGGCATATGGTACACACCTAATAAGTGTTAGCCACAAACACTGTAATCCATGAGCTATCTGTTTACATACGTCCATGATTACCTCCTTAGGATAAATTCTTGACAATATAATTGTTAGACAGGAAGGTTGTACAAAATTTTGACGCTTTCAATACAACTTGCCAAAATACTCACCAGAAGATAAATTAAATCGCCACCACCACATCACCACATACTTGTTTTACTCCCTTATTTATGTAACAATGCATGACAACTTACCACCTACCCAGTAGGAATTACAGTCGCCCTCTGGAATTTCTGCTCTAGAATTTCATCAATCGATAAATCAATCAATTCCTAAGACATTAGTTTACCTAACCTCTTTGCAATATCAACACTTCAGGCCAGGCTCTTTTTGAAATTCCCCTTGGACCTATAACGTCTCTCCTACCTCGTCTCCTATTTCTACACCAGCTTTTTTCTTTATGGAGAAAGGAAATGGATTATTTTATGTAACCGGCAAGTCCAAAGCGGCACTGGCTTCCAGCACAGTGTCCAACAGAAATATACTGTGAGCCACATAAGTGAGGGGTCTGAAAGAGCGTCAGCAGGGCTGTCTCTCCTCCCATCATTGGCTTGGGTGTTCTCTATTGGCGTAAGTCTCAGACACACTGGTAATCAAGGTACTGTCAGCTTCTGACTCATATCCTTGAGGCTTAACAAGCCCAGGAGAAAAGAAAGAGTGTATACCAAGGAATCCTAGAAAAGGAATTTTCCAAGTCCAGGAATAATCCAGGGGCAGGACCCACTACGTCAAACCCAGCAGGGCACATGTTTGCATTCCCAACAGGTCCATATCTGCCAGCTCTTTCTCAATTGTCTTCTGATTTCTCTTCCTTTCCTGCAGCACTCACACCCAATCAGTCACTGAGTCATGTTGATTTAATCTCCTCCGGAGTTCTCAAATCTGTCCTACTAAGGCCCCAGTTCAGACCCTCATTACCTCTCACCAAACTATTGTAATAGCCTCTTTTCTGGTCTCCTTTCTACATCCTTGCCTCCCTTGGATTCATCCTCTATACAGACGCCAGTTATATACCCAAGTGCAACCTATTTCCTTGTTTAATAACATTAAGTGTTGCTCCACTAAGACAAAGTCAAAACTCCTTAGCATACAAAGCCCTCCAAGACCTTCTAGAACCACCTCCTGGTTACCTTATATGACAAAACCAAACCCATTTGCTTTTCCCCAAAACCTGTTCCCAATCTCGGTTAAATGGATTACACTGATTCAAGTACCAAAGCTGAAATTTTAATCATTTTCAATTCTTTTCTCTATTTTATCCATAACATAGTCATTTCCAGGTCTATGTTTATATTTCCAAATTTTTCTCTGCCTGTTGCATTCCCATCACCCTGCCCTACCCAGGTCTTATCATATTTTCCCTCCTTACCATTCATCTGCACCCGATCTCTGCTCCTTCTTTCTAGCCTCCCTCCACACTAAACTTTGTAAACATAAGCCTTCAACAGCTCCTCATTATCCACTGAATAAAAGTGCCCTAGCATTCAAGACCACCGAGAGTTGGCATGGTCAAGACCGCTGATGCTCTGGACCTGTGGCACCCAACCCACCTCTCCACACCAGCTCAGTGCACACCACACTCTAGCCATGCACCGTCCTCAATGTCCCCATGCCTTCGTTTTTGCAGCTCTCCCTGCATGGAATGCTGTTCTTCATACCAGCCTACAAAAATCCTTCTCAACCTTCAGAGCCCAGCCTTTTCTTTCATGAAGCCTTCCCAGATTTCCCTAGTCAGACTTACAATAATTTCATTGTGCATCCATTAATCTATACCTAGATCATAGAAATGATCACAGCCTGATTAATACAGTGGCTAATTGTGCATCAATGTCAGCCCCAATGGACTGGGAGTTCCACTACTTACCAATTCTGTAACTTTCAGCATTACTGAGCCATATTTCTCATCTATACATGGGAACATTAACACCTACCTCACAGAGTTATTTTAAAAATTGAGAAATATATATAAAGAAATGAGAACAGTTCCTGGACTTAATCTGACAGCTCTCTGAAGACCACATCACATTGCAGTCCCTGCCTGTGGGTTATTTACAGAGTCACACTGCCCGGGTTTGAAGCCAGGTCCACCACTTCCCAACTGTGATCTCTCACTCAAGCTCTCTGTCTTTGCAGTGCCTGTTTCCCCATCTGCAAAATGGGGATGATAAGCGCACCTACCCAACTGGGCTGTTAGGAGAATTAAATAAGATAAACACAGCAAGCACTTAGAGCAGAGCTTGGCACACAGTAAGAGCTCAGTTAGTTATGGCTATTCTCTGTGTTTCTGGTCTAGACAGAAACCGGGCACAGTGCTCAGTAAATGTCGCACTGCGTTGGACCCTATGTTTCACGGTGCACGGTAACCTAGCTCAGGCTCTTCTCTGCATTAAGAATACTGACTCATTTCATCACAATTAGGTATTGTCTATAGTTAACCCCATCTACAAAAATGTCAAGCTGTTGCACTATCTCATCGCTTGGGGACCCATCAGTGAGTGTAAATGTGTCTACAATTCAATTAAAGACGGCTTGTTTACTCTTGTATTGGCTTTGCTGAAACTCACAAGATATTATTATATACATGTAATTGGACTAATTTGCCCATAGTGTGTCAAGTGAACAGCACGCCTCCAAATAGAAAGTTAGAATATTTTTACATTAATTTTGAGGCAGTTATTTGCAACGTATAGAAAGACATCATCTAAAAAGGTAATAAGGGAACATTACAAAAAACACAAAAACAAAAAAGACATCATCCTTTCATTTCTATAACTGCTTTGCAGTTTACTCTATTTCTGGATGAGATGAATGATTTAAAAAACCCCATAAAATCTCTAAACTGTATCCGACCATTGGGGCAGCATGAGAAATATTCCCTAATTCTCTGAATTTTGTTTTGGAGTTTGCCATAAACCTTCAGAAGGAAGCAATGTGGACCAGAGAGGGGCGGGAAGCGGGGAGCGCTGGGCACGGATGGAGGCAGTGGTTCCTGCCGAAGAGCAGATCTCGGGCTTTCAAACAGCACATTTCTTTCTGGAGCCTGTGCAGTGCAGGACGCCGTGGGGAGCACAGAGGGACAGCACACGGAGACTGTTTTAAAGGAGATTACAGTCTCATGACAAACCATTTCCAGAGCAGTTCTCATCCTTTGCTTTTTCTTTTTAATAAACACCTGGTTGGTATTTACGTTTCAACAACAGAGGGCATTACAGATAATGTTATGTCATCATAAATCGGGCCTGTTAGAGGAACAGGACACGCAGCTCGTTTCTCTATAATCCTTCACAGAAATCATATTAGGAAATTAACCTAATTAATTGCCTAAAAACAAGATTTCCTGCTCTTCCTCGGCAGTACGATCCCCAAAATTTCTTCTTTATAATGGACAATAAAAATACTGACATCGGCACAAGAACTTTTAACTATAAATTGAACTTACACATATATTAATGTACGATGATGTAAAAAATAATACTTCCCCATACTGGATTAGTAATATTTCTGTTCTGATTTTTGGATATAAGGGATGAATAAATAAAGGAACAAATAAAAGTCTCAAACAAACAGAAATGGGGTGCTTAAGGGCTCTAACTACACGACCTATAACAAAAAGAACTGGCATAAATCCCATTGCACTAACGTCCCCAAGGATTCCTCTTTCTTTAAAACTATAAAATGGATTTCTTCTGACTGAAGTAAAAACAGGGACTTTGTCAATCCTGCACCTCTGAATCCAAAGTCACTCCTTTTCCTCTGAGAATGTGTATCCCTTTACTCATATTAGTTGCTCAGAGTGTATTAAGCGTTAAACATATTTTTAGCAACAAGCAAATGTCAAAATTATAGGACATCAGCAGGAACCAATAAAGATAATGTATATAAAAAAATGAAGCTCTTGACATAAAGACCAGGATAAAGAAAGTTTGTTCTGACTTCAGGTGTGAGCTTAAATAATCAACTCTCTTCTCCCTCTTCCAACCCCAGAGGTTACCACTTTAACTACGCAGATTTTAATTTATAGGATGATTTTTGTTTATTTGTTGAAAAATAAATGTATTCTAAAATTCCAGAAGCCACCACTTTTAAAACAGTGATTTATGTGTTATGCACTCATGTGCAATAAATAACTCTCTTAAGATGGAGGCAAAGCAGAACAGCTACATTTCAATTTTAGTTAAGATCTGAATACTTACTAGGCGAGAGTCCAGGCAAGTCACTCAAGTCCTCCAAGTCTTATCTGTAAAATGGAGACAAATACCTGTCCTTTCTTACCTTACACGGTGGTCCTGAGGTTCACACGAGAACAGGGAGTTGTCAGGGGAAAAGCGGCCTTCCTACAAATGCTCTACAGATCTGCGGTCCTAACACTCACGTCAGGGTCAAATTCTTTCACGGGAATCACTCAGCCTCTTTGTTCGCGCCTTACAGAAAGCTGGAGGGACTGTGTCCCCTGCTGTTGACATGGGAATACATGTGGCTGTCGGTTACAAGGATAAGAACTCGATCGCCACTTGTGCGAATCCAAATCCATCCTTCCTTTTCCTAGGCTCCAAGACTCCCAAATGAAGTGTGTTCTTGGATTAGGGGCCATACTTTAATTAGTATGAAACGTCTTCATGCTGATGTCCTGGAACGCGTTAATACTACTTCTATGATTTCCACCTCTGGCTCTGAGGTTTCCACTTAAAAAAAAAAACTATTGTCACAGTACACCTTCGTATTTCTTAATACTGGGCAACCGAGATAAGATACAAAGTCCATCTTGACCAAGAATTCTTTTCCACCAAGAGCTGTAAAACTGTCTGTCCGTGTTTCTGGAGATTATCTTTTGACTCAACATCTAAAAACATATATATTTTTCCATTTAAAGGAGAATTTTACAAGTTTCCAAGAAATCAACAATTTTCTCATCAACTTAGTAAAACATTTTACCAATTAATCTTTTATTTTTTTATTGCACACATCAGTATTTTACAGAAAAAATTAAAGAACTCCTTAATGTGAAACTCCAATTAATTATGTTTTCTTCTGATTCTTTTCAATGTAGAGACCTAAATTTTTACACAAATATAATCAGTAAATACAATAATGTGTTCTAACACTTTTGAGTCTCATTTAAACATTTTTTCCATACGATTTGACATATATCCACATTCATGAGTAAATAAGTCTATGATAGCAATAGCAATACATCAAAATTTACTGATCCATTTCCTTATTATTGGGCTTTTTTAACTCAAATGAATGGAATTACTAGAAATATATTTGTACAAGTAGCTTTTTTTTCTCTTAAATACTTCCCTGGGCATATGGTACTCAAAGTGAGTTAGATCTATCAAAAGATAGATTGGTTAGAGAGTTCCTATTATATTCGTCTAAATAGTTCTTTACAAAACTACTAATATAACATTGCTACTATGAGGACACGTGATTTAAAAATCTTTTGCTAATATAATAGCATGAACAAGGTCAAAGTTGTTCACTTTGCATTTTTCATATTAGGAAATCTGAATATCATTCTAAGAATTGACTTCTATTTGTACCTTCTCATTTGTAGTCAATCCTTTTATAAATTTGCCTAGTAAAGAGCAGAAAGGTTTATGAATTTGCATGTACTTTTTACAAAATATTAAGCATTTTATCCATGTGTAATGCAAGTAGCTTTTTTTTACGCCATCTCTTCTGCTTCTTTTGTCTTCTTCCTATTTAGTACATACTTTCCATTTTTATTTTAGTTGATATCTACCTTTGTCAATAATGTTTTTCATTGCCATAAAGTTTCCTTTGTACCATTATTGGGATGAGAATTGTAGTCTTTTTATTTTCCTCTTTATACTTAACATTTTAGTTCATCTGGAATGAACTGTGTTATCATATGTAAAGTAGATCTAACTCCTTAGATGAAGTCAAGACTATAAAATTTTGGTTTTCAGACTCCTTATTTACTTCTTTTCCATTACACTAGGTTGTAGTTCCTTCAGCCTGCTTCTACATCAGCATCTTACTTAATTTATCTCAATATAGTTGTATAACTTTGGCTCGTATATATTAATATATATTTTTTAAATTGTAGTTTGTCACTGCTGGGACCTGAAAATGAGATTAACTTTTAAAATTTTTATATCCTGCAACTTTCTGAATTAGTCTTTCACAGTCAGTATGCTTACACACCATGGGTTTCGCTAGTTATAGAGCCACGTTAATAGAAAATATTTGTGCTGCTTTCTTTCCTTACCTTTCTCATTTTGTGAATGCTCATTAAAGTTTTATTACAATGACAAACTTCTTCAATTATATATAAATAATAGTGGTGCCAAGATTGTTCAATTTCTGCTTGAGAAATGTTTCTTATACGTTTTTCCAATAGGAACAATGTTTTCAGTAACTATCACACTATGAGAAATCAACAAAATCATTACAGAGATAATTAAATCAAAGATGCATAATGAATTTTACTGAGATTTTTAAGTCATATTTAGTTAATACTTGGGATTTTTACTTTTTTGTTCTGTTGATGTTGATTTAATAGTTATACTGCTGAACACCAGTTTCATAATCCTGAGTCATAGGAAATAATTATTATTATATGTTGTGTATTTTCTAATATTCTATTTTGAGTTTTGCATCTGATCAGAATGAGACCCTTTTCAAAACGCTTGACTTCTAATATCTAGGCCATTATTTGCCTCAAAATGCGAATATTAGCATGTCATCCTTCATGATAAATAAACAGATATTATTCTTTGACATAGATATTATTCATTTGAAAAAGTTCACCAATGAGGGTACAATTCCAACTCATCAGAAAACTATACTAGTCTATAACATCCCCTAATTTTTTTAATGCTTTTTATTGGTTATAACTTTTCTCATTTCCAATCTGCTGTTTTGCATTCAAGTAAGAAAGTAATATATTCATTTTGTTAGTTTTTAAAACCACCCTTATTTTGGACTGCTCTAACACTCTTCTCCTGTTTCCATCATGTTTGGCTCTACCATCTTTTGCAATTTCTCATTGTTCCTTTTCTCTAGTTTTTATGAATAAGAATATTCATGATACTGAAATTGAAATTGTTTTCAATAGGTCTGGATTACCTTCACTTCCATTTTACTTATCATCTTAAATTCTTTTTCTTTTTATTTCTTTTGTGAGGAAGATTGGCCCTGAGCTAACATCTGTTGCCAATCTTCCTCTTTTTGCTTGAGGAAGATTGTCACTGAACTAACATCCATGCCAGTCTTCCTCTCTTTTATGTGGGATGCCGCCACAGCGTGGCTTGACAAGCGGTGCTAGGTCTGCACCCAGGATCCTAACCTGCGAACCCCCAGCTGTGGAAACACAGCATACGAACGTAACCACTACGCCACCGGGCCAGCCCTCATCTTAAATTCTTTTCCATTTTAATTACTATTTTTTAGATCTATTTCAGGCATTTCAGTTGTTTTGATAGGTTTAAATCTTAGGATCCACCCAATACTACTACTTTGCTATAATGCAAAAAATGTATATAAATATTAATACAAACTCAAGACTTCTCTACTTTTGGTAAGCTGTGAATTACTTCAATCTTTCTTGTTTCATTTTCCTCACATACAGAAGAGCACAAAAGACCATTCAGAGCATATTCTGGCCTAGTAACATCTCTATCCCTTTATGAGATGTTCAGATCAAAAGACAGATTATTAAAAAGCATTATTTTGTTAAAACTTAGCCAAATTCTGCTTCAGTGAGATCAACAGCCCTAAACTATCTTTTTAGTTAATCTCAGTCTTCACACTTCTCTGATTCAGTACGCTGAAAGACCAACGTCTGTCCACTTTGCTTCACCAGCAGCACTACACTGATTCCCCGGGCGCCTCTCCTTCTCCTCCAGAACCTGCACTCTTCTAACAGTTTCTTAGTGGAAAGATTTTGAAATCACGCAAGTCTGGATTCCAGTCTTAGCTCTTCCACATACCAGACTCTGAGCACATTATCAATTCTTTATTTCCTCTGTGAAAATGTATTCAACAATATCTGCCTCGAGGGGTTGTTGAGAAAAACTGTAATGAGTAATTTACACAGTAAATGCTCTATTCCAGAACAAAAACTGCCATTGAAGGGCTCTCTTCCAATAGGATTATCATTCTCCATCTCAGGGGTGGAAACGGCACCAAAAGGGAAGGAAGTTTACCTCTCCCGGCAGCTCCACAGGCTTTCACCACTGCAGTACAACCAGCTTTACAACTTCTAGTGGTTCTGGGAACAAAAAATGTTTCTATCCTCTAGATTCCAGCCAAGAGGCCAAGTGATCATGAAGGCAGTCACCTGGACATGGCAAATCCTCTGAGGCCCCCCTATCGGCTGCATGAGTGTTGCTAACTGGAGGGGCAGATCTGGCCAACAAGGTGGACTACTTCACCCTCAGGAGAAACCTGGGGAAAGAAGGCCTGGGTGGGAAATGCCTCCCTCAGTTCCTCCTTAGGAATTGCAGAACTGCCATTCTGAAGGCCCTTTTCCGGCGGCAATTTTAATTTTTCTTTTGGCCTGAGTTACACGTTAAGTTCTTTTCTTTTAGGCGCCAGAGCAGGGCTCTGCAGAAATTTTCTGAAGTATTAAACCAGAACTAATCTTATCCCCTAGATCTTCGGAATGAGCTTCCCAAGAATGAGCTCTTTAACTACTGAGTGAACTCTCGGACTCTGGAATGCAGAAGACTGTGGTGGCGGCACTGCTCATGGGTTACAAGCATCAAGCAGGAGAATGAAGCTGCAAGATGTACTGTGAACATCAGACCTTCACAAATAAAGGATCAGGCAAAGCTAATCTTTCAACAATTCCAGACAAGTGCACTTTATTGTACTGACACTTGAGTCAGCTGCTGTTGCTCCCACCATGTCTATACGTTTATATTATATACAAAAGACCCACATAATTTACTCTGTGTGTGTGTCACCATTCGGAGGTGGTAGCAATTCTAAGAGCTGCAAAAGTAATTAAAATACTCCTTAGATATTATTGTTACTGTAGACAATAATTAAATCAGAAGACCATTAGCAGATGCAATATTACCTTCCTTTAAGCAGAGCTGCTAACATGGAACCCTCACACATATACCCAGCCCTAAAATAAAGCTAGTCCTGTTTAAGAGGCTGAATCATGGAGCCCATTCTGAAACAGAAAGAAGTCCAAAAACCAATAAATCAGTGACCAATAGGTTAACAAAGCATCCAATGACTGAATGTCTCAAAGACAATTAAGGACAATATTTGCATAGCATTCATCACATAACCACTTCTAATACTCATATTCTGATGCCATGGTGAAAGCCCAAAGTAACTTTTCCAGTTTGCTTTTTTCTAATTTTGAAGGTGGTTCTCATGGTTTTCTAGGTTTTTGCAATCCTCAGAAGATTCTAGTTTGGCAATTATTCTATTAGTGGTTCCAGGAACCTCTGGCTGCTTGTCATCACCGTCAAAGATAATGTCTTCTGGATTAGGAGGTGGAGGGCAGAATTCTTCAGTTGGAAAGATCTCCTGGAAAAGCGTTTGAGCTTGCCTGACTGCGTGCTCATTTCCTAGTCCACAGTCAGGCCCAGAGCAGACATAAACATTGGAAGGTAAGCCATTATAGGAGCTTCTGCTGATTTCTGAGGAATCCCTCATATTAAAATAAAGAGCCCACAAGAGTCTTGGCTTTCTAAGTCCTTCCCTGTCTGTTTCTGTTTCAGCATATGGAATGAATAATTTCCTCACCACTGATTCTAAGTCTTCTCTTGCTGTTTTAGAGGACGAACAGGTCAGATGTACCAGATAAGTGTCTTTCATGCATGTCATCGTTGAAGAACATAGTTCAGTGACCCGAACAGCACACATTCCTGGTTCCGCCGGAGGCACTATCAAAATGGAAATCTGCTGATCTGAATCTGTCTTTAGTACAGACTGATCCGTAATGAGCACTGCCCTGGAGATCTGTTTATACTGCACATTTGAGCACGTGTCCTCAGAAAGGTAACTGTCCTCCACAATAAAATATTTAGCATTTATTCTTTGGCCAAAGTGATCTATGATTGCTTGACATCTTCCGGATTCTTTGTCAACTACAAGGCATTGTATTTTATGGCGAAGACAATAGATTCCACCAAAAACTGCACACATCCTGCAGAAACACTGGGGAACTTCTCCTTGGCCATACAAGGGGAATAAAAAGGGGGTGTTGCCAAATCGGCCAAGACACTGAAGGAAGTTTTTTGTTGCTTTAAGGCCATCTATTGTAGTGCAAGACGACTCTGTCATTGCAATTGAGTGCAGTACAAAATGTTGGAGGTTGGGGGTTAATTTTTTAGTTTTTAAGTACTCTGAAAAAGAGCATTGCATGAAAGCTTGGTATTCCTCAGGATGTTGTTCATAGTCTAAACAAAATGTAAGAAATTTCATTAGCATCCTCTTTTCAACCATGGTGAGTGCTTTGCTGTTAAAGACATCTGCTCTGGAACAAGGCACCTGTTCTACTTTTCCTTCCCGAAATGCAAGAATCCTAGTGACATTTTTAAATTCTGCATAACGACTAACATTTGATTTGATTAAAAGGTCAATTAGCAATCCTTGAGAATATAGTAGCTTTGATACCAAATCAATATTAAACCTCCTGCCTTCTTTAACTATTTGAGAGTAAGTAATCCTATTTCTCTTTGGTTGATCAGTGCTATCTTCCACTATAGGTTTGTTTTCATCTTTAGCTCCATCTGAAACTGCGTGTGTACAAGTTTTATCTCCACGATTATTTTCTTTCGCCAGGGTTTCCTCTACATCTGTGACTTCTGGCGAAATCTCTCCATCGTTTTCTGGAGTGTCTTTGGCAGGCATCTCATGCCTTGTAACGCACAAAGAGGGTGTTTCTTCAGACAAGCATGCTGGAACCAGAGGGTTGGTGAGGGGAGTGGGTGCTACCCAGGAAGGAGTTCTCTGTAGGGCATCAGTCTCTTCAATATTGTCATCCACATCCTGACTGGCATAACAGAACACTTCTGTGTGCTGAATGGTTTTGTCCTTGCTGCAAAGGGTGATGGCTTCTTCTGTTTCATGGATCAGGTCCTGCCACGCAGCAGAACCTTCTTCCCCAGGGTCACTGTTTTGCTGACACTCCAACCAGGACAGCAATGCTGAAAAGCTGAAACTAGCCCAGTTTCCTCCATAGTAACTTCTTGAATCAAGATGCAAAACCCTCTGACCACTTCTTGAACATGCAGCTGCAAGGATGGATTCAGGCAAACCTGTCCCTATTACAATCACATCAAACTCTGTCGGGAGACTGTCCGCCATCCTGGGAGGTAGAGCATCTGGTGACAGCTGCCAATGAAGGAAATGTGTATGAATCTCAGCTGAGGGCTCAGATGAGGTGTGAATATGCTGTAATGAAACCTCTCCTTGTGATGTTCCAGTTCATCCCAGAAGTATCAAGATTGCAGGTCCTAGCTGTTTAACTCTTACCCTTTTTTAATATTTTTTTCTTATAGGTCAGTAGCATAAAAACACGACAAAGTACATCTAATCACATCTGAGAATACTAAAATGGATGTGTTGTTTTCATTTCTGCATTTCACCTTAGCAGTAAATGTCAAAATGCATCACACATGCATTTCTGACTGGAACTCTCCTCTGAAAGAAGAAAATTCAAGAAAGAATACAATTGTAAACGATTTAGGAGAAAAGTAATTTCATGCAACAGCAATCACAATCCACTGGAGCCTGGCTCGTTAGCAGGACAGAAGCCTCTACCAAAGCAAGTTATTCAGTGCTCTCTCACCTGTTGTCTGATTTCTTGAAAATGAACAATAGAGATATACTCCTCCAAATCAGGCAGTTCAATCATGAAGAATGGAAATAACGTTCCACAAAAATAAAGAAGAATGAACATAATACAATTCTCTAACTTTTGCTTTTAAGAAAATTAATATTTGAATGAAATTATACCGCGCTGTGAGCTTAGCCTATAAGAAATGTGTGGCTCCCCTGTGTTTATGGAAACAGACTACATACTATGTGCACAATATCATGAATAGGAATATTTCTGTGGCCAATACAGTCTGTGGGTGATCCTAGGACAGCTGACTTTCCCATGTCCCACCCACCCTTAGGATCTCACGGTATCAACATGAGACTATTTCAACTGAATTAACCAGTCAGATCATTACAAAAGGATTAATTCAGTAAAACAACTGTCATTTTAAAATACTTAAGTGCATGAAAAAATAGGTCTACTGAAGGGAAAATGTATTTATAACAAATCTTTGTACGAAAATACATATGCACATGTATATTTTTAGGTGTAAGTTAAAAAGGAAAATTCCCGGGTTCATATGTTAAAATATCTTAATATAATAACACCTACTTCTAACATTTGAATGGCATGGCTTGCATTTTGCCGGACTCTGGCTCTATGACCTTGAATCTCTGTCTCCCAAGAGAAAAGTCTATCTCAACACCCTCTGCCAAGCTTAACATGTTGTCTATTCTTGTTTTTGCAGGGGTAGGAGGCAGTAGTGAAGAAAGGCTCTCCTGTTAACCTTGGGCCTAACGCTGGCTATATTCCATGTGCAGAACATTGGTGTGGCACTGGGTGTGGCCAGAGATAGAAAAGCTAAGGGGGAAAAGGCACACTCAGCTGGAAGTCTTTAGGCTAAAGTGCTCCACACAGCATCTGCTAGGGGGCCGTTCTGTCATTCCTCATTGCGCAGGAAGGGTGCGAGTTCTCTGAGCTCTGATTTCCCTAACCATCAAACTTACCAAAATCAAGATCAGTATAAACCAGGCCCACCTAGGCTAAGATGATCAATTATCTTGGACATTTGTAAAACAAGCCATTCAAGAGTAAATTGACTAGTTCACTGAACTGACTGGTCAATTTAAGTGAAATGACAATCTTAATAGTTCTATCTAGTCAAAGCCTCTGCCTCCAGGATATCAGGGAGTCCTTGTTTTCAGCATTCCCTGAGAAATCAAGAATTGAGCACAGGATGAAGCGGCTGCCTGGCCTACTCATATATATATGTAAGTGTCTGAATGGCTTATTCTGCCTTCTTACAGTAGGGTTGCAGAGGATGGAACCCATGGGAGTATATGAAGAAGCGTAACCATAGGATGTGCTTATTCCTGGCTTAGAAGGGAACAGAGCTGAAGGTGGGAGTAAGAGGAGAGGATACAAGCCTAAGTGCTAAAACCAGGCACCTTCTAACTACAGATATCAAAGAAGTCCTCAAAATACTTCATAGCAAGCAGGACAAGACAAAATTAAAGAACATTTAGCTCCACTACCCCATAAAAGAGATAGGGAAACTGATGGCTGGAGAGGTTAAGCGACTGAGAAAGTCCACAAGATGGGTTAGCCAGAGAATTGAGAGTAGGACCCACTCTCATGCCATCAGGCCAGCAGTCTTTCCACCTGACAGGGCAGCCTCTCCAGAAGCCTCTGGAGCAAGCAGCCACTTCTGGCATTTTGTTATTTCCTCCCCTTCAATACTCCATGGTTGGTTCGTTCCTGCTCAGGGGTAACAAAGGGGGAAGCCCCTCCTTTTCATCTCTAACTCCTACCTGGAAGCACAATCCTTGGGATTTACCCCAGGCGAAAAAATTCTTAATCTTTGCTAAGAATTTTTAAGCTCCATCATAGCCCGCAATTGACTTGTCTCCCAGGGCTTAAACAAGTCTCTCAATCGCTTACTCCAGAGTTTCCACCCCTAATTGAAAGGCAGGGATAAAGTCATGGTTGAAAGCACTAAGTAAATGTCCAGAGAAACAGAGCAGTCATCAGGCAAAATACTGTGTGGTGAACGTTTCCGGCAGTCTTAGAAAACCCCTCTGACGGGGACTGGAGCCGAGCAGGGATGACGAAGGAGGGAAAAAGGATGGAAGTGACAGCAGACAGACACAGCAGGGTGGGGGCACAGAGGGAAGCCATGAGGAAGAGGGTGAACCCGGTACTAATAAAGAACTCAATATACCCTTGTTTTCAAACTCCAGGGCATAAGGTCGGGACAGAAACAGAATTTCCCAGCACAGAAAGAGCACTTCTCCTAAATAAGAACTTTCCTGCCTGTACCAAACCCCTCCCACCCATTTTAGGGAGCGTTAATGACGACACTTTAAGCTTGAGCTTGAATCACCTCTTTAAAGCTTAGCCCTGCCTAAAAAAATGCCTGACCAGGTATTTTAAGCTAATATGAAGAGTGTAATCACACAGGTATCTATATCCCCACTACATACACTTACAGACCCCTCCTAAGTTTCAAATCTTTGTACAAATGAAATTTCTGGAGCACACACAAAAAGATAATTTCTTCTCCACGCTGAGAAAACCACAACTTCGATGATACGCTGGGTGGATCATCCTTCAAAATGTCAAGGCTCAGCGAGACTTAAATGTCCCCTAAGGATTAACAGTATCGTTTCAATAACTCTTCAATTAACAATCCAGTTCTACTTTAGTGAAACCTTCTGGCTGCACAGGTAATTATTTGTTCATCTGAGTTGGGATTCCCTGAGCCATGTACAACCTCACCTTAGATTTTGGTGTGCTGGAACCTACAGGGAGGAAAATATAGTAAAAATAGTTTATGGGGCTCATGCCAATTTGCATTCTGAGGACCTGAATGAAAAGATCTCACTTCCCGGGAAGCATGCAAAGGTTTACAACAGCTAATGAGCAACATTTTTTTAAAAAAAATTACACATTGCTACTCTGTTAGGTTTCTATGTTTCATTTTAGGAAAGAAATAGTATATGAATTAAATCTCTTCTCATCACCCTCTCCAACTTTCGCGAGTTAATCACTTTTTCTTGAATCTCTTGACTCTAGGGTCCCTCGTTTCTTCCCACAAAGTGTAAAAGACGTTTCGTGCCCTGTTGAATTCTATGAGGAGGTGAACACAGAGACAGGAGATGAGCTGGAGCTAAAAGGGGAGCTGGGATGCAGCCCGGCTGCGTTAGGGTCGGCGGGGTGAGGAGCTGCAGGGAGGCGGCCGGAGCAGGGAGGGGGGCGCGGCCGGGGGGAAGCAGGGGGCGCGGCCCGGCGGGGAGCAGGGGGGCGCGGCCAGGTGGGGAGCAGAGGGGCGCGGCCGGGGGGGAAGCTGGGGGTCGCGTCCAGCCGGGAGCCGGGGAGCGCGGCCAGGAGGCGGGAGGGCGCGGGCGAGGCAGGGCCCGGAGTGTGCAGAGGAGCGCAGGAGGCCCGACTCACCGCAGAGGCTGCTGCTAAAGCCGTCCCACGCGCAGCCCACGGCGTCCCACACCCAGCCGTTCCGCAGGCAGGACACGAAGGTAAAGGTGACCCCGAAGAGGGCCACCAGCAGGTCGCTGAGGCTGATGTTGACCAGCAGGAGGTGGGTGGGCGTGCGGAGCCGCGGGAACTTGGAGTAGAGGACGAGCACCAGCAGGTTGTTGCCCACGCCCAGCAGCCCGAGGCAGCCGAGCAGCAGCGCCAGGCGCTCGTAGGTGCCCGGGCTGAAGACCGGCGCGGGGCTCAGCGGCCCCGCCGGCCCCGGGCCCTCAGCGCCCGCCGCCGCGCCGCCCTCCCAGGAGCCCTGGCCGCCGCTGCGGTTCCCCGCGTACATGGCCCGGCCAGGCGCTCAGCCACCCGCCCGGCCCGCGACGCGCTCTGCACTGGGTGGGGCGCGGGCTCGGCCGCCCGCTCGGGCCATTGTGCGCGCGGGCCTGCGCCGCCCGCCCCGCCTCCCCGCCGCCCGCCGCCCGCCGCCCGCCGCCCCGCCTCCTCCGCCGCCCGCCCGCCCCGCCTCCTCCGCCGCCCGCCCGCCCCGCCTCCTCGCGCCGCCCGCCCGCCCCGCCTCCCCGCCTCCCCGCCCCGCCGCCCGCCCCGCCTCCTCGCTGCCCCTGACTCCCGGGGCGCCCGCGCTGCCCGACCCTCCCGGTGTGCGCGCTCCCGCCGCTCCCCCAACCCAACCCCTGGCGGTGCTACTGCCTCCCCCAACAGCTCGCCAGGTCCCCCTACCGCTGCCCCATCGAGTGCCCGCGAGCGTGCACGCGCGTTGGGGCGAGCCGGGAGGGTAAGGCTCACTTAAGCCTTCGCTCCCTCCTGAAGGAGCCTGAGCGCCTGCGCCTGCCCTGTGCTGGCTGGAGGGTTGGGTGAGGGACTCCCGCCCTAGGCTTCTCCCCTTACCGGGAAGCTGTAACAACCCTCTGCTAGCCTACAGCGCCACCCTCATCTCGCACGCTTAATGTAAGCCCCGGGCTGGACCCCAAGGCCTGCCAATAGTGTCCTCTGTCCCGCTCTAAGTGGTAGGAGTATCCTGTTACTGAGGTACGCCAAGCCCTTCGCTGGCAGTGACTGTCCAAGCCGTGCCTTCAAGCTTCAACCTAAATCTAGCAGGTATAGAGACGTGGGTGCTTTATTTAGAACAGCACACATTTGCCACGTGGCCGTTTCCCCAGTAGCAATGAATATATAGTACAAGCCAAATATAGATTGTGAACGTGATCACGCTCTGCCAGGGCTCTGTCCCTCTGTCCCTGAAAAGTCCCTAAAAAGGCCCCACAGGAGGACCTGAGCCAGACCTGCAGGCTGTCCTGGGTACTGGTGGCCGGTGTTTGTGGAAGGGCAACTGTTTACCCCTCCCACCTCTGTTCAAAACACCAGTAAAGAATGAGTCGCTGCAATGAATCCCTCTTCCAGATTTCCCTGGAGACAGAATCTGGTAGGCAGGGCGGGGTCAGCTCTCCGCCCTGGTGCATTGAGCAATAGCCGAAGGGCAGAGTGCTCTGCCCTCAAAACCTTGGTTTGTCTTTCACGCTTCCAATCTGGACTTGACATCTCTGAGACTAACCTACCCACTCCTTTAAAAAACTCATTTAATTATATATTTTAGATTTATGCAACCATTTAACAAGTTCTGTATGTTTAATGTCCACCGTGTTTTCAGATAGTGCCTAGTATACAGTAAATGCTCAATAAATATTGGTTGAATGAATGAATAAAGAAGGAATCACTGATGTTTTTTCTGAAGTATTCATTCATTCTTTCTCTCTTTGGGGCTGAGTCCCTGCCCTCATAAAGCTCAAATTCTAGTGGTTTTGGGAGAGCAGATGATAAATAAGTACAAGCAGAGGGTGTCAGTTGCTGATAAGTGCCATAAAGAAGGATCAGGCAGAGAAAGGGTGTGCGGGAGGGAAGGCAGAGGATGCTATTTTGTACACGGTGGTCATGGACAGCATCACCGAGGACTGCAGGCATAGGACACATGTCCTGGGGTGGTTGTACCAATATGACTGGAGCAGAATGAGAATGAAGAAGTGAGGGCAGAGAGATGGGTGAGCAGTGACTGGCCAGATCATGCAGAAGCTTGGCTATTTTAGCAAAAGACCTTTGGCTTTTCCTCTATCAGAGTAAAGCCCAGCGCAACACCTATGCGAGAGGAATCCTAACAGTAAGGAAATAAAGGAATAAGAGGCTTTGAGCAAATTTTTAAGAATTTTGATAGAGTTATTTTTACAATACTATGAACTGTTAAGGATATTTATTATACTTGACAGAAACAGGCACTGATACCACAATATGATTTATTTTCCCAATAATGTGTGTTTCTGTTCATCTTCAGAATTACGTAATGATAGGATGATAGCAACATATCACAACTTAAACAGGAAATGCAGTCTTGGCATAAGGATAGACACATAGACCAATGGAATAGAAGACAGAGTCAAGATACAAACCGTCACACAGATGGTCAGTTGATTTTCAACAAGAGTGCCAAAACCATTCAATGGGGAAAGGACAGTCTTTTCAACAAATGGAGCTGGGAAAACTGGAATTCCACATGCAGAAGAACAAAATTGGACTCTTATTTTTACACCTTATAGAAAAATTAATGCAAAAAAGATCAAAGTTTGGGACTGGCCCTGTGGCAGAGTGGTTAAGTTCACCCGCTCTTCTTTGGTGGCCCAGGGTTTCACCAGTTCGGATCCTTGGCACGGACATGGCATCGCTCATCGCTGAGGAGGTGTCCCACATACCACAACTGGAAGAACTCACAACTAAAATATACAACAATGTGGCCGGGAGATTTGGGGAGAAAAAGCAGGAAAAAAAAGAAGATTGGCAACAATTGTTAGCTCAGGTGCCAATCTTTAAAAAAAAAAAAAATCAGAGCTAAACTTAAGCACTAAAACTATAGAACTCTTAGAAGAAAACATAGGGGAAAATCTTCATGACCCTGAATTTGGTAGTGATTTCTTAGATATGACACCAAAGGCATAGACAATAAAAATGAAAACGGATAGGGGCTGGCCCGGTGGCGTAGCAGTTAAGTACGCACATTCCGTTTCTCAGTGGCCCGGGGTTCACCGGTTCGGATCCTGGGTGCAGACATGGCACCGCTTGGCATGCCATGCTGTGGCAGGCGTCCCACTATAAAGCAGAGGAAGATGGGCATGGATGTTAGCTCAGGGCCAGTCTTCCTCAGCAAAAAGTGGAGGACTGGCAGCAGTTAGCTCAGGGCTAATCTTCCTCAAAAAAAAAATAATAATAAATAAAAATGGATAAATTGGACTTCATCAAAATTAAATTAAAAATTTTTGTGGATCAAAGGACACTTTCATGAGAATGAAAAGTGAAAGACAACACATAGAATAAATGAAAATATTTGCAAACCGTGTATCTGATAAAGGACTAATATCCAAAATATATAAAGAACTACTACAACTCAACAATAACAACAAAAAAACCCAAACAACCCAATTCAAAAATGGGCAAAGGACTTGAATAGACATTTCTACAAAGATACACAAATGGCCAATAAGCAAATGAAAAGATGCCCAACATCATTAGTCATTAGGGAAATGCGAATCAAAACCACAATGAAATACCACTTCATACCTACCAGGATTATCAAAAGATAAAAACAGAAACAAAAAATGAAAAATAAGTGTTGGCAAGAATCTGGAGAAATTAGAACCCTGGTGTACTGCTGGCAGGAATGTAAAATGGCGCAGCCACTATGGAAACAGTTTGGCAGTTCCTCAAAAAGTTAAACACAGAATTATCATTTGACCCAGTAATTCTGCTCTTAGGTATATACTCAAAGGAATTGAAAACAGGAACTGGAACAGGTATTTGTACACCAATGTTCAGAGCAGCGTTATTTATAATAACCAAAAGGTGGGAATAACCCAAATGTCCGTCCACAGATAAATGGATGAGCAAAATGTTTTGTACACATACAGCGGAATGTTCTTCAGTCATAGAAAGGAATGAAGGACTGATACACGCTACAACATGGCTGAGCCTTGAAAACATTATGCTAAGTGAAATAAGCCAGACACAAAAGGACAAATATTATATGATCCCAGTTATAGGAGGGACCTAGAATAAGCAAACTCATGGAGATAGAAAGTAGAATAGCCCTTACCAGGAGCTGGGGGGAGGGAAGAACGGGGAGTTTGTGGTTAATGGGTACAGAGCTTCAGCTGGGGTGATGCAAAAGTTCTGGAGATGGATAGTGGCGATGGGCGCACAACACTGTGAATGTACTTACTGTCACTGAATTGTACACTTAAAATGGTTAAGATGGTAAATTTTATGTTATGTATATTTTACCACAGTAAAAAAGCATATGCAAATTGTGCCTGTGTCTCAATCTCTCAGAGTAGAAGTCAACAGATGTGGCCAGTTTGTTGAGCAAGCTGGACTCACTATGGTGCAAGCAAAACGTAACTACAGTCTCTCCCCTACTCATTTCAAATGTCTCCTTTCCACCTGTTCTTTACTGTCCCTCGATGACATTTTCTTGGGTCCCAAAGCCTGTCTGGTCACTTTTGATTAATATAAGCTCCAGAAGATTGTAATATTGAAATGCTAAAACTCATGGAAAACTCACTTGTCTACCCTCCAAAATAGAGCCTACTTCAGGCCTGGAGAACTTCCATGGGGGAGATGTGGAGGCGGCAACAAGTTTAGCTTCTCCCATTTCCTTGATCCCCTACCTTTATATGCTGCTCTGGGATTTTGAGGAAAAATCTTCCTTGATTGGTAAAGTTGTCATCTGGTGTTGGTGCTCTCTGATTGCAGCAGATTTTAAATGCTGTGTTTTTCTGCTGAAGGGTGATTTGTTGCTTCTCTAGAGGACCTGAGGTCACTGGAGATCTTTCTCCCACAGCTCGCTTGACAGGGCAGTGCCTCTGTCCGCTGGCTGCTTAGGTCGCCCTGACAGACCCTGGTAGGGTCCTCTAGACCTGCAGATGTCTTCTCCAGCAGGGTCCCTCCCAAGATGACCTGGTTTGGCTCCTCTGCTCATAGTCTGGCCTCTTGGCCCTCTGCAAATACGTATGCATCCTTGCCCCACCAAGTTCTGGGTATGGCCTGCTATGGAGAACTGGCCAGCACCGTCTCGCCCCTTCAGTCCCCACAGAGTGGAAACAAGTGGGGAAAAGTCATGACCCCTTGACTACTCTGAGAATTCTTTGTAAGGAGGTGCTCATTAAGTGTCTCCTCAACATCCTAATGAACCTGCCTTCTCCCAAGTAGTTTGAAGGTGAGAACAGGCAGAACTGGTTTCCCAGTGCCGACACACATCCTCCTGCCTGGGCTGTGCAGCACTGCCCTTTAACATGGGGAGAGTGTTCAGGTCAGTCACATTGTGGAGCCTCACCCAAGACAGAAGGAAGTCCATTTCAATA
The DNA here is from genome assembly GCF_037783145.1 of Equus przewalskii. NCBI lineage: Eukaryota > Metazoa > Chordata > Mammalia > Perissodactyla > Equidae > Equus > Equus przewalskii. Next base: position 3,187,820 of record NC_091861.1, on the reverse strand, counting down.
TCTTCCTACACTGGAGCATTAAAACATCACAATCCTATATTCCACAAAGTCCTTGTAAAGTATAAGGGGTGATAAGGGAGAATGGAGACAGGTTGTATCTGCCATCCTTGCTTGGCAGCACTGATAACCACCAGCCTCCTGTGCCTTGCATTAGCAGCTGAGAGGGAACTTCAGCCCTTAGTCTCGTCCAAGGGCTCGAACGCATGCTTCCTTGGCCTCTCTAACCTTGGTCCCTGGTGAGAAGCAGAAGAGCCATTTATATATCTGCATCTTTTCCTGCTTTAGGAAATGTAATTTAGTGAATATAATTGAACCTTTTAAAAAAGAATCTGGAATGCCTTCAGGTTCTGAATCTCGATTCTCCTTGTGCATACAGCTCCTCAGATGTGGGAGATGCAGGAATCAGCTTAATGTACAACTTGTGTACCTGTCCACATTCCTCTCCCCCAAAATACATCCATTGGTTTAAAAATGAAATCTCATTTATAACCTTGCTCTCAAAAGTAGAGTTTGGGTAACCAAGCAGTCAGGGAAGAATAAACATTCAATTTCTTAGAGGAACTGGTTAGTGAAGTTATGATTAGTATATGTGTGTGTATATATATATAATAGCCACATCAATATCCACTATAGTGAAATTTTGATATACTGTGGACAAAGAGAGCACTTATACGCTTCTTGAAGGGGAAAAAATAAAAAGTTATGTACAAAGGATCTGGAATCAGAATAGCTTACAATCAGCAACTTTTTGAAGCTGATCAAAATAGACTTCTTATAACAGCAACACTAGAAGCAAAAAGACAGTGGAATAATCCCTTCAAAATGTTGAAAGAAAACAATTTCTGACCTAGAATTCTATGCTCAACCAAATATCAATCAAATGCTAGAGAAGATTAAGGATATTTTCAGACATGCAAGGTATCAAAAATTTATCCTCCAGGTACTATTTCCAGATATGTGCCACCAAAATGAGGGAATAAACTATGGAAAAGAAAGACATAGAATAGAAGAGAGAGGATGAGGGAATTCCCAAAATGATGGCAAAGGGAGATAGCAGCCTGACAGCTATACCCTGGTATACATAAGGCATTGGGGCAGGCTGCAGGGATGTGACTTGAGACAGACGTGAGGAATGTTATCAAGATGCTTCTGCTCTTGCATCATCTTCTTATCCTGAAAATGCCTGGGTGAGCAGGGCCCAGATTCTTAGCAGCAGCCGGTTGGCCTGCATCATGCCCTTCGGACACCTGCCCTTCTCTCTGTGCTCTGCCACATGCGCCAGCTGAGAACCGTCATTTCACCCCAGAGGAGATCTCCACTGACGTATCCTGAGAACAAGAGCTGGCCATGTGAACTCAGAAGCAGAAAATGCAGAGCCACCTATTGCTCCTTACAGGATTTCTGCCCCATGGCAGGTGCCTGGGCCCTGTCACAGACCCACCGAGGACCTATCTTAGTCCTAATTATAGGCCCGTATCTATGAGCCTTGTGTTGTGGCCCTGGCCACTGACTTCCACACTTGGCCTCTGATAAGACTCGTAGATGCTGAAGATAAACTAACTCAAGGAAACCATTCCACCTGTCTCTTTTCCCACAGCCTTTCTCTAATAGTGGCAATATTATTTCTTTCCTTACATAGCTGGAATTGTGTTTGCTTCTGAATTTTTATATCAATCACTTTTCACAATCACTTATATATAAAAAGTAATTACTAAAATAAAATATTTGGTGAGAAAAATAGATGGAAAGGAAAAAAGAAAAATTGCACTTATGAAGGATATTAGACACATGGGGACTTTTATGAAATAATACATTCCTATTTAAACAATGTGCATAGTTCTATTGAAACTGCATAAAATTATCAAAGTATATGGCCTGGGCCTAGAAGAAAATCAACAGGTTTGTAAGAGTGATGGGAGCATGAGTGATTTCTTTTAATGTTCTTTAAATTGGTGGTTCTATCATTTTTGCAATTGCACAAATACAAGTACAAATGTATCCTGTAGCTCGACAAATGGCCGTCATAGCTGTGAATTGCTCCAGCACACACTTCTAAGATGTTCACAGAAGGTGCTGCTGTTAATATGTGTTTATACTGACTGTCTCCACATCCCCCTTCCCCTCCTGCCATTCACTGAGAGAGCTCCTCTCAAGGTCACCATAGTCCACCTTCCAATGGTTAACCCTTGCTCCTCACCTTGCGTAGCCTATCAGCAGTATTTGGCACAGTTTACTGTTCCTTTGTATTTTAATGCTTACCTGTAAATGTTTCCGTATGTAACTCTAAAATGTAACATCACATAAATAACAGTATAACATAAAATATAATGATCCTATCTAAAATATTGAACAGTAATTTCTCAATATCTTCAAATATCTAGTCAGTGTTCCAATTTCAAATTATCTCATAAATGTTGTAATTATTTTTCAGTTTGGTTGTTGAGTCAGGATCTAAACAGAGTACACACTCCATGATTGGTTGGTGTGTCTGTAAAGTTCCTTTTAATTATTGGTCTCCCCTCCTTCTTTTTTCTGTCTATGCAATTTCTTTATTGAATAAACTGGGTTTATTTCTTTCTTGAATAAAATGGATTGTCCCTCCAAAGCCTCCTTCCTTTTCAAAACACTTTCGTCTCTTGGCTTCTGAGATACTCCTTTCTGTTGGCTCTCCTCCTACCTCACTGGCCACTCCTAGGCAGAGACTAATCTCTGTCACTGGTTCTTCCTGATCACTCTGAGCTCTGAGCCTGGCATGCTCAGGGTTTGGTCCTCAGCTTTCTTTCTTCTCCGTCTATGTTGATCTCAGATGATCTCGTCCAGTCCAATGGCTTTAAATACCACCTAAAGCTGATGAGTCTCAAGCTCTCCCCCAAATCCTGGACTCTCACATCTGGTTATTCGACACCCACAATTCTTTATCTAATAGACATCTTTGCATGTCCCAAATTGAACTCTTAATTCTCCTTCCAAAATCTGTTCCTCCCACCGACTTCTTCCCAAGAAGTAAATGACAACTCTATCCTTTCAGCTTCTCGGGGCCAGAATCCAGGAGAGATCCTCAATCCTTGTTTTGCTCTCACACTCCATCTAATCCATTAGCAAATCCTGTCACATCTACCTTCCCCAATCTGACCACTTAGCCCTATCTTCATCACTGGTATCATAGTCTAGGCCACTCTCATCTCTTATGTGGATTATTGAAATTGCCCCCCAGTTAGTTTCCCTGCTTCTAACCTTTCTCTCCTTTGGTTTATCTCCATAAAGCAGTTGGAGGAAACTCTTTCAAATGTAAGTCAGAACATATCACTATTCTACTCACTTCCCATCTCACTCAGGGGAAAAGCTGAAGTCCTTACAACAACCTATAAGGTCCTACAGGATCTGGTCCCACCCCCCCTCCCCCCATGCTCTGACCTATCTTCCTACCTCTCTTTCCCCATCCCGCATCACCCCGGGCACGTGGCCTTTTTGTTCTTTCTCAGATATGTCAAGCACACTTTGATCTCAGGACTTCACGTCTGCTCTTCCCTGGAACACCCTTCCTCCTTTTATCCACGTGGCTTGCTACCTCACTTCCCTCTGCTCTGTGCCCACATGTCTTCCGATTAATGAGAACTTCTCTGAGCTCCCTAATCCCTTTACTTTGATTTATCCCTAGCACACAGCTTTTCCCTTTTTCTTCACAGCACTTAGCACCTTCTGATCTGTTATCTGCTTGTTTGCCTTCCTCCTTAGATTGAAAGCTCAAGAAGCTGTTTTGTTCATTGCCGTATCCTCAGTGCCTGAACCAGCAGCTGGCGGGAAGCAGACGCTCAATAAACATTTGCTGAATGAATGGATGGATGACTATAAGAATGTGCGCATTAGAATTGTGAAAGGTGGTCTTTCAGAGGTCGCTACTCAGTACCTTGAAAGTTTAAAGGGAAAAGAAAAGGAGTTAGTTAGGAGATTTTTTTCTATATGAAAACCTTACTTTGCTCTCCTCATAGTCATCAGCGGTGGACACCAAGGAGACAGTATCGGTTCTGGAGGTGCCCAGCAATGCCATCTACTTCTCCTCTGAATGCAAGCGTTTGCAGATGTCTTTAAAGATGGACCTCATCTGACTCACCTAAACCATTGGCAGTTAACGAATTGTTGATAAAACACGAGACAACCTCTCCTTCCCATAAAGAGCTGAATATTGGAAAATGTGATTCAATAGCAGTTGGGCTAAATGGGTTTGGAGCACTGGAGATTGCAATGAAGGGAAAGGAGGTGTGCAGACAAACCTCTTCTCGTTCAACTCATAACACGTGGAAGAACTGCCCTCTCAATCAGGAGCTACCCCTTCCCCATCCCCGGCTCATTTTATTATTTTAATTGAAGGACAACGCATAAAGGAAGAGGCATTTTTATTCTCTATGACCTCTAAAAATATCTTCATCTGTGGTAGAAGGGACAGATGCTGAAATACCTTTTCATCTTTAGAAGTTCACGTTTCCATATGCAGTACAGCTGCGAGAACGAATGTGAATTTTACTCTCCCCCGCATCCTGAGGAAGGCAAAAGGTTGAGGCGAGAGGAGTTGAAGGAGGGAGAAAGTAATGCCCAGTTTTCTCATTTGGTCTTTAGCCATTCTTTTTCCCTCTCTGGCAGTGTACACACACCCACACCCACCCACATACCTCCTACACACACACACAATTTGTAGGGAAAGAGATCTCAGTCCCCTCCTCATGAAGGAAGGAGGATGTTACAGAGATATTATGATGCAATGGGGACCATGTGAAGGACACTGCTAACATTATGAGGTCAGGATTTTTACTGAAATGTTTGCCCACATGCAATACTCTAGACATAAGTCAGCGTTCCTCCCTGCTACCATCCTAGTGGCAACTCCTACTCCTGTCTGCAATATGGGATTTTAACTCAACGGCATGAGACCCAGGGCAAAAACTGAGACAGCAAGGAGGCACCGTAACAACTAGAAGGTTTTCCAAGTTGGCAAATTTGTGCTATCATTTCTGTACAGAAATAAAAGATTCCCTCTGTCCCTATGGATAGCAGGGAGGAAAAGCATTTGAACATCGCACTTCAGATTAGCAGTTTCAGGGCAGCCTTGAAGGAGTTTGAAAAATTGGCTGAACGTGTAGCGGCCCAAAAAAGAGATGAAAGAGCAGGCTTGTTTATCCAAAAGGAAGGTAAGTTCAGTGATTACAGGGAAGTCCAGCTGGGTCTGATGGTTGGAACTGGGAAATGTTTTAAGCCATGAGAGAAGCAACAGAGCTTAATAGCAGAGATGCTGAATGAGGGCCTGAGTCCTCGATCTGACTCTGTCTTTACTCAGCCAAGTGGACTTGGAGAAGCTTCTTTCACTTTGCTGAACCACAGTTGTCTCAAATGTAAAATTAGAGGGTTGGATTAAATGATATCTAAGGGTTCTTCTGTGGGATATACCATGGGATGGCCCCCTGGTTGACCTGGGACTCTCAGTAGTGCATAGTGACCATTAACAAGCCACGTGAGCCAACTGCCATCTCTTAAGGGTATCATGAGACCATAAAGACTTTCATAAGCAGAGCAATATATGTATATATACACGTATACTATACTAAAGTGTAATATACTATAAAATATATATCTTGATATATCTATAAAATATATATATTCTCTGTTTCTGTCTCTGTCTCTCTGTGTATTTACATATTTGATAAAAACTGAGTACTGCTAGATAAGTTACCTTCTACAACAGAAGGACTGACCTAAAAGTCTGAGAAGGGGAAAATGCGATCTTAACTTTCAACAGACTGCTAATACTGGCATGCATTCATATTCATTCACAAATTCTGGAAAATAGGGTCTACTTGTCACCATAGGCAAGAAGCTAAGCACTAAAGAGAATGTTTCTAATGGACAGTTGTCTACCTCAAAAATGATATTAAGTACACTGCAGGAATTCATCTCTGCATTATTGCTCTGAAATCTTCTTGTCAATGACCTGATAGAATTAAATCATCCCGGGAAGGAGAGTCTTATCATCCTCACCCAGCAGCATTTAGAATGAGACACATGTCCTATACTGGTTGGTGTGAATTTAAAACACATAAGCTATTTGGAGATCTCAGAGAAGTTTCAAACTTAATGTGACCAATATGGAATACTTGATTTTCCCCAAGAATCATGGCCCTCCCTTGTTTTGGTAGATAGTACCAACATCTGCTGAGTTTGAAGACCAGAAACCTGAGTGTCATTCTAGAACAAGGTTTCTCAACTTTGGCACTACTGACATTTGGGGCTGAATAATTCTTTGTTCTGTATGTGTGTGTGTGTGTGTGTGTGTGTGTGTGTGTGTGTATGTGTGGAGGGCTATTCTGTGCATTATAGGATGTTCAGCAGCATCTCTGGCCTCTACCCACCAGAAGCCAGTAGCACTGCCTCCCCTAGTTATAACAATCATAAATGTCTGCAGACATTGCCAACTCTGTGGGAAAGGGAGGGCAAAATCTCCCCTGGATAAGAACCACTGCTCTAGAGTCCTGCCTGTCCTTCACTCACCACTTCTGCCCCAACCACTTCCAATCCGTTAGTGAGTCTTTGCAATTCTACTTCCAACCATATCTCACCATCTCAAGCGCTCTGTCTTGGCTGCCATATCACTTGTCATCCAACTGAGGACACTCAAGAGTGAAACGGGTTGTTATTAATAACTAAGCTGAGAAAATAGGCATAAATGAGACTTTCCTTGGCAGCCTAGGATGCACGACCACCCTCTGTATCACCCTGGCCCAAGCCTCCAGCATCTGAAACCTGGGCTAAGGCACTAGACCCTCACTGATATATAGTTTTCTCTCTTAAATCTCCTCACAGCAGCCAGTGTGCTTTCAAAAAATTTTTTAAGTCAACTCTTGTCATTTTCCTGCATAAAAGCCTCCAGCGATGGCTTAGCATCATGCTTAGAATACAAATTTCTGACTCTAGCTCAGCCTCCTTCACCTCTGATCTCACCTCACTGCATTCTCCCTGTCCTCTCTACACTCCATACTCACGGACCTTCCAGAACATGCCGTACTGTTTCCCGCCTCAGCGTCTTTTGGTTTGTCAGCCTCTGCCTAAAACACTCTTGTCTAGCTTTACACATGGCTGACTCCTTTTTGCTTATCAGGTCTCAACTTAATATTTTTACCCAGGTCCTTAGATAGAACTTCCCAGAGGTCCACCTCCACCCACCACCACCAGATGGTTCTGTCACGCCTCCCTATTGGTTTTCTTCCCAACACTTACCTCACTCTAGATTTAATGCTTTTTCTTTGTTACTAAGGTACGACATACATACAGTAAAGCCCATAAAGTGCACTAATCTTAAGTATATAGCTTGATAAATTTTGACCTTAGTAAACATACCTGGTAGCTCCCAACCAGATCAAGACAACATTTAGTGTCCCAGAAAGTCCCCCCATGCCCTTCTCACCTAATATGTCTCTAGGAACTAGTCTTGCGTGTCACAATCTGTAAATATTTCCTTTGTTTGCTCACTTGTTGATTTTCTGTTTTTCCCACTATTATGTAAATTCCCTGAAGGATGGATGTTGTCTATCTAGTTTTCCATTCCAAGTCCAGTGTCTAGCTCTGTTCTGAGACATAACAGATGCTCAATGCATTTTTGTGTCTAACTCCTTCTTGCCCTTGGTCATACTCCAGTGAATCACCAAATTTGGCAAAATTAATATTTATCAATGGTGTGTTTTTGCGTGTGTGTGTGTGTGTTTACATAATGTCGAAGAACCAATCGAGACTTGCTCTTTGTCACTTCTAAACTTCCACTCAAGGTGAACTCTGGCAGATACCCCTGATCAATAAAACTTTTCACAATAGGAAAGAGGTCATTCATTTTCTTATCTTTGTGTTCCTGAGCAAAACTCCTAAAATAGTGGAAACAAAAGCTATCGAGGAGGTACTAAACACCAAAGTAAAATACTTACTTTTGACTAAGTAATATTTAAGCCAAGGACCTAGTTATGTTTCCAGTGAAAAGATCTTTAAAATGCAAAAGAATCTGGTTTTTATAGGTTGAAACCATACAATAGACTAGCGAATAGAAAAAACAGCTGAAAAAAGACAATATAGTTCTTGGAATTTTATGACAACGTTCTTGTACTTTGTTACAATGCAGATGCAATTGATTATGACAAGTTTTATGCGACAGTACAGGAACTCTTCGGTCCAGAAGTGAAGAATCAAGATGCGAAATGCTTTTACAGGAAACTCTGCAACAACCTCGATGCCTCTATAGACTGGTGTGAGGTAGTCACTTTTCATGTTTATAATATGAAATCCATGCATTATTTTTCTTTATTTAGAATAAATAATTAAAGTGTTACGCCTACAGAGGTTAAACCCACAATATGGTGGCATGTTTAAATGCCTACACCCAGGAAGACATGGCCGCTGCCCATAGAATAAACCAAACGGATGTTTAACTGTATTATTAATGAGTAACTTTTAAATACGTTTAGACCAAGCCGCCAATTGGAAGAACTACACATGCCATTAACAACAACTAAGATATTAATGGCCTTCATTATATTCTCCATGAATTATTCCTTTTCAACAGTGTCAATATACACAAATTTCAGTGTATCCAAATTCTTAACAAAAGAGAAGAAAAAGGCTACAGCTGACTACCTCTTACATTTCCTGAGTCATTTTATGAATAGCACAGTATTGACTCCTTAGATATCATTCTGATGTTCTTGGAAGAACACATAGGAGTGTGTTTGTTTGTTCAGTGATCTGTGGACGACGGTAAAGTAGAGAGGAAGGGCTTTTATCCTACTTTAAACTCACAGAAGACCACACTCTAGATTTGTCAATAAACCAGATTGTTCCTATGCTAAAAGGACTTGAGGTAGCTTACAACTTAAAAAATTGCACACCTGCATGCAGGGTAATTAAAATGACTTAAAAGTTATCTGTTCCAAGGTGGGTTAAAATATAAGTTGCATACAGGTTTTTATTTTCTTTTACCAGCTCTTCATTCTCTCCAAATGTTCTGCCCTGAATGTGTGTTCCTTATGTAACCAGAAAAAAAAAATGAATCACGAAGTATGGAGCAAGTCCTTTAAATAAGATAGTTCAAAGAAAATTAGTATACTAATGCATCATTAATAGTCATAAAATACTCCAAGCATGTCATGCATATAATTACTAGACTGAAATTTAAACTGTTGAAAAAGAAATTTGAGATCCTTGAGGTTACAGCCTACCCTGGGGAAGGAGATATTTTCTTTAAAAACGTTATTTGATTGAAACATTTCCTTTTGAAATGTAAAACTTTGTCTCTTCTGAAGGAGTTTATCTGGTATATTATCTCTTAAATTATTCCTCAAGAAATTTCAGTAATTTGATGTTTTTAGTATCCTTTTGAAATTATTTACGGCAAGCATTGTAATATTGTGTTATTACGAGTAAAAACAGCAAAATTTCTCTTTCCATAAGAGCAGATGTTCTACATGATGGCACCTACCTCCGTGTAGAGTGACTCTAAAGTACATAACATGACTGATGGCTGACTGATACACTTATGTGCACGGCTGACGCGCTGTCTGGGCAGGCAGCAAAGATGTCTGGTGGACAATTTGAACTAACAAAGAGGATACCTGAGCTCTGTTTCCTGTATTGACCCTTGAAAAATTGAGAATTATATTTACTCAGATGTTGACATTGATTGAATTCCTACCTGGCACTTGGGGCAATCTACATACTTCCTAACCTTCCTAATTACTTAGTACTCTAACCATGCACTTCCTCATTTAATCCTCAGACCAAGGCATAGGGCTGGGGTTATTATTGATTATCCTTGTCTTGCAGATGAAACTAAGGAACTTGCCTGAGGTCCTATGAGTATTAGGCAGTAGAATGGGGATTTGGATCCATGCCCAAGTCTAAAGCACCCAATATTGCCTCGCATAGGACACTCCAGGATTTCTTCCCACATCTCTTCTCAGACACTTAACAAATACGCTGTCATTACCTCCATAAAACTTACACCAAAATTACAAATCAAGTTAAATGACTGTAAACTGCTTTTTGAATATGGGTATCATAGACACATAGGACATTATTTCAAATTCATATAGGACAACACACATGGTGGGGAGTTCTCCACCCCTAAGAAACAGCGGAATTGATTAGCACAGAAATGATCATCAGCCCCATACCATTTCACATTATTACCTGAAAACTACTTTTTCACACTATCATCTGAGGTTAAATTGGCTGCTAATATTCATCAGTTTTTGGTTGTATTTTGCACGAATAGTTGAAATTGTACTGAATTGCACTTATAAAATGAGGATGTGATAGGATTCTAAAGGTGTCCCCACTCCCGAGATTCCTGTGCCCTGGTTATTCAGTCAAGCACTAATGTAGGTCGTGCTGTGAAGGGACTTTGCAGATGCAATTGAGGTTACTAATCAACTGACCTTGAAATAAGGAGATTATCCCGGATTACCTGCACCCAGTGTATCACACGAGACCTTAAAAACAGAAAAGGAAGGCAGAAGAGAGATTCCAAGCATGAGGGGGGTTTGAAGCACCATTGCTGGTGCTGAGATGTACGGGCCCATGGACTAGGGCTGCAGAGAGGCCTCTGGAAGCTAAAGGCAGCCTCAGTGACAATCAGAACGAAACGGGGGCCTCAGGCCAACAACCTGAATGACTTGGAAGAAGATTCTTCCTCAAGTCTTCAGCAAAAACCACGTCTCTACTGACATTTTGATTTCAGCCCAATGAGACCCATTTTGGACTTCTAGCCTATGGGACTGTGAGCTAATAAATGGGTGTTAAGTCACTATGTTGTGATAATTTGTTTCAGTCACAATAGAAAACTAATACAGAGGGCATGGTGTCAAAGTTCAAAAAGTATGTGTCGGGCCGGCCCGGTGGCGCAGCGGTTAAGTTCGCAGGTTCCGCTTCTTGGCGGCCCGGGGTTCACTGGTTTGGATCCGGGGTGCGGACATGGCACCACTTGGCACGCCATGCTGTGGTAGGCGTCCAACGTATAAAGTAGAGGAAGATGGGCACGATGTTAGCTCAGGGCCAGGCTTCCTCAGCAAAAAGAGGAGGACTGGCAGTAGTTAGCTCAGGGCTAATCTTCCTCAAAAAAAAAAAAAAAGTATGTGTCTGCTGTTACAACCAACAAAAGCCAAAATGTGCCCATAAGAGGAATTCAAATTCAACAGCAATGGAAGGAGGTGCAACACTTAGAGGAGGAAACTGGAGAAGAGAGAGGCAAGAAAAGGACTAAGGATTGTTAGCTACAATCGACTTTGGAAGGACTAAGTATTATCATCTATAATCAACTTTGGAAGGTTTGCTGTATTTTTGTTTGTAAGATGGGAGAGATTTGGACACGCTGACAGGAAAGGTCAGTAGAAAGGGAGAGGTAGAGAGAAGACATGAGGGAAAAAGGAGACCATCTCGGAGGAGACAAAAGGAGACCGGACGCAGAGAACGGTGGAGGGATTGGTGTTGGAAAGGAGAAACGTGTCTTCCTTTGAAAGGGAAGGGTGGGAGGATGACTCCAAAACCCGGTTGGTTGAAAACAGGGTGGCAAGAAGAGCTGAGGAAGCTCTTGTCTGGTGGCTTCTACTATCATCTGAAGTAGGAGGTGAAGTCAGCTGCTGAGAGTGACAAGGACGTGGAAACACGTTTGATATGAGTGGAGAAGGTTTGACATTGCTCTGTGGCTAATGGACAAGATCATCTAGGGAGGCATGGGACAATGGCCGGGTGACACTGAAGCCCCAGGAGGCTGGAGCTAATGAAGATTGGTGGCCCCATCGAGGGGCTGGGAGATTTTCTCTGCGGCTCATCAGCCACAGCAGCATGGGTGCAAGGAGCACAGCAGTTGTATTTGCCCGGCAGGGGGGTTTCTTGCCAGGCTAATGCAGTGATATAAGGGGATGGCGGTATGGACATGTGTGACTGAGGTGACAGACCACGGATTCCAATCTGGGTAAGAAAAGAGGCGAGGGCCGCCGGGATCTGAGGGGTTGGGAGGTGTAAGGGGCTGAATTCCCCTCTCAGTTCTGATTGCCTGGGGAAGTTATGTAAGTCCTTCCCACTGAGGTTCCACACACCACCTGCGTATCACAGTGCCTACCTGACGAGTCTTTTCTATGAGAAGAACCAGTTCCATCCCCAAGTGGACTGATGGTTTTAAGTACTATCCCCAAAGAGAGCCTAATTTTCTCATTAGCGGTTGTGGTCTTGATATAATTTATGATATTTTTCCTCGCTTCCAGGTGGCCTTCTTAATCTAGCATTTCTAATGATAATCATAGCTAATATTTGTTTTAAACAATTACTATGTGCCAGACACAGTACAAAATGCTTCACATACATTATCTCACTTAAAACACCATTTTACAAAGTCAGAAGTTCGTCCTTTTATTCTCTGTTGAGGAAATTGAGACTTCGGGAGGTGAAGGTATTTGTCCAAGTTCTGAATGCTAATTAGTTGTACAGCCTGCACTCCAACGCTTGACCGTCTGATTCCATATTGTGGATTGAAATGCTACAGGGCTAAGGTGCACATTGATATATGATTGCTAACTGGGTAATGCACCAGTGAGTGATGGTGAGGAGATAGCAGTGACGGAAGGTTCCTGTCCACTTCAACTCAGATCTATTGAAAGCACTCCTCTTTCTCTTTTTTATTATTTATTTGTTTTTTGAGGAAGATTGGCCCTGAGCTAACATCCACTGCCAATCCTCCTCTTTTTGCTGAGGAGGATTGGCTCTGAGCTAACATCCGTGCCCATCTTCCTCTACTTTATGTGTGGGACGCCTGCCACAGCATGGCTTGATAAGCAGTCCTCGGTCTACACCAGGGATCAGAACTGGCAAACCCCGGGCTGCTGAAGCAGAGCGCACAAACTTAACCACTAAGCCACTGGACCAGCCCCCCACTTTCTCTTTTATCAGTCCTTCAGAGGGAATTTGAGGCTAAGTCCAGAGGGTTTGTGCTCATGAAAAACGAGCAGTGATTTCTAAAAAGATGAAAAATTACTTAAGCTTTCATTGAGTGCTGATTTTGCTGGGAGGAGGAAGGGAAAACAAGAGAGAATGTCTGATGATCTTGATCTTCCCGCAGAATGAAATCGAACTGTAGGAAATGATGGGGGCAGTCGTTGTGTGTTGGGAGGTTTGGATGAGGAGGAAGGTAAAGGAAGAGGTAGTAACATTTGAGGAACGACTCATGGAAGGACATACGTTAGCATATAATGCGAAGCCATCATGTAGCATCAAAATAAACAAATGTTATAAAACAACTGATATATAGTTGGGTTTGATTTATTTTCGATTGACTCATTTAGTCACTAGGTCCTTCAAACTTAAAGTGCAACCACTCACGGGGAGCCTGTTAGAAATGCAGACTCCCAGCTGCCACCCCAGACCTATTGACTCAGAATCTGCACTTTTACAGGACGCCCAGTGCGTCTTCCGTCCACTAATGTTTCAGAAGCACCCCACCATTCATTCCATCCACTCCTTAACAGACACCAACTAATCTCAAATTCACGCGAATAGCATCATTCATTTATAAGAATTTTATCTGCTTATTCATAAGACAATTGAAAAGCAGCTATCTTGTTTTTCAAATTCCTTGGAATTACACAATTTGGCAATTCACAGATAAAGAGCACTTTTCTTCTTTAGGATATTCTTTCATAGTAATTTATTTTCACGCAACACATAGAGAGTAAGATTTGGAACAGTTAAGTAGATAAACCACACAGTCTCTTCAATTCCAAAACTCCCTCTCAAAGCGATGAAAAGTCTTGCCCAGGAAGATTTGTGGAAAATGGGTAGGAATGATCATTTGAGAGTGGCCAAGCTCAACATCAAGGTTCTCAGCTGGGACCGTGTCTGATGACGGCTGATTTGATTTCCAGGTCAGTCCAGCTCCTAATAGATCCGTCAGTCTGAGCAAGGATACCAGCCTGGAAAGAAAAATTAGCGACTTCTCAAAAATCATGCACCCTCAGCATACGGTGTATTCAATACATTTAGCTACGTTCTCCTGCTATGGGGAACCCCCTGACATTTATAAATCAAGGTGTTAACCATTGACCCAAATTAGACTTTAAATTCAAGAAACATCAAATCTATTACTTTACTTCCATTTCTGAGATATTGTGCATGTTTGTTACCGAACCTGAAGTGAGTTCGCTCACCCGTTGCACAGCAAGCCAATCTCTGACACCGGGTGTGGTGGAAGAAAGTAGGAATTTTATTTTTGCACAGCGCTGAGCAAGGAGAGAGGGCAGCTAACGCTGAAATCCCAAACTCCCAGAAAAGCTAAAAGGAAGGGTTTTTATTTGGGGCTTTAGGTAGGGAAGGAGGAGCATATGGCCTTGCTGGTCGGAGCTTTCCCACCAGCCTGTCTTTGGCCTTGAGACTACTTGCAGACAGGAGGGAGCTCATGAACTTGCTGGTCAGCAGCTTTCTCACCAGCCCGTATCTCTTTGCGGGAGGAGATAGTCCAGGTGCTTGTCCTTGATGCTGTCTGTCTCCTGGAGGATAGTGGACTCTGGAGCCAGGAAGCCAGAGAGTAAGCAGGGAATGAGTGTTTTGGTTTTAACCCCATATATGCTGGGTTTAATGCAGAGAAACTGATATCAGGGTCGATACCATGTTCACATGTGTCGTTTGGGATTTTAGATTTTTGGATACTTCTCCTCTGAAGAAGATTCTCTTGCTTCCCAGATGGATGAAGAAAGTTTGGTTTTCCTTGTTTCTAGAAAACAGCGAATTACAATTTCAGGTGATATTTTCACTTTCCCTTCCAGATTAATATGGGTTTGAATATTTTCTCAAAAATAAATATTGGGAATATAACATTTCTGTAGAATCACTTTTTATTTTATTTCCTCACTTTATAACTGGGGGGCGGGGAGTGACACTTTTGCACGCAGTATTAGAAGAAACTGTATCTGCAGGTGAGTTTGAGTACTTTCATTGCTCTCAGGACATTAAGCAGGGAACGTGAGGGGAAAAAATTCATATTTTCCTGAAGAGGTTCAGACCTCAAGTTAAAGCTCTCTGCAATGGCATCTCAGTGATGCACGCTCCAGTACCCGATGGAATCACATTTCTTTCAAAATATTCTTATAATTGAATTTCCACTGATTAGAACTCCTCCCCACGCTCTCATCCCCGATTATCTTATGGAGGTTTAGTCTTCCATGCCTAAAACTGTGAATTTGGGCCAGTCACGGGGTGTTATCTCAGTTTAGGAAGTCTCCAGTTCACATAGGTCATTTATTTTTAAATTTGAGCCTGGGATCCAGAAACGCCCATCGCTCTCCACTTCAGGTGTTCTCTCCTTCCCTCTCTCCAGGGAGGGAGAAGTTCAGGAAGAGAGAAAGCTCCTTCCTCTGCTCCTGTTCTCCAGCATTTCATCCTAAATTCAGAGATGAAGTGTGTAGTCTAGGTCGAATCCGCTGTTGCTTAAAAAAGAGCCTGAACTTTCTCCAGTCCTTTGTGAAGCAAGCCCACCTTTGCCTTCAACCCTTCCTTAGCCCAACCATAGGCTTCACCAGGCCCAGCCTCTGGTCATCAAAGAGAGAGCCAGGGGGTGGTCCCTGGAGCCAACCTGCTGAGCTGAGGAGGGGCCAGCGAGCCACTGAAACCTGTTGCTGGCATCCTGAGGTAGAAATTGGAAAGCACGTTTCTAGATGGCAGTTGGGTTCTGTAATTCATTTGCTCACTCAACAAATATTTGCTAAAGTCTGCTACGTGGTCCAGGTAACTTTCTAAGTGCTGGGGACACAGTGGTAAACAAACAAACAGAGGTAGACAATAAGAAAATCAAACAAGCAAAATATGTTATATGTCAGAAGAGGTTGGTTTGGAGATGGGAGCGGGGTGTTGTGACTTTAAATAGACTGGTCAGGAAAGACACGGCTGAGAAGGTGAGGAAAGATCTGAAGCTTCCAGGGGGAGTGGAGTGGGTGGGGAGAGTGCTAGAACATGGGGTCAGAGAGGCAATGTGGGCGTGGCGCGAGGGCTAAAGGCTTCTGAGCTACAAGAGGACAGGCAAGATGTGAGGTACACTTGAAAGGTTTGTTCCGGCTTCTGTGCTGAAAATAGTCTGCAGTGGGGAAGGAGCAGAAGCAGAGAGAACGTGTGGTGGCTTGGAAGAGGATATGTGCTTAACCTATATCAAATTATTTTTTATTATATTTTTTAATTATAGGGGTCCCTAAGGAGTGTTTTAGACATTTTTTCTTATTTGTGCCCCTGCTCTCACTCCACGGAATTTTAATACCTCAGATGCACCGTGTATCTGTTTATGTATTATCTGTACGCCTGTGGTTTATACACACAACCCCCCAAGAACCAATTTGCACCCCCTTGGGCCCAATATTTTCTCAGTGGAGAATGCATGGTGTAGGGTGATAACACTAGAGTGTGAGATCCGTTCACTTGCTTTTCCTCTCTAAAAGTTAACGATTATAGACACTAAATCACCCCGGGAAGAGGTTAGATATTCATGGCTTCGTCATTCAGTACATAGGCATGGAAACAGGAAAGTGCCTAGTGCTTTTTTCAAAATGCACAAAGTAAAAACCAAAGCTTTAATAACAGTATTCAGGTAGTTTTCTTCTTTTATACTAGAAAGCCTGAGAGAGTATTAGGATTTTGTTCTGTGTAAACCATGATGGCGACGGTTCAAAGACAGGATTCCTAAGACATGAGCAAATCTCCAAATAGAAATGATTCCAAAAGATGTTTGGAAAACTCATTCTCTGTGAAATGTGCACGTGTGTGTGTACGCTTGTGTGTGTGTACATGTGGGGGAGTGGTGTGTATCTTACCTTTTCCCTGGGAATTTGTGCAGATTGGTATCTCCACGGATGATTGAAGAGCAACAGTTGCTGGGTTTTTACAATTTTCCTCTATTTTTTAAGGAAGTTGGGGCTTTCTAGCAAAAAGCTTTCTTTTTCTTTTCTTTTTTTTAAAAACAAACCTAACAAATGAGTTTTAAGATCTTTACTGCTGGAAATTGAAATGAATATTACGCTGTTGACAGGCAGTAGAAGACGGGATGTGATTAAGTGCATCGTCAAGATTCCTCAGTTGGATTTAATAATAACAGCTTCTCAGAAAGGATTAATAACAGTCTTCAACAGCCAGGTAATTTGAAAGCTTGGATTCTTTCTTTCCTCCCTCCCTCCCTCCTTCCCTCCTTGCCTTCTTTCCTTCCTTCCTTTTGTTTTATCTGTGCATTATGTGTATGTATCAGGTGCAGCAGAAACCATAAACCATATTTCAGAGTTATTCCAAAAAATAAAGCCAAATATTATGAAAATGATAAGATTGCTGAGCCCTGGATCAATTTTTCAGATTTCGGTAACTGCATTTGGCAATATTCCTTGGGGTGTTATGTTGAACCATGTGGCATCAGCACAATTAAATGATGATCCTGGATAATTTATCAGAGAAAATCAGAAAAACTCACAAGTCAGGTGATTTGGTCATAATTCTACCAAGTAGTAAAAGGTTCCAACAAGAACCTTGGAGTAAAAAAAAAGGCTCAAATTCCAGCCCTTCTATTTTACTAGCTATGATGTTAAGTAGGGAAGCTATGAGCCAATGTATACCTTTTCATGTCTCTTCTATCCATCTGCAAAATGAGGACACCAGGACCAGTCCTCTCTCCCTCAGAAAACTGTGGTGAAGGTCAAAAGAGATGATGAATCCAGAAGCATCTTATGAACAATAAATGCCCATATATATGTAAGGCATTGCTATTATTAACGCCATTTCTTTCTAAATTTGTAAATTTTGGACTTCCATTTTCAAAATACGAGCGATTATAATGGAATGTACGATGATACAGTCTATGTCATATGTCACTGTGAAAATTAAAGGTGAAGGTTTGGTGTTAAATATCAAAAAATAAATCCAATTATTAGCTTTATAAAGTAAAATATATTTGAAATAATCATCACGTGATCAAAATTTCAACAATAATTTCCAGCCCTTCAGTGATCTCCATCACAGGCAGCCAGATGCCATCAGAGGAGACGGCTGCCAGCCATGGGGTGGTGCAATGGGAGAGTCCCAGTGCCAGTGTGAGCCCAGCCTCCCTGCCCAGCCGTGCAGGTCACTTATCTCCACGCCTTGGTTCCTCCTGATCCAGAACCAAAGAACTTCCCTCCCTAGGTAGTTGTTCTGTTTAAATGAGTAAATACAAATAAAGTGCTTAGCGTCGTTATAAGCACTCAGTAAATGTTGGCAATTATGATTATGAACAAATGATGTGAAAACAAAAATGGACTTTCCTCATTTATATAGGAAAATCTTCCCTGGTCTCTTTTTTTCCTTCGTGCATTATTTCCCTTCTCATTTTCCACCTTTATTTCCTCAAAAATAGAACTAAGATTGTATCTAAAGAAAAATGTGAGGGGCTGGCCCCATGGCTGAGTGGTTAAGTTCACGCGCTCCGCTGCGGCGGCCCAGGGTATCTCTGGTTCGGATCCTGGGCGTGGACATGGCACTGCTCATCAGACCATGCTGAGGCGACGTCCCACATGCCACAACTAGAAGGACCCACAACTACAATATACAACTAAGTACTGGGGGGATTTGAGGAGAAAAAGCAGAAAGAAAAAAAGAAAAGAAGATTGGCAACAGTTGTTAGCTCAGGTGCCAATCTTAAAAAAAAAAAGTTAAAAAAAAAAGAAAAATGTGAGAAGGAAAATAATGATCTTCGTAATACAATAGTTCAGGATTATGTGAAACAAAATGAGGTGGCGTTCTCATATTTCCAGAGAGGCATCACACACATATGCACGCACGCTAGTCTATAGGTGCATGCATACATGCTCACAAACACACAGACACATCTCTTCCCTATAAGACAATGCAATGAGAGAGAAAAGATTGCTTAACAATTATTTTAAGATTTGATACACCAGGAATAAATGGTATTTTGAATGTTGCATGCCTTCCAAATAGGATGACACATTCTGTGAGAAAGTAATTTGGTAGAGTAGGTCACAGGAACCATTCATTAAAAGGTATCCATTAATAATGCAAAATATCTTATAAAATTGGCTCTATGTTTAGTAGAATAAACGTAGGTAAGGATGTTCGTGGTGCTTTCTGGAGGGCTTTGATATAGACTCTGACTGTTATTAATGAAAATTCCTGCAAAAAAAGCTAGATTTTAAAAATTCAAATCACACCTATAAGGACTATGAAACTTTGAAAGATGATAGGAGAACTTTAAATATGTGGCTTCTACCAAAGATGGAGGTGGGGAAATAGAGGAGGAAACCCCAGGTGTTGTGCTCTCTGCTCACCAGTTTGCTCAGAGCGCCTTCTGTTTCCCATGGAGAAAAGGTCCCCGGGCAGAAAAGGCGTCTCCAGATGAAAGACAGTCTGTGATGACCACAACTAACAGTTTTAGTTAAGGAGATCTATGACTTATTTTTCCTCCTGTTCACATAATCCATTCCTTCTGGGCAGCCTTTTTCTAGACTTTTCCCATGACCATTCGAGCATGCCAAATAAACCAGGTCATCAACACACTTGACTACTTCCCTTTACCTTGGGAACAATTAACATGCCTTAAGGTTAAGAGGCTGCTCATGTATGTACCAGGTGTGCATGGAATAAATCTATGATTCTCCAGCCACATAGAACCCAGGGCATGATATTCATTCAATAGATACTTACTGAATAAAAGCGGAAGCTCACTTGATACAATGTTCTTAAGTCTCTCAATAACTTGAGCAATAACTTCCAAATAAAACAGTGGGTTTTTTTCCTACATCAATTTTTATTCATATTGACCTATTTAGCATTCTTTCAACTACTCTTGCCATTGCTGTAAGTATTACTTTGCATTCACAATTTTTGATATCACATGTTGCTCTGAATAACTAAAGAATGTGAGGCAGTTCACAAATAGAAGGAACAAAATAATTAGGAAAGTCTAAGACTCTAAGAGCACAGTCCCAGGCTTAAAGACAAGCTGCAGAAGTGTAAACCTCGCCCGAAGCACACAGGGCACTATTCCCCAGGGCTGGGCTCCAGGGAAAGGAGAAACAGGCAGGCAACTCATGGAAGGCGGAAATGACAAGTGAGATCAAATCGAGGAGTTATTGAGTTGTTTTAGGGTCAATATTCTCATCTTTAATTGTCGTGCCAACTAGGTTTCATTATTGCCTTTCTTTGTTTATAGATGAGAGTTCAGACTAGCACCAATGTTACCGTAAGTACATTTTTTAAATTCCTAATTAAGTCAAACTTAGGGCTATGATCATGGTTCCTCCATAACTCATCACAATCGAATGAAGTGCCGGAATTGGCTCTGAGAATAAGATGTTTTCATAGGTTGTAAGCTTATGTTTATTGACTAGGATCAAAACTAAACTTTGAGCAACAGCAAAGAGGACCCTTTGCTTTCTGGAGTTAAACTGATTGCAGAGAATTGACTGGAAACTGATCACTCCTTGGAAGCTTCAATTTAAAAGTTTCGCCTGTTTTTCCAAGCACTCACTGTGGAGGGATGTGAAAAATGGACACAGCCTAAGTTGTGAGAACAACAAGGAAATAGCCAATGGAAATAATTGACAACATTTGATTTTAAACTTGAAAACGGCATAAAAAAATTTGAGTGCGATTTTTTAATTTGTTTAATCCATATCGCTAATTGGAAAAGTAATCTTGCCCCAATGTTGTGAAGCTGTGGTGACTTGCTGTCAGAATCCCACCGTGGCTTTATGAGACATGGGCAAGGCTGGACTCTTCACCCCCCCTTACATGCCCTGAACGCACTGAAGTACAAAGGAGGGTGCCAGGCGCCTGGCAGAGGAGGCCCGCTTCTCCCTAAGCCTGTTAGAATTCCTAACACGCTTTACAGAGGGTTCAAGGGCGTGACTGACATGACCTGAGGCAGGCACTCAGACGTGGGAGCTGCCGTTCTTGTTCAGTAGTGTGTGGTTGCTGATAAGAAAGATGCTGCCCACACCAACTTCTCCACTTTAGGCAAGACACAAGACAAACTCATTGGCCTCACCTTGACCATTGCCCCGAGGACCACTAAGATCTTTTCTAGCTAAAAGTTTTAAGCATGGGGATAACTTCAGAGAACTTGCTTAATCAGTGCCCTAAATCTAGTCTCCCCGTGTCCCTGTGAGGAAGTGTCCTCACAAAGGTGAATAGTGCAGAGATGACTGCTCTGCCGGCCACCCTGTGCTTCCAGGGAGCTGCTCCAGGCACTGGCTGCATCATTCTCCAGCTGATGGTGCTGAGACACTCAGGGTAAGGATGAAAGGGAAAAAGACGAGAGCCTCTCCTCCAACCTCAGAGAAGAGACATTGCGAGGCTCCTCTGCAAACAAGGAGGCCAAATGGGGCTTTTAACGTAGCGAACCTACTCTTTACTAACCATCGCCATGTGATGGAACAAAATACAATATTACACCCCCACCCCCATTCTATGCTTTTCTGTCAGGACACCTCCTGGATTACAGGATGTGATTATCTCTCACAGCTGAAACGAATTGTCGCCACTACAGAAAGGACCATTATCGTCTGGGATTACAAAGCTCAAGGGAGCAGCCAGGTACTGTGCTAAGAGAAATACTCGAAGAAACTCGATTGTCTTTTCCATACTGGTGGGATATGAGCAATCCACTTTCTCTACTGAATATCAGTTTCCTCATATGGAAAAAACTAATAATCAAGTCCAGCTTTAATATTGTGTAAGGCTAATTAAAAGAGAATGTTCTTTCCTTTTAGTGTATGTTTAATTTCGGGGTATTTGTTTTGTTTTGTTTTTGAGAGAGAGGGGCTAATTCCTTTCTTCTTTCATACCCTTCTCTGAATCCAAGTGCTATCTGTTTGATTGTGTTCATGTTATCAAGTTCAAAGCCTTTCTCTCCAACCCAGCTTGTTTGGTAAGAAAATTACTAAAATCAAATGCTTAATTCTGGCAAAAAATCTAATGGGGCAGATGTTAATGTTAATCTCTTTAGGAGCTGAGATGTGACCACTTAACCAATTTACAATGTTTATTTATTAACTTGTTTATCTGCAGACCTATAGAAGTAATGAACATGTTCCTTGCACTCAAGCAAAACTCAGTCTTGAAGAGTCTCATGAATAAACATAATATATAACATTCAGGTCCAGCAAATTCTACAGTAAAAAGAACAAGTGCAGTAGGGGCTTCGGGAGAGGTGAAATCACTGAGCATTGGGATTATATAAAAATGCCCTCGGGCTGGCCTTGTGGCGCAGCAGTTAAGTTCAAATGTTCCGCTTTGGTAGCCCGGGGTTCGCCAGTTCGGATCTTAGGTGTGGACATGGCACCGCTTGGCAAGCCATGCTGTGGCAGGCATTCCACATATAAAGTAGAGGAAGATGAGAACGGATGTTAGCTCAGGGCCAGTCTTCCTCAGCAAAAAGAGGAAGATTGGCAACAGATGTTAGCTCAGGGCTAATCTTCCTCAAAAAAAAAAAAAAAAGGAAAAAATGCCCTCAGAAAGAAGGCCGACTTTGAAGGACAGGGAGGATTAAGAAACTTTCCTCTGTGCCTTACTTGTGACTGGTCTCGGTGAAAAACTAAACTTCTCGTGCTTGTCCACAATGCTGTAACCGGGAGGTAGTGATGCCGGGATGGTTTCAAAGAAGGCAGCTGGTTGCTTAATGTACTTTACATGATGTGTGACTATCTCGTGTCATATAGTTTGACTGCAACTCTCCTCCCAGCTCTCTCCTGTTTTCACTCTTGCTTTTCAACCCCTGGAAGCCGCTGATTCCTTGAAAGTGTCTCCTTCCACTCTTCGGTTGCCCTCCCTCCGCTCTCCTTCCCTTCCCACCTGCACCGCTGGGTGGATCATCCGACCTGAAGTCATCCTCACCCTCCATTCTCTTAAATCTCTATCCTCAAAGCTCTAGTCCCGGAGAGATGCTGCAGCCTTTCTCTGCTCCTTTGCAGCGGCGAGCGCTGCTGGAAAAAACACAAAGCCGTGCTATTTGGCATCACTACAAATTCAGGGTCTGCAGACTCACTTGGGCGCGGGTGGCTTCCATCAATCTCTTTCTTATCTTTGCCAACTCGCCTTCCCATCGCCAGCAAGTATTCCAAAATTCCCTTCTTCTCCTCAGGCCCTCTCCCACTCAGCAGATGAACTGGCCCCTACTTTCCTGAAAACACTGAGTCTATAAGGCTTGTCCTCTTTCAAATTCTAGCCCTCTCACCTACAGCTGTAACGAGGGGTGCACTCCTCCTTCCCTCCTTTCTTACTTCCTCTTTCTGAAGACAAAATATCTTTGTGTCTGATGCTCCCCCCAACCCCCGCCTCATCCAGAACGAGGCTCCATAGCATCTTCTCTCTCTCTTTTTGACATGAATCTCCCCTTCTAGGATCCTTTCTCTCAACCTCCTCTGAATCTTCCTCTCAACCAATTCAGGTCTGAGATCTAAGGTCACCCTCCCTGACCGTGGAAACTAAAGTGGCCTCTTCAGTCACTCTTCATCACAGTACTCTAGTTTATTTCCTTAAGTGCACTTCTCATTATCTGGAGTTATCTGCTTTATTCATCCATCTTCCCCCAATAGAATGATAACTCCACAAAGTCAGAAACTTGTCTTGTTCATCACGATATGGCCCGTGCCCAGAATAGTCCTTGGCACATCATAGGTGTTCAGTAAACATTTGTTGAATGACTGAATGAACTTCTAAATATGTTCGAGTCTCACTCATTCTAAAGGAAAAAAATGAATTAAAATTTTTTTGCACATCTTTTTCTTCTATCTTAGGTAGAGACTGGATTCCAGGAGGGCAGTAGCCACATAGCTTAGTGAATCCAGTTCTGTAGCACAGAGTCAGCTCGACAAATGCTTGCTGAATGTTTCCGGATAAACTTAGATGTTAGGATAGTTTTCTCCTTGTAAAATAATTGGGACTTTAATACTTGATTTTCTTGTTTAACACCCAGTTTTATGTCATCAGTCTGGTAAGACTTGAACCTTTTTGTGCTTCCTGTTAATATTGCCTTACAAATTCAAGAGAGGGACATTCACAGGAACACATCAGAAATTCTCATTGCTTGTTGAGCCAGAGGTGGGTAACCCACCCTTTTCACCACAAAACACCCAAAAGCACAGTGGTGAGCTCAGAGTGAATGTTTATTAACTGTTCTTGGTTAACTTTGGTTTTTTTCAAGTTCCTTTAACACTGTAGAAGTATCTGGAAGGAGAAACATCAAAAAGTAAAACTTCTATCAAATAATAGGGGCAATATTTATATTTAGATATTTAGAGCAATGGAATAACTTACCAAAACGTTCTTCTGTTTCAGGAAAACTATTTTGTCATCAAGCCTATGGATCACTGCCTCCTCTGCGTGTGCACAGTGTCCCTGCCCGACCAACTCTGCCGAGACGACATCCTCTTAGGGGATGATGGAGGTTTCGTGAACAAATTCACAGTAAATAGTGATGACTTTGGACTGAAGCAGGCAAAATCCAAAAAAAAATTACAAACTCAGGTCCTGGACTCAAAGAACTTTAAAAGGTAAGGGTATTACATGCGTAGTCCAGTTGTTTAATACAGACATTGTTCCAGTGTTTGTATAGCGGAAGCAACGTGAGACCCCACGGTAGAGATCTGAAACACAGAGCTGAACAAGAAACACTTCTTGCCTCAAGGGACTTCCGGTACAATAGAGCAGACAGACAGGAAAGTCAGCAACCGACATGCCTATTCTGAGTGCTATTGACAATCAAAATCTTTAGGTACTTGAATGAATGAAAGAGTTAAATAAAAAATTAAATCATGAAAAAACTATAAAAGACATCTACGACTATTTACTAGCCCTTGAATATGGAAGAAGATTCTACAAATAAAAGCAATGGATACAAAATTCAAAGAAAAACTTTGATAGATGACTATACACGAAAGAAAACCTTCTGGACATCAAAAGATTTTTTAAAAGTAGGTAATGAATGGAACAAATATTGATAATAAATATTACAGACAATGAGTTTACTCTTTAATAGGTATTAGAACTCAATTAAAAAACAATAATTCCTCAAGAGAAAAACGGGCAAAGGCCCAGAACAGATAGTTCACACACATGCACATACAGTACAAGTAGACAATAAACATCTCAAAATGATCATCAGGCAAAAATGCTAACGAAAATTATCTCTAACTAATGAGATTATGGGTGATTTTTATTGTCTTCTTTATCATTGCAGTGTTTTTGAAGTTTTTAGAGTAAGGCATATATTACCTTTACTAGCAGAAAGACAAATTTTGTATTAAATATATCCCCTGCATTAATCAAAGAAGTAGAACTTAAAATCAGATACAATTTCTCACTTATACAATTGGAAAGTATTGAAAATGGCGAAGATGCTATGAGGTGGGCATTCTCACATACTGCTGGTGATGGAGGTATGAGTTGCATCCCTTTCTGAAAAGCAGTATGGGCAGACGCATAAGTGTCTAAATAAACATTTATGCATTGGGACCTGGGATCCCCACATGTTTAAAAATATAAGTATGGATGGGGCCAGCCCCATGGCCGAGTGCTTAAACTTGCATCCACTGCTTCGGGGGCCCGGGTTTGCAGATTCAGATGCCAGACACGGACCTATACTACTTGTCAGCCATACTGTGGTGGCAACCCACATACAAAACAGAGGAAGACAGATGTTAGCTCAGGGCTAGTCTTCCTCAAGTAAAAAAAAGGAAGATTGGCAATAGATGTTAGCTCAGGGCTAATCATCCTAAGGAAAAAAAAAATATATATATATATATGTCATGGTTATCACAACATATTATTTCTAATAATAAAATACATAGTATCTAACTATAGAAGGATTAATTTAAATGATCAATCATTTAAATAAATAATTCAGATATTATATAAATGTATAATATAATATTCTATAAATATATATTTACATATTTTATAAATATATCCATGCATATGTCACATATTTATATGTAAAATATATATTTTGCCAGACTCCTAAAAAATATTTAATGTATCAAGGATGTTTAATAAATCATAGTATAACCATATTAGGGAATGCCATGCACCCCCATTAAATTATGTTTTGAAAAATACTTAATATGGAAATATGAATGATATAATATTAAGTAAAAAAATATTTTTACTTTTCTATGTACATATAAATCTAGTTTTATAAAAAGATACATCTATGTGTATGTGCATCTGTGTCTGTGTATTTCTACACTTCTACTTATAAAAATATTGAGTGTAAATATCCCAAAATATTAATAATGATTACCTATGGGACTTCAGAGAGGTGATTTTTATTTTTTCTTTATAGTTTTCTACTTTCTAAATTTTGTACAATGAAAATTTTTCTTTTAGAATAAGAAAAATCCTTTTAAAAATACAGGATTATACTGTCATTATTGTGACAAACATTTTATCCCAGAGTTAGAATATGCAGTTAAAAGATCATTGCAACTGTCACTACAATGGAATTATTGCTGGAACCCTAAGAATGACACAGTAACGATCCATCTGGCTCCATTTTCCATTCCTCATACAAACAGTATCACTTAGTTCCACCAAGAGCTAGACTCTGATGAGGCAGTTTGTTAACACGTGATGTGCTGCTCTACAAACTAGCATGCATTTCATTCCAATGATGATAGGCTCTTAGGACAGATGCCGAGACATGAATCTTCTCTTTACTGAGATGTGTGTCACCTGTCAGGAAATTCCATGGCTTGTTTCCCTCCGTGTCCCCATTAGATAGATATGTTAGAAATGAGATTGTGGATCTGAGGAATTTGAGGAATCTGGGTACAGTTAAATGAATGCTAATTCACATTGGTTCTTTTGGGTGACTATTCACGTGTAGATGATTTAATCATGTAGATGATCGACATGTACACAATTTATTATTTGAGACTGAAGTATACGTGTAGGCTGCATGTTGAGGCATTTCCTTACCCCAAGAGATCTTCAAATTCAACAGAATGAAAAGTATTAAGGCTAAAGAGATAATTAAATT
Organism: Equus przewalskii; assembly: GCF_037783145.1. NCBI lineage: Eukaryota > Metazoa > Chordata > Mammalia > Perissodactyla > Equidae > Equus > Equus przewalskii. The sequence goes on along the minus strand of NC_091861.1, from coordinate 3,160,747 downwards.
CTAGAGTCATCATGAAAGTTTTCCTGCAGTTGATATCCACACAATTCATTCATATTGAATGGGGGGGTAGCAAACACTGGTATGCAAAACATTGTACAAATTAAAGAAAGAAGTAGCCAGCATCCAGAGTTCAAAATTAAACACACTGTGGCATGCAAGGAGAAATCTCCCTCTCCGCTCTCTTCAATACCATATTGTTGAACTTGCCTGCCTTGAGTTATAAACGTGTATTCCTCAACTAGAATCTAAGGAACTTGGGGACAGGAATTTTACCTTAGGAGCTGGCCCGGTGGTGCAGTGGTTAAGTGTGCGTGTCCCACTTCGGCGGCCTGGGGTTCACCGGTTCCCATTCCAGGTGTGGACATGGCACTGCTTGGCAAGCCATGCTGTGGCAGGCGTCCCACGTATAAAGTAGAGGAAGATGGGCACGGATGTTAGCTCAGGGCCAGTCTTCCTCAGAAAAAAGAGGAGGATTGGCAGATTTTAGCTCAGGGCTAATCTTCCTCAGGAAGAAAAAAAAAATTTCCCTTAATCATCTTTATGTCCTTGGTACCTGGGATACAGTAGGTGCTCAATAAATGTTTGTGAATGAGGAAACAAATACTGTAACATAGGAGGAAATATAACACCATGAAGATGGCTTCTTCCAGTTAAGAGGAGAGTTTTATGGCAGAAGTTCACCCTCTGACACCTAGCTTCTCACTCAAATGTCCTGTGTACTGATGAGCGAGCCTGTGATGAGGATTCACCAGTGCTCTGGGATTATAAATTTCCCAATTCTTCAGTTTTGGAAATATTCATGGAAAATATGAAAGTGAGTTGACTCGTGTAAGATATAAAACAATATGAAACGCAGTCTTCCATTTGTATGATCAGAATTTTTTCAGTAAAGTACAGATAATAGTGCCAATATCGGACAGGGATTCTTCTAGATTATTCCTTTAATTCTGAATCTATAGCTCAAAATTTGATGATATTCTTTTATTTTTCCACTTTAACTATGCTACATTATCAAAATTTAACAGCAAACTGTTGTTAAACAGTTAAGTGTGGTATAATGCATAAGGTGGTGTTATACATGCAGGCTTTACCGCAGTTCAGAGGTGTGATCTGGCTAAAGTCACAGGGAAACGCCCAACAGAAACTCAACGTGATGTTTGTTTGTCTAAAACGACCTCTCGTTTTTTTCTTTTAATTCCAGCGTTAAGAGGAAGCTACATAATGACTGGGTTATGAAAATTAGATACATTTCAGCCCTAAATTGCTTTGGATCTTGCTCCTTAGACAGTGCTCATTCACTAGTTTTGGATTCCTTGAAGAGACTTGAGGATAATTTGTAAGTACAGTAGTTTATAGACAGCAACATTCTGTGACTTTCAGATTTTTCACAATTGATAAGCCCATGGCAGCCCTGGAACTTTCAAACTGGTTTTGAGAAAAATCAAGTATTAGTTATTCCATTTGTTTGACGAGATTAATTAGATTTTCAGGAGGAAGTTGAAGATATTCATGCAAATCTGAACATGACGTGACTTCACAGCAGTAATTTTGCTTGTTGGTTGTTTATCACTATAATCTTTTGGAATAAATCAATTCAGGTGTATCTGTAACTAGATTTTCCAAATATAGATCTACTAGTAAAACTTTATACTTTTAAGATCATTTTTACAGGTCAACTGGCTAGCCAATAGCCTGTGAGTGTCTGTAGCACGATCATCATGTTCCATTTGTAATAAATACACAAAATGGCTTTCTTATAGACAGGCGAATTTGAATAGTGCGTAGTCTTATTTTCTATCTGGTTAAATATTGGTTAATATATAATAACTATAAAACAGCTATTGTACTTTGTTTCAGTTTTAAAAAAATGCATTGAATTATATGCTACAACATGGATAAAGCTTAAAAACATTATGCTAAGTGACAGAGCCAGACACAAAAGACTGCATATTGAACGATTTTATTTATAAGAAAGGTGTAGAAAAGGCAAATTTATAGAGACGGAAAATAGATAAGCAGATGCCTAGGGGTGATGTGGGAGCAAGGATCCCAAGTGGACACAAGGGAACCTCTGATGAAAATGGTCTAAAATTTTTTTGTGGTGATTGTATACAATGCTATAAATTTACTAAAAATAATGAAATTGTACACTTATAAATGAGTGAATTTTATGGCATGTAAATTATACCTCAATAAAGCTGTCTTAAAAAAATGTGTGGAAACTTCTGGTTGCCAGTCTGACATGTAAGGAGTTTGAAAGTCATCACTCAGACCTAACATCAAGTGCAAAACTAAACAAACTGAAAAATCAATAACTCTTCTCAGATCCATCAAACAAGTGAGGTCACAAGTCAAACTGCTGCCCCCAAACTTGGAGCGACAGGCAGGCAAATACTGAGAATCCCAGCCTACAGGAGCAGAAATCCACAAGCAGAAACCTCCAGGGAAACCAGTACCAGGGTAGGGAGAGGAAACTGTAATTGACAAATTGCTGGGGGCTCAGGTAGACAAGACTGATAGTTAAAATCTCCAGAGACCCCGTCATGGGGGTCCCCACACTTTTGTGAGTTTCATCTCAACGAGCTTGACCAGTTTCTCACAGTGAATATTGGACAAAAATCTTCTCCTGCTTCTGCGGGAGGAAGGAGAAAATGAACCACCTTGAAATATACCAGAGCAGTCTTCTTAACAAGGCCTGATCTCCAGAGAAACTATCTTACCAGAGCCTAAACCATTAAGATTTTATCAGAGACTAACCCACTTGGGAGAAGGGAAATACTCAACTCTAGACAACTCTAGTCTTCCTGTCCCACTAAGAGAGGGAGGGAAGAGAAGCGCTGGTGAAGTTCCCGTTTCAGAGGAACAGGTTCAGCAGAAGGCTGAGACCCAAGCATAGGACTACAGACTGCTCCCCCCTTACCGCTACATTATTGAAAGCCTATTTACAGCAGTTCTTTTTACGTAGTCCATCAAGTCCCACTAGCAAGAAAAAGTTACACAGCATACTGAAAGCAAAAATGCAGTTTAAAGAGCGTCAGAACCAGACTCAGCTGGAGCAGGGATGTTGGAATTATCAGACTGGGAATGTAAAGTAACTATGACTAATGCACTAAGGGTTCTAACAGATAAAGTAGACAGCATGCAAAACAGATGAGTCATGTAAACAGAGAGGTGGACATTTTAATAAGGAATCAAAAAGAAATGCTAGAGATTAAAGAAAACTGTAATAGAAACAATGCCTTTGATTGGCTCAAGAGTAGACTGACATGGGTTAGGAAAGAATCTCTGAGCTTGAGGATATGTCAGTAGACACTCTAAAAATGGAAAAGCAAAGAGAAGAATGACTGAAAAAAATGGAATAGAATATCCAAGAACAGTGGAACAACTACAAAAGGCATAACATACGTGTAATGGGAATACCAGAAGGAAAGAGAGTAAGAGAAGAAATATTTGAAGCAATAATGACTGAGAACTGCCCCAAATTAATGTCAGATACCAAACCCCAGGTCTAAGAAGCTCAGAGAATAGCAAGCAGGATAAATGTCAATTTGATTTTATACTATGTTGGCATTTCATAATACATTCATAGCCATAAAGAAATATTGTGAAAATGTATGCAAATATAATATGCCCTTGTGGTCCTATAGAAAACATATATTCTACTTCAACATCCAGAGAGGGGGTTTTAATTTCCTAGCTATACAAATCTACAGCCATGATTTTAACAGCACAGATATCTCCAGTACACTTACCAGGGTAATTCTAGCAGTTAATACGGCAACCAGAAAGTTATACAGGTCATGTAGTTCAGCCTTTAATCCAGAAGTGTATCAATTATTCAATAAATATTTACTAAGTCACCATGTGTTAAGCACTGTGGACAATACAAATATGTTTAAGTCATGACCCCTGCCTTTAAATGCTTAAAATCTAAGTGGGAAGACAAGAAATATAGATATGAAATCAGTGGTATGTTGGAGCCAGCTCATATTGGCTAATGAGAGCTGATTGCTAAGATTTCAGGAATTTGACAAACTTATTGTTAAACACGGCCATCATTTAAAAATAAGCTCGCAATTCAATTATATTAAAAACAAAGGCAATAAATACTCAAAACTCATGACTTCCTATTTATTTTACTACATTTTACTATTGTTTATGCTTTTGAGGATTTTATGTCCTCGAGAACATAAAAGTACTATATAACGGTGTGAAACTGTATATCTTTTCTCAGCTCCATGTTCAGAGATATCACATTGCTAGTTTGAAATCTGCCATGATAGGAATATTTATACCATGGAGCACAGCAAATGTTGTAAACCAATGGCAAGAGTTGTGTTATAAACCAGTGGCACTCTCCCATCTCCTCTTCCCTGGCCCCAGCTGAATACGAAACATCTACCAGCACACCACTGCACAGGATAATTCACACTGCAAAGCAGAGCAGTTCAAGGCCAGTTGGATGGGGTAGGATTATAGGCATAATAGGAGTTCGGAAAAGGGAGTGATAAATGATAGTCCTCTAGCAAGCCCATAGAGATAAAAACAAGAAACCTTATATAGGGGACTATGTAAATACATTTGGTAGCGATTTCATTAAACAAGAAAGTATCCAGCAGCCACAATAAACATAACTAGTCAGCATTTGGACGAATGAAGTGACTTATTTCTTCCTTCTTAAAGAGTATCTGTACATTGGTGTGTTTAGTTGCCTATTGTCAAACTAACATTACAAAATAGAAATCAAAAGATTAGTCTGAACAATATTGACAGGCCCTAACTTCCAGCACGTAGAACTTTTCTCTTCAGAAACGCCAGGATCCCTCTCTCCGACCTCTGTGTCTTACCTTATCAACTCTTAAATGCTCTAACTCCCACTCCACCTGCTCAGTGCTTCGTCTCTCCATTAGGTCAAATTTTATCATCCCTCTCTTTGACTTTCTCCCCTCCCTACCCACCTGGACTCCAGATTAACCATCTGAGCTCATATCTCACCAGCATTCGTCTTTGCTTTACATCCCTATCTGTCCACTGCATCAATCAGCAAAATCCCTACCCTTCCACTCAGCAGAGACCTTGGCGCGGCCTCCCAATCCTTTTACACACCTTTGATATCCTCCCTGTCCTGTTCCCTAGTGACTATTCCAAACGTCAACTCCTTTCACTCTCCATGGATATCCTGTCCTCCTACAAGACCAAAAAACCCTGAGACCTCAGGAGTCATTCCCTAACACCCCAGATCTTGCAGATTTTCTATATCCACACCCATCCTTAAGTCTTTTCTTTTTGTTTCAGAAATGGAGGTATCAAACCCTCCATGGGTGACATTCCACTTAACTCCTTCTTCTGCAGGATCTTGCCGTTTCAGTTTCTCCCACTCTCTCACTTTCAACCTATAATGCTCAAGTCCCTTGTGATCTGAGTAATGCTTTCCTTGAGCTACAACCTCCTTTGATCTATCACACTACACTTCTTCTGGAAAGAGTAGTGTGCATTCACTATCTTTACTATCTTGCATTATTCATTCCCTCTATAACCCTCTCTAATATAGCCGCTCCCCCTTTTACTCTATGAAAAGGGCTCCCACATTGCCAATGATGTCTACATCAGCAAACCAGTGGAAACAATGTATCAGATAGTCTGGGGGCATTCAGCATTACTGATTTCACCCACCCAGAAACTCTATTCTCTTAACTTTTGGGAAGCCAGAGTTTTCTCCTAGTATTTTACTGTCTGTTCTTCTTCCTTGTGATTCCTCTTTTTGTGCCTGCTCTTAAATGGTGGTGTTCTCTAGAGTTCTGTCCTTAGTCAACTTTAATTTTCACTTTCTACTCAATCCTTGGGTGATGTTCCTCTTCAATGTACTAATACCTATAAGCTGATGAAACCCAAGCTATTGTGACTTTTGGACTTACATATATCTGTTCACCATCTCCACTTGGACATCTCATACCCCTAAACTCATATGTTCAAACCGAACTTCACTTCCCCCACCTCTTAATCTGTGCCTTTTATAGCATTTTCATTTTTTCTTGATGACACCATGATCCATCAAATCACCCTCGGCAGAAATCCAGCAATCCCACATGACTCCTTCCTTTCCCTCAACTCCCACAGTCATCAGTCACCAAATTCGCCCATATTGCCTTACAAATACCTGTTAAATCTGTCTTATCTTCTGTACCTCTCTCCCCTTAAGCTCTTATCTTCAACTAGCCTCTTGCCTCAATACTCTTCCAGAGCATTCTTATGAAGATGATAGCCAACCATCTCAATAGCTTTCACGCTTCTCCATCCTCTACCACAGCACTTCCATAACCTGTGAACCTCTCCACCTTGGCCCCTTTGCTGCTTTGCACTTAGGTTCCTGTAACTCTGCACTTCTTGCTGCTCCCTGGATACCGTATGCTGGGACTTGGCACGTGCTCAGTGCCTGAAATACTCTCCCCACTCTTCCCCTTACTTCTCTACCACAACCTGCATAACGGCCACCCCCCTTTTTTTGGGAAAAGAGCAAGTTTTTTATTTTTAAATTTTCTTACAGTTTTATGGAGGTGTATTTGACCCCATACTTTTTTAAGGATCAGATGATACCATCTCTAGGGAATTTTCCTGACCTTCTCCCAGCACCCCCTTTCCCAGCTGGGTTAGGTACACTTTACATACCTCAGTCGTTGTATTTATTGCATTTTAATTATGTTTACGAGTGTGTCTTTCCAAGACACTAAGCTTGTTGATTTTTTATCTATCCAACATTCTCTTTCTGATTGTCTTATAGTTTGAGCAAAGCTACATAGATGACTCAGAAGAAGCTTTAGAGCAGAAGTCTGAATATGTATTATTTTAGGAAATACTCTGATTGAGGCACTGTACTAGGTGCTGGGAATTTAAAGATGCATATAAGACTAGGTCCTTGTTCTCCTGTCTACTAAGGAAGAAAACAAATAGATTCCCATGGAGGGTGATAAGTTCCATGATACAGATTCAGGAGAGGTGTATGGGAGCAGAAGAGAGTTCTCAGAGCATCTTAAGATAGGATTGTGGGGAGAGAAAAATTGGGAAAGGCTTCACGAAGAAGGTGTCACACATGCTGAGTTTGAAGAACTGGTAAGAGTTAGCCAGGCAAAGCAATCAAGTGAGAGTGAAGTGATAAATAGCCATATTAAAGAAACGGCATTTACAAAGGTATAAAGTGAAATGGAAGGTGGTGAGTCCTGGAAAGTATAGGTGATTCAATATGATGGGAACACAGAGAGGAAGAGTTGGAAAAGCTGAGTCTGGACTGGCCAAACATGAAAAGACCTGCATACCATGCTAAAGAGTTGGAATTTTAACCTGAAAGCTACAGGAAGCCATTGAATGCTTTAGACAGGAGAGTGATAAAATATGTGTTTTGGACAGATCACTCTAGCAGCTTGGTGGAAAACAGACTGGGGAAAGGAAAGTTGAAAAGAGGGAGACCGTTGGGAAGACACGGTACTAATGTAGAAAAGAAATGAGAACATGAACATAATCAGTGGAAGGAAGGATGGAGAAAGAACAGATTGGTGTATAATTTACAAGAGTTGGTGACCTACTGGATGAGAGGAATAAAGGAAAGAGAAGAATCTAAGTTTCATTTTTTCATTCTCAGCAATATTTATTGCATGACTATTACAGACCAAAAACTGTTCCAAGAAGTGATATAATGGTCTACAAAAAAGACTAAGTCTCTTCTCTCCTGGAGTGCATGTTCTAGTGGGAGAAACATAGTAAACAAATAAATAAATAATACAAATTTACGTGAGCATGTTATGGAAATGAAGACGGGTGACAGGACAGAGAGTGATGGGAGGCGGTATTTTTGATGGGATGGTCAGGAGGGACGGCTCTGGGGAGATATCATTTGATCGCAGGTCTGTTGAAGTGAAGAGCAAATCATGCAGAGATCTTGAGGAAAGCGTTGGAGCAGCAGGTGACTGCCAGGCTTCTGGTTGGAGGACTGTTTGCATGGCTGTGCTATTTACTAAGACAGAGAGAATTTAAGTGGAGGAATAAGTTTGCAAGGGAGCAAATGAGTTCTAATGTCACTTCTGCCACTTATTTATTGGCCAGGTGGTCTTGGGCATGTTGCTTAACTTATTTGAACTTCAACAACCTCATTTATGAATGAGAATAATACTAACTTTCTACCTCACAGGATTTTTGTACTGCTCAAATAAACAGAGATGGATGGAGGTGCTTTGAAAACTGCAAAAGACTGTAACAGTTGAAAGTATTATTATTTGCTTATAGATGTTTAAGCTTTTTCATGAAGAATGGGTTTATAAAGAACACTTTGATTTCCACGTGCTGTCTAAATCTATGATAATAAATACTCCAACAGTGGAGGAAAGGAAAGGCGCTAATCTTTTCCTTTGAGAATAAGTTAGAATGGGGCCAGTATTCCCTTTTTCCAAGCGTCAGGATCTGTGAATCAAGTGGGGAATTCTGGTGTTAGGTTTTAATGAGATAGTGATCTTTTTGATCTCACTCAGATTGGATACCTCCTCTGTCGTCAGGGAAAATATGCCGTTCAACTAGCACGATTCTAGGCAAATCTAAGTCCTTCTTGTGCGTGTGGAGTAAGTTCAAGAAGAGAATTGAGTTAGTCACACTCTCAGACTCTCCGTCTCTTATTTTAGTCCTTTTTATCTTCATATCCCATTCCATTTTCACACATGTGCACAAGCGTGTGTGGACATAGACAAACAGAGGCAACCATTCTACTGGGCTTAATATATCTTTTTGTTTATGTGTTTCCTCAAAATGTATGTTCGCATGTATTTTTTATTCATGTAATGGTATTGTAGGGAATTTAAATTCCTACTCTCTACGGTGTTTCACAGATTCAGTACTTAGTAGTCATAAACACTTAGATTATCTAGAAAGTTTTCTTTTGCATACTAGCCAGAACTTTCTGGTCTTCGCTCTGAAAAGCATCTATTTTGCAATGCTAGGAGTTTGTCTTTGAGCTCAATTCTGGACTTCCTCATATTTACCATATCTCCTGGAATGTGGCTGATGATACATTCAGCCCAAGGGAGTCAGGAAACTGGGATAAAAATTCTCAGACAGCCTCAGCAAATGGTGAACATTGATCTATTCAGTCAGATTCTGGATGAGCTTTTCAATTACTTCCTTGGGCCACTCGACTTCTAAATCTAGAAGCCAAGAGATTTCTCAAGTGATGCAGTGTAATCATGCTTTCCTGAACTGCCAGTGTCATTGGAGAGTCATCTCCACAGACGGAGAGTTGGGTCCACTCCCTCCCTAGAGCCAACATAGTCCTATTTCTGCAATTTCCTATAATTAGTCTTAAGCTGAGCCAGATGAAACTGCATTTATACTAAGACATAATTGGCCAGCTGTTACAATGGGAGCCAGCACAGCTCCCAAAAAGGCAGGAAAAAATTCCTCTCAAAAAAATTTCCATTTCAAAAATGATCACCATTCTGGTTATAATTCTGGATGGCAATTTGACAAATGGAGCTTTGTACTGGCAAGAGAATGAACATCTGCAATTAATTATGCTGTGAAAGCACGGCGGCCTGTTGCACGATGCAAGCTGAACCTTTAACCCTTCGATAACTTGACAATTTCCAAGAGATGAGCAACTAACTGTTCGGCATTACCTTTATTAGTTGCCCAACTTGGAGGCACATGATTATATTGGAAAGTGGGTGGTGCTCCTCAGTAGGGCTGCTGTTGAGCCAGACAGAACTGGTTTCTGTCCTAGCACTCACTGGTTTGGTGACCATGGAACACATTACTTTTAGCTCTTCTTTGCCTCAGTTTTCCCATCTTTCAATGGGAATGAATATACCTAACCTTCTAGTCATAAAAATTACCTAAGTCTACTCATACAAAGTGTCTGGCTTAATGCCTTGTACATAGTTAGAAATCAATAAATGTTATTCCTCCTTTTGTTTCCCTAATGAAGACACTGAAAAGTATCAAAAAAAGAATCTGAATGCTGAGGAGAGCAGGTGGAGCTATTATAGACTTGTACTGTTTGGGCTTCATGGTCTTGCATCCAGAGCAGTGGTCAGAAAATACTGGGGGCCAATCCCGAGGGCCACCTGTGTCTTCACATCTGCAAACTAAGAATGGTTCTTACATTTTTAAATGGTTGAAAAAGTCAGGAGAAGAAGAATATTTTGTGACCCATGAAAATAATATGAAATTCACATTTCCTTGGTCATAGTGTTGTGTAGGGGCCGGCCCTGTGGCCGAATGGTTAAGTTTGCTCGCTCCACTTTGGCAGCCCAAGGTTTTACCAATTCGAATCCTGGGCATGGACATGGCTTCGCTCGTCAGGCCATGCTGAGGCGGCATCCCACATGCCACAACTGGAAGGACCCACAACTAAAATGTATACAACTATGTACTGGGGGGCTTTGTGGAGAAAAAGGAAAAATAAAATCTTAAAAAAACAATTAAAGTTGTATAGGAACATGGTTGTGCTTACTTGTGGATGTATTATTTATGCTTGTTTCTGTGCTACAAGGGCAGAGCTGAGTAGTTGTGATAACAGAAACTATTTGGCAAAGTCTAAAATATTTATCATTTGCTTCTTTAAAGGAAAGGTTTGCCAAGTCCTGATATAGAGTTTTCTATTGTACCCTACCTTGTCCCCTGGTAATGGGCACAATGTGGATCAATGACAGGTGATAATTCAAAGTGAGGACCACTTTAAAAAATAGCTTTACCTAGGGCACTCTGAAATTTCTTACTTCACACCATCAAGGAGAAAATAAAAATGCCTTCTTCTTGGTCCCCTGCCCTCACTCCCAACAACTATCCCCACTGCCAGGGCAGAAAAGAGAGAAGGACACACTGTTTGCTCAATGGATCTTCTTTAGCAATCACGTGATCCCCTTGGAATGCCTTCCTGTCTGGGCATCACCTTACATTCAGTAAAAACCCAATCATGTGACACGTGCCCCCGCGAGTCACCCTTTACCTTCTATCTGATCACCCCTCTTCCCGCCCCAGGTCAAAGCTGGAGAACTTTTCTAACAACAGCAGGAAAACTGAGCTGACTACGCTCTCATTCGGGCAGTCTTTTGACAGTTCAATGGGTTTTTTTTTTCCATTTTGAAGAAATGGTTAGAAAATGTTTCTCTTCCCGAAGTGCTGTTATCTCAAGAGTACCAGGGAAAAATTCAGAGGGAACATCCCAGAATCCATACATTTCTATCCTACGTGACTCTGGAAAGTGGTATCATCAGCCAGCTTTTTGTCCCTTAAGGGTTTCAAACAAATATTTATTGGGAGCCTTCTATGTTCAAAGTCCCATGGTATCAACACTTGATTTTGTTACAGAATGGACAATGAGAGTGTGAGTCTGGTGCCATCCTGCTGTGGGTGGCGTTTACAGGGGGCTCACTGAGGCACCCTGGCCAAGAGGGCACCCCCCTCACCCTTTCCACCCCATCCCTGAGGAGGGAGCAGAGTGTGGAGGACCTGGGCTCAAGTTCAAGCCCCAAACCAGATATCTCACCACACGGCAGGGTACATGTGAACACTCTTCACTCTTCAGATGTAAAAAGCTGTAGAAATGCTAGCTGAGCTCACTACAACAGGTTTCTCACAAAGTGTTTGTCTTTTGAACACTCTTGTGTGTTCTCTTTAGAGTAAGATACACCTAAAGCAACAATGAAAAAGCAATCTGTTTGAGAATACGCAGCTGAATATGTATATGAAATATCTGTGAAAAGCAGTTCATTTTTCAAGCTTTTTCCAGGTTGGCATCAATTATATGAGCCTTCCTAACTGAAACAGGTTTTATTTAAAGGCACATTTATTCATTTGTAGTACATTTGATTATGTGGGTCTGGAAAATAAAGACTGTATTTCTATCCACCAGGAGAAACAAACTTTCTCACTGGAAATTATGAGCCCTGTTGAGCTCCACCTGCCTGAGGTCAGGGCCGCGGAAGTCTGCCCTTCCCACTCCCCCTCTTGTGGGGGCTCCTGTGAAAAAGAATCAAAAAGAGCTCTCATAGTCTTTCTTGAAAGTGTATCAGGAGCCAGCCCATATCCTGTGAGGTCTCCAAAGCGGGGTGCATATACTCTAGGGGGGAATATAAGATGATCCATCAGAATGTGGGTAGAAAATTCTAGAAAATCTATTTCTTTTAAATATTAATCTCATTTTATTGTTTGTTTTATCATATATGTACTATATTAATTGAGTAATATATGTATATAATTTACAAGTAAATTTTGTAGAAGTATACATGAGAAAAAATTTGGGGAAAAATTTAGTATACACCTCTGAGCACCATCTTTGGAGATTCTGATCTATTACGTTAGAAGGAAGGACCAGGAACTTATTTTTTAACAACTAAAGTAATTCTGATGCTACAACCAGATTTAGGAACCACTGCTCTAAGGCCTTGAGAATTTCTGACCTAAGTAAAGAAGTTCATAAAGTTGACTTGTAAGTTAAGAGTTGATGAAGTTGGATGTGGGGGTCTAGGCAATGCTATTTACCTTAGGCTTAAGGAAGAATAAAGTAACTTTATTGGAAAAAGCTACATATGGCTCCTGGTTTCCAGTAAGGGACACTTATGTAAATACCTGAATTTAGTTGAGCAAATGTTTTCTTCACAATTTTTCTGACATTAAACAGAGATGCTTAAGCCAAATCATAAATCTGTATCCTTCCAAAGACGGCAGTTCAGACTTCATCTCCATGCTCTCTCGTTGGCTTTGTGACTGTGCTTTGAGGACTCCACAGCTTGTGTTTAATTCACGTCCATAGCTTTTATACCCTAAATCCAGAAGTAAGGTAGCTGTCGTGAAAATCCATTCATGCCTGAAGTCCAGGGTGATGCTTCCGGGTATTTCCCTTAGAGTCAATATCGCAAAGATAACCCCCCAAAATAAGCTACGTAATAGTTAGGTTTTATGAGGCCCAGTTTTTGTAAAGAGCTGCATTTAAAGAAGCGTAGTCCACTGGGCCAAAAAATTAAAAGGAGCTGCAGTATCTCTCAAAATTACAAGTACACGTCCCCTAGACTTGCAAGGCCATTGCTAGGAACTTGTCTTACAGAAATACATGCGTACGAAATGACACTTTCACAAGAAAGACTGTTCATGGCAGCGCTATTTGTAATCACAAAAGAGCTGAGACAAGCTTGACTCCCTCAGAAATTAGATAAATGATAGTTTAATCATACAGGGGAGTACTCTGTGGCAGTAAAAAAAGAATAAGAAAGTTTTTATGTACTGATTTGGAAAGATCTTAAAGATATATTATTAAGTGAAAAAACAGAGAACAGAATAGTGTATGCTAATATGTATTTAGGGAAAAAAAAAGAAAAAGGAACATACACATTTCAGACAAAGGTCAGGTGCTGTCTTTTCCACCCGCTCTGTCTTCAGTGCCTGCTGGTGGTCCCTCCTCACAATGACCCTGTTTCCTCCTGTTATCTCATCTGGTCACATGCAGTAACGGCTTGCAACTATTGCTGGTCTCTGAGGTCAGTATTATTATCATCTCATCGAATAAATGAGGAAACTGAGGCACAGTGGTGAAGCCAGGATTTAAGCTCACATATTCTCACTTAAGCTCAGCACAACACTACTCAGAGATATTAAATGATGCTCAAAACATACATACTAAAATTGTGTGATAGATGCTATATACTTTAAGGGAAAGTAACACGGTACTAGGAGAGAATAGCACGAAAGTCATTATTTAGTTGGTGGGGGCGGAGGGTGGAGTCCAGGCAACACCTTTCTGAGAAAGCAACATTGCAGCTGACACCCACAGAAGGACGGTTGTTAGCATGGCTAGCATCTGGGTGAAGAATATCTTCGGCCTCTGCAGAAGGCCTTGAGGAGGGAAAGAGCTCAGTGTGCCCAGAAAGGAGGCAGGCGAGGGCAGCGTGGCTGGATTATAGCGTGTGGGGAAGAAGAGGGCATAGGGTGAGCCTGGAAAGGTGACAGGGACCACCCAGGGCCAGGGGACCCAGGTGAAAGAATGTGGCTTTTAAGAGCATTGGGGAGCCACTGGAGAGAAGCCATGTGATCCAGTTCATGTTTTACAAAGACCCTTTTGGCTGCAACATGACAACAGGATTTGGGTGGGATTGGGGAAAAAGGAATGGGCCATGGTGGAAGCTGAGGAATGAGCAGTTTATTTCAGGAGTTCTGGTCAGAGAAGATGGGATTGAACCATGATGCTGCGGTGGGATGGGAAGAAGTGGTCAGATTCCAGGTATATTTCAGAGGTAAAATCAGTGGGACTTGACAGCAGGTTGGAGGTGGGTGGTGAGAGAGGAGGAAGTGTCCAAATGTGTCCCTGGCATTATGTGCTACCAAACGGGCTCAGTCAGCTGCCGAATGTGCTTTCTGGATTAAGACCTGCCATATCTCCACCATCCTTACCACCAGCGCAGCCCAGCCCCAGCGTGGAGGCTGTGTTTCTTCTTAGACAGAAATGATATGAAGTGCTGGGCTAATATCACCGCATTACGGAGCAAGTAGACTCTCTGGGTCAGTAAATATTATTTTAATATTTTCTGTGGGTAAATGGATTTACAAGCGACTAGAAATGAGCCTATTGACTGTATTTATAAGTTGGAATTAGCTTTTTTTTTTTTTTTTAAAGATTGGCACCTGAGCTAACAACCTGTTGCCAATCTTCTTTTTTTTCTGCTTTTTCTCCCCAAATCCCCCCAGTACATAGCTGTATATTTTGGGTCCTTCCTGTTGTGGCATGTGGGATGCCGCCTCAGCATGGCCTGACAAGCGGTGCCATGTCTGTGCCCAGGATCCAAAGCGGTGAAACCGTGGGCCGCCAAAGCAGAGCACGCAAACTTAACCACTCTGCCAAGGGGCCAGCCCCTTGCAATTTGTTTTATAAAGAAAATTATACAAGGTTGACATCTAATTTGTGTTTCCCAGGCCTGTCAGAGAGTTTGCCATGCCAAGAGGAGCCAACACTTTTTGTTACTGTATAAAAGCAAATGTGATTGTCACTGGAGGTAAGAGGACAGTTCATGTTGCACAGAGATTTTCTACTTTGCAAACAGTGCTCTCTTTAATTAACATAGTTATCAAATTTTCATAAAGTTATAGAATTTTACTGCTGGGAAAACCTTTTAGAAAATTTTAAAATTTGTATAAAGTCACATCTCAGTCTTTTTCTTTGTGGCTTTGGATTTGATGTCACTCAGCCTGAAAATATGTGAAACAAATTTTATTATACTATTTTCTCATTCTTTTGTTTATATTTTGCTTTTAGTTCTCTAACTTGTCTAGAACTTACTTCAGTGTGTGACAGCATGAGTTCCTAGCCCGGGGCCCAAGTGTGGGCTTGAAAGGAGCCTTGGAGCCCCCAAGGTAGAATGACACATGTGTGTCTGTGTGCATTTTCTGGAGAGAAAGTCAAAATGTTACCAAATATTCAAAGGGTTCATGACCAAAAAGGTCAGGAGCCAGCGTTCTAGAGTTAACAGACAAGAGGGCCAAGGATAGAGCCTTGAAACATACCAACAGTTAAGAGGTAATCGGAGTGGGGGATAAAAACAAGGCCTTCTGCTGAGATGGAGGAGAAGCTGACCATCTCAGAAGCCTGAGGGGGAGGTAGAAGACGGAAATAATCTCTGAGCCTCGGGCTCCTGATCTATGATCTTGGGCTTCCATCCCAGTGTGATGGCTTTGAGCCTGGGCTCTGGAGTCAGACAGTCCAGGTGCAAATCCTGGCTCTCTTACTAGCAAGCTGTGTGGCCTTGGGCAGGTCATTTCACTCCTCTAAGCTTCAATCTCATCTGTAAAGTGGAGCTGATAATAGTACCTACTCACAAGGCTATTATCAGAATTAAACAAATCCAAAAAAAGTACTGGGCACAGAGTCTTGCACTTAATAAATCAATACAAACTCAATACAAACTAGCTAAGAATAATGCTAACAGAAACAAAAACACCTACTTCATATGCTGATATGTAAGATTAATTGAGATAATGTATGCCTGGCACACAATAAGTTCTCAATAAATGTTAATTCGATCCATTTACAACACATTGAAATTAAGTACAAAGATAGCTGCATCTCACTTCATGACTGGGTAATCTCCCCTGAGGGTATAAAATTAATTCTTTTTCAAGTACACTTGCATTTGAGGTTTATATTTAAACCTGTGCTCAGCTTTGGGCCTTCCATAACACTCAGTTAAAATTAGCCTATGATTCAAATATTACTTTAAAAAATTGTATAGTAGTCTCCTAGAAAGCAAAACAATGAAGACAATGCACTAGAAGTTAGAAGAGTTGAGTTTAGTCATAAGCTGGCCGCTAACCAAGTATGTGATTTCCAACTATCACTTAATCTCTCCTTGTCGCTCATTTTCTTTATCTGATAAAATGAGGAAGTTGGACTACGTAAATTCCAAGATCCCTTTGACCTTAAAATACTCTGATTCCATTGATTAAAGAAATTCCTGTTCATAGGGAGATAAACTAAAATGTCTTTTGGAGAATTTGGAACTCAGTTTACCAATTAGACGTTATTTAATACATAGTCACAGCTTTGTATATTCAGAAAAGCAAAGCATTAATTGGTCACGAACTTCTAAATTTCAACTAAGGTCATGAAGAAAGGAAAAGAAGGCATATGGATAAGAAGTCTGCAAAGTAGTATGTGGGAGTAGTGGCTTGGACTGGGAGCAAGTTTCCAGAAGCTTGGTAGTGATGATTCTTAGAACAAACAGGAATCCAAGCCTGTAAGCTGTACTAATTAAGGTTATCATTCCAAGAGCTCCGTACTGAGGTCTACACACATAGGGAAACAAATACTAAATTTAGATGTTTTCAAAAAAAGAAATGGAATGTTTGTATCAGAATTTCTTGATCGCCATTGCCCCTTCTTGAGTTGATGACAGTCTTGGATTATTACTTGCAATGGAAATGGGCATGTTTCCTCGTCTAAACCACACATCAAAAGGTGGTGGTGGGCACTTCAAGAAATGAGGGAAGGAAAGTGCAGTAGTGGGGCACAAGGAAGCTGCAAAATTCCCTGGGAATCAAATTGCAATGGATGCTGCACCGACCACTGTGTATCTTCAGTTAGGTAAAAAGAATAGCCTTCTAGCCTACTTCAACTCAAACTCTGCACATGAAATCCTTTGAAAAAGCAATACTTAAATATGTGACTAAAATGAGATTTGACTTCTAAAATCTGATTTTTCTAAAAATATACACTGTCATATTAATCTGATCGCCCTCCTTTGGACAGCCCTTTGTTCTCACACAAAAGAATACAAAACATAAGAATTGACCAACTTTCATATACTTTGTAATCTTAAGTATTTTAATCATTTCTAGAAAACAAAATCTGTTTGGTAAAGTTCTGGGAGTGAAACTACTTAGTGTTTATGGATGAAGGTGTTTGACTCTCGTTAACCTCAGTGCTCGTTAGCAGTATGACTGACAAGCAACTAACACTTTTCACCATGCATAACTTACTGAATTGTCACAGCTATGGAGCCTCTATTAGCAGAAAATGCAATTCCTCAATAACTGAAAACACGTTTTTCTCAGGAGAATACTTTTGTTGATTAGTAACTCAGCCAAGCACAGTGCTAAATGTACTGCATGTACCAGCTGATGACTCAAAATACACCATCAGCTTTGCGAGGCATAGTTGAATGTGTTAAATGTGCGGGCACATTTGATGAGCTTGAAAAATCAGAAGCTCTTGGAGAAAAAAAAAAAAAAACCAAACTAGGACAAGGTATTTACAAAAAAAATTGAAAATTTCCTGAGCATTATTTTGGCGACTAACAAGAATTTTTTTACCCAATAGTTGTCTCTATTGGCCATTTTAAGACTTAAACTCCTAGTTTAGAAGGTCTAGTGTATAACAATAATTATCTGCCATCCAAGTCATCTCGGGGCTCTGCATGCATTTGTTCATATTTTATTCAACCGATATTTATTGAACAACCGCTATGGACCGGGCATTATGAACCTCATAATAATCAGGTTGTATTCTAACCTTCAAGAATTCAAAATCTAATGGTACAAATAAGACACGTTTATAGATAGCTATAATACAAAATGGAGCATCAGTCAACAAGTAAATAAGAATAATAATACAGATGAAATACTGTAGGTATTTAGAGCTTAGAATCATGTCCCTTTTTGCTCATTCTGGCTCCAAAAAAGCCACCACACAGACTATGTAAGGATTCCATTACTATCAACGAAAAGCAAGCAGAGCCAGAGGACCCTGGTGGTAGACAACAGGGAACATCTGGAAGGTTGGGTTTCCTTCACCATGCACAAGGGACAAAGCTCTTAGTTTAAGAGGGCTGGACATTTCTCAGGGGGCAATCTTCCACTGCATCCTTTTTCATTGACACAAGTCATAGATTTTCTTCTGGGGAGAGCCTGGCCTCATCCTCCAGGAGTGATAATGGCCATTTCAGGTGATACCCTGGCCAACATTGTCTAGGACTATCTGTGGGCCTGAGGCTCAGGGTTCTGAACCCACCTGAGTAATGTGATACTTCTTGGCCACTGCCAGTGAAAAGCGAATACAGGCAAGATAGGGCATTATTGAAATTATTCAGTTTGAAACATGTAACTGATCATCTGGGGTTTTTCTCATTACCTTTGAAAGTTCCAGATTGCCCTCTGCTCACTGTAGTACTCTCTCCCTCCAGAGCACACAGCCATAAAACTTTAGAGTTGGAAGGAATCATGCAGATCAAAATTGCACAGATAAGGAAATTGAGGCCCCAGAAAAGAGAATGATTTGCCACAACCCATGCAACACATTAGCTGGGAGAACCGAGCACCAGTCAGTCCTCTTTGCTCCCAGCCCCCATCCTTCTGGGCCACAGTATCTGGTTCACTACAGGTGCACCCTCCCTTGCTTTCCTCGATGAACTGAGCCAGCTCATCTCATCAAGAGTGACGCACTTGACCAAGTGACTCATGCACTGGGATAAGAGCTTGCTGAAAGAAAGAAAATCCTATCTTTTATGTGTGGCTTTATTGAAAATCCTAGATTAACAAAAAAAAGGAAAGAAAATAAGTGGAAAATAACACAGAAACAAGGAATTAACCCCCTGTGAACCATCATATATTATAGTATCAAGTCCTATCTTCAGATTTCATATTCTTTCTATGAATACTTATGTTCCCTCTATATCTTTCATGCTTGCCTTATTGCTCTATTATATTATAAACTCTCAGTAGCAGGGACCACATTTCATACATCTGCGTATCAATTCCTCTCTCTCTTCCTGAAAAATTTTGTACAATCCATTGTCCATGGCAGGGACTTAGAAGAAGAATAATAGTAGTAGTAATAACAGTCAGCTCCAGTCCAGGAACTGTTCAGATTAGACGTGGATGGTCCCATTTAATCTCCATGATAAAGCTATGACATAAGTTCCGTTTATCCCCATTGTATAGATAAGGAAACTTAGATACAGAGAGGCGAAATGACTTACTCGAAGTCATAAAGCCGGTAAGTGATAGAGCCAGGTTTCAAATTAAGGCAGACTTTCTCAAAATATGTATTCTTAACCCCTTCATGGGTGACTCTACTAGCCACCTCATTTACCTAGCAAATACGTATTAAGCACTTACTATTTGTCAAACACTGCTCTAAATGAGAGATGTAAGGCTCACCAGACAATGGGTGAACAGATGTGTAAAGAGACAATTTTAATTGAATAAGATTCATACTATAAAAGAAATCTGAAGAAAACACCCCAAGAACATGGAAGAAGTCTTAACTCCTTCTGAGGCTGGGCAAGGTGATCAGGGAAGGCATTAGGGAGGAAATGTTGGAATTAAGTCTAAAAGAGTATAAGGTTTGGTCTTCTGAAAAAGTGGATTCTGGGCAGGGTCAATACTAGAATTTCTTTGTATCCTCAACATCTAGAAAAATGCCAAGTGTACAGTAATTTCTCAAGAAATTTTCCCTCTTATTCTTAATTAGGGTAACATGAAAGTTTTAAATTTGAGAAAATATCCCACTTACCCATTGACAATAGTCCTTAAAATATCTTGATTACTGTCTTGGTCAGCTCAGACTATACTAACAAAATACCCTAGGCTCAGGGGCTTAAACAACAGAAATTAATTTTCTCATAGTTCTAGAGGTTAGAAGTCCAAGATCAAGGTACCAGTATGGTCGATTTCTAATGAAGACAATCTTCCCAGCTTGTAGATGGCCGTCTTCTCACTATATCCTCACAGGGCAGGTAGAGAGCAAGAAAGACCATGCTCTTTGACGTCTCTTCTCATTAGGGCACTACTCTCATCATTAGGGCCCCGCTCTTATGACCTCATCTAAATCTAATGACCTTCCAAAGGCCCCGTCTCCAAACACCATCACATTAGAGGTTAGGGCCTCAACGTATGAATTTACGGGAGATACAATTCAATCCACAGCAGTTGCCTGAAAATTGAACTAAGAGTCAGCTGTACCCTGAGTTTTTTCAGCCCACCTCTAAAAACGCTTCAGGATGTGAGAACCTCTAGAATAAAACAGCTGGCCTTATCAAAGGAGTCAGAGGAACATTCAACAAAGATCCACATTTTCCCAGTCTTTTGTCACTTAGTTAAACCTCTGAGCTAGAAGCCATAGTCCCAACACTGAAGTTATTGAAGCCATTCAATAAATACTTTTTGAACTCCTACTATAAACGTATACCATTTTTATGGTTTCACACTAGAGATGCCATAATAAACAAGAAAAATCCTGCCTTCAAGGTACTTGGAGTCTACTGGATGGCTCAGTCAAATAAATAATCAATTATAAAAGATGACAGGGGGAGAGGGCACATAGGCAGGGGCACTAAGTTTTGAAGAATGTGAAGACATCCTGGAATATTTTTGGAGGGAGAGCTATGCTAAGAGTTGAAGGATGGATTGAGATACTCAAAGGCGAGAAAGAAAAAGGTAGAGAAAATGCTATGTTTCTTTTTCATGGGGCCCAACAAAATAATCATAGAATTATGGAACCCTCTATATCTATCACATTTACCTGGCTTACAAATATCCAACCAGCAAATCATCTAATTCTTCTTACCCAACTGGTTCTTTCAGTTTGGATAAGTTTATTTACTAAAAAATCCCATATATATCAGCAAATTCATCCTGCGGGCGGCCACAGGCATGCTACCTGATTAATTAAAATGACCATTTTGAATTTTAGGTTTTTTATATAGAAATTGTGAATTATAACTTAGACTACATATAAATTATAACTTAGGTTATAATGCAATTATACAATTCTTTTTTTTCTAGTGCCGTAAAGATTCTTGGTAATAAGTAAGATACTTAACAATGCATCACAGTATTCCTAATTGTGACGTCATTTTCTGAAATGTGGTTCTGGACAAATAACATTTAAATAATTAAATTAAGTTAAATCGAATTGAATCATTTAATTAAAATTGTTAAATCTTTAAGAGTTAGTTTCTTTCTTTTATGATATAAGAGAGTTGAATGATATAACTTCTAGGGTGCCAACTTGAAATTCTTTGATTTTTTTTTTTAAAGATTTTATTTTTTTCCTTTTTCTCCCCAAAGCCCCCCCATACATAGTTGTATATTCTTTGTTGTGGGTCCCTCTAGTTGTGGCATGTGGGATGCCGCCTCAGCATGGTTTGATGAGCAGTGCCATGTCTGCACCCAGGATTCGAACTGACAAAACACTGGGCTGCCTGCAGCAGAGTGCGCGAACTTAACCACTCGACCATGGGGCCAGCCCCTAAATTCTTTGATATTTTTATGACTCAGCTTCCAGGATGACATTTAATTATTTGTGCAATAGAGAATCCAGTCTCTTAAAAATATCCTATATTTTGTAAACGATTATACATGGTTTAGATTACTTTTTTAAAGAGTACAATTAGGGGCCAGCCCAGTGGCACAGCAGTTAAGTGTGCACGTTCTGCTTCAGTGGCCTGGGGTTCACTGGTTCAGATCGCGGGTGTGGACGTGGCACGCTTAGCAAGCTACACTGTGGTAGGCATCCCACATATAAAGTAGAGGAAGATGAGCATGGATGTTAGCTCAGAGCTAGTCTTCCTCAGCAAAAAAAAAAAAAAAAAAGAGGAGGATTGGCAGCAGATGTAAGCTCAGGGGTAGTCTTCCTTAAAAAAAAATACAATTAGATTACAACTACACATTAGTTCAGGTAACACTAGCTGCTACAACAAATAAACCCCAAAATGTATGACTCAAACACAATGGAAATGTATTTCTTCTCAGTCTTGTAAAATCTAAAATCAACCCTCATAGTTCACTAGCTAAAAGTCAGTAAGGTGACCACACCTAACTGCAAGGGAGTCTGGGAAATGTAGTCTAGCTGTGTACCCAGTAAGAGACAATATGGGTTTGGTGAACAGTTAGCCAGTCTTTATCATAAAACTGGATGTGTGCATGTACATAATAAATTTTTAATTAAATTTTAATTTTTAATATCATCTAAATTCTGATAGATCATGGGTAAAGAATATGGTCAAACGACTCACAGAGGAAGGAGATATGATAAGCAGATATACATGGGAGATAATACTCAACAGTATTAGCTATCATATAAATTAAAACAAAGTATCCTTTTATACCTATTAAAATGGCAAACACTTAAAATCATGATAATGTCCCTGTGCTGGCCAGAGTCTGATGAAACTGGTGTCATCATGTAGAGCTGATGGCCTTTGGATTTGGTACGACCATTTTGGAAAGCAACCTAATAATATGTTTTAAAATCATAACAATTTTGATACACCTTAATGCCGTGATCCCACTTTTGGGAATTTATCCTCAGTATGTAATCCAAAATACAATAATTATTTATTGTTGTGTTGCTGAATAAACTGCAAAACTAGAATATTCAGAACCATTTATCAATAGACAAATAGACAAAAACTAAAATGACAATTATGAAGGCATGGACCTGTGGTCTTCCATAAATGAAAAAGAAATAGTGGGTAGAAAAATGTACCTAGAAATATATCTAACATTTTTCTAAAGTTACATTAAATATATTTATTTAATCATATTTTATTTTATAATATCAAATATTCATATTTTATATTAATTATATTTAATTATATTTAATATAAAATCTATATTTTAAAAAGGGTACCAATTTCCATCTATAAGATGAATAAGTTCTGGGGAGCTAATGTACAGTGTGGTGACTATAGTTAATAATACTGTATTGTAAAGTTGCAAAGAGAGTAGATCTTAAAAGTTCTCATGACACACCAAAAAAAGTTAACTATGTGAGGTGATAGATGTGTTACCTAACCTTATCGTGGTAATCATTTTGCAATATATACATAGATCAAATGATCACATGTACACCTTAAACTTACACAATATTATGTGTCAATTATATCTCAATAAAGCTAGAAAAAAAAAGGAAGTGACTTTCCCTTCAATCTACATATAATAACAAAATGATAAATCTATTCTACAAAATTTTAGTTTGAGCTGTCTTTATATGCATTCAGTATAGTATGCCATGATTTCTTTGTAAAAATGCATTTTAAAGCAGTGATTTTTGTATTTTGGCAACATTTATAATATATTTTTTATGTGTATATCAAAGGTAAAAATTAGGAATACTGATTTTTTGTTGTTGAGAAATGGTGATCTTCCTAAGTACTTCCTGAAAATAATCTGAAATATTTAGATATGAATGGAAAAGTGTTATTCTTAACTCTGAAAATAAAAAGTCTCTTTGAAAGAGATAAAAAAAAAAGTTAGCAGTGATTACCTATAGGGAGCGGAAGTAGGGATTATGAGGGGAAAAAAGACATTTTTTACAAAAATTATACCCTCCATACTGTTTAAATCTTTTATCTTGTGCTCATATGATTTTAACAATTAAAAAGATTGCGTCTATGCTATGATGGTGGCTACATACAAATTACCTGTGCTTGTGGATATGTGCTAGAAGGGAAGATGGAAAAACGAAAACACTTGATTTGTCATAATGGAAGAGGTTATGTGCAATTTTCCTCTTCCTTTGATTTCTTTTATTATTGTAATGTTTGCATAATTTAAGAACGTGAAAACAAAAGAACAGCTGCCTTAAATACTTTGTGGAAGTAAATAAAGTATAAATAATACATTAATGCATG
This sequence comes from Equus przewalskii, assembly GCF_037783145.1. Classification (NCBI taxonomy): domain Eukaryota; kingdom Metazoa; phylum Chordata; class Mammalia; order Perissodactyla; family Equidae; genus Equus; species Equus przewalskii. Next base: position 3,136,592 of record NC_091861.1, on the reverse strand, counting down.
AATGAGTAGGAAAGTATTGAATCAAGAAAAGGATTCGTAAAATATTTATAAGAATTCACATTTGTATGTGTAAATAAAATTACTACCAAACAGCCTCGACGAGAAGCAGCAGATCCAAAAACCAGGCTAGCCTCTTGGTAAGTCCATCATAGAATGCATCCTGGGAGAAACAGACTGTGTTGTGATATTAGAAGAAAGACAAGGATGCGATCGCGTGAGAGAGACTAAACTTTGACCACCGGTATCCCTGAGGAAATAATCTTCCCATGTCCTTCTTTTCAGGGGATGACAAGGTGCTGCGGTTGTGGCACCCCAGTATCAGCACCAAGCCAGTGGGGAAGCTTGTGGGGCACATGTTCAGCATCACCGAGATTGTGACAAATGAGAAAGATCAGCACGTCATTAGCCTTTCCTCTGCAAAGGTAACAAAAAGAAAACAACAAAAAGGAAGCAAAACAAACAATTTTCTCCCTGAAAATGAACTATTGGCAAATTTAGAACACATAGAATTTTTGAATGAAATAGCTGGTAGTCACTGAGAAAAATATTGTCAATGTGGAGAAGAAAATGATGAGCCACTCTTCTCTGTTTCTACTGATTATAGCATGTGAAAGAACATGTTTAAAGACAAAAGAGAAAGCATTGGGAAGAGAGCCAGTATTATCCTCAATAGTAAAACACAAGAGGCTTTCCCATTACAGACCGGAACATCACCATTAAAGACAGAAAAATAGAGATTTCTGTTATTATTGCTGTTATTAAACAGTGTTTTAAATGTTCTAACCAATGTAATAAAACAAGAAAAATGAGTTATGAATATTAGAAATAAGACTGAATTACAATATTTGCAAATAATGTAATTGCTTGAAAAATCAATAAAATCACCTTAAAATTTTTAGAAAAGATTAAGTTCAATAGGGTGACTGGTTATAATGATTTATAAAAGTAAATTTCTGTGTAAGAGCAATTACCAGTTAGAAAAAAAAAAATGGTCAAAGGGATAGCACCCATAAGACCAAAAGCTTTCGAAATACTTAGAAATAAGCTTACCAAGCAATATTCACTATTAATACTATTAAGGTAACTATGAACTTTTTCTGAGGTACTTTTATTTAAGAACATGAACAGAGGGACACCCTATGTTCTTGCATTGGAACATTAAACTGTAAAAGATATTCTCCATCAAATTAAGCTGTATCTTTAATGCTATTCAGAATTATTTAAATATCAGTTTGCTAAGTTTAAACTTAATGTAAAAGTATTGATATATAAGAATATCCTAGAAACTTTGGAAAATATAATTATAAGATGGCACATTTCCTGGGGCTGGCCCCGTGGCCGAGTGGTTAAGTTCGCGCGCTCCGCTGCAGGCGGCCCAGTGTTTCGTTGGTTCGAATCCTGGGCGCGGACATGGCACTGCTCATCAAACCACGCTGAGGCAGCGTCTCACATGCCACAACTAGAAGGACCCACAACGAAGAATATACAACTATGTACCGGGGGGCTTTGGGGAGAAAAAGGAAAAAGTAAAAATCTTTAAAATAAGATGGCACATTCCCTGTCAGACATTAAAACATATTGTAAAGCCACAATAAATAAAACAGCAGTAATCGATACAGGAATAGTTACACACATCCGTGAAACAAAAGAGAAAATGCAAGAATTAGTTCAAGTATGTTGGCAAATTTTGTACGTAATAAAAGCAGCATTTCAAATCTGTAGGCAAGGGATGAGTTGTTCATTAAATGTTGGGAAAACCAATTAACCATATAAGGAAAAGATATATAACAACATTATCACTCAATAACAAACAGCAAAATGCATTCCATATGGATTAAAGGTTTTAAACGTAAAGTACAAAACCAAAGAAATGCTAGAATTTTCCAGAAAATACAGGTGTATGTTCATATAGCCTCCGGGTATTACCTAAGCATAATACCTATGGCTAAAGGAAAATTAAATGTGACTACATAAACATTCAAATTCTGTAAATTATAATAATAGCTATCCTTTATCAAATGCTAACTATGTGCCAGGCACTGTGGTATATATTTTACACACACAACTCGGATGATGCTAATTACAACCCTATAAGGTAATTATCCCAATTTTGTACACACAAAGGAAAATGAGACCTAAATAAGTTGCACGAGGTCACATAGCTACCTAGTGGCTAAGTGTAGCTGCTCCTCTAGCTGTTCCGACCCGGGACAGCCTCCCTAGACACAGAAAAAAGGATAAAGACAGCTAGCAGAGGGGGCAAAAATGCAACAGAAATGACAGAAACCGGAATAACATCCATAGACAAAATTTTAACAAATCAGTAGGGAAACAAAAGCGGGGGCAGAGAAGACAGACATGCTCACATAGTGTTGTTGGGGTAAAGCTGGCATAAGCCTTTTGGGCATTTATTCTAATAAAGTAATCAGATAAGTGCCAAAGATCTATGCAAAAGGATGTTCATTGCGCTATTGCTTATATTGGTTTAAGAAATAAGAAATAAAAAGGAAAGGAAAGAAGAAAGGAAAAAAAAGAAAGAACGAGGGAAGGGAAGGAGAGTGAGGAATTCAATGTCTAAAAATAAGGCTTTGATTCAGTACTTATTTATTTTCCAGTTACATTGAGATATAATTGGGGTGCAGCACTGTGTAAGTTTAAGGGGGATGGCACCATGATTCGACTTACATAGATTGTGAAGTGATTACCAAAGTAAGTTTAGTTAACATCCATCACCTCAGATATGTACAAAAAAAAAGAAAGAAAAATCTGGTTTTTCCCTGTGATAGAACTCAGGATCTACTCTCTCTTAACAACTTTCTTACATATCAGACAACGGTGTTAACGGTCATCATGTTGTTCATTACATCCTAGTACTTATTTATCCTATAAGTGGACGTTTGTACCTTTTGACCTCCTTCCTTCAAGGACCCCTCGCCCCCCTTCAGTAGTTTATGATAGATACCTTTATATAGCAGGGATATCATATAGACTTTCAACATTATATAGATGAATATTGATAAGAAAATATCCAAACAATATATTATGTGAAACATAGCGAAACAATAGGAAAGAAATTAATCCATTTTAAAATATATCTTTGTCTATCATATGTTATCAGGTATGATTAACGGCAAGATCATAGTGATTACCTGGGTGGCAAGATTGTGGACTTTTAAATTTTTTTCTTTTTCACATTTTTTTCTTTCTTTTTCTGGGTTTCTCTTTTTTTCTTTTTTCTCTTTTTCTTTTTCTTTCTTTGCTTATCTATTTTTTACAGTAAATAAGCTTTGCTTTTGTAATAAGGAAACTATTTTTAATTTTAATTAAATTTAATTGAAATTTTCTTAATTTTTAAAAAGGTACTGGAAAGACAGTGAAGGTTTTGAGACACTAAACTAAAACCTGTGATGAATTCTCCTCTAGGGAGTTAAATATATATATATATATATATATAAAACTTTCTAGCGAAAGTTTAGGCCAACTTTCTACCAAAAGTTCATGCCCAGTGGTGAAGAGACAGAAGGGAGCAGCTTTCCAATTTCTTTTAAATGGAAGGAGTGTTAAGATGATGCTCGCTCAAGCATCCCAGCAGGTCCACTTGGGCAAACTACTTACTATCGTTCCACCCGGTCTCTTCTGTGTAAAACAGACTGGTATTTAGCCCACAGGGTTGTTATAAAGATTAAATGAGGTCATTTATTTACTTATTCAGCAGGCGTTTATTTCATGAGTGTCTACGGTGTGTTGAGGTACTGTTCTGGGTTCTGGAGAGAGAACATTGAACAAGGCAGACATGGCGCTTTTCGCAGGAAGCTCACATTCTAGGGGAAGAGAGAGACAAGCAAGCAAAGTAAGAAATTCGTAGGAAAACAGTATGATAAGTATTATAATGGACAGAAAACACAATAACGTGGTGTGATTGAAAATCACGTCTGAGGGGGTGACGTAAACGCCAAAGCCTGAATGACGGAGGAGGGGCCAGCCCCATGAAGAGCTGGGAAAAGAGCAATCTAGGCAGAAGGAACAGCAAACGAGGCACATACATGTTTTTGCTGAAGCTGTCATTATTATTGTCACTATCATTATTATTATTATTAATTACAGTACAAGTAACAGGTTTTACTCATCTAACATTCCTTCAAATTACTTCATATAAATTAGCTTTCATCACGTCAAGCTTTAATAAATCACTGGCTAGTCCTGTGCCTACTACACGCCTTTTCCCCAGGTTTTAAAACAGATTTTTATCCTTCCTCCTAGTTTTTGCAGCCTTTCCACCAGCATATTACTTTCTCCTGCAACTGTTAAAAATGTATTTCTCCTCCAACTGCTAAAATTGTATTTCTAGTCACAGAGCTCAAGTGTTTAACAGCTATGTCACAGCCACTGCTCCTGAAGAATTGACAAACATTGAAAACTGCAGAGAGAAATATAAACTTCACTTCCTTTCATTTCATTAACAAAACCAAGAAGAACAATGGTTGGCAACCATCTCAAGCACAACTCTGGCTAACAAGGGTTCTTTTTCTTTCTTTTTTTTTTTCCTATGAGGAGGAGAGATATACACGCTTTGATGATTTATAACAGATTGCAAATGGGTGTTTAAAAGTTGCTATTTTTCTTAAATTTTCACTTTGGAAGTGATATGAAGGAAGCCGAGAAAAGCCGAAGTTTGACTAGGCTGTGGGTGTGTCAGAGCAAGAAGCAACGTCCTGAAATGAGGTGCCAGGTGGAGAAGGTTAGAGTGAGCCAGACAGGTTGCCAGCCAGGCCTGCAGGTTGGCTGGACTTCATCTCACCCATGACCCTGTCTAAGACATTGTCCTAGGTGAAGAGTAGGCTATGGTCTCGCTTCCAGGCAGCGTGGCTAAGAGAATGGCCTCTAAAATTGGGTACATCTGCCCTGGCTCTGCCAATTGAAGGTTGGGACCTTGGGCAAGTCACTTGAGATAGTTGAGGAGGAGAATAGAGTCCTTCCCTCATAGGGTTGATGTGAGGGTTACATGGGACAATGCAGCAAGCATGTAACCCAGTCCTCAATAAACATCAGCAATTATCAGAAAGGCCTGTGCTCTCTTCGCTCCCCAGTGGGGATGGGACTCGTGTTGACCTACCCACGTTTGTTGTGAACCTCTTTTGTGACCGCACAGGTGTAGACTTTGGATGTGGTCTATAGCACAGAATAGGTGAGGCTTTCTAAAACACCCACACTTCAGATGCTGCTCAGTCACCTATATTCTCCTGCCGCTGAGTAAAAGTCTCCACGAGGGTTAAACAAATCTTCTCTACTCTCCCATTGCCCCGACGCCACTCTCACTCTCCGCAAGCTACCTCACCTTCTACTAAACTGAGAATTTTGAGGTCACTTTATTGATTTCCCTCATTTCTACCTCAAAATGTTTCTGTATTTTTTTTTTACCTACTTTCACTTCTTTTCCTCCTGCCAAAGAACAAGTGTTTCTCTTCCTACCTAAATCATCTTTCTCCTCTTATGCTCTTAATCAAAAACTGCACCAAGAAGAACATTGTTTCATCAGCCATGCTTTCTCTTCTTCTTATGCCCAATTTCCCTATCTTCGAGGTTCCTTTTCCTCAACTACAAACCATCCAGTTCTTTCTCTTTTTTTTGAGGAAATTAGCCCTGAGCTAACTACTGCCAGTCCTCCTCTTTTTGCTGAGGAAGACTGGCCCTGAGCTAACATCCGTGCCCATCTTCCTCTACTTTATATGTGGGATGCCCACCACAGCATGGCATGCCAAGCGGTGCCATGTCCGCACTCGGGATCCGAACCGGTGAACCCCAGGCCACTGAGAAGTGGAACGTGCGAACTGAACCGCTACACCACCAGGCTGGCCCCCATCTAGCTCTTATTTATCCTTTAAAACTTTCCTGCATATCTAAAACTGAATTTATTTTCCACTTCAGATCTTCCTTTCCTGACTTCTGATTTTCCTCTAGCTGTTAATGGTATCATTTGTTTCCTGGTGAACCATAACCAACTTCAATGTCACTTTCGAAACTTCTGCCTCCCTAACCCCTACCATAAGCCAGTCTTCAAGTCTCTGAAACGTTTCTTATATTGATCCCTCATTTTTCTTCCAGAGCCATGATCTTAGTGCAGCCCCACTGAGGGGCTCCCAGCTGAGGGAGCCGTATTAAAAGGGGCTGTCGTCCCCCCACGTCACAGTCATTTCCATCTGCAAACCATCCAAATGTTATTCTGTCATGTTATTCATCCCCTAACCTGTGGATAATCTCGTCCCTGTCTTCTTACATCTCTCCAAGGGCACGTCATGCCTTATAAGTAAAGTCCAAACTTTTTTTAGTTTTTAAGGTTCTCTGTTGTCTGGAACTAGAATTCCTTACCAGCTTTGTTTCTCCTTATTCACCTTCGGACATTCTAAGCTTCACCACACTCTTCCCCAAACACTGTGCTTCCCCACCTTTGTCTGAGACAACACTCCTCCCGCTCCCAGCTAGTCTGTCCATCCTTTAAAAGTTAGTGAAATACCATGTCCTCCATGAACCCTTCACTGAGAGGAACATGGGGTTTGTCTCTCTTTGGTGAGTGAGAAATGTGTGCTCTTGAAGTAGACCCAGGGATAGAAAGAAGTGCGACCCTCTAAAATATGTTGTCTTTAGTTGTGAAGCTCAGAAGTCTTTCCTGGCTTTTGCTCCTTGTGCCTTCTTTTTGTGCGGGATTATTGTAAATGAAGTAAGGTCAAGATGGTTGGCTTGTTTTACTTTTGGATAATTGGATGTGTCCGTGATTGAGAGCCTCGTTTCACCACTTCCAGAACTGTGCCACCTTCTGTCCTTGCTCTGCTGCTTGGGACATTCCTTTTTGGGTGAACTGTGATTTGCATCATTTTCGGGAGTAAATGTTATTTGTCTCAAAACTTTCCTCGGAGTGGCTGGAGGAAAATTTTCTGGGGAGGACACACACATATATACGTTAGGAAGCTTTCGCCAATAAAATCTCTGGCCATTTGGTAAGAAAAGGTACAAAGTAAGGAAAGGGAGTGAAGGCACATGCTTTGGGCTTCTGTACTCAACTTGCATTGCTCTTTGCTTATGAACAGGCTTTGCTGTTTTCCCTGAGTCTGTCACCCCAGGGCAGCTCACTGACAATCTTCAAAAGAAGACCCTGTTGATGGTTCTCAGCCATGGGGGCTATGTGCCTGCACAGACGAGGGGGATCTCGTCCTACCTGAAGCTTCCTTTCGTCTGTGCCTCTCGCTGTCTCTTCACGTAGCCGGGGCCACTGTGCTGTTACTGTGCATCTGATAAGCTTGCTGGGTTTGGTTTTTGCCCTTTAGACAATTTCCTTCGTGGTCCATATTGTGTTTCAGAGGGTCTTTATGAGACTACTGTATCCTCTAGACTTTCTCTCACCCTCCCACTCCTATAAGCTTTCAGAGCCCTCAGACCCCTTGCACATACACACAACCAGATTCACATGGATGTACATGCGCGCACACACACACATTCACTATGGCCCACCTAAAGTAACCATCTGGGTATTCTGTTAACGTTAACCTTCATCTCTTAGTAGATGTGGTTCCCAGAAAAGCCTGACGTTGTTCCTTGGCTGGTAAACGGGTTGTGGCTGAGGGCTACACCAGGAATCCTGACTTCGTACTGCGTGACTGGCTCCACATTTGAGCCTGAGGGCCTCACATTGTATCAGGGCTGTGCCTGCGCACCTTTTGATGTAATCTCTGCCCAAAGGAGCTGAAAATCTAGTTGAGTAAGTAAAGCAAAACTGCCAAAAATCACTGATGACAAAAGCTGGTGGTTATAAAAACATCCAGTTCAATTCTCCTAGGTATGGGACCTAATCATGAAAGCTGGTGTTACAACTTAAAATGTTAACACCCTTTGACACAAATGTTCTATTCCTAGGAATTTAGAAAACAGTTAAGTTTACACTACTCTACAAACTTACAAGTACACAGAGGCTCACTATTGCCTCACTAGGAGAAAATAAAGGAAATAGCCTAACGTGCAACAGTAAGCGGCTAATTAAAATAAAATATGAGGCACTCATCCAACGGAATACTATTCAGCTATTGAAAGAATGAGGTAAATCTAAGTAGTCAAATATGCCTTAGTATAGATGTAAGCCCTTTTTTTTTTTAAATACGGGACCTCATTTAACATCCATGATAACTCTATGAGATAGGTACTGGTATGATCTCCTTTACAAATGTGAAAACTAAGACTCAGAGAAGTTAAGTGATTTGCCCAGGGTCACACAGCTAGTAAGTGGTGAAGCAGGATTCAGCTGAGTAGTCTGCCTCCAGAGGCAGTGTCTTCCGACAATGATTAACCTAAGGAGTGGGCCGGGGAGCCCAGAAGGAATGGGGGGTGGGACGGGGGACTTTGGTTTTTGTACTGTTTGAAATTGTCTACTAGGCACATATAATAATTGGGTAATTAAAAAGCTAATTTTTAAAAGACACACTGGATGTCTTCATTTCATTTTTTATTTGCCAGTTATCACACAGGAAAAATGTGAGAAGATAACAAAATTAACAGTTTTAGTTCCACACAAGTAAAAAAAAACTTTTCTTCTTGTTAAGTTACTTGTAAGAACTTAATAAATACATTTTTGCATTGAGTTCCCTACGTAAATAATGTTGGATGCTTCCAACATAAATTTGTACCGCACTGTTGCCCGTACCCTGGTTTTTCAATATTCCATTCATCTGTAGTAATTATGTTTCCTTCAAAAGAGTTTCACAACCTCAGCTATTTTTAGGCTCTTCCAATGTAAAATCATGGAACGCTAATTTGATTCATTTGGGGACTAGAATCTTATTAACCGCTTGTAGCCTTTGGGTAAAATTAGGAAGAGAGACAAAATTCCCAGCTTCCCTTGATAAATCAGAAAATAGTGAACTCCTCATGTCCTTCCCTCTACCTAAATGATATTACAATTCTAAAGATTTCTGCCGTGCAATTTTTATCATGGCACGATGCTAAACTTCCGTTGGCGCATTTCTTACAATGCCTCGTAATGGTTTGTCTTCTGTCTAGTCTCCGGCTCAGACTGAGACCTGTCCAAGGACAGTGGTCGTGTCTCTGTTGGTCTTTTGCTTCTGTAGCACCTAGCCCAGAGCTCCATAACGATCTGATACATAACGAATTGTGTATGTCACGTTAGTTTTGCATCTTTTTATAACTCCTTTTTTGTGTAGCTACGAACAACTCCCAGACATCAGATATTCTGCTATAGTCACTCTATAATAAACACACATCAAGAAAAAAAAGGGCACCTTATTAATACCTTTGGCTAGTACTGACTGGCATCCAGTTTCCAAGAAGAAAAGCCAGGAAACACAGTTGAATGAGAACAATCCTCACGCCTGGCATGTACACATGCAGATTTTTTCAAATGTTTCTACTTCATCGTTATTTATTAATTATTCCTCACAAAAGGCTTCAGGAGACACCTTTCTATGGTCCTTTTCTTGGATATTTTGGGATTAGTAACTTCAGTTTCCATTTTATACTCAAAGCTTAATCGGCCTGTAGTTGAATTTTTCCCAGTGTAAAAAAAAAAACATGTCCGTAACTCCATTCCCAATTTTTTTGGAAATCATTATTATTCATACTGCTACTAGAAGGTGAGTATTTCTTGTAATTTCAGCTCTCTATACACGCATGCGACATTTAATTCATAATTTATAAGCACTCCATTCCGCCACCCCGGGGCTTCTTTAGTGGAAGGCGCCTGTCCTCTCAGATTTTCTCTCTACATGAACTCAGTCTCTGTCTGAAGTCTTCTGCCCTCCCAGAACCCCTCAGGGCTGACCTGGCGCCACTTCTCTTCTCTCAAGCTTGGAAGCACTAATACTGACCCCAGGCACACTGTCAACTCCTGGGAGCAGAGAGTGAGAGAGGACTGGACTCGGGAGAGCCTAATTAATATCGCTGCTCTCTTTTCCTCCAAAGTAACTAATACATTATGAGCACCTAAGGATAAAGTAGCCAGCCATAGTGGTCTAGTGGGTAAGATCCAGTGCTCTCACCACGTGGCCTGGACTCATTTCCCAGTCAGGGAACCACACCATCCATCTGTTGGTCATACTGTGGCAGCTGCTTGTTGCTGTGATGCCGAAAGTTATGCCACTGGGATTTCAAATCCAGCAGGGTCACCATGGTGGACAGGTTTCAGAGGAGCTTCCAGACTAAGACAGACTAGGAAGAGGGACCTGGGCGCCCACTTCCACAAAAGTTGGCCATGCAAATCCTGTGAATAGCAGCGAACATTGTCTGACACAGTGCTGGAAGGGGAGAGGATGGTGCAAAAAGACCAGACAGGGTTCCACTCTGCTGTACACAGGGGTGCTAGGAGTTAGAATCAATCCAACGGCACCAAGAAGAAGATATAAAGTAAATGAATTATGTTTTCTGAAGCCATCCCATTTATTAATTGATCTATTCAATTAAAAAAAGTATTGGGGCCAGCCCCAGTGGCCTAGTGGTTAAGTTTGGCATACTCCGCTTCGGTGGCCTTGGTTCAGTTCCTGGGCACAGACCTACAGCACTTGTCTGTCAGTAGCTATGCTGTGGCAGCAGCTCACATACAAAAAGACAAAGAGTGGCAACAGATGTTAGCTCAGGGTGAATCTTCCTCAGCAAAAAAACAAAAGTGTTGAATGTCCATGCAGTGCTGCACCATGGTAAATTCCTACTGGACCAAGGGGGGGAATAAGCAAGCAAATAGACCAAAACCAACTAACCAAGCAAACCAAGGAGAATACAGAAGACAGGGAAACGGAACCAAATCAGACATGGTTCCTCCCTCAAGGAAGCTACAGTGCAGTAGGGAAGGCCACTGAGTATGCCACCATGTTACAATTGCTAATTGCTACTAATGCAGACAGGTATCATGGGCATCTAGAGGAAGAGCATCAAAGTTGAAGGGGTGACCGGTGGAAGCAGTCCAAAGGAGATACATTTTTGCTGAGTTTTTGTTAACTTTGAACAAGTACCATGTTTTTATACCATTAGTACATATCTAAGTGTCCCTAAACAATATATAGTTTTATTTTGCATGTTTCAATGTTCTCTATGAATATAGTGAATGAATCCTACAGAAATTCCCTTTTTTCCCTTTAACGCTGTATTTTGAGATCTATCCGTGTTATTACATATAGCTCAAGTTCCTTTATTTTAACTGCTGCGTGCTATTCTGTTGTGTATGCTCCACATATGAGCCATCCAACTTGGCCAGTGAACATTTGAGTTTTTTCTATCTTTTGTGGCTTTGTGATTGTTACTTTGGTTGAACAGAGGTTTTTAATTTTAATTTAGTTAAATGTATCAGTCTTTTATGGCTCATGCTTTTTGTGCTTAAGAAATCCTTTTCAACTTGTTTATAGAGATATCATTCTCTACATTTTTGTAAAAATTATAGTTTCCTTTTAATATTTATATCTCTCTCTCTCTCACTTTCTTTGTGTGTGTGAGGAAGATTGGCCCTGAGCTAACATCTATGCCAATCTTCTTCTATTTTATGTGGGATGCCACCACAGCATGGCTTGACGAGCAGGGCTACGTCCATGCCCAGGATCCTAACCTGCAAACCCCAGGCCGCCAAAGTGGAGCGCACAAACTTAACCACTACGCCACCCAGCAGGCCCCTCTCTCTCTCATTTTGTGTGTACATGTGTGTGTGTGTGTGTCCATATGCTCACTCCTCCACATCGATGACTTTCCTCCACATGGCCCCTTTGCCCCAGGCTACTGACAGGTCTAGCCCCTGGGCCAGAGGTTGCCTTGGTTTAGCTCCTGGTCGGAAGGCAGTGTCCTCCCCTCTCACTAGTCCCATATAAGAAAAAAAGCTAGACCTCCAGATGAAAACAGAAAAGGAGAAAAGTCTCCTTTTTCTGACCTGGGAGAGCTGCTCCGGGCTCTGCCCTGGAGCTGTGAGTGAGCTTTTGGTCCTGCCTCCCCCACAGGAGCTGTTCTGCTGCCAGTGCCCGCTGCAGAGCCAGTGCCCAGGCCTCTGCTGCAGCCCAGGCATTGCTTTGTTTCTCTCTCTTATTTAGATCTATAGAGAGATATATATCTTATTGTGAAGACTTCCTGTTTCTTTTTGCTTTCTTGTTTTCATATTTTCTCTACTATTTATCTGTGTTTGGAGAAGAAACGCACATCAAGGCATAAACTTATTGTGCTATTCTGACCTGAAGTCTAGCTTTTTAATTCTCTTTATGACAGATTTAAAGACAGAGGATGAGTTAGCTGTAGATGATAGGAAGAGTAGGTGTGACTGCAGTGAGACCAGAAAGAGAAAGGGGCTTTTGGAAATAGGAAGCAGATGCTATGACAGTAACAAAAAGGGCACATGGGAAGAAGGCAGCAGGAAAGCCTAGAGGAGAGAGGCAGCACAATGAGGAAGATCTTTGTGCCTTCTGCCAGCCCAGCCATCATCGCTTCCTTAAAAACATACAAAAGACCCAAAGAACTGAACACTGAAAAGAGAAATAAAAAAGAAACAGAGTTACTCTATAGAGAACATCACAGATTTCAAAACACACTCACATCAATTCCACAAAGCGAAGGGTGCTGGTGTTTGTTCTAGAAATGACAAAACCGAGCTCAAGGAATTTAAACGATGGACTAGAACTGAAACCCAAATCTTCTTTCGCCTCGTCCCTTGTTCTTTCCACCAACCACAACTCAGGGTGCGTACACATGCGTAGACTGCCAACCGTGAACGCGTCCCAGCCAAAGCAATAAAATTGAGCCAACTCCAGCGGAGTTTATGATACAAAAGACTGATTAGGCTCAGTGTTCTAGCTACTCCCTCCAAATCTGCATTTTTACTAGAACAAAGGAAGTGACTTCCAACTGTACAAGTTCTGAGGAACACTGGCTACAGAGGGTGCACGTTTGCGCAAAGCCTCCTTAGCAGTTCCCTAAATCACGTGACTCAGACCCCTGCATCTCCTACACAGAAGGACCAACCTGCCTTGGCGGTAGTGAAGCGTTCAACTCTGTTAACTCAATATAAGCGTCTCAAGCTAGAAGTCAGTTTCTCTGTTAACAAAACTCCTTATTAGAGTTTTATATGTAGTTCCATAAAATGATCACTCATTTATTCAACAAACACTCCAATTTAATAGGTTAACAATAACTACTATAATACGAAAATGTTAATTAAGGCTGACGCACGCTAGGAAATGTAATCCTTGATCAAATCACACTTATTTCTGAAATTCAATCACACTGCAACTTGCTAAAAAAAGAGAATAATGAAGAAGACTAAGACCAGTTATTTCAAGTGACAAGGGTAAACTTGACCTAGTTTTGCTGAATTTGAACTTCATTGTTCTTTCTATTCTCGTCTATCAACCTAAGTTCTATTTGAGTAATTACATAGTTCTCTTTTTTCCCTCAAAGCAGAGCTCTCGTACCCTATTTCCCTATACTCTTTCTATATCTACATCATCTACATATCTACACACTTTCCATATCTACACCATAAAAACTGCTTTCCATAATTCTTCCCTGGGCAGGAAGAGGGGAAGCTCTTAGAAATCTCATTTAGAAAGGTGTTCCCACCTTCATAAGTCATGAAAGCAATTTGAAACTCTCCCCCTGAAATATAGTCTTCTGTTTTCTAAACCATCGTGTAAAGAGAAATGTGGCTTCAATTGCACTGTAAGTCATGAGCAGTCTTTATTATTCCTCCAAATTCTTCAAGAATAATAAATACTGTCTTTCCCCTCCCTTCTGTAATGATAGAAAAATCCAGTTCCTTTAAGCAACTTTTTAATCACTGCTGCTATTTTCCTCTGATATTAATGAACAATCATTGAACCAAGAACCAAACTGGAGTTTAGCAAAGGTGTGCTCATCATATAAATCATACTTTGCTGTGAGTATCTGGGAGCATATTCCAGACTCTGAAAATGCCTCCCATAAATAGCTTTGAGCAGGGAAGGTACAGTGTAAATGTGGTGAACTATGTTCCTTATTCCCCAGGTTTTCAGGGTGTGGGACATACAGACTCTGTCACTATTACAAGTCTTCCACGACAGCCAGGGAGGACCAGGAGACATGCAGATTTATTCCATGATATTTGATTCCAATCACGGCATGCTTGTTACAGGTAAGTGTACCCAATTAGTGGCAACCAAAACTCATATCTTGATTTTTAACCTTTTTTTTTTTTTGAGGAAGATTAGCCCTGAGCTAACATCCACCGCCAATCCTTCTCTTTTTGCTGAGGAAGATTGGTCCTGAGCTAACATCCATGCCCATCTCCCTCCACTTTATATGTGGGACGCCTGCCACAGCATGGCTTGCTAAGCAGTGTGTAGGTCCACACCCAGGATCCAAACCGGCAAACCCTGGGCTGCCGAAGTGGAATGCGTGAACTTAACCACTGAGCCACCAGGCAAGCCCCAATTTTTAACCTTTTTTAAACTAGCATTTGACACAAACTAGAAGGGGAATTTATAAACTGTAATTCATCACAGTATATATTTAATTCGATTCCCCTCCTTCCTATCGTTCCATGGCTGGGTGGATGAAATGTGTCGCTGTGCTGCTCTGAAAAGACCAGGTCAGTGCTCTCAGTTCTTGGATCTAGGAAGACATGGCATGGCTTAAGCAGAGAAGTGGGATGTAACCTGTTGCTACATAGGCAGCCAATCCAGCTGTGTTTTGACTCCTGGGAGCAGGAATATGCTTCATCTTAGAGTGGCTGCATCAGCATGCTGAGTCAAGGTCCCTTCTATTCATCAAGGCAATTTGGCCCCATGCACTCTGGTAATGAGATAGTTACTCAGGAAGAAGGGTGCTGGGACTGGCCTGGTGGCATAGTAGTTAAGTTTGCACACTCCACTTTGGCCACCCAGGGTTCACAAGTTTGGATCTCCAGGGTGCATCCACGCACCACTCATCAAGCCATGCTGTGGTGGCATCCCAAATACAAAATAGAGAAAGATTGGCACGATGTTAGCTCAGTGACAATCTTCCTCACCAAAAGAAAAAAAAAGAAAGAAGGACGGTGCTGACCCTCCCACCTGCCTTTGCTTCTAGACGAAGAACAGTAAAGAGAGAGGATAGAGACTCAGATGGCAGACAGATCCCCAGTGCTGATGCCAAAGGATTTGGTGCCTCCTTTTCTCATTGCCTCTTGGAAACACAAGCTTACTAAAGAGACAAAAGACTCTCCTAGGCATTTAGGTTTAACATTGTCCATATGCACAGCCTCAGGCTTGGGAAGAAAATGAACCATATTAACAGTACTTCCTTCTGGAACACCAACCCAAAATGCATTCCCTAAGCATTTTCCCTCTGACGGCCTGCTCTGTGCTCCTGTGGGATTCATTAGGGCAGGGAGGAGGTTGGTGCTATCTCTGCTGGTAGAGAATATGATTATCTGTAAGTTTGGGTTGTTTTTCTGGATTAGGAGTGAACTAGTACATCATGCTTGATAGGTAATCTTCCACCTTGTCAAACAGAACTTAATTCTAGTTGTAGGCATGCTCCTCTGTATTACCTCCTCTAAAAATAACATGCCGGTGGCTGCAAGCAAATTTTCTCCCTTAGTGCCCCAATTTGCATGCTTGATTACTGGGCTCAGAATTTCCATCCCATTTATCGTCAGAATAACTAAGGACTCAAGTAAGAAGACAAAAAAAAAAAGAAAATCAAAGTTTCTTCCCAATTTTTATGTAATTCTGATAGTACTTTGCTTACAAAAATATAGAGCTCTGCATATTGCTTAATCACTGAAAGCTAAAATTGAATGCGTTGACTGCAACTGTCATCCTGACATTAGAATTCCATGAAGCTTCTCTCTCAGATTGTACATCATGCTTGGATTCAAACGAAGCAGTCACACATAGCAATCCAGACTGCAGTGACAGCAGCACCACGTTCTGGAAGGGCTGTGTCGCATATGCTGTTGTTACTGTCACTGTTGGAGTTATTATCACTCAATTAAGACAACTACCATTTGTATAGTTCTTTTACAAAATGCTTCCATGTACTTAATTTCATTTGATCTGCACAACCACCGTGTGAGGTAGGAATTATTGTTTATCCTATTTTAGAAATGACAAAACTGAGTATCAAACAGTTCAACTGACTAGTAGAAGGACACAAGGTTGAAACATAGAGCTGGGATTCAGTCCCGAAGCTTCTGACTCCTGAATCCATATTCGTTCTCTGTACTACATGCTTTCCGTGGTAGCGGTATAACTAGCCAAAAATGTAGAGGATGGCCATTTGTCCATAAGTGTGTCTCGCTTTGTTGATGTCAGTCCTGGATGAAGTCAGTTACCGTCAGTACAGTGCTCAAGAGTCGCCCAAGAAGCTCCAAGAGTTGTCTGATTATCTGGCGACCACACTGCTCTGATATTTCCATATTGAGGTGCTTGAATTGGGAAATATCACCAGAATAGCCCTTCAGTCCCGCTTTACACGAGCGGATGTTATTTTAAATGCACACACCTTAGGAAAGTGGTTAGTAACTCCTGCTGAAACTTTTCCTAAAGCTGAGATTTCTTTGGAGAGACTTGAGAAGCTCAATGCAAAGGGTCAGCCTTGGGTAACTTAATTTCCACGTCAATATAATAAGAAAGAAGTTTCTTTTTGTTTGAGCCATGAAATGCTTTGAGATTCTTATTTATGTTTCTAGACATTACGCTAAAACAGAATACATAGTTAGTTGATTTTGAGAGGTCAACCATACTTGGAGTTTATAATATTATTGTAAAACCAAACACCTTTAGAAAAATACAAGTAAGGAGTACCAGCTCTCCGTCTACTTCACTATGGTGATTGGGAAATTAATCTTATTTACTATCGATGCTGCAAGCACTGGCTTCCAGTCATTCTCATTCTTTACATTTAATAAGACCGTGTTTACAGAGTGCTTCATCATCCGTTGGTTGAAAAGGGTTCTCTAACAATACGTTCCAATCACTTAAGGAAGCTTTCCTTCAGCAGAAGGCTGACCGTCACCGTCATTACTGTGCACCAGATGGAGAGGCGTGCAGCAGGCAGGAGGGAAAAAAGTAGACCATAAAAAACAGGGAAATAGGGGTTACTGAAAGAGGATATCAATGAAGTCCAAACCGTCTGCACTTGAAAATTAATGAAGCCCAATATGAAGGCATTTTTCTGGCTGAATCACATTTGCTTTATTTATGAAAAATGTTCTAGAGTAAATGAGTGTGTTTTCACCTCCTTAGATTGCTAGGCCTTGATATTACTAATCCCACTGATTGGCTGTTTCCAAACTTCTGATATTGTTTAGCTATGAGATTCTTATTTCTGTTCCAGGATCTAGTGTAGTGGACATGTATCCTTTGACTAGGATGATACAAGACACAAAACAGATTCCTCACACTCACGAACGAGAAATCAATGTCATGCTTTACAACAAATATTTTCACCAAGTGCTAACTATCTGCTCTGAATCCATAATTAAGGTGAGTATATATCGGCTCTTCAGAAAGAAAAAGGCAAAGCAGATAGAATTTTCTCTTCTTACAGGTAAGTCTTTGAGTGATTAAGTAAATGTAGTGGCACATATGATGAGACCCTACATTAGAGCCATTTTTAAGCTTTCATGAACACATGAAAACCAATAATTTAAGCCATCTCAGACTGCTTGCTCTTAAGCTGCATGCTCAATTAAATAAATGAAGCAAGTTTTTACTATCAAAATAGGAATTTTAAAGCAAATATATCAAGGAGAGAGAACTAGTATATATATAAAAATCACTGGTATATATATAAAATATATATAATATATATCTCGTCACGTGTGACTTTCAGAGAACTGCATCATTAGGCGATTTCGTCATTGTGTGAACGTCACAGGGTGCACTTATACAAACCTGGATGGTACAGCATACTACACACCTAGGCTATATGATACTAATCTTATGGGACCACCACTGTTTATGCGGTCCAGCATTGACCAAAACCAGCACTGACCAAATTGCGTTGTTATGCAGCTTATTACTGTATATATGTATATTTAACTGAGTTATGTGAGGAAGGTATGTTAAAAAGGAAGGGAAAAAAATTGGTAGCTGTTTACTGTAACCCCTGTAGGTGTGGGATATGTACCAACTGCCCTAAATTAATCATCTTATTTAATCCTCACAATAGTTCTCTGTGGATGTATAGAGCTCCATTTTAAAGATGAGGAAACTAGGACTCAGGGAGGTCAAGCAGCTCACACCAGGTCGTATGATGGTTAAACATGAGGGCTGCGATATGAAGGCAGGTTTGTCTGATCTGAACATCCAGGTCCTTTCCTCTGCCTTCCTCTGGCCCTATCAACACTGTGTTGCCTAGAAGCCAGGGTGCCTGGCCATCCCAACTGCATCTGTAATTACGACCACAGAAATCATCTAGCAGGGATGGCTCGAGGTGTTTGCTTCAAGTGTTCCCTTTAATTTCACGCATGCTCTCCCATAGGAGACGTGGAGCACGAGAGAGCATTCCTCTGGAGACCCTTCAAATCCCCTCTCAATCTTTGACCTTCTGTGCTCATCTGCTGGAGATTTTCTCAGACCCAAATCTCCTGAGCTCACTGAGTTATCACTTATTTCTGACAATGCCTACAGAATAAGTGAGGGAAACTAAAATTAAAACCTGTCCTGCTTTCACACAATACTGACATCTTAAGGGGAAAATGTCCCCCCTATTGGGGGGAAGAGGTGAGTTTCCATACTTGTTTGGTTGGAGAGGCTTCTTACTTCAGGCCTGGAAACGGGAGACCTCTGAGACTTATTCATGTAGTGACACCCATTCTTCTTCTCCCTTAAGGACCTGTCTATACCCAGGGGGACACAGAGCTGAAAAGCACAGGCTCTAGGCCACACTGGCTTCATTCAGGTCTAGGCTCTCTCACCTCCCCATGGGTAGCCCTTTGTTATGGCCTCCCACTGTTTCAGCAGCTCCATCTCTTCCCTCTCCCTCTTTCACTTTAGCTACAATCACTTTTTTCAGCTCCCTGGAGGAACAAGGCACCTTCTCATCCCTGGCCCTTTGCTTACGCGGCCCCCATCCGCACATGCCTTGAATGCAACCATTCGGTGTTGCCAGCTCAGTGTTACTACTCACTGGCAATCTAATTGACATGTGAACATAGCAGAGCCACGAAGCAGGAGAGATTCAGACCCAAGGAATCCAGGTCTAAAGCCTCTCCTGTGTTTCCAAAGAGAGACAATGAGGAGTCTGGACAAGTTTCTGGATTTTCTGACTACACCCAGCCTGACTACACGGACAGCCTTCTCTGAAATCTCAGCCCCTCTTCTCTCTCTCTCTCTCTCTCTCTCTCTCCCTAATCAGAACATTCCTTGGAAAGGTCAGGGAGCTCCTTCCTCAGGGTTCTCTCGGATTCCATGCTTTTAACCAGAGATTCTGGCCCATGACTCCTGGCTAATTTGGATGAGTGTCCAGAGGAAATAAATCCAGTTTGATTTTTTGACTACTGGACTTATAATTGTTACATTTCTGTCTTGCTGCCAATCTTGCTTCATGCTCACAGCAGCCATTGACTACTTCCTCCATAGCCAGGGTCTGCCTGGAATAGAGTCACTGCTTGTCTCAGCCACCCACATATGCAACTGACACACTCCAGGACAGTGCAGGAACTATGAGATTCTTAGAATCTCAGAATCTTAGAATCTCAGAATCTAAAGAACCGCTTCTTTTAGAACTTTCTTTGCTCAAATCAAAATTCACAGCAGATTGTTGCAAGAAGTGTTAGATGTGCATTGTACCAATTTTGAGGCTGTTTTGAATACGGTAAAACTTTTACAAAAACGGAAGGGCATATGGGTTATTTGACTTTTTTTGTCCTTTCCTACAGGTATGGGAACTTGAGACTGGCCTCCAAATATACCAGATTTTAGACCCTCATGGATTCAACGTTGAACTGACTTCTGCAGCTATTGATGAGACTGGATTTCTTTTTGCCACAGGAGCATATAATGGTCAGATGAACATCCCGAATATGGCCTCCCAGCTTTAGTGTCCTGAGAAGTCATGCTAGGAACTCATTAGTTGTTTGGGTTAGTGGGAGAGCGCGGATCAGGCTGGAATATGTGAGCATGCATGAGACGGCAGTGCCTGACTGAATGGTGAGGGCCTCTGCTCTGAGGGGCGTTAGTGTCCTGATGTTGATGTTCAAAACAATCAATACCTGACATTACACTTACATAGTTGTTCTACAGGTTGCAAAAGTCTTCCACACAAACCATCTCATTCCATCTTTGGTGGAACTCATCTATGTCGCACTGACTCGTTCTGTCCTTCTACTTTTGGGTACCATCAGCTAAGGGATAGACATTAGATACAGTGCTTGCTGATAATATTTTTACTGACAGTAGATTTGGGGACCAGACAAACATCCAGCCAACTTTGTTATATAACACCTAGAATTCCATGGTGGATTTGCCTAAGGTCCTTGAGGGCATGTGCCATATCACACTTGAGAGGCTGTCAGGCTCAGGCTATGCTGTGTCATTTGATGCTCCTCGAGCTGTGGATGATGCATAGAACTTCCTGGAACTAGAGAGCTGTGGCCTGCCTCACCTTTCACCTCACTTTGAACTGCCATGAAAGAATTGCTTTATCTAGACACTATGACCAACTACATGCACTACTCAGAATATATTTAATCTAGGGATGTATTGACCAAATATATTCTGGCTTGGGAGCCAATTAATGGATTAAGTGAACATCCTGATGTGGAAGTCTGATTTTTAAAGTGTGAGCAGATAATAATACACGTGAAGTAAACTCATGAATACTGAGTTGACGGGGTGTGAATACTGCAACCACTCTTCACGTGGGACAGCTCCTGAGAAGCAGTCCTCCTGCTCTGTAAGCACACGCTGCAAACATGAGACGGTTAGTTATAATAGAAAGTCTGAGCAACGTGCACAACCATGATCAGGCATAAGTGTTAAGCAATTCTTATATATCACTGAGATAGTATTATTTTCATGCAAGCAAGTCGTATTTCATTTTGTTAGTGCTAAAGTCTAGAATTCTTTTAAATATTGACAGTTTGTCCTCTCCAGAGACACGTATGTTAATTGACAAAGATCCTGGGTCTAGGACACCACAGAAAGTAAGAGTCTGTTACTCCCAGAGCAGCTCCGCCCACAAGCCAGCAGTCCCTCTCACTCCCAGCCACCCACCACCTAGAAAGAGCTAAGCAGTACCTTTCCCTGCCCTCTGCCCCACTAAATCTGACCGCCAATGTCCCGAGGGAGCAGGAAATCTGGGCCATGAGACTATGGTCCCCGTACCCAGGAATGAATGGGAGCATGATTGTTTCTTTTAATTGTTTGTGTGACTATTTTCCTACAAGACGATAACATCCTTGAGGGCAGGAACTACGCCTGTTCACCTTCCATCCCCGGCTCCTACCACAGTGCTGGGTAAATAGGGAGGGTTTAAGCGATGTTAAATGATGTTCTTAGTGAACAAACAAACAAATGATGGGGGTCATGAGTATTTCTGATGAAGAGAACTCTGGCATAAGGGAGGAAAACAGCACAGTGAACACATTCTGAATGTCCAGCAGCATTAGAGCTGGGATAGAAGCAGGAGGGCAGAGCTGAGTTTTGGGAGAGGACGAAAGTGCAGCGAGGGGCAGTCCACTGGATCCTAAACCTGAGGTGACTGTGGAAAAAACCCGTGTTTGAAGATAATTCTCTACACCGAGTAAGGACGTAGAAAGAGGCATTCAGCGTCTACCTAGATTAGCACCCCTCCTGGCCCTTTCATCAAGATCCCCTAAATCAAACAAACAAAGTTAACCATAAAGAAAGTATTATGTCAAATGTAGGGAGAAACTCGATACTCCTTTTGCATTTCCTTCCCATGTAGCCAACAAAACAACTCAAAGCTTGATGGTTTCCACCTGCCAGGATTCCCTTACACCTTTCATGACCCAGTGAGAGCTAACGGCCTAAAACATGCAGCACCTTAGGAAATGTGACATTATTGGAATGATCTTTTACTATTAATAATAATTGTGGCACAATATTCGATAGACAGAAATCGAGGGGTATTTAGCAAACTAAAGCATTGGGAGACTAAAGGCAGAAAAGATTCACTTAAGACAGAAAGCTCAGACAGGAGTCTGAGAGTTTCAAAGAAAACTGTCACAAGAGTCCAGTCATTGCCTGGTCCTGTGCTTTTGCATCAGCCTGTGACAAATCAAGGCACACAGAAATACACGTGCACAGCAAGGCCAGCGAGACTCACACATCAGTCTTAGGAGGAAATAAATAGAAGATAATTTGTCGGCAGCAAGCTTTCAATTAGATCCATTTTCTCTGAGATAAAAGCCAAGCCTTCCACACGTTATTTTTACCACACAGTCTTTTCTCTGTGTGCTCAGGAACAGTTAAAATCTGGGACTTCGGCAGCGGGCAAGAGATGAAAGTGTTGCCAGAAGGAAAGGACTGGAAGGAGGAGGAGCACTGGCTGCATCGCCTGGTTTTCCTGAAAGCTCAGGAGAAGCATCAGTATCTGATCCTCGCCCTGGAGCGCAACGGGAAGATCAAAATGCTCCAGGTTGGCAATCCCACATTCATACTTGTACCCTACATGCTCTTCTCGGGAAAGTCAACTGAGTCACTGGATAATCCCCATTTAACGCCCTTCCTGCCAGCCAGCTGAGGATAGCCGTCCCCCGCCACCCTTCCTGGGTGCTCCTAATTCACCTTGCCCAGGTACAAGCAAAGAGCAGGAAACAGTGGCTGCTCAGCCACAGCATCCCACTCATCCAGCGTTGGCTGAGGATTAGTCAGCATCCTCTAAGAAGGTATCAGAAAGGTTAAACGTACACACAGCTGCCACCTCCGACATTGCTTATACCCTCATCTGGGGGTAATTCCCTGGCAGAGCTGCTCCCCAGCAGGCACTGTGAAAGGGAGCCATGACTCCTCTCTGTCCCTTATCACCCATAACATGTTCAGGGATGCTCAAGTCACTTTCTCAGTTTGTCATCAAAATTGCTTTGTTTACCTAAGGTTAATGATGCAATCTGCTCAGAGCTGTTTTGGGAGGATTGAGGTAGGCTAATTTCTTTTTTCTGGAGTCTATTCCCAGCTAAGAATGCTAATACCTTCTTCATATTCAAAATGCAAGCTAGATCATTTATCCTGGCTATTGAGTGGATCTCTCCCTGCCGAGAACTCAAGGACTCATTGCCTTTATTAATTCTCTTCTGAAAGCTAAGATCAGGAAAAAAAAAGTCTCAAATCAGAGTGGTAATCATGAAGTACCAGCATTGATTAAGATGACTGAATGCCTTACTGTTGGAAAAAAGGAGTGAAAAACTTCCCTGATTCAATATGTCCTTTCCATGTTGTCCGAGGAATCCTAAAGGGCACTGGAGAAAGGAATTTCTTGGTAATGCACTCTAAAACACAGCAGGGTGTTGATTTCACTTCAAGTTACTGCAATTGACCATCTACATGCCCTTCCTAACATATAAGGTCTGTTGTTACAAACGCTCCTTTTATAAGATTTGCAAAAAGCAGTATGGTGCTGTTCCTACAAGAAAACTGTTTTAGTTTAACTGTGGAGTTTTGATTGATTATTCTGGTTCTCCCTGTCCCCAGAATCCATAGATTAAACTTAATGAGCACTGAAAACCTCGCATGCATATTTGTATTCTTGCTCTGTCCAGAGTAGGTGTTCATTAAGGATTGAGAGAATAAAGAAATACAGGAAAACTCTGGTAAGGTATACAACAGTAAATGTATGGGGTGTTTAGGGAATTTTTATTAATGTCAGAGGGGGGAACTTTACAACAAGGATAATGTTGAAAGCACACTTACTTTATTATTATTAACATATTATTATTTACTTATTACTTATTATTATTTGCCTTGTTAAAATAAAATATGGTTTTATTTACATAATTATTCTCTAGAATACTTTCATTCACTCATTTTTTTTCAGTGAGCATTTGCCAAAAGTTTACCATGGACCAGAAAGATATCTTCCTTTTCACCAAGGGACTTACAATTTAATAAGCAGGACTGGTACTGATCCACCAATTCCGGGTGTTATGAGTGCTGCACAAGGTGCCATAGAAGCTTGTGATGGTGGGTGGTGGCCGGCCTAATCTGGGAGTCAGGGAAGATTTCTCTTTCCACTGGTTTCCAGCTAAATTCAGCACAATTCAAGAAACATTTTGTGTACTCCAAATGTGCTAGATACTTGATATCTAGATATGAATAATAAGGTGTTCGTGAACTAGACTACTCAGACCAACCCTCCACTGAAAACAACTAAAAGTTCTGGCTGAAATATTTTCTAAGTCTCCTAATTAGCATTAAAGAGTTGACATCGCAGTTAGCAAATAGCAGACAAAAATTTGAGGGCAAATGGAGAATGAGAGAGGTAAATTAAGAACCAAAACGCCACTGTTGCTTTTGTCCTGAGGGCGTTTTCCTAAGCAAACTGGGTTCAATTTTGGAGACTCATCAGGTCAGAAGGGGCAAAGAAGTCAAGGCCCAGGACCCGTCTAAGGCAAGGAGGTTACTACCATGTCCACGATATGCTGGGACCCAAAATTTACCACATCAAGCTAAGGGTGAACCAGGAAGAAAGAAGCCAGTCTCCGGGGAGCAATGCAGGAAAGGCTGCCAAGGGAAGCAGGGGCACACTATCCCACGCAGGGAGGAAGCAAGGGGAAGACGAAAGCAAAACAAGACGAGACAAAACCCTGTCCCTGAGAAGCTGTGACTGCAGGGAGGAGCTCACATGCATTTGCAACCTAGATTGGCAGTGCTGAGGTGGTCAAGGAAATCTCAACCATGAACTTGGTTTAAGGTGGTCCCAAACTGGAAGTTCCACGAGGCACCCTGCAAAAACACATACAAATCCATCCTGAAGGAAGGCGACTTTGTCTCAGCCGGAGTCAGAATAATTAAGCCCATGAGGAAACGAGACAACGAGGTTTGGGCATAGGGAGCCATAGAATAAAAACAGGTCCAAACACAATAGAAGTGGCATAGCAGATTTGTGTGGCAAGAATATTCTTTCTAGCAAATAGATTTGGAGAACTACACAGTCATATGGAAAAAAACTCTAACTTTTGATCTCCTATCGAAAACTATTCTTTGTGGATTAATGACTTCAACACTTTAATTAAAAGACAAAACAATACAGTTTTTAGCAATTAATATAGGAGACAGTTTATGAACTCGTGATAAAGAAATCTCTTAAGACTCAAAATTCACTAATTATAATGAAAAAGATGGATATATTTGATTACACTAAACTAATAACAAGACAAGAGTAGAGCTAAAGAAGATGTTTGCAATATATAATAACTAACTGGATTAGTATCCAAAGTTTTTAGATAATAAATAAGGTAAACACTTCAACAGAAAAATTAAAACAGGCACTTCATAAAACAGAAAACCCAAATGGCCAAAAAACATGTGAAAAGTTGCTAAACTTTATTAGTACTCCGAGAAATTCAAATTAGAATTACAACAGATATAGTACACCCAATAGATTGATTTAAAAAATGTCTGATAATAAAGTTTTAGCAAGGCTGTAGAATAATAGGAGTGTTAATACACTGCTAATGTTGGTGTAAATTGGTACCGACTCTTGGGAAATATTTTGGCATTCTTGAGTTACAGGACTTTTTAATCAGAAGTCTATATGTCACTCAAGTCAGAGATGATGAAGTGATGACGTTGGCAATGAGCAACTGCTGGTCCGGTTCTTTTTCCTTTATAGGTAACCTATTCTTTCTCTCTGCAAACTTACAAGACATTATCTTTGTCCGTAAAGTTTAAAGTTTTACATTACGCCTATTTGTATATCTTTTCTCATCAATTCCACAGGAGACTTTGCAATCTGCAGTCCTAGGTATTTCTTCCAGCTCAGGAGTAATTTGTATTATCTTTTGTTTATTAGGTGTTTCTTCTGTATCTGTTTCTCTTTCTAATTCAGGAAGCCATACTATTTGTATATTGAGTCTTCTGAACCCAAATCTCTTATATTTTTCTTTATGTTGTCTAATTCTTTTTAGTTTTGTCGACTGTTTTGAAATATTTTCTCTTCTTCTAGGCTATTAGTTCAAGTCTCAAACAGGAACTGATTCTCCTTCAGCTCATCAACTAAATTCTTAAATTTGAAGATAATGTTTTGTTTTTGTCTCTGTCTTGAACTTCCCTGAGTACTCTGCAGATTTGCTCAAGTTATCACACTTCCCATCAGTTCTAGTTACTCTGGGATCTGTTCTGCTGTTCTGTCTGTTCTTTTTTCTGGATGCTAGGCCCCCTGAGCTATATTTCTTTTTCTGCTCCCTGGAGCTTGGTTACTAGAAAAACACAAGAGGTGGCAATCCTAAAAGGGTGGGATGCATAGCCATGTTCTTCCTGAGAGCTGGTGGTTTAGCTGTCCCCACAGCAGTTCATGTGGAGCCACCAAGGGTAAATGTCTCTGCTGCCCATTCTCTCCTCACTCTTCCAATTTCAAAAGTACAGAAGGCTTAGTCCACCTGTTCAGTTACTCCTCAACTCCTTGGAGGCAAGGAGCACCAGGCACATGTCAAGCCTCACATTGTCCCCTCCACCATTACCTCTGGGGATTTAAGCGTATTTGCAGATGAACCACCACGTGCAAATCTCAACTTTGGACTCTCTCCCACCCTGGTCCCCAGGCTTTTGCTCAGCCGAAAGAGGAATAAGATCCATAATAACTTTCTTTCCCCAAACCCCAAACCCCATTTCCCTGCTTGCCCCCAGAAACTGCTGGGGGCAGGAAGGTGGTTCCTTCCTAGAGTTGGAGTTGCCAAGGAAAGGAGGAAAGATGTACCAAACCGCTATCTCCCCAGACTCCAGGTGCACTGAAAAACAAACAAACAGAAAGTGCTTCAGTAGTCACACTCACTTATTCAGGCACCATTGCTAATGCATTACGAGCTAATGCAGAGTCCACATAAGTTTCATGTACTTCTTTTTAATGTCTTCAAACCAGTCCTTAATGGCTTGAAATGTAATGTCTCTCTTGCACTTATATTCTTGGCTTTATTTTCTCAAGTCTCAGAAAAATGCTTGTGCAACTGCCTGGTCTTCTCACAGATCCTCAGTGGACCAGCTCTCCTGGGCATGGTCTGCCAGCCGCGTAGTGGGAGGGCAGATTATAAACTGACTGGCCTGTGAAGACAACTTCATAGGCCACGAGAGAAGGAAACAATAACATTTTTCATGACCTCAGATTTAAGGAGGTAGAATTGCATTCTGCCTACATAAAATTTTTGATAAATTTGACCCTCCGCCCTCCCCCCACCGCCCAAACCCTTGTTGGTGAAAACCATAGGTTGGTGAGAGATCATTGTGCTAACATTATGAACAAAGCACTGTGGGAGTTCAGAGATTTTGATTAATTAACCGAAAAATAGTTCAAATGCTAATAGGCCCGCTTACTTCTCTTTATTTGCTTTCCTTCTGTCCACATCACTTCACGGGTCTACAAATATGGCCCTATTCATGAAAGCACACGATCTGTCTTTACGAAGCCATGAACGTGATCCATGCTCTCAGCGTTATGACAACTGCTGTTTTCCTAAGGCACCAATTCTTAAGGGCCTATCTGCCAATTCCACTCTGAGATCAAGGGTTTTACCACTTAGGGATGAAATGAAGAAAAGAAGGGTAATTTTTCATAAAGCTAATTTTACTTTTTAAATTTTAAGATTCTACCTTTCCTCCTTTTTTGTGTTGAAATACGGCCTTTCTTTTCACAAAGCGATGGGAGAGTTTCCAGTCCCCTTCTCTCCCCATGTCCTCTCTTGGTAAAATTAAATGTTAGTAAATCTAAGTCGATATTCCAAAATTCTGTTTTAAATTTTACTCCAAGAATTTGGCAAGTCTGAGAGCCAGTGTCTTAAGTGGTTCAATTGAAACCAGCTAAACCTATTCAAACCACTGTAGCCAACTCATAAGAACAAGGCGGCACATGAATCTGCCTTAGCTGGGACTCGATCTGTTATCTGATCACTGTCGGCACATTGCTGAGATGCCCTCTGTCCCACAACGGCACAAACTCTAACCAAAGAATCAACTAGTGGGTAGGAGGACCACGGGTCTATACTTTTAGATTAACATAGATATGAGATAACAGAGATCTTACATCATCTGCAAACACAAGCTTTAAAAAATGGAAGGACTTTTTTTTTTTTAAAGATTTTATTTTTTCCTTTTTCTCCCCAAAGCCCCCCGGTACATAGTTGTATATTCTTCGTTGTGGGTTCTTCTAGCTGTGGCATGTGGGACGCCGCCCCAGCGTGGTTTGATGAGCAGTGCCATGTCTGCGCCCAGGATTCGAACCAATGAAACACTGGGCTGCCTGCAGCGGAGCGCGCGAACTTAACCACTCGGCCACGGGGCCAGCCCCAAAATGGAAGGACTTTTATCCCTCAACTAGCCAAAGTCCTCACTTTACAAATAAGGAAAATAAGGTCCAAAGAAGATATGTACTATGCCCAAGCTCTCACTAGAACTAAGACTAGAAATCTGTTGTCTGCACGCAAGACCAATATTCTCTCCACTTTATCACAGCTGCTTTAAGCTAACAGATCTCTGCTCTGCTAGCAAAATAACCAACCTTAAGAATTTGGCTTTTATTCCCAAACCAAAATTCAAAATTCAAGAATTAACAGCCTCTCATCAATAATAACCAATTAGAAAACAGAATAAATTATTATATTACAATAGCAACAAAAGTATAAGGTACCTAAAATAAATTCAACAAAAACTATGCAAGAGTTTTGTGAAAAAATTTTTAAAGAATATAAAAAAATAACCTGAAAATATGGAGAGATATACCATATTCACAGATAGGATATCAAAAAGATATCTTTACTATATTCAAATTAAAAATAAACACTTGTCTTAAGAACAAATTGAAAAGAGAAGTCACAGACTATGAAAAGACTACTGTACCCCAGGTAACTGAGAAAGGATTAGAAACCAGAATAGCTAAAGGAATCCACAAATCTGGAAGAAAAACAAACAGCCCAAGAGGAAAATTGACAAAGGACAGGTAAGGAAACCCAGATGGCTCACAAACATATGAAAAAATGCTCAACTCACTAAATCAGGACAATGTGATTAATATAATTAATAAATCCTAAATTAAGTTTTAAATGTCCTATTTCAAACCCATCGGATAAGCAAAAAAAATCTTTTTAATCAAGTAAAACCAAGTGTTGGCAAGAACGTGAAGAAAGGAGAACTCTTATCTACTCCTGGTGGGAATGGAAATACTAACACTACTCTGGCCATTTGGCAATACCTGGTAAAGCTGATAATGCGCATCTCTTACAATTTGGTAATTCTACTTCAGGCATATGCTCTAAAAACTACGACACCTGGCCACAAAAACAAACAGTGGAAAATTGGCAACAACCTGAACATCCATCACTAGGAGAATAGATAAGTAGATTGTAGTATATTCGTACAATACTATAAAGCTGTTAAAAATAAATGAACTTGGGCCGGCCCGTTGGCACAGTGGTTAACTGCACATGTTCCACTTCGGCGGCCTGGGGTTTACCAGTTTGGATCCCGGGTGCAGACATGGCACCACTTGGCAAGCCATGCTGTGGTAGGCGTCCCACATATAAAGTAGAGGAAGATGGGCACGGATGTTAGCTCAGGGCCAGTCTTCCTCAGAAAAAAAGAGGAGGATTGGCAGATGTTAGCTCAGGGCTAATCTTCCTTACAATAAATAAATAAATAAATAAATAAAAATAAAAATAAATGAACTAGAGCTCCAGGTAAATAACTTGTATACATCTCAAAAATGTAATATTAAGTGAAACAAGGAAGTAGAAGAAGAATCCATAGAGTTTGACAATATTTATTAAAAGGTTAAAAGCCTGAAGGTAATATCTTTATATATATATGTACTTGTATATATGAATGTATAAAATGTAATATATGTATATGTAGTATATATGTATAAGTTTATGTGGACATATGAAAACTTTCATAGATAACAGCATATTCAGGTCACCTGTTACCTCTGGAGAGGGAAGAAGAAAGAGGAATCATAATACGGCTGGGGAGATGGGACTTAGGATTTGATAAAGCTGGGTGGTAGGTACATCACTGTATGCTCTGTTTTTCTTTGTCTTTAAAATAGCTCAGAATAAAATAACTGATTGAATTTTTCATGTACTCACTGGCTTTCTATTGCAGGGTAAGGAAGATGACGTTTGCCTTGTGGCGATCTGGGAGCTGCCGGATGTCGTGCCTGTCCTACAATCCGGGAGCCGCGTTGTGCATGTGAGGACATCTACTAAAGACAGGAGCATGGCTATTCCCTTTCCAGATGTCGAGCTGATGGTTGAGAAACACTCTTCTCAACATGTTACGGTAAATTTTATTTCTTGATTTTTTTTCCTTTTTATTATGGAAAATTACAAACATACCCGAAAGTAGAGAAAATAAGAAGTTCCACAATGCACTACTATGTACTAACACTCAGCTTGAAAAATGATCTATGTGTGGCCAAGCTTATTCCCCTTTATTCCTACCACTTCCTCACGACCACTAACAATGGATTATTTTGAAGCAAATCTCAGACATTGTGTCATTTCATTTCTAAAGATTTCAGTATGTATCTCTAAATGATAATGACTCAAAAAGATGATACCATCATTTTCTCAAATATTTTCTAAAATCACTTACAAGACGTCCTTAATATCATCGCATATTCATTTTGTTCAAATTTCCCAGATTTCCTCTTAATTTTTTTTAGTTTGTTTCAACTAGGATCCAAACAAGGTCCATTTGTTGCATTTGGTTGATAAATCTCTTGTCTTTTTTTAATCTATAGATATCTTTCCGTCTCTCTTTTTCTCCCTTGCAATTTATTGAAGATGCTGGACAGTTGGTGCTATAGTTTCACATTTTCTGGATTTTGTTGATTGCACCCTTGTGATGTAATTTAAGTTTTCCTGTACTTCTTTTAATCTGGTAATGTATCTAGTGGCTTAATTGTATACAGCTTTGATTCTTTTTATGACTCCATAGTACATGGAGGTCACCGTAGTACATGGTGTCATGTGGTTCCATCAAGATTCACATAATGACTGGTTGTCTTTTTTTGGACATCACAGCCATTGACGATGCCATGGTATTTGTCCTTTTGGGACTGGCTTGCTTCACTTAGCATAATGTCCTCAAGCTTCATTCATGTTGTAGCATATGCCAGAATTTTCTTCTTTTTTAGGGCTGAATAATATTCCATTGTATGTATATACCACATGTTGTTTATCTGTTCATCCATTGATGGACACTTGGGTTGCTTCCACCTTTTGCCTATTGCGGCTATGCCCCTGTTTGTATAGATATTTCATCTTTCTTTTTGAAAACTCCATAGTATTTCATTTGTATGGATGTACTATAGTTTATTCAATTAGCCCTCTGTGGGTGGACATTTGGGTAGTTTCCAATCTTTTCCAATTATAAATAGTGCTATAACAAATAGCCTTATGCACACGACATTTCAAATTTTTGAATCTATCTTTGAGATAGATTCCTAGAAGAGAGATTTCTAGGTCAAAAAGTAAACGCTAATGTAATCTTCCCAGGCATTGCCAAACTCTCCTCCACAGCAGTTACACAATTTTGCATTCTCACTAGTAATGTATGAAATTGCCTTCTTCCCCACAGCTTTGCCAACAGTGTACCTGTCAAACTTCTAGATTTGTTCAAATATGATAGACGAAAAATTGTAACTTGGCATATTTTATTTTCCATTTCTCTCTCTCTTTTTTTTAAGATTGGCATCTGAGCTAACAACTGTTGCCAATCTTCTCTTTTTTTCTTCTTCTTCTCCCCAAAGCCCCCCAGTACATAGTTGTATATTCTAGTTGTGAGTGCTTCTGGTTGTGCTATGTGGGACACTGCCTTAGCATGGCCAGATGAGCGGTGCCATGTCCACGCCCGGTATCTGAACTGGAGAAACCCTGGGCCACCGAAGCAGAGCGCACGAACTTAACCACTCGGCCACGGGGCCAGCCCCTCCATTTCTCCTGTATGAATGATTGTAACATCTTTTTATGTATACGGATCATTTGTCTATTGATATCTTTTGTCCATTTTTCTATCTAGCTTTTTTTCCTAATATTTTAAAAAGCTCTTAATATATTAGGAGTATAAGGAATACACACACACATACATACGTGTATAAATAATTAGGAATATATTTTAGGGATATTAGTCCTTTGTGATATAAGTTCCAAATATTTATTCCCAGTTTCTTCCTTGTGCTTTCATTTTGCATGTGGTCATTTTTGCCATGGTGATGCTCACTTCTGGGCAGTTAGTCAGATGAGTTTGCAGCAGTTTATCGGGAATTGGACATAATCACACATGTTCTCCAGGCTCCACTCAGGGATTCTATTAGCACTTCATATTCGCATCTAAAAATAGCTGGGTGCTTTACTTATCCTAGATTTTGAAAAAAAGGGTAAGTTTGGGGTCATCTCAAGAGGTCACAAAACAACATTCACTTTTTTCTGGCCAACTATTTTTCACGATTTTTACATTATACAATTTTAACTAGATTTTCCACTGTCAGTTAATAAAATTCCAGCTTTTTCTTTTCACAGGTTTCGTTTTTTTAAAGGTTCTTATCTTGCTCTGGTGACACCGCTTGGTTAATTTTTTTGTTGTTGCTGCTTCTATTGTTTTAAAATCTAAATAAGGAAAGTGTGTCAGCAGACTATTTTTCACAGAATATTCTCTGAATTCTAAAGTTGTAAGTAGACTGGAAGGAGTCGATTCTGTTTCCCACACACAGGAACAGAGAAGCATCTCGTGACAAGCACCTCACAGCGCCTCCTCAAAGCTGAAGAGTGAGAGTACACAGCGGGCTTCCGCAGCTCCAAAAGCCTCTGAAATTATGTCCAAAACTTCTTTTTCTGAGGATTGCAGGGTCCACAGCTTTTTCTTTTCCAACACTTTATTATGGAAATTTTCAAACATGTAGAACGCTTGACAGTACTGTACAATGAACACCCATACGTCCCTCCACTTAAATTTTACCCTTCACATTTTGCAGTATTTGCTTCATCACACACCTATTCACCCATCCATCCTCTACCCATCTTTCAATCCATCTTGTTTTTTAAATGTATTTCAAAATAAATTGAAGATACAATACATATCACCCCTAAACACTTCAGTGTATGAACCTTTAACTAGAGTTCACTGTTTGTTTATGGCATCGTTTTTTAGTGAAATTTACATAAGATAAAATGCACAAAAATTAAGTATGCTATTCAAGGAATTTGAACGGGAACACACACAATCCAAACTGCTATCAAGATTAAGAACAGGTGCTGGCCCAGTGGCATAGTGGTTAAGTTCACGCACTCCACTTCAGTGGCCGGGGGCTCGCAGGTTTGGATCTTGGGCCAAGACCTGTACACCGCTCATCAAGCCATGCTGTGGTGCCATCTCATATACAAAATAGAGGAAGACTAGCACAGATGTCAGCTCAGGGCCAAACTTGCTCACCAAGAAAAAAAAGATTAAGAACATTACCATCACTGCAGAAAGTTCCTCCATGCCTCTGCCTAGTCAATACTTACTGCTCACCCAAAGGCAACCACTATTCTAATTTTTTTACCATAGATTTGCTTTTCCCTGTTCTAGAATGTCATGTAAGTGGAATTATATACTATATACTTAAAGTCTCTCTAAATTAGTATAATGTTTTTGAGATTTGTGTATGTCACTGCATATATCCGTAGCTCATTCCTTTATGCCTGAGTAATATTCTAATATGGCTTTTTTTTTTTAAAGATTCTTAGAGGCGTTTGTGACCGAGAAAAGGTTAATAACTACTGACTAGAGTCTGAGCACATTTCAAAATATTTCAGAAATAGCTGTATATATTGAACCTAGATAAATTAGTTTAAAATCTCTTGAGAAAGCTATTCTTGTGAGGTTCTGACACCTGCTCAGTGTGGCAGGAGCGTGTGCACACCTGAGGGTGAAGTGTGCAGGGTGTATGTTTCAGGCTGAAGGACAGAGAAATGAGGAAGCTGTCCTCTTCTTATAAAAGTTCAGCCCAATTGGTCTCTTTTTTTAATGAGACCATCAACCTTCTTTGCTTACTCTAATACTAGCTCAAACTACTAATGCTTTTCAGCTTTTACAGGGA
The DNA here is from genome assembly GCF_037783145.1 of Equus przewalskii. Lineage (NCBI taxonomy): Eukaryota > Metazoa > Chordata > Mammalia > Perissodactyla > Equidae > Equus > Equus przewalskii. Next base: position 3,102,359 of record NC_091861.1, on the reverse strand, counting down.
TAAGTGATCAGACACTGAAGAGTGCAGGAAAACTGCAAGTCACAGAGGGAGCAATTGAAGAAAGCCTTAAATTTTTCACTGCTGTCATTAGCGAAACAACCATAATTTAATTTGAGAGAGAATAATATAGCTTGTTTCACAATACAAAATATTGTATTATTTTTCCTCAAATTGAAATAAATCACTTTAGCACTGCAATTCAGATTTCATTCAATGATGGTTTAAATCATAAGTCGGTTTTATTGTTTGCTAAAAGGATTTTGAAATCAAGATATAGAGTGACTATGTGATGATAACATTATCATGTAATATGCACAGAAGATAGAAGAACAAACTGTGTCTCCTCATGGAGTAGTTCTAGCCCACTTCTTCCAACTCTACATGCCACTGGAAACACTTACGGGTTCAGTCCTATGTTCCTTGCTTGGAGTCAATAAAAACAGAAAGAAGACGAATGTTCCGTGAGTCAGAACCAGTGAAGCTGGCAAGTTATCACATGGGTAACAAAAAAATGATTGCTTTGAAAAAACAGAAAAACTGTTGCAATAAATTATTGAATAAATTATTGAAGTACAATGGAAATGCCTTTTAGGATTTAAATGCAAATGTAAATTATCTCTGACTTTGAAACTTTATTATTTGTATTTATCATAATTAAGCATTTATAGCACTTCCTTTTTGCCACATACTTTAAATATTTCTATAGATAGAAAGTTTGCAAAAGTCACTTAGGAAAAATAATTGGATCGTGCATGGAAATTCTCTTTCCCTAAAACTCTTTCATTTATGAAGCCCTTTTTATTGAACATTTAATATGTATGATGCACTGTTCTTAGCACTGGGAATGCAGAGATTAATGAGGGGTGCTACCTGCACCCCTGCACTCTAGGAGACAGCAGAGAACTTGGCAGCTTGGGCTGGGGAGTGGTGGGATGTTGGAGAAGAGGAGGCCCTGATGAAGATAATTCCTGAATTAGGTCAAGAGTCAGCTTGGCTCAGATAGGGAGTTTCTAGGCGGAAATGAGAAAACAAAATGAATCCCAAGTGGAGGAGATAACTTGGGGAAAAAATCATGGAGGTAAGAACTTGCATGGTGTGCTAGGGATAACTACAAGTATCTCAGGATGGCTGAAGAAAAACTGAGAGTGGTAGAACATGGAGATGGTCAGATAGGTAGGGGCTGGATCATGCTCACCGTGTTAAGGAGCTTGAATATCCTATAAGAAGTGTAAAACCACTGATGGGCTTTAAACGAGACATGACATGATCAGATTTGTTGGTAGCATCTTTGATGCTATATTGACGACAGCTTCAAACGGAACAAGACTAAAGGCCGGAGATTCAGGCAATAGGCTACTGTTTTAGTTGAAAGATATAAGGCCATGATAGTGGGGATGGTGACAAAGGAGAGGTTTCCAAAAATATTTAGCTGATAAAAGTAGCAGAACTTGTGATTGATTAGTTAGTGACTGATGCCATGTAGTTGGGAGAGGAGGGTACTGAGAGAAGAGAAGAAATCAAGGACAGTGCCAAGATTTCTAACCTAACAAGGATGTGGTTTATGCAATTCTGATTGAATGTGGATGGGGATGTGGTGCTACCCAATGAGATATAGGATAAAGGAGCATGCTTGAAGGGGGTGCTGAGTTAGACATATTAACTTTGAGATAGCTGTAAAATTTCTAAGAAGTAATTAAATAAACCAGCCTGAAGCTGGTGGGAGGGGACTGGACTAGGTTACTAGGTCATTAATACTGGGATGAATATTAAAACATAAGGGGATGAGATTACCCAGAAAGAGTTGGAAAAAGGAAAAAGTAAATGGGCCAGAGGTAAACCCCAAGGATATTAATATTTAAAAGGTTGGTAGAGTAAGAGAGTACCAAGTAGGAAACAGAAAAGGAAGAGTCACACAGACACAAGCAAAACCAGGAGAGCCTGGTGTCAAGGGTGTCAAGGGAACAAGGAGTTTCAGGAAGGAAAGAGCAATTGAGAGTGACAAGAATAATAGACCTTTAGTCTTATTTAGATGTCACTCTTCTGTGTTGCTATAAAGTCTTGTGCATACCTCCAAGATAGCACTTTCAAAGTGTACAGTCATCAACACTTTACCTTAAAACTTTAATTATATTACATGTTTCTCCAGGTCATAGACTTCTATTTGACTTTGTATTCCGAGAACCTAACGTAGTATGTGTCCAACAAATGCTTGAGGCAAGACAACTGAAAAGTGTCAAGTAGCACTGGGATTGGAAGTGCTTGGTGATAATTAGAAAAAGTTTTCATAGAGTGACATGGAGCAGAAGGCAAACAATGAGTAAGAGAAAGTCATTAAGGGGAAACAGCTAATGTAGAATATTCAAGAAGTTTGAAGGGGAGAGAAAGATGGAAGGTAATCTAATGGTTGGCAGGTCTAGGAAGAATAAGTCAAGGCTAACCGGAAGGAGTCCGTGCAGAGGGAGAGTATATTCTGGTTGTTTTAGTGAATTCTACAAAGTAAAAAATTTTTAATGCCAAAAAGAAGAAATAGATTTTACTAAATTGCATGCTCTAGGGTTTTAAAAATATATAATAAGACGTTTTGTTTTAAGGTGATGACAGAATAGCAGTGTGCACATGTAGCATTTGTACTGTGGTTAGATGCTGTGTTCTTGATGGTTGGTGAGTCTTGTTTCCTTCCTTCTTCAGAATCCCGCCATCAGTGTAGAAGTGAACTGCATTGATTTACTACAAGTAGAAGGATATAATTTGATAGCTGCTGGAACCCTAAATGGCATGATCATCTTATGGAATTTTGTAACATCTACTGTCAAAGAAGTGTAAGTTGCATCTTTTCCTTAAACAATATGAAACTTGTATTGCAGAAGAGTCAAAGTAATATTCAATACTAAAAGAAAGCAGTAAATAAAAATGGTGATAACTCTCAAGAGGCTGTCCTGGAGGTTACGTTCATGAGGAGACTGTATTCTGTGTCTAAATCCCAGAATAATATGAATAAGGCGAGCGTGAAGTATTTGTATTCCCAAGGGCTCAGCTTTACTCTTCTCACTCTAGCACATGCTTTCTATATGTGATCTTGTTCAAACTCGTAACCTCTACAAACACTTAAAATACATAATAATTTCAAGCACTAATCTCCCCAGACCTTCAAAAATACATATCCAATTGCCTACTGGCAATTACCATCTGGCTTGCCATCAAGACCCTTAAAGGCCCACATACCCAAAAGTTCCTCCCAACCTACTCCCCGCCCCAAATATCTCCTCGTCCTATACTCCCAGTGACACCACCATCCACTCAGTCACCAAAGTCAAATGGTGACAGGCATTCTCAATGGGTTTTCCTCTTCATTCACCACCCCAACACATCCAGCTCATTATATGTCAGTGCTAACAAAGGCATGGTGCATGAAATTCTATATCTCAACCAATTAGATTCGCTCTGTACCACAGCCAAAAACTTTACCCTCCCCCTGCCATCCATTTCTAAATGTTATTACCATTGGTTGTAAAGGAAATAACGTAACCTTGTATTATTTGCAATGGATGGACTGTAAATAATAAATTCTTCACAGTTGTGTAATTGGGCTATAAGCAAGGGCCATGTGTAAACACCCTATGTCAAGCGAGTTTGTGAAATTTTACATTGAGGTACAAGATGGCCAAGAACCTTAACAGTGAATGAAAATAAGATCAAGTCTATCCAAGCATTTTGGGGAAGGGAAGAGATATAAAAGAGGTGAGGAGAGAGTCAAAGAGGACAATGGAAAAGAAGAGGAAAACGCAAAAGAAATGTCTGTCCTGTTGCAGTCTACTGTCTGTGCCTACACACTACTGGTCTACCTGGGTTCCGTGCAGCTTTCCGGTCGGAGTCTGAGTCTTTACTTTTACCCAGTTTTTGAGAGGAAATGTTCTTTTCTTGTTTGGACCCTGAATTTATTCTCCTTTGAACCTTTAGTTGAAGTAGCTGTTTCTGCAGACCCCGCCCTCTGTACCTCAGCCCATGTCCTCCCGGGCCTTACCCCTAGAACCGGTCATCCTTTTGTTCCTTTTCTTCAACCCTTGCCCTTAGGCTTTTCTCGCAGACTGTGCACTTGTCATTTGATACCTTCATCAATATGCACTGCAATTTGTACAATTTCTCACCCTCTTATTAACGCAGTTCTCACACTGCGAGTGTCAGCTTTTCATGACTCATTACTAAAGGAAAGCAGCTAGACTAAGAAGGCACAGACCACAGCTCTGACGCTGCAGCCTAAGGAGGGGGCAGCTCCCCTGAGAATAGTTCCAATTTAAAGGTGGAGAGCCTCCTTGTTAAAGTGCTGGACATTTTGCCAGGGGATGCATGCAAATCTAACACCAATCAGAGAAAAATAACTGACTATAGTGGGTCATACAGTGTCCCCCTCCTGTAAGAAGGTGATTATATAAAAAATAATTGATTTAGAATCACTGGACTATTTTGCAAAACATGTAATGTAGCACAAACCGTCTAAGGCAATTTAGTCTCAGCTTTCAAGGCTCTGAAGGTGAAAATGGTTTCCTTATTCATGGTGGACGCCATCTCTACCTCTGCTTTAAATTCTGCCTAAGAGCCCTCCGCCAGTCAGGAGAAATAGCCCTTCTCTTCCTGTTCAAAGCCCCATGCTTTTTTCGGCTCAAACTAGAAATTGTTCTTGCTAATTAATAACCCACTTCACCATTCAGCTCATCTGCAGAGCAGAAATATCGAAAAAGTTTGGGCTCAACAAGCCATCAAGCTTATAGGCTCCCCTTTTGAGCTTGGTTCACGCCCCAGAAGGTTCCTTCATCACACATCAGTCCAAATTAGCAGAGGCAATTTCCACTGAAGGAAAAGGAATATTTTGCTACAAGGTCTATTTGCTCTAAGGAGTGTTAGGTGTGGCTTTAAGAGCCAAGTGGAAGCGCCCAGTGCCGGCAGTTAGGGACTGTTGCTCTGCTCCCAGGAAACTGCCTAGGAAAATGTATGTTCTTAGGAAGCTGGGCCAACGGGAGGCTTGAGCGCCAAGAGCAGTGTAATCACTGAATTACCCGTTTGTCTTCTTCGCTCAGTTGTGAGTTCCTTGAGGGTAGTAACCATGGTTTATTCAAATTGTCTCTCCACTTTTTCAAAGAGTAGAATTTTGTTCTTTAAACTATGCAAAAGGGGCGACAGGGCACATGTGTGTGGTGACGGACTGTAATTAGTCTTTGGGTGGTGAACATGATGTAGTCTACACAGAAATCGGAATATAGTGATGTAGACCTGAAATTTATATAACCTTATAAACCAATGTGACCTCAATTAAAAAAAAAACAACAAAACAACAGTATGAAACCTCCAGGAGGTCATATAAGCCCAATCTGACCCATGGGTAAGACTAGACCAGCTAACTGAATTAAAAGATTTTTAACACTAAATGACCATGCTGTTCTATGGAGCCTTAGTAAGGAAGATACATTCAAACTCTACACCTCTGGGTTTTCTTTTCACGTTCAATGATATCAACATTTCGGGAGTCGATTAGTTCTGCGTGGGATGTATGATATAGGTAATGGCAGTTACCTAATTTGTAAATGCTTAGCACGTAAATGTATGCTTGTTTCCAGGTACAGGCCTGAAGACTGCTTCACTGTGGGTGCTGATTTGGATCCAAAACGCTTTAGAATTAATGACATCCTGTTCCTCTTTCGTAGCCCTGAATGTGCAAGGTAACTCAGTACTTACTGGTCGAGAAATACCATCTGGGACTTATGTGGGTGTCATATAGAGTTCTCCTCATTCCAGCCTTAAGGAAGGTACAGCTGAGGGAAGACACAAGTTGGGTTGATTCCTCGGCTTCAGCTCCCTTCCCTGTCACCGTCTTCTGGAGCTGGGTGGCCCCCAGGGATTGAATTTGCAGTGGGGGATCCATTTCCCTCACCACGTCAGCTCACAGCTCCCTTTACAGCAGTAGCAGAGATGGATAATGCTCACATCACCACACTTGTAGCCAACATCTAACTCTACGGGCACTGATGTGAAGTGGAAGGAAGGACCTGAGGGCAGATAGGAAAGATCCCAGGGCAGTGGGTTTCACGTGACATCCGCTACAGCTGAGCACTCTTCACCCATTGCTGAGAGAGTGGCGGATTGTTTTTAAAATATTTGAGAAAAGGTATTTTTTCTATTTATATTTGCTTGAGAGCTCTGATTTTCAGGCAATAGGCAATGGTAAATACCTCTCTGGACAGACAACAAAAGCTCCTGTGTCAGTTTGGGGTCACCCCGTGGTGAGCCAGAAATAACCCCTGTCCTACCCCTTGACTTGAAATTTCCTTATCGGAGAACATCTTGAGGGCTTGTTCTGTATGTGCCTCCACCAGCAGCCTAAGTTGCTTTCCAGCCCATTCCAGCAGAGCACTGCAGAGACAGGACCAGGCCAGAACTGGAAACAGTAGAGTAGAAGTTAACCAGGCTTGTCAGGCCACCACCGCCACCCCCAACCCCACCATTTCAGTATCGGAGCCTCTGGGACTAAATCCAGCCTTGGCAGTGAAACAGGGCGGATTTTTATTTCCCAGGCCCAGGCAGCAATAAATCTTAATTCCTGAGGCTCCCAACGGTCTCCACCAACATCAGACAGATGAACATTCGTTACACAAGATATAAGGTGTGATTTGTTTCATAAGTGAGTGGCTCAGGATCCACAGATGATGAAAGAAGCAATCAACTAAAATTAAAGCAGAGAAGAGCGCTCTTTGAGTGTGATAGAATATCTTAACTTTTCCTCCTTGGGCTTCTTCCCTCTCCTTGCAGAAGGTCAAGTCAGGATTCCATATGCTCTTCGTCCCACTGTGATTCCAGTCGGGGTCCACAGAGTAGTAAGGTAAGCAAAGAATGGGGAGAGGATGTCTTCCTATTACACCTAACGTTGGTTCAAAAATACTGACTTGTCCCATTTGAGCCCCTCCCTTGATAGAAGGTAAAGGTGGAAAGATTCTCTTCCTGTATGTAAAAACTTTATGGTTTTCCCTAAAAAGCAAAAGCTTTTTCAAAGCTTTCATATCTGCAAATAATCAATACAAAATCATGAATAAAATGAATTATATATGCTACTTTTACATTCATAAAATAATAAAGTAATTTTAGACTATCTCTTTTGCTAAAAAGTATTACAAAATTTCACAGGGGGAAGAGACAGCATGTAATTACATTACATCACAACACATAAGTTAATGCAGCGGTTTTCAAACTGTTCTCAGTTCCAATTTTATTTTTACACATTCCATTTCTAGTTAGGATTTTATTTGAAGGAAAGTGTTCACTGCAAAAATTGTTTTAAAACCACTAGCACGGGGGAAAGAGTGAACTTATAAGGACATAAGAGTCAGACTTGTACTTGACTCCAAGTGTTCCACTTATTATCTGATAATTAGCTTTACAGAGGTCACTTAATCTCTGAGTCTCCATTTCTTCATCAGTAAAAAGGGAATAATAAAGCCTACCTTGCGTGATTGTTAATAGAGTTAGAGGCAATATACACGAAGAGCATGCATGCATTAGGCATTTAATTTCTCTCATTATTAGGCTAGATCTGAGCCACTGGGAAAATACTCTGTTACAGATTCCTATTTATGGACACACAGTCTCTACAATACAGTTTTTCAAAGAACTAATTCAAAAATAACTTTAAAACTAAGGCTTAGAAATATAAATTCAACTGTCTAAAGAATCTACGCACCTAGTATATCTCATTTCCTTACAATATCGTGGAAATATTCTCTCTTTTTCTCCCCTAATTCAGGGAAGCAAACAGAGCATCCATGAGAGCGAGGTCAAAGGTCAGTAGGAATGGGTTCTCTTCCTTATGAGAAAACTATCACTTTGTGGTAGGGAGTCCAGGGGATAGAAACTCGTGAGGAATATATATTCTTTTTTGACTAAGTGTTGAGGTGCCATAGGACTCCGGAGTCTGAGAGGCAGAATTTCCATCATGATGGTGCCTTTTCAACTACTAATTCTAGATTTTAAAAATCCAAAATATTACTGAGCCCTCAGCCTCCAGCCCATTTTCCTAAAGCTTATTGCAGATTCCTAAGCCATTCTGTATGGGGAAGACTTACACTCGACGTCTATCTGGTTTTAGCTCTTATATACAGTGCAAAGGCTTCTGAAATAGGACCAAAAATAAACTCTTTAGGTTTTTCCAGGGATACAGTATTCCATTTGCTAAAGCTTTTTTGTCCTCTGCCCTGACTGAAGTTCTCTGAGGTTAAAAAAAAAAAAAAATTCTAGGGAAAAGAATGTATTGTTTTTGCTATTTTCCTACCTGCCTCCCCCTTTATGTTCTATAAAAAGTGGAATTCCAAGTATTGTAAACCCCATGGCAGCTCGTTAATTTCCCAATAGGTGAGCAAACAGATGTCACAGCGCGAGAGCAACACCCAGTGGACAAAAAACGGCCTGGGGGCACCAATCTAACAGATGCCCAGCCACCTATTCTTGTCACTGCGCATGAGGATGGACACCTCCGCCTGTGGACCATGGAGGTGATGGGGCCTATTTACCTGGACTAGCAAAGAATGGGAAAGATAAAAAGGATTACTGAATGAACCTTAGCCTTCTATGGTTCCATAAAGCATCCAATTTTAGTATTTTTCAACTTCCTAGCCAAATTGCTGGTTTTGCTGCTCACTGAAAATGCTACTCAAACTTTACAATAGGCCAGTTTTGTATTTTAAGAGATCAAATCATCAAAACTGCCAAGTTAACTATTTCAGATCTTTTCTTTTATTTAAATTGAGCTGAGTATATTCCGCTGACTATTTCATTGGATATTTAAATAACATTAGAAAACACTAATGATGTATTACAGTGAAAGGATATAAGAACCATGAAATTTTGAGTACACGTAAGTTTTTAGTTATCCAAACTATTGGAAGAAGTTATTTCATTGTACTGAGTGTCCTTGAACATATTACAGTGAAAAAACAGCTCTCCTTTCCTGGAAGATTTGAAATGATTTGGGGTGGATGGGGGCAGGATTTGAATTGGGAGGACAGAAGATGATGAAAGAAAAGATTTTGAGTAGACTGGTGACGTTGACAATGGAATCCTTAGAGAGACAAGGGAGGTGGCACCACTTCTGAGGCTTCTTTCTGGAGGGAAACCCAGAAAACAGCCATAGTTTGGCACGGCAGACAGTGGCATCCAACAACATAGAACAGATGGCTGTGTCTGCTGGATAAAAGCTCCATGTCTATCAGCAGATCCCAGCTTATTAGGGGGAAACTCTTGGTTTGAAAGTAAAAATATTGTAGCAATAAATTTCCCTGAGACAATCTTGGTATTGAAGCAATATCTTTTTCTTTTTCTGATAGAGAAAAGAGTGAGAGGAACGGGAGGAAAAAAGATGATATCCAAGTAAATCTCAGGAAATGAGTAGCAGATTCAAATTCTTTCTTTTCCAGCTTGAACATTTATTCTCTACAGAGAAGCAATGTGTGTGAAAGTCCTTCCTGGGGCTGACTTATACCAAGCACTGAAAAGCAATCTGCTGAATGTGAATCTCTTAGAATCTATTTTGCATCAATATTCAAAAATAGATATTTATGAAAAGGCAAATACAACATTCCTATTTAAAACAAGTGAGATATGCTTAAACCTGAAAAGAATGTTTGTTTAAAAGGACCTGGAAAAGGGGCTGGCCCCGTGGCGGAGTGGTTAAGTTCATACGCTCCACTGCAGGTGGCCCAGTGTTTCGTTGGTTCGAATCCTGGGCGCGGACATGGCACTGCTCATCAGACCATGCTGAGGCAGCATCCCACATGCCACGACTAGAAGGACCCACAACGAAGAATATACAACTATGTACCGGGGGGCTTTGGGGAGAAAAAGGAAAAATAAAATCTTTAAAAAAAAAAAAAAAGAAAAGGACCTGGAAAAGACCTCTGAGGAATTGCATGGAAAGGGTCATGAGAAGTACAAAAACAACCCCAAGTAGAGAGATGATCTGTAATAATCAGCATCTGGATGCTTATAATTAATAGTTGTCTATAGCTTTATGAATATTTAATTTCAAGGAATTAAATCCCTATGGATAGTGTCAATTATTTTTATTACAAAAAGAATCACGTTTTAGTAGCAGAGACAATTCTTTATATGGATTATTTATGGAGAAACAGCTCCAATATCAATATTTTATGGAATTTATGATCATATTTTATTCAGGGAAAACTACTGAAAGATATGCTTCCTTTCACAAAACATTCCGCCATTTCTCTGACATCACTGTACACTGATTCCTGTGCCAGGATACTCCTGACTGGAAATATGGGTAAGTCCTCCCTCTTATGTAGTCGGCCACAGGTATCTTCACAACCTACATGACATAAAAATATGCGACATATATATAGGTATAGGAAAATATGCGACATTTATTGAGACAAAAGAATGGTAAGAAGGATGCTCAAGCATGAGAGCCAGAGTGTTATGGACAGCTTGCTGAATAACTCGAAGAATGAACGAATGTCAGGAGAACCTACTTCATCCTAGCTCTTTACTTAGAGCAAGACTTTCTATTTCTTCCATCTTTAAACTGGGTATGACTACCAATCCCCTTACCTTACACATTGAGAAGAATGTAAAGGTTTCATTTTTAATCTTGAAAGTGGTATGCTGCCTTAATCTTCATTATTAAAGGGAGCAGAGGCGTGTATGAGAGAGGAAAGGGATTATTCGTTTTCAATAGCGGACTTTATTGTTATAGCTAATATAGTTGGTCTTAATTCTTTCATGTAACATTATTCTTTTTTTTAATTCTTCCTTTCTATTTCCTTTCTTCCATCTTAAATTAATCTTAAATTTCCTTTCCTTTCATCCCTCTCATACTTTGAAAGATTATGTGTGTGTAAATGCACAACCATGTATAAATACAGTTTTTAATTTTACTAATGTTTACCTTTACATTTTTCAGAAAATTTAACCATTTGTTAGCATTTAGATTGAAATAGCATCTTTTCAGCCAGACCGAAGGCTTAGCCCACTTGACCTGTCTCTTTTTTCCACACCCACGCCTTCACTTATCATTTGCCAATGTCAATCTTGAGATTAGCATCCAGATACTGCTAGTACATTACTATTTAAATTTTACATCTTCTCTTTTGAGAACATTTTTCTCATTTCAAAAGTTATTTTGTAAAAGTCACAACAAACCGTTTGTATCATCAATTATTTGAGTCTTCTGGAGATTACAGGAAATAATTGTTTATATTTGAAATCAGTATAGTATTATCAGGAGATTTCTAACATTTACTTAAAGTTATCTTTATTTTATCTGGTTTTATTGCTCACCATCAGTTCTGTTACACTGTAATATTCCTATTCTTGACTTCTTTTATTTATCTGTCAATCTCCATAGTTTCCATAAACATTGTTTTTGTTTACAGCAGAATAGTAGAGAAATCTAAGATCGGGCAAATTTTGTTCCTTTTTGAAAATAGCCTGCATATTTTTGGACTAACTTTACCTACTATGTGGCAAGCCTTTCCTAACAAAACACATACAAGTAAAATTTGAAACTATCGACAGAATTCTCAGAATGCACCTCTACAAGGCTTCTTTCTTTCTTTGCCTCTGCCCAGAGCACTTTCCTGTCATATAAACCATTTACTTCTTGAGATTTGTAGTTTTTGCTGTGATCTAGAAAACTAGAGTGGGGGTGTGTTTGGCATTCAATCCAGCCTCATCCATATTATAATTAAAGGAGATTTCCCTTAGATTCTGACCTTAGCTTCCTTCTTCTGTGCTACGGTAGATGTTAAAGGAACTTCTATGCAGGTTGCTATCTAGTCACTATTTTAAATCAAACATCCTCAGACATTTCCAGTTGTTGCTTTTTTGTTGTTAAATTATGCTTTATTTTTTGGATCAGTTTTAGGTTCACAGAAAAATTGAGTAGAAATTACAGAGTTCCTGTATACGCTCTGGCCCACCCCCACACACATAGCCTTCCTCACTTTTAACATCTTGCACCAGAGTGGTACATTTGTTGCAATGGATGAACCTCCATTGACACATAATCATCACCAAAGTCCATGGTTTACACTAGGGGCCACGCTTGGAGTTATACACTCTATGAGTTTGGACAAATGTATAAGACGATGTATCCATAATTATAGTATCATACAGGGTATTTTCACTGCCCTAAAAATCCCCTATGCTTCACCTATTCATCCCTCCCTCCTCTGGAACCCCTAGCAACCACTGATCATTTTACCGTCTCCATAGTTTTACCTTTCCCAGAATGTCCTATTGGAAATCATCCAGTATGTGGCCTTTCCAGATTGCCTTCTTTCACTTAGCATCCTAGGCTTATTTCACTTAGTAACACGCATTTAAGTTTCCTCCACATCTTTTCATGGCTTGATAGCTCATTTCTTTTTAGCACTGAATCATATTCCATTGTCTAGATGTACCTCAGTTTATTTATCCATTCACATACTGAAGGACATCTTGGTTGCTTTCAAGTTTTGGCAATAATGAATAAAGCCACTATAAACATCTGTGTGGATATGACTTTTCACCTCCTTTGAGTAAATGTCAAGAAGTTAATTTCTGTATCATATAGTAAGAGCATATTTAGTTTTACAAAAACCTGCCGAACTGTCTTCCAAAGTGGCTGCACCATTTTGCATTCCCAGCAGGAATGATTGAGAGTTCCTATTGCCCTATGATCTTGTCAGCATTTGATACTGTCAGTGTTTTGGATTTTGGCCGTTCTAATAGGCATGAAATAGTACCTCATTGTAGTTTTAATTTGCATTTCTCTAATGACATATGATGTGGACCATCTTTTCATATGCATTTTTGCCATCTGTGTGCCTTCTTGATGAGGTGTCTGTTCAGATCTTTTGCCTTTTTTAATCAGGCCATTTGGTTTTTGTAAATTCTTGAGCTTTAAGAGTTCTTTATATATTTTGGATAACAGTCCTCTGTTAATCCAACAATCCTCTGTAATGGAAGATAAGATATGTATTTTGAAAATATTTTCCTTTAGTGTATGGCTTGTCTTCTTGTTTTCTTGACAGTATCTTTTGCAGAGCAGAAGTTCTTAATTTTAATGAAGTCCAGTTTATCCATGATTTCTTTCACGGATTATGCATTTGGTGTTGTATCTGAAAAGTCATCACCAAACCCAGGGTCATATAGATTTTCTTCTAGGAGTTTTATAGTTTTCTGTGGTACATTTAAAGTTGTTTTGAGGCTTTTTTTTGGTGAAAAGTGTAAGGTCCGTGTCTAGATTGAGAGTTTTATCATAAATGGGTACTGGATTTTGTCAAGTGCTTTTTGTGTGTCTATTGATGTGATTATGTGATTTTTCTTCTTTAGCCTATTTATATGATGGATTACATTAATTGATTTTCAAATGTTGAACCAGCCTTGCATACCTGAGATAAATCTCATTTGGTCACGGTGTATAATTCTTTTTATACCTCTTGGGTTTAATTTGCTAATATTTTGTTGATGATTTTTGCATCTATGTTCATAAGAGACATTGGTCTGTAGTTTTCTTTTCTTGTAACGTCTTTGTCTGGTTTTGGTATTAGGGCAACGCTAACCTTATAGAATGAGTCAGGAAGTAGTCCCTCTGCTTCTATATTTTGGAAGAGATTGTAGAGAATTAGTATAATCTCTTCCTTAACTATGGTAGTAGAATGGTGGTAGAATTCACCATTAAGCCCATCTTGAACTAGTGCTTTTTGTTTGGGAAGCTTATTAATTACTGATTTAATTTCTTTAATAATATAGACCTTTCTATATTATTGTCTCTTTCTTCTTGTGTGAGTTTTGGCAGACTCTGTGTGTCTTTCAAAGAATTGGTCCATTTCATCTAGCTTATTAAATTTGTGGGCACAGAGATCATAGTATTCCTTTAGTACCCTTTTAATCCCCATGAGATCTTTTTTTCTTACTTATCCTGGCTAAAAGTTTATCCATTTTATTGATCTATTTAAAGAACCAACTTTTGGTTTTGTTGATTTTCTCTATTGATTTCCTAGTTTTAGTTTCACTGATTTCTGCTCTAAATTTTATTATTTCTCTTATTCTGCTTACTTTGGGTTTAACTTGCTCTTCTTTATCTAGTTCTAAGGTAGAAGCTTAAATTATTGATTTTAGATCTTTCTTTTTTTCTAATATATGCGTATAAATTTCCCTGTGAGCCCTGCTTTCACTGCTTCCCTCAAATTTTGGTATCATATTTTCATTTGGTGAAAAATATTTAAAAATTTCTCTTATTTATTCTTTGACCTGTTATTTAGAAGTATGTTGTTTAGTCTCCAATTGTTTTGGGATTTTCCAGCTCTCTTTTTGTTATTGATTTCTAATTTAATTTCATTGTGGTCGGAGAGCATACATTGTATAATTTCTATTCTTTTAAATTGCTTAAGGTGTGATTTATGGGCTGGAATGTGGTCTATCTTGATGAATGTTTCATGAGAGTTTGAAAAGAATGTGTATTCTACTATTGTTGGTTGCAGTTGTCTATAGATATCAATTATATACAGTTGATTGTTGGTGCTGTTGAGTTCAGCTATGTTCTTTCTGACTTTCTGCCTACTGGACCTATCCATTTCTGATAGAGTGATATTGAAGTCTCCAACTATAAAAGTAGATTCATCTATTTCTCCTTGCAGTTCTATTAATTTTTGCCCCACCTATTTTGACACTCCAATGTTAGGCACATACATGTTAAAGACTGTCATGTCTTCTTGGAAAATTGACCCCTTTACCATTATGTAATGCTCTTCTTTATCCCTGATAATTTTCCTTGCTCTGAAGTCTTCTCTGTTTGAAATTAACATAGTTACTCCTACTTTCTTTTGATTAGTGTTAGCATGGTGAATCTTTCCTTATCCCTTTACTTTTAATCTATATGTGTCTTTATATGTAAAGTGGATTTTATGTAGAAAACATATGGTTAGATGTTGTTTTTAATCCATGCTGATAATCTTTCTTTTAATTGGTTTATTTAGACTTTTGACATCTAAAGTGATTATTGATATAGTTGAATTAGTATCTACCATATTTCTTACTGTTTTCTATTTGTTGTCCTTGTTTATGTTCTTATTTTTGTCTTCCACTCTCTTTCTGCCTTTTGTGGTTTTAAGTGAGTGTTTTATATTATTCCATTTTCTTTCCTTTCTTAGTATATCAATTATACATCTTTTTTTTTTACTTTTTTTAGTGGTTAACCCAGAGTTTACAATATCCATTTAAAACTAATCCATGTCCACTTTCAAATAATACTACATCACTTCACAGGTCCTGCAAGTACCTTACAATAACAAAGTATTCCTAATTTCTCCCTCCCATCCCTTGTAACACTGCTGTCATTCATTTCAAGCATTCATAAGTTATAATCATCAGATTCATTAGTGTAGTTAGTATTTTGAATGAACTCATCTGTTAGGTTTTATTTTACTTTTATTTATTCTTTCTCTTATGCTCTTCCTTTCTTTATGTAAATCTGAGTTTCTGACTCACATCATTTTCCTTCTCTCTTAGGAACTTCTAACATTTCTTGCAAGGCAAGTCTACTAGCAATGCACTCTCTCAATTTTTGTTTGCCTGAGAAAGTCTTTATTTCATCTTCACTTTTGAAGAATAATTTCTCATGATACAGAATTATAGTTTGGTGGTTTTTCTCTTAACACTTCAAATATTTCACTCCACTCTCTTCTTGCTTGCATGGTTTCTGAGAAGTCAGATGTAATTCTTACCTTTGCTCCTCTATACATAAGGTGTTTTTTTCCTCTGGTTTCTTTCAAGATTTTTTCTTTATCTTTGATTTTCTACAGTTTGAATATGCCTAGGTGTAGTCCTTGTTGCTTTTTTAAATCTAGTTTTTATAACCATCATTTGGATTGTAGGATGACTATCTTTGTAACAGTTTGGACTCCGTTTGGTAGTGGTGTATCCATTTCAATCTCATCTACTTTGATGTCTAGAAGGACTTTGACTATGAATGTATAAGGCAACCTCATTATGACTCATTAAGCCAAACAAAAAAGAATTGCTACATATACAAATTGATATAAAATTTCTTCCTTCATTTCTAGTTTCTTAGATTCTATTTTATTTATCATTATAAATGCCCAAATCAAAATAACTTAGTAGTCTGGGTAGTATTCACTTAGACAACAAGATATCTAATTGAAGATTACAACCTTTAAATTTATACAGAAGGACATGTTATCCTGTGCGGTATTAGCTCCTTCCTGGATCCACCTCATGATGAAAAGGTAGGAACTTTACTTTTAGTTTAGTTCGTGAATCAGCACATAGTTATTGAGCATTTCTCCGTGCTAGATACCACAAAAGATAGAAATACAAGACAACACTCCTTACTCTCAAGTCATATATAATACTATTGAAACTTAAGCTACATGACAACCCACAATGGTCTACTGGTGAAAAGAGGGGATGAATGAGTGAGTGAGTGAACGAGCCAGCCACTGGTCACTATGCATCTTCTTTGTCTTTTGACTATTTGTGAGAATCTATATCGAATCCCAGAGCTTACAAGAGTTCATACATCATCTAGTCCTCCACAGTCAGTTTCTCTATCTTTCTATCTTATACATCTTCATAGAAGGAGATTCCATAACCTTTCCTTGCAAGGCTAGTCTCGTGCCCAACTATTATTATTTTCAAGAAACTCTTCCTCACATCTAGTCTAAATCCTCCTTATAATCCAAACATGTTATTCTATTTTTAGTGTTAATGCAATGTAAATGTCACTATCCTTATTTTATAACTTATAAATATGTATGTAGATATACAAATATATCTAAATATATTATAAAGACTCAACACTAATTAAAGAGCACAGCAAGAATGTGTTATTTTAGGATAGACTTATTTCTCTTTAAGTTAATACTTCAAATCCAAAAGCTAAATATTAGCTTAAATAGTAATGTTTTGGTTTTGGTTTATAGGTATTAACATAGGGCTGCATAGATTAGGATTGGATTGCTTGCAAAGTGTTTTTAAATGATTATTGTTTCAAACATTGTTTCATTTGATCCTTGGAGTTTCCTTTTTGTTTCCAAGAACCCATTGTAGTTTTTATAAAGTTCAGATATTTAACTTTAGAATGCTTATCTTCACTTTGCAGAGGAGAACTCAGAGAGTAGTGTGCCTAGGATCACACAGACAGTTAATGATGAAGTTAGGGCCAGAACCAGGGTTCTTGTCCTTTAATCCAGTGCTCTTTCCATATTCAACACTTACTGCCATCAAACAGAAAATCGTAGTTTCAATTTACAAAGCACAGTGTTTCAATTATCGGCAGGTATAAATGGCCTACCATCAAGGCATGCTGTGAGCTGAATGAAAACAATCATTTGCTTGAGCCATGAGTATGTGGAAGGTTATCTAATTGTTTTCTCCTACTTGCAATGATTATCAATATTCTATTATTAATTGCAACACATAAAAACATGATTCAAAACCTACATTTTTGCAAATGGGCTTTCTACAAACTGGCAAGCAAGACCTCTCAAAATTTAGGGGAAAATCTTTAAAATAAACAACTTTGTATTAATTCAATAATATTGAATTAGAATTATAGTGCAATTGATTTTAGAGCATTTTCACCATTTTAAAAGAAGAAAATCTATTTCAATAACTCATTTAAGTTCTTCCATATTCAACCTCATTTCAACCTTTGGACACTGTGATTTTCTAGTTTGTACATGGCTGCCTATTTATAAATATACAAGAGAATCTGGTTATAAGATGCCTCATTAGTACATAGACTAACATATACCATGCAATAAACAAGGTTCAGTTATAGGTTACAACTACAATAAAAACCTAATATATCAGTCTCCAAGTCAGAGGTTAATCTGATACTCTTGCAACATTACTGTTAAAAAGACACTCTATGGAATACAGATGTTCTAAGAGATGGAATAGTCAAAACCTGTCTACATAAAAAGAAATAATACATATGATCATATACACATGTCTATAGCAAGAAAAAAAAGTCTTAGAGTAGTGTTTACCTACTTACAGGTTGTAATCTACTAGGGGGTCATAAAATCCATTTAATGAGTGGCAACCAGTATTTTCAAAAAAATAGAAAAGAATGGAGCAGAATGAAATGCAATAGAATAGAATAGACAGTATCAGTGTGCCCTGCACATGGAAAAGTTAGGTATCCTTTTGTGAAAGATACTGAAACTTGTTTCAGATGCATGTAGAGGCATTGTATGTGTACATCGGGTCATGATGTAAAATGTATTTCTTACTATGTATATGCTCCATATTAGAGACACACTTTCCTTAGAGAATCCCATCCCACTGCAGAGAAAGAGCCCTTGGCTGAGCAGATGTTCTTCAACAGCTTTGAGACAATAAGAAGCAGGAGAATGCAGAAGATTTCACTTTGGCTCTCTAAGAACTAGAAGAAATTGAGTCAGAAGGCCAAGAAATTTAGGAGGAATTGTGCCTAACTTTTGTTAATGTCTAAATGAAAAGGAGACTCCTATGAGAACTTCAAGCTGCCCGAATTCTAGCCACACAAATGCTCCTAAGTAGATGACCCAGGAGGAAGGAAGGTCTGGGTTAATCAGGGATAGAAAGGGGATGCTACTGCAGAGCAAGCTCCCCAGTTGACAACTCTAGATCACACAATTTAGAAATGTCTGCTGAGGCTCATTTAGGCGCTCTAAACTTGAGGATAAGCCACATGCTGAAGGAACATACCAATCAAGCCTCAGGATGTCTCTGAAAGAATGAGCTGGGCCCACTTCTTTTGTTAATTTTTTGTGGTATATCGTTATCCTATATAACCCCCTCCCTCCACAAAAGAACAAAACAGCCAAGGCTATCTCTGGATGAAATTTGAAGATAGGGAAAGTCTTTCTGCCAATCTCCCCTTTGGTCTTCACCTTTTGACTCTCCTTCCTGCTGCTCCTGATATATTCACTCTTGGTCCCCCCACAATCCTCCTAAGGTTTCTCTCTCATCTAGTCATCGACTAATCCTCAAATAAATGAATTGTTAATCCTCAATTAAATGATAAATTGCTAAAGACACAAGATACTTGCTCTCCCAGGGATATGCACAGATGAACAAATATCTAAAAATGAAATTTTTGGTACCTCAACAAAAAAGAAAGATCTAATTAGGACAGGCACCTCATCATCTTGCACAGATGTCCACACCATTCACTCATAAGCTTGGCTTTTTAATGATTTATGGTTTTGCTCAAGATTGGATTTTGATCAGCACGTACTTATGACAAGGGATGTGCTTTATTGTTGCTGTCTAGAAATTCAAGCAGGTCCTCGCCTGGCGTGCTCATTCTCTGGAAATTATTCAAGTGATCTATGTAGAAGACAAACAAGTGGTGCTCACTGCCTCCATCGACGGCTCAGTAAGGTATGACCTTCACCTTGTGAATCAGGGCTTGGAGTATGAGATGTAAGCGATGTCAAGCTGGGAGCCAGCCCCATGGGCTAGTGGTTAAGTCCAGTGTGCTCTGCTTTGGCAGCCCAGGTTCGTGGGTTTGGATCCTGGGCGTGGACCTACACCACTCATCAGCCATGCTGTAGCTGCTGTGGTGGCAACCCACATAGAAACTAGAGGAAGACTGGCACAGACGTTAGCTCAGGGCTAACACTCCTCAACAAAAAAAAAAGATTTTAAGCTAAAGTTTAGTGCAATCTTGATTTGATGACTAACATAAGTAAATAAATAAGCAAACAAATAAAAGGTGGCACAAAAGGGCTTTGAGAAGATGGTCACTGATTCAGAATTCTTTTCTCTGCCCAAGGAACTGAGATGCCCTGCTCATCTATGTTAGAAGGTATAACAAATAGCTTAATAAAAGGTTGGTTTTTTGGGTAGATTATTTCAAAGAATTAAGCAAGATGGGTAGCTCAGAGAGACAGACCTAAGCCCAGGGAAGGTCATAGGAGACACAGGGTCAGAAGTCATAAAAAAGTCAGAGAAAAGAACAACTAATACCGAGAAAAGAGAAAAGTGAGCTAATTGTTTCACGGACAAAGTGACTGATTTTGCACAGCCTACTGGTTTTAATTGCCTAGATAATGCTAAATATACATATGCAAGATGCTAAAAACACATATACATAAAGAGAAAGGAAATGCCACAATGTTTTTTGAGACAAATTGCTGCGTATTAAAATGTCTTAAAATCATGGTAATGAATTATCGCCTGAAGAGAATAAAGTCAGGTGAGATCAAGAGGGGAAAGAGGCTTCAAAGTGTATCAGAGAATTGCAACATAATGAAGACAAAAAGGAAGCAATACTTTATGTTGCATAAAAGACCCTGGACTGAAATTCAACAGACCCTGGCCAGCTGGGTGAGCCTGAGCTGATCTGGATCTTCACCTTGAAAGAAACAGCCATCAAAGAATGTTAGGGCCAGCCCAGGTGGCCTAGTGGTTAAGTTCAGCACACTCTGCTTCAGCAGCCCGGGTTTGTTTCCTGGGTGTGGACCTACAGTGCTCATCTCAGTGGCTATGCTGTGGTGGCAGCTCACATACAAAATAGAAGAAGATTCGCAACAACAGTTAGCTCAGGACAAATTTTCCTCAGGAAAAAAAAAGGAAGAAGAAGAAGAAACAGAATTTTAAGTGGGCAACTAACATAATCTGATTTACATTAAAAACTAATAATAATGTGTGGGAAATAGATTTCAGAGCAGCAAAAGTGGGAGCAAAGAGAGTAGTTAGATTGTGGTGAATATGGTGGCTTGGACTATGGAAGTGGCAACAAAGCTGGAAATAAATATTTTGGATTTGAGAACAATCCAAGATGTAAAATCCAGAAGATGGGAACTTCAACTGAAAGAGGAGGTAAGCAATAGATGCCAAGAATGACCACTGGCACATACGACTAGGTGAATGTTGGGGCCATTCATTGAGAGAGGAAGCACTAAAAGAGGAAAATATTTAGAATGTGGAAGGATGAAGGAGAAGCGGTGATTTCAAGGTGAATCTGTAGGGGGCAAACAGTTAGGCTGCTTTCTCTGTCAGAAAGGGAGTCTGTTGTTTTATTCGTAGGAAAAATTTAGAAGATGACATTTCATTATTATAGATGTTTTTCACAAGTCTGTTCCTTGGGTCTCTGCTCCAGTATATTTTCAGCTACCTGTCAGCAGAAGTGTTAACTGGAGATTGTAATACACACACACACACACACACACACCCTCCACACGGCCCATGTGCACACACCTCTGTTGTCCTGAGCTTTCCCTGCTCAAACCAGTTACCCTTGGCATGCAGAAATTACTTTTATGATTACTCAAGTTAAAATCTCCCTAGATATTCAGTTCAAAAAACATAGCTCTATTAATAGCTGTCAGAATACAGTTCCCTAGGGAAACAAAAGAAAAAATGAACAAATGGGACTACATCAAACTAAAAACTTCTGCACAGCAAAGGAAACCATCAACAAAATGAAACGACAACCTAACAATTGGGAGAAGATATTTGCAAACCATATATCAGATAAGGGGTTAATATCCAAAATATACAAAGAACTCATACAGCTCAACAACAAAAAAACTAACAATCCAATTAAAAAATGGGCAAAAGATCTGAATAGAGATTTCTCCAAAGAAGATATATGGATGGCCAACAGGCACATGAAAAGATGCTCAACATCATTAGCTATCAGGGAAATGCAAAACAAAACTACAATGAGGTATCACCTCATTCCGGTCAGAATGGCTATAATTAACAAGACAGGAAACGACAAACGTTGGAGAGGGTGTGGAGAGAAGGGAACCCTTGTACACTGCTGGTGGGAGTGCAAACTGGTGCAGCCACTATGGAAAGCAGTATGGAGTATCCTCAGAAAATTAAGAATAGATCTACCATATGATCCAGCTATCCCACTGCTGGGTATTTATCCAAAGAACTTGAAAACACAAATGGATAAAGATACATGCACCCCTATGTTCATTGCAGCATTATTCACAATAGCCAAGCCTTGGAAGCAACCTAGGTGCCCATCAAGGGACAAATGGATAAAGAAGATGTGATATATATACATAATGGAATTCTACTCAGCCAGAAGAAATGATGAAATCCGGCCATTTGTGACAACATGGATGGACCTTGAGGGTATTATGCTGAGTGAAATAAGTCAGAGGGAGAAAGTCAAATACCATATGATCTCATTCGTAAGTAGAAGATAAAAAAAACAACAAAACAAACACATAGCAACAGAGATTGGATTGGTGGTTACCATAGGGGAAGGGGGGTGGGGGGAGGGCAAAAGTGGAGATTAGGCTCACATGTGTGGTGATGGACTATAATTAGTTTTTGGGTGGTGAACATGATGTAATATACATAGAAGTTGAAATATATTACAATGTACATCTGAAAGCTATATAATGTTATTTTCCATTTTTAGTGCAATAAAAAATAAAAATTAAAAATAATAATAATACAGTTCTCTTCATAACTGAACCACATTCTTTTGCTAAGACTAGCCGCCATTTTCTAAAGAAGTAGGAAACTTCAACACTAAGTATTGATTGTCAAAAAGATTGTGATTTTATAATAGGAAAAAGCATAGAAAGACTTAGCTCTGGGACAGAGCATAGAAGGGGCTACGGATCCACATTTAAGGCCCAGGAAACCAGGCTGAGAGGTAGGATCAGTCACCTGGGAGAATTCCTCATGGAGCAGGAAACACCACAAAGCAAGGAGACCAAAAGTTACTTGAGTCCTTGCCTACGATAGAATGAATTCAGAGTTGTCCTGAAATTGGTCCCTCACCCTTCTGACTTCTGTGGGGAAAAGGCTGGTCCATTTCACTCTGGCAAAGGCTCTGGCAAGGAGACCATGACATTTATGTAGTGCTGGGGAGTTAAAATACGTAAGGGGTACAGGAGGCCCATGTTCTCAGGACAGTCAGGTGTGAGGAGTCCCACTGGCTATCTCCGCCCCGCCTCCGCCTCGGTGTCTGCCTCTTTGATCTGGAACACTACTTGGACTTTATGGAATCTACTGTTAGTTCATTTAGCTTGTCCACCTTCTGGGTCACTGCAGTAGGCACATGATGATTGTTTCCATCATTTGTCACTCTGAGGTTGAAATCAAGACATAAAAGGAAGATCTTCCAAATATTATTTTATCTTTCCGTAAGACATAGGGCACACACTCTTGCTAATGACATTCTGTATTGCTTTAAACTACATGGGCTATTCAGAGGGACCTCATGGAGTGAACTGATGGTGAAATAATGAATATGGATAAAGAGCCACTACTTTTGCCATCCTATTTCAGAATTCAGTTGTAAAAATGAGTATGGTATTTCCACAATTCTAGGAGTTGTGGATGTAGGTTGAGAGGATTTTGGTAATAGTAAAAGCATCACTAGGTATCTCCTCCTACAAGTTATTTTGATGCTGATACGGAAAGTAGACAGCTGAGATACAGCCTAAGGCCTAATTCAACTAAAACACTGTCAGTCAATGTGGGTTCTATTAGCTTCAATAAGCAGAATTATTCTGGAAAAATCTGTTCCTTGTTTCCTGCCTTTAATGAATGGGTATCATAAGTACAAATTCAAATTGACATTTTCCAAAACCATTGTAGAGTAGCATTCTAACTGATAAAAATGTTTATGCTACGATTAGCTCCATATATTTAAGAGGAAGAGTCTTAGACTCAAGTTTAAAATCCCTGATGGACCACTGAAAATCTATATAAATGATCTAATGAACAGAATAACTTCCACTGGATTCCAGTTACTTTCTCCTCCCCACCTTTACTTTCCTCAGGCTCTGGCATGCACTCAATGGTCATTACTGTGGATATTTTGGACAGCGAAGAATGTTTGAAATATCACAGACAAGTGATTTCATTTTGCCTTGTGATGTTAATGAATATCCCATAGAAATAAAAGAAGAAAGCAAGTTCACAGAGAAGAAGCAAAAATATGAATATCCTCTGGTATTTGACAAGCAAAGGTGAGACCACTGGGTTTTCTTTAGATGGGCAGACAAGAATTAAACTACTGTCATAATGTGACACTGTGCTGGATGTGGAGAATTCAAAGGTGAAAAGCACAGAACTTTTCAATAATTTTGCAATCCATGGAAGGGAGACATATGTAAACAAAAAGCTACAACTCAGTATAATAGTACTGCTAGGAACATTTAACTCTGAAGATAATCACAGAAGGGTAAACAGCATTTACCCAAGTGAAGAAGACCAAGGAGGCAGTTGCCTAAGCAAAGGCACTAAATAATGAGACTATCATACAGTCTTTCCAGGCTTGGAGCCCAGGGAGCGAGTAGGGAGGACATGGTAGGAGATAAAGCAAGGAAAGTCTATAGGGGCCAAAGCACGGTGAACTTTTTTTATGGGCCAACCATAAGGATTTTAAACTTTACAGAAATCACTGTGACAAGATACACATGAGGAAAAGCAGGTCTGAAGAAAAGGACAGTGAGTTTGGTGTTGGACAGGTTTAAGTCCAAGAACAGTCATGTGGAGGTATTTACCGAGCACTGAGATGGACCTGCCTAGAGCTCCCCAAAGGGTCAGAGCTGAGACAGAGATGTGAGAGTCACTGGCATAGTAGTATTTTCACCAGGGATACGTCACTTAGGTCCTGTGTACAGAGTGAGAAAAACAGAAAACTAAGGAAGAAATCAAGAAACGATCATCTCTAAAGAGCAGGCCAAGTGAAAAAGGTTAAGAAAGAATAGCCAGGATGTTGAAAGGAAAACAACAAACAAGTGGTATGATGGAAATCAGAGGAGGAGAGAGTTGTAAGTAAATGGTAGAGAGGACACATTTTAGAACATGCAGTGAGATCACATAGGACAAAAGAAAAGTAAACATTGGATTTGGCATCTTTGTCAGCTGAAAAGTCACTGATGACTCTAGAGATGGTAATTTCAATGGAGTAATGGGGAAAAATCACATTGCAGTGGTTGAGAAATAAATAGGAGATGTGAGGTGACGATAGTATAGATTACTATACTATTAGATACTAATAGTATATAAAAATATATACTATTATTTTTAAGAAAGTTGAATAGCTCTAGGGTTGAAGAAGAATTTGTTTCATGTGTTTGCTTGTTTGTGGGGGAGACGTGAGCATGCTTAAAGGCTTATGAAAGGGAAGACAGTTCTCCAACAGAGAACAGAATGTTGATGAAAAGCTATTTTGTGCTTTTGCAAAGCTCAGTCTTGGTTTTGACTGTGGTCAGATCCTTGTCGTGATGGAAGAGATTGGTGCTCATCTGAGCTTTCAACATCAGTGAAGCCCAACCCTAGATGATGGATAGCTAAATGTATAACCCTCAAGGGACCAGACCTGCCTAGACTGGTAACATGCAGCAGACCAGAACTGGGTAAGCTGACTAGATGAGTCCAAAGTGGGAAGAATCAGAGAGAGTTGTCTAAGATAAAGTCCTTTAGGGAAATCCTAAGAGAGTCAAAGCTGGGGAGACCCAATGCCATTATCTAGTCCAAAGGTTGATAGAATGGCTGTAAATAGGACTTGAAGCTAAGAGAAGCTACATAGAATTTGGATCAAAACAAGAGCAACTTGAGAATAAAGAGCAAAGGTTCCAGGTAATGGCTAAAACCCTACTGAAGTGTTCAAGTCTTGCTTTGGCTAGACAGTAAGATCTGGTAAAGTTCACCAAGCAAAGTTGATCCATCTCTTTTGGGTAATTGCTGAGTCTTGAACATCCATATATCTTAGTGCTTAAAAGAATATATTCCAACTTGTTAACTTGCATCTCTTTCACTATTCTGTAATTTCCTTGAGGACTAGGACTGTGTCTTATACATCTTTATATCCCCAGTTCTTAGCTCAATGCTTAGTACACAGTAGGCACTCAAAAGGCATTTGTAGAACAAATAAAGAATGACTAATGGAGAACATCACCAGCAGAGGCAAAAGGTGTAAATGGTAGATGCAGAAGTGTGAAACAGCATGATAGCTCAAATGTGGGATATGTGTTCATATTATAAGTAAATAATTATGTCTTGTCTGTAGCAAAATGGACCTTCTTCTGCAAAAGTACTCCATCTTAGGACATTTATTTATTTATTTATTTATTTATTTATTTATTATCTTTAAAAATGTTTTTAATGCTTAGTTATGACTTTTTAAATATATGCATAAGTAAGTTTTAACTATAGAGAAAGCTACGCTGAGTCACACGAAGATCAAGCAGTGGTTTTGTAGCCAAGGTTTCCACATTCCTACTACACAGTTTTTTTCCAATGGCTGTTAATGAATTGAACTACATGGCACATTCAGCCTTAGGAGAAATCTCTGTGATTTCCCTGGAGGGAGATCCGGGACGTCACGTGGAATAAGCATTAGGTGCAGAGGTAGTATCATTAGGACCAGTGTCATGGGAGCCAGAGAATTTGGGGACCTAGAGAAAGAAGGATGTAATTGATAACTTGCTTAATAGGCAGAGAATAAAAGGTGTGGGTATGTACTTAACAGTTTTTCTTGTATCTTTTTACGCAGATGGAAAAAAATGAGCTCAATGTCTTTGCTTTTCAAACGTACACCTCCCAAGACCTTTGAAGTGGAACATGATTTTAAGTTTTTCAAGTCTCTTTCTTCTCCCAAGGTAGCTTTAAAACGAACAAACGAACAGAAAACACTTTGCTCTGGTTTTCCTGATTTTAGATATGCACAGTGTATTCGTTTTCTATTGCTGCCGTCACACATTACTGCAAACTTGGAGGCTTACACCATATAAATCAATTACCTTTCAGTTCTGTAGGTCAGAAGTCCAGTCTGGTCCTCGCTGGGCTGCAGTGAAGGTGCTGCCAGAGCTGTGCTCCTTTTCTGGAGGCTGTAAGGGAGAATCTCCTTCCTGAGGTTGTGGCCCTCTTCCTGCATCTTCACAGCCAGAAATGGGGCATCTCTCCGCCCATTCTTCTGTGGTCGCATGTCTCTCTGACACAGAGAGAAAGGTTCTCTGTGTTTAAGGATTCCTGTGATTAGATTGGGCCCACCTGGGCAATCCATCTCAAAGTTCTTAACCTTAATCACATCAGCAAAGTCCCTTTTGCCAAGTGAAGCAATATATTCACAGGGGGGCTGGAGGTGGGGGTTAGGGGGTGGGCATCTTTGGTTGTAAATATTCTGCCTATCACAGACAGACACACTTTGCTTCAGTGCAGAATAGGAGAGAAAAGTGTACTGCTATTCATTCTATTTGTATTTCAAACACTTCTAAGGACTAGGTACAGCATGAGTCCTTAGGCTAAGGTCTGGCATTAACTGATTAAATTGACTTCTTCAAGATCTTCCACAAAACAAACCAAACTTACCTCTCTAAACTTATCTCCCATTACTAACCTACAGTTGTTCTGCCCTCTACAAATCAGACTAGCTGTTGTTTCCCTGAGCATTCCTCTCAGTCTTCTGCCCCTACAGTTCACCTGGGCTCTCCTTGACATAGGCATGACCTCTCTCTATCTGCCAAAGTCCATCCTACCTTTATAACTACCTTCATAACTTATGAAGGATTAGTATCCAGAATAGGAAAAGAACTCCTGGGAATCAATAAGAAGAAAAGACGTCCAATTAAAAAAATGGTCAAATACTTGAATGGACACCTCACACATACACACACACAAACATTTAGCAATAAACAAATAAAAAGATGCTCAACCTCAATAGTAAACATGGAAATTCACATCAATAGTATTATGAGACACCATTTAACACCCACCAGATTGGCAAATATCAAAAAGTCTGACGATAGTCAGGGTCAGTGTGCATGTGGCACACTCAGAATGCTAATCTGCTGATGCAAGTAGTATCAGTTGTAGAACCACTTTGGAAAAAAAGGTGGCATTATCCAGTAAAGTTGAAAATAAGCATACCCTACCAAATATACACCCTGGGAAAACTCTTGAACAAGTGCTTACGAGGCAAGTACAAGAATGCTCAGATCAGTACTGGTTATAATAGCAAAAACCTGAAAGCAGCCTAAATGCTCATCATCAGTATAATTGGTAGATAAATTATGGCATATTTATAAACTGGAATACTACAGAGCAGTGAAAATAAATGAACTAAAATAACACTCACCTACATGAATGGATGAGAAGAGTTTTACATGAGAGTTGATACACTGTTATTTCATTTATATAAAAGTCAAGAAGAGACAAAACTAAATAAAATATTGTTTTGGCAAAAAGCATATAAGGTTAAACTATACGAATAAAAGGAAGAGAATTCAAAGCATAAAATTCAGGAGAGTCATTATGTCTGAGGACAGTGGAAAGGACTGTGTCGTGGGATGGCATACTGAGAACCTCAAAGTTGCGGGTATTGTTCCAATTTGTAAAACAGAGCAGTGGGTCCATGAATGTTCATTATGTCATTATTCTTTCATAGTATCAACTTTATATTTAACAAATATTTAAAACTTTCCACATGAAACAATTTTCGTCACTCATACCTTTCAGTCCAAATGGAACTCAGATAGCTTCTCCCGGAAGACAGGTGACAAGTGACAGGCAAGAGAGACATCGGATGTGGGGTGTGACAGACTCATGTTTAATCTTGGATAAGTTATTTTATCTCTTTCCTCATCTGAAAAGCCCTCAAAGAGTTGTTGTGAGAATTAAATGAGAAAGGGTATACCAGGTACATTGTAGATACTCAGTAAATGTTATTCCACTTTCCCTGAAGGCCCCGATCTCTCCCTGCTTCGTGCCTCCTTACATGTTAACTTACCACGTTCTGCACCAAATGAGAACTATTTGCGTATTTGCTTTTATTTCCTCCCCCTGCCCACCACCAAATCATAAGTTCTTTGGGCAAAGATATATGCATAGCATGTAACAGATACTCAATTTTGTCCAATAGGATTGAAATAGCACAACCTAAAAATAAAGATTGGTATTCACTTTTTAATATTCTCTTCCAGTTTGAAGACAAGAAATAATTTTTTTAAAAAATAATTTATCTGAAACATTAAATAAATTTGGGGAAATCTTTAGAAAGGTTTTACAGCTCTTCAAACAATTGAATGCTCAAGATGCTTACTCTCTTTTTCCACACCTCTGTCTTCTCAATTGCTTGGTAAAATAACAAAGATTTAATGCCAAAGCTAAGTTAAAATACCTTTCACTTAGGAATCTGTGATTTTTACCAGCAATCTTATTTTGCCCATTCCTTTTCATTCTCAATTGTGTAATATTTATCTATTCACTTCTTTCTGTTAATTTCTTTTTGACATATTTTCATCAGTAATAATAATACAATGGTACTAAATCTTACTTTTGGGTAGCACCTTACTATATACATTATCTCATTCGATTCTCGTAACTAGTCAACAGGGAAAGAACTTGCCTAAGATCATACAGCTAGCATGCGGCAGCGTCAGGATTTGAAGCCAGTAATTCTGCCACGGATGGAATGCACCCTTTCCATTAAACGTTCACTCCTGTTTTGCAGATTCAACGACGTGCTTTGGAAGGTTTCATGACTGAAAACAGGGAGGCAGGCATTGTTTTTGGTTCTCTGCCTATATACAAGGTGAGTTGGAGGTTTCTAGGACTAGCGTGGTTACAAAACAATGGGGAACCTGACATCTCACTCCTGACCCTGGGCTAGCAAGTAAGGTTGGAGAAAAGCACATAGCCAAGCCAACTGCTTCCATAAACACATTGTGTCCGATTCCAGAGAAGTCTTCAGTTGTGTGTGTCAATGGCCTTGATCACTTGTCTCTGCCATTCCACAGTGAACAACACTACAGGAAACTATTTCAAACTTTACCCTGGATCTTCATCACCTACAGGATAAGATCCAAATGATTTAGCCTGGCACACAAACTTTTCACGATCTGGCCTCTGCCTGAGCTGCATGACCTCATTTTCTACCACATTCTCCATGTACCCTCTACTCCACCTATGCCAAATTACTTGCCGTTCCTTAAGCATCACTGTTCTTTCTACTTCTGCAAATTTGCCTGTGCTGCCTCTCTGCCCAGAATTCACTCACCCCTTGTTTCCCTCTAAATCCTCACTCATCCTTCAAGTCTTCACTCCAGATACCCTCTATTAAATTAAAGAACAAATTAATTAATCAAGAATAATAAGCCAAAGATGAAATATTTCAACTTAATCTTATTGCTTCTTAAAACATTACTTCTCCTTCCCAAGAACATATCCACTGTAATAGGTTCAAACACTTAAGTCAGAAATGATGCTAAGGGGGAAGGATCAAGAATGAACAGTGGGTAACTGAGAAGGGAGGTGTATTTTAAAGCAGTTGGACATTCTCACTCCTTATCCCCCAGCCCTGAATTCACATGACAGAAATAATCACTTTAAATACGTCTTATTAACTCTTTATTTATGGTTTGTAGGTACCAAGCCCCACCAGTCTAAAATTCCTTCCACTCATCGAGTCAGAACCACAAAGGGAGTCTCCAGATGGCATTCCAGGAAAGAAGAAGGGAGGTCACGTTCAACATGAAAAAGTAAATTAGTACTTAGAATTCCAGAGTGTACCCCATTGCTGTTTGGATTATTAACTTTTCTCTGTTCCCAGAAACATTCTGGGCCTAAAATTATCCCAGTTCATACTCTTTTAATGAATATTCCAGAATGTATGTGTCTTAGCTCAATGAAATGGAAATCATTAATTTCCTAGATAGAAAAATCAAACAGGACCTGTAAGTGTGACGAATGAAATATTCTAGAGCTAATATAAGACTTAGGTTCAATGACTAGTTTTAAAAGCTAGACAGTATGACATAACATAACTGAGGGCTGTGTAGTTATGCTTTTAATCTGACTGTACCTACAGGACGGAGCCATGACATCAGTAAGTTTCTAGCTTACCGGCCAAGTCAAAGAGAACTGTTTCCATGTATATTGATAGGAATAACTAATATACAATGTTTTACAGTTTACATAGTGTTTTTAGAAATGATTCCTTTGATTTTCACAATAATTACAACAAAAATATTATATCCATCTTCGAATTGGAAAAAAAATATAGTCTAAAGGGAGGTTAAGTGACTTGCCAAAGATCAAATAGGAATGAAGCGATAAGCTGAGATCTACTTCTGCTCCAAATTTCATGCTCTTCTATTAAACTATACAGCCTAAAAAACCTCAAACCCTCACTCGTCTACTAGTTCTCGGAAGCTTGTATGGGCCTAATTTAACCTGTGCCCATTTATCCAGTCATTAAAATAGATCAAATAGATCTAACATACAGCAATTTTTATAAACCTCTATTCCATGAAGTCAGTCTAAAAACAGAAAGGAGATGATTCTTACTGTCTGCACCTAATTGAGTAACAGATAACAAACACAACTACAACAACAACAAAAAGCTGGGTTATGTAATTAATACAGAAAACTTGACCATAATTTTGTTAGCTTGCGCACTTAATGAGAATATGAATTATCCCTGTGAATCATCAACTCTACCAATTATTTAAGTCAGAATTTTGCGCAGTAAAAGAGTTTTCTATAAAAATAATATTTTTTACTTTTAATTGTTTTATGTAACAGATGAAACACAGTGGTATAAATAATCCAAAACTAACAGGTAATCAGAAGCGTATTTGTTTCAAGTGTTATAATTCATATATTTTATGCCCTGTGTTTGCATTCTATGTTTTGCCCCATCTGATATTAAACATGCTTCACATTTCTAAGTACAAACTAAGTAACAGAAAGAAGGTGGCCAGATATGTCTTAAATGCCAGAGGGAAGACAAAAATGGAATTAAAAATTAGTCACAGTCAACCTACATAGTGAATAACGTATACTCAGATAATCAGAAACTGATTCTACTATGATTAATTTTATTACAGATCATGAAATATGACAAGTTATTTGTCCAATCACAAAGGAACTTTTAATATGTCTGGTGTTTTAATAGAGGCTTTGTCTTCTCTTACCTGCCCTGATACGTCATTAACCACACAAGAAAGGCAAAGGAGCAGATGTCTCCATTTGCTTACAGAAAAGGAGCCACAAAAGCAGGACTAAAGATCCTCTTTCTGGTTTATTGAAGAAAAGAGCTCAGTGCGGTCAGGGGGTTAAAATTAGTTTCCAAAATAAAAGTAGCTCCTTTTCAGGAAATTGTGCATTTAGCAAGATGACAATAAAATCTGGAAACTGGAATGGATTAAAGCACCACCATGTTGATTGCCTGCAATTTTAGGAACCCAGATAGCATAAGTGGGAGATTAGTAGATGAAATCAAATCAATAAATACACATCAAATGCCTATTTTCATGAAAAAGCTCTTCCAGGAAGCTGGGTACAAAATTACCTCAGAAAGTTTAGTGTTCAGATTCCACTTTTGTGGAACAAATATTTATAAACTATCCTGAAATACCTGCTGTGTGCCCTGCACCGTGCTGGGCTCCAAGAGGCCATCAGAGATGAAGATGATCACAGTGCAGGGGGGAGGGAGTCCTCTGAGCAGAGCCCACGACAGGCGTTTTAATCTCTTTGATTATTATTTTCACATAATAGAAATGCTGGTTCTGAGTATTAATGTCTTTAAATTGTTTGCAAGTCTCTTTAGAATTCAATAACAAGTCACAAAATATTAACCATAGTACAGGAAAACATAAATCAGAACATAATGTTTACCATTCCTTTTCAGTCTAAATGTGGGAAGAAAGGGAGAGAATGTGAACTTTGTGACGTGTAATCCATTTTCCAAATTGTGGAAACATATCCAGTAATAGAAAAATGATTAAGTGAAAGATGATATGATAGCATACTCTATAGTTTTTCCAAAGAATATTTAAATAATTGAAAAGTTCTCACAATTTTATTTTGGGTGAAAAGGGTATCTATAACTATAACTGAGTGATAGTGCTAATGATAATGGCTAACATTTGGTTTAAAATTAGTGTACCAGGTACAACACTGACCATTTCATAGACACTCTTTCACTTAGCCTTTACAACACTTTGAGATGGTTACGATTTTCATCCGCATTTTATAGCTGAGAAAACTGAAGCACAGAGGATAAGTAATTGATCTAAGATCCCTAAAGAAATAGCAGAGCTGGGATTCAAACCCACAGCTTGACCTCAGAGCCGGGACCCTTAAGTACAATGCAGTGTCCTTCCGAGGCCGGCGAGCCGCTGGGCCTCCCCGGGCAGAATCACCTGCGAGTTTACCAATAAAGAACCCTGAGGAGCCTCCCCTCCCACGGCTCTCTATCCCTCCCCAGAATGTACTTTTCTTCACAGCTCCTGCCCCTACCTGACATTACATTGTATGAGAATTCATTTCTTTTTATTGATTCTGTCCCACTAGAATGTAAGATGCATGAAAGCAGGAACTTTGCCTCATTCTCTGCTGAAACTCCAGTGTTTAGAACAGACTGACATATAGTTGATGCTCGAAAACATTTGCTGAATGAAAGAATGAATGAGTTAGAAGGAGGAGGAGGAAGGGGAGGAGGAGGAGGAAGGGGAGGACAAGGAGGATAATAACAGAAAATTAAAGAGAGATAGGGCAGCTCGCAAGTGGCCTCAGGCGTTGAGCAGGCTGACACAGGGTCTCCCGTCTTGTCTCTGGGAGAAAGAGGTGAGCAGCGCGTGACCTAGGCATGTTCCAGCCTAAGGAGATTTAGGTGGTTGAGTTTTGAACTTGGGGCTCACTGTCTTTTATTCTTTACCTTATAACTCTCTACATCTCCTCTTCCCTTTGTCTTCTTTCTCTCTTCTTCCCCATAATAGACCATAAAATCAAATTGATGTGTACTATAAATATTGGCTGAATATTATTGACAAAATTAGACACTTTCAATCTGAATTTTTAAATCAAATGAGTTTAACTTTTTATATGTATGTCTTTCCAAAATATCCAATTCAAAGCTAACTTTCACTTCTCGTTCGTGGGATCATCACCTGATTTTATTTTCCTGTAAGTCAATAGACTTTGATGATATTAATATACAATATCTCTGTGCGTTACAAAACCTAGCAAACTTCTTTGTTTTGTTCTGTTTTAACCAACCCTTTATAGATTGGGCAGTTGAGTCCCAGAATGGATAACTGCCCAGTCAAGTAGTTCTAAAGCTTCTGCCCTTCAGTCATACTCTTCTGGAGCCCTGCCTCCTGTTTTTAACACGTTTTTACTGGAGGCACACAAGATAGTTAAGTAAACAACTATATTTTCTTTCTAGGAAGATTAAAACCTCCACAAAATTAGTGGTGCAACTTGACTTTAGAAAATTGCATTTGTCACATAATGCCAATTACTGACATGTTCTTTCTTTTGCAGTCACCACGGAGGAGAAGTCTGAAAAGAAATTTAATCCCGCAAATAAATCTGGCTTCTTCCTTCTTCCCAGCCATCCCCAGATGAAGAGAGAAAAGTCAGAAGTGGCTGCTGTGGCCTGAGCTACACATAAAATGGGAAGGTCTGAATGATACTCCAGTCTTTATTTCAGGATGAAACTGAGGGTCCACGAGACACTGTTATCCATACCTGTATCCTCAGACCGTTCTATCGATGGAGAAGATTGCTCAGGGAGCTCAGGTGGACACTAAGTTCTGAATACCAACCAAGCAACAAGCAGCCAGTTGGCCAACTTCTTTCACTATCAAAATCCACTTAACAAATAGGCAAATGTTTCTTGTTTACTGTCAGCAAAATGACACATAAGGAAACAAAGAAAATCAATAGCATAAGTAGATCTAAAGTAATGTGGTTATTAATGATCAGCTTTCCAACTCCCTCCACTGTTACCCTAATTCATAACCAGAATTATTATCAGCATGTATCAAGTAAGAGGCAAATTACTTGAGTGTCACACTATGTGGTGAACAAAGAGAATTATTAAAAAGAAAAACGTGCCAGTCAAGCCTCTAGCCATTTGTCTTCTTCATTTGGGGAAATGTCACATGGAAGAAAATGTTCAGATTCTTAGATAAAAGTCAGGAGTTATTTACATTTAGTCTAGAAATGACTCCAGATAAATAGAACTGGAATGGTTACTATCTGAATTTTCTAGGGTTCATCTTTTATTAATTCTTTTATTAATTTATTTTGGTATTTTGACCAAATGATTAATTTCACCAATGGATATTCATGTAATAAATGAAAGCATCTAAATTTGATCAGTAATAAATAAGATTTTAAATAAGTCAAAGGCATGAGGAAAGTATCAGAATTGAAGCTCAAAGACTGGCTAAGCCAGGCCTCTTTGGGAAACCTGGAGACGTGAGTGACAAAGCATTCCTGCGTCGGGTCAATCTGTCCCCCCAAAGCACAGGCCACTTGTTGGGAAAAAACTGCAGCCCCTTAACATTTGATTCTGCCTTTCCATCCTGGCAAGGGCTCTTTAATTCTTAAAATCCAAACAACTTTGGAAAACTAAGGAAATTTTTTATTCATAAAACTTTATTTACACATTTATTTTTATGTTTATTTCTAATCATGTACTAAATTTTGTTGCTAAGAGGAATGTGACCATTTCTCTTACTAATTTTCTTTTTCTTTTAACTTTTTTCTTCAAGTATTTTTAATTTCACAAGAAACTAAAGTTCCAAGAGAAAATATTGAACATTAAGGTATTTAAATTTTTTAAAATAGTTTCTATGATTTATTGAAATGAAAGAAGAGACTCAAGAAAAAACAGAGCATAGTTATGGAAAATTATCACCTACCAATACCTAAGTAAGCCAAAATATTCTCTTTTTTTTTAAATTGGGGTATAATTGACATACAACACTATATTACTTTCAGGTTTACAACATGATTCAATATTAATACATATTGTGAAATGATCACCACAATAAGTCTAGTTTACATGCGTCAGCACACATAGACATAGCTATAATTTTTTTTCTTGTGATGAGAACTTTCAAGATCTACTCTCTTAGCAACTTTCAAATATGTATTTAAGTATTGTTATCTATAGTCACCCTGCTGTACATTACTTCCTCATGACTTATTTATTTTATAACCGGAAGTTTATACCTTTTGACCCCCTTATTTTGCTGCAGAAGATTCTTTTTTAAAAGATTCTGAAAGGTCAAAAGAAAACTTCCAAAGATTTTATGAAAATGATTCTATTTCCTACCTTTTTCAATCTCAGTGTAAAAAAGGCTATTTTATCCGTAGGCTTAGATTTCCTAAAACAAGACAATATTGAATATCCTGCTATGTACTCACTCCCTTTAATATGAAATTCAAGGCCCAAAATTAGCATCCCCCTCCTTTTTTGACTGAGGAATTCTCTAAAATCTCTTTTAATAGAAATATACAATTTCTTGACCCTCTTAGGGTTTTAAAAAATATTTCAGCATTTTTGGTCATTATATCATAAGTGATTTTATTTTAGTCAATATACTGTTAAGAATGGCAGTATAACGAATTATGTAAGTATAATAAAACTTTTAATGATATACATAATATGTAGAAAAATGTTGTCTTTTCCCTCATTTATCAAGTAACAGGCTGATTAAATTAATCATTTAAGATAAAGCTTGACTTCTTGACAAATAAATTAAGAATACAGTCATGAACCACGTAATGACATTTTGGTCAATGATGGACCATATATATGAAGGCGGTCCCATAGATTAGTACCCTATAGCCTAGGTGTAGTAGGCTATACCATCCAGGTTTGTACAAGTGCACTCTATGATGTTCGCACAACAATGAAATCACCCAAGGACACATTTCTCAGAATGTATCCCCATCATTAAGGGATACATGACTGTATTCTATTGTATCATGTTTGGTGTGGGGTTAAAATGTTTGCTAAAATAGAGGGTAATGATTTCTGCTTCAGGTAATGGTAGACTAGGTAATGTAGCCCAATCACTCCCACTGAGGACAACTAGGAAACGTGGACAAAATACAGAAAAGATCTCTATGAAGGCATCTGAGCACAAACAAGATGGTAAAGCATGACAGTGCCGGATTCCAGGGGAGTACTGAGGCTCAGGTAGGTAAGCCCAACTTTTGAAGCCAATTTTCTCCTGCAAGTGTGTGCTCATTCCAGAAGGGAAGATTAAGAAGCTAAGAAGCTGAAGTGGTAATTAGGGCTAAGGGGACAGGGAATGGAATCCAGGCCTCGTCAAGGGGTAAGCCCCTCTCACTGTGGGTTGAGGCTCCAAAGAACTGCATCCTAGACAAATGGGTTAAACAAAGGTAGACAGGTCACTGGGGACTACAGTACAGCTTCTAACTATTCCAATCCCTGAAATCAGACTCAGGTAACCATGAATTGCCAGAGGCCCCACGATCCTGCAGAAGTCAGGATAAATACTGTGGATAAAGATGACATCATCCTAGGCCTTAAATTATGTCTTTATTGTTCCAAATGTATGTCTGACACACTATAAAAAAACAACCAGGTATATGAGGAGACAAGACAACAAGAATAAGAACTAACAGAAAAAAGTAGATAATAGAAACAAACCCCTGGGAGCTCCAGATATCAGACTTACCAGACATAGACTTTAAAATAACTGTGCTTGCTATAGTGAAGGAGATAAAACACAAGATTTAGAATTTCAGCAGAGAACTAGAAATTGTTGATAAGAACCAAATGGAAATTCTAAAACCAAAAAACTGACTGAGACATTGGTGGCAGCCATTATTGTGACCTAGTACAGGTGTGCTGACTCAGACCCTGACACACACCATTGGAGTTCCCCTGGCCACTTAGCCCAGGGGTCTGCCACACCCACTGAAGCACAGATTTAATCCAGCTCAGCCAGGGCAGGCAGCCCACACTGGGGACTGGCCCCACCCAACAGCAAGCCCTTGGGCAACTTGTGGGCCTGAATAGGTGAGGTGCCTGGAAACACTGCAGCCTAGCAGGTGGGTCCACCTCTGCAGGGCAGGGTGTGTGTGAGGCGTGGGTCTGCATTGGTGGAGTGTGTGGGGCCTCTACAGTGGGGCAACTGGATCCACTTCAGTGGGTCGGGGCATGTGCATGGGTCAGAACTGTGTTGATGGAATGTGTGGTCCTGTGGGTGGTGGGGCCTGACAGCTTCAGCAGAGTTGTGCTTCTCAGATAGCTACAAAGGGGATCAGTGCCACCTTCCAAAGCCTGAAACAGTTAAGTACGCCCATGCCTGGGGCTGGCCTCAGTCAGCTGCAATCCTGAGAGAGCTGACAACAGCCTTGCAGGCCAGAGGCCCACAGTGATTGTAAGCCCCTGAATTTAGCAACCAGCCACACTGCGGACCTACTGACTTACCAGAAAAATTGCAACAGGAATGTGCTATTAGACTTTGTGGCCAACTGTGCTGGGGCTCCCCATGCCTGATAAAATGACTGAAGGGTCCATAGCAGCCACAAGCAGCTGAGCATTACCACCAGCCAACCAGGGGAACAGTCTAGATTCTCTGAGCACCTGAAGCAAGAGCAACCCTGCCACAATAGAAGGACACATGTAACCCACACAGGGAACACCCCTGAAACATTTGGAACTGGTGACAAGAGGGAAGCACACTGCTGGGCCTCATAAGGCATCTCTTACATAAGGCCACCTCTCCAAAATCAGGAGACATAGCTGACCTACCTAATACATAGATATAAGCACAGAGAAAAAGGCAAAATGAGGAGATAAAGGAATACATTCCAAGTAAGGGAACAGAACAAAAACCCAGAAAAAGAACTAAATGAAACAGAAATAAAGAATCTACCTGACAAAGAATAGAAAGTAAGAATCATAAGGAAGCTCACTGATTTTGGGAGAAGAATGGATGAACTCAGTGAAAACTTCACACAAGAATTGGAAAATATAAAGAAGCCTCAATCAGAAACGAAGAATACAATCCTGGAAATGAAAAATTCACTAGAGGAACTCAAAGCAAAGTAGATGATACGGAAGAACGGATCAGCGAGCTGGATGAAAGACTCGAGGAAATCACCCAAGCTGAACAGATAAAAGAAAAAAGAATTAAAAAGAATGAGGACAGTCTAAGGAACTTCTGAGGCAACATCAAGCACACTAACATCCATATTATTGGTGTCCGAGAAGGAAAACAGAGAGACAAAGGGGCAGAGAATCTATTTGAAGAAATAATAGCTGAAAACTTTCCTAACCTAAGGAAGGAAACAGACAACCCCATACAGGAAGCATGGAGAGCACCAAACAAGATAAACCCACAGAGGTCCATGCCAAGATAAACCCACAGAGGTCCATGCCAAGAAACAATAGTTAAAATGTCAAGAATTAAAGATAAAGAACGAATCCTAAAAGTGGCAAGAGAAAGGCAATAAGTTCATGAAAAGGAAACCACATGAGGCTATCAG
Source organism: Equus przewalskii (assembly GCF_037783145.1). Lineage (NCBI taxonomy): Eukaryota > Metazoa > Chordata > Mammalia > Perissodactyla > Equidae > Equus > Equus przewalskii. Next base: position 3,063,050 of record NC_091861.1, on the reverse strand, counting down.
CTGACTTCTCAGCAGAAAACTTACAGGCTAGAAAGTAGTGGCACAGTATATTTAAAGTGATGAAAGGGAAAAAACCTACAGCCCAGAATACTCTACCTAGCCAAGTTATCATTCAGAATGGAAGGACAGATAAAGAGTTTCCCAGACAAGCAAAAACTAAAGGAGCTTATCACCAAGAAACCAGGCTTATGAGAAATGTTAAAGGGACTTATTTAAGTGGCAAAGAGAAGACCACAAGTAGGAATAAGAAAATTATCAAAAAATAAAAAACGTGCAATAAAATCACCGATAAAGGCAAATATACAGTAAAGGTAGCAGATCAGCCACCTATGAAGCTAATATGAAGGTCAAAAGACAAAAGTACCAAAATTATCTACTTCCATGATAAGAGGGTAATGGATACATATGAATAAAAAAAGAGGTTAGATACGATCTCAAAAACATGGAGCATTCTCCAGGATACATCACACATTAGTCCACAAAACAAGTCTCAATAAATTTAAGAAGATTGAAATAATACCAAGCATCTTTTCTGACTACAAAGGTATGAAACTAGAAATCAACTACAGGAAGAAAATCAGAAAAACCACAAATACATGGAGATTAAACAAAATACTACTAAACAATGACTGGGTCAATAGAAAAAATCAAAGGAGAAATCAAAATTACCTGGAGACAAATGAAAATGAAAATATGACATGCCAAAATGTATGGGATACAGCAAAAGTGGTTCTAAGAGGGAAGTTTATAGCAATACAGGCCTACCTCAACAAACAAGAAAAATCTCAAATAAACAATCTAACAGTACACCTAAAGGAAATGGAAAAAGAACAAACAAAGCCCAGTAGAAGGAAGGAAATAATAAAAATCAGAGCAGAAATAAATGAAATAAGGCTTAAGAAACAATAGAAAAAATCAATGAACCTAAGAGCTGATTATTTGAAAAGATAAACAAAATCGACAAACCTTTAGCTAGATTCACCAAGAAAAAAAGACAGAAGGCTCAAATAAATAAAATCAGAGTGAAAGAGGAGAAATTACAATGGACACCTCAGAAATACAAAAGATTATAAGAGAATACCACAAAAAGATATATGCTAACAAATTGGATAACCTAGAAGAAATGGATAAATTCTTAGAATCATACAACCTTCCAAAACTGAATCAAGAAGAAATAGAGAATTTGAATAGACCAATCACTAGTAAGGAGATCACAGTAATCAAAAACCTCCCAAAAAATAAAAGTCCAGGACCAGATGGCGTCCCTGGTGAATTTTACCAAACATTCAAAGATTTAATGCCTATCCTTCCAAAAAATTGAAGAGGAGGGGAAGCTTCCTAACTCATTCTATGAAGCCAACATTACCATGATATCAAAACCAGACAAAGAAAATTTTAAAAAAGAAAATTACAAACCAATATCACTGATGAACGTCAATGCAAAAATCCTTAAGAAAATACTAGTAAATCAAATATACAACAATACATTAAAAAGATCATACATCATGATCAAGTGGGATTTATGCAGGGATGGTTCAACATTCACAAATCAATCAATGGGATACACCACATTAACAAAATAAAGAATAAAAATCACATGATCATCTCAATAGATGCAGAGAAAGCATTTGACAAGATACAGCATTCATTTATCAAAAAACTCTGAACAAAATGGGTGTAGAAGGAAAGTACCTCAACATAATAAAGGCCACATAGGACAAACCCACAGCTAATATCATTGTCAGTAGAGAAAAATTGAAACGTATCCCTCAAAGAACAGGAACCAGACAAGGATGCCCACTGTCACCACTCTTATTTGACATAGTATTGGAAGTCCTAGCTAGAGCAATCAGGCAAGAAAAAGAAATAAAAGGGATCCAAATTGGAAAGGAAGAAGTGAAACTGTCACTATTTGCAGATAACATGATTTTATATGTAGAAAACCCTAAATAATCTATCAAAAAACTTTTAGAAATAATAAATGAATACAATGAAGTTGCAGGATACAAAATCAACGTGCAAAAATCAGTGTGTTTCTATACATTAACAACAAAGTAGCAGAAAGAGAAATTAAGAATACAATCCCATTTACAATTGCAACAAAAAGAATAAAATACTTAGGAATAAACTTAAGGAAAGAGGCGAAACACCTGTACACTGAAAACTCTAAAACATTGTTGAAAGAAACTGAAGAAGACACAGAAATGGAAAGATATTCCATGCACTTGGATTGGAAGAATTAACATAGTTAAAATGTCCATACTTCCTAAAGCAATCTACAGATTCAATGCAATCCCTATCAAAGTTCCAACAACATTTTTCACAGAGATAGAACAAAGAATCCTAAAATTTATATGGAACAACAAAAGACCCTGAATTGCCAAAAGCAATCCGGAGAAAAAAGAACAAAGCTGGAGGTATCACACTCCCTGACTTCAAAATATATTACAAAGCTATAGTAATCAAAACAGCATGGTACTGGCACAAAAACAGACACACAGATCAGTGGAACAGAATTGAGAGCCCAGAAATAAACCACACTTCAATGGATAGCTAATTTTCAACAAGGGAGCCAAGAACATACAATGGAGAGAAGAAAGTCTCTTCAATAAACAGTGTTGGGAAAACAGGACAGCCACATGCGAAAGAATGAATGTAGGCTATTATCTTATACCATACACAAAAATTAACTCAAAATGGATTAAAGACTTTAATGTAAGACCTGAAACTCTGAAACTTCTAGAAGAAAACATAGGCAGTATGCTCTTCAACATCAGTCTTAGCAGCACATTTTCAAATACCATGTCTGACTGGTCAAGGGAAACGATAGAAAAAATAAACAAATGGGACTACATCAAACTAAAAATCTTCTCCACAGCAAATGAAATCATCAGCAAAACTAAAAGACAACCTAACAATTGGGAGAAGATATTTGCAAGTCATATATCTGATAAGGGGTTAATATCCAAAATATATAAAGAACTCAGATCTCAGCAACAAAAAAGCTAAAAACCAACTAAAAAACAGGCAAAAGATCTGAACAGAGATTTCTCCAAAGAAGATATACGGATGGCCAACAGGCACATGAAAAAATGTTCAACATCATTAACATGAGGGAAATGCAAATCAAAACCACAATGAGGGGCCAGCCTGGAGGCACAGTGGTTAAGTTTTCATGTTCTGCTTCGGCAGCCTGGGGTTCGCTGGTTCAGATTCCAGGCACAGACCTACGGACTTCTTGTCAAGTCATGCTGTGGCAGCCATCCCACATATAAAGTAGAGGAAGATGGGCACAGATGTCAGCTCAGGGCCAGTCTTCCTCAGCAAAAAAGAGGAGGATTGGTGGCAGAGGTTAGCTCAGGGTTCATCTTCCTCAGAAAAATAAAAGTCTACAATGAGCTATCACCTCATGCCCATCAGAATGGCAATATTTAACAAGAGAGGGAATAACAAGTGTTGGAGAGGATGTGGAGAGAAGAGAACCCTCGTACACTGCTGGTGGGAGTGCAAACTGATGCAGCCACTACGGAAAACAGTATGGCGAGTCCTCAAAAAATTAAGAATAGAACTAACACACAATCCAGCTATTCCACTGCTGGGTATTTATCCAAAGAACACGAAAACAAGAATGCATAAAGATAGATGCACCCCTATGTTCACTGAAGCATTATTCACAATAGCCAAGGTTTGGAAGCAACCTAGGTGCCCATCAAGGGATGAATGGATAAGGAAGACGTCGTATACACACAATGGAATACTACTCAGCCATAAAAAGGATGAAATCTGGCCATTTGTGACAACATGGATGGACCTTGAGGGTATTACGCTAAGTGAAATAAGTCAGAGGGAGAAAGTCAAATGCCTTATGATCTCATTCACAAACAGAAGATAAAAACAACAACAAACAAACACACAGAGAGGGAGATTGGATTGGTGGTTACCAGTGGGGAGGCGGGTAGAGAGGGGGGTGAATGGAGTGATTAGGAGCATGTGTATGTTGATGGATTGAAATTAGTCTTTGGGTGGTGAGCATGATGTAATCTACACAGAAATTCAAATACAACGATGTACACTTGAAATTTATATAATGTTATAAACAAATATTACTGCAATAAAAACAAAAAGAAACCTGATAAAAGCCACTAACTTGCAGATTCAGGAAGGGCCATGAGACTTAGGTAAAAGAAACAATTATTAATAAAAAGAAATGCAAAACAAGATATTTCATAGTAAAATTGCTGAAAACTTAACAGAAAAACAATTATGGAAGCAACCAGAAGGGGACAAGGGACAAATTATCTTCAAAGTAGCACAATTAGGCTGACTTGGCTAATTTCTCCACAGAAGGAAAGGGGAGGGGGCCAAGAAACATAGAATGATAATTGAAAATTCATAGTAACATAGTTTGTTTAATCCCAAATTTATCAGTAGTTATGAAACTTTTAATAGATTAGGCATTCAAATTAAAAAGATTGTCAGAAGGGATAAAATAAAATGAAACCCTACTTTGTGTTGTTTCTGAGAAACACAGCTAATATATAAGGACACCAAATTGTGGAAGAAAAAAGGATAGGAAAAGACGTGTAACCAAAACAAAGCTGGAATAGCTATATTCATATCAGTCAATATCTTTATTTAAGAAAATAAAGTAAGCAAGAATCTCCCTAACAGTTTTATTCATAATAACTCAAACCTGGAAACAGGCCAGTATCTGTGAACAAAATAAATGGCTAAACAAACTGTGGTATAGTAGTACAATGGAATACTCTCAGAAATTAAAAAGAATAGACTAGTAATGCAGGCATTAACATGGATCAATCTCAAAAACATGTTTACTTAAAGAAGCTTTACAGAAAATGATACATACTTTATGACTCCATTTGTGTGAAATTCTGTAACAGGCAAAACTAATCTTTGGCTAAAAAATTTAAAACTCTGAATGCCCTGGGCGGGCAGGAGATGACAGTTGTCACAGACTGATCGGGAAGGGGTGTGAAAGGACTTTCTGGGGTGGTGGTAATATTCTTTATCTTGATAGGGTTTGGGTTACATGGCTATATGTATTTGTCAAAATATTATTGACTATTGTTTCTGCATTTCACTCTACATAAATTTTCTCAAAAAAATTAAGAACTGTAAAGAAATATTCTAATTAATGATGTGCATACCAATATGATCAGCTAATATGATTACCAATGTCTTCAACTTACTTCAAAATACGTCCAAAAAATAAGATGGATCGATAGGATGATAGATGGATATGTGATAAAGCAAATCGAGCAACATATTAATTGTCAAATCTTGGTGGTAGTTATATAGGTATTCATTATAGAATTACTTCAAATTCTCTGAATGTTCAAAATTTTTCCATAATAAAATTTTGGAAGGAAAAGAAGTCTAATGAGCAAATCAACACAATATTTTAGAGAGAAATTAAAGAAGCTCTATATAAAGATTAAAGTATATTTATGTTCATAGTTTTAAAGACTCAATTTTATAAAGATGTCAGTTTTCTCTAGATTAGTCATCTATTGCTGCATTTAAAAAAAAACAAAAAATTGAGTGGCTTAAAACAATAATTATTTTATTTGCTCATGATTCTGTGGGTCAGTAACTTGGGCTGGGCCCAGCTGGGCATTTCTTCTGGTCTCAGCTGGTGTCACTGCAGTGAGATGCTGGATGGTCCAAGATGGCCTCCCTCACATATCTCATGTTTGGTGCTGGCTATTGGCTGGACCTCTCTCTCTATTTGGTCTCTCATCCCCAAAGAAGCTAGGCCAGAATTCTTCACCCAGTGGTCTTAGGGTTTCAAGAGGTGAAGAACAAAAGCTACGAGACCTGCCGAAGCCTAGGTTGAAGATTCCCCTATCTCATTTCTGCTGCGTTATATTAGCCAAATTCGGTCACAAGGCAAACCCCAATTCCAGAGGGTGGAGAAATAGTCATATAACAAAGGGGCATGTATACAAAAATGGGAAAAATTTGTGGCTATTTTTTTTGTGATCTACCACACTCCCCAAATTGATCTTTAAATTCAACGTCATCTCAATCAAAATCTCCAAATTTTAAAAAACTTAAATTGATAAGCTAATTCAAAACTTTATTTAAGAATATAAAAAGGGCCAAGAATAACCAGGATACTCTTGAAGAAGCTGAAGGAGCATAGAATTGCTTGACTATATATCAAGACCTATTATAAAGCTACTGTAATTAAGACTGAGTGATATTGGCACAAGAATAGACAAATAGACCAATGAAATGCAATAAAGAGCATAGAAAGCAACCCTCACATATCTAGACATTTGGTTTAGGCCACAGGCACCACATCAGCACAGTATAAAAGGGTTATCTTTTCAATAAAAGGTCCTGGGAGAATTATATACTATAATGAAAAAAATGTGAAAAATGACCTCTACCTCACACTATCATAGAAATAAGTATCATATGATTATAATTCTAAAAATGAAAGGGAAAATATAAAGTAATTTTAGAATAAAACAAAGGAGAATTTCTCCATGAACTGGGGGCAGGGAAATAATTCTTAAATAGTGTACAAAAAGCACTGATCACAAAGGCAAAGATTGCCAAATTGAATTATATTAAAATTTAAAATTGCTGTTTACCCAAGTACTATTAAAAAAGTGAAAAAGCAAGCCACAGAATAGCAGAGATTTGTATCGCATGTAACTAAAAAGGGACTTATATCAAGAATATATGAAGAACTCCAAAAAATCAAGAGAAATCCAGACAATCCAGCAGAAGAGCCGGGAGACATGAACTGACACTTCATGAAAGAGGCTCTCCAAACAGCCAATGCGTGTATGAAAAAGTGCTATTAGGGAGATTCCTAATTACAATAATGCTAATCAAAGCCACGTTAGATACCTCCACACAAACCCCAGAATAGCTAAATTAAGGCTTAACAGTGCCAAGTATTGGCAAAAATGTGGAACAGCAGGAACTCTTATATACCTCTGGTGGAAATGTAAATTAGTTCAACCAGTTTGGAGAACAATTTGGTATTATCTATAACTTCGAACAAATGCACATTCCATGACTTAGCAATTCCATTCCTAGGGCTGTATCCCCAGCAGAAATACGTGCACATGTATACCAAAAGACATGTAAAAGAATGTTCACAACTCTATTATTTACAATAGGCCCAAACTGGAAACAACACAGATGTCTTTCCATGGCAGAAGGGACGAATAAATTGTGCTATATTCATATAACAGAATACAACAAAAATAAATAAATTACAGCTATATACAAAACACGGATGGATCTCACAAATACAATGTTGAGCAGAAGCCAGACACAAATTAACACAAGCCAGAGGATTCCACTTAAATACATTTAAAAAGCAAACAAAGAAACCCAAGAAACTAATCTATAATGTTTCAGAGAATGCAAGGAAGTGGCTGCTATAAGAAACAGGATAGTGATTTCCCTTTCAGCAGAGGGGAAGTGTAGTTTTGAGGAGGGAATGTGCTAAATCTGTACCATGTCAACTTAGCTTAGCTGTAACTACTTTTCCCAGAATTTTCTTTTCTCTAATTCTAGGTTAGCATAGTCTATCTGAACCTGGGCACAATATGGAAGGTAGAAGTGAAGCAGTAATCATATATTTTTACACCCAAATGTGGTGCAGGACACCAGGTGTGGCTGTATTTAGTGCGTGTTGTCCCTATCTCCTAGCTCACCTCTCTCCTATCTCACAAAGACGCACATGGGGTAGTCCTCTGCTCCTATAACTACCCTAGACCTTCCTTTTCAGCTTCTCTGACTCCTGGCCCAGACAGCCTGCTCTGCTGACTTCAGAACCAGCACAAGACACAGAAGCAACAGCTGTATATAAACTGTTCACCCAGCTCCCACAACTGTGTAAGGTCAAATCCCTGAAACAAATGCCATATTCTACAGCAATCCTCATCGTTTTCTCTGAGGGAGCCCTGACTGATCCACAGGGGCGTGAGAGAGGTCTCTTGGGTGCTGGGAACTTTCTATTTCTTGACTTGGTGGTAGTTTCAATGGTGTTCAGTTTGTGGTGATAAATTGAGCTTTCCATCTATGCTTTGACCAATTTTCTGTAGTGTACTGTATTTCACAATAAAAGTTAAAAAATAATTAAAATCCACGTTATAGCCAAAATAGACCAGAACTGCTGTCAGGTCATTATGCTGAGAATGATTGCATTTTACACTTTATAAATATAGCTTCTTTTAATAATTTTTGTATTTTATTTCTAAATAATGAGCTATGAGAGAAGGGTTTGGACTGCTAATTACAGGTTCTTCTCTGAAAATAACACAGTATAGGTGTGCATAGTCTTATTTCTAACAAGAAAAAAGCCAAATTAGTTATAATCACCACTAAATATTTTTCTTCTTTAATTCTGTTTTGAAATGTTAGAGGTATATTGATATGCTATTTAAGAATTTTGATTAAATGGAGGTAATGTATGAATTTAGTTATGATCTTGAGGACATTGAATTAAATTTTAGTATCCTCATTGCCTTGTTGCATTTCAACATAAAAATTTGTTACAATTTCTGCCTTCACCCAATATCCATAATGAGTATAAATTCAACAAAATATGAAAATGATTAAAATAAAAGCTAAGTGAGATCATTACCAAACTAACCTGACCTCCACTAATTGCCACGCGTCTACACTGTATATACTCAGAAGCTCTCAAATGGTCCTATTTTAAAGAAGAGAAATACACAAAGTATCAAATTGTTGATTTTTTAAAATAGGAAATTGAAACCAAATATTGCTACTCTAATGATGGAAACTCCCCAAGACACCTCTGACAACTCATGGGCGTTCATTAACAACAACCTGAGCGATCCCGCCTGCAAGGTCTAGCCCCAGTCTAAGTATTCAGCCTTATCTCCTAGCACAGGCTAGGCTCAGGCTAACCAGGCTACTCACCACTCCTCAATAGGCTCCAAACTTTCCCTACTTTTCTTTTCTCTTTCTCCTGGCCACCAAATATTTCCAATTATCAAAACAGAACCATACTTCAAGGCCTGGGTAATTTCATCTTCTCCAAGATAATCTTTCCCTATGCTTGATCTCACCAGAAATGAGATCCCTCTTCTTTGGCTTCTGTGGCATGTTTTTCCCTGAACCTCCTTTGTAGGGTTGAACACATTCTACTTGGAATTACAGTTACTTGGGGTACTTACACGCCCTTCCAGATTTTCATGATTGGGTAGAGTTCTGGGTCAGAGATAGAGAATCATAAGCTTTAGTGTTCGGCACTTCAGTGGTGTCAATGAGGTCAGCCAGAGAGAGCACATAAGATAAAAAAAGAAGAGAACTAAGGACAGAACTCCAGGGAATATCAGTACTAAGAGGCAAAGAAAGAAAGATTTGTTCAGAAAAGAAATGTAGGAGGAAAATCAGAAGAAAGTTTGGTATTATGGAAGCCAACGCTTTCAAGGAAGAAATTATCAATGGTGTGAAATTTGGCAATGAGATCAAGCAAAATGACAGGAAGCTCTTTGTTTTAGTTCTTGATGTTTTTACTCAACTTCCTTGTGGTTCTGAGAACTTTGAGATATCTAGTCTATATTACTCTTTCAAAAACAGTAAATTTTTGGTTGTGAAAGTAGGATAGCTAGATACAGAATTGTAGGAGGGTATTTTCAAGATTGGAAGGGCTTAAGCATGTTTAAAGGCCATAAGATGTGAGTCAAGACAGTAAAGAGAGAAACTGAAGATAGAGGATTTATCTGTGATATTTGATGGAGTAAGAGCTGCCTTAGAGCAGAGGCAGTACTCATCTTCTGCTGAGACAGGAAACAATAAGGAAAGAGTGGGTACAGATAGCGATGAATCAGTAGCTGCCATGAGAGAAAGTTGAGGGAGTTCCTGCCAATTTGTCTCAGCTTCCTCCATGAATAATAACAATAACTCACATGCATCTATCAGGACCATGTTCAGCACTAGACACGGATTTTCTCATTGAATTTTCATAATACAATGATGCTATTATTATCTACATTTACATATGAGAACATAGAGGCTTAGAGAGGTTAAGTAATCTGCCCAAAGTCACATCTTCAGGAAGTGGAGGAGATAAAAATCAAATTCAGGTCCATCTGATTCTCAGGCCACACTATTAACCACTCATTTCAGAACCTTCAGCAAAATTGGAGATAGGGCTCTAGTAGATGGTTGAAAAGGAATGAGGAAACGTGGATATTCCTGAAGAATAGAAGAGAGGCTGTCTGGATATACCAAAGACTGCCTAGTAGCATTTAAGGTCCAAATGAGTTTTAAAAAGAATGAGTTTGTAATGGTTCCAATCTAGAGTTATGGGATCTTCTCTACGGCTCTTGCAAAGATGAGAAGATCTGTGGTCTGACTGGGGATTTTACAGAATGGACGCGATGGAAGGACAAGGGGCAAGTGATTCAGTGAAACAAGAAGGACGCGTTTTGTGGTGAACCATGGGGTGTATGTAGGCTGACGGAGAAAATGGTGAACTTGTAAGAGTACTGATAACCTGGGAGGAAGTGCGTGGCGCTGGATCACTTGATACTGTCAAAAATGTACTGAAAAGTAAGAGTGATGGATTGAGAAGTAGACGGTGGTCTGCTCAGAGTGGGTTCATGAAATTTAAGACTACAGAAGTGGAAAAGTCTAGACGACCAAGTATAATTAATGGTCATAGGGAAAGATTGCTGGGAGAAAGTGGAAGTAAAGTTCATTAAAACTGAGATCAGGAAACTCGAATGTTATGCATTAAATGAATTTCCCACAAGATATTAAAGATGCCCAGGAAGATAGTGGGACTGAATTTGAATGAAAACACCCTGAGCCAAAAGTTCACAATTATTGTGCAGAAGTGCCAAAAGTTCAGTAAATGACACTACTAGGAAGAAAAAGATGGTACAGTAACAGAACATAAGCTTCAGAGAAGATCATTTTGTATGCGGTAAAGCAGTAGTGATTTTGAAAAGACAATGGGGAGCAAGCCTAGAATGCGGCCTTGTTGCCATCTGACCTCGGGTTGTATTAAGAGAACAGGGCAGTTTGCAGTTGGATGGAGGTTCTGGCAGGCATAGTGGAAAGGACTAGCAAATAAAGCATGAGTGTGGGGACGAGCCAGAAGAGAGAGAGCTCAGAACGGAACTAGGATAGGAGGATAAGTAAGGACAGATGACCAGAAGGGCCTGGGATTTGGGTAATGGTGAAGGACAGTAGGAATCAGAGATAAAGCAGTATTGGCCAGTCTCAGGATTCTGGCTGAAATACTCATATGAAGACATTTCAGTGATAGCTAACCCAGAGTTACTTGGTGGTGTCCTAAGCTGGACTAGCTTGGGACAAGGCAAAAATCGTGACCCTTGTTGGTATTCTGGCTTCTGCAAAGTTTAGACAGAGGAAATCAGGATAGCGGGGACCATTTTTCATCTTATTCATCTATTCCTTGGGTCTGGAGCAAACTCTATCCTTCTTCTCACTTATCCAAATCCCAGCTATCCTTTAAACCTGGAAAACAACGAGCTGTTCCATGAAGTCTTTCTGTCTTCACCCAACGATAAACTTTTATTGTGCTTTTTGTAATTTCTATACATAAGCATCGATTACTAGCAATGCCAAAACTCAGTTTTCGGTAGTTATGGCCTTTTGGGACCCTGAGATAACTTTTTCAATGAAAATTAATTAATGAAAATTTAAAACTAAGCTAACAACCTAAGATTCTAGTGATTTATGATGACCACCTGGACACCATGGGAATGAAAGTATTGGGCTCCAGACCAGTACCAGAATTCTAAACAAAACTGATGTAAGAACGAGGGGGATCTTCCCCCATCTTGCCACTGCAAACTTTGCCCGATTTAAAGGTAAAGTTACCCCCGGTTTTCTCCCTGTTGACTGGGTTATGTGACATTTCATCCATTTTAGGATCTGACCAGTACCTAGTTCATAGGGTTGTATGAGTATTAAATGAGTTAATATATGGAAAAGGCTCGGTGCCCCACCTATAGGAAGCACTATTTAAGTGTTTTCTATTAATATCATCATTATTCTTACTCTTGTTTTTGTTATTATTACTATCGTCTTCTTGTATCAATAGAGCAGAAAAATGCAAAAACTTTGGATCCTGCATATAACTAGTGCAGTTGTTCTCAGGTAGCTATACATTGAAGTCGCTAGGGGGGTTTTCACGAAAGAACACTGTGGGGAGGGGGAGAGACAGAATGATCCCCCCAGATATGTTCACATTCCCATCCCCAGAACCTGTGAATATGTTACCTTACATGGCAAAAGGGACTTTACAGATGGGATTAATTCAGGATTTTGAGATGAGGCAGTTTATCCTGGATTACCTAGGAGAGCAAAATGTAACCACAAAGTCCTGAGAAGAAAGAGAAAAGAGGGTCAAAGTCAATGAAAAGAGATTTGACAAGAGAAGCGGAAGTTGGAGTGGTGCACTTTGAAGATGGGAGAAGGAGCCACAAGCCAAGGAATGCAGGCTGCCTCTGAAGACAGAAAAGGCCGGAAACAGATTCTCCCTGGAGCTTCCAGGAGGAACACGGCCCTGCCGACACCTTGATTTTAGCCCTGTAAGATTCATTGCACACGTTTGCCCTCCAGGACTGTGAGATAATAAATATGTATTGTTTTAAACCATTAAGATTGTGGTAATTTGTTACAGCAGCAGAAGAAAAACTAATGCGGGGAGAAGGGTTACAGTTACATGTCAATCTCCCAGGTGAGGCCCAGGCATCATTTTCGCTGTTATTGTCTTCATCTCCCCAGGGCATCTCTCCTCTGTACAGCCAGAGTTGAGTAGCACTGAACTAGAAGCAGGGAGGGAAGGTAAAATAGTTGAGACCAAAGCAACTGCCTGTTTTCAGTGAGTGGCTCTATCCAACAGAGAAATGCAAGATTACAGAATAAGGGATCCAACGCTTGGATACTGGGGCAAAAATAAGAAAGAAATATTAACCAGAGCAATCCAGACCCTGGGTGCTTCAGCAGAGTGTCCAAGAGTCCACTAATTCCCAAAGAAGACAGGCTCGGCCAGATGCCATTGGTTGTTATTTAATTCATTTATACATAGTGTGTGTTGTTTGCTTTGTTCTTTTGTTTGCTTATTTTTAGCCCAAAGTGTAAACTTTTTGAGAGTAGAGAAATTTTATACTTTTTAAAATCTAATTGAAATGAATTATTGGATTCATTCATTGTGGAAGATGTAATCGTGGCCATAAAATGCTGGTTATCTTTATTCCATAGTATCCTGAAACCCAGGATTTAACTTAATTCAGCCCAGCTTTGCGGCCAAGCCCACCCAGCCTTCAGTGTGTAGCCAGGATATTTTGGATGATATCTTACCACATTTTAGGATGACATAATTAGATTTATTCCAGTCTAGCAGATTTTACTCCCACCAAGATGGGAACACTTCATAATAATTAACAACGTGATAATAATCACCAATGGCAATTTTCACATGAGGCAAAACAAAGTCTAAAATACATAGGCCAAAGCACATCCTTTCAACATAAGCAAAGTATCAAAAGCAAGAGGTATATACCTTAGCCAGAATATCTGGTATAAAATAAGAGTATTTTCCCCCAGGGTACTTCTCTACTTCCTTCAGGTCTCTGCTCAAATGTCACCTTATAAGAGTCCTTTTCTGACCATCCCCATTTGAAATAACACCTTCCTACCTGCCTCCCCACCTCTACCCCTTGGCTCTCTATCCTCCTTACCTGTTTTTTTTTTTTTTTTGCTGAGGAAGATTGGCCCTGAGCTAACATCTGTGCCAATCTTCCTCTACTTTGTATGAGGGATGCGCCACAGCATGGCTGCCGACAAGTGGTGTGTAGGTCTGTGCCTGAGAACCAAACCTGGGACACCAAAGTGGAGTGTGGCAAACTTAACTATGAGGCCAGGGGGCCAGCCCCTTCCTTACCTGTTTTTTATAGTACTTACCCCCAGTTAACAATATTCATTTGCTTGTTTTCTGTTATCTGTTACTCCTCCCTAGAAGGTGAGATCTCTGAAAGTAGGGACTCTGGTTACATTACTTGCTGTGTCCTCAAGTTCTAGAACAGTGCCTGGCCCAGAGCAGGTACTCTATAAGAATTTGTTGAATGACAGCTTTATATACACAATGTAGTGGGAAAAGCATTGGGCTTGGAATTAGGAGCTCACTCTTAAGAGTCCAGCCTGTGCCAACTCACAAGCTGTGTGACATCAGATAAGTTATTTAATCTTCCTGATGCTTTCTTTCTTCTTCTTCTTCTTCTTCTTCTTCTTCTTCTTTTTTTTTTGGTGAGGAAGATTGGCCCTGATCTAACATCTGTTGCCAATATTCCTCTTTTTGCTTGAGGAATATTGTCGCTGAGCTAACATCTGTGCCAATCTTCCTCTATTTTATGTGGGATGCCACCACAGCATGGCTTGACAAGTAGCGCTAGGTCTGCACCCAGGATCCAAACCTGCGAAACCTGGGCCGCCCAAGTGGAGCATGTGAACTTAACTGCTGTGCCACTGGGCCAGCCCCTAATCTTCCTGATTCTTGATTTTCTCATCTGGAAAATGAGAGTGTTACCTGTTCTGCTCACCTCACAGTGTCTTAAAAACTACTGAGTGATGTGCTGGTACCATTTGTTGTTTTATTGAGCATGGCGTGGTGTGGCTGCCCAGTAAGAGCTGACCTGTCACATTCCAGTTGAAGAAACTGAAAAAGAAATCATTTGTCACCCACTGACTGGCCCATTCACACTGCATTGGTCGTGAGTAAAGGCTGTGGATATTGAAGAACAGAGAGAAAATGTGAGCTGCTAATGACAATCTGAATTCAACAGCAAAGCCAGCACCAGTACAGAGGTCTCCAGAACACCCAGCCTCTTCAGGTCTTCTTGTTTAGGTTAAGCAGAAACTGAATATGCCTATCAGGTACCTCTTCAAAGACCCATTCTATTAGCAGCCAAACAGATTAGCAAATATCAGTAACATAGAAAAAATGTAAAATATTGAGTCTTTGGAGTTTGGCGCCTATGGCTAGCTCCCTGTTATGAAGAACATCCTTACAAATTATCTCCTCAATGCCTTCTGCTTTCTTTCAGGAAATATAAATTACCCCAGTACCAGGAGGACTGAAACAAAAGCTACCACTTTGCACAGCATAAAAGAAGTTCTTCCTTTTATTTTTGAAGTTCTTCTGTCTAGCTTCCTATTATAACTTGGTTTTTTTCATTTCATTCGTTAACAGAACAACTCAATATACGTGAAAGGCAATTCAATATGTTTTGCCTCTTGCATCAGATCAGTCTGTCTGAAAGCCGTATACCTGGAATAGCTTATTTTGGTACATCACTGAGTTGCCTTTACTGAATTGTCCTTTGGCTTTGTTGGACCTAAACTGAGAGACACTATGATAGACAGCCAAACAGAAGCCACTGCTGTACTTACTACAGGGACGCAGAGAGGACGTCGCCCTTGGTCAAACAGCGTCCTTTACGAGGACTTGAGAGAGAACACTCTCTCAGGTCTCAGGGTCAGGAAACACTGTGCTTTGCCCAGAACTGATCTGCTTTGATCTTGTGGACACGTTATTCCTACAAGTGGATGTTGCCTCTTTCCTCTGATGGCTTAGAAAGTTTAGAGGCAAATTGGTATCCTTCCCTTAGCAATTGTTTTAGAATCAAACTACATCTTATATTCTTGCACAAATAGTCCTCTGGCCCAGATTGCCCAAGTAATTTATTTGAACCTTTTGTATTGTACATATTTTTGTAAATTAATTTAGCCCTTTTGTGGGATAAGGTCTAGTGTGGATGGATGATTACATACATATATATGTACATATTTTGGAGTTCAGGCTTTAAAGAATAAAAAGCACAAAATTTGTTTTCAAATTTTCTTCAAAGTTCCTGGTTCTCTTTCATGAATTGATCTTGTCTGTTTCTATGACGTTCCTCTGATGAGTAATAAGTTCCTTCTCTCAAAGCTGACCCATTTTTCATACAGCACAGCAAAATAAAGCAGTCTATTTGCAAACCCAAATTTCAGTAGCAAATTTTGCACAATTAAGAAGAGTGCCCTCTCCCAAAATGAGACTCATGAAATCTACAGAATTGTAGGAAAATAAACTTGGATCTTTCAACGAAAATATGCATCTAGGGTAAAGAGAAAAGGAGTAAGAATTCAAAACCTTTTCTTTTTTTATTACTAAAATCATGATAAGCTCCCCCCTCCCCCCAAAAAACACCAAAAACAGAACTTGGGGCATGAATGACATTTGTCATAACTGATGAAGCATTCTTTTTTGTTCCTGTTTTGAAGGATGTGTGATCGACAAGGAGAACAGGTTATCACTAAGCCATTTAGAAGGCCTAGAAGAAATATGCAACCATTAGAAAAATTGTTTTCACTTTGTCCATAGGTGAAAGTTTCCTTTAGATTTATTTGCTATTACATAAGAATTTTCAGGATTTTGGCTACAATATTGAAAATCTAACCATACAGCTAATTTACTCTTTAGAAATGTACAATTTAGAAATCTTCTAAATGGTTCTCAATTGAAATTTCAAAACTGTCTTTTGCTACTAAAAAGAGAGGAAGTTAAAGCTGCCTTCAAACACTTATAACTCCAGATATTGATCTGACGGCTCTCCAATCCTTCCTACCTTCCCATCACCTCCTCCCCTGCCCAGGCCCATCTGCTTCGAGGAGTACCACATCTTTCTAGATTCTAGAACCTCTGCATACCATGCCATTCCAAATATCATTTTGTTCCACCTTCCTTTAAAGACCTTTCTCCCATTTCCCCACATAGCTGACGTCTCCCAAAACCGACCCGATGTATTGCTCTTCCTTCTCCTCCCCTCCCCCATACCTTACCCTCTGCCAAAGAAATAATTTAATTTTTGCTTCTGGGTCAATTGTCATGGATCAGGACACCTCTCACACTCTCCTCCAATTCCTTTACTATTCTACCTCTATATTCTTTTAGCTGCCTTGAAAATTAGTAAGTGGAACTTCCTGAGCATTGGAAACTAATAAATACCCTGCTGAATGTATGCAACCTGACGTCTTTGAAGTCCATTTTGATGAATATTAAAAATATGAAATTAATAATGCCAACATCAATGGCATTAACTCTAACACTACAAAATTTAATTCAATTTGCCCTTGGTTGACTCAGGGAGATTATTACGATAATTCCCCTGATATTATGCTACTACTTATAAATCACTGTTACTATTTTCCCATAGTCCGACTTTATTTAATAGCTCATTTCCTCAATTTTTAAAATATTTTTTGGTGATTTGTACACTGTACCTGCCACATAGCAGGCACTTGATAATATTTGTTGTTTGATTTGAATTTCGCGATTGCCATAACTAATTCTACTCCAATATGCCAGATGCTATTCCCATTAGCACTCATTAGCAAAGCTGAATCATGAACCATTCCAGCATGACAAGCAAGTTATAAATAAATCACATAAGAAAAACATGTCGACATTTCATTTAGGATAAAAGAAACACACTTACATTTTTCTTTTCTCTGAGCTTTCACTTTACAAAAATATAAAACTAAAAATTCGCTTGAATTTCTAAAAATTGTGCCACTAAAAATAGAGAGATAATTGAATATGGCTCTTTTATTTATTTCCATGTCCAGATATCTCCTTTGAGTTTTACTTAGGTGATATATGGACGAGTGATTTCCAAAAGCTAGCCCACTGGCTGCATTAGAATCAGTGAAGGTGTTTTTAATACAATGCAGATTCCCAGGCTCGATCCCCTGAAAATGTTGACTCAGCTGTGTCTGGTGTGGGGTCAACACAAAGTGATAGGGATGTATGGACAGGTTTAGGCATCAAGACTGACTCTGGTTACTACAAAGCGCTTGTGATCGATGTCTAAATGACTCAGCAGACAGACGTCTTTAAAAACAGGAACCACATTTTTTTCACTTAATTACTCACTGCATATAATACAATGCCTTGCTCACTCTAAGAGCTAATCAATGCTTATCGACTGGCTCCAGTGAGAAATACCTGCTGAATCATATCTTGTCCAATTCAGTTTTATTCTGTATGGGACTAAGAAAAACATCTCTATAATAGTCTTATACTTTTGTTTGAGAAACAAGGCTATAAAGAAAGATTGAGTCTATATAACTTTTCAGGTATACCCCTAAAGCCTTAAGAGCTCTCTAAGTTACCAGAGTGATACCACACAGACTGAGCTAAATCTCCTGGAGAGAATCATAAGCATGAACTGAGGGGTTGTGTAGAGAATAGGAAGGTGGCATGGGGGGCAAAAGGGTGAGTAGATGCTTCTGCAATGCAGCCTTCTGGTCAGTACACTGGGCGCTGGACTGAACTGAAAGATCTGAGTTGAAGTCATCATACTCAAAGCTAAGATTATATAATTCTTTACATTAGGCTGAGATACTAAGACCAACTCTTGCTAAGAACTGCGGAGTGTTTTTCAGTGACATGCTTATTATATTCAACAAAAGTGGCCCATATTTTGATCTCAGTAATTCAGGTGATCTGTATGGATCACAGAAAATTGAGCCTAAAGGTAGGTTTCATTATTGTGCTTCCAGATTTGTTACAGAATGATTAAAATGAGTCTGTAAAGGCGTATCTACAGTTTTAGTCATTTATTCAACAAACATTTACTGAGGCCCTACTTTCGGCCAGAAACTGTGCTAAAAACGGAAGAGACTATGATAAGCACTGAAGATAAGCTCTTTCATAGCTAATCAACCCCAGACACAAGAGATGCATGAATAAACAATTACAATACATCAAGAGATAAGGAAGGAATCTAAAGGTATTACCTTATAACTTAGTACAGAGCAACCAACTGTTTGGGGGCTGGGGAGGGTACTGAGCAAGGCAATGGGGAGATAGGGCAGAGAAGCTAATAAGTTGAGATTGTAGCATCTTGAGACACACGTTGGGAGATAACCGGAATGGACTTTAAATTAAGGTCTGGAACTGGGGACATATATTAGGAAGTTGAGGCTAAGGCAATGAATAGGACTTCACAGGGAAAATAAATCAAATATAAAGAGAAAAGAGAAGTGGGGAAAGAAAACGGGCAGAGAACTCTAAGTAATCTTGTCCATTCAAGGAGCAGGTGAAGAAGAAGAGGTAGTGAAAGAGCCTGGGGATGAGAGGGGGTGAGAGGAGAGTACAGAGCAGGAAGAGAACCAGTTCACAGAGACGAGGAAGGAGAGGGTGTCAAGAAAGAAGGACGGTCAGCACTGTACATTTTCAAAGGTCAAATAATTTAAGAGCAGAAGGGTGTAGTGTATGTTCTGAGAAATAAGAAGAATTCAGTGACCTTAAATGGTGGCGTGGCGGTGGGAGAAGCAAGCTACAGTGGTTCAGGAGTTAGCAGGGAGGTGAAGCAGAGACAACAGAGTACAGGCAACTCCCTCAAGCTGCTTTCCCATAAAGAGGAAGAAACTACAGAACTGCAGAGTGAGGGCAAACAAGGGCGAGAGAGCAGGTTCTTTCTCTTCTTGCTTTGTTTTGGAATGGGGGTCAGGCGGTAGCCATCATTCACCTCACTGAAGGAATTGTTGAACAGAGATTCACAGAAACTTGGCCCCGTAGGGAGGCCAAATATGAATAAAGCATTGGGAGAGGAAGCACCAGACAGTACCGAGAGCACAGAGTCAGATGGAGCTGATTTCCAACCCTAACTGGCTCTTTTACTTGCTGTGTGACTGAGCAAATTACTCAACCTCTGCAGGACTTGGTTTTCTCATCTGTATCCTAGGAACAGAATCTCCCTCCCAAGCTTGTGTGTAAGATTAAGTGAACTAAAGTACGTAGAGTGCCTAGCACAGTACCCACCAGTTACAGAACTTTCCCTCCCTTTCTTTTGGGCTAAGCAAAAACCAAAAGGGGTTTAATAAGAGCATATACTAACCTTGAAACAAATATGGAAATGGCAATAGAAATTTACATCAGTACCTACCCCAAATCAATAAATTTACTCAAACCAATAATTTTAGATTTGAAAATGTAATAATGGAAAACATAAATGTTACATGCAAAGAACGACATGAAACAATAGAAATATACAGTAGGTATCTGTAAATTTCATCAGCAAATGAAATAACGCAACTGTAACTTCTACAAGGCATGTTAGCACACAGACAAAGCTGTGGAAGACAATTTGTTAATGCTTAACCTGGCCAAGGAAGTAGACTGCTGGCTGACAGCCACAAACCCTACCCAAAAGAGAAGAGGTTATACGCTAGGCTCTGGTCTACCTGGGATGAAATATTGCTTGCTATATATCCTGGTCTCTGCTTGGCAGATCCGTGTCCAAGGAGAAGTGTTGCAGAGGTCGTCCTGCATGGACTGTGGATTCGATGATGTGATCTGTAAAGTGAGTTCCAAGTCCAAGGCAGACTTTGGGTCTGAATTTGGACCTCAGGCAGTCTTCCCTTCCCAAAAAGGATGCTGACAGACATCTCGTGACAATTGAGAACGTTCTCTTTGTCAGCAAAATCACCTGTTGAAATAATTATTCAGATTCCCTGCCAGACTATTCAGGCCAAGAGGAGAGGGCCTCACTCAGGTTTCCTGTAAGTGGTGGCTATGGTGAGCACAGGTCTCATCAATCAAATCAATCCTATTCACAAAGCTGTGCAGTGTTATTCTAGGCTGTTAGTCTTCCAACATCTAATAAAGCATATCATTCCTGGATCCAGATATCCAACCATACCTACAGGGTGAGAAAACAATCTTCCTTTATTGGCATTTGTGGGGTACCCCCTGGATCATCCAATGAAAACACTGTTTCTGGATGCCCAGTGTTGAAAGTGACATGTGCCCTTACCTAAGACTTTCATCTTTCTCCTGTGACTACATCCGTGGAGATTAGTTTGTCAGATGACCTGATTCTTCAAACGGCTGGAAAAAAAGGATAAAGCACAGTGAAGTCAGGTAAGAGAGAGGATGGGAGATGTGTGTGTGTGTGTATGCGTGTGTGTTGAAGAAAGAACCGGACAAAGCACAGAAGGAGCAGTGCAGAACAATTACAAACCCTCAGGAGTGAGGGTAAAGAAGAAGTCTAGGTTACTCGGGCCACATTGCAATTAGCCAAGCTATTGTGGTCAGTAGTGGTAGAGAGAATCTGAAAATCCAGACATGATTCTTATTTGGCTTTAAAATACATATTATGATACTTTTGTAGCAGGTATACCTTTGGAATTACGTTTTAGGTTGACACTGAAGAGTTTTGTCAACCACCAAATATATAACAGCTGGATAGTTGAGGGAAAACGGCTAAAAGTATACTAGATGGCAGTGGAAAATTTAACTAGGATTCAAAATATCTCAGGAATAATGCATGACACGGATATCGCATACTCAAGCACCAGTTAAATGGACTGTATTTGTGTGGCTTGTATTTGTATGTGAACAGGATGACGGTACTCATTTTGGTAATAGATGCTCATAGATGTGCGTGGTTTTTGTACTCTCTCCTTCCTTTAACCTAGAGGGCCTTAAGAGAAAGCAACTATGTCTAGTATTCCATTTTTACCTCCCTTAAATACCTGGTTCAGATAGTATTATCCTGCAGGTACCCAAAAATGTTAATTTGCCCACGTATTGTTGCCTACATTGACATTTTTCTTAAAGACACCAATTTTTTAATGGATGTAAAAGTAACGAGATAAGAGACTGAATGAGACATTAATTTGTGCAACAAATATTGTGTAAAAAACTAGATATCCAGGAAAATAAGAGGTGATCTCTGCTTATTAGCCTAGGAGAAGAAACACAGATGGAATCAGATATGGGCACCAAAGCTCTAAAGGTACTAAGATGGAAGCCAGTGCAGGCACCACACAGACGTAGGAAACTTCCCAATTCTGAAAAATGAACACTTCTTGCCAATTACAGGCATTATCTTTGTAGGGCCGAGGAAGGAAGAAATATTTATTTTTAAGCTGAATAAAAGCCATTCTCCAATTTTTATAGGAAATTCCCATCACCTAAAAGCAGAAAAGTAAAAAAATATATACAATGGTCAGCAAGATTTAGAAATACAGATGGATAGAGATGAAAGTGTCCAACAAAAACGATTCATATTTATACAGCCAGTCCCCATTTTTATATTATTAAATGAGAGATGATTGCATGTGACATCTAAGTCAAAATAAGCTTTAATTTATAGCTATATACCATCTGTACTACTTACTATTTTTATTATGGAAACATGTTAGAAGAAGGCATTTGATTTGAAAAGAAATGTCATATCTACTTTTAGAACTTTCTTTCCTACAAAAAAGGCCATAGACTGGGAGAAAGCACAGACGCACAGGTGGCTAAAAATTTTTTTCAATGAATAGAAATAAGCTAAAATTCCCTAACATTTCCTTAAAATGTCTTATGCTGTCAGAACAAATTGAATGAGTTAATGTATTGTTCATGCATACACATGATTTATTTGTGTTATAATGACTCAGATGTGGTGTTTGGCTAGTAAATTCAACTTCTGCATTTCTGTTCACTGCCTGGAAATATTTTTCTGTCATATTGACATAATCATTCATGGATACAAAGAGAATAACATATTGGGAAGAAAACAAAAATAAAAGGTTTCTACTACATAGAACAAAGGATTTTTCATTAGAATGGTCTTACAGATAGCTGGCAATGTATGGGGAAAATTATATGCTGAAGCAGTAGTTAAGACAAGAGATTCCATTAATTTTACTATTTATTTATTCATTTATTTTGAGGAAGATTAGCCCCGAGCTAACTGCTGCCAATCCTCCTCTTTTTGCTGAGGAAGACTGGCCCTGAGCTAACATCCATGCCCATCTTCCTCTACTTTATATGTGGGATGCCTACCACAGCATGGCTTGACAAGCGGTGCCATGTCCACACCCGGGATCCAGACGGGCAAACCCAGGGCCGCCAAAGCCGAATGTGTGCACTTAACTGCTGTGCCACCGGGCCAGCCCCCTAATTTTACTATTTATGTACTTCTGAAGATAATAGCAGAATGGTAAGAAATATTACATATATTTATTTGCAAAACTGAATCAGGACTCAGATCAATAGAAAAAAATGTATGGTTCAAATTCACCTGTACCATGTGACGACCACGTGATGTCCATAAAATATTCCAACAAACAGAATCCCTCTTGTTCTCTTCAAATCACCAGGCCGACTCGGTCTAGATTCAGAACATGTTTCAGACCCGGGGTTCCAACACTGTCTCTGGTTCTTGCATAGGTTCTTTAGAGAGGACTGACCATCTAGATTGACTCTAGTCTGAAGATCACACTAGCCAACCACACTTATCTTGACTGGCACTGAATCCTCAAAGAAATTCCCTAAACTCTCATTCTTCACAATTCGCAGAGCTAAATTAGACTTATCTTTGTGGTAAAGAACACAGGTTCTGGAATTAGCCTCCCTATGTTCAAATCCTGGCTCCACACGAACACAGTTTGGGGCAAGTTCTTTAAGTTCTCTCGTGCAAGTCGACTCATCTACAGGATGAGAACTACAGCAGTGCCTGCTTCGTAGAGTGATTACTCAGATTAAATAGAGTACATAAGACAACTTAGCAGAATATATATTATACACACATATTTATTTAATATGCATGCATACACATTAAATGTATACATTTATTTAATGTATACTTTGTGTGTGTGTATATACAGATGTATATATAAATATATACATATTTATGTGTGCATTATATTTTTTCAGCTTCTTTTCATCTAGGCATTCACTCTGCTTTGTTCCGTTGGGAAGGCAGAGATTCCCCCAAGTATCCTTCTTATGTTCTTATGGCTGGAAAATTGACATGAGACCAGATTAACAGGAGAAAAATCCAATTTAATTACCTGTGCATGAAAGAATCATGAAAATGATGTTCAGAGAGTGAACAAAGCAGGAAGTAAATACATCTTTTTAGTAAAGAAACAATACATTTGTGAGGAATGACAGGACAAAGAAACTTAGGTTTGGGGCATGTAATTAGTGGGGAATTTAAGCAGAGTTTAGGCTTGAGATAGTAAATTTGCAAGGTTTGTTTATGCAGCTTCTCAGCCCTGAGTCCCCTGGCCCTGGTGACAAGGAGGTAGAAAGAACACCTTTCACCAGGGAGATTCATTTCCTGCTTTCAGGGGGAACAGAGACAGGAGGGTCAGAATGCCCTTTTGCTTCTCAAGTAACTTTAATTCAAAATAATCATATGCCATTGTGGGATATTTTTGGGTGGCCTATCCTGGACCCCAACAGTTCTTATCTTACAAATGCTATACACAAAACATTTTCTGACATTTCCCCCACCCCTGTTCTCCATTCTATGCTGCCCTTTGCCAAAGGAACACAAGTAAGCTAACCAGAAGAGGTGAGAAAAAACAAATTTCACATCCTGGCAACTGTCAATTTTTCACCCATGTCAGTTCTTCTGACATTTCCCCCATTGCTTGCAATAACAAAAAAGAAAAACAGCTTGGGAAACTGATAATGTGCTTTTTCCATCACCAATTCGAATTCTGAGACTCTAGGTGATCTGGCAGGAGCAGCTTCAGATGTGTTTTCAGAAAACAAAAACAAACCTACACAGCTTTCTGCCTGGAGAGAAAATCCTTCTCCCGTGAATACTGATTCAGTTCAAAGGCAAACCTGACTCTAATCTAAAATAGAACAGGATGGAAAGTTCCTTAGAAGAATATCTAAACATGGGGTGGGGGGAGGGGTGGGGAATAGTCACACAGTTTATTGTTGCACGTATTCTAACTCCTTCCTAGGAAATGATCACTACTTGCATGTCAGAGATGAAATAAGAACAATCTTCACTAAGCTGAATGGGAAAAGTGGGAATGGAACTGAAACTCAGGCATCCTAATTTTGTGTTCCGTCTACCTAGTAGCCCTTTCCTGCATCGTCAAGGATCATGGGGTTGAAGATCCCTAGCAGGATGGGACCTACAAAGTGGTGTTTTAAGTAGGGGGTAGCCTGCTGGCCATTTTGTCTGCCTGGAGGTCTAGCCTCAAGGATGAGACAAGGACTGAGTGTCTTGGGGTTAACTGTTGGCTCCAAAGCTAAAACAGCCCCTCCAGGACAGTTGGGAAACAACAGCCCACCCCTCCTTCCCAGCATCGTGTACTACATCAAGAAGTTGTTCACACAGATAGAAGAAGATCCAGGGCAATCCAGAAACAGAGAGGCTGGGGTGTCTGTGAGGGACCCTTTTGAATGATGTGTGACCAGTGTTACTCAAACCGTCTTCCCATCTAATCCCAGGGAGTTGTGCTCCCTGGGTTCCTCCTCAGAGTTGATGGGTAAAGAAGGCTACGGATTCCAAAAAGCAAATTGTGATTCTCTGATATAACGAGATACATATTTTGTCTTCATCCCCATTCCTGGCACAGAGCTCCTAAAACCCTTGGAATTTCCTAAGTAATGAGAGCGATAGCAGTGTCTTTTGTTATGTTAATGAGGTGACACTGGGAAAAGTCCTAGGTCACTTAAGTTTGGGGGCTGGTCACAAGAAAAATCAACCACATAATTAGAGGGTTAGAACTTTCAGTCCCACCCCTGACCTACAGGGAGGGGAGAGAGGTTGGAGATTTAGTTCAATCACCAATTGCCAACGATTTAATCAATCGCACCTCACATGTAATGAAGCCTTCATAAAACCTCAAAAGTCTGGGGGTTTGAGAGCTTCCAGGTTGGGGAACGTGTGGAGATTTAGGAAGAGTGGTGTGCTCGCAGAGGGCATGGAAGCTCCACGCCCCTTCCCCACACCTTGCTCTATGCATCTCTTCTACCTGGCTGTTCCTGAAATACGTCCTTTTATAATAAACCAGGTTTTTAGTAAGTAAAATGTTTCTGAGTTCTGTGAGCCACTGCAGCAAATTAATAGAACCCAAGGAGGGGGTCGTGGGAAACTCTGACTTATAGTCAATTGGTCAGAATCATAGGGAACAATCTAGACTTGCAATTGGCATCTGAAGTGAGGACAATCTTGTGGGACTGAGCACTAAACCTGAGGGATCTGATGCTATCTCCAGGTACATAGCGTCAGAATTGAGTTGAATTGTAGGACATCCAGCCGGTGTTGGAGAAGTACTTGGTGGTGTTGGAAACCCACACAATGGAATTGGAATCAGAATTAGAATCATACAAGTCAAGAGAAAGAGCTGTTGACCTAAAAGTGCTGTAGAAAACTGGGATCATAAGGCCAAAATAATGATGGCAGCCCAATGGCAGAGTTTAACACAGATGGAAAAAAGATACCTACCATCTTCTTCTCAGCAATCACTATGACTTCAACATGAAAATCCAGACTGGTTAATTCTTTCTGGAAGAGTGCCATCACAGGATACTCTAAGAACCCTGGTGAAGGAGAAGCAAGAAGTGATGCCACAACATGAGACAAAGCAGTCACATCTTTGCATGTCTTTTCTCCTCCTTACTGGGGCTGGCAGTGAACCAGTGCTGCCAGGGATGGGATTTGAAGGGCTAGAACTAAGGTGTGACCTACCTGAGGAAGAAAAGTCAGGAAAGCTTAGAAGGGCAAGTCCAAGCTACTGTCCCTTAGAGAGAATGAGAACTCAGCTCTGGGGAGACAAATACCAAGAAGGGCCTCGAAGCTCGAGTGGAGGCAGAGCTCAGAGATGGGATGAGAGGGCAGCAACAAGGTCAGACCTAACAAGGAGGGCATAGGATGATTGCCAAGAAGTAGACAAGCTCCCTTTCCAAGTAAATGAGCCACCCGAGGCTTCCATGCCCACTGAAGCTTCAAGACTAGCTCAGCCACAGGGTATAAAGCCAAGAGACACCCAGGAATCAAAGACAGTTCAAATTAACATCAAATCCAAAGGGCCCACTAATATGATGTCTGCAGTTTGCTTCAAAATAACAAGAAGGGGATCCTCGGTGTATAGATTAAGCCAAACTGGCCCTTTTACTCCAAACGGTACAATCTGAAAAGGCTTTTTCATTCAGGATACTTCACTCTGAATGGGGATGACAATTGGCCAAATGTCAAAGATGATATTTATGAGAAGTGTCAGCTAATACTGTTAGTGAGGAAGGAAACTTCTCATCCCGTAATTCAAAATTTCCTGTCAATTTACATCTAAATAAGAGTCAGAGAGCATTGTAGAAAGGCATGGGGTAGAGAAGCAACCTTTACGCAGTTTGAGAGCAAAATCAAACGACGTTGTGTCTTTCCCAAGACTAAAATTTTTAAATAAATGGCAATTCTATACTGTTACCAATACTTTATTTATATTATCCTACAGCAGCCCCGTGGAAGAGGCCGAGCAGTGTTGTCATGCTTTCTGGTATCAATGAAGAAAGGAAGGCCCAACGGGTGGAAGAACATGCCCCAAACCCAACAGCCTTAATAGGTAAAAGAAAGAGTCTAGGTCCTCTGACTCCAAACTGAGGCCCTTTTCACTGTGCCAGGCCAGGCTCCTCAGCCTGTTTTCATGGGTTCCTTCTGGTTGTCAGCTTGTTATCCTACCCTACTATTTTGCCCCTGTGAAAGATGACATGAGTGGAGCCATATGAAAATAGAGCTGGAGCTGCCAGTTCAGAGGGATTGCCTTGCATGTCTTGTTTCATCTTCTAAACTGGACCAAACTGCCAACATTCCAAGACATCTGTAAGGACAAGAATACCCTGTTCGTAAGGACTGATGAAATTGGACTTTGCTGATGACTGAATCACTAACCAATCAATGAAGTATGAGTCTAGCCTTTTGCCTGATGGCCAACTCTCAAGCCAATCTATCAAGCACAAACCTAGCCTTACCTCATCCAGCACCAGTGAACTCTTCCTTAATACAACTCACCTCATCTTCCTCCCCTTTTCCCATAAAAACCCTAAGCCCCTCTCCTGTAATAGGAGCACATTTGAGTTTCTACTTGAATCTGTGTCTCCCAAATTGCGATTCTTGATACCCTAAACAAACTTTTTGCTTCCTTGAAGTTTATGCCTCTTATTTGTTGACACCCTATTCATTCTTTCCAGCCCTGACCTAATAAATGGCTGAAATATTGTTTTGTAATATTCTAGTATGCCAGAATATTATGTTTTTTTTAAAAAAATAAGTATTTTCAGATATTTTTCTTGGCATAGTATCAGTATTTCAAAAATCTAAACTGAATTATCTGCATTGTGAGATATATCCAGAGAGTTATATACTGCATTTAAAATTCACATTAAATAGAGGCAACTTGATTAGAAAGCATTCTGACTACATCACTTCCCTTCTAAAATCTGTTCAAGGTGTCCCTTGGTTGTATTAATTCCAATTTCCTAAATTACTAGTGAGGCTGGACATTTTTTTCTTATAGCTTTTTATTTCCCCCTGAGCCAGTTTGGGCCCAATCAATTTCTGGAAGTATCTGATGAAATCTGAATGGGGGTGAGGGTGAGAGCAGAGAGTTGGGAAGGGATCCTCTGGAAAATGGAGTAGAAGAGAAGGAGTAGGGAGAAGAGGGGAAGAAAAGGTGAAGAAGTTTCTAGATTAGTGGTTCTTCCTATTTTTCCTGAGAGGACCAAATCCATTTTCTTGGAAACAGCCTTTTCTCCCATAGGATAATTTATTTTAACTTCTTCCCCAGCTTGCCATTTCTAGCAAGATTCAGGCTGGAAGAGCACTAGACGATAGTCCTTGGCTTGGCTCTTTCTCAGGTTCACTATTTTTCCTCAAGATAAAGTGTAGAAGATGATGGCACCATATAATACTTTTTTAATAAACTACTGCTAGTAATACCAGCATTAGTGCCAGTATTTTAGGATTATGAAAAATAAATATGACCAGTATTGCCATTTCTCTCCAATGTTGCAGTTACTAAGCCTACGTACTTCAACTTACCAAGCCAACTACTGTGGCTCCTCTCACAGCCGTCCCTTGTGCCAGCCTACTTGCCCATGCTGTCAAACACAAACAGTGATAGCCCTAATCACAGCTCCAAACCTTGGCACCTCTGTGCTGATTCCACCTGTTACAGAGCAGACACTGCTCCACTAGAAAATACTCCTGCTCTGGGTGAAACTTGGAGTCCAGTGTAACTATCCTAATTCTCATTCTGGCCACCATAGGTTAAAGGGAGGTAAATATAATGCAATGAATTTTTGCCAGAACAACCCAAATTTCCACCAATAAGGGACTGGTTAATTAAATTATAGTCCATCCATAGAGCGTACCTGTAAGTCATTAAAAGAGTGGGTTAGCATTTACATGTACTGACATCAAGTCAAGATGGATTGTTAAAGTGAAAAGGGCAGGTCTGAATCTACAACCCATTCGTGTAACTAAAACTTCATAACCAGCATCTGTGTGTCTTTCTTCTATCTCTCTATCTAGTTGGTTATCTCTGTCTCTATATGAAAAGACGTCTGGAGAATTTATTGGACTGCCCGAAAGAATGTTTAAATGCACATAAAATTTACTTAGCACACAAATAGGCAGATTTAGCATCCAATTTTTTTAAAGTGTAAAAATAAATTAGGAAGCAAAATGTGAATTGAATCTAAAATAATCTTTTGGCAGGAGGAAGCAGGCTGCCAGCCAAGGCAGCAATGCCAACTCAAAGTCAGCCAGCGAAGCTAGGAAGTGCCTGGAAAAGAGTGAGGCAAACTGCCCCGTCCATAAGAAGGTGACTCTTCCCACGGTGCTGAGAGGCTCAGGGTCCCCATCCTGATAAGAGCAAAAGGGCTGTCATCTTTCGCTGACAATCCATTACTAAGTCGCATTCGGTGGAATCAGTGGTGCTCTCACACCCTTCTCCTCTCTTCCTTTTTTTGAGTTAGTAAGAATTCTTTCTTCTCTGTCTGAGGAAAAAGAAGAAGCAAGCCAAGGTGATCACTGTCCACTAGTGGCAGCTTTTGCGGGCAGAAAGGGGACAGAGGCCCTCTCTTTTCATCAGCTGCTGCTGCAGTAGGCTGAAAGGACGTGCCACGTGATGACTGCGTCAGTCACAATTTCATGGAGAATTTAGCCTAAAGTTCAATGCAGGTGCCATAATATAAAGGATTTAGCAGATGTTGATGTCCTTATCATTATATGCATTTGGCTATGAACTAGGTTTTCCAATGTTCTTAATGACTCTGAAGAGCTTACCATTCTTTTTTCTGGTAAATTCTCTATTTCTCCCTGAATATTTTAAGATAAACCTAACCCTTCTCTGTATTCAGGATGTTTCTTCTGTCAGTAATTGTTCCATGTACAACAAAGATAAGTTATGCAACTTTACTTTTTTTAGTAGATTCTTACTTTGCTCCTTAAAAATGAAGACAGAAAAAAGCTTAAATGGTGTTATTCTCACGTGATGTATTTGTGTACCTGAAAAACCCAACAGGATTAACTTAAAAGCCATTTTAAACAAGAAGAAAATTCAGAAGGTTGTCTAGGCACAAAATTAACAAAAAAAAAATCAATAGCTTTGCAATATACAGACAACAATTAAATAATACACATACTGGAAGCAAAGATATATACAACAGCAATTAAAATATTAACTCCTTAGGAATACATTTAACAATAAACATTCAAGACCTATTTTAAACAATTTTAACCCTATGATAAAAATTTTAATTAAAAAATTTAAACTTAGGGATATAAAACACCTCAATAGAACAGAATTTGTTATTGGCTCAGAAGTCTAAGGATTAAAATGATGAAAATTCTCCCAAAACTATTATATAAACTTTAAATGATGAATAAACATAAACTTTTTAAAAGCATACTTCTGATGCTTACAGGGAAAAAAGAAAGATCTTTATATGTTTCAGAAAAAAATTCTATAAAAGAGAAGATTAGCCTTTCCAGATATTTTTTTAGCTTTATTGAGGGATAGTGTAATAGAAACTTTCTACCCATTGAAAAACAATTCCCCAACTCCCTCTCCCCACAATTCTCTCTCTTTCAACCCCTGGCAACCACAATTCTACTTTCTGTCTCTACGAATTTGACTACTCTGGGTACCTCATATATAAGTAGAATCATGCAATATTTGTCCTTTTGTGACTGGCTTTTTTCACTTAGCATAATGGCCTCTAGGTTCATCCGTGTTGTTGCAAACACCAGAAACCAGAATTCCCTTTGTTTTTAAGGCTGAATAATATTCCATTGTATGTATATACCACATTTTCTTTATCCGTCCATCTGTCAATTAACAGTTGAGTTGTTTCCATATCTTGGCTATTGTGAATAATGCTGCAATAGACGTGCGGATGCAGATAGTTTTTGAGATGCTGATTTCAATTCTTTTGGATATACATTCAGAAGTGGGATTACTGGATTATGTGGTAGTTCTATTTTTAGCTTTTTAAGAACCTCTATACTGTTTTCTGCAGTGGCTGCACTATGTTCCCACCAGCAGTATATAAGGGTTCCAGTTTTTCCACATCTTTGCCAACATTTTTGTTTTTTGGCTGATGAAGATTTGCCCTGAGCTAACATGTTGCCAATCTTCCTCTTTTTGCATGAGGGAGATTCACCCTGAGCTAACATTTCTCTTGATCTTCCTCTATTTTGTATATGGGTTGCTGCCACAGCCTGGCTGCCAGCGAGTGGTGTAGGTCCGTGCCCAGGCACTGAACCTGGGCCACCAAAGCGGAGTGTGCTGAACTTAATCACTAGGCCATGGGCCAGCCTCGCCTTTTTTTTTTTCCTGATAATATATATCCCAATAGGTGTGAGGTGATATTTCATTGTGGTTTTGATCTGCATTTCCCTGACGATTAGTGATGTTGAGCACCTTTTCATATACCTGGTGGCCATTTGTATGTCTTTATGGAGAAATGTCTATTTAGGCCCTTTGCCCATATTTTAATTGGGTAATTTGTTTTTTGCTATGGAGTTGCTATTGAGTATATATACACATATATACACCTTTGATCAATGTCAAGAAGTTTTCCCCCTATGTTTTCTTTAAGGAGTTTCATAGTTTCAGGTCTTAGATGTAAGTCTTTAATCCATTTTAAGTTGATTTTGTGTATGGTGTGAAATAGTGGTACAATTTCATTCTTTTGCATGTGGAAATCCAGTTTAACTGACAACATTTGTTGAGAGACTATCCTTTCCCCATTGTGTGTTCTGACACCTTTGTCAAACACCTTTGTGTTTTGCTATTGAGTATATAGGTGGATTTATTTCTTGGCTTTCTATTCTGTTCCACTGGTCTATATGTCTGTCTTTATATCAGTACCATACTGTTTTAATTACTATGCCTTTGTAATATATTTTCAAATCAGAAAGAGTGAGGCCTCCAGCTTTGTTCTTCTTTCTCAAAATCATTTTAGTTATTTAGGGTTTTGTTGTTCCATATGAATTTCAGAGTTGTTTCTTCTATTTCTGTGAAAAATGCCATTGGGATTTTGATAGAGATTGCAATGAAACTGTAGATCATTTTGGGTGGTATGGACATTTTCACAACATTAATTCTTCCAATTCATGAACATAGGAAGTCTTTCCATTTATTTGTCTGCTTTAACTTCTTTCATCAGAATTTTATAGCTTTTAGTGTACAAGTCTTTCACTTCCTTGGTGAAACTTATTCCTAAGTATTGCATTCTTTTTGATGCTATTGTAAATGGGATTGTCTTCTTAATTTCCTTTTCAGATAGTTTATTGTTAGTGTACATAAATGCAACTGATTTCTGTATGTTGATTTTGTATTCTTTAACTTTGTTGAATTCGTTTATTAGTTCTAAAAGTTTTTTGTGGAATTTTTAGGATTTCCTATGTATAGGATCATGTCATCTGCAAGTAGAGGCAATTTTACTTCTTTCTCTCCTATTTGGATGTCTTTTGTTTTTCTTGCCTAATTGCTCTGGCTAGGACTGTCAGTATTACGTTGAAAAGAAGTAGTGACAGTGAACAACCTTGTCTTGTTTTTAAAACATATTTAAATTCAATAGTAATCAAAATAGTCTGCTATACGCACATAAAGAGATATAAAGATCAATCAACAGAAGAGTCTAGGGACATATAAGTACATACAGGAGGACGGTTTTGAAAAATGT
This sequence comes from Equus przewalskii, assembly GCF_037783145.1. Classification (NCBI taxonomy): domain Eukaryota; kingdom Metazoa; phylum Chordata; class Mammalia; order Perissodactyla; family Equidae; genus Equus; species Equus przewalskii. The sequence goes on along the minus strand of NC_091861.1, from coordinate 3,030,007 downwards.
TCCCTTCAAATCAATGGGGAAAGATGAATTGTCAATAAATAGAGCAGATAGTTTTGGGCAGCCATCTGGGAAAAAAATAGCTCGCTATGTCAACTCATTTCATACCTCAAAATGAATTTTAGCTGGATTAAAGATTAAAATTAAAATATGAAATAGTGAAAATACTGAAATAAAATATAGAAGAATTTAAAAAATAGTTTCTGACTGGGAAGACCTTTTAAAGCCTGAAATAAAGCACAAAAGTCATAAAAGATTGATAGTTTTGCCACTCAAAAGTTTTAAATTTCTGCTAACAAATTCAGGAAAATAATTTCTAACACCTAAAACAGACAAAGAACTAATTTCCATATTACATAGGGATTTATAAATCATTTTTTAAATGTCTTACAATAAATAGAGGAAAATGGGAAAATGGGCAAATAATCAATTCACTGAAAATATAAATAGTTTCAAAATAGAAAGATGTTGAATTTTTTTCCATAATAGGAGAAGTGAAAATCAAAACCAGAATGAGATTCCTTTTTTTCACCCAACAGGTTGGAAAAGAACAAAAAATGTGATGAAAAGCAAAGTTGGGGAGAGTGTGGTGGGAAAGGCACCTGCTCAGCGGGAATGTAAATTGCATCGTCCCTCCATGGGCAGTTTCAGCAGAGTCTATACACGTTAAGATGCTCATACCTTCTGATCCACCAATTCCTCTTCTAGGTTTCTATTCCTAAATTGTATTCCCACAAAAGAAATACAGGTACATGGAAAATCACTTATTGTGTTGGTAGCTAATGACTAAAAACAACCTAAATGTCTTTCAATAGGAGACTAGAAAAATCAACTCTGGAACATTCATCCAATGGCGTACTTAGTAACTGTTGAAAGGAATAAGGCATACTTCATCCTGATCTGACCTGAAATGAAGTCCAAACTGTATTATTTCAAGTGGTAATTGTTGTCGGTGGTGGTGGTGATTGTGGTGGTGTTTTACAGCAAGTTGTGGAACAATTTATATAGCGTACTACCATTTCTGCAAAAAAAATATTCATATATGTCAGTAGCAAGAAACTCACAATCACAGTTACCTCTGGATGGTGAGACTGAGAGACCAAAGGATGGGGATGAGAGAATAGCACGCTTTTCAAAGAAAACCCTTTTGTAGTATTTGCATTTTCTACCTTGTACTTATACAGAAAAACGAAACGAATTAATTGAAAGTTAAATAACCTTTATGAAATAATTTATGGTATTTCTCAGCACTTGTAAATGTTATCTTATTGTTGTACATACTCAGTTTTTATAGGTACTAACTTGAAAGCAAGCAGAAAATATATTAATTTGAAAGTTCTTTATACTGTAAATTGCCATGTTTAAGATGTGTTTTCATTGATTTTTAAATTTTCACCCTGTCTTATATATAAATACAAATCTTTCACGTATTTATTTCAGTTGATGTACAAATAACTTCTTTTCAGCAAGGGCCCTCATATTTGCTATGATGCAGCCACCCCACTTAAGAAGGGGCACCCCAGAGATCAAGTCCCAAGCTGGCATATGCACCTTTGAAATAATCACAGTACGTTACTTCTTCTAGTGTTTTGCATGTGGGCTATCATTTGATCTGGACCATTTTCTCCAGGTCTAAATATAAGCAGCTATCTATTGTAAAGAACTGTTCTTAGCTATCCTCTTGTATTTTCACGGATAAGAGAATTGCAGTCGTGGTATTCAGCCCTTCCTTTTTTCCCTCCTTCTCTTTCTCCTTCCCAGCCTTTGTGGATTTGTCTGCTTTTGTGTGTCAAACATGATTTTAAGAATGTTAATGGGACTGAGAGAGGAAGCATCTTGAAGTGGTTGCTTTTGGGTCAGCAAGGTCCTTTTGTACAGATGGTCTCATTTGAATTAAAACAACTGATTTTTTTTTAGTTTGAGAACTATGCTCCACTCAGTTATTTGCATAGGAGCCCTACAGAATATGGGGACCAGGTAAGCCCCACCACCTGGTCTCTCAGAGCAAAGAAGGGGAAAAAGGAGAAAAAGCCATTATTGCTGTTTTTTGTTACCACCCTCTTATTTACTAATGCTTAATGTAGATTTTGAGTAGAAGCCGGGCTATTTTTATTTTTATTTTGAAACGAAAACTTTTTTCTAAATTAATTTAAAAATTTTTTAAACTGATATTTGTATTTTTTGCTTTCATTTTTTTCACTAAAAAACAACTTTGAATCCTTTTAATACAATTTATTTTCTTTTAAAAGAGCCTTTTCATTTTTTCCGGACTCATATTTTCTATATAATTTCCAGTCATTAAATTTAAATGGAAATTACTTATTTTCTATAAGGCTTATTTCAGCTACTTCAGGTTATTTCAACTTTCCTCCTTGAGTTTTAGGCAAGGATATCAGTTTCTTTCAAGCAAGTGTTGGCCCCTAGTGGATTGAAAGTGACAACACACCTTTTGAACAACTGGCTGATATTCTGGGAAAAACATATTTTGGAAAAGCAGTAAAGCAGATAGATTGCTAGTGCAGAAGAAAACACAACTCATTTTGTCAACTATCATAAACACACTGGATGAAATCACATAATAATATTAGTAGAACGGACTACCTAATAAAGTTAAAACTTAATTAAAAGTAAAATAAGCTGGAGAAAACACTTCTAACAAAACTGATATAGAAATAGAGCAAAATGTACAAGAAACTTGGAAATCTGCAAGAAAAAAACAGGAAACAGAAAAATGAGCAAAGGCTGTGATTGGGTAATAGTCAAAAGGGAAAACCCAAAACACTTATTAGCAACAGGGAAATGCAAATTAAAACAGTAATAACTTATCACTCTTATCTGTTAAAGTGGCAGTAAGTGTGGGAAGAATGTAGGGGTTTAGGAACTCTCATGCACTGCGGGTGGGAATTTAGACTGGAATAGCCATCTGAAAAGCAATTGGTAGTTAATCAAATTAGGTATGACCTAGCAATTCCACTCCTGTATTATATACATGTAACTGTATGTGTATATATGTATATGTGTGTGCGTGTGTGTATATATATATATATATATATATATATGTTCCTAAAAAATTCCCACACAAGCTTGAAAGGGGTACATAGGAGAATGCTTATTGTAGCCTTGTTTACAGAGGCCCAAGGAGAGAGGAAATCTGGGAGGAATCAGGGTGACCCTCATTGGAGATGTGTCTAGCAAAATATGGTGAAAGCACCCATCATGGAGTCCTTTGCAGCATTTAACAATAAAGTACCAGATATACACAGAGCAGAACAGGTGGATCTTTAAAATTGTGCTAAGTGAAAATAAGAAGCAGAAGTAAATGTAATACACAACATCATTTGATTTATGTAAATTTAAAATGCATGCTTACAATAATATACATTTTACAACAACTCGCACAAATGGAATGACATTCACTGAATACTCTAGGAAGCTTGCATATGTGTGTGTTGGTGGGGGATGCAGTAAAATGGGAATTGGAAATCAGGATAAAAGGGAGCAAGGAGGGGCTGGCCCAGTGGCACGGCAGTTAAGTTCGCACCTTCTGCTTTGGCAGCCCAGGGTTTGTTGGTTCAGATCCCGGGTGCAGACATGGCACTGCTTGGCAAGCCATGCTGTGGTAGGCATCCCACATATAAAGTAGAGGAAGATGGGCATGGATGTTAGCTCAGGGCCAGTCTTCCTCAGCACAAAGAGGAGGACTGGCAGCAGTTAGCTCAGGGCTAATCTTCCCCCCCCCAAAAAAAAAAAAAAGGGAGCAATGCTGGCCATGTCCTTGAAGAGTGGAATAGCACTAATTCAACTCTCTACAGCTGAGGTCCAACATCAGAAAAGAAAAGAAAGAAAAAGCAAAACTTTAACAACATAGTAGAAAAAAGTGGGCAAAAGACATAAAGAGTGAACCTACAAAATAAATGCAAATAAGAAAAACCTAAGAGGAACATTGTCTGACTTCTTAGTCTCCAAAGAAATGAAATGTAAAAGAAGAGTGTGATTCTTTCAACTATCATACGGTCAAAAAGGAGCTTAATGAAAATACCCTATATTATTGCGGGAACATTGAAAGAGGCACTCAAAAAGAGCTGGTAGTTTAAATTCTAACCCTTTCCTGAAGGGCCGTATATATCAAGAACATTAAAGATGAAGATAAACACAATCAAACCCTTTAATTCTGCAATTCTTCTCCAAGGAATTTATCCTGAGTAGATCATTGGATAAGAGGATACAGATGTAAATATGTCCACCATTTACGATAAAAGATAAAAACAAACTAAACATTCAAAAATAGATTCAGAGTTAAATCATTATGATACATTCATAGTGAAGGAATGTATAATTCGATGTGTTCAGAGAATATTTACTGCACAGGAAAATGCTCATGAAATAATAATATATGAGAAAAATACAAGATTATATATACGGTGCCAAAAAATACATAAAATGTTAACAGTAGTTATCTGCAAATAGTAGTAGTATAGCATTACTGGGGATTTTTGTTTTCTTCTCCATACATTTCTGTATTTTCCTAAGGTCACTACAGGAGTATCTGTTTATGTTATAGTTAAAAGATACACATTGATTTAGAAGGCATGGGGACATCTTGACTTGTGATGAGGAGGAAACCTAAGGAAGAGGACATGACATTTAGTCTAAGCAGAAATACTACCTAAGGACAAAAAGGAAATGCCAGGAGTATTTTTGTAGTTGCTGGACTTTAGGAGCCCAGACCTTTACAAAATACACAGTGAAAAAACAGGTGGGCAGGACTTGCGGGCCATTAGGACTCCCACTGCTATATCCAGTTCATTTAGAGGAGCTGCGATGTGCAGAGTAAAACAGAAACATAGATGCTCTGCGTTCCACTCACGTTCAATATCAAAAGGTCACCCAACCCGGGAATGTTTGATGAACAGAGCCAGGACCCTTTCCAAACATGGAGGTCCTTTACATCACTACAGTTTCCACCCAAAAGGGATTTCTAGGTAGTTCTGATCATTTCAAGGATGCTTTTCATCAATATCGGCATTTCACCAGTATCAGCTACAGATATACCCGTAAATCCCAAATTTCAGAAAAAGTAATTATATCATTTGAAGCGCTATTGAAGATAGGCTTATAAAGATAAAGTGATGTGGAGATTAGGATAATTATATCTGGGTTATACAATCCTAGAAATGCTTTGCTAACCATATTTACAAATTCTACACTTGCCTTACAGGACTTTTGATGCAGAAAACCTGAGTCCGTGCTTACTGGAGATGGACTCACAGTGGGATGTGGTGGGTTTACTGTGACAGAGATGCTTCTTCAGCCAGCCAAGCCTCGAGAGCTGACAGTCTTGTCTCCAGTGAGCAGAAATACCTCAGCCTGCAGACCAGCCGTAGGCGGTATGCATAAGAAAGGAATGCAACTCCTAAATAACTCTGAGAGTCAGTGAACTCAAGTAAAACTGAGTTTTACCGGAAAGTTTTTCTGGAAAGGTAACTGGGATTATTGGCAGTGGTGGTGGGCATGGTCCTACCTAGAAGGACACTGAACATCATGAAGGTACAAGGGTAGTGAGCACCTTGGGATGGAAAAAAGTCATTCCAGAAAGTAGGGGAGGGAAGAGCAAGGATGGTGGAAGGGCACAAGTGTAGGAACAAGTCAGCTACTCTTCCCTGTCTTTGTGTAAACGTGATCATCAAAAATCAGTCGAATAGAAATGAAAAATATATATCATTTTATTACAGATTGAGAGCGAAAGGTTTACGGGAGCCTACGTGTTTTATAAAGTTATCACATTTTTTACTTCTGAAAACTAATCAAGAAGAGCAGCAGTGAGCTAAATCATGATCTGGTAAGGTTTTTTCGAAAGCTAAATGAAACAAATGTTTGGAAAGGAAGTTTCTATTAATATGGAAGATGATTCATAATGAAATAGCTTAAAAGAGCACAAGAAAGTTGTTCAAAATTCAGAGGAAAAGGCAGTGCAAACTTCAGAGCTTTGAGTCCCGCTAGCAAGTCAGATGGAAGCGAGCAAGATGGACCCCCCTTGGATGTAATGACTGACCCCAGACATGCACACGGAGCTAAAGACTCAGAACTCGTAAAGCAACACCAGGTCATAATGACATCTGGCTTCTTCACATAAGACCCACTTCACTCTTTCAATCATTCATTCCATAAATATTCAATAAATATTTTCCATATGCCAGGTTCTTCGCAAGATTTAATAATATCATTGCTTCCCAGTACTCAGATGTTGTAATTTGCCACAAGCGTAAGAAAGGTTTTTTGTTGAGTGTGAAAAGAACTTTTTCCAACCCCTAATCCATACTGGACCCCCTTCTTTGCCAAGGCAGACTTAATTATCTTCATAATACTATGGTCCTATTTCTGTTGTGGTACCTTTTATTTTATAGTAAGCTGTTTAGTGTTTTGGAATCTAAGGACCTTAGGCCCAAGGACAATATGCATTCTTGTATTTGTAGCCCTTAGAAGAATGTCTTACACATGTAGACACTCTAATTCTTTGGTAATATTCTGCCGACAGGTCCATGATTCTTTGAGCCTCAGTTTCCTGATTAGTGACATGGACAACACAATTAAGCAAGAGCGATGTGACAGTGCTTGGCACAGGTCTTCTGAGCAGCCAATCCTCCTTATCCTGGTAACAGCACTTAATTTCCCCTTTGTTGAAGGAGGTCTTCGAGAGGATGTCACCACTGGTTGACCTTTGAGCTGGACCCAGGCAATCAGAGGCTCCTTACCTGTGGTAAGGAGGTAATGTACATTTCACCTACTAGTCTCATACGAGCAACTGTTCAAGGACGCAGCCCTGAGAGAGCAGTGTGTTCTTGAGACCATCTGGACAGGATACATGACTGAACCCCGGTAAGGCCTTGACATAAACCTTTAAGATTCCGGCAGGTGGGTGCAGAGATCTACTCGTCTTGTGGCTGCCCAAGACAAGCCTCCTCTGTAAGTTCCCTTGCTCATTATACTTGCCACCTACCAATCTGGAGTGGCTTGCTTCTTTGTTCGGTTTCAACTTGCCCTTTGTGTTTGGGCAAGTTTTGAATTTCACCCAGGAAACTCCCAAATTTACAAGCCAACACCTTTGGGAAACCACCCTTTACTGCTCCTTGGTCACGCGATTTCGGTGGTGCTGACTCTACCTGCCCCCTCCCTCAACCCTGCTTTCTAGGCTTGCGCATAACCAAAGCCACACCAATTAGAGCCAAGGAACATGTGTCCTGGGCCTTTTGCTGAAACAGATGGGAAAAGGGTCCCTCGTTCCATGGGGGTTGCTAAGGGACTGAGATATTAAGCTTTGAGCTGCCATGATTGCCCACACGCACAGTCTGCCGGCAGACACTCTATTTCTAAGGTTTCCTAACATGTCATTAATTGCAAGACGTACCCTTATTTTATGTACCACTAAGAATGAAGAAATGTAAGAAGAAACCATAAGTTGCTTGTTGATTTCAGAGATGTGAAAATGAGAGGAAAAAGGTGCTCCTTAGAACTGATGAAATATAGTAAAAGCAGCACAGACGAAAGAGAGATGAAGAGATATATCAAGTCTTACTGACATCGTTTGATCCCTTAAATTGACCCATGCCTGAATCCTTGAGCTGCTCCTAAACTTTTCAGGTACAAGAAGGTGCATAAGTTTGCCAGGGATGCTGTAACTAAGTACCACAGACCGAGGGCTTATACAATAGAAACATACTGAGTCACAGTTCTGGAGGGTAGAAGTCTGAAATCAAGATGTCAGCAGGTTGGTTCCTCCTGAGGGCTCTGAGGAAGCCTCTGTTGCAGGTCTCTCTCCTTGGCTTGCAGGTGGCCATCTTCTCCCAGAGTCTCTTCACATCGTCTTCCCTCTTTGCACATCTCTGTGTCCTAACTCCTCTTTTTATAAGGACACCAGTCACATCGGATTAGGGATTAGATGTAATTAACTCTAAAAACCCCATCTCCAAATAAGGCCTCTTTCTGAGGTACTAGAGATTAGAGCTTCAACATATCTTTTTTGAAGGGGACAGAATTCAACCCATAATAGAGGGAATAAATTCTCTTCTTACAAGAGCTAATTTGAGTTGGGTTTCTGTCATTTATAACTGAAAGACTTCTGCTCAGTACTTTTAAATTCCTTCTTTTAGGTTACTAAATGTTATTTTAAGTCCCAGTAAGTTTCCAGAAATGGGTGATAATATGCACAGGGATAATTTTTATTTAACCAATTCAGCTCCTCCTGAGTAGTTCTGGAGAGAAACTGGAGGTTCAGGATGAGGCAGGGCAGGGGGACGCGGGCTCTGATTTTGACTCTTGTATTATGAGTGAAGTTGGCCAAATCAACTACAAAAAGAACAGCAATTTCATTTTAAAGGGAAGTAGCATGAAGTTGTGAAAAGGACATTAATCTAAGGACAAAAATATCTTTTTTAGATAAAAGATTCTGACTCTACCAGTTGCTTTATGAGATCGCGTGAGGCCCTCAACAAAGCTGGAGGCCGCCTTCCTCATTTACATAAAGGGCAAACCTGTACGTCTCATCCAGGTGAGTGTGAAGACAAATGAAAAACATGTGTGAAACCTTGATGACTATACACAAACCATAGATCTCTATACACAAACCACAGATCTCTATACACAAACCATAGATCTCTATACACCGTTAAGTACTGTGGGCTTTTTTTCACTTAACTGATACTGAGATACTCTCTACACTTTACATACAGTATTTCATTTAATCTTCACAATCCTATGAAGCAGTTCAGTTAGATCTATTACTCATCCCAGTTTTCAGATAAAGAAATAAAGAGACTAAGAAACTTTTGCAAAGTCAGCTACTTAACAGCTAATAAGTTATGTGGCCTAGACTTTTCCAAGTAATTACGTCCAGAGCTTAGCTCTTAACCAACTGATGTAGGATACATGGGATAACCAAAGACATCTGCAGAGACATGCATATAGATACATGACAGAACAACGGGAAAATTGGCCACAGATGTTTGGTAAAAATATTTATTAGATTTTAAATGGTGAGATTATAGTGTGTGCTTATCCTCTGCTTCTGAAAATAGGACTGCTGACTGAGTAAGTCCCCTGGAGGCTGAAAGGCCAATAAGTAGACAGAAATTCATTACTCTTTCTTCCTGAGAGCAGCTGCTCCATGCAGAATATGACCCTCACCACACAAGAACCACTTCTTGCCTTTAATCAATGTGACTTCTTTGTTCAAGCTGAGCCTATCCATCTTCTATTTCTCCTCACTAAGCACTCTGTTGCTCGTTGTTTTTCTCACTCCGTTGATGTACTGACGTCTGTTTTGTTGTTCCAGATTATATTTCACTGAATTTTCAAAAGAAGTGTCCTTTTAGCTGTCTGGTGAATGAACGTCCTCCATCAACTTACCACCTTGCAACTATTATTCTGATGTCCTATTGCAGATCACAGCTTCCCACTAAAGTCAAAGAAGCAACATCCATTTTGTGCCAATGGTACGGCTGATGCCAAGCTCAACAGGAAAGTGGGTACCATTCTCTGAACAGCTTGTATTTTTAATTTTTTTTTCAAAATGAAACAAAACGAAGAAGTTGAAGTGTGGAGATGAGACTAACCTTGGGCCATGAAAAATCATGGTGACACTGAGAATCGTGAGAGATGGGATTGCTGCTCCAACAGTAGGAAGAGGTGCTTCCTCAGTCTGAACCACTGGGCCCAGGATCTCAGACTTTAATTAAGGACCTCATACAAGAATGAAGACTTAGCTTGGCTGTGATTGCAGGGGCCCTGTCCCATCCATTTACCTAGCGCTCACCTGGGAATGTAGCTTTGAGGGCCAGGGTCGGAAAAAGGGCCGGGGTCAGAACAAGGAGAACTTCTGTGGGTCCAGAAATTCTCAGCTGAGATTCTGTCCTCTGGCTCCTGATTGCACAGCCCGGTTACAGCCTGCTCCCAGCTGGGCTGGGCATTGCTCCTCCTCTCCTGACCTCCACTGCTTACTGGGTAACACCACTTCAGACCTTGGTTTGAATCACATTTGACTCACATCATATAGTAGCTTTAGGACTATGATAAGCTTATCTCCCTCTCTGTGTTTCAGTTTTCTCTTCTGTAAATGGGGCAATAATAGTTATCTTCCAGAGCTATTTTGAGGATTAAATGAGGTGACACATGCAAAATACAGTAGATTCTAAATAAAAGTTGTTCCTTTCCTTTCTTCTTCCCAAATCAACTCAAAAAGGAAACTAAAATAATTCTGAAGGGGCTCAGTAAATTGATAACTTTGAAAATGTTAACATGATTTCTATGTATCTCTCTATGGATAAATACATAGAGCGGGCACCCAGAGGTGGTGGTTAAAAGCACAGACTCTAGCACTAAGCTGTGTTGCATTCAGATTCCTTTATAGTTCAGTTATCTCATTTGTAAAATGGGGATAATAAATTTACCAACCTCATAGTACTGTTATGAATATTAAAAAATTAAGCAGGTAAAACATATACAACAAATCTGAAATATACTAAATGCTCCCTAAGTGTTATAATCCAGGACTCTGGTCTATTTTGGGGCCAGTTATATTATTTTTTGAAGCGTCATTTTGTGAAAAATGCATTACATAGTTTTTTGCAAAGGGAAAAAAGAGAGGCTGTTCAAAATAATTTTCCCTCCATAGTAGGGAATGAAAACCAACATTTATACTTTCCACATCCTGTGCTCTAGATTGTTCAAATAATACTCATGTTGATAACTTTTTGATTGTTTGACTATAAAACATCTTTGCAAATAGCTATATTATCCAAAGCTCTAAAAATGTCAGTCACTAGTTCAGATCCAGGCTAGCAGCTGATTTCAATATTTGTTCCTTCATTTATTCAACCAGGATTTACTGAGAGTCTACTGTGTGCCAGGCAATGTTCCAGAAGACAGACAAAAATCTCTGCTTTTGTAGAGCTTTGGCTATGGTGGGGTGGGGCGAAATTAATAAACAAACAGATACGTAAAATACATAATATGCCAAATTATGGTAAGTAACATGGAGAAAACAATCAGGGAAAGAAAAATTGGGGGTGCCAGGGTAGAGATAAGAATCGCAATTTAATGTAGTGCAAAGGTTAGAGAATGCCTCACTGAGAGGGAACCCATCAGCAAGGCCTGAGAGGTGAGGGAGTGAGTCATGTGGACATCTAGTGGAAGAGCATTCTAGGAAGAAGGAACAGCACATGCAAAGGCCAAGAGGTGGGCATGTTCTTGGAATGTTCAAGGAATGGAAGGACACTAGTGTGACTAAAATAGAGTAAGCAGGAGCAAAAGTCATAGGGGCTGAGGTCACGTGCAAAGCTACAGGAATGTTCACAGAAGCATTATTAACATAGCCCAAACCTGGAAACAACTTGTAACTGCAGGCCCACTAGGACCAGTTCGAACTTACCCCATCTTATCAACAGAGTAATTGAGAGCTGTTTTTCAGGAACTAAGAGTCAACACCTTGTCGAATTAAGGCTGGTTAAGGCCACCAACCCATCAACTGGGCCTGCATGAATGCCCAATAAGTGACCCTTTTGACGTCAGGTGGCCAAAAGTCCACCTTCAGATCATGCTAACGCCACCATTGTGTGAACATGCGTCCTATGAAGAGCCAGGAAGCTCGACTACGCTCGTGCAGATCGTTGATCACCTCACTTCTCCTCACCTCCAATCAATCCATCTCCACCCTGCCCTTCAGCCCATAAATTTTGCCCCAAGCCTCGGATTGGGGAGACAGATCTGAGAGCTTTGCCTCCTGTCTCCTTGCTGGTCGACCTCACAATAAAGCCATTTCTTTTCTCAAAAGCCAGTGGCATAATAATTGGCTTTTTTTTTAATGAGCATTGGGCAGAGAAACCCTTTTGTGTTACCACACAAACTCAGATATCCACCAATAGTGGAATGGATAAATTACAATACATTTATAGAATGGAATTGCACATAAAAATGGAAAAGAAACAAGACTATAGGTTCCCTCAATAGTATGGATGAATCTCACAAACACAGTGTTAGGTGAGAGGCCAAGTGCTAAAGAATAAAAACTAAGGATCTATTTACATAAAATTTACAAACAAGGCAAAACTAATCCACGCACTGAGAAGACGGATCATCATCACCTTTGAGGAGGACAGACATACTTGTTATCGGAAAGGGGGTCAAGCGGTCTTCTGGGAGGGCTGAGTGGAGGCAGCACGTGGTGTTCGCTTTGTGTAATTCGCTTAGCGTTTGTGCACCTTTCTATACATATGTTACACATCACCTTTTAAAAAGAAAAAATATACAAGAGTGAACGGAAGAATCTGGGATGACAAGTACAGAGAATTCTTTCGAGAAATTCTACCATAACGAGAGTTGAGAAATGGGACAACAGCAAGAGGGTTATTTCAAAGATGGGAGAAATCACTGTTTCAGAAACTCCACTTACTCATATTTGCTATGAATGAGAAACACCTGTCCTATTACTTATTTAATAGGTTTTCTTTAAATTGACTCATTTTAAACTTATTTATAAAGCAAATTTCATATTAACACTGTATCATTTGCCATTATAGAGGTAACTGTAAAAATATAATGAAAACAAGTCATTCAATTAAAATAATTTAAAAATGTAAAAGCAATTAAATGTAAATAAAAATCAATCTGATTGAACTACAAAAATGAACACCTAAAAATAAATTCCTCAGTCGGAAAACTAGAGCTGTTAATGATCGGTCAGAGAAAAAGAGTGTTGTGTTCCATGCCTACGTAACATTCCCCACCACTACTCACTTCTCCATCATCACCTTCACCTTTATACTTTAAGCATCCTGTTTTTAACACTCATTCATATTGAGTTCAACATAGGAACAAAATGAAAACAGTCCCTACAACTCTGTGACAAACGGATGGTGACTTGCCCAGCACTTGAGGTCGTCCCCAGTCCCGTACCTCCCTGGCTGGGAGGGAGGTTGGTCTCTGAGAGAAGCCCTCCCATGCTGCCCACTGGAAAGAACCCCCACTCCCATGTCTCTTCTTGGAAAGTGCCAGTGCGTGTATACGTGTGTGGGGGAGCGAGGATGCTGCTTGGCTGTGGCTGTAGCAACCTTGGCTGAAACCAGGCAAAGGTCAGAGGGCATCCCAGAGGGGCCCCTAAGGATCAGAGTCCTAGGACATCAAATCTTCTTCCTGTTCCAGGTTTTAGAAAACACTGCTCCAAAACAAAGGAGGCAATACCTTCCAAATTAAAAATCAGGGTGCATGGTCTTTCAACAAAATGGAATACTGAAAAATCAGAGGTGCCCAGAAAATCCAGAACGCATAGTGCCAAACCTAGGACATTCATTTACTAGTCCACAACTTCAGACATTTTTTATCAACATTAGTGCTAGACACCAGAATATGAAAATTAGCAGACATAATCCCTGCCCTCAAGGTAAGGCTTCCAGATTTCAGATAAACATGCAATTTTCTGAGGATATGTCCCAAGTGTTGCATTAGACATACTTATACGAAAATTGTATCTGCTGTTTACCTAAAATTCAAATTTAACCGGCCTGTATTATTATTTGCTAAATCTGAGGAACAAAGTCAGCTAAAATAGAGTAGAGAAGTGTCAGGGCAAAGGGGTTGTCACGGGGTGTTTGGGTGCACGTCGGGGAAAACTTCAGAGAGCTGGTAACACAGTGGCAGAATCTTAAGCTGAGAATTTATGGGTTGTACCACTCATCTCAGAGTTTAATAACGCACCATCATGTTCTGCTAACTTTTTATGATTACGTGTTTTGTCTGCAGAACTAGATCCAAGTTGCGTGAAGATGGACCATTTCTTCGCGTTTCCGACACCAACTAGTACGGACAGGCATGCCTAAGGGATGAAGCAAATTACTGCTTGAATGGACTCAAATGGGTTTATGCTCCCAAAAAATAAAAATAAATCTTAATTGGTGCTTTCTTTTTTAGTTTGAGTCTTCAAACACTATAGCTGAGAAGCCAGGCTGGAATCTTGGTAGTCAAATTAGTAGTAAAGATCTGGGCTGTTTGTAATGCAGCAACCTCCTATGGTAGTTTCATGATGGATTCAGTGTGGCTGGAATGGGCATCTTTTTTATGTTTGGGTTCCTTCCTAAGCCCCTCAGCTGAGGCATCTTCTTGGTTGGATCTAACATATTGAAGCAGTTAATACAATTGGTAGTCCAATGACCATAACAACACTTCTCTACAAATACATCCTGCCCAATTTAAGTTCCTCTTTAACCTACTGCAGTTTGGAACTGTCCGCCACCTACCCCTACAGTTGGTTCCAAAACGGTCCAGGGTAACGTCTATCATGGCTGTTGGAAGAGCAAGGAAGATAACTTTTCTGACATCCTCTCCTAGCCTCAGCTCTAAAGCCCAGGACTGGGTACTGAGTATAATGATGCAGAGGAAATATTTCTGTTGTTCAGCTGGCATGAGAAGCCCATCTTTAAGGAGGGTTTTGCTGAGCAGGGACTGGACCACTCATTCTAGTGGCTCCTTATGGTGGGAGGTGAGGTAGGGGTGGGCCCGTGGGGAAGGTGCTGAGAGAGAGGAGGGGATGCTGGTGAGATGGCAGAACATGAAGCAGTGTTCATTGTAACTGCTCCTGAGACCCATCAAATCTTCTGTCACATGGCTCAACACGTGATATGCTTGGTGTGAACACATCCAAGGATTTTAGGGAAAACCCTGAAGGGATTGGGCCTTGTGTCCAGCTGGCAAGTTTTAACTTAAGGGTAAAGACAGAAGCAGGATCCATGAGAAAGTACGATATTGAGAATTATAAAACTTATTTAATGTAGTCATTTAAAGCTGACAACAGGTGATCCAGTTAGAGAATGGCAGACCTATGACACTGCACTTACCCTAAGAGTATAAAGGTACACTCCTACACAATGAAATTAATGAACATGGAAGTTCCTTCCTTTTAAGGCTGAAAGGTATTCCACTGTATGTATATATCACATTTTCGTCATCCATTCTGTGATGGACATCTGGGTTGTTTCCACATCTTGCCATTGTGAATAGTGCTGCAGGGAATACGGGAGTGCTAGTGTCTTCGAGAGCAACACACAGCAACATGGATGAATCTTGAGGACATTATGCAAATAAGCCAGTCACAGAAAAACCAATATTGCATGATTCCACTTAAACGAGCTGTCCAAAAGAGTCAAATTCATAGAAGCAAAGAGTAGAATGATGATTGCCAGTGGCTGGGGAGGGGCGAAACAAGAAGTTACTAACCAATGGGCAATTATCAAACAAGAGGCATAAAGTTTCAATTAGTAAGAAGAATAAGTTTTAGAGATCTGCTGTACAACACTAGTCAATAATACTGTGTTGTACACTTTAAAAATTAAGAGGGTAGATCTCACTTAAGAATTCTTAAAAGAGAGTAATCAATGTGGAGATAGTGAGATGTTCCCTGTATCACAATTCACTCCTTGTTATCCATGGGCAACTCTTATGTTTACCAGGACCTCTCTACTTCTTGAAGGGTTAAGTAAACTGAGTAACTGATAAATCACCCCCTCAGTTTCCTTATCTGAGAAATGGGAACTTACCAGGGCCTCCTCCTAAGATGTGGTGATAGTTAATGTCAAGCCCTTAGACTAATGTCTGTCATATGGTTGACTATAGAAAACAAGTAAGTTCTTATAGTCAATAAAAAATGAACTGGGGAGTTCTTATTCAAAGGGTATAAGGTTTCAGTTATGCTAGATGAATAAGTTCTATCTGGTGTACAACACAGTGACTAAAGTTAACAATATGGTATTGAGCACTTCAAAATTTAAGAGGGTAGATCTCGCGTTAAGTGATACAAAAGGATACAAGGAAACTCTGGGAGGTATCAGACATGTCTATTACCTTTCACAATCAAGGTGATGGTATCAGAAGTGTTTGCGTATGTTCAAACTCATCAAATTATACACATTCAATATGTGCAATTCTTTGCATATGAATTATACCTCAATAAAGCTGATATATATATATGTGTATATATATGTATATATATATATTACAAGAATTGGGGAGGAAGCAGCCCTGGTCTCATTGAGCACATTCCCCAAAGTGGCACTTTTTCAACAATTTTTAAGGTAATATGTTGGCGTGAGAGATATTAGACGGACCATGAAAAGACTAAGACGCGTAAGAGAAACATATAGAGAAGGTAGTCAAACAGGGAGCATTTTAAAAAATCCACCCACTTCTTTCCCTTCAGCCCCTTGAACTGAGTCTGAGTTATCACTCCTGCCCATCTCTGGGCCCAGAACATACTTCCCGTCTGGTCTAAGGAGGGCTCTTCCCCAACCTTTTAGCACAAAACGCCTAGGCGGACAGCAACCATGTCTAGAGCGTTATGAGAGAGAAGCCTGGCCCCGAAGGGCCAATAAGGTCCAAATGTCTAAAATCTGTGCGCCATCAGGCTCATTTTCCTGATAGGCTATGAAGTTTCCCCCGTCTTATGTCAAAGGTCAACAAAGCTGGATCCTAGGTAAAGTGGTCAGGACGGGTTTTAACCAGGAATACTATTGCGATAGTGAAGAGTCCAGTGTGAAGTGAACTCAAATCCGATTTGTACACAGGGAACTGGGGGTTTAAAGAGAGAAAGAGGGGCCGGGAGGGGTCACCGGGGCTCAGCAGTCAGGGGAGTGAACCCTTGCACACGGCGGGGAGGGGGAGTTAGCCGACCGACCTGGTGTCGCTAACCCCAGCTCAGCCAGGCGAGGCTCTGCAGACGCGGGGGCAGAGACCCGGTCTCCAGGCGTCCGCGGGGACAGTGATTCTTTCAGCAGCCTGAGCCTCCTCGGGCAGGCCCTCTGCGGAGCTAGGACCGTCCTAGGGATGTGGCCTTGAGCTCTTCCACACCACGCTAGTGTTCTGTTCGTCTTCATAGGCCTAGTTGAGAGGAGAGCTGGGGAGGCGGCTCCACTTCGGTGGAGGAGAGAATGTGCGTCACTCATCAGTTACATTACTTACTAAGCGCCCCCCTCTCCTTCCCAAAGTCCACAGTCTGCAATACCCCAAAGAATACTATAACTCAAGCTGCACCTCCCGTTTCCCTGGAGCCCACCGCGCAGCTGTCTGAAGACCCGCGTGTAGAGGAGCACAACGCGACCACTAAGGGCTAACTGCAGCAGGGATCCTTCCCGATGTTGTCGGCCCTCAGCGCAGACGCGCGGCGGCGCTCTTTAACCTTCCCCAGAGGGAACTGCGACGGCAGCCAGGTGGAACTACAACTCCCAGCAGCCCCGGCGACAGCGAAGGCTCCCACGTCCTGGGCGCCGCTCCCCGTTGGCGAGCAGCGCCAGCTCCGCTCACCCCTTCAAGAGGCCGCACGGGGTTCCGACGGCCAGCGGCGGCCACAGTCGCAGGACCCTGGGCCTCTGTCGCTACCGGCCAGGCAGATGCTCCGGACAAGGAAGCGTGAGGCCGCGGGAAGCGGCGCCGGCGTGACGGAAGTGCGCTTACGTCACTTCCGCTGGGCGGGCCGCTGGTTATCCCGCGCAAATTGAAAGGTCCGGCCCTTGGTGCGCGGCTGCAGCCCGGCTTGTTCCGCGCCGGCCGCCTCGCGTGCTCCGGCCAGGTGAGCGGTGCGTGGGGGGCGGGTTTGGGAGCCTCCACCCGGGCGCTCGAGAGCCCTTGCGGGGAAGCGAGCGCGGTGGGCTCCCTGCTGGTCCCCCGCGTTGGGCCTGGGCAGCGGGGGGTCTCCCGGGCAGGGCGGCCGAGGCTCGCCGGGTGCCCGCCCTGCAGCGGGTCCTGGGAGCGCGCCGGCGGCCGGGCTGCCGTTCGGTGACCCGAGGGGTTCTGCCCACTGCAGGCGCGGCCCCCCAGCGTTCGGGCCGCAGCGGGCCGTGCGGGGCTGCCGTGCAGCGTCCCGGCCGTGACCTGTTGACCGGCGCGTGCTTTTCTTCTGTCGTGCAGGCCGACGGACGGTGTCTTCTGGGATGGGCTCGCGGGCGTCTCCTGCGCCTCCCCGCGAGCCGCGGGACCGGGACCTCGGCTGCGGCGGGCGGGCTCCTTGAGGTGACATGTGCGCGGTGGCCCGCAGTCCGGCCTGCCGTGCTGAAGGGAAGGATTTATTCGAGGCTGTTTCCCTGGCAAGTCTCGTGAAACGTGTACTATGTCAGTTTTCCTCCGAGTGGAAGAAAACTCCTTTTAGGGACGTTATCTGAGAGCTCGGAGGCTGATTGCTTTTCCCAGGCTGCGGCTGGGGGACCACCTGCACCCAGATCACCTGCGCAGGGTAAAATTCAGAGCCCGCCTCCCTCCGGACGAGAGCGCCGCCGTCGCGGGAGTGGAGCTGAGCGTCCGCGCGCCTCTGAGACCTGCGAGTGCGGCCCGCGCGGAGCGGCGACGGCGACAGTGCCAGCGCGGTGAGGCCGGCCTCCCATCCGCTGCGGCTTCCCTTCTCCCAGGCTCAGCGCTGGGCGGCAGAGGCTGATGCTGTGGATCGCTGAGCAGCTGCTCCGTGCCCACTGCTGTCTTTTA
The DNA here is from genome assembly GCF_037783145.1 of Equus przewalskii. Classification (NCBI taxonomy): domain Eukaryota; kingdom Metazoa; phylum Chordata; class Mammalia; order Perissodactyla; family Equidae; genus Equus; species Equus przewalskii. The sequence continues at coordinate 3,011,503 of NC_091861.1, read as the reverse complement.
CTTTTTATGGTGGGAAGTGATGGGGGCTGGGAACAGTTGCTTCGGAAGGGACCGTGGCAGCCCCCCAGTTTCTGTATGGAAAGGGCTTAGGGGCCGCACGCCCGCCGGAAGGGGACGGGAAGTTAAAGCACTTGTCCTGAAGCCCTGTTTGCACACCAATCACAGTCCTTTGAGGCAGCTTTCAGAGCCTGGTGGGGTTGCCCCTAGGGGCCTCCACTGCCTGGTAGCAGAATGCTCGTGGCGTGGAATAACGCGTTCTGTGGCAGTGAATTTCAGTCCTAGGAAAGTACATGTCTAGTGCTGTAGTTCTAAGTTTTCTATTGGAATGCCTCCCTTCCCACAACCTGTTCGGGCTTCCTCTCCTATGCTAATTTGCGTGTTGGCCGTGATAACGCCTGTTTAGATGCCATGTCATGCACAATTTTGTAGACGTTAACAAAGCCTTTTTGGAGAAAAGAGAAACGCGTACTTTTTTTTAGCACCTTCTGTGTCGCTAGTACTGTGTTAAGGGCTTGGAGCACACTATGATTCCAAGTGGGAAAGCACTTTGGAAAGAATAAACCTTAGGGAACTATCAGGTGGCATTAGAGATAGTAGTAGTGATTAGTGTAAATATTCTAGACTACAAAAATTGTTAGGGAGGAGCTCAGTTACAATTTTAAAGAGCAGTGATTCCCCAATATCTAAACAATAACAGTTGCTATAGCAGTTTCCAAGCTCTTTGTCTTTATTTTTCTGACTTCCGGGTAAATGTATTTTGCTTTAAATGTTGCCATTTTCCCTTTCTCCTTTCCCAGCACTAGTTAACTTGGCACCATGGGGATACACGGATTACTGGGGTTCATCAAAGACGCTTCTGAACCCACCCACGTGAGGAAGTATAAGGGGCAGGTCGTAGCTGTGGATACATACTGCTGGCTTCACAAAGGAGCCATTGCTTGTGCTGAAAAACTGGCCAAAGGTGAACCTACCGATAAGTAAGTTTGGACCTTATATTGGTTCCTTGCCGATTAAAAATGAGCCTTATCATGCCTTTTTTCCAGAAAGGGATCATTTTCATTCAATGCCAGGTTTATCGAGAAGTGAGTGTGTGTGTTTTGGAACATTGCCAAATCAGGGGTGACTTCTTCTATGACGTAGACCTAGTTTTCATTCTTTGTAATAAGCCAGAATACCTGAACACCAGTGGACAAAGACCAAAGACCGTCTCCTTTATTCTTTATCTGAGATAAACTCTTTAACAAAGTTCTGAACACCATGGTGGCTTCAGTGTCCTTCCTTCTTGGGTGCAGACAACACACTGCTAAGCCCCGTTAGCAAAACGAAGCAGTTGCCTGAAAGGGACGGGACATTCTGGCTCCCTTCTACTTGACTTGGGGCCACAGTGGTGGGACCTGTTGACCTCCGGTCATAACTCTGTGACTTCATTTGAGGAAGATTCCTGTAATATTCTCTTTTTTAAAATAGAAACGTTAGAGAAATAAGCAAGTATAATTTCAGGACAGAGATTTTCCAGAGGGATTTGGTCACTGTTATGTGCTTCCTTTTTTGCAATATATAGTGTATCTCTTAGAGGAAAGGCACTCAGATCTCAATATGACTGACTTAAGCACAGTAGACAGTAGGTGAAATGTGCTAATCCTGTTTGTTTCCTAGAAGAAAGGGGGCAAAATCCTTACTGAGTAGTGAGTGTCGTGGTCTCAGGCCTGTCTTGTTAATTCTACGGGGAGTGCCCTGTGACAGCGTGTGTGGGATCTGAGGCAGCCTGGGCACCTGTCCCACCATCTTCTGAGGTCATGTTTCGAAAGCAGCTTCTTTTCCACCAGTAGATTTGGACAGTTACAATTGTAGATGAAGACTACAAGTTTTTCATTGCTACTTTCAGTGTTTCTTTGAATATTTCTTCATGGGGGGAGAACTTTATCTCTAGTGTTTTATAATTCTTGAGGATTCTGAGATTTTTGACTAATTGAAAGAGTTGTCCAAAATACAGGGACCGTCCTTTATTGTTAGAAATGTCGCAGGTGAACTCCACAGGACCTGCCTGCCATGTAGGAGGCGCTCCATAAATGTTTCTTGAACTACAAAGTTTCAGGACTTTCAATAATGTAATGTGTATTTTAATTTTTTTTCCCCCATAGCAACTAAAAAGTCACATTTGATAAGAGTGTATTTTCTTCTTCTTGTCCACCTTTGGATGGGTATTAACAGAAAAGCTCAGCGAGGTTAGATGAGCCCACAATAAACATTTATGACCATTGTAAAGAATGAGGTAGATCTATGCGTGCTGACCCTGACAGATGTCTGTGAAATATATAAAATGAGGATGTCAGGTGTCTGATGTTTGTATTCTGTCTAGTTAAAAAAAAATTTTCCAGGGCCGGCCCCGTGGCCGAGTGGTTAAGTTCATACACTCCACTTCGGCAGCCCAGGGTTTCGCCGGTTCGGATCCTGGGCGCGGATATGGCACCACTCATCAGGCCATGCTCAGGCGGCCTCCCACATGCCACAACTAGAAGGGCCCACAACTAAAATATACAACTATGTACTGGGGGGATTTGGGAACAAAAAAAAAATTTCCCTTGAAAATTTATCATTTTATATTTGCTTTCCCCTGTTTTCACTTGGTATTTAATCAGTGGGTTCCAATCATTGTTCTGTGGATCAGTGCAGGTCCAGTGTCACTGGTTTATAATAAAAAGAAAAGGGACCACGTAGTGAGTCTTTCATTAAGATGAATATATTTGATTTAAAAGATTATTTTAGGATTATATCTTTCTATTCCTGTTTTTGAGTTAAGATATCCTTTTCTTTATGAAATGATGGAAGTTGTAAACCTAACTATTTTTGTTAATTGCCTTGCCAGAATAAAAAACTAAGTGCAGTCCATGATCCTTGTTTGGATCCTGGACGGGGGAAGAAATTGTAGCACTGCTCAGCTGGAGCCAACTCATGGGAGCTTGCTACACCATCTCCCCCAATGCAGCATTCAGAGACCCTACATTGGTAGTTTATCCACAATTACAGGATATTCACATGTCAGAGAAGTTGACAAATGCTACAAATTAGGCACCTCTTCCCCAGAACTGGTTGTTAAACATTTACCAGGACACCATTGCTTATAAGAAACATTATTGGGATAATTGGACACATTTTAATATAGACTATGTATCAGATGATATTGCTGTTAAAGTTCTTGGATGTGATAATGGTGTTGTTGGGGGAATCAGGTAATAATTATACTATACTCTGAACTTTTTTATAGATTTGAAGTTTTTCAAAGAAAAACAAAAATGGGGGAGAGAGGTGAGGTTTGGAACCGCAAAATGTTGAGCTGGAGGGGATGTCAAAGCCTTTTAATGTGTGGATAGAGGATCAAGTCCCTCATCAGATATCACATAGACTAATAGGATCCAAGGCAGGACTGGAACCCAAGTCTAAATTAGAGTTTTCATTTCCATGAAAACATTTGCTTAAAAAAACAAAATAAAAACCTTCTCTTTTTGTAATCATTTCGTCTAGTTTTAAAAAGAGCGAAAGTATTATCTTGTAAGATACAAAGCACTTAACTGCGTTTTTCTTTATTTTCATAGGTATGTAGGATTTTGTATGAAATTTGTACATATGTTACTATCTCATGGGATCAAGCCTATTCTCGTATTTGACGGATGCACTTTACCTTCTAAAAAGGAGGTGGAGAAGTCTAGAAGAGAGTAAGTTGACTCTCTATTTAATCTCTAACTTAACTGCGTTGAGGTCTGATGCTGTGGTCTGTGTGATACCAATTTTTTTAGTTTTAATTTGTTGAGTCTTGTTTTATAGCCTGGTATGCAAATAAATTTCCTTAAATGTTCCATGTGTGCCATAGAAAGGAATGTGTATTTTCCAATGATTGAGTGGTTTTATGTCTGTGCAGTAAATCAAGCTTATTGATTGTGGTATTCAAATCTTCTGTATTCTTAGTGGTTTTTTGATTTTTTGTTTTATGTATATCTACTTAATCCATCAATTACTGAGAAAAGTGTGTTAAGTTTTCCCTGTGATAGTGTGTCAGTTACCTCCTAATTCTGTCCTTTTTTTGCTTTATTTTGAAGCTATTTCATTGGTTGCATTCAAGTTAGAATCTGTTATATTTTTGTGGTAAATTGAAACAATGTGTAGTGACTCTTTTAGTCTCTAGCTATGTTTTTTTGTCCTTAAGTCTGTTCTGTCTGATATTAGTATAGCCATAACAACTTTCTTTTGTATGTTTTCTATCTTTTATCTTTTTCTATCTGTTTACCTTCAGCTTTACTATGTCATTGGTTTTTAGGTTTGTCTTTTATAAAGAAGTCATCACTATGTTTTTTTATCCATTCTATCAGTCTTTGCCATTTTAAAAAATCTTTTAAAAGGAGAGTTTCATTCCTTTTACATTGATCATTAATTACTAATATATTTTGATCCATTATTTCTCTTACTTTATATTTTATTTTTGTTCTGCTCTCTTTCTTTTGGTTAACTCCTACCTTGCTTCACTTCTGAATTGATTGTTTTTTCCACCCTTATTATTTTGTTTCTAGTCGAAAAGTGATGCACTCTATTTCTGTTCTTTTGGTAGTTATACCAGAAATTTTATCATTCATATTTAACCTAACAGAATCTAGTAATTTTACAACAATGGACCTTAGAAAGAATTTCTCTATTTTTGTGTGTGTGTGAGGAAGATTGGCCCTGAGCTAACATCTGTGCGCATCTTCCTCTACTTTATGTGGGATGCCACAACAGGATGGCTAGACGAGCAGTGCTGGATCTGCACTCAGGATCCAAACCTGTGAACCGCAGGCTGTGGAAGCAGAACGTGAACTTAACCACTGTGCCCGCAGGCCGGCCCCTGAATTTCTCTGTTTTAATGAAGCAGCCGTTCCATCTCACTCATCTCTTCTTGTTTTTCCCCTGCATTAGCTTTTAGGTCCATGAGCCGTTGCGTTGTGTGGGGCACTTTGACAGCTAGGCTTAGTTGTCAGAGGTAGAAGACAGCCTCATAAGCTGAGGGAGCGTTTTGCGAGGGGCAACAGCCGCTTGCCTGCTGTTGCTCTCTCTGGGCCTAGAATCAGGCCAGACAGGGTCCTTCAGGTCTGGGTTCTTCAGTCTAGCTGTACCTAGAGGGCTCTGATTCTCAAAGTCAGAACTCTGTAAAGTTTATTAAAGGACTAACTGAGGCTGTCTGAACCCACATTCTAATACGAATAATATACGATTTACCAAACATACTTTTAATAAAAAGCCAATTCCAGGTTAGTTCTAGAAGGATTGGTGACAACCCTAAACCAACGTGGCAAAGGGACTAGTCCAAACCATGTCCCGGTTCGGGGTCCCCCACCATGTTCTTAATTGTAGTCACAGATAGTTACTGATTTTCTCTTGTTAATCTCAAGACTGGCTAACCCAGGTTTCAGCCGTCTGTCTCTGTCCTGAGGGCTCTTTCTGTCTTACCTCTGTAGGTTCATTTGAAATCCTTTTCTGAAAGGCTCTTCATCTAAAAGTGGGACTAGGAAATTTGTGCATATACATGTATGCACATTTACTTAAAAAACTCATGAGTTCAGACTGATACTTCCACTTCAAATTCAGGACTACAGGGTTTTTACTTAACTCCTGCTGTATTGCATCTATATCTGCTTTCTTCTATAGTGAGAATCCTTGTTTTCCAAGGGTACAGGGCTTGGAAAAGTTAGAGCATCTTATAATTACTCATTTATTTTATCCCACATTATACTCACAATAGATTCAGAATAAAATAGTACCACTACCAATACCCTAGTGAAAACGGTTGAAATTTCCTTCTTTTGTATATGCACACTCTCTCCCCATTTTAAAGTTAGTGGTACAACATTGTTAGAGCACGTAGCTATTGCTTTCTCCCTGGTTAATGCTTAGCCTGGATTCTGTAAGTTCCCATGTTTGATGGTTATTAGCTTGTCCTTATGTCAGTGTCTCTCTCTGGTGTCATTTTGCTTTCTCGGAAGTTTGCACTCTAGTAGATTCTCACAAACAGTTTTTCGCAAGCTCCTTGTATGTTGATGAAGTTGTACCCTTTATACTTGAAACTTAGCTTTGATGGTGTAAAAGCTTTGACTCACATTTTCTTAAGTGTCTTAGTTATTGCGCTTTCTGCTGACATAGGGCGTTGCTGTGGGAAAGTCTGATGATAAGCTTGCGTGTGTGTAGATTATAAACCACTTGTTCTTTTTGCCTAGAAGCCCAAGAGATCTGGGTTAGTATTCCGAGGACCTGCTATGTGCTTTCGAATGAGTCAGACTTTTTTTTATTCTAGGAAAATGTCTTGAATTATAGTTTTATTATAGTTTCTTGACTCAGCCTCTTAGTGTTTTTTTTTTTTTTTTTCCTCTTGCAGAAGACGACAAGCCAATCTTCTTAAGGGAAAGCAGCTCCTTCGTGAGGGGAAAGTGTCAGAAGCCAGAGAATGTTTTACCCGCTCTGTCAATATCACGCACGCGATGGCCCACAGAGTAATTAAAGTAAGCCAGAGAGGAGGGAAAGCCAAGGCAGCCAATGGCCACGTTCATTTAAGCTCATCACAAGTTGTCCACACGGGAGAGCAAGAAAATGTGGGAAGAAAGTTGTTCTAGGCCTAACCTCCAGGAAGGGACAGGTGTCAGAGGAGAAAGGAGCAGTGTCTTTAATAGAGGAGAGGAGAGGAGACCAGTAGTGTTTAAGGGAGAAATCCTAAGGAAGAAGTGCAGCTCTCCTTTTCAGATGAGTCAGTTAGGTGGATAAACTCCATCACTTCGTACGCCGTGTTGCTCTGTAGAGATGGGAGGGGTAAGCTCCTGCAGGGTCGGTCTCGCCCCACTCATGCAGCACTCAGCACCTACCGTGACCTTCACTCTGGAGTGACGTCCGAGGTCTGCTGAACCCGCCTCATCCGCTCAGGAACTCCGGACACTTCTAGCCTGCTTAACCTGCCTCTGCTTAAAGCTTCTTTCCTCATCATCTCAAGTCTTAGTTTCGCCATGCCCACAGTCCCAGCCCTCACTTCTGCTTTTCTAGGCCTGTGTTCAAACTGCGTGGTAAACATGGGAAAATAAATATAGAGATCAGATTCTGTAATTTTATCAATGCCAGGTCAGATAGACTTTTCTAGTCTGACAAGAGAACCTATTATTTTTATGGGAAAAATACTTTTGGAGCATCACTATTCTTAAGATGGAAGCTATCTGTAATTTGAAATAATTCAGGTTTGTAGCTTGTAGGGCTTTTGTTTCTCCTTCTGAATGTACAGCAATATTTCTTTTCTCCAAATTTATAAATTTATTTTTTTTAAAAGATTTTTTAGTGGCTATGTGATTAGTTCAATATATCCTAGGACTAAAAGCAGAAAAAGTTACTTCAAAGGAAATGATTTCCAAAAGTAATATGAGCGTGTGCATGTTTTGGTTGGTAATGAAAGGAGTTTGAAACAGGAAGCTGTTTAGGGCTTTGCAGATGCTGTTCTGGGATTGACTGCAACCCTCTCACACAGGCTGCTAGGTCTCAGGGAGTGGATTGTCTCGTGGCTCCATACGAAGCGGACGCACAGTTGGCCTATCTTAACAAAGCTGGTATTGTCCAAGCAATCATTACAGAGGACTCTGACCTACTCGCTTTTGGCTGTAAAAAGGTACTTAAATACAACTGCTACATACTGCTTTTCTATATGGATGGAAATAGTGTAAATCAAGGAGCTAAATAAAGCCTTTTCGTCTCCAAGGATAATTATTTTATTTAATGCCTGCAATTAATATCTACTTACAGTGTTAATAATTATTTTATTTAAAATGAAAAGAAGGGTTTTGCTGCTTGACGTTTGCGTAATCTGGACGCTTTTTCATAGTAAGCCCTTAAGGTTAAAGACTTTTGTTGTTTTGTCTAAGTTTGTTAGTAGAATGTAGTCTTATTGTTTAATAATGGTAACTTATATGCTTTATATTTTTCAATTAGGTAAATTAATTTATCTACTGATGGGATTATGCATAAAACTTTAATGAAAAATTTTTTCATGGTACATTCAGGGAAATTAAGATACAAAATCATAAGATGATCTCAGTTTTGTTAATACCCATGTTATTTATATTATCTTTATTTCATAGATGACTAGAAGAATCTGTGTGAAAAGGTTAATACTGGGTAACAGTGATAGATGGGAGATTTTGGGCAACTTCTGTTTTCTTCTGAGTTTCTGTTTTCTCCATATTTTCTACAATGAACATGTGTTACTTTAGGAATAAGGGAAAGGTTACTTTAGGAATAAGGGAAAGGTTACTTTAAAATGTGAAAGTAGAAGGTAAGGAGAAAATGCTTTCTTTTTTAGGGGGGTAGAGGAAGATTGTCCCTGAGCTAACGTCTGTGCCAGTCTTCCTCTGTTTTGTATGTGGGTTGCCTCTACAACGTGGCTGATGAGTGGAGTAGGTCTGTGCCTGGGATCCAAACCTGCAAACCTGGGCTGCTGAAGTGGAGCACACAGAACTTTAACCACTCAGCCACGGGGCCAGCTCCTGAAAATGCTTGTTGTATGAATTCCTATTTGGTTGCCATGACAACCCTGTAATATAAGTACAAAGTAAAGAGATGCAGAAAGGGTGTTTTTTGTACCAGAATCAGGACCGTTGAGCCCTGGCATATGACCTTGTCTAGTCATAGCCTCTGCTTCAGTTTAATTTATTTGCACATTTCACAATACTCAAGTGGTCTGCCTGTGTCTCCTCTCTATCAGTGTTATGATGAAGAACAAAAAAGATTTCTTAGAAATATTGCAGTGGATTAGATGAGGAAAAATAAAAGTGGTGCTAATAGGTGTAACAATTTTCCTTCCTTTTGAAGGTGATTTTAAAAATGGACCACTTTGGAAATGGACTGGAAATTGATCAGGCTCGGCTAGGAATGTGCAGACAGCTTGGCGATGTGTTCACAGAGGAGAAGTTCCGTTACATGTGCATCCTTTCAGGCTGCGACTACCTGTCTTCGCTGCGTGGGATTGGACTGGCAAAGGCCTGCAAAGTGCTGAAACTAGCCAATAACCCAGATATTGTGAAGGTGAGAGTGATTTTACCAAGTGTCATGTTCAGTTTATGAAGCATTGCTTAAATAATAGATAAACCACTCAGAATATGGATTTTAAATATTTTGTCAATAGCCTATATCGTGTCATTGAAAGGAAAAATGACTAAAGCATTCAGACTTTGTTTTTGGCAAGTGATGAACCATGTTTTAAGAAGTTGACAGAAAAGTAGTAGTAATTTTTTTTCTTACTGAAGTAAAATCGGTATAGAATATTATATAAGTTTCACTTGTACATTATAATTCAACATCTATATCACCACGAGAAGTCTAGTTACCATGCATTACCCTACAATTGACCCCTTTCACCCACCCCCCAACATCATTTTCCTCTAGTCATCCAATCTGTTCTCTCTGAGTTTGTTTTTGTTTTTTGTTCATTTATTCTGTTTTTCTTTCTTTCTTAGATTCCACAAAAGTGAAATCATATAGTATTTGTCTTTCACTGTCTGACTTATGTCATGTAGCATGATGTCCTCATTACGAGTAGCATGCCATTGTGTGTGTGTATATCTGGCACACCTTCTTTATCCATTCATCCTTCAGTGGACACTTTGATTGTTTCCATATCTTGGCTATTGTAAATAATGCTGCAGTGAACATAGGGGTGCATATATCCTTTTGAATTAGTGTTTTTGTATTCTTCAGATAAATACCCAGAATTAGAATAGCTGGATTGTATGATAGTTCTGTTCTTAATTTTTTGAGAAATCTCCATACTGTTTTCCATAGTGGCTGCTCCAATTTGCACTCCCAACAGCAGTGTATGAGAGTTCCCTTTTCTCCACATCTCCAACATCTCTTATTTCTTGTCTTTATTGATAATAGCCATTCTAACAGGTGTGAAATGATACCTCATTGTGGTTTTGATTTGCATTTTCTTAATAATTAGTGATGTTGAACATCTTTTCATGTGTCTGTTGGCCATCCATATGTTTTCTTTGAGAAAATGTCTGTTCAGATCCTCAGCCCACTTTTTAATCAGATCGCTTGTTCTTTTGTTGTTGGGTTGTATGAGTTCTTTATATTTCCTGGATATTAACCCCTTGTCAGGTATGATTTGCAAATATTTTCTCCCATTGAGTAGTTTGCCTTTTGGTTTTGATGATGATTTCCTTCTCTGTGCAAAAGCTTTTTAGTTTGATGTAGTCCCATTTGTTTATTTTTTTCTTTTGTTTCCCTTACCTTTGGAGTCTTATCCACAAAAACATCACTAAGACTGATGTCAAGGAGCTTACCCCCTGTTTACCGCTAGGAATTTTATGGTTTTAGGTCTTAACATTCAAGTCTTTAATCCAGTTTGAGTTTAATTTTTATGTGTAGTGTAAGATAGTGGTCCAGTTTCGCTCTTTTGCATGTGGCTGTCCAGTTTTCCCAACACCGTTTATTATAGAGACTATTCTTTCTCCATTGTATGTTCTTGGTTCTTTTGTTGTAAATTAGTCGTCCATATATGTGTGGGTTTATTTCTGAGGCCTTAATTCTGTCCCATTGACCTCCATGTCTGTTTTTGTGCCAATACCATACTGTTTTGATTGCTAGAGCTTTGTAGTATAGTTTGAAATCAGGGAGCGTGTTACCTTCAACTTCGTTCTTCTTTCTCATGATTGCTTTGACTATTCAGAATCTTTTGCAGTTCCATATAAATTTTAGAATTATTTGTTTTAGTTTGTAAAAAATGCCATTGGAATTTTGATGGGGATTGCATTGAATCTGTAGATTGCTTTGGGTAGTATGCACATTTTAACAATATTAATTATTCCAATCTGTCAGCACCATATATCTTTCCATTTATTTGTGTTGTCTTCACTTTCTTTCTTTAGTGTCTTATAATTTTCAACGTAGAGGTCTTTCACCTCCTTGGTTAAATTTATTCCTAGTGTTTTATTCTTTTCATTGCAATTGTAAATTGGATTGCTTTCTTAATTTCTCTTTCTGATAGTTCATTATTAATGTATAGAAAACGACACAGATTTCTGTATATTGATTTTGTATCCTGCAATTTTATTGGATTCATTAATTCTAACAGTTTCTTGTGGTGCCTTTAGGGTTTTCTCTATAGTATATCGTCTGCGAATAGTGACAGTTTTACTTCTTTTCCAATTTGGATGCCTTTTATTTCTTTTTCTTGCCTGATAGCTGTGGCTAGTTCTTTCAATATTGTGTAGAATAAAAGTGGCAAGAGTGGGCATCCTTGTTTTGCTCCTAATCTTAGAGGAAAAGCTTTCAGCTTTTCACCATTCAGTGTGATACTAGCTGTGGGTTTGTCATATATGGCCTTTATTATGTTGAGGTACGTTCCCTCTGTACCCACTTTGTCGAGAGTTTTTATCATAAATGAATGTTGAATTTTGTCAAATACTTTATTTTGCATCTTTTGAGATGATCATATGATTTTTATCCTTCATTTTGTTAGTGTGGTGTTTCACATTGATTTGTGGTTGTTGAACCATTCTTGTATCCCTGGAATAAATCCCACTTGATCATGGTGTGTGATCCTTTTAATGTATTGTTGAATTCTGTTTGCTAACGTTTTGTTGAGGATTTTTCCGTCTGTGTTCCTCAGGGTTGTTGGCATGTAATTTTCTTTTTTTGTGGTTCCCTTGGCTGGTTTTGGTATCAGGGTAATGCTGGCGCTATAAAATGAGTTTGGAAGTGTTCCCTGCTCTTCAACTTTTTGTAAGAGCTTGAGAAGGATAGGTATTACATTTTCTTTAAATATTTGGTGGAATTCACCAGTGAAGCTTGCTGGTCCTGGACCTTTGTTTGTTAGGAGGTTTTTTTTTGGAAGGAAGATCAGCCCTGAGCTAACATCTGCCGCCAATCCTCCTCTTTTTGCTGAGGAAGACTGGCCCTGAGCTAACATCCATGCCCATCTTCCTCTACTTTATATGTGGGATGCCTACCACAGCATGGCTTGATGAACAGTGCATAAGTCCACACCCAGGATCCAAACCAGTGAACCCCAGGCCACTGAAGCAGAATGTGTGAACTTAACCACTGTGCCGCTGACCCGTCCCCTTGTTGGAAGGTTTTTGATTACTGATGCAGGGTCCTTACTGGTATTAGTGTATTCAGATCTTCTGTTTCTTCATAATTCAGTCTTGGAGGATTGTGTGTTCCTAGGAGTTTATCCATTTCTTGTAGGTAGTACAATTTGTTGGCATATAATTATTCGTAGTAGTCGCTTATGATCCTTTTATTTCTGTGATATCAGGTGTAACTTCTCCTCTTTCATTTCTGATTTTCTTGTTTATTGAATTTATTGACACTTGTTTTGTGGCCTAACATGTTCTATCCTAGAGACTCTTCCATGTGTTCATGAGAAGAATGTGTGTTCTGCTGCTTTTGGATGGAATGTTCTATATATGTCTGTTAATTCCATCTGGTCTAGTGTGTTGTTTAAGATTGATGTTTCCCTATTGATTTTCCTTCCGGATGATCTATCACTGTAAGCTCAGTGTTGAAGTCCCCTACTGTTATTGTATTGCTTCCAATTTCTTCCTCTAGGTTCCTTAATATTTACTTTATATATTTTGGTACTTCTATATTGGGTGAACATATGTTTTTAAGTATTATATCTTCTTGCTGAATTGACCCCTTTATCATTCTTTAATGCCCTTCTTTGTCTTTTATTAGAGTAGTTGTTTTAAAATCTATTTTGTCTGATATAAGTATAGCTACTCCACCTTTCTTTTGGTTGCCATTTTCATAGAATATCTTTCTCCATCTCTTCATTTTCATTGTGTGTGTCCCTACTTCTGAAGTGAGTCTCTTCCAGCAAGGATATAGGTGGGTCTTATTTTTTATCCGTTCAGCTGTTCTGTGTCTTTTGATTGGAGAATTTAGTCCATCTACATCTAAAGTAATTATTGATGGATATGTACTATTGCCATTTTGTGAATTGTTTTCTGGTTATTTTCATAGTTCCTCTCTGTTCCTTTCTTCTTCTCATTCTTTCTTCCCTTATGGTTTGATGGCTTTCATTAGCGTTATGTTTGCATTCCTTTCTCGATTTTTGTGTGTGTCCTTACTATAAGTTTTTGGTTTTTGGTTACCATGAGGTTAACATATAACATCCGTGTATGTAATGATCTTTTTTAAGTTGATACCAACTTAAATTTGAACATATCCCAAAACTTTACATTTTGCTCTCCCTTCCGTGTTTTATATTTTCGGTGTCACCTTTTAAATGTTGTTTTACGCATCCCTTAGCTAATTATTGTAGGTTTAGTTAATTTTACTCCTTTTATTTTTTAATTTTCTTACTTGCTTTGTAAGTAATAAATCCACTACATTTTCTATATATTTACCTTTTTTCAGTCATATATTTTCTTTTTACTATTTAGTACCCTTTCTTTTCAACTTAAAGAAGTCCCTTTAACATTTCTTGTAAGGCTGGTTTAGTGGTAATGAACCCCTTTAACTTTTGCTTATCTTAATCTCTCTCCTTCAGTTCTCGTTTTTTTTTTTTTTTTGAGGAAGATTAGCCCTGAGCTAACTACTTCTAATCCTCCTCTTTTTGCTGAGGAAGACTGGCCCTGAGCTAACATCCATGCACACCTTCCTCTGCTTTATATGTGGGACGCCTACTACAGCATGGCGTGCCAAGCGGTGCCATGTCCGCACCCGGGATCTGAACCGGCAGACCCTGGGCCACCGAAGTGGAACGCGCGAACTTAACTGCTGTGCCACCACGCTGGCCCCTCTCCTTCAGTTCTTAGTGATAACCTTGCCAGGTAGAGAATTGTTGGTTGGAAGTTTTTTCCTTTTAGCACTTTGAATACTATATCATGCCGCTTACTTCTGGGCTGAAAAATTTCTGCTGGGAAATATACTGATCGCCTTATCAGTTTCCCTTGTATGGAACCAGTTGTTTTTCTCTTGCTGCTTTCAAGATTCTCTCTTTAACTTTTGTCATTTTAATTAGAATGTGTCTTGGTCTGGGTCTCTTTCGGTTCATCTTATTTGGAACTCGGGGCTTCCTAAACCTGGATGTCTGTTTTCTTCTGCAGATGAGGGAAGTTTTCAGCCATTATTTCTTCAAGTAAGTTTTCTGGTCCTTTCTTTCTCTCTTCTTCTTCTGGGTCTCCTATAATGTGAGTGTTATTTTGCTAGATGTTGTCCCAGAGGTCCCTTAAGGTACTTTTACTTGTTTAAATTTTTTTCTTTTTGCTATTCTGACTGGGTGAGTCCCACTGCTTTGCCTTCCAGCTCACTGATCCATTCTGTTTCATCCAATCTTCCCTTGAGCCCCTGTACCGCGTTTTTCAGTTCAGTTCTTGTATTCTTGTAGCTCTGTAACTTCTACGTGGAACTTTTGTATGTTTTCTATCTCCTTTTTGAAGCTGTCACTATGTTCGTTCATTCTTCTCCCATGTTATGTGAGCATTTTTATGACCATGCTTTGTACTCATTATCAGGTACATTGCTCATCTTCAATTCATTAATGTCTTTTTCTGAGGTTTTGTCTTGTTCTTTTGTTTGGAGCATATTCCTCTGTCTCCACACATTGCCTGACTCTGTGTTTCTTTCTATGTATTAGGAAAATCAACTCTCTGTCCCATTCCTGATGGAGTGGCCTTGTGTAGGAGATGTCATGTGGGCCCCAGAGGCCCAATCCCCCCCAGCAATCAGATCTAGGAGCTCAAGGAGTGTCCTCTGTGTGGGTTGCATGCACCTGTGGCTGCAGCTGGGCTGCAAGTGTAGCACAGAGGAGGCGGGGCTCTCAGTCGGGCTCCCACCAGCTCTGCAAGTTAAAAGGAGTGTACCAAAATGGTGGCTGCCAGCCCCAGTCGTAGCAAGGTGCCCACCAGTGTCTCCATCCCTGGAGAGAATCCCATCAGTTTCCTGCCTGTCCAGCAGGCGTTTTAAGAATAGTACGTGGGTCCATCCCTCCCATAGGGTTTAGGCGCTTTTCAAGTGGTGTTTTTGCACCAAGTCCTCGGGCGAGTGAGTCTGTATGCAAGCTCTTAAAGAGCAGGTTCTCCATTCCCTACAGTTCTTTGGTTTTCCCAGATGTAATCCCCATTGGTTTTCAAAGCCAGGCATTTTAGGGGCTCATCTCTCTAGTGCAGGATTTAAGGGTTGGCGTGCCTCATGTGGAGCACAAACCCCACACTCCTCTGGGAAAAGTTCTGTGTTTTTGAGATCCCTCCCGATTGTAGATCACCCACCTGGAGTGGGTTGTTGTGTCTTGTCTTGTCTTGTTGTTTTGGTGAGCCTGTATCTCTGCCTCTTACTGTCTGTCTCAATGCTGTCCTTTGATCCTCTTGTGGAGGCTCTGTTCCTCCAGTTTTCAGATCTTTTTCAGAGGAAGTTATTCCACATGTAGTTGTAGATTGTTGTTTTTGTGGGAGGAGGTGAGTTCAGGATCCTCCTACGCTGCCATGTTGAACCCCTCTTTCAAAGCAGTAGTAATTTATAAAACGAAGACTAATATAAAGACTTAAGGGCAAAATATTCTAGGGTGGAGTTAGTGTTAAAATATACAGTCTTTTGATTTCTGTCCTATTTGCCAAATCAGAAAGTAAAACAAAAATTTAAATGCTTACTAATTCACTTAAAACAACAATAATAAATTCATTGTATGTTAACATATTTGTTATTATCATACATGCATTATTTTTGTGAAAAATAGCCATGTGTTCTAAAACAAATGAAAAGTATGAGAGAACTTGCACATTTATGTAAATCTCTTTAATGTGGCTTAGAAGAAGACAGCTAGACCCTCATATCTACTTCCTTGTACAGTCTGACGCAATGTCGTGTGTCGCGTATCCTCTGGAAAACTGAGACCCCGTACATCACTGCCCAATAATTTCTCTGATGTCTGTACCTTAAAAAAATAAGTATACATTAAAGAAGCGCATTTTTCCCCTTTGGATAGTTCTCCAAGCCCTTAGAGTTTGCAGAGCAGAGTTCTCATTTTCTGTTTGCAAGAGTCCACAGTGTGAGTCCTCTCAGGACTGAGGGTGGCGTAGTGGAATGGAAAGATCTCTAGATTGGGAGGTGGTGGCAGAGCTGGGGATCGAGCCACTTGCCCTAACCAGCCTGTGACTCAGAATCACATCATTTCTCTGGGTCTTCCCTTCCTCATCTGTGAGTTTGATATAAAATATTTAAAACCACTTACAGCTTTAATCATCCATGACTGTCAGAAGTTAGAAGATTGACTTCACTTAAAAATGTGATCTAGGAATATTTGGGTTTTTTTAATTCTCAGGTTTTGTGTGTTTTTTGCTTTCTAGATGAAAGGGACTTTGAGGGTGAAGGATGTATCTTAATGTTGTACCTAGGAATACAAGCTTGATCTGTAGCTGCATTTTTCATTCTTTGCATTAATAATAGAAAAACCAAAGAAAATACTGTTATAAAGACTTAGAATTTTAAGTGATTTCACATGGCTGTGTTTGCTGGTAGAGATTTTTAGTGTAGATAAAAGCAATTGATTTTTCTGCCCTTCATCCTTTTCTGATGTAAACCAGTTGGTCTTGGGGATATACATTCCCTATTCTTCTTTTGCAGATTAACTCGTAAATATTTTTACATCCATTATTAGGTTATCAAGAAAATGGGACATTATCTCAAGATGAATATAACAGTACCAGAAGATTACATTGAAGGATTTATTCGGGCCAATAATACCTTCCTTTATCAGCTGGTTTTTGATCCCATCAAAAGGAAACTCGTCCCTCTGAATGCCTATGAAGATGACATTGCTCCTGAAACATTAAGCTACGCTGGGCGGTATCCTTTCTGAACCAGAATGGTAGACTTTTGCAATTCTTCCATATTTTTATGGTGATCTTTTAGTGAGACATTCAGTAAAAAGCTTGCAAACTGTTTTTTACTATCTTTTTTATAGCAAAATCTGTGTTTTGTTCATTTTAATTATAATGCTAATTTTCATTATAATGCTAGTGAAAATTTGGAGCAGCTTTTTGTTTGTAATCCTGAGGCTCATCTGTTATAACTTCTGATTACTTTGACTTGACAGAAACGTGTACCGAGTCAGTCACTTCAGGTACATATTCCAAAGGTGACACTTACGAGAACCCCTTGTGGCAAGCCAGCTCCATTTATTAGGAGGAGCATTCTGGGCATGCGAGTACACCAGTCGAAGATGCCCTTCCCATGGCTGCTGGCCATGTGTACCAGGTGATGCAGAGCCCTGGGTCACTTAGTGATGGCCAGGACTTTCCATTTCCCTTGAAAGGGGTGAGTGATGACCTGAGGCTTTGCTTCAGAAACACCAACTCCTGCAGTGACAAGCAGAGACTAGTAAACTGTGCCTGCAGTTTCGATAACGCAAATGTAGAAAGGAAGTGGGATCCGTTAAAGTCATAGACCTGAAGATTTTCCGTGATGATAGAGAACACTTTTCTATCTCATTACAGTAACATTTGTTTGGTTGTTAATAAAAAAGCATTTTTCCTTAATCTTACCAACCTAGGTATGTTGATGATTCTGTAGCTCTTCAAATAGCACTTGGAAATAAAGATATAAATACTTTTGAACAGATTGATGACTACAATCCAGACACTGCTACGGTAACATTTTAACGACTTTCTTTCAAAAGAGCACATTTTAGTTATGTCTCAGGAACCGTGACTAAAGACATAGCTTTATTTAGTAAACATCTTTTAAGCCTTTCTGTATCCAGGCACTATGCAGAGTGTAGATTGAAAACAACTTGATTCTAGAGAAATTATATCTCTTAGAATGTAGGTAGGTGTATGGGTTAATTTCCTCAAATTAAAAAGTGACCACATTATATATTATCACACCTTTAGACTTGAACATTTCATTTGAATATACCAAGTGTTTGTTGCCTTTTTTCTCATCTCACCCCATTCAGCCTCTGGCATTTGGCGTTGTTGAAGACCCAAACCTAGCAACAATACCCTTGGGAGTAAAAGCTGTTTTTTCACTCATTCACCATTTAGCAAATACTCCTAGAACACCCTGCTGTGGGTCTTTGAGCTCTTTCACGTTTTCCTCTCCTTTTTCCCAGTTGCATATCCCTCATGGCACTCTCCCACCGTGCTCTTGTTTCTGTTCATACTTTCATTCACACTCTTATCTTTTGTGTTATTTATTCTTTACATAAGTTCTTATGACTGATTACCTCATTTATGCAGACAGCTCATACATCTTTCACCCAGTCTCAAGTCTGTGCCCCAACCACATAATTCTAAATGTCTCTTGGATCGCTGCACAGCTGATTTCGTCTAACACTAAATCCATCCACAGTCAAAAGCAGACTCTTCATTCCTTATCAACTTTTCTTAATAACATTTCCTGTTTTTCTTTTTAGCACTTATTACTGTATAAATTATGTCTCTATTATTTTCTGATTCTTCCCGATAGAATGTAATCATAAAGGCAGGATTTTATGATCTTCACTGCTATGTTATGTTTACCATGTTTATTTGTTGAATGAATGAATGTCAGTTACATGATATCTTTCATTCTCTCAGACTAGAAAACTTAGAAATAAATTTTGGCTTCTCTTTCATTGCTAAGTCCTTTTGCTTCTTTTAGTTGTCTTTCTGGCTGATCGTTTCTTCTCTCTCATTAGCTTCTAGTCTGATCCAGGTCTTTTTACTCATTAATTCAGTCCTTTACTGTCCATTTATTAAGCACTGTAACAAACAGATTAGCTAGTGTTCTGGAATATAAAGAAAAATAAAATATAATCCTTGGTCATAAGGTACTCATTGCGTAGGGGAAGGAGATTATATATATAGAAATGTTGTAAGTGCTATAATAGAGATGTATTCTAGTCTCCATGGAAACAAAGGGCATGCACCTAATTCCACCTAAGGAGAGAATGCTTCATAATAATAATAGCAAATGTTTACTGAGCATTTTCTATGTTCTAAGTGCTATTCTGAGCACCTTACACATAGTAACTCATTTACTCTTCAACAAGCCTCTAAGGGCAGTACTATTATTCCCATTCCACAGATGAGGAAACAGTTAGAGAGAGGTTAGCTAACTTGCCCAGGTCACGTGTTTAATAAGCAGGGGAGCTGTGATGCCAAGCCAGGCTCTCTACTCTCCTTGTAGAAAAACTGATGTGTGTCTGGGTTTGCAAAGATTAGTGGGGAATTTCAAGACAGATGAGTGATTCCAGGCTGAAGAAATGGCATGTATGGAAGGGGGTAACACGTTAACAGAACTCTAAGTAGTTTCTTATGACCAGACCAAGAATGTCTCAGTGTTCACCAGGTAGAGGAACCAGAGTGCCTTAGGACAGAAAAAGGTGAACCTGGAGAGCATGGCCACTGACAAACCAGTGACCAGTGTACACTGAAAAGAAATCGTTATTGTCGGTTGAAATAAACCCAGCCTACCAAGAGAGCACACATCCGTAATGACACTAACCAAGAACTTCATGTTCATCAACTCAAATTACATAAACCTGGCACTCAAGTTGCTATTTCCTCTTTACTGTTTTCTCTGTTTCTAGAGCTTCTATTGACGTTGGATTTCTTCATCTTCAAATTTATTTTTTTTTTTTGAGGAAGATTAGCCCTGAGCTAACTACTGCCAGTCCTCCTCTTTTTGCTGAGGAAGCCTGGCCCTGAGCTAACATCGTGCCCATCTTCCTCTGTTTTATATGTGGGACGCCTACCACAGCTTGGCGTGCCAAGCGGTGCCATGTCCGCATCTGGGATCCGAACCGGCGAACCCTGGGCTGCCAAGAAGCGGAACATGCGCACTTAACCGCTGCGCCACCGGGCCGGCCCCTTCATCTTCAAATTTTGAACCTTTTCTATTTCAGTCCTGTCTTTGTCTTTTGTTCTCTCTGTGAAAATATTTTTTTAATTTTGTCTCTCAACTTTGCACTATCCACTGTGGTAGCCACTAGCCACATGTGGCTATTTAAATTAATTAACATGAAATAAATTTAAATTTTAGTTCTTCAGTTGCATTGGCCACCTTTCAAGTGCTTAGCAGCTACCATGTTGGACAGCACGGAACATTTCTAGCATTGCAGAAAATTCTGTTGAATTTTTAATTTCTGTTATCATTTTCATTTCTAAGGGCTCTTCTTTAATTGTACTTTTTTAAAGATTTTGTTTCATAGATGTAATCTCTTATATCTCTCTCAGAATATTAATTATAATTTCTTGAACATTTTCTTTGTTCTGTGTTTTTTTATGTTTTGGCCTTTTCTCTTCTGTGGCGAAGTCTTTCTTCTCATGTCTGGAGCTCGTTGTCCAGTTGTTCCTACTGGGAGAGGCACCAAGAAGTGCTGGAAGTGTGTGAGTGAGGGGCTGACAGCCTTGGGCTTTGCTCCCAGGGGTCTGTTGGTGACAAGCTGGCTTTGTTTTGTGAATTCCCCATGTGGCTGTGTGCATTTTGAGAGCAGGATGGGGTGAGTGAGTGGGGCAGGCCAGGGAGGGGAGGCAGCTTCCCGCCATTCGGTGTTTAGTCTTTCATTTGACCTCTGTGTTTAGGGACGTGGACCTTCCCAGCTTCTCAAGTGTGTGCTGTTTCTGTGTTACTGTTTCT
The DNA here is from genome assembly GCF_037783145.1 of Equus przewalskii. Taxonomy (NCBI): domain Eukaryota; kingdom Metazoa; phylum Chordata; class Mammalia; order Perissodactyla; family Equidae; genus Equus; species Equus przewalskii. The sequence continues at coordinate 2,990,878 of NC_091861.1, read as the reverse complement.
GGGTTTATTTCAAGTGTCCAGTTGCTCTGCTTCTGAAGGCAGGTGGGTGTGAATTGACTGTATGGTCAGGTTGAAGATGAGGGCCAGGGGTCAAATCATCCTTTTGTCGGCCCTCCCCATGTTTATGGCCTCCATGGTACCTGGTGCCTTAAATCCCTGAGCCTTTCTCCAGGTTTCTGTATTTGGAATTGGCTTCTCATTGGTATTGTCTTCTGCAGAGCCTTGGGTTTGATCTCTCTTCTGCCAAGTTCCTTCGTTCCTTCTGTCTATACTGTTGTCTTCACGGTGGTTTGGAAGTTACACACATGTCCTAATTTTATTGCAGATGGAGATGGTGTTTCTTTCTTGCTCTTCTTGTTTTGGAGGATGACTACTGAAAGAAGGGACTGAAGTGTTTGCTATCTTCTCTGCACATTTGAATTATTGGTATTATAATTTCATCAGGAATGATTCTTAAGTTTTTCCTTTGCCTCAGAAACTCAAAAATAATTGGTTGTATTGAATATGTCCAGATCTGAACAGGAATGTTATGGCTCTTTAAGATGGCTATCCTTTATGAACACAAATCCTTATCAGATCTTTCCTTTCTTCATGGAGAAATTTCTCCAGGAACCATTAATTGTACATCAAACTAATTCATTCTTTTTGTTTATCTAAAACTATTTCTTCCCAGTATGATTTCCTACTTGCCTATTTCTCTTTTTTCAATAAAACCATCAGTGGGCTGTAATGCCATGATCTATACTGCTTAAGCTGTGTTTTATACCCATTCCCTCAAGTATTCTAAATTACCTTCCTTGTTAATTCTCAAAGTGTATCCTGAGTAATGTCACCTTGTTTTATTTATGTATTTCTACTTTTATCCTTTATTTAAGTAAAAGACTTAGATTCTAAGTTCAGGTGGGATTTTTGTCAGGTGGAATTCATGCCCTAAGTACCAACGTCTTTTGTACCTTTGTTAATTTTTCCCTTTGCCTCTCTTGCTCTATTAGAATATCATTGACTGGGGCCGGCCCCATGGCTGAGTGGTTGAGTTTGCGCACCTGCTTCCGCGGCCCAGGGTTTTGCTGGTTCAAATCCTGGGCACGGACATGGCACTGCTCATCAAGCCATGCTGGGGCAGCATCCCATATGCCACAACTAGAAGGGCCCACACCTAAAAAATACACAACTCTGTACTGGGGGGCTTTGGGGAGAAAAAGGAAAAATGAAATCTTTAAAAAAAAAAAAAGAAGAATATCATGACATCCTCCTAGCACATCATTGTCATCCAAAATATATTTAGTTATTAATTGTGAATAACTTATATTAGCATTAAAAATGATTGCTTACTGGCAACACATCCTTTCTCAAAGGAATTTTATGCAGCACTCAGTGGAGAACACAGTAGCTTTCTGGTTCTCTGTATTGCCCACTGAAGATGGTACCAAGCATGGGTCTAATAAAAACTAGTGTTTTGCAAATTAGATTGTTTTGGTTTGAACTCAACCATTTCTAGAGATGAGATAGTTAAGTACATGATTTTATGGTTTTAACTTTCAGGTGCTTTTTAAAGGGTAGGTAAATGACTATTTAGAGGCCTATTGTCAGATGATTATTAAGCTGATTAATACTGTGTTTTGAAATAATACTCAAATTTTAAAAGTGCTTTTTTTTCTGGCCACGTTTTGTCAAGTGCAGTTTCATTTCTTGCACTGTTCATCTTAGGAAGATTCATTTTATATTTCTTAGAAATGAGCCAACAAGGTTGCTTGACCTTCACTAGAAGAGAAACAGACCTAGGAATATAAGACATGATGAATGGAAAACTGTACAACCAGCAAAGTATGAAATGTTATTAGAGGACAGATATTTCATCAAAAACCGCTCAAAGGAGTAATTTAATTATTTCCTTATAGTTTATATTGATACAGAAGGAAATGGTTTGCCTGTTTTCCTTCTTCAAGTAACCTTTTCCTTTTACTATTTTAGCCTGCCCAATCAAGAAGTCATAGTTGGAACGATAAAACATGTCAGAAGTCATCTAATGTTAATAGCATTTGGCATAGGAATTATTGCCCTGGAGTTGAGCTGGATGTTGTTTCAGATGCTCCAAGGTTGAAGGAAAAGCCAAGCACTGTGGGCATTGAACAAGTGATTAGTGCTAAAGGGCTAAATCTTCCAAGGAGGTCATCCATTGTGAAGAGACCAAGAAGTGGTACGTATTTTGTTTTTGTGAAGTACTGGTGAGTCTTGGTCACGTTTAAGAAGTCTTTGCTAAACCCAAGATCACTAAGAGTCTCTCCTGTTTTCTTCTAGAAGTTTTATAGTTTTACATGTAGGCCTGTTACATATAGGCCTTCAATCCATTTTGAATTACTTTTTATATGGTGTGAGGTAAGGATCAAGTGCACTTTTTTTGTATATAACAATCCAGTTGTTCCAGCACCATTTGTTATAAAGATTGTCCTTCCCCATTGAATTGCCTTGGCACATTTGTTGACAATCAATTGACCATGTATGTGTGGATCTGTTTCTGGACTCTCTTATTCTGTAGCATGGGTCTCTTTTCCTATCTGTATGCCAGACACATGGTCTTGATTACTGGAGCTTTATAGTAAATGTTGAAATCAAGTGGTAAAGGTCCCCTAAGTTTGTTCTTTTGTGAAGTTGTTTTGGCTATTTCGTGTTCTTCACATTTCCATACAAATTTTAGAATCCACTTGTCAGTTTCTAAAAAGAAAATTCCTGCTGAGATTTTGATTGGGATTTGGTTGAATCGTATAGATCAGTTTGGAGAGAACTGACATCTTAACAATATGGAGTTTTCTGATCCATTTATTTAAGCATTCTTGAAGTCTTCAGCAGTGCATTGTAGTTTTCAGTGTACAGGTCTTGCACACCTATTGTCAAATTTATCCCTATATTTCAGATTTTTGATACTATTGTAAATAATATTTTTATATTTGTTTCTAGTTATTCATTGCTAGTAAATAGAAATACAATTGATTTTTTGTATATTAATCTTGTATTCAGCAACCTTACTAAATTCACATATTAGTTCTAGCATCTCTGGACTCTGTAGGATTTTCTATACAGATGATCATATCACCTGCAAATGAAGACAGTCTTGCTTCTCCTTTTCCAGTCTAGATGCCTTTTATTTCTTTTTCTTGCCTGCTGGAACTTGAGCTACAAGACTGAAGAGAAGTGCTAAGAGTGGAGTTCTAGGTATTGGGAAAAGGGTTTTTCACCATAGAGCATGTTTAGAAGTAGAAAGAATAATTGTAATCTCTTCCTTCTCTCTTCTTTCCCTCAGACATCCACATGAATGAATGAAAGTCTAACAACAAAAACAAAACAAAGCCCTTTGTAAACTTTTAGATCATGCTTTTATTTTTTTAATTAGGTATAGATTATTCATATTTGGCCAAAATGTCCTGATTCCTTATGAACCTAAATCTTTTTCATGATAACATCTCTGAACCTTTGTTTCCTCTTTCTGAAATGGGAATGATACTGCCTATTTCACAAATTTTTGTATACGTTGTATAACATATATCGGCCCCTGGTACATAGCAAGTACGCTATCCATATTAGTTCCTTCCCTTCTGCTGCCATCAAGATAGGCTTTTATGTAGAGAGCTCATTATCAGTAAGTTCCTCATGTCAGACTAAGTCTGCTTTGTTATAACTACCACTTATCAGTGGATTTTGTCCCCTGGGCACACACACAAACAAAAGAACAGTACGTTTTTTACCTCTTTTATGTGACAGCCCTTCATATATTTAGGGACAGCCATTTTGACCCTCCTAAATTTCTTTTCCAAGCTGAAAGTTCGCTATCTATCCAGGTTGTGCTTTGGATACTGTATGTACAGACTTTTAATAATTGTATAACTGTTACAGTGAGAAGTTGTTGAGATATGGTCTGCTTGCCATGGAGCACAGTAAATATTTAGAAATGTGCTATTTCAGTCCTGCATCCAGAGACTGCTTTTATTATTGCAAACTAAGATAGCATTGCTTTTATTAGCATTCTTGACATTTTGCTGCCATTTACTGAGTTTATAAGTTTATAAGTCTGGAAATCTAGAGCACTCTGCTAGAGACAGACCTCCTTTCTAACTGATAGTCGCCAGCGATCTTTCAGGGCTGTTCACCTTGCTGCAGTTCGGATAACTAATATCCCGCAAACTTTGCTCTACAGTGTCCACTAGGATAACGTGAGAGGCACTGAAGTGTCCTGCTCGGTTCAAGTTATGCTAAATCTATGGACTCCTCCGGGTAGCTTGTCCAACAGCATTAGCATAAAAAGAAAGTGAGGTGAGCCTGGCTTGGCTTCTTGGTGAAGCCTTGCTGGAGAGCCTACAATATTTGTTTTTTCCTCTTCTGTAAGGGCTCACAATTCCCTGCATAATAAACAATTTTCAGCTTTTGCCAGGGATCAAAATCAAGTTTACTGATGTATAGCTTTTTAAAAATCTATGCATTTTTAAATTTGAGGTATCATTTTTTTGTCTCTAGTATTTTGGTACCCCCAACCACTTCACCGACTCCTTAGAGAAGTGAGTGTTTACTCCTACATGAGTGGGAGCTGTTCAGACTGAGGGCAATATAAAGCACCTTAGTGCTTTCTCTATGGCCTCACCTATCTCAGGCTTTAACCCTTTGTATTGTTATTCTTATGATTTATTCTAATACCGTAGAATACATTTGCCACACAGCAGTCTTCTAGGGCCCATGGCTAGTAACGAGGATCAGAGCCAGAGCACAGATTACTTCCACTACATGGCGGTCACATGTACCTCAAAAATCATAAAATGTGGATGGTGTGCACAAATAGCTGCTGGTTTTATTTGGATACTTATTTAATTAATCATTTAAATTCAACATTAAATTCATCATACACTGACATGTAAATTGCCTTAAATTTTTTTACATTCAAAATTAGGCCCTTTAGTATAATGAGTGTATAACTTTACAGAATCACTTATGTTCTAAAATTTTGGTTTGTGTAATTTCACATAAATTGCACAAATAATTGACATTAAATCTTAGCTAACTTATGAAATTGTAAAGCACCGCTAAGGGAGTTTTTGTTTTTGTTTTTTTTTGACTCATCCTGGTATTTCCTTTTGTGATGCATAGTTTACAAAATTAATGGCCGAGCTCGTGGAGTCGTGGTTAAGTTTGCATTCTCCACTTTGGCAGCCCAGGCTTCTCAGTTTTGGATCTCAGGCATGGACCTACACACCGCTCATCAAGCTATGCTGTGGCAGCATCCCACATACAAAACAGGGGAAGATTGGCACAGATGTTAGCTCAGGGCCAATCTTCTTATCAAGAAATAAAAAAATAAGCCTTCATCTTTAGGACAATGAGACATGAACTGTGAGGTTAAGTCCAAATCTCTAACTACACGTGAAACAAAGAGTTACAAATAATTTTGTTTTTATTTAGAAGAGCTGTCCGAAGATGATCTGTTGAGCCAATATTCTCTTTCATTTACAAAGAAGACCAAGAAAAATAGCTGTGAAAGTAATAAATCATGGAACTCTTCTGAAACATCCCTGCCTGACCTGGTGGATGGAACTACTATTAAAAAAAGCTTAAGCACACCACCAACGACAAGAAATAAATTTGCAGCATTTTTACAGAGAAAAAACGAAGAAAGTGGTGCAGTTGTGGTTCCAGGGACCAGAAGCAGGTACAGTTTATACCTACAGAATGTTGTCTGTCTATTGTATTATATACTCCTGATAGTTATTTTAATCGTCTTGAGTAAACATTGAGTCTAGTGGGGGTAGATGTAGGACCTGGCTCAATCCAGTTACGGTCTTTATCACGGATTGCCTTAGTTCCACTGTTCCCTTGAGCTCCTGTTACTTCTGTAGTCTCTCCATGCAGAACCAAGGTAACAATTGTAGACCCTAGTACATTTTGCATTAGAAGAATTCTTTTATTTTGGGGAGTCCTCCACTTCTTTGTTTCTACTGTTTTAGTTTCTTTAAAAGCTAAATACAATTTTGCAAAGTGCCTTTATAAATATATTTAAGTAGAGATGACTAGTTCTAGTATTAATTGAGAACTTAGTACCATATTAGGTGCCAGGTTACAAAAATGAGACATAGTTTTTGTTCTTGAGAAGCTTGTAGTTTAGTTGGAAAAAGAGGTCCATAAACAAAATCTTTCCATACAGTGTGGTCAGTACAGTGATGAAAGCATGCATGAAGCGTTCTGAGGGCATTAAAGGGTCATCTAATGCCGAGTCACTGATTAAGAAGGGTGAGCGGGGAGGGACGAGGGCTAGGTGCCATTACCTAGGTTTATATGCCCAGGAGGGAGAAGCAGACGAAGAATGGAACCAGGTGCCTTCCCAGTGGAGTCAGCAGCTTGGGCAGAGGCGTTGGGGTGAGCAACAGCGTGGCGCATGGGGCAGCTACTCGCTGTTGATCACTGCTGTTTTTACTACCACCAGAATTTAAGATGGGGAAAGGATGCTGAGGGAGCAGAAATAAGCAGGAGGCCAGGTCATAGAAGGCTTTAAGCAAGCTACGGAGCTTGTAGTCTTGGGGGTGATGGGAAACATTCAGAGGGTTTTAACCAGGGGATGGGTACGACTTGACTCCTGGTTTGCATAGACCACGCTGAGCACACTGTGAAGAATGGACTGCAGGCGGCCAGATGTGGATTAGAGAGGTCAGTGAGGCTGTTGCCATAGTCCCTGTGAGCGACAATGAGAATTTGAAGAGTCAGTATAACTTTGGGGTTAGGAATTTGGACCCTGGGAATGGACCACCTGGATTTAAATCCCGTCCTGTTTACTCATAGATGTTTGACTCGGGCAGGTAAACTTCTGGGGGCTTCACTTTCTTCTTTTTAAAAAATGGTGCTAACAACCTCAGGATCCTTGAGAGGATTAAGTTATTACTCTAAGTAGAGTGCCTAAAACAGTGCTTGAGAGAGGACACACACACACTATGAACAGCTCTTATTTCTTTGCCTGGATGGTGGCACCACAACCAGAAACAGGAAGTGTAAGTGTCAGAAGTTATTTAGGCGTGATATAGGAACTCTAAGAAAAGGAAAATTGATCAGCCCTGCTATTCCTCTAGAAGACTTAGAATGGATATTTTTTGTTTTTCAAGTTTAATAAACCAAGCTGCAGCCAATTTTGTCTCATCATGATGGTGGGAGATGGGCATGCAGGAGTGAACGACTGGTGACCCCTAAGCCTCACTTCAGGTGGTGTTTCAAACCCCTCTCCCGTGAGTCTTCTCCTGTCGACTTTTCTCAAGGAAACAGTCGCAGTACAATTAAATGGTCATTTTGACTCTTCTTTTGCGAGTCACCCTCATTAAAGGTGCTTGTTAACAGTTGACTGATGAACAAGTAGGCTGCGAAAGATGGGAAATAGCGTTCTAGATGATATATGCTGATTAATAAGTTCTAGAAAGTCGACTTCCCTCGCTTGGAGAAATTTTTGGAACTTGTGTTTCATTTTTCCACTTGGGCGAAAATAGAGTTTCTTTTTTCTTTCTCTTGGTGTTTATCTGTTAATGAGAACACTGTCTCTACAGATCTTGCCTGTTTAGTCATTGTAGAAGCTTAATGAGCTCTCCGTCTGAGGCTCTATATAGCTGCTTTATGTAGTTTTGTTAGATGGTCCCCTAGTAAATTGTTCAGAGAGTGCATTAAGACATGCTTGGAGAAACCATTTTTTCTCTGTCAGCTTCCTGTGAAATAATAATTGGGAGTAAGTCTTTGATGTATAATTTTCTGATCTGGGTTATATAGCAATATCTAATAATAACTAGATATTATTAAATTCATTTTCTTAGCTAATTTTCAAAGTTCTTTTTATGTGTTCGCTTATTCCTCATAACATTTTGAGATATTTAGATTTGGCGTTATTTTCTCATTTTGGGCTAAGAAATTGAGGCTCTGAGAGGTTAAGAAGCTTCCCAAGGGTCCTATAGTTAGTATTGATGATAAGAAAGAATCCTCGTCATAGTTGATGTGGTGGATTGAAGGGAGCACACAGTCTGATAGGCTAGGACTTAAATCCCCAGTCTGTCTTCTGGTGAGCTGCCTTATCTTTCACACGCCACTTAACTTCCCTGAGCATATTTCTTTAGAAAATATGGACCATGGTATACGTAAGGCTGTTCTTAAGACTAGTAGGAGTTATGCATATCAAACACCCAGCACATTGCCCAGTCATTAATATATATGCAAGTATTCATTACCACCCCATTCTTTTTAATATAAAGCAACAGGAGGTATTAAATATGCAGAAGATTGTCTCCAATCTGTCTGCATTTTTGCAAGTCTGTTTTAAGTCTTCATTATATAGATACTCATCCTAGAAACATGCCAGTTTACTTTTTGAGATCTAGAAATATAAATATCAGTTGAGTAACACCACAGGCTGGTTGATTTTATGACCTTGCCACTGTCACTTCTCTTAGCGATGAAATAATACATGCGAAGATAATTGGAAAGCATAGGGGTTATTATTTACTTAAAAATGGATTATGTGATCAGATCTAGGAGCCCACTTTTCTGCTCAGTGAAGAACCTGGCAAGACCTTCCTTCCATGTTCTGCTTTTTTCCTGCCCTGTACCCACACACCTCAGCTAGGCATTTGATGAAAGGATAGAGAGGATTTCTGTTCCAGCATTTAGTAAATATTCTGTTTATCATCTTGGACTTGGACTAATGCTTATTAAGAAGGTAAGTTCTCTTTAAGTTTCATATTTATCATGTACTCTAGGATTCTGTTTTTCTCTTCTTTTTTTTTTTTAAGATTAGCCCTGAGCTAACATCTGCCACCAGTCCTCCTCTTTTTGCTAAGGAAAACTGGCCCTGAGTTAACATCCATGCCCATCTTCCTCTATTTTATATGTGGGACGCCTGCCACAGCATGGCTTGACAAGTGGTGCATAGGTCTGCACCCGGGATCCGAACCAGCAAACCCCAGGCTGCCAAAGTGAAGCATGCAAACTTAACCACTGTGTCACCAGGCTGGCCCCTCTAGGATTTTCTTTTTAAACCTAAAAACCCTCCTTGAATACAGCCTCCCCAATGATGGTACTGATGTTTCATTTGTAGTGGAGTGTTTTTAAGTGATTTATTGAAGCTGCTACACAGAATAAGTAATACTTCTTTAGTAGCATAGAATTTAATGATTGATGTGAAAGTCAACCTCAATATTTAAGATAGTGTAGTAGTTTATAGGATATATAAAGAGCTGATAGATTAGCATGCTACTATAAGTTCCCAGATGATTTGCTACTAGGAATTAAGCTAAGATGAGGGGCAAATGGTAATATCTTTCATTTTGCTTTTACAAAATAAGAGACAGTAGTTGTAAATTGTGCTTTCTGTTGCATATTTCCATATCTGTTCAAATATCTGACTGTCAGCCATGAGTTGGCCACTCTTTGAGATACTGTGGAGGACACAAAGGCAAGGACAGTACCTTTCCTCAAGGAGCTTGTAGTCAAGGAATTAAAAAGGTTAGAGGAAAGCAAACCTATGTGATGATTAGGTATAGATGAAGTGCTCAAGTTCCAAGTACGTGTATGTATAGGTGACTGCTTTTAGAAAGTTCTGTCTTGGGCCGGCCTGGTGGTGCAGCGGTTAAGTTCACACGTTCCGCTTCTCGGCGGCCTGGGGTTCACTGGTTCTGATCCCGGGTGCGGACATGGCACAGCTTCGCAAGCCATGCTGTGATAGGCGTCCCACATATAAAGTAGAGGAAGATGGGCACGGATGTTAGCTCGGGGCCAGTCTTCCTCAGCAAAAAGAGGAGGGTTGGCAGTAGTTAGCTCAGTGCTAATCTTCCTCAAAAAAAGGAGTCTGTCTCCAAAGTCGGTGTGTAAATAAATTTCTAAATGTGGGAATGTTGGCATAATCAGAATTTAAACTCTCAAGATCTATTTTGCCTTTATTTATGAAATTATGTAACTGTAAGACTTTTTTTTTTTTTAAAGAAACTTTCATTTTTCCATTTTGAATTTTGTCACCTTTGTGAGAAAACTCTAAAATACTTAGGCATTCTTTCTGTTGTGTTTTTTGTTAGGTTTTTTTGCAATTCTCTGGAGTCCACTGATTGTGTATCAAAGACAGCAAGCAGCCAGCCTCTAGAGGAAGCCACTGTCACAGATAAGGAGACCAGTGTAAATGACTCGGATTGTCCAGATGGCCAGAGTCTGGTCGATAGGACTGTAGCGCCTAGCTCAAGTGATCAGATTCCGGATGAGGCAACTGGGACTGCTGATGATGAGGCTCAGTCTTCTGAAACCGACAAATTCACAAGGACCATTTCACCACCCGCTCTGGGAACACTCAGAAGTTGTTTTAGTTGGTCGGGCAGTCTTGGAGGTTTCTCGAGAACCCCGAGCCCCTCTCCACGCGCAGCGCTGCAGCAGTTCCGCAGAAAGAGCGATCCCCTCACGCCTCTGCCTGCCGGTAATGAGACGTCTGAGCCCTCTCAGTTAAAGAGCCAGGAGGCAGGTGATGAGCCTCAGCCCTCGCAGGAGGCGCGTTGGTCCTCACAGTCTCAGGAAAGCGTGGAACTGTCTCCGCACAGTCTGAATGTATCAAGCCTTTCCCAGCCTTCTAGTAAGGATTCGGATTCAGAGGTACGTCACGTTAGGAAGCCTTTGTTTTCAAATTCATGCGTAAGAGAAAATAGGATGTTTATCAGATAATTGAGGAAATTTTGCCTACGTTATGGAAATAATTGGCTGTCTTGATTTTTTCTTCTAGATCTTACTGTGTAGAAAGTTCACATTTTATTCATCAGAAGGACTTCTCTGTATCTTTCGTATTTTAAACTCTTGTCTGTTTACTGTAACTCTGTTTCTTGAATCACTATGTGTTCCATTGATAGGTATCTCAAGTTGTGGAACAGTTAAGACCTAAGCTGAAGAATAAGCTATGAAATGAAAAGTTGTTATAAATTTTACATTTAAATCCTTAATATTCTCTTGAATCCAGATAACATTTGAAACTTTATGAGAAATGGCCCTATTAATGTGGGTGTTTGTCTTAAATTTTAGTACTTTACAAATGTATTTTCGTTTACTCATCTTATTCTTGCTAAACTTCCCTTTCTAACAAAACAAAATAGTAATGCAGGTAATTTTATGTTGTTCTCTTTTAAATTAATAAAAGCATCCTAACCATTTTTTCTTATTTATAAAATATCTCTTATTCTGACTTAAATAAAATCAAAGCTCCAAATAAGAACTGTTTATAAGACCCAGTGACATTATATTTTAAAATGACATAATAGCATAATAGCTTTCTTTAAATCTGAGTTATCTCAAATATTACCAATATAACATACTTTGTTTTATCTTTACCAACTATAAGTACCAAGTTGTAAGAACAATTTCAGCCTTGGTAACATTTGACAGAATTTTATGTCTCATAATCCTGAATACTGAACAGCATCTAATAAATCAGTATAGCTTATATTTACCAAAAGGAAAATATTTTGTTCAAATTCCCAAAGGAAACTTGAGTTGTATTGGACTCAAATTGAAGAAAAAAGCCAAGTTAAATGTAGAAGCAAATTTTCATTTGGAGAAAGCTGAAATCAGTTAATATATTCAAATACAAAATTTGTCCCATGGAGTGTTTTTTAAGTTTTAAGAGTATGCCAAACCAAATTTTTGCTTTTCTTTTTCCATTTCACTTGCTTTGCCTTCAGTTCATCCATACTGGTCTAGAAGACTCTTTCTGTTTCTTTTAAGATGAGTCTCCTAAATTTTAGTGTCATCTTTTTTATTTTTCATCTCATACTGCATTTTCTCTGTAATGGGTCACCATTTGGGTACCACCACAGTTGCTTTCTCTTGAGCATCTTTCATAAAATCATCACCATCTATTTGTGAGGATACTTTTAGTCTCTTAAGCTCCTTTGGGGCATTCTTTTTCATTTTTCCAGCAGACATCTTCCTGTTTCACTTACTTTGTTAGCTTGTAGCCGTGTTTACGGAGAAGCCTTACCAGCTCACAGGCTCTGGGCTAGTCATGCTGGGCTAACTGTTTTTTATACTAATCAGTTATAGAAACATGAATCCTCTCCCCCCACCAAAAAAGCAAACTAACTAAACTTAACCAGGAATCATTCCTTAAGTCATCTCTTCCCATCAGATGTAGTGAATTCCTATTAGGATAAATGAGTTATTAATTCTCACAGAATTGGGACACTAACAGTTAACAAAAAGCTCTGTAGTCTTTCTTTGATTCAGAAAGTGTTTCAGAAAGTCACAGTGCCATTGGGGCATCATTTTGAATATCGGTTTTTACTGTATGGTTCTGAAGAAAATGTTTCTCTGCGGACACTTCTGTTGTTGGTTCACTGAAAAGCAAGAGCTGTGGGGTCTGTGCGTGAGTTGATTGATGCTCTCTGAGGGGAATCACTCTTAGGATCTTACTCAGGAGTTTGAATTTAGGAAATGATTTAGCACGGAGTCACCACTGCTAGCTATGAGCCAGGAATAGTAGAGTTTTTGTAAGTTACAATCCAAATTTATAGAGTATTTTTCACTTTTGCGTTGTTTTTTAAGTGCATTCCAAGATAAATATTTTTTTTTAAAGTATGAAAAATGCAGAAATGTGAAGTCTTCTGAATTTCCAGTCACTGTCCTTTATGTATTTGACTTTCATGGGAATCCAGATTATTCCGTCTATAGGAAAGTCTTCCATGGTGGGATTGGGGTACATAGGGTAGGTCTTAAAGTCATTGCGAAGGTAACTGCATTTGACACAATACTACCCTATTTCTTAAAAGTAGGTGCCTTTTTTCTCTTTAATGTTGAGCACGTTACGCAGTTAAAAGAGGAGATGTGGAACTCTCCTAGTTCAGCATTTTGTAGCTAGTAATGTACGGAAATTGTTAGCCAAGCGTGCAGTGATGTTACAGCAGGAGACTTGTCTTATCTGAGTCAGCATTTTGATGCTCCTGAGATGATTCAGAAAAGCTTCGATTTTAAATGCAGACTTTATGTTATACCATTTACTTCTCCAGGTAAAGCATCTGCTAGTATCTGCAGTGGGACTTGGAATGAAACTGGCAACATTCTTTCCACAGTAGATTCATTTTCTTTTATTCTATCCTGTGCTTTTTATACTTTCTTTTCTCAGAAATTACATTTTATTTACACTGATTTTTCTCATTTTACTTGTTTCATGTTTTGTTGAATATTAGTTGTCATTAAAATTCCATAGTAAAAATCTAATTTTATTTTATTTTTTGATCTGGGGGAATCTAGGAATCTGATTGCAGTTTTAAGTCAATTGGTAATCAAGGTAATCAGAAATCCGAGCTACATTTATCTCATTTTTCAAAAAAAGACATGCTTCTAAGGAACAAGGTAAAACTTTTATTTAAATTTTTTTTAAGTTCAGAAGCACTGCATGCTTATTACCAGAAAATTAGAAATATAAGCAAAATTAAAATTCCCATATTCTTATTTACACAAAAAGGTTTACTTTCAAACCTTCTAGGACCGTGTTTGTGCTTAATTGTAGGTGTTTAAGTTGTGAAATCTGCTATTTTCTCTTACCGTATAAAGATCTTTCTCCGTGTACTTATTATAGCATTACTTATAGTGACTGTATACTATACCATTCTTTGGGTTCAGCTGATCCTCTTATGTTTGTCCTTTACCCTAAAAATGTTGTGCTGTAGCGAACACTACGGCCACTACAATGCGGAGCTGAAGTATTTGAGTACACGTTCTTGCTTATTTCGTAAGGATGAATTCCTTGGAGTGGGCTTACTGTGCCAAGGCGTGTATGATTGAAAGCTTTGAAATATATTGTCAAAGGCCTTCTAGAGACTGTACCCAATAAGCCAGCTTTTTTTAATCAAAATGTATAAATATTTCTGTGACTGCATAGTGAAAGCTCGTAAGCTAAAGTATATTTTATATATTAAGTGGTCTTGCGCATCAATATGAAAACACTAATTCCTAACTTAAAAACAGGCAACGGACATGGACAGAGATCAAAAAAGAAAAAGTGCAAACTGTTAATTAATATATAAAAGCATGTTCAACCTCATTAGAAATCAAATAATGCAAATTAAAATAGTAAAATGTCTTACCCCTCAGATTTCCAAAAGATATTTTTAATGGTGCTCATTTTTATGAGGGTGTAGTGGGATGAATAATCACATACTTAAGAGAATACAAATTGCTCTGCCACTTGGAAAGCAATTTGAAAGAGTTCAAATAATTTAACCCAGTAAGTGCATTCTAGAACTTGAGCCTAAGGAAATAATGATAGTTTAAGTACAACAAACCTTATTCCTGCCTTGGTTATAATAGTGAAAAATTGAAAATGATCTAAATATCTAAAAATAAAGGAGAGAATTATTAGATAGATTATTGGTGTTAGCTCTTAGCTGGTAGGAATGTAGGTGAATTTTTTCTGTCCTTTTTTTCTATAGTAAGTGTATATTATTTTTCTTATATTTATGTAAGTGAACTATATTTATAGTTATATTTATTTTTCTTATATTTTCAAAAGCATAAAAACTTTAAAATTTTTTCAATAAATGGTCTGCATATCCATTTGAAAGAAGATCCCTATCTCATACTATATGAATATAAATCCAAAATATATTGAAGATATAAATATAAAATAAGTAAATAAAGATTATTTTTTAAATCTTTGAGTAGAAAGCCTTTGTCAAACGTGTCTTGGAAAGATGGCCGTGTTATTTTTGAATGAAAAGGAAAAACATAAGTAAAAATAAGTAGCACAATGTTTTTGTTTGCTTAAGTACTTAAAAATGCTCATGCACACGTGTATGTTTGTATAATCATAATAAAAAGACCAAAAAGATACCAAAATTATTTGCGTGATGGATAGGACTAGAGATGTAGAAAGTACTTACCCAAAAGGAATCGTGTCTAGACATTAAACCATCATCTTTTTATTATTCTTATTACTATTCCCGCTCTGAGATTTGCATGGGCAGGGTTTTAACTGTCACGTCTGTTTTGGTGAAAATTCCTCACATGAAGCTTCCCATTGGTCCCCAATATCCATCATTAGTACCTAAAATCAAACTCATCTTTTTTACCTCTAGAGCAGCTCTTCCCAGAACGTTTTTCTTTTTCTTTGTTAGATAAAATTATATTATTCTCTTTGTCATTTAGTTTAAAAAGCTTAGGATTGTCCTTTTTCTTTGTAAGTGCCAGCTTGATCCTTCTTCTGCAGGGGGTAAAGAAAAACCACCAAACGTCTATACCTATCCAAATTCTAGTGTTTCTCTTACGTTGTCTTGTTTTTTGCTCTCTCCCTTTTTGCCATCACAACAGCCTAATTCAAGATTCATCTTTTGGGTATGAGCCTTCCCATTCTTTATACACCCTCTGCCAGATTCTTCCCTTTTAAAGCCTTGTTTTATATACTTCACTCTTACTATCCTAAAAAACAACAGAATTTTAATGGCTGCATATTTCCCACAGGATAAAAATCACCCCTTCAGTGAAATAACCTAAATGTCAGTAGGAATCTGTTTAAGTAAATTATGGCACATTTAATACAGTGGAAGAACAGACAGCCTGTTCAAAACAAAATTCAATTCTACACGTGAAGTGGAAAAATCTCCGAGATACGTTGTTCAGTAGAGTCAAGATATGTTAAGTGACAAAGACAGTTTTGTGTGTGAATGATCCAGTGGGTGCACAGGTAACTGGTCGCAGCGATTGCCTAGAGGCAGTGAGGAAAGGGAGACTCACTTTTCTGTTCTTTATAGTTCTTGAATTTAGTGCCGGGGCGTGTATTACCTGTTAAAATTATTAGGATAATTTTTGTAGTAGACATTTATAAATAGCACAGTTTTGCACATTGCTTTATAGGTTATTTTCTCTTCCAGTGTATAGAGAGTAGTTTGAAATTAACTAAAGACAGTTGCTCTAACAGAATAGTATTAAAATGGGCATTTAATCTGCAGGTTCCTGGGCTGTATAAATCCAGTTCTGTGGACAATCTTTCTACTACCAAGATCAAACCTCTTGTGCGCGCCAGAGTCAGTGGGCTGAGCAAGAAACCAGCAAGCGTCCAGAAGAGAAATCATCATGATGTGGAGAACAAGCCAGGGTTGCAGATAAAAATCAATGAGCTCTGGAAAAATTTTGGATTTAAAAAGTGAGTTACCTTGTCGCTTATTCTAAAATAGGATAAATTATTTTTTTCTGTAATTTCAATCCCTTTCTCCCACCTCTTTCTATTTTCATATGAATCAACTTATTTTCTTCTTACCCTGAGAGAATTATTTTCCTCTATTCCCTTTAGCTGATTCTTTGTGAGTATATTTAACTTCAATTTCTCTACTTTTTTTTGGTGGAAAGATGACAAACTAAAAAAACCTCAGTTCTCAGTCTGGCTTTGGGCTCTCTCTGTTATTAAGCAAATTACTTTTCCAGGCCTTGTAAGTGTCTCTGCTTTCTTTCTTTCTTCTCTCTCTGATTATAATGAGAATAAAGTTGTTTTGGACATGGGGGTGGGAATGTAATGCCGTGTCATTCTTCTGGATTTAAAGCAATTTGTTTCCCTAAATTATCACATCTAAAATGCGGAGGATCATTGAGTTTGTATGGTGAATTTGCCAGATTTCCAATGTATGCAGCAAAGACAATTTTAAAAGAATTGACTCTCTATATGTCTACATTTTTGAACCACAGTACTTCTTTTAGACTATATAATTAGCCACAGAGTAGCATCAATTTATAATTAATTTTCTTGTTCTTCTCCATAAAGCAAGTGTGCTAAGAATAAAAAGAAAGAAGAAAGAAAGAGCAGTTATGTGAGGTGATAGGGTTAAACCTTACTAACATAAGTGTCACAATCAGACGAGATACTATGAGTGTGAACACTTTGTAAAGAAGTAAGTGCTGGACAATTATTTTTTATTTTACATCGTGTAAAGTCTAGGATTAGACCACGTAACAGCAGTTCTCAAACTTTTTGCCTTCAGGAACGCTTTACACTCTTAAAAATTATTGAGGGCTCAAAAATACTTTGGTTTATGTGGGGTGTATCTGTCACATTTAGCCATCTTAGAAATTAAAATGAACATTTTAAAAATATTTATTTTTAAATAACAGTAAGCCCATTACATATTAAAATTGATATATTTTTACAAAAAATAGCTATGTTTTCCAAAGTAAAAAGTGACGTTTTCTACATTTTTTGCTAATCTTTACTGTCTGGTTTAATAGAACTGAGCCGGATTCTTCTATCTGCTTCTGTGTTTGGTTGTTATATGTTGCTTGGTTGAAGTACATGAAGAAAATCTGGCCCCACACATATTTGTAGTTGGAAAATGTATATTTTAATAGCCTTTATACTTAATTATAAATTTTCCTCTTTGATACTACACCAAAATTCAACAAGTGGTGGTCTCATTAAAGGTTAATTGCAATGTAGAATGTGAAGCTGTGTCGATTGGCTGTTCATACCCTGTTACACTGCAGTCCGTGGTCCATCCTGCACCAGGAGTGCATCTTTTCTCGTACATGATTTTATAACCTTGTGCATTGGTCTTTTGGAAAATACTAGTTTATTGACTTGTGCTTATCATCCACATGTTGACACATTTCATTTTACAACATAAAAAAACTACAGTCTTATCAACAAAGCCTTTAAGTATTGGAAAGCTGTCAAGTGGCAGATAGAAGTTTTTGAAAATTCTATTTTCACTTGAAAGCCTGAATTGTGTCATTGGCAACAAATGCTGCTAGTTTGTTTTCTTTGAGGTAACCAACAGGCTCTCTGTTCATTTTAGAGAAGCTGTTTGCCAAATACCTAAATTTGATAACCATAGCATCACAGTGCTTTCACTTCAGGTAACCATCATCCTAAAGGGTGCAACCGAAGTGCCCATGTGTGTTTTCCATTTTGTCACACAATATTAAGAAATTGAGAGGGTTGAGAGTTAATAAAATTAATGATTTTTACTGCTTCATCAAGAATGTTCTTAAGTGAGATGGACTTCTTCTTAAAAATTTTTTTGTGAGGAAGATTGTCGCTGAGCTAACATATATGCCAGTCTTCCTCCTATTTTATGTGGGATGCCTCCACAGCATGGCTTGATGAGCAGTGCTAGGTCCATTCCTGGCGTCTGAACCTGCGAACCCCAGGCTGCCTAAGCGGAGCATGTGAACTTAACTGCTACACCACTGGGTCGGCCCCAACTTTTTTTTTTTAAGTGCAAGTATGTGGAGCTGGGGAATACATGTACTGCTAGTGTTTCTTGTACAGTCTGGTGCTGCTGTCTTGATTTGTGCTAAGTTGCCAGCAGCTTCACTCAGTTCTGTTTTGAATCATCAGTACAAACATCAGCCCAGTGGAAAAGGCAGATAAAGTCTAAATATTACTGTGAAAGTAGTTTTGCTCTTGCAAACCCCCTTTCAAGGGCCTTGGAAACTTTTAGGGGCCCAGGGACCATACTTTGAGAACTGCTACTAGAGGGAAATTAAGGGCACAACAGGGGCTGGATGCAATCTTCCTCAAAAAGAAGGATGCAACGGTATTCTTCAATGCCTTTTAGAAAAAAAGATTTACGGGTGTTGAAGTTTTGTTGATAGGAGATAGAATTACCTGTGTTAGCTTCATAATCAGATGAATTTTTATAGACTTAGAGCTCCCTTCCAGCAAAAAAAAAAGAGGGAGAGAAGGAGGAGTGAAAGACAGGGCTTAAACGTTTGCTCATGCTTCACTGATGTTGGTTCTTAGCTAGACTTGAGAAGAGCGCTAAGGAGAAAAGAACTAAAGTTTCCTTATTGGAATCATGCTGCCTTAGCTAATGTATATTTAGCAGTGGCCTAGCACCTCCTTTGAAAGGTGATTTAGAAGGCAGGAAGGAGAACTAGGAAGCAAAACTCACATTTTATTCTCAGAGGAGAACCTGAATGCGTCATAGAATGAAGTGAAACAGATTCTGCAGTAAAGGCTCTTATCCTCCTCATGTACCTGTATTTTGTCCAGGTAGATTATACTCTAATAATCACTACCCTAAAAACACCAAATTCATTTTAATATATTATATTTTGCAGAGATTCTGAAAAGCTTCCTTCCTGTAAGAAGCCCCTGTCTCCAGTCAAAGATAACATCCAACTGACTCCGGAAGCAGAAGACGATATATATAACAAATCTGAATGTACGCGTGTACAGAGAGCAATATTCCAATAAACTCAGGCAGCTGGGAGGCGGCTTCCCTCAGGAGAAGCTCTATCAATTTGAAGTCCTGTTTGGGAATGAGGCATTTACCAGTCTAAAAGATTTGTTCTTAGATCTATACCATTTTTTTTAAGTAGAGTCCATTTTGTATATTAACTGTAATTGTTTATTTTGTTCAGCTTTTTATATTTTCATAAGAAGCTAACTAGAGAAGTAATCTTATCTTTGACAGTTCTTGGGAGTTTTAATGTTAATTGGGCAAGTCTCCTAGAATTTATAAAATCTACTCTAAGGATTTCTATAATGTTGTCAAGAGTGGTAAATGAAAACCACAATTAATGTAATCATTTTATCCTAAGGAAATTAATGTATTTCTCCAAGCTTTAAATTTTTCCACCTGCCTTTCCTGTCAATCTTTCAGGGTTGAATTGAAAATAAAGCTGCTGGGATAGGAGGGGTGGTGGGAAGGGATAAAGGTCATTGCACAAGTGGAACAGGGCCCTGTTATCCCTGAAGCGTTTGCTTGGGTTACAGACTGACAGTGAAGGAAAGTTTCTTTCAGCCTCACATAAAAGGAACTACTTACGTCATTAATAGTCTCAAACTTCAAGATAGCCTCGGTTTTTCTTAATGTCTTTTTTGATGTATGGGCTAAAAATCCTTGACATATGTTTAAAGCTAGTGTCCTGGGTACACTGTAAGATACTGACGCTGCAGGATCTGTGATGTGTACACTCTGCAGAGAAACAGGCAGAGACCTGGAAAGGGAAGCAGGTAGACAAGTGAGATCTGACAGGAAGTGAAGGAGTTATAGAAAGGTGTCTGGGATGCAGACGATAAAGGAAAGGGACCCGGAGTATGGTAATTTTTATGTGAGATTTTGTAGAGGATTCTTGGATAAAGAGGTCAGAATGGAACAAAAAACATAAAGCTGTAAGAAACAGCATAAAAATTTGAAAAGAAAAATTAAATCCAGTCTAGAAAAGACCAAATCCAAAGAAGAAAAGCAAATTTGACTTCTCCGTGAATGTTGTCTGCAAATGTCTATCTCCCCACCCGTTTCAAATGCCAGAAATGACAGAAAAGCAGTAAAACATACTGTAAATCCACAAAGGTTAGCAAGAAGAAGAGACATCAGGGAAGGCAACAGATGGGTAAGTGGTAAGTGATTTAGCAAAGAAATGACCATTCATTTCTCCAGGGACAGAATCCAACAAGAGCCAAAAGTTTAGATGGGTTCCATAAATGGAGGCATCACGCAAGTTCCCCTGAAGCCAAGGGTTCCTGCAAAGCTGAAGCTGAAAATGGGATTGGATGAAAAACTTTTGAAAACAGCAGGAGAAAGTAAAAGGGAAGATGGCAGTAGTGCCAAGTGTTTCAGTCTCCAAATCCCACGTAACAGCAACTGGATAGCAGAATCAAAAACCTATGGATGACACTGCAACAAATTTAGGTGACATGGTGTCCTTACATCCTAAGTTATAAGTGGGTGAGGACAAGCCACCAACAGCCACAGGACCACAGGACGGTATTGGCCTCCATCCAGGAGAAGCAGAGGAAGGCAGCAGGGCATCGAGGACCTAAGAACAGAACTTGCAGGAACCAATGCAATATAGCAGGCCAAACTGGAAACGGCATTTGAAACCGGGAGGGGCTCGGCCCTTCCAATAGTGAGTGAGTGCAGGGGCCCCGGAGTAATGTCTGAAGGCTGAAGCGTCTAGTCCGTGTGAACTCTCGAAGCTGATGGGCCCACTTTCCCAGGCTCCCTTCCAGGACTGCTTTTACTTTGGGAGTAAAATCAAAATTGAGCAGGAGACAAAGGAAGAGAAGGTTAAAATGCAACTGGAAGAAGGAACAGTTGACCAGGAAATCTCAGCAGAATGTCCTATTTTTGAACACAAAATAAAGCTCTGAAGTTCAAGAATCTCTATGAACCATGCTTCCTTCTCAATGTTTAGGAAAACTAATTTTACTTTAAAAGAAACCACAGAAAAGTTTTTAGATCAATTGTTATGAAGTTATTTTAATTTTTTACAAAAAGCAGAATAAAGTCTGTACAGATGATAAAAATCTACCATGGCCCAAAGAGAAGATCAAAACTAGTCTATTTGAAATTGTGTTAAAAGATTTTAAGAAAATGATACAAGCTATACGGGATATTTAGAATAAGGAACAGAAGCAAACACTGCAATTAATGCCCTAAAAGAAATAGAAGGTAAAACAAAATGGAAAAAAGACTTCCAAAGATTAGAAAGTGACAAATATTGAAGATAGGGACAGAAGGTCCAATATACAGATAATAGGAGTCTTTGAAGGAAAAATAAAACACTAATTCCAGAAAACTCCTAATATAAAAAACCATTTGAAATAATATTTTTATTTTTTTATTGAGGTAACTGGTTTATAACATTGTATAAATTTCAGGTGTACATCACTATATTTCAACTTCTGTATAGACTGCATCATGTTCACCACCAAAAGTCTACTTTCCATCCATCACGTAGACATGTGCTCCTTTAGCCCTTTCACTCTCTCTCACCCCCTTGCCCTCTGGCAACCACCAGTCTGTCCTCCATATCTGTGTGTGTTTATCTTCCACATATAAGTGAAATCATACAGTATTTGGCTTTGTCTGACTTCACTTAGCATAATACCCTCAGGGTCCATCTATGTTGTTGCGAATGGCAAGATTTCATTTTTTTATGGCTGAGTAGTATTCCATTGTATATATACACCATATCATTATCTGTTCATCCATCGACAGGCACTTAGGTGGCTTCCAACTCTTGGCTATTGTGAATAATGCTGCAGTGAACATAGTGGGGCATATATCTTTTTTAACTAGTGTTTTCATGTTCTTTGGATAAATACCCAGAAGTAGGATAGCTGAATTATATGGTATTTCTGTTTTTAATTTTTTGAGGAATCCCCATACTGTTTTCCGTAGTTGTGCCAATTTATATCCCCACCAGCAGTGTAGGGGGGGGGGTCTCTTTTCTCCACATTCTCTCCAATACTTGTTTCTTCCTCTTCTTCTTCTCCTTTTTTTTTTTTTTTTTTTTTTTGGAGGAAGATTAGCCCTGAGATAACATCTGCCAATCGTCCTCTTTTTGCTGAGGAAGACTGGCCCTGAGCTAACATCTGTGCCCATCTTCTTCCACTTTATATGTGGGACAGCTACCACAGCATGGCTCGACAAGTGGTGCCATGTCCACACCCAGCATCCAAACCAGGAACCCCAGGCCGTAGAAGTGGAACATGTGCACTTAACCGCTGCATCACTGGGCTGGCCCTCTTATCTTTTTAATAACAGCCATTCTGATAGTCATGTGATGATATTGTCGTTTTGATTTGCATTTCCCTAATAATTAAGAGACGTTGAACGTCTTTTCATGTGCCTGTTGGCCATCTTTATATCTTTGGAAAAGTGCCTGTTTTTATCCTCTGCCCATTTTTTGATCAGGTTGCTGGGGTTTTTTCTTCAGTTCTAGGACTTTGTATATCTTGGATGTTAACCTCTTATCAGGTATGTGGTTTGCAAGTGTTTTCTCCCATTTGGTAGACTGTCTTCATTTTGTTGATGGTTTCCTTTGCTATGTAGAAGCTTTTTACTTTGATGTAGTTCCATTTGTTTTTTTTGTTGTTGTTTCCCTTGCCTAAGGGAACATATTCAAAAAGATACTGCTAAGACTGATGTCAAAGAGCATAGAGGCTATGTTTTCTTCTAGGCATCTTATGGTTTGAGGTCTGTAATCCATTTGAGTTAGTTTTTGTGTATGGTGTAAGATAATGGATTTCTTTCATTCTTTTGCATGTGGCTGTCTAGTTTTCTTTTCTTTTCTTTTCTTTTTTTTTTTTTTGAGGAAAATTAGCTCTGAGCTAACTGCTGCCAATCCTTCTCTTTTTGCTGAGGAAGACTGGCCCTGAGCCAACACCCGTGCCCATCCTCCTCCACTTTATACGTGGGACACCTACCATAGCATGGCTTTTGCCAAGCAGTGCCATGTCCGCACCCAGGATCTGAACCGGTGAACCCTGGGCCACTAAAGTGGAATGTGCGAACTTAACCACTGGGCCACCAGGCCAGCCCTGTCCAGTTTTCCCAACACCATTTATTGAAGAGACTTTCCTTTCTCCATTGCACGTTCTTGACTTCTTTGTCAAAGATTAGCTTTCCATAGATGTGTGGCTTTATTTCTGAGCTCTCGATTCTGCTCCATTGGTCTGTGTGTCTGCTTTTGTGCCAGTACAGTGCTGTTTTGATTACTATAGCTTTGTGGTATATATTGAAGTTGGGGATTGTGTACCTCAGCTTTGTTCTTTTTTCTCAAGATTGCTTTGGCTAGTCAGGGTCTTTTGTTGTTCCATATAAATTTTAGGGTTCTTTGTTCTATTTCTGTGAATAATGTTGAGATTCTGATTTGGGTTGTGTTGAATCTGTAGATCATTGTAGGTAATAATATGAACATTTTAACTATGTTGATTCTTCCAATCCATGAGCATAGAATATCTTTCCATTTCTTCATATCTTTTATTTCTTTGAACAGTGTCTTATAGTTTTCAGTGTACAAATCTTTCACGTCCTTGGTTAAATTTATTTCTAGCTATTTATTCTTTTTTTGTTGTGATTGTAAATGGGGTTGTATTCTTGATTTGTCTTTCTGTTAGTTCGTTGTTAGGGTATAGAAACACAGTTGATTTTTGTATGTTGATTTTGTACCATGCAACTTTACCATATTCATTAGTTATTTCTAATTGTTTTTTGATGGATTCTTTAAGGTGTTCTATATATAAAATCGTGTCATCTGCAAAGAGTGACAGTTTTATTTACTTTCCAATTTAGATACCTCTTATTTCTTCTTTTTTTTCTTTTTTGGCCTTATTGCTCTGACTGGGACTTCCAATACTATGTTGAATA
Organism: Equus przewalskii; assembly: GCF_037783145.1. Lineage (NCBI taxonomy): Eukaryota > Metazoa > Chordata > Mammalia > Perissodactyla > Equidae > Equus > Equus przewalskii. The sequence continues at coordinate 2,966,762 of NC_091861.1, read as the reverse complement.
AGAGTGGTGAGAGTAGGCACCATTGTCCTGTTCCTGTTCTTGGAGCAATAGCTTTCATTTTTTTCCCATTGAGTATAATGTTGACTGTGGGTTTGTTGCCTTTATTATGTTGAGGTACTTTCCTTCTATGCCCATATTACTGAGATTTTTTACCATAAAGGGATATTGAATCTTGTCAAATGCTTTCCATGCGTCTGTTGAGATGGTCATGTGATTTTTATTCTTCATTTTGTAAATGTCGTGTATCACGTTGATTGATTTGTGGATGTTGAACCATCCCTGCATCCCTGGAATAAATCCCACTTGGTCATGGTGTATGATCCATTTAATGTATTGTTGTATTCAATTTGCTAATATTTTGTTGAGGATTTTTACATCTGTGTTCATCGGTGATATTGACCTGTAATATTTCTTTTTGTGTTGTCCTTGTCTGATTTTGATATCAGGGTAGTGTTGGCCTTGTAAAATGAGTTGGGAAGCATCCTGTCATCTTCAGTTTTTTGGAAGACTTCAAGAAGGATAGATATTAAATCTGCTGTGAATGTTTGGTAGAATTCACCAGAGAAGCAATCTGGTCCTGGACTTTTGTTTTGGAGGAGGTTTTTGATCACTATTTCAACCCCTTTACTAGTGATTGATCTATTCAGATTCCCTATTTCTTCTTGATTCAGTTTTGGGAAGTTGTATGATTCTAAGAATTTATTTCTTCTAGGTTATCCAATTTGTTGGCATATAGCTTTTCATAGTATTCTCTTATAATCCTTTGTATTTCTGTGATATCCATTGTAATTTCTTGTCTTTCATTTCTGATTTTAGTTATTTGAGACTGCTCTCTTATTTTCTTAGTCTAGCTAAGGGTTTATCAGTTTTGTTTATCTTTTTGAAGAACCAGCTTTTAGTTTTAGTCATCTTTTCTATTGTCTTTTTGTCTCTTTCATTTATTTCTACTATGATTTTAATTGTTTCCTTTTTTACTGACTTTGGGCTTTGTTCTTTTTCTAGTTCTTTTAGGTATACTGTTAGATTTTTTATTTGAGATTTTTCTTGTCTCTTGAGATATGCCTGTATTGCTGTAAACTTCCCCCTTAGTACCACTTTTGCTGCATCCCATATATTTTGTTTTCATTTGCATTTGTTTCTGGGTATTTTTTGATTTCTTCATTGATCCAATGATTATTCAGCAGCATATTATTTATTCTCCACATATTTGTGACTTTTCCAGCTTTCTTCTTGTATTTGGTTTCTAGTTTCATTACATTGTGGTCAGAAAAGATGTTTGATATGATTTCAGTCTTAAATTTGTTGAAACTTGTTTTGTTTCCCAACATATGGTTTATCTTTGGGAATGTTGCATGTACACTTGATGATAATGTATATTCTGCTGCTTTTTGATGGCATGTTCTGTATATATCTATTAAGGACATCTGCTCTAGTATTTCATTTAAGGCCAGTGTTTCCTTGTTGCTTCTCTGGATGATCTATCCATTGATGTTAGTGAGGTATTAAAGTCCCCTATTATTATTATGTTGCTCTCTATTTCTCCTTTTAGGTCTGTTAATAGTTGCTTTATATGTTTTGGTGCTCCTATGTTAGGTGCCTGTATACTAATGAGTGTTCTGTATTTTTTGTGTATTGTCCTCTTATCATTATATAATGTCCATCTTTGAATCTTATCTTCTTTGGCTTGAAGTCTATCTTGTCTGATATAAGAATGGCTACATCTGCTTTCTTTTGGTTTCCATTTGCTTGGAGTATCATCCTCCATCTCTTCATTTTAAGCCTATGTTTGTCTTTAGAGCTGAAATGGGTCTCCTGGAGGTAGCATATTGTTGGGTCTTGTTTTTTAATCCCCCCAGCCACCCTGTGTCTTTTGATTGGTGAATTCAATCCATTCATATTTAGGGCAATTATTGATATATGAGAGCTTACTAGTGCCATTTTATCTTTTGTTTTCTGGTTCTGTATTTCCATTGTTTCTTTTTCCTTATGTTTCTGTCTACCATTTCAGTTTGGTGGTTTTCTTTGATGTGTTTCTCAGATCCCTATTTTTTGTCTCATGACTCTGCTCTGAGATTTTTGTGTGTGTGATTACCATGAGATTTATATAAAAGATCTCATAGATTATATAGTCCTTTTTCCTATTCCCCTTGTTTCTTGTTGTCACAAATTATCCCTTTTTGTGTTGTGAATTTGTTACCAAATTGAAGTGATTATAGTTATTTTTAACACTTTCTTCCCCAGCCTTTATGTTATAACTAAGTGTTTACTAACCTATTCTGATACAGAGTTGCAATTTTCTGATTCTATCACTTTGCTTAAGGCTTTGCATACCTTTGCCTTTTTGTTTCAGGTAGGAGAGCTCTTTTCAAGATTTCTTGGAGGGCATTTCTAGTGGCAATGAACTTCCTCAGCTTTAGTTTCTCCGAGAAAGCCCTTATTTCTCCTTCAGATTTGGAAGATAACTTTGCTGGGTAGAGTATTCTTGCCTGACAGTTTTTATCTTTCAGTATTTTGAATATATCATTCCACTCTCTCCTAGTATAGAGTTTCTGCTGAGAAATCTGCTGATAGGCTAAGGGGGACTCCTTTGTAAGTTATTTTCTTCTCTTTGGCCATCCTTAATATTCTTTCTTTGTCATTGAATTTTGGCAATGTTAGCATAATATGCCTTGAAGAAGGTCTTTTTGTGTTGAGATATTTGGATGTTGTATTAGCTTCATGTACTAGTGTTTCCTCTTTCTTCCCCAGATTTTGGAAGTTATCGGCTATTATTTCTTTAAATAAGCTCTCTGCTTCTTTCTCCCTCTCTTCTTCTGGGATACCCACTATCCTTATGTTGCTTTTTCTAACTGAGTCAGATGTTTCTCATAGAATTTCTCTATTTTTAAAAAATATTAGCTCCTTCCTCTTCCACTTGAATCATTTATGGGTTTCTATCATTAGGCTCACTAGTTCTCTCTTTCATATGGGCCACTCTATTTCCAATATTTTCTGCTTTATTCTTCATCTCATTTATTATATTCTTCAGCTCCAGAATTTCTATTTGGTTCTTTTTCAGGTTTTCAATCTCTTTGATGAAGTACTCCTCTTCATTAATTTTATTCCTGAGCTCATTGAACTGTCTTTCTGAGTTTTCTTGTAACTCATTGATTTTCTTCATAACAGCTATTTTGAATTTTCTATCAGTTAGATTGCAATCTTCTGTGACTTCAAGTTTGGCTTCAAGAGAATTGTCATTTTCTTTTAGTTTTTCATGGTGGTTGATGAGTTCTTCCTTTGCCAGCACATTTGTGATAGCAAGCACCTGTCTTATTTGGGTAAGATTCTATTTACTTCGGTCCTGAGCTGCTGCTTGTATTTGAGAGCCTGCCCTTTCCACCTTCCACTGCCTCTGCCAGAGGCATTGTCAGTGCCCTCCTTGTGCTGCTTGTGCCTTTGAGGTTGCTGTGCTTTGCTGCTTATGATGTCACTGTAATCATGGGTGTTGCCACTGGGGTGACCAGGCTAGTGAACACCTCTGCTGCTTCTGGCGTTGCCTGAGTCATGGGTTCCCTGACTGTGGTGTGGGGAGGGGGAGAGTGGGACAGGGTCTGGGGTGACAAGCACCTCTACCACATCCAGTTTGTTCAGTCTTCAGATGCCACTGCTCCAGCTGGGAGAGCTGAAGTTGCAAATGCTGCTGCAGCTGTGGGGGACCAGGCTGTGGGCTCTGCTGTTGCTTACCTGGCTCTCCACAGGCTCTCTGCCATGTGCACTGTTGCCACCAGGTTTTCTAGAGATGCTGGCACTGCTCTGCCAGGGACACTGGGTTTGTAGTGTCACCACTGCTGCCATGTGGGCCAGGGTCATGAGCAACACAGCCGCCACCATGGGGGTTGTGAGCACCACCACGGTTCCTGGATCCTCAGGTCATGGACACCACTACTGCTGCTGGGGTTCTTGGGTCTTGTATGCAGCCCCCGCTACTAGAAGGGCCTGTGTTGAGGGCACTGCCACCAGAAGCCAGGGAGGGAGCTGGACCCCAAGTATTGTTGCAGTTTCCAGAGCCTCCTGTCATGGGTCTTGCAGTGGTTCCTGGCACCTCCAGGAGCATGGGCTGTCTGGGTTCCTGGGGCCTCCTTTCACAGGCATTACTGCAGTTCCTGGGGCCACAGATCAAGGTGCACCTGCAGTTCCTGGAACCTCCCATCTTGGGACCTGCTGCCCCTGTTCCCTTGATTCCACCACCTCCAGGAGGTCCAGTCCTTCCACTTTCAGATGTATGGATATCTCAGGTGTGGTGTGCCGTGCAGAGTCCTTTGTTGGTCTATGGATGGCCTACTGGTTGTAACTTGAGGGGAGAGACAAAGGGAACAACGCACTCCACTGTGATGCTGACATCACTGGTCAGAAATAACATGTTTAAAGTGCACTTATAGCTAAGATTATTGACCCAAAACAGCTAACACCAAGACATAACTAACATAAAGTGACTATTCTTTAATGAAAGAAAAGATCCTTCGGGTAGGTAAACACAGCAGGTAACATATAAGAAAAAGAATTACGTGATCATCAGACTGTTCTACAATTATACTTTATACTGAAGAAATGGAGTAAAATTTTAAAGATATGCAAGGAAAAATTGAAGGAAAATATTTTATATCCAAAAAAATGGACTTTCAAGTATAAAGGGCACAAACTCATCCAACTAATCCAATTTGGGAAATATTATTCCCTTAAGCTAGGAATCTATCAGAAAATGAGTTCCATGAGATAACCAAAATGACTAAAGAAATAGCACCATAAAGACTGGTAGTGGACATTAAACAAATAATAACTTGTACAATTGAAAAATAGAGTTAAGGGGCCAGCCCTGTGGCCGAGTAGTTAAGTTTGCGTGCTCCACTTTGGCGGCCCAGGGTTTCACCGGTTCAAATTCTGGGTGTGGACATGGCACTCATCAGGCCATGCTGAGGCAGTGTCCCACATGCTACAACTGGAAGGACCCACAACTAAAAAAAAAAAAAATACCCAACTGTGTACCAGGGGGCTTTGGGGAAAAAAAGGAAAAATAAAATCTAGAATAAAATAAGAAAAATAGAGTTAAGGGAGAGTGTGGTATGCAATGGCTGTGTCCAGAAGACAGAGGCAGTACGACTAACAGGAAGAGATGTCCAGGGACATTTGGTTTAGATGGTGGCAGTTTGATAGTATTGTCACTTTAGGACTGTTGTGTGTATAATGTGGGATAAAGTAAATGAATATTTATGGGATATTTTAATTCATCTCTAATTTTCTTGAGAACCAGGATTCTTGATGTGGGGAAAAGGAGATACAGATATAATACAGAGTGGGTTAATGTTTTTTAAATCCCTGTAGTTATGAATTTGAATTAGAAGTACTGATAGAAACATAGATAAAATATTTAGGTATGTATATACACACTGTATATATATGCATATGTACTACATATATATATATACACACTGAAGAGACCTAGAAATAACCAATCCAGTATCAATAAGCATCTCTCTTACTCTGCTTGTAGTCTTCAAATACTATTTTTCATTAAAAGAAATCAGAGCTTCTTGGTAAAATAGTCTGGCTGGAAATGTAAAAGATAAGCCTGGACTATCTTGTTAACACAGAAGTGATCACAGGTTACTCTGTAATTTCAAAAAAAATTAGGATCCAACTTAAAGAGGCTCCCACTGTCCAAACATGAGAAAATTTGGTCTTGAAAAAGCATACTAATTACAATTTATTGAAACCCATCATAAACATATTAAAGAAACTTATCTTCAGAGAATGACAGAACATCAATTTACTATCTTGAAAATGGGAAAATAAAGGAGAAATATCAATCATTTTTCCCGTCTTTCCTCTGAACTGTACCACTGGGTAACCAAACAGCAGATGAATGGAGGGGAAATCTCTTTTTAGAGTTCTAACTAACAAAAAGAAAGATAGTATCACCATTTTGCAACCCCCAGTGGACCAATGGATTTAGACTTTAAGCATCAGGAGTGGTTAATATCACAAAAAGACAATCACACATTTCATGCCTCTGAATGAAAGAACTCAGCATCCTCCACAATCTTGCAGGAGATTGGAGATGAGTCTGATCACACTGCTGGATGATCAGAGGAACGTGAGTTCCTCAGCACAAAGTGTCATTAGCAATTCCAGACTGTGAGAAACTACAGGTTAATACCCTGGGATTTTCAACAGACACTTTGTAAGGAAAGGGATGGGGAGGGAAGTTCTATATTAAAAAATGGACAAAACTAAAGTAGATCATTTAGGGATGCACACTTTGGTGATAAAAAATAGAAATGCACGAGGAAGCGATAAGTATAGAATTCAGGAGAGTGGTTACTCCCGGGGGTGGGGAGGGCACTGGATTAGGACAAAGCCAGTCGGGGGGATTCCGGGAGTGGCTGGCAGAGCTTTTATTTCCTGGGTGGTGTATTTTATGACAGGGTTTGTCTTACAGGAACATAATAGCTTATTAAGCTATCCATACCATAAGGTAAGGTGTTAGCCTTATAATAACTTATCAAGCCATTAGCTGTTTTGTATGGTTTTCTGCACTTTGTTTTACAATAATTTTTTTAAATAGTACTAGTATTTCATGAAATTGAAGATGTAAACTGTAAGATGCATCATTGTTTTAATATCATTGAAAGAAAAAATCCGTTATATTGACACCCCACCAACTTTAAGACACTATTTTCAAAAATGTTGCAATGTGTACCTTAAAATAGATGAAATGTAGCAACTAGACACCACAGATCCTGTCCCTCATGCACAAGATGAAGCAACTATCCTCGCTTCCCAAAGACCTGAGGTTTCCTCTGGACAGCTGGCACCAGACAGCCTCTGATCTTAAAGGTGGGAGCACAGCTGAGGGAAGGTGAGGCACGGGGCTGCAAAGAAGGGAGAAAGTGAAGCCAAACTGGACAGCATGCCGCCCGTCCCAGGGCCCTGTTTACCTCCTGTTCTCTCTTCTCCTTTTGGGATTCTAGTTACACCACGTTAGACTGCTCAAAATTCTCCTGCAGCTCTTATGCTGTTATGTTTACTTTCTGTTTTTCCTCTATTTTTCCTTTTGTGTGATTTCTATGAACCCACTTTCAAGTTTGCCAGTTCCTTCCTTGGCTCTTCATCTCTGCTTTTGTGTGTGTGGTTTTTTTTATTTCTAGCATTTCTATTTTGCTTTTGTAGTTCTGATCTCTCCACTGACATTTCACCATCTGCTCATGCATATCATCCACCTTTTCCACTAGAACCTATTAACCACAGTTATTTTAAATTCCTTTTCTGATATTTCCAATATCTGGGTCATCTCTGAATCTGGTTCTGTATCTTGTGTCTTTGACAGTGTTTTCTCTTTCCTTGCTTTTTTTGTGTGTCATCTAGTTTGACTGAGTGCATCTGTGTTGATGTAGATGGTAGTGACTGAAGTAAATATTTATGTTTGGAAGCGGGCGTGCCTCTTCTGCTACTAGGTGGTCAGAGAGGGGCATTGCTAAAGTCTAGTTAGGAGTTTAAGTGGGTTGGGTGTGTTGTTGCTACGATCATCAGAACTGAACCCCTGACTTCATATTCCTCTAGTGTTACCTTGTGGTTGGCGGGGGACCAGGGTGGGGGATGCTATGGTGCCAGGGTTTTGTTGTTTTCTTCAGTGTTCCTGTTCTATCCTGGGTTTTCACCTTCCTTGTGCACCTGTTGCTCAGAAGGGGCCTCTCTCCACGCCCTTGCCCCTCCCCAGCAGTAGGCTGCTGTTGCTTATTATATGATGCTTGTTTAATGATTAGATGCAGCTTTGAGGGTAATGCTATTATTAAACGTGTCAATTATATTAAATTTTACAATCCACTACACAATAAAAGCATTATCCATCTTTGCTTCTCAGCTCCCAGCAAGATCCTGGCGACATGGTCAGCATTCCACATTCTTCTTATTAAATGACTTGTAGCCGCCACACACTGTATATCATCCAGCACCTGAACTCTTTCCAAACACAGTTGATATCAAACACTTGTTGACGCACGATTCAGGGGAGGCAGGTAGGAGTCAGAAGCCTTGATCTGTAACTCTGACTTACCTAAAACTCTACGTGACTTTGGGTAAAACACTGAACATTTATTGTCTTCTTTCTCACAGGACAAACATGAGGGGTTGACCTGTAACTCAGAAATTGCAACTCCAGAATCTTGTGAACTAAACACAATAAATTCTTTGATTTCTGAGTAACCATTTAAAGACTATTCCAGAAGCTCCACAAGAGGGCAGCTCCTCCACATTCCTTAACGTCTGAAAAGACAATCCAAGCACCTTTAAGTCTATTCTAAAAAACCATCCACTTATAAATATTTTATTTTTATTTCTTTTAATTATGCAAGTAGAGCACAAATATATTCCCACTTATAAAAATTCCAACAGTAGGGGCCGGCCTGGTAGTGTAGTGGTTAAGTCTGCACACTCTGCTTCGGCATCCCAGGGTTCACCGGTTCAGATCCCCAGTGCAGATCCACATACTGCTCATCAAGCCCTGCTGAGGGGGCATCCCACATACAAAACAGGAAGATTGGCACAGATGTCAGCTCAGGGCAAACCTTCCCCACCAAAAATAAATAAATAAAATCCAACATTACAGACCAACTTCAAGTGTTTGTGGATTAATATTCCCAACCCTAATCCTCTCCCCTGGGTATTTTACTTTATATAAAGTTTTGTTTTCTGTGTTTTTTTTTAAAACATGATTTCTGCAAGTAACTTTTAAAAAATCCACATATGATTTGAACATCTTTTGCTGTTATTATACATAGATTAATTCATCTTTAATTACTCTAACTCCGTAAAATGCGTGTCATGATTTACTTCTTTTTTTTTTTTTTGAGCAATATCAGCCCTGAGCTAACATCTGCTGACAATCCTCCTCTTTTTGCTGAGGAAGACTGGCCCTGAGCTAACATCCATGCCCATCTTCCTCCACTTTATATGTGGGACGCCACAGCATGGCGTGCCAAGTGGTGCCATGTCTGTACCTGGGATCCGAACTGGCGAACCCTGGGCTGCTGAAGTGGGACGTCTGAACTTAACGGCTGAGCCATGCGGCTGGCCCTACTTATTTCTTAATGATTTTATTTTTTTCAGTATTTGAACAATGTTTCATCGAATATTTCAGTACTGCATTTTGAAAAGAGTAAGAACCTCACAAGATTTTATGGTAATTAACATTTTAAAGCTAATTTATTAAGCCAAAGTAGGAATTTTTAATAATTTTACTAGCCACAAAAATATATGAAGCCAATCCACAGAAAAGGGACTGAAAGAGGGAACAACTCTTGAGAGCCTTCCTGGGAAGCCTTTGGGGTCGCTCCATTCCGTGCTGTGGATCATTCCGGGATTCCGTTCCTGCTGGCCGTTTCGCAGGTGTGTTTTTGTCTCAGACTCCAGTAGACCTAAGCAACAAACGGCCCAGTTAGTGCAGAGAACGGAGACAAGGGAGGAGCGGTGAGCACGGCGCCCGCGGTGAGGGTGGGTGCTGGGTCTCGGTTTCCTCGGTACCCTCTGCAAGGTTAAGGAAGTGCTCGCTGGGAGTGGTCCAGAGCCGTCTGTATTTCATGTGCACAAGAAAAGTCAAATATGAATATGTCTGCGGATATTCATGCAAAATGCGTTGTACCTACAGCAAATAATCCTTGAGAAAAGGATGGGCCCCTCTTTGGGACCTTTTTAGGATGTGGAACCTGACCGGACTTGAGTGGGATGTGTGAGAGGGAGAGAGAGGAGAGGCGGGGCGAGGCAGGGAGTGCATTCTGTGTAGGACTTCACGCGATCAAAGCCAGAGAAGGGCTGCCCAGACTATGTTTGCAGAAAAGTGAGCCCAGCTGAGCCGTTTCACAGCTTGCACTGTGGGGCGTGAGCCGGTGGAAATTCAACTAGGGAATAGACTGCAAAAGGTCTTGGGGCAGCCAAGAGTCGGTGAGTGGTTCCTGAATGGCCAGTTTCTCTTCCTGTCCCCATTCCTACGTCTGAAGTTCCAGTTCTTGCATGTGAGTGGGTAGTGGAGGGAAGGCATGGGGAGGCCAAGAGTTAGCTCCAGTCAGAACGCCCGCTCCCAACCTCAATTCACTGTCTTCATTACATATCACACCAGTCATCTTACTTTTACTCGTGTGTTTATTTTATTGTCTGTCTCCCCAGAAAGCTCCATGAAGACAGAAAGACGGTAACTACGATGACTGCTCTTCACTGGATCCTCAGCCCCTTCCACAGAGCCTGTAACGGGACAAGGATCTAATAAGTCTTTGTTTTTGAGTGAGTGGCTGAATGAATGCAAGTATATTGCTGTGAAGTCAAAATAATGATCTCCTTTTTTACGAAAGCGGAAACAAGCTCAGAGAAAACAACTCCTGTGGTAGCCAGCATTCAGGACGGCCCGATGATCCCGGCCTCCTGGCTTTCGTGTCCCTGCACAGTTCTTTCCCACGATGAATAGGGCTCACTTGTATAAATGGAATGGAAATGTATAAATTGTGGAAATGACAGCGTGTCTTCTGAGCTAGCTTATAAAGCACTGTAGGGTCTCACTTATATGTAGCATCTAAAAAATCCAGGGGCTGGCCCTGTGGCTAAGTGGTTAAGTCCACACACTTTGCTTCGGCGGCCCAGGGTTTGGATCCTGGGGGAGGACATGGCACCGCTCGTTAGGCCCTGTTGAGGTGGCGTCCCACATCCCACAACTAGAAGGACCTGCAACTAAGATATACAACTATGTACTGGGGGGATTTGCGGGCGAAAAAAGCAGGGAAAAAAAAAAAGAAGATTGGCAACAGTTGTTAGCTCAGGTGCCAATCTTTAAAAAAAAAAAAAAAAGGTACAAACTTCCAGTTATAAGATGAATAAGTCCTGGGGATGTAATGTACAGCATGGTGGCTCTAGTTAACAAGACTGTATTGTATATTTGAAAGTCGCTAAGAGAGTCGATCTTAAAAGTTCTCACCACGCACACAAAAGAATGGTATCTATGTGAGGTGATGGATGTGTTACCTAACCTTAGTGTGGGAGTCATTTCACAGTATATACATATATCAAATCATCACATTGTATGCCTTAAACTTACAGAGTGTTGTAAGCCCATTATGTCTCAATAAAGCTGGGAGTGGGGCCAGCCCCACGGCCAAGTGGTTGAGTACACATGCTCCACTTTTGTGGCCCAGGGTTTGCCAGTTCAGATCCTGGGCACTGACATACACACTGCTCATCAAGCCATGCTGTGGTGGCATCCCACATAGAAGAACTAGAATGACTTAGAACTAGGCTATACAACTATGTACTGGGGCTTTGTGGAGGAAAAAAAAAAGAGGAAGATTGGCAACAGATGTTGGCTCAGGGCCAATCTTCCTTAGCAAAAAAATAAATAAACAAATAAATAAATAAAGCTGGGGGAAAAAATAGACACTGTGACTTCCACCCTATTCTTTTTCCAGATCATTTGCTTGTGGGGGAAGCCAGCTGCCATGTTGTGAAGACATTCAAGCAGCCTTTATGAAGTGGTTCACATGGCAGAGAACTGAGGGCTCCTGCCGGCAGCCAGCGTCAACTTTCTGGCCATGTGGCTGAGCCATCTTGGAAGCAGATCCTTCAGCCTGGTGAGGCTTTGGGAGGACTCCAGCCCTGGCCAACAGCTTGACTGCAACTGTATGAGAGACCCCAAGACAGAACCACCCAGCTAAGCTGCTCCCGAATACATGACCCACATAAATTGTATGAGATGATAAATGCTTGTTGTTGTTTTAAACCACTAAGTTTTGGGGTAATTTGTTATGCAGCAATAGATAACTAATACAGCTCCCAAAGTTCCTATAACTGAGTTTCTCGGGATAAGGTCACATGGCAGGGGTCAGGCTGGAAAACTTCCCAAAGTGCCAGACCATCAGGTCATGATGACTGACTGGTGCTGTATCCTCCTCCCGGCTTCAAGGACTCTGAAAACGGAAGTTTCTTAGGCGGCCACAGGGCCAATGGCCAGGTGTCTTCAGGAGTACATTACAGCAAACACAAGAGGTGCAGAAAGCAAGAATTTTCTCCAGATCTTAGAAAAATGGGCTTTTGTGTTTGAGCTCATCAAAGCCTGACACCTTCTCCAACCCAGTTTGCAAACTGTTTTGAGGCCCATACTAGGCTTATTTTTGCCTTCCTACTTGCCTGTGTCTGAGGGATGCTTTGAGGTCAGATCATCTTTTTTCATCCCCATGGATAAGACACAAACACCCGCAAAGCTGACTCACAAAAGGAGACTGACCAGTGCATTGTGGGAGCTGGAGGCAGGATCCTAAGACCACAAGATTTTTCACACCCAAGTTTTGTATTTGAAATTCAAGAATGGGACACATTAAGTTATAACGGAATGAGCATGGTTTTTGCGCTGTATAAACGTGAGTTCAAATCCCACCAGCTGTACAATCCAGACCATCTTATTTGTTTCTCTGAAATTCAGTTCTCTTTTTTGGAAGACATAATTGAGAAAATATGGGTAGTGATTAGCACAGTGTCAAATACACTTAGTAAGTGTGCTTCCTCCCAAATCTGAGGAAGGATGATAACAGTGATGAAAGAGTTTGTGATGTTGAGAAGCCAAGTCTGTTGTCCAGCTGACCTTGTCTTTTTCATGGACTCTGTGTCACCTCTCTGATCCTCAGGCTCTTCATCAGGAAAATGGCAAAAAAAATAACTCACATTTATTGAGGAGTATGTGCCAACCACTGCTCTAAGTCTTTTTGCATGTATTAACTAATTCATTTGATGCTCACCGTCCCACAGGGAAGATATTTTTATTTTATACATGAGGTAACCGAGGCAGAGAGAGGGGTGTGTCCATTAGCCCAAGGGCACACAGCCATTAATGCACACAGCACACAGCCCAAATGGCGTAGCTCCCAGAGCTGACACCCTTTTTTGTGTGGACTATTCAAATATAAAACCAACAAAGAACATAGTCATTGCAGGAAAATAACAAACAATCATGGTGGTGGAGAACAGTAGTGCTCACTAACGATAAAGGCCTCTGTATCAGTAGGATCGTATGACTATTATCCATCAACGGAAGGGGAGCGGGCCCTCAACAGGTATTGCTTTAAGCACATTAAGTCGGAGAAGTTTAAGAATGTGTCTTTTCCACCTATTTTCTCATCTGAACTTGTGGAAGGAAACGACTTTGAGATGACACACTTGCAAGTGTAAAGCAACGTGTGTACATGAATTTCTCCTGGAATAGAACCAAATAAGAGAGCCCCCCAGCATGCATTGGACTGTGAAGTGGGTGAGAATCAAGCTTTTCTTATGTTTCACTATTGAATTCTGGGGTCTGTTTCTTCCTGCAGCATAGCATAGCCTATCCTAACTACAGAATCACTAAATGGTAGTAATGATTATTTTTCTCAAATAAAATATAGATAATCATGAAAGGAAAATATCAAAAAGTTGATATGATAAGTAGAATTCTTTCTTCTTGAGCAATAAGAAAGACATTTTGAAAGCCCAGGGCTCAAGGGATTGGTTAAATGATATTGGGAGGGGATGGGTAGGAAGGGGCCAAGAAGAGAGAAAAGAGAAAGTGGTGCTAAGGCAATCATGTCTTTGTGAAAGATGTGCCAGGGCCCTAAGTGGACCCAAGCCACCACCCCGACTTATTCCAGAGTCAGAGAAGCAGAGCATTCCTGGAGGAGCGGCCCCAGGGTCTGGAGGCCTCCTGAGAAACCCTTCTAACCAGTGGGGCCGTGCTCCCTCTCCACCCTGTGGACTTAAGGCCTCAGAGTGTGCTCAGCATCAACTGTCCCAGCTTCCTAGGCAGGAGGAAAGGCAAATTTTTTTTCAACAGAGATTCTTTAATAGTTAAATAAAAACTAGGAATAAACTACTGCTTTTTGTTCTGTCCCTCAACAAACCTGGAGAACGTCTGGCCGCTTTCCTCTGTATCATCATCATCTGACTGAAGACTCTTCAAATGTCAAATGTCTCTGCAGGAATGGTGCCAGAGATGACCTTGGAAGATCACGTACCTCCTCTAACCTCGGAGGAAATACAAATGGTCCTGTTTATTCCCAGGATGGGGATGGGTCTGAACAAGATGGGGGGACTAGTGTGGGGATGAGGGGATTCGAAGTAAGGAGGGGGTCAACATCCGTAGCAACATTGTTTTCTATATGGGGAAGCTGAGTCACTAAAACCATCATAAATGCATAAAAGAAGCCTGATGGGGTGGAACCTCCTGGTCCAGGAACAAGGAGAACTGAGTCTGTCTCTGTCTGGTCGATCCTAGGCCTGCGAGTTAATTTTTGTGGACCTCACTTTCATCATCTTTTAAATGCAAGACCCTGAGTATGATAATAGCTGTCCTACCCACATTCCTAGAGCTGTAGAAATATGACAAAATATGTTGGAAAATTGCCGAGTAAAATAGTACTTTGGTACACACCTGGATTTTAACCGCAGTTTCACCTCTTTTTATCTGGGCAAATTACTCAACCTTTCTGGAGTATCTATTTCTTGCTGTGAAAAGCAGCAGCATATTTCCAGATAAAGTGACTCGATCTTCAATTTGCCTCATTACTACAGTATTAGAATGTCCTCGCACTGGGCTGTTTCTATACAGAGCTCCCAGCTTAGGCCGAAGGACCATGCTATAGTGAGGACCAGGGCACCACATTGGGAATCTTAATGTCTTTAGCAAAGACACATATTTAGCTAGTTGTGAGCAAAGTGACTTTTTCTGACCAGCAAGCAGGTGTTCCCTTTCCATCCTCAGATCTGACCTCCTTCTGCCCAGGGAGGGCGGGAGAGGCCTGGTGTCACACAGCCCCACTTAAGGGCCCCCTTTAGGCTCCTGCAGGGGGTTAGGAAGCAGCTGGAGGGATGAGCTAGGTCCTGGTTGTGGGATTTTTCTGTTTGTTTTAATTCAGGCGCAGGCACAGCTGTTGAAGAAACCGCAGACTCTGCAGAAAAGCGCGAGTGTCAGCCCCTTCGGCGGAGTGTCAGCCCCTTCGGGCGGAGGAAGAGCTCAGGAGAAGCTCTTGGCCCACCGTCTGGGTTCTGGCCCTTGAGGCAGGGAGGAAAGATATAGACTTCTATTACCTGCCATCTTCAATATTCACAGCAACCAGAAGAGGGGAAGTTGCTGGAATCTGGGTGAAGTTCCCCAGCGGGATCCCAGTAAGACTCCGCTGTGCTCCCTTAGGGGGGTCTGTGATGTCCTGTTCTTTGAAAAACTGAAACCCAGCCAATGGCCTCCTTCTTTCTGTTCCAAGTGCCTAAGACACAGAGAACTGAAGGCCCTGATTCAGAAGAGAGTCATGCTGACCCTCTTGAAAGGCGGTGGGGGAGCGCTCCCCAGGGAGCAGTTCCTGCCAGCGCTGGACAAGACCAAGTTCCTGGGCCCGCAGGGGCTGACCGTGACCCAGTTCCAGGGCGTCATGCGGTAGGGGACATGGAGCCCTCGGGGGCGTGTGCCCTGCAGCCCTGGGCCTTGGAGATGGTGGGATCTGGCAGCGTGAGAAGAGGAAGAATTTGTGCTTCACCTTTTCCCTTCAAGTGTGTCTTTAAAAAGGATGATCTCATGAATAACCAACTTTTAAAAGGTGGCAAGTACCTTGCTAGCAATTCTAATGACAGTGAGAGCTCCGGATATTGATGTAACAGCTGTTCTCTCTCTTATTTCAACATTTTACTGGTACTGAGTTGTAATGTCTGACTTCAGATTTCTCTAAGAATTTCCCAAAGGAAACTTTGGAAACTAGTCCAGAGAACCCTCTGGTTTCAGGTGTTTTAAAAGCCCAATGACAGCATTTTGCCCCTGGTATTCTCCCCCCTTGTGGCAGGGAGGGACGTGCGCTGTGCACCTGCGGGCATCACTGAGCACACGAGCCAGACCTTCCCCACATGCAGCCTCCACCAGCTCGGAACAAGGAAAGGCGAAGTGAAGCAAACGTTGCTGACTTTAACAATAAGGTTTAAGGGATTGAAGTTGTTACCTGCCAGCTGGACTCAATAAAAATGATATGAAACTAACAATAGCTGAGCGGGGGCTCCGTAAACCTGGCTGGTGCGTGAGTCTCCTGCGCGGGCAACAGCCTCTCACAGGTTTGGGCCGACGCAGATGGTTTCTTTAGAACCTTTGCGATGATGTTTTTGAGCTGTTAGAACACTCTGCATTGTCCTCAGACCTGCTAAGGG
This sequence comes from Equus przewalskii, assembly GCF_037783145.1. Classification (NCBI taxonomy): domain Eukaryota; kingdom Metazoa; phylum Chordata; class Mammalia; order Perissodactyla; family Equidae; genus Equus; species Equus przewalskii. The sequence goes on along the minus strand of NC_091861.1, from coordinate 2,950,541 downwards.
TGAGATTAATCCAGTGGAACGGGGGCAACTCAAGAAAAACCAAAGTCTGGCTTCGATCCCAACTCCTGTCAGGCTCCAGACTGCTGGGGGCATCAGTGGCTTCACCAGCAAGTGAGTGTGACCCCATTCCGTCCTTTTCCCGTGTACGGCGCCTCTCATTTTCCTACACTCCCCATTCTCCAACGCAGTAACGCGTTTAAGCGTATTGATACCTAGTGCTCACCACGCGTCAGACGCTGTGCTGGCCTCTGCGCATAGAATAATGCACGAGACAGAAATTCCTGCCCTGGACGGTTCCAGACCACAGAGTTCTCACTCTTGGGGGCTCCTGGACCTTAATGAAACGAGAGGCTGGTAGCAGAAGAAAGGAGAGGAAGGTGCAGTTTCTAAACGCAAGAGCTCATTGCAACAGGCTGCCTTCAGCTCCGCCCTTCCGGTGCAGAACAGACATCTGCCTGCCCGGGGAGAGCAGCACAATGGTGGGCGCTGGGTTATTATCTTTAGATTATCCAGACTTAACCGGATTCTGAAACTGTCTCCCCTCCCACGCACCACGTGACCTTAGCCTCTCCTCCAGGGGCCAGGAGTGCCCCGCTGTGCCCCTAATGTTTGGTGGGGGGCGGTTAGACAAGGTTAGCCATTACGGACAGACTCAACTCGCTATGCTGTCAAAAACGATTCAGAATGCCCGTGAAGTCCAGCCGGTACGGCTGCGCCTCTGCATCCTCATCCCAAGAGGAGGAACTTCAGACTTTCGCGCAGTAATTCCTTCCCGAACGTCCCGCAAAGCTGCTTAATTCATGTGTCAGAGCCCACAGCAATATACCTTCTCTTTGCACCACACAGGAATTCTGAACGTTAAATTCATAGCAAACGGAGACGGTTTTGCCCCGCATTTTCGAGCTATGGATATTTTTCTGGTTAGTGATAGAATGGCCTTGCAGTCTGAGCCAGTCTGAGAGTCCTGGGCATTTTAAATCCCAGGAAAGTGAACAGAGTCTAACACTCTCTCAGCGCCGCAGGGACACTGCAGAGAGATGGAGAAGCGCCTTGGGCACGTCCTTTAATTTCTTTTACTATTTTATTTTTAATTGTGAGAAAATACCATCTTAACCATTTCTAAGTGTGCAGTTCAGGGGCATTAAACACCTTCACCTCGTTGTGCAACCTTCACCACCCTCCGTCTCCAGAACTTTTTCAGCTTCCCGCACTGAGAGCCTGTACCGCTGACTCGCCCTTGCCGCTCTCCCTGCCCCGCAGCTTCCTTCCCGTCTCTGTGAATTTGACTGCTCCAGGGACCTCATGAATGTGGAATCCTACAGTGTCTTTTTGTGACTGGCTTATTTCACTTCGCATAAGGTCCTCAAAGTTCACCCATGTTGTAGGATTTGATTGACAGAATTTCCTCCTTTTATAAGTATGTATATACCACGTTGTGTTTATCCATTCATCCGTGGATGGACGTTCGAGTTGTTTCTATGAGATTGTTTAACTTCCGTGCCGCGGATTCTTTATCTGTTATTAGGGAATCAAATAGGACGAGGGCTGAGGTTTTGTGCAAAAAGTTAAGTCAGGACCAGATACAAATTACTGGTTCAGCAGTGACTCCTGTGGGCAGACAAATGGATAGAAATGACACTTGGAAAGACTCCGGGCAGCGACGGGGCGGCAGGTGGAGGGCCTGTGCTTCTAGAGCAACGTTTCTCCCAGTGAGCTCCGCCTGCTTCACGACCCTGCAGCTTCCTGGGCTGCTTCCTGGATCTTCTCAAGTGAACTCCGGGGCTGGAGCCCAGGAGTCTGCACCTCCCTCAGGCCTCTCCTGGGCGGCTCTCAAGCTTCAGGAGGACACACTGGAGCAGGGAGGCGGGGCATCTTGGGTAGATAAGTTTACACTGGCCGAACCAGGGGAGGCTTTGGTCAGGGCCTGTTCCCTGCAGGCTGCATCCCCTTCCTGCCCCCTCACTCTCCTCCATCCCAGGAGCCGCATGGTCCTCGGGGCCACTGAAGCCTTTCACCTGCTGGTGAACCACAGGAGTGTGGCCAGCGTGAGCGTGACCGTGGCAGAGATCTACAGGGACTGCAAGGACGAGGACGGCTTCGTGTACATGACCTGCACCTCCCAGGAGGTGTTTGGGGGCTTGGGGTCGGCAGCCGCATCCTGGGGGCAGACCCTGCCATCCTCTCCAGCGCGTGTTGACACAGTCCTCTGACCACTGCCCCGGTGCTGGCGCGGGGCCTGGTTGCTCCTGCGTTTGGACGGTCTGGGCAGGGCTGCCTGCAGTGACGGGCACCAGCCACCACAGGAAGGCCAGCCACCCTGGTCTCCTTTTTTAAGCTCAGGCTCTTGTGCTCTCAATCTCATTCAGAAATTGTGCTGGCTCTTAGGAATTTTGTAAACAGTCCATCTTTTCTGAGTAAAAAACAATGGAGTCGTGTGGAGTCATGTCCACTGTATGATGGTTTTGCGTGGTGGGCTGGAGATGTGTTTAAGTGTCTTCCTGGAGGAGGCGGCAGGCCACCGAGGAGTCTGATTTCACCTGTGTGGGCAGGAAGGAGTCCCTGTGCACTGGTCACGGAGAAGCTCGGCCTGTGGCCGGGTCTCCGGAACCACGTGGAGCCAGTGGAGCTTTCCTGTGTCATTAGACAGGTTACTGGTGTATTTCCACAGCATTCACTCCACCTGGTTCTTCCCTCTTATATTCCTTCTGTCTGTCTCTGCCACGTTGATTTATGCCAAAGTTGCAACTACTAGGTTTCAAGTAATTTAAATGGTTAGTCTTCCTTAGAATAGAATTTTTAAAACAATAGCTTGCATTTAAGTCCTTATTATGGACCAGGCTTCATTCAAAGCATTTTATGTCTATTAATTCCTTGTAATCGTCCTGTGTGTTAAGTATTATTATTCCTGTTTTAACGATGAGGAAATTGAGTCAGAGAATGTCCAAGAAACTCACCTAAGTTCCCACAACCAGCAAACAGCAAAGCTAGGTTTTGAAATCAGGCAGTCCCGCAGAGAACCCAGGCTCCTAACTGCTCTGCCAGTCTTCCTGTCTAAGACGAGTTTCTTCACTTGCTGAGAACCTGCCAGTGCTGTTACACTCTCTCACCAACCTGAGTGGGAGACGGGTGTAGACACATAACTGCAGAGGAGCTTGCTCATGTGAGAATAGTCAGCAGCGGGTGTGAGAGAGCCCGTATCGGGGTGCTCACCTGTGCAGGGAGGGTCTCGTCGGGAGGGCTTCTCAGGGGAGCACAGCTTGAGGATTCAGAGAAGGAAGACGCATTCTCGTGGGAAGGACTTCTCGTTTTGTTTGTATTCACTGTGGTGAGTAAACATTGATTAAGCATCTCTTGTGTGCCAGGCACTTCTGGGAGCTGGAGCTACAGCAGCCAACAAGACAGATAAGGGCCAGCCTCAGGCAGCTGGCTAGTGAGGGAAGAAAGAAAATGCAGAGAAGCATTAGAAGTGGTATGAAGACAGTGAAAGAGGGTCCGGGAGACAGATGATGGGGGACCCTTGACCTTGGTGTCAGAGAAGGGCTCTCTGAGGAGGTGATGTTGGCACTGAGTCCACATGAAAAGGAGCCAGTCCGGCATGGATCTGGGGGAGAGCCTGTATGTTCCGCAGGAGGGTGAGCTGCGATGTTTTTGGTTTCTGGTGTTTTGATCGATGGGGCTTCCTACATGTTTTGACTTTTCCGGTTGGAGCAGGTTGTTTTCAGTGGCTCTATCTACAATGGGCACATGATAAAAGCTCAGCAGATGTTTACTGGCATCTTCCTTCATCTCCAGACCCCAGGTCTTGAATGAGTCCTCCTTCATTTATACATATTTTTATTTTATTTGACCATTTCTTTGCCACTGCCACAAAAAATAATCTGGGCCAATTTCTGTTTAACAGAAAACACTATTACATTAAACCAAATTAAATTAAACTGTTGTTTTAAATGATTAAATTAGGGCCAGCCCAGTGGCACAGTGGTTAAGTGGGCACATTCCACTTCAGCTGCCCGGGGTTCGCCGGTTTGGATCCCAGGTGTAGACATGGCACCACCTGGCAAGCCATGCTGTGGTAGGTGGCCCACATATAAAGTAGAGGAAGATGGGCACGGATGTTAGCTCAGGGCCAGTCTCCCTCAGCAAAAAGAGGAAGATTGTCAGCAGATGTTAGCTCAGGGCTAGTCTTCCTCAAAAAAAAAAAAAAGAAAAAAAGAAAAAAATTCTGTTTGGCAGCAGATGTTAGCTCAGGGCTAGTCTTCCTCAAAAACAAAAGAAAAAAAAATTCTGTTTGTCTTCGGGTGTCTGCAGTTTTACTGTGATATGTTTAGATGTGGTTTCCTTTTTGTTTATCTTCCCTGGAGTTCATTAGGCTTCTTGAATCTGTAGATGGATATGGTTCACCTTTCTGGAGAAGATTCACACAGAATCCCTTCAAATACAGGCTCTGCCAATGCTCTCTCCTCTCCTTCTGGAACCTTCTTACTCTGCCCTGAAGTTCTCTTATCCTCTTTTCCCTGTTTTCCATCTTTCTCTCTCTCTCATTGTATGTAACACCTTCTGACTTATCTTCCAGGTCTGTCCTTTTCACTTCTCTGTTCAGTCTGCTTTAAAACCCATTTTACTGAAATATTAATTTGGATTATTTCATTTTTTCATCTATAGAAGTTTTATTTGGTTCCTTGACAAATCTGTTATTTCACTTGTTATAGTTTCCCTGAAGATATTTTTAAGATTGTCATATTTTTTAGACAATTATGATTAAAAATAGTCTATTTCTAATAACTCTAGCATTTAAAGACTTTGGGGGCTAGTTTATGATGGGTTTTCTGCCACTTTTTGTTCGTTGCTTCTTATTTCCTTGTGTGCTAATGTATCTTTGATTTTGTGCTACTTTTTTCCCTTGAAAATTTTCTGTGTGAGATTTTCCAGACACCTAGGATAAAGAAGACTTCCTCCAGAGAGATTTGCACTTGCAACTGCCAAGCACCTGGGTAGGAGGAATCTGTAACCATCTAAAAGTAAGCATGTCTCTTGTGCCTCATATAGCTAATTTGGGCTGCAAGTGCTCCTAACGTCAGCGTTTGTTTTTCAAACTCAAGGACGGGCCTCGTTCCCTACCTGACCCCAAACTCTTCCCACTCAAGAGGAGGAAAAGGGGCCAGGTGTGCTCTGTTTCAGTTTTCTGAGTCTCAGCTCTGTCTCTCGGCTGTTTCCAGCCAGATCTGCAGATGCCCCTGTGCCAGAGTGAGCTGTGGCCTGCCAAATCCCTCTTTTTCTTGGCTTCCAAATTTTGAACTATCTTTTCAATATGCTTTTAAGAAGTTTTTTCATACCTTATCATTTTAAGTTGTCTTCAGCAGGAATTTCAACCAAATAACATAGCCTGCTGTCATCAAAAATGGAAATCTCTTAAATTTCTACTTCTTTTCTCATTTCTATCAAGTCTCTGCACAGTCCAATATTAGTCACAGGCCAAGAAGTTGTCTGGGTTTCCTCAACTCTAACATGAGGTTAATCATTTCTACTTACTCTGCAGAGTCAGTGTGAAAGTCAAATAAGATATGTAGGTAAAATGCCCATAAACCATCAAGTGTCATGTGGAGAGAACAACTGGAAGGGATGTGAGCAGAGCGATTGGACTGTCTGTTCCTCCCAGTGCTAAAATTCCAAGAGTCTAAATTTCTGCATGAATATTTCCCATCTCCTCTCATGGTTTATATAAATCTTCACACCCTCCTCTATTTATTTATAATACCCATTTGTTACCTATTTATTAATAATCTATTAATACCTATTTATTTATTATAAATACACATTTATAATATCATTGTTTTTCTATGTGAAGTGTCCTTCAAGACTCATGCAAGGTTGTCTTCTACATCAGTGGTCCTCGTGACGGCTGCAAAAATGCAGATGTGTGAGCCCCACCCACACTGATTTAATCAGAGTGTCGGGATTGAGGCTCAAATGAGTCTCCTGTGCAGCCAAGGTTGACACCCAAAGCCTCTCCCGACACACTGGGGCACAGCCCTCTCTCCTGAATCCTCTCTCTTACTGACTGTAACGTTCATTGGGACAGATCCCACAGCGCCTCGTGTGTTAGTTATCTTGTTAAATTTGCAGATAGCCCGTCTTTCTAAACAGAATATAAATTCTTTTATGGATAGTTTAGCTCTGCTTCCTGTATTTCGTGTAGAGCTGTCCCTTGTAAATAATAAGAAACCTAAAAACATTTTCACATGTGATTGTTACGGGGACTGTGAGCAGGAAGACGACCCCTGTGACCCAGGTAATTCAGTGATGTCACAGCTTCTAAAATGACAAAAAAGAAACCTCCCAAAAGTAGAGGATTGGTTAAATAAATTATGTGTTAATCCTATGATGGGATACACTATAACTATTTAAAATGTTGTTGGAGAAGACTATTTAATGGCATGGTGAAATGGTTTGGATGCACTAAATGAGAAAAAGTAAATTACAAGCAGTATTCAATTTTGAAAATTCAGAGGAGCATAATGGATAACTGGTACTCTTGAACATTTTATATTTAAAAAAAATAATAAAAATGAAAGCAGCATCATTTTCCTGGAATGCGTGTGTCTGTGTGAGTGTGTGTGGAGACTTGAGCAAAGTTACGTGGAAGGTGTTTATCCCTGCATTTTGAACAGCATCTCCCTTTTCTCACAGTTTCCATCCTAGGTCATTGTAATCCCGGGAAACGATTTATCCAGCACAAGCACAGGTGCCATCCCTCACTCTTCTGCTGTGGCCCAGCTGCTGACATCTGCTATTTCTCTCAGTCTGACGCAAAGATAACTGGCTGAGCTGCGGACACGGCCTGAAGGTTTTGAGTGTGAATGTGATTGATTACCCGGCTAAATCCTGGTTACTAAATGTTTGGACTCACTAAGTTCTAAAAACGTGAAACCTGAATACAAAAGGAAACCATAACACGGCTCAGCTTTTTATAATGCTGGGTGCTGTCAGCTATGTATGTAACATGGAAAAGAGTATGATGGAAAGACAAGATCACTTTTTTCTACTTGGAGAATAAAATAGGTTTACAAAGGAAAAAGGTAAAACTGCGTGCCATATGATCCCAAGATTGTTAAAGAAAAATAAGCCTTGAAGGGAATACATCAAAGTGTCAAGAGCTATCAGGACTCTGTCCATCGCTGGCTGGAGTGTTTGGTACAAACTCCATCGAAAACAATTTGGCAATACCTATCAAAATTATAAATTCACATACCTTTTGATGCAGCAATTCCATTTCTAAAGGTATTTTATGATATGCTGGCACACTTGCAAGATAATGTGCAAGCTTACTAATGCAGTATAGTGTGGAACAGCTTAAAAATAAATTAAAACATCCATCAGGGAGAAGTTGTTAAATAATTATGATATTTGACTGAATATTATGCAGCTCTAAGATAGAAAGATAAAACTCTTTATGAATTCATATGGAATAATCTCCAAAATATATTAAGTGAAAAAACTTAGATACGTATGTATTAACTGGTTTGTATTTTCTATGCCACTATTTACTTCAAATAAAAGAAGGGAGAAGGAATATGCATACTTTTTAATGTCTCATATATAATTTTGGTTGCCTTCAGGGAGAGAAAATGTGTGGAGACAGGGAATCTTTTATTAAAGGTTTAATTTTTTGAGAGCAGTTTTAGATTTACAACAAAATTGAGAGGAAGGTACAAAGATTTCCCTTATGCTCATTGCCCCCACGCATGCGTAGCCGCCTCCATTAACGATATCAATCACGCAAAAGGAACATTTTCTCCAAGGGTGAACCGACACTGACACATCATAGTCACTGAAGGTCCATCTATAGTTCACCTTGGGATTCTCTCTTGGTGTTGTACATTCTATGGATTTGGGAAAAGTGTGTAATGACGTATATCCATCATTATAATATCAGACAAAGTATTTTCATTGCCCTAAAAAGGAATGTTTTCATTGTGTATCTTTTGTACTTTTTGAATTTGAACCATTAAATGAATCACCTGGTTGGAAACATTTTAACTAACAATTAAAGGTATTACCAACCTTCTAGCAGGTAAGCTTCCTGGAGGTCAGGGGCTGTGCCGACCTAGTACGCAGTTCTAGTCACAGCCCCCGGCATGTGCCTGGCCACAGAATCTGTGAACCTTGGTCAGCTCCCTGCCCCTCACGCTCTCCAGCAAACTGTGGGAGAGCTCACAGACCAGACAGGGTGGCCTGAATTTATTTTGGAGGAGAGTCACAAATGCCCTGGGGTGGGGTGGAATGTGACAACCCAATAGCTTATGAGTTGGGGTGGAGGGAGATGGATGCCAGCCAGTCTCTGAACATCCACTGATGCTGTGAGTGAACTTGCGGTCCTCAGCAACAGACAAAGTGGGGGCTGAAAGGGGGATGGGGTGGACCAACAAAGGGGAAGGCAGGCTAGCAAACGTGAGGAAGCACGCAAAGGCGCTGTTAGTGGATCACTTGGTGATGATGCTCATTCCTCCATTTATTAAAAGATATATACACACACACACACACATATATGTGTATATATACATATATATATATATTTTTTTTTGCAGGAAAGGATTCGCCTTGAGCTAACATTTGTTACCAATCTTCATCTTTTTTTTTTTTTTCTCCCCAAATCTCCAGGGCATGGTTGTATATCCTAGTTGACAGTTGTTCTGGTTCTTCTATGTGAGCTGCAGCCACAGCATGGCTACTGAAAGATGGGTGGTGTGGTTCCATGACCAGGAAATGAACGTGGGCTGCTGAAGTGGTGAGAGCACCAAACCTTAACCACTAGGCCATCACAGCTGCCTCAAAAGATATACTTTTTAAGCACCTACCATGAGCCACTCTAGCAGAAGACCCAGCACAAGTATCTGTGCCAGGTCATGCATCCAGGTGGGGAAGACACACTTTTTTTTTTTTTGAGGAAGATTAGCCCTGAGCTAACTGCTGCCAATCCTCCTCTTTTTGCTGAGGAAGACTGACCCTGAGCTAACATCCATGCCCATCTTCCTCTACTTTATAGGTGGGACGCCTGCCACAGCATGGCTTGCCAAGCAGTGCCATGTCTGCCCCCGGGATCCGAACTGGTGAACCCCAGGCTGCCAAAGCGGAACATGCACACTTAACCGCTGCGCCACTGGGTAAGCCCCAAAGACACACTTCTAAACAGACGACTGCAGTGAAATACTCCTGGTCTGATGATAGAGAGGTTCTGACACGGACGGGTCGGGACCCAAGGGAGAGAGCAGCCCATTCTGCTTGGGCCTTGGAGTTGAGGTAGAGAGGCAGGGGAGTTTTCATGCAGAACTTGAAGCTTGAACTGAATCTTCAATGGTGAGGAGGTAACTGCAGACGATGAAGGGTCTGGAAATGAAGTCTCAGTAGAGGGAGCAAATAAGACAAAGAAGGAGCACAAAGGAACCATATGACATGGCAGGAGAGCGGTTTCACTAGTGTGGGACTTGGCCTCTGTGTTGGGGTAGAAATGGAGGAGCAGAGAAAGAGCTAAAGATGGAGAGGGTGGGCTTAGACTTGTCTCATGGGCAGTGATGGGGAGGGACCACAAATCAGGGCTTTGCATTTTATTTTCATTTTTGAATTTTTAAAAAATCCACATTCTTTTTAAAATTAATTTTCTTTGATTGCTTTCAAGAGTGTTTCATATTTTTCTTTTCTTTTTTAAAATTTTTACTCTATTTAAACTAGATACTCTGCAAAACACCAATTTTTGTGAATTTTTTGTTTATGGAAGAAAGTTTATGATTATAAATCAAAACAAGGCAGTAGATAGAGCCACAGAAGAGCCTCTGACTTAGATTTTTACAAAATCACAGTGAAAGCAATCGAGGGGATAGACTGTAGAGCACCAGAGCTTGCAGACCAGTCCAAGAAGGGCCTCAGGGAGGGAAATGAGTAGTCCTGCTCAGTGAGTTGGCCAAGAGTCAGGAGGGAGCGAGTGAGAGGGGACCACAGGTGTCTGGGGAGTCAGGGAGGAGTGTTAAGAGGAGAGCGGCCATCACATCACCAGGGTAACGCTGAGGGTAAAGCTAAGGGGAGGTCATGGGGATGAGCAGGCATGAAGAATTTGGCAAGCAGGAGATCGTGGGCGGTTTTGTCAAAGAATGTTCATTGGAATGCTGGGCGGGGGCCCAGTGGCAGCAGCAGGCAGCAGAGTGGGGGCTGCGTTGAGGAGGTGGAGCTAGTGAGGGCGGAGATCCATCTTCAGGCTGAGCTCTCGCTGGAAAGAGGCAGCTGCAGGGTAAGCGTTTGAGGCAGTGAGGGACCTGCACGTTGTTGACTCCGAGAAAGGAGATGGTACAGGAGGGATGAGGTTAGGTAACAGCAGGGGTGGGGGATGGACTGACAGCACCAGAGGAGGAGAGGAATCTCCTTAAGCAGAAAGATGAGGACCATTCTTGAGCAAGGAGGAAAGACCTCTCCTCAGAGACTACCAGAAGCTAGAGGAGGGCGCTGGGTTGGAGCGCGGAGAAGGGACGTGGAGTGACTTGGGATCCTGCTTGCCACTTTCCCGAAAGTTTAAAGTTTTTTCCAAATAAAAAGTTTTAAAAACTATGAGGCATTCAGAGTTAATCACACTCCAGAGTTTATTATTTTTAAACAAAAATAAAATTATAACAACTATTTTGAAAATCTTGCTTTTTTTTGCTTTATGTATCTTGTTGATCTTTCCAGCATAAATCTACCTCGTTCTGTTCCACAGCTGGGCACTTTTGTGTTGTTTGGACGAACCACAGTTTATTCCCTCCACCTCTTGTTAATGAACTTGGACTTGTCTGCAGTTTCTGCTGTTGCAAATAACAGCGTGTGGAACGGGGCCACAAGCACAAGTTTTGGAGCAAACACTGACCAGGATTTGCTTATCACAAGTGGAATGACCTTGAGTATGTTTTTCTTTTCTAAGGCTCGGTTCTATCATCTGTAAAATGAGCATTAACAATAACGCATTGATCTAGAGGGTGTGAGCACTGACGACAAAGTACAGCACATAGAACCTGGTGTGCAGTAGGGTGAGCTGCGATGTTTTTGGTTTCTGGGGTTTTGATGTTTCACTGTCCTTAAACATCTTACAGGGGCCGGCCCTGTGGCTGAGCGGTTAAGTTCGCGTGCTCCGCTGCAGGCGGCCCAGAGTTTCGTTGGTTTGAATCCTGGGCGCGGACATGGCACTGCTCATCGAGCCACGCTAAGGTGGTGGCCCACATACCACAACTAAAAGGAGCCACAACTAAGAATATACAACTATGTACCTGGGGGCTTTGGGGAGAAAAAAGGAAAAAAATAAAATCTTTAAAAAAACAAATCTTACAATTTGGTTCTACCTTATGATCCCATCTTTTTTTTTTTTATGTGGGATTGGGGGCAGGAGAGAAATCCAGGGGCAAGCCCGGTACCTGACCCTGTATTGCGGGACGCTGCTGCATTTACTACGCTAGAAAGACGCGAAGGAGGGGGCGGTGGGAAGAATACACGTAAAAGGGGAAACCCTCAGCTTCTTTTGGGATTTCCTGGTTTAAAGTGTTTACAGCATCCAAGGAAGGCTGCCACGGAAAGCAGCTGGGTTCAAGAGAGCAGAGCTGGGGAGAGCCCTTCCTTCCCTTTAGTCTTGGAAGGATCATCTTCCTCTGTGAGCGGAGTCCCCTCACCTCCAGCGTCACTCCCACCGTGCTCTGTGGCAGATTAAAGTCAACGCAGTCCCCGGGGCCCTTCTGAGGGGTCTGCCCCTGTGCCAGGTGCAGGTCTCAGGCTGGGCAATTTCATCCCACCGCTTGGGCACAAACTTTCCCTGTGATGGGCGCTCAGGTACAGCGCTCCGACCTACGCTGGAGTACGACTTAAACTGTGCTGGGAGCAGGGACACGGATTGGGGATGGTGACCCCACAAGAATTCAAATAATGAGGAGGTAGGGAATGTAGATGGGAGAAACTGAAATGATGGGAACCCACGAAGACATGTGCATCTCCAAGCAATTACTTGAACTGAAAGGTGGTGTAATTGAGATTGGCTGGTACCCTCTCAAGCCCCGCCCTCAGCACCCCCTTTAAATCGACTTAAAGGGCACTGCTCCTACACGAATTAGCACAGCCCGCTTCCGGGGCCTGTACAAGCTCCCTCCCCGTGGGAGCAAGGCACCCCCTGGTGGCTCAGAGCAAGGAGGGAGACCGATTCTGTGAACTGGGGCAGGCTCTCCCCCCATCTCCCCCACCCCACCACTACCACCACATCCCAATGCAGGACACTGAGGAGTCAAGTAATTCTAAATTTGAACCAGGCCTTCCAAGTTTTTATGAAGGTATATTGTTCAAGGCAGGAAGATAGAACATAATTTATTTAAATTTTTAGTTTGATTTAAACAATTAATTATTTAAATATTGACTATGTGGGCCTTCGTTTGTACTCTTACCTGTGTATGCTCTGGATCTGGACTAAAGTTCTTAAAATTCCTGTCTTGATTGGGCTGTTGGAGAACACAGAGGGATGGGATGGCAGGTGGGGAAACAGCAGGCAGCCAGTCTTGGGAGTCAGGATGGGGTGGGCCCTCGAGTCACCAGTGTTTTCCAGGCCACTGTCTCTAGAATCACCGCAGCCATCCAGAAAGTTCCAGCCATTTGCTGCATAAGGACGTTCCATCAATGACGGACCGCATATGTGACGGTGGTCCCATACATTAGTACTATACAGCCTAGGTGTGGAGGAGGCTATGCCGTCTAGGTTTGTGTCAGTGCACCCTACGATGTTTGCACGTAGACTGCAAACTGGTCTCATGACACGTTTCTCAGAACGTATCCCTGTCTTAAGCAACACAGGGCTGTACAAGAACACGGGATTTTCTCCCTGAGTAAGCTAAAGTCAACCACCACCAGCAGGTGGCACCCATCCCGCTTTGGACGGTCTAGAAATGGGCAAGCAATGGATTGTGGTGGGATAAACATTAAAGATCCGGATCACTTTAAGCCTCTTGATGGGTGTGTCTGAATCCTCTGAAAGGCAGGCGCGAGGGAGGGGTGATTGGGCATAGACGTTGGGGGGAGTAGCTGGGAAGATTAGATGGGTGTCTTTGACGTGAGTGCTAACCAAGAGGGTCCTGAATCTGTCACTCAGAGGAAAGAAATGCTGGGACCTTGAGAGTAACAAACCTCCGTAAGGGAAAGCACCCTCCCAGCTCCTGGTGCTGCCATGGGCCCTGGAGGCCCAAAGGAGGCCACCCCGAAGGCAGCGAGTGGCCAGGTGACCAGTGTGAGCAGGGGCTGGGGTGAGGCCTCAACCAGGAGGAGGAAACGGAAACCAAGGGAGGACAAGGGGGAATTTCTGGCAACAGAATAAGATGAGTCACAGGAGGCCACAAAATCTTGAACAAAACTTTTGGCCGAAAAAGAGGGAAGACGACACTGCATGTATTTTACTCTTGCATGTGGCTTTCATCAGAGGATACTAAACCCTTCGCTCTCACTGAGCACCTTTCCCGGGAGCAGCCGTGCCCATCTGACGTGTCAGTGACTCAGGCTAACGGAGGACGTGGACTGTGTGTTCACGGGAATGGGCCCTGGTACCAAACATCTGCAAACTCATTTGAGCCCCCAAATTAAAGCTCCTGTTTTACTAAACTTGTCTCTAACGTCATCCATAAAAATGTAAGCTTAAAGAAAAATTACTTCTTGAAAATCACATGGATGCTGGAAAACCAAAAAATTAAAACTGAGGCATATTAATGAGGAAATGGTGCAGATCTGCTTAACCAGCAGGGACAAAGGCAGGACACCAGCAGAGACCAGCACGTCATGACTACGCCGCAGTCGAAATCACAAGGTCTCAAGAACTGAAGTTACCTTCCCTGACAGCTCTCCTCTCCTCCCTGCCAGCTTTCAGCCTGAGAAAGACAAGGCAGCCCCTGACAGCCGGGAGCCGGCCTGGTGCACAGCTCGGCTGCGGTGGGACATACGCAGTTTCACAGAATGCTGACACTGGACAGGACCACTCCGTGACCGACGGATCATGACAAAACCAAGGCCACTCCATAATCACGTCTGCACACAGACGAAAGCCAGAATGTCATCCAAACCACAAAAATGACCGGACATCTCCTTATCCTGGCTAATGCGTGACTAATGCCTTTTGACCAGTTAGATAGCTTTAGCCACAGTCTGTCCTTCTCATCTTCTAGACGAGAATTATTTACTCAATCATAGAACTACCCTTACTTCCAATCTATAGCAAAGCCCCTTCCTTAAACTCTCAGAGAAGCCCTAATCCTAAATCCTTTCTAATCGCTTACTGGGACCCCCACAGTTCCCCATGAAGTGAGTTCTCTCTTGTTGCAAGGAGTTAATACACTCAACTTTGTTTAACTACAGGTGTTTCCAGAGGGCACTTATAAGCCAATTTACATAAAGGTTGGGGGGGTCACTATTCCTTAAACTCCAGATTTGCTTTTGTTCACAGACTAACCGTGTTTTATTTTTTAAAGATTGGCACCTGATGGATTGTAATTAGTCTCTGGGTGGTGAACATGATGTAATCTACATAGAAATCAAAATATATTACGATGTACACCTGAAAGTTATATAATGTTATATCCAATGCAGTTTTATTGCAGTGTTACTGCAATAAAAAATAATAATAAAAAGAAGAAAAAGCACATTACAAACAAGATTATAATAAAGTAACATTATGGGAAAAAAAAAAGATTGGCACCTGAGCTAACATCTGTTGCCAATCTTCTTTTTTTGTTTTCCCGTCTTCTCCCCAAAGCCCCCCAGTACATAGTTGGATATTCTAGTTGTAGGTCCCTCTGGTTCTGCTGTGTGGGATGTTGCCTCAGCATGGCCTGCTGAGCACTGCCAGGTCCAGGCCCAGGATCTGAACTGGCGAAACCCTGGGCCGCAGAAGTGGAGTGCGCAAACTTAAGCACTCGGCCCCAGGGCTGGCCTCTAACTGTGACTTTTTTTTTTTTAAGGAAGATTAGCCCTGAGCTAACATCTGCTGCCAATCTTCCTCTTTTTTGCTGAGAAAGACCGGTCCTGAGCTAACATCCATGCTCATCTTCCTCTACTTTATATGTGGGACACCTGCCACAGCATGGCTTGATAAGCAGTGCATAGGTCTACACCCGGGATCCGAACTGGTGAACCCTGGGCCACCAAAGTGGAGTGTGCAAACTTAACCACTGCCCCACGGGGCTGGCACCCCCCTTACTATGGTTTTATCATCTGGTGGTTTGAACATTTAACCATAATGGCATAACTCCCTTTATCTCTTATAGTGCTTTTTGCATTAAGGTCAATTTTGTCTGATATTAACTATACAGATTTGGAGGAGGAATTAGTATTTGCATGACATGTTTTTCTCTTTTTTACTAATCTCAGTCTACATGTATGCTTTAGATGTATCTTTTTTCATCAGATAATAAATTTGTCTTGAATTACAGTCTATTTACATTTAGTGTAAAGTGACACATTTGGGTTTTCTTTTACCATAAAACGTATGCTTTTAATTTTCCTGTTTTTTTCCCTGGTCTGCATTTATGCTTTATTTGGCATCTATTATATTTTGTTAATCTACCTCTTCCCACATTACTAATTTAGAAGTTATGTAAGTTATGTATTTCTACTTTTTTGTGGTGGTGGTCTGAGAAGTTACAATGTGCTTTATTAATTTATTAATGTCTAAATTTAATTTCTTTACTTCATCCTGGATAATAAAAGAAATTTAGAACACCTCAACTCTATTTACCACTCCAAGTTATTTCCTTATTTCATGTCTTTCAGTTTTGCCCTGTTTTTTTAACTCCATATGACATGACTTTTCTGTTTGAAGTCAATATCTGTCTAGATTTCCCCACATATTTACCACTTCCGTCAGAATTTCCTTCAGAGAGGAGTCTACAGGTGATGAACTCTAGTTTTTATTTGTTATGAAAATGTTTTTATTTTGCTCATGTGCTTGAAAGATATTTCATTGAATATAGGGTCCTAGGTTGGCAGTTATTTTTTTCCTCAGCATATGGAGGGTCTTGTTCCATTGTATCTTGATGCAATGGGGAAGTCAGCTTTCAATCTAACTGCAGCTCCTTTGAAGATAATCTATTATTTTTTTCTTTGACTGCTTTTAAGATATTTCTATTAACTCCTATTTTCTTCAATTTTACTGTATCTAGTAATGGCTTTTTAAAAAATTTGTTCAACTGGGGGGGCTGGTCCAGTGGTGCAGGGGTTAAGTGCGCACATTCTGCTTCAGTGGCCCAGGGTTCGCCAGTTCAAATCCCAGGTGCCGACATGGCACTGATTGGCAAGCCATGCTGTGGTAGGCGTCCCACATATAAAATAGAGGAAGATGGACATAGATGTTAGCTCAGGGCCAGTCTTCCTCAGCAAAACGAGGAGGATTGGTAGATTTAGCTCAGGGCTAGTCTTCCTCAAAATAAATAAATTAATTAAATTAAATAAAAAATTTGTTCAACTGGGGTTAATAAAACTTCTTGAATCTGTGGATTAGAGTCTTTCATCAGTTCTGGAGAATTCACTGCTGTCATTTATTCACATATTGCCTCCATCAATTTTCTCTCTTCTCTCCAATTGGGACTTTGATCAAATGTATATTAGATCATCTTATTCTATCCTTCATGTTTCTTAAACTTGCTGCTATATTTTTTATTTTTGTCCGTATGACATGGTGAATAATTCCTTCTGACCAATCTTCTAAGTCTGTAACTCTCTTGTCTTCCAAACTCATTCATTACATTGAATTTTAAATTCAGTCATTGAATTTTTTCTTTGTAGAAGTTCCTTTTTTGTTTCTATTTCAAATTTGTTATGACCCAATTTATAATTTTCTGTTTCTCACAGATATTTTTGGGTATCTCTTATATTTTTAAATATTATAAGCACTCTTTAGAATCATTTATGTTTTATAATTACAATTTTTAAAGACATTGGAGGCCAGTTTATGTCATTCTTTGTTTTCACTGGTTCTCACTCAAAATGAGCTTAGTTCTCTTTGATGGCGTGCACATGATAGCCCTGGAACTGTTGTTGGCATTCCCAGAAGCATCGGCTCTTTCCTCCACTGAGGTTTTGGATTTGTATTTACTAAATTCCTGGGGTGCTACCAGTCTGCAGCCACTTTAAACTCCCCATTGATTCTGATATGAGTGGGATACAATGCCTAGGAAGGGGAGCACTGCATTACAAACTCTCAGAGTCACATTTTTCTGCTCAGGTCTCCGCCATTCTCAGCAACAAGGAAACTCTTCCTACAGCTCTAGGAAGGGGGGAAATGGGAACTGGCTTTCTCCTGGTTCACCCTGATTGTGAGAGAGACGTTTGTAGTCTCTGCTCTCTGTAGGTGCCTCGGGCTTTCACCTCTGTCATCCTCTCCCTACTTGTCAGTTTATCAGCTGTTCATCAGGTCAGCAAATGCCCACAGGGCAGAAGCAAGCAGTGGCGTTCCCACGCCCTCTGTGTTCCTGCCTTCTCCTGGATTTTGGCCTGGTCATCTCTCACTATATTTCAGTCCTTCTCAGCTTTAAGAAGTTTTCAGACTTCTTCTAGCATATTCACTTCTTCTCAGTGAGAGTGCTAAACTGAATATGCTAGACATCCCTGCCCCCTTACCCAAAGTGGAAGTCCCTCAAATGATCTTTCGTTCTCTCCCACTTTTGTGTCCTGGCACACCTCAATACGAGCAGCTGCCAAAGTCACTGAGGGTCACTGGCCAGTTTCCTCAAGTATAAAATGGAGTTAATGATTTTCATTACCTCATAGAATTATGGAACCCAAATAAGGTAACTTAGATAAAAGTTCTCAACAAACTATAAGTACCAAATATATATATATATATTACATATATACGTATGTACATATTATATATGCACATATGTGTTTATATATTTATATATGTATATGTAACATACCATCCTGAGCCGAGGACAGGAATGAGGGTCTGGGGCTTCAAAGTGGGGGAAAGCAAGTCGTGGGACAGTGAGAGGAGGATGTGCTGGGTAAGCAAATTTGCCCTGCCCAGCAGAACAGTCTCCCGGCTGGGAAAGTGATCTCCAGTAACAGCACTTCTCCCGGTACAGGCCCCTTTCTACCGCAAATTTCTCTTAGAAAAGGGTAACTTCTACTCTGTTTTCAGAGGTTCTCCTGTGTCTACAGTTTCTCAAAATAATCCTTATGCCAAAGAGGTATATTTTAGGGTGGCGCATTCTGCCGCCCTTGAATACCCACACACATATTTTTACAACTTTTGCAGTAGCAAAATAATAGTTGGAAAGGGGCCGGCTCTGTGGCTGAGTGGTTAAGTTTGCACACTCCGCTGTGGCGGCCCAGGACCTGCAACTAGGATATACAACTATGTACCGGAGGGGAGCGGGGGTTGGGAAATAAAGCAGAAAAAACAAATAATAGTTGGAGAGATGTGAGCAGAGATTAAGCTGTCTTTACCGTTCCTTCCACTTCCGGAGTTACAGGATTCTCGGCCTCCGCAGGAGCACTGTCCGTCTCCGCCTGCTCGTTTATGACTCCTGTTCGCCTTTCCACGCCCATCCAAAATACTTCATCCCTCTTTTTTTTTCTTATGTGAATTTACTGACATGTCAAGAGCCGGTGCAAGGACATCTTCTTTCTGTGTGTTTCTCAATCCTGAAGACTCTGGATCACCCAGGGAGCTGAAGAAAAGGCAGGTCCAGAGTTTCAAACCCAACCAGTTAGATCAGAATCTGGGAGAATGGGAGGCATTTGTATTTTCTAAAAGTCCTCAGTGATTCCAACGTGCAGCCAGAATTGAGAATCAGCAATCATGTCTTTCTCCCATTTTTCTATTGGGTGGTTTGTTTTTCTAATTGATTTGTGGAAATTCACTCTGTATTCTGATACTAATCTTTTAACTCTTATATGTGTTCACAGGGATACCCTATACGGCTGGTGATGTTATAACTTGATGAAATCCCTCAGGGCAGGATTAACATAGAGCATCCCAAAAGAAATTCATAGCCCTTAACTGACCCTCTTGCTGGACACTTACCCTAGAACATACATACACACAAACTCACACATATGTACCTACATATATAAAGAATTAAGAAGAGCATAACACATAAAAACATCATTAGTGGGGCCAGCCCCGTGGCCGAGTGGTTAAGTTTGCGTTTCGTAGGTTCGAATCCTGGGCACAGACACGGCACCGCTCATCGAGCCATGCTGAGGCGGCATCCCACATGCCACAACTAGAAGGACCCACAACTAAGAATATACAACTATGTACTAGGGCGCTTTCGGGAGAAAAAGGAAAAAAAATTAAATCTTAAAACAAAACCACACACACAAAAAAATCATTAGTTATTAAATTGAACAAATCACTACAACTATGTGCCAATGTCAGAGTCAGCTCCTCAGAGTCAAGAACTGGATTAAGCATGAGGCCTATTTATTAAATAAAAATAATCTTTTGGAAGATTATTTTTAAAAATCAGAAACAAAAGTTATACCCATAGTAATTTTTTAAGAGTGGCAAAATTCATATAACTTTGACTAGAAGGGAGAAGAAAATAATTTTTAAATAAAACAACCACTAGTAAAAATAGAATACACCATCACGTAGTTAGAAAATCTGAATGCTTTAGGTTTATCATTTCATGCATTCAATTATTATTTAATGGAAAGCCTGCTATGTGCCAGGTACTGGGATTAAAGTATCCACAGAAGGCAAGGGGACTGAAACACTTGATCCTGTTCTTGAACAGAGCTCTCAAGAAAAAACTATGTATTTCTGATAATCCCTCTAATAGAAATCCTGCCAGAAAAATAGGTAGGGATCTGTAACCGCGGGCTCTCCAGGACCAGTTCAACTGACCTTATCTCTTATCAACAGAGTGACTAAGAGTTATCTTTCAGAAAACGTGCGAAGCCATGTAGCCAGAGCATGCGCAGAAGAAGAAATCGTGACCTGAAATGACCGAGGAGCCAAAGATCCGGACCCAGAGGACCAGGACACAAGGAGCATTTGAAAGCTGGACTCATCAGAAGTGAGGGGTCCGTCATTCAGGAAGATCCAGTGTTAAAATTCCTTCCCACCTCATCATAAATGTTTAGAACCCTATCAAAAAGGCTTAGAGGGGCAGGCCCGGTGGCACAGTGGTTAAGTGTGCATGTTCTGCTTCGGCAGCCCAGGGTTCGCCAGTTCAGATCCCAGGTGCAGACACGGCACTGCTTGGCAAGCCATGCTATGGTAGGTGTCCCATATATAAAGTAGAGGAAGATAAAGTAAGTGGATGTTAGCTCAGGGCCAGTCTTCCTCAGCAAAAAGAGGAGGATTGGCAGTAGTTAGCTCAGGGCAAATCTTCCTCAGGAAAAAAAAAAGAAAGCTTAGAACTTCATCATAAATGTTTAAAACCTTACCAGAAAGGCTTGAAGCCCACCACTCAAAACCTGTGCCACCAGCATTTCCATGTGCTGGCCTGTTCTCCCTAACCTCTTAAATTTCACCCCAAACCCTGAATTGAGGAGACAGAGCTGAAGGCCTGAAGGCGCATGCCGCCTGTCTCCCTGCAGATCCATCTCACAGGATAAAGCTGCCCTCTTTTCCCAAAGGCTGATGCCATAATTAATTGGTCATTTATGTACATTGTGCAAGAGAACCCCAATTTCGTGTAGTAATAGATCTAAGATTGGTGCTGGCTAGGACATCAGAGTAGAAAAGAACTACTTAATAAATAGGCTTTTCAAAGTATCCTTAAAGTAAAAGACTTCTCAAGATACGGCAGGGGCGCCACGGTGGTGCAGCAGTCAAGTTTGTGTGTTCCGCTTCGGCAGCCCGGGGCTCGCTGGCTCAGATCCCTGCTGTGGACATGGCACCACTTGGCAAGCCATGCTGTGGCAGGTGTCCCACATATAAAGTAGAGGAAGATAGGCATGGATGTTAGCTCAGGGCCAGTCTTCCTCAGCAAAAAGAGGAGGATTGGCAGCAGATGTTAGCTCAGGGCTAATCTTCCTCAAGAAAAAAAAAAAGAAAAGAAATGGCAGAGGAAGAAACAAAAGTTGGAAGGCACATTTCCGGGCATTCTGTCTAAAGACTTGCCTGGGGCTTGGCAAGTCCAACAGCCATTACCCTACAGCAGAGGCAGGGAGTCTGCGCACTGCCCAGTTGCCCAGTGAGCTCCGTCTCTCAGAAATAAACAAAAGAGAAATCGAAAAGAATGAGGATTAGGAAGACGAAAAATGGCTTCTCACAATCCCTGCGCCTCCTGCTGTTTCACAGTCTACCTCGGCCTGTGTCAAAACTGGCTGGACAGACTGAGACCCCAGCCTTGTAACTACAGTCTGTGCATTATGAATCACCGGAACTACAGAAGCGCTAAGCTAAGCTTTTATTTAATAGTAATTTCCTTTATAACAGGGATTAAATTGAATTATCAATCCCTAGAGTGAGTTTCTGATGAAAGGAAATTACAGAATAATACCTAATAACTAATTTGTCTCCTGACAGTCAAAACCAGCTCAGATGGTCCATTGTTGAGAGAACCAGCCAGTCTTGGTAAATTCTGCTTTTGGATGAAAGAAAGGGCTAACTGCAAAAGATCAAAATAGATAGGCCAAAAATATTTGGTTACCATTTGTTAATTTTCCATCCAGAGGAAACTAGTGAAACAAATTATAGTTTTTATCTGTAATAAGCACTAGGTAGGACATGGGTAGATTCTAGTCATTGTTAAAGAAAAGTAAAACTCATTTAAAGGATACCTCTATGTACACAGATCTGTAAATGTATAGGAAGGAAAAGGTTAGTGAATGTTCTGGACCCAGTTACAGCATGTTTCTCACGCCAATAAGCAATTCTCGACGCCACCTAGGTGTCCTAAAATTCAGCTCAATTCTGACTCTCTCCAACCTCCCTTCAGATGCCAGTTGCAGGTCCAAGTTGTCACCTGGGCTTCTAACAGACCCCTATGAATTGACAGTTTCCACAACACCCGCCTCAGGTTCGACTGATTTGCTAGAGGGGCTCACAGACTTGGGAGAGACCTTTTACTTCCTAGATTACAGTTTATATAAAAGGGTGCAACTCAGGAACAGCCAGATGAAGAGATGCACAGGGCAAGGAAGGGGGGAAAGTATGGAGCTTCCATGCTCTCCGAGCTTGACACGCTCCCCATATCGCCACATGGTCACCACCCTGGGAGCTCTCCAAGCCCTCTCCTTTTGCGTTTTTATGGAGGCTTCAATACGTAGGCATGGTTGACTAAGTCATTGGCCCCTGGTGACTGATTCAGCCTCCAGCTTCCCCCGGGGGTCAGGGGGTTGGACTGCAAGTTCCAATCCTTTGATCACAACGTTGGTTCTCTGGGCAACCAGACCCATCCTTAGGTAGGGACAAAAGCCACCTCATTAACGTAACAACACACACATTTTGCTCTACTCACCTAGGAAATTGTAAAGGTTTTGGGAGCTCTGTGCCAGAAAGAGAGTTGAAGACCAAACAGATATTTCTTATTATAAATCACAATATCACAGTTAGAGAAAGGAGAACAAAAACTTGAGAATGGGGGCCGGCCTGTGGCGCAGTGGTTAAGTTCTCACTCTCTACTTCTTGCTGGTCCTGGGGTTCGCCAGTTCAGATCCTGGGTGTGGACACGGCACCACTTGGCAAGCCATGCTGTGGTAGGCGTCCCAAATATAAAATAGAGGAAGACGGGCATGGATGTTAGCGCAGGGCCAGTCTTCCTCAGCAAAAAGAGGAGTATTGGCAGTAGTTAGCTCAGGGCTAATCTTCCTCAAAAAAAAATAAAAAATAAAAAAAATTTTAAAACACAAATGGTTACTTGGGAAAGAGGAAGGGACTGGAGGTAGAGGACAAAGAAAGGGGGGCTGTCCCTCTGTCTTCCATTTCTTCAGAAGCACTTGAACTTCCCGGTAAGTCTTAATATATTGCTTATGTGATAAAATTAAGGCAACATTTTTAAAGAAAAATCCGGACAGAATTCAACAGTTAATAGCAAAGTTATACTTGCCTTTCAGAGTTGACACAAGGAAGCACTCATTCATTCACTCATTCATTTAAGTCACTCATTGTTAAGCTCATAAATTGCCAGGCATAAGGGCCTCAGCAATGAACAAGCCGGATGCAGTCCTGACTTGATGGAGCTCAAGTCCTGGTGGAAAACGCATGCTAAAAGCTGAAGCACAGGTCACTGGAGCTGGAGTTGTGTTGGTAAAGGTGTTCTAACGGAGCGCGCCTGAGGAGACCCACTACACACAATGGCCAGGGAAGGCCTCCTTGAGGAGGGAAACTGCAAGCTGAGGCCGGAAGGGTGAAAAGCAGCCCACTGTGCCTTAGGAGCCATCTGGAAAAAGGAAGGGACAGGCTCAAGGAGAGAGCTCAGCATGTTCTTGAGAGAAGAAGAAATGTCCCCATCCTGCATCACCAAGAACAAACAGATCCTGAGTCCACCAGCGCTGGAGGCCGGGTCAGGCTGGGTGAACTCCCAGACACCAGAGCAGCGGGGCAGGGGGAGACGGGAGACTCTCAGACCAGTTTCTGTGTAGGCCACAGGGCCGCATTCAACTGCCTGGAGGCCCGTGTGGTCCTGGACGCAGTTCAACTGGAAAACAGGAAAATCACTCAGGACCTTTGAAAAATGTACTTGAAATACTTATTCTGGCTGACTCCATGAAGGCCTGCTGTCTGTCCTCCTCCAACCAATTTCCAAACTGCCTTTCCATCCCGTGTTTGATGATTTTCCTCTCCTACTTTGCAGTGGTAAGGGCTTGGGAAACCCTGCAGTGCTTCTCTGTGCCAGAGCATTATTTTTCATCCCCGAGGGTTGTGTGCAAACACCTGCAAGGCTGACTCATGAAAGGAGTGGGGCCAGGGCTTTCTGGCAGAGGAATGTAGGAGCTGTAAGACAGGGCCGGATTGTTTTTACTCTCCCTAAAGGTGTTGAGAGCAGCCTGATCGTCTTTTCTCTGGGCTGCCAGTCTACGGGCTAGTCCTAACTGTACCATGTATGGATGGCAGGTGGCCAGAAGGGAGAGAGGGGCTGTCAGCAGCTGGCCATTTACATCCTGAGGCTGCCTTGTTGAGGTAGCACTCATAGTAGGATGTCTACTCAGTGGGAGGGTCTGAGGCTCTTGTACCTGTGGCTACTGAAGGGACATTCAGCTGGCATTTTCTCTAAGGCCACTTTTCTATTCTAAGTCAACTATTGCTTTACTCATCAAGGACCAGAGTGGTCAAGTTTTAATGGAAAGCATGCCTTTTGATGTCAAATACCCCTGGGAACAAAGCCCAGCTCCTGAGGGATTCTGATATTCAGCTTTCAGAGATCCTGTTGCCTGATTCAGAAGGATTAAGATGAGAAAAAATAAACATAAGGTAATTAACACTGTGTTGATTAGTCAACTTTTGTTATGGTAATAACCCCCAGATCTTAATGGCTTATGACCCAAGCGGTTATTTCTCACTCAGAGTTTTGCAGGTTGTCTGTGGCTAGGCTGGGCTCTAGATGTCTTCTCATTTGGAGATGAAAGCTGAAGGTTCAGCTCCTGTATGGGATACACTGTTCTCACGGTGGAGGACAGGAGCACAAGCGAGCTAGCAGAAAGTGGGGCTTGGAACTAGCAGGCTGCACTTCAGCCCACAGTCCAAAATAAGTCCCCATGTGGAGTGAGGGAAGGATGAACATTTGCTTGACAATAATACAATCGCCACGCTAAGCCGGGAACATGTTAGGTCCGCCACCCTTTCCCCAATGCCTACAATAGGGATCCAGAAATGACTGGTGATAATGACAAGCCAACTCTGTTGCCGCCACAAACTTGAATATCCAGCCAGCTGGCCAGTCTCCAGCTGGCCCCCAGCACGCTTGCCTTGCTCACAATCTTATCGCCCAGAACTGTTTCCCCTGCCTCGTATTCCTCACCGGTTCCAGATCCGTTCCTGAATTCCTCACTCCCCACCCCTTGCCTCCCTTCCCTTTGCAGCATCTCACTTAACCCTGTGCCCTGGCAACTGGTGGTGGCCCCTCACTCTCCTCCTTCTCCATAACTCCAACAAGCTCTGGGACCACACAGCTTCCTGCCATTCTGGGCTCAGATTGCTAGACATTGTGACTTTGTAGACCAGAAAATGGCATCAATCACCAACTTCTTCATCATTGAAAAAGCGTATCAAATGTGAATGCTTAGCCCAAACTACCCAAATAGTTGAAAACCCAGTCCGTGGTCACATGGTCCTATCACTTGGTTGTCTTTGGGTATAAGTCTGTGCATTTTAATAAATTCTGGTTCTCAAATGATTTCTTAGTGACATTATTATGGGGGTGGGAGGGAATGTAGAATGGGCACAAGAGCTAGTCGTCAACCCTGTCTAACATGAACGGAAGAAGTGACAACAATTGGAGTTGAGAGGACTTCGAATATCACTTGCTCCACGTCTTATTTTACGAGTGAGAAAACTGAGACACACAGAGAAGAACTATCTGTAGCAAATTATGAGCAGAAATCAAGTCTTCTGAACCCTGGGCCAGAGCTTTTCCCCCCACACCAGAACAGAGTGGAAGAAACCAGCAGGCCACCAAATGACTTGTTTTTTTAGTGAGGAAGATTGGCCCTGAGCTGACATCTGTTGCCAATCTTCCTCTTTTCTTTTTTTTTTGGCTTGAGGAAGAGTGGCCCTGAGCTAAAATCTGTGTCAGTCTTCCTCTATTTTGTATGTGGGACACCTCCACAGCACAACTGATGAGTGGTGTGTAGGTCTGCACCTGGGATCTGAGCCCATGAACCCCAGGTCGCTGAAATGGAGCATGCGAACTTAACCACTACACCACCGGGCCGGCCCCCAACCAAATATCCTACCCCGCAGAACCAGTTATGTGAACTTAGTTGTGGAGTGAGGAAGAACATGCTTTGTGGCATATTAATGGCAAGGAAGGGAGCAGCAGAGCAGTGGCGGATTGTCCCGGGGGTCACCAGTGGGCTCCAGCTGGTGTGGCCTTAGGTATAAGTATAGTCCTGCCTGTGAGCACTTAGCGTCTTGACAGGGGCTATTTTAGGACATTAGACCCGAGCTGCCTCCCAGGGACTTTTCTCTCCCTGCTAATGATGGTGAGAACGAAGGCCTGAACCTAAATATTGATGGTGGTGCTTTCCATGCTCAGCCAGCCATCTCCAGAACTTTTCATCTTCACAAACTAAAACTCTGTACCCACTACCCACTAACTCCCTAATATTCTGACATGAACTTGGATTATGCTCCCAATTCCAGCGTGTGGGTTTTTCCCTCACACTAAGCAATTCTCTGAAACCAGCTGGGTGTGCTACTATTCAACCCAATTTTGACACCGTCTACAGGGAGATCGTGTCAGATCCCACAGGTTAAGGGCTCAGTCCTTCAGTGCTTCACCTCACCCCCCCCCCACCCCCACTTCAGATGCCAATGCTGCAATGCAAGTTGTCACCTGAGCCTCTGACCGACCGGCTACAGATCAGAAGTTCCTACGACCCCCTCCTTGGTGCCATTAATTTGCTAAAGTGGCTCACGGAACTCAGGAAAACATTTACTTACTAGATCCCTGGTTTATTATAAAAGGATATAACTCAGGAACAGCCAGGTGGAAGGCATGCAGAAAGGGCGAGGAGCACTCATGCTCTCTGAGTGCCGCTCTCCAGCGCCTCCACATGTTCACCACGTGGAAGATCTCTGAACCCCTTCCTTTTGGTTTTCTACCAAGGCTTCATTACATAGGTATAATTGATTAAATCATTAGCCATTGGTGATTGACCTTCCCTGGAGGTCAGGGGGTGGGAGTGAAAGTTTCAGCCCCTCTAATCATGGTTGGTTCCCCTGGCAACCAGCAGCCATCCTTAGATGACCTAGGGGCTTTCCAAAAATCACGCCACTAACATAACAAAAGACACCTTGATCCTCTTAACACTTAGGAAATTCCGAGGGTTTTAGGAGCTCTGTGGCAGGAACAGGGAGGAAGACCAAACATATATTTTTTTTATTATAAATCACAATATCACACTCCTTGTTCCCTCTCCCCCTAGTCACGGACAGACATTATTCTACTTTCTTTCTTTTTTTCTTTTTTGAGGAAGATAAGCCCTGAGTTAACATCTGCCACCAATCCTCCTCTTTTTTCTGAGGAAGACTAGCCCTGAGCTAACATCTGTGCCCATCTTCCTCTATTTTACATGGGCCGCCTACCACAGCATGGCTTGACAAGCTGTGCCTAGGTCCACACCCAGGATCCAAAGGGTGAACCCCAGGCCGCTGAAGCAGAACGTGCGAACTTAACTGCTGCGCCACCGGGCCGGCCCCCTCTACTCTCTGTCTCTATGAATTTGACTACTTTAAGTACCTCATATAAGTGGAATCATAGAATATTTGTCCTTTTGTGATTGGCTTGTACACTTAATATAACGCCCTCAGGGTTCATTCATGTTGTTACATGAGTCAGAATTTCCTTCTTTTTTAAGGCTGAACAATATTCCATTGTATGGATATACCACATTGGTTTATCCATTCATCCACAGATGGGCATTTGGGTTACTTTTACCATTTGACTATTTTGAATAATATTTCTATGAACACTGGGTGTACAAAGCCTTGAATTTTTAAAGGAAACTTTTATTCACACTTTGCAAGCCTCACAAAAGGTCAGTGTCCATATGAAAGATAATTTTTGTTTTGTTAAATGCAGAGTCTCTCAGTCTAAGGGGGAAGAGTCAATGAAGTGGAAAAGAAAGGTCAGAGACCTAGGAGAGTGAGAAGCAACAATCCTCTGGAGTCCAGAAAAGGATTTTGTTTTCTTCTTTTAATGAGAGGCTGGCAGCCATCTCAAATGTTAAAGAACGAAAGCCAGTGAGGAAGCCGTGCTTCGGGATGTGCTATTTAGGCGTTCATTGCTGACCTAAGCAGGAATCATTTTATCCTACTAATTGTGGAGACAGATGCCAGATTGCGAAGGCTAAAGGCATGTTTGGTGGGGATCTGGACACAGTGACAGAGCCTCCTCTTGATACGGAACCTCTTAATCTCAAATTCAATCTGTGCATTGAAGGGGTTAAGTAAGCAAGATTAGAACCCAAGACTGCGAGTCCAGAATACTGTATCACACACCCAGAGGAGCCAAAGGAAGGGTGTTTGGTTCAGGATCGGGAGAGGAGAGACGGTCATATGATTATAGGGAGCAAACGCTGTGTTACCTCCGTTTCATGCACCCACTCTGACTGCCTCCTGTGTTTACTTATCTGGCGTCCTCACACCCTGACCCCAATTCCTCCAACCCCCTAGGACGGAAGTACGTCGGCCCCACAACCTTTTCCTTGTCTCCCCCTACCCCGACCTCATCCTTCCTTTGGTGCACATTGCAGAATCTGCCTTCCTAAACTCTCCCTACTAGCACCTTCTTCTGCCTCATCGCCCTGCTTTAGTCTCGCATGCCTGGCAGCGCTCATGCTGGTGATGGCGGCTGGAGAGAAATGTACCCCCACTCATGACAGCAAATCACATGTGAACCTCTCCAACTAAGAGGAGTCATCCCACTTGTCTCCTCTATTCTCTCTACTCTCTTAGGTGACTGTAACACACATCTCTTCTGCCCCATCCTCACTTTTAGCTGAAGACTTGGCTTCCCATTCCACTGAGATTAAATTTAGCGACGCAGATAGCAACTGTGACCTTGATAAGAGGAGTTTCTACGGAGTGCAGAGAATAAAGCTGAATCAGGGTGGGTTTAAGAGGGACTGGGAAGAGAGGAATTGTAAACAATAAGTAGAGGCAAGTCTTTCCTGGAGGTTTGCAGCAAAGAAGCCCAAGA
The DNA here is from genome assembly GCF_037783145.1 of Equus przewalskii. Taxonomy (NCBI): domain Eukaryota; kingdom Metazoa; phylum Chordata; class Mammalia; order Perissodactyla; family Equidae; genus Equus; species Equus przewalskii. Next base: position 2,921,688 of record NC_091861.1, on the reverse strand, counting down.
ACATGGGCAAAGTTTAGAAAGGGAAGTGAGGACAAGATAATTCATCTAGGTGCTGGCAAGATGTCAGTGGGAAAAACCCCTGCCCCAAACACACTTCAAGACATGCAGTTCTCACTTTGGGGCTCTTCTCAAGACTCACAAATGAGATCCTGGAATGAGGAGGTAAGAACTGGAGGGAAAATCTCTAGAAATAAGAAGAGATTTCTTTTCCAACTGAGAGCCACTGCTGGTTCCAGCCACTCCATCACTAAGGAGGGCTCCCCAGGCGGATTCTCGATTACCCTGGAGGCATTATTCAGGTGTTAGATAACCAGTCTGAGCCCATCCCCACGCCCCTTCACCAGTGTGTTCCCTTAGTCTGTTAAGGCACCAGGGCTCCCTCTGGGCTGGTTCAAACCCAAAGCCAGGTGTGGCTTGGATCTGTTTGGCTTTGGGTAATTAAAATGAGATTTAGCCATTAGCAGTGAATTTACTTTGCTATCCTACTCCCAGGGATGAAGCAGGTCTCAGAACTGACCATGACATTGAAAGCAGCTCCAACCCTTTGTCAGGGTGAGGAAAGGCAGACTTTGTGTAGCAACCCCCTCCCAACCATCACCCTGAGATGTGTATCTCAGAGGTATCGCGCATCCCTTTGCAGCACTGGGCAATCATTATTGCTAAATTCATAGCAAACAGTGGTTTGAATGGTTGATCGTCTCCAGCTAATTGTAGGGTTGACTTTTATCTTCGGCCCGCTTGGCAAGTCCTGAGGAATACAGAATTGCCTGTGAAGGGGTAGGGGGCTTTGAAGTCAAATTCTAGAAGGCGCTCCTAATATTGATTAATTCAGGGGCATTTCAGAGCACTCTTGAGGGCCAGAGGGACTCTTGACTAGTTGCTTAACCTCTCTTCACCTCAGTGTGCTTCTGGGCTTCCCGCCTCCCAGTAAGTTTCAGGTGCAGATAGGATACTGGTGAGAGCTTGCATGAAGGGCCAAGTGGTAACTTAACAGGTGTAAATTACCAATTCAGCCATGATGGTGACATGGATTAACTGAGGTTTGAAAACTGCAGCCAAGGGTGGCCAGTGGAAAGTATATTTTCTTTCTTTCTTTTTTATTTTGAGGAAGATTAGCCCTGAGCTAACATCTGCTGCCAAGCCTCCTCTTTTTCTTTTTTTCCTGAGGAAGACTGGCCCTGAGCTAACATCTGTGCCCATCTTCCTCTACTTTATATGTGGGACGCCTACCACTGCATGGCCCCCCGAGCGGTGCCATGTCTGCACCTGGGATCCGAACCAGCGAACCCCAGGCCGCCAAAGCGGAACATGCGAACTTTAAACCCTGCACCACTGGGCTGGCCCCGAAAGTGTATTTTCTTGCTAGAGCAACGTCCCTCAACATGCACTCCAGTGTAGCACACCTGTCTGCATAGAGTCCTGGGCCAGGCCCCAGTGAATCTGCAGGAGTGTTCCTGCCTTCCCCAAGCACGCGGAGCATCCCCCTGCCAGCCTGGTGCGTGTGGCTGGCACGCTGCCTCCTGCTGGACCCTGGGAGAGACAGGCCCTGTGGCTTTCCACCCCTTCTGTGGTTGAGAAATTGAGTCCTTCTGCATTTGTTTATTTTATGCTCTGCTCCACCAGGTCAACAACTGCAGGTTAGAAATCAAAACGTTTTTGTTTTAGTGCCAGTATCTCTGGGGACCATATGTGCTTAACTAGGTGGTTGACTGACAGAAGTCAACATATTTGTAAAGTTTTTTGTAAGTTTGCTTTTCGACGTTATGCAAATGCTTGGTGTATTAATCTTGTCAATTATGAAACTGTTTATCTCACCCTTTGGCCAAGCTGATGGCAAAATCTATACCTCCAAACTACTTTATTTGATTTTATTTGTCAATTAAAAAATATCATTTCCATTGTGTCTATTACATTACTGTGTGATAAAGGATAAGTGTCACCAGAGCAGAAAGTCTAAATTTGGTGGTAGGGGAAGGCTTCCTCGAGCAAATGACACCTCACTCAGCCCTAAAAGAAGGGATAGGCGTTATCCAGGGAAGGAGGGGCGGGAAGAGTGTTCTGGTCAGAGGGCATAACAGGATACGTTGGAAGAAGTGAAATGCCATTAGTTTGCAGGAACATGGAGGAGCCCATGGGTGAGGGTGGCAGGACATGGGGAAAGAAGAAGCTGGAGAGATGTCCAGAGGCCTTGGCTCAGGTTAAGATGATGGGACTTTATCTTAAGGTAAGATAAGGGCATTAAACATTTTAAGGAGGGAAGTGCCATGATCAGATTTTAGTTTTAGAAAGATTACTTTTAAGACACGCCTGGAAAATGTTAAAGGAGGACAGTGAGATGATCAAATTCTCCTCTTAGAAAGACTCACTTGTCTAAAAGGAGCTCAAGGAGGCATCTAAGGAGGGTACCACGGCAGGGTTTTAAGAAGGAGAGTGACAAGATGAGATATGCATTTTAAAAGAATCACTCCTCTACAGGAGCTTAAAAAGGTATAAATGGTTAAGTAACTGGGGAGGCAGAGGAAACAGAATCACGGTGAGAGTCAGCCCTCTGCCATGTCCTCCATCCACTTCATGTGCTGGCGCTGCGACCAGCCCCTGAAGCTGAATCAGTCCACGGAGACCCCGGGCCTCGACGCCACCCAAGCATCTGCGGCTTCCGCGCTTGCCTCAGCTGAGGGGGCGCCAAGAGAAACCCAGGAGGGAGGCCCTACCTCCAGGGAGGAGACAGATAGTGACGAGCTACAGGATGGTGCCTCTTGCAGGACCCTCCCTGGCGATGGCAGGATGTCCGGGGACAGTTCCAACTACTTCATCCTGCTTGGGAAGCTGAGCTCTGTGAGAACTCTCAATAGCATCCAGAAGGCTGCTAGGGACATTTTTGACATCCTCTCCAGTGAAAAAGCTGTGAACCAGCCCCTGTGTGAGGACTGTACTGACAATCTTTTGTTGCAGCTGGACAGCCAACTCGTTCTCACAGCATCTGAGAGTGAGAACTACCAACGCTTTCTGGAGACCAGGGAGAGGATGAGTGAGGATGAGAGGGAGACACTGCAGGAGGAGCTGAAGGGCTTGGAGCTGGAGGAGGCCAGGCTGGTCCAGGAGCTGGAGGAGGTGGACAAGAACCGAGAAAGAGCAGCAGCGGATCTGAAGGCAGCCCAGGCAGAGACCGAGATGCTGGACCAGCACGACAGGCAGTTCTGGAGGGACTATAGTCAACTGAAGTGGCAACAACTGGAACTTCATGACGAGCTGAGGAGCGTGGAGAACCGGCTGCGGCATGCCCAGACCCAGCTGGACTGGCTGGAGAAAATCAATGTCTTCAGTGTGACGTTTGAGATCGGGCATAGCGGCCCCGTGGGCGTCATCAATAACTTCAGACTGGGCTGCCTCCCCAGTGTCCCTGTGTGCTGGGAGGAGATTAATGCAGCCTGGGGACAGACAGCCTTGCTGCTCCTTGCCCTGTCCAATACCATCGGCCTGCAGTTTCAGAGGTATCGACTCGTGCCCTGCGGAGACCATTCCTATCTGAAGTCTGTAAGAGATGACTCCATTGAGCTGCCATTGTTCTGTACCGGGCGGCAGGGTGCTTTCCCGAACGACAAGTTTGACCGGGCCATGGACAAGTTTGACCGGGCCATGGTGGCTTTCCTGGACTGCCTGCAGCACTTCAACAAAGAGGCCAAGAAAGGCGAGTCGGGTCTCTGCCTGCCCCACAGGATTCACGTGAGCAAAGGCCTGATGGAAGACCCTGGAGGCGGGGGCGCCTTCTATTCCATCAGAACCCACTTTAACACAGAGGAGCGCTGGACAAAGGCGCTCAAGCTCATGCTCGTAAATTTTAAGTGGAGTCTGGCTTGGGTGTCCTTAAGGTGTCGTCAAAAATAACTTTCTCTTTTTTTAAGAGGGAGAGGGAGATTTTTTTGCTTTAAAATATTTGTAAAAATGTTGTAAGATAAATTGTAAAACTGAAGAATATAACATGTTTCTAACTTAAAAAATGAATGGCCACATGGGTATTAATTTAAGATTAATTAACGTGATGTTCAGAGCAAACCAAAGTCATTGCTACCTTCTCCAGCAAATCTGTGTCCTCATTTCCTTCTGCCTTACTCTCCCCTCCTTTCCCACTCAGATAAACAAATTCAAAATGACAGCAAGGATTAAATTATAAAATGATGAGATTATTCCTGCATAAAAAGGGACAAAGGGATGCCGAGGGAAAGGGCTGAGGGAGGGGTGGGGCGGGGGAACTGAGGGGGGCGGGGGGGGGCGGGGGGCGACGGGACTGAGTTGGGGGAAGAGCTGAGGGCGGGGCTGAGAGGAGAGGAAGCGGTAGGAGAAAGGTGGAGGCTTTAATAAGTTTTACGTGCTCTTCAGCGATTTAAGGTGAGAAGCCCGTCATATTGGGCTGCGCCGTTATCTTGAGACTCACCTGGAGTGAGGCGGGTGGGCTGGCAAAGAGGACAGGTAACGTTTCAGCTGATGGATCAATGCCATGGTCAGTTAGGGGTCCTGAGATGAACGTTTACAGAGCTGAAGGCTGAAAAGGAGTTAGCCAGAGCGCTTCAAAATGCAGGTTGGATCCTGTCGTTCATCTGCTTCTTGTCTGCTGCGCCCAGAATAAAACCCCAAATCCTTCCCACGGCTGGCAGCCCCCGTGATCTATCCCCGCCCGCCCCCCAGGCTCACCTTGCGCTTCTCCCAGCTCCTTTCTGTCCAAAAGATGCCGGCTGTCCTTGCTCTGCTCTGCGCTCTTCCTGTGTGTCAGGCTCTTCAAACCAAACTGTAAACTTCCTGAGAGCTATTTGGCGTTGTGGTCCAGAAAGTGCCAAGAACAGCCCCTGATACATATAAAGCATCTATAAAGAGAAGTGGTTGTGGAAAATGAGAATGGGAAGGTGATTAATTTGTCGCAGACTCAGGTAATAGGAAACTCCACTAGGAGATAGGTTAAATGAATTAAGCTCTAGGCATATGATGGAACACCATGTAGGTATTAAAACATGATAGAAGACTATTTAATTATGTAATACTTAATGACAATGCTTATATTAAGTAAGAAGATTGGGTTATAACACATGTAATATGAAAATTCAGAAAAGTATTTAGTGAAAAAACAATTCCAATATATCTTCCTTGAATACAGTATATGAAGGTAATTCCATGAAAATTTTGTATTTAAAAAATAAAATGAGATTAGGAAAGAGACAGGATATGGCTATCAGAATTTCTGTTTAACGTGTGCTTGTGGTCCTAGCTAGCACAATAAATAAAAAAATGAAAGATATTTTAAAAAAAGAAAGGCATAAAGATTAGAAGGGAAAAATAAAATTATTTACATATGATATAACTATAGCAATATCTAAATCAACAGGTAAACAATTAAAATTAATATGTGAATTAAGGAATTCATTGACTACAAAGTCAATACAAAAATCAAATGTATTTATATACCAACAATTAGGAAGAGAAATTTAAAACAGTTCGCATCATTAAATACCTAAGTATAATCTGACAAAAAGTCCTTTACACAGAAAATGTTATCAATTGCCTGTAGACCAGGGGTTGGCAGCCTTTTTCTGTAAAAGGCCGAATAGTAAATATTTGTTTCAGGATTTCTGGTCCACGTGGTCTTTGTTGAACTACTCAACTGCAGCAACTGCTCGGTTGTGCATAAAACCAGCCACAGAGATTGTGTGAATGCATGGGCATGGCTGTGTTCTCCTGGAACTACATTCACCAAACAGACAGCACGCTGGATTCGGCCCATGGGCCGTAATTTGCTGACTCCTGCTCTAGACGATAGACGCCATCAAGTCATGGACTGTGTCTATCTTGTTTGCAGTTATGTCCAACAGCCTGCACAATGCCTGCCACGTAGAGGGCACTCCTGCCACATAGAGGGCACTCAAAGAATAGTTGAATGAACGAATCTCTGGATTATACTGAGTGCTGGGGTTATGAGAGAGTCTATTTTTTCCCAGTTTATAAATATTCTCTGGTGTACATGAATTTATCTTAAAATGAAATAAATTAAGGAATGTGAATAGACACCAAGTTAACCTGTTACATCATCCTGTTTCATTTCATACTATCCATCTCCGTCCTCCACTCTCCAGCCCCAAATTTTTCACATAGACATACTTTTTCCATTAAGGTCATTTGAACGACAGGAAAGGTATTTTAGGCATCTGAGATAAAAGGTAAATCAATTTTATTTTAGTTTTTTAAAGTGTGGTAAAAACACTTAACATAGATTTACCCTCACAAAATTTTTAAGTGTACAATATGGTAGTGTTAACTATAGGCACAATGTTGTCCTGCATATCTCTAGATCTTAATCAGCTTGCGCAATTGAAACTGTGCCGTTGAATAGCAACTCCCCATTTCCCCCTCCCCCAGCCCCTGGCAACCACCTTCTGCTCTCTGCTTTGATGTGTCTGACTCTTTTAGATACCTCATGTAAGCGGCATCATGCAGTCCTTCTGTGACTGGCTTAGACAAATCAGTTCTAGAAAAGAGAAATTCTAAGCTACTAAAAGTGAGGTCTGGGACAGTGACACCAGCATCACCTGGGAGCATGTAAGAAATGCAGACTTTCAGGCCCACTCCAGACTTACTGAATCACAATATTTTAACAGAGGGAGCATTTGGAAGGGAGAGAAAAAATCGTGGGTAGGTGAACTGGCAGGAGCTCAGCAGGGCTGGAATTTGGTGTGTGTTGCCGTGGGGAAGGTTACTGCTGAGAGAGAGAAGATGAAGATGTAGGAAAGATCACTGTTTTGGAGGGTTATCAATATAACGCCAAGGAGTTTAAACTTCTAGTCAGTGCAAAGGCATTGAAACCTCTCCCTCACCCCCCCTAGCCATGGCAGACACGAGAAGCCACAGACTGGAATTTCAGAAGAGTCACAACAGAGGCAGTGCAAACCATTGGTCAAGTTATCAAGTCGGGAGGCGGAGTGTCCTCAAAGATACCAGCCTTAGAGGAACCCAGGAGGGCAATGGCGGGTCATAGAGAATTGGGCAAATAAACAGAAGTGAGAAAGAGAAAACAGAAAGGTTCCAGAAAGTCAGGAGAAGAGAACAAAGAAAATTAGGAGACTTTCGTTGTTTTTGATAAGAGAATTTTCAGAGTGGCGATGGCAAGATCAGGCTGGCAGTAGACACAAGTGTGAAAGAGAAGTAAAGAAGTGGAGCTAGTGATTTTGGACAATTCTTTTGAGACCTTTGACCATTGGAGGAAGGCTGTAGATAAAGCAGAGAACTTTGAAACAGGGATAAGTCTGAGAATTTTAACAGGCTGAGGAAGGATTCAGTAGAGAAAGATTGAAATACAGTGTGTGCCTGGCGGGGGGAGGGGAGTGGGGATAAAGGAGTTGACATTAGTGAACAATGTGGGAGGAGAAAGCAGAAGTCTAATCATGAAGGAATTTGGGAGGATTATTCTTGAACAGGAGAAAATACAGCTCTTTGAGACTAGTGAACAGGTGGGAGGTGATGAAAGTATAGATAATTTCTAGCAAAGGTACAGGTTGTCGGCAAGAAGTAGTTCAGGGAACTTTGAGGGGGGTTTGGTGCAGGGAATGTGCACGTGGTGGGAGTGGGGGAGGAGGAATTGGGATGGAGAAGGAAGCTGTAAACCAAGCTCCAAGCCTTCAGTGAATGAGGGGGAGTGAGGGCCATGAATGACAGGTTGAAGAAGTTGAGAAGTTTACATGGAACAGGGCTACAGGGACCATAGAGAAAGGACAGCACTGAGATTCCAGACCAGAAGAAAGACTGAAGAAAATGGAGAGAAGTGTGGAGTTAATTATGGTATGTGAGAGGCTAGCTGTCAGAAGGGGCTGACATTTGGCCCATGGCCAAGGATAACAGATGACAGGCGTGTCCGGATCGCCTGTTCTCACGTTTATGACCAGTGGAGGTCCGGGTTTCCATTGGTGCCAGAAGCGTCAGAGTTTTGCTCACACCTTCTTTGCTCCATTGCTCTAATGGGAAGCTGCTGAGAAGACAGTCTGGGACTTCTGATGAGAATTCTCACTGGAGAGTGGGAGGGATCATCTGGTTCCTGGACGCTTACCACCCCACAGGATAGCTGACTGAGTTCCAGGCTTTGTAGAGAAGAACCAAAGGGATCTGGTGCCCCTTGAGAGAAAAAAGCCTGTGATAGAGTTTTCTGCAAGCACTTGGGAGAACACTGGTTGAATTCCAGATGGCTCTCTTCTGATGGAATCACAGTGGCTCCCCGTGACCAGGAAGTGGTCTATCTATGGCTACACGGAGAACTCGGGCCAGCTTCTAGACAACGGTCTTTGAGCAGAGCTCTCCACAGGGAGCTCAAGTCCAATGGCATGGCTAGAAAGCCGTGGCTCGTCTACAGTAGAGGAAATGCCCTTGAGTAGAGTTCTCCTCAGTCTGGGTCATCTTGGGAGGGACACAGACTCTGAAGAGCTGTGACTCACATGTCTTTAGCTGGAGCCAAGAAGGTAAAAACTCTGGCCTGTTCAGAAAGTGGTAAACTGTAAAGCTCATGAACTGTCTAAAGGGGTCAAGGGCTTTGCAGCCCCTGGCAATTCCAACCTGGACTCCTGGGTCCCTGGTCAAGGTCTTCCAACCTTTCAGGAGAACCTGGATATCTGGGTTTTTATAAGAAATTCCTTGGTTTCTAAATCACAGTATCTAATTAAAATATTTGGAAATATTTTGAGTCAAATAAAACAGTTTTGGGGCCACATTTGGCCCTAGGGCCATTAATTTGAAACCTTCAGCTTATTTCACATAGTTGCTCTGAGAACTAAGTGAGATAAAAATACGTGAAAGAGTTTTATCAATGGAAAAATCCTGTAAAAACAATGCTTTTTCTTCTTGACCAGGTGAACTGGAGTAAGGAGGGCCATCTCTCCTTTCTTGGAGGTGGGGAACGGGGCATCCAATCTCTAGTAATGCGTGGTCCTCAGTTAGGAAACTCGCAACAAGTAAGATACAACTTCAAGACCTCATTGAAGATAGCTCTGAAAAACTAGGTTAGTATCAATTTTAATCAGGCATCAGGCACATGTCTCTGATTTTTTCTATTATTTTACAAAATATCAGTCTATAGGCACTGATTTGCAAATCTTTATTTTATCACTTGTTCTTGAATGTCATTTTTCACCTAGACAACGCCAATATCATCACCATCTTAATATAGCTGTCAGTTACACCTTGGTTTCACCTAAAACTCAGGGGAAGAAACTAATTTACCTGTTCTCTCAAAAACGTCTTTCAGCAGTAGTTTTGTGCAATTGAGGTTACCAGTTGGGAGAAGGAGTGAAGTGGAAGGGACAGAGATGGACATAAGGCTTTTCTGAGCACATTTTTTGTAGAGTTTTGACTTGTGAATAATGTAAATGTTTTATATATTCAAAAAATTTATAAGTACATCAAAGAAAAATAAAAACAGTGTAAAACTGAAAACGATAGAAACAAATACTATATCAAATTTTAACATAATCATGTAGAGAAAAGGATTATTTAAGTACTTTTGAAAACAGTAATATGACTGTATAGTTTTACTTTATTTATTTTGAGGAAGATTAGCCCTGAGATAACATCTGTTGCCAATCCTCCTCTTTTTGCTGAGGAAGACTGGCCCTGAGCTAACATCCGTGCCCATCTTCCTCCACTTTATATGTGGGATGCCTACCACAGCATGGCTTGACACTCAGTGCCATGTCTGCACCCAGGATCTGAACCTGCGAACCCAGGGGTGCCGAGAAGTGGAACATGCAAACTTAACCACTGCGCCACTGGGCCGGCCCCATGACTGTATAGTTTTAGAAGTTATATTCTAAGGATAAAAAGTACTACAATTAAATAACAAACATTGCTCAGTACTTTTATTGGTAGTAGTAATGCTGATTTATAATTTTAAATTATTTTACATATATTGTAAGATAAAGGTATCAATATTTGAATTGAAAATATGAGTATGAATTCTTGTATGTGTTGCGTATATTTGGTTTTATCTTTGTTTCCTGAAAGGGCCTAAAAGCAATGGCAATACAGTGACCACAACTCCCCCAGGAACCAGATCTTGGTTTCTAAATACATTCCCCAGGAAAAGGAAACTTCTTACAGAAATGGCTAATTCCAAACCTAAGGGGGGAAAAAAGTACGAGTGAACTTGACATTTTCGTTGTCCCATAAATTAAGAAAGCCATTAAAGACTCATGGGGTATTTCAAAAGAATCCAGTAGCCACCTTGAAGGGGCTCCCACTGGCCAAATTTGGGACACTTTGAGCAAACAAGAAAAATAATTTCTTGTAAAACATTGAATAAGCACAAATCCTCGAATCCTTAGTGATACCAGAAATGAAGGGGGGAATACTGATTTGTCATGATTTGAGGTGACTAATATGGCTGATTCTTACCTTAAAATTCAGCATTGGTGGGGAAAACGATGACCCACACTCCTTTCTTAGGAGGAACAGCAGCTCATTCCCAGATGGCAAGGGAACACTCTCCTCCACAGAAAAAGCTATTTAATAAATGGAGAAGGAAGAATAGAATTAGAAAACGGTCATTTTGCAACCCCTGATGAAATAATTGACTCAGATAAGGACAATCAAAAGATGCTGAAAAGGATCTCAGGGCGAAGGATATTGGCACAGCACCAAAATATCATCACACATGCTAATTGTCTAATGCCTTCCTAATGGAGAAGTTTGCTGTCCACACTTTACTCAGGTTGTCAAATTTAACATCACTAAAAATGAGACGATCTAACATTATGCATCTCCTGCCAGGGTGTATTAACCTCATGGCATCACCTATAAAGTAATAGTGCCTGATTTAGAGGGCCAGCCCCATGGTGCAGTGGTTAAGTTTGTGCATTCTGCTTCCGCAGCCCGAGGTTCACAGGTTCAGATCCTGGGTGCGGACCTACGTACTGCTTATCAAGCCAACGGCCCAGTGGCGCAGCCGTTAAGTGTGCACATTCTGCTTCAGCAGCCTGGGGTTCGCCGGTTTGGAGCCCAGGTACGGACATGGCACCACTTGTCAAGCCATGCTGTGGTAGGCGTCCCACATATAAAGTGGAGGAAGATGGGCACGGATGTTAGCTCAGGGCCAGTCTTCCTCAGCAAAAAGAGGAGGATTGGCAGCAGATGTTAGCTCAGGGCTAATCTTCCTCAAAAAGAAAAAAAAAAAGGGGAGACCACTGATACATAACAACCAAATAGAACGTGAACTCTGAGAGGAAAACACAGCCCCTGCCTGGTGTCAGCTGAGCAGGCCTGACTCTCACAGCTGGACCACGGAGCGCTCCTACTGAACACAAACAACTTCACAGACACCAAAACTCAGACCGCCCTGCCACCAGAATGGAGCAAGACAAAAACAAGAGCATTCCGTTATCCTAAGAACAGACAAAAACAGGAACATTGTCCAAAACACAAAACTGGCCAGACATCTCCCTTTCCTGCTTTGTTCCTCCTGCTTCTAGATGAAAATCAGGATAACCATAGACTTGCCTTGCCTTTTGACAGCACCCAACCCGGAGCAATCCTGCCCCCTTACTGAGCCGCCTCACGCAGCCCTTCCACCTGGCAGGCTCTTTGTCTCCTTCCAAACAGCAGATCGGTCCAGCTTTGGTCGAGGTATGTTCCCACGGAGTCTGGCTGGCTGAATGGCATCAACAGCTTAGATTGGATCCTGGCTTGAAAAAGCAAAAGTAGTGTAAGGGACATTTTGGGGAGAATTACAGAAATTTGAATATAGTCTGGTATTAGGTGATATTTAGGGAATTGGTATTTTCTTAGGTGTAATAAGGTATTGTTCAGTTGGAGAATATAATTTCGATACGTGGTAATATATTTAGGGCTAAGATGTTGTGTCTTCAAAGTACTTTGAAATGATTTAGCAAATTAAAAGCATATATTCATAAAATCATTGTGGTTAAATATTGAAACAGTGATGTGTGGTTTCTTCAGCTTTTTTTATTGTGGTTTTTTAAATTGAGGTATAACCGACACATGACATTGTATTATTTAAGGTATACAACATAGTGACTTGATATACGTAATATTGTGAAATGATCACCACCATAAGTCTAGCTAACACCATCCCCACACATAGTTACAAGTTTTCTTCTTGTGATGAGGACTTTTAAGATCTACTCTCTTAGGAACTTTCAAATATAAAATACAGTGTTAACTTTAGCCCGCATGCAGTGCATTACACCCCAGAACTTACTCATCTTATACCTGGAAGTTTGTGCCTTTCATTCCCCACCCGCTGACCCTGCCTCTGGCCACCGGCACTTTGTTCTCTGTATCTATGAGTTCAGGCTTTTTTGTTTTTCTTTTTTTAGATTCCATATATAAGTGAGCTTATATAGTATTCGTCTTTCTCTGTCTCACTTAATATTCAACTTTTTGAAAGAAATAGTACAACAAACATAGAAATATAAACTTTTCTTTAAAAATTGAAAAATGTCATAATTAGAAGTTGAAAAAAATCCCAACTCCCCAGCTTTGCCATTTACAAACTAAAAGAATGGGAACTAGGTAATCTTTTCAAACCTGAATTTTCTGTTCTGTAAAATGAAGATAATAGTACTAATCTCACTAAATTGTGGGGATTCAGTGATAGTATTTGAAGTGCTCAGTGAAGGAATTGGCACACTTTATTCCTATTATTATTATCACAATTATGAAGATGTAAGCGTCCTTGCACTTTAAATTGTGTGTGCCTGTATGACTTAGACTATTTCTACATCATAAACTTCTGGACAGGGAATTTCTGGGTGAGTGAATATAAATGTTCTTTAATTTAAAAATGTTTTACCAAATATTGCTCCATGATGGTTGGACCCAGACCCACCCTCACACCTATGGCGCCAAGAGTAGAACAGTGGCAGCCGGCCTATCACACGTGTCAATGCCCCAAACAGATCGAGCTGCAAAGCGCTCTACCTTCCTACCTTGACAAACACACCTGCGTCATCACCTGGAAGGCCGGTTTCAAGTTGAGAATTTGCAGACACTTGATCTTCTGGCTGGGACACCCTGTGTGGGTCACAGCCCATGGACCATCTCCCCTTGTCTTCCCATCCCCGGCTCCACTCCACAAGGCAGAGCCTCTGGCGCTTCCACGCGAACACATCAGCGTCGAGCTTCCCACCGAGGCATCATGCCTAGCCCTGCCGTCTGCCACCTCCTGGCCAGCAGCACACTCTGCTCTTGGGAAGATGGACTAGCACAAGGGGACTCTAGCTCCTGACATGGGCACTGGACTAGCACTGAGAAGTGCAGGGTCCTGGATCTCTAGAGTATGATCTAGAAGGTGTGTGGCGTGGTCTACAGCTGGGCCTCTTGTCTCCAGCCCAGGGCATCTTCCCCCGAGTGGGGATGGTGTGGCAGCTGGAGTCCTCTAAAGCCCAGAGAGGCCCCTCTTCCCATGTTTAGGGAGGTCCTGGTTTTACTAGTTTATATTTCCATTGAAGGCTCCCATTCCATCACGGCATAATTAACACTGAATACTATCAATTTTTAAAAAATATTTACTAATCTATTACGTGAAAAAAATCTAAGTATTATGTCAACTTGAATTTCTATAATTATTGTTAAACATTTCAGTGTTTGCACTCCATTTGGATTTCCTTTTTCGGGAACTAAGACAATTTTCGTTTTTTTCCTACTGAATTGCAAGAGCTTTTTGTATATTATGGAAATCAGCAGTTTGCCATATGTGTTGCAAGCACAGTTTTCCCTTTGATCGTATTTACAATTGGCTGGTCATCCAGAAGTTTTTATTTATTTATTTTTAACTGTCTTTTAAAGATTTTATTTTTCCTTTTTCTCCCAAAGCCCCCCAGTACATTGTTGTATATTTTTAGTTGTGGGTCCTTCTAGTTGTGCTATGTGGCATGCCATCTCAGCATGGCTTGATGAGTAGTGTCATGTCCGCGCCCATGATTTGAACTGGAGAAACCCTGGGCTGCAGAAGCAGAGTGTGTGAACTCAACCACTCAGCCATGGGGCCGGCCCCCAGAAGTTTTTTTTTTTTTTGGGGGGGGAGATTAGCCCTGAACTAACTACTGCCAATCCTCCTCTTTTTGCTGAGGGAGACTGGCCCTGAGCTAACATCCATGCCCATCTTCCTCTACTTTATACGTGGGGCGCCTACCCGGGATCTGAGCCAGTGAACCCTGGGCCACTGAGAAGCTGAACTTGCGCACTCAACTGCTGTGCCACCGGCCAGCCCCCAGAAGTTTTTATTTTTAATTTTTATGTGGTAAAGGTTGATAGTCTTTTCCTTTATGGCTTCTGGGGTTTGTGTCGGGTGAGAAAGATGGTTTCACTCCAAGGTGATAAAATTATACACCCACGCTTTGTTTTCTTTTAGTACCATTGCAGTTTCATTGCTTTTTATGTTAAAATATTTGATCCACCTGGAATGTATTTTTTTAGGAAGATTAGCCCTGAGCTAACCGCTGCCAATCTTCCTCTTTTTTTTGCTGAGGAAGACTGGCCCTGAGCTAACATTCGTGCCCATCTTGCTCTACTTTATATGTGGGACGCCTACTACAGCACGGCTTGCTAATAGGTGCCATGTCCGCACCCAGATCCGAACGGGCAAACTCCGGGTCTCCAAAGTGGAACATGTGCACTTAACCGCTGGGCCACTGGGCCGGCCACTGGAATGTATTTTAATGTAAGATTTCATTTGGGGCTTATGCTTCTCTTTTATTCCAAAATAAACGGCAAGCTCATTGCCTCCACCACATTTATTAAATTATCCCTCCTTTGGCACGGAGAGTCTGACTTGCACGTGGTGTAATCGCGTTTCATCTCCTTAACGGCACTCTACCCTCCTCAAGAGCAAGGACTGTGCCTTTCTTCTCTGGGGAGCCCATGTCAATGGGCAGATCCTAGATGCTCAGCAAATACTTGGGGTAAATTGGAGAGCTTGCTGTCATCTATAGAGAAAGTGGTTACTGCAAAGATTCAACGAAATAATACCTGTAAAGTTCTTAACATAGCACTGGTGCACATGAAGGTGCTACTACTATTCTTTGGTTTGGGTTTAGAAAAATTAGATCTAATCTTATATTTAGACAATGATATTAACAACATATTAAAGAGAAGAACGATTGTTACCTCTTTGCTCCAGCGGCTTGTCTGTCCCCCGCCGGCTTCACTGCATGTGCCACTCCTTGCCCTCCCCACCCTCCACCTCCCCCAAATCACAACTAACTTGCTGTCCCTGGCTGAGCTCAGATCTCTCTTTCATTTTTAATTCACATGGCTTACCATCAACATCAAGATCTTAGGGGGAGGAGGGCGGAAATCACAATAATAAAGGAGTTTTTTTGTATTTTGTTTTTGCTTTTGTTATAACTATAATGATAAAGATGAAAACTTTTGCCAAGCCTGGTTGATTTCATACTTACACATGTGCAATCCTACTTGTGTTACTCTCCCGGGTCTGCTTCCTGCTGCGTCTCTGCTTTCTGGTCTCCAGGCCTCCATGAGATTTCGAAGTGGGTACTGTCATTTCACGGAGCCTGCTTGCCATCTGTTTCCCACCAAACCTCCCGAGGTCAGAGCTTCTCAAAGCCGATTGATCAAGTCACGTGAGCTGATGTGTGGTGTCCAGACAGTACTGGGCAGAATGGCCAGTCTGGTTTTCCCTCTCACTCACTGGAGAAGTGCCCTAATTATGGTGGATGTATCCATTCTGCTTTAGCTCTGGTAAAACCAATTCAAAAAGCATGTTTTGAGCAAATACCTTGGCCCTGCATGGTCCTGGTAGCTGAAGTGTCCTAGCAAGAGCCAGGCTTTGTAATCAGACAGAGCTACTTTCAAAAAATGGGCCTGCCACCATGGGCCTGGGGAAGTCGCTTAGCCTCTGTGTCAGTTTCCTCATTGGTAAAGCCTGATCATGCAATTTGGAAAGATCCACATGCAAACGGGCAAGATGGTCACCTGTAGCAAAGTAATCCACCCAAGAAGGACCCAGAAACAAGAAGGCCCAGAGAGATCCCACAGGAACAAAGACCACACGGCGATGTCACGGGTCTCTGTACCTCTTTGCGCTTGTCTGTAAAATGGGGATAACAATTGTACTTGTGTCAAAGGGTCAGTGAGAGGATCAAGTGAGATAATACAGGTCAAATGCCTGGAATCACCCTGGGGCATTAGAAGGGATAACTACTACTACCTTTATTTTGGTTGTTTTTATTTTTAGATGATGGAATTAACATGTCTAAAAATGTTAAAAGAGAGAAATAGTTGTTAATTAATCTTTTGGTTCAGAGACTCCTTTAAGAATCTGATAGCATGGAACAGGCAAGACACAAACGACAAATGATTGATAATCAATATACTTAAAAGATGTTCACCTTATTCAAGCCTAAAGAAATACAAAATAAAACAAAGTAAAATAACAATTTTCTACTTAATACCGGGAAATACAATAAGATATCATAAATAAATATGATATTGGGGAAAAAAAGACTGGGATGTTTACTGTTGATCAGGATGTGTGGGAAAATACCCTCTCATACATTTCTAAAGCAGTATAAATTAGTGTAATATTTTAGGAGAATAACTTGGCAGTGTCTGCCCAAATTGTGAATGAACTTTCTTATACACTAATTATCCTAATTCTAGGAAATTAGGAATTTCTGTAATATTTGTGTGAGTGTGAAAATTAGACAGGCATTCATTCATCAAATACTTTGTGAGGGGCTGGCCCTGTGGTATAGTGGTTAAGTTCATGCACTCCGCTTCTGTAGCCTGGGGTTCAGGGCTTAGGATCCCAGGCACAGACCCATGCCATTCGTCAGTCATACTGTGGTAGCAACCCACGTATAAAGTGGAGGGAGATTGTCACAGATGTTAGCTCAGGGCTAATCTTCCTCAAGCAAAAAAACAAAAACAAAAACAAATACTTTGTGAGAATCAACTCTGGACCAGGCTCACTTCTAGGCACAAAGGGAAAAATTGCTCTCAAGGACTCAGAGCCAAGACAGAGAGGAAACACAGATGACTACCATAGGTTCAAAAGTCATGAAGAAAAAGGAAGCAGGTTAAGGGAGGAGAGTCTGCGGGATGGGCGATTTTGATGGGAGGAGGGGTTTCTCTGAGGGAATCTAGGGGGTGAGCGCCACTCCCCGAACCTCAGGGTAAGGTCTGGGGCAAGAGTGGTCCAAAGGCCTGAGGCAGGAAGGTGTTCGGCTCTTTAGAGAAACAATAGGAAGGACAGCAATGACATGATTCAACATAAATAGAAGCAGGGATCAATAAATAAGGATAAACCCATTTTACCATATGTTGTGCGGTTGCTGCAAAGAATGTTAGAAAGTTGTCCAGATATATTATGGGAAAAAGACCTTACTGAACAATATACTCTATATAGGATAATTGCATTGAAAAAAAAAAATATATATATATATATATTTGTGCCTCAATTGGTATGAATATTTTTTTTTAATTAGAATCTGTTACAATGAATTTAGGCTACATTACTAATCTTTAAAAATTATATGCAGATATATATATATATAATATTTATAATTCAATGAATTGTACGAACTCTTTCCCCAATATGTACAAAGTACACATAAATTTTGCACATCCTTTTTGGAGGTCCCTGTGTCCGACGAATTCCTGACGCAGAGGGTAGGAAAAGGAGAAAGAGAAAGACAAATTGCGCGACATCAGGTTGTGCCTGAGCTGTTCGGAGGACAAATCGCAGCGTATGTTTCAGAGTTAAAACCCTTGGGAAGAATTCTTGAAGCTGTTAGCTCAGGAGCTTAATAATCACATAATTTGTCATTTTTGTCTCTATATTCATCAAACAACCCTCTGATTATAATTTGGCTTCTCATGTGAATTAGTTTCCAGGGAGAGAATATGCTGATCACACTGGTCATTTGATGGCTCTTTTTAAAAACGTTAATTAGCATCGCGGTTTCTCGTAGGTCTTCTGTGAGGTTAGTGCCACAAAATTGTTGATGAGAGATGGCCATGCACCCGGGCACCGACAAGCAGAGTCCAGGAACACGAAGCCGGGGACCAGTCCAGGGACCAGGGTGACTCGACCCCTCCCAGGCCTCACAGAGCAGCCCGTGGCATCTGGAGCACCCACGATATTGCTCCAACGCCCACCCTCTCAGACGTATGTGAAGATTAGATAAAATACCACAGGCAAAGCTCCTGACATGGTGTCTGGACAGATGAGGTGCCCAATGGTGCTAATTTTGTCTATCCCTCCTTGACTATACATCAAAGATATCTACATTCAAAGAGTTCACAATATCCTCTGAAAGAATGCATTGTTTAATGGAAACGAGAATAATATACTCCAACACAAGGTTAGAAAAAGAATATAAGAATTGACGGAATGTGTGAATAGTCAAGGAAGTTACCAAGAGCTGATGGACTTTTCTGTCAAATTCTAAACTTGCACTCTCGCTGGATTTGATTGCATTGCCTTGGGTACAAATCGCATAAACTGTGTGGGTTTGTTTTTTATCGCCTATTACAGAAAGGCCTGACCTAATAAAATGGGGTCACTTTCCTGTCTTTAAAAGATTTATAGCAATTTGCTTGTTCTGTGCAATGTCTTCCCAGGGCAGGAAGGATGAGATTTTTCTGTGTCTCTGTCTCATTTACGGAGACTGACACTGTGACCTGGAGACAGCCTTATGCTTCTGAAAAGGAAACATCATATTCAGCCTTCTAAACAGAGAGAGTTCCCAGGCAGGGGCAGTGACCCGGATTTTGGTTCTTGCCACCAGGTGGCCGGTTCTGTATCGCAACCTGCAATTTCCTAGCTCTGTGACCTTGGGCAAAGTATTGAAACCTCTTTGCTTCCATTTCTTTGCATTTGTAAAATGGGGATGATAATAGGACTTCCTCATAGAGTAGTTGTGGGAAGTAGAAACAGGTAGAGGCTTAGAAAACAACAGGGCACATTGTAAACTCCCAGGACGCTTGGTCATTGTTGACAGAGAGAGAGAGAAAGGCTCCGGGACGCCCTGACTCAAGCCTTCTCCAGCTTCAGAATCACTTGGGATACAAGTTAGCACCCCGCATTGTTGTAGACTGTTGGGGACAGATTGTTATGGTCAGAGCGACCTTCCTGCTGCTGCCATTTTCCTCAAACTTGAGCTTGAGATATTTAACATACCAAGGAGCCATATTTTGGGGTAGTGTGGGTCCTAAACCCCATCAAACCTATGGGGGTGATTAGGTTTAGATGAGTTCATGAAGGTGGGGCCCTCGTGATGGGATTACTGCCCTTACAAGAAGACACCAGAGAGCTTGCTCTCCTCACCCCCAACCTCCCCTTGTGAAGACACAGCAGGAGGATGGACGTCTACAAACCAGAAAGAGAGCTCTCACCAGAAACCGGGTCGACTGTCACACATACTGTGGGATTTCCCAGCCTCCAGAACTGTGAGAAAGAAATTTCGGTTGTTTAAGCCTCTCAATCCGTGGCATTTTATTAAAGCAACCCAAACAGACTGAGACACCTGTTGTTGCTACCCCCTGCCTCTTCAGATTCACAGGTCTGAGCTGGGGTACAGGAATCTGCTGTTTTAACCTGGTAATTCTGATGTGGGGAGTCTTCAGAATACGCTTGAGGAAGCACTCAGGATAGTCTCGTCACACACTGAGAAATCAGCATCGGGCTTTAAACCCATCCCATGTCTTTCCGCCATATGCACTCCCGCCACTGGACCAACTCTTCTAATGGCTCTGCTGTTCTGACAAGCTCTCAGGAGCTTCGTAAATAAAAAATACGACAAGCACCACCAACTGATTTAAAAGCTTAGTGAAAAAGTTATTTTAAGTCATAATATTCGTACCTTTTATTTGTGTGTGTTTGTTTGTTTGTTTTTGAGGAAGATTAGCCCTGAGCTAACATTTGCCGCCAATCCTCCTCTTTTTGCTGAGGAAGACTGGCCCTGAGCTGACATCTGTGCCCATCTTCCCCCACTTTATATGTGAGACACCTATCACAGCATGGCTTTTGCCCAGCAGTGCCATGTCCACACCCGGGATCCGAACCGGCAAACCTCGGGCAGCTGAAGGTGGAAGGTGCAAACCTAACCGCTGTGCTGCTGGGCTGGCGCCTATTCGTACCTTTTAGAAAGGCAAAAGATGTAATCATTATAAAGGTTTAAAATACATTACAGAAAATTATGAATAGAATAATATGGTTTAAATAAACAGGTAATAGAATCCTTTCTACGGTCTTGTTAACATTTTAACACTAAACTAAAAAATACATATACAAGCAGCCAAAAGGTGTCTGGCTCCTTCCTATAAAATGGAATGAAGCTCTGATCCTTGATTGCATTCCCAGCACTAACTACACCAAGTCCTTTCTCTTCAATAGACACATTTTCTGCCACTTTTCAGTTTACCAAAGTCAGTTTTTCTCACTACTACCTTAGGTTTCCTTTTCTTATTTATTCATTCATTCAAAAAACATGAGGAAGCAAGGTGAATGGCACAGAAATGGCGCATGCCTTCACGGACCTTCCATTCTGTTGGGAAGAGAGAGGAAGACGAAGATGATCTGACATTGTGATGAGGTCAATACAGAAAACAAATATAATAAACATGGAATGGGGAGAATAGAATCTATTTTGTAACTTTTTGCTATGGAGTATTTTGAACATGCACAGAAGTTGATAGAAGCATAATGAAGACCCATCCCACAGCTTCAACCGTCTTCAACACTTGGCTAATCTTGCTCTGTCTACACCCCATTCATTTATTCCACTCCCAATCATTCTGAAGTGAATCCAAGACATTATATCATTTTCATCCACAAATATTTTATGTAACTATTCCAAAACATAACCAAGAAACCATAATCACATGTGAAGAAAAATAAACTTTTTTTATTCTTCAATCACTTGCATTGCAGACTTCCTGTTTTCTTTTCTTTTTCTGCTTTATCTCCCCAAATCTCCCCAGTACATAGTTGTATATCTTAGTTGTGGCATGTGGGACGCCGTCTCAACATGGCCTGACGAGCAATGCCATGTCCATGCCCAGGATCCGAACTGGCTGGGCTAGCAGAGCAGAGCGTGCAAACTTAACCACTCGGCCACAGGGCCAGCCCCACTCTTTTTCTATCTAGTCAGTGATGGAACCTACTTTTGATAAATTGGTCCAAGAGGGCCTCTTCAAGGAGGTAGCATTAGACCTGAGACCTAGAGCAATATTTTCTATATTACATATAGTCAAGAACAAGCTTTTCTGTTTTTTAAATTTCCAATGATATGGATGAGCATGTTTTGTGAAACGTAAAAAATAAATTGCCTCAAAAGCAAAATTTTAAAAAATTACATAGAACAGGTGTTGGCAAACTATGACCTGCAGGCTAAAATGCTTTTCAC
This sequence comes from Equus przewalskii, assembly GCF_037783145.1. Taxonomy (NCBI): domain Eukaryota; kingdom Metazoa; phylum Chordata; class Mammalia; order Perissodactyla; family Equidae; genus Equus; species Equus przewalskii. The sequence continues at coordinate 2,900,275 of NC_091861.1, read as the reverse complement.
ATTTTTAAATAGTTGGGAAGAATGAAAAGAAGAATATTTCATGATATACAAAAGGTATGTGAAATTCAAATTTCAGTGTTCATAAAAGTTTTACTGGAATGCAGCCATGCTCATTCATTTATGTACACTGTCACATATGCTCTTGGCTATGCTTCATATGTTTTTGCACCGCAGTGGAAAAGCTGAACAGTTATGACAGAGACTGTGTGACCCACAAGTCTAAAATATTTGCTCTCTGGTCTTTTACAGAAAATGTTTGCTGACTCCGACACTAAATTCAAGCCCCAAATCATTTTGTTCAAGAGACATAAAATTACTCCACCAAATTGCTATAAATGTTACTCTCAATTTTCGTACTTTTCTTGCTCAAACCTCTAATGGACAGTTTGCAGACTTGGCACTGGTTCTCTAATCTCTGGGTCAGAGCTGCTCAAAATCTGTGGCCCACACCTTGAGTAGCTCTGAAGTAGAAGACAGAGGAAGGGGCCTTGCAATGAGCTGCAGGAAGAATATTCCAGACAGACAATGACAAGTGCAAAATCATGGTTGTGGGAAAGAGCTTGGCATGGCCTAGGCCAAAAGACTTGATAGTCATAGGCAGTGTTGCTATAGATGGGTATCTTTTGGCCTACATGGGGGTTTAAAACAAATTAGAATTCGGTGTCAGTATGTTTTCATGGAGTTATTTCTTTTCAAACCTGGATTTCTGATTTCTTTTGAAAAAATCTGAAAATGTGGCAATCATGGACCCACATAGAGATTCAATAATCCTGGGGTCGAGAAGCATTTTCCTGCTGGATAGGAGGTGTGTGAGTGCACTGGTCCACCACAGTCCCTCCTTCACTCCCGGCAGGACCTGCCGGCCCCTGTAGGAGTCCCAGTTTGTGGCCGGTGTTTTATAGCTGACAGGACATCAGGGGTATGGAGCAAGGTGGACAAGGGGAATGTGGGGTGGGAACCATTCAGAGAGGCAGGTGGGAATCAGACGTCTCAGGACTATAAGCCCTGGGGAAGAGATTGGACAGAATGCTGTGGAGGCGTTTTAAGTAAGGGAGCAATTTTGCATATTAAGGTCAATCTTTTGGATACATTGATAACTGACTGAGGGTAAGTGTGACAGAAGAATGGCTGGGAAGCTATGGTTGAAGGCCAGGGAAGAGATGACAGACTGGACTAGAGATTGGCAGAAGAACTGAAAATTCGATAAGTATTTTGTTGGAAGAATCAACAGGACTTGTTGACAGATTTGAGGTGGGGCTGGTGAGAGAGAAATCAAGGGTGAAGGATGACATGCAGGTTTCGGACTTGACCCGCTGGCTGGGCAGTGTGGCCATTTATGACGGCGGGGGATTGGCAGAAGCAGAAGGCAGGGGGATAGTGTTCAGGAAGGATGCCCGGAGAGCCATTTGGGTCCTGTCTATGAAATTCAGAAGTGAAGCTGCGATATGGGCGGTTAGCTAGAAGAGTGTAAAGACTGATGAAGAGGCACTTCTCTCATGGAGACTTGGAGGAATAAGCCCGGTCCTTTCTGCAGATCACCACCCTCTGCCTCCTCTGTCTCAGCCCTCACCCCCAACATCCACCGCAGCAAGCGAAAGAAAGCTTCCTTGAGGACCCGCCTTCTAAGGCAGTCTCTGATGAAGTATGAAAGCTTTGAAGTTCGCCACCCTTGTATAATCTGAGGAAAAAATTCTAGGTTTTGAACCAAGCATAGCTGTCTTCTGAGCATTGCAACTCAGCTGACTCCATCACACTGAGTGGAAGCTGTGGTCTGGGAGGGTGGGGTCTTGTTTGCAGATCCGAGGGGCGGGAGTGTGGGGAGCGCAGGATGTGTAGGGGGTTGGCTCAATGACAGCAGACAGAATGCCAGGAACATGACAGAGGCAGGAAGACCCAGCCTGAGAGGGAGCCCACAGGGGACAGGGGAGGCTGCTGACAGAGGAGCAGCCCAGCAGGGTCCTTTAACGCATGAACCGGTAACTCCAGCACTTCATTCTCCCTCCAGGGCATTCAGTTTTTCTCACCAATACAGTGAGGATTCAGATGTCAGAGACGGTGGTTCTCCATCTCACTGGGAAACACGGCTGTGACGGGATTTATTACGAGGTTTGTATCAACTAACATTTCCTAATTGTATAAAGTACTAAATGATGAAAGTCATTTCTGCTGTATGCACATTATATTGAAATGAATTGAGTTCGTTCCTCAGCGGGAAGAGGACAGGTTGGAACTAGAGAAAACCCCGAGGCATCGTCACAAACTACCATCAATGGCCCTCACCTGCATCAGCGCCCCTTACCAATACTGAAGAGTAATGGTGATTTTTGAATCTTCTTTTGACTTCACCACCAACGTTTTGGAATGTTGTCAAAATCTAAGAGTGTGTCCTACACATGATCAACATTCATCATAAATATCTTGATGAAGGAGAAGTTTGCAAAACCTCTGGACTAGACCATTTTAAATCTTCTTCCATATCTAATATCCTATAATTTTGAAATGCCTGAGTATGGAAAGCTGGAAGCAACGGTTTTTTTCAGAATCACAGCAAGTTATTTCTGGATTAAACTAGGATATAAATAAAAAGTAACACACGAGATCACTATCTTTTAAATTCTCATTGCTATTTGTTAAGTTCTGAAATTCCTAATTGAGAAAGAGAAAAGTGCCTCCTGTCACCTCGGAGAGCTGGCCTGGTACTCACAGGTACGCTGCTCCGTCCTCCTGATGACATAACCAGCGTCATACAGCATCGAAGGCAGACAAGCCACTCTGTGACTGTCCTTGATGGATCAAGGCAAAAACAGGACCTCTCTGTAATTGTGTCTGAACACAGACAAAAACATGAGCATTGTCAAAGCCACGAAAATTGTCCAAACCACAAAAACGGCCAAACAACTCCCACCTTGGCTACTGAGTGGCTGCTGCTTCTTTACTAACTACAGCTTGAGGCTCACTTCAATCTTCTGCCCTTATAGATAAGATTTATTAGGCTGCCTGATTATAGAACTTCTCCTGCTTCCTGACAGCATCCCCTCCAGAGCAAAGTCCTTCTTCCTTAAACTCTCCCCAAATCATCAAACAGAAACTCAAACCCTGGTAATCATTTCCTATCACCTCTTACTGAGACGCCCCGTGGTGCATTCTCCTTCACTGTAAGGGGTTATAAACCCAACTTGCTTAATGATGGTTGTATTTCTGGTGGCCTTTGGCTGAAAAGTGTTAACACATTCAAAGCTAAACTATCCTCCCGAAAATGAACCAAATGACCAGTTTGCTTGCTTGCTGTCTCTCACCCAGAAGCGCAGGATGTGGTTTACCTGGATACTTCCGCAACTGTAGAGCGTTTAACTCAGCTTCTTAGGAGTTAGAGATACCCAAGTGGTAGTTGTCCAGTTCACACCATGAGGCCTAAGAAATTTAGAAACCCTAAATGGGTGAATGAGAATTGTCTGAACACAGCTCAGGCGCTGGGGCTGAGGGTGGGGTTTGACGGGGCAGCGGCGTCCAGCATGGAGGAAAACGGACGGCACAGCTGCAGGGGGCTCGACTTGCGCTGAGTACGGTGAGAACAGAGACCCCTGGAATTGGGCAGCCTGGCAATCCTGGATTAGATAAAGCGTTAGGTGAAAAGTAGCTAGGAACATTAAAAGAGTTTCAGGGGCTGTCCCGGTGGCCGAGTGGTTGGGTTCGCGCACTCCGCTGCAGGCGGCCCAGTGTTTCCTTGGTTCGAATCCGGGGCGCTGACAAGGCACTGCTCATCAGACCACGCTGAGGCGGCGTCCCACATGCCACAACTACAAGGACCCACAAAGAAGAATATATAACTATGTACCAGGGGGCTTTGGGGGAGAAAAAGGAAAAAAAAATTTTAAAAAAATGTTTCATCTGACAAGAATTCTGCCGAAGGCAGACAAGAAATCTGCTGAAAGGCAGCTGAATTGTCAATCAGCTCAGAAGGCTTTACTGCTGAGATGAGGAAGGCACAAAATCTCCACAAGGGAAAACACACCCTCCCAAGCCCTCGAGCTGCCATGGCCACCGGAGCTCACAGACGACAGCGGGCTAGGCCCGGATGCTGGAGGGCTGGGCGGGGAAGAGGGCAAGATCCCACCGTGAGGGGAGTGGAAACCAGGCTGGGGAAAATGCAGGCTAACTCTGGCAACAAAAATAAAATTGGTCACAGCTGTTAGCTGTACGAGACGGGAAAGGGGAATAAGAGAATTTTACCTTTGCATGACGGCTTTCGTCAGAGGTTGTGAAAACACTTTGCTACCATTGGTTCACGCCTCCAGCACCACGCTGAGGGTGCAGGCACCCATTTTATGGGCAACACATGGTCAGCTCGGTGACTCAGGATTAGGAGAAAAAGGAACAAAACCTTCCACAGCAACTGGAACTCCTTTGAACTCCCAAATTCTCCGTTACCAAACTTTCTCTAACTTGATTCAATAAAGTTTACCGTTAAAACTTTTCTCTCAAAATGGGATGAAATGAAATGAATTGGTGAATCTTGGTAAAGGGCGTGGGGGAGTTCCTCGTGCTATTCTTGCAATTTATCTGGACATCTGAATTCTATCAAAATACAAAGTTACAACAAAATAACCAGAGCATCTTTGCCTGGTGCTGTATGAGGGCAGGGCTTCCTGGCTGTTGTGTCCATTGGTACCGCCCAGCGCCAAATCCAGGGCTTTGCCCACAGTGGCTGCTCAATCAATGCTTATTGAGTAAATAGTAGGACTTGGTGAACAGTAGCAACTGTTAGTAAGTGTAGCTTGCCGATGCCTTCTCCCTAAAGTACTAACTAAGCATCTCCACCAAGTCCTGTATCATGGGGCATCCTCCGATGACTTCCCTGGTCACTAATATTCTTTCATTCATTTCACACATATTTTCCAGGTGCCTATAGGATGCTAGGAACTGTGCCAGATGCTCGGTATTCAGGGCTGATGCACATCCAGCACATGCACTCACTGAATGGAGGAGACAGACGTGAAACAAACGACTCACTAATGGAATTGACCTACAGGGGTGACAAGGGCTACGAAAGGAGGGTACAGGGTGGGCAGAGAGTGGGGGGCAGGGAAAGGAAGAGAATAGGAAGAACGAGCCAGGTGTCATGAGCAAAGAAGAGCACGGAATAACACCAGCCTGGAGAAGCGGATGGAGACAGGCATAGGGGAAGAAAAATGAATTTCCTGCTACCCTTTTGCATTCTTGGCTGAAAGCCCTGTAATGAAAGACAGATTAACAAGAAAAAAATATCCAAAATTTATTAGCATGTATACTTCATGTATATATGGGAGATACCCAGCAAAAATGAGTAACTCAAGGAGGTGGCTTAGAATTCAGGATTAAATACTATCTTACTAGGGAAAGAGGAGAGGGATGTAGGCCTTTAAGGGGAGAATAAACAATTTTTAGGACAGGTGACTGGTCCCTAAGAAGAATAGATGGGAGACGCGATAGTTTGTGACGTTTGTCTGGGTGTGCTGTCGCTTCTAGTCTCCCCGCCCTCGTCATGAGTCCATCTTCCCTGGGATCTATGACCACGGGTCTAAGAGTTCCTTCTGGAGGATGCGTCTATAGGCAGATGAGGGGAGTTCAGAGAAAGGCTCTCCCTGCATTTGCTGTTTTTCAAGTGCCAACAGCTCAAAACAGTCAATAAGCCGAAGCGGCATAGTTTGAGGGGCCGTATTCTGCCGCCCTTCACAGGCCACGTCAGGCCTTACAGCCGAAGCTGTGGACTTGAGTTTCAATGGCAGAGCAGCAGGAACCCTGGAGCATCCCAGGAGGGACCCGGCTGGACCTGCACCCTTTGAAGATCTCTCAAGCTCCTGTCAGAGTCTGAAGTTCTTTCCACGGAGTCTACTGCCACCCTCTTTGGAGGGACAAAGGTAGAATTTTTAAAAACTAACAGAAAATAAAGGTCGCCCCATCCATAACAGCCCTGTGAGACCGTCATACGCACAGAAGCCCAGGAGGACAACCTTCTGACAGTGGTACCTCATGCTCATTTAGGGCTTCATCTGTTAGGCATTCTTTTAAGCTTATTACACACATTTGCTCATTAAATTTCCAGTAAGTCTATGAGGTGGGTGCTCTTTTTATCTCCATTTTTACAGGTGAGGGTTCTGAGGCTTGGAGAATTTTAAGTAACTTTACCAAAGTCACAGGGCAAGGAGGGGACACGATTCGCATCCCAGCAGGCTGGCTCCCAAACCAGAGATGATGGTAGTGAAGGGGATGGGGGTAGGCCACCCCAAAATATGCCATGAGGATTATTTTGAGCCAAAGGCAATTGAGAATTAACAGATACAGGGAGAGTTCTCTGCCCTTCCCTTATCTGCCTAAAAGCAGGGCATAAATTTCCCTTGTGAAGTGTCCCCCATACCAGCAACAGAGCAATTCTTACCCTAGAGAGGGAGAGATGAATTTGCATAAACAGAAGTTACTAAAGAACCCTTATCTCCCATTAGTTTCCCCAGGTACTTCCCAGTCACTTCCCAATTCACCATCTCTCGAAGCCCAAGGCCCTTCCCTTTGTTAAAATGGCAGGTCAACCCCAGAGTCTAACCACTCCTTTGTGTTTCACTTCTTTTCTGTGAACTCTCCCGTGCATGCAAATACAAGTAAAAATTGTGGGCTTTTTCTCCTGTTAATCTGTCTTTTGTGAATTTAATTTGCAGGCTCCCAGGGATTGAACCTAAGAGAATAGAGGAAGAGTTTTTCTTACCTTACAGTAGTCATGGGAGTCTAGACCCCAGAGGGCCTATGCAGGTCACAGGACCATGTGCTGCCTCGAGACTCAGAAACACGGGTCCCTGGATCCCAAACCACCACAAAGGCGCTTTGGTGACAGAAAACAACCACAAAGTTAAACACACGTCAAACACCTTTGGAAAACAAACAACCCCCCAAAACGCACTTGGATTCTGTTTTCACAACCCCGGTTTCTCTTGTCACCGGTGAAGAAAGTTTCTGTGGACATCAAGGGGAATTCAGTCCACTCCCCCCGACCCCGACTCCCTGCCTTCCAGGGCCTGCTCCCTGACCCTCCAGCCTGTTGGAGCAGGGCTCCTGGAACCCAGCACCCAGGACGCAAGCCCCTCACCAGGTGTAGGGGGTCCCTTCCCAGGCACCCCAGGAGCCTCAGGCTCTCCCAGAATCTGCATCTTAGTCTGTTCTCCACCTGCTGCTTGGGCTGGATGGAACTGTTTTTGCCTTGCCCTCCTCTTGCTCCAAGGCGCCTCCGATGGAGGCCTGCCCTGACTTTCCGGGCCTCAGTCACAGCTGATTCAGGATGTAGGTGACACCTGCAAGTCATTACACAGCAGTGACTGCCAGCAGGGCCGAACCTCTCAAGCTCTTGAATAAAACGACACTGTGGCCATTCTAGGCCAGTCGTTCTCAAAGTGTGGTCGCCAGACCTACAACAGCTCACCTGGGAACCTGGGAGAAACACTGAGGCCCCTCCCTAGATTTTCTGAGTCAGAAACCCTTAGGGTGAGGTCCAGCAATCTCGTTCAATAAGCTCTCCCAGCGAGGCCCATGAAGCTGAGGCAGAGCCGCTAACCCGGCCCTGGCTCAGAAAACTGTGGCCTGTGGGGCGCATCCAGCCTGCCACCTGTTTTTGTACAGCTCCGCAGGCTAAGAGTGGTTTTTACGTTTTCAAATGGTTGGGGGAAAAAATCTAAAGAAGAACGATATTTCAAGACATGTGAAAAATTATTTTAAATTCAAATTTCGGTGTCCGTAAATAAAGTTCATTGGAACACAGCCATGCCTGTCGTTTACACATTGCCTCTGGCTGCTTCTGAGCTGTAATGGCAGAACCGCGACAGAGAGTATAAAGCCTAAAATATTGACTATTCGGCCCTTTAGAGAAGAAGTTTGCTGACCCCTGCTCCAGGCAAAGCTGTTTTGAAATCTGCGGTGTTTGGTGAGGTCCAGCAGCTGTCAGCTGCACCCCAAATACAGGACAATGACACAAAGGGGGAACGGTCATCCCAGACTTCACCGCCTGGAATCCTTTTCTGTGCTATGCAGTTAAATTAGTTTATGTCTCTAAAGGATGCTAAAAATGGCCCTGGGAATTGGAACAGTTTCCAAAGGCCCATCCAGTCTCATATCCAAATAAATCAATCTGCTTTTCGCAGCCCCAAACTGCTTCCATTGCTAGACATTTTGCCAGATATGCCCAGCTGGTGTTTACCTATCTCTGTAGGGCCAATATGGGGCAGGGAGTTTGATTTTCTTGGGCTAATTGGGAATGTCCATGGAAGAAGCCTAGAGAGGACAGGAATTTGGAAGGGTCTGAGGAACGCTAAGCCTGGCTTGAGCTGGGACTCAACTACGCTCGGCTCCCAACGAGTGAGACGGCCCGTGCAGAAGCTCCGGTCACTGGGACATGCAACGTACCCAAGGTGCGGGCGCGGACGAGAGAACCCCACAGACATGGGTCAGATCTGCCTGTGGCTTTCAGTACAAGGAGGAGAGTCCCAAGAAATGAGGCTGGGCAGGTAGTTGGGTCATCGAGGACCTTGGATGACACCCCATGGAATTAGGATTTCTCTGGTCATTAATGGGATTCTAAGAACGAGGGAGTCTTGTTTCCTAAGGCCAGGTTGTAGCAGGCTTGTGGGACACAAAATAACGTTCTTGCCCATAAAGAAATTATGGTCTAGCTGAAAATAATCCTCAATCCAAAGAAACATAATCTGGAGGGGCAAATTCTGCTCCTCTACAGTCCTTGGCAAGGATTCGATTAGAGTCCTAAGGGACAAGGCCATCTACAGCTCATGTTGAGCCACACATAGAGATGCCAGATTTAGAAAATATAATACAGGACACACAGGTAAATTAAATTTCAGATAGACAACAAATTTTTTTTTAATGTAAGTATGCCCCATGCAATATTTAGGACATGGGATGATACAAATCTGAGTTTTATCTGCAGGTTTATTGGCTCTGTGTCTTTAGGAACATTATTTTTCTTTTTTTTTTTGAGGAAGATTAGCCCTGAGCTAACTGCTGCCAATCCTCCTCTTTTTGCTGAGGAAGCCTGGCCCTGAGCTAACATCCGTGCCCATCTTCCTCTACTTTATATGTGGGACACCTACCACAGCGTGGCTTGCCAAGTGGTGCCATGTCCGCACCTGGGATCTGAACCAGTGAACCCCGGGCCACTGAGAAGCCGAACATGTGAACTTAACCACTGTGTCACCGGGCAGGCCCCTATTTGATTTTTCTTATCGCAGTTTTTTCATCCTTAAAATGGGAATAATAATTTTGAAACATAATAGTAATAATAAATGTCTTTCAAGGTCTTAGTGAACATTGACTAAGACCTCTAGGATCACTGTAGATTCCAAATAAATGAGTGTCATTGATTAAAATGGAAGGAGCACACAGAACCAAGTCAAGAGGTTGCCTTGAACCTTGAAGGATGAGTAGGAGTTCATTCCTAGAGGGAGAGAGTCTCCAGGCATGAGAAAACATGAGCAACAACACTGAAATGTCAGCAAACAATAATAATAGAGCACAAGCAAGAAAGGAGGAGCCATGAATGGGTGACAGGAATTGATAAAGACACGGAATGAGGAGAAAAGGCACATCTTTGAGGGCCAAACCAAGGGGTTGCTCCCAGAAGGATATGGCACTTAGAGGAAACCATGATATTTAAATTCACAAGAGACTGTCCATTTGTTTTATGATTTGGGCTGGTCATTTTCAGTAACTGAAAATCTTCTGTCCCTTATCCAGGGCACTCCTTTCTTAATATCAAGTTACTTTGGAAGCTGAGTGAATTCAAGGAAGATTCTTGCCCACTGACCCTCACCCCCATTCAGATTTTTGTTTCCTGTTGACCAGGAGACTACACTGTTGACTTTCAAGTGTTAATCTAATTCAGGTAACTGAAAAGTCCTTCTAACACCATAGCATAGTGTGTGAGAGGCATGGTGGGAGGCTGAGCTCTCCAAACTAGGTGCTTGGAGATGAGTAATATTCATGCAGTTGTAGGGAAGGAAGGCATTTCTTCTACCCGCTCTGGGTCCTTCTGGCTGGGAAATGAATTAAATTCACATGAGACAGATAGCAGGAGAAAACTAAACAAAGCTTTATAACATGTACACATGGGAAAGCCTCAGGCAACCTGAGCAACTCGCCAAAAAGGCTGCAGCCACCACCTTAAATATCATCTTTAGCTAAAGGCACAGGAGGATGTAGGGCATGGGGGGAGTCAGTTATGGGAGATTAACAGAAAAACACAGTAAACAAGAGTAAGGTTATTATGCAGATTTAAGTCCTTGCCTTCTGCATTGATTAAGAGTTTCTAGAGATAATGTCATCCCCCCTTCTTCCTGGTACAGAGAGGGAGACACCGTTACAGATGGAGATTTCCTTTACAATGGAAATGTCTTAACAAAGGGTAAGTAAATTCTACTTCTCAGAGTTTCTTTCCTGTCTGCAGTTTCTAAAAGTAACCGGCCCAAAATAATCCTCATGCCAAAGAGACATATCTTGGGGTGGCCAATTCCAGCCCCCCGCAGTGTTTATCTTTAAATATAAAATAACATCAACATCTGGGACTTGTTACTAGACATCTCTACTTTTATCCCTTTCCTGACTTCCTTTCCCACGTGGTGGCCTGTGGTCCTGACATCCCAACACTGCTCCCAGCATCCACCTGGGCCTGTGTGCCCTTGTGATGGCTGCAGTCACCGTGGCAGCACTGGGAGTTGGGAGGACGTGCAATGTGGTTTTCAAGGTCTCAGCAGTTCTTTTCTGTGGGTTAGTTAGAATTCACATCAAGGAGACACATTTAATGTTCTAGCGACTCTTTCGCTAACATTTATATCTGCCCCCTCTTTGGCTGGAGCTGGGCTTTTCAGAAGATTCAGATACACTCATTAGGAACTGCTGGCCGTTTCTAAATCTAACGCAGCAGGGCTGGCGCCACCTGGTGGTACTTGTCAGCTGAACCAGCTGGAGTTTCCTGGGTAGAGGAAGCCATTCTAGGTATACTCGCATGAGTTGGAAACTTGCTGCCTTTCCGATCTCATCACTTGTGAGAAACTTATATGAAATAAATGATTTGAGAACTTTGAAACTAAAACTGTTCTGATTCTTTGACAGTAACCTGCTCAGAAGGTCTTCATGTTCTGAAGCACAAACCAGAGATTTTCAGAGGACACTGATGCAGAGATTAAACACCCTCCCAGACGCACAGGAACAGACGCCTCCTCTGAACCCAGGTCTGTCCGAGGACAAAGCCATGGCTCTTCCCAGGACACCACACATGTCTCTTAATACGGTACTGGGCCAAGTATGTGCCCCAAAGCTGAAACAGGACGGAAGTAGGTGGAGCACAATTACTGCACCTTTCCAAGGAGCGGGAGGAGAAAGTAGCCAAATTACCACCCAAGATGCCCAGACCAGTGCTTCCCAAACTCACGTGCTTATCAATCAGCTGGGCATTTTGCTAAATTGCTGCTCTGATTCAGTAGTTCTGGGGAGGTGCCAGAGACTGCATTTTAACAAGCTCTCAGGGGAGGCTGAAGCTGCTGGTCCACAGACCACATTTCGGGTCTCGAGTAGACTCTCGACCAGGGGTTTTGAACCAGGGGCAATTTCACCCCGCCCCCCCCCCCCCCGGACATTTGGCAATAACTGGAGACATTTTTGATAAGCTATTGCGGGTTGGGGGTCAGTGCTACTGGTGTCCAGTGGGTAGAGGCCAGGATGCTGCTAAACTTCCTACAATGCACACAGCAGCCTCCTGCAACAAAGAATCACTTGCCCAAATGTCAGTTGCACAGAGGTTGGGAAACCTACCCTAGACCCAGACTTATATGACTCAGGTCTGTCTGCTGGGAGAAGCTCAAATCCCGTACCCTGGAGAGAGTTTGCTGGAAAACAGGTGTGAACTGGTTCCTTTTGTTCATGAAAGAAAACAACATACATTTAGAAATCTCCCATATGTATTCTAGAGGCAAACGGTGAGGCAGCATGGAGGAGACCCATGACAATGGAGCCGTGGGGAAGAATGCCATTTGACCTGTGAAGAACTGTGTGTGTGTCTGGATTGAACTCCTCCAGTCAAGGGCTTGGCAGTACCATCAACGAGTGCAGTAGACTTGGAAATGCTTTTCTTCTCACATCATGTGAGACCAAAACAACAGCAACAACAAGATACTTCTTTCTATTGTGATTTACCCCTGAGCATAGCCTTTTTTTTTTTTTAAGATTGGCACCTGAGCTAACATCTGTTGCCAATCTTCTTTTTTTCTTCTTCTTCTTTTTCTTCTTCTCCCCAAAGCCCCTGGTCATATAGCTGTATATTGTAGCTGCGGGTCCTTCTAGTTGTGGCATGTGGGATGCTGCCACAGCATGGCCTGATGAGCAGTGCCGTGTCCATGCCCAGGATCCAAACTGATGAAACCCCAGGCTGCTGAAGCAGAGCACGCGTACTTAACCACTCAGCCACGGGGCCAGCACCCTCCCCCCCAGGACATCTTGATGATAAAATTATCACTGTAACCTAGAGGAGGGGTCAGCAAACGTTTTCTGGGAAGGGTCAGATAGTAAATACTTTGGGCTTTGCAGGTTATACGGCCTGTGTCACAACTACTCGGCTCTGCCATTGCAGCACAAAAGTGGCCCGAGAGAGGAACAAACAATGGGCGTGGCTGCATCCCAGTTACACTTTATTCACAAAAACAGCGCAGGGCAGTCTTCTGCTGACCTCTGGTCTAGGTGTCAGGTGAATCTGGGCTCAGCTGTAGGTCCCATGTTAGCTGGGACATAGCAGCTGCAGTTTCTATCTGGCCCCCTTTGGTTTTATGATGTGGAGAGAGGGTGACTAATGCATGTGCAACAGGCACTCAAAAAAATGGGTTCTCTGCCTGACCCAATCGCTGTGGAAACAACTCCTAGAACAATCCAATCACTCTATTATCTCCCTCTGAAGTTGACACCATCATTCTCTAATTTATCACGAAGCATTAACTAACCACCTAAGATGTGCTTAGCATTACTGCGAGCCATGAGGAATCCAAAAAAGAAGTCATGTCCATGTTCTTAAGCAGCTTTTTGGGGTTATTATGGTGATAAGAGCCAGTCCTGGTGGTCTAGTGGTTAAGATTCTGTGTTCTTACCACATGGCCTGAGTTCGTGTCCTCATCACTGAACCACACCACTGTCTGTCAGTGTCATACTGTGGCAGCTGCGTGTTACTGCGATGCTGAAAGTTATGCCACCAGGATTTCAAATACCAGCAGGGTCACCCATCATGGACAGGTTTCAGCAGAGCTTCCAGACTAAGACAGACTAGGAAGGAGGAACTGGCTACCCGCATCTGAAAAAGTTGGCCCTGAAAACGCTGTGGCTAGCAGTGGGGCCCTGTCTGACAGAGCGCCCGAAGCTAGGGCAGGGCTCCGCTCTGCTGTGCACAGGGCGCTGGGAGTCGGGACCCACTTGAGGGCACTAACAACAAAAATGGTGATAAGACATAGATACACAATCGCAGCAAATTCAAATGCCCATGGATAGATTATTCATTAAAGGCACATGTGACAATTGGTTAGGCATTTGGAAAAAATGGAACCTGGGTACATTCTTCTGTTACCAAAATAAATTCCAGTTGGTCAAACACTTAAGTGTAAGCAAAAGGAAACCATAGTGCTGGAAAAGACATAGTATAGGTGCACATTTTTTATAATCTTGGGGTTGGGAGAGTCTTTCTATTGAGAGCATGCACTTCAAAAGCCACAAAGGAAAAGATCACAGAAGAATAAAAAGTATCTACATGAGAAAATCTGCCATCAGCAAGAACAAAAGGAACTGGGTGATCATTTTTAATACACGTGGCATACAGAGAGTTAATTACTCAACCTTGTGAACTTGTAAAAATCAATAGAAAATGACGAATAGCCTAAAAGAAAACTGGCCATAATTTACAGGAGTACAAATTGCCAATTAATTTTAAGCACTTGAGTAGAGGTTAAGAAAATAAGGAAAGAAAAATCTCCAGAGCAAAATGATTGGCATTCATCCCCTATGGTCGGCCAGCTTCGCCTCGGTTTCTTGGATCACACGCTCTCCAGCTGCTCCTTCTGAGGATGCTCCCTCCTGGCACCCGTGCTGAGACAGGTCACCTGGAACCACTCCAGCCCACACTCCCAGCTGGGCCCAGCCTTGAGTCATCCCAGCCCAGGGGTCAGACAAGAGAACGAAGAAGTCTCCAGATGATTCCAGGTCCTGGCTGTTCAAGTCACTCTCAGCCTTTCCGTTCTTCCAGGCTGAGTCCCCAAACTTTGTGGAGCAGAGACAAGCCATCAACACTGTGTGTGTGTGTGTGTGTGTGTGTGTGTGTGTGTGTGTGCGCGCGCACCCCGCTCCAGCCGGAGGTCACGTAGGAGGGAGTTACATCGGGAAGGGTCTTAAAGACCAAACAGAACACAACAGCTCACTCAGCTGCCACCCAGGCAGGACTCTGTACCTGCAGGATGACAAGAATCTTCGACACTGGGATTCAAGGAAGATCAAGGCCACGGAGAAGGCTGAGAGCAGGAGCGCTGGGTTCGGGCACGCAGGAGGATGTCCCTTCACCATCTATGCTGCTGCTGCTAAACCAGACAGCCCACCGCTCCTGCATTCGTCAAGCTCTGCTGGACTCCCGGTGGACACCTGTCTCCCCTGTGGGTAAGTTAGTGTGACGGGGCCCTGGAGCTCAGCCCAGTCGGTGAGGTCAAGGACAGTAACTTCCTCCAAGATGGGAGCCCAGCAGAGGGCTAAGGAGCGTGGCTTCTAAAGCCACACTCCTTGACCTCAAATCCCAGGAGACTGTGCTGTGTGAATTTGGAAAATGTTCTTGACCTTTCTGGGCCTCAGTTTCCTCATCTGTAAAATGATAACAATAATTAACCGTGGAGAGTTGAGAGGAGGCACTAATACACGTGGAGCTTAGAATAACGCCTGGCACAGAGTAAACACTCAAATGGGTTAAGAGACTTTATATTAAGAAACGACAACTTTGGCATAAATCAGTGTGGCAGAGACACACAGAAGGAATATAAGAGGGAAGACCCAGGTGGAGTGAACGCCGTGGAAATGCACCAGGAACCTCTCTCATGACACAGGGAAGCTCCACTGGCTCCACACGGTTCCACAGCCCGAGCTTCTCCGTGACCAGCGCACACGGACTCCTTCCTGCCCACACAGGTGAAATCAGACTCCTCAGCGGCCTGCTGCCTCCTCCAGGAAGACACTTAAACACATCTCCAGCCCACCATGAAAACCATCGCACGACTTCACTGTTTCTTACTCAGAAAAGATGGACTATTTACAGAATTGCTGAGAGCCACCACATTTTCTCAGTGAGATTGAGAGCACAAGAGGCTTCCCTTGGTGGCTGGCGCCCATCACTGAGACGGCCCTGCCTGGACCATCCACCACACACAGGAGGAGGCTGCCGGCTTTGGTGGAGCCATCCAAGGACGGTGTCGACACACACTGGAGAGGATGGCAGGGTCTGCCCCCAGGAGGGGGCTGCCGACCCCAAGCCCCCAAACACCTCCTGGGAGGAGCAGGTCATGCACACGAAGCCGTCCTTATCCTTGCAGTCCCTGTAGATCTCTGCCATGGTCACACTCGGGCTGGCCACACTCCTGTTGTTCACCAGCAGGTGAAAGGCTTCAGTGGCCCCGAGGACCATGGGGCTCCTGGGATGGAGGAGAGGGAGGGAGCAGGAAGGGGACTCAGCCTGCAGGGAATGGGCCCTGACCAAAGCCTCCCCTGGTTCGGCCAGTATATATATTTTTCCCATGAGAGGCGAGCCCTGATCTCCTAAACTCTCAGGGCAGTGGTGCTCCGACTCCACTGTGCTCTCTGGGCTGTGGAAAGGCAGGCTCCGGTGCTCCAGCCCCAGAGCCTCGGATCCAGTGGATCCGGGAAGCAGCCCAGGAATCTGCAGGGTCATGCCGCTCAAGAAAACTGAATTGCTCCCTACTCCTTTGCTGGAGATTCGAGATCCACAAGGCCTCCTCGTTGGACCAAAAGGGTGAGGCCTTCCCGTCATTAGCTAGGATTCATACCAATACAAATAAACCAGGCAAATGAGCCCCTCTTTGCTCTGAAATTAAAAGTATTTCCCCAGAGGTACAAAGGCGATCACAACCTCTTCCAGCATCTCACTGTCAAACACCCTTG
Organism: Equus przewalskii; assembly: GCF_037783145.1. Lineage (NCBI taxonomy): Eukaryota > Metazoa > Chordata > Mammalia > Perissodactyla > Equidae > Equus > Equus przewalskii. Next base: position 2,884,063 of record NC_091861.1, on the reverse strand, counting down.
GGATGACTTTTAGAAGGGACCTACTGCCCCCAAGTGTGACCTTTCCTTTTCTTGCCATTTCTTGCCCCCTCCAGCAAGGAGCCAGAGAGCTGCAAAGTTAACTGGACATGATTTAAATGCCGAGGTCCACCTGAGTCCTGATGCAGCCAGGAGTAGACGACAGCACAACAGCACAGACACGTAAGAAAAGGCTCGGTTCACCTGAAGCTCACTTCCACCTGCTCTGTTCCGCGAGGAGGCACCGCCTGCCCACTCCAGCCTCAGAGCTCTGCCACTTCAGGCGAGCTAGGTCCATGCAGCTGGACACGGGTGGCTGGAAGCTGAGCAATTCTACAACCAGATAATCCTTCCAAAATAACCCCAAAGGTTTTAGCTCTGACCATTGCATGATGGCCTTTGGGTCAAAAGTGACTGTTCTGCAACAGGAATGGGTGCGGCTGGGGATCAGTGTGCAGCCATCAGCTCTGAGGGAAACTTCCCAGACTCCGCACCTCCGCCTGTGTCTTCTGCCACGCTCTCTTTGGATGAGGGTCGTGGCGTCCCCCGGGGAGCAGGCTGTGGGCAGGGACGTCCGTCTACTCTGTTCATGCTGCAAACACAGAGCCCAGAGAGCACCCAGAACACAGCTGGTGCTCCGGAAACATCATGGAGCCTCAATGTTGGGATGGGAGCACGGGGCGGGGTGGAGGAGACAGGAGGCCCGGCTGCGAAGGGGAAAGAACGGCTCTCAGAACTCAAAGGGCTTGTTCTTTGGGTTTTTTTGGGGAGGGGGTGAAATTAGAGAGGGAGGCGAGGTCACCTCATGTTATGCCAACATGTTGGGACCTAATCCTGCCTCTCATTCTCCCTTGGCACCTCCATCCACACTGCACTAATGTAACTACCCTGAGGAGAGGAAATCAGGATGCTCCTAAATAGCTCATTAAAAGAAGCAAAACGGAGACAAACGCAGATTTGTAATGAATTCTTGAAGAAACAAGTTGCAACAGCTACCCAACTTCCCAGGGCCAGCCCCAGCAGATTTTTCAACCCTGTGAAGAATTATCCAGAGTTATATTCACATTACTCCCAAATTATTTTTATTGAATCCATGTGTCAGGTGATACCACTTAACCTTCTTAAGCTTTTAAAATAGCTGCTTTTTCTTCACTGTGCCTTAACCCAAGGGGATTGTGTTTTGGGGACAATTTCCTTGTCCCTCTCTTAGGGTCTGAGCAGTCCAGGGAGCCTTTGCCCTTTGAAGGGTCCCCACTCCTCAGGCGCACACACACCTAAAAAAGGTACTGTGTCTCCACCGGGAAGATGCAGGCTGGGTTTTAAACACTATCAGGAGGAAAGCATCTTCTGTTTCAGAGCCAAGACTACTTTAGAAAATTCTTAGAAATGTTGGCAGCTCTTACTCTCTTTTGATTTGTTATCTGCGGGGCTCTCCCATCTGTTTGAGATAGATTAAGTCTCAGAGCATCTTTTCGGGGCACTACAGGATCTAAAAGGTGAGTCATAGAGAAAATCTCTCCCTTCTCTTCTCCTGGAATGTCCCCATCATCAAAACCAAATAGACTGACAAAGCAAATAGAAAAATCCCAGGGCTGCACGGCACACGCCCCCGAGGGCACCTTGTCACCTACCGGATGATGCCGAGGCACTGGGTCACGGTCAGCCCCTGTGGGCCGGGCCCAGGAACTAGGTCTTGTCCAGCACAGGCAGGAACTGCTCCATGGTGAGCGCTCCCCCACCGCCTGTCAAGAGACTCAGCCCCTAAGAACGTGACCGGAGCTCTTGGTATCTTAGAACCTACAACAGGGAGAGAGAGCGGGCTTTTTATTCTTCTCGTTATTTTTGTTTTTTGGGTTTTTTTCCAAAGAAAAGAGTATCCCCCTTTCCGAAAAAGACAATGAAATCTTACCGGGATCTTGTTTGGGAACTTTGCCCGGATTCCAGCAACTTCCTCTTGTCTGGTTGCTGTGAATATTTCAAGGACAGAAGCAATAAGTAAACAGCAAGTGAAATCTGTATCCTCTCGCCCTCTGTCTGTAACCCAGACGGCAGGCTGAGAACTTCACCTGAGCTCTTCCTCTGCTCAAAAAGGCTGATGCTCGGGCTTTTCTGAGGAGTCTGCATTTTCTTCAACAGCTGTGTCTGTGCCTGAATTAAAACAAACAGAAAAATCCCACAACCAGGACCTAGCTTATCCCTCCATCTGCTTCCTAACTGCCTGCAGGAGCCTAAAGGAGACCCTTAAGTGGGGCTGTGTGACATCAGGCTTCTCCCGCCCTCCCTGGGCAGAAGGAAGTCAGATCTGAGGACAGAAAGGGAACACCTGCTTGCTGGTCAGAAAAAGTCACTTTGCTCACAATTGGTTCAAGACATTTCTTTGCTGGAGAAATTAGGGTTCATAATAAAATCAGTGGCCACGTAACCAAACAGCCTAGGTCTGGGCTGAGGACCCTGGAGAGGTGAAACTGCCATTTGCTAAGGGTGTTTGGTTACTTCCATAATGAATCACCTTGAAGGAAGGCCAGGGTGGATCACCTGATGCTGAGATAGGCTGATAACTCTCGCATTAGTCCTTGCCATTTTTCACAGAAAGAAACCTATGATCAGAGAGGTTAAGGAATTTGCTCAAAATCACACAGCTAGTAAGGGAGGCAATTGATACCTCTCTCTCAAAACCCAGATTTGGTGTGAGATAGTGCCACACCCCAGGATATTCTGTCATTTTATCTTTTCTCCAATAAGGGAGGGAAAGAAACACAATTACCCTCAAGATCTGCCATTAGGCGATGGGAAACAGAGGCCCATGGAAGGTGAGTGATTGCCTGGGATCGAGTGACTGCTAAGAGGCAAGACACAGCTCTCCTAGGTCCCCGAGTCCAGGGCTTACCTCCAGATGCCTACGCCCACCCATGTGCACCTGTAGACTCCGAGTGAGCAGAGGCTGACGGCGCCTTCTCTGATTTGCCGGCACGGCGCCTTCTCTGATTTCCCGGCACAGTCATTCAACAGAGGAGAGTCTTCCAATGAACAGAGTGATGCAAAGGAAGGTTTGCACATTCTCCACGTCAGCTGGGCGAATCAAAGGGACGCATGGCGGGGCTTTAGGTTAAAGATCAGGCGTGGGCAGCAGGTGACAAAATGGTGGCATCACTGAAGAGAGAAGTGGCTCTCTCTGATGCCCTTTAAAAAAGAGGGCATGGGGCCGGCCTGGTGGCGAAGCGGTTAAGTGTGCATGTTCCTCTTTGGTGGCCCGGGGTTCACTGGTTCGGATCCCGGGTGTGGACATGGCACTGCTTGGCAAGCCATGCTGTGGCAGGCATCCCACATATAAAAAAAAGTAGAGGAAGATGGGCATGGATGTTAGCTCAGGGCCAGTCTTTCTCAGCAAAAAGAGGAGGATTGGTAGCAGTTAGCTCAGGGCTAATCTTCCCCCTCCACACACACACACAAAAAAAGAGGGCACACGCTCACGTGCACGGGATAATAAGGAACAGGGGTGCAGTGCACTTCTGCAGTCAGCGGCTTTCACATCCACAATCTCATTTAAACGTCGCAATTGCCTGCAGGTTGAAAGGGTGGAGGCGATGCACACCTTGCAGGCCCACCTCCAGCCAGCATGCACTGAAGTGGCAGCCAACCCGGAGTGCCCAATTCCCGGAGCAAGCCCAGCATCTGGGGCCAGGCAAAGCCCTTCCAGGCCTGGCCGTCCCGGATATCACCTTAATTTCTGATCTTGAATCAGTTACTTCACTTTACTAAGTATGGTTTTCCTTTTTGCAAAATGATCATTTTTAACTAATTAAAATGGTCAGTTTTACCTAACCCAGCGTGGGTATGTGAGACTCCACTGAACTGATTTACGGAAAGCAGCTAGCCCAGTGCCTGCACCAAATCAGATGCTCAGTGTCTGTGTGCCCCCACCATGCCTCCCCGAAGCCCCCACAACCCCAGGAGAGTGTGCGTGCATTCAGATCTGAAGGTGGAAGGCCAGCGCCCCGGCTCGGCACAGGTGCAGCGTGTGGTCCATCATTGTTAGGGCTTTGAGAGGCTTCCTCCCCGCCCTGCACCGGGCTTCTCAGCTGGCACGTGGGATTGCTGTCTCGGCCAGGCCTACCTCTCAGGATATAACGGGGGTGAAGGGGAAAATAGAACAATGGACTTGGGAAAAAAGGAAAATGTGGCAGCACTTATGGAATGTATCATCATTCAGCAGAGCAATGGTCCAGACTGTTTTTCTTTTATTGAAAAGTGTCTTTTTTGAGGGGAACAGGTTGTCTGTGGGTGCCGTGTGGCCCCACCATGCTCCTCCAGCCCAGGGGCGGGACCTAATCGGCCAGGAGGTGACCAAACCCACATAATGTCATGCTACATGGATGGTGGGGAAGGAAGCAGGAACAGCCCTGTGGAAGCGGCTAGAGCAAGAGTGCCCCGGCTTACGCAGAGTCCTGCCTGCTGATATATTAATAAACAAAACCCAGCTTTGCTCACGATGTGCAGTGGGAAACACTATGCTTCTTAGAACCACGCCTGTCCTGCAGACACAGCCCGGGAAACACGAGCTGCTGAGGTCACTGTGATTCCCACCAGCCAACCCTCTCACCCGCCACCCTCCCCGGGCCCTCCCTCTGCCTTCTCCGACCCGCATCCTGGGCAGGCGGGAGGTGAGAGGACACTCTGAGTCTCGGTACCAGAGAAAGCGAGCTGGTTTTTAAAGGAAGAGGTGGCAGAGAGTGGGATGCTGGCAGGTGGGATCAGGGAGGATTTCTTTCTTTCCGACTGTAAACATGCCTATGGCTCCCCTTCTTAAAATAATAACCAGTCGGCCTTCCCCAGACTCTGCCAGACACGTGACCGTCACGGGAAGAACAACTCTGGAAGGTTCTCAATCTTGCTTACTAGTAAGTACCTAACTTTTTTGAGCCTCATGTTATTCATGAGCAACATGAGCACGCTTTCACTCATCTTGTAGAGTTGGGTGAAGATTAAATGTGGGGACCTGCGTGACGTACCCTTATCCACGGGGTGACACAGTAGGAGTTCTCCCATGCTACTCAGGTCCTGTGTCACTACAAGCCCAGCCCACTCTGCTCACACTTCCTGAGCCTTCGGCGAGGCTTGTGCAAGCTCACTCTTTCCACTGAGCTCACCACCCGTCCCTCCTCAGCCGCTGCGGTCTGGAGCCTGTCCTGACACTGGCACGCTCTTGGGAGGTCGGCAGCAAGGCATACAAGTGCCTCCTTCCAGTCCTGATCTTGTTTGATCTTTGATCCTCCAGCAGGTGGAATTGCTGTGCATTTTCTCCTTCCGCAAACTCTCCTCTTTGGGATTCCAGGATACCACCCACTTTCTTGGAGTTCTTCCCTTTCTCCCTCCTTCCCCAGCTGCGTCTCCCTCGTTTGCAGAGCCAGTTCTCCTTAGGGCCCTGAGGAAATCAGTGGAATATCCGCTTATCCATAATAAACTCACATTTATTTATGTGAATAGAAACGTTCACAAGGCTTCTCCCTACTTCCTGACCCGGAGTAGTCTGTAGGTTGCTTGGTTGCACGCGATCCTATGTAAAAGCAGCATCCTTGCCTTGCACAGGCAGCTTTCAGATCAGTCCCCCATCACCATTCTTTGAAGCCCCCAGCTGCCCCAAGCCCTTGCCGCATGCAAAGTTTAGAGCCACTGCCGTCCCTTGATCTTGGCATCTCCCCAGGTCCACGCCAGTCCTCTTCCTGTTCTATATGCTTTCTGGATGATTTTAGCCATTCCTGAGTTTTCTAAGATGACTCAGTTTCTCCAATGTGATTAAAAATAGGCTTGTCCCTTGGCAAATGTGGCTGTTTGGGGCTCAGAGAGTGACCAGGACAGACACATTTTGCTCTGGTCCTGTCCTATTGTGGCTGCCGTCATTCATCCTTCATGGCTACAAGCTCTGAGGCCAGTGGGAAACAGGTGCAGAAAGTTTCACCATATGGAAGTAAAATGTGCACGTCTAAGAGAAGAGGCTGCTGCGGGCTGGAGAGCCGAGCAGGAGGAAGTCTTCATCAGTGAGTCCATTTCAGGGGCCGGCCCAGTGCCGCACTGGTTAAGTTCACACGTTCTGCTTTGGTGGCCCTAGGTTCGCCAGTTCGGATCCTGGGTGTGGACCTACATACTGCTTATCAAGCCATGCTGTGGCAGGCATCCCACATATAAAGTAGAGGAAGATAAGCATGGATGTTAGCTCAGGGCCAGTCTTCCTCAACAAAAAGAGGCGGATTGGTGGCAGATGTTAGCTCAGGGCTAATCTTCCTAAAAAAATCAGAATAAAAAAATTTAAAAAACAATGAGTCCATTCCGGAGAGGAAAGAGCTTCTCGAGGCTTCCGCAGAATGTCACCTGACTCCTCCAGTAAACTTTGCCTGGATGCCGTGATTCACAGAAGGCAGCATGCGAGATGGGAGATGGGAGATGTGACAGAAGGGGATGCCTGCTACTGCAGAAGGACCTGGAGCTTCCCATCCTAGATATGACTCAGTCAGGATGGGAAGGCAGTGCTCACCATCTCAAGGTAGAAAGCAGAAATTCAAACTTTATTTCATTTTATGTTTTCCTTCTACCATCAAGTGCGCCTGCCTTTTTCAGTGAGGAAGATCGGCTCTGAGCTAACATCTGTTGACAATCTTCCTCTTTTTTTCCCCTTGTCCTTCCCAAAGCCCCAGTACATAGTTGTATATCCTAGTTGTGAGTCCTTCTAGTTCTTCTGTGTGGGAGGCCACCACAGCATGGCTTGATGAGTGATGTGGAGGTCCACATCCAGGATCTAAACCGGCGAACCCTGGGCTGCCAAAGCAGAGCATGCGAACTTAACCTCTCTGCCACAGGGCCAGTGCCCATCAAGTGCCCTTTAAGATGCTACTTAGTAGTAAGACTTGTTTATCTGATCAACATGGAATGAAAACAATTTATTCCTAGTCAGACCATCAAAGGTAATAAAAGATTTTTGTTCCTGATCCCAAATTAGCCACTGAATTATGAAGTCACTTTAACTCGTAATTTGCTTATCAACCTGTGAAATGGTTTTAACACTGGCAGTTTTGCTAATCCTGCTTCAAGAATAAAAGTAACCCACAACAGCTATTAAATGAGTGAGGCAAGACCTTGCCTATTGGTGCATCCCCAGTACCCAGAAAAGAGCCTGGCATATAGTTTGTGCTCTATAAAAGTTAAATAGATTTATCTGCATGCAAATTGCTAACACATAAAAGGGCCCAGCCACACAATGGTATTGCCTGAAGCCGTACAAGTAGGAAAGGCAAACTCATATGCAGAATATGCGCTGATCACAGTCAGGATAAATCGAGGTTCCTTCTAGCAGTGTAATGAGGCCATGTTGTCTGCTGCCACTGGGTGACTGCTTGGTCTCCTTGAAGACTGTGTTATTTCAGGACTTCAGCATTGGTTTCTTTTGCTGGGCGACTGGACATCTGATAGCAGCGCAGTGGTAGCTAGACCTGTTGGGTGGAGTCCATGCCTCTGGGCCCACACATAGCCTCCATCCTGCCACCACTGCTACTCCTTCACGCGTTCATTGGTCCAGCCCTGGGGGAGGTGAGAAGTGAGCGTAGGTGGCCAAAGTCAACTGGTTAACTGGCCAAACCATTGCATCTCCTCGGTTCTTTAATGCTTCCTTCGTGGTAGATGTTCTCTGGTGGGCATTAACATGTGATATACAGATCTTCATGTTTCATCCCTGTGCCCCTAGGTCCATCCTCATGCCTCTTTCCTTGACTCTCTTGTCCCCAGTCTTCAAATTTTCTTCTTACAGCCCCTGACCAATGAGCCAAGACATTTGCTGCTGCCCATGAGTCTGTATTTATCCCAAGTGAATGACTGGCTGTACTGCCTGAAGCTCTGCCCAATGGGAGGATGTCCCCTCACCACTTCTTTCAGGGCCACCTTTGAGTGGAGCTGTAGCACCGCTGTAGTCCATTGCTTTGGTTTGCACCATATACTGAGACTACCCATCTGCGAATAAAGTTTAGCCTTTTCCTTCCTCCATCCGCTGATGGTAAAGGACCCTCCCCAACAATGGCCATAAGAGTGAACAAAGAAACGACATGGGTACAAAAGTGGCAGATTACATGAGAGTCTGAGCCACCTGCTAATGCAGCTTACTGTGCCCTTGGCTTTGCACATGTCTTATCCTAAATATATCCCTTCCATTTTATGCTGGATTGCTGCTGCTTATGACTTTATGGGTCTGACAGAATCTAGCTCATAATGGCCAGTTCTGGCCACATTGCCTCTTAGTGTCCCATGGTCAGCTAAGTTTTGAAAGATGACTCATTCTTTGACACAGATGGCATAGTGATGCTGTGGGACCCTAGGGATCCACAATGTGCTTCTTTTATTGGGTCTTACTATAAACCCAACACAGCCTCTTTTTCCACCATAGACACCTCTATATCATGAGGTTTACCTGGTCATGTGGCCCAAGTGGCATGGCTGCTTGCTACAGAGCTCTTTCTTGCTCTGGGCCCCACTCAATGATGGCAATCTTTTGTGTCTTCTAGCATATGAATTGAAGCAGCATTTTCAAGTGTGGAACATGCTGTCTTTAGAACCCCCCAAAATAATCGGCACTGCATTTCCTTCAGGGTAGTGGGAGGTGTGATATGCATAATTTGTTCTTGAATTTTGAGAGGATGTCTCAGCATGCCTAGACCACTGAATCCCCAAAAGCTTCACTGATTTGTCAGGCCCCTGAGTCACTGAAAGATTTATGTCCCACTTCTGGAATGCATATATGCCTTACAGAGGCTTTCAACGTTCTCCTTGGTTATTGCTCATCTGAAGGGATCAACATCTTGTTGATGTAGTGGGCTGATGCCATGTTATTTGGGATGTCCAGAGACTCTATTTCTCTTTCAACTATAATATAACAGAGGGTTAAAGAATTAACATAGCCTTGGAGCAAGTCCATTAACATATATCATTATCTGTTCCAAGTAAATGCAAAATTTCTAGTTCTTTTTGATAGAGCTGGAAAAGCATGCATTTGCAAGATCAAGGGCCACTTATCATGTATCTGAGGCTATGTTAATATTCTCTGGCAAATATCCTACATCTGGCCTAACAGCTGCAATTGGGGCTACCACTTGGTTGGGCTTCCATGATCCACCCTGGCATCACAGTATTGGCATCATATGGTACTTCCTTCCGGGATATCAAGTCCGTATAATGTGAACACACTCTTACGTCCACAGCCTCTCCCTTATCCAGCTTTGGGTTCCATGCCCTCCCACCGCACACACCTTTCATCTAGCACATTTAGAGTCAAGGCCCATAGGTTCTCTCCTGGGTCCGGCGGTACATGTTGGCTAGGTCTTGCAGCTCCTTTGAGGAGAAGAAATGCACCACCTCTCCTACTGGCCATTGCTAATAACCAGGTTTAGGTCACAATTTACCCAGCTGGGTTATGTCATAACCTGGGCCTAGTTACTAGCATCATGGCCAGTAGGAGAGGTGTGGCACATCCTGAGCGGGGACACACGTCCTCTTATGAGGTAGAGGTCTCTGCGTGATCTTCAGGCAAGGGGCAAGAACTAGCCTTTCCCTGGGAAGAGCAGACCAGATCTTTCAAGGGAACCCGGGGGCTCGCAATTTTCAAATGCATTGAGCCAGATGTATCCCAAATCTCAGGTTCCATCCTTCCCAGCCAGGCACTGACCTCAGCGTAGCCAACACACTAGATTGAGAGTTTGGCCTCCTCTGGATTACGCTGTGGCCCTGATCCTCACTTTCTCTCCTCCAGCTGTAGGAGGTGAGACTCTATGCCAAGGAGGCCCTGTGGGTTTCATACTCAGCCTTTAATTGGTGGTTAATCAATTTCAGGCTTTCATTTACTTTCTGGAAAGCATCAGAGCCCCCAGTAACAGCTATGCAATTCTATAGTGCTTATCATTACCCTTTCCCTTTTGGTCTCATATGCATGAAACACTGCATCTCCAGTGCACTCCCCGCCACCATTCGCCACCCCAGGGCAGCAAAATGCCCACAGCTGGGGAACGAGCGCTCCAGTCCTGGACAGGGCATCTGGGCCTGGTGACTCAGTGTCCACCACAGTCTTCATCATCGCCAGCATTATCTTCGATCATTGAATTGTGTCATGCACAAGTCATTGGACTGGGGGTGGAAACTAAGATCATGTATACATGTCAGGCACTGGGCTAATTAATCCATTTTCTTATTTAATCCTTCTGACAAAAAAAAAAAGGCACCTGGGGCTGGCCCGGTGGCACAGCGGTTAAATTCACACGTTCCGCTTCAGCATCCCAGGGTTTGCCGGTTGAGATCCCAGGTGCGGACGTGGCACCGCTTGGCAAGCCATGCTGTGGTAGGCGTCCCACATATAAATCGGAGGAAGATGGGCACGGATGTTAGCTCAGGGCCGGTCTTCCTCAGCAAAAGGAGGAGGATTGGCAGCAGATGTTAGCTCAGAGCTAATCTTCCTCAAAAAAAAAAGGCACCTGAAGCTCAGAAAGTTAACGTAATTTACTCAGGATAACCCAGTGAATCATATTTGAACCTATGACTATATGGCACCAAAACCCACTATGATAAAATGCTTTTCATTCTAGAATTTTAAAAGTTAGCTTAAAATAGAGCCATCTCTGTCATAGGGAAAGTACTTCCTGAAACGTTGTCCTAGCAGCTCGAGGTGCAGGGCTTCACATGCACAGAGCCTCTTCCTAAAGGCATCCCCCAGAATCCCCCCCCAAAAAAACAATTTTCTTTTCTTTTTTTGCAGCGGTAGATTCACTCTGAGCTAACATCTACTCCCAATCGTGCTCTTTTTTTCCCCTCCCCAAAGCCCCAGTGCATGGTTGTATATCCTTATTTTTAAAATATGACTCCTATGGGGGCTGGCCCCATGGCCGAGTGGTTAAGTTCGCACGCTCCGCTGCAGGTGACCCAGCGTTTCCTTGGTTCCAATCCTGGGCGCGGACATGGCACTGCTCATCAAACCACGCTGAGGCAGCATCCCACATGCCACAACTAGAAGGACCCACAACGAAGAATATACAACTATGTACCGGGGGGCTTTGGGGAGAAAAAGGAAAAAATTAAATCTTTAAAAAAAAAAAATGACTCCTAAATGTGACTCCTCACGCCGAGTCGAGCGCAAACCTTGGTCAGGACCGCCTCGTCCGAGCCCAGTCTTTCCGTCACCACGTCTCAGCCCCCTCAACAAACCCTCCAGTTGCGTTTCTCCCTGCCCCACCAGCACCCAGTCTGATTCCTTCCCCCGGCTTTGGATTTTTATCCCCGCATTTTGAATGCTTTTGGTAGATTTCCTTCCAATCTTGCACAAACCCTGTTCAAGGGAATATCTTTCCCCCTAAAACATTTCCTATAATTACAATGTTGCCAAGGACATTTATATTTAACTTTGAATGTGTTCGTGGGCTTAGTAAGTATGAATGGATTTGGCTTATTCTCAACCAACAATTAGTGAAAATTGTGGGAGATACACAGATGCACTTGGTACAACATGGTCTCTCACTGGATGAGAGGGGATCATTTCATCTCTGTGTCCTCAATTGTGCATCAACCAGGCTGTTTGTTTCCAAGTCTCGGGATGGCTGTCTAAGCCAAGAGCACAGCTGGGAATGGGCTCTTCCATGTTCCTCTAGTGGGTGGAGGGCATCACAGAATGATTCAGGTCATGGAATAGGGGGAACTTGGAACCATCCAATGGCTGCCAATCCACCTTTCCTTAATTTATCTTTTTAAAACCTTAGCTTTGGTTTATATTTTTTAGCAAGTAAAATTACTAAAACGATCCACTTTGAACCAATAACTTAGATTAGAAATTTGAGTTACGTTGAAACTTGATGGGACCATTCACTTACCATAAAAATACGGTACCGAGGTTGGCGAATGTTGACCAGTTCTTTGCACATGCGCACACCCGATAAAATGCGGCCGTGCTGAGGCCGTCGACTCCTTGTCGCCCTCTACTGTTCCTCGTGTTGGTCACATCAAGTTACTTCGAATCAGTTTGCGTCGATTCTCCAAATTTAACAAATTACAAATGTCCGCGTTGAGCAAATTTCCTGACTGTGGTTTTCACAGTGTTGACACAAATGTTCAATTTTTAGTTACTGAAGATGAAATTTTGAATATTAACTAAACTAGTTAGTACACCTAAAAATCGCTGAAAAAATTGGTAAAAATTCTAAGCAGAAATCAGTAGGAAATCAAGTATTCCCAGGACATTTTCCAACCTAAATTTTGGCACTGGACGTGATAGTATTAATTCCAGACAACTCTTATTTCTTTTGGAATTTTAAAGATGTTATTTCCATTATTTTTCAGAACACAAACTTTTTAAATATAATTTTGCCAATTTCTCAAATATGTTGGCTTAATTTTTAAAATTTTCCAGCGATACCACGTTTAAAATAAAATAAATTTTAAACTAATAATATATTCAAATGAAAGTTTAAAAAATAGTATTCAAATAAAATATTGAAATACATTTTAAGTAGTTTTAATTAGATTAAATTTAAATGAATTAATCTTTACATTTTCCTTCAAAAGCATCATAGAGAAATAAGAATTCAAAATTAAATTGAATTTAAATTTCAATTAAGTTAAATTCAAAATCATGAGAAAAAAATCAGAAATTGCCCAAACTGTCTGACTACTTATAAAATGCTGAAATTTGGTTTTGAACAAGAAGTATGTAAAATAGTCCAGCCTGGTCAGTTTACACAAAGATTTTAATGAATCAGTAAAAGCATTTAAAGAAGCAGAAAGTAAAGGATTATAAGAATAAGCTCAGTGAGTGGCTACTCAAATTTGAAAAGCAATAGCTATAAACATAATATTGTGAGAAGAAACCAAAAGTTAAAAGATCAAAACCCCAGACACACATACATTCTGCCCAAATACTGGCAAATCAGAAATTAACATAAAGAAAAATTGAGAAACACAACAAACTGAAAATTTTTCATCTGAAATACTGAATTTACAAAAATAATGAAAATTCAGGAAGAAATACCTATCATTACCTGTAACCCAAACTGACAACGGTTAAAGCCATTTCTGGTAAATTGATCCGTTTGGTAAATTGACCTAGATGGTTCTCCTGCGCAGCCCCATGGCCTGGGCCTATGTTTATGTTTAGGTGTTTAAACGTTTCCTTTGTACTGTCTGCCTCCTGGCTGCTCACTTAATACAGACACTTTACACGAGTGTAACGTTTTATAGGTTAAAATCTCTTTTGCACACGTTATCTTGGTTGGTCTGCGCAGAACTTCTGTGAGGTGTTTTTTTAATCCTGTTTTACGATTGGGCAAGGTCTCAGAGAAGATGAGCAACTTCCCCAAAGGCACCCAATTCATAGTCACGTTGGAAACCCCCAAAGCTTACATTTCAGCCATAATTAAATGTGCATTTGCTAGCATCTGTAATTTAACTTTATCAAGTCCAGGAATTTCCATTCAGCAGCAGCTGGGACTCTCTGGCACTCCCTTGCCATCAGAGCATCTGGCCCTTTTGACTGAATGCTCTTAATAGTGGTGAATATTTATTGAGCATCTACTCTGGAGCTGCCCGTGCTGAGTGTTTCTGTTCGTCGCCCCGCTCTAGCCTCAACAATCGCCTGTTCATTGGGGGATCCTGACTCCATCTCCAGCCCAGGCCTCCCTCATTCCCATCCAGATACCACACAGCTGCTTATAAGTGGGATCGTTACTCAGATCTAGGAATCCAGCATGAGAATATTCAAACACCTGTCTTTTCCCCACACTCTTCAACTGAGTCTGCAAGCTCCGTGGAGAGCAGAGGCAGCACATTTTCATCTTCAAATCCTCTTCAGTCCATAGTTTCGCGTTTTGTACACAATAGTTGCTCAACGTTTATTGGCTTCAGTGTACATTTTATCAGTAGCGTGTCTAAATCAAGCCAATAAGGAAGAAGTGGAAATTGATGACTTTGGCCACTAGATGTCATACCACACTTAACGGTCAACAAAAAATTCTGTTATTCGAAATTTCACTTCGATTTTAGCATGAAAGTAAATCTTGTGTTACAGTGGTCTCTAATCTCAACCGTTTAAAACAAAGTATCGACCAGACTTTTCTTGGTGTTAGTACCAGCTTTTGATTTTCCATTTATATGGGAGAGAGAATGTCTGGGGGTAACGCACAGACAATTTGCAGTTGACTTTGGAATTTATCCTGTAACACCTTCCCAGCCTATTGCATTGTCGCTGTGACTGGTTGACATTAATTTGTGCTTCTGAGTACCATGTGAGATACAATAGGTGGAGTGGGTGGGGCTAGTCTGAGATTTACGTTGTATTAAGCAAAATTCTGATGATGCCGTCCTCCAGCTTCAGCCCTTCCATGGATTCCCGCTGCTTCTAGAGGATCAATGTGCTGCACCGTGGCCTCTGACACCATGCCGCCCCTTGCTGCTCTAGCCTCACCTGCCGGGTCTGTCCCAACTGCCCTCTCCACCTCTCTACCCAGGGAGTCTCTAAGCTTCCTTCAGATCTCAGTTCAAGAGCCGCCCCACCTGATGGAAGGTTTCCATGATCGCTCCCTGTATTAGTTTCCTGTGGCTGCTGTAACATATTACCCCAAAGTAGTGGCTTAAAGCAACACACATTTTTTTCTCTTACAGTTCTCTCCAGAGTCCAAAATTGGCCTCACCGGGCTAAAATCAAGGTGCCGGCAGGGCGGCATTCCTTTTGGAGGCTCTGGGAGAGAGTCTGTTTTCTTAACTTTTCCAGCTTCTAAAGGTGGCCTGCATTCCTTGGCTTGTGGCACCTCCGGTCTTCAAGGCCAGCAATCACATCCCTCAGAACTCTGACCTCTGCTTCTGTGGCCACATCATCCCCAACTCTCCTGACCTTTCCCCATCTAAGGCCCTTGTGATCACATCGGGCCTACCCAGATAACCCAGGATCGTCTTCTTGTCTTAAGGTCAGCCCATCAGCATCTTTCACTCCATCTAAACCCACCCTTCCCCCCTCGCCATGTGATATAACATATTCTCAGGTTTGGGGGGTTTGGATGTGAACCTCTTTGGGGGCTATTATTCTGCCTACCACAGCCGCCCAAGTTAGACACTCAGTTTTAAGCTCTTTACACTACTTGTTACTGATAATTTTTTATATTGGTTTTTCCTTTGTTTGTTCAAATAATGGCACTCTCCCGTCCTAGCCTGTGCACTCCACGAGACCACAGATTCCATTTTCTCCCCATTGTATCTCCACCCTCTAGCACTTTCCCCAAATAAATGCCGAATACAGGGTTGGCCAGCGGCAGATATGTGGTGCTTATGACAGCATTTTCTGAAAAAATAAATCCGGTTTATTCCCTTTGACTTTCCCCTTACCCCGGTCCCCAATTCTCAGTTTAGCCAACGCCTAAAACTCCTTGGGGTCTTGGGAGCCTTGCCTCCTAATTCTCCACAGAGTTAGTTGCTTTCTCCTCCAGCGTCACATAATGACGTCAGACAGGCCTGGCTGTGAACTCTGGCCCTCCACTCTTACCTGTGTGATCTCGAGCAGTAACTTAGCCTTCGTGAGTCTTCATTTTCTCATCCATGATGTGGGAAAAAGAACACAATAGTAGTATGATGAGGAGCAAATGAGCTATAACAAATGAGCACATAACAAATATTGGCTATGTGAATTAATGTGATGTTCGTCCCCTGGACAAGTTATTACTCATCTTGTTTATTCTCAGGCTCTCGAGTGTTGACATGTAGACAGGCTCTAGAAGTGTCGATTGCATTAAAGAATCTCCAGAATAACAGTTGGGAGCATCCAGCAATTGAAGAGTTACAGAGGTTAAGCCCAGCTCCACGCACAGGGCTCTGGATCCCGGAGAACTGAGTGATGGCATGTCGCAGAACACTGAGAGGCATTTGCTGTCCTTTGAAGAGTGTGAGTCACCGTCTGGCCTCAGAACACCCACACACTCTCAGCTAATGTGTCCATCCCTAAGGTTAGAGCTGCAGACGCTGTCCACAGCTAAGCCCAGGCTCTCAGAGCCTTACCGGGAAATGCACAGGGTATCCTTCATTTTAGACTAAAGAAAGCACTTTCCCATTGTGGGAGCTGAGGAGGGCTACAGCTGAGGTGGCTTTTGGCCCAAAGCATGTGAACACACCCTTTCTCTCTGGCCTGGACTTTCCCCAGCTGGTACAGTGTTTTCCACCCTGAACTGGTAGATCAAAGCCCACACAGGTCATCCTTTCGCTGTGAAGTGCAGTGCGCACCCACTATTCGCCAGCCCTTTGCTTCATTGTGTAGCTTGAGCTGCTGCAGGATGCTACTGACAATGTCCGTGGAGAAGACTGGACTAATTTCACATGCCACTTAGTGGATGTTAAATAATTCTCTCATTGCACATAGCAAAAACATAAAAACTTTTGCGACTTTTTTCTTTACCAGAGCAATATATATTTAACATAAAAACTTTAGAAATAACCTCTAACACTAATACGCAGAAGTAACCAGTATTAGCATTTTCCCCCAGCTTTGTTGAGGTATATTGACCAATAAAAATTGTATATATTTAAGGCATACAATACTATGTTTTGAAAGGCATATACGTTGTGAAATGATTGATTACCACAGTCAAGCTATTTAACGTATCTACAACCTCACAAAGTTTGAGGGTTTTTTTTGTGGTGAGAACATTTCAGATCAACTCTCTTAGCAAATTTCAGGTATACGATATAGTAGTGTTAGCAATAGTCACCATGATCTCCACAGCTTATTCATCCTGCATGACTGAGACTGTACCCCTGGACCATCTCCCCGTTTGTCCCACCCCACCCGCCACCCCCACCACTTCCCCAGTCCCTGGCAACCACAGTTCTACTCTCTGCTTTTATTAATTCAACTTTTTGAGATCCTACCTATACGTAAGATCTTGCAACATTTGTCTTTCTGTGTCTGGAGTATTTCACTTGGCGTAATGTCCTCCGGGTTTATCCATGTTGTTTCAAACAGCAGAATTTCCTTCTTTTCTAACACTTAATATTCCATGATGTGACACGTACACTGAAAATTATAAAACATTGATAAAGGAAATTAAAGAAGACACAGGTAAATGAAAAGACATTCTTGGTTCATGGATTAGAAACACTGATATTGTTAAAATGTCCGTGACCACACAAAGTGGATTTTGTCAAATGCCACCAATAAATTAAGTAAGATAAAGCCTTCAAAAGGGAGAAGTTGGATGAAATTGGTGCCAGCCATGTCAGTGGAGTGGCTAAGATTAGAAAGCCACGTTACGGTGGGTTGAGAAGCCAGTAGAAGGTGAGAAAGTGTGTTTAGAAACTTGGCTGTGAAGAAAAGAATGAGAACAGTGGACAGAGAGAAGATGGCATTGGAGAATGGGATAAAGCTGTGTATGTTTCAGTGCCTAAGGAAGAGCCGGTGGGGAGGAAGAGGATGAAGTGGGAGGAGAAAGAGGCTACTATTTAAGGCACATGTGAAGGCAGGAATGGACAGAGTCCAGAGCACAGCTTGGGGGCTGGCCTCAGCCAGAGTGAGATGAAGAGGCGGGATCAGAGTTCCAGGAGAGTAGGAAAGGTTTGAAACGGTCACCGTGGGGAACAGCAATCTAACGCGGATGCCCAGCGTTGGAAGTACTTGGCTACTTTGTACTAACCCTTGTTTGGGTCCACTTTTTTTCTGGCTCTGATGCTGTTTTCTTGATTTTGTTCAGTGCATTTCAAAGTCTTCCCAAGAGAGCAGCTGGGGAGAGGAGGCTGTGGTAACTCAGGCATCCGCTGGGGTCAGTTTACCTTGCCCCGTTGGTGCACCCGCTGGCAGTGCCCTCCAAGATTCCCCTGGATTCCCAGGGGGATTATATTCTCACGGCCACCTCTGGCTCTAGGCTCCTGCTTCCACTGAGTTAGATTGCCTCAGCACATTCATTTATGAGTGTAGATGATTTACTGAAAACTGGGGGCAGCAGAGAGATTCATGTCATGGCAACACAAACACTTGAAAATGCGTTGTTAGCGCTTCCTCTTCAAAGATTCTTCCGTCTCTCCTGAGATTGCGGTTCTTGCCGATTTCTGCCCTGTTCAGCCCTTCTCGCTACTCGGAGCGCCTTGGCCTCACAAATGCCCGCTCGTATCTCGTGTGCGGAGGTTTGCTGGTCTCTTTTGTCGCCTTGATTCCTGCTGTTGTCATCAGACTGTCACCTTCTACCTCCATACTGCTTAGGAAGATATTTTCCTAAACAAAAACAGTTCCCTCCCTAAGAGAATTTCTGGTTTCAATTGCTAATACAATATGTTTTTCATCCCAATGCGTAATTTGGAAACAGACTAAGTACTTTCCCCTGCTGACTCAGCGTCAATATTTGCTCCACCTGCATCCACCTGAAGGCGTGACGGACAGTGAAAATCTCGTCCACCATCTGCATGGAGAATGCGACACCTCTCCCCTCCTGGACCCTGTATGGAAATGGGCACCTTTTTCCGTTTAATGATAAATAACATTTGTGTAGAGTTTTCAAATGCATTATCCATTTGATTTTCACAAGAAGCCAATGCTGAGGCAATGCAGGCATTATTCCCTCTTTGCAGATGAAGTAACTGGGGCTCAAAAAGAATGGACTTGCGGGGCTGCCCAGTGGCGCAGCGGTTAAGTGCGCACGTTCCAGTTCGGCGGCTTGGAGTTCGCCGGCCCAGATCCCAGGTACAGACGTGGCACTGCTTGGCAAGCCATGCTGTGGTAGATGTCCCACATATAAAGTAGAGGATGATGGGCACAGATGTTAGCTCAGGGCCAGTCTTCCTCAGCAAAAAGAGGAGGATTGGCAGCAGATGTTAGCTCAGGGCTAATTTTCCTCAAAAAAAAAAAAAAAAAAAAAAAGAATTGACTTGCTCCTTGGCACCCAGCTGGTACACCAGCAAGGCCAGCTTCCAAGGACAAGACTGGGCTCCCTCCTCTTTCCACTGTAACATGATGCCTGTCTGGTTTCAGTGCTTCTGTTTCATAATTCCAAGTCTTTTTCAATAGTGTTGCTTAATTTTGTCAATTTAATGGCATCCTTCCCCACAACCCCAGTGTGGCGCCTGGCTCCCTCCCGACAGCAGTGTCGTGCTCGGCCTCAGACCTGTTTGGTTGACATTTCGAGTTTTCTACATCTCCTACCTAAAGTTCACAAAAAGCTCACCAATCCTGCAGGCTCAGCTCTAAGTGTTTTGAGGGGTAGTCACGGGGGAAGTCGACAGGAGGGTCTTTTCCCCAGTTCCCATTTCCTAAATAATGGATTTTCAAAGACAGCATTGATCAATACTGGCAGAGATCAGAATCCACATTTCACCAAGCACAGGTTTCTTTTGCTGACTCACTCTCAGGATGCATCACACAGACCCAATAGCATCATTTGCCGTCCACAGAGCAGAGACTCTGAATGTGGAAGCCAAGTGCATTTAAACATTTGTCTGCCAGCCCTAATGTATTGGCCTTCATCTCACCCATCTTTGTTAGTGATCAGGCAAGACATCATAAATTGTTTTTTCTCTAATATTTTTTTCTATTACAGAAAAATTTTTTTCTATAATAATGAATATTGATGCAGCCAAGATTTCAATGAGTAGGTGGGATGGATGGTTATTTGGAGAAAAACAAAATCAAGATAGTATAACCTCAAGACTCAATTTGAATTCCACTTTGGGCATCTGTTTTGTGGTTTGGAAAAAAGTGAATTCAATACCAGCTCTTTGTGACTTGACAAGAAAAAGAGCTCTGACAGTTCTGTTGGAAGGATGAAATCTCAGGCAATGCAGGGCAGAAATAGCGCAATCTCACTGAAGCCTGAATGCAGGTGGGACAGCATTTGGCACAGGTGTCTCCTCCTGCAATGCCAGGTTCTCCTAGTAGTGGGGGATTCATGGTGAGAAGCTGTGTCATAGGGGACATACACGGGCTTGGAAGTTAAACCTGGATTTGAATCCAGTATTGAAATTGGTAACCGTGGGCACAGCAATCAACCACTCTGAACCTTACTTTATCTCTAAAGTGTGGAGAGTAATGCCTACTTTGCAGGCAATGACCAGCCATAAAGCACGTGCAGCGTCTGGCATAGATAAGTGCTTAATAGAGAATAGCAATTATACTTCATATCATGGGATCATTTTGTAGAGAAATAAATTATAATTCCTTCTTTTGTTGTTTCACAAATGAATATTTTTAAATATGATTTACTCAAGAGTGAATAACGGTATAAAAACGTCCCCCCATTCTTCTTCTTAATGAACGTCTCTGAGATCCCTGGTCTTACTCTGCAAAACTGTAATGATGATGCTAATAATCACATCTGCCTTTAAATATATACCATAGATCTCTGTGAGAGCAGTTGAGATGAATATGCAACAGTAGTTTGCAAGATATAAAATGTGTCGCAATGGTGTTCTCAGGCCCTTTTCCTAGTACTGAGTATTAGTGCACTGAGGAGGCTCAGCCCTCTGGAGGGCTTACAGCAAAGTAGATGTGACTTCTTCGACATATGGGCCATGCAGCAGACCCCAAACCAGTACAGGTGATGGACAGGAAAAGGCATTTCTTGTAGGAATTTGTCATGTCTGACAACCAGGCCTTCCACCCTCATTTGTCTTCTAGTCACTCTGCTGTAAGTAAACAGCTGTTACATATCACTGAGCAGTGGCGATAAAAATCTTCCAGCAGAATAGCTAACAATAACTTGGGTTGCTGGTGATAGAGAATGTCAAATAAAAAGCTGTAAGAGCGTAGTGGATCCCTCCTTCTCTTTAACTGGCATCTTCTACATTTGAGGCACTTGTTTTTAAGTTGTTGTGGTAGGAGTGGGATGAGCACCATACATGTTTGTTATAATAAGCCAAATAATACAGAGTGCGTAAGAAAAAATAAATGTTCTTCCCTTCTCCATCTGTTTTAATCTCAACTTTCAGAGGTACACAGTGTTGGCAGTTTGATATGGGTTCTTCCAGACACAGAAGAGTTTTTCAGCCGTGAACGCTAGGGAAAGCTCTCAGTGGAGAAACTTGAAAGTTGAGATAGGGCATCAATATCTGTATCCTTGAGAAATGGAACCTCCTGCTGTTAGGCTTTGCAGGCAATCTCAAGCAGGTGATCAGGGAGGAAAATACAGTCTTGAAAACTGTATATAAGAATGCAGGGGCCGCCCGGTGGCTCAGCGGTTAAGTTCACACGTTCCCCTTCGGCAGCCTGGGGTTCGCCGGTTCGGATCCTGGGTGTGGACATGGCACCACTTGACAAGGCATGCTGAGGTGGTGTCCCACATATAAAGTAGAGGAAGATGGGCGCAGATGTTAGCTCAGGGCCAGCCTTCCTCGGCAAAAAGAGAAGGATTTGCAGCAGTTAGCTCAGGGCTAATCTTCCTCAAAAAAAAAAAAGGATGCAAATAATTCTTTTGCCAATTACATAATCCCACTATACACACAGATGGAAAATAATTTAGAATCTGATCATGGCACATTACTCTGTCAGAGAAATTAGTTGAAGATTCCCTACCCTGAGGCTGAAAAAAGTCCTTACTCCTTAGAATTGAGTTCCAGATTCTTCCAATTTAATTTCAGTCTCCTTTTCTGGTTCCACTTTTGACCACACACGAAATCCTGAGTGTGGGGACTTCAAAGATCCTTCATCCACAGTGATGCTTCTTACCCTGTAACACGTGTACAGAGTACTAGGGTGCTGCTTAAACAGGGACTCGGACTCAGTATCCTGGAGTGGAGCCTGAGAGTCTGCATTTCCAGCATGTCCCAGGGCTGCGGACCACACACTGAGTAACAAGGATCTCATTATGGCACTGTCTCTATCAGCTCCCTGCTGCCTTTGTGTCCAGCCTATGTCTGAAAACCTCATTTTAAATTCTGAATTTCTTTGCACGGTGCCGCTGTTGGAAAGTTCTTCCTTCTCTTCAGCTAGTTCCAAACATATTGAGGTTGAATCCCCTTTCCACCTAAAAGATTTATAAACATTCGAAGACGGTTGTCAGGTCCCTCTAGGTGAACATCGCCATTGCCTCCAATCATTCCCCATATGACAGTCATTGCTATCCTTACATGCCCAGCGCTTCATTCCCTCCTCATTGACATCAGTCATTCAGTTCATTCTGGGCCAAAGAACTGCTTCACCATTTCATTTGCCAACATCCTTCAAGGGTCCAATTAAACACCATCTCTTCTCTGCTGCCTTAAGGCTCTCTCTCCTCTCCCCCTGCTCCCACTCCCATCCTAACCAGGGTGATTAATAGCGCTGCTCTCTGAGTCCTGTTGTGTGTTCATTTCACCACGCTGATCTTGAGTAACAGGCTGTAGTTGAATCTTTGCAGTATCCCAAGTCTAGCGTAGAAAGAGGCACTTTGGGAACATTCAAGAAATGTTCATGGATACCTTTAATTATGTTTACTGGTATAAGTATGGGTCTCCCTTGACATGCCTTGTTATCATTCCAAGAGGGCATAGATTGCATTTTATTTAGTTTTTATTACTTGCTAACTGCTACCCTGGCTAAGCACCTATTAACAATAGGGAACAAGCACATAGTATGAAATCACCCAAAGGTTTGGAGTCAGAAAGAGCTGAATTTGAGTGCTGATTCTGCCACAATATAGCTTGGTGGCCCTGGAAGGGTATTTAAAATCTCTGGCCCCAATTTCCTCATCATATAATAGTGATAATATTTGTCTCATTGTGTTATAAGAATTAAATGAGATGATTCATGTAAACTGCGTGTACAGTATCTATATTCTGCACGGGCTAGCTATGACTCATTCTATGTTCTCAATAATTGTTAAATGTTGGGTGTCAGTTTAAAATAATTGGTCCATGGTCTTCATATGGTCTAAGATGAGGGGAATTTTTCTTCTCTAAACATACCCCATAAGACTGCTTTAAAGGTGAAGAAATGATTCTCCATTTAGACTTGAAATTGAGAAAGGGGAGTGAGAATGACTGATGGACTTGGAAGCGTTAGTTTCTGGGGAAGGACACACCAGTGGCACCCCACCTCTTGGCCCCTGAATCTTGTCCTTGTGAGGGGATGGGGGTGAGGGAAGATCTGTGGAGCTTCTGGGACATGAAAGGCGCCTTAGCTTCCACAGTTGGCAGGCAGAAGGAACATCCAAGGTAAGTACAGCTGCACCTGTTTTTGTTACTTTAGTTTCAACTTTACTGCTTCTCTCAGATTATAATATGGACCAAGCAAAAATACAGCCTCTGCGCCCCCAGCTATAAAGTTAGTGTATGGGAAAGTCAAAGATGACCATTGGTGTCCTACCACCTAGCCTATTGGCTATCTTGGAATTCTTTGTCGTATCAGCTGTCTTTGACTGGGTAAGGATACTCACATATACAGAACAGGGGACACACTGTTGGCTTACAATCATTTAGATGGGTCAGAAGGAAGACAAGTAGAGCCAGAAGACATGGGCATGTTCATAGTGGCCTTCTGTACTCAAGACAACACTGTGGTTCCTCCATCCTTAGGTCCTTGTACCAATCTTTGGCATTTGCTGACCTGATCCATCCTTCACACTTAGGGGTATTGACTCATAAGGCAAAGTGCATGCAATAGAATCATACAAAACAGGGCATTTTTTGCCATTTGAACTATATTGAGATCTCATATAGCTTAAACCATTAATGGTAGGAAGAACAATAACATTGAATGGTCTGTCTGAGAATCATATGACAAAGGCTTTACAATTGTCTTACCACGTGACTTGTCTAATATAACATTCATAGTCTTTTGGATTTTTAAGGACAATGGAAGTGAGTCAGCTTTTGAAGTCTAGCATGAATAGGGTAAAGGCACAGAAATTTGTCCAAATTAACCTTTCCAGATCTTCTCTGTAATGCTTTGGAATGCTGCTAGAGACAAAATGAGCTGAAACGAGAGTCATAGTCAGTTGTAGAAACATGAAGATGAAGTGTCTGCATTAAGACAAACCCATCTGTATTTGTGGTTAGATTTAACACACAACTGAGTCTTCCGAGGGCCTGGCTAGGGGCAGAAGAGGTACAGTGACCTCAAGGTCCTGCAGACTGACTCAGCGTTGCTCAAAGGCTTATGCATCAAGCAATCTCTAAGCTCTTGGGGTACAGGATAAACAGATCAGTAAAAATTGCTGCCCTCGTGGACCTCACATTCTAGAAAGGAAGAAAGATAATTAAAAAATTAAGCAAGTAAAATATATAATGTTATCAGATGATGGTGTATGCTATGGAGAAAAATACAAGAAGAAGTGGGGGGGATATGAAGAATGAGACATTGTTTTTCAAGTAGAAGGATTGGAGAAGGAATTCAGACAGAGAGCAAATGGAAAGATCCTGAGGCAGGAATATGCTTGACCTCTGAGAAACAGCAAAGAGCCAGAGTAGGTGGCATGGAAGAACAAAGAACAAAAAGAGAAGGGTAGGAGATGATTGCACAACAAGTAAGGCCATTTGACTTTTACTCCAAGGGAGATGGTTGGATGGAAGCAATTAGAGCAGCTGGCCTTTAATTAAATTTTTGATCGATTTTCCTGATTACTTGGGGGGTATGATCCCAGGGAAAGAAAGAAGGCTGGTAGCCAGCTTAATCTCCTTGTAGTCATGCTGTTAACTGGACCTCTTGGTAAACAGACTCATGGCATTTGTTAAGAGAAGAGACCTTCTTTATGGAAGGCTCATAGCAGGATATCCCTGGTTGGGAATTGCTCAATGGTAAACAATCTTAGAATCTATGGGTTTATGAGGCATGGCTCGCTGGAAAATGTCACAAGCCCTGTAATGATCTGAGATTAAAATAGAAAAATTTCATTCCCTAAACACTTCCTACGCTGTGAGGTGACCCACAAACCTTTATTTATCACTCTAGGCAGACAGCACGTGTCTGACGTGGGAAGGAAAAAGCTGGAGAGCCGCATGGTATCCCAGATCTCTCCCTGCTTTGCCTGTACCTCTTCGTTATGTGTCTTTGAAATTATCAGTAAAGCTTGATCCTGGATAAGATCTCTCATTTGCATTAGTCTGATTTGTGAATCCATTTTTTTTGGATACAGGTAGTTTATTTCAGAAGTGATCCCAGGAAACACAAATAAGGGAGAATGGAAAATGACACAGGAAAGAGAGAAAAGCTAATGAAGGATGCAATAATGTATGTATGAAGAATGGGACATATTCTGTGAGCAACTGTGCACAATCCTTTTAGGGACCCTCTAAGAAATGGGAGTTCAGTTCTTTAGTTAACTTAGATGGGGCACCATTGAAGAGCTAAGTATAGAATGTCATGCTCAAGCCAATGTTGTATTTATTTTTTTTAAATTCTTATTTTATTGATGTCACAATAGTTTATAACATCGTGAAATTTCAGGTGTACATTATCATTTATCAGTCACCATATATATGTGCCCCTTTACCTCTTTTGCCCATCCCCCAACTCCTTCCTCTCTGGTAACCACCAATCTGTCCTCTTTGTCCATGCATTTGTTTATCTTCCACATTTGAGTGAAATCATGTCATGTTTGTCTTTCTCTGTCTGGCTTATTTCGCTTAACGCCATACCCTCAAGGTCCATCCCTGTGGTTGCAAATGGGACGATTTTGTCTTTTTTTATGGTTGAGCAGTATTCCATTGTATATATACCACATCTCCTTTATCCGATCCTGAGTCTCTAGGCACTTGGGTTGCCTCCATATCTTGGCTATAGTGAATAACGCTGCAATGAACATAGGGGTGCATAAGTCTCTTTGAAATGTCGATTTCAAGTTCTTTGGAAAAATACCCAGTAGTGGGATAGCTGGGTTGTATGATATTTCTATTTTTAATTTTTTGAGAAATCTCCATACTGTTTTCCATAGTGGCTGCACCAGTTTGCATTCCCACCAGCAGTGGATGAGGGTTCCCTTTTTTCCACACCCTCTCCAACATTTGTTATTTTTTGTCTTGGTGATTACAGCCATTCTAACAGGCATAATGTGGTATCTCACTGTAGTTTTGATTTGCATTTCCCTGATGGTTAGTGATGTTGAACATCTTTTCATGTGCCTATTGACCATCTGTATATCTTCTTTGGAATAACGTCTGTTCGTATCCTCTGTTCATTTTTTGATCAGGTTGTTAGTCTCTTTGTTGTTGAGTTGTATGTGTTCTTTATATATTATGGAGATTAACTGCTTGTTGGATATATGATTTGCAAATATTTTCTCCAAGTTGGTGGGTTGTCTTTTCATTTTGTTCAAGCTGATGTTTTAAAAGGATCACCTTGACTATTGTTTTGAAAATAAACTCTATGAGGCAAGGGTAGACGCAAGATCTGTGCTCTGTCCAGGTCCATTTCCCCTGCAGGCGAACCTCTTTCTCTGTCTCCTGTGAGAACGGAGACGATTCCAGGACCCAGAGGAGGGCGGGGGGAGCCCGACAAAATACCTGCATGGGGGCGGCCAGGTGGTGCAGTGGTTAAGTTTGCACGTTCCACTTCGGCAGCCCAGGGTTCACCGGTTAGGATGCCAGGTGTAGACATGGCGCCACTTGGCAAAAGCCATGCTGTGGTAGGCGTCCCACATATAAAGCAGAGGAAGATGGCCACAGATGTTAGCTCAGGGCCAGTCTTCCTCAGCAAAAAGAGGAGGATTGGCAGCAGATGTTAGCTCAGGGCTAATCTTCCTCAAAAAAAGAAAAAAAAAAACCTGCATGGATTGCTGTTGGCCAAGAAATGAATGCAGGTTGTGTTAAAGCCACAGAGAGTATTCTGGGTTTTCCCATTAAGGGAGCATAGGTTACTGTAACTTATGTACCTACTCACTGGAAAAGTTGTTTCTAGTAGGATCAGTTGCAAGAGAAGA
Organism: Equus przewalskii; assembly: GCF_037783145.1. Taxonomy (NCBI): domain Eukaryota; kingdom Metazoa; phylum Chordata; class Mammalia; order Perissodactyla; family Equidae; genus Equus; species Equus przewalskii. The sequence continues at coordinate 2,857,205 of NC_091861.1, read as the reverse complement.
GCTAGATGTTCAGGTACTTTTATTACAGAAGTATGGCTATGATTAGAAAATCTGTTCCCTTGCAAAGAGCCAAACAGAAATCTTTTTCCTGAAACACATTTCTAAAAAAGTTTACATCGGAACATATCCACTAATAGATTTTAGCAGCTATTATATAGTAGGCTATTAAAATAAAGTGTGAGGATGCTGGCCCAGTTCCTGCATGGACACCAAAATAGAGTTAGGGTTTGTCATACTGTAAAAATGTAGCATTCTTTCAAAGCCAAAGTTAAGAAAAACACACCATTTCAAAGTCATATTAAATTATGTGCCTCAGCATTTGTATAAAGCTGTGTCATAATGAAATATTTCAAGTATAAAAGGAAAGCACATAAGTGTTGAAAAATATATCTCAGTGTGTGGAAAATCCCAATTATAAATTAGATATTAGAAATTAGATCTCACGAAGCTGTTTTGTTTTTCTCTTCCCTATTTTTTTTTTTTTGAGGAAGATTAGCCCTGAGCTAACTACTGCCAATCCTCCTCTTTTTTGCTGAGGAAGCCTGGCCCTGAGCTAATATCTGTGCCCATCTTCCTCTACTTTCTATGTGGGACGCCTACCACAGCATGGCGTGCCGAGTGGTGCCATGTCCGCACCCGGGATCTGAATCAGCGAACCTGGGCCGCTAAGAAGCGGAATGTGTGAACTTAACTGCTGCGCCATCAGGCCAGCCCCTTCTCTTCCCTATTTTGAATCCATTTGCATACTCAAAGTGTCCCTCCATAATCTGCCAATGTCTCCCTCACATGGGAAAAGCATCCTTGATTCCTGAATATCTTGTATGTCTGAGCATCTTTTATGGCTAAGCCATGTCACATTTTCAGTCTTCATACTTGGCCCAGGTCTAGGAGCATGCACCCCAGGATCTGGAGAGGATATTCTGGGAAAGAAGAAACAGCATGTTTCCAGACTCACCTCTTTCCAGAGGAGACCCTGCTGGAGGTGAACACTCCGGAGCAGCATCCTTCTAGATTAGGATACTGTGAGTGCTGCTGGAATGGGTCCAATATTTGCTGGGTCCAATTTAAGTGGCCTGTGAATATCAGAATTCTTGGTTTTCCTGAAGCTTATTGGAATCGGACAGGAGTTAGAGGAAAGGGAGGGGGATGGGGAAGAGACTGGAAGAGTGTCTCCCTCTCTTTCTTGTCCCTTATTCCCCACATGCTCCATTTCTATAGGAAAGAAAGAGAAGGAGGGCAAAAAAGACAAGAGAAGCAGGATGGGAAATAAGGCAGAACCTACAGAAAATTCTTTGGAGTGACCATCACCCTCCTGAGGGCAGCAGGACAGGACCAGTCATGATGCCCTCCACATTTCAGGCACTTGGAATGTAGACTTGAGGTGACGGGTGGGACAGGGACTCTGTCAGTGATACGGCCCTGAAGGGCAGAAGGACGCCTCCCACAGCACATGCTACAGGGCCTGAGACTGAGATGGCTTCATGTGTGTTTGCGACAATGACTTTCGAAACCAAATCAATCTGAGATGAAGGGCAGAATTTTAGTTAGTAAGTTGGAGGCTAATGTGACGTGACTAGCAATTACTTGGAAATAAGTCATCTGCTGGAAAAAACTGGTAAATCTGGTCACAGAATGTGTGACTATCCTTTTGTAAATCTCTCAAGAGATTGTTTATGAACAATACTGGAGATTCAACACAACCTCTCCAGTCGTGGTGACTAGTGTGTCGTCTCGGGAAAGCCCGGTTGTACCACACGAGTGACACTGTGACCCAAGAGCTTTCAGGAGCGGATGAACTTGGACAAAATTAAACCTAAAATGAACTCAACAGTAAGGCCCAGGCATTGCGCTGATCCTCAAAATCACCCTCATGGTGTCTCTTATGATGCCTTTGGTTCAGATGGGGAAACAGAGCCTCAGAGATATTAATTAAGATGCCCAAGATCACACAGCTAGTAAGTGGCCAAACCCATATTCAAATTCGTATTTTCTAATACCATAGTTCTGGCATATCTTTCACTGTAATCAACACATTTATTTATTACTTTACTCCACAACCATTTATTGAGCCCTGGGCAAGTGGGAATAAGACAGCACTACTCTCCAAGAACCCCAGTCTGCTGGGATCCCCAAGGAACCGCTCATTATGGTGAGGTGAGCCTTGTGGTCAAGACTGTGATGGGGATGCCCAAGGAGCAGAGCAGGCCAGCGAGCACCCAGCTCAGTGGAGGGGAGAGGGAAGAGGGTCAGGGAAGAGGAGACAGTGCTTGGGTAAGTAGGAGTAGCTGCAGGGAAAGGGGGCTTCCGCCGAGGAAACAGCCTAGAAGTGTAAGAAAGCGAGATAAGTCCGGGGACCCAACAGGAGCTGTGGGCTGGGGGAGGGGCAGGGGCCAGATCTGAGCTCCTCATGTGTCAGGTTAAGGAAATAAGACTTCATCCTGCAAAAACTGGAGCACCAGAAAAATATCTTGAGTGGTCAGTCTGTGGTCAAGTGAGCATACTGGGGAGAGCTCCCCAGATGCAGGCACTACTGGAGACAGACAGATGGTTTCCTACACCAGGAAGGAGATGGTGGATGAGAGCGGTGCTGCAGGAGCACTGGAGATGCATGAGATGAGCAGATTTGGAAATAATGCAAAGGAGGACTTAAAATTGCCAGTTGCCTAATCGATCAGGAGGGTAGGAGTGGGAGGCAGTGGTAACTCACAGGATTCTGGTGTGGGCGATTATTTGGTTTGAGTGCTGGTGGCCGTCGGAAGTTCAAGGTAGGATGGATGGAGGAGTCATGGGTAAGAGCGCATGTGCATGAGTGTGTGTGTGTGTGTTCTCTGGACACTGATTGGAGCTGCCTCCAGTCCGGAAGAGCAGCCTCGCTCAACTCTATAACTACAGCAGTCCTACCTGCAGGAAAGCAGGGGACGTGAGTAGGGAAGCCCAACATCAAACCTTGTCAGTGTGTTTACGCCACCATTCAGGATCAGGGAGGAGCTGCAGCCAGCTGGCAGGGTTGCTCTGATCCCTTGTCATGTGTGTCCCTATGTCTACACGAGTCCCTTGACTTGGATTTCCACACTCACCAAGCAAGCATATGATGATGGCAGGCTCTCCAGACAGCCTTCCCTATGGAGAGAATACGGACAGGCTGACGCTGGGAGTCATTTCTCACTGTCTCTTAGTTGTAGTCTGGCTTATACATTAGTTACTTCAGTTTGGTTCCTCTGGGTGAATCCTCCTCAAGGCCAGTCACTTCAGGGTGTTCTGAGAGATGGCGTCTGAACTTTGGTGATGGCCCAGTTATAGCAGCCAGCTGGTCTTTCGAGTCCCCAAATTCAGGTGATTTCAACACGACCCACTGAGGCCAAGCCAGCAGAACCAGGGGACTCTGCAGACGTCACATGCTGTTGTGGAAACCACGTGTGTCCCACCGGGAAATTTCATCCGGAAAAGCGACTCCTGAGCTTGAGCAAGCCTTGTTCGGTAGCACTGCTTCAGGGTTTTCAACCCTTAGCTGATCAGGAGAGTGTAGCATCCTGAAAGGCTCTCCTCTAGTGCGCATGGATGGATCAGCCAAAAACACGTCATGGCTTAAAAGGCAGCTTCCTTTATGAACAATTCACATATAGAGGCATGTCCCTTTAATTTGCATGTAAGAAAATGGTCTTGAAAGCAATGCACTAACAACGCCACCTCATTCATCAATTCACTCACTCACTCATTCAACAACTGCTTATGCCATGCCTACTATGAGCCACCTGTGTGCTGAGTGCTGGGGACACAGTGATCTACAAGACTGACTTTGTCTCTGTGGTACCCAGGCTCCCCGGTCCCCACTGAGAGTGGGCTCAGGGTTCCATCTGCCATGCTGCTCAGAGAGGGGCCCAACCTTCTACCCTCCACCCAGCACTGAAGGGAAGGGAAGGGAAGGAAAGCGATATTGTGGCATAGTTACTGATTCCCCCGGAGACTCTCAGTCTGGATCTACAGTTTATCCAGAAAACCATTTTCCTGTAAATGTCCTAGGAACAGATGCTGATACTCAAGATTTATGTGCTAGAATCATGGAGCCTGTCACTCCCTGCCCCTTGCGTCTTCATTTTTAAAAATGTCGATTCAAGTTTGCATTTAAGCGCACTCGTGTCTGTGTAGGTGCCACTGTGTGACTCCTTAGTTCAGCTACGCATATGCATCAGGCAGGAGAGGGGTAATTACTCGGTAAAAATAATATTCCAAACCTACTGTCTACTTTACATGCTGATTTTTTTTATTTAGGACTTTTTTGTTGCATATTACAAAAGAATAAAAAGAGGGGTCCAGACGTCATGTATATTTTTATTTAAGGACAAGCGTAGTTGGGTTGAAAATCAGCTTATAACTAAATGAAGGGACTATGACCTCAGATTTGGCTCCACCATCTCTGCGCCGATTTGTTTCACACCCTCTTCTGCAGGTTGGGTGGTCCTCATCCATTTTCTTTTTCAAAATGCTCCTAGGTATTTCATTTCTCGCATCTTCATCACCTACGCATTCTGCACGATTTTGAAGGGTTAAAATTTTTTCCAGGCTGAGTCCTCACCTTAGTGTTTGTGGATAAAACTAAGATTGACTGTTCTCCAGGATCCCAGCGGAATCAGCACATATTCAACACCTGCCTTTCAGAAACTCATGAAAAACAAAGGAAAAGATGCTTCCGTGATAAGTGGTAGTAACAGTAAGTGCTACGAGCCCAACAGTCTCACACAAGCTGTGGAAGTTCTGGGGCCTTTAAGCCCCAGCGTCGTCCATGTGCTAGACCGTTTGCAGTGACCTTCCGCGAGGCAAAAGGATAAACAGTTCAAAATTCACTGGTCCTTTCACTTTGAAATGAGGATTCTTGAAATTAAAAAAAAAACAAATTGGGGCACCACAGGGACAGAAGGTGGAGACTTTCTATTATTTCAATTGTGCATCTTGTTATCTGTTGCTGTGTAGCAAATCACGCCAAAATGTAGTGGCTCACAACAGCACGCGTTTGTTATGTTAAGGCTTTTATAGGTCAGCTTCTGGGTACAGCTGTGCTGGGTCCTCTGCTTCAGGGTCTCCCAGGAGGCTGCAGTCAAGGTTTAGGCCCACCGTCTTGCCCAGGCTAGGCTGGGGAAGGACCCGCTCACTTGTGTGGGTGTTCCTGGGGTTTAATTCCTCACCACTGTTGCACTGGGGCTCTCAGTTTCTTGTTGGCTGTTGGCTGAAGGGGCTGCCCTCAACTCTTTCCCACTGGGACCGTTCCAGCATGGCAGCTTGTTTCACTAAAATGCGCGAGCCCAGAAGGTGATAGAGAGAAGCTGCCAGCAAGATGGAAGTTGCAGTATTTTGTAACCTATTCACAGAAGTGACATCCCATCAACTTTCCCATTATTTGTGGCTTAGAAGTCACTAGATCCAGACTACACTCAAGGTGAGGGGATTATACAAGGACATGGGGAGCAGTGGGCCGTTTTAGAAGACTGCCTACCACTTGTACAAGGTAAGACTTTATTTTATTTTATTTTATTAATTTTTTTTTTTTTTTTTCTGAGGAAGATTGTCCCTGAGCTGACATCTGTTGCCAATCTTCCTCTTTTTTTTTTTCTTCCCAAAGCCCCAGTACATAGCTGTATATCCTAGTTGTAAGTGATTCTAGTTCTTCTGTGTGGGACGCTGCCACAGCATGGCTTGATGAGTGGTGTGTAGGTCCACGCCCAGGATTCTGACTGGTGAACCCCGGGCTTCCCAAGCGGAGCATGCGAACTTAACCACTTGGCCGCCAGGCTGGCCCTAAGACTTTATATTTTATATCATACTGTTTCTTTAAAGATATCTTGGCTAATCTTGGTCCTTTGTATTTTAATATACATTTACAATCACCTTATCGATTTCAAAAAACAACGTTGCCTGGATTTTAACTAGAATTGTGTTAAATCTATAGATCATTTTGCAGGAGTATTAACATCTTTATGGCATTGAGTTTTTAATCTCTGAAAATGTTACATCCCTATATTTGTTTAGGTTTTTAAAATTTTTCTCTCGGGGCTGGCTCCATGGCCCAGTGGTTAGGTTCGTGCGCTCCGCTGTGGCGGCCCAGGGTTCGGATCCTGGGCGCAGACATGGCACCACTCATCAGGCCATGTTAAGGCGGCATCCCGCATCCCACAACTAGAAGGACCTGCAACTAAGATATACAACTATGTACGGTGGGGTTTGGGGAGATAAAGCAGAAAAAAAAAAAGATTGAAAAAAAATTTTCTCTCAATGATTTATAGTTTTCTGTGAATGGGGCTTCCACATCTTTCAATATATTTATTCTTAGCCATATAATTTTTTGATGCTATTGTAAACAGTGTAATTTAAATTCCATTTTGTCTTTGCTGGTGATATATAGAAACAGATTTTTTTTTTTAGTGAGGAAGAGTGGCTCTGAGCTAACATTGGTGCCCATGTTCCTCTTGTTTATGTGTGGGATGCCTGCCACAGCATGGCTTCATAAGCCGTGCTAGGTCCACACCCAGGATCCGAACCGCTGAACTCCGGGCTGCTGAAGTGGAGCGCATGAACTCAACCACTACACCACCACGCCGGCCCCAGAAATACATTTATTTTTGTTCGTTGATCTTGTGTCCAGAGACCTTGCTAAAGTCTTATATTAATTCTAAGAGTTTATCTTTAGATTCTTCGGATGTTTTTACAATCTAAATTATGTCACCCAGGAATAAAAACAGTTTCATTTCTTCCTTGGAAATCCTTATGTCAGGTACGTATGTATGTATTTACACTTGCCCTGTTACACTGGTTATAATCTCCAGTGCCTTTTTGCTTATAATTGGTGATCGCATTCTAATCATATTCCTAATTTTGGAAGGAAAGCTTATATCATTTGTGACGTTTATTCTATTTTTTGTAGACAAGCTTTATCAGATTAATAAAGTTTCTTTTTATTCCTAATTTGCTGAGAGTTTGTCTCCTACAAATGAGTATCGAATTATATCACGTGAGTTTTCTGCATTTATTGAGATAATGATTTGATGTTTCTTCTCTATTTTGTTAATGTGATTAGTTACATTGATTCACTTTTGAATGTTTAACCAGCTTTGCATTTCAGAAACCTAGCCAAATGGGTCAATTTGTATTATTCTTTTTATATATCACTGGATTTACTTCTCTAACGTTTTGCTTCAGATTTTCACGTCTATGTTTATGAAAGAGATTGACCCATGATTTTTGTTCTTTTTTGTAAGGTTCCAGAATCAATTTTATGCAGGCTTAAGAGAACAAATTGCAAGTATTCCTTCTTAGAGCTCCAAGAATCTTTTAAATTGCTGTTATTTTTTCTTCTAACCTTTGGAAAATATTCATCATAAAGTTATTTAGGCCTGCAGTTATCTTTGTAGGACTGGAGTTTTCTTTGTAAATTATTGATTTATAATTAAGAATAATTACTACTTATTTAGGTTATCTATTTATTTTATTAATGTTGGTAAATCATGTCTTTTTAATAGAAATATGTCTTCATCTGAATTTTAAAATATCAGCATAACAAACAAGTCTTTTTATATATTTAACATATTTAGGATCTTTTTTATTCCTGATATTAATTATGTGAATTCCTCCCTTTTTTCTGATGGAATTTACCAGGAGTTTATTAATTTTATTACTTTTTCCAAATTTCCAACTTTAGGGGTTTTTTTCTGGCAATTAAGTTTTAGCTATTTAATTTTATAAGCAAGACCAACTTTAGTTTTTGTTTACTCTTTTTTACGTGCTTTTTACAAAATTATTAATAGCTGTTCTTTTTTCCCTGCAATCCACTCTCTTTGGATTTAATTTACTGATCTTTTTCTAGTGTTTTGAAGTGAATGTTTGACCTTGGTTTTTGAGATTTTCTACTTTTCTACTATATACATTTTAAGATATACATACTTTTTCCTCTAAGTACAGCTTTAGCTGCATTGCACAAGTTTTGACATGTCTTATTTTCATTATCTTCCAGTTCAAAATATTTTCCAGTTTTTATTGTGAATTTCTCTTTCACATGAAATATTAAGAAGTAAAATGCTTATTTTCCAAACATTTGGGGATTTTCAGTTATCTTTTTGTATTTGATTTGTAGCTTAATTATACTGCAGCCAGAGAACATATCCTGTGTAATTTCAAGTCTGTGAAATTTTTTGCTTTATGTCCCGCATATGGTTAATTTTCTAAATATTCTATGTGCACGTGAAAAGCATGTGCATTCCCCAGTTACTGGGTGCAGGTGTAATAGATGTCGTTAGGTCAACTTTGTTAATCATCCACCTTTACCAGATCTTCCATATCTTTACCAACATTTTATCTACTTCTACCAATTACTAACAGGTATTTTTGTGATTTTTAATTTTATTATTGACGAATAATTGACAGACAATATTACATTAGTTTCAGGTGTACAACATGATAATTCACTATTTGTATGCATTGAGAAATGATCACCACAATACGTCTAGTTAACGTCCATCGGCACACATAGTTACAAAAAAAAATTTCTTTTCTTGTGATGACTTTTAAGATCTACTGTCTTAGCAACTTTCAAATATTCAATACAGTATTATTAACTGTAGTCACCATGCTGTACATTACATCACCATGACGTACTTATTTTACAGCTGGTAGTTTGTAGCTTTTGACCCCTTCACCCATTTCACCCACCTCCACTCCTGTGCCTCTGGCAATCACCAATCTGTTCTCTATATCTCTGAGCTTGGTTTTTTTGTTTGCTTATTTGTTTGTTTTGCATTTTAGATTCCATATGTAAGTGAGATCATACAGTGTTTTTCTCTGACTTATTTTACTTAGCTCGATGCTGTCAAGGTCCATTCATGTTGTTGCAAATGGCAAGATTTCATTCTTTTTTATGGCTGAAGACTATCCCATTGTATGTATATACCACATCTTCTTTTTCCACTGAACCCCTTGATGGACACTTAGGTTGTTTCCATATCTTTGCTATTGTAAATAACGCTGCAATGAACATAGAGGTGCAACTATCTGTTCAAATTAGTGTTTCATTTTCTTGAGATATATGCCTTGAAGTAGAACTGCTGGATCATGTGGTATTTCTATTTTTAATTTTTTAAGGAACCTCCACACTGTTGTCCATAGTGGTTGTATGAATTTACATTCCCACCACCAGTGCACAAACGTTCCCTTTTCTCCACATCCTTGTCAATACTTGTCATTTCTTGTCTTTTTGATAATAGCCATTGTAACAGGTCTGAGGTGATTTCTCATTGTGGTTTTGATTTGTATTTCCTTGATGATTAGTGATGTTGAGTATCTATTCATGTACCTGCTGGCCATCTGTATGCTTTTTTCAAAAGAATGTTCAGGTCCTCCACCCATTTTTTCAAATGGATTATTTGGGTTTTTTTTGCTGTTGAGGTGTATGAATTCTTTAAATATTTTGGATATTAACCTCTTATCAGATATATCATTTACATATATCTTCTCCCAATCAGTAGGTTGCCTTTTCATTTTGCTGATGGTTTCCTCTGCTGTGCAGAAACTTTTTAGTTTCATGTAGTCCCATTTGTTAATTTTTGCTTCTGTTGCTTTTGCTTTTGGCGTCAAATCCAAAAAGTCATTGCCAAGTCTGATGTCAAGAAGTTTACCACCTATGTTTTCTTCTAGGAGTTTTATGGTTTTAGGTCATATGTTCAAGTCTTTAATCCATTTGAGTTTATTTTTGTATATGGTATAAGACAGTGGTCAAGTGTCATCCTTTTGCGTGTAGCTGTCCAGTTTTTCCGATATCATTTATTGAAGAGACTGTCTTTTCCCCATTGTATATTCTTGCTTCCTTTGTTGTAGATTAATTGACCATATATGTGTGGATTCATTTCTGGGCTTTCTATTCCTTTCCATCGATCTGTGTGTCTGTTTTTGTGCCAGCATAATGCTCTTTTCATTACTACAGCTTTGTAGCATAGTTTGAAATCAGGGAGGATGATACCTCCTCCGTTGTTCTCCTTTCTCGCGGTTGTTTTTGGCTATTCTGAGTCTTTCGTGGTTCCATACAAACTTTAGGATTATTTGTTCTACTTCTATGAAAATGCCATTGGTATTTTGATAGAGATTGCATGATCAATAGATTTCTTTGGGTAGCACGGACATTTTAAAAATATTAATTCTTCCCATCCATGAGCACAGTATATTTTTCCATTTATTTGTGTCACCTTCAGTTTCCATTGTTAGCATCGTACAGTTTTCAGAGTACCTCCTTGGTTAAATTTATTCCTTGGTTTTTTTTTGAAGCAATTGTAAATGGGATTGTTTTCTTGACTTCTCTCTCTAGTAGTGTGTTATTAATGTATAGAAACGCACCAGATTTCTGTATATTAATTTTGTAACCTGCAACTTTCCTGAATTAATTTATCAGTTCTAATAGTTTTGTGCTGGATTCTTTAGGTTTTTCTGTATCTGGTCTCATGTCTTCTGTAGATCATGACAGGTTTCCTTCCTCCCTTCCAGTTTGGATGCCTTGTATTTCTTTTCCTTGCCTAGTTACTATGGGTAGGACTTCCAGTACAATGTTGAATACAGGTGGTGAGAGTGGGCATCCTTGTCTCGTTCCTGATCTTCGAGGAAAAGTTTTCAGCTTTTCACTGTTGAGTATGATGTTAGCTGGAGGTTTGTTATATACGGCCTTTATTATGTTGTGGTATTTTCCCTCTATGCTCATTTTGTCGGCAGTTTTTATCATAAATGGATGTTGAATTTTGTCAAAGGCTTTTTCTGCACTACTGAGATGATCACATGATTTTTATGCTTTGTTTTGTTAATGTGGTGTATCACATTGACTCATACTGAGATGATCATATGATTTTTATGCTTTGTTTTGTTAATGTGGTGTATCACATTGACTCATACTGAGATGATCACATGATTTTTATGCTTTGTTTTGTTAATGTGGTGTATCACATTGACTCATTTGCAGATCCTTGCATCCTTGCATTGCTGGAATAAATCCCACTTTATCATGGTGTATGATCCTTTTAATGTACTGTTTAATTTGCATTGCTAATATTTTATTGAGAATTTGTGCATCTATGTTCATCAGGGATATTGGCCTACAATTTTCTTTTCTTGTGGTGTTCTTTTCTGGTTTTGGTATCAGGCTAATGTTGGCCTCAGAAAATGCGCTTGGAAGCATTCTTTCCTCTTCAAATTTCTGGAAGAGTTTGAGAAGGATTGGTATTAATTCTTCTTTGAATGTTTGGTAGAATTCACCAGTGAAGCCGTCTGGTCCTGCACTTTTGTTTTTTGAGAGGTTTTTGATTAGATTCAATCTCCATACTAGTAATCAGTCTATTCAGATTTTCTGTTTCTTCTCGATTCAGTCCTAGAAGCTTATATATTTCTAGGGATTTATCCATTTCTTCTGGGTCATCCAATTTGTTGGTGTATAATTGTTCATTGGTCGGTTTCATCTTTTCAGTCTCTATTTCATTTATTTCTTCTCTAATCTTTATTTTCTTCCTCCTACTAACTTTGGGCTTCATTTTGTCTTTTTCTAGTTCCTTGAGGTGTAGTTAGGTCATTTGTTTGAGATTTTTCTTTTTTTCAGATTTTACTTTTCCTTTTTTCTCCCCAAAGCCCTCCTGTACATAGTTGTGTATTTTTAGTTGTGGGTCCTTCTAGTTGTGGCATGTGGGATGCCACCTCAGCATGGTTTGATGAGCAGTGCCATGTCCGTACCCAGGATTTGAACTGGTGAAACCCTGGGCCACTGAAGTGGAGTGCACGAACTTAACCACTCGGCCATGGGGCCAGCCCCTGAGATTTTTCTTGTTTCTTGAGGTAGACATTTATCACTATGAACTTCCCTCTCACAACAACTTTTGCTGCATCTCATAAATTTTGGTATGTAGTATTTCCATTTTCATTTGTCTCAAGATATTTTTTGATTCCTCTTTTGATTTCTTTGTTGACCCATTACTTGTTCAGTAGCATGTTGTTTAATCTCCACATATCTGCGAACTTTCCAGTTTTCTTCTTGTAATTGACTTCTAGTTTTATATCATTGTGGTCAGAAAACATGCTTGATATGATTTCAATCTTCTTAAATTTATTAAAACTTTTTTTTGTGGCCTAACATATATTTATCCTGGAGAATGTTCCATGTGTGCTTGAGAAGAATGTGTATTCTGTTGCTTTTGGATGGAATGTTCTGTACATATCTATTAAGTCCATCGGTCTAATGTGTCACTTGAGGCCAATCTTTCCTTATTGATTTTCTGTCTGGATGATCTATCCATTGATGTAAGTGATATATTAAAGTCTCCTGTTATTATTGTATTGCTGTCTACTTCTCTCTTTATGTTTGTTAATATTTGCTTTATATATTTTGGATGCATAAATATTTACAAATTTTATATCCTCTTTTTGGATTGACCCCTTTATCATTATGTAATGACCTGGTGTTTTTTACAGTTTTGTCCATTTTATCTGATATAAGTACAGCTACCCCAGCTTTCTTTTGGTTTCCATTTGGGTAGAACATCTCTTTCCATCCCTTTGTTTTTAGTCAGGGTTGTGTATTTACATGTGAAACGTGTCTCTTGTAAGCAGCATATAGATGGGTCTTGTTTTTTTAATCCATTCAGCCACTCTGTGTATTTTGATTGGAGAGTTTAGTCTATTTACATTTAAAGTAATTATTGATAGGTATGTACTTATTGCCATTTTGTTAATAGTTTCCTGGCTGTTTTCATAGTTCCTCTCTGTCCTTTCATATTCTGGTTCTTACTTCCTTGTGGCTTGATGGCTTCCTTTAGTGTTATGTTTAGATTCCTTCCTCAATTTCTTTTGTGTATTCAGCATGAGTTTTTGAATTGTGGTTATCATGAGGCTTACATATAACAACCTATATTTATAACAGTTTATCTTAAGTTAATAACAGTTCTTGAATGCAGTTTAAAACTACATTTTTACTCCCCCCAACATTTTATGTTTTTGATGTCACATTTTACACTTTTTTCTTGTGTGCCCCTTAACTAATTCCTGTAGTTAGTTATTTTTGTTACTTGTGTGGTTTAACCTTCATGCTAGCTTTCTAAGTGATGCCGCCACTGCCTTTATTATATATCTACCTTTACCAGTGAGACTTATTCTTTCATATGTTTTCTTGTTACTAATTAGCACCCTTTGTTTTCAGCTTAAAGAAGTTCCTCTAACATTTCCTGTAAGGCCAGTTTAGAGGTAATGCACTGCTTTAGCTTTTGCTTGTGTGGAAAACTCTCTGCTTCAATTCTGAATGATGATTTTGCCAGGTAGAATATTCCTTTTTGGGAATTTTTTTCTTTCAGCACTTTGAATATATCGTGACACTTCCTTCTGGCCTGCAAAGTTTCTGCTGAAAATCTGCTGATAGTCTCATTGGGGATTCCTTGTACACAAGTTGTTTTCTCTTGCTGCTTTTGAAGACTCTCTCTTTGTCTTTATCTTTTGACATTTTATTTATAACGTGGCTTGGTGTGAATATCTTTGGGTTCATCTTATTTGGAACTCACCGAGCCTCCTGGATCTGGATGTCTGTTTCTTTTCCCAGATTAGGGAACTTTTCAGCCATTATTTCTTCAAATAAGTTTTCTGCCCCTTTCTCTCTTTCTTCTCCTTCTGGGACCCCAGTAACGTGAATGTGAATACAATGTGAATGCTTGATATTGTCCCATAAGTCCCTTAAGCTATCTTTACTTTTTTAAATTCTGTTTTTCTTTTTGCTGCCCTGATTGGGTGAGTTCCCCTGCCCTGTCTTTGAAATCACGGATCCTTTCTTCTGCCTTGTCTAGTCTGCTGTTGAACCCCTCTAGTGTATCTTCCAGTTCACTGATTGTACTCTTCAGCTCTGTGAGTTCTTTTGGTACCTTCTTATATTTTCTGTCTTTTTGTTGAAGTTCTCACTGTGTTCATTTATTCTTCTCCCCAGTTCCCTGAGCATCTTTATGACTCTTTATCAGGAAAGTTGCTTATCTCTGTTCCATTAAGGGTTTTTTTTTCCTGAGATTTTATCTTGTGCTTTTGTTTGGAACGTATTTGTTTCCTCGTTTTCCTTGACTCTCTGTGTCGGTTTCTCTGTATTACATGAAACAGCCACCTCTCCCAGTCTTGAAGGAGTGGCCTCATGTAGGAGATGAACCTTGTTGTTCAACCTGCCCCAGCTCTTGGTTGTCTCACAAACCTTAGTGGTTGCTCAAGCAGCCTGTTTTATTTTTAATAGCTCCCAGTAGTTGAGGATGTGCCAAGACCTGTCAGTGTCCTAAAGTGGGGATCTCAGTTAGCAACTAATTTCAGGGTGACTGGAAGCCAGGCCCAGAGCAGTAGCTTTTCCAGTATGCAAATACACACAGTCCTGTAGCACCACTATTGAAACCCTGCTGGCCTCGAGACCAGGCAATCTGGGGGTGTCCCCTGGGTGACACTTGCAAAAATTGAGGTTCTAGACAAATATATAAGCTCCTTTCTGGGAGATACTGGTGAGCTCTAGTGAGGCACAGGGAGAGTGTAAAGATGGTGACCCTCAGCCTACGTTCCCTGAGAGCATCTCCAGAGGCCTCTAGGTGCATGGGAAACCTGAAGCCTCCTGTGGTCAAAGCTCCAGACAAGTTAATAGGCCTCTTTCACAGAAATACCAGGGTTGTGTTTTGTCTGCTGTCTGTGCAGTGCTCTGGGGGTTGTAGCCTGCCAAGCACTCTCACTCTAATTGTTACAGTCCCACGGGACCCAGGAACACAGACCCTTGGCCACCAGAGCTAGGCAATCACGGGGCATCTCCTTTGCAGCAGCTGCAAATACTGAGACACCAGACATAAAAACTGGGGCACCAGACGTGTGTAAGAGCGTCCCTCTGAGAGACACTGGTGCCCTGGATTGGTAGAGGGAGAGTGTGAAGAGAGGGGCCGCCTTCTAAGGTCACTGGAAGGGTGTAGCTGAGCCCTTAGATGTGTGTTTACTTAGAAGCCTGCCCCTCAGGTGTAGCTAAAATGATGAGCTCACAGGCCTCTTTGACTGGGCTGCTGGGTCTGTTGCCTCTGGTTATGCCCTGAGGGCAGTAGCTGTTTAAGAATTCTTTCCCTGTTGGTTACAATCCGATGGGACCTGGGAGCATAAGCCCAACTGGCCACAAAAGCCAGGTGACATGGAAGTATTGCTGGACAGCAGCTGTAAAAATTGGGGCGCCAGATAAGGGTATAAGCTCCTTTCTCAGAGGTACCGGCAAGCTGTGGGGGAGGGAGAGGAGAGCACAAAGACCGTGCCCACGGGCCTCCATTCTCTGGGGCCCTTTCTGTAGGTCTCTAGAAGTGCGCCAGACCAGAACACTGCCCCTCAGTCACAGCCCCTGAATGACAAACAGGCCTGTTTCTCGGAAGGACTGGAGGTGAGTTCCAGTCTGCTGTCTATGCCCTGCCCTGGGGGTGGGAGTCAGCCAAGAATGTCTCTCCCATTGTGACGGTCCCATGGGACCCAGAAACACAAGCCCCCTGGTCTCCAGAGCCAGGTGATCAATGGGTGACCACTGGGCTGCAGCCACAAAAACCATGGCACCAGACATCAAAACCGGGGCACTAGATGTGTGTGAAAGCTCCCCTCTGGGAGATACTGGCACTGTGGGGTGGAGTAGAGGGGGAGCCCGAAGATGGCACCCTCTGAGGGGAAAAAAACGATGGCGCCCACTGGGTTTAGCAAGGAAGAGGGATAGTGCCCCCAGCACCTCCGTCCCTGGAGAGAATCCCAACAGTCTCCCGCCCCTCCAGCAGACACTTTGAGATTAGCAAATGGATCTCTTTCACATATAGTCTGGGCAGTTTTCAACCTGCTGCTTTTGCACTGGGCCCTGCGGTGAGTGAGCCCTTTATTAGCAGCAGTTTTCTCAGTTTGCTACAGCCCTTTGGGTCTCATGGACGCCAGTCGCGTAACATTTCAGAGGCCAGATGTTTCCGTAAAGTGTGATTTCAAGTGTCTTGGAGCAAAAGTAAGATCTGTCACCCAGGTTGCTTTTCCAACCAGATGTTTTGGGGGCTTATCGCTCAAGTGCAGGTCTTAAACGTTGGGGCGCCTGATGTACGGTACCTCCCTCTTTAGGGAAAAGCTCCAGATTTGTGGTTTCCTCCTGATTGTCCGCGCTGTGCAGGGGGAGACTGTGTTTACGGTGAGACTGCTTCTCGCCTCCTCTCTGCGCCTCCACGTGGCCCTTTTCTCACTCGCTGATGAGAAGGAGCTGTTCAGCTGGTTTTCAGGTCTTTTTTCAGAGGGAATTCTTCAGATGTAGCTATAGATTCAGTGTGCCCGTGGGGGCAGGTGAGTTCAGGATCTTCCTACCTCACCATCTTGGACTGCCTCCTAACAAGTATTTTTGTCTCCCTCAATGATTGTAAATTTGTCTAGTTCTGTCACCAACTAGTTACCCAGAGGAACTCAAGGATGGTTTTGGATATTTTAATTGTTTTTCCAAGTTCTGTTTCCTTTTCTTATGTGAGGGAGATGCCATCACCAACCACCCTGAACCAGACCCAGCCTCACCAGAGAGCTACGCCTATGACGTTTGCCTTATTTTTAACGCTAAGATCTCTCCAGGAGGAGCTTGGGCCTTATTACCATAACCTGCAGTGTATGTGGAAGCATGTTTCCAACTGAGTCTGCGCAAGAGGATACCTACTTCTCCTTTGGAATATTCACTCCCCATCTGAAATAAATGTCCCTGCTTCCCTTTGTTTGGGGACGCCATGACTCTGGAAGTGGTTCCTCATGGTCTCCTATTTGCCGCAAATACACTTTACTTTGTGAGACAACTACTTCTGGCATAGAGTCTGATTTAACTCGCCAGGAGGGAACCCGGTTCGGTTTCTGTAACAGTTCTTTTATTTCTGTCAATTTTTGCTTTATATATTTTGAGGTTATGTTGCAGGTACATTAAAATTAGAATATTTACATCTTTCTTGTGAATATAATCTCTTAAAACTATGAGATATCACCCTTTATCTCTGATCATGTTTAATGTCTCTTTTATCTGATATTAATATAGCATTTGCACTATAAAAATGTATACAATTTTTCCATCTTTTAATTTTCACCTTCTCTGGTGTCCTTATATTTAAAGCAAATCATCTTAAAGCAGCATAGAGTTGGGTTTGTTTTTTTAAAATCCAATCAAATTTTATATTTTAAATGAGGTAGGTATTAATTGTCTAAAATAAGATAATTACGGATAAATTTGGTTTAATCCACCATCTTACTATTGCTTTCTATTTGTCTGCCTTGTTCTCTGTTCCTTTGTCTCTCTAGTCTTGCCTCCTAGTGAATTAATTATTTTTTAATCTTCCCCCATCTCATTTATTAGCTGATTGGCTATATATCCTTTTATTACTCATTTAATGATTACACTACAGATTATAATATGTGTCCTTGACTAATTAAAATCTAAGATAAATAAATACCTTCACTCTTTCCTGGATAATACGAGGCCCTTAGAACAACTGACCTCCATTTACTCCTTACTTTCCCATGCCCACCAACTTGTATTCCATTGTTGGTGTGTGTTTCAATTCTTTCTCTTTATATCTATATATTTATTATGACATAAGAAATTAATATTTATTTATACAGTCCAAATTTATTTGAACACGTCCACATATTAACTTTCTGTGAATTTTCATTCTTTCTTGCATCTGTGAGCTCTGTGTTCATTGTCTTCTGCATTAAGGAAACCCTTTCACATTTCTTTGGTGAGTGACAAAACCTCAATTTTATTTGCCTGAAAATTACTATTTCATCATCATCCTTTGAAGAATATCTTTTTCTGGGTAAAGAACTCCAGGTTGGCAGTTGTTTCTTTCAGCCCTGTGAAGTTACTATTCATTCCCATTGTCTTCTAGATTCTGTTGTGTCTGTTGAGAACTCGGCCATCTTTTTAAATGTTACTTCTTTGAAGGTAGGATATATATATTTTTTAAATCTGGTAATTTCATTGTCTTTGATAGTTAGCTGTTTCACCATGATATGCTTAGGAGCGGTTTTCTTCATATTTATCTTGCTTGGGATTCATAGAAATTCTTTATAGGTTCATATCTTTCACTAGTTTTTGAAAATGCAGGTGGCCAAGTTAGGAGCAATAACAACCTGAATCATCTGAGTTCAATCAGAGCTAGAGATTATTCGAAGCTCCCTGAGAGGGCTCGTCTGTGTCCGGTTCATCCTTACCCCCTGCATGGCATCCTTCAGAATCCCAACCCAAAGGCTGGGGTTTATAAGGGCCCATCTTCCTTAGTGCATCTGCTTTCTAATCCCTGAGCCTGTCTAAAGCTCAGCTCAGCATCTGTGCTTCTGGAGTCAGCAGGTGCCTCTGAGGAAAAGTAGCTGTAAATTCTTGATTCACCTCACCAGGTCCTTATCTCTCATCTCTTGACCCGGCAATTTCTTTCCCTGCCTTAGCAGATCTCCGAGGTGTTCAAACAAATGTAGCGTTAAATTTTTTCCCCAGATTTTCTAGTTGTTTTCTGCAAGAGGATTTATCAGCACTACCTATTCTATCACTGTAGAAAGGGAAATATTCTTTATGTTTTAAACATAGCATTTCACTCTTTCTTTTCTCCCCAAACCCTAAGGTCCCTGAGAGAAGAAGCTATCTTATTCATCTTGGTATGCCCAGCACTTGGCATAGAACTTGAAATATAATTCATGATTATTAAATATTTGTTGAATAAATGAATAAATGCAGTTTCTGTCGGGGATTGGTGGCAATTAATGATATACATATTTTTTTATCTTTTACCAGAAACTGAAGAGTGTCACCCATGAGCAGTAGTATGCCATGGACAGGGCAGTGAGAGATGTCCACCCTGGATGCAGTCAATGCCCCTCCTGCCCACAGCCTAGGGTGGACTGCTCCCAACCACAACCCTTGGCGTGCCACTGCCAATGACGGCGGAGGCAAGTGAGATGCTTGTGCAGAGCGTCCAGCTGGGTTTATGGAGAGGGCTGTGCCATGTAGTGAGTGGGCCAGCTGGCTTTGACACACTTCATTTCCTCTGACTTTCCCACTGTATACTGGGTCTCTGGGGAAACATTTATCTGGATTGGATTGTTTTTAACGACACTTCTACTGATGAGATTGGTCAGGGCACTGTGGCAGGAAAATGTTAAAAAACTATTTGCCCAAATTGGATAGACTTCCATGTTTGGGCTTGCTTTCCCTTGAGGACAGAGACATTCGCTATTGTCTGTTCCAGAGCACTGACTCCAGCATTGCAGAGAATTGGTGCTCAATCAATATTAGTTACAGTGAATAGTTCTCCTCTATGTGTTAGCTCACACATAAAACACAATATATTTGTTGTATATATTTCTTAAAACCAAGATGAATGGGAATGAAATATAAGTTTCTTAGGGAATATATAACATCCAGTTAAAATGCTCTATCCTTCCCGGGATATAAATTTATGAGAAATTGGTAATATATAAGTAACAAATACATTATTGGTTTAAAGGAGGATGGAAGCACCTATTAAAGAAATAGAAGGTTTTATTTCATGAAGAAAATGAAACAAAGATTAATGAGCAGTCAACCTACACAGTAAAGGGAAATAGCACACACACATTAAGAGATGAGTTCATGAAATTCAAAGACAAACTGAGGCTTCTCATTTGGAAGACTTTTGATACACTCACAAAGCTCAGTTGAGAACACTCTTCTCTTTAGTTATGTTCTTGTGTATCTGTTATGTTAGATGGGGACAAGTAATAAAGTTCACCTAAAGAGATATATGGAACCTCGGATAGGACCACATTAAAGCAAGCTAGTTGAACCTCTTACATCCATGATTATTTTTGCCCCTGCTTGAGCATTGTCAGCTGGTTGACATCTCTGAGTAAATTTTAAGAGTGTGGCTTTTTCTTTTTAAAGGTTACTGACATAAAAGGCTAGTGTGTCCTGTTTTGGTTCCATTCATCCTTATTCCTCAGAGAGTCATTTTGATCCTAGAATTCTTATATTCTTTATCAATATTAAATATTCCTTACTTTTTATCCTCATTAATTTGTCCTCATTCTAAATGAGCTCATTGATGAGTTTGTATTTTTCTATTAACTATGCTAGTTATTAATACTATTGCCTTAATATTGCAGATTCTCCACCATTCCAGAAGCGCTGTTAGGATTGAATTTCTTAGCATTAGGGTGAGAGAGCATGTGACTAGTCTGGTCACTGTATTGTGAGCAGAAGTGAGGTGTGTTACTTCCTGCTCAGAGAGCTTAATTGCTGATGTAGGACCCTCCAGTGATCCCCTGTCCCTCTGGCACAGCGACCAGCAGTATGTCCTTTGTCAGCTCAGGTCCCTGAGTGGCCAAGATGAGCAGAGTATTCCTGCTGACCCCTGGTGAATATGTAGTGTGAGCAAAAAATAAATCTTCTGGTTTTAAGCCACTAAGATTTTGGGATTGCTTAGTACTCTGTTTATCAGTCAGAATTCCACCACAGGAATAGAACACGTAGGATACACACACAACACACACACACGCAATTAGAGAGAGAGATTTATCGCAAGGGGTTGGCTGATGTGATCGTGGGGCTGGCTGGGCGAGTCTGAAATCCACAGGGCAGGCCATCAGGAAGGGCAGGCTGAACCCCCTGGGCGGGAGCCGAGCCTGCAGTCCACAGGTGCATTTCTCGCTCTTCGGGGAAGCTGCGGTTCAGCTCATAAGGCATTCCAACCAGTTGAATCAGGCCCACCCAGACTATCCAGGATAATCTTCCTTACTTAAAAAAACGTGATTGTAGATTTTAATCACATCCACAAAATACCTTCCCAACCACACCTAGGTTAGTGTTTTATTGAATAACTGGGGACTATCACCTGGCCATGCCAACACCTACAACTGACCATCACACTGCGGCACAGCATAATTAGGCTTCTCTGATTAAATGAACATTGTAACAATTTAGGAATATTTGACTGTCAGCAGACCTTAGACTTAACTGACCTATCTCATGCATCCTTTCTGTGTAAAGAACTGCAAACTCACTAGCTAAGTGACAAACTCCAAAAAAAAAAGAATTCTGTTTTCAACCTATAAATTAAATGGTAGTTTTCATGGCATTAGTTTCACTTTTGAATGAGTGTCCACAATGGGCTTATATGTGAAACAGAATACATAACTGTAGACATCCTTCTGATATTACCAGTCCCTACCCAAATTGAGTAGAGGGAGATGCCAGGCTAAATGTGCCTTGACTCCCCCCACCTCCTGCAGTCCCTCCCATGGCATCTTAGAGACCCATCTCCCTTCGTCAGACCTCTTACGAGTAGTTTTACTTCCACCTTCTACAAATCCCTGTAAACTATCCACTTGCCCCAAATATTCAGCATATTATTAGTAACTTTTGCATTGATTAAGTCAATCATTATAATATGTATTTTAAAACATTATGTAAGTTTATAACACATCTGCCCCTACTTAACTCAGTGTGTTCTATGCCTCATTTTCCTCACATAAAAGAAGATGGGTTTGGGTTTCAAGAGTTCTAAATTTTCTTCCAGCTCTAACAATCTCTGTGTCTATCGTATAGTCATCTCCTAAATGGATTCTTCACTTACATTTTCAGCGCTTCTAATTCATTTTGATGAGTCCAGGATATTTGCTTGCAGTTGACTTGATATTTAACACTTGTAGAGTGGATCCAGGTGATTTGCCGTGGAGATATCCAATGTGAGTCCATGTCTAATCAAAGCCTAGTGTTCTACAGGGCTTCTTTGACCTCCGCGCTTACCTCCAAGCTCCTCAGAAATGAGGAGAGCTTTAACTTTAGTGTGTTAGGCCCCTCTGGATTACCAAGAACAGACACGCAGTCAGGTTATCTCAATTAATGAGTTTATTTGTGTTGATACATAAGAAAGTAAGGAAGATAAGAAAGCAACCCAATAACTACAAAGTCCAGCCTCGCTGTTCAGGCTTCAGTCATTACTCCAGTAACCTAGAGCAGAAAGGGTGACTCAACAAGAACTCCGGTTGTCTTACTGCAGAAGTAGTTGCCATGACTGCTCTAAGGTGGCACCATTAGAGTGACTTAGCTCCACTCTGTGTCTATGTTGGCTGCTCTCAGTGCTACTCATTTACTCTCTGTCTCATATTCAGACTCCCTAAAGGAGGGCTCTGACTCTTTGGACCAGGTGCCATCCAAGAAGAATACCGCTGCTGGGGACATCTCCTTTCCTAGGCCACTCCCTGGCCTGAAACTGAGTTTCTTTGAGCCAGGTATGAACCTTGGTACAGTCAGTTGTGGCCAGCGTGGAGAGTTCACGTGACAGAAACATGGTTCTGCCCATTCAGGAGCTATGGGTGTGGTCTCTCCAGGACTCTAGGGAACTATAGATCCATCCAGGAAATACGGATAATAAGATACAGCTTCACTGCTGGGGACAAAACAGCTTTTGCTTCTCAATGACTCTTTCTCATGGAGGGTGGCCAAGGTGCTCTGTTGGTACCATAACCTCCCTGAAGCTATGGTGTGGCCTTTCTTTCATTACATTTTTTTGGGAGATGTTGCCTTTAATAGCATGCACTTTCAAAAGAAGCAGAAAATCTCCACTTTTAAGAAAAAGTAAGTGAAATTAATGATTAAGCTCTGAATCATATGAACGTTATTGAATCATATTTTCTGAATTGTCTTTAAAGATCTTCTTCCCCTGTTTATATTGGAAAGTCATATCTTATTTCAATATTTTTCATCCTGGAAATTGAGGTCATACTCCCAAGATTGTTGTATACCAATGGAGGATCCTCTAAGTTAGAGACCAGGCTTGTCCATGTTTCTGTCTTACAACAAGCTCAGAATTTCTCAACAATTCCTCAGAATTTCCCACCCATGGGAGACAGTAGAGTCCATAAGGGAACTGATAAACTTTCAACAAGTTTGAAGCCAAAAGGAATGGGTTTGAGAGCCAGATATCCATTTTATAAAAGAACAAATTTTCCCCTTATTTTCTCTCATGAAATAAAAGCAAATCACAAATAATCTTCACCTTTCCCATGATTTAATTAAACTCCTTGCACACGATTGTCTCTCATCAGACTGTTAGCCCAGTTATAAAAGAAGAAACCATGAAATTGTAGGATTCAGAAACTGCTGGTCAAATCAAATTATTGACTACGGTAGATCCAGAAAGTTGGTTTTATTAACCCTTTTGCTAAAGTCTCAAATGACTTTAAAAAAAAGTATGAGTTTTAAAATGACTTTAAAAAAAGCTTTAAAAAAAGTATGCCTCTTCAGATTTCTTCTCTTTATAAAAAGGGTACCCATCTTATGGACACACGTGGTACATGCCTTCAGAGATAAGACTTTGCCTCCAATCCAAATCACTTTAGTGAATCAACAGAATTGGACTCTGCGTGGGTCAGGAGAAGACTCTGTACTAAGCACTCCAAATAGATTTGGCTTGAGCAGGTCCTCAGCTTCTGAGAGGGAACGTGTGCCTTCGGAGGAGCTGGTTTGGATGGCTTTCAAGGTACCCTCTAGACCTGAGATTCAATATGGATTTGTTGAGCAGACACCAGGTGTATTTGATTTTGGATTTAAGCCTGAAAGAAGAGAGTGTGGTGGGGAAGTACAGAAGGCAGCTGAACTTGAATCGACAAATGCCTTTTCTGTCTCTGGGCCAGAGTGCACAGCCTCGTCTCTACAATGGTTTCTTCACTAAAAAACGATAATTTATTTACTCAAAACCAACACACATTGGAAGCAAACATTTTTTTCTTTTTTTTTTTAGAGAGAGACAGCAATAGTGTTACAAAGATGCCTCCTTGGGCAAATATACAAAATGGTGGGACTGTCGCCCATTGGGCCAGCTGCATTACCTGCCTTATTCATCACTTAGAGTACAGCTTGGACACTGATGAGAGACTGGTTTGTTTCTGAGAGTAAGCTGAGGAGAAAAATGAATGCCTCATCTCACAGAATGCAAAAATCATGTAATATTTACTTCTGAAGAAATGGAGCATTTGGTTATATGAAAAGTTTGAGAATTTTTAATGATGCCCCCAAATTCAGCCCATTATCACACCATTTTAGAGATCTTAAGGTTAATAATATAGATATAGCAGATACAATTTTACCCTATTTACATAAAGAAACATTAAAAATTCAAGATATCTTTTGTAACAGAATTAGAAGTTTAGTAGTTGAACATAGGAAAAGAAAATGCATAACAGCCTATTAAATCTCACATTTCTTTTCATCAAATTGCCAAAGAAGCATAAGTGATCACTGACCTTTTTTAGAACTCTCTGAGTACAAGATTGCTAATGGGCCAAAAATAAGAAAATCTGGTTTTTATAATTTCAGGACACTTCTGAAGAATACCTATCTGGTCACCATAAAAAGCACTATCTTCATAATTCAGCCAAAGATGGGAATTCTCTCAAATGGGAAAGGTAGGCATCGACTGGGGTTGACTTCAGGGTGATTAAAAAGTCTTCACCAATTTAAATCAATAAGGTAAAAATGGTAAACAGCTATTTGGTTACCAACATAGAAAAGGAAAAGAAAAGCTGCCAAATAAATAACAGCAGGTGGAAAAATGCTGAATATGGATTAATTTCTCCAATCTACCTTGGGCTAAATGGACATTGCATTAATTTCTCCTTCAAAAGCCTTCTAATAAAGTCCACCAGTTCATTGAGAATAAGTACAGAAAACCAGAGAATCAAACACTTGCCCACAATCTATGGGGCTGTTTATAAGGGTCTGAGTTTGAATAACCAACAGCAAAGTACCTTTGATTACAGAGGATAATCGTTCTATTGTGAGTGAAGGCAGCTTTTTACATTCCTTAAATGTTAAAAATAATAGGATGAATTTTGGACAGGGAAACACAAGCGGTCATACACATGACAAAAAGGCAGACTCCGGGATAGGATTCCTGAGACAGATGGACCCTGGGTCTGATCTTATCAAGAAATTCTTATAGTCTTTTAATGTTTTTCTCCTGGAATTTACTTCGGTAAAAGTTTCTAAAAACAGAAAACTCTGAATGAATCAAAGTCACTTGAGAATAGCCACAGGCAGGTGGGAAATGAGCTTCTGTCAGTCCCAGGTTCAGAGAGGCACTTTCAACAAACCAGCAACTGCAGTAACAAAACACATTTTTCCCAGGGTAAGACCAACCCAAAATGTGCTAGCCCTGTCTCACTAAGAGCCAAGTCAGAAGTGAGATAAACACCAGCACAAAGATGGCCTGAAAGGGAAAAGCGGTGCCCAGAGCTGCCCAGAAGCAAGGTTCTCCCACAGCCCTGCCATTCCTTTTACTGAGTCTGCTGCAATGGTTTTAAGACACTATTTTCATTATATGTTCCATAAAACTTTGGAAGTCCATGAAGCTTCTCTTTATAAGGTCCTTTAGAGACAGTGGGGACACTTCCAGTGTGCCTCGTTTCTATCATTTTCACGTACCCAAAGCGTGGCATTTACAGAGCATGGATACAATCCAGAATGTTCCACTTCCTCTCCAGCGCTTTGGTAAGCTGTGATTCAATTATCTGATACACTAGTGGCCAGTGGCAGAGCAGCGGAGGCCGACATTATTGAGATTTGACAGTGTGTGCCAATGATTTCATTTGGGGGTGATCAAAGTTGTGTGGCTTTGGAGGAGAGTGGGCTGTATAAAACCTATGGACACTCATGTGCAAGTTTTCAACCGGAAGGCCCATCAGAAGGTCCTAGTGGACTCCACAGTAAGCAGAAGTATTCTCCTAGAGTGAATCACTATTTAAAATCAATGCTTGAGAATAAATAAGGCACTAGGTTAATGTTAGTGGCACAGAAATCTAAAGTATAGTCTCAAATTGTGTTTTCCTTCCTTTTTCTCCCTTGGGAAATGATTCCTGGAATGTTTATGGGCAAAGAAATGGAGGTCCCCTCCTTCTCCTAAGTTCTGACATGGACATCCATCAGACAGTCTTAAGTTTAAGTGTTTTTGTTTTGCCTTCTTTTCCTCTTGGGAAAGCATTCCTGGGATGTTTGTGGGGAAGTGGAAGTTGGGAGTCTTATTTAGCACAAAGTCTAAAAAAGCAGAAGACCACTTCCAGAGGGTAGACAATGAATTCAAGTGAAAAAGAAAGTTCTTCAGAATTAAATGTTCTCTTAGGAGCTGTGGACCTATTTGGACACTCTGGGGCCATTTTCTGGCTGCCACAGAAGGCCAGTGCTGCCTCCTCCAGTCAGTGGCCTGGCTGCTGCCTGGACCACCCTGAGGAGGCAGTTGCTGCTGGCGCATGGTGCAGAACCCCAGGGCATGGGTCCTGGCACTACCTTTTTGGTGGGGCTCAGAGGGAAATGGCAATAATGGTCATTTCATAAAGGACAAAGTTCTCTTCTATCACATGCAAAAGATAGTGACAGTGAAAGGGTCCCATTATGCCAAGCCTATGCCTGTCCCATGGCTGTGACAAATACTCCAGGAGACACGAGAACTAACAAGGAAGCAACTGTCTCTCCTGGATGGCCTTTTCAAGCTCAGCATAGGCTGCTCTTCTCTGCACACGAGTGAACTTGGTCGGTTTGTCTGTCTCCATGCCTACTCTTTTCTTGCTTGTTTTCTTTTTTGAATCATCACCAAAACCACCTTTACTTTACTGAGATGACTGACGGATAGCCCCCTAGTCAAAAAGGATTGGGTATATGGTCAACACTTAGAGTCTTATGGATTGGCCATTATTGGTGAAGGATTTCACTAAGAATCCCCCTGTCATTCATAAAGACATGCTACCCTTCAAAACACAGCTCTTGACTAGCTCTCCTCACTGCCTGGTTAAATATTCAGAAAGCAATACTTGGAAACAACAAGAAAGGAAGTTAGGTATTTGCTAGGTGCCCAACAATAGCCATTTCACGGCAAGTGAACCCAAGGGGTAAGATTCAGAGGTTCCTCCATCATTCTTTCTGGCATATTAGAAATCAAGTCTTTAGATATAAAAAATAATAATTGAGATTGCTTTTCCTTGCTCTGAAAACACATGTACATGCTGGTCCTAAAGAACGATCCCTAGCAGCACAACGTCTGGTTTTGTGTTGATGTTATTTATGCCACAACGATGCGACAAAATGTTCCACCGAAATGACGACAATCCACATCTCCAGCAGGGTTTTTGCATTGCTGTCTTTGTCCATATTTGCAACTGGAAGCTGTGGAGCTGTCTTACCTCGTAGGTTCTCTGGGAGAACCTGGTATTGATTATATCAGGATACCACAAAGATTATTTCAAGAAAAAGATTATACATCATAATGCTTAGCATTTATATAGGTTCTTTTGATTTCAAAACAAGTTATAAATATTTCCTACCGTGACAACATCTTCGCGAGGTAGGTGAGTATTACTGTCCCTACGTTACCAACAGACACTCAAGGCCAAGAGGTGCAGGCTGTCCCAGGCCAGAGAGAGCCAGGGGCAACATGGAGACCGGGCGCCCTAATGGCCGCCTGCTTTGGGCTCTGAAGAGGCCAGGCCTCTCTCTAGCGTAGCAACAGTTTCCATTAATATAGGGTTATATATTGTATAGATATAAAACAACAACACACAGTGATATTATAGAACAATAATCCAATATTTTTCTCTCTTAGTAAAATATGTTAAGCACAGTATTTAAATTGCATTTCTCTGAAAAGCATTTGGTATAGTAAATAGCAGAAGGTATATTAAATAGCTCTATAAACGTTGGCTGGCATACTCTTAACAGCATAATGAGTCTAAAGAAATTAAAATCCACTGATGCATAGAGATCTTTTCTTTATAATACCATAAACTAAACAAAAATGTGAAAATCTACTTTATTCTCCTAATGCAGACTTAGCTTGCTGGATATTAGCAGGTGGCTACATAATTTTTCTAAGCTTGAGAGAAAGGATACATATTGCTGGCTGTGGGTTTAAAGTATCAATTTGGTAGGGAAAATGCAGTTGGAAGGTGAAAATTAAAGACTGCTATTTCCATTTTGTATCCATTCTGAGGAATTTATCCATTTTCAAAACATATTACCATACTTGGAACTAATGCTGAGGTGACAACAGGGACGTAACAGAACGTCTTGTAAGAACAGAAAAGGATACAAAATAAAAGTGATGGCAGTAAGAGGAAAATGAACAAGGAGGCAAAGAGGGGTATTTTTCAAGAGTGTTGTCAGCTGTTGGTGCTCAGGTGACTGTCTGGGTCTTAGAGACGGTTTCCGAGGATAAACATTTGGTGTGACGGGTCTCCGCTCCAAGGCCACACCCCCACTCTCCTCTCCGGCTCAGCTGTCCTCAGAGTGGTGTCACAGAGCTCACCTCATGCTAAGCTTCCAAGAACTGACTAGGTGCGTCAGCAGAAAAAGTTCTAAAACCAGAAAGGAAGAGGCATCAAAGTCTTAAAATCTGTATGCAAACGTAAAAACTCACTTCCAAGCCGGAATGACCTTCTCCGTCAGAAGTAACAAATACAAAGTCTTAAATTTAGTGTACACGCTGCTAAGATACCGTTAGATATCACATGTCATTCAGAGAATATTTTTTAGAAGTGTGCTTTTCCCTAAAAAAGACATATTAAATTGTTTTTCTCTCCTCAAGTCCTTTTGATACAAATGTGAAATACGAAGTGTCCTGTCAGTTTGCTCACTCGTGTCATACACTCGCGGGGTCCTTCCCACTTGCGTTGGAGGTGGCAGTTTTGTTCGAGGGGGCTCTGAGTTTGAACAGGCTTGAGCAGTCTGGCTGTTTGGTGGGCTGGAAGGTTCTGGCGTAGGGTGAGTACCAGTCCCTCTCAAACACATCTTTCAGTTGCTTAATGATGCTGGCGTTGTTCCTCACGTCTGCTTGGTTGATGACAAGGCCTGTGCCAGCATTCTGGGTGAAATCGTTCCCCACCCAGTCAAAATTTCCTGCCGACAAAGGAAATAACGGTGAGGAGTTAAGACCCACTGGGGAATATTCCCCATTTAATGAAATACAGAGCAGATTCTATTTAAAAAAATTACATAAACACCCGGGAATAATGACAGGGAGATTGAATTGTGTTGACAGCTCAGAAAAAAAAAAATTTCCAAGAAGCTTGCCATATGGCATATTAATATTTGCATATTATTTTGGCATTTTCTTCAGCTTTGCTCAACTTGAAACTCAAAACAAGGAATCTGCTGTTCTTTTTTGTAAATGTTATTTCTTATTGACATTCACAAGACGCACTAAATACAGCAACATTTAAAATATATAGGAATACACTTAAAAATCCTGTGAACAATTACTACCTTCTCAAAGAGACAACATTGAATCCATATGTACAAATGAGGGCGTCTAATTATAACACTCAGAAGCTTTTATATCAAAGAAAAGGCTGGAGCCAGAGAGAGCTCCTATGTGAATACACACATCACCCCTCGCACGGGCCGTGATCATTTCCCGTTCCAGGAGCAGGCTCCGGGGCCCGGGAGTCAGAGCCGCTGCTGTGACCCAGGCTCCCCAGTAGGACTGGCTGGTGTCAGGCAGCATATTAGTTTGCTAGAGCTGCTGTAACAAAGTACCACAGACCGGGTGGCTCAAACAACAGAAATTTATTGTCTCACAGTTCTGGAGACTAAAAGCCCAAAATGAAGATGTTGGAAGGCTGGTTCCATCTGAGGGCTGTGTTCCAGGCCTCTCGCCTTGGCTGGCAGATGGCTATCTTCTCCCCGTGTATCTTCACAACATCTTCCCTCTGGGCACATCTCTGTGTCCAGATTTCCCCTTTATAAGGACACCAGTCAAATTGGATTAGGGCCTACCCCAATGACCTTGCCTCAACTCGATCATCTCTGCATACCCTCTCTCCAAGGAAGGTCATATTCTGAGGTACTGGGGTTAGGACTTCCGTATATGAATTTTGAGGGGACAGAATTCAGCCCGTAACAGACAGTAAGGCTGGGATCTGCCCCAGAAGGGGCTAATCATGTCTCTGTCCCTCACATGGAGCCCACCTTCAAAGTGGGAGCTGAGGAGAGGGCTGGATGGCCCAAACTCCCACACGCATTTCTTGTCTGTATCCAGTGAGAGAGTCTTCCAGAAGGAAAATGAAGGTTTCTCCTCAGGAAGGTACAGGACCACTCATTTCTGTGATCCTCTTGGCCCTTCACTTAATGCATATTCACTGAGTGTCTAACATCTACCAGGTACTTTCTTAGGGGCCATGACACAACCCCAAGGAGGACAGTCCTGCCCTGAACGAGTCCAGGAGGGAAATGCAAGAGTCTAACACAAAGCAGGTGAGGTGGCATAAGAGCTGTGTGTATACTGTGCCATACTTGGTAGTGCAGGAGAAGAACTCCTAACTCTGGCTAGATTGTCAGGAAAGGAGCGCTTCACTGAGTAATGAGAGAGACACGGAAACTTATCACTTAGGAAATTAATTCCAAAGGGAAGATGTCATATTTGTGGACAAAAGATGATTTGGAGCATGACGGGGAAAAGCTAGGGATGAAGTCAGGACATAAGGGACTCACAGGGGAGAGGAGCTGTCACTTGGTAAGTGGCTACTATGAGTGAAGCACTGTGCTTGCCATTTGTATACATTATGTCAGATGGCTGCGAGGATTTATGTCCACTCTGCAGATGAGGAAGGTGAGGCTCCAAGAGGCGAATAAATCTGCCTAGTATAACATGGCTAACCAGTGGTGGACCCAGGTCTGCCAGACTCCATAAACTACCTACAATACCATATAAGAATTATTCTCACTGATAAAGATTTAGCCATGTCAAGAGTGACACTATTCTTTCAAAAATTATAACCAGCCCAGATCTGGTCTGAGCTCCCAGTTTTGCTCTCCTCTTTGGTTCAGAGCTGGTTCCCTAAAAAGAACTGAAGCCCTTTTTTTTGGTGAGGAAGATTGGCCCTAAGCTAACATCTGTACGAATCTTCCCCTATTTTGTATGTTGGCCGCCGCCACAGCACAGCTTGATGAGCAGTGTGTGGATCCGCACGGGGGATCTGAACCAGTGAACCCTGGGCCAGCAAAGCCGAGTGCACAAACGTAACCACTATGCCACCAGGCCAGCCTCTGAAGCCTTTTTAAGTGTAGAGCTTGACTTTCCATTCCCTCAGTTCCTCAGGCATCATGGCTGGAATTTTTGCTGGATAAGATGCTAAAATCATCATCATCCCTTGGCATCCTTTCCCCAAGGCCCTGCGGCCATCTATGGGAGAAGCTGCCGTGAGAAGGGACATCGGTAGAGACAACCAATATCTGTTCCTTTATAGCTCTCTTGCTTTGGTCCCTGCTCTCTCTCTGGAGCCCCTGTGCACACAGACTCCCTTTTCCATCTGGCACCCTCTGGAATATTGGAAGGTGGTTTTCTTATCTCTCATTTTACTCCTTAAATTTGTTCCTCAGGGCCTGACACTGGGCCCCTAAATCAAATATTCGCACAGAGAAGGAACTCTTCTCTCTCTTTCTCTCTCTCCTCCACCTCCCTGTCCCCACCAACAAACACAGCAATGATGCTGTCAGTGGCTTCACGATAGGCATAATTTTGGACGAATTTTACTGCTATAAATTAGTGAATTGTCTGCCAAGTGATTCATAATATGGAATCCAGGTCTCTGTGCAGAGACCCCCTTTGCGAGTGCTGGGGCCTGACCGTGTGCTCTCAGACACACGGCCACGCTCAGAGGCTGCGGTTCTGTGCAAATGCTCAGTGCCAGGTGAACACAGGCTTGGACCTCTAAACTGGAGATCAGTAGCTACTGCAGGTTGAGAGTTATTCTGGAGCCTGCTGGCAGGTGGCACTTTCTATTCATTCCATAAACAAAAAGCTCCTGTGTTCCTGCACGCCTTTCAAGGACTTTTGGACAACACGCCAAGATCTCATCCTCTGGCTCAGTGCCAGGCACTGGACCAAGGGCAGTAAATTCGTTATCTCATTACATTAGCTCATTCAATATTCACTGCAATCCTACAAGATGATAATACTAACTCCATCGTACTGATGAGGAAATTAAGGGATAGGAAGGTTGAATAATTTGTCCAAGGCAGGAGGGAAAAAAATATCAGAGCTGAGGTTCAAAGCCAGGTCCGACTCCACAGCCCACGCTGAACTTCTGTTTCATGTTCCCTCTGATCCTAGGGAGCTTCCTGCTAAGGGTGCCCTTTGACCTGGACTTCAACATCGGCCCTGGGGCGGGGCATCAGGCCAATCTCCATGAATGGAGATTGCTGCTCCATTCATGCGTGGACCACCCTCTCTGAAGGAAACATCCATAGAAGGTACTGGGGGCAGCACAGGGAGGGAAAGAGGAGGAGAGAGAAGGAATGAGAGTTTGAAGACTTATTCTGTGAAATTCAGTTTTATCTTTCAATACAATGGATGGAGCCCAGATCCCGCATCTTTATCGATCTCAAAAGCATGAATTAGGTTCTTCTAGGAATCACGCTCTAGGCGACTCTCCCAGGCCTACAGAGGCATCCTCCACCAGAGTGATCAGGTTTTCCTAATTTTTCACTTCCTGACACTTTGGCTAACCTTCAAAAGCACATAGATGCTTCAGTATTTTATCAGTTGGGATGCAGATTTACCCAGCTTTTGTTGAGACTGTCATTTCAGCTCCCAGAATGTGTACTTAGGCCCAGTTGCCAAAGAGAATTACAGTGCCACCCTCAGGATAACCTGAGGTGAGGACCCAGATGAACTCCCGGGCAGGTGTATGGGCCCCAAGCAGCCTTCTGAGAGCCTTCAGTCAACACCACCCCCGTGGGCCCTCAGATAATTCACACCATTGTCCCCACAAGTTTGCCAAGTGTGCGTGACTCAAACACACTCTGGTAAATTCAAAATTAGGGAGATGACACTGTTTGGGGATTCCTCTGTACGTCTTGTGAAAATTTAATGGAGCTATAATTCCATGCAAGGTCTAGTGTGGGTTTTTCTTAATTCAGCATTCTTAGCAAGTATCTGACTGACGACTTAAGAGATTTCTGGAACTTGCTGATAATTATTTAAATTATCAATGAATTTTCCCTCTTGATGCTCTTCAAATATTTTTATACTAGAATTATGCTTCACTCTAGGGAACTAATGTTTTGCTAAAATGCTATGTGTAAAATGAACTCATTTAAAATTTCATTATAATAGAGAGCCCAGAAATAGACCCATGTAAATATAGTCAACTGATCTTGACAAAGAAGCAAAGGCCACACAATAGAGTAAAGATGGTCTTTTCAACAAATGGTGTTGGAACACCTTGGCATCCACACGCAGAAAATGAATCTAGACACAGACCTTCCACCCTCCACAGAAAATTAACTCAAAAGGGATCATAGACCTAAATGTAAAATGCAAGACTATAAAAGTAGAAGATAACATAGGAGAAAAATCTCGATGACCTTGGGTTCAATGATGACTTTTAGATGAAACACCAAAGGCAAGATCCATGAAAGAAATAATTGATAAACTGGACTTCATTAAAATTAAAAATGTCTTGCTCTGTGAAAGACACTGTCAAGAAAATGATAAGATAAGCCACAGGCTGGGAGAAAATATTTGCAAAGGACATATCTGATAATGGAGTGTTATCCAAAATATACAAAGAACTCTTAAAACTCAACAATAAGAAAATGAAAAACTCAATTAAAAAATCGGCCCAAGGCCTTAGCAGACACCTCAGTAAAGAAGATACACAGATGGCAAATAAGCACATGAAAAGATGCCCCACATCATATGTTATCAGGGAAATACAAATTAAAATAAAAATGAGATGCCACTACACCTATTAGAATGGCCAAAATCCAGAACACTGACAACACCAAACGCTGACAAGGATGTGGAGTGACAGGAACTCTCACTCATTGCTGGTGGGAATGCAAAATGGTACAGCCACTTTGGAAGACAGTTTGGCAGTTTCTCACCAAACTAAAGATACTCTTACCATAGGATCCAGCAATCATGCTCCTTAGTATCTACCCAAAGGAGCTGAAAATTTATGTCCACCAAAAAACCTGTACAGAAGTATTTATGGCAGCTTTATTCATAATTGCCCAAACTTGGAAGCAACCAAGATGTCCTCCAGTATATGAACGGATAAATAAACTGTGGTACATCCAGACAATGGCATATTATTCAGCATTAAAAAGAAATTAGCTATCAAGCCCTAAAAAGACATGGAGGAATATTAAATGTATATTACTAGGTGAAAGAAGCCAATCTGAAAAGGCTAGATACTGTATGATTCTAACTGTATGATATTTTGGAAAAGACAAAACTATGGAGACAGTGAAAAGAGGAGTGGTTGCCAGGGGTTAGGGGGAGGGATGGATAAACAGGTGGAATACAGGGATTTTTAGGTCAGTGAAAATACTCTGTATGCTACTATAATAATGGATGATGTCATATACATCATATAAGGATGTCATTATACATTTGTCCAAACCCACAGAATGTATTCCAAGATTGAACCCTAATGTAAACTATGGACTTTGGGTGATAATGGTGTGTCAATATAGGTTCATCAACTGTAACAAATGTACCACTCTGGTGGGGGACATTGATAATCAGGGAGACTATGCAGGTATGAGGACGGGGCTACATGGGAATTCTCCATACCCTCAGCTCAATTTTGCTGTGAAACTAAAACTGCTCTAAAAAATAGTCTTTAAAAAAAATTCATTATAAGGGAAAGAGAAGGGAGAGAGCCAGGAATCAATAGTTACTAAGGATCTAGATAGAAGAATCAGAGACAGTGTTAGGAGCTTGTCATATATTATCTTATTTAATCCTCATCACCACCATGGTGGGTGCTTTTCACAGGCAAGGAAACAAAGCTCAGAGCAATTATGTGACTTTCCACCATCTTCCAGCTTCTAAGTGTGAGTGTTTGAATTCAAATACAGGTTGTCTGGCTCCAGAACACTTAGTAACTCCTTAAAGGACATCGGATGTAGGCACAAGTCACTGCTGAATATACACACACCACCTGAC
The DNA here is from genome assembly GCF_037783145.1 of Equus przewalskii. NCBI lineage: Eukaryota > Metazoa > Chordata > Mammalia > Perissodactyla > Equidae > Equus > Equus przewalskii. Next base: position 2,822,202 of record NC_091861.1, on the reverse strand, counting down.
TTCAAGCAAACCCTGCAGGTGAGATATCCAGAGTGGAGCCCCTAAAGCCCACTGTGCCTGACCCCTGACCCGGCCCTGTATTTCTCAATAATTGGCCCAAAGTTCCCATTTTTGATTAAACGATTTTGAGTTTGTCACTTGCTTAAAAAGTAGTTGATTTCATTCTCCTCTCCATAAGTTGATGAACATGAAAAAAATCCAGATTATTACATCTCGGGTCACCGAAAGGGACAACATGAATAAAATAACATTCTCATATTCTAGAACAACCGGAATGATGTGAAAGTCCCAATACTCTATTCTACTAATGTGACACTTAACCATTCAAAATGGAAAAAGACAGAACGTCCTCTCACTGGACCAGGAGGTCGCAACTCTCCAGTAGCCGATGGCAGTGTCGTCTGAACGGCCGCCGGGGTGAGGGGTCCGGGTGCCCTGGACTCTAGACCTGGCCACTCCCCTGTGCCCTGTGCACGTCTAAGTCATTTCATGTCTCATGGCCCTAGCTTTCTCATTTCTAAGCTGCAGGTGAGAAAAGCCACTCTCCCTATGGGCAACGTTGCTAAGAGAATAAATAAGAGGAATAAGGAGCTTTACAAAGTCAAAAGGGCATATTTTTTACTCACTGAATTTGAAAAAAAAATATAGATCTCATATTCCTTCATTCTATACATACGTTTTTCTTTTCTGCCTTGAGACTGCCACTCCCTCTGCACACCGTGGGAACCATGCTGCTGTCTGGGGAGTTACCCACCTTTGTTGCACAGATAACAATTCCTATGCTGCCTGTGATGGTACCAGTTAAGGGGCTACCCTGGACTCATACTTGTCATGGGAAAGTAGAACAGACTTGATGCATTAGTAAATAAATCCACCAGTACATATGATTTCCGCCTCTGGAGCTTCATTACCTTAACAATAATAGCTAACATGAACGGTATCATCAATGTGCCGGGGGCTTTCATTGTGCACGGGGCTTTGCATAGATTTTCCCATTTAAACTTGACCCAGTGAAGTAGAAACTATTATTAGCCCCATTTTACAGTTGGGAAAACTGAGGTTTAGAGAGCTTAAATAAATTGCCCAAAGTTAGACATTTAAAAAATGGCAGGGGTGGCATTCGTGCCACGGCAGTGGTTGTTTTGACAGTCAACTATGATGACGTCTGCCTCCCTGTTCCTCCCGACAGGCTGGCTATGGGACTGCGGGTGGGGAAGGGGCACTCGGCTTGTTCTCAGGCCAGGACTCACCTTTGATGAGCCACTCGCATCCTCACCTATAACATGAGGCAAATGGACCAACAATTTCTGCAAAGCATTTATGAAAAGACATCTTGTCTGCTCTCCTAGCAGAGGAAGCAAGCCATGCAGAATTCGGGTGAAGAGCTCTTTGCCCTCCCCTCCTGTTTCCTGACCTCCAGGGCCGCCCTCTCACTGGCAGGAGCTCTGGAGGTGCTGCTTCCCCACGGGGCATGGAAGAGCACAGCCAGACCACCACCAACCTGCACGATCCCCCACGGCGCCTCGCGGCCCTGGCACCTACCAATGTAAGCTGCGCCATCCGTCACCATGTACTTGTTGCGATTTAACTTAGGGAAGCTGTGATTCTTTTGTTCTTTTGTAGCACAAGCATTCTCTCTTTCCAGATCGAAAAACTTCTGTAAAACCAAATAGATAAATAAAGCAGGTGAATAGAGAACGTTTTTGGTCTCGTTCAAGAGCACAAAAGGGTTTCTGAGCCAAATATCAATAACAGACCTCATGTTGGGTTATTAAAACCACAATCTTGTTACTTCGTATAGATGAAGCTATTTTGGTTCTCAAATCTATATAGGCAACAAGAGAGAAAATTAGCATGCTCAACTAGGTCTATCATTAACACTTTTAAGCTGAAAAATGAGCACAAAATTCATTCTCTCAACAGGCTGAGGGCCAGAAGCCTGTTTAATTCTCGTTGTCTTATTCATCGGTGTGCTCTGGCATTTGCAGTCTGCCTCAGGGTGCTTTCTGACAAGCACGCCAATGAGCTGAATGAACATTCTGACACTTCGCACACATTATAGGAAGCGGTAGGCCCATGTCAAATGACCAGCTGATTAAACTGGGGATTTGCAAAGGTGAAAAGAGATTTTGCCAAAGGAACAAACACTTCCCATCTGGACACCTAAGTCTACAAGACGTTTTAAGAGGCAATTTGAAAAATCACTTCAAACAACAAATCTCAACTTTAATGTGACCCAAAAGGCAGCATTCCCATTCTCGTCGGGCCCGGATGCATGGGGGGGGTCGCCAGCAGGAGTGGTCGGGTTTGGGCCTCAGGAATCTGCCGAAATTAGTGACAGCTTAGATGAGGCTACACTGCCACCGAGCTTCCAGGGTCCTGTGACCAAGCTCACAGGAAGACGCCATCAAAGGGGAGGGTCTCAAGTCTCCTCCACTTGGGGAAATGCTGAACATTCTCAGAACTGCATGGAATCTTTCTGGAATGTCTTACAGCTGTGGCATTGTGTGTGTTTGAAGGAAAGAAGAGGAAAATAAGATGACATCTAGAAATGGAGATGTCATTTACAGTTTTGAAACTCTAAGTGTTCACGTTTGCTTTGGAGAAATAATGAGAGTTGGTCTTCCCTCGCCCAGGCAGTGACAGCCCAGGTGCTCACTAAGGTCCCTTCCAGCTCTGAACACGCTCTCCTGACTTTTTGTAGAAATCTTGAGATCAGTGGTGCACAGGCCCAAACTACTAACCTAGAATTGTCCATTGCACATCACAGGGGAACATTCCCCCAGGGCCCTACTCTTCATGGTTACAGGCAGTGCTGCCTGCATCACTTTAATTCCTCAGTTCCCGTCTTCTGCAAAAGCCGTGTTGTTTAGAGGGTTCACATATAGCCTTGTGGACTCTTCAAACTGACTTAATAACCTGTGAATCCTCTTAAGCCAGAGTTATATATTTGTGAGGTCACATGAGCATTGAGGCTGCCGACCACTCAGGAACAGTCGGCAGCCGCCTTGCTTGGATATTCTATCACAACATGTCCACACACTTGACTATTTCCTCTTAAGGAAGATATTATTGTAGAATCAAGACAGATCTGAAAAAGAATAGACTATACATGCTAATTTAAGTCAGGGAGAGCATCACAGCTTGAGGCTTTACTGAGAACCCATTTGCTCTAGAAAGTTGAAGATGGTCTTTTTAAAAGAGGGGAAAAAGTCTTATCTGAGAGACTGAAATGACAGCAGCCAGCCCTGGTAGCCTAGTGGTTAAGGTCGAGTGCTGTCACCAACAGGGCGCAGGCTCATTTCTGGGTCAGGGAACCAGCCTTCTGTCAGTTGTCATACTGTGGGGCTATGCCACCGGTGTTTCAAATACCAGCAGGGTCACCCGTGGTGGACAGTTTCAGTGGAGCTTCCAGACTAAGACAGACTAGGAAGGACGACCTGGCCACCCACTTCCAAAAAAATGGGCCATGAAAACCCTGTGAAAAGCAGCAGAGCATTGACTGAGACAGCACCAGAAGGGGAGAGGATGGCGCAAAAAGACCAGGCAGGGTCCCGCTCCGCTGTGCGCAGGGTCTGAGAGTCTGAATTGACTCAACGGCACTAACAACAAACAATGACAGCAGAAATCTTATCATATTCAGTGACATAATATTAGACACTTAATATGTTGTAAGTGACAGCAAAGGCATTTCAAAAGTGATTTGTTAATTTATTAAAAAATAAAAGCCCAGCTCACTGGGACAACTTTGTTGAGTTGCAGTCTCTTTCCATGAGCCCCCTCATGGATACAGACCCACAAAGCCAAGGGTGGGGTGCCCACTCCTCTAAGGACAGAGATTCTCTGCCTCATTCCCAGGCCATCTGCTTTATCAGTGCCCCGAGGCTCCTGAAGATAGGCTGTGTGCAAGGTTCCATCACCTACTTTTCTTAGAAAAGCTCCTCACCCATCAGTGTTCTAGATGTTGGGGCCATAAGCTTCTTTCCCACCTAAGCTTATCTTGATGCTTAGACATGCATGGCCTGACTTAAGAGAATATCAGAGTCTCTGTTTTATAAAGTGTCCAACATTGAACTATTAATGTTTGGTTTATTTAAATAATGTGACCATCAGTATTCAGAAAGATGAAGATGAGTAAAGACTGTAGAGACTAAAGTGATGGATTCCACTTTTCTCGTAATTTCTTGTAAGTCTTAAATGAGAGCATTTAACATTTCACAACGTAGATTTCAACTGACAGTGCCTTAGTGGCAGGTGCACTGTGGGGTCAGGAAGCAGTGGGTGGGTGGAGACCACTGAGTTGGCCTGAGGGGGAGTTGAGAGAGGAGATGGGGCAAATGCACCATGTGCCTCAGGCCCCAGACACTCTCCTCTTTGTTTCTGCTTCTATTAGTCATGCCGTTTTACTTTCTGTGTTCTGATGTTTTGACATCCAGGGGCCTTGCTGACCCTGGAGGGACTGCCCTGCTGAGGCTTAGCCAATTCCTGGAGATGGCAACAATTTGCCTGTGAGCGCACCTCTCACGTGCAAACTGACCAGTCCTGAGCCCTTACCCTGAACCACCTCCTTTAAAGGTCTCACATTCTGGGCCACTATCCACCTGTCTAATCACCCAGGGCCAGGGACCAGGCAGTAGGGACAGCTCCTATGCCCAGAGTCTGCTGAAATTATTCGATCTAGCCAATCCTAAATCGGCTGACCCTGCCTCGCCTATTCCTTCTCATAGAAACCACAACAAAGGCTCTTGCTCACGGTTTCCTCTCGCTCCCTCTGCCTCCTGGATGACCCTGGTGCTTCCCCATATGGCCCTTCATGTCATGCCCCCTTGTCTTGAGATCTGTGAATGTAACAAAGTACCTTTTCACTGGTCATCGTCTCCTGATCACTTGGCCTTGTCACACGTAAATAATAATAGGACCCACATTTTAAAACACTGCTCTACCTGGTAAGTCTGACAATGGCGCTCCTCTGACTGCATGGATACTGAGCTCCTGAGTACATGACTTCAGCTGGTAGATTCCTCACCCCTTGGCAGCCCTTCTCCAGCACACCCCATGAGGAAATGGCTAAAATGACTCCACGTCCACCACATCTTGGACTCAGGCATCGTTCTGGCCTCTGCTCCCTCCACTCACTGGTTCACAGAACCATTTTCACTCTGCCTTCGTGAGCTCCCTTCCTTGACTTCATTCCTTCATTCCTCCACTCATTCGAGTTTTGAATGCTGTGTGCCAGCATTATGCCAAGCACTGGGAATACGATGGTGAACCAGACACCTGTTCCCTGTCTCACTTGATTTTCCCTGAGCCCCATATGCCACTTCAGTTATCTGGAAAATGCCATCCCTGAGCTGAAACAGCTCCAGCATTCTCTTGTCCACAGAAAGGTAGTGAACACAATCTGACTCTATTCTCCTGGGTCTCTGCCTGGCTTCCTGGGGCTGTACTAGTGTCTCTTCTGAGCCCTGCTATCTGATTCCAAACCAAGGCTGGCACCCCATTCCACTCCTGGTTATTTCATTCAGTTGTAAATCTGGCCTGGAAAACAGATGTGTAGCAGTAATCACAGACCTGTTTTTATTTCCAATACAGGCATACCTCATTTTATGGCTCTTTGCTTTATTGCATGTTGCGGATGTTGCATTTTTTACAAGACCGTCCATCAGCAAAACCATGATGACTCGCTGAAGGCTCAGATGACGGTTAGCATTTTTAAGCAATAAAGTATTTTTTAGTTAAGGTATATACATTATTTTTTTAAATATAATGTTATGGCACACTTGATGGACTACAGTATAGTGTAAATATAACTTTTCTATGTAGTGGGAAACCAAAAAATTCATGTGACTCGCTTCATTGTGGCATCCTGGAACCGAACCCACAACATCTCTGAGGTATGCCTGTACTTATACTGATTTGTGAACCCACAGACATGTGCCTGGCTGCCTCAGTTTACAAAAATCAGTTGTTATAGAGAAAAAAAAAATCTATTTTCCATCAATATTACTAGAATGTTAGGGAGATTAAGATGAAAATATATATGAGAAGCATTATAGGTTTGAAATTTACAGTAAATTCTGGAACTTTATGTCTTTAAATTGTTAATGATTTCAACTTTTAAAAATATTTTAATGGCATGAATGAGTTAAAAACATTTTATCTGACATTTTTGTTAATCCTCAGAGAGATAATTCAGAGGTGCAGCTTCTCAAGTCTTTGAGGAAATGTAGCATACGATGTTTTTGAATACAGACAGGAAAGACAAAAAAGAACTCGGTAACTCCACTTTTTCTTTCCCAGGCAGAGGCCATACAGTTTAAAAGCTCAGGCTCAGAGTCAGAAAGACTTGTATCTGAGTCTTTCTCTGCTATTCACTAGTGTCCTTGAGAGAGGTTATTTAGTCTCTCTTTGAGCTTCATTGTCCAAGTCTGTAAAAAGGGAGAAGGGCTTGCTTCATAGGGTAGTTGTGAACATTAAGTAATACACACAAAGCATTAATGTGGTACCTGGCTAATTGTATACACTCATGAATATAACAGATTCTTTCACTCGTTTAAACAATATAAAGCACTAACTATGTCCGGACAATGTGAAGTGGGGTGTTGCCATAAGAGCAACAACAAAATCTCAACAAATGATGCAGCAGTGGGCAGCAGGCAGCAAGTAAACTGATATTTCAGGATGGAAAGATGGAGACCCACGTTAGCAGTGGCAAAATATTTGGTAAAACCATAACCTGCACTCATTTGGAAGGAAGACCAAGCATCCACGAACCTTTGGCTATAGGGCAAGGAATTGGAAAATGAACTGTCTGTAGTGTGTGTCGGTTGTTATCAGTGTTTTTAGAAAATTATTAGAGGAGACAAATAAGCTCAGGGAAGGATTTGCTGTTTGCAAGCAGATATGAAAGAGAAGAGATAGACCAGAAACTTGGTATTTCAAAGGGCTGGAAAAGCTGATGTGCCCAGAGCTCAACAGCAGAAAATGAGTCTGAGAAATGCTGTGAGTGACCGGGCCAGTTAATCCGGCCCTGCTGCAGAGACCAGATGGTCGGTGGGACTATGACTGGTGTAATCTTCCCACCCACGTCTGACGGCCTGATGGAGTTGGCATTAAAAAGAGAGAAGAGAGAGAGGGAGCAGGAGAGAAGCAGAAGTACACGCTCAGAAGCATAATTAATCAAGTCAGGGAACTAGGTGCAACAGAAACCTTGGCTGCAGCTACTAGAACGCGGGAGTGACTACGAGCAAACAGATCAGAAGCCTACTAAGTTTCTGAGAAAACTGCATTGCCAAAGAAACCATGAGCCAGGGCCAAAAACTCCTGTGGCTGTTCACGCCTAAAAACACCTTGGTCCTTGATTAGAAGGAGCAGGAGCGCGAGGACTTTATGACACTTCCCAGGCGTTCACACTTGCTGTGGGCCAGTGACGGCCGTGGGTCTCCCCATCTTCCCTTTCCTGAAAGGGAGTTTTCCCTGTCCTTATCCTTCTCTGCTGTGTGGGAGGGAGGTAACTTGAACCTGGGTTTCAGTTTTTGGGGGTGGTTGTTCTGTTTTTAGTTTCTACGTCATTGAACAATGAGGTGCCACCTCCACACTTGCTGTTGAGAACTGCATGTCACTGGGAGGCCCTCAACTGTGAGCCATGCATTGATGTGGGAAGAGAGGAAAATGGACTGAGCGCCCACAGTTTCAGACTGTGATGATTCACAGACCTGTCCCTTTGTCCTCTTGGGAGCACAGCTGCCTTTCTGACCACACCCACAAGCCGCCCCGGCCACTAGGTATGGCTGAGTGAGTGATTTCTGGGCCGCGGAATAAAGGCTACAGGGATGTTCACCACCTCTTGGCTTAACCCATCAATGCCTCCAGTGCCGTCCTCCAACCTCTCTCTCTTCTTCTGATTGGCCTTGGGATGGAGAGGCTCAGGGCAATCTTGGAAGCCACGTGTCAAAGTTAATGGCAGAGTCCCTGTCATCCTGGGTCCCTAAACGCTGCCTGGAGCACAGCCCCATCACCTAAAAGAGGGCCTGGCACAAAGTAGGGTCTCAGCGTACATTTGCTGAATGACTACCGTGGAGGATGGGCGAAGCTGAGGCCTGGAAGAATAGTGGGCATTAGTCAGGTAAGATGTGGAAGAAGAATGTCATAGGCAGCGGGAACAGTATGTTCAAAGGCCCTGAGGGAGCAGAGGGTGGAATATGTGAGGACCAGAGGAGAGTCAAAGATGAGCTAGAGAGTCAGCACATTTAGAACAGTACCAATTCCCAATCTTGCCTCTCTCATGGTATGCAGAGATGGATTAGCAAGGGGCCCAGGGACCTGGAGCAAGCCAGGAACCCAGCCTAGGGGGACTTTGGGCCTGGGGGGCGCTGTGCTGGTACATATTCCACTGCTCTGTTGCTCACACTCTTACAAATAAGAATAGTAAGTGAAGGACGCAGTTCAAGCAAAAGGGAGAGGATGCCACAGAAAGCGTGTGTAAAGAGGGCTACACTGGGAGGGCACTGGAAGCTTGGGTTCTAGTCCCCTTTTCTTATGTGATTATTTCGAATAATTTCTTACCGACTTTTTGAAGTGATTTTCTTTTTTTTAAAGATTGGCCCAGAGCTAACATCGGTTGCCAATCTTCTCTTTTTTTCTTCTGCTTCTCCCCAAATCCTCCCAGTACATAGTTGTGTATTTTTAGTTGTGGGTCCCTCTAGCTGTGCCATGTGGGACGCCACCTCAGCATAGCCTGACGAGCAGTGCCATGTCCATGCTCAGGATCCAAACCAGCAAAACCCTGAGCCACCAAAGCAGAGTGTGCAAACTTAACCACTCGGCCACAGGGCCGGCCCCTGAAGTGATTTTCACTATCAAAGATTATGATCCTGGTTCTTATTGGAAGTTATGCGTACATGTGTGCTTATAGCTTTCATGGACATGCAAAGGGAATCAACTCTTTTTAGTGAATAACACATTCAACATAATACTTACAACTTTCAAACTGCAGTTGGCTATTTCAGTGCAAATAGCTTTAAGAGATGAAATAAAGTTAAATGTAAGGGGATCAGTTTCCTTCCAGAAGCTGATAAGGAGTCGAACTTTAACGCTTCGCAAAACTAATGCTTCTCTTATTTTCCCATCCAGGTCTGGCCAGTAAGTCCTATTGAAATAATATCCACATAGATAAAAATAAAGAAAATGAGTTAGTTATGGAAGAGAAATTTACTAGATTACAGAGAACAGTGATATTAATCTGATTATTTCTTTGTTCTGTAATTTATAAATAACCTTGAAGGACACTGAAAAAAAAGCAAGGCTCCTGTGTTAGGGCACGGGGAGACGGTGCTTCCCTGAGACCTGCCCCTGCCACAAATGACGTCTCCCACCACCAGGGCCTCAGGCTGTGTGGGCCCAGGGAGTGTGCAGACTGACAGCCACCCTGTGCCACCCTCACTACACCTCCAACCCTACCTGGGCCTCAGTTCATATGTGGGCTAAGAACCGACTTTCCAACGGAATTCTAGTTAGGAGCCCTGAGCATCCACTCTGTCCCCGAATGCTGCTCAAACCTCTCTTCTTTGGTAACTTTCTCCAAAATGAGCTTTCCTCCGCTTATCCGAGCTTTCCCACACTCGTATTTCCAGGCTGTCTTCCTCTCTCCTGACCAAGCCCCCCACTTCTCCGGGCCCTTGGGATCCTCCAACAGGCCAACAGTTTCTCCTATAGCCCCAGCCTCTTCCCCGAATCCATAACCTTTTGCCGTAATGAAATCCTGACTCTTGCCCAAGGTCACAGCTTCTCCTAAAGCCCTGCCTGTGATTTCTACCATGCCCCGCCCACTTGGTTTAGGATGTGGGGTCAGTCTCCTCTCTCTCCCCATGATATACAACGCCACTTCCAGAACTACCACTTAATTCTCATGTTAAAAACAAAACACAATTAACTTTCCCATCTTAAAGACGAGCCTCAAGTCGCTGTATCTCCCCTCAGCCTGTGATTTGTAGACCTTCTGTTTACTCATTGAAATCTTTCTCTAATTCTGGGCCAATTCACTGTTTAGACTAATGACACAGTATTCAAAACCTTAGCCTGTCAGTTTTGTAATCGTTGTGCCCGCAAAGGTCTCCTCTTTATATTTGACCCTGGCCTCCTGTCCTTCAGGTCCTCCACTCTTTAAACCTGCCCTCTCACACATGTGGGTCCCAGATCCATGATTTCTCCACTTTTGCTTGGTCCATCAGCAAATCCTGGCCTCCCTTCCCTCACCAGCTAATCTTAGTTCTGTTCACTTGAAGGACTCTTGCCCCTTCCCTTCCCCTAGCTCTTGGCAAAATCTAGATCCTGGATCAGTGCTCTAATTCCCTTGGCCTCTTTTGATGGCCGCAAAGCTGAGGACTGTTGGAACAAGTCACCTCTGCCTTGTGCAGACTGGAGCAAACACAAATGCATTCTGGGCACCCAACACCATCCACCAATCCCTCTCCTTGGGTTGGGTCATTTCTACTGCCTGTACCTTTCTGTAATTATTCTAAACTTGGCCTCACTCTAGAGAAACTCGTTTCTTCCTTCAATCACAAAATGGAAGTTCTGGGCCACGGGCTTCCTCAGCTCTCCACCTGTCACGGCCACACGCACCCTTCCTCCTTCCCTCCTGGCACAGGAGTAAGGCATCCTCCTCCTGCCTGGCCCGAACCTGCCCCTTCTCCCAGTCTGGTCCCTGCCCCTCGGCAAGTGCATCTGATTAGCCATTCTTTCCCGAAAATATCTTTAACTTCTCCCCCTCTAGCCTCCTCTTCGTTTGAGGAAAAAAATGTCAATCTCTCGCATTCAGAGAAGCCTCTCTTGACCTGTGTTGCTCTGTGGCTGGTGCACAATCTTCTTCCTCTCTTGAACAAACTCCTTGATGGCAGAATCTAGAATCCCTTACTTTACTCCCTTATTCCCCATTCGCTCCTCAGCCCACTGCCCCCTGGCCTCCAGCCCACCGTTCTTCTGCAAATCTTCTCAAAGTCAGCAGTGGTATCCCAGCTGCCAAATCTAAGGGACATCATTCAATTCTTCTTCTACTGTTAGACTAGGCTGCCTGTGGCTCTGTTGGTGGTTCCTTTGTTCTCAAGAATCAATGTCATTGGCTTCTATGACTCTGTGGTTTGCTGGTCTGCCCCTTATCTTTAGGACTGCTTCTTTATCTGTTCTAGGGTCTCTTTTCTAAATAGCAATATTCTCTTAGGATCCCATCCCCATCCTCTGTTCTTCTCATTATATGTGCCATCTCCTTGGTGGCTTTATCTACACATTTCGTTTTAATTGTCCTCTATTGTCTGAAGAGCTCCAAGTTCAGGTCACCAGACTAACCCTCTTCAGACTGCATTCTGGGTATCTTTATACGATCTTTGCAGATCCAAAGAACCTCAAATTCACACATTTGCCTATTTCCCTATCCTTTTTATAGCCTTTCCCACCTTGTATAGCCTTCATCATCTAATCACCCAAAGCGAACATCTGGGAATCATTCTTGCATCTACTCTCCCTTTCTTTTTTTTATGCTGAGGAAGACTTGCCCTGAGCTAATATCTGTGCCAATCTTCCTCCACTTTATATGTGGGTCACCACCACAGCATGGCTGTTGAGTGCTGTAGGTCTGTGCCCAGGATCCAGGCCTGTGAACCCAGGCTGCCAAAGCGGAGTGCGCCGAACATCACTGCTACACCTCAGGGCTGGCCCCGTGTCTACTCTCCTTTTTACCAATCACCATGTCCATCGGAAACATTCCTGGACTGTATTCCCTTTAGTCTATCCTTCCTAAGACTGCCAGTCAGGGTCCTCATGATTCTTGACCTGGGCCACTACAACAGCTCCACATGGTTTCTCTGCCCCCAGTCTTGTGGCTGTCAAGTGCATCCTGCACAGCTATCAAAGCGATCCATCTGAAAGTGGATCTCATCCTTTGATTAAAACATAGTGGAGGGTCCCCAAAGTCTCAAGACTCCCAGGAGTCAGGTCCACCTGTTCCTCATCCTTTTCCTCTCGCCAATCTCTCACCACCTTACCCTGGGCTCTATGTTCCAGCACTGAACTTGTGACAGATCCTGGCATGCACCAGGCTATTTTTTTCCATCTGAAACTTTGCTCATGCTGTCTCTTCTACCTTTCTCACCCTTTTTATGACTAACTCTGGCATATTTCTAACCCTGAAACTTCCCCAGATGCCCCTTCACTGACCATCTATAACATTCTGTACATATATATATCTTTTGTTCCATTCACCCCATTGTGTTAGGATAATCTATCCTGTGTCCATTTGCCCCTGTTGGACAGAGCTCCTGGGACCATACATTGTTTATACTTGAATCATTCTTGTATAGTGCCCAGTAAATATCTGTTGAATGAATACATAAACGAAAAATAATAATACCCCAAAGACTAATCAGCCTACATTTTTTTATTGAATAAATTTGATGTATAACACCGTGTAAGTTTAAGGTGTAGAGCATGTTACTTATATATTTATATTTTGTAATATGATTGCTGATGTAGCAATATTTATCACATTACATAATTGTAGTACAATATTATTGTCTATATCCATTATACTGTGCATTAATTAGATCTCCATGGCTTATTTACCCTTGTTACAAGTTTGTACCCTTAAACACTATCACTCTTATCCACTCCCCCCATCCCATGTTAACCACCATTTACCCTCTGTTTTTTACAGGTTTAACTTTTTTAGATTCCATGTATAAGTGATATCATACAGTAGTTGTCTTTCTCTGTCTGACTTATCTAGCTTGGCATAATGTGCTCAAGGTTCATCCATGTTGTAGCAAATGGGAGAATATCTTCCTTTCTAATGGCTGAATGATATTCTATTGTGTATATGTACCACATCTTTTTAATCCATTCATCCACTGCATTTGGGTTGTTTCCATATTTTGGCTATCGTGAACAATGCTGCGTTAAACATGGGACTGCATATATCTCTTCAAAATCCTGTTTTCATTTCCTTTGGGTATATATCCAGATGTGGAATTGCCGGATTTTATGGTGGATCTCTTTTTAATTTTTTGAGGAATCTCCATATTGTTTTCCAACGCAGTTGAACCAATTTACATTCCCACCAACAATGTATAAGGATTTCCTTTTCATCACCTCCTCGCCCGCCAGCACCTGTTGTCTCATCTTCCTGATGATAGCCATTCTAACAGGTATAAGGTGATAACCCATTCTAGTTTTGATTTATATTTCCTTGATGATTAGTGATGTTGAGCACCTTTTCATGTGTCTGTTGGCCATTTTGATATCCTCTTTGGACAAATGTCTATTTAGTTCTCCCATCCATTTTTAAGTCAGACTGTTTTTTTGCTGTTGTTATTGAGTTGACAGCTCTTTACATATTTTGGATATTAACCTCTTATCCTATATATGCTTTGCAAAATTTTTCTCACATTCTTGTCCTTTCATTTTGTTAATTGTTTCTTTTGCTGTGCAGCAGCTTTTCAGTTTAAAATAGTCCTATTTATTGATTTTTTTTCTTTTGTTGTTTATGCTTTTGGTGTCATGCCCCCAAAATTATTGCCAAGACCAATATCTATAAGCTTCTTCCCTATGTTTTCTTCCAAGAGTTTTATGGTATTAGGTCTTACATTTAAGTCTTTGATCCACTCTGAGTTAATTTTTGTGAGTGGTGTGACAGAGGGGTCCAATTTGATTGTTCTCCATGTGTTTCTCCAGTTTTCCCAGCACCATTTGTTGAAGAGACTATCCTTTCCCCATTGGGTATTCTTGGCTCCCTTGGTGAATATTAGTTGACCACATAAGCTGGGGGGTTTAATTCTGGGCTCTCTGTACTGTTCCACTGGTTGATGTGTCTATTTTTGTGCCAGTACCATACTGCTTCTATTACTACGTCTTTGTAGTATAGTTTGAAATGTGGAAGAGTGATACCTCCAACTTTATTCTTTTTTCTCAGGATTGCTTTGGCTCTTCAGGGTCTTTTGTGGTTCCACACAAATTTTAGGATTGTTTTTTCTCTTTCTGTGAAGAATGACTTTGATATTTTGATGGGGATTACATTGAATCTTCAGATGGCTTTGGGTAGTAGAGCCATTTTAACAACATTAACTTTTCTGACCCATGAACATAGATGTCTTTCCACTTGTTTGTGTCTTCTTCAATTTCTTTCAGTAAAGTTTTGCAGTTTTCATTGTACAGATCTTTCACTTGCTTGGTTAAATTTATGCCTAAGCATTTTATTGTTTTTGATACTATTATGAACAGGATGGTTTTCTTTATTTCTTTTTCACATGCTTCATCATTAGTGTAAAGGAATGCAATTGATTTCTGTATGTTGATTTTGTATCCTGCCGCTTTACTGACATTGTTGATTAATTCCAACAGTTTTTTGACTGATTCTTTGGAATTTTCTATATTTAGGATCATATCATCATCAAATAGCAACAATTTTACTTTTTCCTTTACAATTTGGATGCCTTTTATTTCTTTGTCTTGCCTAATTGCTGTATTTAGGACTTCCAGTACTATATTGAATAGGAGTGGTGAGAGTGGGCGTCCTTGCCTTGTTCCTGATCTTAGGGGAAATGCTTCCAATTTCTCCCCATTGAGCATAATGTTAGCTGTGGATTTGTCACACATACTTTTATTATATCAAGTTATGTTCCTTCTACACCCAGTCTGTTAAGGGTTTTTACCATGAAATGGTGTTGTATTTTGTCAAATGCTTTTTCTGCATCTATTGAGATGATCACGTGATTTTTATCTTTCATTTTATTGATGTGATATATTACATTTATGATTTGCATGTTGAACCATCCTTGCATCCCAGAGATAAATCCCACTTGGTCATGGTGTATAATCCCTTTAATATGTTCTTGAATTTGGTTCACTAATATTTTATTGAGAACTTTTGCACTTATATTCATCAGGATATTGGTCTATAGTTTTCTTTTCTTGTGGTCTCCATATCTAGTTTTGGTATCAAGTTTTGATATTTTGGTATCGAGTTTTGGCCTCATAGAATGAGTTTGAAAGTGTTCCCTCTTCCTTGATATTTTGGAAGAGTCTGAGGAGGATTGGTGTTAATTCTTCTATAAACATCTGGTAGAGTTGTCCAGTGAAGCTGTCTGGTCCTAGAGTTTTCTGTGTTGGGAGTTTTTTGATTAATGATTCAATCTCTTTACTCATTTTTGGTCTGGTCAGATTCTCTATTCCTGACTCAGTCTTAGTAGGTGATGTGTTTCTAGAAATGTATCCATTTCTTCTAGGTCATGTAATTTGTTAGCATATAAATGTTCATAGTAGTCTCTTATGATTCTGTGTATTTCTGTAGCATTAGTTGTAATGTCTCCTCTTTCATTTTTAACTTTATTTATTTGAGTCTTCTCTCTTTTCTTCCTAGTTAGTCTGGCTAAATGTTTGTCAATTTTGTTTATCTTTTTGAACTAGTGCTTAGTTTCATTGATCCTTTCTATTGTTTTTCTGGTCTCTATTTCATTTATTTCCACTCTGATCTCTATTATTTCCTTCCTTCTGCTAACTTTGGGCAGTTCCCTGTAGTGTAAAGTTATGTTGTTTATTTGAGATCCTTCTAATTTCTTAATATATGCATTTATTGTTAAACTTTCCTTTCAGAACTGCTTTTGCTACATCCCATAGTATTTGATATGGTGTATTTTCATTTTCACTTGTTTTGGGCTAACTTGTTCTTTCTCTTTTGATTTCTTCTACAATCCAATGGTTGTTTAGAAGTGTGTTGTTTAGTTTCCACATATTTGTAAATCTTCTCACTTTCCTCTTGCTATTGATTTCTAGTTTCATACCATTGTGGTCAGAGAAGTAGTTGATATGATTTCAATATACTTAAATTTGCTAATACTTATTTTGTGGCCTATCATATGATCTATTATGGAGAATGTTCCATATGCACTTGAGAAGAACACGTATTCTGCTGCTGTTAGATGGAACCTTCTGTACATGTCTGTTAAGTCCATTTGTTTTGAAGTGTGGTTCAATTCCAATGTTTCTTTGTTGATTTTCTATCTGGACAATCTATCCATTGCTGATAGTGGGGTACTGAAGTCTCCTACAGTTATTGTATTGTTGTCTATTTTTCCCTTAAGATCTCTTATTAATTGCTTAATATGTTTCGGTGCTTGGGTGTTGGGAGCATATATATTTACAATTGTTAATACTTCTTGATGTATTAACCCTTTATCATTATATAATAACCTTCGTTGTCTCTTGTTACCCTTTTTTGGCTTGAAGTCTATTTTGTCTGATATAAATATGGTTATGCTCACCTTCTTTTCATTTCCATTTGCTTGGAATATTATCTTCCATCTTTTTACTTTGAGCCTACATGTGTGTTTAGAGCTGAAATGAGTCTCCTGCAGGCAGCATATAGTTGGGTCTTGTTTTTTTTAATCCAGCCAGTGACTCTATGCCTTTTGATTGGTGAGTTCAATCTATTTACATTTAGGGTGATTACTGATATATAAGAATTTACTACTGCCATTTTATCTTTTGCCTTCCAGTTATTTTATATTTCCATTGCTTTTTTTCCCCTTCCATTTCGGACTACAATTGTAAGTTGGTTTTCTATGATGATTTGCTCAGTCTTTCCTTTTTTTATATTTCATGTCTGTGCTCTAGATTTTTGCTTTGTGGTTACCATGAGGTTTACATATAATCTCTCATAGATAAAATAGTCCTTTTTCTGCTGATAGCAATTTATCTTCATTTGCCTATAAAGGTTCTATCCTTTTATTCTTCCTGTTTTCTATTTTTTGCTGTCACAAATTCTCTCTTTTTATGCTGTGATTTCATTACCAAGTTGTACTAGCTACAGTTATTTTTAATGCTCTTTTTCTTTAACTTTTATGCTATAGTTAAGAGTTAATATACTATTCTAGAAAAGAGTTACAGTATTCTAATTCTGGCTGACTATTTATCACCTTAATGAGAGTTTTGTGTATTTCTGTTATTTTGTTTCAGTTTGAAGAGCTCCTTCCACCATTTTTGTAAGGCAGGTCTAGTGGCAGAGAACTCCCTTAGCTTTTATTTGTCTGGGAAATCCTTTATTTCTCCTTCATATCTGAAGGATAACTTTGCCATACAGAGTATTCTTGGCTGTTGGCCTACATTTTCATTGATCCTTCACATATTTACTGATTTCCTTTTGAAAGATGTATTTCACATGACTGAAGAAATAATGAACAAGCCCAAACTGAGACCTAAATAAATAAGTAAATTGCTTAAAGAAATAGAGCTTGATTGCTAAATCAGGAAGAAATGAAATAAGGCTTCTGATTTTTTTACTGCATAATTTATTTAGCCACACATCATTGTTTCACTTACTTCTTCCCTCTTTGAAAAGTAGAAGTCACTTTCTCTAAATGATGGAGTATATAGTTTTTTAATAATTTTTTAATTTATTTTTATTTATTTATTTTTTTAAATGATGGAGTATATAATTTTTTAAATAATTTTTAATTTATTTTAATTAATTAATTTATTTATTAAGATTATGGTAGTTAACAACCTTGTCAAATTACAGTTGTACATCATTATTAGTCATGTTGTAGGTACACCACTTCACCCCTAGTGCCCTCCCCCCACTCCCCTTTCCCCTGGTAACCACTGATCAGTTCTCTTTGTCCATATGTTAACTACCACCTATGAGTGGAGTCATACAGAGTTCGTCTTTCTCTGTCTGGCTTATTTCACTCAACATAATACCCTCAAGTTCTATCCATGTTGTTGTGAATGGGACGACTTTGTCCTTTTTTATGGCTGAGTAGTATTCCATTGTATATATTGGAGTATATGGTTTTTTACATGTTACCAACCATTTCTAATTTGGGAGGATGTGGATTTTTTTCTCTTTTATTTGAAGTTTAGCAGTATGTAGACTAAAATTTAAGTTTGTAGGATATTAACACACTGATATTTGATAATATCTATTTGTTTATTCAAGTTGAATTTACTCCTAAAAAATTTCCCCAGGATGAGTGAAGACAAGTAACCAGTCTGACTTTTAAAAAATTTTTCATTCATATGATTGAGAAGAATTTAATTATAACTTGGATGTTTGGACTATTTCTTATGTCTCTGATGACTTTTCATTTTGAGTGCTAAAGGCACTGACAGGTTTGAAATATCATAATTATGATAAAAGAACTGCCCTTTGAATAATAGGTGAAAAAGTAGATGAATAACCAAATGTAAAATTTCAGGTGCATTTCTTGTTCTTTAATGTCCTTTTCATTTTCTCTAACTTTTATATTTCCAAGATACTTTAGATCCTCCATATCAATTCCTTACCCCCTGGTCATGAAGGATCTTAATTCTGTTTGTGGGACTTCATGAAATGAAGGTTTCGTCAATCCTAAGAAATCATCACCCCATCCTAACATGTAAGTCCATAAACTTGACCTTTCTCCTTTTGAATAAGAGCAAAATCAGGTAAAACCTATCTGTTATGTTTCAATATCATCCCAAAGAGGAGCTGAAGTCTAAAGCTGAATCTAAAACCAAACAAACAATAAATGGGAGAAACATAAAAAGAAGGGATAGAAAAGATGTGAATGTGTGAAAAACTCCATGAATGTTCAAAGGATACACAATATTTTAAAGTAAAAGTGTTTTGTTTTGTTTTTTGCCAAGGAGTTTGCCCTGAACTAACATCCACTGCCAATCTTCCTCTTTTTGTGTGTGAGCCACCAGCACAGCATGGCCACTGACAAGTTGTGTAGGTCCACGCCCAGGAACCGAACCCAGGACACCAAAGCAGAGCATGCTGAACTTAACCACTAGGCAACTGGGTCTGGCTGTAAAAGCGTTTTAATAACGTGCATCTTGCAGCTTAAAATGCTTTTTGACGGTCATCAGGAGTAATCACTTTCTGGGAGAAACTCACCTTTTGCAATACAAGGGTCATTTGCATAAAGAAGTTGCATATTATGCATATGTGAGGTTAGCAATATGAAAAATATTCAAGCAATATAGGGCATACGTAATCATTTAAACCTCAGTAAATGGTTATTTTGAAATTATAATTTCCAAATTAAAAAGGTCTCAGGTTGTACTCCCAGAAATGTGCACTTTGAAAACTTTCTGAATTAAATGGATTATTCAAAATCTTTACAAGCACCCAAATCTCTGTATTCCCAGCAAGAAAGCAAAAGTGAGAAATACCCAGGATCTGGCCATGCATTTGCATATACAATGATTGAGGAGCATACATTCTGCCCCTAAATTTATTTCAAGTATTTCCACACTTAAACACTGATGAATCATTGAAAAACTCTCCATTTTTAAGATGCTCTCCCTCAAGCAGAGGAATGGACTGACTGAGAACATATACATTTTAAGTTTCTTTCTCCTTTAAGTTGAAAAGATATGATAAAAATTTAGCATTAATGAAGCCCGACATTAATACAACAAAGTGATGCCACCTTTAAGGAAAATCTTGCCAGACCTACTCAGTTTCAGAATGTCCACCAAGTACATCTCAACAATAATTTTCAAAAAATATTTTTTCAAACAATTTTAACTTATTTTTCAAATAATTTTCAAGTTGAAAACAACCCAATGTTCATTCTAAAGTTGCACTCATGCCTATAATGTAAACTACTGAGGTGCTTCTGTAGGGTACCTAGCCCCCACTCAGTGAGACCCTGAGTCCTTAAAAGGGACTAGGGGAGGAGATGCCTCATGGGTAAGCGGCAACTGCACTCCAAACAGATTTGAAGGGCGTGAGACCCAACACGACCTGGCAGCATCTCAGTGTCCAGGCTGGTTCTCCTGTGGCCCCCAGCTTAGCGCCTGGCCCTGCGGATGGGTTCTAGGCTGGGGCTGTGCACTCACTCACCTTTTGGTGCTCGTGCTGGAAATGGGCAGGTAGTCCATGACCGCGATGTACACGTACTGCTTGGCGTCATCTATCACGCTGTAGATGGCGTCTATGTCAAAGCTTCTGTTTTTAGGGCAAAAGAGTTTGGGAGAATTCTGTGAAGACACAAAAACCAAGCTTTTAGAGTATTAATTTTTGTCATCTGGGGATTTCTCTTTTTTGTTGGTTTTTTAATCTGTTTTCATGGATCTTGGCTTTTAACTAAATTTTTACAAACCTACTTTCCAGTTCTTTATGAGATTAGACAAATATACGTTCAATCCTATCTAAGTTGAGGCATGTAGAAATCAAAGTGTGGTGGGATGGGTCTCAAGTCAGTCCTCTAAGTCTGTTTTGGGAGGGAATTCTGGCTTTCAGTACACACACCTCCGATTTCCCAAGAAGTCCTCCAGCTTTGAACTTACGCGACACTGGCGTCCATTCCTGTCAGGCACAGCTGTTAACTTTCTTAGGCATTACCATATAATACATACATATACACATGGCAAGCAATTGACCCCAGAAGTCATTCCATTTGAAAGGTGATGTGGGTATGAAAATGTTCAAGACACACGATGTAAAAATCTCATTTTTTCCCATGGAATCCTTCATCCAGTCAAGAAGAGGAGTGTTGATTGTTGAGAAAGGGTCATCAATAATTCTAGAGGAAAAGCCAAGTGAGTTATTAAGATGCCCGAATTCATCAGGAGAGACAGAGAAGAAGGATATTCTGAGAGACTGAAGCAAAATGAGAAAACAGGCAAATTATACTTGAGGTATTTTTCTCACGTTGCTCAAAGTGGTTTCCATGTCATAAAGACACAGCGTTTTTAGATGAAGTTGCTATAGAAGGGGAAAGATGTATTTTGGTTTTCTCATTGTTTTTCTCCTGGACAGGACTGAAAACAGTGTTGCCTTGGTTCCTGTCTTACTCTGACTAGCAAGTGGAGGAGCACAAAAAGTGCAAGGGGTGCTTAATACCAAAAAGCTGAATAAACAGTTTCTGAAACTGCCTGGAATGGAAGTATTGGGTCCCTCACCAAATGCTCCACCAGTACTGGCATCAAGGTCCCTGGTCAAACGTTCGGGAACAACTACCCACCCTCTGCTGGAGGGAATGCCCATCCCAGCGTAGATGGAGGGAAGATGGAGCTGTTGGACTGGACGCCCAACCCTGAAGGAGTGCGGGGGTGAGGAAGGAGCCGGGGGTGAGGGAGGAGTGTGGGGTGAGAAAGGAGAGGGTCCGGGGAGGCAGCTCTCAGAAAGTTGTCTTGGCAGGTGAGCATCAGAATGAGTTTTTGATCATTTAAATTATTTTTCTTTTGGAATGAAGATGAGCTCCCAAGTCTTCTAAAAAAAAACTAATGCAACAAAACAAAAATAACAAAAAAATCAAACAAAGGAACAAAACCTTCTGCTAGTCTTACCCTCTTACCCTCATTGCCCAGCACACACATTCACAGATGCTCCATCTGTCAGCAGACAGAGCTCCTGCAGTCCGCCCCCCCCTCCCCACTCCCTCTCCCAGGCACCAGTGCTGTTTGCTGGGGCTTCTACATCTCTACCTAACTCATTTCCTCGTCTCCATGATGTTTAACAAACAAACGAACACGCACATGTCACTCTCGGGACCCTTGGTCTCGGAGTCCAGTCTGATCCCCCTGGGAGGATGGATCCACGGCTCTCGGTGACCCGTCTCCCCCTTTCTCTGCCCCTCTCTTTTGTAGCTCCCATACCCTCTGTGCCCCAAATGGAAATCATCACCAGCCCATGGCCCTGCTCTCATCTGCCTGCCTCTGCTCCCAGCAGCCCCTCCGCCAATGTGTGTCCCTATCTGCCTATCAGAGTCCTAGGCGTTTTCCAAGTTCCAGGTCAAGCACTGTCTTCTCCATGAAACTTTTTTATACGCCCACCCAGAGGCTACTTCTCCCTCCCCTGTCCTCCCCTAAGAGGATTTATTGTTGTATTATTTAGCATATTCAAAACTACAATTATACTTACACCTGCCTCATCTTCTGGCCTAGACTGTCATTAGCCTGATTTTAAGGGTCGTATTTTACTTACTTTTCTATCTCCGTTGAATTAAATATTCAAGTTATTTAATTCTTTGAGCCTGTTGGGTCTGCTTTAAATGTTCTTCGTGGAGAAGCTTAGGATCTCAGCTCTAGACGGGAGCCTAGGCCAACTCTGAAATGTGTCCAATTGCCCACATTTTTGTTTCAGTCAGAAATTTCCTGAATTTCCTTGCATGTTCCCAACACTGGATGCTGGTTTTGGGGAGGAACCGGTTTAGGCAGAGAGTCACTGGTCTCTTTCCATTTGCTATTATCTGACGAGTTTGGAAATAGGGCCTTTGGTGACATAGGCCACGTTCTGGCATTTATAACCTGCTGTGTGTTGGGTGAGCCCCTTACGTCTTCTGAGCCTGGCTTCCTAATGGGGAGATAACAACAACGTGCCTTCCACACTAGTTTGCCCTGAGGCTTAAAGAAGAGAATGGCCAGTTCTTCTGTGCTTGCTTTCATTCATTCTGCAAATATTACTGCCAGGCTCCTAGCTCAAGTGTAGGCACTGGCACACATAGTGATCAAAATAAGATTCCTGCTTCGTGGAGCTTCACTCTACCACACGTTACATTGCATTGTGTTCATCTGTCTGTGTACTTCTCCACCAGCTTGTGAACTGCTTGGTTCTTTATCTCTGTACCTTGCGCCATGCCATGCTTAGCACATATTATATACTCAATAAATATTTGTGGAAGGAATGTGAAAGTGCTTCTCAAATGAATAAGTGTGGACAGTTTGTGTGACCTCCAACCTGCACTCCTAGCTGGAGTGGCTTCACGCTGGGCATGTCCATCCATATGTCAACAGATCCTTATCTGCAGTTGCCTTATTGTTTTTGCCTATGTCTCCATTGCCTGAGCCAGTGCCTAGAGCCTGGCAGGTGCTCCTGTGTTTATTATGGAGATGCATGGCCATTTGTATTAGTCCCCCTTTCCCTGGGCGCAAGGTGGTACTTGACTATGGGTCCCAGAGTCCTCTATCTTTGAAAATAGTGTCTGGATATACTAGTGGCTTAAAAATGTTTGCTCAAGGTATAAATAAACCACAACACAAAAATGATCTAGTGATCTGGCAGAGGAAGTTAACTAGTTCCCATTGTTTAATTAGAGAGAAGGTTGCTAAATTCCCCTCTTGTCACTCCTGAATCAATTTTCTGAGCCTTGCGCTGCACACTCCTGTATTGCATAGTAAAGGAGAAGGGGTGGAATGTGCAGATCCGCTTCTTTGTTCCAGCTCTGTGATGATCTTTCACCAGTCAGTCAGTGCTCTGGAGGCACCATGCTTCTGGGTAATCTCTGTTGCTCTCTTAGATCAAGAAGTGCCTATTTATACACGCATGTCACTTGTTCTGCACATTCATTAAATATTTGCCTTCACAGGCTTCTGATTTATTTCATAATAGTTTCCTGATTTTAAAAGGTCTATACTCCATTCCCAGAATAGATATGTTAAAGTATAATTAAATATGAAAAGACAACCCACAGAATGGGTGGAAATATTTGCAAATCATATATCTGATAAAGGTACTTGTATCCAGAACTTATAAAGAACTCTTACAACTCAATAATAAAAAACTCAAGTAATCTAATTGAAAAATGGGCACAGGATTTGAAAGACAGCTCTCTAAAAAGATATACAAATAGCCAATAAGCATATTAAAATATGCAAATCAAAACCACATTTCACACCCACTAGAAGTATGCTAAAATGAAACAGAAAATAACGAGCATTAGCAGAGAAATTGAAACCCTCATTTATTGCTAGTGGAATTGCAAAATGGTGCAGCCAATTTGGAAAACCGTTTGTCAGTGTCTCAAAATGTTCCACATAGAGTTACCACATTACCCAACAATTCCACTCCTAAGTATAAACCCCAAAGAATTGAAAACAGGTATTCAAATAAAAACCTGTACACGACTGTTCATAGCAGCACTATTCACAATAGCCAAAAAGTAGAAACAACCAATGCCCATCAGCTGATGGATGGATAAACAAAAGGTGGCACATCCATACAATGGAATATTATTTGGCCATAAAAAGGAATGAAGTCTGATTCATGCCACAACATTAATGAACTTGGAAAACATCATACTAAGTAAGAGAAGTCAGTTACAAAATACTACACACTGTATTACTCCATTTATATGAAATGTCTAGAAAAAGGCAAATCCCTAGAACCAGAAAGTAGATTAGTGGTTGTCAGGGGCTGAGGGAGGGGAAATGGGGAGTGACTGCTAATGGGGATGGCGTTTTTCCTTGTGGTGATGACAATATTCTAAAATTACAGGGTGGAGATGATTGCAAAATTCTATGACTGTACTAAAATCCACTGAATTGTACACTTTAAAAAGATGAATTTTATGGTATGTAAGTTATATCGCCATAAAGCTGTTAAAAATGCAATTAACAATACATAGTGGAGGTATTATAATATGCAATAAATGCATATATAATGCATTTGCAAAATGCATAAATGCATATATAATGCAATATAATTGCAAATATGCAAAAAATGCAATATAACAATACATAGTGGGGAATATAATATGGTTATTTTTCACAGCAGCACCAAGTTCTAGTTAATGTCTGCTCTCACTCACTAAACCTATGTGAGTATCCACAGCAGACGGATAAATGAACTAAACAATAAACAACAAGAAGCGAGACCTATCTAGCACGCAGATCAGTAAAAACAGACCTTGAACTAACTCGTCTATATCTTGGAAAGCAAATGCATAATCTCAAGGGCTCTAAAAAGAAATTTACAAGATAGGACAAAAACCTCAGCCAACTATTATTCCCATTGTCTGATTTCAATGGGAAATGTAAGAAAATTGGAATCATCTGGCCCCAGTGTACTACAAAGCACATCGTTAAATCTAGCCAACCACCTCTGTGTTCCATAAGAAAATTATAAATAACCCATAGTTATATCATAACTTAAAATTTGTATTTAACCATGCTAAGTTGTGAATCATCTCAAATCCAGTTTTGGGAATGGCAATTCTTAAGGTCTTCAAATATAATTTTGCGGGTACATTAATTTAGTTTTGGGACTGTCAGCTTACAAAAATATAATATACTATTTTAAGATATTTTACAACAAATATTTTGGACTTAAATAACTTTGTCTTGGTATTTGGTTGGCATGTACTACTCATAAAACTGTGTGTACTTAGAACTTTTTATTAATATTACTACTAATAAATTCAATCCAAATTTATTTCTGCTTTTAGGGAGCCCTAAGGGAGGTGCTGGGAAAACCAACATGAAGAGAGTACAGTATATGACCTCAGAGCCTTGAAAAATAGATGATCAATAAAGTAGTAGTTATAAAAATGTGACAGAGGCTATGATAGAATTGAGATCAATGAACTCTAGGCAAATGATACCAATTCCAACAGTGGGGTTTTCTGACTTTATTTTATAACTATAAGATTTCATATACACCTCTGCAAAACTGATGTTTAATTAATATCTGTTAAAATGAAATTCAAAGGTAGGCTTCTTACTAATTAGGAACTAGAAAATAAAATAATAAATAAAAATAGAAAATAAAGGCATTACGTAGTTTAAAAGACTATACCTGACAGAATGTTTCAAAACTCAACTTATTTTGTGGCAAAATGTTGAATAAAAAGCAATTTGTAAATGTGCCCTAGAATATGACAAAGGCTTTGCATTTTGGTGGATTTCATTAAAGGCCTGGGCCCTCTCTCGAATCAACAAACTTTGGGATCAACAAATGAGGACTCCCTCACCTGTTTAAGGGTCGGAATTTAAATTTATGCAACAACCACATTCACTTATCTCCGAGATTCAAATCGTAAATTTGAAATCCAGCAATTATCTGAAATTTGCTCATAATTCATCTATTTCTCGCTGCTTCCCATCTGTTCTACGGAACCTGGAGGAGCGAGTGTCCCTTTGGGTGTCATGTCACCCTGTTTTAAGGTGGATTAAGGGTTCCTTGGCAAATTTCCTATTGCTACCCATCTACAAATTGAGAACAATATCTGGCCTTCTTGTCTTACAAGGTTGTCTTGAGAGGAAACGACAGTGAACATATGAAGTAATTTTGTTAGTAAGATGCCCTATGCAAATGCCACTTGCTACTGCGTTACTGGCATCTACACAGACAAAAAAAGGGTTTAGCTCTATTTGATGAAAATCTTTCACAGTCTATTTTCTGCTGTTCACATTTATGTGAATTTGCTATTTAAGACAAACAACTTCAACTTCCTCTTTTCTCTCTATTGCTACATTCTAAATTTTCAGATTGTGCTTTCATTTTAATAAGCTAAATGATACAGTTCACACATCAATGAAATGCTCTTCAGTGACATAAAAATTGCTGGCATAAAAGCACAGCTTATCATTGGAGAAACAGCCGTGTTAAATTGGGAACATAGTTTAGAGAGGTTTCTCTGAGCATCAGGATCAATTCAGAAGCCTGACTGAAAGCAACATTCTAAGCTCTCCCCCAGGTCCAGTGGATCAGATCCTGGGTCAGGGTAGGGGACTGCAAATCTGCATTTTAAACAGGCTCCCCAGCTGGTTCTTAAGTACTTTAAAGTTTGAGGACCAGGGTTCAGGTGTCTACATTGCCCACTCCCAGGAACGTCACGGGGACAGCTGTGATGTGTGGGCAGTGGGGTGGAGGGTGGGGAAGATGGGATGGGTGGCATGGTGGTTTTCAGTGTAGCCAGAGGCCGGGGAGCTGAGCCCTGCCCTCCTGGGTGGGCCTCTTGCCTTCCCGCCTCAATCAAGTACCACAGCTCTGCTTTTGTCTGTTGTATATACTGGGGTTCCCTCAGATGCACTTCATCAAAGTTTTTTATTGCTAAGATCAAGTCTGAAATCACTAATGCAGGGCACCAAAAATAGGATCTGGTGTCAGAAGACCTGAATGCCGGTGCATCTCTTGGCACCTGCCACCTGAGGGTCTTTGTGCTGGTAGATCAGCTTCAATATCACCATTTGTAACATGGTCACAATTCCGGGTCCACCCTACAGGACGATTGTGGAGAACAGATCAGAAAACACAAGGGATCTGAAACCAGGAGCGATTACTAAGATTTATTATTGTTATTATCATTAGGGACAGCATAGGGTTGAGCATAAGAGTTGACACATTTTAACTCTTCAAAGGATGGGACAGATGCATTTGTCAAACACATTTTGGCCCAACACAAGATCACACTTGAACATTCCAACTTAATAAAGGATCTTCAGAGGAGGGAGGGAGGAGGAAAGAGAGGCAGCAACTCACCGACACAAACGCTTGAGATTTGGTCTCGTTCAACTGGAGCTGCAATTTCTTTTCGTTGTCATAGACCCCATAGAGCCTCTTGGACCAGGTCAGAGGCACTCTGTTCTTGAATTTTAATGAGCTGTATAAAGCGAATATCCTCTGCAAGTCGAGGACCAGGCAGCTGCAGTTGTAGAAGATGACACCGAGTTCTTTCATCTGTGAAATTAAAGTTGAAAGCATCAATGCCAGGCCTGTTTGATGATGTTATTTTCAGAGGAAAAAAATGCCCAAGAACGCAGCAGTAGCACTTGTTAAACATAAGTATGCGGATACAGGCACACTGTGATATATGGAAATGATGCACTATAAAAATGCTTAAAGATTGCTTGCCTTTGGCTGTGGGCTCTTACAGATAATTGTTCCATATTCACTACACTTTTCACCTTAGCTCTTCAGATTCATTTCCTTACCACTAATTTTTTTGTACGAATCCTCAGATCAGGCAGCAGTAGAAAGGTGGACTGTTAATTGCCGCATAACAGAATGGTTAGGTCCTGGAATCTGGAGTCAGATTGCCTGGAATTAGGTTCCAGCTCCACAATTTTCTAGCTCTCTGACTTTGGGCGAGATACTTAGTCTCTGGGCCTTGTTTTCTTCTTCCATAAGACAGAGATAACAGTATTTATTTCACATAGTTGCTATGCTGCTTAAAATGATTAATACATGTAAGGGGCTTAGAACTTACCCTGTGCCTATCACATAATAATCACTAAAAATATATTAGCAATTATTATTCTTATTAACAGTGCACAAGCCATAGAGGAATAAACCAGTGGAATCTTGCAACAAAGAGAACACAGATTATGTTGTCCACCTCCCTCGATGCACAGATGAGGGAAGTAAAGCGCACACAGGTAAGCAAAAATACTTGCCCCAAGTTCCAGATCTAGGGAGCAGTAGATTAAGAGTTTGAATGCAGGTTTTCTGACCCTTCATCAAATACACCCAGGAGCACAGCAGCACTGGCTTCATCTGAGTCCAGTGTCACTTCGTAAACATTACAGATGGTTCTAATTTAGTCACTGAAAGTGACAAAGTGAAATGTCGGTCATAAAAGAATAGCACAAATAGACATGTCTCATTATCTGAACACCCAGTGAGGGGTTTGTGAGGGACACCTTGGCCCTTTAGGGACCTGGGGTCCACTGATATTAAACTCCCTTCCCAACCCTTCCTCCAACCCCCTACTCGAGACTCTACTCGGGGTTACGGGAGCGGTCACCCGCCATGTAGGGACGTGACCTCCCTTGCCTCCTGGGATGCCCCAATACACCGTGCCATGGAGCTCTTTTCATGCTCATCAGTACCCGTCCAGCCCCATCCCAGCTCCAATGCACACATGTTATTTACCCTGCTGATGGACTTGTTCCTATTTTTTCTTTAATGCAAAAAATAAAGCAATGAACATCCTTGCACATGTATCTTTGTGCACCTGTGCAAGTATTTCTTTAGCATAGATTCCTAGAATTGGATGGACAAATACATTAAGGACAATTAGAGGTTAAGAAAGTAGGAGGAGATAGTGTGGGGGGGTGGTATCAGGTAGGTGCAAAGGCACTGAAGCTGGTGGGGATATAATCAGAGCTGTGTGGCTGAAGCTGAGTGACATTAGGGAGAATGTGTATGTGTGTGTGAGTGTGTAAATATTTCTTTCTGATGCCCTGGGGTAATACTGGAGGGACAAGGATGTCAGATCATCACGGCCTTTTGAGCTGGGATAAGGAGTTTGACATTTATGCTGAAGGTCATGAGGCTGGTGGCAATGAGGGAGGAGGTGTGACCAGGCTGTGGACTGGAAAGGTCCCTGGCTGTGGTGTGGAGATGGACGACAGGATGAGGGAGCTGAGGCAGGGCATTCAGCCCCAGGCCTTGGCAGTAGCAAGAGGACACACTTCCAAGTTCTTACATGTTTTCTCATCCCATAGATTTGAAAGACTGTCCAGAGGGGCTGATAGCAGTTGCTAACCCCATTCTGGTCGAAGCCAGGGCCCACTGTGCTGTTTGCCGAGTCTCTGCTGACACGACCTCAGGAGTATTAAGCTCTGCATCTGACCTTCTCGCTTTTGTGCCTTTTCCCAGATTGAATCAGTGCTGCCACATTACCTTCTCCAAGGAAGCCTTCAGCATTTCAGGATGTCTCAACCTTTGTATCAGTTTAGCTTTCTAACTAGGCTCTTTGGCGGTGGGAGTGGAGGGGCAGAGGAGCTCAGACCAGTTCCCATGTAAGTAAGTAGCTATCCCACAGGACCAGGGTATCCTGGACATGTTTCTGTCTGCCAGAAACAGGCAAGGTTAGTGCACCTGCAGGGGGCTGGCCTTGCCCAGGGCCATCCTCAAGAAGAAACAAACAAAAAGGACCCTGAGGCTAAAGATGTGGATTGACGTCTAGGGTCTTTCACCAACCAGATATAGGGCCTTGGACAGCTCATCCAATTTCTGAGTCTTTGTCTTCTCTTCTGAACAGTGAGGGGGTCTGGCTCATAAAGCATACAGGGGTCTTCCAGCCTTGCCATCTACAGCTCAGGGCCATCGGTTTCCTGCCCACCTCACATCCCCTTCTGAGCACTGGTCAGACAGCTTCCATTTGTGCACCAGGACCAGCTCCTTTAAGCTTCTGCATGACTGTGGCTTTAAATTCAGACAAGAGAGGTTTGCATCTTGGTTCTGCAACTTGTTTGTTGAACAGCCTTGCATAAATTACTTAACTCTTACATTTCAGTTTATTGCTCAATGAGGATAATACCTATCTCCAAGGTTTGCTGTTAGAGTTTAACAATTATCAGAATTTCAAAAGCTAGTATTGATTGAGTGCTTACTTGGTGTGTGCACTGGGCTGAACAGTGTCCGCCGCTATTCACTCAACCTGGAACCTGTGACTGTGACCTCATTGGGAAATACAGTCTTTGCAGATGGAATCGAGATGAAGTCACACTGATGTAGCATGGCCCTACATCTAATATGACTGTTGTCCTTATAGGAAAAAGAAAATTTGGACAGAGACACAGATACGCAGAGGAGATCGCCACATGAAGAAAGAGATGGTGAGACGCATCAACAAGCCAAGAATACAAGGATTGCCCGCAACCGCCAGAAGCCAGGAGGTGAGGAAAGAGTCTCCCGCCAGGCTTCAGAGAGAGCACCGCTCTGCCCACACCCTGGTTTCCGACCTGTAGCCTCCGGAACTGTGAGACAATAGACTCCTGGCCTTTTAAGTCACCAAGGTTGTGGCAGTTTGTTATGGCAGCCCTAGGAAACCGAGACAGTGTGCCTGAACGACTCATCTTGACGGTGGGTCAGGGAGATACAAGGTTTACTTACTTCTCCCATTTTACATAGGAGGAAACAGAGGCTTGGAGAGTTATTTGCTCAGTGGTAAGTGACACAGCTGAGCTATGAACTTTGGTCTAACTCGGAAGCCTGTGTGCTTAATCATTATGCTATACTGCACTTAGCACGTGGCTGGTATACAATCCACGGTGTCTACTCTGATTAATTCTATGCAGCCTTTCTGGCCAACCCGTTTCCTGCTTTGTCTAGTACTGTACTTGGTGCATACTTCGCATGTAGCAGGTTCTTACACTGTATCATAATTTTTACAAAATTTATGACTGTTTCCGCTAAGTGACTCTGCAGTCTCTGAAGGCAGGGACTGTGTCAGGTTCATATTTTCACTTCCACTGTTGGGCTACAGTACTTGCTTAGAAAATGTTTATTGAATGAATGCCTGACCTTCAAGATGATTTAAAGGCAGTCAGAAATGAAAACAAGCTTCCTTCTCAACCCAAGAGCCCTAGTTCAAGGTCAGCCTGATGCCCTCTGATCTTAAGCACTTGAACCTAACAGGAATCTCTCTTCTGGTGCCGAGGGCCCTGGAACAGCAAACCTGGCGATGCTTGCATAAATCCATGTGGCCGTGTGGCTCCAGAGATCCACCCATAAGACATTCACAAGCACAGAGTTCAGTGGTCAGTATCAACACAGGCCTTAGATTGGTCACTGAGCCAAGTGGCCTCCTGCACCTACCAACAACGGGTACAGAGCCCAACACGGGCTTGTCTTTTGAATGGGGACTGCCACAACAGCCAAGCCCGAGTAGAGCTAGAGATAGAATGCCATGAAAGTAGAAATCCAGGGACTCATTTGATTTTTGTGACCAAAAGGTGAACTTGGTGGCCACGATTTACTTTTACTATGTTTGGACCCTTGGGTCCTTTGCTTTTTCTACATCAGACTATCAGTATTTTCAGGTGACTTGCTCACACATGGCAAACAGGTACATATGGAAACCTCTGTTCACAGTCTAGATAAGAATACGATGCTTCCTTGTCCACCAGTTTCCTCAGGAATAGTTGTCCCTTAGCTTCACGCGGAGGTTACATCCTCTCAGCTGTGGTTGGGGCAGATCAAAGCCAACAGCAGTGGTTGGGGATCACAGCTGCTTCCCCCCACCATTCTCCACTGACTCTCCCCTGATACGTAGAACGATATTAAATGAAGCAGCCACATGATTGCAGGCTCCCCACACCTGTGAAGAAAGACAATCACTCTTCAATAAGCTATGACATGATTAATCTGGGTAATGATTCATGTGAAGTTTGACATCTGGTAGGAGGCCAGCATGGCAAACAACCCTGATGGCTTTTCTCTGAGAAGGAACGAGAGAGAGAGAGAGAGGTAGAGAGACAGAGAGACAGAGAGATAGAGCGAGAGAAATCTCTCAATACGACCTAATCAGGACAGAGCAAGTCATCTGCTCAAACAGGCTCTGAAGACAGACTAACTTAACTGTGGGTAAGGCATTGAAACTCTTCACTTCCTTCATCAGTAAAATGGGTATAAATCACAGGATTGCTATAAAGAATAAGTGAAAAAATGCATGTAAGCAATGCATGTAAAACATTTAGCCCAGTGCCTGCCTCAAATAGTGTTAGCTTTGGTGACACCAAGGTCCACCCTTCTTTTTCTGCCTTCTGAGGATGTTTCTACTACACCCTTGCTCTAAAGGGTTAAAGATTTGTTAGAATCGAGGAATAGATGTGGCAAAATTCTTTCTCCACCAGCAATTTTACTTTAACCACCAACGGATTCCAGATACTCAGTCACAAGTGTGAGGGCACCAAAATTCATTCTTCAGAGACTGTTTGTGGCTAGGTTGAGCTGGTGCCAGGATGGTCACAACAGAGAGGCTATTTCAGATGTATGAAATACAACACTTCCACTTGCTTCTCCAGGTCAGCTCTTCTTGATCATGAATGTAAGCCTTTAGCAGATGATGGCCACTTTATGAATGGGAGACAATGAAATGTTGTCGTTTCTTAATGAAAAATCCATTTCTATCTAATATCAAATTCGTATATTTAAGAAATTAAAAGAACATAAAAGACTGGCACGTAGAAACCTTCTGACAGTTCTCTCATACACAGGACACTATTGACTCTTTGTTGGGGAGAGTGTGTGCTTTCTCTTCAGGCCCACAGCAGTGGCCACAAGGTCTATACCAGGCTAATTAGAGTCATGGCCTAATTATATCCACATCTCCACCTTCATCTAGATCCAGATCCGGATCCAGTTTTACATCTACATCTATAGTCATATTCAGATCTACAACTACGTCTACATCTACCTCCAGATCCATATCCAGATCTACATCTGCATCCATGTCCATATCCCCATCCACATCTACAGTCTACATCTACATCCAGATCCAGATCCAGATCTATTCCTACACCTACATCTGCATCCATGTCCATATCCACATCCACATCTACAGTCTACATCTACATCCAGATCCAGATCCAGATCTATTCCTACACCTACATCTGCATCCATGTCCATATCCACATGCACATCTACAGTCTACATCTACATCCAGACCCATATCCAGATCTATACCTACACCTACATCTGCATCCATGTCCATATCCACATGCACATCTACAGTCTACATCTACATCCAGATCCAGATCCAGATCTATTCCTACACCTACATCTGCATCCATGTCCATATCCACATCCACATCTACAGTCTACATCTACATCCAGATCCAGATCTACATCTATGACTATGTCTATGTCTTCGTCTGTGCATACATCTACATCATCTTCTTCTATGAAGCTTCTGAGACTACAGCAGAGAACAAGTCATACCTGATTCCAGCCCTCAGGAGCTTAGAACATAGAACATAGCAGAGAATATAGACAAAAACCATAAAGTTATCAACATTAGGTGTTTTATGACAGCAGTACATGTTTTGAGGCAGACATTCTAATTCCCACTTTAGAGATGAAAGCACTGAGGCCATGGTCACTAATCTTGCCCAAGTAACCTTGCTAATAAGTAGCAGAGCTCCCCTCTGAACCCAGTTTGTTTTGACTCTTTAGCCTGTTTCTTTCCACTGTTTCGCCTGCCACAGGCTGTCTGTACTCCTACATCCTTGGGGGAAGTTTCCCCAGCACTTTCTACTATACTAAAGGAACAAGTTAAAGAGCAGTTCAGTTGCTCTGTTAACCTGAAGACACGGAGTGGCTGGAGCTAAAACGCTGGGGATGATTGACTGATGTTTCTAAATGTAAGTGTGAATACTTGAATAAAATCTGATTTCCGACAAAGAAATAGAAGGTGGAGGGCAAGAAGCTGTCATCGAAACAGAGTGTGTTGAGGTCATATTAGGCGTGGATTCCCACTGAAGTCAATGGACAATGTTGTTCTCAAGACTCGATCCAATTCTCTCCATAGAAATGCCAGGAAGCTTGGTTGGATTCCTCTGGGAAAGCCAGGAAGATGAAGGCAGATGTTTCAAGAAAGCCCAATGGGATCAAATTGTTGTTAAGTGTGTGAGCTTAGAGACCAGATGGAGCTGTATGAACATTACGGCTCTTCAACTCATGAGCTGTGTGACTGGACTAGCTCTTCAACTTCTTTACACCCCCAGGAAAAAGAAAAGCAGCCCCTGACATCTGGAAGCTGGCATGTGACCGTCAGCCTGCCCTAGACGTTTCTAGGAGCTGACCTGGCACTCGCAGCTGTGGCCCTGGTGATCTCCTACTCAACATGAGCCATTTCCAGCACACTGCCATGACACAAGGCCCCTCTGTGACTGTCCACGATGGTTCAAGATGAAATCAAGACCACTCTGTAATCGTGTCTGAACATAGACAAAAACGTGAGCATTTTCCAAGCCACAAAAATGACCAAACAGCCCCATCCTGGCTAAGAGGATTGACTGCTGCTTCTTTACCAACTATAGCTTTAGCCTCACTTCCATTCTGCCTCCCATGTAGTTAAGATTGGTTAAGATACCCAATCATAAAACCACCCCTACTTCCTGACAGCATCCATGCCTGAGCAAAACCCTGCTTCCTTAAACCTTCCCCCAAATTACCTCACACAAGCCAAATCCCACAAGAAGGCCTTTCCAAAGCCCGCCTCCTGACACACCCCTGGTTTGTCCAGATGTACATTCTCCTTCACTGTAACAAGCAACTTGTTCACCTTCAGGGGGCTTGCCGGTCTTTGGCTGGGAGAGCAATGCCATCTCCTCATCCCCATAACACCTACATCCTAGGTGTGTGAGGACAGACGAATGCAGCAGAGCACGGCGACCAGCACTCACTATGGGTTGACTATTGCCATTCTATCCTAAATCATATTGTGCAGGGAATTCAATTCAATATTGTTTCAGCTGAAACAGGAAGTCTGCCAAGAAAGCAGAGCAGGAGGCATTTCAGGGGATGAATAATGAAGGCAATAATGGCTCTTGTGGAAAGGCATAAAGGAGGGCAGCACTTTGGGAAGAGGCTTCGCCCATTAGAACCCAAGGCCAAGGAATGCTCCCGAGATGTTTTCAGTGTCGCTGTCTTCCGGTCTCTGTATCTGTTACATACTTTGTTTCGGAATGTGTACCATCACGTATTTTAATCTGGAAATCTGGTGAACCAATTCTTTAAAAACTAATGGAAAAACTAGAAGCATAAAAAAAATGCTTATTTAATGGCACCGTAATTATGAGTGATGTTTGTCCCTTTAGGTCTGATGAGATGGAGGGAAATATATTTATGAACATTGTCAGCATTTATCATCTCCAAGGCTCTCCTTAGGTACCATTTATCATCATCAAGATGCAGGTGGGCACCATCTCTCTGTGCACGCTATCTAGATTTTCTCCAGCTACTAGTATTGCTAGTGACTCTATTCTAAACACAGATTTAGTGTTCCTTTTCTTCTGTCGTATAAGCTGCTTTCTGTGAGCTTTTGTCTGCAATCCCTGACATCATTCTGCTCTGTGACTGCATTACAGCTTTAGAATCTGAAGGCAATGGAAGAACCCAAGCCTTGGCCCCTAGAGATGTAAAGAGAATTATACTTCCTCTGAGTATCTTCCTCTCAACCCTAGAATGACTCAAATTGTACATATTTGGTTCAGGCTGGTGTTGACTGAAGATGGAAAAAAAGAAACTGGCTTTTGTTTGGTGTATTTTTTAACCAGAGAGAAAATTCAGGATAGGTTTACGAGCAAATCTTCTTAAAATACTGGCAGTGGGAAAAATAACACAGATGTGGGCTTCTGTAGGCCTTCTATGTCTAGGTTGTCAAAGAAACAAAAGTAAAATTGACTAATTGATTAGCTGAGGCGCTCTTAATGTTCCCTTACCAATAAGACAAACCTTCCGCGTGGAGGCCAGCCCTCTGCCTGCTGGTGGGCAGCTCAGCCCAGCACCGCCTCGATGGCCAGCCACATGCCCGCTGCGCATCCGGATGGGCCGCCCTGACTTTTCAGTCCAGTAACACAGTTGACAGCTGACTGAATGGCCCAACTGTTTGAATAAAACAATCTTGAAAAAGCTAGAGATTTATCGGCTAATGATTCTTTGGAAGAGATATTATTCTTAGAAAGAGACTGTCTTTTCCACATAATGGGCATAGTGTTAGTGATCAACCCACGGAGCTGAGAGGCTTAGGGCCGCAAACAATATGGAGGACCCTGCCGACCCTGCCAAGAAGCTGGTTTAAGGGTTATGATCTTGTTCAAAACTCAAGTTATATCAATGGTTCCATTCAGCCCCTTCTGTAGGCCATGATGCAGTGTGGGAGACCTTTTGGAGTATTCGGGTTTGACACAATCCAGGAGATGCTATACCTTACTGCTTTGGGAGGAATCATAGAGAAGTGGTACTAATTTATTATAGTGCTTACTGTGCACCAGGCACTATTCTAAATGCTTTACAAGTTTGCATTCATTTTAAACCTCACAACATCTCATTTCACAGGTAAGAAAACTGAGATATGGAGAGACTAAGGGACTTACCCAAATGCACAGCTAGTGAGCAGAGAAGCTGCGATTATGATACTGAAAGGCTAGTTTAATATTTCATCTTCAGGAAGAGTGACTTACAAAGCGGAGCGCCCACAGACAGAAGTCCCCTGTGAGGGAGACGTGAGTCCTGCTGTTTACATGCATGTTCTCTTTTTTTCTGCCCTGAAATTTCTATTAGTAGTCTCAGTTTCAAAACAAATTAAGAAGTAGGAGAAACATGTAATTATACCAGAAAAACGTTTTTCTTTATTTTCTGAAAATCAGTGGAAGGCAGTTATAAAGGGAAATGCAGTGAGTGAAAGAAAAGAGACCCTTTCTGCTTAGGAGCTGAGAGGCAGCACAGAGGGAGACAGGCCTGGTTGGGTGGGTTTTGATGATGCAGAAGCCAAAGCAGGCATCTGATGGATGCTCTTGTCAGCAGAACGAAGGGAGGAGAGGCATTAGCATCATTCTTTGCTGTAATTCAGAATAATTCATACAAGTTAGCTTAACCACAGCTCAATTTATCATTTACAGATGCCCGGTTTGTTGTTTTCATGATTTTATAGAAATGTGGACAAGCATTTCTTTAATTTTCTTGACAAAGACAAAAGAACCTGCAACTGTGAGGAACTAACATGCATCCAGTTAGCTGCTGATTGATATTCTGAGTTACTGCACGAAATTTAATTACTAGCAGCTCTAACTTGATTTTGTTTCTGCCCTCAAGGTGAAATCTCTGTTCCTGGGGACAGAAAATAAAGAACTGAATCTTAGCAGCTCAAAGACAGCCTCCTGCTCAGAAATGTACTCCCGGGCCCCTTCACTCTGACAGTGGGTGGTCTATACCACTTAACTTCTTGATGTCTTATTTTCTTTGTTACCAAGGGGGAATAACAATGCTTGCCAGAAGGAACGTGACTAACTGAAGAAACAGGAGAATGTAAGAACATTAGAGACAGCTAGGCCAACCTTTTTCAAAATTAAGGAAACTGAGGTCCCCAAAGGATAAATGGCTTGTGAGGTCACAGAATAATGTCTTGTGATTTCCATTCCTGGGCTGCTTCACCAAATAAGGCTGTGCAAATACCACACAGTGTCATTTAGGATGAATGTGGGGTGTTGCCTTTTTCCTCCCTCGCTCCTTCCCTCCCTCCCTCTTTCTCCTTTCCTCCCTCCCTTCATCCCTCCTTTCTGCTCTCCCTTCCTTCCTCCCTCCCTCCCTTCTCCCTTCCTTCCCTCCCTCCTTCCCTTTTCTTCCCTCCTTTCTCTTTCTTTTCCTTCCTTCTTTTACTTTAATCAATGCTTCATCTTTTATAGGGGTCTGAAAAACTTTCCAAAGGACCACTGTTCATTTGGCATCTTTGACTTCTCGCCATAAGAAAATCACACATCGATCTCTTGGCTTTACATAGTCAAAGAGAGATCAATAGATAAAACCTTGACTAGAGTGACTGGAGAATGTTAATGGGAGGAATCTTAAAAGGATGGGGCTAAGAGTGGAACGGCATGAGACAAATTGGAAACACATTTCAGTTGTTTTGGGGAGTACTTTAATTTTATCCTGCTTCTTTAGAAGAGTTGAAAATGACTCCAAAATGCCACCACAGCTCCTCTTTTCTGCCTTCTTAATGAGCAAGGAGGAAGCTGAGATCTTGCCATTTTCAGTTCATTGTAACTGATCCCCTTTCCAAACCTGTCCAAGGATCTACTCTCCTTTGACAAAATGTTGGGCCAAGCCTGAGTGACTCTATCTGCCTTGCAGGTCTGTAAAATAAACACCTGGCCCTACTTATGCACCAGGATATTAACAATAATCTGAATATTACCAATTTAGCTTCTTATTCATGCAAAGATGAAATAATTAAGGAAAGTGGAGAAGTAGAAAAAATCTTTTCTGAAAGAAAATGCAAAATGTAGAAATCTTGTGCTGCTCTCCTTTGCAGTCAAGCCATCTAATAGCAGGAAGTGGATAAAACTTAGTCAGTTTTCATTTGTAGATTATAATTCATAAAGCTAATTCAGTGTTCCGAGTCTGCTTTGAGAGAGACCTTGAAGTACAGAAACGCTTTGAAAATTTTCAGAAAAAACGACCCTCATCTTGTCCCAGAGAAGTGTTTTGATGTCTATCTATTCCATTCCTCCTCAATCATTCTTGTAATTCAGAGCATGACTCACTGGAGTTCTCCTCCTCAGTGAGGCCGTCATGAGCAGTACTGAGCCCCTTTACCTACATCACAGCAGTGGGAGCAACAAGGGTAGGAGATAACTAGCCTTTTAGAAAGAAGTGTTGCATGTCTACGTAGCTTGAGAAAGATCTCAGAATGGGAAAAGGAGATAGCGCTTCTCTTCTGGTCTGGCCAGAATGGGCTAGCCTGCAACCCTGAGAATAATCGCTGGCCCTCCAGGGAATTTATTTGCCTAAGTGGATAGAGCAAGGACTCAGGCTGGAATTCTAGTTCTGCTGCCTTCTCCAGTGTGACTGTAGGCAAGTTCCTGTCATGCCTGTAGCTGACAAGTTCCTTAATCTCTCTGAAAAGTAGGGCAATAATAATACTCAAAGAGTTGTTGAGATGATTAAACAAATATATACAATCTGCTTAGGACAAGGTCTGCCACATAGAATAACAAGCGTTTGCTATCATCATCATCACAACCAACCACACAGCCCACATAGAATAACAAGTGTTTGCTATCATCATCATCATCATCACTGTCCTCAGCAGCAGCAGCAGCAGCACAACCAACCACACCCCAGAAGGAGTTACTTGCACACTTCTGCCACACCTGTACTCTCCAGGAAAAGGTTCTTGGCCATGCGGTGACCTATTGCGCCTCACATATGGAAACTACGAATGCACTTTCCAGGCTCTGCTGCTCCTGGCTCAAACAGATTCCTCCCTCCCCTCCTTAGTGCAAGCAGGAAACTCGTCTATCTACATATTTTCCATTTTTCATCTTATTAGTACTGCATGCTTATAAAACGAGACTCTCCTGGTCTCCTTCATGACTTTGAGAACCATCTTCTTCCTCACCCAGGGTTCCTACCTTAGGCTAAGACTTCAGTCCAAAGATTAAGAGTTTCTGCCCCTTTGGAAGTATTAAAAAGAGTAACTTCCATCTCCTTTCTATGTCTTGCTCATTCACTTATTCCTCCCAAGGGAGAAAGAGTGAGACTGAGGAATGGACATGGCAGGCACGGCACAGGCCCCTCCTCTCATTCAGAGCAGCCTGGGCTCCGGTCGCGTTGCTCCTGTCCTCCATGTGGCATACACAGGAGCAGGCAGCAGATGTGCCTTTAACCCGGGCAAGGTCAATACTGGATAAAGTAGTAGGAAGCCCTGTTTTGACCACACATTTAAACTGCACTTTCCATTCTGGCTTCATCAGTGATAAAGCTGACAGTTTGATCACCCTCTGTCTGATTCTTGGAGGTATTTTTAAAAACAGCTTGGAACTCAGGAGGGTAAGAGAAGGGTATTATTTATTAGCTTCCTAAAACTCCAGGAATGAACTCCCACATCTAATGGTCTCACCTTTCTTCTCCTATGGCAGTTCCCATGGATTTGAATCAGGTATAAGCACTCCAAGCAACTTCCACCCTGTCTTTCATAAAGGAAATGTTCAGCCAGAATTTTTAAAAGGCACCATTTCTTTTTTTGCCATGTCATGGTGTACTCTTGACTTATCCATGTTGCTCATAGATCTACCGTATTTTTCATAGCATTCACCACACGCTCCCCATCATAGTACTCTGAACAGAGCATTACTCAAGGCATTCCAGCATTGCTGAATGCATTGATGTCCTAACCCCAAAGAGAAAGCGTGGGCTGAAGTATGGCATACAACTGAGACGAAACGAAACCTCTTCTGATTCTTCAGTTAGTTCCTAGACCTTAACTCCCACAAATAGCCAAAGCACCACTCTGTTGAGGCTGTAGTGGCATGTTTGTGTCCCTATGGTGCTTTTGATTCCTTTCACTACATATCCAACCAACATCTCTCGCAAGCTTGTGAGATGGGATGCTATAGAAAACATCAATATCCAAAAAGACAGTAAAATTTGAAATCTGTGAACCTTATCATATAACAATTCACATTGACAGCATCAATTTATTTGGAAAGTGTTTGGCTATAACCAATTTTTCAGCTCATGGGAAGTCACCTTCTTCAGGATCTGGAGTGGGGACATCCTCCCTAGGGGAGTGGGAGGCAACCCAACAGTTGCTTGGTAACTGGCTGGTCAATACTTACTGCAAATAACTTAAAATTATTTTCCCTGAATATAACCAACATTGACTTGAAAAACAACTGCAATAAAACACGTTTTAGGGGTATCTTATTTGGAACCAGATTGCCAATCTTATAGGGTAGAGATGTTTCCAACAATCTTCCAGGTGGAACTGTCTTGTGGAACCATTAGCCAGTCCAGTGTGGTCTGAACATGAGATTCTTTAATGTCGAGAAGTGTCACACAGAGTGTAGCCAAATCTAACATGAGTGGGAAAGCAGCAAGATCTGATCAACCATGGACCATGGAATTGGGCTGTGAGCATCTTCAAAAATGTATCAGAGCCACAGAGACACTAAATACCCATGGCAGAGAAAACTGAATTGACTTGTATGGAAAGATGGAGTAAGTATGACTGGATGGAAGGAAATGAAAGTAATGTTACTGAATGTGGAAGGAAATAAATAAACAAAAAGGGCAGATGCTTTGCTTGACAACTTCAAAATTCTCACATGAACCTAAAATGAAAGTTAAATTATTCAGTTCTTTCCACAGATTTATGGGTTACTACGACATGGCTGTCATCAATTCATATGAACTAGATGTCTGAGAGCAGTTATAGCACAGAAAACAGTTTGACAACCAAATATTACCAGAAAAGTGTGTTTATCCCATATATAATTATAAAATGATAATTTTGCCAATTTTATAAGCAATGCAATTTTTGTAAAAGGTTAACTGCTTAGTCAGTTGACAGACTGGTATCCAGGGTTTATAAATAATTCAATTCAATTCAATAATTAAATACTGAGCATGTCTGATGCACAAGGCACTGAATTGCAGGAAACTCATAAGCAGGGTAAGCTTATGAGTGAGTCCTGGTCCCTGATGGATAACTGTGTGTGGGGATGGGCTGGGGTGTGAAGGAATGGTGGCAGTTGGGAGAGGAGACCAGAAACAAGGTATGAAATAAGGCAGAATCTGGTAAGTGTCTTAAGGAAAATATCAACAACATTCTGTAGGATTCAAGCAAGGGACATATTGCATCAGATTAGAAGGGCTTCTTAACCTCTGGACCACGCATGCAGCTCAGCAGGTGTAGTGTATACGTATCTGCAGGTTTCTAAGGAGAAAACCCATAGGCTTTTGACAAATACTCTGTGATTAAAGCAGCTAATAGCTTGATTGGCAGATGACTGAATTAGGTGTCTATGGAATGGCTTCATGGAGGTGGTGAACTTTGAAAAAGCTCTTGAAGGATCTGGAAACTCTATAGTTTCAACAGCAGAGTTGGGAGGACATGCCCAGCAGAAGAAAGGCCATGAACAGAGGCAGGGAGGTGAGAAATGTCAGGAGCACAAACTGAGAAAACAAGTGGTGGGAGGGGAGGTCTGGTGAGTAGAAGGATGTAGATCTGAAAGGCTGAGATTTTAAGGCGTGGGTCCCTTGCCCTTTATGTTAGAGGTTGGAAACTCAGCTGCCTTGGGGACCAGAACAAACGTGTGATGTAAATGCGTGTAAAAGCCTAAGAATAGAGGAGACTGAGGCTGAACTAGGGAGCGAATGCCCCACGTGATGGCACACAAATTCAATTTTATTTTTTTAACATCACTGGCCAAACGTCTGCAGGTTGAGTTGGCCTTCAGACCACAGTTTGGGAATTCTGTTTGGAGTGTTAAGGAAGTGAAGTGGCATTCCTAAATTCCTCTGAGGGAAGGAGACTGAAGCAGGGCCACGGGGAGACGATGAAGTCTTGAACCACAGAACTAGGTAATCGTGGCAGGACCCAGGGAACGATTGGGTCTGTGGGGATGGGGAACAGAAAGAGACAAAGCTGACTCCTGGGTTTCTAAAGTGGGTGACTTGAATGAACAATGGACATAGCAAATCTGATTGCAGACACGGTGAATTTGAAGTTCATTTGTGAAATCCAAGTGGTGAGAATAATAATTGTAAAAATAGTTAACATTTGATGAGTTCTTATCACTTCGTAACTTTTACATGTATTAACTCCCTTAGTCCTCAAAACAACCATGTCAGGTAGGTACTATTATTATCCCCATTTAAAACACTGGGAACTGAGGGGACTGGCCCCATGGCCGAGTGGTTAAGTTCTCGCGCTCCGCTGCAGGTGGCCCAGTGTTTCGTTGGTTCGAATCCTGGGCGCGGACATGGCACTGCTCGTCAAACTACGCTGAGGCAGCGTCCCACATACCACAGCTAGAAGGACCCACAACGAAGAATATACAACCATGTATGGGGGGGCTTTGGGGAGAAAAAGGAAAAAAAAATAAAATCTAAAAACACTGGGAACTGAGGCGCAGAGCGGTTAAGGTCAAAAACCTAGTAAGGAGTGGAACTGGAATTTAAATAGTCAGAGCAGCTACAGGATGCACACTCTTAACTCTATG
Organism: Equus przewalskii; assembly: GCF_037783145.1. Taxonomy (NCBI): domain Eukaryota; kingdom Metazoa; phylum Chordata; class Mammalia; order Perissodactyla; family Equidae; genus Equus; species Equus przewalskii. The sequence continues at coordinate 2,778,987 of NC_091861.1, read as the reverse complement.
CTCTGTATCCTTTCCAACGGGTTGGTGACTCTGAATTGGAGCTCAAGGGAGGGATCCAAGCTGGTGATAGAAGTGTGAGAACCATCATCACAGAAATGATGGCTGGCACTACAAGAGTAGATGATTCCCTCAGGAAGAATGGACAGGCTCTTCAGGATGAATGACAATATTAGGGCATTTGTCTATTTATATTGTCTCTTATCGAGAGCACGGACCTTGTTTATCTTGTTGACGACTGTATTTCCAGTGCCTAGCATGTAGCGGATGTTTGATAAATATTTGTTGAATGAGTAAGTGGATGAATGAAATCACAAGGAACACCATTAGTTAAAAGAAGAACTCAGTATTTAAGAGGAATGCACAAAAGGACATAAAGAAGGACTAATCAAAAAGGTAGATGAACTGAAAGACATCAGTATCATAGAAGACAAGAAAAATTTTTTAAAAATTAAAGACTTGAGAGAGATTTCAAAAAGGAAGAGATCAACATGACACATACAGCAGAGAGGTTCTCTAAGATGAGTGAGTGAAGAGTCCATTTTGTTGTTGTTGGCAATTAGGAATCTCTCCCCTCATATCTTTGTGAATTTTCTTAAGTGCATATAGGAAAGCTTTCTTTTTCTTTCTCTTTCTGAGAAGCTCTCTTTAAAGAAAGTTGAGAAAGAGACGGAGAGTGAGCAAGGGATAGAGATAGAAGGGGGGAGTCTCAGGTGAATTCCTCAGCCAGGCTGGGTGCCATCCTCATTCTCAGTGCAGCTTCCCAAGCCCCAGGGTGGGCATGGAGCCTGGAAGGGAAGGTGAGCAAGAAAAAAAAATACTTCTTGTTTGTGCATTGTTTCTTTTCTCCATAGTTCAATTTCTTTTCTTCCTGTCATAAAATACTTCTATTCACTCAGTTTTTAACAGTTCAATAGATTTCACTTTTTGATTCCAAATGACCTTTTAATTCATAAATTAGAGTTGAAATTAATAAAAAAGTAATACAGCTAGTATATGCCTGAACATTTAGATGAAAGGGCAGAGTGATTTTTCTATTTTTGATAGATTTAAGCAAACACAGACAATATGATAATAGTGAATAAATCACATCTTCATTTATACAAAAAAAATCCTACTTTGACTTTTATAGGAGAGATGGCTTCAGTTTCTCTCAGATAATTTCACATTTTTTTACAATATGCCATACAATTTTTCAAAAAATTTATAGAATGCAGCAATTGTATAAGCACTAACAGGAACACTTCAGATATTATTTTTTTCTCCAGTTATCTTTATGACAGACAAAAATAGTAATCCTATATATTGAGAGGCTCTTATGTTAAAATGACAGCAAGAGCTACGTGTAAGAAACATGGAGTGTAATTTATAAGAGCAGCTCATCAATATTCACAGAGGTGACTCAAGCTTAGTACACACATACAACAGAATGTTGAAAACTAGGTTTTGTTTTCCCAACAAGAATTACAGACCCACAGGAAGTCTTTTCTAAAATCCTGTGCTAGATTATCCAGAACCACCAGACTACACTGCGTTACTAAATAGCTAGTATGTTCAAAAATAATATTTAATTCAGCGATAGTTTTTGAAGCCAATACCATTATAAAACCACAAGTTTAAAAATTATTTTTACTGATGTATAATTTACATGAAGTAAAATTCACCCTTTTTAGCATAGAGCTCTTAGGGTTTTGATACACAATCTGTAAGCATCAATACAAGCAGGATATAGAACAGGGCCATCACCCACAGAAATTCCCCCGGGCCTCTTTTGCAGTCCTCCTCTCTTCAAACCCCAGCCTTTGGCCACCACTGATCTTTTCTTTTCTCCCTATAGTTTTGCTTTTGTAAGAATGTCATATAAATCAAATCATACAGTATGTCGCCCGTGGAATCTGGCTTCTTTCACACAGAATAGTGCATTTATAATTCACTCGTGTTGCTGTGCAGAGGGTAGTTTCTTCCTTCTTATGACTGAGGAGAATTTCCTTATGTGAGATTTATGCGGTTTGTTTATCCATTCTCCCGCTGAGAAATATTTGGTTGTCTCTACTTACTGGTGATTACAAATAAAGCTGTTGTAAACATTTATGAGCATATTTTTGAGAGAATATAGTGTTCATTCCACTTGGGTAAACAACTAAGACTGAGATTGCTGGGTAATGGTAAGTATATGTCTAACTTCTCCAGAAACCACCAAACTATTTTCCAAAGTGACTGCACCATTTTGCATTCCTACCAGCAGTGTACATAGCCTAAGTTGCTCTGTGTCCTTGCTGGAACACGCTATTTTAATTTTTGAAGATTTTAGTCTTTCAATAGCTGCCCAGGGTATCACATTGTGGTTTTAATTTGCATCTCCTTAATGAATAATGATGTAGAACATACATTTATGTGCTTATTTGCCATCCATATGGGAAATGTCTGTTCACATGTTTTGCACATTTTTAAAATTGGGTGTTTCTTTTTCTATTGACTGGAGTTTTATTAAGAATTTATTAAGAGTTTTTAAGAATCTTATACATTCTGGATACAAGTTCTTGATGAGATATGTCACTTGCAAATATTTTTTCTCAGCCTGTGGCTTGTTTTTCATCTTCCTAACAGTGTCTTTCGAAGAGCAGAAATTATTAATTTTGATGAAACCCAATTTATCCATTTTTTCCCTCATCTTTTTAACATGTTAGCTAAGAAATCTTTGCCTAACCCAAGATCATAATGATTTTATTCTATGTTTTCTTCTGGAAATTTAACTATTTTAGCTCTTATATTTAGGTATATGATCCATTTTGAGTTAATTTTTACATAAGCATGGAGTACGGGTTGAGGTTCATTTTCTTGCCTGTAGATGTCCAATTGTCCCAGCACCATTTGTGGAACACGAACTGCCTTTGCACCTTCGTTAAAAAATCAATGGACCATATACGTGTGGGTTTATTTCTGGGCTCTCTATTCTGTCTTATTGATTTAGATGCCTACCATTACTCTAGCACAACAGTGTCTGAACTTCTCAGTTTTATAGTAGGTTAGAAAATCAGGTAGTGTGAATCTCCCAGCTTTGCTCTTCTATTTCAAAAGTGTTCTGGCTATTCTAATTCCTTGGCCTTTCTAAACAAATTTTAGAATCAGCTTGTCAATTTCTACAGAAGTCCTGTGGGGATTTTGATTGGAACTGCATTGCATCTATAGATCAGTTTGGGAGAAAGTGATATTATAACAATATTGCATCTTCCAAATCACGAATAAGGTATATCTCTACATTTTTAAGGTCCACTTTTACTTCTTTCATCAGTGCTTTGTTGTTTTTAGCATAAAGATCATTCGTATATTCTTAAGATTTATACTTAAATATTTCATGGTCTGGTGCTATTTTAAATGGCACAAAATTTATTTTAATTTTCAATTGTTCATGCTGTTATACAGAAACACTGATTTTTGTATATAGAAACACTGTATACAGAAAACATTCATTTTTGTATACTGACTTCCTATTATGCAAACTTACTTATTAGTTTTTCTAATGACTTTATAGATTCTTTGCAAATTTTTACATAGACGATCATGTCATCTATAAATGGAGGCAGTTTTATTTCATTCTTTCCTATCCATATGCCTTTTATTTATTTTCCTTGCCATACTGCACTGGCTGTGACTTCCAGAATAATCTGCAATAGGATTGTTAAGAATAGATATACTTGCCTTGTTGTTGACCTTAAGGGGAAAGCATTCAGTCTTTCAGCATTAAATATGATGTTAACTCTATGTTTTTCTGCAGATACTCTTTATCAGGTTAAAAGAGTTTCCTTTTATTCCTAGTTTTCTGAGAGTATCATGATGGAGGTTGAATTTTGTCAAGGCTTTATCTGTAGTCATTGTTAAAATTCTATGGTTTTACTTTGTTAGTCTTTTATTATATTGTATTACCTTGGTTGACTTTTGAATATTGAACCAGCCTTGCACTCCTGGGATAAACTCTACTTGGTCATGATATATTATCTTTTTATGTGTTGTTGCATTTGATTCGCTTGTATGTTGTTGAGAATTTCACATTTATGTTCATAACAAATATTAGTCTTCTTTTCTTGTAATGTATTTGTCTCATTTTGGTATTTGAGAAATGTTGGCCTCATAAGATGGGTTGGGAAGTATTTTCTCCTCTTCTACATTCTGGAAAAGTTTGTGCAGAATTACTATTATTTCTTCCTTAAATATTTAGAATATTAAATGAAGTCATCTGCCTGGAGTTTTCTTTGTGGGAAATATTAACTAAATATTCAATTCCTTTAATAGATAAAGTATTATTCAGATTAAATTTTTCTAATTTATTGAGCTTTGGTAGTTGATGTTTTTGAAGGAATTTATCCATTTCATCTAAACCATCAAAATTATGGCCATAGAGTTGATCACGGTATTCCCTTATTACCTTTTTAACGTCTGTAGAACCTGTTGTGATGTCCCCTCTTGCCTTCCTGATGTTTGTAATTTGTGTCTTCTCTTCTTTTTCCTTGGCCAGTCTGGTTGGATGTTTACCAACTTTATTAATTTGTTCAAACAATCAGCTTTTGATTTCATTCATCGGAGATATTCTTTCTAATATAAGCATTTTGTGGTATAAATTTCCCTCAAGGCACTGAGCTGGCTGCATTCATAAATTTTAATATGTTGTATTTTCATTTTCATTCAATCCAAAGCATTATCCAATTTCCCTTGTGATTTCCTCTTGACCCAGTCGATATGTTGGATATTTTCCAGATGTCTTTTTTTATTGATTTCTACTTTTTCATTCATAGATTCATAGATTTCACTAAGATATGAGAACATATTTTACATAATTTCAATTTCTGAAGGTGAAAGTTTTGTTTTACGGCTAACAACTTGGGATATCTTGGTAAATGTTCCATGTGCACTTGAAAATAGAATCTATTCAAGTGTTTCGGGATGAAGCGTTCTATAAACATCAGTTAGGTCAAGTTGTTGATGGTGTTTTTCAAGTTTTTCATATCCTTACTGATTTTTGTCTCTACTTGTTCTATCAATTACTGCAAGGTAACTGCTGAAGTCTTCAATTAGAATTGTGGATTTGGTTATTTTTCCTTATATTATTATTATTAATTTTTGCTTTATATATTTGGAAATTCTCTTATTAAGGGCATATACTTTTAGGATTATTATGGCTTCTGAAACATTGAGCCTTTTATCATCATGTGATGTCCCTCTCTATTTCTGGTAATATTCTTTTGCTAGAGTCTACTTTGTTTGATATTGTATACCTACTCCAGCTTTCTTTTGATTAGCGGTAGCAGGGTAAATATCCCTTCCTTTATTCCATTCCATTTATTTCATTCCATCCATTTAATTCAAATATTCCATTCCTTTATTTTTAATCTATCTGTATATTTACAATTAAAGTGAATTTCTTGTAGATTATAGTTGCTCCTTGCTCTTTTATCCAACCTTACACTTTCTGTTTTTTAAGTGATTTGCTTAGATGGATTATATTTAATGCAACTGATGATATAGTTGGATTAAAATACACAATCTTAATAGTTCTTTTCTATTTTTTCCATCTACATTTTATTTCTAAAAATTCTTTCTTCTTTTGAGTATTATTCAAATTGAGTATTATTCTTCATTCTTAGGTCATTCTTTATGCGTTGTTTTAGATATTTTTCAGTGGTTTTAGTTGTTGTCCTACACTTAAAAATATACATTTTAATTAATGAGTCATTTTCAAATAATATTATACCACTTCATATGTAATATAAGGACCTTATAACAATATACTTCCAATTCTTCCTTCCAATCCTTTGTATTATTATTGTGACACATTTTACTTTTCCATATGGTAAAACACACATTACATTGCTATTTTTTCCATATAGATATCAGTTATTTTCTAGAACAATTAAGAAAAAATTATATTTACTTTATTCCTTTTCTAGTGTTCTTCATTTCTTGGTGTGGATTCAAGTTTCTATCATATTTCTTCTGCCTAAATAATTTCCTTTAATATCTCTTGTGCAGTTTTGCTGGTAACCAATTTTCTCAATTTTGTTTGTCAGAGAAAGTCTCTATTTCTTCTTCATTACTTCTTCCTAATTTTGAAAGACATTTTCACTAATTATAAAATCCTGGATTGACAGGCTTTTTTCCCCTGACACTTTAAAGATGTCACTTTATTGTTTCCTGGTTTGCATAGCATGTGACAAGAAGTCTTAATTCTTGCTGTTGTTCCTATATTAGTATATTTTTTTTCTATTTTTCTTGTCTTTGAATCTTTGGTTTCCAGCAGTTTGAATATGATATGCCTAGGCTTTGTTTGTTTTTCTGTATTTATAATGCTTGATGTTCTCTGGGCTTCTTGGATCTATGTGTCTGTCATTAATTTTGGAACATTCTTGGCTATTATCTTCAAACATTTTTTCTCTCCTATTTTCTCTCCTCCTGGTAATTCAGTTACATACATGTTTAATTTTTGACATTGTCCTACAGCTTTTGGATTCTATTCTTCTCATTATTTTTTCTTTGTTCTTTCAGTTTGGGTAATTTCTATTGACCTATCTTCAAGTTGGTTGATTTTTTCCTCAACTTTGTCCATTCTACTGATGAGCGTATTGAAGGCATTCTTTATTTTCTTTGTTTTTCATTTCTAGTATTTCCATTTCATTCTCTGTCATATAGTCTCTCTCTACTAAAATTAACCATCTGCTCTTGCATGTTGTCCACCTTTTCCATAAAATCTTTAATATATCAATCATAGTTATTTTAAGTTCCTTTTCTAATAGTTTCAATATCTGTTTCATATCTGAGTCTGGGTCTGCTGATTGCTTTGTCTCCTTTTTGTTCCTTGATATATTGGTATGTTCCATAATTTTTTTTTTTTATCGAAAGCCGGACTCTTGTATAGGACAGTATAGACTGAGGCAAATAGTTTTTATGCTTATAGATAATGGGCATACCTTTCTTTCTTCTAGGCCTTGGATGAGGAAAGTTAAGTTAATCTAGTTCGAATTCAAATTCGATTTTGGACTTCTTGTTTCTGTGGTTACCCTCAGTTCACCAAATTCACCTAGTGGTTTCCTTGTGTTTGCAGGGGGAGGTTTGCAAGGAGATTATTTTCAATGTCTGCTCCATGCGGAGCTTAGGTCTCTCCTTTGCACTGCACCTCAGTGATGGTCTCTCTCTGTTTTAGCCCCTCTCTCAGCAAGAAAATGTTAACTTGTTAAAGAGAAATCATCATTTTGCTGATCAAGCTTTAATAGTAGGCAGATGCTGTGTGTCTGGTTCTCACAGGTGGGGCTTTCTCGGTGATCCTACTCCCACCCCAGCTGTAGGTCTATGACCAGCAGGCATATCTGCCCCTCCCCCAGGGGTAGAGGGCTTTTTCAGTTCCCTCTCCCCAGCTTCAAAGAGTTTTTACTAGCACCCTAAGGACAATGCAAAGTTTTACTCTCTCCCTAGTATTTTGAGGATTTTGTCCCTTAGAAGAGATGGAGAAGAATCCAGGCAGGACTTTAACCCTGTCCTGCAGTGGCTGCTGTCCCTCTACCAGGCTTACACAGTTAAAGAGGCTTTCTTAGGAATCTTGGCCATTGTTTTTGTGAATACCTGGTGAGGTCCATGGAGAAAAGCCCAAGACTAGATGCTATTTCTCCTTGTTTCTGCATTCCACAGGGGATCTATATTCTCTTGCTTTGACAACACTTGCTTTCAGCAATTCATTAAAAATTTTAGCTGGGGGCTGGCCCCGTGGCCGAGTGGTTAAGTTCACGTGCTCCGCTGAAGTGGCCCAGTGTTTCGTTGGTTCGAATCCTGGGTACAGACATGGCACTGCTCATCAAACCACGCTGAGGCAGCGTCCCACATGCCACAACTAGAAGGACCCACAATGAAGAATATACGACTATGTACTGGGGGGCTTTGGGGAGAAAAAGGAAAAAAATAAAATCTTTAAAAAAAAAATTTTAGCTGAATTCTTCTTACTGATTTATGGCAGGGTCTTCCTCAGGTTAGTAAGTGCTTTGTCCTGTCTCTCTCTGGAGGTGACTGTCTTTCCTTAGGTTGTGCATTAGTAGTTTGGCCTGCAACATCAACTATATGATGTATTCAAGAAAAGTTGTGAATTTGTAGATTGTCTGGTTTTCTTTTTTCTGTGTTAGAGCACTGGTCTTTCAGTTTTCTCCATCCTAAGCAGAAACCCCACAGATTATTAAAATCAGAAGTTTTCTTACAAATAACTGTTTGAAACCTCTTATTTTAAAAATTAAGAAGTCAAGACTAGAAAGATCAACCTAACTCAGTTAGTTAGACCCCTAACTCAATGGTTATTGAGTTGTTCAAGATAGCACTCATGAAATAATAGGTACATGTTGGAAGAGTGAAAAATTGGAAGCAACCTAAGTGGCCACTAGAATATTAGTTAAAAAAATTACAATACAGTCATATCTGTGAATACACTATTGACTCTTTCATGGTATTGTAGATGTATACTTACTGATACCAGAAAATGTTCATTTCATGGTTAAAGTGTAAACAGCATTACAAAATACATACTAAATAAATAGCATGATTGCTTTTTTTTTTCCTGCTTTATCTCCCCAACCCCCCCCCCCCCCCATACACAGTTGTATATCTTAGTTGCCGGTCCTTCCAGTTGTGGGATGTGGGACGCTGCCTCAATGTGGCCTGACGAGTGGTGCCATGTCTGCGCCCATGATCCGAACCCTGGGCTGCCGCAGCAGAGCACGCAAACTTAACCACTTGGCCATGGAGCCGGCCCCTGATTGCTTTTTATTGTAAGAAAAAAGTAAACAATGGCAATGTGAGGGGCTTATAGTCTCTATTTTTTATCAGTATTTTAATTAATATTTTTAATTTGGTTCACTAATATTTGCTGTATTTTCAATAAGAGAACATTTAAATATTTTTTGTGTATTTTAGATACACTCTATGGACAATGATCGGTGGAAACAGAAAAAAGAAAAATAGTATTAAAGTGGTTAGATTTTGGATGTATTTTTCACCTTCTGCAGTTTACAATATTATAATAATGAACACAATTTGGGGGTGGGGAATAGACACTGTGCATATTTCAGATGCCTTCCTTAAGGTTTGTTGAGAAGTTTTGAGTCAGGTATGTGAAATGAGATGGTCATGAAAACTGCAGATGGAGCTATACACGCACAGTCAGGGCCACTGATCATTAGGACGATGTCATTCTCTGTTATCCCTCCCTCCCTCCTTTCTCTCCTTTGTTGTCTTGCTCACTTTAGTGGTTAAGATCTCTTCCAGAAGTAATATACATTGAGAAAGAAGAGATCATAAGTTTCTAGGAAGGGCTATTAGAAATATATTTGGAGCCTTGAGGACTTCTCAATCAAGATGAAGAGCACTGAGGGACAACCACATGGAGAGTCACAGCTGCCATGCAAAGGGGATGGAGAGATTCCTACTCTGGTTTATGCCCTGGATCCTTGTAAGCTGAACGTCTCAGGACAACATACACAGCTGCCTGACCTTGGCAGTGGAGCAAACTTTGTCATCATCTGCATGTTTGAAGGCTATTTCTTGGCACATATATTTGGCATACATATTTTTTAAAATACAAAATGAATTCAGTTAATACGATGAAGACAACATTTATTCAACTAACAAATTAGGATTGGAAGTTTAATTCTCCTCTCAGTATTACATAAAATCAAATTCCCCATTACAATTTCCAAAGATTGACACCACCAAATGAACGAAGAGGGAACACCAAAAGCAGAAACCTTTGTTTTTCATTCAATAGGAAGGAGCATTTCTTTCTCCTTTGAATACACTGGATGCTTTTTGCTGAGTGTTGTCAGCGCTAAAGTGCTTTTTCATTGTTACACTCCATCAATCGTTTTCCCTTGGCAGGGCACCAATTTATCAGTCGAAAAGCCACTATGCAATGACTATAACCATTACTTAGGAACAGGTCAATATGATCATTGTCACTCTGTAACTGAGAAAGCTAAAATGCAAAGAAAATTATCTAGCCCCAAATCCCCAGGAATCTAGTGTCTGTGTTTCTCTCTAGGGCTTAGGTATTTTTTTTTTCTCAGTCTGGTAGTCATCTTTAATGTATTAAAAAGTTGCCCAGGGATAAGACCCTAGCAATTAATTATACAGAGTGTTACTATATAGCTTCTCTTTTGGGATCAAGGTTATAATACTAAAAAGCTTAGGAGCCAGGCTCTGGCTCCCTGAACAGAGTAAACCTTGCAAAATAGATTTCTGCTAAATTAGAAAGAATAAACAGCTTAAGTCATACTGGAACCATAAGGCACATACGTTATTTTTAGGTTAGAAATATTTGCAAGGGCGGAGCCTCGCAGCAAAATTACCCTCCAACCTGGCAAAATGAAGGAGGGGCATCAGAGGCACCCTTTTATGTTCTGAATACAAAATAACAAAGTCTAATAAATGCAAAAAAGAATCATGTTAGCAATAATCAATATCATCCTTCCCAAAAACAGGCAGCAGAGACCCCGCAGCTTTCTGACCCAGTCCATCCTAATCCTTCTATCCACTGGTGTTCATCAGATGAACTTGGCTCTGGGTGCCGTAAACATCTGAGGACTATGAAAAGAATGAAGGAATTTGTGGAAATACAAGCAAAAAAAAAAAAAAAGGAGAGAGGTAAGTATTTTCCCCAAGTCTTAATTTTTGTCATTGAGAGGGCACAGATTCTGTGTGGAGTTTTAAAAAATTGAATTAGAATTTTAAAAAAAGAATGGAAATAAGGGGTAAGGATGCTCGATCACCATGTCAGAAAATTCTCATAAATTTGAACTTGGACAGTTACATGACTCACTCTGAATAGCTCCATAATGGGAAACCTGCTGTCTAGTCTTTCTTTCTCACCACGTTTTCCCTTTCTTCGTGTATCTCAATACTTGGGCTCAGTTGAATTTGCATTCTCCACCTCTCAGCAGAGGAAGAAAAAGGTGAAAGAAGACGAGAGAAGAAGAGTGAGAGGAAGGAAGTCGAAGAGAAGGTAAGCAAAGAGCAGGAGGAACAGGGAGCGCAGACGGACTGCAAAGGACAACTCCCCTCATCTGAGGAAAGAAATAATGCCTTTTATTTTATTTTTTGGGGGACCCTCTAAAGAAAACTGTGATGCTAAACATACCTATTAACTTCAGCAGATGCGAAGAAGCCTCCAGCTGTCTATAGGTTATTTCATCATTCAATTTCTTGATGTTGGTGAAGTTGGAGGCTTTTGAGGGAGCCAATTAAAAAGACCACACACATGCAGGGGATAAGTGATTGTCTGGGAAAGCCATTTTTTAAAAAAAGAGGTCTTTGGGTAAAGGAGGCAAAACTCTCAATACCTAGACATTGCTCATGCATCTGAAAGCAGAAAAAAAGAAATTCATGCAGTTATACGCGATTATGGAAAGTACAGGAAAATCACCCGTTCTTGGAAATCAAATTTCCCTCAACCCTGCTGACGTCAAAAACCCCAGTGAACGTGGGGGAAGTGTGAAAGCTAATTTTGCATGTGAAAAATGTCTATACTTTATGCAAGTGAAACTGTATACACCCTGGAAGGTTCTATCAAATTTTTCCAGTGAGTTGTCAAATCGTTTAGAAATTTAAAAACACTTCCCGGCATTGTTCTTGAGGTGCAACTACTCTGTAGATTCACTGACGTCTTGTAAACATTGAGCCACGTCAGTTACAGGATGTGGACATTTCATTCGCAAATGGAATTCTGGGCAAGAGAAAGATACTAGAAGCAAAGAAAGGGAGTTTTAGAAATAGTTTTCTTGAGAACTCAAATTCAAATTCACTTGTCTGTTTTTATATGTCGAAGCAAATCAAACATTCGGTGAGTTAAATCTATTTGACAGATACAATGGGTTTATGATGGATGTGGGTAGAAAGGTACCTCCCACCTCTACGCTTACTTCAGGTTTTCATTTGCCAAACCTTCACTGCACTGCTTTTGGGAAGGCCTGCCCAAGTTATCTCGCTTGAGTCTCTGATCTCCACAGCTTATTATGCAGCTGCCTAGTACTACTATGCTTGGGCTATGCGTGATTAATTGGCAAGTATTCATATGTTGACTTGTAATCTTTGAAGATACTTTTCTTTTATGGATTTTGTGTTGCTCTGACTAAAATGCAAATCTGTTTATATCCTTCGGCAAACCAAATGTCTGACTGCTAGTATCAACCTAGACTTAACAGAAAATTTATGGTCCTACAAAGGGCTTTCCCCAAGCAGGAGGAAAAACTAAGAGCAGATACTGGGGTGAGAGGCTTTCCCTGTTGAAAGAGCTCCCTGCCTCTTCCTCTTTACTCACATTCTTTTCGCGGAGGCAAAATATTTGTTTGTGAGAGAGAACAGGACTCGATATTTTATTTGAACAAGAAAAACAAGCAATTGTGATCTGAATGGTGTTTACCACACGTGGCAATATTTCTAGGACAAGCTGCTTTCATTGTCTTGAGGTTTCAATGCCCTTCTGCAGGAGGGCATCTTCTCCAGCACAAGTTGTAACTTTTACTTATGGAAAATTACTTAAAGCCTTTTCACATCTTTAATCTGATACATAGGCTGTGTGTGGCTTTAAAGAAAACGAATGCCTGCCTGGCACCAGCTAGAAGTGAAATACAGACTGTGCAAAAAAGCATTTCTCAAATCTTTACAATGGTAAACTCTTGGAAGCCAATGAGAAGCCCTTACATCCTCACCTGAGTTACATGTGTAATTAAGGAAAAGGTGAAAGCTAATACTATTCTAAAAGCACTTGCCTCTAATCACATGTGCCTATGCACACGTGTGCACACACTCCCACTCACAGGCCTGGATGGCGCACTGAATGCCACCAGGCTTTTCTCTTTGGCACAGAAGCAGCATTAAATTCCCACCCCCCACCAACTGCAAGATCTATTAAAAATAGAGGACACGTCAGGAGAGACAGCGATTTTATCCAGCAAGTGCTCTTCCATCTCTTTAGTTACTAAAGGTTTCTTGAAATCTTTCCCCATTTTCTTTTCCAACCAACAGAGAAAATTTAATGTTTTCCTCAAAAAATTGACTAAATTTTACTTGACGTTATTGACTAAATAGGTGTTGGGTGATAACAGTTATTCAGGAAGGAAACCAGCTTGTGGAAAGGGAAGAATTCACCCTTCTCCATAATTCACAGACTACAGATGTATTACATGGGCTGCTGCGGCTGGTGTGACAATGCGCTTGCATGTCTTGTTGAGTTGTGAGGTGTGCATAAAAGTCTGTTATTGATAAAGTGGAAGAACCAAAGACTGAAAGATATTTTGGCTTAATAAATTAGAGTGGATTTAAGTTTATCCTTATTATAAAGTCACTGTCACTCACTTCCTTTCTGGTAGCCCTTCTGGAGTATGGATGCAAAAGAAGGTGGTCTTACCGGTAGTTGGTTAGAGCAGGATCCTAGTAACAGCAGTGACGGTAACAGCAGTACTCACAGTGACAACAGTAATCACTAATTTATGCAATCTTTAATAATTGCCTAACAGAGTTCTAAGTATGATCTGATTAAATCTCACAACAACACTATGAGGTAGGTAGCATTTTCTAATTCCCATTTTACAGATGAAGAAACCAAGGCAAAGAGAGGTACAGGGACTTACCCAAAAATCACACATCTAGTAAACACATCCATGGGCATGTGTTGCCTAGTGAAAGCAATCTGTGAAGTATATCATGGCAGAGATAAACACAAACAAAGTAATTGGGGGTATATTAGAAGGGTACTGACACTGCTGGTCCTGCAGACCACGCGTGGAGTCACAAGGTTCTACAGCTGCCTTGTCCAATATGGCGGCTAATAACCACATGTGACTACTGAGCACTTAAAATATGGCTACTCCGAATTGAGAATTGCTTATAAGTGTAAAATACGCACTAGATTTAGATTTAGTATGAAAAAATGTAAAATACATCAATAATTTTTCATATTCATTACATATTAAAATGCTAACATTTTAGATGTATTGGATTAAATATTATTTTTACCATTTTAATGTGTAGAAAATTTAACATCACATGTGTGTCTCACTATATTTCTACTGGCTAGCCCTGCTATGGGGAGCATTAATTATTCTGTCTCTGGAGCCCCTAGTATTCTTTAAGCAGCCACACTGAAGGACTTTAAAGTCCTACTGACCGCTGAATCAATGTCTTCTCCAGGCTGTTTTAACTTCATCTCTCTCAAATACTTCTTTGATTAAGTCAAGGTCAAAATCTTCAATGGCCCTCTGCTCTTTAAAAAATAAACCTCAAACTTTTTAATGTAGCATTCCAGGCCATCCACAGTCTACCCAACTTCCTTTCCCAATTTACGTATAATTGGGCACAAGGCTCAAAACTATTTGCTGATTGATTAATGATGACTTTGATCAGTTTTTTTTTTAAAAAAAAAGCAGATTTCTAAATTGGCCTTGCCTAATATCTGCCCTTTAGGGTAAATTCTCTAATCTCTACTCAGAGAAAAAGTTGGGATAATAATTTCTACCTTCAAAGGTTGACATGAAGATTTAATGAGATGATATATACATATAAAGGCCAAGTGAGTTTCCATTCCCCTGCCTGTGACATCAATGAAGATAAATTTAGAGCAATTTTTAGATGTAAGATGTGCTTGAAGGGGTAGCTGGTCTGCCTCTCCTCCTACCCAGATCTCCACAGGTCAGGAAGGCCTGTAGCTGAGGAACTAAGAAATCCTCTCCTGGTGGCATGGAACTTGCAGCTCCTTCGTTGAGCAGGCTAAACTCACCAAATCGTGCTTTTGACAGTGGGCACTGGCTATTTTTAAGACTCCAGAGAAACTTACACAGGTTCCCCAACAAAATTCTCCAGATGGGTGTAAGTTTTAAGTATTTCTGTAAAATTATTTTCAAATGCTGAGATTGTCCTATTTATATCTATATCTATCTATCTGTATCTGTGTCTATATCTATCTGTACCTATACCCATATATCTCTATCTACCTATCTGTATCTGTATCTATATCTATCTGTACCTATACCCATATATCTCTATCTACCTATCTGTATCTCTATTTATAGGTCTATCTCTATCATCTCTATCATTATCATCTCCAGGGCTTATTCCTATCCTTGCTCACACCCTTGACTACATGTCATTTTACTCTGTGATGGCCTTTTTTCTCAAATTCTCAAATACAATTGAGGGCTAATAAAAACCCATCATAGTATCACCTAAAGGGAAGAGAAGGGATGGTGGAGGTTTTATTTTATTTTATCTTAACTTGGATAAGAAAAATAGCAACAGCCCTGATGGCCTAGTGGCTACAGTTGGCTGTGTTCCACCTCAGTGGCCCGGGTTCAGTTCCTGGGCATGGAAACACACCACTTGTCTGTCAGTAGCCATGCTGTGGCACCGGCTCACATAGAAGAACTTGAAGGACTTACAACTAAAATATACAACTATGTTCTCGGGCTTTGGGGGAGGAAAAAAAAAGAGAGAGAAAGATTGGTAACAGATGTTAGCTCAGAGTGAATCCTTCCCAGAAAAAAAAAAATCACATCTTTAAATTGCTTATGATTGGGAAGTATTTTAAAAAAGAAAAATAGCAAAAGGAAAGTTGAATATTAATATAATGCCATTAACTCCATCCTTAACTCAAGTATTCACTTTTTAGCATAATTTGTAATTTTTCCTAATGAGGGCAGCTGGTTATAAACTATAGTATATTTTGCTTTACGATAGTTCAAATATTCTATTAAAACATCATTCCTTATTAAGTATTCTTAATATCATCATGTAGGCATCCAGACTAGTTGAACTCTAGGGCAAAGGTTCCCAAACCTGCTCAGATCACAGCACCCTATGTCTTAGTAACTGCTTCCCAGACCCCGAAGCCAGAAGAAACACCTAGGAGTTTGACTCATTAAGCACTTAGGGCCAAATGATTTCATTTTATTTATGTCCTAACAACTTAGTAGCTGTTCAAAAAAAAATCGTACATGTAAATTAAAAGAAAAAACTGTTTTTTAATTCCCAAATAACCACAATTATTTATTAAGGGGATGGGTGCACCTGTCTGGCACAGCTTCTCAAACCTTGGAAGCAGGCTGGACACTGCCTTATTTCCTGTTCCACAGAGATTTTTGCCCGGTACTTGCTTTTGGTCACAGCAACCACCAAAACCAAGCTTCACAGAGAATGTTGAAATTATGAACTTCTTCAAGATAGCAACTTCTGTAGTGACCAGACCAACAGATTTTGCTGTGTTTCCCTTGAAAATTTAAAATATCCTGCAGCACCTCTGCGAATTTGCTGCAGTGTCCCAGGTGCCTCAGTGCACAGTTTGGGAACCACAGGCCTCAGTTACTTCTGAGTCTGAGAAGTTATGATTCAAAGGATCCTAAAACATGAAGCTTTGAACTCCTTACTCTCCACCGTTGGGACTCAAATCCCATTGCACCGTCACAGAAAAGCAAGAGCATCGGAACAGAGCGTGGTTGTGTACTGAAGGGCAGGAAGTATTTAAGTACTCTGCCATTTTTCATGTGGGAGAGGAGAAATAGATTCCTGAGATGAAAGGCAATCAATGATGCAGTCCAAAAGTCAGATCCCAGGGTGGACTCAAGAATTTCCCTACCAAGCCCACAGACTCCTCCTAATTCCCATTTTTTCTTCTCCAATTTGCAGCAGGCTTCTTAAGCAAAGTAGCTTGACTAACTTACTCAGCTCCACACTGCAAGAAACGGTGATAATGACTGACGACTTGGGCAGTGGTGACTTACGGAGACAGCTGGCTGCCTGTGTTTCCGTCATTTGGAATCCTCCTGGGAACACATACATTCGTCACAGCGTGTTCCTGAAATGAATGAGCCTGTATCCTAACTAGCCCCATATAATCAAAGCGGCCCAGCCCCACATTGCCGCCATAATGAATAATGCTTCATTTGCCAAATGCAATGGAAACTTACCACAGGCCAGGGAACTTCTAAAAAATGAGGAACTAAAGACAGGAAGGGAGACAGAGGCTGGGTAAAAGCAATTATCAAAACATCAGCCTAGAAACTTCTAAAATGGAATAATTAGATGCATGTATTATTAGGAGAACTATGACCAGGAATACTAATAAAACAAACTGTGAATACTGTATGTTCTCTTCATAATTTTGATCCAGGGGTAGGAGGGCAAAAAATAACTGCAGCTATTTTCTAGATGGCCATAAACAAGATTCTGTTTTATTTTCAGTTAAGACAAGAACAATGATAAGACAGCTCCACAAGGCTCGCCTGGGGCAGAGAGATATTACAGACGGGAAACTGTCTATTTGTCAGAGAATCAGTTTCAAGATGCCCTTAAGGGTCTCTTAACTCCTCTATTTGGAACTTTAATGGGTCTCTTTTTATTTTCTAACATAAGTTACATTAGCTATATCATTGAAATTAAATTAAAAGAATAAGTCTCTTTGCTTTTTTTCTTTTTAAGGATGGCATTTTAAATTTAACTTGAGATTCTTTTATTTTTCTTGGAAAGAATGGAAAAGCTTCACAGCTTGAGATATTGAGAGTTTTCCAGAAGACCCTAGACCCCTGTGGATTCTTGATGACGACTGTGGAGCGAGCATCTGTCAGTGCGACTCAGAGTGATTACTCATAAAGAGGTGCTGGCGACAATTCCAATTCATCACCCACATCAGAACCCAGTGTGTGGA
This sequence comes from Equus przewalskii, assembly GCF_037783145.1. Classification (NCBI taxonomy): domain Eukaryota; kingdom Metazoa; phylum Chordata; class Mammalia; order Perissodactyla; family Equidae; genus Equus; species Equus przewalskii. The sequence goes on along the minus strand of NC_091861.1, from coordinate 2,761,277 downwards.
GGAAAAAGCAGTATGATCAGTTTCTTGGCAGTTATCCTGTGATGGGAAATTCAAGTATTCTTAACAAAATAGAAATTCAATTTTAATATACTGGTTGATCATATGCTATGTGCTAGGCGTTATTCTGTAAAGAATTTTTTTTTTAAGGTATGCTTTTTGTTGAGGAAGATTGGCCCTGAGCTGACATCTGTTGCCAATCTTCCTCTTTTATTTTTCTCCCCAAAGCCCCTGTACACAGTTGTGCATCCTAGTTGTAAGTCCTTCTAGTTCTTCTATGTGAGATGCTGCCACAGCATGGCTTGATGAGTGGTGTGTAGGTCTGCACCCGGGATCTGAACCTGCTAACCCTGGGCTGCCAAAGTGGAGCTCGTGAACTTAACCATTACACCACTGGGCTGGCCCTGGAAGTTTTTTTTAAATAAGGCAAAATTACTGCCCTTCATAAGGAAAAGCTGAGAAATAAAAAACCATACAAACAGCTAAAATAGAAGTCAAAATAGAGTTAACACAGGAAAGATACAGCATTTTATGAATTTTCAGAAGGAGACAGAGAATGAGCTATTGCAAAGCTGCTCAGTCCTTTCTCTACTGTCCCCTTTAATTTCATGTAATCTTCACAAAAGTCCCATAAAATAGTATAATCACCCTTTTTCAGATCAGGAAACAGGTTTTCAAAGATCATGCAATTTAGCTACAGACACACAAGGGACTTAAACTCATGATTTTCCAACTCTCCTCTTTCTCCATTCTCCTGAGGTAGAAAACAAACGAATAACATTATCATCCATTTATTAAAGTGAAAGCTTTAAAGAGGAGGTGACATTTGTGAGGAAATATGAGGAATAGGTAAAGTTTCTTACCGAAAATTTCAATTTTTCACTAATATCAAAATAATGTGCATCGAAGGAGAAGAAAGTCAATCCTTAAATTAATCCCCCAGACATATCCACTATGTGAATGCTGCGGGTGGGCTGACCCAGCATCCAGTCTCAATCCCCCTCCCCAGCTAGGGATGGCCACGTGGCAACCCAGGAGAGGTAAGAGAAGAGGGTGGGAGCACCTCCCTCCCGAGTGAGGAGTCATCCCAGGAGGGGAAAGCCCCCTGCCCCCTGCCTTTCATACCAGCCGCTTCCCTCTTCCATGCTTCTCAGCACACAGACGAGACGAGAGGTCTTCAGCTACCTTTTGACCACGATGCAACAAACATGAGGACAAAGGCAGAAAGACAGGAAGACTCTGGGTTCTTGATGGTACTGCTGAGGCACATGCCAACGCTGAACTACTCACCCGTGGACATTTTGTGGTACAAAACAACCAAGCTCTGATCTATTTAAGCTAGAGTTAGTTTTTGTTGTTGTTATTTGCAGCTGAACAAATTCATAAGTGATATATACACTGTTCACACTATATATGGATCTATATACATATATCCTTCTGCATATAGAGTTCTGAGACTTGCTATTTTCATTAAATATGTCTTGAAAACGTAATATTTAATGCCTTCATTAAGTGCACGTAGCATAATTTATTTTACCATTCTATTATTAGATTCATAGGTTACTCCCTTTCTTTCCTTTTTAGCCAAATAAATCAATCTTTGTATATATTTCATGGTTTACATCTCTGAGCATGTGATAAGTAGAAATGTCCCCAGGCAGTATGAGAGGGGAAAGCCTTCCATGTAAAAGGAAGGGTGTGTGCAGACACACAGAGAAGAGAAATACGAATCTCACCCAGGGCCTAGTCCTAACGTTATTTGGCTGGCCTAGGGGGATAGAAGCTACGGTTAGGAAGATGTGTGGGAGTGATGCTGGGGAGCGCTGTGGACGTCAGGCTGAGCAGAGTCACTGACGGTTTCCCAGCGCTGAAGGGCATCACTGATTTAGGAACACGAATCTCTGTGGCCTTCAGGATTAATGACAATGGGGAGAAGCCAGAAACAGGAAGCTGTCACTGTGGGCTACTCAGTCCCGGGACAGACTACTGAGAGCAGCAGCAGGGTACACGTAAGCGGAAAGAGGACTTCGGATCTTCCTCAAGAAATCCTAGCAGCTCTGTGAAATGCTTCAGACCTGGCTTACCAGGCAATCTGTGAACTTCCAAAGAAGGTGAAGAGGGGAGAAGTGACATGACCAGTGGGGAAATGGGTGGGAAAACAGATTGGAATAACATGTACCAGCAGCAATGAAATTAACACCCAGTGGCGCCGGCAGGGCTCCTCCTGACACCTTTAATCAGGAGTCACTGACCGCGGGAAAATTCCCAAGGCGGAGTGAACCCTGTTAACTCCTCTCTTGGAGGAGCTATAAACATTCAACTCACTTCTTAAAATTAGGATTAGGAAACTAAAATACGGTTTATTTACACATTCAAGAAAGTTAAAAGAGATTTCTTTAAAAAAGGAGGAATGAAGAGAAACAGTCAGCTGTGGAAAAAGGAACAAACCCACATATGGGTAGAAAAAAGAGGGGAGAGAGGAGAGGGTGATGACAGATGAGAAAAGAATGAGAGAGTTGGGGTAAAGTCAGCAGACAGGAAGGAGAAAATGCAGGCTGACATGGATTTTAGAAAAGAGAAAGAGGGGGAGGAAAAAAGAGAGAGAAGGAGGTACAGAAAGAGTAAGGAGGACAGGAGAGAATGACAGCCTGGCTCACAATGACAGGAGGCAGAGTTCAGGGTGGGCCGTGATGGAGGAGAGACCCAGAGGGGAAAGGAAAGAGAAGGAGAGAGACTCCTCCCACCCTCACAACACCTTCACAGAAACAACTGGAATGGCATGCCACTGCCAAGCAGAGCAGACAGCAGAGGACAGCAGGTAAGGCTGTCTCAGTGCGCACCAGCTGCCTACCAGTCTGCAAGAGTCACAGACATATCTTAACACAGATCTCACCTCTGAGCTCCAAGCCTATATGCTTAAGTGCCTGCTTGACATTGCCTCTTGGCTTCTTTGTCAGTATCTTAAAAGTACAAGGTCCAAACCTGTGCTTGCCACCCAGTTTCTTCCTCTGAGGAGGCGACATCACCATCACCCATGGCTGTCGAGGCCCCTTTGCCCACCCCAAGCACGCCATCTCAGCAGGTCCTTCCACTCCGCCTCGGAGATAGGTTGCAAACTCATCTCTCTTCCCACACTGGCATGAGACTCTTTACTGGTCACACCTTATTCCCGTTCTTGTCCCTTTCTTCATGCAGAGTGACCTTATATGTACTTCAGATTCTTCATTACTCTGACTTAAACCCTTCATTGCACTTCCAACAAAAGCCCCAAAAAGGATATCTTCAGGGGGAAAAAAATGAAACTAATGAATCCCTATAGTGTCATATCATGTCTGGGGAAAAGGTTCCTAAGAGCTAGGCAAGTGAGAAAGGATGGTGGTTTGAAATCTAGGCTGTGCAACAGAGATGAGAATGGTTAGAGGAACAGAAGAGGCAGTTCAATGGGTTGCCTGAAGTGCTGAAGATGCTGGTCCTTGAGCAGGAAGGAGGGGATGGGATATGGACCTCAGAATCTCAACGATGTAGAAGAACTTACAAGGGGGAGTGCTTGAGGTCCTCCTGCCCCTCCAGCCTGTTGTACTGGTCTTGTCACATGGCTCTCCTATGAGCTCCTGCACGAGCCAAGCCAGGAAAGCCCTCTGGGCCTTCTGCAGGCCACTTATTCTTCTGGGCATTCTCTCTCTGGCCCCCATGACCTTCTCCTACGCCTCGTTTGTTCCTCCCAGCCATCTATCACTGTACTTACTTGATTTCTTTATTTGCTCTGTAGTCTGACTCTCCCATCCGACTTTATGTAAGCTCATGGAAAGCAGGGGCTATTTTTTTTTAAAGATTGGCACCTGAGCTAACCTCTGTTGCCAATCTTCTTTTTTCCTTCTTCTCCCCAAACCCCCCTGGTACATAGTTGTATATTCTAGTTGTGAGTGCCTCTGGTTGTGCCATGTGGGACACCGCCTCAGCACGGCCTGATGAGAGGTGCCATGTCCCGGTCCAGGATCTGAACCTGTGAAACCCTGGGCTGCCGATGTTGAGCGTGAAGTTAACCACTCGCCCTGGGGCCAGCCCCGCTATTTTTTTTTTAATTGGTCTATTTCTATCTCCAATATCTGGCATAGTCTAAATGAGTGAATGAATCAGTTAAGGTAATGTAGAGAAAAGTAGAAATAAGTTTTCACTGCTTTCTCCCTCTGAAATTCTCAAAAAATATCACATGGTTTTGGAAGAATTTGAGAATTTGGGGAGGCTTTTTTGGCTGGGTCCCTCGGAGGGTGAGAGGAAAGCTGAAGGCTGGAGAGAGAGAGAAAATCTCATGAGGGACAGCCCAGCCCCAGCGACCACCACGGGTGCTCACCCTGCACACGGCATGCATGTGTGGGCAGCGGCAACAGGCTGACCACTTCCAGGATTGGGCAATTGCTTGACTGTCCATTCACTGTAGACGGTGTTTGACATGGAAACAGTAAATCATTATTCTAAGGGCCGCTCATGAGAGTGGCGCCCGTGTGAGGAACACCAGCTTCCTTTTCCACAGAGGAGAGCAGAGCGGTCGCCCGGATTCAGGCGCTTCCTTGCACCATGTCCTCAGGCTGATCATTTAGTGTTTCTGGATCTCGGTCCCACATGTGTGGCCCCAGGAGAGTAACAGAGGCCTCTGTCTCTTTCACCAACTGTGGGAGGATCAGATAAATGGGTGTGTAAGAAAGCATTTTATCAACTAAGTGTAGACAACCAACAGGGATGAGTATCCTTCAAAAGTCCTCATTGTCAGGACATTGGCTTTTCACTACGTTTTATCTTCTGAGGAGCTAACAAGCTGGGGAAATTGTTAGAAAAAACAAAATAAATCTCTTCAACGTGTAATGGCAAATAGCTCCTATGCCCATCTGCAGCAAGCTCTGGCCTTAGGGACAGAAGGGCCCCCTCTCCATCGGCCATCTGGAAGTGGCACCCAAAGGTGGAAGCAAAGCTGCTCTGAGTGCCTCGTGTCCCTGACCCAGGGGCCCCGCCTGGGAACGCCTGGCGCCAAGGTTCAGGGCCCTCGCATTTCTGTTCTCTGATGGGATGCGTGCCCAATGCTCACAAGTTTTTAAGACTATATTGTCATAATTTTTGCTAGGGCCTATAAAAATGTTTGTTCTAGAACATGGATTGATGATAGAAGTTTGGGGAGACAGATTTTGGGTCAAAATTGAGGAAGACTTTTCTAATGAAGACAAGCGGAAGAATAAACTGCTTATGTGGAAAGAGCTTCTCGTGAGACGTGTGAGCGGAGGCTTGTCTCTGGTGAGGAACACTGCCCAGGAGAGAGTTCTGCATTGGGGGTTCTTTTGTTTTTCCCTTTCTCCCCTCTGAGATCTCAATGTGGGGTTTCTGATACAAGAGGCAAAGAGAGAAGAGCTCGCCCAATGAATGTCTTACTAACTTGTTCACTAGCCTCGTCTACTTTGGTGCCTATGTTTAACTTCTCCTTAGCAATCTCTCTCAGTTTTTTTTTCTTGGTGCTGGGCGTAAATGCCAAGTGACACCAAGAAACTGACAATGCCAACTAAAAATAACTTGAAAATAAAAACCTTTAAGGCTGCCTTAAATATGATGTTTTCCATCTGTTTTTGATGCAGTCTCTGAGACTGTCTGGCAGGCATTTCAGAGCCAGAGAAGGATCCAGGGCCGGCTTCTGAGCCCCACCATGCCCTGTGTGTCTCCGCATCTCATGAGGATCCTTCCTGGGGACCTCTGTCCAGTGACCGGCTCAGAGGGGACTCAGGAGCACCCGCCTTCCTCTCCCTCCCCAGAAAAATGCCTTCTGAGAAGGTCACTGAATGTGAAATGAAGGGTGAGAACTGATCATCTTGTTATGAGTCCCACACTTTGCTCAAGGATTTAAGTTTAGAAATGGATAAATAAAGATTCAAAGGCAAGAGTTCACACATGTAACTCAAGGAAGGGTTGGAACCCAAGTGGACGAGGTGAGGGGCCAAGAGAGTGGAGGGGCTGACAGGAATGTCTCTTATGTGACAGTTACATCAGGGGATGGGCAGAAATGAACTCAATGAGAACCAGACGAGATGTGAGGTCGAGAATAACGTGCATTAGAATGTTGAGGTGGTCCGAGATACTTTTGTTGTCATTGTTATTTGTTTGGTTTGAGATGAGAGTTGGCAAACGGCAAAAATATTACCCAGAAAGAAGGAAGTGAATTGAAATTAATTTGACCCCTATGTTTAAAAAATGATAGCTAGAAGGCAAATACATAAATAATAAATAATGAACAAATCTGAAAAAATATGGGTCCGTGTTTATGTGTGGTAAAAGCATCACGAGAATTCCCATGGGATCAGTCCTCACACACTTAATTCACTGAGGGTGGCGTGCTGCCATGTGGAGGCAGGGCAATGACCTCAAAGCCATTTACCAACTGACACCAGCAGGGTGAGGCCTGGGCCAGCATGACAGGGGCACTTATTACTTAGGGGCTTAGGAGATTAGAAAGTTTTTTTCTAGCTTCATTGAAATATATTTGACATACAACACTGTGTAGTTTTAAGGTATAATGTGCTGATTTGATATACGTATATATTGTGAAGTGACGACCACAATAAGGTTAGTTAACACCAATCCTCATCTCACATAATTACCTTTGCTTGTTGCTAAGATCTACTCTCTTAGCAACTTTCAAGTATACAACACAGTGTTGTTAGAATCAGCATGCTGTAGCCTAGATCCCCAGGAGTTACTCATCTTATCAATGGAAGCTGGTATCCTTTGACCATAGAAAGCTCTTTGACGATGGTGCAGGATCAGGGCCCTAAAGACAGCTCATTGGGGCGATTATACTTTATCGTGGTGTGACATACATATGTACACATGTACTTATACACACACATACATACATATACACACGTCCACACACATATATACATGTACACACAAATATAGTAAACTCTTATGTTATATATAATATACTGAACTAAAATTAAACATACTCTATTTATTATATTCTATTAAATATAACTCTATTTAAACATAAACGTTTTCTGCACATTTACAGAGGAATCCTTTCGAGCAGCGTGGATGTCTGGAGCAGAAAGCAGGAGCCCTTCTTGCTCTGTTTCTGCTCCCTCTCTAGTGATGGCCACTGTGAACACCTTGGTGCGTGTCCTTCAGACTCTTTTCTGGGCACATCTGTCTCCGTGCTCACCTATGTGCTCGGACGTGTTTCGGGGCTGTCTTTGTTTACAGAGAAGGGCCGATGTTATACCCCTCCAACTAGGAGGCGAGTGGGCTGGTCTGACTCATACACCCTGACTCACCCTCAGGCTTCTTTCAGGGAAATGTGACAATGAGGACCCAACAGTAGAGACAAGCGGTGAGCCAGCCTGGGGTGCCTCAGCCAGTCCAGGAGGACCCGCCCCTCCCGCCCTTCCTCCCTGCCTTGGACTTAGTTCAGGAACTGGCCTTCTCCAGCACCCCTCTTCCCGCCACATTTCTACAACAGCTTCCTAACTGGCATCCTTACTCCAGTCCATCCATTTCTCCACAGCTGTCCCTCTGCCTAAAACCCTTCAAAGCTTTTCCGCAACTTTAGGCTAAATCCATGCTTCTCTGCGTGACTCTTGAGGTTCTAAGACCTCTCTCTCTCCTCCCTCCACTCACAGCCGGCATCACGTGTAGCATCCACAGGGGCAACTGCCTTTTCTCTGAACCAGCCATGGCTTCTCCCACCTCTGTGCAAGGGAAGACGTTCCTCCCTTCTCTTCACCCAGCTCCTCTCCATGTATCCTTCGAGGTTCAGCTAGGCATCACCTCCTCTAAGGAACCAGCCCTGACTCCTCCCTTAGTCTGAGTTAATTCCACATGCACCAAACTCTATTCTAAATATGTGTTTACTTGCTTATCTTCATAGTGTAACGGGAGCTCCTTAAGGAAAAGGACCCACCTGGCTTCTGCATCTTTGTACCCCTAGCATTTTCAATAGAGCCTGGCACAAAGTTGATGCAAACAAATCTTTGCTGAATGAATGAACGAATGAATGAAAATAATGTAGCAGGGAAATGACACCAGTTTTCAGCAAGCCCAGCATGTTTTAGAGATGTTTGCTGCTGAAAGCTCTTGGCAGATAAAGTTTATAAATATTTGACTTCTGACAATAATATCAAAATCATTTTATAAGGAGACAGAGCTGAATCCATAAATTTGGGAGCAAAAATAAGCAGTTTGCATCAGTTCCATGTGCTGAGTGGCAGGAAGGTTTCTGCAGCTTTCAAAGGCCCGAAACCCTCCAGCACTGCAGGCCACTGACTGGGACAGAAGCAGTGACATCACCAGGACCGTCCTTCCGACTGAGGCCGGCGGGTTTGCCAATGTAAAACGAGCTTTTCAGAGTAAAAACCTTAGCTCTTTAGGCTTGTGTGTTAACTTAGAAAAAAAACATGTTCTGTTCCTAATTAAAAAGAGAGAGAGATGCTGCAGACCTGTGCTAACAAGACTGCCACCAGTCACACGTGGTGCTGAGCGTTTGAAATGTGACTGGTCTGAACCAAGATGCGCTGTGAGTGTGTAAAGAAGCTACTGGATTCTGAAGACTCACTACCAAAAAAAAGGTAAAATGTCTCATTATTAATTTTTTTCTATAAATAATGTTGAAATAGTAATAGGATTTATGAGACTATAAAATACATTATTAACGTTAATTTGACTTATTTCTTTTTACATTTTTATGTGGCTACGAGGAAATTTTAAATTACATACATGGCTCACATTAGTGGTGTGCAGTAAATTTCTGCTGGACAGATCCAGACTGCCCAGGGCTGAGAGGTCACTGCTCCACGGACTAAACCTTCAGCGTTTTGACAGACCGCTCTCTCAAAAGTTTAAGCCCATTTCTTGTGTCCTGAACAGAAAGCAGTGAGCAGACAGTTACCCCTTTTCCTAAAGAGAAATATGTAGCCGTCCTGAAGGCTGGGAGCCGTGGGAAGCACGTGGGGCTGGCTGATACTGATGGGCCCACGAATACTAGAATTTTCAAATTCATGTGCTGCTTTTAATGGTCAGTGTTTCCTCCTGCCCCAGGGACAGCTGTCACTTGTCTGGGCTGTCAGTGTTCTTCTCTGTCTGTGGCTTCTTACTGGCCAAAGCTTGGAAATCAATTAGGCCCATGGTGAGCCTAAGAATAAACAGATGTTGAAGAGGCTCTAAGAGGTGCTCCAACAAGCGAAAGGCCATAGCTTTGGGGAGTTAATGCTGTGCGAGGTCTTCTGCATAGTTTTTGGTTCTTGGTTATATTCCAGTTAGACAAGGCCCTCAGATATCTAGTTTCTAGATCCTTGGGGTATTACTATAAATGCGGGACGTTGCTATATTTAGACTACTATCCAGCCAAGTATTAAGTAAGACGAGGAGTGCAGCACAGGCAGGCGAAGGAGTTTTGCATAAACCAGAGGTCTGGGTTCCAGTCCTAACTCTGACGCTAACTGATTTGTATCTGTGTGTTTGGTTTATCTTAATCTTGTTTTATTATGAAGGCTGATTTCTCCCGCGGGCTTCTGAGAATGAAATTCAGACCCACCACTTCTAGAACAAACATCTCTAGCACCACAGGCAATTCAGAAGTGGAAGAGTATTTTCAGGCAGTTCTTAAGGTCCAAATATGGTACCTTCCACTTTGACTAAAAGCACATAGAAGCAGTTGAGCAGTCTGTGGGTGGGGATTACGGAGGCCATGTTACAATGGTGCCAGGCAACGAAGATCATTTTCTACACAGTTTGCCGAGGGAATTAAACTTCAGAAAAAGTTTTAAAAAATATGACAGTTACATTTTGGTGAATTCAACAACAATAAAGGACTGAAGTGACAGCTAATTATAATAATAGATGCTTGAGCTGTAACACTTGAAGTATGCAGAATGATTTATGGGTATAAGAGTAGTATGCTCGCAAGTCATTGTATCAAGATAATATATTCCAATTTTTTCCAGTTGAAATATGAAAGTCACAAAGAAAAATGGGGTAATAAAATTCACCTAAGTGAATCTTTGTTAACATAGTTGTTCAAATAAATGCATTTCTTAGGTCTGACTAAGCCCTCAAAGAAATCCAGTGAAACGTTTTTAATAAACTTTTGTTGAAGGGAGCAAAATCTGTATGCACGTATTCAACAAACTGCCAGTTAGAGTTTTACCTCAATATTAAAAACAAAACTCCATGGTTGAAAGTGGTATTTTTCTGCACATAAAAATTTATTTTCATAATGAAGAGCATATTCTCAATGATCATGAGGGCAGGGTCAGAAATGTTACTAAATTGTGTGGACCAGCTTTTGGGGGAGGTCACTGCTCTGTCACCAAGCCCATCATACACAGTGTGTGTGTGGCCAGGCTCTTGGGTGTGAACACACCTGCACTGTGGTCCCTAAGTCAAGATGGGGGAGCAGAGGAGTCCCCCTTCCTCCCTGCCATGTGCTAGCGGGTTGTGAAAAATAATAATGATGATATTGCCGCTGCTGCTGACATTGGTTCACATTTATTGAGCTCACAATGTGGAAGCTCCAAAGAAGAAACCACAGCTACATTTGCTATCTCTTCCTGTTCCCAAACATACGGTCCCGTAACACCAAGCCATATTCAGTGCCCAGAGCATTCCTTCTACTGCGTCCCAGAAATGGAACCATCCAGCCCCTGCCTGTCACAGCGACTTACTCTCCGGCAAGCCTGTCCACTGCTGGAATGCATCAGGGTTGGAAATCCTTGCTGACATTGTAAATTATAGGAGAAAGGATTTACATCAATCTTTGATTCCAGTTCTCACATGATATGGCTTTAAGACTTACAGGGTTATTGAACACACTCTAGTTTGTTAATTCATGTGTTCATTCAACAAAGATTCTGTAAGCATCTAACAAGTGCTAGGCACAGAAGTAGGTGCTGGAACTTGATGTAATAACCCATGGTCAGGTGACTCTTCATCCCAGTTCTCAATACAGGCTCCAGTATTTAGTATCTGGGATTCTGAAACCAGCCTGTGGGGAGGCGGATGGAGGGGCGGGGAATGAGACGAAGGCCTTGCTTATCCTTGAGCTACTGAATGGACAAATGGACAATGGCCAGATCACATATAAAAACAGAAGCCTGACCCACAGCCTGCAGCAAGCAGCCGACAGAGCCAAACAATTCCCCTGGAGCAATCGGACCCCAAAGGGCCAGCACTCATTAAGAGCTACCAGCTTCCCTCATTTTCCCCGCTTTCAACTTAGGACCAATCAGAGAAAGCCAAATATGTCCCCCGAACTGATTACATAGGATACCCCACTCTAGTTAGCTCACCTGCAACTTCCCTACACTAACAGCCTCCAATGAGCCTCTTCCCTTTTATCCACTAGCCAGCTCTCAGCCATTCCTCTGCCTGCCTTTGAGTCTCTGCCAAATGCAAGAGGTAGTGGCTGACCCCCTTGCCACTGCAAGCTCTGAGTAAATAGCTCTTGCTTATTCTCATATGTGCGATCTTCATTTCTCTCTCCACACCTGTTCAATTTCCTCTCCTTAGCACTGTTCTGATTAACTTGCTGAAATCTCTTTAAGTCTTGTTTCTGAAAACCAAGATTTTAGCTCTGTCTCCCAGATTTGTGCTACTCGTAAATTTGGTCCATTGTAGGTATTACCATTGATGACAAAAGGATGCAGAATAAAGCTCTATGGCTAAGACATTAGAGACCTCCCTTCAGAGAGACACAGCCCCTAGTCCATGGCCCTTGGGTGCCACTGCTCACCTCACTGTACTGTTAAACAAGCCATGTGTTTTTGGACTGATAAATAAATGGCAAGCAATAGGATATATTGGAGTATATGAGGAAGCCATTTGGTGTAAACCTAATTCTGCCTGACCTTGTTTTTCCAAAAGGGTCTGATGTGGTCTGTGGAGCACACATTGTACATCTGCTTTAAACATTTACTGTGTCCCAAAGACAAGAATGATGCCCTTAAAGATAGAGATGTAGCTTCTCCCCATATTGGCATTTCTTTAAGGATAAGCATCTCTTTCTGAGAACTAAGGATTAATTACTGACCTACTGTGCTCACCTTGTGACCACCAACTTGCTGACCATTGACCTGCTGTGCCAGCTAAGCATCCCGTGACAACTGTAAAAGGGACATTCCTATCATATGTGATGCATGCTCTATGTTCCAACATGGTATATAACCACTCTGTACACCCCATACCTTTGGTGCCTTTCTTTCCTTGGGGATGGAAGGCCCCAGGCTATAGTCCTCAGACCTGGCTCAAAATGAACTCACTCCAAATTTTGATTTATAGATTGATTATGGATTTTTTGTGTGTGTGTTGACAGGACAAACCTAGGGAGATTTATGAAATTTTTGTCAAAGATAATAAATAAACACTAGCATTCCCTTGACCTGCTGATGTACATAACTTAACAGGGAAGGAAAACACATCCTGATCATCACCCCTAAGGCTACAATTTACTGAGCGGTAGCCACGCTGTAGGTGTGGCGCATGGGGGTGTCGGAAAATCCCATTCGATCCCTAACAATTGTGTGAGGCTGGTATTATTAGTCAGTTGTAGAGATAAAGAAATTGAAGCTCAGGGAGGTGAAAAAAATTTGCCCAGAGTTATATGATTATAAGAGGTAGGAAAAAATTCAATTTCAGTTCTATCTGACTCCAACCACTGTGCTACATTACCCAGCAGCATGCTTAGTAACAACCAATAGAAACAACGCGGCTGGCAAAACAGCAAACCTAGATTTAGCCTCTGTTTTCAGAAGTATAGTGTCTAAAGACTACAGGCCAAAGTCCACATAGGAAGGCTACCATCGTGCTGAATTTTGGGCATGATATTTTAGGAGAGACTTTAACCAAATGGCTGATATCGAAAAAGAAAAGTGGCTAGGAAGAAATCTTGAGACATGTTACATAAGGAACCATTATGGATATCTCAGATTATCATGCCATTTAGAACATATTCAGGAAGTAAGGGTTGGAAGGATGTATGAGGAATTAATTTTGGAAATAAATGGGAATGACTTACTGACTAAATCTTATATTAGGAAAGGCAAAAAGGAGAGGGCAAATGATGCTCATAGTTCTTCACTTACTTGCACAAGTTGAGTCTTGGCAGTCATGTGCTGCATAACAACATTTTGGTCAATGACAGATCACATATACAACGGTGGCCCCATAAGATTAGTAACACACAGCCTAGGTGTGTAGCAGCTGTTACCATCTAGGTCTGTGTAAGTGCACTCTCTGATATTCACACAATGACAAAAATCACCTAATGACGCATTTCTCAGAATAATCCCCGTTGTTAAGCAACGTGTGACTGTATTTTATAAGACAATAAGCTGGTCTTGTGGGACCGTCTCCCATGGGAAACTAGGAAAGAGGATTTCCTCCTTACACCTCTTTTGAACAATATTATCTGCCGTATTGTTACTTTAAAAGTTGTAGAGAATCAGTATGACTTTGCTAATGGAAATGCAGTCTGCTAATCCATTTCTTTTGTAAGAAATAGGCACTTCCACCCCCTCAGTTACTGTAGAATGCACATGCAAACAAAAATGACCTCTCTAAGCAGCCCAGGTAATCTTCTAAGTCAACATGAGGAGAACGAATCTTTTATTTTTCTTCATTACATGATGTCTAAAGAATATTAATTACTCCCTGTTGTGTTTGCAGACTGCCTGTTGCCTTGGTCCATCTTCATTTTGGGTCTGCTATCTAGTTACCTGCATCACCAGTGCACCCCACGCCACTTCCCTGGGAGCCACAACGCGTCTTTAGAACCTCATAAATTCAGAGAAAAATGTCAGCTCAGGGCTGGCACAGAATGGCGGTGCCAGGATGTTCTATAAAACTGTGCCTTCCTCCTGCCCACTGGCATGCCCACTGGGTCTTCAAAACTCTCCCTCAGTTCTTTGTTCTTTTAATTAAAAGAAAAGGAGACAAGAAGAGGGAATCAAAGACACCTGGAGCCTTAACATCTTTCTCCTTCTACATCAGGCTATGACTTCAACTTGAAAGAAGTCCCGGCCTGGCGAGGCAGAGGGAGCGCGACTGGTGCCAACACCCCACCAAATGGCTACTGTCAGAAACAGCGGCCCTGATGAAATCAGTAGCTTTAGGGTCAGTCATAAACTATTAGTATTCAGGTGCTCAAACTCCCAGATGAAAAGCATCGATATCGGCCAATTTCCTTGCTCTTTCTCCAGCTGCCCATTGGACACCAGAGCTGCCCCTTCTTCCTGAAATTCCCCATTTCTGTTGACAGTTTGGTCCTTCTCCCAGCTGGCCCAGCTCCAGATGCCGGAAACAATGCCCACATTTTCCTTTGGCTAATTCCTTACAACCCATCAGTTACCCATGACACAGCTTTGCCATGTCTCTCCTGGTATATTTCCTTCTAGTTCTCATAGTCACCATCTGTATTAGCTCGGGTTCTCCAGAGAAACTGAACCAATAGGACATATATACATATAGAGAGAGAGAGAGGTTTATTTTAAGGAATTGGCTCACATGATTATGGGGGTTGGCAAGTCTGAAAGCCATTGGGCAAGCCAGCAGGCTGGAAACTCAGGCAGAGTTTCTATGTTGTAGTCTTAAGACCAAATTCCTTCTTCTGGAAACCTGTCTTTGCTCTTAAGGCCTTCAACTGATTGGACGAGGCCCACCCACAGTATGTAGGATAATCTGCTTTACTCAAGTCTACTGATTGAAATGCTAATCGCATCTAAAAAACACCTTCACAGCAACACCTAGATTTGTGTTTGACTAAACAAGTGGGCACCATAGCCTAGCCAAGGTGACACGTAAAATTAACCTTCACACCGTCATAACTTACTCCTGTCACTTCCCTCTGTAATCTTGGCTATAGGCTCTCTGTCTCCCTGTTCTCCTCACTCCTCAACCTGTGCACCTTCTCCAGACTTGTTCCATTGTTGTGAGGTCCTGGCCCCATTACAGCTCTTCAGGAATTCCCAGTAGCCCACAGGACTGAATCGACATCCTATGCTGGGCACTCACAGTCCTTCCCAAGCTTACTCTTGTCTTTCCTAGCCTTGAGTTCCAAGGTTCTCTGGCTGAAACGTTCTGGTCCTGCAAGAAATTGCTCATGGATCTTCCAAGGCACCATGCTTGTTCCCAATTCTGTGTCTTTACTTATGCTTAGAATCCCTTTCTGTCTTCAGCTCACTCATCACTTAAGGCTCAGCTCAAACCTCATCTTCTCGCCATGGCCTTCACCTGTTGTCTACACGGACTGTCCTCTTCCCCAGTCCCCAAAGTACTAACTGCTGACTCCTGTCATTTAGCACCAGGGTTCACGGCATTTCTGTGTAGTCACACAGGGCCCCGAACTCAGAAGGACCCTGACTTAGAAGAATCCCAAGCTTGGTTTAATGCTCTGCTGTTGCCATCTTGAAATTCTTGATCATTTTTTCACTAGAGGCCCTCTGTTTTCATTTTGTACTGGGTCCCAAAAATGATGTTGCTGGTCCCACTTGGCAAATATCCTGGATGGTCATATTCATCTTAAAGAATGCTTAAATATTTTGTTTTTCAAACTGGATTGTAAACTTTTTGCAGGTTTTTGTCATTTTTTTCAAACCCTCCACAACGATCAGTGCAGGTCTCTGAATACAGTAACTGTGTAATAACTATGCGTTGATTATCTTTCCCACGTGAGACAGCCCAGGCTTGCCAACTGTCCAGTTGTTTAGTTGCTAAGGAGACAGAAATCTACAATTACATATTTTTCTTAGGGGAGCATGCTGTGGTGCAAAGAACATTTGCCTGAGAGTCCTAAAACCTGGCATAAAGGGATGAGAGGTCATGGGTAAGCGACTAGGTAATTAGTACCTACTCACCCAACTCTCCAGCCCTTTGCGTCAGCGTGGTCATCTGTGTGGGGCGTGCTGGTTTAGATCAGCATTTGCGGAAACAGATGGGCTTCAAGGAACATTTGATCCATAACATTAACTGTGAACAGGAGTTCATGGCCAAACAGGTTTGAGGAGTGCTGCACACTCTCCACCCTCTTGGAGAGTCACCAACACGTTAGCACGTTACCAGGTCTGAGGAGGCCCACAGCAGGGAAAGCCATTTAAATGAACCCTACAGTTTCTCCACCTTAGGGAGGAAGAATCCTTTTCTCAGGCAACGACCACGACTGTCTCACTGAAACAGCATTTCATAAAACACACCTTGAAACACGAGACTGCTTGTTCTCTGAGGTCACTTCCAGTCCCGCGATTAAAAGCTTCAGTGCTTCTAGACACCGAGCAGATCCTGGGCTGGCTTGCTCTCGCTGCCCGAGTCACAGAGCAGGTCTGGGCCGGCTGCTAAGTGACTGTGCCCTCCCGCCCGGGCTGCTGCGGGGTCCATCGCCGGCACAGTGATGCCAGCAGCCACTGGATGACCTCCCTCACTCCTCCCGCACCGGGGCGCCCCAGGAGCTGGCCTGTTTTCACATGCACCTTCCAGTCTTTTCAGAATAAAGGTGGACTAGGATTAAACGCATTAACAGAGTTTAAATTGGCCTATTCCTGTTGTCCTAATGACATTTAAAAATAGTATCTAAAAATCTCCCCTCTCCAGAGTTGCCGGATTCTTGTGACCAATGCACCAATTGAACCCCGCCTTCAGCTGTAGGCTAACAGTTCATTTAAGAGAGTTTGTTCAAAAATTAGAAGAGTGACTTTTTCTAAAAACATGCTTTTCCCATTTTCCTTCTCCACTTCTCCCCTTTCAGCCTCACGCCTCCAAGCCCTGGGGTTTGAAGACGGCTGTGCCCTTTTCCTTCTACTTCACACACTGGTGAGTCTTTTGTCTGCTTTGTTAGTGCTGGATTTCTTGTTCCCTCTATGGTATTTTTTGGAGCTCCTGAGATTCACAAATCCAGCCCCCTCTGTGCAAAGCCTGCAGTGGTGTTCTCTTCCCTCCCACAGGGCTCCCCGGGGCCACAGTTCAAGGCGCACGTCCTGGACCCCTGCAGGAGAGGAGCAGAGAAGCACACACGGTGACTTTTTGGCCTTTGGAACTCAACCCAGAGGTGAAGGTGCAGTGAGCTTGCAGAACTCAAGTATTGAACAACAGCAGGCGTCATTCTGTGGCCATGATGTCATGGCAGGTTTGCAATCAGAAAGATGTGAATGAGCGAAGAGTTTCTCCGTCAACAGTGTTGTCTGCTTTTCTTAAAGAGTGAGAGAGAGGAAATCTGCAAGATCATGAAAGAAAATGATTTCTCATAAATGGGATTCATTTTTAAAATTATTAGCAGTAGAATAAGACTGAGGGGTTTGGAACTAGATTGCCTGGGTTTGCATTCTAGCTTTGCCACTTTCTGGAAGGTGACCCTGGGTAAGTTATTTATTTGTGTCTCAGTTTCCTCCTTTGTAAAATAAGGGGGTGATAGTGTCACGAGCCATGTGCTCCAACCCACTTCTCTTGTCCTGCCTAAACTCTGACCTTATTGTCTCACCTAATTCTCCTGACTTCTTGCAAGGTGCAGGCGTTCCTTTATCTAACACCTTGGGGCCCTGACCTTACGTGGTTTTCAGCCATGTTCCAGGCAGAAGCTCTAAGCCACAACCACCCTGGACGCAGCTGCTCTGAAGTGGCCCAGACCGCAACCACAAGCTTATGCCCGCCTCTATAAGCGATGATGAAACTCCTCCTTTGAATATTCATTCCCTATCCCAAATAAGACACCCACCCTTCCATGTTTGGGGGGCCATAGCTTTGTGAAATTATTCCCTATGTTCTCCATTTTTCTTTGCTGCATGCCGCAAATAAAAATTCTGCTTTGTGAGACAACTACTTCTGGTGCAGTTTGATTTAACTCCCAAGAAGGGACCCCCATTTGGTCTGGTAACAACAGTGGTATTTACAAGAAAGGTTTACTGTGAAAATTAAATGAGTTCATACTCTCTAATGCTTAGAAGAATGCCTCGTACAGAAAAAGCCCTCAATACATTGAAGATGTTATTATTATCAGTTCTATTATTTCTGCTCCTTATCATAGATTTAAGGCAATGATTGATAGCAATAATCTGATTTCACTAGAAAATGTCACAAAATATAAAGCTGATGAAATAGGTTGAATTTGATACTTGAGAAACATATTATAATTCTTCATGTAATTGTTAGCTTCATGCACAACTTTACTCAAATTGAAATCTGTTCTAATGCATGGGTCCCGCTGTGCCATGTTTTATGTCACACTAAGGTAGACCAAGAAAAATCCCACATAGTCAAACACGGTGAAAGGAAAACTAATTTAAGACAAAAAGTTAGTGTAATAACTTGATCCCCAATCCCGAGAGCTATGGGGGAACGGTGCACAAGGCAGGGGGGTGGGTATGGATGAAAGAGAAGTCTGGGCAGGTTAGCAGTTGACAAACAGTTGCAGGGGAGCAAATGGGATGTTAACTGCTCCTGTAGAAGAGCTTGAAACGCTGCTCCCTCCCCAGCCAGGTCTCCTCTCCACCCCAGCAAAGAATATAGTCTCTTCCAGGAGGAAAATAGGGAAGATTACTAAGAAAATAGAAATGAGATATAGTTTTGTTTTTGAGAGTTTAGCTTGGCAGCAGAAAGATGAGAACTTAGGGTTGATTCATACCTGAGTCCCAAATCGTCAGGAATGAAATGAAAGGTGCAGACTCTGCCAACTGAACTGTCAATCTAAAGCGTATGAGCATCATCTCCAAAGGCTTACCGCCTACACAGGGCAGGCAGTGTTTTACTATTTCACAGGGGAGAAGAGCAGCAATAGCATCTGTTCTGTTTTTATTTTTCCAGTATTATCTTCATTTGGAAGGTGGGAATAATACCCACCCTTAGGTTGCTATGACAAATGAAGAAGTATGTCTAAAACGATAGCACAGTGCCTGGCACATAAATAGTAGCCTTTCGGAAAAAAATGACGCAAAGATTTTTTCCACTCACCTCCTCCCAAATCCCTGATGCCAATGGAGTCTAACCTGCTATTAACTTACAACCAAGAGAAGAATGCAGATTCCCACAAAAGCAGCCCATTGGGAAGTGTCTGACCACATAAGCCTTTTATTCAAACCTGAAGCATTTTCCCCAATCCCCCCCAGGTACCCTCCTGCAAGGACCGTTTCCACACACGGCTGGTGAGTGTGACCCGTGACCTGCCCTCTCTTCATGGGGACTTTGGAGCGCTCAGCACTTTCTCATGGCTTTCCTCCCTGTGAATTTATGGTGGATTATAAAATAAGTTCATTTTTTAAACCTTGTGCTACACTTGCTCCATACTTAAGAAATATCACGTTAATCCATTTGAGTTTTTAAAAGTCTAACTTTGTTGGTATATTCGAGCTGAAGGAGGGAACCCTAAAAAGTCCACTCAGTTTATGCTCTCTCCTTATATGTCTTAGGAGCTGCGAACAAACCAGCCACAGGATGAGGTCAGAGGGATGTCTCTTCCAGACAGGTCTGAAGGGCCCAGGTCCATGCAAGGGCAGAAGTGAGACGCTGCAATTCTCCAGTTGCTACTGAGAGTGGCATTAAATGAATCACAAGGAGTCGATTGGTCCTTAGGAAACGAGCTTGACTAGCTGTGAAACAGAGGACTGGGTCCTGGGGCTTTCCCATTAGGCCTCAGACTCGTACTCTTCTCTGTAATATGAAGGGAAATTGGCTACCCCTTAGGAACGTGTGAGCAAGGAGAGATCATAAGATGGCTTGGATTCTTTATCTGCATAATAGGAAATAACTTACAGCTTGCCCTTACTCTGCATTTACCACGGTTAAAAGGCATGTTTCACAGTGATGATCCATTTCAACAGGAAATAATATCCAAATGACTACACAGATTAAGAATGACCACTTAAAAGTCAACCCACTTTCCTACAAAACAAACAACAAAAAACAAAGAGAAACGAATGGTCCTCAGGCAGAGAAACCCACACTGAATACTTGAAAGTCTGTCCATCCAAGGAAAAGAGAAGATGGCAATAGAGGTAACTCGCTCAAAACTTTAGAAATGTCATTAAACCTCAGTAATTCAAACCTCATTCAAATAGAATTCACAGACCTTCAGACCCTGTCACTTAACATGAATTCATAACAAAGGAAATAAAATTTGGTGATGGGGAAGTGCATTTTCTAAAAACAAGTAAACAATGCTCGTTAAAAACCACTCAGCAGCTGGATTTACATGTAATCAGCACCACTACAGAACCAGTCTTATCTGTTCCTTATAGGAGACTCAGCTGAAAATTTCTGTGCGAAAGATGCTTCTTGATTAGGTAAGTACAAACAAAGCAAAAGATGAACTCAGATATTTTCATAAATTAGACTGTTTTCCTCTAAATACTCTAAATTAATGAGGCTTTATACTTACTTCCCTTTTCTTACTCCCCATTTCTGAGGTGAGCCAAAGTTGCTTAATCAATATTTTTCATGTGTGTGTTTGAAGGGCCATCAGATAGGAGATACACAAAATCAAAATTTTTATTTTTCATATCAGAATTAATACTGGAAGGAGTTGCCTTAAAAGAGTCATTATTGAAACTGAATTCTGGGCTCAAGTCTACTTACCTTTAGAATGGAGACAAAAATAGCATTTACCTCATAGGATCGCTGTGAAACTTAAACTAAACAATCCAGTTAAATGGCTTACAACAGCACCTGGCCTTCACCATATGCTAGTTATTGTTGCCATTACTATTATTGATGCTATTATTTTGTTCACAATCATTTTTATATCAGGAGATAGCTCCTTCTCTATTTCCTGAGCAAACACAACATAAACAAGGTTCTGTCAATCTTTGATGGTGTCTTCATCCCAAAATGAGTCATGGAATTTTCCCTCAGTGTTCCCCTTTGCTGGGACGGGAGATTCTCTTATTAGAAAGAACAAATGTTTGACCCTTGAGGCTGGATTCCTTGGACTATTCTTTAAATATGAAAGTAGAAAAACCACCTTAGATAGTTGTACTTTGGCTCTGCACTGTCTATTCTGTGGAGAGGGAAATAACTGGATTTTTAGCATTTAGTTTTGATAAATAAACGAAAAGCAATAGAATATATTGGAGTATATGAGGAAGTCATCTGGTTTAAAACTAATTTGGCCTGAACTTGTTTCTCCCAAAAGACCTGATGTGGCCTGCTGAGCATGCACTGTACATCTGCTTTAAACATTTACAGTGTCCTAAAGACAGAAGGATGCCCTTCAAGATAGGGACGCAGCTTCCCCCCACATCATCATTTCCTTAAGGATAAGCACCTCTTCCTGGACTCTAAGGATTGATTACCGACCTGCTGTGCTCACCTTGTGACCACTGACCTGCCGTGCCAGCTAAGCATCTCGTGACAATTATAAAAGGGACATTCCTGTCATACGTGATGTGTGCTCTTTGTTCCAAGACAGTATACAACCCCTCTGTACACCCCACTTCTTGGGGGTGCCTCCTTCCTTGAGGAAGGAAGCCCCTCAGGCTAGTCCTCAGACTTGACTCAATAAACTCACCCTAAAATTTAATTTATAGATTGATTATGGATTATTTGCAGACAGTTTGCCCATTGTATATTTCTTTTACAACTGAGCACTTTTACCTGCCTCAACCATAAATGAGGAAAAATAGATGGAGTGTGTGCACGGAAGGTGGCAGTTTAAGAAGGAAAAAGGGGATGAGTGGAAATGGGGAGGCCAACGGTTAAACGCCTGAAGCTAACAGTACAAATATAACATGACCCTCTCTCAGATTTATCCAGTGTGGGGGTGTCTTTACAAGTTAAGGCCCTGTGTCTCTGCACATCAATGCTTTCTTTCCCATGGGGACACACGGAAGTGCAGTATACCTCACTTGGTAATTTCAGAGATCTTAATAGTAAATAAAGAGCTCAGCTAAAATGCAGCGTGTGTGTGCCCTGCGCATGCACAGCGGACTGGCCAGTCTTCCTATGCACCAGTGACTGGGAACTTCCTGCCGCCAGTTGACCAATGGGAAGAAGGCGATTTGTAATCTTCTAGGGATCACCTCTGGCACAAATAAATACGTGAAAATTACAAGACTGGTCAAGTGTATTTTAAAGGTTTTTGAAGTTAGTTATTTGAAAAGGGAAAGATGATAACATCTTCAGCTTAAGATTTATTAAAGGAATAACATAAATGATTACTATTCGGAAACATACTATCCTATACTGAATTTATAAGTGAAAACTATCTCACAGGAGAAGACAGAGGAAACTCTATCTCACAGATTATAAGATCTCGTTCTGAACATCCAGGATTGCGTAAATAAATTACACACCAACCTTCTCTGAAGAATCTGAGAGTAGCATGTGAATTACAAAATGAAGCAATGGCAGTTTTTTTGGCAAGATGATTCTGACAAGGGAAGGTTTATCATTTCACATTAAACAAAGGTGAGCCTATTAAAACTACACAGTTAAAAGTAATAAGTACGGTAGGTTTTATTTCCCTGAACCACAATGGACGTGATTGAGCACTTTATGGAGCTGGTGGTTTTGATGGCGATGGAACTCTGAGTTCACACAATGTGGAAAAATTACCTGTCCCAGGGATTGCCAGTCCAAACCAGCGCTGCCAATGTAAACGTGCTGTTTGTCCACAATCCAGAAGGAGGACTGCAGCCGGCCCTTGTTGTACGCGGTCATGTTCATGTAGGTCACCTCGGCTCCTGGAGGGGGCAAGGAGATCCTGGTCAGCCTCGGCGCAAGGCCCGGAACGCGCAGTCAGGCACCTGCAGCGGCTGCTCAGAGTGCGCACTGACCACAACCGCATTCAGGAAGGCCAAACACGTACATTAGTCTGATACACAGAAGGCCCTCGAGGAGTTATTTTGTTCCCAAAAAAGCATACAAAGGGAAAAAAAGAGTAAGAAGCTTTTTCCTATGTAAATGCAGAGAAGGCTCAGCATAGCGAAAGTGCATGGCTTCTCAACTCAGATCTGACCGAAGCCCAGCTCCATCACTAACATCCAGGTGGTGGGGCAGGTGCGCCATCCTCCTTTTACTTGACTTTTGGAATAATCTTCATATGATTTCGCAATCAATAAAACCATCAGTCCTGTTTAGCATTACGGCTCCCCTCAACAAGAAGCTGGCCCTCTTACACGTTCCGGACATTATTCTCACTCTTTCCCCTTTTCTTCGTCTTATTTCTTCATTTTCCCTCTTCTTTATTTAATTTAGATTTGGTCTCTTCCTTGCCTTTCTTTATCTGATAGTTCTTAATTTAAGCAATGATCATTCAAGCCTTACCGAAATGTAACCTTGAATGGTTAACTAGGTCACTCAGACTATTGTTAAAACCAAAAAAATGCATTTTAACATCTAAATTTAACCAATTGTTCTAAGCATGATGTGTCATAATCAATTGTGAAGCTTATATGTATCGTATGCTCGGGACTATGCACTTACTACTTCTCAGAAGGAGCATAGAATCCACTGAATGCAAAGCTATTTAAGTAAATTTCTGCTAAAGAAATTAATAAAAGAACAGAACTACACGCATATATTTAATAACTAAGCTATCCTGTCTTCAGATATTCAACACTAACGAAGAGGATGTATTCTTGTGGCTCAGTTCATTGTCAGAACCTTCATTACCAGAAGATGTGGTACCGTATACATAAGGTTGTATGCCAGGATATCAGAAGGGAGGAAGAGTGACTTACATTATGAACTGAACTGTAACTCCTGGGAAAATGTAAAGGCTGCCTCTGGGCTCCTGGGGCAGGAGGACGAAGAGGCTATGGGGTTGGGACAGGATCTGAGGGGAAGCAAGAATCCAGGCAGACTTCTGTGCAGGTGGAGCAAGTTCTTCATCCTAGAAGTGAGGGCACATCTCCCTCAGCCTCCAGGCATCCTGGAATAGCAACATCCAAGGAATGGTTACAGGCCCCAGAGGAGGAACAGTCAGGTACAGCAGAAGCTGAAAGTCCAAAATGGGTAGTTACCATGGCAATTACGCAGGGACCCAAATCTGCATGGAGGGTGTGGTGTCCCCCCAGAGACACGGCTGCCAGGGCTCTTAAGTGGAGGAAGCGCAGCATTTGTCTTGGGGGCTGTTTGAGTTTCCTATGGCCACCATGGTACACTACCACAAACTAAGAGGCTGGGAACAACAGAAACTTCTTCTCTCTCAGTTTGGGGGGTTAGAAGTCCACAGTCAAAGTGTCGGCAGGGCCGCGCTCCCTCTGCAACCTGGAGGGGAGAATCTCTCCTTGCCTCCGTCTGGCTTCTCGTGGGGGCCATCCACCTTTGGCGTTCCTTGGCTTGAAGCTGCGTCACTCCACTCTCCACCTCTGCTGTCACATGGCGTCTTCTCCCCAAGTGTGTCTATTTTCTCCTTTTCTTATAAGGACACTAGTCACATTGGATTAAGGGTTCATCCCACTATGGTATGACCTCATCTTAACTAATTATATCTACAACAACCCTATTTCCAAATAAGGTCACATTCTGAGGTACTGGGCTTTAGGAATTCAACATGTCTTTTTGGGGGACACAGTTCAACTCATAACAGAGATCCAGGCCACTTTAACTGGCTGTGTCCTTCAACAGTACTAGACTGGCCAGCACTGAAGGAAGCATCTTCTCTTGTCTCTGGAAGGAAGAGAGTGAAGGTGACCTTGGTGTTTGCCTCAGTTTCCACCTTCAACACAGGCCTCCGGCCAGGCCTGCACCCACCTTTTTATTCTGCCTAGAAACAATCTTAACCCTCTGTGACATCAGCTGCCCTCACCTCCTGGCCTGGGACGCTGTGCCTGGAATTTGACCCCACCACCAGTTGCTACCTTGCATTGGGTTGTTTATTAGTTCTTAGACTCCCCGTTTGTTCTCGCTCAGGTCCCCGCAGCCCCAGCCCACTGGTCCTCTCAAGGAGACACTGGGCTTATCAGCAGGGCCCACTGAGGACCATCCCTTTTGATCTCTCCATCCCACATGTCACAGCTGTCGCCCTCAAAGTCCTCTATTACTTTACCTGGCAGTTTAGCCTAAAGAGTGTGATTTCAGGAACCAGGGCCTTGTGTAATCCTCCAGCCAGAGCCTTTACAGTTACTTAATGATGCTTAAAATTATTTTATAAAGGAACAGTGGCTTTCCTTCAGCAAATCTTTGAATATCTAACGTACACCAGACCCTGTGCTACGTAAAATTAAGGACAAAGGACCTAAAGTGGCTGATTAAAATTCAGGCATACTAAAGAAATTGTACCACTCAAAATGACCAGGATCTGCTCCATCCCTGCTGTTCTGACAGCAAGGGGCACTGGGTATCTGACAGGATCAGAAAGGGGAGTCCCCATAGTTGTATCAGGCAACCCAAGTGAAAGCTGAGAGCACAAAGGACTCCACGGCTGTGCCCAGGGCCGGAGCTGCCTGTGCAAAGGCCAGTGGAGCTCCATGTAGAGATTAAGCAATATGTAAAAACAGGAACTGCCATTTACTGAACAGCTGCGTGCCCAGTGCCAACAAAGCTATGTTACAACAATCCCACATGGTATGTTGTATTTTCCTATTTTAGAATACAACAAACTGTTGGATGTAAGAGAATCAACTATGGGGTTTCAGAATTTGCCACTCCAAAGTGTGTCTCCAAGCCTTGATTATTTTTAAGAACAAGACTCAGAAAGAAACTTTGACCTTCCCCCAACTGCATAAAAGAATTTAAGATAGAAGGCCTGTCCCAGAAAGGAGTGATGACCATAGATAACTCCAGGTGCGGCAGACAGGAAGGCACCTAGCAAGGCCCATTTTTTATTAATGTTCCCTCTCATTGTCTACAGATGGCCCAGCAAACATTCGTTTACCAAACATTGGCTTTTTTGTCTGCATATGAATTGCCTTCCTCCCCTCTGAAGTCCCAAACCACCACCCTCAAGATCCTCCTTTGTATTTAGCTGAAGATGGTATTTAAAGTGGTGGCTTCAGCCATTTTGGCCAGTTACTCAGTTTTCCTGGGATTCTCCCATGTTTATAGGTTACTGAATTTGTTTGATTTTCTCCTGTTATTCTGTCTCATGTCAATTTAATTCCTAGACCAGCCAGAAGGACCTAAAGGGTAGAGGCATACTTCTTCCTCCCCTACAAACCAAAAATATGAGATGACACAGCTGGGAAAATATTTCTCTGCATATGGTTTGTGGAATATCACTTTCCCATTAAAAATGATCTATTTGTCTGTTTTTCTATCTATCTCTCCTCCTCCTCTCTCTGAAGACATAGGCTTTTATCTTAATTTATACCTGGATAGATATATACTTAGTCATATCCTACATGCCCCTCCATTTATTACAAGCATATTATTCAATATTTTACTTAAAAGAACTTATTTTACCTGCACTTTCAAAATATCTTTGTTGATTGGTTATAGAAATTATTCTCATCCTACTGTTTTTCTATGTGTATTAGAAAGAGATGGTTAAAATCCAAGGTTTTCTGACTATAAAATATATTTAATTACAAAAGCTCTTTAAAGTACCACTGATTTCAGTAGTAGTATTATGTGGACAAACTAAATTCGAGTTTATTTCATAGTATTATGCTAGATTTTTAATTGGTAAAGATGGCTACACACATTTTTATGAAGCTGTCTTTTAATTACTATAGACTTATAAGATTATAAAATATCTTTAAAAGCTGGATTGATTCAAATAAGTACATTTTTTCCAACAGCTTTGAAGATTATTTAGTTGTTTGCTTAACCAATGTTGATTTTCCCAGATTTCATTTTTAACAGAGAAAAATATTGTGTCATGCTTTCTGTTTGCAGCCATGACCCATCGTGGAGAGGCCCCAGAAGCCAACTGAGAGATGCACATCTCAGCGGCAGTGACGCACCAGGCCCACCGGCTGGAGGCTGGGCAAGCTCGGTGGTACTGGGTCTGGATGTCTGCAGACCCTCCTGCTTTCAACCTGGTCATCAATTGATGGTTAATAGGAGTTATTAGCAATTCAAAACAATGTTTTTAGATGTCAAACTGATAAACCAAGAGTACGTACTTGTTTCCATAACTGCTTTATAAAATACTTTCATTTTATCTAGGAAGTCCTAATTAAATCTTTAAAAAGCTATAAACGTGCTGATGTGGTGGTGTGGAGTCAGGTCTTAATAGGTCACACTAATCAATATAAAGTGGTATGGCTAATCCCCATGTTTTACACCACTCTGGGAAAGTAAAACATTAAAAATCAGGAGATCTCAAACTACTTCTTACAACTCTTTTGAGCTGTAATAGATATGGTCCACTAAAATTTAATAGAGAATGCTCCTGGTTTCAAAGGGGTTCTGTTTCTTTACTAAATTATTCTTAGGGTATTAACCAGATAATATTGTACTTTATTTTGTTCATATATAATTTCAATGGAGAAAATACTCTTGAAATTTAATAGAGAAAATGAAAATACTAACTAAAAAGCTATTTACTGGGGCCTGCCTGGTGATGTAGTGGTTAGGTTTCAGTGGCCTGGGGTTCATGGGTTTGGATCCCAGGCACAGACCTACACACTGCTTATCAAGCCATGCTGTGGAGGCATCCCGCAAACAAAATAGAGGAAGACTGGCACAGACGTTAGCTCAGGGCCGATCTTCCTCACACACACACACACACACACACACACACAAAATCCCTATACTCATATTTTAATCAGAAATAGATTTGAAATCAGCTCAACATAAGATTGACATAAGGGAAACCACACTGTAGAAAAGAGACCATGTTGTAACTTTGAATGACCCCTGACTAACTAACCCAGCTGGATTTGCACCCTCCAGGAGATCCACCTGTTCTGTGGATTTTATGACCCCTGCTAGTGCATATACCTCCCAGCTGCGCTAAGACGATAACTTCGTTCTTTTGAGTTCCTTAGGAATGTGACGGCCCCTCAGAGTCTATGCTGATAGCCATCATCAATGAAAACTGAAAGATCTGGTGTGGCCACTCCCAGTCTGTAACACCAGAGGGTCAACATTCCTAACCCCTCCCCTATAACCCGCAGGCCTATATAACTGCTTCAAGATACTGTGTCCCCCTTAAGATGGTTCTTTTGGACATTAGTCGGCCACCTTCCCTCTTGCTAGCAAGCTGTAATAAAATGCCCTTTCTCTGCCACCATCTTGCCTCTTGACGCTTGGCTTTTGTCTCGCAGCGAGCAGATCCTACCCTTTGTGCGGTAACAGATTCACAAATAATACCAGATATTTGTTGAACAGTAGTTAATTCATCATGCCAGAAAACTCATTCCATCTAAAATTGCTAAAGAATCATTTATCATTTCCATTTGGAAGCTCCAGAAATGTGTTGTTCTCTCTAGATTAATATGATAATAGTATTCTCAAAATGGAATACTGGAGATTCTGAAGAGGTTTAGCATGGTTCACATCCACTTACACATAAGGAAGATAACTTGGGGAAAATGAGCAACTTTAGAAGACATCTGGTTGAAGAATTTAATTGTTAATTCCAGTGTAGATAAGAAGAGTTTAATTTTACCTATTCTAGATTTAGGTAATCCAGACGTATCTCCTAGGTATCTAGCAGTTCTCTGTCTCTGGATGAAGGGGAAACAGGGATATGTTTATCAGTTGATGTTACATGTCATTACATCATTCCTTCCTAGCCAACACCCTCTTCTTTGAGTTCCAGATGCACCCCCGTGACTCAGAATGGGAAGATTCCAGGTACCCTGTGAATCTGTTCAGTGACTACGTGGCCACAGTTGATGGACCAAATGTAGACACGTGACCTAAGCTGAGCCAATAAAATTTCCTCTTTTGGGAATTCAGTATTGAGTCACAAAGTAAGTTAATTCAAAGAAGCTGTGCGGGAGAATCATACACAGATGGAGGTTGCCCTAGCCACACGAGTCCACATAAAAGAAGGATGGCAAAAGGCAAGCTTCAGAGAGAGGCAGAGAACCAGATGTATAAGAAGAAGAGAGAGAAAGACAATGTCTCCCCAGGAGAGGGAAGTGGAGGGTAAGGCAGTGGTGGGGGAGAGTCCACGGCTGTCCTGCCCCTCAGACCAGCTACACTTCTTACTTTGAGTCCCTCTAAACCTTTGGAATAAATTACTTTTATTTAAGCTTGTTTTTGGAGGGGTTCTGTTTCTTTACTAAGCTATTCTTATGGTCCTACTCAGATAATATTATACTTTATGCACACATGATTCTAGAAGTCCCACAACTTTTATATGTGTATTTTTAATATTTGACTAAAAATATTCAGTTCTAGGCTAAAAATTTCATGCAATTTTTAGCAAAGAGTCAGTTGCACAAACTGTATGATTAAATGTTTCAAATTTTGAAGATTTAAAATAAACATCCTGTCAAAATATTCATCATAACAACACAAAAGGAAATATGCTAGTACATTGTGGTTAAAAAGTGGAAAATAAAGTTCCACAGTCCCCAAGCAAACAAATTCTATTTCTAAGTTTATTTCCAGAGAGTCACCTATTGAAAGCATATTATCAGCAGCTTTAATAAATTTTACGATATAACATTTATGCATTCAAGGGAATATATGTAACTTATAAGCGAATGATCAAGCACAATAATCAAATAGGCACCTGTGAACCTCCCATCTCACTAAGAACTAGGAGCTTACCAATCTGATTAAAGCAGTAATTCTCAACCAGTGGCGATTCTGTACGCCTGCCCCCAGAGGACATGTAGCAATATCTGGAGACGTTTTGTGTGTGTGTGTCTGGGTGAGGAAGATTAGCCCTGAGCTAACAGCTGCCACCAATTCTCCTCTTTTTTGCTGAGGAAGATTGGCCCTGAGCTAACATCCGTGCCCATCTTCCTCTATTTTATATGTGGGATGCCACCACAGCATGACCTGACAAGAGGTGCGTAGGTCTATGCCCAGGATCTGAACCAGCAAACACCAGGCTGCCAAAGCGGAGCACATGAACCCAGTCACCATGCTACTGAGCTGGCCCCTGGAGACATTTTTTATTGCCACAACTGGCAAGAGGATACTACTGGCATCCAGCAGGTAGAGTTCAGGGATGCTGCTAAACATCCTACAAAACACAGGATGGTCTCCCACTGCAAAGACTTATCCTGCTCAAACTGTTGACAGTCCCGAAGGTAAGAAATCCTGCATTAAAGTTTTTGTGTGTTTAGCCCTGATCCCATATCCCCACCATCTTCCTCTGATGCAACCATTATCCTGAATTCAGTGTTTATCACTGTCTTGTTTTTAAATATTTTATCACATGTATGTATCCCTAATTTCATTATAAAAAATAAGTTCATCAGCAGCTTTTGAACAGATTATTAATGAGCCCCATGTGTGTCTCAAAGGGAAATGCATCAGTATCAATAATTATAGATTTCTGCAAAGGCCTTCAGATGTTTTCTGAAAGCGAAGTTTGCAGCAGAAAGCTATTTATCAATCAAGTGTTTCTTCTTGTGAATATATTAACTTTTGTGAGCAATGAAAAAGGTCAGAGTTAGCCCGTTCTTGGGAGCTTTACAAAAAACAGTACAGTTTAATCAATTTAACTAGCAATATTTTGGAATTCATTGGCTTGAAGGCCAAAGGGAACACCAACGGCTAAAAAATCATGTCATGGCGTCTCTGTGCTTTCAAATCATTCAGTGAGTGATGGTAAGAAAACGTCTAAGATAATCAATTACATGGTCCAGTTGTGGAAAAAATGAACCTTAAGTGCACATTTCTGTTCTAGTTTTAACATATCTATTCAAATACTGTGAAAACGATGCTATGGAATTTTTATACGTCGCCTTTGATACTTTGCTTTTACTGGACAGTTTTGGACTCACAAAGGTAGTTTCTAGGAGTCTTTCTTCCCTCCCACACATTTTTCACATAGTTAGAATATTCTGCTTCTAGGGAAATATTGCGCTTTGAGTATCACCTCCTAGCTCAGCAGGTAAGCTATCTTTAGGAATGGTTGATTTAGGGAATCATTAGGCTTAAAAATAAAAATTATACTTAAAAAAATTTACTGAAATTTGATTTCCTCAGTTATGCATAAAAAGGAAAAATTCCACACTCAAAACAGAGAAACAAAGTCATGATCTATAATGGCTCATCAGCTACACTAGAACGTGAGAATGTCTGGGAGGTGGGCTAGACTTCCTCTCCCTTACGCCTCCCTGCTGAGCTCACACAACTATGCAGCCGCCAAGATGGGGCATGGGAACGAGGAGCCCCCGGCGGCTTCTGCTTTGGTGCCAGTGCTCCCGGAGGAGGGCGGGCTGCCCGAGCCCAGCGCTGCTGCAGTGCCAGCGAGGAGGGCCCAAGGCCCGCATCCCACTATCTATCTGCCTTACCATTTGCTGCCCTGTAGTGCCCAAAGACTCCATGGCTGAAACTGCCGGCTTCTGTGGTAATGCGCCTGCTGACCCTGCACACGGCACATCTCACACAGGGCAAGAGCTTGGCGGGGCACGCCAAGGAGAAAAGGCATCTGGCCACCACTGAGGGAGATTAAAGGGAAGGAATAGGAATTTGGATGGACACGAGAAGATATTTCAAAAGAACGATCTAAGAAAAAGGAAATATTCTTAGAAATTAAAAAGACCCAAAATACAAATTATGTCAGGCCAATCTAATGTATGATTGGCAGCGCTGGAAAGTGAAATAATGATCTGGAATTTACTGACGGCACAGAGTGAATGTAAAGAAATCAAAATGGTCTTTGAAGAGTTGATGCATGAAGGGCGTATCTGCGGACCTAAGATCTCAAAGCCTCAAAGCCAGAAAAAAAAACGCTCTCTAAAAGCAGGGAGAAAGAACAAACGTGAGCAAAAACGTGTGCAACCAGAGGGTTCGACTGAGATGTTCAATATTCAGTTATGGTAGTTCCAGAGAGAACCCAAAACAGAGGGGAAGAAATTATAAAGTGAATTACAAAGCAAATTTCCAAGAACTGAAGGGTATGAGTTTCTAAATCAGAAAAGCCTACCAATCCCGGGGCAAAAAAGGAAAAAGACTGACAGGCGCATCACGAGTTTCCGGAACATTGGGAGTAAACGGGGTTGTAAACGCTTTCAGACAGGAAACAAGAATACGAAAATGATCACTCACAGAGATTAGCAAATCTGACTTATACCAGATATTTTAACAGCAACCACGAAAACGAGGAAACAGTCTGAGGGGAAATAAGTTTGTATATCTAGCAAAGACTGAAGATAAGATAAAAACACTTTCCTATGTGAAAGGTCTGGAGTGCACCATTCCTCAGGAAGTTTCTGGAGAATGTGCTCCACTATAATGAGAAAAAAGAGCAAGGAAAAAGGTAGAAGGCCCCACATAAGACAGAAGCAAACTGGGCTCCCAGCAGGATGGTGAGGACAAGTCCCCGAGGGACAGGCCCAGAGGGCCTGTGGAGCAGTCCCCAGACTGCAGTGTGAAGGAGGGACTCGGAAAGGAAATCCCCAAGAAAAAGTGAATCAGACCAAGTGCCTGCTGGGTCAGACGACGCGACGTTACATGCTGCAGCGTTCTGAGATGATTTATGAGGAGGGGCATAGAGTCACCAACCCAGAGGGAGAAAAATGATTGTACAAAAGGACATGTGATTGTTGTCCACAGATCAGTTGTTAATAATATTCAGTGTAAAACAGTGTAAATATTGATTTAACCAAAAGACGGTTAGACCTATATTGGGAGGATCAGGAGAGAGGAAGTATGTGCTTGCAAAGGGTGGGGAGTGGCAGAGAGGGAAGGAATGGTAGGAGATGATGCTTCAAATCCCACAACGGCAAGCAAACAGTTAATATTCGAAATAAAAAATCAAGTAATACAATATAAATAGGAGATATAAAAAATCAAATAAAAAGTACACCAGAAGAAACAGCTAAAAGTAAGAAAACAGCTACCTCTGGGAAGTAAGAATTGGAAGTAGGCTGACACAGGGCAGGCAGGCAACAACTTTCTTTACTACAAATATTGTAGTAGTTTTTGATTTTTTTAAAATTTTTATGTAATACTTTGATCAATATATAAATTAAAAAGATATATAAATAAAAAGAAAATGCCCGAATATAATATGGACTAGTTATCAAAATGCCAAATTCTATTGTTAATGAAGACCTCTTTCCTTCTTACAGCCCCACCTCATGAACACTCCAGTTAATAGGTATTTTCTCATTGTCGTTAGGGTAACATTATGCTTTCCCAACCAAAGTACAAATTCCTCCAGGAAATGGCCAATTTTCTACACAGTGTTTATAAATTGGAGATATATATACATATAACTTTGGGAGTATGTGTCTTGATGGGAAAAATAAGAATCTAGAACATAAAATATATACTGCTATTATGTTTTTTCCTCCTACTTGAGTATATATAATTGAAAGGAAAAAATCATCAGATGTTAAGATTTTTAAGGGCTTGTTTAAGTTGGTTCAAGAAAAGATAAGACCTCAGCTTGGTCACTAAAAAAGAGAAAATGATAGCACTAATCAGCAAGATTGGCAACAACACTTCCTTGTATTTGTATAGCACTTTACACATTATTGCAAAGAATGACCAAGAGCGACAGAGAGTTAGCCCATCCTCTGGTATGATGTCCCTGGGGATCCTGAGAGACAGTAAAAGAGGCAGAAGGGATGGAGCTCCAGGAAAGTGAATGACTCGCCCGAATACACACAGCAAGGGAGGAAGCTGCCACTCGAGGTTGTACTTCCGATTCGGGGCTCTCCCTGCCATCTCGCTCAGCATCCTGAATTACTCTGACACTCTATAGTGCTGCTGTTCTTGCAAAGGGTGACGCTCGACTATCAGAAAGGAGAGTGACTTCTAACGAGGCTCCTAGGCAATATTCTTCCCAAACAAAAGCTAAAGGAAAAAAAGCAAATGGAATGAAAAGGAAAATGAAATATGGGAGTTCCTTGAGGGGCTGGCTTTTATTCATTTCTTTATTTCCAGCAAGTAGCACGGTGCCCGGCATGTTTTAGGGGTTCAATAAATATGAAAAAATAACTGAATGAATGAGTTTACATGTTTGCAAGCACCTCTCTCTCTTTCTATTTCTCTCTTTCTTTCTCTTTAACCGAATAACTAACCAGAGGGAGTCAGTGGGATTTCCAGTACAAATTCTGGGTAAATATATTAGAGCAGTAAAGGACCCAGCAATGTGAAGGAAATAAGCGAGAATAAGAGAACTTTTCATATGTAGGCGATACGGTTCGATGAAACTTCAAAGGTGGTTCCATTCCAAGCCAAATTCAAAACAAAGGGAAGTTCAGGCAGTTTCCGGGACTAACAAACGTGACTTAAAGAAAACTCCCAACACTTCTGATGTTTCTTCCTTTGAGAACCAATGCTATCAATATTTATTCTTCCTCTTCCAGAAAAAAAAAATCGCAATGCTGTCTTCCATTCCCAATGAGATCGTAATTGATTTCTTTATATTTCAAATGATCGCAGAACTCAGAGGGGAGGAAGAAAGGAGAGTTTTTTTTTAGCGCATTACAGCCAACCTTGTATTCAATGATGGGGATTGTCATTGCTCTAAGCCCCGAAGTTCCTTTCAGTTCACCTCCCTAGACACGGCGACATCTGATAGGCCCTGATTCCTCCTCTGGTTTGTTCCTTTCTCAGCCCCCAATTCCACCAATAAACCTGACTAGGGAGGGGAGGAGAAGAGTTGAAAGAAGGCTCTGGAAGAAAAGTTCCACGGAAGACATGGCTAGTTAGTCCCTAGTGTAGACTGGTGGGCCCGGAAATCTGACTGTGGGGTTTGAATCCTGCCTCTGCCACTTAGTAGCTGAGTGTCCTTGAGCAAAGTCATTTAGCTTCCCGTACCTCAGTTTTCTCATCTTCAAGATGGGGATGAAATAGCAGAAATTTCAGAGTTGTTATGAGCTTGAAACCAGTTAACTGATTGAGGCACCAGCATGAGAAAAGTGCTTGGGAAGGCGGATCTGTGTGCAGTCCCTTTCGGAACCACTCATCACAAGAGTCATCTCTTGTTCGGCATTTGTCCTCCTTGCCAGGGAGAAAGGCTTATGAGAGTGACAAGGAGCTCTGACGTCCCCAACCCAGAGGCAAGCAATAAATATCTGTGGAAGGAACGAACAAACGGACCACCTTAGGCATATTTTTCCTTCAAGAGTTACCAAGAAATCAGACAATTTACTTAATAATCACATGGCAATTCAATTATGTGGCATAATCAGGAAAACCCCTCAGTTTTTTAAAGTTAAAATCTTCATGATTAATGTTGGTGCACCGTACCCAGTAAAAACCTTGGGGAGTAACCTAACGAGGCCCCTGAATATTCTTCCAGTCTGAGAAACTCGCAAATTTGAAATGGGAAGTGTTCCCAGACCACGGAAAGGAAGTGAAAGGCAAGAATAATAAGAGAGAAGGCTTCAGGATCTTGGAGAGAGTGAGAAAGCGGATGGAGTTACGTGTTATGAAGGAAACTGGAGACATCTTAGGAGGAGGTTCTCTTAACAACAAGAGAGAATGCCCAGGCAATGATTATGCAGGAGGCTGGGGTGGGAACCTAATTTTCTACCTCATTAAAATTTAAAAATCTTAGCTGGTATAGTCCAAATCCTGCCATCTACAAAACAATATAGAGTTGAGTGATACATGATCCAAAACTTTTCTGTATTACAATCACATGGACAGAACAGAATAGGGAGCCCAGAAATAAACCCATGCATATATGGTCAATCAATTTACAACAAAGGAACCAAGA
Source organism: Equus przewalskii (assembly GCF_037783145.1). Lineage (NCBI taxonomy): Eukaryota > Metazoa > Chordata > Mammalia > Perissodactyla > Equidae > Equus > Equus przewalskii. The sequence continues at coordinate 2,725,579 of NC_091861.1, read as the reverse complement.
ATACGCAATGGGGAAAGGATAGCCTCTTGAATAAATGGTGCTGGGAACACTGGAAAGCCACACACAAAAAGGGAAAGTGGACCACTACCTTACACCATACACAAATATTAACTCAAAATGGATTAAAGACTTGAATATAAGACCTGAAACATAAAACTCCTAGAAGAAAACATAGGCAGTGAGCTCCTTGACTTCTGTCTTGGCGATGTAGTTTGGATTTGACACCAAGAGCAAAGGCAACAAAGCAAAAACAGCCAAGTGAGACCGTAACAAACTAAAACGCTTCTGCACAACAAAGGAAAGTATCATCATAATGAAAAGGCAGCCTACTGAATGGGAGAAAATATTTGCAAATCATATATCTGATAAGGGGTTAATATCCAAAATATATAAAGAATTTATACAACTCAATAGCAAAAAACCAAACAATCCGATTAAAAAATGGGCAGAGGATGTGAACAGACATTTTTCCAAACAAGACATAGAGATGGCCAACAGGTACATGAAAAGATGCTCAACATCACTAATCATCAGGGAAACGCAAATTAAAACCACAACGAGATATCACCTCACACCTGTCAGAATGCCTATTATCAACAAGATGACAAGTACTGGCAAGGATGTGGAAAAAAGGAACCCCTGTGCACTGTTGGTGGGAATGTAAATTGGTGCAGCCACAGAAATGAAATATTCCAGCCATAATGGAATATTATGCAGCCACAAGAGTGAAAGAAATCTTGCCAATTGCAACAACATGGATGGGCGTTGAAGGCATTATGCTAAGGGAAATAAGTCAGAGAAAGACACACACAGAGACATGTAAGTATGAGCTCACTTATATGTGGAACCAAAAAAAAGAAAATTCAAGTTCATTGAAACAGAGAACATATTGGTGGTTTCTAGAGGCAGGGGGTTGGGGGTAGGCAAAATGGATGAAGTGGGTAAAAAGGTGCAAACTTGCAGTTATAAAATAAGTAAGTTATGGGGATGTAATGTACAGCATGGTGACTAAAGTTATTAACACTGTATTGCATATTTGAAAGTTGCTGAGAGTAGATCTTAAGAGTTCTCATCACAAGAAAAAAATTCTGTAACTATATGTGGTGATGGATGTTAACTAGACTTATTGTAGTGATCACTTCATAATATATACAAATATTGAATCGTTATGTCGTTTGCCTGAAACTAATATACTGCTATATGCCAATATATCTCAGTAAGAAAACAAAATACAGAAAGTGAACTAGAGCTTCACGTAATGATACACGGTCTGTATAAGTCAGTGAGGATTGGTTGCATGACTTAGATCAGGGTAAAAGCAGAAAGAATTTGAAAGTTGCTGGCTTTTATAGAAACAAAAGAAAGCTGATTTTTTCTGGAAAAGGCCCATTGGGCGCTGAGGTGATCCGGGTGGTGGGTGTCGGCTGTCATGCTCGTTGCTCTTCTTGAAAGCTGTGGCTGTCCTATTTTCCTTTCAGGGAAAGACTGTGTTGACCCAGTGACTGTCACACACCTCCCAGACAGGCATGTTGTGAAGGATACATTTGTCCAGGTCCCCTTGTGGCTCCCAGTGGGAAAAATGGGAACAGCTTATTCAGGAAACCCCTGCCGTGTCCTGATTTGCACAGAAGAAAGTAATATTTCAATTTTTCATCATCATAACTTTCAGATGATACATTTCTTGAGCTTACGCACAAGTGACCATTTGCGGTGGGCTGAAGGAAATGCCTCAGAGGGCCTCCAGTCTAACCCACCAGCTTCCAGAAACTATGACTTATCCAGTAAAACTCTGAATTCTGTGCCTATTTTCACAAGTTTCTCATTTGGCCTAAAGTTTTATCTAACTCTTTTTATATCAAAGTCTGTCTAATTAGTAAAGAATATGAGGAGGTTTTTTTTTCGATCTCCAGCAGGAATTGCTTTAGAAGCCAATAAAATTTAAATACCATTAAAACATTCAAAGGGAGGTTTGCACTATGGGAAATGTTTTGTTCTACAACAAAATAGTTTCTAGATGAAGTTTTCATAAACTGTTTTATTACAAAGGTATAATACCCTGGGGAAAAACATCACTTGCTTCTAAAAATAGGCATTCACCATTGGTGGGGGGATTGGCTAACCCATACATAGGCTCGAATGGCCGTTTTTTTTTTTTAACTTGAAAATTCCTCTGTTTTCAATTCTTTTATTAGAAAAATGTAATTACCTTTGTGAACAGTCTTGAGTTGAAACCTGACAAGAAAGAATTTGGCTCACAACCTACTGAACCTTCAAGCTGACAGCTCTGATACCCCCGTTAAAAACTTAAGAAAAGAATCCCAAATACTGAAGAGTTACTGCTTTTTCCACACAGACAAGCAAGGCACAGGTGACCCTTCCCCCATCATCCACGGAACGACGTGCAGCTCGGGGCAATTCTCTTAAACTTATTTCTCCAACTTTTCTTTTTCTCTTTTAAGTGACTGAAATAAAAATGACAAGGGAGCTGGGGAGGTGAGTTACAAAATTCCACGACCCCGTACAAATACCTAAGCTAGTATCATATGTCATTGACTCCGTGGAAATCCTGCCTGATTAACCTGAGGTGACTCATACTTGACATCAAAGGAAGAGGACCTTATAAAACGGGTAAAGAAAAACATTTTCTGCAGTTGGCAGGGAATGAACAGACTTCATGTGCTGGTCATTAATTTACTACCCCTCGGCTCCAAAGTCACCCTCCGATTCTGCTCTGTGACAATGGAGGGGATCCTTTAAGCGTGTCTCCTGTACACCGAGCAGGAGGTTAAGTCTTCTCAGTAGAGGTGCTGGAGGGACAGTGCAGGAGGGAGGGGCTCTCCTGCTGTTTCCAGCTGCTGCAAGGTGCGGCTGTGTGGTGTGGGTGTGAGGACATCGGTGACGCTCAGACCCAGGCACACACCTAGAACACGCGGTGCCTTGATGACCTTGCAGCCCCGGCCTGGCCTGGTGATAACTTTTCACCATGGACACGATGCCCGAGGTTCCCTCCTGTGCTAGAGCCCCTGTGCTCTCTGCTTACCTGCGTGCCTGGTGACCTGCTCCAGCTCACCTGTGCCCTGCCGGCACCCCAGAGGAAGGACTGCCAGATTTAGAAAAACAGAACAAAACAAAGCAAGACTCCCAGTTAAATGTGAATTCCAGATAAACACCAAGTAATTTTTTAGTATAAGTATATCCCATGCAATATTGGAAACATACTTATACACTACTCTACTCTACCAGGTGTCCTGTATTCTTTCTGGCAACCATCCCCAGAGCAGGGTCACCACCAGGTCCCCGCTCCCTCTGCAGGCCCCCTGCCTGCCCCCTGGAGGGCTGCTTGCTACTTGCCCAGTGACTGTGGACCAGGGCTGGCCCAGGCAAACCAGTGAACGTCCCTGCTAGGCAGTGGCTGCCACACTCACTCTCCAGCACTCTGAACCCCAGCCTCGAGTTTTCTCCCTCACCCCAGGATAATGCATAGAATTTTCTTAACCCTCATGGTCACTTTTTTTTTTTTTTTGAGGAAGACTAGCCCTGAGCTAACTGCTGCCAATCCTCCTCTTTTTGCTGAGGAAGCCTGGCCCTTAGTGAACATCTGTGCCCATCTTCCTCTACTTTATATGTGGGACACCTACCACAGCACGGTGTGCCAAGAGGTGCCATGTCCACACCCGGGATCCGAACCGGCGAACCCTAGGCCGCCGACAAGCGGAACGTGCGAACTTAACCACTGTGCCACCAGGCCGGCCCCTTATAGTCACTTTTGAAACAGAGGTAAATAATTCTTTATATTAAATTCCCCTTATTTTAAGTTATTGTGTGGTTTCTATCTCCCAAGTGGATACAGACACTTCAGGTTCAGCCAAAAAGAGAAACTAGGGGTGGTGAAGCTCTCTGTGGGGTAATCAGTTGGTGAGGAAATACTAGTTATGTCCAGGTATGACCACAAAAGAAATGTCTGGTCCTAACAATGAAGAATCTGAAAATAATAAAGTGTCCAATGCCAGAAATCATTCAGATTCCAGAGTCAGGACTTGTGGCCGAAACACTGGCCACTCCCTTCCCGCACATCCCAGACCCTCTGCCACCTGGCCCTGTGGCCCAGCCCGGCCTGACCACGGCTGCAGCGGCCTCCTGCAGAGGGACCAAGGGCTGAGGACACGCCCTGTGTTAGAAGGGAGGCTGGCGGTCCTCTCTGGGGAGTGACAGTACCCTATGAGGGGCTACGGAGAAGTGATCAAGACATGCTGCCATGGAGCCAAGGAGCTCTCCTCTATCCAACTGAACGGATGGGAAAGCTTCAAAAAAGAGAAGAACTTTGGAGAGAAAATTAATTATTGGACTCATTTTGTATAAGGAGCCAACATCTGAGGAACTCTCTTTGAGGGTTCCCTCAGGAAATAAAACGTCTCAAGGCACAGAATCCTTCTATTAAAAGATAAGTCCTGGGGCTGGTGGGGTGGCACAGCGGTTAAGTTCGCACGTTCCTCTTCGGCAGCCTGGGGTTTGCAGTTCAGATTCTGGGTGAAGACACGGCACCGCTTGGCAAGCCATGCTGTGGTAGGCATCCCACATATAAAGTAGAGGAAGGTGGGCACGGATGTTAGCTCAGGGCCAGTCTTCCTCACCAAAAAAAAAAAAAAAAAAAAATCCTGGAACATGGGCCAGGGTAAGGTGAAAAGGCCCAGGCGGGTTATGGACCATGTGAGTGGGCAGCACCTGGGTGCCTGTGGGACCAGGCAGAGGCCTTGGGGACAGGCAGGATCACCACTGGGCTCCTGTTACAGCTGATAGAAGAGCGTCATGAGGGATGAGGGCTCTGCCCGAAACTTTCGTCTGGGGCTTAACTCACTGGGAGGCACGCAGCAAACGCCAGTTCCAGTGGGACCCCGGAGCCACCTCAGGCCGGCATCAGTTTGCCCTGAAGCCACGTCAGCTCCTGGACTCTTTATTACGTCATGGAGCAAAGGGCAATAATTCAAAATCCATCACAGTCTGAGGAACAATTATTCCATCCTTCCTTGTACTGTGGTTATTCATATGCCTTGCATTTCTCCCTCCGGATTATAAACTCGAAAATAGGGCCTTGTGCTTTATTTATCTGAAATCCCCCCAGGGCCTGGTAAAGGGAGGAACCTTTGTGTTCTGGGGAGCCCTGTTTGAGAAATAGCAGCAGGCACTGCATCCCTTCTTTTGTGTTCCGTAGTCACTGTGGGTGCTCAGGAAGAGACAGCCCTCGCTGGCGGACTGAACGACTGGAATGCTAGAAGGCCACAACGCCAAAAGGAGTGAAAGCTTATCTCCTATCTACCTGCTGTTGCTCACTTTTTATGTTTTCTTCCATAATTTAGAGTTTTAAAGAATCTGTTAAGGCAAAGTCCTTTATTTTATAACCATGAGAATTATCAGAGATGGCGGATCTAGTCTTCGAAGGGCCTTCCCTACTTAACGTGGCCGGGGAAGCGTGTTGTGCTTCCTTATGGCTACTCTGGTTAACGCCAGAATTACTACGTGAGACCACGTAGGAAGTGTGTAAAGAAACGCTTCTTCCTGTCTCCTTCAACCTCAACTTGCAACAGGCAACGTGGGCCAGCACAGTCTGTTCAGGCAAAAACTCCATTCCACTTGAAAAATGTGTCTTCTGCATTTGTTGGTTGCAGTGTTCCATGTAGGTTACCTAGGTCAGGTTAATTAACTCTTCAAATCTCTCCATCTCTTTGACAGTTTATATGGTTGTTCTGTTAGTTACTAAGAGAGTTGTGTTCAGATTTCTAACTATGATTGTAAACTTGTCTCCTTTCAGTTCTGCCAGCTTTTGGTTTTTATCGTTTGCAAATGTTTTTAGGTTTACATAAAATTTAGCATAGTTGTATCTACTATTGTATTTACTTCTTAACCATTATGAAATGGCTATCTTTGTGGTAATTCTTTTGGCATGAAAGTCCACTTTGTTACTAGTATGGCTTTATCAATTTTCTTTTGTTAATATTGCATATAAGATATTTTTCATTCCTATTACTGTCAAATCTTCTGTGCTCTAATACATAACGTGGGTCTCTTGTAAGCAGCTTATACATATTTTTAATCTAGCCTGATAAATTTTGTCTTTTAGTAGAATTTAGACAATTTGCATTTAATATAATTACTCATATATTTAAAACTCCATCTTGCAATTAGTTTTCAATCTTTCCTACCTGTCTTTTAGTGATTATAGTAAACTGTTTCCTTGAATTATTGGGATCACCTTAAATTGGTACTTCTGCAACATCCTGGACGATGCAAAGACCCTACATGCTATCTCTCCATTGGCTCCCTCCTACTTTCCGTGCTCCTTCCATGCTACACATTCATTAAATGCCGGAAGACATTATTCCTATTGTGCTGTATGGTCAATGTTCATTCACACTTGCCCACATATTTACCCTTTTCAATGTTTTTCATTCCTCCATTCCTCACTTTGCTTACATCTAGAATAATTTTCCTTCTGGCTAAAAAATTCACCTTATTATTGTTTTTTTAAATGTCTTTTGCAAATAAATTCTCTCAGTTTCTGACTGTATGAAAATACCTTTATTTTGCCTTCAGTTTTGAAGGTTATGGCTGCTGGGTACCGATTTCAGGCTGGTGATTATTTTCTTCAGCACTTTACAGATGTCACTATATTGTCTTCCGGCTCCCCTAAGTTCTGTTGAAAAGTCAGTTATCAGTTTCATTGTTGTTCCTTTGGATGTAATGTGCCCCTTTTCCCCTGGAGTTTTAAAAAGGTTTTTCTCTTTATCATTGTTTCCACCAGTCTTTCCATCACAGGGCTCGGCAGCTTTCCTTTGTCTTCATCTTTCCTGGTGTTTGTGGATTACCTTGATGCCTTTTGTTAGTTTTGGAGAAGTCATGAACAGCGTCTCTTCAAACATTGTTTCACCCCTTTCTCTCTTTCCTATAGTTATTGAATGCCAATCATACCTATGTTAGACTTAACAATGCTCCATATGTTTCTTTTGCTCTTTTTTGTGTTTTTCACCCTTTTTGTCTCTGAGATACACCTCTATGGATATGTTCTACTGACTAACAATTCACTAACCCTCTCTCCTGCTGTGCTCAATCTGCAATTGAACTTCTCCAGGGAATGCTAAATGGCAGCTTTTATTATTTCTCAGTTCCAGAATTTCCATTTGACTTCTTTAATACATTTGGGTTCTCTGGTGAAATTCTCTATCCTGTTATTATTTGCCTAAACACACTTATTACAGCGTGTCAGAGTCTCTCTCCAATATCTAGATCTCTTTAGATTTGTTTCTAAGGTCTTCTTTCTTCTCTTGAATCTCAGTAATTTGTTCCTGTGCCTTGACATGCCTCGTAATTTCTGACTGAATAATGGACTTTGTGTAGAAAAATTCTACTCTTTGTCTCCTTAGTGCGGGGATACTCAACCAAAATCTAGGCCTCTGCTTTCTGTTTGACCTCTGCTCCCTGAGCTATAGCTGATGAAGGCCTCAGAAGAAAAGTTGGTCGTGAATACAGGTCTGGTCCTAACGAATTTTCCTTCTCTCAGATCTGGGTCCCACAAGGACTGGATGTCTTCATTGCTCTCCGATACATTCAGATAGCTTTTTTTTTTTTTACATTTTATCCAGCTTTTATAGTTCTCTGCAGGAGGACGAGTCTGAAACCAGCTAATCCATGAAAGTCCTTCTCAGTGATTCTAAGGCCATTAATTCAGCTGCAGTCCTCTTACTGGGAGGATGTTTTATCTCTTATCCTTTCAGTACCTTACGCCTAGAAAGTGAAGTAGACGTCCTCCTTGCTATCTTTTGTCACTTCCAAACGATTTTTCCTTCTTCTTTCAAAATCCCAAGCTACATTGAAATTCACAACATTTGGCTATTATTCCCCATTACTACTGCTTGCTGCTCTCCTTTCTCAACCTCTTGGTTCTCTGTCATTCATTAAAGACTCTAGTAAATTGCTTTCTCTATTCCTCACCACCACCACCCTGCATTACTGTTACAGATTTGAACAACCACAAGGATAACTCACTCAACACTTTAGTCCCTGAGCTGCTTTGCCCTCACACCTCCATTGATCTTTTCCTCCTATTCTCTTTAGTAACCTCTTCCCAAAGTATCCTAGACTTTATTACCAGTAACTGTGTATTTGAAATGTGGATTTTAAAACTCACAGTTTCTTAAGCATGAACTCCACTTCCTCTCCTTCCAGCTCACTTGCATTAGGCCCACTTTGACCTCATCGAGATTTCCAAATCCATTGACCTGACCACCTTTTCACTGTCCGTCACACAACTCTTGCGGTTACTTCCCTCTTTATCAAGTTTATATTTCATGGTCATCTCTCTCTCTCTGGAACATTTTCCTGGTAAAATATCAAACTCAGATAAATTAAACTTTTTGCCTTCTTTCACCAGAATAGCTAAAGGTTGCTGGAAGAAAATCTTACAATCATGGTGATCCATTTCAATTTAAAATTATGATCACAAACCTCTAATGGACACTTAATGGTACTAGGCAATCCTTTTAGTTTCTCTAATTTGGTTTCTATCTCCTCCTATAGCTACCTCCCCATTTCTTTGTTTCTCTTCACAGCAAAACCTTTGGAATGAGTTATCAATACTTGTCTCTATTTCTTCATGTAACCACTCATTTTTCAGTCCACTTCAATCTGGCTGATGATACCCTTGTTAAGGTCACCAAAGAACTCTGTGCTGCCAAATCCAATGGCTCCTTCTCTATTCTCAGCTAACTTGACTTCTGAGCAAGGTTAGATAAAAGCCTTTTCTCCTTCTTCTTTCTCCTACCTCATTTATTCCTCCTTCTCAGTCTCTCTTGCTGGTTTCTTCACTTCTACAAAGCCTCTAAAAGTTGGAAAGCCCTTGGGCTTGGTCCGGGGCCCCATTCTATAGCTATCTATCCTCAGTCTTGTGAGAATTTTATCCAGCTCTGTGGCTATAATACCAGCTCTATACTGATGATTCCCCAAATTGTATCTGTAGGCTTGACTCTTCTTTGAGCTTGAGACTCATAGGAGAGGTCAGACCTAAATTGATCTCTCTACTTGCATATTTAATAAGCACAAAACAGAGTTTATTATGCCCAAAACAGAGCTCTTTATTTTCCCCAAATGTCAAGCCTATTTCTCCTATTATCTTTCTCATCTCAGTAAATGATAACACCTTCCATTCAGTTGCTCGGGCTAAAATCCTGGGGGTCATCCCTGATTTCTCTTTCCCTCAACAGAATTCTTACAGCCAATGTATGATCAGGGTCTGTCAGTTCTATCTCCAAAATATATTTTGAATATGTTTAGTTCTGTCTACCTTCACTAGCCCACACCAGCCTTAGCTCTTGTCTAGGGGTTAACTCAACAGTTCACCAGCTGGTTTCCCTGCCTCAGCTTCCCTCCAAGTCCTCAACACAACAGCCACAATGATCTTTTAAAACTCCAAATGAGATCAAGGCACTTCCATCAGTGCCTCATCAGTGGCACATTGCGAGAGCACAATAAATACTCATTAAAGCAAGAACAAATGAATAGATGAATGAATAAGAAAGCAACTTGCTCAAGGTCCTAGAGGTAGAACTGAAACCTGAGTCTGTCTTATTTTATCACGATGCACACCTTGACCTAGGATCCAGGAATGGTGACAGTCCTTTTCAGCTTGTCTTGTTGAGGATAAACAACCGTACTTTGCCAAATTTCAAAATAGATATTACAAAACAGTTACATTTTATGCATAATAGTACTGCAATTAGATTTCTTAGAAGTTTTTTCATTTAATTTGAAGGTTGGTAAGCAGAAGAGGATGGATGCTTTTCTCATTTTCTAAGTTCTTAGCCAAATGTGTAATTTACAAAGATCCAATAATATTGACTAAAATCACAGGCATGGGGCACTCTGCCAAGAACTGGCACAGCAGATATCTTTCATCACCCGCCAACTACGGGACCCTAGGCACATGAGCTTACCTTTCTATGTCTCCGTTTCTCTATCTGTAAAATAGAAGTAGTAACAGCATCTGCCTCTCAGGGATGGCTGAAGGTTAAATAAGAACACAGGTAAAGTACAGAGAACAACACCTGACCGTTAGTTGCAACTATTATTTTTAACTACAATTATATTGCAAATGTACTGAAGGTATTTTTTATTGTTTTTTATGGTGAATGTTTTGATAAGTGAAGGGAATTTTAGTAAATCCTATTACGAACCCTAATCTGGAGGTTTTCTAGCCAGGTGAATACATATCCCATCTCTTGGTGATTCCAGGCAGATTTTCATTACTGGAGCGTCTGTGCCTCACCTCTCTTCGTCTTTAGCCCCTTAAAAGCTCACTTCCCACACCTTCACCCAGCAAGGAATCAATAAATGTGACAAAAACGGCTTCTCAGGCAATTTTATCTGAGCAACTAAACAGAGTTCTGAAACAGTTAAAACGAGGAAAGGAGGCATCTGAGGCTGCCAAACAGACAGCTTGCTGTGCCACACGGTGGGTTGGCACACACTGCACACATATGCCAGGTGCCTGCTGGTGTCTTACATGACTGAAAAGACTCTGGAGGGTGGGGCAGGCTCAGGCGGGAAAAGGCGGTTTAAGGAGAGTCTGTAACTACAGCGGCGGAGAAGAAGAGACCTAGTGTCTGTACGATTTCTGTCTGGAATCCAAAAATGATGACATTCTCAGTTTCTCCTGAAGGGCAAATAAAATGAGGTGGATGTTAACTACAGCCATGGAGACAAAGGGTATACACTGGGAAGAGCTTAGAGCTGAGCCAGAGGGCAAAGAAAGGCATAATTCAGGAAGGGATGTTTATTACCACAGGAGCCCACTCTCGGCTTAGGAGAGCTAAAATCCAGTCTTGTCCAGAAATTCAAGTTAGAAATATTTATGGAGCACTGGTAGTCCTATGTACTCAGCAGGGAATTCAATTCAATTCAACCAACCCAGCGCCTTCCAGTTCAGGGTACGGTGGAAGGGCTGATGGAAGAGGGGCGGGGATTTCTGGGAACTCCTCCTGGGCCAGCTCCTGTCCGTTCTGGATCTTTACAGGTGGCGGCCTCTCCGCTCCCCACAAAATAAAAAGCCAGGTGCACGTGTCAGAGCTCTTGGGGCTTCTTTCTCTGCCTGAGGCATCACTGACCCAAAAAGTGATTCAGTCTATCCTAACACTATCCTGCTAGAGATTCAGTAAAGCTTTCGGTTTTTAATCTGAAACAGTGTAATAGCGTATCTATTCACATCTCATGAACTTCTCAGATTAAAAAACTAATATTTAAATTCCTCAAAACCATGACTTTTTGGAACAGCTGCTGGTATTCCCATTTCCTGGTCCTAATGTGATTTAGGAGGCAGAGGAGCAGCTCTTCTCTGTTCCTTAAAGCTCCTAAATTTTCTGGACCATTTTTAAAATCTCATAAATTCAGAACGAATATGTTTTCCATTTGGGATGATGTATATGCAATATTACCTGATAGGATGTGTCAGCCTATGGTTGGGCAAAGAATGTCCTGGGATAGAGAAAATGCCCATTCTTCATGAAAGCTTGGGAAATTGTAGGATGCACTTCCTTTACACGCCCTGACCTGTAGTTGAATATGATGATTGCCCCTGCAGAGCAGCTTCACCAGCAGCACTGAAGCTGCCACAGAGTATTCATGGTGTGGCAGGGGTGATCCAGGAAGGCATGGCCCCTGATCATGGGAACAGACACACATATGGGGACAACCAGGAGACAAAACAAGGCAGTATCCAATTAAGTTGAATTAATCAGAATATGTGACAGATTAGATATTGATAGGAATTCACACGTGGGACAAACTCACTGGGTACCTAAGCTGGTAAGAACAGATTCTCCCTTTAAGTGAATAGAGATCCCATAGTCTCTTACTGAATCATAGATTTAGAGACCCTTGAGGGGATGAGCAATTTCTATCTGCTATGAGGGAGGAGGTATTAGGGGGGAGTGGTGTTTCCTTTGGAGAACGGGCTACTGAAAATTCACTATAGCTCACCATTGTTCTGAGATTTCAGCGGTCAAGACCTCAGCTTCTCATGGTGCTTTGGTAGGCGGTCACCCCCTATCTGCTGAACGCATGTGAACTTCTGAGCCATGAACAGTCCCAGATAAAGACATCTTTCCCCAAGTGTGGTCTCAGTAACAACCAATCAGAAAATAAAGCTCTAGCTGAATTTCCAAATCAGAATAAGATAACTACCCAACTCAGAAATTCAAATGGAACTCAGAATCTTAATTAAACTTCCAAAATGTTACTGAGTTATTTTCCAATCTTAAACTAATCATGCAAAACTCCACTCAGCCTATCAACAAGTTTTGTCATTACTGATTATGCTAGGAGCCTCGAAAACTGCTCCAAGTAAATTTCCACGCTGTTGTTTTTCCAATAGCATAGAAGACACTCCTGTTTTTCAAACGTGAACCATTATAATATTGACTTGTGTGGATTAGAAAAAGAAAAATAAGAAGCCTTTTAGAGAAGGTTAATTTAAAAGATAAGCATAATTTGCATTCAAGGAACAATAAAACTGTAAAGCTGTGACAGCACCGCTTCCAATAATGCCTTCCCCAAACTGAAGCATGAACAGCCTCTCCTTGGCAGAACTGCAGGAAATTCACGTAAGGGCACACAGCAGCATAGACTCTTCATTTTCCCAGGGTGGCATCTGCCTTCTCCCCGGCTGTGCTTTGTGAATAATGAGATTCATTCCTCAGCCTCTCTGCCGCATGTAGCAGCCTCAGATCCAGGGCTGCCTGCTCAGCACGCGTGGGGCCTCAGGGGCGCGGGCTCCTTGGGGCAGCAGCCCACTCTCCAGCCTGTCGGGATGAGTGCAAGCCGGTCTCTGCACGCCGCCTCCTCAGAACCACAGGCAAGAGCAGCCCCACCGGTAGTTTGAACTCCTTCTGATCCAACATTTATAAGGGTTGACATTTTCAGCTGAGAAGCCCTTTAGGCTGCAAATGAGGGGGTTTCCCTGGGAGACTAGGGGGTGGACATGGTGGGTGGTTCTTTAGGTCACGGGCCCCAGTAGAGACTTGCTGAGCAGAGAAGTCTGTTCCGGCCCCAGGGGGCGCAGCCCTGTGGCCCCTCACCCTCAGGTGGTGCAGCCCTGAGGCCCCTCACCCCCATGCCCCGCTGCTGGCTTGTGTCTTAGGGCAGCATTTACAGAGTGAACCAACTTCCCCTCCTCTTTCTCCTCTTTTCTTCTCTCCTTCCCTTGCTCCTTTGACAGCATTTCCTTTTCATAAAATATGCTGAATTATTTTGGAAAACGTTTAAAACACCTCTCGTGCACCAGGTACTGTGTCAAGTACTTTATATGGATTACCTCATTAATGTTCAGAACAAGCCTATGTGGTAGCTCCTATTACTAGCCCGTTGTAGAAGTCAGGAGACTGAGGCTTCGAGAGGTTAAATAACTCAGAAGTTACCGAAGTGGCAAAGCCAGGGACATAGTCCTGCTCTAAAATCTGAGCTGTTAGAAAAGCTCAGAAAAGGAGAAAAGACACCACACTCAAAACAGAACAAGATCACCTGTAATCTCACCACTCAAAGTTAACCCCTATTAACATTTCAGAGTAGATCTTTTCACATATAAAATTACATTATCCTTGAACGAAGATCAAATAATACAGTAGCTTCTGCTTTGTAGACTGCTGCTTTCCACTTAGCAACATAAGCTGAATATTTTTCCCACGTAGTGGCTATTGTCCCTCAACATGAGTTTTGGAGGATGACTGGCATTGCATCATGTGGATGGCCCATTGTCTACTCTTCTGATCTCCTTCTAATTTTAGGAACTGTGCTGCAGCGTACATATTTGTGCATAATCTTTGTGCACTTAACTCTGAGAAGCCACTGCGGCAACCTGAGGGTGACAGGCCTGGGAACAGAGGGGTGGCTACAGCAGGACCCCTTTCCCAAGTGAGTCCTGTCTCCACCAAGGCCATGGCCGTCCAAGGGCACAAGTCCCACGGAGATGCACAGCACCCCGGCCTTGCTGCTGCCTATCAAGCTGTTACAGCTATTACTAAAGCACTTATTGAACTCGTGCTGCCTTTGTTTCTACATAGTGATGTGCTTAAGTTAGGTTATGTTTGTAGTTGAATATCTGTGTCTGGGGCTCAGGAGAAACAACGCATGCGCCATCAGCTTATGGGTGATGAGTGGAGCCACAGGAGTGGAAGCAATCAACATAGGAAAAGTGAAGAAAAGGGATGGGGAGAGGAAGAGAAGAGATGAAGAGAAGAGGCTGACGTGTAAGGAAAACGTATTGAGAATCAGCAAAGGAGACTGAGAAGGTCAGCCGGAGACGTAGGAGGCAAGCGTACAGCGAAGAGAGCCATGAAAACCAAGGGACCAGATAGTTCCAGGAAAGAGAAAGAGTAGCACCAGTGTTCAAAGTGGCAGGAAGGTCATGTAATAAAAGGTCTAAAATGTCCCCACTGCATTTAATACCCCAAAGTCCCTGATGACTTTGACAAGGTAGTTTCACTGGAGCCAGGGCAGAAGCCAGGCTGCTGGGGTTTGAGGACTGCAGGGGGCAAGGACGAGAAAGTGGAGACAGCATGTGTCCACCTGAACATGGAGAAAAGGGAAGCAGAGAGGAGGGGCAGCAGCCAGAGAGGGATCTAGGGTGGATGCTACTGGTTCTTCTTTTTCCTTTTCCTGCAGGTGACCTGAGCACGTTTATAAGCTGATGGGAGAGAACCATTTATAAGGCAGGAGTAACCGTAAAGGCAAGAGGGAGGGGAAGCTGAGAGGATGCATCCCTGAGAACGTGGGGGCAGCCGCCACAGTGGCAGGTCAGCCTTGGGAGGGAAGCAGAGATGCCTTCTTCTGAGACTGAAGGAAAGCAGGAGGCAATGGGCGTCAAGTATTGTGTCAGGAGAGCCCCAATTTGACAGGCTCTAGTTGTTTGTTGTGTTTAATCAGAATGAGACAAGATCATACGAAGAGGGAAGGATCTGGCTAGGAGACTGGCGTGGGGCTGTGGATGTTTGGAACATTGCTGTGGATGACAGAGGGGAAGGTTAGCGGAGTCACCTAGGCATGAGGAAGGGCTAGCAGGAAAGTAGCTCAAGAAAATAAAATAAAACGTGGTAGGAAAGAGGGGGAGGGCACAGGAGTAATAGGTATTGTGAACGCTCGGCCAAGCAGCATGCAGGAACAAGCAGAAGGATGGCTCCGCCTGTTAAGCCACACCAGCGCTTACAGCATCGATCAGAAGAGCAGGCATGAGCAGCATATCGAAACTGGAGATAGACACTAAGTCACAGAAGTCAGAGATCTCATTCCCTCGTGCCCGCAGTGACTCCTCTCTGTGTGGCTACTTCAACAGGACACGAACTGCTCTGAGTCAGTGAGCGGCAGACCAGAGAGGAACACCGTCCCCAGTCTCCTTCAGAGCACGGACATGCGCAGGCCCCACAGAGCTTAACGGGCTTCCCCCCAACAGGAAACTAGCTGCCAAAAATGACAGTCAGACGGTCCCAAGGAATCAAGAGGCTTTCAGGAATGTTTTTATTTATTCCTCTATTTGTATTTATACCTGTATTCCTCTTCACCTCGTAAAGAGCGTCCTCTCCAAATTCTAGATTCTCTAGAATAGAAATGCATAAAGCCATCACTAGGTTGAATAGATAAAAATCTCCTTTCATCTGTAATGTCACAAGCCTGGATATGCATATAATTTCCCCTAAAAATTCCATGCCTGCCAACGTTCTTATGTATTAGGGATAAAAATAAAACCTCTAGCACAAATTTCTATATTTTAGAGCAAACGGATGACTGCTAAGACTATATGTGTCAGAGGAACCCTCTGAAAGTTTAAACACATCAACTTGCAAGCTTAACCTGGGTAGATCTTAGAACAGAGGCTGAGGATACAGATGGAGTGGCGTTGGTGTCGCCAGCTGGAAAATTCCTACCCCCAAGGGAAGCCAGCTAGAGTTACTGCACAACCATAAAGGCCAATGAAGCAGCTGCCTTCCCAAAGATGATCCGTAACGCGATTAGAACGGCGCCTTCCTTTCTTTAGAGAATCACAAGGCCGAGTGTGGGCTCTGGGTGCAGAAGTGAATCCTGTCAGGACCAAGAGGGGCTGACAGGGCAAACACGAAAATCACAGGCCCGGGTAAGAGACAGCGGCTATAGTAATGTGATTTATTAAAACTCTATTATGGGCCATGTGCCTGCAGCAGATGCTTTCTATGCATTATCTAACTTACTGCTCATCACCCTCAAAGAGTTATTATTATCCCCATTTTACAGAAAAAGACATTGAGGTCCAGAGAAAGTGAGTAACTTTCCCAAGGCTGCATCACACAGTAACGATAGGCCCAAAATTTTAGCACAAATCTATATGACACCAAAGTATGTGCTCCTAAATGTTATGCTAATTACTCTGCTAATTATCACTAAAGTATAATGTGTCCAAAGAAGCGCCTGCCTTGCTGCTAAATATTTGGTATTCTGCAAAGAAAGGCAGAAGACAGAATTCCTTGCAATGAATTCTGTCTGGCATGAAGAGAACAGGGCCCCAGCCTGCATGCACTCAAGCATGAGGCCAAGTGACATCCCCTTTGAGAAGGTGTGACATGAAAGCAGACTGCCAGAAAGCATGCCTGGTGACAGCAAGGGCACCTTGACCTTTGTCTGGGCCATTACCAGAGCAGAGTCACAGAAGGCAGCCTAACCTGCTCTCCTGCCCATAGGACCCCACACTCATGACAGTCGCCAGCAGAGTCCTTCACCTGGACAACAAAAGACCTTTGGATACGTTCAGGT
This sequence comes from Equus przewalskii, assembly GCF_037783145.1. Lineage (NCBI taxonomy): Eukaryota > Metazoa > Chordata > Mammalia > Perissodactyla > Equidae > Equus > Equus przewalskii. The sequence goes on along the minus strand of NC_091861.1, from coordinate 2,708,764 downwards.
TCCTTAACAACAGTAACTTCTCAGATGGTGGAAATGGAAGCCAGAATAAAAAAGTTTACTCTTGGGAAATTACTAACATATACTTGTTAATGTTCACATTAAATTAACATAATAATTAAAAATAGAGGTATTATCGAAAGAATGGAACTGGACCCCTAGCTTACACTGCTCACAAAAATTAACTTTGAATGGATTAAAGACTTAAATGTAAGATCTCTAACTGTAAAACTCCAGGAAGAAAACACAGGGAAAATATCTCCTTGACATTAGTCTGGGCAATGACTTTTTTAATAACATCAAAAGCACAGGCAACAAAAGCAAAAATAAATAAATGGGATTGCTTCAAACTAAAAAGCTTCTGCACAGCAAAGGAAACCATCAACAAAATGAAAAGGCAACCTACAGAATGGGAGAAAATATTTACAAACCATTTTTCTGATTAGGGGTTAATACCTAAAATATACAAGGAACTTACACAACTCAATTGCAATAAAACCCCAAATAACCCAATTAAAAAATGGGCAAAGGACCTGAATAGACATTTTTCCAAAGAAGACATACAGAAGGCCAACAGGTACATGAAAGATGCTCAACATCCCTAATCATCAGGGAAATGCAAATCAAAACCACAGGAGATCACCTCACACATGTCAGAATGGCTATTGTCAAAAAGACAAGAGATAACGAGAATTGGCGAGGATGTAGAGCAGAGGGAGTGCTTGTGCACTGTTGGTAGGAATGTAAATCGTGCAACTACTATGGGAAACAGTATGGAAGTTCCTCAAAAAATTAAAAATAGAACTACTATATGATCCAGCAATCCCACGTCTGAGCAAATATCCAAGAGAAATGAAATCAATATCTTGAAGAGATGTCTGCACTCCCATGTTCATTGCAATTTACTCACAGTAGCAAAGATATGGAAACAATCTAAGGGTCCATCTATGGATGAATGAATAAAGAAGACGTGGTATCTCTCTGTTTCTCTGTCACATAGGAATATTACTCAGCCATGACAAAGAAAGAAATCCTGCCATTTGCAACAAACAGGATGAACACATAAGACATTGTTCTACATGAAATAAGCCAGAGAAAGACAAACACTGTGTTCTCTCACTTATATGTGGAATCTAAAAAGAATTAAAAAGTCAAACTCATAGAAACAGAGAGGAAAATGATAATTACCAGGGGCTAGGGATGTGGGGGAGATGGTAAGATGCTGATCAAGGGGTACAAGCCTTAAGTTATAAGATGACTAAGTCCTGGGGTTCTAATGTGCAGCATGGGGACTGCTGTTAACAATCTGTATTGCATACTTGAAATTTGCTAAGAGAGTAGATCTTAAGTGTTCTCGCCACAAAAAGAAAAAAAAAGGTAACTATGTGAGGTGATGGATGTGTAAATTAACCTGATTGTGGTAATCATTTCACAAAGTCTACATATACCAAATCATTACATTGCACAGTTTAAATATGCACAATTTTAATTGCCAATTATATCTCAGTAAAGCTGGAGGGAAAAAATAGTTTTTGCTGAAAAATAGAAATGTTCGCATATTTTTTATCTATAGGTCAAGCTCTGTATTATGAAGTAGTCTATGAAAACACCGATTGGCAAGAAGAAACAAGTACTACTCATACAACTTTTAAAATGTGGAGGTTTCATTCCTATGAGGTAATTTCTCAATGGCTAGCATTTGCAGCACTAGAAAAATAATTAGCACCACCCAGATGTAGCTCTATCAACTATTACACTATTCTGTGGTAAGCTTTTTTCCCAAAAGTTGGAGCAGATAGTTGGAAATTAAAGTCAGGCATTAGGGGAACAATATGTTTAATATCAAAGCTATTTGCTACCTTTCTGATTTGAAATAACCTCTACATTTTACACACTTCTAAATCTGAAATGAAAGTATTTTCTCTTGGTTAGAACTATATTTTCTTTTACCAGCAATGTTTTCGAGTTTTATGAGTATTGACAATAAAAAAGCTCGCTGATTCCCTAATTAGAACAGTTTTTTTGAAAAGTATAAATGATATATTTAATATGTGCAATTGCCAATTTCCATTTCTTGTTCTAAAACAGGTTATTAATCACGCAGATATAAAATATACTTGATGTTTTCTTATAAAATAGAAGTATTATTAAGAAGAGTAAAAGGGTTTCTATCTTATTTCAAATATTAAACTTCTGAGTTAAATGAACAAGATTTAGTCACAAATAAATGCAATTAAATACTTGCTGTTTATTCAATGTTTTGTGGATAGGAAGCCAAAATGAGCTGAAGATGCCCAACCAGTGCTTACTAGGATCCTGCTGCTACTGTTTATTCCCCAGCAAGGGTACGGCTATGTCTATTGAGTTCACTTGCTTGGTACATAGTGCTAATGAGGGAAAGGTGGGGTCAGTTTTACTCAAACCACAGACTGTGCCTGAGCCAGTCACCCAGCAAATGCATGACTTTATTCACAAAGGGAGCAGAAGAGGGGACGTGGAGGGCTAAGGGCTGTCACAGCGGCCGAGAGTCCACTCAAAAGGCATGGTTTGTATTGCCTTCACGAACAAAGAATAAAAGAAATGAAACAATGTGGATAAAAAGATCGAGAAACCTAGAACTTTAATTTTTAAATCTCATATAGAGAAGATGTGAAAATCTATCTATGCATCCATCTGCCTATCATGTATCTAGTGAAAGAAACCAAAGAGGAAAGAAAATTCTTGACACATTAATGCTCTGGCTAAACAAAACAAAATCCATAAAATAGTTCTGTTATCAGCTCCAAAAAGACGTCTCAAGCATCTGCAGGCAGCACAGTCTAAGCTCTAGGTTTAATCACCGGTAGGTAGGTTTGCAGGCAGGAAAGAAGGGAGTGGGAAGAAAAGACATGTTTGATTCTAACAAACACAGAGCTTGAAACCCCAGCTGAGCCAGGACGAGGCTAACAGTCCTGAGCCTCCAGTGAGCTGAGCATCAGAGGGGAGGCACAGATGGAGGTTCAGGACGGAGGGCCCCCCGTTCTAGGATGAATTTCTTTCTGTTGTCGCGTGACCAGACTGACCACCAGCAATGAGGAAAGTCCAAACAGCATCTAGTGACTGGGTTTAACCTGAGTTAAATTCATAATTCATATAGTCAGTTTCTCTTAGCAACAGTATCATCCATCCCCCCATCTTCTCATGTTCTGTGCATTCGCCACTGGATGTTTTCTATTCCTCTCCTTTTCAAAGCCAAGCTCTCCTGACCACCTCTTCCCTCTTCATTGGGCCTGCAATTTCATCATGCTGTAAACCTAGGAATATGATTTCTACTATCTGCTTAGTCTACCCAAGTCTGCCTCTTCTCCACTGTATTTCAGGTTTCTGATTTCATTATATTGTTCTCCTATAACACGTTCATATAAAAAACCGATTTGCATAACCTCTTTCCCATTTCAGGTAACATAGCAGGGTTTTTCTTTTGTTTGTTTTGATGGGAACACTTCCTCTCAATGAGTGCGCTGGCCACCTAAAGTCAGGTTAAAGACGTCCCTCTGTCTCTTATGAACCAGCACAGCCTGAATTCTCCGAATTTCTATTCACTAGTATGGTCCCTGCACTATAAAAAGTCTGTCACAAGAGGTCTGGCTTAAAATCTACTTCCCTCAATGCAGTATTAGGAATGACTGGCTTTGATTTAATGTAATTTAACTTAATTATTAAAGTTAAGGGTTTCTAAGTTGAATTTTCTAATTTATTGCTGAATTTTGAAGTAACCCTCATTACCATATGTCACTGATTCTAAAATATGCAGTTTTCACATTGTAACATCTCTGACATTGGGATGCATCTTATGATTGCTGTAGACAGTGTGACAGAGTTGTCACTTCACGATCTTGGTTGTTATTCCTGGTAGCATGACAGTTTCTCAACATTCAGTCAACAAATCATTTAAAGACTGTTTGAGGAAGGATTGTAAGGTCTGGTTACTGTCAGAATATCTTCCTTTGACATTTTCTAGTAAGCTTCAAAAACAAACAGAAGTCCGCTCAGAAAAAAAAGACAATGGTAGAGAACCTGTTTCTTAAAGTTACAGAGCACCATCAACACTTGTGCTGTGCACAGATGACGTCAAGTGGAAAACATGGGCATCAATGACTCAGACGCAAAGAGTGATTCGGAAAAATTGGATTCTAGATGTTTTCAGAATTCCTTGATCAGTTTATTTCACTTATAGCAGCCTTCTCTAGCAAACCGGGAACTCTGAAGTGAGGGGAGGGCTCAGGTCTTAGCCAATTTTCTATTTTAAAGCCCAGCTTACTGGCACAGGTCAGGCATTCAAGGGATGGTTGGTCAATAAATAATAAATGAACAATGGGGGAAAAGAAGATGGTGAGACCGATGGGGGAAGAGAGAGGAAGTCTAGAGGAAAATAGTATGGGTAAGGCTTATTATAATGGACTTGAAGAATGAAAAGGAGCTTGTAAATTGACAAGGGGGTGGGGTGGTATTTCAGGCACAGGGAAAGGAATGTTTTAGGAAAAAAAGCTCTAAAAAACACACTGTGTTTGGGAAATCACAGCTAGCTTTCAGATACTTCGAAAGTCAACAACAGAAAGTAGTAAGACTGAGACTAAAGAAAGAGATTCAGATCCTGGATGGTTTCAAAAGCTTTTTTTTTTTGAAAGAAGTGTGGACTTCATTTCTAGGTCACTGATTCTAATCCTTTATCACTTTTATTTCACTAGTCATTCTATTAAAGAGTTATCATCTGACAACAAATAAGTAAAAGCCTGTTTTTTCCCAGTAGGAATTTATATTTTCTGACTTTACATTATTTTACTCTTAATTTTTGGTAGGCTACTGGGGCAAATCTTAGTTATATTATAGAAAGTACACTGAATTGCAATGGTTTTGAAAGACAAGTCTTCTTAACCATTTCACTGCAACAATAATTATACAATGCAAGGATTAAAAATACAGTAGTTGGGGGAGATGAATAGGCAGAACACAGAAGTTTTCTTAGGGCAGAGAAAATACTCTGTATAATGATGGAGGTATGTCACCATGCACTTGTCCAAATTCATGGAATGTACAACGCCAAGAGTGAACTTTAGGGGAAACGATGTCTTTTGGGTGATTATGATATGTCCATGTAGGTTCATCCTTGTAAAAAATGTACCTTTTAGGTGAGTGATGTTGATAATGGGGGAGGCACATAAATGGGTGGGGGCAGGAGGTTTATGGGAAATCTCTGTAGATTCCTCTCAATTTTGTTGTAAACCTAAAACTGCTCTAAAAAATAAAGTCTTAAAAATACAGTAGTATTATTGAGAAATAATATCTTGCTTATGACTAAAAGATGTAGCCAGAAATGAAAATTTTCTTAGTAGTATAAAATTTCAATAACATCACTGTGCTATTACCAGTATCAGGTTTGGGGAGAAGTGGGACATCAAAGGCATTTGCTGGGAGATGTGAGCAGGGAACAGAGGACTTGGGAGAAATGTCACCATTACTCCTGGCACGCTAAATCTTGGCAGCAGGTGGCATACCTCACCTGAAGCGGATATGGAGAAAGAAACAGGATTCACTGACAATGCCACATCTTATTTACCTTGCCTTTAAGACCACCAGCTGGGATCGCACATTAGCCCAGGAGAAGCCATGTCACATACACTCCACTTTCAGCTATGATGAAGTGGCTTCTAGACTAACTTTGAGCAAGACAACTAAAAGAGGTGATGAAATGCAAAAACAAAAGCTGTGCAGGCACTAAAAGACCTCAAGATGCATAAAGCAAATTTATTTCTATAAATAAAAATTTATGAAGAAATTTTCTACAAATTTCAAATGTTTGAAATCATACAGAGTCTACTCTCTGACCACAGCTGTGCAGAAAGGGTGTGGAGCTTAGTTTCTAACATGAGTGACTGGGCAGACGGAAATCCAGGCGGAGGGGGTGTTGCTGCTGGGGACTCCTCGTGGAGGGGAGGAGAGGAAGGCGGAGCAAAGGTAACACGTGCATTTGAGATGCTGGCCGGAGATCCAAGTGGGGGTGGTTAGCAAGTGAAATTAGGAAAGCTGATTGGGAAAACTCCTGTTGAATTTACGGGGAGCCTTGTCTAAAATGAAACCTCTGCCTGGGTTCACGGACTTCACGAGAGTTGGGTTTCTAGAGCACCCCACCTCCAAGCCACAGCGTGAAACGCTTGAGGGGGTATCTTTCTGACTTGGGAGTCAGGCTGGGAGCGGCAGCAGAACAGTGAAGGACGTGGGGTCTCACCTCAGCCACGAAGGACTCCGTGGCCTTGGGCAGCCTCACCTCGCCAGCCTGCCTTGCCCTCCCTGGGCCTACACCTGAACTAAATCTTTACCATTTCCTGAGAAGCCTCACCCTGAATCTTTTTCCCCAGCATGTTTGATTAGCTTCTATAGTCAGCGACGTCCTCACAGCCGAATTTACTCATGGCTAGTCTCACACTTATCTTTTATGGACTATTTCTAGAGAAACCTTGCTGGTATTTTACCAAAAGACCAGAATCTCTCCCTAAAAAATTTAAAAGATAATCCTAAAGCAAGATATTCAAACACAGATTTAAAATGGTTTCAAAAAATATTTCTAAAATGCACTGTTGGTATTTAATATGTCTCTGTCAAAGGATGAGAGTAGAGAAATACAACAACTGTATTTTAAAGATGTACATATGTTGTACTGTCTATAATATGTGCATGAATAAATGCCAGATAGATACACAGGAGATAGCTATGAGAAATTAAGGTTTTGTTTATCACTCTCCTATTGTAAAGGGAAATCATTTGTTTTCTTATTTCGATAAGAACTCTTATTATACACTAACAGAGCCTAAGTTGTAGTAACATATACATATGCTTGTGAAATTCAAACACTTCCTTTCTTGTGAGAAGGAATGACTATAATGAAACTCTAATTCATCGATCACCATGCAAATGTAAACAAGGACTTTCTCTCTAAATTTATTAATAGCTACTCCCTGTCTAGAGTAGCCAAATATTCAGCAGCTGTTACCCAGCGACCACCCCCCCCCCCCCGCCCCCGCCCACCCAGTACCACCTAGTTTTCACTTCTGGTTGAGTCGACGAGAGTTAGCATGGGCCATGGCAAGAAACAGACTTGTGCATGGACAGTCAAGAAGTAACAGAAGTTGTAGGTGACATCCCTCTCTTCCTAACTGATCTGCTTTCTATCCTTCCAGGATAATCAGACCCAAAGGACATGCAAGTAGACTCAATGAGAAAGATTATCTGCAAATACAGGCACCCAGAGTGAGCGGAAAGTAACCCATTCCTAAAAATGTGTCCGATAATGAATTCTCAGAAAGTGGGAACCCAGTTTCCTATTTTCTAAACAGAAAAAGTAGTAATACATTTCTAACTCACATAGATTGCATCTGTCAATCCACTATCTAGGCATTTTCTAGTTTTTAAAAAAAAATATTATGCTGCACTCAAGTAGCACAGTGAAGCTTTTCAGATCCACCAATCTCATAAGTTTTCTTTATCTTCCTAAGCACAGAAAAAATAACATGCACCTTGGGAGGGACAGGTACATGCACCTGGCTAGCCTTATGTCTTGGCTTTAGCAAGCTTCCAACTTTTCTTTTGCTGAAGGAAAGGCCACCTGGGCTCACTTCTTTGCTTCATAATCTCTTCCATTTTTCAGAAGGCGTTTTCACTTAATAATGTGGGGAAGATGAGAAACAAAAATGCCCAGTATGTTTAAACAGCACACACATCAAATGAATCTGCAGCCAACGCCTTATCCTCTCCAGGGACATCTGGCAGCTCGAATGTTCCTACTGGCGCACAAGTGCCAGTGCCTTGCAGAGGCTACAGTTCAGATAGTAAATTCAGGGGAAAAATTTATATAAGTCAGTAAAAACTATTTGAGTTCAGTTAGTGAAGATTACAGCAAAATGAAAAAACTATTTTAGAATTATTCTCAGTTTTCACGGGATTGTGAGACAAATTGCAAAGTGGCCATATCAATGATATTCTCCTGTGGAATTAGCTTAAAAGTCATGAATCAGGCAGTGTTTCATAGTTTCCCTACATCTGACTATGTTATTTTAAAGAATATGTAGCATAAGGATTTCCATTTGATGGGCCAGAGAAAACCAGAAATCCAGTGTTGGTTCTGATGAGAAGTGGCTCTTTTCTCTGATCATACCCCCGAAGTGTCCGGGAGGGAAGGATTCGTGTTTCTAGTGAATCATCGAGTGGCCAGTAGACTATGTTGCATAAACTAATATGCAACAACACAATTAAAAAAATTTCAGTAGTATTGATTTATCGTTCTCTCATTTAAAGGCTTTAATGAGCCTATTTTCCAAAGGAGAAGTAGGAAGTGTATTCAGTGAAATGTGTTGATTATACAGAAATTAGATATTATGTTACATGCAATTAAAAGCACCCTATCAGGATACCCAGCGGTAGAGTAGCGTATCAACCGTGGCCTTACCCTTTAATTTCAAGGCTTCTAATACCTTTGAATCAGCTGTTACATCACTGACTAGCTTGATTTCAATATCCTGCGATGTCAGTTGGAGCAACTTTTCAAAAAGACGTTGACCCTAGAAAAAATATTCAGAGACAAAGAAAGTCAGAAAATCTGAAAGTATGCCATTTTAAATAGGTATAAATAAACTTATTAAAAATTAAAACTCTTCATTCAAATTTTAACAGGCAGGCACTTCAGCAATTGGCATTCATGGGAGATTTTTTCAAAACAGTTTAGATACAAAGAGAAGGAACACGAGTGCAGATTACATTATGTTTTCTTGAGGACTGTGCAGTTCAACAATTATTGCAAAACTAATTTCAACGCTACAATGCAAATCTTTCCTTCTTTTACTTCTTCCCGAACTCAAGCTATCTACACATGAAGAGGTGGCACAGAATATTAAACCGTTGAATTTGGGCCCAGAGAGCCCTGGATTTCAGCTGTTTTTCCAATTTACAATCTGTGCTTCTTAATCTCACCAATCTCCATTTTGTTCCTCAGCAAAATGTAGGTAATATTAGTATTTACTTTAAAAGATTTTTGTATGGATTAAAGGAGTTAGTATTAAGTATCTTTTAATTGTAAGCTATTATGTGAAGAATCTTGCCTATTTATCAGTGATTTGCTTAAATTCACCTTCTTGTTGAAAACCTGTTTTACCAAATTCAACTAATGTTCTGCCCAGCAAGCTACAATTATTAGCATAGCCTAAAAATAACTCAAATATAAAGAAAATCAAAAATAAAGGTTTTCCTTACAGGATTTTCACAAGCACACAATTTTATTATTATTACCTTTTTTTGCTGAGGAAGATTGGCCCTGAGCAAACATCTGTGCCATCTTCCTCTACTTTGTATGTGGGATGCCACCATAGCATGGCTTGAAGAGTAGTATGTAGGTCCATGCCTGGGATCCAGGCCCGTGCACCCTGGCCAATGAAGTGGAGCATGGAACTTTAACCACTCAGTCACGGGGACAGCCCCTAAGCCCACACTTTTTATAGTTAAGGTTTAATCTCAGAGAGACTCTGAAGAGTGACAGGTCCATAGTCAGTACAGTGGATACAGGCGAGTGGATTGTAACATTACCCTGTTTATTTTCCCTCATGTGTTTTCATGGACTCCCTCTCCTAAACATAAAAGGGACTGGGTCTTCTGATTTTTCAGAGTTTTGCTATTCAGCCACAAATTCAAATGCTTTCAGGATCCAGACAGGCAACAAGGCTTTGGTCTTAAGGGTCCCCAAGTGGCAAAGTCTTCCCTTACTTTGTAAGAATGGACTGCTGACAACGATTACGTGGAAAGGATTTGGAGACTGGGAAGACACGATGGAGGAGATGTGGATGTGAAGCAGTGAGGCCTGCAGTTCAGCCTTAGAAGAGAGAGGGGCCACGGGCCAAGGCCCTAAAACTTTGGAGGGCTAAGGAGAGAGTTGTCTGCCTGCGCCAGGGCGACCGCGACAGCATGGAGGTGTCTGACGTAATCCAGCCATGCTCCAGCCTGGAGGTGGCCCGGTCCAGCCCAAGTTCCATAATCCCTGGGGGTTGGAGGATGTCATGCATGGCTGCTTCCTTTCCATTTAACTAAGTGTGGTCATAAAGGTTGCCCAAAGTAGAACTCAGTAAAAGTGACCAAATTACTCTGCACCCAAAGCCTGGAGGAAGCCTCCCCACAAACCAGATATTCCCATGAGGTATGCTGACTGAGTGCACTGGGCAGCTGTAAATTGCTTCTTCAAAAGAGAGGTGGGAGGGGAGAGGGAGAAAGAGAGAAAGAGACATGAACAGACAGAGAGGACAGGAAAAAGACCCAGCTGCTGGTCTGCCAATTTCAGGGTCTATGTCCATTTCACTTTGACTCTGGAGAGGCCAGGGCTTGGGCAGTGAGAGGCTCAGGTGCCCATGTGAGGGAAGATGCGCAAGGCACGGCTCTGTGGGTCTCCTGCAGACAGAGTCATCACCAACACGACCTTCTTCGTCAGCTCTGGCTCTCCTCTGAGGTGTGCACCACACTCTTGTCACACACGCTTGAAGGCTTGCTGATGTCTGCATGGCCCAGACTTCAGACTCACGGTCGTCACATAGTCACCTAAATTGTTCGTAGGTCCCCCTCACACAGAGAAAGGGCTTATGTGCTTTGTGTGTTTTACAAGACCCCATAGTTAGTGGGCCAGTATTTTTAAACAAACGCCTTTTTATTTTGTCCTTTTAGTTAACATATTTAAGCACAAATGAAAGATAAGAGATCTTCTAACCTATCTGTATCTCTGTCTCTGTGGCTTAAATTGATTCCCACCATGTTATTTTTATGAGACTTAAAATGAAGACCAGAATTCTCAAACAAGAATGAAAATAGAAACTCCAGAATCTACAGAGACTGGCAGACTGTCATTCAATAAAGCGTATTTTACTTTTAGTCTGTGCTGATTACTTACACCAAGGATTCTTACATTGTTTAATTATAGTGCTCACTGTAATGAACTTGGGCTTGAGGTGGAACTTCTATTCAACCTCCCCATTTTCAGTGTCTTAACTCCCTGTCCACACATTTTCACCAAGATTCTCAAAGTGTAATAACTTCCAAAGGTATGAAACACCTGCTCTGAGCAGAAACCTGCAGTACGGCCTGCTGCTGGGTGAGCTAAATTGACTCATCATGTTTTCATAAAGGAATAATAAAAGTCCCTCAGCTTTTAAAAATCAGAAATTTAAAGCTTGCCCTTTCTGGTGAGAAACATTAGCCAACACTTCCAACTTCACTAAATCATCGTGAAGACAGTGTGTGGCTCAGGAATGTTGACCTGCATTAAGCCAATTTTTTCTGATGTCTGCAAGACCTTTCGATAAACAGTGAGGTCCTGGGGAGGGAGCTGCACCCCAAGGACAGAGATCCAGCGCAGCCCCTTCGTGACTTTGAAGAGCTGCTTAACGCAGAGGCCCTTTCAATCCCAAGACAGCAGGGGTGAAAAATACCACCTGTTTCTGTTGACCTGAAACAACCAGTGGACAGGATGAAATGCAGAAACATAACTTGAAGGGAAAAAGCAAAATTACCAAAGAGAATCAGAAGAAAGTCATGCTCTATGAGATTAATTCGGGGATCACGTAGAATATGGCCATGGTTTTCAAGCTTGTTTTAGCAGTTAAACTCTTTGCTCAAATGAAAACTTAACCTAAACATTTCTTTCAATCCCTCTCTGCCCTGCTCTACAGAATCCCCAGGGGTACACAGAACACAGCTGGAAAATCACCGAATTTTACCCCTTCATCTGAGGTCTGATGTGGAACCGTCAGGATACCGAGATTGAGAAGGTCAGGGCTGGAAGATACCTTTGAGATCAATAGTCTACTCATCGCCCAAGAAAATCAAGTAATGTGCTGATGGTTCCACTGTTTTCTCTACAAGACCATTTTGTTATGTTAACGTTGGGAAAGGAAGGGGTATTTTGGGAAGGAAGTTACCCTTGACTCTCTCCTTCCAATCCCAGATCTGGTACATTCAACTCTCCTGAGCTAAGTAAGCAGTTCTGGAGCTGGAAGGCGCTTTATTACCAGCAAAGTTGGGTTCTGAGGAGTCCCGGTGCCTGCAGAGCCACGGTCAGCCCACACGAGTACCCCAGTGCTCCCCGTCCTCCAAGAGGCTGGGCAGGAGCCAAGGCAGCCTCCCCCCACGTGGGCTGGGAGGTGGAGTACTGAGGGAAGAGGGGCTCTCTGCTTGCCCTGGTGGGGGACTATTAACTATCTAGTACTGCCCTTCCTTCGCCTGAAAGGAAGAAGTTACTAACAATCTGATGAAGTCAAACAGTAACATATTTAGGGGGACCCAACAAGAGAGAAGATGCTTGAACACAATGGGCACCTCATGATACAGGCTACTCAAGAAGACAGAAAGTGGAGCTGAAACACAGCATGAGTACTCAAGAATAGTCAGGCAGGGCCGGGACTGTGATTTCAGAACTAAACTGGAAGAGTAATTAAAGAAAAATATAGCTACTATTGAGGCTCATATTAGTGGCCTGAAAACCAAATGGAAGAAATATCTCAAAGTGCATGCACGCACGCATACACAGACACACACGAAAACATAAGACGTAAAGAAAAGAGTGATGGATGAACGGAGGAGATACAACATGTGGCTAATAGGTGTATTGGAAGAGAAAAAGAGGGAAAAAGAAAAAGGTTGCAAATAACAGAAGGAAAATTGTCCAACTTGAGGAAAGATCTAAATCTATAAGTTGAAAACAAGATGGAGGCAAATGTAATGCGGAAAGACACACGCAGGCACGCTCTGTAAAATTACGCAACATCAAGGAGAAAGAGAAATTCTCACAAACTTCTGGCCAAAAACACAACAAAAAAATTGACCCATTGAGGAAAATGGATCAGACCGGCATGGAGCTAAACTGCAACACTAAGCTAGTACATGGGGGCTTCAGACTCTGGAAGAAAAAGACTGAAGCCCAGCAATGCTTGACTCAGTCAAGGGGTTTACCTGCCAGGGAGAGAGAAGGAAAGCTTTGCAGGTATATACAAATTTCGATATTACATTACCTACACAACCCATATGAGGAACACTTTCAAAGAAAGACTCTAACCAAACAGTAAATAACACAACACCATCAAGGAGGACGAAGGGAGAAGAAACGTGATGAGCAGATGCTGTGGACATGTGTTTGATGTCTTTGCTAAACAAGGATTTTTGAAAAGATGAGACACCTTACAGGCGAAAGTCTTCTGAGAAGCTATAACGTGCACTCTCAGTGGGGCACTATTGCCCCCAAGGGGCTGAGAAGTGCTTTGTGTGTGTGTGTGTGTGTGTGTGAAAGTTACTATTTTTATGAATAAAACACAGATCTACCTACAGTAAATATGCAATATATCTGTGGTATTAAAATCTCACTTAAGGGGGCAGAATTAGGAAAAAATGTCTAAAAAGGCTTAATAAGGTCATAACGAAAAGAAGGTTGAGAAACACTGATCTACAGCCAAAAGGATAAAGAATCTCAGTAAAAATTAGAACAAGAGTTAGGGCGGGCTTAAAGTGCTAGCCAGGAAAAAGTACGTCATTATTACATATTGCATGGTTTACGGAGCTAGGACAGTTATAAAATGGTATGCACCAAACGGCACAGCAGGTAAATATATAAAGCAAAAGTTTAATAAAAATGCAATGAAAACTACCACAATAAAATACTTCAAAATATGTTTCTCAAAACTGGGCAGATCTTATAGGAAATAAATGAGGATATATGAAAATTAAATAATACTATCAATAAACTTGATTATATATATACATTTATATATATTTCTCATTCTATACATCAAACCCCCCAAAACAATTTTTTTTAAAGATTAGCACCTGAGCTAACATCTGTTGCCAATTTTCTTTTTTTTTTCTTCTTTTTCTCCCCAAAGCCCTCCAGTACATAGTTGTATATTCCAGTTGTGAGTGCCTCTGGTTGTGGCACGCTGCCTCGGCATGGTCTGATGAGTGGTGCCATGTCCGTGCCCAGGATCCAAACTGGAGAAACCCTGGGCCGCTGAAGCAGAGCGCACAAACTTAGCCACTTGGCCAAAGGGCCAGCACCCACAAAACAATTTTTGTTTGTCCATGTAATATTTACCAAAATCTGTTCTGTAAATAATACTAAGAAAACCTAAACAAAAGTTAAAAAGAGATATTCTACAGGCTTCATCTTCTGCTCATAATCTAACAAAATGAGAAACAGACCATTAACATGTAACCCATAAAACAAATCTTACCTACTTGAAAATTTAAAAACCCACTCTTAGATTATCCTTACATCAAAGGAGAAAAGAAAAGTGAAGTTTTGTATTCTCTAGGAAGCTATGAAAAAGTAAGTACTTCATAGCAAAACCATGAAATGAAGCAATAGCTGGTGTCAGAGGAAAATTTCTAAGTGTCAATGTCTTCAGAATTATATAAAAGAACATACTGTGAAGTCACAGTCATCATATTAATATGGTAGAGGCACAGGAATGGATAAACAGATAAGGGAACTTTAATAGAGAATCCAGAAATGATACACACCTGGTTTTTATCAATAACAAAGGCACTATTTTAATTCAGTATGAAAAAGATAGAGTGGTTTAGTCTGGCACAGTTATACCTATGTTATACCAAACAGAAAAATATGTTCTCAGGCAGAATAAGGACACACCAACACTTTAAAGAAAATCTAGGCAACTACACTTACAGCCTTGAAGGAGGGAAAGCCTTAACTGAGCTGTAGGAGGCTAACTAAGGGCCCCCAAAGACGTCAGGCGCTAACCTGGCGCCTGTAAATGTTACCTTATCTGGAAACAGGATCTTTCCAGATGTGATTAAAGATCTTGTGATGAGGAGATTATCCCGGGCTATCTGAGTGAGCCCTAAATGTAAGTGCAGTGTACCCAGACGAGAGACACAGAGGGGGATTGGGCAGGCAGCAAGGAGGAGCAACGAGGAGACGGAGCAGAGAGGTTTGAAGATCCTGGCCCTGACAATCAGGGCGACACGGCAGCAAGCCCAGGGGTGCCCGCAGCCAGCAGAAGCTGGAAGGGGTGAAGAGCAGAGTCCCCCTTAGTACAGGCTGCCTGCTGGAGCTTGTGGAGGGAGCACCGCTCCGCGGACACCTGGGTATCTGCCGAGGAAACTGATTCCAGACTTCCGCCCCCAGAACTGCCAGGGAACGAGTCCCTGTTTTAAACCACAGTCTGCGGTAATTTGTTGCGGTGGCCACAGGACACTAACACACAAGCAAGATACGTAGAAGCAATAAAAGATAGACAGAATGATAAAAGTTAAAAACATTATACAGCAAAAGATGCCAGAAAGGTTCATGAAAAACAGCCAAAAGTTTGGAATATTTGCTATGCAAATGAAAAACGAAGGGTTAATAGCGGTACTGTACAAAAATATATTAAAAATGAATAAGAAAAAGCCAAGAGCCCGATCAAATGTGGGCAAAGTGTCAAGTTAGGCATGCCTAAGGGAAACAAGCCTAGATGCTAAGAGATGTGAAGAGATGCTTCGTAAAGTCCAGGGAAGCAGAAAGCAAAGCAGCCCAGAGCTCTCTCTGTACCGAGAGACTGGACAACAGCCACAAGTGGCAACCTTTATCCTTGTCAGGGATTTGGGGAAACTGTGACCAATTGCTTCCTTCCACTCAGGACTCCCATTTCTAGAAATCCATCACAAAGAAACATAAGCACCAAATGTGTGTGAATGTGTGTGTGTGTGCACACATGTGTATATTTATGATTATATATCTTAGGTATGCTATTATCCTACTTATGCATAAATATGTACATATATGTATACATATATATATACATACATGCATGTAAAAAAGGACACAGAACTGATTAAACATATTAAACGTTTGATGACACAGTCACGAGAAAACAAGATCTAGGATTTATTTTAAGCCATAGTGTCCCTTTAAAGCAAAGGTTTAAAAAGCTTGATTTTTAAAAAAATTTATAACAAGATAAATTATAACGTATATGTATGGATCCCTTCATGACTAATTTACTAGTTTACTTATTTAACCAATTAGTTCAATTATCTGTAAGACTGATCTCCTATTTACTTACCATATTTACTGAAATTTTCAGTACTATATTGACTGAAACTTTTCTTTTTCAGTTTAGAAAACTTACAGAAATTTTATTTACTTACTATGTTTATTGAAATACACAAAGTTTGCCAGGGATATAAACATACATATATTAGTTACCCATATACTTGTCAGTGTCAACTTGTAATCTCAAATACCTCTAGGAAAGGCAGAAGTGTCTTTTAAGCAAATTCATTCAACACGTTGACCAGATGCCTGCGATGTGCCAAGGACCCTAATAAGTGCTGGAGATAAATGATTGATAAGCAAATACAGCCCAGGGTGTCAGATGCCAAGGGGAAGGAAGCGCAGCCCTAGGGGAAACCCAGCAGGGCACTGAGGGAAAACCTCCAAGGGAAGGGAGGAAGGAAGGAGTGTCCAGGTGGAGGCCTGTGCCGGAAAGATAAGCAAGAGCAACAGGAGGGTCTTGTACACCATGGGGAGAGCCTGGAGCTCATCTGGAAAACAATACGGCCCTCCGAAGGATTTTACATAGGGAAGGGCATAGTCAAATTTTTATTCTCAAAGAAAATTCTGACTGCAAGTTGGCGAAGAATTGATACAGGGCAAGACTGGAGGCTGAAAGAAAAATCAAAAGGTTGGCATGTGGTTGGTGGGAGACAACGTGGCCTGAGACAGAGCAGTGTCAATGGCAACCAAACAATGGAAGGACCACAGGTATTGATGAGGCAGCATAGTGGTGAACTTGATGGTAAGGCTTGGGCTTGAGGGAGAGCGCTGGGATGGTGGCCAGAGTCCCCAGCAGCTCTCGGCACTGCCTGTGCAATATGGAATTCCTCATCCAAAGCCAGAAGATGCTGGCCATTCATCAGTCCACAAATGTCCTGAGGTCATGAATCAGTCACAGCCTCAGGAACTCAGACAGGGCCACAGGCCCACCAACTTAGTTGAGAACATCTGCTTTTTTTTGCTAATGAGCAACAAGGATTCCCCACTTGATGCCAGCAGAGAGTCCTGCTATGTAGGCTGCCTGTCCATTCATTAGTCCAGTTTCCATCCCATTAAGAGATTTAATTATTCTGAGCAGTTAATCATCAAGGCCTTGACTAATGATAGTTATCACAATTACGCACCCCGTGGGTATGAACACAGCCATCCCTGTCAGAGGCTGAGGAAGAGAGATGAATAAGCTCTTCATGCCAATAACGGGCCAGGAAATAGCAAGGAATCGACATCAGGGGCAGCATGTTTGTACCAGGGCCCTTGGCTGGACACCTGTAGGACGTAGAAGGCAGCTTTGGGGTTGCTGCACCATCCACTCTGGCTGCAAAGGGCAGGCAGACACCATCCTCTTGACAGCGCATTCAGCAGCGACTGGAAGAGTGTGGCAGGCACAGCCCGTCAGCACTCCTCTGCTGCAGAGGAGAGGCATGCGACCAGGGCAAGGGAGGAACCCAGGACGGTCAGACACTCCAGCTCTGCCACGATCACTCCTTCTGAGTAGGCAGAGGGCCCCACACAGAATGGAGGCAGAGTCCCTTCAAGCCGTCACTCCTGAGGAGCCCAGCCCCCCAGAAAGTAACCATGGGGGTGCTCTACACGCCCCCTGAAAACCCCATGATCTTAGGAAAGCAGCTCAGACTCCTCGGCCCTCCAATTCCACTTCTGAGGATTAATCCTGAGTGAATGAGCAAAGAGAAAATAATGTTTTGCACAAGGGTGTTTAATGCAGCAGAATTTATCCAGAAAAAGGAAAATAAATAAAAAGTTCAACATGCAATAACAGAGAAATAGCTATATAAACCTTATCTGGTGGATCCACTGTATTGTCCATTAGGCAGCCAATTTAAAATAATGTTTATCAGTGTTTCCAATAACATGGAAAAGTGCTTATGGTGTAATGCTAAGTGCAAAATTAAGATAGAAATTTCTTTAAAATATGACTGTATATAAGTAATTATGCAGAAAATATCAAACCATTAAAACAATCTTTTGTTGGTAGTCACGGGAATATTTTGTTTCTCTTCCATTTCTCTGTAGTTTGCAAATTTTCTATAGTAAAAAGTCATTATTATTATAGTGAGAAAAAAATCCAACCCATTCTATTTAAAAGAAACTATCAAAAACATAAGTTGACCCGAGGGAAATAGGAAATGCAGTGACAAAGGTCCAGAGAGAAGACAATCAAGCACACAGGTAAACAAAACTAAGATAAAACAACTTTAGAGAAAAGTCATTATTTAATCCAGATAATCGGGAAGAGCCTCTCTGGGTTCATGATTTATTCATGTCTATATGACTGGACCTAAAAAGAATCAAAAAGGTAAAACTCTTGCTAATCACAGTGCTTATGAGTTTATATCAGAATGATGATTTCCCTTGGAAACATACTGGAAAGCAAGCAAGAAGCTAATTAGCATTACTCAACAGATGGGGAAATGGAAGCACAGAGAAGTAGCAGGGATTTACCAACAAAGACAGGGCTGAGGGAGGACCAGAAGCCGCAGGAGCCAGGGAGCTCTGCTAAGCAGCCAGGAGCAGAGGCCACCTTCAGGAGCCTGGCCACTCACAGGCCCTTTCGTTGCTGCACTGCCATCCTGAAGTCTTGTCATTGGTCTGTCCGTCTCCGCCATTATACTCCGAGCTCCATGGGGGTAGGGACCAAGGCTTATTTGATTTTATGTCCCCAACAAACAGCACAGTACCTTCCTTGATAAATATTTGTTCAATAAAGGCACATTCGAAATCATTTTGTTGCCACATTTCAAATGGGAGAATGCTAATTTATAAATATAGGCTGAGTGTTCATTTTGCGCAAGAGAAAACACGCTGTTTTGAAAGAAAGGGACACTCTTTCCATAAGCTCATGCTATTTTCACGCTGACACTGCACCAGGGGTTTTACTGAAATAATACTGAGCCTGCAGATGAGAAGTTTGAACAGTAATCTACTGTTTCAAATCCATAAGCAACTGATCTCCACTCTCTTCCTGGCCACACGCTAGACAACAAAGCTACAAGAATAAAGACCACACAGGCCGGAGAGGCCAGGAAAATGCAAACAGAAGTTGCCACCCTTTTATACCATCACTAAGAGAACAACCGGAGTAAGCAGGATGAAACTGAAACAGATAAAGCTGGGTTGACAAACTGGGTGGGGAAGGGAGTAAGCTGGCTGCGTCTTGCAATCTGTAAAAATCAAACAATGTTTACTAGACT
This sequence comes from Equus przewalskii, assembly GCF_037783145.1. Classification (NCBI taxonomy): domain Eukaryota; kingdom Metazoa; phylum Chordata; class Mammalia; order Perissodactyla; family Equidae; genus Equus; species Equus przewalskii. The sequence goes on along the minus strand of NC_091861.1, from coordinate 2,689,447 downwards.
GGGCCGGTTTAAAGCAGTGATTCTCAATCTTTGCTGTACAGTGGAATCCCCAAGTAATCTTTTGAAAAGTATCAAAGCCGGAGCTCCTTCTAAATATTCTAATTTAACTGGCCTGGGGTGGGCCCGGGTACCAGTATATTTCAAAAGCCCCCCAGGGGACTCCGACTGGCAGTCACAGTTGAAAATTGCCATTTTGGGAGAGCAGGGTAAGCATCTACTCAAAAAAACATGCACAATTTTCATTCTCCTTTCTTCACCTAAACCCTGAAGAACAACTTGCACTGGGATTCTGGGCAGAATTATGTAACCTCTTTTAATAAAAGTTGAGAACTTGATGGACAGCTGGAAGTTGTCCTGCTCTAAGATTACATAGAAAGTAAACCTCCACTAAATATGAAAGTAAATGTCCTGCACTAGAAAAACAAAAATAAAAATGAAAACAAGTGATCTTTTATAAGCTCCATTATTTGTTGTTTTACAAACACTATCTAACCAAATTTACAAAGCCATCGAATGAGACAGGCATTACTATACCCGCTGTAAAGATGGGAACATTGAGGATCAGAAGAGTTAGGACATTTGCCCAGTGTGACCACAATCACCAAACTATTGGTCATGTCAAATGCATTTGGTGTCAAACCCTATGGTCTTTCTACTATCATATACGCCTCCTGAATAAGGCTGCTAGTTGGCATTTCTATAAAACCAAGGTCCGAGAACTGAAAACACACAAAATAACTGATTCTAAACTGAGCCAATTAACAGAGCATTAGAATGTATCCTAGTTATGTTTTCATTAATTTAACATTTTATTTTTCCCCATCGCTGTGAAAAAATACAAAATAGGCTGTAAGAAGTTTGCCATAATACAGTAGAAATGTGTGCAAGCTCTCAGATCTACATCAAAACAAAGGATGAAATGTGTATTTTCTATGTTGTATCAGAATATCCTGCTTTCTCTGGCTGCCTCATTCCAACCTACAGATTGCAATAAGCTTGAAGAATTTCAATTATTCAAAGAACCCAGTCTTCACCAACTATGCTCATCTCCTTTCAGGAAAAATGAAAGGCAGGAGATGCTGTGACTGTATTTTTCCTAGACTAAAAGAAAAAAAAATCAGTAACAAAAGAAATTATAATTAAATATTTCAGACTCTCACAAGGGAATGATATTGTCAAAAATTGGATTCTTCTGGGTTCCAGAAATACTCTTGTGTTGCAGAGTAGATGCTGATTGTTTGCATGATAGTAAATGAAGAATCTCTTTTAATAGACTCGGAAAGGGATTGGAGATCCACCTTGAGACAGTAGGGATGGGAAAGAAAGGAAGGATGGGCTTAGAGAGCCACCGAAGATGGAGCATTAGTAATATGATGGAGACTCAGAGTGAGAGGTGCTGGGGAGCATGGAGTCACAGCTGACTCCACCAGACTGCAGGCTTCATGAGGATGGGCAAGTGGCATGATGGGTCAAAACACAAAGTGATTGTAACAGAAAATGTTAATAAGATCATTTATGAAAAATCTTAAGGATAGCTGTGAACCCAACTTGACAAAGAAAAGGTTTATAAGTTAGATGAAACAAAAGCCCTTGTTTGTTGGTTAACCTACAGTGACGGGGTCAGTTAGGGGGAATATTGCCAGGAAGGAACGAGTAGGCTACGAGACAGGGCCTGGAGACCTGAGTCACACACGGATGCAGCTGCCTGACGGCAAAGTGTATTCCACCAACACCAAAGTGACATCACTGAAGACTGCCTGGTCATAGGGATCTTTAATTAAAAAAACAAATACTAAGGAAGCAAAAACCAACGAGCCAATCAACCAACAAAAATCAGCAGTGGCTATAGGTTTGAGAAGACCACATTGCTTCTTATGTATTCAAGATTCAAGATCAGTTGTCCAGAGGGATCTTCCGTTCATGGACATCAAATTCATTGAAAAACAGATATACATAGATATTTTTTAATCTCAGCAAATATAGACTGGGGGTATTGATTATTTTTTATTAAATGACACTGTTCTAAGATCAAATATGTCACAATCTTACCAGATAACAAATGTGATGATTAATTTTATGCATCAACTTGACTGGGCTAAAATGCCCAGAGAGCTGGTAAGTCATGGTTTCTGAGTGTGTCTGTGAGGGTGTCTCCAGAAGAGATGAGCATTTAAATCAGCAGACTAAGTAAAGAAGATCACCCTCACCAACGTGGGTGGACATCATCCCACCCTTTGAGGGCCTGAATAGAATAAAAAGACAGAGGAAGGCTGAATTTGCTCTCTGCTCCACCTGGGACGTCTATCTTCTCCTGCTCTCAGCGCTCCTGGTTCTCAGTCTTTGGATTCAAACCGGGACTTCCACCACCAGCTCCCTTGGTCCTCAGGCCTTCAGACTTGGACTGAATGACAGCACTGGCTTCCTGGGTGTCCAGCTTGCAGACAGCAGATCATGAGACTTATTGGCCTCCATAATGGCATGAACCAATTCCTATAAGTCTCCTCATACACATATAAATATGAGGACATAGATATATCAGATCTATATCTATATCTCCATCTACAACTATCCTAACAGTTCTGTTTCTCTGGAGAATCCTAATATGGCAAGTTTGATAGTGATAGATCAAGAATTTCAGGACAAATGGAGAGATAAAAAAGGTACTCTTAAGCCTGTATAATTCTTGTAAATGATGCTTTTTGGGTGTTAAGGGAGGGGTTAGTCCTTCCAGATCTTTGCCAAGGCTGAAGTGGCCTCCTGCTTCACCAGGAACAGAGCAGATACTTCTGAAAGGATGCATTAACCAAGAGATGCTTGAGTAGACAGGTGAGAGCAAGACTCTGTGTGTAAGGATTTGTGATAAGTCAAATGAAAGTCAGAATTCCACATGTGAAGATAACTTGCCTAATCCTTCTTACCTACCCAGAATCTCACATTTGTAGAAATTATACTCCCTTTTAATTTTATAAGATGATCATCCCAGTTTCTAGCACAGTGTAAGGCCTGTAATGTGAACTCATTATTCATTAGAACAATTAAACTTACTTAAACTAGAGCCGTAGTGTGTATCCAAATACATGAATGTGAATGCAATGTTCACGGTAATAACAGACAGTTACATAGGCACTAAAACGGTCAAACACTGTTCTACACTCTTTATATATACATTAACTAATTTGTACAAAAATCTGTAAGGTAGGTTCTATTATCACCTTGATTTGGTTGATGAGGAAATTGTGGCACAGAGAGAACTCAGCATCTTGCTCAAGGTCACACATCTAATAAGTAAGAAAAAGGAAGTCTAAGCTACTCTCCTGGCTCATTTCTACAGTCTTTCTAAGAGTCAGTCTGCCACTTACTGTGGAGAGATAGGATCCTGGCTTGTAAAGTTTTCCAAAATGACCACCTGGATCATTGAGCTTTCCCACATGCTACTCACTAAATCAAGCAAATACTGTTCAATTCTAAAAATCATAATTTTTCAAAATTAAATCATTGTGATGTATCATCAGTTGGCAAGCATGGCTCACTGTAGACCGATGACTAATTGATTTCACCTAAGCACATCTCTTTACGATTCAGTTATTGCGGTTCATTAACTATTTTATTAGGTTCCCACAGTGAACTCATAGAGAATGGGATTTTTTAACCCAATGAATTAGGTAACTCTACTAATAAGCCTTCATCAAGTCACATTTCCTGGCTTTTCCTGAACAGTCTTGATTTCATAAATCCCCATCATCATATCCCATAAATTAGCAATCAAGTTGTCCTAGGAACTTCAATATTTCAGGGTCTAAACTCATCATCCGGACAGAAAGAAACAAAACCCTTTGCCCGACTGTGTATTTTTATTAAATCTGAAAATGTGGTTACCATGGGACTGCAGATCTCACCAGCCCTTAACACGGCTGTGATACAGAGGAAGGTCACTGGGCAGTTTCTTTCATCCCAGAAAGAAACAAAGACAGAGATTAACATCGCCCAGTGGGAGGTAGGAAAGACAAGATGAGTTTTTCAGGGTGGGAATTAAAACAGCAACCCTCTGGCGCCACAGATTAAAAGTGCATTTTAATTAATGTGTCGGTTTCTATGCAAATGAAAAAAAAAGCAGGCATTCATCATCCTGTTAATAAGGATGATCATTCACTCTTAAGACACTGCATCTCATCTAGAGGATGCAGATGTCATGTGCCACGTTTATTTGTGTCCCTTTGCTGCTGAGCTGGGGCCTGCCTGCCACTGGCTGTACCACCACTGGGTGTAATTTGCTTACAGATGCATTATAATAAGTAGATGGGCCACTTTTCGATTATAGTTCCTGTTTATCTATGTGCCATTTATGGTTTCCATTTAGGACTTTTCAGGATCTGTCGGTTTTGAAGTAAATGTCACGTTTGACTATTCTACTCCAAAATAAAAATATTTTCTTTAAAAAATATATATTCATGGAAAACAAGCTGTGAACTTGAGCCAATTTTTATTATACTAGAACATCTTAAAGAAAATTTAAATTAGCACACGTGAGTAACTAGGGTGTGAATCTTTTTTTCTTAGCATGTTTTTGTATGCAATAAACCAATCAATGACTAGATCCCAATATTTATAAGGTCTTGGTAAAAATAAAAGCATGCTCACAGGTCCGAAGATTAGCTACCCAGAATTTGAAATGTTGGGTAGAGTCTTGAATTTCCTATTCCATTTGAAAGATACAATCAGTAAAATTTAAATCAAACAGGCTTTCAACCAGTGCCTTCTTTTTTTAGGCATGTTAAGACTTGGTGGCCTAAAGAGAACAGGATACAGAGGTCCTTAAACTGCACCCGTAGAGAAGAAGTTGGCAGCAAGGATGTGCATTTCTCTCTCCACTCCTGATCTCTGCAGTTATCCCCCACCAGCACGGAGAGAGGGGAGAAAGGAGGAGAATCAGGCTCTTTAAAAGCCCAAGATGTGATATTTAAACAAGTTCTCCAGGGCCCTTTAAATTCTAAATCTTGTTGGGAATATTGCTCTAGAGGTTGAGGGTCGGATGAGGGGAGGTGGGAAACAGAGCAAATCAGGCACCAAGCCTTCTCGCCTGCTTTCTCTCTTTAAAGACCTCAGTCCATGCCTGGTGCTCCATCAGGGGGTACTAAATGCATGGGATTCCCCAGCAGCCGTCACTTGGCCGTGAACGCACCAGAAGAAGAGGAAAACGTCCACTATCTTGCTGAGGTAGGAACCCTCCAAACACGTCATCAACCTCACCCCTTCCTGTTGTTCCCCATCCCCACAGCGCTGACGCTCGGGCCAAGCACAGGCAGCAGCGGAGAGCGCTGTTCACCAGATCAGCCCCACAGCCTACTGGAATCCATTGAATTTCCAAAGCAAGTAAAGACCCTCTATCCTTGATGTCCGCAAATGCGGATCTCCCCTTAGGAAGAAGCAAAGTGAAGTTAGGCTCAATACTCTCCAGAAATCCAACTCGTTTCAAACTGGAAAAGAGCCTGGTGCTGTTAGGGGAAGGAGGGCAGCAAAGAGGCATTTTTTTGGCAAGAGCAGTACCACTCTACTGGAAGACATCAGTCCAAACTGGGGTCTCCTCCCGAAGGGCTGCTGTGTGAGTTCAAGGTTCGCCAGGCGAGAGGCAGAAGAGTGAAAAATTCCATGGGTTAGCAATAAGCCAGTTGATCAAGAGTGACTTGAACTGAGATTCTAAGTGTTAACTTCTTTCCACATCAATAACAACCACTTCAATTCATTTTAAAGTCACACAATTGACAAATAGTCTTTCCTTGACCAAACTCTAGCCAGGCTCCTCTGAGCCCTCTTCTCCTCCAGGCCTCAACCTTGGCCTATAAAAACTGCCGACTCTCAGCACAAATGATTTCATCCACCCTGCCCTGCCTCCCCGCCTCCTCCCAAGTGTAAAGGGCTTGAACAAACGTTCACGTAGTCTCTAACAGCTCAAGGCCGTATCCTTAGGATGACTCCCTGCAGTGCCGGCCTGAGAGAGCTGGAGATTGCCAAGAGAATGAACTGTCCGTTCCAGCCAACACCTGGAGATGCAGCCCGGTCTCCCAGCCTCTGCGGGAGGGAGGAGCCTAACTTTGATGAGTGTCAGTTAGCAAACCCAGGTGGGCTTCCTGTGGACCAACCCCCACTTCCCACGTTTCATAAATTTCTACTTCCCTGGCCCTGCTCGAGCTTCTGCCATTCCCCCTCCCTACTTCCTCGTTCTTCCTGTAAAACGCCCAGTTGTCTCTGCACAAATCCACGTTGAGTTCAGTTCTCCATTCCCTCTTGGCTACTGCCATAGTACATTATTGATTAAAATCTCTCCTGACCACTTTAACTAGGTCTGGCTTTGTCTATCTTTGACACGATCCATTCAACAACTACTCAACGAGTATTTACCGAGCACCTGGTATGTGTCAAGCACTGTGCTAAGCACTGTCATGCAAAACAGACCTGGAGCCTCATTCATCCATGACTCCACTGCCCTGTGAGCAGCACTGAATACTGACCATGACTTAACATCAGGAACCATGACCCAGAAAGGCTGTGTCATTCCCTAGTCACCCATCTCCCACCAGATCAGTCTGAACACCTAGGAGAGTTTGCTGGGCTCATAGAGCCAGAGGTCAGAATGGTTTAGCTAGCACTTTTCAAACGTTTTTTAGCACACTAATCACCTGGGGATCTTGATGAAATGGAGATGCTGATTCAAGAAGGGCTGGGGTGGATCCCGAGATTCTGCATTTTTTATAAGCTCCCAGGTAATAAAGAGGTTCCTGGTCCCAGGGAAAAGTTTGAGTAGTGAGTTTAGTTTAGCTCACACCTGAAGGACTAGGATGAAAGGTCAGGTTAAAGGGAAGGAGAGGCCAAAAGGCTTCAGGCTACTCCCGAGCATCATGTCCACCTTAAGGAAGGGGCCGGATCGCCCATCCAGGGACTCTGCTTTACCGATAAGCCATCTGAAAGATTGCACACCAGTCCCCAGGGCTGACCAGACTCACTGTGTGCTCCTGTCTATTGCCTCAGGCCCCAGAATTCCCTTGAATCCTGCAAATGGACTTCATGGGCACCCCTGAAGGCCGCAGGTTCCCTAGGACCTCCAAGCTCAACCAACTTTGAATCTATATCAATTATAGGAATGCTGGAAGCCAACCAGGGTTGAGGGCAAGGTCAGAGAGAAACAGTAGCCTAGGAGAAAAATGAAGCCACTTAGCAAAGATCACTTTGTAGTCAGACAGACAAATACATCATTCCAGAGGCACAGCATATTAGAAAAGAGCTCATCCAGCTCGCCAAGTCCAAGTGTAAATGCAATCTTCCCACCGTGTGTTTAACACACCTGGCTCAGCTCTTCAGTGATGCACACGAGATGGAAGGGAATTGTTGATAGCCCGGGGCTCACAAGCATGGGCGCACACTGCACAGCTCACAAAGTCAAACTAAAACTTGCAGTTCCTGTCCAAAGGCCATGTGCTGGTCGTGTCTAGGCTAAGGAAATAAAACTTGAACTATCGCCTCCTCACACTACCAAACCCACTATAGCAGGTTGTTTCCAAAGTTGGCTGCCAGCAATTCCTCCAAGTCATACACATGCATGCTCCTCCTGGAGTCTACTGTTCCCACCTCCCTCGCCCCCTGCCAAACGTGGGCTGGCCTGGTGACTTGCTTTGACTAACACAAGGTGGCTAAAGTAATGTTCTGGGAGTCTAGGCATTAAGAGGTCTTGCAGTTTTCGCTTTCACCCTCTCGGGATCCAGCCGCCCTGTAAAAAGATAGGGGTAGATTATGGGATGAGAGTGCACCTGGGGAGAATGAGACCTGACCAGCCCTCGGACAGTCCAATCTCAGCCGCTCCCAGCTAAACACACTGCATGAGTGATCCCAGCCAGCACGACTGGAGCAAAACAACTGTGCAGCCAACCCGAGAATCATAGGAAATAATAATAAATAAGCTCTGGAGTTGTTATGCCACAAGAGATAATTGAAATAGAAACTACCGTAGCAAAAACTTAAAGCAGGTGGCATTGGCCTTGGGACTGGGTGGTGGTGGAGGCTGCAGTCTCATTCTGTTACTCAAGGCTGGAAGAACAGCAAAGAAGTTGCTTTCAGAGCCTTGAGAAAGTAATGGTAGAATGTTTGGCAACACTACTTATAAGGGAGAAGATAGAAAACATAACTAATGGGCATGTGGATCTGGCTGGGGAGATTGTTCAGGCAGATTATCAGAGTTTGAGTGACATCTGATAAGAAAGAACTGTTTAGTTTTCATGCAGAATTTTGAGAAAATGTAGAGAATTTAGGACAGTCTCTCAATTCAGCAAAATATTCTCAAAGTAAGAAATGGCGTGAGGGCAAAGATCAAATCAAAGTCTTGGCTGGGAGACTCCTGGTTGAGACCTTTCAAAGACTGAAAGCGGTGGGTGCCCCACAGACCCTCTCAGCCAGAAAAAAGGGCTCCAGTAATTTTAAGGGTAAGGCCCTGAAGCACCTTGTGCCACAGTCCAAAGTAGAGGGAGATCCGTCTATAATTATTTGTGGGTGTGACTTTTTGCTAATAGAGTGGGTTATAATTAGGTACATAGAAAGCCTACAAAGTTTTTAAGTGGTTGGATCACTTTGGACTAAAAGGGGCAGAGAGGGTTTAAGATGAAAAGAAGCCTCTGGGGCTTCCGATTTTTACCGGCAGGAAGCCAACTAAGAAAGTACATCCAAAGCAAACACAGCTATTTCTCATAGAAAAGGAAGAACCACACAGAGGTGGAGCAAAGAGCTCCCGAGAACAACGGGCTAGGAAAGCGCTCCTCGGGAGCAGAACTAGATGCTGGTCTAGAAATATTCCCTGTTGCCCAAGTTTGGAAAACTGGTGACATGTGCAGGGCTGGATTCCAAAATTACTATCGTATCATGACTGATATGTGTTGTGACCTCTATTTCTCCTCTTTGCAACAGAAGCATGTATTCATCTTATCCCTGTCTCACCATTGTACGCTGGATGGAACACAACTTGTCTTTTCAGTTCACAGGTTTCCAAATCAAGAGAAGCCCCCATGAAGAGCCTCGTCCAGACCCAGACCTGATGCAGATGAAGAGATCCTAGACTTTGAGCCTTTGCTGTAAGGCAATGGCAATTTGGGAGGGTGGGAGGAGTGCATTTTGCACATGGAAGAGATGATACTATGGCCAGAGTGGACTTAGTAAATAATTTCCAAAGATGCTTGCCAACAATTCTCCTTAGTCCCATATGAACACTACTCCTCCTATCTTGGATTTGTGACTTGCTTTGACCAGGAGAATAGGGTGGAAACAACATTCTGGGATTCTAGAGCCCAGGTCTTCAGAGGCCTCACAGTTTCTGCTTTTGCCCTTTTAGGACACAACCACTGTGTAAAGAGTGGTAGTTTACTGAATGATGAGAGACATGCATAGAGAGAAGTCCAGCCAGCCCCGAGACATTCCTGCCACCCCAGGTAAGATGCCAGATATATAAGGAGAGTCATCTTGGACCCACCAGCCCCAGGCAGGCCAACCCAGCCAACACTGTGTGGATCAGGAACGAGTTCTTTCCACCAAACCCTGCCCTGAATCATGAATAGATAAGTGATTGTTACTTTTTAGATCACTAAGTTTTAGGATGATCTATGCAGTGATAACTTCCTGAAACATCTACTTAAATATAATCAGTAGAAAAGGGCAGAAAACAATTAGTAAATTTATTCAACTCTTTAGTATGGACTTTGTAGGTTGTTATTTGTTTTTGCCTATTTTCTGATATCATTTGACTTTAAAACAGTATAACTGAATAACAGATTTCAAAGCACAATGAGGTAATGATTATAGACTTAATGACAACACATTTCGTATACAAAGAGACAAAACTGAATTTACCCTTGACCCATACAGGACATTTAACCATAGGCCGTGGTCACATACTTGGAGAAAACAGCCACGATAGCTCACTACAAACTCATGGTCATACCACATAAAGAAAAACACACTAAAGTTGGCCAGGATCATTTTCCTTTCTCCAGGACATTTCATTCAGAAATCATTTATATCATTCAGTCAGTTTTCTAAAAGCTGTTTTTGTACTTCGCACATTTCTTTTTCGTCTTCACTCAAATACGACAGAGTCGAGAGGATAACCTCTATAATGGAAAGTTTGACTCCACTATTAAGAAAAGTTGGCTCTGGGTCCTAAGGGCAAATTATGACACGCATTAACCAAATAAATGCCTCAGCAGGCAGGTATGGAATTAGAACTGTAAACATGCAGGTCGTGAAAGCAGAAGACTGAGGCGTGCCATCAACAGATAGCATGATGTGAATGGTGCCCCTCGAAGTTGTCCAATACAGCCATGCTGTTTAGAGAGCCTGTGGTATGCAAAGATGAAACATGATTTGCCCTTGAAAGCCTTGCATTCTAACAGAAGCTAAGTGACATGTGATCAACAACGGCACATACATCTAAATGTAATGATGTCCATGTACTACGGGTGAAGGTAGACTAAAACAATGAGCTTGAACTTGAGGAGTGGAGGACCAGAATACTAAAGAGTGTAAAATGCACACAAGTAAAATCATCACATACATAGAGGATGCAGCTTACCTGACATGCTGATGGATGACTGTGGTTGAGATCCCAATGGGAAGACACTATGTCAACAGACTTTGTGGCCATGTTGAGTAAATTCATCCAGCCTTGGAAAAGTGATAAGTGAAATGGTGCATTTTCTGAATAGTTAAGGCCTTCAGGAATATTTTCCACCAGGGCAATTCTTAGAAAAGATTTTGAAAAACAAACAAAATCTAGTCAAATTCGAAGCCATAGATCTTTATACATGCATACAAAGACATCTGAAAAATACTCTACTCTTTCTGAATGGATACAGGCCTCATAATTTACATCTTCCATCAAAGGCCTCTGACTTTTCCTCTGTGCTACTCTACTGTGTTCTGAGCATTTACACTGTCTCTCCCCCCTTAGCACTCATAGTTCACAAAATCATGGTATGTGTCCCTATTGTCCAGTTTCAAATTAGCCTTGAAAAAAAAATTCAGTCTCCCACATAAGCGTCTTCTTCTAGTAATATATTCCCTTTTTCCCTATAGCAATGCAATTCCTACATAAGATACTACCCCTGTGAGCTATTTGAGACCATAAATTCAGTTTTGCATATCTCCAGTTTCTAGCACAGTGTTGGGCATATATTAGAACTAGTTTAGAAACCAAAATATTATTAGTTTTATTACTATCAGAAAATGAAAATAATAAATGCTACTATTATTGCTTAACACCTCTGCTGATGCTTCCCAGCCTAAGGGATAAAATGATACTGAGAAGAAAATTTAAAAACCTGCCTGGTGCAGGGCTTTTTTAAAGCTGGAGATAAGGAATGTATACAATAATAGTAGTAATTAAGGCTAAATAAACTATAATTAGCAATATCCTAATAAATGCTTTCTCTTTTTATGCTTCCTTACATATAGACAACATTTCACTGTCCCTGGCTCTCCTTGGTGTTGCAGCTCAGGCTGTGTGGTTTTCACTTCTGAGTTAGCCAGGTAACACATAACGTTTTAATAAAGGAATAAACAATTTTTTCTAGTTTAACAAATGTAAATTCTCCTGCAACTCTGGATGGGAAACTCCAAACTCCTATGGAGACACCTGTAAGTGCTTCCAGAACAGAGATCTGTTTTATTCATAGCTGTGCATCCCCAATGCCCAATGCATAATTAGGACTCAAGAAATACTTATCGGATGAATTCCAGCTTCCAACAGGGAATCCAGTACTTCTCAATAAAACTGTTAACTGTTTCCCTTAATGAGACTCATTCCATTCACCCAGTTTTAGAAACAAAAACAATACTTTTAGTAAAATGTCCTTGTATATTTGATGAACATTATAGTGAAAGGGAACAAAATCTGCCACCCCAAAATGTGTCTCTTTAACGAGGATTATTTTAGACCAATTATTTTTAAGAAACAACAGACTCAGAAAGTTTTTCTTGTTACTACCTCCTTAACTGCCTAAAAGAATTTAGATAAATGACCTATAACAGGAACAGAGTAATCACCAGGGATCTCTACCAAGAATATGGGCTAAGTGTGGTGGGGGAGACTCAGCAAGGCCTAGAGATCAGAGTCCTCTCCATATCCCATTATCTCTGCAAGGCATGGAAACAGTTGTTTACCAAACATCTGCTTTTCAATCTCATTGTGAATTGCCTTCCTCTCCTTTGAAGCCCAAACCACTACCCCCAACATTCTCTTTTGTCTTTAGCTGAAGATGGTATTTAATGTAAGGGCTTTGGCCATTTTGGCAAGCTGCTTGGTTTTCTTGGGTTTCTCCCATTTATACATGTTATTAAATTTTGTTTGATTTCTCCTGTTATTCTGTCTCGTGTCAATTTAATTCTTACACCAGTCAGAAGAACCTAGAAGGGGACAGGAAAATTTCTTCCTCCCCTACAATAGCCAGAATGGGGTTTGGGTATATGACCCAGAGACATTCACAATTTTGGGATCCCATTACCCACCCCCCCCCCCCCACAATCAGCAACCTAATTTAGCATTTGTTGAGCTTTTATAAGCATAGCAAAAGCAAATCATTGTATGCAACAGAAATAACGATGACCAATCTCTCTAGTCCTCTGGAATTTATAATCTAGTGAAAGAGCCTGTCCCATACATAATGATTCAAAGAAAAGGTAGACTCTAAGAAATGGTGAAACAAGAGTAAGAAATTTACTTAGATGGATAATGCATCATCTAAAGTACCATTGGAGCGCGGGCAGGAAGGAAAAATTAATTCTGGTTGGGAATATCTGGAACTTGAGGACGTGGGACTTAAAATGAGTCTTCAAAGATGGACCTTTTATGGGAGAGCTGGAAGAGAAAGATATTCTAGGTAGAAGGAAAAGCTCATAAAATATAGTGTATTTGGATATTTGTGAGTTGGTGAGCCAAGGGGAGTGGTAGGTAGGAGAATGAGGGCAGGAGCTTGCAGGGGTGAAGAAGACAGGTGGCATCTGTAGGGATCACATTGTAGAAATTGTGAACCATGAAAAGGACTTTGGACTTAATTTTATGCATTTGGGAGCTCCCAAGTGTGTTTTCTGGGGCCAACTCTGACAGCACACCTGTATACGACCAGAATGGAGAAAAAGGAGACCAGAAGATTACAAGCCAGTAGAGTAGATGCCGTTGCAAAACCTCAGGAAAGAAAAACAGGAAGTTTGAATCAGGTCAATGGGAACAAAAGGAGGCATGCATGTAATGGAGACTCTAGAAACCAAGTCTTAAAAGATTTCATGTTTGATGGGTGTGAGGAACAGGTAAAGGAGAAACAGGAGTCAATGATAGTCTGAGATTTTCTTGCAAGGCCACAGTATCTTCTCTTACTTGGGCTACCATAACCACCTCCAGTGGTCTCCTTACATGGATTTCTGCCCCTCTCCAAACCGTTTTCCACACTATAATTGGGTTAATCATTTAAAAACATAAATCTAAATATTTTAAAATATAAAGATTTATATTTATAAAGACTTAAAAATATAAATCTCTGCTGCCTGATTAAAACTGCCCCACTGTCCTTAGGATGATGTCACCTTCTAACCCCCAACAGCGTTGATAAGTGTTTACCAATCTGCCCTGCCTCTTTGCAGCCTCACTGGACTCAAAAGCCCTCTTTGAATTTTACACCAAAGCCACAGCAGACGTCTTTTCCTCCTTCCCTGCTAGTTTCCCTAGACTTTGGCTTTTCATAGTTTTTTTTACCCAATCCCAATTCCTACACTGCTTGTTAGGCTATCTTGCAATTAACCTTCAAAGTCCTAACTTAAACATCACTTCTTCTGATAGGCTTTGCTATGCCCCCAAACTGGGCTCGATCCTCCTTATTATCAATTCCCACAGTGACCTGTTCCTCCTCTTTCAACCTACTCATCACTCTTGAACAAGGTTGACTTTCCTTGACAGACTGCAGGGTGTATGAAGGCAGGGACCTGCTCTACTGGTTAAGTATTGTTGCCCCAATCCCTAACATATTGCTCAGGCCACAGTAAATGTTCAAAGAACATCTGCTGAGTTTCATTAAAATCTGAACAGCTGGGAAGATGGAGGGAGGTGGGGTCCATTACAACTGACAAGGAATACAGGGAAAGGAGGTAGACTGGGGATTGGGAGAGATTATCAAGGGGAAAAGAAGAAGAGAAAACTTGCCCAAAGGCTAATGTAGGGGAAATGCCTACATTTTTCTGGTTGGTAGAGTGTGAAACAGCGAAGAAGATTCAGAAAGGATCCTTAGATAGGCAGGAAGACAAGAGAGGTCAAGTCCAGCAGAAGGCGGTGTTCAAGAAGCCAAGGTTCTCCAGAGAGGTCCAAAAGGCGGAGAGAGGGGATTTTTTTTTTATCTACTTCAAAATCGTTGAAGGCAACAGACAGAGGCTGAAGTTGGCTATTTTAATTCCATCCACATTTAAAGCCCAATTATCTATGTTAACAGAAACTAGACATAGCATGAAGAAATGACCCCAGATAATCAGCGGTTTCAGCCTCCCTTACAACTAATGAATATATTTAAAAATCAAACAAAAAAGGATTTCCCCCAACAAACAAAATCAAAACACAACAGCTGCTAACAAACAGAAGAACCGACTAGTTTCAATTTGACTTCAATATAAGCGACATGCTGAGAAAGAAAAGAGGAGACTCAAGCAGCCCAGATAAGCCAAGTGTGAAATAAGGGATGTAGAGTAACTGCACAATGGTAGATGGCTCCGCATCTTGTCTTTCTTCACACCATCCCCTGTGGCTTCCCACAGGCACACAAATAAGGATTCCCAGTCTCTTTCAGAAATCTTTAGACCAGGTGTTCTTAACTCTGGATCCATGGATGGAATTCAGGGGGATCTATGAGCTTGATCTTTATTCTCCCTCATTTTTTCTTTCTTTCTTTCTTTTTTTTTTTTGAGGAAGATTAGCCCTGAGCTAACTGCTGCCAATCCTCCTCTTTTTGCTGCAGAAGCCTGGCCCTGAGCTAACATCTGTGCCCATCTTCCTCTACTTTATACGTGGGACGCCTACCACAGCGTGGCTTTTGCCAAGCGGTGACATGTCTGCACCCGGGATCCGAACCAGCGAACCCCGGGCCACCGAGAAGCGGAACATGAGAACTTCACCACTGTGCCATTGGACTGGCCCCTATTCTCCCTCACCTTTAACTGAAATTTAACATTCCCTTCAGTTATAGGCAAAGAGCCACAGGAATATTAAAAGAACTTGTGATTCCGTCACCTTTAAGAATTTTCATACTATGGTAGTTATTGCTGACATTTCCAAGTATTCATCACCGCTATGAAATGACGGTAGTCAGCAGATCTTGTTATTTCATGAATAGGTAATGCAGAATACACATTACTATATCACAAATTTGGTTTTTCAAAAATATGTTTGATAACCTATTTCAACATTATAGGTTTCCTTTGCAATCCTATGTATTTCAATTTATACCTTTAAAAACATTGTTCAAGGAAGGAGGCCAGAGGCTTCATCAGACTGCCAAAGGGTCTGGGGCACAAAAAGGTTGAGAAGTACTCATCAAATGGTTAATGCATCATCTATTCCTTTTTTTTCTGCTTCACATACATTTTTATAAGTTTTTTTTCCCATTATTGAAATCTTAGAAGTATAAGGTTATCAAGAGAGATTTTCAAGAGAAGAGAATTGGGTCAAAGCCAAATATGGGAAACACCTACAATCACTTCTGGTTGATCGAGAAAGTAGGGCAGGTGAAGACGGGGAAGAAAGCACTGGAAAGACTGGAAGAGAAGGAGAGGCAAATTCTCTGGAAGCCAAGGAAGACCAAATTCACTATTATCATTTGATTTTTACTAAATATCAAAGTAAATTATGAATTTATACTAAAAATAAAAATAGAGACAACACCCAAGGTCTGGGGGCCACACTTATGTTTGGGTAAGAAATTCTGGGGAAAGCCCGGAACAATGACCCTACCGGCCTCTTCACTCTCCCTCTCTCTCATTTCACCTGGAGCTCTTGACTGCTCTTTCTGTGACACAGCACTTGTTTCCTACGCTGTGCTAGAAAAGGCTTCGAGTGAAATGACTTATTTCTGTGACCTATCATTTTATTTCATTTAACAACCAACAGCTGGCTGCTCTCCAGGGGCCCGAACTAATTAGCATACATGCAGAACTCACTGCCAGGAGATATCCGCCCTTGCTATACTCTTCCTTCTCAAGCAAGGAAAGAAGTAGGCAGATCTCATTAAAATTCACCTTTGGGCCAATCCCTGGAGTGCCCCCTCACCATCTCTAAAAGAACTGTGCCCAAAGGCTGTAGCACTATTTCTGACACCAAATAACAAGGGGAAAAGCTGAATATACAGGGACACAATGCAGCAAAAATCTTTTTATGCTTCTTTTCACAATACTTTGAGATAAACTACAAATGACTTGAACTGTGAGGCCAGGGAACTTAGATGGAATAAATATAAGAAAAAGCATTTTCATTGTTAATAGATTTTAAAATAGAATTCTAGCTGTTCTTAACAGTATGTATTTATTCTCCAAACTTAATGTGATCATCAAATTTTCTCTTTCCATCCAGGAACATAATTTTACCTTTTCAAAGAAATATCTGTAGTTCCCCTCAAGAAGCTACTACAAAATGTAGTCCTTTCATTTGCTAGCTTTAAAATACAGTGTGTGTGTGTGTGTGTGTGTGTGTGTTTGTGTATTTTGGTAAACACAAGAATCTTTAAAAAATATTATATTTTCACATTTGATCTTGGTAAAATTGTAGAGCGTGTTTAAGAGGAAAGGATTTGGAATAAGGTAGACAAAATCCAGCTCTGCCAGTTATTAGTGGTGTAACCTTGGGCAAACGACTAACCTCTTTAAATCTGTTTCCATTTATGAGAAAAAATTACTACAAAGATTAGAGGAGATAATCTATGTGAAGTGCTTTGCTCAGTGCTAGCTTCATAGTAAGCACTAAATAAAAGATCCTTTTTAAAGTAACTTACAGTCTGGAAACATAATTAAAAGTCTCCAAGTTCCCAAACCAATATAGCCCAGTCATTGAAAAGATTCTACACGCATAGGCTAAAAGCAGTCTTATAAGTTGAGACGTACATCACATTTTCAGAGTGAATGTGAGCTTTCTTTCATTGCCAGCTGCAATGGATAGGTTATTAGGACTTGACCTACACAGGTGCTTTGCAGTCAATTCATTGATTTTCATTTCTTGGATCGTGGCTATCTGATGGCATCAATCAATGAAGCTGAACAGATGGCCTCAGCTCACCAATACAATTAGATTTGCACTCGAAATAAAATGATGCAGATTTTGCACCCTTATTATGGGTCAACTGGCTGTAGTTAAAGCCCAGGGTTGTCAAGGCGAATGTTAACATCCCCAAAGAGATACTGGAGTCTGTGACACTGAAGCAGAAGATGACTTGCGACCCATGTGGCTGATTCACTGGCCACCTGTGGAAATGAAAATAGTTGATGCAGACCCATGTGAGTTTGCTTTAATTCAGCTGAGATATGTTTCATTTTTCCCAAGAATTTGGGTCATGGACAGTTTACTTGTGAAGGATAGCAGAAAAGACACCAACAAGGCCCGGCTGGCTAACCTCATAATTCTTCATCTGGCATAGGGAGGAACACTGTTGAATATTAAAGTAATTAGGGATTTGTTTAACAATTTTTTTGCCAACTTTTTATTTTGAAAAATTTCAAATCCACGGAAAAGTTTCAAGAAGAGTACAGTGAATAAATATACTCACTGCAATAAGGAATATGATGTATGTGCACACACACGTACACACAGTTTATAGTAAGCCATCTGAGAGTAAATGATAGACATGATGCCAGCTTATCTCTGCATCTTCAGCATGCATTACTAAGAAAGAGGCCATGTTTCTAAATAACTGAAATGCAATTATCATACGGTAAACTTAACAGTAACATAGTCCCATTATCTAATATTCAATTTCCCCAGTTGTCCCAATAATGTTCTTTATCCTAGGTTTTCCTTTTTAGGATCCAAGAGCCAATCAATGTTCACTCACTGTACTTAGTTGTCACGGCTCTTCAGTCTAAGAGAATTCCCTAGCCTTCTCTTGTTCTGTTTGTGTTCCATGATGTTGATATTTTAGAAGAGCCCAGGCCGGTTGTTTTACTGAATATTCCAGGATTTGATTTGCTTGCCTGTTGCCTCATCACTTGATTTAGGTTAAATATTTTTGGCAGAAACACTACCTACAGAGGTAATGTGTCCTTCAAAGTGCACTGCACGAGGAGGCACGTGATACTGCGTCGTCCCACTACTAAGTTTGGTCATTAGTTAAGAGGCTGTCTGCCAGATTTCTCCATCAGTGCCTTTCTTCCCTCTATAATCAACAAATATCTTGCGCGGAGGTGCCTGCAGATGGCATAAATGTCCTATTCCCCAACATTCCACCCACGGATTCGGCATCCACCCATTTCTGATTCTTAACTGAATCTATTTTTACTATACTTGTTGATAATTTTCTATCATTTCTTCTATATTTGTTAGTTGGTATTCTTCTGTAAGGAAAATCTCTTCCTTCTCTCATTGCCCCTTTTTGTTTTTGTAATTTTATTTTATTAGCATGGACTCATGAACTCACTTTTTTAATTGTGTTATAATCTATTACTGTCCTTATTCATTGTCATGCTCAAATTGTTGCATACACTGCCAGTGGGGCCCGTAAGTATCTCCTGTGCCCTTGTGACGCGTTTCTTTCAGTTTTTGAATACTTCGTTTTTTGTTACCAGATGCTTCATTTGCATTAACTTTTAAATCAACTTTCAAAGACAACAGTTACAAAGGACGTGATGGTGAGTTTGAATTGGCAATAGCAGGTTCCCGTTTCTATTAATCTAGAAAGTCAGACTAAAGCCTCATTAATTCCAGGTCTATAATTGTATTAAGAGAAAAACAACTATGGTTTTCTTTTTGGAGACAGGCAGCTTAGCAGGAGAGGAAGTATTATAATTGTAGCTATTTTTCTTTGTTTGCTTATTACAGTTTAAAAGTACTTTCACAGGCAGATTATGCGTCATCCTCAACAAGCAACCCTGTGAGACCAGTATGATCTCAATTTAGGAGATGAAGAGAGTGAGGTTCCCAGGGGCTGGTGTCATCTAGCAAGACAGAATGCTAAAGAGCTGGATTTAAACCCAGGTTTGTCTGAGCCCATGTGCATTTCACACTAGATTGTGTCCAGGGCTTATCCTAGAAGGTGTGTCACAAGCACCCTTTGGGTCTATGGAGGGAAAGGGAGAGTACTGCTGGAGAGCAGAGGATGCTGCCCGAGAGGAAGAGCTCAGCTTGGGTAGAGATCCCAATCTTGTCCAGAGAGGAAGGGATGGTGTGAGTGGCAGCTTCCCCACGTCCTCTCCTCCTTCTCCACTCCACCCTCCCAGTCCATGTTGACAAGGAAATCTGTGGTGACAGGAAGGCAAACTTTTTCTTGGCTCAATATTTCCAGATACTGGCCCAGAAAGGAAGGCTCAATCAGGAGAGAAAGAAGCCCAGAAAGGATGAAGAGAAAGGAAGAAAGAAAAAGGTGGAACTCAATGCACCTGCCTTTTGATATTTTACCAATGTAAGATATAAACAAAGAAGCAGGGACTTCACTGATGAAAAGACCCTGACGCTGTCCTTGAAGAGCTAAAATACACAGTAGGAAGACAGATGATTGAAAACACAATGGTTAAAATGCACAAGATCCAGTGGAAGAACAGATTTGCATTCAAGGCAGTTATTACCCTTAGACATCTGGCAAAACTGTAATTATACTATTATCACCACCACTTCAATTGATCAACATTTACTGAGTCCTTGCTTTGTGTCAGGCACTATGTTAAGTTGGTTTACTGACTATATTAATTTGTGTTTACAATAATTCTCAGAAGTAGGTACAGTCATTATTCCCATTTTACGGATGAGAAAACGGAGGCACAAGGAGTTTAAGTAACTTGTCCAAGGGCACACAGTTAGCGAGTGATGGAGCCCAGATTGAAGCCGCTGGTGTGGCTTCCGACTCCAGCCTTTTAATCACTATGCCCCATTGCCACTTCCAATTTTCCAAGCAAAACATCCAGGCAGAGGTACAAATGCAGTTTTCTTCCCTTGTCCTTAATATATCTTCAGTGGATGAGGTCCATAAACATCCTGGGGCATAATGTCCATGACAGTAAATGCTAGGAAGACTAGCAGAGTCCCTTTCTGTTAGGATTTATTCTATCACAGTCAGTTTTTTACAAAAGACACAGTCACTACTTAACTATATTCTTTGAATCAAAATTCAGGACATACTCTGTCCCACAATTCCGGGTCATTTATTCATCCCCATTCAGCCGATAGTTTGGAGAGTTGAATTTGTGAGGAGCTCAGTTCCAAGTGCTGAAAAGCACAGCAGGAAAGCACTGCTGTCCTGAGGCTTCCCTTCTGGGGGGTGGGGGGGGGGAGGTAATGATGGACAGGTGAAAAAGATGGAGTGTACGAGGCAAATAAACAGGACGAAGTGACAGAGACCACGGAGAGGGCTGCTTCCTCAGACTGGCAGCCAGAGATGGCCTTTCTGAGGCTGTAACACTCTCACTGAGCGGCCTGGGTCTGTTGCTCAGTCAGGGAACCATCCCACCCATCTATCCGTTGTCACACTGTGGCTCCAGGCAGCTCCTAACAACTGGGGTTTCAGACAGGATGAAACTGAAGTTACAACTCTGAGGCAAACTAGGAAATGAAGCTAATCACATTTTCTAGTTAACACAAACTTACCCAGAAAAACTTTGTTGACTGCTTCTAAAATGAATAAATACTATTTTCTAAAATTGGAATACACTGAATGGAACTTTTTTATGATTTCCATTTTGCCTCAGGACCCCCAAACACCACTTGGTAGAAGATATAGGAGGTTGGTCCAACTCTGTAGAGTTCAGGGTTTATCCCTGGATCTATTTTAAAATAAGTTCTTGACTCAAACACTTTTTGGATTCAAGTTGTCTCTTTAATTTAAAGCTTAGGGAATTTTTTAGTAATTGAAGACTTACCATCAATTGTTCCTAGTACTTGTTTTCAAAGTAAGGGACATGTAAAAGGAAAGCCATTCCAGTCCTTAATACTAGATCTTACCTACACAGCAGCTGAGCTTTGCTCTATCATTGCTCAGGGCCGGTGGTGTCATTCCATGAGAGGGAGATTACATGCAATTTTTTTCCTTTCTTTCCTCTTCTATCTTGAACCTCAGCAATTCTTAGAATTTGAGGCCACATGAATAAATCCCATTATTTGGCAAATTCTTTTTTGTCCACCATGGGCTACGTCAGATTGACGCGTACCTCACTGACACCAGTGCCCGGCAGCCAGTGAAGACGCCAACACCATGTTTGGGGTAAATTCTCTATGCCTCAATGGGACTTCTCCAAACCTTGAAAGAAAGACCTGGGAAAGACTCCTCAGAGGAACATGGCAGCTTCTTGTTTAGGGAAGTTGTGTACAGCTGACGCTACTTCTAGAACCAAAGAATGATTTTTGAAAAGCAGAGCCCATTTGGTCACAGTGGTCGTCAAACACAATCTTAGATCACGTGTTCTCTACAGGGAGCCCTGGTGGTTGCAGAGTGTAGCCACTTAGTACAGAACACAATTTTAGCTGCTACATTTCAAGTCCACCAAGGGCGGTCAGCATCATCTCACAGAACATGTGCCATTTCCAGAGGTTTAAAATAGTTCTTCTAAATGTGTCT
This sequence comes from Equus przewalskii, assembly GCF_037783145.1. Taxonomy (NCBI): domain Eukaryota; kingdom Metazoa; phylum Chordata; class Mammalia; order Perissodactyla; family Equidae; genus Equus; species Equus przewalskii. The sequence goes on along the minus strand of NC_091861.1, from coordinate 2,667,638 downwards.
TTCCACAGTCCAAATATGGTGTAAGTTTCTTCTGAGTTGAGATACTAAAGGGGATGAGACAATTTTGTAACGACTTTTGTGGGGAAAGGGCTGCAGAGGGACAAGAGTCACAGCAGGAGACTGATTAGAAGACCCTTGAAGAGTCCAGCAGGGCTTAGGTAAAAGATGGTCACTGAAACCTACTAATCTATTTTTTTTTTTTTGGTGATAGCGCAAAGTCTTTTCTATTTGTGAAATTTTCTGAAAATGATATGTTATTTCAAATACTACAAACTAGAAGTGATTCTGATTCCATCTTTGAATATTTACAACATTTTAAATTGAAGATATCTCTACACAGAATTTGCTCTTCTCTAAGTCAAAGAAAACAACATTTAAAATTCAAAAATGTTCCAAAAACAAACAAACTCACTCACTATGCAACAAAAAGAAAACCCCACTCATATACCAAGGGAAACAGAAGTTTATTAAAACATACACACAAATATTGATGCACACAAACATTTTTTTAAGGTACAGACTGAAAACAGGAAGTCCATGTAATGCTTAACTCATCCCATGAAACCCTTTATATGACATCCACACGCCCACTGCCTGGTCAGGAAATGGCATTTTCCATTAATTTTTGATAGAGAAATCACACTAAGCTTCCCAGAGGAGGAATCAAGGAGTAAAGAGATGTGGCTAAGCTGCCATTTGCTCTTTTTTCATGATCAATTTGTAGGGTGAAGTTTCGTTCAGTGGTTTATTCATTCCTGGTGAGAGACTTAAAATGTCACTGAAAAGGACACTCAGGTGCTAATGGTGCATGTGATTTGGACACAGAGTATTAAGCCAAATCCTCCTATGTTTTGACTATTTTAGCAGCCTGCAGCATCACGTGGAGCTGAATGAACTTCTAGTTTGTATAACTGATCTCTATCTGTCAAAAGGACACTGCCACTCAACTTAGAAAAAGGTGAAATTAGGAAATGGGCAAAATCATGAACGTTAGGAACTGTTCCTGGAAAAATGCACATGAATACCCACATATCCATTGTGAATAACAGAAAAAATATATATTGGTCTCTGCCCCCGGCTCCTGACACAGGGCTCCTGAAACCCTTGCAATTTCCTGGGTGATAGGATTGTCTTTTGTTCTATGAGGTGACTCTAGATGGGCTGCTGGGTGGGCTCCTGGATGGAGGCTGGTCATCAGAAACACTAACCCATGATTAGAAGCTTGCAATTTTCAGCCCTGTATCCCACTGAGAAGGAAGAGGACTGAAAATGAAGTTAATGATCAACCAGGTCACTGTGATGAAGAATCCACAAAAATTCCAATAGTGTGGGGTTTGGAGAGCTTCCAGGTGGGTGAACACGTCCAGGTATCATGGGGGTGACCCAAACCAACTCCAAGGGGACAGAAGCTCCTGAGCTCGGGACCCTCCCAGACCTCACCCTGTGTGTCTCTTCACCTGGAAGTTTATCTGCATCCTTTATGAAATCCTTTATTCAACTAGTAAACGTAAGTGTTTCCCTGAGTTTGTGAGCTGCTTTAGCAAATAATGGAATCCCAGGGGGGGAGGTCACGGGAACCTCCAATTTTTAGCCAAGTCAGAGAGAAGGGGTGGGGAACCTGGGGACCTACTGCTTGCGATTGGCACCTGAAGTGGGAGCAGACTGTGGGACTGAGCCCTTCCCCTGTGGGGGCTGATGCTATCTCCAGGTAGACATTGTTAGAACTGAGTTAAATTGTAGGGCACTCATCTGGTGTCACACAGAATTACTTGGTGTGGGGCAAACCCCCACACATCTGGTGTCCAGAAGTGTCAGAAGTTAAGTGTTCTGTGTGAGTAGTAAAGGAGACATACAGGAGGGAGAGAGGTTTTTTTTTTCCCCCCTAACACATTCATATATTGAAAAATGGCAAAAATGATGATGATGATAGTAATACCTTCCATTTAATGAGTATGCTCATGTACCAAGTACTTTGCAGACATGATCACATTACCTTGTGACACAAGTATTAATGTTCCTTTTTTTTTTTTTTACATCTGTTGCCAATCTTCCTCTTGTTTTTTGCTTGAGGAAGATTATCCCTGAGCTAACATCTGTGCCAGCCTTTCTCCACTTTCTATGTGGGTCACTGCCACAGCATGGCTGAGAGTGTGTAGGGCCACACCTGGGATCTGAACTTGTAAACCGGGGCTGCTGAAGTGGAGTGTGCCAAAATTAACCATTATGTCATGGGGCCAGGCCCTTAGTGTTCCCATTTTTACAATGAGGCATGGGGAAATAGTGTAATGTAGGAGGCCCAAAGTGTTCTATCTGGTACCAAAGTCTGCCCCCCTCGACATGTCCCCTTCGGAAGCCTCCCCGTCGTGTGCGCAGTGTGTGCATATGACTGTGCAAGGACAACAGTGCCAAAACCAGCCCTGCTGCGGACGGCAAGGATAACAGCGTGAGTACTGAGACTACCAACCAGTGGCAAGCCTGGCTTCCCCTTCCTTCTCCTTTTGCTATATAATAAAACACACTTATTACCTCTACCAATAATCGTCTATACTCCGTTAACACATTGATGGATTTCTAATCCTGAAAGGACTGCATTAATTAGCCAAATCTAGCTTCAATTTTCTCCAGCAGCTGTTATCAATCCTTTAAAAGAGTGTTCACTGCTCCAAGGGGTATAATTTCTCTCCCTGAACTCTTGATGGATTTAGATACATTTTAAAACATATGAACTGTATCATAAAGTATGCTAGAGTTCTCAGGTATTATAGACACAAGAAAAATGAACATCGAAGTGCTTTCTATGAAGCTTCTTATAAATATGTAAATATTTTAAATAATGAGCAATAAACCTTTCATTCCTATTCACATTGTAATTAACTTTTTAATTTAAGTAGCAGCCTGGAAGCTATAAATTTGGGCTCCTGACTCCCTTCCAATCACCCTCTAATTTATATTTGCTTTCGTTACAACGAGTCTATGAGGAACGTCAATCTCGCAATTCTCTAATCTTGGAAGTTTAAAAATTCACAAGATACAATTAGAATCTGCGTAGGAGACATTAGGATTTAGTAAAAGGAACGCTGAACCAGCGTCACAGGAACTTGGTTCTCGGCCAGAGTCTGTCTCCTCCTCACATTATTTCTTTGGAAACAACTTTACTCACCTAGAAAACGATGAGCATCCCAGAGACACTCTTTCAGGTCTCTTCCAGAGTTAAGATTCTAAATTATACATTTTACATTTTTAAACTCAAGAAGCTATTTAAACTCATTAAAAATACAAGTTGCATATATGTGTATATAGATATTATTATATATCATAGAAAGAATTTGCTGATATAACGAACAACAGGCAAATGTGAGCACGATGCTTCCAGTTTAAAATGTTTCAAATGAGAAAAAAAATTCTAAACATCTTAATGTTTTCAAACTATTTACTGGGAGTCACTTATGTAATCAGTCATTTTTAGGTATTTAAAATCTTTTAACATACTCCTTAATCTTTATCCTAGAGGGAAACAGTAATAGCCTCATCACTCAAGTTTAGAAACGTAAAAGAATGGCTCTCATCCCCTCTGGCTTACCCCTGACCACTACTCCCCAGGCTAGAACACCGTGTGCCCTCTTCTGCATTTGTTATTTGGGGATTTGGAGAGTCGGGGCAAGGTAGGGGGAGGGAAGGAAGAAATGAGAAGGAAAGGGAAGGAATTAAATTATGGACTAAGGCAAAAATAGAAAAGGGAGAATCTTAGGAGCAATCAAGGAAACAATGGTATTTCCATGAAACAGGAGGACAACATTTAGCAAATGCAACCTTGAACTGAGAGAAAGGATACACAACAAGTAGAGGCTACAGAGAGCATGTCGACTGTTTTTCTATCACTCAAACTTTATTACAGGAAATACTTCCTCCTCCTAACTTTTTGCCCTCCATGGTTCTCTAATTGGAATTCAATCTGTCATTTCTGGTCAAGTTTAAGGAAGAAAATGGAAATTTCCAAGACTTTCATTATTGTTCAATATGGAGATTTTGAGCAAGGTCTTGTCTGAGTGGAATAAATAATTTATTAGTTTTCTTTATTCTTGGGGTATGGAAAGATAGTTTACCTGTGGAAGGTCAAAGAGAACGTCTTGTCATAACAAAAGGCAAGATGTACCATGCAAAATTTGAATCAGGGCAACAGCACACCCAATAGTTCTTTTATTGTCCTCACTTGAATGCCAATGCTTACTTGGTCATAGGACTGATTTTCTTCAGCAAAAAGTCACCCTCAGCAGGGGCTCTAAACCGAAAGCATTCTCTGTGGCTGGGACATAAGAGCGGCAACTGTAGAGGATGTTGTCAGGTATGAGAGACTCCAGTGCAGGCAGCGTTTCAGCCTGGTCTCACGCTCCCTAAACACACCTGCTGTGAGCAGACAGTCCGTGATTTTGATGCCTGTCTCACTCTGATTCTTCTACTAGTGGTGGACAGACATATGGGACTCCTGTCTCTTGGATATCTTCCCAGAGAGACCAAAGAGCCTTTTTCACTTCTCTTTCAGCATACCAAATAGTCCTGAATTTAGTGGGTAGTAACAGTATCTCTTAAAAAAAAATTTTGTTACACCTGTTCCTTAGCCTCCCTCATAACACAAACAATAATGACTGGGTCTCTAGAAGGACAAAAGATTTCCTTTTTCCGATTCATATGAATAAATGTGGTCAGAACACTTAGCTTCTGTGCACCAAGACAAGGAGAAGCAGGAGAATAGCATCTTAGCATCAAGTGAAGAGCAATGTGCAACTGAAATATAAAGCATCAAGAAAATACCAAAAATCCACGCTGCAGGTATAACCCTCTAATGGTTGGTAAGGGAAGAGACTGTGAGATTTGCTACTTCAATCCTTAGTTTCATAGGGAAGAAATCAAAGCAGAGAGAGATCTCATTACTTTTCAAGGTAGCAGAGCCAGCCAGGGCAGAGCTGGGGCTGGTTTGAACTCAGGCTTCCAGAACCAGCACCAGTGCTCTTTATTCACCAAACAGATCCATAATCTTTCATGTGAAACTGCTAGGGCCACATGTGTTTATTATAAACAAATTAAAGACACTCATATCTTTACAGTGAACACATGAATATTCACCCTAAGCAGCATAAAGACCCTAAGCAGCCAACTGCTAGTTTACATAAGATTTAGTTACCACAAATTATTAAGGAAAATTTTATTTTGGTGTCAGAGTGTTTTAATTTTCACAATTGTAGATAATCGATTGTGGTCCTACACAACTATGCTTCCCTTACAAAAGGGAGAGGAAAAAACCCTCAAGGATTTAAAAGCAACACATCAATTACAGTACAATGGTTAAGAGCAGCTCAAACATCTAGAGGCCCAATTAGAAGAGAGACACTGAATCCCGCTCCAGCTCTGATTCAGGAGGTATGGGCTGAGGCCAGAGAGCTTTCATTTCTAATTAGTTTCTGAAGATTTATTTTGTTCCTTAGGCCTTTTCTGGATGATTCTGATGCTTGTGGTCCAGGATCCCACTTTGAGAACCACTCGTCAAGAGCATGAGCCTTACACTGATAGATCTGTGTTCAAGTCTTCCATTTCTTAGTTGAATTTTCAGGCAAATTACATAACTCCTGCTGAGAAAGTCACTGATAATCTTATTGAGGACCCCTTGTATGTGACAAGATACTTTTGTCTTGTTGCTTTCAGGATTTTCTCTGTCTTTGGCTTTCGACAGTTTGTATATAATGTGTCTTGGTGTGAGTCTCTAAGTCTATCCCACTTGCAGTTCACTGAGCATCAGGTATTTGTATATCCATTTCTTCTTTCAAATTTAGGATGTTTTCATCCATTATTTCTTCAAATAATCTCTCCGTCCCTTTCCTTCTCTCTTCTCCTGAGACTCCCATAACACACATATGGGTCCACTTGATGGTGTCCCACAAGTACCTTACATTCTGTTCACTTTTCTTCATTCTTTTTTCTTTTTGCTCCTCAGACTCAAGAATTTCAAAGGACTTGTCTTCAAGTTCACTGATTCTTTCTTCTGTTGGCTTAAGTATGCTGGTAAACCCCTCTAGTGAATTTTTCAAATCAGTTATTGTATTTTTCAGCTCCAGAACTTCCATTTGGTTCACTTTTATAATTTCTATGTCTTTGTTGATAGTCTCATTTTGTTCATATATCATTTTCCTTATTTCCTTTAGTTAGTTGAGCAAATTTAAGAGAGCTGTTTTAAAACCTTTGTCTAGTAAATCTAATGCTTATGTTTCTTCAGGGATGGTCTCTGAAGATTTATTTTGATTCTTTGAATGAACCATGTTGTCCTCTTTCTTTGTATGCTTTGTGATATTTTGTTGAAAGTTAGACATTTGAAAAAACAGCTACCTCTTCCAGTCATTGCAGACTGGCTCCAGTCAGGGGAAGACATTCATTAGTTAATCTAGTGTGGAGACTTAACATTTTCCCAGGCCTTTCCTGGACATGCATCTTCCCTGAGCCAGTGTGTATGCCCTTTTTTACTGATTCCCCTGTATAAATGGCTGATTTTAAATATCAATTTCCCTAAGAGTCTTGTCCCTGCTTCCTCCTGAGGTCTTAGTTATTCTATTGTATTCTTCAACCAATAATCTCTTGCCCTAGACATCTGTGGGTCTGTAGTCTCCTGTGGTGTTCATGAGCCATGCCTGCTGCTTCCTGTGGCCTCCTCTAGCCTGAAATCTGAGCGGTATTGCTTTTGGCTGTCTGAGCCTTCTAGTTAGGCAGCACAGAGACCAATCCCTCAGGCAGCCCCCAGAAAGGTTAGAACGTTGCAAATTCAGTCCACTCTACTCTCTCTCATTCGTGCATGGGAACTGGCAACTGAGGCACCACTTCTCCCAAACTCCTCCATGCCATTCCAAGAAGAGGGTGCGGCAAGAATGAGTTAAAGACACCACAAAATATCCCACTGTTTTGAATGTGGATTATTCGTGATTGGACATTCACTTGGTTGCTGTAGATCTTTGACTGATTTTGAGAGCTCTGATAAAATTATTTTAGCCAGCCTGTAGCTGTTTATTAATGTTCCCTTGGGACCTTCCTATGGAAACTGGAGGGCCTGGAGTCTCCTTGTCTGCCACCTTGTTGATGTCCTCATTACATAATTCCTTAAGCCTCAGTTCCTTACAGTATCTACTTCACAGGGTTGTTGAGATGATTAAATGAGATCTGTACTAAAATATTTAGCACAGAACTTTGCACACAGTAAAAGCTCAATAAATTTTCACCACTATCATTTTCATAAAAATAGCACAATTACAGAGAATGGATTAAACTCCTTATTTTCATTGCTGGGAGACTTCAGTGTGAGTGGGAGAGTGCTGACTTAATTGTGCTTTACCTAAACCCCCTCCCCCCAGCACTCACACAAATGTCAGTTGCCTAATCTATGCCCATCTTCCTCTACAGTGCTATTTTGTATCCATTATCCATAAAGGGTAGATATTACTGAAGATCTGAAGCAGATTTTTTACTCTCATGTTTTAGGTTTTTCTAAGTCATGGTTATTCACAACCTTTAAGAGAAGTTTCCATTCTCATCATGTATCTAAAGGTCTAAAGAAGTTTTGCTATTGGCAATGTGAGAAAGCTGCACATAGACATGTCTTATCTTTTTTTTTTTTTTTTTAAAGATTTTCGTTTTTCCTTTTTCTCCCAAAACCACCGGGTACATAGTTGTGTATTTTTAGTTGTGGGTCCTTCTAGTTGTGGCATGTGGGATGCCATCTCAACATGGCCTGACAAGTGGTGCCATGTCCGTACCCAGGATACGAACAGGCAAAACCCTGGGCCGCTGAAGCAGAGTGCACGAACTTAACCACTCGGCCATGGGGCCGGCCCTCATGTCTTGTCTTTAATATAGGTCTGGTCAGGCTTAATTTTAACACATTCATGCATGATAAAACAGTAGAAGAGTAAAGTCACCTTTTTCTCTTTGAAACTCTAAATGTCATACTTCTCAAATAACACATGTCTCTGATTTGGCTCCCTCATTTCCCACATTTTACCCAAATACTGAGACTAGTTCTATTTTTTTCCAACAGGTAATCAGTCTTACTTTATTTTTGCCTTTCTGCCATTTTGATGAACAGACATAATGACTTTTTTTGCAAAAGACATGAGCTGTCTTTCTAGAGAACACATTTCACTGGTCTTGTTCGGGGAAGACACCTCTAAGCCAGGGAATTGCAAAGCTATCTTTGAAGACCACCTTGAGATAATACAACCCGGGGGCAGGAGGTGACAGTGAGGGCCATAACTTAGATAACTGTCTAAGCCAGATATCAAAAGCATATTTCATAGAATTAATAATCACCTAGCATTCAAGAAGCAACGAGTAAGAGAATCAGGAACCTTAGCCTTTTGGTCTAGGCTACTGTTATTGCTCAAAGGAACCTCCCAGCTCAGAGGAGGTCAACTGACCATCCAAGAATACCCCTACCAGTGGCATGAGACCTGGTGAATTCACCACCTCAGGGACCAGCTTGTGGATTTGCAGCCCTGAAACCTCATTTGGTCAGCACACTGGAATCAGGATGCCTTCAATAGGGAACTGCACTAGCCAAGCTCAAAGAGAAACAAGTCAGATGACCTCATGTTAATCTCCTAAACCCTAAACTGAACAGGTAGTTCTGGCCAGCATATATCCTCACTGGTGACAAGCTACATGGAATCTCAGAGAGTTGACATCTTATGTAAGAACGGAGTCAGAAAAATGGAGAAGTCATTAGCCTTCAGAAGTGTCTCTCATCTAAGTTACCTTGAATTATTTCACCCTCTATGGGTACTAACTAGCCAGAGAGGCCTCTTGTTCCCTTGACAAGAACCCCTTCCCTCCTAACCAGGGCTTGTCTTTGTGCCCTTCTCTGTTTCCACTGCAGACTGACTCCCTCTCCTCGTCCTTCCTTTATTTTTCCTCCAAAAAAGATACAATTTCCTATTTGAAATTCTAATCACATAATAGCTCTGCTTTGCTGAAAATACATCCAGATCACCTTGATTGGAGTTTTGAATGTTTAGTCTAAACTATTCAGTTATGTATTTACAGACAGATCTCTTGGCTCCCTCCCACAGATGGCTCCTAATTTTGATTGTTGTACTAATTTATCTCTGATTACAAACTTTTTTCTAAGTTGAGAGAGTGATTTGTTAGCCCGTTGCATGCCAACAGATACAAAACTGCATTTTTAGTCTAAGAATTTAAGAAATCAAAACATTGACATTTCTCTGCAGAAGTGCTTCATAATTTCTGTAAATTAAATGCAAATGAATCCTGTTTCAGTCCCTTTCCACCAGGGTTATCCTGGTAAGTCACTTAACTGCTCCAAGCCTATTTCCTTGTGTGCAAAAAAGAGGAAAGAATCATCTCCTATAGGACTGACGCAAAAAGGAAATGACATAATGGGTGTAAAGTATTTAGTCAAGGGCCCAACACATAGGAATCACACAACAAAGCCCAGTTATCATTATTATTTGATCATTAAATGACTTACTGTATTTTAAGCACTTCATACACTTAAAACCAGTGCCTAGTTTGGGGGGGCAGTAAATTCCAAAGATGTCATTTTACTTTCAATATAGTTCACAGCAGAGACCTCCACCAGGGAGCCAGCTGCCTCGGGAAACAGAGTACTCCACCACTGCAGATAACCAGACATTCCTGGCTTTCGGTCAAGACTGGGAAGCAGTCTCCTGTACTGGGAAGACCTTAGACGAGATCACTTTTAAGCTTCTTCTCAACTTTAGTTTTCCTCATTCTATGACTTGTATTTATCTCTGGTTAGAAATGTTACTATTATTCTTTTTCTTTTTGGTGAGGAAGGTTGGCCCTAAGCTAAGATCTGTTGCCAATCTTCCTTTTTTTTCCCCCTCCCCAAAGCCCCAGTTCATAGTTGTATTTCCTAGTTGTAACTCATTCTAGTTCTTCTGTGTGGGACGCTGCCACAGCATGGCTTGATGAGTGGTGCATAGGTCTGTACCCAGGATACAAACCAGCGAACCCTGGGCCACTGAAGTAGAGCATGAGAATAACTTAATCACTTGGCCACATGGCTGTACCCACTACTGTTATTAACATTGCGGTAACATACAAACTTTATTTTTATAAAGAACCTATAATTGGGAAATATTCAAGAATTAGTCTAATACTTTTTCTCCAGAAAAACAGAAGGGCATCCTGCTCCTTATTTCTCTTATTCTAACAATTACAAAGAAAAGCTTAAATCAAAGTCAGCTATCTCATCTCAGAATGAACTGATTTTCTTTTAAAATTTTTATGTCTTGTTCATTTTTCAATCTCATAAAGCAAGAACCATGTTCTCCGTTAGCTCTGCTTCTGGTGATAATGTTATGAACTAGGTCAGAAGTTAGTTAAAAAAAAATAGGTCCATAGCTAAAAATCTCATTTCAAAAAAAACTTGGCCATGTTCCGTGTTCAAAATAAACTCTTCTCTATTCTGGGGGAATCATGAGATGTTTCTGAGAAAACGCCATCATGAATACTAGCCAAGAAAATGTACCATGGAGAGAAATGAGGTCCAAGAGGCTGAACACCTGACTATCATGCCCTCCCCTTGGACGGAGGACCAATGGCAAATCCCTCCCATTGTTTCTGGATGCCTCTGACCAAGGACTGTTCACGGGAGTGAGCTGCTGGGTGCCTGGTTGAGGAGAAGAAAGCTCAGCTTTTCCTGCTGCTTCTCCTGCAGCTTAGAAAGAGGGGCTTTGGAATGGAGATGTTGGAATATTCTCGAGAAGTGGCTTGCCTAGGAAGAAGAAAAACAAAAAAGGGAATAATAGTGGCACCTTTTAAGACAAAAGGATGTGCCATGGGGCTGTGAAGGAAAGTGTGAGCAATGAAAGGGTGGTACCCAGACAGGTTGGGTGTAAACGTGCTCTTCTGCCCAGATGGAAGAGAGGTTGGGGGCAAGCCACAGGCAGCATGTCTTCCACAATGCGACCTTGAGCCCCACATCTACCTTCTGGGGGAGAAGAGGTTTGCTTTGCTGTTTTCCAGACTCCTCTGCTGTCACTCCTGCCAAATGCTACCAGTGGGCAATGCCAAGACCTGGACACTCTTGGCCCATTTCCCAAACAAGTGTGCAGAGGGGCAGAAAGAAAGAGAGCACCAGGACCACACGGCCCTTATGCTTTGCTATGCAAGTGGTTTACTTGGCATTTTAGCTTACGTGGAACCGCTTTTGTACATCGCAAATCCCTGAATGGGACTGAGGGATGCCTGCCATAAGTGTGGTAAAGAAAAAGGAGTTTCTCATTCTCTTCTAAACTGTAGAAATGTTGGTTTTAATTAGAAAATGGAGGGAATAGGTGTTAACAAGAGCGAAGGGAAAGAAAGGATGGAGAAAAGTAGTTTTTCTAGCAGAGAAGGAGAGATTAAAAAGTGAAATCACACCTAATCTTGGGTCATCCTTGGGGACAGGAGTGGAAGTGAGCGAGTCTGTCCCCTGAGTGAGTGTCCTTGGCGGCAGCGAGGGGCTTAGACACTGAACCTAGGAGAGCAGGAGGGGCTTGGAGAAACCCTCCTGGAATGCGGAATGTCAGCCCTAACTTGGAGTCACCAGGCTTTTTAATAACATACACCAGTAAAATTAAAGAAAATTAACCTCCAGACAGTACTGAATCACCCAGTTTTTATTTTACCAAGGAAAAGAATCCTACAACTTCAATATAACATCATTTTAACATCCCCCTCCTCAATAAAAACAACATAATCCCAGGGTAAAAATAATCTTTCTCAAGAGAGGTCAGCTGACCTTCTGACTGGTCATATTTGTAGAGATTATATAGAATCACTACAAATATACAGTGATACAAATAAACACATATACATAAGTGAATATATGTGTATAGAGAGAGTATATATGTATATACGTATGTGTCTATATATATATATATGCACACACACTGATATGTATGGATATATCTGTTTTCAACATAAACATAAAAAATTAACATACCATTTTTGTATGGCCTTACATTATAGGTGATAATTTTTTTCTTTTAAGTAGGTCAATTGGGGAGTCATGTTGAACAGTGCAACGTGAGATAAAGCTCTAATGTCCAACTTGCAGACACTTATAAGCACATTTTAAATACACATTTATACGTAGACCTACTGAGGAAAATGGAAGCACTGTGCTTAAGTGATGTGAAGGGAGTAGTGGAGGGGCCGGCCAGACCTCACGAATGGGGGTGCTTGAAGGGCACGCCCCGCTTCAGCAGCCCCTCATACTGACATCTGGATAGTCAGTGCCCAACCTGAGCATCTGAGAAGGATGCCACGGACAGATGGCAGCTTGGTCATGAACCAGCTCTGGCTCTGAACCCCAAGTTTGTGACGCAGCCATCACTTAAGCTGGCATGAGAAGACAGAGAAGAGCTGCGGATAGAGAGTTTTTAAGGTCCCCTGACCCTGGGAGGCAGGACAATATCAACAGGCAGAAACCACAGTCTCCTAAGACAAAAAGAATCACACTTGGCACCAACATAGGGGAGCTTGGTGGTCATTTTAAGGCAGGTCACTTGAGCAGGAGTTCTTGTCCCCACTTGTGGATTAGAATCACCTGGGGAACTCAAAATACAATACCCGGGATTTAACTGGTTCGGAGTGAGGCCTGGATAGTAGTATGTTTTTTTAAGTTCTCTAGATGATTCGAGTGTGCAGCTAAGTTGAGAAGCACTGCTTAAAAGGCTGACAAAAGCCTACAGGAAAAATTCCCTCTCATCAGAGATTCTCAAACATTATTTGCAAACTACTTGGACTAGGACAAAATATTCCATAATCAACCATCTAGGGGTTCGCTTTTTTCACTGTGGTTAACAGGCAGAAAGCCACTCTGCTCATCAAAATATCAATGAGGTTGCCAGTGCAATATAAAGCAACATAATCAGAGCCACAGAACACAGCATTATCATAACAAATGCCGATGTCACAGAGACCCCAGGAACCACCTGGGACACCATGGGAGCACCTGGATTACCTTGGAAGGTGTCTACACTTACACGGCGTGGGAGCGGGTGAGAGCTGGCTGAAAGCAGAGTGGAGTTTCTACAGCTCTGGAACCACAGCTTTGATTACGTGCCAGGCACAGTCACACTTTTACTATAAATGATCTCATTTAATGGACCACGTTTGCTTACTCTGCTCTGGCCACACTGTCCTGCTGCTACTCCTCAAACATGCCAGGCGTGCTCCCACCCTCTCCTTCCACTTAGAACCCTCTTCCCCAAATAGCCACCTCCTTCAAGTCCTTGTCCAATGTTTACCTACTCCATGAGGGCTGATGGAGTACAGCTGTCACCGGCCACTCCCTCTGTTCCCATGGCTTTCACGTGCTGTGTTCTCCTCTTTCCACAGCATTCATCACTTTCTAACATCCATCTATCTATCTGTCATCTATCTATCTATCTATCACCTATCTATCTATCACCTATCTATCTATCTATCACCTATCTATCTATCTATCTATTCATTCTTCTGTCTATCTATCTATGCGATCATTTGTTGTCAATCTTCCCTCTAGAATCTAAGCTCCGCAAGAACAGGAATCTCTCTCTCTCTGTCTCTCTGTCTGTCTTTCTCTCTCTGTCTCTGTCCCTTTGTCTCCAATGAACAATGCCTAACCATGCCTGGCATTTAGTAAGTAACCAAGAAATAGTTGTTGAATAAATAAAAGATTTGCCGATACTACAGTAAGTCATTATTGTTAATATTATTATTAATATTATTTTGATTAATAATAATTATTATTTCCATTAACAGAAATCTCTTTTGTGCTAAAAAGAAATGCTTTATTCTTCCTTTAATAAAAAGAAAACAAAACAGGTAAAGGAAGAAACTGAAAAGAGGGAGGGAATAAAACACTTTAGTGGGCTGTTGATGGCACTGGTATCACCACAAAATTAGGGCTTTTTACTTCCTGGAAATCTAAAGGCCACATATATGGCCGCAAAGCTGAGGCCTGTTGATTGACATCTTCACTCCCTCCCTTTAATTCAGTGTTCTCTTGTAGTTTCCAAAGGGGGCACCTGACAGTCACCTCCCTCTATTTATCGTCCCTCTATTTATCTATGGGAATGTGACATCCGAAGGCCGATGGCATGTCTTTAAGAGAAAGACGTTCCTCCTCTTACACTGCTGGTGGGAGTGCAAACTGTGCAGCCACTACAGAAAACAGGATGGAGGAGATTCCTCAAAAAATTAAGACTAGAACTACCATACGATCCAGCTATTCCACTAGGTATTTATCTACAGAACATGAAAACATGAATGTACAAAGATACATGCACCCCTATGTTCACTGCAGCATCATTCACAATAGCCAAGACTTGCAAGCAACCTAGGTGCCCATCAAGGGACGAACGGATAAAGAAGAAGCGGTATATACACAATGGAATACTACTATAAGAAATGATGAAATCCGGCCATTTGTGACAACATGGATGGACCTTGAGGGCACTATACTAGGTGAAATGCCAGAGGGAGAAAAGTCAAACACCATGTGATCTCACTCATAAGTAGAAGATAAAAACAACGATGGGTGCAGCGGTTAAGTTCGCGCATTCCGCTTTGGCGCCCCAGGGTTCACCAGTTTGGATCCTGGGTGTGGACATGGCACCGTGTGTCAAGCCAGGCTGTAGCAGGCATCCCACACAGAAAGTAGAGGAAATGGTCACAGATGTTAGCTCAGGGCCAGTCTTCCTCAGCAAAAAGAGGAGGATTGGCAGCAGATGTTAGCTCAGGGCTAATCTTCCTCAGAAAACAACAATAACAAAAAAACACAGAGCAACAGAGACTGGATTAGTGGTTACCAGAGGGCAAGGGAGAAGGGAGGAGGATGAAAGGGGTGATTAGACACATGTGTACGGTGATGGATTGTAATTAGTCTCTGGGTGATGAACATGATGTAACCTACACAAAAATTGAAATATATAATGATGCACAAACTGATATTTATATAATGTTATAAACCACTGTTATCGCAATAAAAAGAGATCAAATAAATAAATAAAACGCTTCCTAAAGAGTTAAAAAAAAAAAGAGAGAGAGAGAGAAAACCATTCCCAGACTTGAGGCAACAATGCAAGCCAGGCGCTCCGCTGCCTGGAAGAGTTAATGTGCCTCCCTGATCTTCGCCAAGAATTATTTGGCTAATGAACAGAACACATAGCTTGCCCCGGTCCCTTTTGCTGACAATGCCCGCAGCCTTTCTGGAACTCCTCTCGGTGTGTCGGTACTGCTGTCCCCATTCAGAATTCTGCTCACAAGCCTGTAAACGTGAAAATCCTTACTCAGCAGGAAAGCACATTAAAACATTTACTGTTGATCCCAGTGTAACAGGAGAAAAAATTTACATTTTTACAAGGTTTCCTCTCTTCCAGCACTAAAATATTTAAACGGACTCTGCACATAGGATCAGAGGCTTCCCAGGTGGTCAGAAGATGATCATGGCAGGCAAGGAAGAAGCAGGAAAGACATATAGGACTTGACGAAAAAAGTAGTAAAGTTGACAAATGCAGTGTGCTCGAGGCAGGATACTGTGAAATCATTATATTTTCAACAAAGAGAATAAGTACATGCCTGCAGAGTCAGATCTTTGCACTCAAGCATTAAAATCTTTATCTTCGCTAGATGCATAAAATGGAAAATAAAATCTGACAGAGGGAGAAGGAGACAGGAGCAATTTCATTTCACTCTCCTTTTCTCAACAAAGCAATCTGTTGTCGTGCATGCATCTGAAGCAGCCCTCACCAGGACTGTCAGGAAACAGGAGCCAGCTGAAGGGTAAAAGGAGCTCTTGGTGCGAACCCAAGATACGGGAATAAACCTAGCTAATGTCAGACCAGGTGAGGAAAAAGCAAGATGGTTTCATTCTAATGATCAAAGGCCATACATCTCCATTAAAAAGCTACTTTGCATGCTAAGCACAAGTATTCAAATTACTCTTTGCTAAAAACAAAGGAAGTGAATTTGTGGAGTACATACTTAGTGCTGATGAAACATTTATTGAGCACAAAGCTAGAAAACATCCTACACATCTACAAAGTTCTCCTAAATCCTCCATAAAACAAGCACAGACTCTAGTGTATTATTTTCCAAGCTTCTCTACGTTCTGAACTAACTTCCTTTACACATGAGCTTGCTCTAACTGGGAAGCAGGGATCCAAGCGATGGCCTGGGGGCTGACTGCATCCGGGAGGCCGGTGACCGGAGCCTACATGGTGTTTAAGAAAATAACGCACTTGAATCACTTCCTGCTGGCAGGCAGGGACTCGCTTTCTCCACCAACCCCACCCCTTGCTATAGCTTACACATTTTCTCAGAACTGGCCTTGGAGGCTGGTTGCCCTGGAGTAATCAGAGGGACAGAGAGACCAGCGGGCAGAAGACAGGCACACACCTACACTGTGGGGAGCCGCACCCCTTACTGCCAATCCTGCAGCTCTCAGAATTTACTGGAACTCTTGAAATTACCTTGAGAGCCAAATAGAAGCCAGAAAATCTTATTACGTTATAGTCACGTAGCATTCCTGATCAGAAATCAAATTACCCATATTGCTCACGTCCTGCTTTTTTAAAAATGTTTGCTGGAAAAGACTTACACTGGTTTCTGAAAGTCAAAACTATCTGCTAAGTATCTGCAAACTCCAGAGTGTGGAAGCTCAGAACTGTTCTTCCCTCGGGTGGAAATACGGGTGGTGCTGGAGGCCGGGGACTGCGGCTGGTGGCGCGGCAGCCACCCCCTGGCTGTGTGCGGAAACAGTACCTCGCTTCTCTCAGGCTAATCAAAGCATGAAAAGATATTGTTTATTTAAAGTTCCTGACACAGACCAATATTAATTTAATGTTAGATCCTTCTCCATCCCTTCTTCTGGCTTGGAAAAAACAACTAAAATGTACAGCCCATTCTCTGCTTGAAATTTGGCACTATTAAAAAAAAATTAGCACTGCTTATATTCTCTTTTGGTTATTAGATATCTCTTCCCATCTTTTTATACTTTTAAAAAAATATGACTGCCCATAGCTCATTTGACTAATCAGTATTTTTTGAGTAAATCGAATGAAAGTGAGTGAATCGACTAATCTTTCGACGATATAAATTAGACTTCTTTAGTATCTACTGTTTCAAACGTGAAATATATAGTGAGCTGTAATTCTTTGTATTAACTCTTGAACAGCACAACATTCTAACAATCTCCTAGTATTTGTTAATAGTTTTTAATGGAATTAACTCAGAATAATAAAACTCAAGACAGGGAATTTCAAATATGCCGACTCCTTGAAAATGTTACATTTCAAATTTCCTGTACATTTCACATTTCAAACTGAAAGCTGTACATTGCAAACTTCCTCCACATTCCTAACCAAAATCCTCTGGGGAGTTTCTTGAATCCTTTACACCCCAGAATCTTAGGGAGCACAGAGTTTCAATAAACTTTCTTGGTGATTCCAATATGCCCCCAAACATGTTAGGTGCTTGACATACGTTATCTCAATGAATCTTGACTGAAACCCTACGAGGCAGGTACTTTTAAACCCATCTATAGCAGGAAAATCCTCAGCCTCAGAGATGCTGAGTAACTTGGCTGAGATGAGACAGTTACTGAGCGAGAGAGCTGACATTCCGTGTTTATTTGACTCCGAAATCTGCGCACTTCTGAGCTCCCGGCCACTTTCCACTCCCTTACCCAGTGGTTCCTACACTTTAAGCTGCAAAGTTGAAAGAAGTTTTTTTTTTTTAAACGCAAGTTTCTAAGCCAAACCCACAGATATTCTGATTCTATAGGATTAGATTCAAATCCAGGAATGTGCATTTTAACAAACTCCCAGGGGATTCTAAAACAGGCATCTAGGATCATGCTTTGAGTAAAGACTCATTCCTTCATCAGACATTATTATTAACATTTTTTTCCCTGAAATGCAAATAGAATCAGGTCAATTTTCTTGTTAAGCCTTAAATGGCTTCAAATTAATTTCACAATAAAGTCCAAATCCCTAATCCTGGTGCACACGACCTTCACGTGCTGGTCACGGCCTCCTCCGCCTCAGCTGCCTCTCCGTCACTTGCATTCTGCACTCCAGTCATGTGGAACCAAGTGCTTGCTGCTCAGTGACACAGTCGTGCCTTTTTATATCTTCGAGGCTTTGCGCGGGCTGCGGCCCCCACTTGGGAAGCGTGGAGCTGTTTCAGCTCAGCTCCCCGTCTGTCATTCCTCCGGAGGTGGCTGCACCTTCTTGTGAGTCCTAAACACTAAGGGCATCACTCGTGGTCGCATTTTTGTGCTCCACTGCACTTGTTTCTCAACTTGTCCTCCTCCCACCATACTCTTGGTGGTAGAAACTGATAATTCCTCTTTGTATCTTCAGTGTTAGCACAATCCTTACAGAAAATAGGCCAGTATTAAATATTTGGCTGATGGAAAAAAAATAATCAAGCAATGGAACTTTGGCAGATAATCCTAAAAGCTTAAAAGTCCTGTGAATATATTTGGGCACTTTTTCATATATGTTAATAAAGCATATGATCAACTATCTCAATCTTTCAGCATTTCATGGACTCACACAATTGTTAGAGGAAGAGGAGATTTGGCACATCGTGTTAGATGATCTTGTAGGGGAGGAAGACATTTCCTCTACCCTCTCTGGGTTCTTCTGGCTGGAGAACGAATTAAATTCATGTGAGACAGAATAACTGGAGAAAATTAAACAGAGCTTTATAACATGTATACATGGGAGAGGCTCAGGCAAGCTGAGCAACTCGCCAAAATGGCTGAAGCCCCCACCTTAAATATCATCTTCAGCTAAAGACAAAGGAGGATGTTGGGGGTGGAGGGGGAGTCAATCATGGGAGATTACCACACAAGTACAGTAAATAAACGCAGACTTAAGTCCTTGCCTTCTGCATTGATAAGAGTTTCTAGAGATAAGGTCATCTCCCCTTCTTCCTGGTACAGAGAGGGAGACACCTTTACCGATGGAGATTTCCTTTACAATGTAAATGTCTCTTACAAAGGGTAAGTAAACTCTGCTTCTCAGAGTTCCTTTCCTGTCTGCAGTTTATTAAAAGTAACCAGCCCCAAATAATCCTCATGCCATAGAGACATATCTTGGGGTGGCCAATTCCACTCCCCCACAATCTCCTCATCTAACTAACGGGAAACTAGAAACCCAGAAGAATTAAGCGACTCGCCCAAGTTTACTAAGCAAGTTCAGTGGAAATCGAAAGCTTCTCTTTCCCTGATCCAGTTCTCCTTTTGCTATCCCATATATCCTGCTGCTTCTTCTTTTCTTCTACTGTTCTTCTCCTCTAGCAGGAATTAACACTTCTTTGAGCACCCACTCAGTCTGAGGCCCTGGGCCAGAGAAGTGACGTCAGCACTGCATTTGCTTGTTCCCTCCATCGTCAGCGCTGGGGCACTGGATGTGCATGGGCCTGTGGCAGTGCCAAAAATGTGAACATTCATAGGACAGGGTCTCCCATTCCAGCAAGCTTCCAGTCCAGAAGAGGAGACAGACAAGTGCACAGCGATTAAGACATGGTGCCTCAAGCGTCTGCAGGACCAGTCTAGCCATCTGGGCACTCCATGACACCCTTGGGACTAAACATGGAACAAAAATTTGGTGACAGTGTATAAAAGGACAAATGTCACTCTCCCTCTAGATTTGTAATAAGGGCCAGTCAATCAGAAAAAAATAATAAAGCACATACTTGAGAAGTTTCATCCTAACTCACTGTCATAGAATCGTCATAAAAAATACCCTCTGGAAGGGAGCTTTTAATATCCTGAGTTCCAAGAATGAATAAAAACTGAGACCTCTAAGACCATCACTATTAATGCCTGAACCCGAAAATGGACACAGTAGACATGAAGCAACGGAATCAACCTTTAATATCACATTTCCAGGCTAGACTGATTTACACACAAATTGAGAGTGACTTAGATTTTTAAAAATGTCCCTAGACTCAACTTTCATTAATTCTCTATCTTGCACCAAAGTCCAAACTCAATACTCATTCACCTAAGGATATCTGGAGAGATCCATGACGTTTGGTGTTAATACTGTGTGAACTCTAGAATGCCCTGTGCCCAACACTCCCAACCTGTTAAAACTAGAGGGGAAAAGTCCCTCTTTTAGCTATGGCTCCTAACCTTTTTTTTTTTTTTAAAATAACAATACAAAAGGAAAAACAATCCAACTCACAAAAGCCTTTATATAAAGTAGCCCAGCTCAACATTATGGACTGAGTGAAACTTAGAAGTGTTTATAGTTCACATATTTAATGGGGATTTTCAACAACCTCAAGACGCTAATTTTGTAAAATAAGCCTCTTGTGGAGATTGGCTAAATTACCGGAAAAACTAATACTTGGCGTTTACCCGTAGATGACGCGTGCTGTACGAACTGTCAGCTCTGGGCGCTATAGCAGCACAGGATGGTAACCTCACAGGGACCCTCGCGGCCAGGGCAAGTTTCCTGCAGGACGGGCGGCCCCAGGTGAACCCCAAGAGATGGAGACAAGAAGGAAGGCTGTGCCCAGGAAAGGAAGCAACAGGTAGGATGGCATCGAGGCCTGGGAGAGCGCGGTGTTTTTGGAGCCCACGAAGACCTCTGAACTGACCATAATATAGCGTGCAAGTTGGAAGAGGAGGGGATGTCAAGACAAGGCAGGCAGGGGATCTGTTTCTCATGTGCATCAGGATGTTGTGCAGAACAAACCAGAGCAACTCCCTCAGGTGTTCAAAAAAAGTCAGTCTCTACTTCGTGTAGAAAAACAATCTCCTGACCCAAGCCTTCAGATAAATTTTGGACTGAAAAAATGCAGTGCAAGGATTTATGCCCTAGGGGCTTGCAAAGTTCAGAAGCAGATTATCTTTTCCTTGTGAATAGTGAAATCAATAGGGAAGATTCACAGTCTGCATAGGTTCACTGACACGTGCCCGTCCTCTGTGCAATGCCGGTGGTGGGTTCTGGGGGAAGCAGGCTGAGACCTCAAGACCAGGGTTTCCCAGGAGGAAGAGGGCAGGAGCAGACCAGGGTCTAGTTAGGAGAAAGTTTCCAGGTGAGTAAATCCAGAGAGAAGCCCAGAACTATGGGTTGGGACACAGTATTATGCGGGCAAGCTCTGTGAGGGCCCACAGTGACTCAGAATCTACATATCTTCCTGGGGCTGGTTTCTGGGACTCAAGATAGTCTATTGTCATAAATCTTAATCTAAACATTTCTGCCCCATCCCAGAAGGTGCAGGAAATGAAGGTGGGTCTGCACCAACAGCTGAAGCCTAGCGATGGAAGACATTCATGTTGTTGGATAAAACCAGGGCAAAGCATGGGGGCAGAGGCTGACAACAAGATGAGCACTGGAGGAAACAGTTATCCAAGCTCACGGGTACTGCAGACGGCACAGGGTGCCACACAATGTATGCAAATATCACAGCCCTGCTCCTCCCCTTGGGTGGGCAGCCCTCATGACAGCAGCCCTGACTCGGCGCTCAGAGATGAAAATAAGCAAAGAGTCAGCCAGACTTGGATTTGAACCCAGCTTGACCCCTTACTAGGTGGGTAGATTATTTGACAATTTTGAACTTATCATTTCATCTGTAAAATAAGGATAATAATATCTGCTTTATTGTAAGAATCAGTGAAATAACATTAAGTACCTTACAGAGTAGCTGGCATATTATAGTTACACAAGAAGTGACAGCTGCAATAACAAAACCAAATAATATCTAAAAATGGTCATTTGTGGTGGGTCATTGGA
Source organism: Equus przewalskii (assembly GCF_037783145.1). Lineage (NCBI taxonomy): Eukaryota > Metazoa > Chordata > Mammalia > Perissodactyla > Equidae > Equus > Equus przewalskii. Next base: position 2,645,832 of record NC_091861.1, on the reverse strand, counting down.
AATGTAGTTCTAAGTCCTTTATGTGATAAGAACTGACTATGAGGATAATGTAATAATCAAAGGAAAATATAATAGTTAACTCTACCCTTGGCTAATAGCAAATAGCATCCCTGAGAATCACATGCTAAAGACAAGAAAGCATCTGCTTAATAGCTAGAAAACTAAACATCCTAGCCTGCAACATTTCCAAAAGAGTGCTCAGAATAAAGTACTTCATTTATAATAAGGACAAGCTTGGCTCATCTTAGGTAGTAAATGTCACAATTACGAAAGCAAAGAGATTGCAGTAAAAGTTCACCTTATAGATGCACAAACGATGATCAATTTTCAACGTTATGTGAAGCAAAACACATTAATAATTACCTGTGAATATTTGCTACAACTTACTATTTCTAATTCAATGGAAAAGAAAGGCTCAAAAATCTCATTATACCCCTCTGATAAAGCAGGTGAGCTCTGTACGTGACATTTATTTTGTTCCTATTACTATGATGATTATCGTATTGGTCTCATTTTGCTATGTTTTACTGGATCCCCATCAAGCCACACTTTTCCTAACTACATTAGGCAAAGGACACGAACAGGTAAGTCATAGATGAAGAAGCAGACATGGCTCATAAACGTTTTTTGTACATATTTTCAACCTTACTTATAATTTTTTTAAAAAACAAGAAAATACCACTTTTTTTCTTTATCAGATTGGCAAAGATAAAGAATTTGATAATACATAATGTTACCACTGTATATTTGATAATATACAATGTTGGAGAAAAGTAGTATTATATCTTAATGGTACAGACTCTTTGGACTACAATTTGTAGAATCTATTCAAATTTAAATATATCTTTTGAGCTAGCAGTTCCACTTCTAGGAATTTAAAGATATTCTCCTACATGTGCCAAATTGTGTGTATATAAGGATTGTAGCATTGTTACAGTAACAACAAAACAGCAACAACAAAACCCCCAAAGAACATCATATCCTTCAAATCAACAAAGGACTGATCAATGACATTACATCTGCACGAGTGCCATGCAACTGTGGATCTACGTATCTTAATATGTAAAGATGTCCAGAAAAAAATTGTTCAAGGCAAAAAAACAAGATGCGAAGCCATGTTGATACGCTCCAATTTGTGAGAAAAGGGGATATAGCTACACAATATCATACATATATATACATGTAAAAATATATACATATATGACACACACATACATAAAATCATATTTCTGGAAGGATATACAAAAATGTGTCAGCAGTTGCCTCTGGGCAAGGAGATCCCGGGTCTGCAATGGGAGGGAGATTATGTTTCATTGTAAGACTCTGCATTTGTCTATTTTTGTCATCTGTATATATTAGTTTTTCAGTTGTATAAACAGTTAATTTTTTAAAAAGGCAAAGATCTAATGGAATAACTTGGAAATATGGGAATAATAAAACAAGCAATGGTGACTGAGTAAATCTAAGAGGATGAGTTTTGTAGATTAACCTTGAGAACAAGATCTCCAACCTGTAGGGGTTGTTCCCTGTTGGTCAAACAGGTTACACATGTTAATTCATTTATTTGTACAAAACTCTATGGAATATGTACTATTGTTGTCACCATGATCTGGCAGATGAACCAGGCAGGTTGAAAGACCAGGACGGTGCATCAGATATAACGCACATGCAGCCCGCGCATGCTCTCGGGCGTCACACGCGGACACTGCACCTTGATCTCTGCCTCCCGGCGGGGCCGTACTCCGAAACTTCTTGATGGCTTGATATGGCTTTGGCAAACTACGATTTCTATTTCTGTAAAAGGCAAAGCCTCACAGGGCTGTGGTTTATATATAAAAGTGACATTTCTGGCACTGGGTGCTATCTGTCTTTATGAGTGTGACTCAAAAAATAAGTGAATAATATAACACCTCACTTGGTAAAGTACTTTACCATCTTCTGCACGTGCATTAACTCATCTCCATCTCACGACAGCATGGAGGAAGAGTTATCAATTCAAAAATGAGAATATAGAGGCTTCGTTTAGGTGACTTGCTCTGCTTCAAGGGGCAGAAGTGGGACTGACCCCAGGTCTCCTGAACCTAAATTCAGTGCTCCAAATACATTGCTCCACCAAGGGTGGGTAATATCTGAAAACCAACTTCACATTTGCAGTTCAGGTCTAATGGCAGAATCTTTTAGTGCTTGCAGACACACAGTTCAAAGATTTTACTCTGAAACACAACCCCATTCTTAAATGCTGCATTCCAAATTTGCAAGCTCTTCTAAATTTCAAAAGTTCTACAAAACTTTGGAAGCTGAGTTCCAGTCACCTAACAGATTTTTCTGCTAAAAATCTTTGTTTTTCTCAATATAGTCTTTGCAATCATGGCAATTACTTTAATTGAAAGTTTTGATTACAAGGTTTTTCTTTTTTTTGGGGGGGGGAGGATTAGCCCTGAGCTAATATCCACCACCAATCCTCCTCTTTTTTTGCTGAGGAAGACTGGCCCTGAGCTAACATCTGTGCCCATCTTCCTCTACTTTATATGTGGGATGCCTGCCACAGCATGGCTTAACGATCAGTGCATAGGTCTGCACCCAGAGGCGAACCGACCAACCCCAGGCCACCAAAGTGGAATGTGTGAACTTAACCACAGCACCACTGGGCCGGCCCCCACACAAGGTTTTTCTAATTTAAGTCTATAAGCAAAATATAAGAACATCTGTGAAAGCATCCACGTAGGTTTTCTTTTTCTCCCCCCTCCCTTGGTCAGTGTCCCAGGCACTCCAGGGACGGGGTGGGCACTCCACTGTGACTATGTGTGGTCCTTCCTACAAAGGCAGCTGAAACAGGCTGTCTGCAGAAAAGACAGCTGTGTTTTCTGTTCCCAACGCTATTCATGAGTATCAGATATGGCTATGCCTATAAGGGTTCAATGAACTTTTTGAAAAATATATACCACATTCAAATAATCTTTTTGGAGAGCAAACCTGGCAACAGGAAATGTCAACATCATTAATCATATATTAAATTTCATTAAAATTAAAACTTTGAAATAATTAGCTTCTGCTGCTTCCCAAAGTGGTAATTACAGACCATCAGGAAGTGTCACGCTCTCTCAGATTTCCTCCTTTGAACATTAAATGCTAAAGATAAAAGATTATTTTTAAAATAATCTTTGAGATTTTAGCTATGGGAATATAAACAACACTTTCAGGTTATTGGGCTAATCAAATCTCTCATAATTCAGGAAACTGGAATTTTACTTGATTCAATGGTGAAACTAAGATGTTAATATGTGCTTTTTCATATGAGAGTAGAGTTCAGAAGCATAAAAATATCTGTATTTAAATGTTCGAGAATTTCTCTTTTCCTTCATTTAAAATTAAGTATTTATCTTCCATTCCAAATTACTATGAAAATTATTTATTCAATACTGGTTAGAAAAAAATTATGTTAGATTATTCTATTTCATTTTACCAATTCCTCAGCAGGTTTCTTTTTTTAACTCATTTCCATATGATAGTCTTTAAGTATATAACCTATAAACTTCAGTCTCTCCTCTCATCATCCCCAGATATTCCCCAAAAGCGAATCCCACCATGGAGGGATAATAAATTGATATAGATAGTATATCTCATCTCAACGGATAGTATTATTCCTGTATTTGACACTTATTTTTACATGGAAATTATTGCCCACTGATAAAGAGCAGCTGCTCAGTTCTGATGTGTGAGCCCCCAAGTAAGATGCAAAAGAGAAAAACAGATTGGGCCCTCTGCTCTCAGGGAGTTTTTGATTTAGTCGAGGGGACAATGGAAAGATAGAAATGCTGATAACACCAATAGAAAGCCCAAGCTGCCATTACAGAAACCAAATGGCCTTGTATTTTTGGAAATAGGGCAGAGGAGTGAGAAATCAAAGTGCACGGGGAACCTCTGCCCAGGTCCCTGGGCAAATGCAGGTGCTCTGACAATGGGCAGAGGCTCAGCACGGAAAGAAAGTAACATGTAGGGAGCACCTAACTGATACCATGTGGGTTCCAAGTGCTCTACACTAGCACTGCCACGGCAGAAAGAGCTAGAATAGTTGGTGCACAGGAGAGAAGATGGGGAGAGAGGAATCATGGCCTGAGCTAGGGATGTGAGCATCACTTGACGAGGCAGAGGTGAAATCACAGGAACGGGTTAGAAACCGTCAAAGCAGACAGTGGGAAGAGAGAAAGAAGAAGATTTGAATAACCAGTGTTAAGTACCGCCCGTTTGTGGAAGTGGGTAGCGAAAAGCCTAAGAGAGACTGAACGTGCAAATGGGCGATGGCCAGACCATATACATAAAAATAGAACTCTGGCCCACACCTGCAGCAACCTGACCAAGAAACCGACCTCTTCTCCACAACAACCAGCCCAGGAAGCCAGCTATCTAAGTCAGACTGTAGGAAGTCAGACTGTCATCTCCAGTGACAATCCAGGAAGCCAAACAATAACTTCTGTAACCAGAATGACAGGACTTGATAATAAGTACCGGCTTCCCTAATTTTTGTCCATGCTTCCAACATAGGACCAACCAGAGAGAGCCAAATATGCTCCCCGAACCAATCACATAGGATGCCTGCTTCTAGTTAGCCCACCTCCTGCCCCCCCATGCCAGTAGCCTCCTGTCAGGACACATCTGAAGCCTTCCTTTTTCACTACAAAGCTTTCCTACTCCTCTGCCTGACTTTGAGTCTCTGCCAAATGCAAGTGATGGTGGCTGAGTCCCTTGCTATCACAAGCCCTGAATAAATAGGCTTTGCTTCTCCCACTTGACTGGCCTTCATTTATTTCCACGGGATTACGTGCAAGACAGAGAGGTTCGCTTTGGAAAGGGAAAGAGAAATCTCTTCCTCTGAATAAAAATGGGAGGAGGGAAGGATGAGTGAGGACACGGGGATTCTGAGTTGGAAAGAAAGCTGAAGGAGTTCTATCAGGGGGATGACATGTCTCAGTGAAAGTAATCTCTAAGCAGAGACTCAGAAGAAATAAGGCTAGGGTTGAGGAAAGTGAAAGGAGTTGAGAACTGGGGAAAGACAAGAGGCAGCCAATAAGAAATGGATAAAATGGCTCACTTCTGTTTAATATAGCAGATCAAACATAAGTGCTTATCCTCTCTCTTTCCTGAGATCCTAGAAGATTCTGTAAGAGACGGACACTGGCACCGTACAAGGAAAACACATGAAGAAAATTATGAAGGAAATGGGTTCACTGTGGGCTCAGATGGAGACACTGGGCAAAGATGTAAAACAAAGGCTCTGCAGCCAGTTTTGTCTTTACCTCTCATCATTACTGTTCATTTAACATCCTGGAAATCTATGTGTAGGACCAGGTGCTCTGGGCTGGTAAATTCTTTGGTGTCCTCTGGGGGTGGGGGTGTAGATTCAAGTTTCTCTTTCTCTTTAGACAGCCAGAAAAGCACTCAGGTGTCAAATATGAAGCCAAAAGCCAAATGGAGTCTTCTAAATTTGGAAGCAACACTCTAATTTAAAACCATGCTTGGGTTTGTCAGTATAAAGCACAGTAGATGAAAGTTAATGGAGAAAATAAGGGAAAGCCCCATAGTTTAAGAAAAGGACGAAAAATGGGTTATAAGCTCTTCTTCTTTTTGGAGCAAAGTAAGCTGAAACTTTAAAGGGATCTGCAAAACACCTGCAATGAACTTTTGTCCCTTCACAAAAAGAGAAGTAGCCAACATTTATTGAGCATTTATTATATGGCAGATGCTTCTGTATGAAAGGTACTTGCATTAACATATTTCATCTGTACAGCAAGCTTTCAAGTAGGACATAATACATAATTGACTCCATTCCACAGATGAAAGAAAATGTGGGACGGTAAAGTCAAGAAACTTACTCCAAACTGCCGGCCTCCTAAGTGGTATAGGTAGATTCCACCCAGGGAATTTGGCCCTACGTCCATGTTCCTATGTCTGTAACATGAAAGGAGGGGAGGGAGAGAGGGAGCGAGGGATACTGCTCAATCACAAAAGTAATTGAAAGAGCCTTTCCTCTCATGTCATTGTATCCATCACCAACACCCTTGCAGGACAATCTCTGAACTTAGATTTTGGTTTTTAATAGAATTCTCCATGAAAGGAACCAGGGCTCATTGGAGAGTAGATAATACCATGTTTCAGAGCAAGAAAATTCAAAATGGGGCCAGAACAATTTGTTGTTGCCAGAAAGCAAGGCTGCTCTCAGAGATATCTGGAATAGTATCAAAAAGTACAAAAGACCGCTCGCTCTAGCCAAGTGATGACAATTTGGGCATTAAAAGGGAAAACAATGATTAAAGTCTATTGGAACAAGTTGAGTCTGTTAAGATAGCTCTAAGGTCATGATACTAAATGAGAAAGTACAAAATACTAGGAGGTGATTCTCAATGCTTAAGAGGTCTCTCCATACTATCTTCTAGAAATGTTACGTATTGATGAACCAAATTATGTATGTTCTACATTGAAGCTACAAATAGGTTATTAATATAGACAAAGATATGTCTATAGATATAGTTTGTTATTTTAAGTAAGGAAATAATAGATCAGAGAAAGATATTCAGAAAATAAAATATATGAAAAATACGAAATAGAGAAATCAGCTTTTTAAGAGAGAAACTGAAACATTTAGAAAGTACATGTAAAAAGCGTGCGTGTAGAGGGGTAGCCAATTACAAAGTGAATCCGGCCCTTGCTCTACTTCCTGTGTCAAAACCCTGGTGGTCTAGGCCACCCCTTCTTGGAGAACCACTATGAGAACCTGTACATTGGTTTCCAGGCTAAAATACTACATGGGTCCTATTTTGTACAGACCCAACTCCATTGACTTTAGAATGAAAGAAAATTCCTGGGTTCAAGAATAGTGGGGATTACATATGTAGACGGAGTCGGTCCATTCCCTTCATGCTGCAGACCAAATGGGCACAAGCTAAAAAGGATATGTGGATTCGTGGGCAAGGCTGAGCTGTACCAGGCCAGCAGCCACCCAACATGAGGGCTGATCAGGAGGATGAGGGGCAAGCGTGAGAACGTGCAGGAGCAGCGGCTGCCATGATTACCTAGACAGCAGAGGTGGCAAGTGTCCATCAATGTGATTAGAAGGCAATGTTAACCCACCCCAAATCTGATGTTTACTCAGCCTGTTTAATGAGAGTTTGCAGAAATTACTTACCATATGTTACGGGAATTGGGCCCGAGGTAGAGGAGGAGCATGGTGCAGACCGGTTCTGTGTGCATTTATCAGGGAGGTGTGGTAAAGAAAAGCCCCTCTTCTACTAAGCGTCTAATAGTGTCTCTAATAAGAGGGGAGGGTAAGACCCAAACAACTGACATAGGATCTCTCCAGAAGAGGTGGATAGATGCAGCTGCAAAACGCAAATGGAGGCCTCTTATCTGCAAGTGGGGGCGGGGGGCAGTCAGCTCGTGAGCAGTACTTAGAGTAGGTTCCAGTGTCCCCATAGTCCTTGGGGTGTGACACACAGGAAGCTTCACAGTGCACTGTTATTACCTCTTGCAAGAATGACATAAAATGATAATTAGGGGCACTAGGGAATCATAAAATAGCCCAGCCACAGGAAGTACGCAATCTAAACTGGCAGCTTAAGCCAATCGTAACTCTCCAGTGATACTCCGGAGCTCCCTGAGAAGCAGTTTCCTAGTGGAAACCAGAAAATTTGCCTTTCATCCCCTCAGGTAGTCAAGTGACGTGGAGGTTCATATTTATACGGACTGAATCAGCAATTAAAAACACACTAGGAAATGATAGAAAGTACACAGAAAGTCAGTCAAGAAGACAAAGAAATAGGTCAAAGTCATTTACTGAGGTCAAAAGATCTTGTTTCTGGGCATAACAATTGAGGTCGTTTAAAAGACACTGGAAGATAAGTTTAGAGCGGTTGTTTTATAGATTCACATAGAAAACTGGAATAATCAAAGGCATCATTATTCTACGATTAATACAGTATTACAGCAGCAAAGTAATAAAAAGAGGAAAAGAAATAAAACAAGAAGTCAGGCAGAAAAAAATCCTAAGATATTTTTTATAGGGATATTCATTTTTTAGAAAGACATAAAAGTTGGGGAAACGTTGAGTGGGCAGTGTGATTCAGAGGGGCATCTATCAGAGGAGAGAAAGGAATCTAGGCCACTTAGTCGAGACAAGATGAATCAAAGCAATGTATTTAGAAAAGAGTGCACCGGATGAGGGGATCTCGGGGAGACACTGTCCAGACAGTGAGAAGCCGCTAACGGGCTGTAGAATGTCTTGGATTCGTTGGCCTCTCAGGAGTGAGGAGAGCTACAATACAGAGGGAGTTACATTACAAAGTAAAAAGATCTCAGCAAGGGTTGCACTGAGCAAGGAGCGCTCTTTATGATCCTGACACCCTAAGGAGAAAGGCATAAAGAGGAAACTGAGTGAAGTGAATGGTGATCGGAAGGTGAGCATCATGCGATCTCGTTAGCGCCACCTTGAGGTACAGTCTGGAGCAGTTCCTGCAGGAAAAGGATGGCGTCATGAGAGGAAGAGTTGGAACTTTGTACAGCAGGGCTAGGTAATGACTGGCATGCTAGAGAGCTTCTGCCGACGGGCAGTTTTCCCTCCTGGTCTACATCAGCACCAGTGGACTCAGTGGATGCGTTTCCGAATTGCCTCACCTCTTCTACCAGGGCATCGCGCCTGGAGGAATCTGGGACTGAAACCAGTGGAATTCACTCTCCTCTGCAGGCTGTTAAGGGAGTGGAGCCATGGCTGAGGCTGCCCTGAGGACCAGGAGGGGCAGAACCAGGAGTCAACCAGTTTAAGAACTGACAGCGTAGTTGAGGCAAAAGACCTAAGGAGGCAAGTAAGACTTTAGGATGCTGCAGGAAGTACCACGGACACACCGGTCATGGTCTAGCAAATGGATAAGAAGAAAACTAAAACAGAAGGGACTGGTAGTATATGAGGAGGTTCAGGGAACTGGGAGACTGCATATGCAAATGGGCGATGGCCAGCCCATATATACAAAAATAGATCTCTGACCCACACCTGCGGCAATCTGCCCGGAAACCAACTTCTTCTCTACAATACCCAGCCCAGGAAGCCAGCCTGCTATAAGTCAGACTTGTAGGAAGTCAGACTACCATCTCTAGCAACAATCCAGGAAGCTAAACAACAATTTCTGTAACCAACATGGCTAGGACTTGATTAATATCTGCCAGCTTCCCTAATTTTTGTCCCCACTTTCAATTGAGGACCAACCAGAGAGAGCCAAATATGTACTCTAACCCATCACATATGATGCTCCACTTCTAGTTAGCCCACCTCCAGCCTCCCCATGCCAACAGCCTCCAATCAGGGCTCACATGAAGTCTTCTCTTTTTCACTACAAAGCTTTCCCCCTCCTCTGCCCGCTTTGAGTCTTTGCCAAAACACAAGCGATGGAGGCTGAGTTCCATGCTATAGCAAGCTCTGGATAAACAGCCTCTGTTCTCACCTGGCTGGTCTTCATTTACTTCCACAGAGCCGAAGACTAACTAAAATCAGGATAAAGAGTAGAGTCAGGATGGATGAGGAGGTGGGAGGAATAGGAAGTTAGCTGCGAAGAGAGAAGGAGATTTCTGTTCTTTTTGGAAGGAACAGGGAGAGGATTAACATTTATATATTGTTGTCATGAGTTTCTTGATGCTCTGTTATGGGTTTATGCAAGTTACTGAATCCTCATACGACCTTGTGAGATAGATTTTTTTTTTTAATCTACCATTTTTAAGGGAAATGAAACTAAAATAGCCTTCATAACCCATCAAGGATGAAACAGAGTCCCAGGCCAGGTTTCCTCTTTTCACTACGTCAGGCCTCTCCCCCAACCCCCTCTGACATTCCCATTGCAGTTCTGGCCACAGTGTATTCCACGGCTGTCTCACGAACTGTATTATAACTCTCTGTTCAGTCCTTTGGTGCTCCACAAATAGGTGATGAATGAAATAGTAAATTAATATCTTGCCCAAGTTTACAGAGTGAGTAAGTGGTAAAATGTACATTTGAATCCAGATCTTTTGGATTTCAAAGTCCATGGTCATTCACGGCATTAGGCTAAATTGGAAGTGGAGTAGTTTGCTGGCAGGTGCAAAGGTGAAGTGGACATTAAATTTATTGACTCTAGGTGACTGAAAACAGTAAGGTAAGATATTGGGAAATAAATTTCAGAGTTACTAAGGACAATGGCAAGCGATGGGATTGAGGGTTGGGAGGTCTGTTAGCCAGGCACAAAAGAAGATGGGAAAGAGTCCTGGAAGTGAGAAAGTGATGTTGCCTATAATGATAAGGAGGGAGTGGCGATGTAAGAAAATTTCATCCAATCAAAATGAGAATGATTGAGAGAATATGGTGAGACAATGGATTGTCCCGCTGGACAATGGGACTGGATTGGGGTACAAGGACTTGCAGTTGCCTCCTCTGCCCCGTGCTTTGGAGAGAGGAGAAAAAGCAGAAGCTTCTCAGGATGAGGTTGGGGAAAGCCAGATAACACCAGGGCAGACATACAAGAAGTGCCGATTACATGGCTGAGAATGTAAGAGGATAGAAACACAGGACACAGCGGAAGAGGCTGTAGAAGAGAGAGAGATCAGGAGGGGCTGCAAATTCTGGGAAACACAGCTGCCTAGGGGTGGAACCCAGTAAGCACAGAAGTGATTCCAACTACCCAAAGGAAAGGAGGCAGGAGAAGTTTGGTAATTAGAAGAATATGTTCTAGACGGAGGGAGAAGCAGTGTTGGGTCATCAGGATTTAGTCATCGATTGAGATAAAGAAATAAACAGATACGAATTCCACGTGCATGAGTTAAAAATAAAAATTAGCTTACAGTTTCCCCAAAGTGAAAAGAGGAATAATTCTAAGGCTCCCTCTTTTTTGTTGAAAACTACAAATAGTTGGTAATGTGTGTGAAAAGGTCCAAGGTATCTTGTCTTAAGGAAGTTGTCCGAAGTTTGACCTTTATAGAGTTGCTTTCCAGGTGCTGGGGTTGCCATTTAAAGCACCCAGCAGTCTTCATTATAGGATATGGTGAGCAAGACAGGCAGAGCCGTGGAACTGACTGAGGCACTGGCCCCTGGTCCACAGAATACATCTGTTGTGTAATAGGATTAGTATAAAGTATAGATGCAGAAGGCGTGTTCAGGAGGAAGATGATGACAATCTGCTGTTGTTCTGTGGCTTTCTTTATCATCCCCATACAATTTTTCTTCCAAATTCAGTCTGGGAAGAAAATATATTTAGGAACACCTTTCGAACATGAAAGAATAATCAAAAATATATACTGATTTCTCTCTTGTACCCTTTGTTCCGTGGATAATACTGTTGCCTGGTAACTAGATTAGAATGCACCACAGGTTAGAAAAAAACAAACTTCAGTTGTCTTTTCCAGACATTTCTTTGTGCCAGACATTCAACCCTCAAGGCAAAATATGCAGGATAAAAACTCACCTACGCATTACCAGGTTGTTGTTGATTTTAAGCTGGAAAAGAGGGTACTTAGACTAATGCTTTCCACAGGGAAAAATTACAATTAAAATTCATTATGAGCTTGAATTCAAAATAACTGTTGTGATTTGGTGGTCTCACTTCAGCTTTGCAGCAGCAGGTGTAAAAGAACAGAACTCTTATTCATCCGACCCTCTAGTACTTTCCTACGCCCTCCTCATGACCTCAAAGGAAGCAACAGCTCAGGGAAGAGTAGGGTGAGGAGTTATGGGGATAAAATCACACCGTGATGGCTCTGACAGGCAGGCACGACCCCAGGGAAATGCTATCTAATGTAAGTGAAGAGACATAATACATACACATAATGGTAAAGCTGTTGGAATTTCTAGATCGAGAACAAACTGTGTGATATGTTGGGGCAGACCGGGGAGGCCCATGTCTTCTCACAGACATACCTACTTATTGAATCCCTAATTTCCAGCTGGAATTTTCCCTGAGATGTGTGCTCTTTTAACTTCCATTTGATTTAACAATTAACACAATCTCTGTCCATTTAGGGCACTCATTTTTGCCAGGCTCATCATGGAATAAACCCAAACCTCATACACCGAGGTCTCCAGAAATGCAGACTGTACAAATTTCATTTTGTCCACCACCCTTCTGTCCGGAACATGCCCAAATTGTAAAGTGAATTAAATCATCCTGCGTTTCCATTCCCTTGGTCTAAAAAGTAAGAGCATCAGTGGGCAGAGAGCCCTAACTCAGCCTAACCCCACGGGAAGCTGGGTAATCTCACTGGTTTATGTTATGTTTCTCTTCACTGTCCAGGGCCCTCTGTGGCTTTCTTGCCCACTCCCTAAAAGAGAATTTTTTGTTTGTTACCTCTTACCGACATTTATTTTGACAATTTTTCTCTGAGAGTCCATCCTCATCCTCTCCCATGATGTCCACCGCCGAAAATATCAACGCAACGAGAATGGCAAAGCAGCACACCAGGGCAAAGATCACAATGCACTTCTGCTGGGACTGCGAGAGAGAAAGAAGACAAAGAAAAGTCAGTGAAGCAGCTTTTGCTTAGGAAAATCAAGATTTGACAGCTTTTCAAAATTCCGTGAAAATCCTCCGGGAAACATCACTTTCATCACTGCCGGGAGGGCTGCTCTCTGGGTGAAAACGCCTCAGACCTTCATGCTTATTGCTCGGCACAGCCTTCAAACCCCCACTAAATACGTTAGAATCTATTAACTAATTCAAGTGCTGTATCAACACTTCCACACAGTTTGCTCTTCTTCTTTATAATCAAAAGCAGTCCAGAAAAGACCACTGCAAGATCCATTATTGTGAATTAAAAACAAAACACAAGGCGGCTCAATACTTCTTGTTTGTTCTCTGTTATGACCACCACCTTCCAAACTCTATGCAAATTGACTCTACATCCTCTTGCTTTTCCCATCTCTTCTTGCTCTAAGACCTTTACGGTGATGGCTTCAGGAAAGATGCCCCTGGGTGGTCAGTATGAGTTCTGCACTTTGATCAGAAAAGTGGATCTATCAGCTGCTTGCATCATGGCCATTAACTGACAAAGTCCATTTCAAAACACTGAACACAGTCATAACCAACATTCATACTCTTGATATGATTTTTCATTTAGAAACGCAAGCTGAAGATCCAAGTGGTCAAAGACACCCCTGTCCTTATCTTTAGGCCCAAGTATCGTAATTCAAGACATCTCTATCTCCAGAGGTTCGTAGCAAAGGGGATAGAAGATAGGGCCATGGTAACTGGGCAGAAGCCATGGCCACTGAAGCAAATAATTTTGCCTGCATTCCATTTATTAGATAAATATCGATGAGGAGAAGAAGAGAAAGAATAATCTTTTAAAGTTTTTGTGCAGTTTTTAGAGACTATTTACAGAAGAGGAAAGGGTGATCTTTGATGAGGCGGCCAGCAGTACTCCCTTAGTGATGGGATACACAGACATACACTCACACAATCACACACGCACACACTCACACACACACTTCAAAGCATTGTTGAAACCAGCCAGCTTTGCCTCTCCTACCACCCTCCTCCCTTTCATCCCTACAGCCACACGGTTTCCGAAGACCCAAGGGACCTCCCAGAGCTCAGGGTCCAGTCAGTCCAGGGGGGGCCTCAGATTACATATTACAAAAAAAGATGTTGTCAAGTCAAGGAATAAATGGTGTTTCTGTGACCAGGCACCATCAGCTCAAATGGTTGTTTCCTTTCAGCATTTTCTTAACCTCCTTCAGGTGTCATCTCCCAGTAGAACCTTGTTCCAAGTCCATTCTTGTCTGTCACCATGTTCTCCTACTCCACATTCAGCGAGAAAGTGGAGGAAAGCCCAAGGAAGATACAATCATTGCCCTGATATCCTTAAGATATGGATTACGCTACACCAAACTACAAAAGGCTTCTGCACAGCAAAGGAAACCATCAACAAAACAAAAAGACAGCCCACCAACTGGAAGAAAATATTTGCAAATCATATGTCTGATAAGGGGTTAATTCCGAAAATATATAAATAACACATACAACTCAACAATTAAAAAACAAACAACCTGATCAAAAAATGTGCAGAGCATCTGAACAGACATTTTTCCAAAGAAGATATACAGATGGCCAACAAGCACATGAAAAGATGTTCAACATCACTAATCATCAGGGAAATGCAAATCAAAACTACAATGAGGTATCGCCTCATGCCTGTCAGAATGGCTATTAAGACAAGAAGTAATGAGTGTTGGAGAGGATGTGGAGAAAAGGGAACCTGATACACTGTGGGTGGGAATGTAAACTGGTGCAGCCACTACGGAAAGCGGTATGGCGATTTCTCAAAAAATTAAAAATAGGTCTACCATATGACCCAGCTATTCTACTTCTGTGTATTTACCCAAAGAACACAAAAACACTAATTTGAAAAGATATATGCACCCCTATGCTCATTGCAGCATTATTCACAATAGCCAAGACTTGAAAGTAACCCACGTGCCCATCAATGGATGAATGGATAAAGATGTGGTATATATATACAATGGAATACTACTCTGCCATAAAAAGGATGAAATATTGCCATTTGCAACAACATGGATGGACCTTGAAGTTATTATGCTAAGTGAAATAGGTCAGATGGAGAAAGACACCATATGATTTCAATCATATGTGGAAGATAAACACACAGATACAGAAAACAGACTGCTGGTTACCAGAGGGGAGGGGAAGGGGGTGAAAGGGGTAAATGGGCACATGTGTACAGTGATGGATGGCAACTAGACTTTTGGTGGTGAACACAATGTAGCCTGTATAGAAACTGAAATATAATAATGCATATCTGAAATTTATATAATGTTATAGACCAGTGTGACCTCAATGAAAAAAAAGACATGGATTACGTTTTATTCTTTCTATCCCCAAGCAACCAACACAGTTCCTAACAAACAGAAGGTGCTCAAAAAATAGCTATCGTAGGGCCAGCCCCGATTGCCTGGTGGTTAAGGTTTGGCGTGCTCTGCTTCAGTGGCCCAGTGGTTTGGTTCCCAGGGCAGAACCATACCACTCGTCTGTTAGCGGCCATGCTGTGGTGGTGGCTCACATAAAGAAAAAAAAAAAGTAAGACCGGCAACAGATGTTAGCTCAGGGTGAGTCTTCCTCAGCAAAAAGAAAAGAAAGAAATAGCTATTGTATAAACAAATACAAAGTGAATGAATGAAATGAAAATCGCAAGCATACTTCTAAGGATGCAGAGTGACATGAGGTGTTTTTCTCAAGACTCAGTTGCAGTCTCAAAAATTAATTTGCTTCCATATTTTGGTGATTGTAAATGTTGTAGCTCATCTTCCTTCACTCTCTGCTGGAGCTCGAGGCAAATTCATGGGTGACATTTCCCAACTATATAAAACTCTACCGAACAGATTGGGCATTCATCTTGGCCCCTCATTTTCCATTCCTCCCTGATTCCTCACTAATTTTATCCCTACGAAGCAGCAGAGTGAACTGGCTGAGGGCTCAGACTTCCGAGCCAAACTGGATTCTTCCATTTACTGACTGGATGCCCTTGGGCAAGTTACTTAGGCTTTGTGCTCTAGCTTCCCTGTCTGTAAAATGATGCTAAATAATAATAATAGTAATAACTGCCTTATAGAGTTGTTATTAAGAAGTAAATTAAATGAAATATTATATACAAAGTACTCCCTGAAAACAGTATCTGAAAAATAGCACTAAATGAGTGTTTGCTGTTGTTAGTATAGTCTCATAGTGTATGTCCCTCTATAAGCTGCTTCAAATATTTTGGGGAAACAAGGTAAAGACAAATAAACAAAAAACACACAACAAAAACTATAAGTATGTGTAAGGGAGAAGCAGACAGAGAGACAGAGACAGAGAAGGAAAGAAAGAAGTGAGACAGAGGGAGAAGAGAAATGCGAGATGGAAATTTTCTAGGATAAAATTTTTGAGAAACTGTTCTAGCCCAGTCTCAGAACTCAAAACTCTGAAGCAGCATTTCTCAGACTTGAGCAAGCATCAAAATCACCCGGAGGGCTTGTTAAACACACATCGCTGGACCCCATTCCCAGAGTTTTTGGCTCAGTAGGTCCGGGAGGGTGGTGCTCAAGAATGCGCATTTCTAACAGGCTCCCAGGAAATGTCCATGCTGCTGATGCAGGGGCCACTCTTCGATGTGTCAAATATCATCCATCCTAAACCCCACTGAACACACGCTCCTCCTTCAAATGTGTCTGCCCTTCATTCATGTTCAGACAATAAAGAGATCATCATAAATACATCCTATCAATGTACATGTAAATCTTGTAATTTATTTTCTTTGTAGGGGCTTAAAAATAATTTAAAAAAAATTTTTTCTGAGTTTTTTCCTGCTTTCTACTTCCTATTTATTTTAATGATATGCATTACTTGTATAATCAGATGATGTTTACTGTTAAGTATTCTGAAAAACCACGTAATATAAAAAAGAAAAGAAATCACTCATAGTCCCACTCAGACATAACTGCCATGAACGTTTTGTTCTAGTCCTTTCCTGTACTATATCTACAGATCTAACCATCTCATAATATGGCTATCATGCTATATATAGTTTTACATGCTGCTTTTTGCACTTTTTCATGTTTTAATGTCATTAAATATTCTTTTGAGGCATAGTTTTAAATTATTGCAGAATATTCCATTGTATGGATATATCATTGTCTCCTTTACTCCAAAAAACTTTTTTTAAAGCCATTCATTTTACAATAGAAAAAATTGATTAAAATTTTTTTCATTTTATCCATCTTCCCTATAAATTATAAACAGAAACAAACTTTCAGAGAAGTTTAAGGTAATACAATTACATTCACATTAATCCAGTCCAGAAGAGACTCCAACCCAAGACAATATAATTAAACATTATCTCAAAAAGAATCCTTGAGACAGCAGCACAAATACACCATGTCAGGTACATAGTGTGTACCTGATGAATGAATCTAATGTTTCATCTACGACAACATTAATTTGTTTCCCTTTACTCTGAATTTTATGATAAAATAGTAAATGAGAACTCTAGTTAACGTGTGTGCTATTGAAAGTACTTTGATGTAATAACCCGCACAAATTTCTATTAACTTCTATTAATTTAATTCTACATTATCAAATTCTATTACAGTGAACAATTCAGCTAGTTATTTTCTTTTTAATTTGTCAAAGAAGAGAAATTCAGACTCTCACATTCATTCTTAAATGTCTCTGAAAACAATGTACTATAACAATATAAGTTCATATCACTACTTTTCTCAGTCTCATTTATTTTCCACTTCATCAAAAGTGAAAGATCCTGTTCAAATGATAGCATAAGAACCTCACAAATGAGAACAAACTCCAAGTTTCCAAGAGGTTTATTCATTTTCAAATTCTTAACAGATCATTTCAGATCATTCAGGAAGCAATTTGAAACACACTTTCCTGGTTTTATTGAATTGAAAAAGCAAAGTTTTAAGGAGAATGCATGAACATGATTACAACCTAAACTCTACCGATGAACTCAGTCAATTAAGAGAAAACAAAATTTGAAATGCTATTATCTCGTGTCAGTCAATCTGCGCTTTTCACTGCAGTTTACATGCAAACTGTAAAGAACTGCTTTTTCGGTCAAGAAATAAATCTAAAATTATGCTAACACTGAAAATATTTGAACATCATATCCTTATTGAATACATTTTACCTGAACACCGTAAAAGAGAAGTATGACCTCTAAACACGAAAAGAGTATTAAACTTGACAATTAGAAGCCCTATCTATTTCCAGCGGGGGCTTTTATACCATTTGACCAGCTCTTCAAAGGAATTTGCACCCATGTGCCTGGAGGAAAACTGTAAAGGTACAAAAGGTAACCGTAAATTAAAATTATTCCTATTCTTTTTCATTTATTTACCATGACAAATTTTTCAAAATAAAATCATGGCCAAGTCTTAAAAATAACCATTTTTATGTGTGTAACTTTTTTTTTTTTTTAAAGATTTTATTTTTTTCCTTTTTCTCCCCAAAGCCCCCCGGTACATAGTTGTGTATTCTTCGTTGTGGGTTCTTCTAGTTGTGGCATGTGGGACGCTGCCTCAGCGTGGTCTGATGAGCAGTGCCATGTCCGCGCCCAGGATTCAAACCAACGAAACACTGGGCCGCCTGCAGCAGAGTGCGCAATCTTAACCACTCAGCCACGGGGCCAGCCCCTATGTGTGTAACTTTTAATACCAAGAAAACTATAAGATCTAGTACAATTATTCTCCATGTGAAAGACGTGCAAACTAGGACTCAAAGACATTTGGCTACTGAGCTGGCCACGGTGACCCGGCCAGTTGAGGACAGTCCAGTGATTTCACTTAGTTCTCTAAATTTGGAGGCTCTACTTCTGTAGATCCAAAACTTTTTCCTTTTGGATTTCTTTCCTTGACTTTATTTTCTAATTAGTTTTAGCTTTGATTATTTTTTTTATTATCATCTTAGCTTTTAGTTAACAAATTCCCATGATGGTCCATTAGCGAAGAAGGTTGAACATTTGGCTCTGAGGTGTGGAGACAGTATTCCTGGGTTTCTAGGACTTTCCTATGATTCTAGATGTGTTCCTATCTTGAGTTCCCAGACATGCTCCCAAAGAAAACAGGTCACCCAGAAGATCCACAGTAATCTTAGCTGATGATTTATCAAGTTCCTAAATAATGGCCACATTCCGGAATCATATCAAAAAATTTAGACTATAAGTTGCTTAAGGGTTTTGCTTAGAAAATCTTTTTAAAAGAATTATCACTTCACTTTCCACATACATTGTGATGTTCCTTAGGGTTTTATCATAGGATTTTTCCCTTCTCACTCTGTATCCCCTCTCTGAGGGACTCTAATTTACTCCCAAGTCTTCACTAGCCATATATCCTGATAATCCCCAAATGTGTATCACCAGCCCAGAGTACCCTGTGAATACCAGACACACAATGAATGAGCTTCCCTGCCTGGGCACAGAACGAGGAGCCCTGGAAGGGTCCACCAATCTCTCCGAGTTGAGGAGACAATGTTGGGATTTTAGAAAGGCCAAGTCAGCCAGAGTTGAGAGGACAGAGTACTAAGGAGAGGAGATACACAGAGAAGGAGTTCTGGAGATCTTCAGAGGACGTCCCTGGGTGTTCAGCTAAGTACTGATAAGTATATGTGTATGAGGAAACTACCTGAGGCCTGAAAAGAACCACTCGAAAGGAACGGGTAGAACAACCCCTAACCCACACACACAGCCAGAAAGCGTTGGTGTTCCCATCATCCAGGGTGAAAAAAGTGTCATGAGACGTAAGTCATTGCGTGAAGTACTTGGAAGGATATGGCTTAGAAAATGGAAATGGAAAAAATTAGACTCAAGGCTGTTCTAGTCCCACCTAAAAAAGCAGAAAAGCAAGCCTTTAAAAACTCAAACTGTTCACAAGTAACTCTATCCAAGAACAAAGCTCAAGCATATTTTTAAAAATATAATATCCAGGGCCAGCCCAGTGGCACAGCAGTGAAGTTCGCATGTTCTGCTTCATGGCCGAGGGTTCACCAGTTCGGATCCTGGGTGTGGACGTGGCACCACTTGTCAAGCCATGCTGTGGTAGGCGTCCCACACATAAAGTAGAGGAAGATGGGCACGGATGTTAGCTCAGGGCCAGTCTTCCTCAGCAAAAAGAGGAGGATGGGCAGCAGAAGTCAGCTCAGGGCTAAACTTCCTCAAAAAAAAAGATATATATATATATAATATCCAGCATGCAACAAAATAAAATAAACAATAACTAGTATCCAGTAAAAAATTACCAGACAAGCAATGAAACAAAACCACAACTCAAAATGATGAGAAAAGTCAGTCAACTGAAATCAACTCAGAAATGACACAGGTGATTGAATTAGTAGACAGAGACATTAAAACAAATACTGTATCTATATTCCATATGTTCAAGAAAATATGTATGTTAAAGAGAGATAAGGAAGATATAACAAAAAGCACATATCAAAATTCTAGAAATGAGAAATACACTGAATGGGATTAAGAGCAGATTAGATACAACATAAAAGTTTAGTGAACTCTATGAAAACACAGAAAAGAAATAGAAAATATTGAATAGAAGATCAGTGAGCTATGAGAAAACTTAAGGAGCCTAATTTACATGTTCTTGGAGTCTCTAAAGAACAGGAAAGGATAGAAAAAATATTTGAAAAATATAATGGCCAAAAATTATTCAACTTTGTTGAAGATGTAAAAGTCAGAGTTATTTCATAATGATAAGGAGTAAATTCACCAAGATGACATAACAGTACCAAACTTTTATGCACCTAATAAGAAAGCTTA
Organism: Equus przewalskii; assembly: GCF_037783145.1. Lineage (NCBI taxonomy): Eukaryota > Metazoa > Chordata > Mammalia > Perissodactyla > Equidae > Equus > Equus przewalskii. The sequence continues at coordinate 2,625,495 of NC_091861.1, read as the reverse complement.
AAAATGAATAAAGCAAAAGCTAATAGAATTATAAGGAGAAATAAACAAATCTTCAACCACTACGTGATGTTGAAACCCTTCTCTCATTAATGGACAGGAACAAGCAGACAGGAAATCAACATATATATGTAAGATTTGAACAACACTACCGACCAACTTGATCTAATTGGCATTTATAGAACAATCCACTAAAAAATAGCAAAATGCACCTTTTATTTGAGAGCATATAGAACATTTACCAAAATGAACCATATTCTGAGCCATAAAAACAAATCTCAATGAAGTTAAAAGAATGTGAGTCATACAAAGTGTGTTCTCTGACCAAAACGGAATTAAATTAGAAATCAATAACAGAAAGATCTGGAAAGCCCAAATAACTGGAAACTGAAAAATATTTACATACTCCACGAGTCAAATAAGAAATCAAAAAGAGAATTAGGAAGAATTTTGAATTGAATGAAAATAAAAATACAATATATCAAAGTGTGGGAGATGCAGCAAAAGAATTGCTTCAGGGAAATGTGCGGCACTAAATGCAGATATTAGAAAGTAAAGTTCTAACTGATCGGAACTTCTACTTTATGAATGTGTAAAGAAAAAAGAGCAGGTTCAACTCAAAACAGGCAAAGGAATGGAAATTAAGAAAACCAGAACTCAATGAAAGAGAAAACAGGAAAAACAACACAAAAAAAATCAAGGAAACCAAAGTCTGGTTCTTTGAGAAGATCAAAAAAATTGATAAACTTTTAACCTTACATATAAGAAAAAAAGAAAGAAGACACAAATTGCAAATAACTCTCTGAGAGATAAGATATCACTACAGATTCTACAGAAAATAAAAGGATAATAAGGGAAGATTTTAAACAAATCCATGCCAAGAAATTCACCAGCATAGATAAAATGGACAAGTTTTTGCAAGATAAATAGCACTAAAGCTGGGGCCAGCCTGGTGGCACAGTGGTAAAGTTCATGCACTCAGCTTCAACGGTCCTGGGTTTGGAGGTTCAGATGCCAGGTGTGGACCTATGCACCACTTATCAAGCCACGCTGTGGCAGGCGTCCCACATATAAAATAGAGGAAGATTGGCACAGATGTTAGCTCAGGGCTAATCTTCCTCACCAAAAAAAACAACTAAAGCTTACTCAAGAAGAAATACATAACCTGAATATACCCTTATATCAATTAAAGAAAAGGAGTTTCTAGTGAAAAACCTTCCCACGGAGAAAACCCTGGTTTTAGGTCGCTTCATTGATGAATTATGCCAAACACTTGAGAAATTAATAATACCAATTCTATGCAAAACCTTTCAGAAAATGGAAGAGAGGGAAAAAGTTTCCAATTCATTCTACCAGGTCAGCTTTACGTGATACAAAAACTAGAGAAAAACATGAGAAAACAAAATGATTGTCCTAATGTTTAATAATGCAGTATCTAGGAAAACAAGATACTACATTCATTGAGCAGATATCTGTTTAATATCTACTCCGTGCAAAGGAGAGTGCAGAGTCTGCAATGGCCACAAATTCAACAGGAAACAGCTCTCAATCTTCTTCTTCAAAATCCTTAGAAAAACTGCAAAAGATCTCTATCTACCTCAGCTTGCCTTGAATTGAAAGATGAATCATCACCGACCCAGATTGCGTTTTTTTTTTAAAGATTGGCACCTGAGCTAACAACTGTTGCCAATCTTCTTTTGTTATTTTTTTAAAGATTGGCACCTGTGCTAACAACTGTTGCCAATCTTTTTTTTTTTTTCTGCTTTTTCTACCTGAATCCCCCCAGTACATAGTTGTATATTTTAGTTGTGGATCCTTCTAGTTGTGGCATGTGGGACGCCGCCTCAACGTGGCCTGATGAGTGGTGCCATGTCCACGCCCAGGATCCGAACCAGCGAAACCCTGGGCCACCGAAGCAGAGCGTGTGAACTTAACCACTCAGCCACGGGGCCGGCCCCCAGGTTGCTTATTTTTTCACGCCTACTAGAGTTCTAGCAGTGGCACTTAAAGTGCTCCTGTTTTAGGAAATTCTCTATTTTTACCAGACCAATAATGAACATTATTTCTGCAGCAACCTAGATGATGCCTTCTCTTTCGAGGACATGTATATTCATTGTTTGGCCATGCATTAGCTCGTTATCTACCTTTTGGTCTCTTTCATTACATTGAGTTCCTTGAATTCTAGGATCTTGCCTAGATCGAAAATGCCTGGCAGACGTGTTCAATAAATAATTGTTGAATGAATGATGAATTTGTTGAAAGATGAATAAATGAATGGAGGAAAAAAATGGCAAGGGCTAAAAAATCAAAATGATGATTTTTTTTATAACCCTGTTTATTTACCATTTATAAACTTTTCCACTGATTCCCATCATAGAAGCACATTTATTTGTAAGATTAAACATGCAAAAAATTAAATGCTATGAGCTCAAATTTAGCCTAACAAAGAGGATAACATGTAGGACAGAGGGCAGCTTTCCCAAAATAGCAGGACAGAGAATAAAAATTCAAGTTTGAATCAAGGTGTCAACTGAGCACAAGAACCTACTCAGATTATACAAAATTCTTAGAGATGAAGAACAGATAACTTATGATAATGATAATGATAATTCTATAATGGTGTCTAACAACTAAAAAGTACCATCTATGGACAAGCAATTTAGAAGATTTACTGCAGTCGCTGGTGGCATCATACAAGAAAAGCAATACGTGTTCAACTCAATTTAAAAATACTTGGGGAACATCTAACACAAAATGTGTTATGCACTATGCTAACACTGGTGATTCAGAAACTGCCCTTTAGGACCTCACATTTGAGGTCCGTGGGTGTGTGTTGCACAGGATGGACAATGAAGTGTAACCCAATGTGATACGGAACATTCCAATGGTACAGAGGGCTGAGCTTGGGGCTGTGACTGTGACCCATTTCCCAGAAGAGTTCTATTTGAGCAGGCCAGTTCTGGTGTCCCCCACCCTCCCTTCCACGCACACCTAATTCCTGGGATGGAGAATCAGGGACTTCCTCTGTACTCAACATTAAGTGAAATGAGTTATTCTGAGTATTAGTGAATAAACAAGAACATGCTAAGTCAATATGAAGCAGCCAATATTTAAAGCTAAAATGTTCTATTTCCATGTTCTCTGTGCCCTTCCCTCCATTCTAGATACAGATATAGACACACACAAAAAAATCACAACAAATTTCCAGCTGGTCTTTGACAAGCTGAGGGCTATTCCGGCAACCTGTCCTCTACACTCTGCTTTTAACAAGCTGAGAAAAACTTTGAATCTTTCAATATATCAAAATAAGTCGAAGTGCTTTCAACTTACTCTGACAGGAGATTTATTCTGGAGTCAGTTGATTAGGATTGTTTTATGTTTCTTGTCTAAATTATTTGTTGCTCGATCATTGTAAAGGTCGATATTTCACTCAGGGGAGAAAAACATTGCCGACAAAACTCAATAATCCTTATTTTAAACTAATTAAAACGCAAGAAAAGTCAGGATTGACTTTGGGTATGACAGTGAAGTGAGCAAAAAGCAAAATTCATCTTTGGTACCCTCAGTGTTCAGTTTCTCCCTTATTTGAAAAAGGAACACATACATGCATGCGCACACACACAAGACACATGCACACATGCGCGCGCACACATATTTATAAAAGGACGCGTTCAGGAAAGCTTAGCGTTGGAGTGGGAGGGAACCTAACGCCGTCTAATCCCACTTGCCTCTCAGTGCAGGCATCTCACCTTCAGTACCAGGGACTGACGCCATCCTTCTCTGCCTGGTCCCTTCTAGCTACCAAAAGCTCACTACTTAATGAGTCAGAAGTAATTTTTTTCAAAGTTCTTATTGACACGGGAAGACATTTGATGAACAGAATGGCCACGACTAAACACCTCCGCAGATGGCCCCTTTCCTTCTTCCCTCTTTCCTAACTCCCTCTGGCTCTTTCCCGCCCCTGCCTGCCCACCCCTTGTCTCCTCCTTCCCTCCCCAGTCCCTTCACTGCTTTCCAAACCTGCCACCACCGTTCTTGCTCTCTTTCAAATCTACCATTGCTCCCCCCACATCCCAATCTCCTCTGGGTCCCGCTCCGCTCCTGAGCTTGTGTGGGGTTTTCCCACAGAAAACACCGTCCCTCTGCCCTGATTACAAGGGGCTCTACAAAAATACAAAGGACAACCTCCTGAGGCAATGGATAAAGAAATGCAATGTGATGACACAGTCATGCGCTACATAATGTTTCAGTCCATGATGGCCCCCATGTACAACGGCAGTCCCGCAAGGTTGGTGCCATCTAGCCTAGGTGTGTAGTAGGCGACGCCATCTAGGTTTGTGTAAGTACACTGCATGATCTTCACACAACGACGAAATGGCCTAACAAGGCATTTCTCAGAACATATCCCCATCATTAAGCAACGCGGGGCTGTATAGACAAGTGAGGTCACTAATAGGAGAAGGGGGAGGGGCAGAGGTAAACATTTTAGTAGATATTTTAACAGATACGTTACAGATTTCGAATCTTGTCTAATTAACAGCACTGTAGGAATAAAATGTCTACTCCTTTAATACATGTCCACATTCCCCTTCTCCTCCCCATTCTTTTCTTTATCAACCTTTTTCAGACTCAGGTAAAGCCATGCACACGGCCCGGCCCCTCTGCACACCAGCCGCACGCCCCGCGAGGACCCGCCCGCGCAGCCCGGTGGACACGGGAAAGTCTGCAGACAGCGCCGGGCGGCCCCAGAGCAGTCACTTTCCGGGAGGACAGCACCGCTGACGGTGGCCTCAGGCTGCGGGGAAGCCGCGCTGAGGGCTGCCAGGCTAGCCATCAGTCTTCCTGGCTTAGTCATTAACAGCAATTGCTCCTCAGTCCCTCAGGCCTTCCTACCACAACGTATTTGTCACTTTACAAACTCTTAACCCACAAAATAAGTTATTAGATCATAGAACCAGGAAGAGAAAAAGAGTAAGCACGGTTTTCGTTTTCGTTCTCTCGTTCCTGGGAGCAATGCTCCTCCAGTTTCTCCACTCAGCAGGGGGCTGATGGGATCCCACTTCCTCACCAAGGTCCCATATGCAGGGAAGCAACAGCTAGCACCCACTGACACGGGGCTTCACAGTTTACAAAGCCACCTTGCACACATCTGTTGTTCCCCGCTCCTGCCTTTCCTGATGCTCTTTGGGTCAACGTCCCCAAATTGCCTGCCCATCGGGCCTGCCCCTACCAAGTGCATCCTGGCCCTTTCCTCAGAGTCTGCAGCAGTGGAGTCAGCTAGAGGTTTGCTTCGGCTGCTTCTGGGCAGAGAGTGCTATCGTTTGGCACCTACACCTCAGATGCCACTGTGTGGTCAACTGTTGTCTGCCTAAGTGTACAGGGCCCCATTCTTCTCTGGGGTGACATGGGCCCCAGCCCTGGAAGTTGCGCTGTCCAATTTCCTAAAAGGTCAAGTAGTGCTGCTCACACAGCAAAGGCAGTAAATTAGGGATTTCATAGCCGCCTGCCTCACAGCGGCAAGTTCAATCCTTTCAGAGAAAACACAGCTTCTTCCCACAAAAGCAACTGTGAATGGCTGCCCCGTCACGCAGTCTCAGCAATGGAATCTCATATTCTAGACTAGAGACACGACCCCAGTCCTGGGACAACCTCATAAAGGAGGCTTTATATCCTGGGGAAAAAAATAGGTAAATAAATAGATAAATAATTTAACAACAAACAAAATAACTCAGTTTAAAGATGGGCAAAGGACTTGAATAGACATTTTCCAAAGAAGACGTACAAATGGTGCTTAATGTCACTATAGGGACATGCATATCAAAATCACAATGACATACCACCTCATACCCATTAGGATGTCTAGCATCAAAGAAAAAAAGGGGAAAAAAAGCAGGTGTTGGCAAGGATGCGGAGATACTGGAACCCTTGTGCATTGCTGGTGGGACTATAAAATGGCACAGCCACTGTGGAAAATGGTATGATGGTTCCTCAAAAAGTTAAAAATAGAATCACCGTATGATCCAGCAATTCCACATCTAGGCATAACCCAAAAGAGCACAGAGCAGGGCCTCCAACAGACATTTACACACCCATGTTCTCAGCAGCATTATTCATCAAAGCCAAAAGGTGGAAACAACCCTGATTAACGAATGAGTGGATAAACAAAATGTTCCTTTGGATATATACAATGAAATATTAGCCTTAAAAAGGATGATACATGCCACAACAATGATACATGCCACAACAATGGATGACCCTTGAAAACATTAGGCTGAGTGAAATAAGCCCAACACAAAAGAACAAATACTCTATGCTTCTACTTAGGTAAGGTACCTAGAGCAGTCAAATTCACAGAGACAGAAAGTAGAAGGGTGGTTGCCAGGGCCTGGGCTGGGGGAGGGGCATGGGAGCTATTGATTAATGGGGACAGAGTTTCAGTTTTGCAAGATGAAAAGAGTTCCATGGATGGATGGTTTTCACGTTTGCACAACAGTGTGAATGTACTTAACACCACTGAACTGCATACTTAAAAATGGTTAAAAGGGTAAATTTTATGTTATGTATGTTTCACCACCACAAAAAAAGAAAAACCCAACAACTGAGAACAACTGCTGAGTTTTGACATTATCCACTTCCCTCTCTACCCAGATCTCTCTGAATAGTCCAGAGCTCGCTGTTGGGTCTTCTACACTTCAGAACCTGTCTTCCACATTCCAACAATTCGACACTTGCCAATTTTTGATGGCACTCCTTGCTTCTCCTGCCTGGGAAATAAGTAGCTAAATTCATTAGTCCAGCAGCAGGAGACACGAGAGAAAAAGGCTTGTGCTCCAGGCGGGAGTACTAGGCACACCTGTTTTGCCACTTTCTATACAGTGTTCACTGAGGTCAGCCTCGTGCACAGATCCAGCCCCCTGGTGAAATCTGTGCTCTCACCCACAGCCTCGCCAGCCGCCCTTCAGACGGCCCCAACGCCAGAACACACTGGAAGCCACCGGGCACTTGACTGGCCTCCTGCTACCCTCTCAGCCTATTCCTCTCTGCATGTTCCTGATTCAGCTCCGTCTCAAATAAATCTCAGCTCGTTCCCCCAATGTCAAAGGATTGTGCAAATAAAACCATGTTCATGGGGAGGGAGGTGGGGGTACGACTAACCACTGCTAAAGTATCAGGTGCTGAGAAAGAGGGGGAAAAACGTGTTTGAAGAAACATAACAGCACACAGTTCACAGCTGGGTTATAGCAAAACTCCCTTCATTTCTTTGTTTTTGCTTTCTACCTTTATAAAAAAACTTTTTTTGAGTTTTACAATGTTTTACATCAAATAGAAGCACATCTTATGTTTCCCATTTTTTTGTAGCTGCTATTTCTTTTTCTGACAGGGCTACTTTTCAACAGTTATATTATTTCCCTCCACGGTAAGTTCAAGGAGGGTGTATGTCCCCACCACTTTCTCTTGCCCTCCTCCCCCATATATCTGTGCACAGGTCATGCTCAAAGGTTGAGGCCCTCTAATTCTGCTCCAAACACCTGCTTTCATTCTATCACCCAACTTATCATTTAGTACGTCCATTTCTTCATCAATGCCCAACCAAACCCACAAATAAATCCCCATTAATACATTAACAGATGTTAATAAGTCCATGCAACACACTTCATCTGTGTGTGGCTTTCATGGAGACTCTATAACACGAGGGCACTTGGGGCTCTATAGCAAACCAACGGGATGATATTTCCAGGCAAAAGATAAGAGAAAGCTAACATTTATTGAAGTTCTTCACTGTTCCAAGTACCGTGCAGAGTGAGATTTTCACATATATTTCACTTCCAATGGGCATGCAGTCAAAGCCCTGGGAGAAATAAGTGCTCTTTTCTGCCTTTGGAGTATTTCCGTGGAAGGGCTTACTCCTTTCAACCGCACTGCACAGCCATTCTCCTTCTAACAGATTAGGAGGCTGACAAGAGATGAGTGACCTGCCCAGGGACTAGCATCTGCTGAGGAAGTGGCAGAACTTGAATGCAAGCCCAACACAGCAAACTCACCGAACCACAACCAAGCAGAGCTGTCCTCACATAACACTTCAAAGGCTCCGAGGACTCTCTTTCATCCCCACTTCCCTTCCTGGAAACTTCTCTCTCCCTCTTTGCTTTGTCCTATCATCCCAGAGCTCCACATCAGCCTGTGTGCTTTTTCTCCAAGTTCTAAACTGCTTACTAAAGCCCAGCTAACTTTTGAACAAGTTTGATATTTATCTCATTTTCAAACTTTATCACATCTCTGTTTAAAATGCCTTGGGGACCAACCCCTGGGAAATCTTTTAAATCAACTCCTTTCTGCCCTTCTGCTGATATTCCATGACATTTTTCAATCAAAGTTTTCCATCAAAACCTTTGTAACAACTCACTTTCCATCATCATATTCATCCAAGGGCCTATGTTCCTGCTGCTTTGGGGAAGGACACGCATCCTATACCTCGATGGCTTTGCTTTATTTTCAACACAAATTATGTGTTGTGACCTTGTGACATGAGTCAAGTGCTTGCTTATGTGCCAATGCCTGCCTTCTCTGTTGAGTCCAGGTACATGTAAACTGAAGAGTAAACATTCCTCTGGAGGTTACAGCACAACCAACTACCTCTAGCCAAAGCTCACTGCTGTGTATGAATTTGCACAAAAAGAACTAAAAAGAACGAGAGAAAGTTTCTGTCTGCTGCCAAAGGTGTCAAACAGTAAGACTAGATGTCCCTTGGGACTCTGAAGATGGGATGAAAAGCACATTTTTCTTTTCTGTTCGGTACAGCTGTTTTAAAATGTACCAGGATTTGTTTTAATAAAGTATAGTAAGGAGACAGACAGGGAGACAACGTCCTTGAAAGAGGAGTTTATTAGTTACAGTTCCTAGGAGGGGACGCGCTACACCACGCAGGGCCACACGGGGCATCACCAAGGTCAGTGAGGAGGCAGAAGACTGAGGGAGAAGCAGGGCCAGAGGCTTCTCTGTGGTTTCCACGGGAAGCAATGGTGAGGCAGAGTAGGCAGTTCCAGCAAGGACTGGATAGTTAGGATTGGATACTCTGAATAATTTTGGTGGGCTCTGGGCCATGAGGTAGTCTCTAGTTGTTTGGTACCTGGCTTTGGGGCGATTTAGGGCAGAAGAAATGCTGGCTTGGTGTGTGACAGTTAAATAAAAGAGGTGGTTGGGTTTGGGCTTTGGAATGTTGGTTGACTTATGGAACGTGTGCCAGCAGGCAAGCTGTTTGCTACCTCTCGACATCAGCTAGCCCTGGGAGGGCAGTCTCTCCAGCATTAGCAAGGCCCCTAACATGTCAAAGCATCATAAAATACAGAAAATGAAAAGCATGATTAATACTTCAATGCTATAGCCTATCTACCAAGGCCAACCCAGAAACAGTATAAACCAAAAGAGGATCTGGAAACTGATCAGTCCCAGTGAGCCCACAGTCCCATTGTTTGTGGCCTGTGAACCCACAGCACACACCCGCCCCCATGAAAGGGTACTATATTTTAATAAGCCAAAAGCTCTCTTTTATCAACATGAAAAATGACATTAGAGTTGGAATCCAACTGACATGGAATGATGTAATTCTCTATGCCATATTTATGATGAAATGGCCAAGGCCAGAGGTGTGAATTATATATTATCTTAACAATAGAACATTCTATATTACCTTATATGCTATTCTTAACATTAAGTGAAGCACTCATTAATAAAAGATAGGATTTTCCATAATGATACTATATTGAAAAATAATTATTTAAATGAAAGGCTCTTCTTAGAACTGATATTAAAACTATTAGTCTACTTTTGGACAGTGGGGGCTGGTGATGTGTCTCTGGCTGGTACAAGACACAGAAAGAGTCACTAACAAGAGGGAGCCTTTCCTCCAAAGCCCAGGTCCAGTGAAGGGTTCCAGCAGCAGAGACTAAGATTTTTAATAACGTTGTCTATCATTTCATAATAAGCACCGAGGTCCTTAGATAAGAACTTGCCTTAGCAGAAAGGAACAATAAAATAATGAATGAAATATGTTTGGGTATACCTCAGTTCCCCAAGCTAAAAATGAATTAAGTGACACATAATGAGATATTTTACACAGAAATACTTTGGCATGAAGGTTTTGCACTAGCCTGACTGCCTAATGATTAAAATGCAGGGTTGAAGGAAATTCATACATGGAACAAATATTTGGAGCCTATCTCAACACTATCCTAGGCCTGGAGACTTAGCAGCAAACAAGACAGATATGGTCTCTCCTCCTGGAGCTTCCATTCTAATAGGAGAGGCAAATAATAAATGGATCAACAAATAAACAAGCAAAGTAATGTCCAGTGTTGAAAATGCTGTGTAGACGATGAACAGGCTGACATGACGGTGGCTGGGGGCTGACACTTTTGGTGGGTGGTTGAGGGAGCCCTCCTTGAAGAAATGACATTCTATCTGAAAACTCAAGGAGCTAACCACGTGAAGGAGGATGAGAAGGATTCCGGGCAGTGGGAACAGTATGTGCTATACGCTATCTTCTGTTGCTTTGGATGGAAAGGCACTAGGCTAGAACCCGGGAGATAAGACTAGACAGGAAACAGGGGCAAATTATAAAGGCCTTGTAAACCATGGCTAACGACAGGCATTTTATTCTTAGTAAAACAGAAAAGCATTGAAGGATTTAAGGCAGGAAATTGGCATGATGTAGTTGAAAGTGTTTTTACTCTGAACCATTTGAGAATAGGTTGCAGACATGACATCCCCCTGATCTTGAATACTTTAGTGCATATTTCCACAAAACAAGAACACTGTCCTACATAACCATAGTATATAGCCACAGTCCAACCATGAGAATCAGGAAATTAACACTGATATAATTTTACCATACAATCCACAGACTCCTTTCAAATTTCGCCAATTTATAACAAATGGATTCAATTCATTCATTCACTTATTTACCTATATTAGTACAGACTCATAGATTCTTATTTTTTTCAATATATTATAATCTGTTACTTTTACTACTTATTTCGATTCTTAAATTTCACCAGCCATGGCCTTTGGGAGCACCTCCAAGCTGGCTTCTAGCATGTCCCCACTTATATTTGAGAGCTTCCCTATTTTAAGGCACAATCCGATGTTCCACTCGCACCTTGTATTATCTCTGCCCCAACCCTCTAAAGATTCTTGTTTTCCCTTAGTGGAGAACACTATTTAGAACCATGATCTAGTACTAGGAATGCTCCTTGTCATTGGGGTACTGCTTCTTCTGGACCCTCCCAGAGTTCAAAGCTAGGAAGTAAACACACATGCGTGCGCACACACACACACTGCTTTATTAATTTTGACATCTATCTCTATATATTAAAAACCTGAGTTCACTCCAACACCTCAAATTTCAATCCACATCCCAGATTCATTCTCGTGTCCCCCTTTTATATTTGCAACTCCCTTCACTGACAGTGAGAAACCTGGCTCGCGTTACCTTCAATATATTTACATTTGTCCAATTCCCCGTGTGTAAGCAATCTCCCAGCCCTGCGGGACCACCACCTCCCTCAGACGGCTTTCTCACTTAGCTCCAAATCTGCTGTTGCCTCTGAAAAGTACTGGAGAAGAGAAAAATGGAGGTGCTTTAGTTCTTGAAAGCTATTTCCAGAGCTGCTGGTGGAGAATGGATTTTCAGAGGGGAAGAGTGAAATCTGCTAGGAGGTCAACTAGTCATCAATTTAATCAAGAGGCAAATGACTTAAGAAGATCAAATAAGAGGAAGAATCCAAAACATGTTTTGGAGTTAAGAGCTACAGAAGCGGCCGATGGGCTGGTTGCTGTGGGTGGGGAGTGAGGGAAAGAAGGAGTGATGGATGATGCCCAGGGTTTGACCTGAGCCACTGATGGTGGGACTTTCACAGAGATAAGAAAATGCAAGGGCAGAAGAGGTTTGGAATGAGGTGAAAGTTATCAAGTGTTGTATTTTGGAATTTTAATTGAAGATTCCTGTTAATACCCAAGGGGCGATGCCAAATAAGCAGTTGAATGTGAGTCTGGAGCTCAGAGGAGGGGTCAGGACTGAAGATAAACAGATTGACATCATCACCTGCATTTAATATCATGGGGCTAAAAGAAATCGCCAAGAAAAGAATGAAGATAAAAATGAAAAGAGGGGCCGGCCCCGTGGCCGAGTGGTTAAGTCCATGCACTCCGCTGCAGGCGGCCCAGTGTTTTGTTGGTTCAAATTCTGGGCGCGGACATGGCACTGCTCATTGAGCCATGCTGAGGCGGCGTCCCCCATGCCACAACTAGAAGGACCCACAACTAAGAATATACAACTATGTACCGGGGGGCTTTGGGGAGAAAAAGGAAAAAAATAAAATCTTTAAAAAAATTTTAAAAAAAAATGAAAAGAGACCCGGAGGCCAAGCCCTAACGCGCTGTCACACTGAGCATATGTCAGAGAGGATGAATCAGCAAGGAAAAGACAGAAGGCCAGGGAGAGATACTGGAAAGTAATCCAGAGAGGATAGAGTCCCGGAAACCAAGAAGCAAGAGGGGACATCTGACTGTGTCCAAAGTTGCTGACATGTCCAGTAAGTCAGGACAGAGAAGTGCCTAGTGGACTTGGTTACATGGAAATCACTGGTGGACTTGGACACAAGCATTTTCACTATTGTGCTAAGGATGGTTGGAGGGAGTGAAAAAGCGAATAAGCGGATGTCTTTTTGGTCATATGGAGAACTAGTTATCAGGGGAATCCTTCCTGATAGAAAATATACAAAATGGTTCACAAAATATTTATTTACTTAGTACATGTTAGTGTCTTTATATTAAAAACAGATATAATTCATCCACAGGAAAGTAAGACCTTTAGTTACATGTGTTCCATTAAAATAAATATTAACATTAATTACATTCAAATAGACTTCGCATCGCTTGTATTAAATTTCTTCAAGGACTGATATGTTTTTACCAAACTATTCGCAGCTGTCCAGTCATTTCTCTTAGGTCTGAAGGGACAGCTTTCAGGGCAGAATGAGCTTCTTGGGGAAGCTTTGATTTGCAGTGGAAACAGGTGTTGGCGACTGCCAGGTTGGGCCTAGCACAGGCTGCCCTGCGCCCCTCTCCCTGGTGCAGCGCAGCTGGGGAAACGGGATCAGCAGCTCTCAGCGCTACAAGTCCCACGTCTTTATCTAGAATTTCTTTTGCTACTTGTCCACAAGCTCCTCTCAATTTTTTCCTCTAACTAATTCTATTTCTTTTTAAACTTTCAAGTCTTTCATATCTTTAAGAAGTTACTCTATGTCCTCATTTTTATGTCTGAACCCTTTTGTCCCCCTTTTTGTGTTTTTCATTTACTTTTTTTCCCCATCTTTTCCTTTTTGGGGGATTCTGCTTTGACCAAGTTTTATTTTTATACATTTCTTTCTCTCTTCACTTTCTGTTTATTTTTTTCTTTCCTTTACTGCTCCAGAAGCTTCTTTTGTCTGGTTTTATCTTTAAATGGAAACTGTCTGTGTCAATTTTCAAAAAGACAAAGTCTGCAAACTACTTTCCCCTCAGTTGCAGCATTTGAGGCATCCTTAGAAGGGGAAAATCTTGCTAAGACTAGAAAAATCAAGATTCTTTAATTTGAAGAGGAGGCTGTATTCATGCTTTGCATAATCTTAAACATATGACAGAAAAGCTTTCATTCTCCTCTTAAACACAGCCCTGTGTTCCGGGACCATGGACTGGGCAGGGCTTTAGAAAAACATCCACTGTGTTTTTCTGAGGTTTCTGCCACATGCTTTTTTGTTTCCTTGTTTGTAAATATAAGGAAACTGATGGGTGAATCTTCCTGCAAAGTAAAATTCTCAAAGCTTGGCTTCCACTCTCAAATCAGGCTGTCTGGCCGCAGGGGTGTACTGCAAAGGTATGTGCACTGCTAGTGCAATTCACTGCAAAACCCAGTGACTTCAGGAGTGGCTATTTCTCCAACACCACATCAGCGGACTTCAAAATTCCACTTTGCAATGTCTAGAATTTGTGCTTGCACTTCATATTATCTTTACAATGTTCCCAGGTATTCCAGAGTCTTTCCACAATATTCTAATGAGTTACAAGTGCTGAATGATAATGAAATGATTTTCCTGGTTCTGGTTTTGATGGAAATGCACCATTAAATTATGTCTCTCAATTACACCATGCAGTAAGGGAGAAACTACAGGTGGGTGGGGGTGTCCATACTCTGAAGGCTGCAGCCCCCTTCTCCTCACAGGGGTCCAGAGTAGACAGATTCTCCATGCCTGCGTCCTGAGTGACTGGGGAAAGATTTATTCCCTTTGCTTTGGCAAAATCTCCAGAATGGTGTTTAGATCCACTTCATATTTCATATTCAAAACACTTTCTGCTTCATCAAATACCAGGGTATCAAAGGATTTCATCCACAGGCTAAATGCAACCCCTCAGCCTTCCTCCAGAACATGCCTCCACGTGGCTTGAAAGGGCCACAAGGATGTTTCACCTTAGTCGTCAGCCCTCTAATGGCCTCTCCAGGATCCCTGCCGCCAGCACAAATGATGTAAGCAAATGGTGGCAAGTGCCTTGTCTGTCTGAATAACCAGGCCTCTTGTTGGTATAATGATTTGGGTAACAATCTGTTTTTCTTTAACATCCTTTTTCTTTTTTTCATGATAAATATAATTTTTATTTACTTTGAGGTTTGAACGGTGAATATACAACATATTTGAAAACGTTTAATTAAAAATAGAGATGTTGAACACAAGCGAAAAATGTGAAATTCAGAGGAACAACTCATTCACAGAAGAATCAACGCAATGAAAAGATTCTAAACCTAAAGTAGCAATCATATTTTTAAGAAAAAATCTTTCAAAGCATTTTGTTAGCCACAGAATATCACCAAACTTCTCTCATTTGGCAGTTTAGGACTTCTAGAAAATTACATTTCTTCAACAAACACTTCTTATTACATAACTAATTGATGGTAATCTATAAAGAAAAAAAGCCTTCTCCAAATCCCATTACATCTTAGTTGTCTATTGTCCCTAGGTGAACATAGAACACACAAGAAATATACGTGTTTTTTAAGAGTTATACTTATATACTGTCGTATAATATTTTTTTAATTTATTTTCTATTGTGGTAACATTGGTTTATAATACTATATAATTTCAGGTGTACATCATTATATTTCTATTTCTGTGTAGAATACATCAAGTTCACCACCCAAAGACTAATTACAATCCATCACCACACACATGTGCCTAATCACCCCTTTCATCCTCCTCCCTCCCCGACTTCCACTCTGGAAACCACCAATCCAATCTCTGTTGCCATGTGTTTGTTTGTTGTTGTTTTTATCTTCTACTCATGAGTGAGATCATATGGTATTTGACTTTCTCCCTCTGACTTATTTCACTCAGCATAATACCCTCAAGGTCTAGCCATGTTGTCACAAATGGCCAGACGTCATCATTTCTTGTGGCTGAGTAAGTATTCCATTGTGTATATATACCACATCTTCTTTATCCATTCGTCCCTTAATGGACACCTAGGTTGCTTGCAAGTCTTGGCTATTGTGAATGATGCTGCAATGAACACAGGGCTGCATGTATCTTTAGGCATTCGTGTTTTCATGTTCTTTGGGATAAATAGCCTGCAGTGGAATAGCTGGATCATATGGCAGTTCTATTCTTAATTTTTTGAGGAATCTCCATAGTGTTTTCCATAGTGGCTGCACCAGTTTGCACTCCCACCAGCAGTGTATGAGGGTTCCCTTCTCTCTACAACCTCTTCAACAGTTATTGTTTCCTGTCTTATTAATTATAGCCATTGTGACCAGAGTAAGTTGATATCTCATTGTTGTTTTGATTTGCATTTCCCTGATAGTTAATGACGTTTAACATCTTTTCATGTGCCTGTTGGCCATCTGTACATCTTTGGAGAAATGTCTCTTTAGATCTTTTGCCCATTTTTTAATTGGGTTGTTAGGTCTTTGTTGTTGAGATGTATGAATTTTTGTTATATTTTGAATATTAACCCCTTATCAGATATACGGTTTGCAAATATCTTCTCCCAATTCTTAGGTAGTCTTTTCATTTTGTTGATGGTTTCCTTTGCTGTGCAGAAGCTTTAGTTCGACGTAGTCCCATTTGTCTATTTTTTCTATTGTTTTCCTTGCCTAGTCAGACATGGTACTTAAAAATATGCTACTAAGACTCATGTCGAAGAGCGTACTGCCTATGTTTTCTTCTAGAAGTTTAATGGTTCCAGGTCTTAAATTTAAGCATTTAATCCATTTTGAGTTAATTTTTGTGTATGGTGTACGATAAAGGTCTACTTTCATTGTTTTGCATGTGGCTGTCCAGTTTCTCCAACACCATTTATTGAAGAGATTTTCCCTTCTCTATTTTATGTTCTTGGCTCCCTTGTCGAAAATTAGCTGTCCACAGACGTGTTGGTTCCTTTTTCTTCTTAAAAGAATTTCCAGGTTGAAAATAAAAAATGTGAGTTACCCTTTGACCTAGAAATAGTTCCTTTAGGAATCTACCTTGAAAATATGCCTTCACAAAGGAAAAACACACACCCACAAAGACTGTTCATATGGGATTCTTTTTAGTAGTAAAATATTGGGGAAAAATACCTCTCAGTAGGAGACTGATGGAATAAATGATGATACATTCACACATGTAATACTGTCCAGCTTTAAAAAGAAAATCAGGGGCTGGCCCAGTGGTGCAGCAGTTAAGTTCACACCCTCTACTTCGGCGGCCCGGGGTTCACCAGTTCAGATCCTGGGGGCAGACGTGGCACCACTTATCAAGCCATGCTATGGCAGGCGTCCCACATATAAAATAGAGGACGATGGGCATGGATGTTAGCTCAGGGCCAATCTTCCTCAGCATACAAATAAAAGAGGAGGATTGGTGGTGGATGTTACCTCAAGGCTAATATTCTTCAAAAAAAAAAGAAAATGAAAAAGATTGCTCTGCACCCATTTGGAGAGATCTCCAGGATACACTACATCATGTAAAAAAGGAACAGGCTGAATATTACATATGATATGCTACTTTTGGGGTATGATAAGAAGGGAAATAATAGAAGCATAATATTGTCCTATAATTCTGAAATTATCTCTCATATATTGTAAGATAAAGTAAATAAGGAAATACAGTAACTTTAAGAACCAAGATTTTAGATGTAACAGAAAAGAGAAGGGCAAAAGCAAAAGAGTTAAGAAAAATTCGTGTAATATTAAATTGGAAATGTAATATTCAAATGAACTCATGAGTTTTAGAAACAACATGTATCCTGGCTTTATTCAATGAAAGTGCCCAAAACCAATGCCTCCCTTTGTTCCTTGAACACATGGCCGACTCTGGGTCTGAGGCAGAGAAAGAAAAAGGGATGCCTGGGACAGACTCTGGTGCCAACGCAAGGAAGTCATCAACGACCAATGGGGGCATGGCTAAAGGACCCAAGAACCATCTTAAAGAGGTTCCCACTGACCACATTTGGGACACTTTGAGCAGCAAAAAGAATAATAACTCTAACTTACTGTAAAATGTTAAATAAATAAAAAATCTGTAAGTCCAAGAGTAATCAAAAGACAAAGGGAGAAAGAGAAAAATACGAATTTTCCATCACTCAATGTAATTATGACATCAATTCCTTATTCCAAAAATTGATAGTTAATGGGGAAAAGTAAGCATTTACCCTAACTTTTTAGGAGGAATAGTAGTTTATGTCCAGACGATGAGGGAAACCATTTAAAAGGAGACTATGAAAATAATAAATGCAGAAGAAACACTAGAATGAGAAAATGATGGTCAATTAGGTATTTTCATGGTACCAAATATCAGCATTAGTTTTCTAGGGCTGCCATAACAAAGTACCGCAAGCTGGGGTGGCTTAAGCAACAGAAATTTGTTGTCTCACAGCTCTGGAGGCTGGAGGTCTGAATTCAAGGTGTAGGTAGGGCTGTGCTCCCCGTGAAGGCGCAAGGGGAGGATGTGTTCCAGGACTCTCTCCTTGGCTCGTAGACGGTCATCTTCTCTCTGAGTCTCTTCACATCACCTTCCCTCCGTGTCTGTCTCTGTGTCCAAATCTTCCCTTTGTATAAGGACACTGGTCACATTGGTTTAGGGCCCATCCCAATGACCTCATTTTAACTTGATCACCTCTGTAAAAACCCCATCTCCAAATAAGTCACATTCTGAAGTCCTGGGGGTTAGGACTCCAACATATCTTTTTTTGGTTGGGACACAATCCAACTCAAAACAATTGCCTTAGGGGTTCAGGTGTTTGCTCATTTTAAAGGACAGGTGTACTTTTACAATAAAAGACTTGGTGATCACAAGCTTAACCAAGTGACCCACATTCACATACTAACAGTGGGACAGTCTGGCTGCACACACCCCCTCCTTGAAGGCCGCTGGCCAAAGGTGTCTAAGCCAAGCCCAAGCCCTTGGACTGCTCTTCAGGTTACAGGAGGGAGAAGCAAGGCAAACGGCATTCACAGCATCGCAAGGTCACGTCCAGACAAATTCAGAATACGAAACTTTCTACAACACATCTGACCCGAAGAAGTCAATGCTATGAAAATACATGTGTCAGAACTTTCCTAGAATGTGATCAGTTAGAAAGACATATTAACAAGAAATAATACATAGTTCTTGACAGGATATCTCCTAAAAAATAAAAGTTCTAAAATACAATTTGTAGACAGTTGAGGAGATTTGAATATAGACTGAATATACAGAAGTAGTGGGCTGTGTGCTTCCTGATGAAATATAACAGGTATGGAATTATGTTGCATAAGGAATTCCTTATTTTTAGGGGAAATGGTTAGGGTGAAGTCCACAGGTTTTCTGCAATGTATTTTCAAATGGGGTCACTTAAGCTAATTTGCCATCACTGGAAGAGATTGGTATACCCATTCCTTACTGTGAAAATTGATAACCAAAGGAAAAAATTAAGCATTTACCCTGACTTTCAGGAAAGACAGTTATATTCATAGCAGATGTAACACACCTTAACAACGACTGAATTTAGGTGGTGAGTGTATGAGCTATCATTCATTACTTTTGAAAAATTTCACAATAAAAATTTGAAAGATAAAACACCTAATGAACTGGAGATGCATATGTTGATGGAGAGAGGACCCACACAGTCAGTGCAATTACAATAGAATCCCAGGAGGGGTGTGTGTATGTGTGTGTGTAACTTTATAAACTAATTCCAAATTTTATAAGTAAATTTTAAAAGGATCAGGAATAGTGGAGATTCTCCTGAAGGAGAATAACAATGTGAGATGGGCCCTACCAGATATTAAGACTCCCAGGAAGGGGAGAGTGATTAAGACAGTGTGGTATTGGCACAGGGAATTGAGAGCCCAGAAGCACGGAGTTCAGGATGAGGCTTACATTCTGGGCGAGGAGGCAGGGCGAGGAGGGTATGACTGGAGAGACACCCACAAGGGCTTCAGAGGTCCTAGCAATGCTCTGGTTTAAGATGAGTGATGTGTACCTGAGTGATCAGTTTGTTATTCTTTAAACAGTACATACATACTATATATACTCACGTATAACATGTATCACAATAAAAAGAAAATGTATGAAAGAAAGTGGCAAAAATCCCCTGAAAACAGGAGTTAGGAGATGGTAATAAAAAGTATAGAAAAGTCTTTTATAAACTTTTGTTGTAAAAAACAAAGTATTAGGCTATAGTTGACAGGGGCTGAAAGAGTAGAGCTTGGTTTGTTGGCTTGTTTGCTGGTATGTTTATTTACTGTCACAAAAGATCCTGCAGAAAGGGAAATACTGATCACACCAAGGAAAAGGCAACAATTTCAAGAGCGAAGTCCTTGCAATGACAAGAGAAAATGGGAACGGAAGTACAAACATGGGGTTGCCTCAGACCAGATGAGGGACTTTTCAGGAGGGACAACAGAAAATGCTGTCACGGAAGTGGAGAGTGTTTTAGATTTGCTGTTGGAAGGAGGAGAGCTCTGATCTGATGGCTTCTCCCTCTCAGTGAAGTAGCAGACAAAGACAACGGCCAAGGAGGCAGAGTGATGGCAGAAGAGGAGGGAAGGTTGAGAGAAGAAAGCATGAAAATACCTTTTCCAGCGAGGAAGAAAGTCAACACTACGAAAATGCAGCAGGATCGCTGAGCCGTGACGAGCACCTATCTGTAACATGTGATCGTGAATTTAAAAGGAAACGGGTCAGCACGGCTGTGACATTTCCTAGAGCTACTTCCACCTTAGAAGATGCTTAGGGGGCTTCTGCCAGGTTTAGGACT
Source organism: Equus przewalskii (assembly GCF_037783145.1). Lineage (NCBI taxonomy): Eukaryota > Metazoa > Chordata > Mammalia > Perissodactyla > Equidae > Equus > Equus przewalskii. The sequence goes on along the minus strand of NC_091861.1, from coordinate 2,605,194 downwards.
CAGTCAAGGATGCAAATATAAGGATGCACCACGGAATCAAGATTGGGCAAGGTAGGAAGAGAAGACTGAAAGATGTGATGGATAGTTTAAAAAGCAGTGGATGGAGGTCCATGCGGGATCTGAGAATCACCGAGGTGCTGTATGTGAGCTGAAAAGCTGGCAAGTAGAGTAGAGGGAATGTGGTGTGTCACAGGTGAGGGTGTTCCTGCTAATAAGATCTAAGGTGTACTCGTGAGAAGGGGAGACTGAGACGGGGCGGAAGAAATGACTATTAAAAGGCACTGAGAAGCCAGCATGTGGGATGAGGCCTCCAAATTGATGTCGGAAGGATAATAACATGAGTCTGGAAAGAAAGGAAATTCTGAGAAACTGCAAGCCACCTTTCAATTTTTAGTAGTAATTAATGCCCTAACCTTGTAAGTAAATGAATACTTCTTAAAGTGTGAAAATATAATTATTCACAAATTTTTAATTCTCGACCCCTGGCATACGCATTACGTTGTGGCAAATTTTCTAAGTAATAAAAAGAGCATTTGCAATTTAACACACGTCTTATAATTGCTTACACTCTCAACAGGTTTTAATTATCTACACCAACATTTTTCATAAACTGGGTCATCAATACAATAAGTCTATATATCTCTTCCAAAGGATCCTGTTTAGACATTATTAATGATACCACCAAGTCAACACATGGCATCTAAAACAATGTCTTATAAAATCACTAAAGACTGATGAATACCATACCATGCTGGAATTTAAAAAGTCCCTCAAATACTCTTTGAGGTAAAAAATACCTGTTTAAAATTTACTGAGCTATATTTAAGCATCAGACTAAGAAATAAATGTGCCACTTAGACTTTTTATGCCCTTCCTCAGATAATATAAAATGATACAAGACTCAGGCCAAACTGGCTTGGATAATAGACATCCATTCCAGCAGTCTCGCTACAGTGACCAGAGATACATTTCATGGGAGATTAAGATAAGCACTGGCCCCCTAACATACATAAGCATCCCCTTCACAGCTCCATGGGTTTATGTGGACCCAATAACCCCGAATGCAGGCTACCCTTCTATTTTATGAGCTGCTGAGGCCACACAGTGCCATCTGTGGTACCAGTTTGGTGTTCCACAGGATGCTCTTAGACTCTGCCGTACACTGTTGCTGAGTGTATAAAAGGAACAATGACACAAACAATTAAACTTCCTCCTACAGTAACCTGGCCAGATAAGGACAGACCTTGGCCAGCTGAAAAGAACCTTAGCATGGTGGCACTTCAGTTGGACTTAGGCAGAGAGAAACAAAGAGAAATGACCTATTTCTTTCCTTGTTCTCTGCTTGAACTTTTTCTAACACTCACTCAGTTCTTAGAATCAATCTTTCTATCCACTTTACTGTGTTGGCAAATAATAGAACATACTTGTAAAACATTTCCATGGGGCCGGCCCAGTGGCGTGGTGGTTAAGCTTGCACACTCTGCTTCAGTGGCCTGGGGTTTGCAGGTTCAGATCCCAGGTGCAGACCTACACACCACTCATCAGGCCATGCTGTGGCAGTGTCCCACATACAAAATAGAGGAAGAATGACACAGATGTTAGGTCAAGGCCACTCTTCCTCAAGCAAAAAGAGAAAGATTGGCTACAGACATTAGCACAGGGCCAATCTTCTCACACACACATAAAAATAAATAAATAAAATAAAACATTTCCATGAGCAAAAAATACCCCTGCAAAACAGCAGTTATTTGATGCCAAGGTCAAAGTGACCCCAGTGTAATTTTTTATTCCAATTACTGAAAGGTTGACAATAATTGAGATGATGTGTTCGTAGCTGAGAGGTAAAGTAACAGAACAAAAGTATCTGATTCCACATTGATACTGCCACAGTGAAAATATAAAGTTTCTGCATTTCTCCCTGCAGTCTACCACAAAATCAGTCCTCAGTCGGAGCAGCTGGCATTATTCCTGACTGAGCCCGCAGGAAGTTATGTTCTTCCTAGCAACAAGTGACGCCAGTTCCTCATGGAAAAGACCCTGAGAAACAGCAGGGAACACGGCAGCACCCAAATGATGAGCAAAGAATGAGGGCAAAGTTTGCATGGCGGTGAAAGTCACGGCTCTCACTACAGTCTTTGTGTCTGGTTATAGGAATGTCACCTTGCAGAAGAAGGGCTTGGCAGTAGTTTCTGACAGTTTAGTATGGGGGTTATTGTGACAGGCAATCATTATTTCAGTATCACTCTAATGCAGCAAAGTAATACAAATGGAAAAAGAAGGACAAGTGGGGAATTTTTTAAATGATTTTGAAAAATAAGGTATGGGAGATCTTAAAGTTAAGGGAAAGATAAAAGGAAAGTATTGTTTAGAGAGGGAGTTTGATTACAGGAGGAGGGGTAGACATCAAGAAGCTAAGTGCAGGGGCCAGCCCGGTGGGCAGCAGTTAAGTTTGCACGTTCCACTTCTTGGTGGCCCGGGGTTCGCTGGTTCGGATCCCATGTGTGGACACGGCACCGCTTGGCAAAAGCCATGCTGTGGTAGGCGTCGCACATATAGAATAAAGAAGCTAAGTGTAGAAAGGTTTGCACTCTTATAGCCACACGAGTGAAGGTAACCAACAATCAAGAAGCAATCTGACCAAGGAAGGGTTGCCAGAGGGTTTCTAGAACTACTCCACATTTGGTTATCCTAGAAATAGGACATTTACCTTTTGAAAAGGGAATTTTAATACAAATAAAGCAAATGGTAATGGGGCGGGGTGGCACATATGGTATACCTAGCTCACCTTGGGGAATGTTCTGGGAGGAGTTAAGGAGAAATGCGTTCTGCTGTCAAAGAGCCATGTCATGCAGGGGAATACTAACACATATCATTAAAGGCGAACGTGAGCCTTCCAGCTCCCTCATCACGCCAACCGCGGCTGTTTCTGCTGACCTGGGTCGGAAGCAGCACTGGGCAAAAGGCTCTGTCTGCAGTGGGGATCCCCAGTGTCTCGGCTGGTCCATGGCAGCACAGCAGCTGAGTGGGGGACCAGTCCAGGCTCTGACTGGGACAAGGCAGATGGCCCCGCTGAGTGCCTCATGCTTCGGAGCACTCCAGGCAGCCTGCTTTTTTTTTTTTTTCCTTTTTCTCCTCAAAGCCCCCCAGTACATAGTTGTATATTCTTCATTGTGGGTCCTTCTAGTTGTGGCATGTGGGATGCTGCCTCAGCGTGGTTTGATGAGCAGTGCCATGTCCACACCCAGGATTCGAACCAACGAAACACTGGGCCGCCTGCAGCGGAGCACGCGAACTTAACCTCTCGGCCACGGGGCCAGGCCCAGGCAGCCTGCTTCTTAAATGGCCTGACCTGACCTTCTGCTCCAGGGCAGGAGGCCCAAGGCAGAAGGAAGGAAGGACGGGAGGCAGGCAGACAAACAGGAAGTCACCTTGGGGGTCTGGTAATCAAGAATTCTATCAGAGAAGTCTGAAAACATAAACTTTTGGGACATTTTGCTTCTATCTTCTCTATTTAATTTGAGGTTTACAATGAAGAAATTAAATATTTATACAAAAGGAGCAGTCAAAATGTGTTTTTAGAAAACTATTTTCAAAATAATATTTTACTAAGATATGTGCTTTCACTTACATAACAAAATTAATTTTTAAAGTTTGACTTTGTAGGCAACAATTAGCTTTCATTATGTTCAACTTGGCATTTAGGCACTAGTTCTTATTCTCTTCTCCTAAGAGAACTTGTTGGCTTTCTGCTTGATAAATGGATTCCATTTCTTCTTGCTTGACCACATGCTAAATACAAGCTGACATGAGCCAGAACTGTAGATAAGACGGAGATTTATATTGAACTCTGTCATAGTGAATAGTTACTTGCTGTTTTTTCTGAGAAGTCATTAGAGAATTAAGAAACAACATAAAGGAGAGAGGCCCAAGAGTCAGCAGAGACATGGCCAAATGGAAACTTGACCATCAGTAAACAATATGTACAGCCATGCGCTGCATAACAATGTCTCAGTCAATGACGGATTGCCTATACCACAGTGGTCCCATAATATTAGCACCATCTAGCCTAGGTGTGCTAGGTGGTATAGTAGGCTATACCATCTAAGTTTGTGTAAGCGCACTCTGTGATGTTCACATAACGATGAAATCGCCCAACGATGCATTTCTCAGAACGTATCCCTATCATTAAGTGACACACGACTATCCTGTTGGAGATACGATAAGTCTTAGAGGTAAGGAAAGAAGGGGAGACATGGTATGTATTGAAACTTGAGGGTGATAAGACAAGAAGGATGACGATCGTTAATGGGACCATAGAACATAAAGAGATGGAACCTGGGACCCTAGGGAAAGGAGATTAAATATGGTCCACACAGCAAGCAAGATGGACTGGTTGGGTAAAGGAAACATTACTAAAGTAGCTATAACACAAAAATTTGTAATGGATGGGGAAAAGGAGTAGTTGGAGCCTGGACGGTTAGTAACGGAAATGTCTATACAGAGTAATGTTTACAAGAGAAATCTCCTGACTCCACTTTCTCCTCCAGCTACTATCTCATTACCTTTTTTTCCTTTCACAGAGAGTACTGAAAAATACTTGTCTATATTCACTGTCTCCAATTCCTATCACTCCACAGAAAATTCCCTTGTCAAAGTTACCAATAACCTCCATGAGCCAAATCAGCAATCAGTCCTTAACTTAGTTGACCTGTCAACAGCATCATTTCCCCTCCTTGAAAATTTGTCTTTAGCTTTGAGGACAGAACTCTCTTGACTTCCTTCCTGAATAACTTGCCTCTCCTTAGTCTTCTTTATTAGATCCTACTTATCCTTCACATTTCTAAATGTTGGAGTGCCCCCCAAGAATCAGCCTTTCAACCTCTTCTTTTTTCTGGCTCCACTCATGGTCTCATCCAATTTCATTACTTTAAATACCATCAAACCCCGACAATTATGGCACGTATATCTCTACCTGGATGTGGCATGACCTCTCCCCACAAACTCTAGACTCAAATAGCCAAATGGATAGCTAATAGGCACCTCAAACTTAACATGTCTATTCCCTCCCTAGGCATATAAGTTGATGGCAACTCCATACTTCCATTGCTTGAACCATCCTTGATTTTCCTTTTTCTCCCTTGCATCCAACTGGTCAAGTCCTGTCTGTTCTAACTGCAAAATACATCCATAATCCAATCACATTTCATTACCTCCAGTAGTACCACCCTGGTCCCAATCACCATTATTAGAGAAGAAACATGAAACAGAAGCTGTAGATTATGTTTGACAGATTAAGAAACTACGAACAGTAATACTAATAAGGGCCAAGACTAGCAATCCCTCCATGATTTGTACTCTGTTGCAACAGGCATAAGAGAATAGAGACCCTAGGGCCAAGGCTTAGGAGATAGGAAGCCTTTCCATAACAATATTCTTCCTACCTAGTTCCTTTAAGGCTCTTCTAATATCACCTTTTCTATGAATACTTCCTTGACCTTCCTGACATCTTTTTTTTCCTATCTCCAACATCATGCAGAGTTCCTAGAATAGAGCATGAATGTATAAAAATTTACTAAAAGAACAGAAACACATTCAGAAGTATGAGTTAGCCAATGCTTCAGATACTCACTTCAAGTCATTCTAGAGGCTTGACAATGGCTTGAAGAGCTAAATTAGAAACATGAAAGAAAAATGTCCCAATTCTAGATATATTTAAACTCAAGCACCTTTTCTGAGAAAACACTTGGAAATATATTTTCCAAAACTAGGGCTTCCCTATTAATTGCACAAAGAAAAGACTGCATGGATTCAAAGGAAACAGGAGTAAATCAAGGCCATACGAAGAAAGTCTAAATAAGATGTAATGGGAAAAAGAGCAGCTGAAAACTCCTTATGTTTTTACACCACAGACGCAGAGAGGGCCTGGCAATATAGCATTTACAGCAATACAGGTTACTATATGCAGGCCAAGGGGAAAAATTACTATTCCATCTCAGGCTTAATACAGCTCATATATACTAAACTTTCAAGGACTGTGCTTCTCCACAGAAGCTTCTCATTGCCTAACCAAAGACCATGACATGTTTCAAAACAGGAACACGTTTTTTCTGCTGAAGATACTGGCATCTGCTGAAAACACCTCCACTGCAAGCATTCAGCCCCTGGCAAGAAAGAAGGTGCTTATCCTCTTCCACGACAACTTCTCAGCCACCTCCACTGATATCTTGCTCCATATTCTCTCTACACAATTTGTCTGGTTATAGTCACTAAGTGCTTTCTGGAATCTTTTGTATTATAATCAGAGATGCCATTGTTTGGTGGAAAGAACATAGATTGCGGAGTTTCAATTTCAAGTTTTAAATTACTGTTATACTAGTTGTGTGATCTTGAGCTTAGTCACTTAATTATAAGATCCATTTTCCTGATCTGTAAAATGGGGAGGATAATGCCTTTGTCTCATGATTACTGTAGGGAGAACATATGTGAAAGCCTTTTGCAAACTTTCAGCATTGTACAAATGATAATGATTAAAACATAAGACCCTTTAGAGATCTTCAAATTTTTGTAGGCATGGCATGTGACAGAAAGATCAGGTGGAAGCCACAGAGATCTCCATGCAATATCAAGACATAATTTTAAGGATCAACGCTGTCCAAAATTCCAAGAGGAAAACGTAGGGAGGTGGTGAGCCCCCTCACTAACAGGAGTCAATCCAGGGAAATGACTCCATTGGGGGAAGTTGTGGAAGGGGCATATGCACTGAGCAAGAGGTGGAAGGATAGCAGCTGAGGTTCCTTCTGGTTTTAAGTTTCTGGGAGAATATTCCTGTCTCACATAGGAAACCTTTTCTCAATAATTAATTCGCAAGCGGGAGAACAAGATTGTGCATAATACTTGTCTGCATTCCTCATAAGCTTAGAGCTGTGCTCTTCACATAGTAGGGGCTCAATAAATATTTGTTAATTGACTGAGAAAAGCTATAATAAGTGTCAGTGTTCTGGAGGTTTTCTCAGCATGAGTAGTAAGAATTCATGTGAAAAGAAATAACTAAATTGCATGCATTCAGCATAAACATTATCAAATCCAATTTGTGTTTGAAAAAGATGTTGGCACCCACTTTTACACGTCTTGGGAATGCTTCCAAATTAAATGCATTCTGGACAAAAACACATAACACAATTAAGAAAATGCTGGATATGTAAAATTAGTTGAGCCTATTCATTCTTTCCTAGAAGTGGAAGCTGTACTACTAGAGAATAAAGATATATTTTAACTCAAAAACATTTTTTTTAATAATCATAAAACAGAAAGAAAGCTTCTTGATTAGTTAGTTTTCATTGCTGCCTCTGGACCTGGGGGTTGGAGGTGGGCAATGGAGCTAAAATGTAAAAAAAAAAACTACTAATTGATTATCATAGCTTATCCAATATGTCTGGATGCCCAAATATTGAGACTTAATGAAGCACAAGATGAAGAAATGAAAAACAAGCTTGTCAAAGGGCCTCAGTTGTGGAGTAAATGCATAGTCCCTACACTCTAGATAAGGAAATTAAAATTTACTTTTAACTACATTTATCAAGCACCTACCATATACTGAGTCTATTTATATCTACATAATTACACACAAAAATCTCATGTCATTGCATGAATTGAATGCTATTACTACCTCTATTTTTCAGATAAGGAATTTGAAGCTCAAGGCAAGCATGGCTCGTCATGGACCTAAAGGCTAGTTCTCTGATTCCAAGTCCCAGGATCTCTCCCCAGCATCAGGCTGCTCTCCCAGCCCCCTGAGAGCCGCCCATCAAATACGTTCCCATGTGCCATAAGCCTCTTCTGCATGTAGGACTCGGAAGACAGACAGACCCAGGCAAAGCATGAGCCCAGTGGGAAACCACCACCATGGAGTAGAAAATTCTGAGCTAAGCAGAAGCTACAAAATAAGAGTGGAGTCAACAGAACCAGTGCTGTCGCTGTAACTATCACCTACGTGTTGATGATGCCCCAATTTTTATTTCTAGCCCTGCCCCCTCCCCTGAACTCCAGACTATTATCTTTAACTGCCCACCCAACATCACCACTCCGACATCTAATATGCATCTCAAATACATGAGCAAAGCACAATTCTTGATACCTCCCCCCAAAGCCTGCCCTTCTCCCCACTATCTCCATCCCAGTTAATGGTGTTAGCATTCATCTCGCTTGAGCCCCAAGCCTGGGTATCAACCTTGATTCTTCTCTGTCTCTTCCACCCACATTGATTGCATCATTGAACCCCATCAGCAATACCTCTAAAATGTACTCCCCAAATTGATGCATGTCTCTGCTGCCCCACCACTGGCAGCCTCGGCCAAGCCACCCTCACCTCTCGGCTCAGATGGCTCCAATAGCCTTCTGCACCCACTCCTGCCCCCTACAGTCTATTGTCTACCCAGCAGCCAGAGTGGTCTTTTGCAACCAGAAACAGGATCATGTTGACCCCTCTCTCCCTTCATAGACTTCCCATTACACTTGGGATAAAACCCAGACTCTTTCCAACGGCCTGTGAGGGCCACCATGATCCAGCCTTTGTGGGCTCTTCAACCTCACATCTTGTGCCATTTCCCTACCTCAAAATCCTCCAGCCACATGGGTCTTGACATTACATTACTTCCTCCAGCCATCCACACTTCCTGTTCTCTCTGGATCCTGGTGTGTCATCATCCTGATCTCTGCTCCAATGTCAACTCCTCAGAGAAGCCACCCTGACGTCCTATCCTGCACTCTGTATCCCTGACCTGCTTCATTTCCTCCGTGGCTGTCACTCATTGGAAAGCTCATTATTTCTCACCCATGCCATCCTCCTGCTCATAGGGCCCATTAGGACAGGGACGCTGCTGTCCTGGTCACCAACACATCCCCAGAGGCTAGAGTAGTTCCTGGCACATAGGGGTGTTTAGTAAACATTTGTTGAATGAATGAACGAATTCAATTAGAGTCACATTCTAAGGTCAAGGGAAAACAGATATTTGTTCTCCACATAGAATATCCTCTAACACAGGTTTTAGCCTATGTTATATTTCTATTTTTTCCCACTGCTTTAGCGCTCTCCTTGACGTTAATGCTGCTGAGAAAACAACTAGGAGATCAAGTCCATCCATGCTGAGAAAACGGTCTGGAACACCTTTCAAGAGCAGAGTTAGTCCATTATGTTCATGACAAGATAACTGTAGGATTTAATTCATATAAACTTGAGAGTAAATGGAATGAGCAGGATTATTTATAGTTTTATAGCTCCCATAATAAACACAGAACAATACAAACAAGTTAGATCTTTTTGCACAAATCTTCACTATATTGACTTTGATTGCATTAATCAAGTTTTCCAAAAAGCTGTATTTTTTTAAGATGTCTTGTACATTGTAAAAAGATGGAAAAATAAAGTTATAAGGAAAATGATTATAGATGCAAGGTAGCTTTATCTATATAACACAAAAGGCAATAATTTAAAATATGAAAAATTAGACAAATTATATGGTCACCTGTTTTATATGACATTAATTTATTGGTTGCTTTATAGTATTAATTTAGCACTTAGCTGGCTATACAGAAAACATATATATTTTTTGTTGGTACTATTCTATAAAATACAGATTAAATGTGTCTATTAAAGATAGATTTTTACTTATTATGCCCACACATGTGGTAATTTCTCCCCCAAACCAGTACATTTTTGTTCTTTGATGCCCAAGCTCATTTCTCCTTCTAATATAAACAGGTGCAAAAGGAAGTTTCCCTCAAAAGCACTACATATAGTACTCAGTGAATATGGGGAAGGCTGGAAGTTGTGGGGGTGAATGTAATTCCTATCGGATGAACTCATAATTATCAAAGATTCACAAACGATGCCAGGAGTTACAAGCAATTTACGACGGTAATAAATTACAGAGTGATGACTACGAACCACAGCCAAGAACATTAAAGGCTCCACGTCTCCACCATTCCCATCGCAGTGTCTTTTAGAAACGTCCTCTCATCTTACGTACCCAGCCCTTCTAGCACCCGACTGAGAAACAGAAGACGTGTGGAGGTAGGTTTCTCTTTCTGAAAGATTCAATTTCCCCTTCAGGGAAAGTAAGGCAGTACCCTCGGGCCGGGGCAGCACCTGACAGCTGCCAGGTGAGACGGCCATTTGCCAGGGGGGTAGAAGGTGATTCACCACGTCCTCCAGAGCCCTGGCCCAGCTGCCGTCAGTGTCTGGTTTGGGCTGTGGCCGTTGAGGCCAGGTCTGTGTGTTCCTGGGCTCCCTTCCCACTGCAGCATCGCCCCTCGAGCACACCAGGTGTCTTCTGCTTTCTGTCCCGAGTCTGCCCCGCACACACAGGCACAAGCCGGAGGCCAGGGAGAGTTAATGCCCTAGGGGCAGCTCTGCACCCAAGGAGTCAGGAGGCAGCGGGTTCATGTGGCGCCCCAGGGTCCTTGAGTGGGCAAGTCTGAGACAGCCTGCATGTCTAGAAGCCTGTGGGTGGGAGTGAGTCCCATGTGTCCACAGGGAGGCCTCAACAACACACTCTTAGGTGTGCTTTTCCTCCTTTTCTCCTTCTCCTCAGTCCCTCAGGCAGTGGGAATTTGAACTGGATGAACATGAGGTTCCTTCTAGTTCTATATGTTATAAACAAATATGAAAGCCACGTTTCAGATGTGGAATCTAGCATCTCCAACCTCACACGGCTTCTGAAAAATACCAGCATTGGGATAGTTGGTCAAAGCTATTTCTTGACTGCCTGTAAATGGCGGCCCCCTGCAAGGTGCCAGAGGTAGAGTGGGGGTGCGGTAAGCAGAGTCCCGCCCTAGGGAGCTTACAGCCTGGAGGAGAGAGACAGGCAACAAATGATTATCCAGAGGTCACGCTCAACACTGCAGAACGCTGCAAGAAGTACCAGATGCTGTGAAAGAACAAAACTATGAAAGAACTAAACTAGTCCTGGGGTGTGGGGAGTCCTGGGGTCATGGGAGGTCTTCCTGATGGTCTTATTTTTAAGACCTTAAGGAAAAGGGCAGATGGAGAGAGGTGGGAAGAACTTACTAGCTGAAGGATTCGCCCAGGAGGTGGCCTGTGATGGGAAAGAGCATGGCATGTTCAGGGTACTAGGAAAATCAATCTTCCAATTCTTATCAAATACGCAGGGTCTAATCACATCAGAAATTAACTACGAGTGTATGTAGTCGGTTTCTATATAGACAGTTGCTCACACTCCACCAGACGGGTAGGGAGCCAGTAGGGGCACGGAAGCTGGCATTCCTGCTCCTCCTCAGGAACATGTCCAGCGGTTACTTGCCCATCCTCATACAACTTCCCCATGTCGCTGATTATGCCACATGTTCATCCTCCTAACTACTGCCAGCCATTACTCTTGTGACTCTCTCGGCCTCACACTTTTTGTTTTGGCATCATGAGGGTGTCCTTTTTACTCGTCTCCCCAGCCCTTACACACTCACACACACACATACATATAATTCAGTTTTCAAACCTATGTGATCTCCATTCCGGATGTCTCTGCGTCTCTCCCGTCCTCCCATCACACCTTTGCCTGATTATTGCAATAGCTCCGTAGGGATGCATGTCTCTCCTCTGTTCCCTGCTAATCCATTTTCTTTCAGAGCAAATCTGACACTCTCAATGAAGGGCTTCAGTGCTTTCCCATGGTTTTCAAGGTTACGTTCAAATTCCTTATCTCAGCGTTTCCCAGCTAGGGTGATTTTACCCTCAGGCAGCTATGGCACTGTCTCAGGCATTTTTAGTTGTCATAACTGGGGGACAAGGCTACTGGCATCTAGTGGGTAGAAGCCAGGGATGCTGCTAAACATCCTACAATGCACAGAACAATCTCCCTCAACAAAGAATGATCCTGTCCCAAATGTCAATAGCGCAGGGTTAAGAGAGCCTGCCTTCGCCAATCACAGAAAGCTCTTCCACACCTGGTCCTGCCCATCACTCTCAGCTTACCTCCTACTATTCCATCCCAAACCCCCCTGCCCCAAGACTAAGGAACTATTAGGTTGCAACGCATGAAAGTGCTAATATTTGACAATTTTGACTTAAAAAAACAGCAATTTCACAATTCAACAAAACATTTGTAGTTTCTTTGGTACAACTGTCTCTTCTGTCTAAAATACAATCCTCTCTCACTGCCTTCTCCTACTGATCTTCCAAAACCCAGATCAAGCTTCACGTTCCCAACAGCCCTACCTTGAGATGCCAGCGTGATGTACATGCCTGTCCTCTGTGCCCTCAGGCATCCTCAGCATCCTCCCCTTACCACCTCACTCTCCCGAGACGGCTGACGTCTGATCAGAACGGTAAGCGACTCATGGCCAGGTGCCATGTCTCACTGACTCTAGATAGCAGGGCCCAGCACAGGTCCCGGCATCTGGGAGCAGCCACATAAATTACAGCGTAAAGGATGACTAGATGAAGAAACTCACCTATTCCAGACTTCCAACAGCTCCCGAGCCTCTACCGGGAGTGCTGAGTGCGGCACCATCCTACTAAGAAATGTCTCCCACCGTAATCAGAGTTGAGCAAAATAGCCAACATTTCCCAAAGGCTAATAAAAAATTTACTTCAATAAATTTTTACATTTAAATTAAAAAATTACTTTAGTAAACTTACTAGTGATTTTGTGGATCCCTAAAAGCTGATTTGGCACAAGGTATGTATTAAGTACAACAAAACTAACCATCTGTGGTCCAGGTTTCTTGCCGACTGCCAAGGGAGCTTTTGAGGAAAAGCTTAGAAAAGCCTGGGAAAGGTTCAGAGAAACCAGCTCTGATGTTAGTTTTGAGAGAAATGCTCAGTTTCATCAAGATTTTGGACAAAGACTTAACTTCCTCCAGAACAGAGTTCAACACTATCTCCAAATTGAGAACTTATTACAACTTAAAAATAAGATTTATTTTATAAAATTTTAAAATAGGTATTTCTAGGCTTAGATTAAAAAGCTCAGAAGATCTTTCTGGTTCGCTAGGAAATAAAAGAGCTTTCAGTTAGCCATTAGCGGATTACAGAGGACTTCCAAATTGGAAGAAAAGGTATGTGTTCTGTGATGTGTTGTTGGGTTTTGTTGTTAGTGAGGTTGTGGTTGTTGTTGCTTTTTGCCTGCTTTTTGGTCCTACAATGATTTTTTAAAAATTTTCAAGTAATGTATCATACATTTCTATTTGTAAACACAGGACTGAGACATAATCTACTAACATTCAACTACACCAAAATTCCTCCTGCCCCCTGTAACTCCTCGTCTCTCCACAGATGAGCACAGCCAACAGTTTGCTATATTTCCGTAGAGATTTCCATGCATTTTCATACATCTGCATACCCAACATTACAATTTTGCTTGGTTTTTGTTTTTTTTAAACAAAATGGAATCAAACCTTGCACATCTTTTGCCACTTGCTTTTTTACTTAGGAAGTCTTTCAGATTCTTCCACATCAGGACACACAGGTATTCTTTATTCTTTTAAAAGCTGAAGAGTATTGCAGAGTACAACGGATCTTCACAATTTCTTTTAAAGATCAAAACATTTAAAAATAAACACTCTCCAACGCTAACTTAGCTTGTAAATTTATTTAAAACCATAAATTGTGCAGCAGCTAAAAACCCTGCTGTTTTACGAGAAGAGGACTGACGTGTCTGGGTGAAGGTGCCGTAGTGGGACGGTCCTCAGCCAGGCTCCGGGGACGGTGGAGGAAGGACGGATGAAGTTCTGAAGCTGAGGAGCTTTTCCTGACAGAGAAGGATTATTTATGATGGAGCCTAGTCAGGAAAACGGCAGCGTTTCTATCCTTTGAAAATTTTAGCAAAAGTACCTTTCGTGAAGGCTTCTGGGAGGGTTCCAGCCAGGGCTCCAGACCCCGCTGGGTCACTCCTAGCTAGCGGCCTGGGTAAAACTGCCTTCCATGCATGTCTTTACATCTGTTACTTCTCTTAGCAGTATTCTACATATCGAGTACAATAACTACTTGGAAGAAATAGGAGTGCTGATACAAGTTTCAAATTTTGGGGCAGGAAATTGAACTAGGTGATTCTTGAGGTCCATTTCATTTAAGATGATGGCAAATCCCAGCAGTAATTAAACAGGAAGAAATTTCACCTTCTCATTTATCACATAAGGAAGAAAAGGTCCATGTTGCTTCACTGGGGCAAGCAGAGGCTGAAAGCATCCGGCAGGGCAGCAAGGCTGAAACATAATGCACTTGCAGGCCGCATGGCTAAGTGCTAACTGAGGGACCGAGTGGAGGCACAAACAGGCATCTGAGGGTCATCCCAAGTCCTGTAAGAACCCCCAAACTCAGCACCCAAGGGAATCTGCGAACATAAACATAAGTTCACTTGGACAGACCCCAGGAGAAAACCCACTCACTTTCTGAAATATATTATCTGTAATATAATGTCATCACTTCCAAATCTCTAAAGATAGTGCTCTGTGCCTCACTCCATATTTCAAAGGAAAAAAACCTACAACTAATTGACATGCTGGAAGAATAGGAATTAAAAAACTACTGTTTAGGGGCTGGCCCTGGGGCTGAGTGGTTAAGTTCACACACTCTGCTTTGGCGATCCAGGGTTCGCTGGTTCGGATCGTGGGTGCTGACCTACACACCACTCATCAAGCCATGCTGTGGCAGCGTCCTACATAGAAAAACTTGAATGATCTAAAACTAGCATATACAACTGTGTACTGGGGCTTTGGGGAGAAAAAACAAAACTACTGTTTAGAGTTTTTTAAACAGTTATTTTAAAACACATTTTTTTTTCCACTAAGGGGACTCAACTGAATTTCACTAAACATTCATCAGTAAACTATAAATGCCAGATTCAGCTGCCAGGCGCACTGCAGGTGTTCCTCAGGCAGCAGCACGCAAGGACTAGGAATGGCCTCTCTGAGGCTGAGAGGCTCTGGCCCTCGCTGTACGTCTCAGGTGGTCAAACACAACTGACTAGCGTAGAACAGAAATCAATCGATCAGAGTTGGAGTGTTGCACAGTGTTTGGTTCTGTGCCCAATGCTGTTTTTATCAATAATATAAAAACATCTATCTTTTTTTTGGCTGGGAAAGATTCACCCTGAGCTAACACCTATTGCCAATCTTCCTCTTTTTCTTTCCTCTCCAAAGCCCCAGTACATAGTTGTGTATTCTCGTCTAAGTCCTTCTAGTTCTTCTATGTGAGTCAACACCACAGCATGGCTACTGACAGATGAGTGGTGTGGTTCCCCGCCCAGGAACTAAACCCAGGCCGCTGAAGCAGAACACAGCAAACTGGAACCACTAGGCCATCAGGGCTGGCTCAAAACACACATATTTTTAAAAGGCTGTTTAATGATGCAAATTACTCCAAGATGGAAATGGGGCAGGCCAGTATTTTGGCAGATAGAATAACGATTTTATCAACTTTGATAAGTAAGAGAAAAAGATTACAATTCACAGAAAGAATCATAAAATAATAGGTTCTTCAAATGAAAGGACACTTGAGGGTCCCACCCTCCCACTCTAAGCTCCCCACGAGCTCTCTCGACACAACCTGAGAAGGGACTGGCTAGCTGTGTTTTGTCCTCACTTTTGTTTTTGTTTTTTAACTCTCAGCACTGTGATTCAAGGAGAGGCTGAATTTCAGCCCCTAATGTGGAGCACAAATTCAGTATAATACATTTTATGAATTATTTTAGGGATTTTACAAGATAACAGACTATTTGCAATGTTTTAACTGAAATTTTTGTTGAGATCATTGTAAATTTGCATGCAGTTGTAAGAGACGATGCAGAGACATTCTTTGTACACTTTGCCCAGTGTCCCCCACTGGAACCATCTTGCAAAATTATAGTGTAATATTAAGCCAGGATATTGACACTGATACAATCATCAACTGCGTTCAGGTTTCCCCAGTTTTCTTTGTACTCATTTGTGTGTGTGTGTGTGTGTGCAAGTGTGTGTGTGTATTACAATTTTATTACTTTATAATATTCAGGTATCTACCAGCATAGTTACAATAATGGACAGTGCCTAATTCTGGTATTTCAAAAATCTTACTGAAATGTAATCATACAGCATGTAACCTTTGAGATTGGCTGTTTTTCTCTCAGCATAATTCCCTCAAGATTTTTCCAGGTTGTTGCTTATATCAAATGTGTTTCTTTTTATGGCTGAGTAGTATTCCATGGTGTGATGGTTCTGTATCAACTGGCCTGGGCCACAGGGTGCCCAGACATTTGGTCAAACACTATTCTTGGCGTGTCTGTGAGAGTGTTTTTGAAGGAGAATAACATTTGAATCCATAGACTGAGTAAAGCAGATTGCCCTCCCTAATGTGGGTGGGCCTCGTCCAAACAGTTGAAGACTTAAAAATAACAAAAAGGCTGAATAAAAGGGAGCTTCTCCTGGCTGACTGCTTGAGCTGGGACACTGGTCTTTTCCAGCCTATGGACTTGAAATGAAGCAAGTGAAGCATCAGCTCTTCTTGGATCTCGAGCCTGTGGCCTTCAGAATGGAACCACACCCTCTGTTCCCCTTGGTCTCCAGCTTGTCAATTACAGGTCTTGGGACATCTCAACCTCTATAATCACGTAAGCTAACTCCTCATAATAAATCTCTTGTATTGGTTCTGTTTCTCTAGAGAACCCTGACTAATAGAAATGGTATGGAGGTATCATAATTTGTTTAACTATTCACCTGTTTTGGGCTGATTCTAGTTTTGTTTTTTAAATTATTTTACTGAGGTCATATTGGCTGATTCTAGTTTTTTGACTATTACAAATAAAGCTTCTATAAATCTTCATGTACAGGTTTCTATGTGACCAGAAGTCTTCATTTTGGGGGGATAAACACCCAAGTGTACAATTGCACGTCTTATAGTAACTGCATGTGTAGTTTTATCAGAAACTATCTGCCTGTTTTCCAGAGGGGCTGGACCATTTTGCATCCCCACTGGCAGCAGAGGAGTGATCCAATTTCTCTGCACCCTCGCCAGCATTTTGCATTGTCACTATTTGTTATTTTAGCCATTCTGGTGGGTGTGTGGTGATTTCTCATGGGGTTTTTGCCCAGCCTTTTCTGAAATGCCCAGTGATGCGAGCCCCACAAGAACCCTCCCCTTACTAGACATGAAACTGGCATCTGCCCCTCTGTCACCTCCCTGCACTGGCCCTAGTTCTGCTCTCTGGACCCCACACCCTCTCTCAGTGACCACCCTTCTTATTCCCATCATGGAAATGCTCTTTTTTTCTAAGGTTATTTCAATTGTTTCTCCAATATCACGTAATGCAGGTCTTTTGCCATCATGATCTCTTTTTCTTCCACTCAACAACTCTCATTTCTTGAGTTCCTATTCCATGTATCAGACTCTATCCTAGGCTTAGGGATATATGGACAAATAAGGTAAGGTTCACCTCTCAAGATATCCATAATCTAGTAGAGGAAGAGACACATAAACCACTATCTACACTATACACTATAGTACATGCTATTGTAGGGTATATACCAAGAACAGTTACTATTATCGCTGTTGTTCATTGCAGACCAACGTCCTCATTCATGAAGATTAATTCCCACTCACAAGACTCACAGTAAAATGAAGGGTGAATGCATCAGTATACTTTTAATACAATGTGGGAGCATGAGGGCAGGGCTGGAGTGCGGGGGGTTGTCAGGGAAGGGAGAGCTGTGTGGAAGAAGCTATGCCTTGCGGTGCAGATGTAGGAAGAGGCAGCGTCCCAGGCAGAAAGACCAGCCTGAGCGAAGGACGGAGGCTTGAAGCGATCCGGAGCCATTTGAAATGCCTGGTAACCTACTAGTAGTTGAGACTGCTGAAGCCTAATTCACGAGGGACAAAGGGCAGAGAGCGAGGCAGGAGAGGGAGCAGGCAGGCCTTGTAGGGGATTCTGTCCTGCAGATAACAGGCTATTAAACAGAGGGAGGGTAGGTCAGGTTGCTATTTGAAATAGATCCTTTCGGTAGCTGTGCAGAAGGTGAATCTGAGAGGGACAAGATTGCAAGTTAGCAGTGCCAGGTGGAAAGCTACTAAAATTGTCCAGATGAGATGTGCTTAGGGTGGAAACTTCGGCGCTGGGAGAAAAGAAAGGATGAGGCGTCTTTGAGAAATAATCAGGAAGAAAAACTACAATTGTGTGCTGTTTAAATGTGAGAAATGAGGAAAAAGGAGTTAAGATTAACATGAAAATATGATTTGGAAATGTAAAAGGGCTACACTTTCAATTGTTTAAAGTTGTGGGAAGAGAAGCAAGAGATTTTAGAAGGAAAGGTTAAAATTTGAGATTATTCAAGCTAAAGGGTAATTTGACTCCACGCTTCACATCTATGGAAAATTCCAGATTGAGGATTGTAGCCACATCTTCCTCCACCTTTCCCAGAGGAAATGGCTCATACGGAAGCAAAAATAATACAGGTCAGGTATGTGAAAAATTTTTGAGTTAATAAGTATTAGAAAAGACTACTGAATTACAAATGCAGATTTAGGATATAATAAAGGCTGCATGTCAGATCAGTTTGGGGAAAGGGAAAGACTTTATAATAAGTTGTATTTGGACAACATGAGACCCGTATGGGAAATTTAAAAATTGGTTCTTTTCCTTACCGGATACACCAGGATAAATTCCACACAGGTCAAAAATTTTATTGTAAACAAATTAAACCATACAAGAGCTAGAAGAAAGTATGTGTGAATCCCTTTATAAACTGGGAGTGGGAACAAATAATGGCAACTTAAAATTCAGAAGGAACAGGAAAATGATAGATGAATTTAATTATATGAAAAATAATAATTCACTATTGTTGGCAAAAGGTATTGTAAGGCAAGTAAACAGACAAATGACAAATTGGGGAAAATATTTGTTACTTGTATCATAGTTGAAGGATTAATAAAACAGAAAGGGAAATAACCAATCACCGTATGGAATGGGCTGGAGAAAACTTCGTTCGCAAGCAAGGAAATGTAAAGGTCTCCTAATCACATGGAAAAATGTTCAATTTCACTCAAATTAAGAGAGATTCAATTTAGAACTACACTGAGGTATACAGTTTTTTCACCTATTAGATTGTTAAAGATCCCACAGTTTGGCGACATACTCTGTTGGAGAGGCTGAGGGAGCAGTCACTCCCATATGATGCTGGTGAGAATGAGAAATGGCACAATTCCTCTGGAGGAAAATCCGGCAGCATCTAACAAAATTTACATATGCCTTTAGCGTTTTTCCCAGTAATTCCTCATCTAAGAAACTGCTGCCAAAGATGCACTGGTAAGAAAATATGAAAAGATGAATGTACTATAGGACTGTGAAACAGCAAAGACTGGAAATCCATCAGCAGAGGACCAGTCTATTCAATTCTGGAACATTCATGCAATGGGTATACCCAACCCTCAAACAAAATTATCAACTATGTGTTCATTGACCTCCCATCGCATCAAACATCATGCAGCTGTTAAAAACAAAATAACACACACAATGGAAGCATAAACCACAAAGTTAAAAAAGGGAAAGTTTCAGAATAGAGTGTTCAAGATTAGTGGATTTGACTTTGAATCCATATAAACATTTTACATAGTTATAAAGCAAAATTAAATTTTAAAAAGCAATGCCTAAATACTTAAAAATAAACCAAAAGAAATTAACCTAAATGTGTATACACTCGTATGGCTACATTAAGAAGAACTGTTACAAACGATGATAAAACACTGCATTTTTGTCTGTGCACCCCTAAAGGGACAAAGAGAATAGCGATTCATAAACTTTGGTAACCGTATTGTTGCTGGCAGTACTCAATGTTGTTTTCTGAAACTGTTTCAGATGTATTTGTGGGATGGAGCAAACAAGTAATTACGTAATGTTCTAATTATATCATTTCCAGGGTGGTTGAGAACTGAGATCCTTGGTGTGGGAGAAGACAGCAGATATTAAGAAAAGGTATAAAGAAAATTAGATTGGCCATGTGTCAATCAATTTTAAAGCTGCATTACAAATATGTGGAAGTTTCATTATACTCTTCTATCTACTTTGGTATATGTTTCAGAATTTCTATATAATATACTAAAAAAAGAAAAGAAAACAAAGGAAGTGAGACTACCACCAATGGAGGAGGTGTAATTTCCTGTAGGTGTCTCAAGAAAGGGCTTCAGATATGATTACTTGACACAGATTATGTAAATATGGTCTTCCCATAAGAAGGCTGTAGGAAGGCTAGGATCCCTTAGTTTTATGAGTCTATGATCAGTATTGTTGAAACTGCAAGAAGTCAACAAATTAAGTTAATAGCATGAACTGGAAAGGACGGCAAAGTAAATATAATTACACTATCGGAAATAATTACCCCACCTTCTGCTGAAAAGAGTAACTTCTTAGTTCGTAGTCATTGATTGGTTGAAAATGCCACTTCACTTGTACTGATGGCCTGTATTATTACACCACAAAAATCAATACCATGAAATGATTCTTGAGCTAGAGACAATTCCACATATATTTATACAAGGTAATTTATACCTTTAACAATTGAAACAAGTCAATAATGTATCCCCTTTCCTTTCTGAGTCGATTCCTAAATGGCTTCTTAATAAGCTACAGCTTTGGCAGGCCTGAAAACAAACAGCTTCAGCTAAATCAAGTGAACCAATTTATTTAAAAAAACCACCACCTTTGTTACACTGTAGGAAAACAAAATTCCCACCTGTGAACAAAAGCACGGCTTCAATAGATTCTCCTGATAACTTCTTCGGTGAACAGTTTGCTCTTGAAGCCAAAATGTCAGCCCCATGGGTACATGCCAACTTGACATCAAAGTAGCACACGTGTATTCATTCATTCATTCATTCATTCGATACTTATTGGAGATTTGTTATATGTCAGACAATGGATATACAGCAGCGAACAAAACAAAGCAAAATTTCTGCTCCCTTCTCATGGGAGATGGGAAAGATAGTTTTAGTAAGTCAATAAAATACATAACATTTCATATGGTTATAAGTGCAAACAGAGGAGAGAGTTGTGATTTTAAAAGATGGCCAGGGAAAGCTCACTAAGAGGTAACACAGGTGGAAAGACCTAAAGACTGAGGGAGTCAGCCACGGTCTTAATCTAGGGGAAGAATATTCCAGGCAGAGGGCAGAGCAAGTTACAGGTCCTGGAGTGGGAATACTCCTGGCATTTTTGTGGAAGGAGGAGGCCAGTGAGTGGGGGGCGGGGAGAGTAAGAGATGGAGAGGGAGAGAGAGAGAGAAGCAGGAAAAAAGGCCAGCAAGGCAGCGAGTGGCCACATCCTGCAGGACCTCATGGGCCATTCTGGAGACTTCAGCTTCACTCTGGGTGAAACCAGAAGCCAACCACTGAAGTGCTGCTGGCAGAAGAGTCACATGACCTGAAGTGGTCACCACTCCAAAGGACACTTGGTGAGAACAGCCTGGGGGACAAGGGCAGACATAAAGTGCTTTGCCACAATCCCGGGAGCAATGGAATGTGGCTCACTAATGCTGTGATGGGGCATTACAAGTGGTGGAAAATGGTTAGGTTCTAAACATATTTTGAAAGTAGATCCTACAGTATTTGTTTATGGACTTGAATCTATAATTTGAGAGAAAAGAGCAGAATCGAGAATAACTCTAAATTTTTGGCCTGAACAACTCAAAGGATGGAAATGCCATTAAAGAGATGGGATTTACTGTGGGAAAACATAATTTGGGGACGAAGATCAGGAGTTTTGTCCTGGATGTGTTAGGTTTGAGATGCCCATTAAACAGGCAAATCAAGCATCAAATAGGCAGTTGGATGTGAGTCTGAAGGTCAGGGGCAAGGTGTGGGCTAAAGATACGAGTGTCAGAGTGGTCAGCAGGTAAACAGTATTTAGAGAGAGAAGTTTGCATGGGATCATCCAGGCAGTAAGCATAGAGAGAGAAAAGAAGTGACCCAGGGCACTTTAATATTTAGACACCAGCAATATAAGGTGGAATCAGCAAAGGAGACCGCAGAAAAGCCAGGAGTACTGTGAAAATTCAGCAAATAAAGTGCTTTGGGGATAGGGTGTAGGGAGAGTGACTTACTGTGTCAAATTCAAATGCCACCAGTAGATTAAGTAAAATGGCAACTGAGAATTGTGCGGCCTTTCTTGTCATTGCCAGTGAACGTGATGCTCTTTAAACATCCGCACAACAGCATACACTATAGTTCCCGCCACCCAGCAACACCCAGCAGTGCTGTGTCTCAGTCTAAGGCCACATGGTCCTGACTGAGGGTCCAAGGAGGAGGTGTTCTTGAACCCAGAGTCATGTGGCAACGCCAGCACCAAATTGGAGTAACAGTCTCCAAATAAAAAAGACTCACTGTAGTCTACATATTATTGACTAAGAACTGATACTTTAGTTCCCCGGCTGGAGCTAGAAGCAGGTCCTTGTTCCTCTAAACAAGTGGGATTTCACACTGAGTCACAGAGCATAGGTAACGCTCCAGCAAGCTTTAATGCCACCTCCTGTGCTCCTGAAATACAGGAGGAAGAAGGGATCATCAGGGTTTGGCTCGTGCCCGGTGTGGAGTCGGGTGGCTGGAGTATTCTCATAGCCTGTGAGACCTTCCCCATGTCTTCAGGGAAAGACACAGAGGATACAAAAGTCCTGGCAAGGATGAGTTGGTCTCATCTACCGCATGACTCGTGGTCTCAAGCTGTTCTGGGAATAAAACCATTCTACAGTGCAAATTGGGTGGGGTCCTGAATTTTATTACGAGCAGACACAACGCAGGGCTCAGGCTGCCCCAGTACAAAGCACTTCCTCATCCCTTTAGAAACATAAAGCAAAAAGCCACCCACACTCTTACATTTCAAACACAGCATCCGCGCCTCAATTCACACCACTGTATTAGAAAGGAATTCTATCAGCCAGAGTTTTATCCAAGGCTTATAGGCTTCAACTACTTAAGGGATGTTCTGACAAGAGAAAGTACCAGTAAAAGGTGTCATTTGCCTAAGGAGCCCCAGACCCAAAAAGAAGACTGTTTCAAGTACTCGTAGAAAACTCTTTACTAAACTTATTAAATCTAGGGCTCCTGCTTCTTGCTACAGAAAGATCTAGCACTTTTACAACAGTTGCAAATACTAACATCACGCACTGAGCACTTGCAATGAGCCAGGCACCATTACAAATGGTTGACATGCAGTATCTCACTAATACTCACAAAGGCTTTGTGAGGTGGATACATCATATGGATGAGAAAACTGAGATTACTAAGATAAAAACTTGCCCAAGCTCTCACAATTACTAAGCAGTAGAGCTAGAATGAAAACCCAGGCAGCCGGGCTCCAGTCAACATGCTCCGTCTCCTAGGAATGGTTTCTTGTGGTCAAAGTCGGCACTTGGTTCTTACAGCCCCAAACTCTACAACCAGGTTATATCATTCTGATGCTACGCAACTTCCTACTCCAATGTCATTACTTAATTCTTTCTTTAGATACAAAAAATGCCTTGAAGCATACATATCTTAATAACATCCCCCAAAAGTTTACCTCTGCACCTACTTCTCATGATGCAACTGGATGGGAACTTTAATGCCTTTTATACTTTCTTCTTCTACATGGATGTAACTACTTCAGCATTGGAAGGACTGATAAATACACTTGAATGTGTCCAATTTTCCTTTCTTTCTACTACTTCTGCTTTCCTGGGCCCATTAATTACCCCAACCTCATCTCATATTATACCTCCCAGTCAATGCTTCCCAAACTTTCCTACTGACATGATCATTAATGGTGTGTATCTCAGTGGTTTGTCTAATACAGATCATCAGAACTGTAAAAATTATTAGCATTCTAGTACTTTTTTTAAAAAAATGCTTATCAATTTTGCATCCTATAATTTGTTCATATTTATTTTAGTATTAATAAAGATGTTTTAAATTACTTAATTTTAAGCTGAGTGAGAATAAAGACCATATCTTTTTGCTCCCCACTGTGTCACCAGTGCCTAGGCATTTCCTAAAGATCTACTGAATGAATAATCGATGTTCCAGGCTGGAGGTTGGGTTTGGATCTGTTACAAGCATCTTATTCTGGGATCAAAGTTAAAAGAACAACTCGTGCCTGCATATGGCCTCTCTTTCCAAAAGGTACAGGAGCACAGGAGGTTGACCTAAACTTTGCAACCACAATGAATGCCTCTGCTCAAAATCAGCCTACGACACACACCACTGGGATTCCATTTGCCAAAGCAAATCATGTGGCCGCACCTGACCAGGGGTGCGGGAGGTCATGGGGCAGGGAGTGAGGAAATGTGCACAGTCACGCAGTGTCTGGCATACTATATAAGTGTCAGAGGGAGGACTTCAGGAAGTGTCCTGGGGAAGTTTCTAGATGGCAATAGTCTAGAAGATTTAATGTCCATCAGTTGCAAGTTTCCTCAAAGGTCATTTGTACGTAATTTTGTTGATGACACAGCTTTCTGTAAATTTCATTTCTGTAAATTTTGAATGTATAAAAGCAGCTCAGCTTTACAGAAAACAAGATAAATCTGACGAAATAAAGAATCCTTATAAAATGCAAATATTTTCTTCAGTATGTGTTTTAACAGTTTGGATTTGGGGCATACCCCATCCTGTCTTTAAAAGTGCAATAAAATTCAGCTGAAGAGACGGGAGGCAATGTGACTGGTTCAAAAGATTTGCTGTCCATCAATTCTCACACCATATTCTAATTTAGGCTGGTTCTAGAAACTTCTCACTTTTCAGTCTGCTTCCTAAGTATTCTTATGGGAAAGTCTGTCCCTTTTTGCTAGAGATACTTAGTTTTCATGCAAGGCACTAGTCTTGTCCCAGATAAATGGAAAGCTAAATATACATGTTCTGCTCTCGACATGTTTACCACGGGGAAGGAGGGCAGGAGGGAAAGAGCAGGCACAGAAACAGAACATCTGCTGTAAAGCAAACTGCCAAATTCATGGCAAGGAGTGTTTGGCTGGTGCATCCCATGTGTCAGAAAGCTGCCTCTCACCCCAAGCCAGCAGGTTCATCTTTCCGGGATAAAGAAGAGAAAATACAGCTCACGACTCCACGCAAGATAATTTGAAAAATATTTTTATAAAAAGTGGGCAAGCATAGCAAATTATTATAGGGTCAATTTTCTAGTAATGACAGGATTTCCCAAGTGTACTTCAAATATACATATGCATATATAATTTATACATTATATATAACAGCCTTTAAATTGCAACTACAATACTTCACCAGGTAATAAGCGGAATTTATTTAGGGAAAACGGAGTTGAACTTTTCCCCAAATTACCTCACACTCTTGGAAATGGTTTTGCAATGACAGATAACAGCAGAATCCGGATACCTGGCATCCAAAGGACAGGGCTGAGAACACAGTTTTGGGGGTACAATGTTGGCTATCAAAAATCTAAACATAAAAATATCACCCCAATTTCTGCCTTTCTGTCCTAAGCACTATGGGCAAAAATAAGCAAAAGTCAAGGTTCCAGCCCCAGTGAAGTGACAATCTAGACAGATAAAGCCTTTTTCCAAACAATCAGTGACCAAGGGTCTCTGGGAGAGGCTAATCCAGGCACCAACAACAAATCAAAACTAAGAAAGTAGAAAAACAGAGTGGCTGTGCAGGGCGGACAATCAATGCAAACACATCAGAAAAATGGGAGATGAAAAGGTGTTCTAGAGGAGAAGAGCCTGTGCTGGGCTGGAAGGTAAGATGGGGGAAGTAGATAAAAGTGGGGTGGAGCTGATGGGCAGGAGGTGTATGTCAGGGAGATGATAGCATGGCAAATATCTGAGTGATGAAATGTACTCGATACCACCTTATCTCACACACTTGAGACTAACTGGTGACCTTAGACAAGTCATTTAGGCCATCTGGTCCTCAGTTTCTTCATCTATAAAATGGGAGTAAACCCATCCGCCATCTTGCTGGGTGATCACATCAACAGAACACTTGTAAGTAAGGTATGTAAACGCCTTATCAGAGAGTCACCCCTCACACAGGTTGACATTCCCACTATTTCTTAGAGTGCTAGGCTCCATGGGAAGAAAGACACTGTTACATTCACAGCTCCACCCTTGCTGCCTGGCAGAGTGCCCAGTACATAATAAGAGTTCAGTGAATGTGGATTCACAGAAAAAGGCCCCCTACCAGACAAGGGAAACTGTTTCGTCTCCCACTCCCACTGTTGTCTGCTAACATGCTGCCCATGCAGCTAAGTTTAAACATCCCTCCCCTGGATGGAATTAATGTCAACAATCCCCAGACCATGCTACTCTAGACTAAAATGCAGAGAAGAAAGAACCAAGAAAACAATAACACTGTTAAACAACAGAGGCCATTTCTCTTAGTTTTGCCTTAACGCTGCTCGAGAGAATGGAAATATTCTGCCTTCTCTCAGCTCCTGCTTATTTTTCATTTATTTTACAGTCCCCTTCCCTCTGGCTCCTGCCTCCCCTGCTCTACTGATAACACCATTGGATTCCTTCTGCATACTAACTGAACGGCCCTCGGTAGCCATCAGTCTATCTGGGTCTCCATAGCTCGGTCCCCTTCTGACTTTCTCCTGGGTGAACTGAGCTTATCCCATGACTTCAATGATCTGATATTCAGATGGCCCAAGCCCCTTCTCTATCCTGAATCACAGATGTAATTTCCAAGTGTTTCCAGAATATCTCCTCCAGCCACCTCAGATTTCATACAGATGGACCTGAGGTCATTGTCCCACCTCCTCCTTTTCCCAGACTTACTCCAAATTTCTTTGCTCAGTCATGGGAAAAACTCAGAATGATTCTCGTCTCTTCTTTCTCCATGACACTTCAAATCCACTGGGACATCAACCTGAGAAGTTTCTCTCAGATTGAGTCCCCTCTCCCAGACCCATTGTCACTGCTTTAGTTTAAAGACTATAATTGTTAATTGCTTTTCAAAAACAGCGGAATAAGTTTGTTGCTTCAGGATATTTATGTAGCAGTTCACAGACATCTCTTTATTGATCTCTGGGACCTAGAGGAATAAAAACCCCACAGAGCAAAATGTTTCCTAATCTTTACAAATTTACTATAAATGTGAGGCAAATCTCTTCCACTTAAAACTTAGGAAATGCAATAAAAACAATAACAAAACAACTACATTTTTGTAGCTTACAGAGATCTATCCTTAGGTTATTAGGGCAGAGACTGACTAATTGTTAACCAAACCTATTTCTTCTTCTTGAGAACAGAGCTGGACAGCATTTCCCAACCACCTGGTAGTCAGGTCTGCCCACAGAGTTCTAGCCAACAGAAAATGAGGAGAAGTGATATGCACCATGGCAAGGCCCAGCCAAAAACCCTTCCCATGCATGCCCCTCCATGCTTTCTACCCTTCCAGGGCTTGATGCAGTGAAGCACTGTGCATGCCACACGTTAAAGGAGACAGAGCATCAAGACGGAAAGAGCCTGGGTCCTTGAATCACCGCTCGGAGGAAGGCCACTCGCCAATCAGGAAACTCATTTTAAACTTCAGTTGAGCAAGAAATAAACTTCTTTCCTGTAAATCTACAAATGGTTCACTATAACAAAATTTAAACAAAAACTTACATCATCTTTTAGCATGATAATAAATTCTAACTTCGGGGGAAAAAGAAATAAACTTCTATATAAACTCACTGAGATTTTGCGATTCATCTGTTACAACAGCTAGAGTTGCCCTAATTAACACATAATTACAAACTAGAATTGTTATTATCCAGTACATCAAGTCCTTTATTTGGGGAATTAAAAGTCTCAAGGATACTATAGAAAATTTCTACAGTTTAACTCCAGAGGATATTATCAACATTAATAATATTATTATAATAACAAAATTGTTAACATGACCAAGTAATACTGTTACCTTGGTGGCCTTCTTTATACTTTCACCAGAGGGAAGCATAATGTCTTCTAAACTATCCCGGCTACCGCGTGTCACATGTATTAACAAGCACAGACATCCTGAAAAAGTTCATTCCGCAGTGATTAAGTAAGTCCTTCCACACCGCATTCACTAGGAAAGGGAAAAGCACAATGATGGCAGACGGGGACATGACAGGCTTTCTAGTTCATCTTAACACTTTCGACTCCAGCAGGTCTTAAACTCCTGGAAATTTTACAAAGCAGAAACGCCATCATCCCATATGGAAAGCTAATTGCTCTCCTTTTTAACATCTTTATTCTTAGACTTGTCTGTGCGTCATTCGGAGCAGACTGATGATTAGCAGACAAAACTGTTTCCTCCTGCCTACTGGAACCAACAGACAACAGAGAGCCTTCAAAGACGACTTTCACGGCCTTTCTACACCAGAAGCGGACGTGAGCTTTAAAAACACTTGTCTTTTTTCCCATTCTTTTCCCCCATTTCAATGAGCAAATCCGATTAACAGACATTCTTCAATGTTCTTGATAAATAGTTTATCTCTAGTCTAAATGGCAAAAATAAGAGCTGTGAAGCTGGGAGGACCAGGGAGGGAAATAATGACAATGAGATGAAGCAGAGCTGAATGCCTCCTCATTCTAGAGAACGAACTTCTCTAGAGCTAAAATGGTAGAAGTTCTAACCTAGAAATATTTCAGAAACTTCCAAATACTTTTCTTCTTATGTCTCCATTTTAAGCAGACACACTGAATTCTAACAGACTGTTAGGGAAGAGTAGGGCACCACCAAAACTTCCTCCAAGAAACAACTATTTTAGAGTTATTTAGAAACAACTGTTTGCTACAGTGAGCGTGTAAAATAAATGAAACGCACTTGGCTGAAATCTGGTGGATGACAAACAAATGCCAAAATCACTTCCCATTTTGCCCTCAACTGCCTTGGCTTATCCACCAAGTGCAATCTCATGGTTTTGTTCTCTGTGAGGACATATTTACTCTCTGGCTAGAAAAATAGCTTTACTGCTCCTCCAATATTTATTCTAAAACAAAAATGATATGACTAGGTACAGAGTTACCAGTGAACAGTGGTGAGAAAAAGGGATGGCAGCTTCAGCCCTGGTTTAGAAACTCTTCTAAATGGCTAAACAGGAAAGTCTCCTTTCTGTGGAAAATGTCAGGTTATCTGTAAAATTCCGAAGCATAAACATGGCCTCAGTGCAGCTCTCAGCTGCAGGTGATCTGTTCATTAAATGCCATATTTAACCCAAGCAGCTGCTCTGAACCCACAGCTCCCCATCCTGGATTTTCCCAGGACTTGATACTCCCATATTGGAGTTCTACAGTGGAAAAAAAAAATCTGTGCAACAAACTTTCAATTGTACAAACTTTTAATTGTACTAATTTTAATTGTACTCATTTTAGAAGAAGTAGGGGAGAAAAAGGAGCAGTGGAAGAATCCACGATGATAAAAACGTACACTGATAAAACAATTGGAGAAATGTCTAAGTATGATAAAACTGTCCACTTAGTTGGGTCAGCAGTCACACCCCTCTGTGATGGACATCCAGGCTTCCAGGCAAAGGTTCCTAGCTCTCTGTCTCAGGCGCAGGCAGCCAACCTCCTCCCAAGATGGGTGTGGTCCTGCCAGGCTGGATGACATTCAGTGGTCCCTTCAAGCCTTATGATGCCATAACTCTGTAAACAGCGAGCTACAGTTCAAAGGTGAACGGTCATGAAAAAGTCATCTGTTGAGAAACAAGATGTCACAAATAGTATTAAAATGAAAAGGGAAACTTGATCTTGAAACAGTTCAAATAACCCTCAAAGCCAAACAGAATTTCCTTTGATGCTGATCCAACTTTAATGTCTGCCAAAAGCAGTTTAACTCCAGTTTGGCAGAAAACTTTTGCATTTAACTCAGGAGTGAGAACACAAGTATTCTCAAAATAATTTAACCCACAGAAAAGCAAATCAGCAGCCTAAGTTTAACTGCAGGGTCTGTAAACAGGAATGCAAACATTCCTCATGCATTTATCAACATGGCTCCCACTATCAGTAACAACCCAGGAACACGGGATAAAATATTTTCACTGGCTTTCTGACTGATTACCATCTTTACTTCTTACCATGAGTACATTCCCAATGGTATCTAAATCATCGTTTCCTTTCTGTATTCAAGGTTAATCACTAACTCTGCGTGTTTAAGTCACCATGAAGATTTAGCCATAAAATAAAGGCAAAAAATCTGAATTCACGGATTAAAAGGTTCATTGACTGCATTCCTCCTCTGACGAAACATTTATAGAAGCAATAATGACTGAAAATCCTTATGATATGAATACAATTTTCCTCCTAAGGAGAATTCAGAATTCATTCTGAAGTAGCTTTTTTTAGCCAACTTATCTCCCTGCCCCTCCACGCCCACCACCTGCGACACACAGACACACAAAGTTGCTGTTCTCCACTCCCTTGCTTGACCATGTAAAGCCTGAGCTGTGGCCCAGGCCCCCTGCCTAGACATTATCTTCATGCCTCCTTGGCCACTTTAGGCTTCTTGAGTCTCTCGGGACCCAGGAATCCAGGAACAACACTGGAATCCCACGTTATTCCCCCAGTCTCCTGAGCGCCACCTTCACGTCTTAGTCAGCTCAGGCTGTCATAACAAAATACCACACAAAGGGTGGCTGAAACAATAGAAACTTATTGCTCATTGTTCTGGAGGCTGGAAAGTCCAAGACTCAGGGGCTGGCAGATTTGGTTCCTGGGGCGGGGGGCCCTCCCGGTGGCTTGCAGACAGCCGCCCTTTCACTGTGTCCTCACAGGGCAGAGAAGAAGGAGACAGCTCTCATCTCTTCCTCTTCTTAGAAGGACACTAAAACCACGATGGGGCCACCCGCGTGCCCTCATCTAAACCTGATCACCCCCAATGGTCCCACCTCCAAATAGCATCACATTGGGATTAGGGCTTCAACATAGGAATGTTGGGACACAAACAAAAGGTTGGGGACACAAACATTCAGTCCATAACACCCAGAAATGACCACAAATCATCCGTGTGCTTACCACATCCAACCCCTACAGCCCCTGTTACTCAGTTCCTACTCCTAGTGGCTGGCTGGTTTCTCTGTGTAGACTCTGTCCCTTGCTACCGTAGGGTGCCTATCCTAAATCGCCCAGGACCCAAAGCCCTGTCTTCCTCCTGCTGGTCCTCCTCCTCTGGCCGTAACCCCAACCCCCAGGTGGCAGCAGTCACTCACAAGCCTGAGTCTACCTTTCTTCTTCTGAGTTTGGAGCTGGCTTCCCCATGATTGTGCTACAATCCATTGTTGGGTCCAGATGAACTCTAAAAATGGCTGGACCTGCGAGCATTGCACCTCCCTTGCCTACCCACAGCAGCTCCAGATGCACTTGTGAATTTGGGTCTCCGAGCTCATCCCTCATCCCCTGCTCTCTTTCCTGGGCAAGGTACCTGGACCCAGCACCTCCTCTGGCCCAGCCTGCCCTGCATGCCCTCCAGCTGACCACAAGCCTCATTTCCAAGCCCTGAGTAATTCCACACGTGTCTAAAGAAACGTGGTTTTGACTGAAAAGCTGCTGCATAAAACAAGTCCGGGTTATCTCAAAGACTCTGAAGAGCACAGATATTTGTTAAAGTTTTGTGCAGCCATGATCTCTTTTAAAAAGGAGAAAAGAGACCTCCTTGGATGATCTTTTCTAGGGAACTAAGCTAAGAGGTAAGTCAGAGTAAGAGTGGTTTCCACATGGTAATTAAATCTTTCATCCACATCCCCCTACCGGGCTCTTCCTATTTCACTCTCACTTGGATCTCAAACGATGAAAAGTGTGGTATGTGGCCCCTCCTCATGGAGTACCGTATTTCTCATTCACGGCTTATTGACACTTCTTTTGTTTTAGCTACTTTAAGAGGAAGAGCAGCATCGATCAACACTGGCTGTCACCTGCCTAACAGATGGATTTAACTGTCAACACAGTCATAGAAATTTAAGTCACGTACATCTGAGAGTCAAGCATCTGTTGATTTTGGAGATAACCTTTACCCTTCAGCTGTGTTAACTTTGGTTCCAACAGCACCAGAAAGCCAGGTGTCTTAGGTATTCCTTTTTCACTCTGTACCAATGAAAATCAGACCCCCAAATCACAGCTACGTTAGGAGATCATAAAATTAGGGGAGTTTCGAGTTGAAGGCTCGGAGAAGCTCTCTGCCCCACTGGCTGCTTAGACTCCCTGATGTAGCCTAACCCCACCCCCGGAGGTAAGGCATCGATGCTCAGAGGAATACAACACGCAAATCTGAGAAACCACTTGCTCTGCTTGCCATGAGCTCAGGTGAAATCCATGTCCCCAGCAACAGGAAAGCAGCATGTGGAAATGGAGAGCGGGCATGCATGGAATGGCGAAGTGATGAAATGACACGTTGTGATTAGTATGCATCACGATGGGTGAACATTTATCAGGCACCCACTTCCTGTGGGTAAGGAACTATGGGGAACTGTGGTGGTTACTTTATATCATAACAGTTTTGTTCTGTTTACATTTTTCTCAGTTCATCTACTATCTGTACAAGTCCAAAGACCCAAGAGACTATCGGGCAGGTAGGAGGAAGGAAATGGAATAACACTAATTCACAATACTGACATTACCAAGGATAAATAGTAGACGTAAGCTATTGATTCCTATTGGAAATCATAGGAGAAAATTAGCTTATGATAAGACAAGGTCACACTGGAAGCAGCCAATTTAGGGGCTTCCTTGTGAAGTCTAAGGGACTACACGATGACACAGGAGGGGCCTTCCCCCACTCTCTGTGAGGCCTGGGACCCTATGCAGTGCTCATAAGCGGAGGTGTATCCTTAGCAATCCGTCGTCCAAAGCTGAAGCTAAAGACCACCGACAGGTGATCTCGGAGACCTCTACCCACAAGACACGCAGGAGCAAGTGCAACCACAAGGGACAAATGAAATTGTCCTCTTTTTCTGAGACTAGCCCAGGAAAACTCACCCTGACATAAAGACTAGCGGCTGTTGGGAGTCTCAGACTGAGTCCCACAGGAAGGTACCCCAGGAGGGCCAAAGGAGGGGACAGGGATGATGAAGGCCACCCTCCTGGACAATTTTGTCCATTTTTCCCAATTAAATTTGTAGTGCAGGAAACCCAAATGGAAAACCACAGGGGAAAAGCCACAGGGGGGAAAAAAGCCAAAGAGACAAAACGCAGAGTTTACCAGGAAAATAGGGCTGCTTCAAATGAGACTGAGATACAGACTTGGAATTTTGCAGATTAAAAAAATCACACTCTAGAGTGACACTGCCAACTTGACACCGTGCCCATCTCATCCCCAAGTCAAAGTTTCCCCATGCGGCAGATGGCAAGAAGCACAATGACCCAGAAATGTCAATCCTTTTTTCTTATAATAAAGAGAAGCTATCAAAAACACACTAAAAGTGGAGAGAAAAAAGCAGAAAGAAACCATGTGCGAGCCTTGCTCTGCAGGAATGGAGCGATCCATACTAGTTCCGCAGAGTCCTAATTCCTCCATGAAACACAGCTCATGCTCAATAGAGCATTTTAAGAAAAATCTCCTCTTTAACTTTTTTAGTTGGTTTGCTTTGGGGGAAGATGTTACACGCACATTGTAAAAAACACACAAGGATATAGCGCAGAGTAGGGGTCTCTCTCTTGCCCTTGAGAGAGTTCTCTTTCTCAGAAGCAGCCATTCTCACCGGGTTTTCGTGCGCCCCCAGGAATTCATACGTAATCCTAGAATAAAGATATGTAAGTGTTTGCGTTGCCCGCCCCCCTTTACACACATAGAGCAATCTAAACACATCGTTCTGTACCTTACACTTTCCAGTTAATATATTGAGGATACAGTTCTATATTTATTCTTTCGCTTATTCATTCATTCAAAAAATATCTGTTGAATGCCCTCTATTTGCAAGGCATTGATCCAGGCACTTGGTACAGCAGTGAACAAAGTAATGATGTCCTTGCTCTGAGGAAGCTGATATTCAGTAGAGAGGATCATACCAAAAAATCAATGTCTAACAATATCTATTATGTCAGATGGTAATAAGAATTATTTTTAAAAAATAAAGCAGGGTAAGGGGATAGAGTAACAGTGGTTGTGATGGGGGAGGTGGAAGGCTTCCTTGATGTGATGACATTTCAGTAGTGACCTCAAGAGAAGAGCATGTGGACAGCAGAGAGATACCTGCTCAGACAGCAGGAAGAGCATATTCAAAGGTCCTGAGACAGCTGTGTGATTATCACAGTTGAGGAGCAGCAAGGAGGTCACCATGGCTGATGCAGAGTAAGCAAGGGAGAGAGTGATAGGAAAGGAGGTCACAGAATGAGGAGGAGAGCCAGAGTATGCAGACTCTTGTAGCCCTTGGACAAATATTTGGCTTTTAATCTGAGTGAAATGGAAGGTCACTGGCAAGTCTGGCAGAGGAGTGACCTGCTAGACATACATTTCAGAAGGATCAATCTGACTGCTGGGCTGTGAAGCTGCAGGCAGCAAGGCTGGAAACAAGGAGGCCAGTGAGGAGACTACGACAATAGCCAGGTGAAGGTGATGCTGGCATGAACCAGGATGGAGCGGTGGAAATGGTGGATGGTGGTCACATCTGCACGCCTTGTGAATGGTGAGCTGTCAGAACTGGATGTGGAGAATGGGGAAAAAAAAAGAATTGCCAAGGACGACTTTGAGAGTTCTAGCCTGAGCTTCTGAAAAGACGGAGTCGCTGTTTAAGGACATGGGAAGGCTGTGGGAAGAGCAAGGCTCAGAAAGGAGAAGCGATCAAGACGCTGATCGTAGACATGGCAGGTCGGAAATGCCTGTGAGACCTCCAAGCAGAAATTTCAAGGAGGCCACGGGATATGTCAGTCTGAAGGTGATGGTGGGGCTGGGGAGGGGGATAGAGACGTGGGAGGTGTCAGGATGGTGTCCAGAGATATACGTCCATTACAAACATGTTACTTATTGTCTACTTGGACGTCGCTTGCTCTTTTTAAACAGCTGCAGAATAGGGAACTTTTTACATAATGGAAATGAAGATCATTGCTCAGAGAAAAAGCTGGCATACACAGTACAGTTGAGCCTCATTATTCATAGAGTCCATAATTGCAAATTTGCCTATTTGCTAAAATTTGTTTGTAACCCTAAAATCAATACCTGCAGGGCTTTCTCGGTCATTCGCAGAGTGGTGAGAAATTGGAGCTGCCCCGACGCACGTTCCCAGCTGAGGCTGCACAAGAGGAAGCTCTGCCTTCTTGTCTCTGCACTCATACCATCAAGAAGTGTCCTGTTTGCGGTCTATTTAGTGCCATGTGTTTTGGGTTTTTTTTTTTATTTTTGTGCTTTTGGTTGGTGACTTCTGCGTAAAATGGCCCCCAGGCATAATGCTGAAGTGCTGTCTGGTGTTCCTAAGGGCTAGAAGGTTGTGACGTACCTTACAGGGAAAATACATGCATTAGACAAGTTTGGTTCAGCAGGAGTTATAGTGCTGCTAGTCACGAGTTCAATGTTAATGAATCAACAATACTTTAAAGAGAAACACACAGGAACCAAGGTTTTGTACTGACTGAAGAAAATGTTACAATCAAAGGCTTGTAGGACCTAACCCTGCATTTCCTCAGGAGCAACAGGTCTGTGTTCACCAATTCAGTGTTTGGAGTGACTTCATAACTGCCACAAATAACTGATTTGATTTTAGCTCTTTTCTACCCCTGATGTGGGAAGCATAAGATTGAAGTTCTCAGAGAAATCATCTGCCACTACTCTACACCTTCAGGTAGAATTCATGGAAACCAACCCAGAAAAGTGAGGCTGTGACCTATTTTCAAGAAGTGGTAGAGAAGAGAAACAAAAACCAAAAAAACTCCATCAATAAGTGCAATGATGGACCCTCAATAAATGCTGTTGACTGACAGCTTTCGAAACCCATCAGAGTATCTACTAGCTTTCCTTGTCAGAAACATATCCTTGTGTCTTACCCAAGTCCTCAATGGTCTTTCAAATTCCATCCACTCTCTTTATTCACGGAAGGAATGGAAACTAGTTGATCATGAGCTTCTGCTGTCGCAGTCCTTCCTACATTCAAACACATATTAAATTGTCCCACGCTCCTCCACTCTCTAAGTAAAAGAATTCCATTTACTTTAAAATTTCTTTCTTAGGTCTTATTTTCTATCCTCTTATCATCGGAACAACACTCTTTCTGCTTCAAAACACAGACAACCATGTCATCCTTTTTGCCCTGTTAAATGATGAATTGCAACTTCCAGCTTGTCGCCTCCAGAGGCCATATGTTGGTCATAAATGTTTAACCAGTAAAGTCATTTCCTATCAAAATCTCCCCTAGCAACTGTTTTAATACGTAATTGTTCTTCTGATCCTTCTCTGTAAGGATTTGTCTTTTTTAATTATAAAAATATCTTTATAACGAAATCACGTTAATTAATAACGACAACAGCTCAAGTGCACAGACAGGAAAAGCTTTTTATCGAAAAAAAACAAAGGCAATAGAGTGACACTGAAGACAATCAGGCTATCAATGCCAGCTAATGATACGGAGACTGAATGATTATTGACCAAGTTTTAGAACCTGCCCACCTTAGGGGTTTGGGGATTTGGATACAAGCTCAGGTACTGTGTGTCTTCTGCCCTCACTGGCAATGTGTCTGGTCACTGCCATAATGTTCAGCTTTTAAAAAAAGCATTTCTTATACTCTGGCCTATATCAGGAGGTACACATGTTCCTACCCACCACCACATGGTCATATATTTCTATTACATTTAATATCTATTTTAAGAAACTTTCTAAAAATTAGTTTATGAATTTAAAAAAACAAAGAAGAGAGGCTGGCCCCATGGCCGAGTGGTTAGGTTTGCAGGTTCTGCTTCGGGTTTTGCAGATTCAGATCCTGGCAGTGGAAATGGTGCTGCTCACTGGGCCATGCTGAGGTGGCCTCCCACGTGCCACAGCTAGAGGGACCCACAACTGGAATACTGGGAAGATTTGGGGAGAAAAAGCAGAAAAAAACAAAAAGAAGAGAAGCCTCATTGGGTTATGAAGCTAAACTTTTAGAAAACATATGGTTGGACAAAGCAGGAGAGAAAGAGGATCAGGATACTAAACCAGGAGGCCTAGAAATTGAACCCCATGGATAGAAGGCTGGATGTGACCTTTGAGCAGTCACTTGACCTTTGGATCAAGCATCCTCATGAAGAGCAAGTACCAGATTACCTCTAAGGTCTCTACTGTTTCAAAATTCTGTGCTTACAGCGAACACAATTAGTTGGGGCCAGAGGAAGATCAGTGACAGCACAAATTCCACACATGGTTAACTCTGAATTAACTGGGGGTAGATATGGTACTATACTTGCATGTCCCTCCAGAGAGCCTACCAAGTGACCAGGTGGACATAAGACAACATACTCCAAGTCTGGAGATAAATTCTAGCCTTGCCTCAGACAACATGTTGTGTCATTTTCCAATAATTCAAATACGTCACTCCAACACCAACTGGGTGTTCTATAATTCAATTCCATTCTAACACTAACTACCCGTACTTAGTACAGACTTCTCAGGTTAAGGGCTCAGTCCCACAAGACTGCCTCCTCTTCAGATGCCAGCCCCAAGCCACCTGCACTTCTGCTTGGTTGACTACCAATTAGGGGTTCCCACACCACCCCATCCCCATTCAATAATTCTCTAGAATGACTCACAAAACTCAGGAAAGCACTATACAATTACAGTTTTATTATAAAGCTTTCAGCTCAGGACCAGCCAGATGGAAGAGAAGTTTAGGGCAAGGTATGGGGTGCAGGGGACATAGCATTTCCATGCCCTCTTGGAGCACACCACCTTCCTAGCATATGTGTTCACCAACCTGGAAACTCCCTTAGCCTCACTGTTTTAGAGACTTTTATTGAAGTTTCACTACGTAGGCATGATTGATTGAACTCAATCTCCAGTCCCTCTCTCCTTCCCAAATAGTCTTTCTGGTAACCAGCCCCCATCCTGAAGCTATCTAGGGGCCCTGGCTTGAGTCACCTCATTAGCATAAACTCAAGTATGGTGGAAGGGAGCTCCTTATAAATAACAAAAGATATTTCTATCACTCAGGAAATCCCAAGGGTTTTAGGAGCTCTGTGCCAGGAACCAGGGACAGAAATCAAATATCTATTTTCTATTATACACAAAGTTCACAAGGTTATTATTCAGAAGGATTATTATTATTATTTATAAGGTTATTATACACAAGGGTTCAGAGTCCTTGCTTCTTGGGCAGTCCTCGGACCTAGGAATAAATAATGACTTAGGGCATAGCCACGCATGGGGAAAGCTTCCCCAATGCCCCTCTTAGAGATGGCAAAAGACACTGGAGGAAATCTCTTAGCATAATCTTCCCAGTGGGCAGAAGCTGGAGTGGGTAAGATTTTCTAACCACCTCCTCACCCCCTGCCAAGAAAGCGGCTCAAAGAACTGATGCCCTCGTGATTCACTCAGCCTCATCAGTGACCCTCCTCTCTCCGGTGTTGAAGAATGTAGCTAGTTTACAAACATCTGTATAAGTACTTACTGTGTGTCAGCTATTGTTCAAAGCTTTGTAAATATCCACTCATTTAATTCTCAATTCCCCTTTGAGGTAGTTATGATCATGAAGAAACCGAGGCACAGAGAAGTTAAGTAACTTGCTCGAGGTCACACATCAATTGGTTAGCAGAGCTGGGATTCAAATCTAGAGCCCATGCTCTAACCACTACACTACTGTATAAGCTCTGGACTGGTTATCCATAAGTGGAGCTACCACAGAGGGGTATTACCTACCCATTCATTTTATAAAGGAAAGATGCTTTAAAATTGCATTTGTTCCTCCTCTTCTTATTTTTTTTTTTACGTTTTTTACATCTTAGGGGTTTGGGTTATCATCTGGACCATTAGTTGCAGAATAGTGTGGAGGGTTGCTGGAGTTGGGAGCACTCTTAGGTATTCCTTGGTTATGGAGTCTGACACTAACCGGAAACTTTGTCAAAGTGCCCCAGATTCTCTGAATGCACTAGGTCCATGTGGTCCACTGGGCAATCTCCGGTCAGGGAGGGGTGGTACCATTTATGGTTGTTTGGGCATTAGTAGGATTAGGCTAAGAGGGTATCTTCAGGACAAGGGATGGGTAGAAGGGTGTGTGTAAATGCTGGTCTCAGCATGGATGATGGCAAGAGCGTTATTCTTTGTATTTGTACTGCTGCTGTCCATTCTCAGACAGTTTTCATATGGCCTACGTTACATGGGAGTTGGATCATACGACCTGCCCTCTGGACGTGGCTGTTTGAATCAGGGTCTACAAAAAAGAGAAGAGACAGGAGTGTGCATTGTGATGCTCATTGCTGGGCATTTGGAATTAGGGCACAGATTTCTTCATCATTGAGCTGACGCTGCCGTTTGAGATTATCTAGTGAGGTATGGTCTCATGTATTGGTATATTAATGAATAAGCTATGAGTGGGAGTCTTCAGAGATAAACAGGAGAAGGCAGTAGACATTGTGAAGCAGAGAGGTGGCCAGAGAGAGAGAGAGAAATGGAAGAAGCCACCTGATTTCTGGAGGTCTCTCCACAATCAGGACTATCATCACAGGAA
The DNA here is from genome assembly GCF_037783145.1 of Equus przewalskii. Classification (NCBI taxonomy): domain Eukaryota; kingdom Metazoa; phylum Chordata; class Mammalia; order Perissodactyla; family Equidae; genus Equus; species Equus przewalskii. The sequence goes on along the minus strand of NC_091861.1, from coordinate 2,565,630 downwards.
GCGTGGCTGTGCTTCCTGCTGGGGTTTTAGGATGCCCTGGTTGCTCATAATAAATTTTTCTTTAACTTAAGTCAGTATGAGTGGGTCTCTGTGTCTTGGATACTAAAAAATATTCATGTTTAAGAATCTAAACTATAACATAGGTAAGTTTACAATTTCAACAAAAAGCCAAAGTCTTGATGTTACCATGTTTTGAAGAATACCAAGATGAGAAAAAAAGAATTACCTCTCTCCACGCTGACTTCTCCCTCCACAAGGGTTAATTCAAACTGAAAAATAACACCTGCCAACGTCATTGAAGGCCACTGCATAAGTCAATGATATTTTCCTTTGACCTTTAAAGGCATCAAAAGGTACAAAATCAATGTAAAGTCACTTGGAGCCACTAAGTATAAATCTCTCTGCTTTTGAACTCTCTTAAGAAAACTCAAGGACATTCTCTCAAACTTGCACATCCTGCCTAATGCTATGATAGTCTTAAGCTAATCAGAACAACACGACCTCTGGAACTTTTTGGAATTTTCTTGGAAATTCCTTACCACTCACAGAAGTAGCAGGAATAGGTTTAGAAGGGGGTCTGTGGTGCTGTCCTGGTTTCTATGCTTTTCCAACATCCTCCTTTAATTGACAGTTATTTTCCCACTCTTAGGCTTTAACCAACAATCCCTATTTAGAATCAAGACCTACACTTCATTCAAAGCCCAGTTTATAGCCAGTGGCCCCTCCCCAACATGATGCTCTTGTCACCCTGTTGATTTCCTTCATAGCTCTGCATATCTCCACATGCAAAGTTCTGCTTTATGTGCTTAAATGCTTACTGTTTATCTCCCTTATCAGAATCTTAGCAGAAGGCAGGGATCTCATCTGCTTTGATCACCACTACATCCCCACCACCCGGCATCAGGACTAAAACCTAGAAGGAACTTGATGAAAGTAGGCTAGCTCACTGTTCACTGTTCTAACAAATAGATCAAAAGGTAGAACAGCTCAAAAACAAGCAAAGTGTATTTCCTGCTCTTGTAGAATCCAAGTCAGCTGCATGTGGGGAGGGGAAAGAGGCCTTTGCTCAGCAAGGTCATCCCAAGAGCTAGGTTGATGGTCTCTTGGCCATCTTCAACATGTGGCTTCCTAGTAACCCTAGACAGTAGCAGAATGGGAAAAACATGGAGGCGAGTGTATGGGAAGTGTTTAGGGGCAGGACTGGAAGTAGCCAAGATCACTTCCGCCCACATGCAGACGGCCCAATCTCACTCACATGGCCACACCCAATAGTAGGGAAAGAAGAGAAGTGTAGAATAGTTGTGTGCCCAGGAAAAAGAAGAGCTTGGAGCACCTAGCAGTCCATAAATATCTGCTGATGAGCAGACGAAAGCAAGCAAAGCAAGGAAGGAAGGAGGAAGGCCTTGCCTATCACAACCGAGAGAGCTGATACCTCTGTCTTCCTGAACGCTGGCTGCCCTATCTGACCTTCCACGTGGCGGTGAAGCATGCACGTGGGCGGCAGGCACTAACGTATACATCTGCCTGATCTTCCTGTAGATTGCAAACTCCATGAAATCAGGAGTTTTTTCTCAAACTCCAGTTTCCTAGAATAAGGTCATGCCTGCAATAAGTGCTAAATAAATGTTTGGGAAAAAACAAAACAAAACAAAACAGACTCTTCCTGTTCCACAAGTATCGAGAGAAACAGGGATACTGTAAGTCACAGGCAGCTGAAAGTGCTCCATCGATCATGCTTCAGTTTGGAAGACTCCAAATCACAACTGGGTCCTGAATATCTGCTGGGTGCTGGGCCCCGTATTGGCTGCTTTTGCTTATATTTCAATCTTTTAAATATCATTGTAATGACCGGACATACTAAAGATTCAGAACAGGAGCTAAATAGCCCCGTTCTCAGATTTTGGCAAACAAAAGTAGTCCCAGGATACAGTTCAACTTGACATTTACTAGATAAGCCCCAATTACTTGAACAGAGCTTTTAAAGAAGGTTTTTCATCTTTTAAAAGTGGACATTTTTATTCACCCATTTTTAGACAATAGTATGATTTTGAGTCACCCTGGCAGAAGGGAATGAAGCTTGGTTATACCAAGCATTCAAAAGCTTGAAAGTAGGTCACTCGTCACAAGAATCAAGTCCAGCCAACTGCATGGTCCTGAGTGAGTTGGTAGGAGTGACACCTTAGCATCCTAGTAGGGCAGACTATGCCCACCCAGGTGCTGTTTCTAAATCATCGGTGTTGATTTGGAATGACTAAATGAGTGAGGATTATTTACCTGAGGCTGACGGTATAGTAAAGCTGATCAGGCACACGGCATAAGCCATTCATCAAAGTCAACACACTTGACCAATTATACGGGCCAGCTGGACCATGTAAAGAGCAGCGGTGGATAAGGAGTCCTTGGCCTTAAAGGTAGCCCGGCTGTCACAGTTCAGAATCACAGAGACTCTAGCCACAAGGGAGCAGAGATGCTGCCTTGGTGGACTCATCACATGCTTCTCCTCCTCTGCTTCCCACGCTTTTCTCAATCCACCCACCACCCACTAAGCAAAGAACATCATGTTCTTTCTGAAAACCATCTCCCATCTTTCTCTCTCCCTCTCTCTGCTCCCTCCCAATGCTCTGTCCATTACTGTACTTAACACTTTTAAAATTAGATCATTCATCCTCTTGATGTTGTACGAGTGAAACAGCAAAAGAACTACATTGGCAATCAATCGTTTAACCTTGAATGTACAAAGATGCTCACTCAGTATTCTGATCAACAATAATGTTGCAGGAAAATTGGAAACATCCAAGTCCATTAAAATGATGACAGAGAGCTAGACACATTGGCATGGAATGATGGCCATGATAAATTAAGTTAAAAAGTCAAGACTAAACAGCACATTCATAAATAATATTCATAAATGAATATTCACTTATGCATGTAAATGAAATAATACTCTTATTTTTGTTCTTTCAACAAATATTTAATATGCCACGCACTATTCTAGCCATCAAGATTATGATAAGAAACATGGTTCCTACTCATGGGAGTCTATTGAGAGCCAGACATTAAACACATAATAGTATAAATAAATATATAATTTAAAATAGTGATAAACACTATGAAGCAAAATGCAGGAGACTGTGAAAATGTAACTGAAGGAAGACTCAGGCCACTGCCTTTAGTAAAACTGTGTGTGTGGTGTGTATATATGTGTGCGAGAGAAAGTGCACAAGTATATCAGAAGAAAGGCTAGAATTATTTATATAAGACCAACAGGTATTAGTCCTAAATGATTTTACTTTTCTTCTTTTATTTTTAGCATGCTATGAATCTTCTGCAATTGCCATACGTTTCTTTTGTAATCAGAAAAAAAACAAACTTTAAAAAAAATTAATTGGGTTTACTACTAAGTGTGTCTTATTTAGTTTCCTCCGTTATGTCAGGCTACTTTTAGATTTAGAGTCATCAGCTCTTTTCTGTCTTCCTTTAATATAAAACAAGAATTAACATTTCCTGACGTTACGAGGAATATGACTTTAGGAGGCCTAAGATTATATTACTTCGACACATTTGAAAGTAACAGTAATAAACAGCCGTGAGAAAGCTTGAGTAGAGGCAGCGTCATTTGCCCAGGGGACGGGGTTGCCCATCCAAGGCAGGGGAGCCAGGGACCACCTTCCACTGGGGCCCAAGGGAACTAACACTTGAACTTGGCAAGTCTGTATAATTGATCCTCTGCTAAAGTTGAAGCATGGGTTACGTCTCATTGTGAAGTCCTGGAAAGACTATTAAATTATTTCTGATTGGACTTATCCCTTACAAAGACATACAGATAATTGATCTGCAGCATATTTTAACCCTTGCTATTTACAACTGTTTCCAGTACTTTTAGTGGCTCAGCCTTAAGCTTCAGGATGAAGCAAGCTTGAAGGCTCTCGCCTGCACCTTCACCGACGTTCAGAGAACTCCTGACGGGACCACAGAAGTGTTCCCCACTAAGGGCCCAGAGCATCACACAGACTTGGCCTCCAGGCAATTTGAAAGACGATCTGGCCAATGCCCATCATAAAACATTCCAAAGGCGTACTTTGAAGCATCATAGTTCCTTTTAAAAAACTGCTTACAAAGAATCCCATGCACCCCTATGTTCATCGCAGCATTATTTACAATAGCCAAGACATGGAAGCAACCTAAATGCCCAGAAACTGATGACTGGATAAAGAAGATATGGTATATATACACAATGGAATACTACTCAGCCATAAAAAAGGACCAAATTGTTCCATTCGCATCAACATGGATGGACCTTGAGGGTATTATGTTAAGCGAAATAAGCCAGACAGAGAAAGACGAACTCTATATGACCCCACTCATAGGTGGAAGTTAACATATAGACATGGAGAACCGATCGGTGGTTACCAGGGAAAAGGAGGGGGTGGGGGGATGGCACAAAGGGTGAAGTGGTGTACCCACAACATTACTAACAATAATGTACAACTGAAATCTCACAAGGTTGTAATCTATCATAATCTTAATAAAAAAAATTGCTTACATATTTTTTATAAATGACACATACTCATTTTTATAAAGAACACTGTTCAAATTAGAAAAAGAATGAAGAAGAAAGTTCAAAAATATCTCCAAAATTGCCCCTCCAGTGGAGTGGTGAGCATATTCCTCTGGATCTCCATCCCTGCTCAGAGTCCTGCTGATATAATTTTACACAAATGGGATTATCTGCTTCTTTTTTAAAACAAAAATGAAGGAGGGTAGATAAAGCCTAAAAATAGGTTAAACTCAATTTGGGGCTATAAGTCAGACCCATGAGATGCTGCAGGAACGGGCTTCGGGCGCGGTGATGTTCTATTCTTTGAGCTGCGTGCTAATTACAAGACTGTGTTCATTTTGCAAAAATGTGCGTTGTACAATTACAAGTCATGCACTTTGTCAGTTTGTATGTTATACCTGAATAAAAATTTTTACCTAAAACTCCTTGATTAAGTAAATCAATACTCCAGGCAGGGAGAGGAAACATATATAATCCTGGAACGAGTTTTGTCCATTTTTATGCAGTCTTTAGTTTTCAGCATCTTAAAAAATTCATCCATTATTTGTTAACGCTCTTTTTGCACCAACTTAATAGGCAATTCTAAGTCCTAGATTGGGTAAGCAGCATTCATTTTCTTCAACGGTACTAATTATAAGTTAGAAACAGTTTTGCAAAGAATCTCTATGCCAAGTGAACAGAAATTGGGGAAGTCTTAGGTGTAGCAACATAGTACAATATAGCCTGTTCTTGCCATGACAAAGCACTGAAGCTCACGAGCCATATGTCCTATGAAATGATGAGTCAGCCATAGTGTCAGCCAGAAACATTAAAATCACATACACACAGCACAATAGTTAGTTAAAAAGTGAGATTTCTTAAGAACATGAGTGTGAGTACCCCCCTTTCTCTCTATCAGAGATTTTATCTAGTTCTTAAAATATTTCCATATGTTTTACTGTGTTTAGATTTCACTACTGAAACCAAAATAAACACAATAATTAAATAAGTGAGGAAATTAATCCAACTATTTTTGTAACACAAGCTATAAATCCAAATACCAACTTCTTCCAAATGGATATGCTTGTCCTTCTAGGATGGGGCCGAGACAAGGTGGCCTGACTCAGGCTGGTGGTTGTGGGGAGTCTGGGCCCTTCACAGAGTCAATCAGAAGATGCCCAAGGCGAGACCTTGGGGGTCCAGGACATCTGGGCAGATTATCCACACTGGACTGCTAACTCCAAAGAGTAAGATGGGAAGGAAGAGATGAGGGACAAAGATGAACACTCGCAGGCCCCTGGGAACACCGATGAATGAGGAGTGCTGACCCAAGAAGATAACAGGGAGGGGAGGGGGAACCTGGACTAGCTAAGCTCAACCGGAAGTACCCAAGGGACGTCTGATGTGATTGCTGTGTCCACATTTCCAGGAGGGCACTTAAAGTGGCAAGTCAAGGCTAAAAACCTGAACCATACCATTTCCCCTGCAATCCTCTGAGCATCTCTCCAGAGACTTCATCCATCTTGAACCTATTTAATTTCTAGGTTATGCAGCTAATTGGTTTCTTTATTCTAGGTCTTCCATCTATCACATTGATTTTACAATCAACATTAGGCTGAATCAGCAACAACTTCAACGGTATTTTATCCATCAGCCCATATATAGTTGTTCTTGTGTCTTCTCACCCACCGGGCAGTGGGCCCTGTCCAGCATCCGTCATGAATCACCTGTACCCACGAGGCTGATGGAGAGGATGTAAATTTGAACTGAGCTCATATTTGTTTATTTCAGCTTTGCACTTCCATCAAAAGCAGTTTGCAGAAGAACCACAGAAAAATGAATGAGAGAGACTATTCATCTTCATTATATTGTTGATATGTGCAATTTATAATTTTTAATGCTCTTGATAACATCTTCAAGGAGAAACGGAAATTGACTTTCTGACAATCAGCATCTTACCCACTCTAATTAATAAAATTCTTCATACCTTTATTATATGTGCTTTGTGTTTTTTTGAGGGGGAGGTTTGATATCCACTCATTGTCCTCCACATCTTGCCATTCGTCTATCAACGTGGCTACAGGTTACCAATTATCAAGACAATAACACTGTAGCGTTAGTAATTTCTAGCTGTATCCCATTTGTTCTCTACACATCACCTTCAAACTTCTAAAACCTGTGGACATAGGGTTGTAGGTGCATATAACCTCCTCTAATCCTCTGAATCCACCTTCTTCTCCTCAGGAACATAATCAAAAGGCCACTTTACACCTTGAGCTTCTATGTTCTTCTCAGAACACACTACATTGTCCCTCACTTCAAAACACCTTATTGGACTTTGGGTAACAGGCTATAGGAGTTATCTGTCATATATTCTGACTCAGAGTTTCTCCTCCTTGGTACATGCCTTTATTCATTCAACCCAACACACAGAACCTACTGTGTATGAGGACCAGGCCCAGGAGGGGAAGAGTTGCAGCCAGGGACTTCCACTCATTCTCTGGAGCGACTCCTTCAAGGGGTAGGGTCTTCGCTTTTCTTTTCACATTTCACATCCAATCAGTGGCCAGAGCATGTGAAGTTTTCCTTCATGCCATCTTCTGCTTTGATTTCTTTTTCATTTTCTCCTCACCATCCTAATTTAAATCCTTATCATCTTGTACCTAGATAATTCCAAAAGCTCCCTTCCAATCCTTCTCTCTGCCATGGTCCCTAGCCTAATCAAACATCCCACTTTACACAAATGTATTAATGTAATCCTCACAATGACCCAACGGAGGCAGCAATCATTACTCTCACTTGCAGATGAGAACATTCATCGGTAGTTTAAAAAAACACTGTCCAAAATCACACAACTAACAGGTGGCTGACACAGAAATTTAACTCTAGGCCTGAGTATGTTTAAACTCTCTTTCCATTACATGAGACCATCTCCCAGTTTAAGAGAAACTGGCAAGAAAGGGAACACAAGGTATGAATTATGGTATTGGTATACAAAGGACAGGAAACCAAAAGAGGTGATATTGACAAGGAAGAACAGACCTGTGGTGGCAACAGACTGGATATGAGGAAGGAGAAATGTCTAAGATCATCTGAAGTTTTAGCAGCTGAGTCCTTGAAGGTTTGGTCTGGCCCCCTCTCCTTTATATCTTAAAAGATAGATGTATGATGAGGTAGTTTAAGAACGAAAGGCCCTGTATTTGTTCTCACCCTTACCAGCTGTGTGTCTTTAGGAAAGTAGTTAATTTCTCTGTGCCTTACCTCAGTAGCATAGGGACAGTAATAATAATATCAGCTTAAAAGGAAGGATGAGGGTTATTAAAGTGCCTAAAACACTTGGTACACTGCACGTATGTCCTCAGGACTTGTAATACATTATTTGAAAACATCTATGCATTTCCTTTGCCTTGAAGTAACTTAAACTTGTTTGAATTATGTAGTATGGATTTAATCATTTGCATTTCCTTTAAATTTATAAATAAAACAAAAACAGCTCTCAGAGGCCAGAGCCCAAGCCAGCCCAACTTATTTGGTGTGACACCAGAGAGCCCTGACACGCTCCTGATTCTAACGAGGTCAAGGAGAGGGTTTGACCCAACAGAGTCCTTCCTCCTGGGTAAGAGAGAGAACTGACCACACTTGCATGAGGAGAAACAGGCGCGGTTCCTTTCATCACGGAGGGGACTCAATGAAAATCTAATCTATGGATTCAGTCCCCTACTATCAAAGGCTGGCTTTCCAATCCACGGCTCTCTGTGCAGAATTCTCCCTAATAGGAAAGGTGAAATACAGTTAAAAACTAGCTGTTTAGGACGTCTTCCCCACAAAAGTGTTACCATTTTAGTGTTTGCAGTTAAGAAGGGCTCAAATAGACCAAAGCTTTTATTTTAATGTACCACTTGGTAATTTTTCCAACTCTCTAAATAGTAATTAACCAGAATAACCAGAGAGTGGCCTGGGTGCAGCCACTCTCCTCGTTCCCACCGTTCCTCCGCTGCTCCAGAGGAAAGTTTGTTCCTTCCACACTTTCACCAAGTTGTGCCACTGCACTTACGTCACCTCAGCGCCGACCGGCCCCTCGTTTTCTCCCGAATGCTGTACAGATCGCCACTACACTTACATTTAGGCCCACACTTAAAGTGTGCTGCCACGGGACTCCATCTGCATTTCAGCCTGGTCCTTTTTAATCCTTAAAGGAATGTTCCCAGGCTAGTAAAGAGAAGAAACAAATTATTATGCCTCAAGAATTCAGGCAAAACATTCAAAGGCACTAAGGAGCCCCATTTAATCCTCACGCTGGATACGCTGGTTTTTATCCATCCTGCTGGCCTAGGAGAAACGGGTGCGTGTCTAACACGACTGCAACATCTCCTTCACTCGTCAGAAGAGCTTCTGAAACGGACGAGATGACAAATGGTACCAGATACCAATTAAGGAGGGAAAAACCTGACCCTTATCTCCGTAGCTTTATTTTTATGGTCTGTTTTATGAGTGAGTGATCTAGTATGGATGATGAGGGCAGGAAGTGAAATGAAATATTCTCATAAAGCCGCTTTCCAGTTTCCCCTTTTCTGAGTTGTTGGAAAGGCGGTCTTATGTACTTCTAAAAATTCCCACATTCCCTTCATCAGCACTCTCTTCATTCATCTGGATTAGAAACAGAATAATCATTTCCCACACATCAGCTGTGCAGCAAATAAGTGTATTTTGGGCATGCTCTCTATACAGTAATAGGTTTTATTTTCTCCTAAGTGTTATGCAATCTTATTATTACCAATGTCCTTCATCCTTAATTCCGTAAAAAAAATGTTTCGTGGCTTCCTTGTTATACCAGTTTCTCCTCCTATCCTCCCTTCCTCCTTGTATCATGAGTGATGGAGAAGAGGCACTTGGAGAAGGCACTCGGAGCAGAGACCAAGAACTAAGCACACTCATTTCCACGGTGAATCTGAACGCCTCATCCAAGACCTCACGTTTCCATTAAGGCTGTCTCCCGCTGCCGAGGTTTGCTCTGCTGGAGTAAACCACACACACTTCCTCCAAACAACATCACACAACACCTTCTTTTAAAACGTGGGCTCCTGTCACTGCTGCCTGCAAACGATAGTTTTAAAAGAAAAAACAATCACTTAGAAGTTTGCGCCAGCGATGTTACTGTGCAAATACCTCCAATCCAGGGTGAAGCGCACAGACCTGTGACAGCTCGCTCGTCAGCCAAGGAAGCCGCCTCGGTATGAATGGGTTTGCACCCCCACATGGAAACATCGAGAGAACAGGTAATTATTTCTCTGAAGAAGTCTCCTAGAAACTACAATGACATTCAGAGGAACGAGTCCACTTTCAGAGGCTGCATTAATCAGGGTTGCATGTGAGGTCACCATGGGGACTGTCCTTCCCTGTCTGAGCCCAGCAAACTGTCCTCATTAATTACAAGGCAGCACAACTCCTGACATGAAAGAAATCATTTTTCAAAACTCCATGCTCTGGTGGCAAAGGTGTTCCTGCCCATCTAGTGAAAAGCTGCCAGTGCCCCGAGCTCATGTGTCTGCTCCGTCTCACACTCCCAACAGCCATTTTCACCAGCGCACGCTAAGCACTCCTTCCCAGGTAACGAGCTAGGTCTGCCGACAACTCGGAGGTTCTTACCATTGTGATCCAGTCTCCCGTCCCGGGGGCCAGCAGCCGGGGGCTGGTGCTGCTGTGCCTCGCCCACAGCCACCGGAGCCTTCGGAGGCACAGGAGACTTCATGTGGTGCAAACGTACCGCCACTGATTACATTTCATCCCTCAGTTGCTGGCCTGGAGGCTCTGGAAAGCAGCCAAACCAAGCTGGAAGAGAAAGGGCTGCAGCTTGCAATCTCAGAATTTCTCCTGGAATCTGCTCTTTAAAACGTGGGCCCCGCGTGTAGCCTTTTAGCAAACACTGAGTGCTGCTACATTCAGTTACGTTTCTCTCTCTTTTCCTTTTAAACGGAGTTTGGTTTTGTTGCTTCTGGGATGAAATTACAGTGACAGCTCAGGCTGACCCAGGGGACGCAGGCACTGTGCCGACTTCCACACACCTCCAACCTGACCAGAAACGGCTGCTGCTCCCGTGGGGGAGGAGAACCCCGCCGAGCCGGGGGAGGGAGGGAGGGAGGCCACCCACCCACCTCAGGGGCACCACAGCTCCATGCTGAGTGGGGTCAGCGCTCCGAGGAAGACACGGGACCCAGGTCTGGACTAAACCACTGGGGGAGCGCTGTCAAACCCACACAGGTGGGAGGAAAAGTTCCTGCTCATCAGAGGAGTCTGGAGCTCAGCCTGATCTTAAAGAATAAACTAGAGGCTCTTCAGGTGCTGGGAGCCTTTCTGCTAAGACACTTTAAACCTACCAGCGTTGCTCAATCACATTAAACTACTGGGCTCTTTGCTTCTATGTTCTGACAACATTTTATTGCTTAAAAATTTTGCCTCAGGAGGATTCAATCACAAACAAGCACACAGCAGAGGCGGGACCTCAATGGAAGCTCAGGCCAGGACCCTTTAAAATAACAGTGCATATAAGCAAAAACATCTATCCAGTGCCTTATGGTTACCCGCCTGTCCTTCCCCACTTACTGTAAACTCCCCTAGGGCTGTTGCCACACTCATTTTGTACACTTCTGTGTCCCTAGCATGGCATCCACTCTGTTGTAGGATACTGACCGGATGAATTAATCTCCATAATTGTGGGAAATGTTGGCAGAGCCCCACACATTGGTAAATTTCCTTTTTCTTGGAGCCTGATGTGTTCTGGGCTTGGGTTGGGTTCCTTTCACAACTGCTTTCCCTCTTACCAAAAAGGAAAGGTCCTCTAATATGGTTAGGCCTAGAAAGGGCAGGAATAACTTGCAGCAAAGCCAAATACTTGTTTCAGAGCAAATTCAACCCAAGGAATAAAATGCATGCTGAGGGCCAAGTGTTCTGATTTCTTAGAAGAGTCCACGGCACTTATCAGGCCTGAGCATCAAGAAGTGGCTGTGAGTCAACAGAGTCAAGAGAACCGCTCACATCTTCCCTCCCCACAGGCAACGGTCTTTAGAACAGAAACGCAGGCATCGCCGGCAAGTCAGGGGCCCAGGAGCGACAGCAGAGCCCACTTCAGCGCCTCAGTGCTCGCACACAGCAGGTGCTAGACACTCAGTGACCTCACACAAACCCTTCAAGGACTGCTCCCGGGCTCTGGAATGTCAGACACTTGTCCTCAGGCTGGAAGGAGCCTCCGCTCATGACCCCCTCTCTAGGTCCTTTCTCTAGGACACTCCCCCAGACCGCTTCAACCATTCCCCACGCTGTGCCCAAGGACACTTGTCCTCAGACGGGGTGAGGTGCTGACATCGACTGCAGAGTGACAGCAAAGAGCCTTGCCCTCCTCTTTCCATTAGACCTTGTCTTTGTAAACAGTGGAAACCCCCCACTCTGGCATCAACGAAGTATCTCCTTTTCCTTCTACTTGTTCTTCAAAGTGCAGTGTCATCCATTCCTCCATCAAGAAGCCCCTGAGGGCTGCGATCATAGCAACCTCTCTGTTCCACGACTGTCACTCACCTCTGCCCCACCCATTTAACATCCAACCATATACTGTCTTCTGACACTTCTTGGATGCCATTGTTTTTATTTTGTTTTTTTATTTTTAGGTTTAGCTTACCATCTAACCAGACGGTATATATGTTACTCCTATATAAAATTTGGGAATGGCATGCCACTGACTATAAGATGAAATGAAGACTACTCACCATGGCATGGGAGGTCCTTCATGAACGAGCCCCTTAAAGACTTGTCTCCCACCACACCCCTATGAGTACCATCTGCTTTCATCACGAGAACTCCTTGCAGTTCCCTCAAATCACTGTATCCACTAAAGGCTTCCAGGCCTTTGTACGCCTCGGATCCACACAGGAGCTCCAGCTCCTCCCTCAGTCCTGTCTGCGTCATCGTCTCTGGTCCTCCCAAAAGAACCAAATGGCAAGCTGAAGGCTGGAGGTGCATCAAACATTGGTGTGGACCGTCCTCATGTTTGTGTCAGAGCCCTGCACAAACCTAAGGAGAATGAGAATTTTGCTTTCTCTGTGATGAGAAATGCTCATACAGTGTATTGGCATGATTTTTCCCCAAGAAAAATAGACTTGTCCTCAAATAAATTACCATTTAGCAGAAACCACAAGAGAATATGAAGAAGGATTTCCGAATAATTATCTGCCTGTTGACTGAATCCAGATTCTATTGAGGTTAAGAACTCTTTGGACGCTTGTGTGAATCAAAATTGTTAGACGTCTCAGCTTGATTCTGTCAGAACACGCTGAATCGCAGAATAACGGCCACCTCACTGATCCCCAGCCCCAGACACCATCAACAAGAAGGTGAGAAATTTCCGGAGAGTGAGAAGTAGAAAAAAATTGGAATTTTCTATAAAACAGTAGTTTGTATATTTTCATTAAAAACCGTGGACATCCAAAATGCTGGTCCTTTCCTCTTGAACCCACAAGGCCTCACCCTTCCACACACCCCCTAACAGCTACAGTATCCAGCCACAGCAAGGAAGAGTCTCAGACCCAGTGGCAACAGGCCCAGTGGAGAGCTGGCCCCACCCCTTTGACCCTGGAAAGGTGCAAGGAAAGAGAAATTCTCTTACCAATGCATACAAATAGCCTATTTAATGTAGTGCATAGGGCAAATCCATTTTATCTTTTTAATGAAATCTTTATTGCACCTTTAAAAAATATTTAAAAGGTATCTGAGAAGCCCAACAAGACACCGTTACGTCCCTCCAAAGAGTGCTCATTATTCATCTACTCAGTATTTTAAGATGTTCGTCCTGCATTGGTAAAAAGTCTATCCAGCATTCTAAAGCAGCAGCCAGTGGAGACTGGAAGCTTCCTGTGGCCGCTGTGACAACCCTGCCCTGCTGCTCCCCTCGGCAAGAATCCAGAGGAAACGAGGAAAAGCAGACTCCTAATTGTTCCATAGCAGCGGAATACGCCTGTCCACCCCCTCAAAGGAACAGAGAGAAGGGTTGGGAACTGCTTATCTTTCCCTATTTCTCCCATCTCCAGTTTCACCCCAAATCCCATCTCCCTGTACTGTCCCCATGTTTCGCTCTGTCGCTGGATGAGTTCAGCGGCACCCAACCACCCCTGCCCAGCCCCACAGATGCAGCCAACTCAGGCAGCAGGGCTAAGAGAGCTCAATACAGACAGAATCCCTTGGAAATAAATGCACGGGCAAGAGGGTGCTTTCAAATTGAATCTCAAGCAAACTTGCTCAGGCTAAGAATCCTCAAGCATGTAAAGACATCTTTCGGTTTCCAATAATGCTTCAAAGATTTCTGTTTCAACAGACTGAAATTGATGTTGGCAGAGAAGAAATTAGGTCAACGCACTGAGAAAAAGAAACCATCACTTCCTAAAACGACCCCAAGATTGCCAAGTATTTGTATTATGAAAACAGTTACCGAGGGGAAAACACGTTTCAGCAGGAAAATATTTACATTAATTTCAATTATGGCATCATTTACGAGATATGAATCATACAAGATAGTTTCTAACCATGAAAAGTGGATATAGTAAGGAGGAAACTGAGACAGCAATCAAACGTGGGTGCCCTTGGAGAGGGCACAGCAATCACATATCAGAGTCCTCTGCAGGGTCTAAACCATTCAGCAGAAGGCAGGGAAACTACTTGCGAGACAACCCTGAATTCTAGAGACAACTGACCAGAGGCCCTCAATCTTGGCAGACCATCTCAGTTACTCTTCCCAGTTCTATGCCTGGGACTATTTCTATACAACTGTCACGGATGATGTTCCGTTCTTCTTTGTCACCACAGGAGGGAGCTGTGACATAATAAGGGTGGAGTTCCCCAGCTTTCTCTGAGTGGTCACAAAATGACTTTCAGTACAGGTACACCACCAGCATAAATGTCGACAACCAGAAAAGAATGCGATCAATCAATTGTTCAAAATAAGCTTCAGAACCTCTCCTCCAACTGAAACCACTCAAGTCTTTCACGTACATATATGCACACGTGTAGTGTGACTATTACTTTTTTTCTCTTGTGTCTACCTTAACACCAGAATCTGTAAATCATTTGAAAGATGTTATTTAGATGAGGATAATCCAGATACACATCCTAAGCACTGAGAGACTTGATTTTTTAACTAATGACTTTAATTACATGGAACTCATTGGATTGATTCGTACATGGATTAAAAGCAATCTCTAATTTATCTTTCATTCCCCAATTCTTTTGGCATAAATGATTGCCCCAAGGATGAAAAGCCTTCTGAAGCATATCGTCAAAGATGATTTAGTGATGGTGAATAAGCTGCTTAATGAAGTGAACTCTCCTATTAACCTTTGGCCAAAGTCACATCTGTACCCATTCCTTGTTTAACTCAAACACTCTTTAAAACCAGCAGCCGAGTTCAGTTCTAATTTGCCTCTGAAGAATTCAGCACAAGCCCATACAGACAAGTGATTATCCCTCAATTTGTAGGCAACGAGGGAGGCACTTACGTGGGGTCCCAAAAGGCATCAATCAGATCATAGCGCTTGTCTCAGACGGGAGGTCTACACCCAATCAATACAGGAACTCATGGCAATTCTACAAAGCTGCGCAAGCCATCTTAAAGTCAGACGCGGCTACAGCCAAGAGGGAGCAAAGAGCACAGGAACAGCAGAAGGGTCCCAAAGACGGTCCTCGAGCTCCAGTTAGGTGAAGTTTCACTCTGACCAGGCTCACTAGTGGGGTCGTTTGTGGCCAGGGTGGAGCCGGGGTGGGGACAGAGGGGCCAGCTCGTCCCCACGCCACAGCTCCCGGGCAGAAGCCCTAGGAGCTCCACATGTGAGCCTGGCTCTCCAGGCCACTATGAAGGAACACGTGCAGGCAGGAGGAAGGCACGCATTTTATTTGGGTGTGTCAGCTTGGTTTATAAGTTTCAACTATTGAGAGGTATAGAGTTTTGCCCTGCCCCACAGCCCCCCCAATGTTGGGGTGGGTTTGTTCCCTTCTCTCCTTACTCCACTTTGTGATCAAAGGCGTATCTTGGTTTGGTTCAATTCAGTAACTCTTGGTTGGGTTTCTGTTGGGATGAGAAAGGTGCAGAGACCAGGAGACAAGGCTTGGTAGCCACTGGCCACATGTGGCTATTTAAATTTAAGTTTCAATTAATTAAAATTAAATAAAATTAAAAATTCAGTTCCTTGGTCACACTAGCCATATTTCCAGTGTTCAGCAATCCCACGTAGCTAGCGGCTACTGTATCAGACAGCACACACAGAACATTTTCATCACTGCAGAATGTTCCATTGGACAGGGCTGCCCTAGAGGCTCCTAATGGAGCAAATGTAAAATGGGGAAGACTGTGACATCTGCACCGTGAGGGCGCAAATCCACAGTAAGTCTGCATGTTTGGAATTACAGTCTGAAGTGACCATGGCTGTTATTAGACATTATAAATGGTCTCATTGGTTTGGTGATGGTCTGTATCAGAGACGGCAAACTGGCCACCTGTGCAATGAATATTTTCTTTGGCTTCTTTCATGTTGTAAACATGGTGGAATTAGTTTCCAACATTTAAAAACTGGGAATTCATTAAAAATCCAGTTTTCTGATTTCTCTTGAAACATCAGAAGATCTGGCCCTCTGGGCCCCTGGGGGCCTGCATTCCCACCCTGGACCATAGCCCTGGAGTCGAGCAGTAGCTGTGCCTTCAAAAGGACCACGTGCCCTACAGTTGACCACAACCCCCACCGGCCACTGCACCTGAGGGTTTGTCCTCTCTAATTCCTGCCGCACATCATTTGAATGGAAACAAAAATAACATCTCTAGTGTTGCAAACATATAATACCAAAAAAGATACCTAGAGCACTCTTGCTCCTTCTTTCTGTATCTTTAAATGAATTCCATTCACTTATCCAAATGATGCTCTCTGATCTATAGAAATAGCATTACCGAATTACAAAATAAAAAGGTTAAAGTAAACTTCCTAATTTCCAATAATTCTATACTCAACACTCGAGGCTTCCAATTTGATGGAGGAAGAAGGACAAGAGTGGAAGAGAGATGACAGAGATGTGGTTCTTTCCTCCCTTGTCTACTGCCCCTGTCCTACACACACACACACACACACACAACCGTGTCCCTTAGGTGTGGTGAGGCTGTAAAAAGGTCTAGTTAGGCACAAATAAAATGAGTCCACTTTTGAGGAAGATCTTAAATAATACTTGGGAGCCTGATTGGAAAACATCTCAATCATGCACAAGTCTCTTCATTCAAAAATCTGGTCTTATGCTCGTGAACCACATTCATTTAAATTTAAGCTCCATTAAAGCTGGCACTTTGTCCTCCAAGTGACAGGTCTCAGTTCTCAATAAATATCGGTTAAATGAAATAATGGAACCCTCCCAGGGAAGAGACCATTTCCTTAGAAATTCTAAGCCTCTGCCCTATTCTCCTTGATCTCAACCTGACATAGTGAAATTTGTATTAATTTATTCCACAAAGCCTTTTATGTGCTGGGGCTCTGCTGGAGTTGTATTTTAGCATGCAGCTGTTGATTCTCAAAGTCACAGTTCACATGTTTAGGAAGAGAACTGCAATAAGGTGAGAAGAATTTGATTTTAAATACTACATTGCCGTTGTAAAAAGCTGTATATACACAAAATAACACTATAATTTGTGCATTATATTATCTATTCTAATATCCACCACATTATCTACTCTATAATATAGTATCTGTTATATTCTCTATTCCTCAGCCTTTCCCTTCCTCCTTGGCTGTCCCCTGGAGCCACTGCTTCCCTGTGGCCTTCTCAAGGGGAAGCTGTTTCTTCTCCCTTCGTCCTGTACCACTGGATAAGGACATGGGAGTAGGAGTCCTCTCTGCTCTTCACTGCCACTGTGAGACCATTCATTCTCCCTCCCTTCTCCCAAAAAAGCCCCAGCTTTGACTCTCATGTCATCAGACTAGATCACCCAATACTAAGTGTCCTAAGGCTGACCATTATCTACTGACCCCTAGATCTGTTCTCTTCTCCTTCTTTCTCACTGTGATGGAATGTCTCCATCACTACCTGAGTCTTCATCTTGAAGACTTCGATATATATGTAAATACTCTTTCCGATGCTGTAGTGGGTCATTTCCTTGAACTACTTCTTCAATAATCTTCTCCACTCTACCTCAACCACTCCCCTGTCGTTACCACTAGCTGCAAATGCTCCATAATCTCAATTTAATGCATCCTACTCTCTGTCTACAAGACTGTATCTTTTCCTCTCGCTCTCTCTGCTGCCCTGACTTCAACGATTCTTTGCCCCCACAGGATAGGCAATCCATTGATCACAGTACCGAGTCACCATACCTCAGCCCTTGATGTCTTCTCTTTCCCCCTTATCCAGCTTAAAACCAAAACCCATCTGTATAACCACTCTCTTGCCTGTGCCCTCCGTTCCCTTGCCCTTTTTGTGCTTTGTTGAACCTGCTTGTCCTCTAGCCCTCTATACACACAACTCTACTCCTGCACCTGTGCAGCCAAGCATGGCTGGAGAAAGACAAACTTCAAATCCATGCTGCATCACAAGTGGATCCCTAACATTCCCAAGCAACCATTCTCCTCATCTCTACTCCATTTATTCATCCACTTTTCCAAAAGGCTATTTCACACTTCTTTTCTCTCCCCAAACTTCCAACACCTTCCTCATTCGCACTCCCAGCTCATGAACTTCATTCTTACTTCACTTCCAGAGACCTCACTGCCTTATCTTCCCACCTTCCCGTGTCTGAATACAGAACCTGCCTTCCCACCTGCTCCCAAGGATGAACCCGCCATGCGCCTGTCTACAGGCAGTCCCTCTACTTGTACACTACATCCCATCCCCTCAGGCCTACTCAAGGACAGCACTCCAATAATCATCCCCTCTTCTGAGATATCAGTTTTTTGCTCTATACTGAATCACTCCTATCAGCATAAAAAATGCTATTATGTCTCTCACCTTAAAGAAAAAAAAGACCTTCTCTTCTCCCCATTTTCCCCAGCAACCACAGCATCATTTCTTTATTTTCTGTAAGAAAATTTGGGAAGTGTTATCTATACTGCCTCTCTCCAATCCCCCACCACTCCACTGACACTGCTCTCATTAAGATTGTCCATGACCTCCACATTGCCAAATCTAATGTTCAATGCTCAGTTCTAATCACATGACCTTTGAAAGCCTTTCACATAGTCAATCAGTCCTCCTCAGTCATATACTTTTTCCAGTTGACCTTTAAGTACATCAAACTCTCTTGATTTTCTGTCTACCTCACTGGCTGTTCCTTCTTAGTTTATTTTGCATGTCTCTCCTCCTCTACCCAACCTTTTAATTTTGGAATGCCTTTGGGATCAATCCTTGGTTTTCTTCTCTGTCTATATTCTAGTCCCATGGCTTAAAACAGAAACTAAATGCCAATGACTCCTAAGTTATATCTCCAGACCAGACCTCCTTTTCTAACTCCAGATTCATCTATCCGATGTCTACGCAACACCACCACTTGGATGTCTAAGAGGCATCTCAAATTCAACCTGACCAAGTTGAACACTGACCCTCCTATCCTATCCTATTTTATCCACAGCCTTCCTCATCTCAATTATGCTAACTCTATTCTTGTAGGCCAAGAACTTTGGAATCACACTCACTTGGATGGCTATAATAATTTTTTTTTAAATAATGGAAAATAACAAATGTTGGCAAGGATTGTGGAGGAATTGGAACCCTCATACATTGCTGATGGGAATGTGAAATGGTTCAGCCACTGTGGAAAACTATCTGGCAGTTCTTCAAAGAGTTAAGCATAGAACAATGGATGAGTGGATAAACAAAATGTGGCATATCCATACAATGAAGTATTATTCAGTCATAAAAAGGAAGGAAGTACTGAACGGGCTACAACATGGATGAACTTTGAAAACACTACGCTAAGTGAAAGAGGCCAAACACCAAAGTTCACATATTGTATGATTCCATTTCCATGAAATATCCAGAATAGGTAAATCCTTAGACAGACAGTAGATTAGTGGCTGCCAGAGGCTTGGCAAAGCAGAGTGTGAAGAGCGATTGCTTAACGGATGATGAAATGTTTTGGAACTAGACAGAAGTGATGATTACACAATATTGTGAATGTACTAAATGCTGCTGAATTGTACACTTAAAACTGCTCCTTTTAGATTATATGAATTTCATCTCAATAAAAAAAAAACCGGAATCTTCCTTGTCTCCCCCAGGTAGACAGCAAGCTCCATGAAGGGAAAGACTTGCGTCTGTTTTGCTCCCTGATGTACCCAGGTGTGCAGAACAGTGCCTGGCACATGGGAGGTGGGCAGTAATATTTACTGAATTGAACTGAATAGAATTGAACTTCAAAGTATAAAAATGCATCATAAAGATATTAACCAAGCTGATACCAGTGACTTCCAGTGGGGAATGAGGAAGAGGCGTGTGATCAGGGACAAATACAAAAGGGATTTCATCTTCACTCGGAACGTTTTGTTTCTTTTAGTTAACAATGATGAAGCATGTTCACTATTACAAAATGGTAATGCTTGTCAATTCTGGATATTCTGCGGGTACTTGTTATAGGATATTTTTTTGTATCGCTTAAATTTCTCAAAATTTTAAAGGCACGTTAGAAAAAAACTTCCATGGTTTTTATTGCAAAGAATTCCTTTGCTCTTCCAAAAAAAACAAAAGTAGTCTTAGAATTTCTGTAACAACATCCTTTCTTGACCAAATATAGTCATTTGGCAACTGCCCACCCACGTCTTATCACTGGAGAAAGGAACTAGCAGAGTTAGAACTACAGAAATATGATCTTCTTCATTAACTTGACCTCCCCCACACCATGTGATGACAGGAGACTACCTAAGTTGCAACAGAACTGGCGTTCCTACGGTGCACTCACTAGAGATACCGCCAGGGCCCACCAGGTGGCGCACATGTGTGGGCATCATGACTACTGAACAAGGGCTCCCAGCATCCCCAAAGAAACACCCTTCTCAAAGCGGCCTCTTTCAGGGAGTGTTAGAGCTGCTTCAGCAAGTCTGTGATTTAGGTACTCTTGCCTAAGTCTAGAGCCCCGAAGAAAGCCCTTGTCTCCACACTCCTCAGCAACCCCCGTTCCAGGCAATACCCCAATGTCACAGTGTCCTACAATCTCTAGGCAAAATTGAAACGTATTTATTTTGGAAAATAAAACTCAGTGCATACACTCATTTCCTTTGCAAACGTTTCACAGCAAAACAAAGGCTGCATTGCCAAGAGTTATAAAATTAGAGAGGAAATGAAAATCTGTTATTTTCATAATAAGGTCTTTTCACTTAGCCAAAGTATTCTGAGTTCCAAAACAACTCACATTCCCCAAAAGGTTGAGTTTTTTGTTTTTCTGTTTTGTTTTTGCAGGGGAAGATTCACCCTAACTTAACATCTGTTGCCAAGCTTCCTCCTTTTTTCTTCCTTTTTCCCCACAAAGCCCCAGTACATAGTTGTGTATAGTTGTAAGTCCTTGCAATTCTTCTATATGAGCTGCCACCACAGCAAGGCTACTGACAGACAAGTGGTGTGGTTCCACACCCGGGAGGCACAGAACCGGGGCCACAGAAGTGGAGCATGTGGAACTTTAAGCACTAGGCCATCAGGGCTGGCTCCCAAATGGGTGAGTTTTCACAGTGATTTATTGATTTTAGTCATCTGTAGTTGGCTTTAACTTAACCAAATTTTAAACACAGTAATTTTTAAGCTCTGCCTAGACCTACTGGCTAACCTTTCCAATATTATAATTAGATCAATATCCATTAAACATACAAGCTATACGTAATATGCTGACCAGATAGGTAAAATATCCTTACATTTTCATTGCAAAGTGATATAAGCTTGTGGTAAAAAAAAAAATTCAAGTACTTTAGAGGCAGGTAAAATAAAATACGACCGCCTTCCTCCACCTTTCACTCCACTCTTTGCCCCATTTCTCAAATTATCGTTAACAGTTGGGTGCATCCATTTGCAGACTTTTGAAAATACGATTTTTTATTTTAGTAAATGGGATTTTACCACACACATTGTTCTGAAACAGTCTTCTATCCAATTAACATTTTTATGATGGCATATTCCATGTCAGAACATTCATTGTCTTTACTGACTGAATAGTATTTCCCAGAATAATAATAACAATCACAACACCACCACCAACAATAGAAAACACTCCTATCATGCTCATTCTGTGGCAGACTCGTGCTTTACGTGTTTGCACTCAATCACCAATGACAAGCCTGCGAGACGGGAACCATCTATCACCCCCTTCACAGATGAGAGCCCTGAGACAGAGCGATGACCCATGACTTGCTCCAGGTCACAGAGCTAGGAAGAGGTGGTGCTCTGACTCAAGCTCAGGCCCTCGGGTTCCAGAGTCCACGGTCTTCACCACATGAGACTGATTATCCTATAAACTACTTAGCCAGCTCCCTGGAAAAGCACATTTAGATTGCTTGTTTACTATTTTAAACAATGTCACAATAAATATCCTAAAAAGATATATATGTATCAATATTTCTTGAAGATTCATTTCCAAAAGTGGTATTGCTTATACAGGCATTTAAAATTTTGGCAGGTAATGCCTAATTGACCTCTAGAAAAGCTACACCTACCTGTATTCTCGCAAACAGTGCTGTTTTCTTGCCCCTGGCTGACTCTAGATGTTATCCATCATTTTTCTTTTTCGATAAAGCTGATAAACACAAAACAGAATGAAGGTGTTGGCTTAATTTGCACGGCCCTGAACACCTGTGAGTTTGAACAGCATCTCAAGTATTTATTGCCACTTGTATTTATTGGTTTCTCAATTTCGCCTTCTCACATTTCGGCCCATTATTGTATTAACTTGTCTTTTCTTAGGCATTTGTAGAAGCTCTTTCCCCCCCGACACCTTGTGCCCCAATGAGCATGCACGGACCCTGCTGGAATCCCCACCAGCACTTGGAGCAGCTGCTGCACCATCACGACAGCCTCCTGGGGAAGGTCCAGAGGCGAAGAGCTCAGAACGGAACTCGTGAAATTCCAGCTGCTTCCCCAAGGCAGTCTCCAGCACAGCAGAGACAACCAAGTTGACCTGAGGCTACAGGCCACGTCTGCCCATGGAAAATCATTCCCCTTTGTGGTAAATATTGTATTGATCCAACGTGATGCATTCGGAAAGGCAAAGAAGATGGATCCAGGACGGGCTGCAGGACAGGACCTAGAGCCTTCACTTACTTAGCTGGGCAAGTTGGTTAATTTCTCCCAGCATCAAAGCCTCCATTGAATAAGAGTCATAAAATCTACCAAATAAGAATTAAGGAAAATGTCTGGAAGCATCTATTACAGCATCTGGCCACATAACAGGTATTCAATTATTGATATGAAATAATATGTATTACTATGACCATTAATAATATTACTATTATTGATAGTTATTAAGGAGAGGCAAATGTTCTGATCTGCCCAATGTAACTGATGTGACTGGCTTTGCTAGCTTAGCTACGGACAAAACTAGGTGGTAGTCTTCTCCTTTTCAAATTAAAACTCACCTCCACTCCCCCTGATCCAGTGAGCAGTAAACCTGTCTTCCATTTGCCCTTCTCTTCTCTTTCCACGTCCAGGAATCTCAGCTGTGCTCAGAACAACCCACCTGCTCCTATCTTGAGGTGCTGGCGGCAGACTCAGGCACTCCCCTTGGAGGTTAGCGAGCTCCTGTACACCAGTCTTTGTCCAGGACAATGCAGCCAGGCTCCGGCACCAACAGCAGTGCAGATCCCCTTCCAAGCCAGAGCAGTTCTCAGGGCAGTGTGGGAGTCTGAGCGCCACCCTCACCCAGGATTAAACTCATTCAAGGGCTCCCTGGTGCAGCGGGCCTGGGCTCTTAGCTTTCCATCTCCTCAGACTCACCCAGAGCCCCTTTCCCAGATGGCACCTCCTCCAGGGGCGCTGACGGCCACCTCATTTTCCCAGAAGCACCCACCCTTTAAAAGACCTCTCTCACTTCCTGTCGTCAACCTGCAAGTCCCTCCACCTCTGCCCCAGCCCACCTCCTGTTTCTGTGACAGAATGTAAGAAATTATTTCAGGAGAAAATAGTGCCGGTCACGCAGGGATAACTTTTACTCTTCTCATTTTACAAGGAACCTCCCTCAGATCTAGGCAGTTCCAGACGATTCAATCCCATTCTAGTTGCTTACAAGGCAGCAGGAAGTGAAAGAGGTGAAGGCCCAGAACTGAGATTCACCTTGGAGCCCAGAGAGGTCATTCCTGAACAAAATGAATATAAAATAGATGCCCTGCTTTGCTGAAACTGCCATGTTGAGTTGTCTTCTATATCTAGAACCATAAATGCTACCCATACACGATAAACAACACCACTGGCTGATTTCTGAAACAGAGTTTTATATGAACTATGATCGCTTTGGTGCCAGCATTCATTACGAAAAAAATGTGTTCTGAACTCTGAAGCCAATCAAGTTTGTTACATAATGGGTTGGAGAAAAACCAACATTATGATTTTTCTTCATGTTCCTACCCTTAGCCATCCTAGTTTGTGGGGAATTTGAAAGCAATTTGCTTTAATTAAGTCAGTAAAGTGACAGGAACTTGTTGAAATCATTTACTGACCTGCTTTCCCGGATGATCTTTTCTGAAATTAAAGGACCCTGAGAGACCAACTTGTTGGATTGCAAGCCACAACATTGTGTGTTTTCCTTGGTGCTGCAAAACTATCTGGGCACACTGAACTTCAAATCATATAAAAAGAAATGAGAGTACTGCTGATTTGCTCATGAAAGGGTGGGTGTTCACACTTAAATTGGACATGTTCACAGAGCAGAAAACGGAAAATGGAGGCTGCACTCATCTCCCAGTGCAGAGCTGCCCGGGGCTGAGTGGAATCAGGGATTTTGATGAACAGCAGATATGCGGGCATAATAACCTCACAATTTCCAGAGATTTCCAGATGGCTGATGCATGAGGAACACGTTTTGTTTGCTTGAATGTCTTTGGATGTGTCTGGATGACCTGGCATTTCACTCAATGTCAAGGCAGCTGACAGGGCAGAAAGGGAACTCTGCTCCTCATCCCTGTGAGCTCGGAGATGGATCCTAGAACCATCCCGCAACGTCCAGCTCTGTGGACAAATGCTGGGCATGGAGTGGGTACATCTGGCCGTGCAAAAGTGCACTCTTGTTCATGAGGCTGTTGGAATTAAAATGGAGCCCTGCTCTCAGCTGTGTTAACCCAGAGTTAAAATACAAAGCTCTCTACCTGATATTCTCAGCTAGAGACGGGTTTAGTGAAACAGTCTCTTTGGCTTGAATAGAATCTATGAGTGATTTGATTTGATCAAATGACTAAATCTGTAACTGTTTTCCAACAAAAATTAAGTTAAATAAACTATATATTTTTAAGCCTAAAACATTTTATTTTTCCCTGTTGAAAGTCTCTACTTAATCAAATTCATGTGTTCTAAACATGTGTGAATTTCAGATTACAGAGCCCATCAAACAAACAACTTAGATGGAAACAAGACAAAAGTTCAGGTTGCCTACTTTTTAAACAAAACAGTAGAGTTGTTTGAGTTTTAAAGAATATTTTCAAAGAGAAATTCAGAGATAAGAAAGAGAATGTTTAATTATATTTTCTTAATCTCCAAATATCTTGAGATCTTGCATGAAAAGAGAAAGAATAGAAAAAGAGAAGAGAAAAAAGACAGAAAAGAATATTTAAAAAATGAGTAAGAATGTTCAAGCATAAGCTAAAATATAAGTCTAAACTTGCACTTAGCATTCAGGAGTACCATAACGTTTAATAAGAGCCCCAAAAGGATATTTCAATTGGCAGTACATCCCCACGCTGTCAGAATTCCTGTCTAGATTCAAAGAGTAAGATATCATTCTTTTGAGTTAAAAATAACCAAAAATGGTAGAGGAATTTAAACAAGTAAGTCGATAGAAATAGAACTGAGAAGACAAAGAAAGTGTACTCCGGGCTCTGTTTCAATACAAATTTGCAGTATGTCCTTGAGTAAAATGCAACCACTCCATTCTGGTTCCATTTCCAAATGGGAATGGCACTTATTTCCCTACATATGGCCAGTGTGAAGAGAAATAAGACACTACACTGTACGTACAAAGAACGTAAAAGATCGATGCTACTCAGGATAGCTGTAATACTAACACTATCAGAAAAACATAATTTGGTTTGTATTTCCACTATTATCAAATAAGAGTATCGATATGTTCCATAACATGGCATGGGGTCTACTGAAAAAGATAAAGAGAAAAATCATATAAAAGTTTTTCTCCACAAAGGTAAAATAATCTTGTAAAGTATATACATGAAGGACCATCACTAAAAGCCACAGATTAGCTCTAGTAATGATGATACCAGCAAGTATGTCTATAATCTTCCTGGGAACATCAGCAGAAGAAAATACAAGGCTGCTTGTGTGCATTAAAAGGATTAACGGGGAGGGACGTCAGCATCACGGCATAGTCAACTTGCCCGGGACTCTCTCCCCTCCAACGTACAACAAATAGGGGCATCCATACTCCAACAGAGGACATCATAACACAACACAAAAACGTCAGAGAAACACGCAGCCACATGACAGAGGGCAGAGAGGCAGGAGCCCCACTCGGAGAAGCTGGAACGGGGTAAGAGAGAACTTTGTTTCCTCCCCTAAAGACTAATCTGTGACCACAGGAGGCTCCGTGAGAGAAGGAACAGGGGAAGGGTCACTCATTCACGGTAACATCAAGGACTCCCTAGGGCCCTTGCAGCCCAGAGGGAAGCCCTCCATGGTGGCAAAAGTTTTTGTGGGGGGTAACCTCATCAAGCTAACACCCCAGGAGACCAGATAGCGAGAGCAGATAGAGAAAGCCCAGAGAGCACGCAGGAGAAAGCACCCCTTCCCCCACCTGCCCAGCACAGCTCCAGCCCCTGGGATCTCAGCTGAAGGCGGAGGGCTCAGAATACACGGCTCTCGATCTGAACCCAGTTGCAATAGGCAGTAACTGCAACCAAATAATATCAGGATGCATAAGATCTAACCCACCTCCTCTAGCAACATCAAACACTATATCAAATCTCCAGACCAGAGAGAAAACAAGTACCCAGAATTCAGTCCTGAGGACACAGAAATATGTAATCTAAATGACAATGAATTCAAAATAGCTACCATCAAAAAACTCAACGAAGTAAAAGAGAATGTAGACAAACAATTCAATGAGTTCAGGAGCTACTTCACAAAGGAGACTGAAACTATAAAGAAGAGTCAATCAGAAATATGAGAGATGAAAGACACAATGGAAGAGATAAAACAAAATATGGATTTCCTGCATGCTTGAGCCGACATCATAGAGGAGTACATCAGCATAATCAAAGACAGACATGTTGAAATGCTCCAGACAGAGGATGAGAGAGAACTAAGACCGAAAAGAAATGAAGAAAGTCTCCAAGAAACATCCAACTCAATGAGAAAATGCAACATAAGAATTACAGGTATTAAAGAAGGCGAAGAGAAGGAGAATGGAACAGAAAGCTTGTTCAAAGAAATAACAGCAAAGAATTTCCCAAACCTCGGGAAAGAGAGGGAAATATGTATAGAAGAGGCTATCAGATCTCCTAGATTTGTCAATGCAAAAATACCTACTGCAAGGCATAAACTGGCAAAACTGGCAAAAATGAGTGACAAAGAAAGAATACTCAGGGCAGCAAGCCCAAAAAAAATAACCTACAAAGGAACTCCTATCAGGCTTTCGGCAGATTTCTCTGCAGAAACCTTTCAAGCTAGGAGAGAATGGAATGACATATTCAAATCTTTAAAAGACAAAAATCTTCAGCCAAGAATACTCTATCCAGCAAAAATATCCTTCAGATATGAGGGAGAAATAAATCTTTCCCAGACAAACAAAAGCTAAGGGACTTTGTAGCCACGAGACTCCCCCCCCCGACAAAGGAAATCCTCAAGAAGGCCCTCATACCTGAAGAAAAAAAGGGAGAAAAGGGTCACAACACACAGAGTAAGGAGATAAATAGGTAAGCAGATAAGAATAGGATAGCAAATACTCAAGTATAGCATTAAGCTAAAGGGAAGGAAAACAACAAAAATAAAAGACAATCCTGTCATTTTAACCACAAACTCACAAAATAAGATGGAATAAGATAGAAAAACAACTTAGGAGGGGAGGAGAAAAGGGACTGAATTAGTTTAGACTAAGGAAATAAGAGGCCATCAGAAAATGGACAATCTTGTACACAAGATTCTGAATGTAAACCTCAGGGTACCCGCTAAACAAAAAAGCAGAACAGAGACACAAAAAATAAATAAGGAGAAAACAAAGAGACACATCATAAAACACATAATTCAATGAGCAGACCAAAATACACAGGAAGAGAAACAAGGGAAATGCAGGAAAACCAGAAAACGAATGATAAAATGACAGCATTAAGCCCTCATGCATCAATAATCACCCTAAATGTAAATAGATTGAATTCTCCAATAAAAGGACACAGAGTGGAGAGATGGATTAAAGAACAAGACCCAATAATATGCTGCCTCCAGGAAACACATCTCAGCTCCAATGACAAACACAGGCTGAGAGTGAAGGGACAGAAGATGATACTCCAAGCCAATGACGAACAAAAGAAAGCAGGTGTCACAATACTTATTTCAGACAAAGTGGACTTCAAGATAACACAGGTAAAGAGAGACAAAGAGGGGCAGTATATAATGATCAAAGGGACACTCCATCAAGAAGAAATAACAGTTATAAATATCTACGCAACCAACGTTCATAAAGCAACTACTGACAAACCTAAAAGAAGATACTAATAATAAGACAGTAATAGTAGGGGACCTCAACACCCTACTCACATCAATGGATAGATAATCCAGACAGAAAATCAACACAGAAATAATGGAATTAAATGAAAAGGTAAACCAGTTGGATTTAATAGACATATAGAACACTCCCTCCAAAAACAGCAGAATACAATTCTTCTCAGGTGCACATGGAACATTCTCAAGGATACACCATATGTTGGGAAACAAGGCAAGCCTCAATAAATTTAAGAAAAATTGAAATAATAACAAGCATATTTTCCTATGACAATGCTATAAATATGGAAATTAATTACAAGAAAAAAGCTGTGAAAGGGATAAAGATGTGGAGACTAAACAACATGCTATTGAACAAGCAATGGATCACTGAAGAAATTAAAGGAGAAATCAAAAAATATCTGGAGACAAATGAAAATGATAACATACCATACCAACTCATATGGGATGCAGCAAAAGCTGTATTAAGAAGGAAATTCACTGCAATACAGGCTCACCTTAACAAACAAGAAAAAGCCCAAATAAGCTATCTCAAATTACACCTAACTGAATTAGAAGAAAAAACAAAACCCAAAGTCAGCAGAAGGAGAGAAATAATAAACACAGACAAGAAATAAATTAACAACTACAGTAAAGTTGCAAGGTACAAAATCAACTTACTAAATCTGTTGCTTTTCTATACACTAATAACGAATTTACAGAAAGAGAACTGAAGAATACAATTCCATTTCCAATCACAACTAAAAGACTAAAGTACCTAGGAATAAATTTAACCAAGGAGGTGAAGGACTTACACAACGAAAACTATAAGACATTACAGAAAGAAATTGATAGTGACGTAAAGAGATGGAAAGAGATTCCATGCACATAGATTGGAAGAATAAACATAGTTAAAGCATCCATGCTACCCACAGCAATCTACAGATTCAGTGCAATCCCAATCAGAATCCCAATGACATTCTTCATGGAAACAGAACAAAGAATCGTAAAATTCATATGGGGCAACAAAAGACAATTACTAAGGCAAGCCTGAAAAAAAAGAACAAAGCTGGAGGCATCACAATCCCTGACTTAAAATGTACTACAAAGCCATAGTGACCAAAACAACATGGTACTGGTACAAAAACAGGCACACAGATCAATGCAACAGAACTGAAAGCCCAGAAATAAAACCACACATCTACAGACAGCTAATCTTTGACAAAGAGCCAAGAACATACAATGGAGAAAAGACAGTCACTTCAACAAATGGCATTGGGAAAACCAGACAGCCACATACAGAAGAATGAAAGTAGAACATTATCTCATGCCATACACAAAAACAAACTCAAAATGGATCAAAGACTTGAAGATAAGTCCTAAAACCATAAAACTCCTCGAAAGTAACATAGGTAGTACACTCTTTGACATCAAACTAAAAAGGATCTTTCCAAATACCATGTCTTCTCAGAGAAGGGAAACAAAAGAAAAAATAAACAGTGGAAGTTTATCAGACTAAAGAGCCTCTGCAAGGCAAAGGAAACTAGAACCAAAACAAAGAGACAACCCACCAATTGGGAGAAAATATTTGCAAATCACATAGCTGAGAAGGGGTTAATCTCCATAATACATAAGGAACTCACACAACTGAACAACAACAAGAGAAAAACAGTCCAATCAAAAAATGGGCAGAGGATATGAACAGACATTTTTCCAAAGAAGATATACAGATGGCCAATAAACACATGAAAAGATGTTCAACATCACTAATCATCAGGGAAATGCACATCAAAACTACATTAAGATACCACCTTACACCTGTTAAAATGGCTATAATCACTAAGATAAAAATAACAAATGTTGGAGAGGGAATGGAGAGAAGGGAATCCCCATACACTGCTGGTGGGAATAAAAATTGGTGCAGCCACTATGGAAAACAGTATGGAGATTCCTCAAAAAAGTGAAAATAGAACCACCATATGACCCAGCTATCCCACTACTGAGTGTCTACCCAAACAACTTGAAATCAACAATCCAAAGGAACATATGTACCTCTATGTTCATCGCAGCACTAATCACAACAGCCAAGACAGGGAAGCAATCCAAGTGCCCACTGACTGACGATTGGATAAAGAAGATGTGGTACATATAGACAATGGAATACTACTCAGCCATAAGAAAAGACAAATTCATCCCATTTGCAAGGACCTGGAGGGAATTATGCTAAGCAAAATAAGCCAGACTGAGAAAGACAAACACCCTATGATTTCACTCATATGTGGAATATGAACAAACACATGGACAAAGCTCAGTGGTTACCAGGGGAAGGGAGGTGGGGGGGAGGGCACAGGGGGTGAAGGGGAGCACTTATGTGATGACAGTCAAGAAACAATGTACTACTGAAATCTCACATTGATTTAAATTATGAATTCAATAAAAAGAAAACGATGGAAAAAAATGTGACATTTCTTAGCGATAAAAGGTTCAACTCACCAGGAAGTTGTAACCACCCTAAATGCATATACATTTAATAAGATAGCCTCAAAATGGGCAAAATGACAGGAATAAAAGGATAAAGAAATTCACAATCAAAGTAGTAGGATATTAACAAATGTGCATTGCTATCTATGCTGCATAACAAACTACTCCAAAACTTAGTGGTTCAAAGCAACAAACAGTTATTATCTGACAGTATCTGTGGGTCAGGAATCTAGGCACTCTTTAGTGGGGTGACTTTGGCTTAGGGTCTCTCACAAGGCTGCAGTCAAGGTGTCAGCCAGGAACGCAGTTATCCAAAGCTCAACCAGAAAAGAATTCACTTCCGAGCTCATTCCCATGGCTGCTGTCCAGCCTCAGGTCCTTGCTGGATACTGGCTGAAGACATCATGTACCTTGCATGTGACCATACGGCAGCTCACAACACAGCAGCTGACTTTTCTCAAGGAGCAGGAGCGGGGAAGATAGAAGTGACAGTCTCTTTATAACCTAATCTCAGAAGTGGTATCCCATCATTTCTGCTGATCTATTCATTAAAAATGAGTCACCAGATTCAGGCAGAGGATTACACAAGTAACCAGGAGGTAGCGATCACTGGGGACCAAAAAAAAAAGGATTTACAGGGCTAATGTGAGCTAGTGTTTCATCAAAGTGCTAAGAAACACCTCCACGAAACAGTAATAACTTGAAAGAGGCAACTATAGAAACTAATGAGTGCTGTTTGGGTTTTTTAATTGAGTTTTAACTACCAGGGAACCTTCTACTTCCCAAGACAACAATTTTTTGGAGTGCAATTACCTGTAAATTTGTTGAGCGACAAATACAAATAAATCCAGCACCAAACAGACCATTAACCCATGTAATAATAGCTTTCTTATTTAGGACTTATAGAATTAATTCCAAGGAGATGCTCTCCTAAAATTAGCATCTTGAGGAAATTAAATCTGAGCTGAGAAATCAATGAGCGAGCGACACGAGCCTCAATCTCTCCTCCCACTGCCGTTGGCCATCGCCACCTGGACTCCTTTCGAGAGTCAACATGTGTAAGAGAGGATGCTATCTTCCTTAAAGCTGCTCCTCTTCTTTCGTCTATGTTCAGCTCAGAGGACCGCCATGCTCCCAGACTCAAGTCAGAAACCCAGATTGCTCCTTGTCACTGCCCCATATTCAGAGTTACCAAATCCCTCCAAAATTACTTCTTAGTCTTCAATTATGTCCTGTCTCTCAATTTCCACTGCCATGGCTTTAATTTAGCTTCTCATTAGCCCTTATCCAAAATACTGCAACGGAGTCGCAAGTGGTCCCCCTGCTATTTTCCTCTACATCCACGTCCTCTACTTCATCACAAGAGCCATCTTCCAAATACAGAGCCCGGTTAGGCGATTCCTCGGTTGAAAATCCTTTAGCGAGAGCATGGCACACATCCTGACCTGGCTCCTTCCTTTCTCCACAGTATCAATACTTCTGCTACCCCTCATCGTTCATTTATATACATGTTGTTGTTCTAGAAGTAAATCATTTAGTTCCCACTGCATCCATTTGACAAATTCCTAATCATCTTTCAGCCCAAACCTGAAATCACCACCTCTGTAAAGTCTTCTCTGCCTGCCCCAGATTCACGGCTGCCTTCTCTGCACCACCTCTGGAGTTTGCTCGTAGTTCCATGATGGCGCTTAACACTGCACTATAAATATGTGTGTCCAATAATTTATGAGCGCTCAGAGGGCAGAGCTGTTTCTCAGTCCCTCCCATGTCTCTCATGTCTAAAAGTGCCTGGCAAAAACAGCGCTCAAGAAACAAATGCTGAGGTGAAAGGCTAGAGCCCCCAAGCTCTCTCCCCAGGTGTCAAACAAGAGACCAACAGTTAAGCCCAAGCAACAACTAGGGAAGCACAAAAAAAAAAAGAAAAGAAAAGAAAAAATAGAGAAAGGAGGGGGAAAAGGAAGACAAAAGAAAGCTTTCACATTGCAGGCAAACATAAACAGCTATCAACAACTTTTCAAATAGAAACTACAACCAGGATTACCTATCCTTGTTCACCAAGGCATTCTGCCCAAGAAAGTTCACTGGAGCATCTTCAGCAGAGGAAAGTAAACAGTGAGGAAATCACAACCATACTGTTATGGGCAGAATTGTGCCCCCAAAATCCATAGGTTGAAATCCCGACCCTAGTACCTCAGAATGTGACCATGTGACTGTATTTGGAGATAAGGTCTTTAAAGGGGTGACTAAGTTAAAAAGAAGCTGCTAGGGTGGGCTCTAATCCAATCTGACCAGTGTCCTTACGAGAGGAGGAAGAGATACCAGGGGTCAAGGGCATGTGTGCACAGAGGGCGGACCCTGTGAGGACGCAGTAAGAGGGCAGCTGTCTGCAAGCCACGGAGAGAGGCCTGCAGCAGGCCCTTCCCCTACAGCCCCCAGAGGAAACCACCCTGCCGGGGCCTTGCTGTGGGACTTCCCGGCTCCAGACCCTGAGAAATAAACTTCTGTCGTTTAGGTGACTCAGTCTGTGGTACCCACACTTCTAGGAAACTAATCCACAGTCCTCGTATGGGGGATGCGGTCAGAGAAAGACAAAACCCGGGGCCTTGAGGACTGTCTGCAAGGATGTGAAAGGCTGGCAGGGAGAAAAGAAATAGTCATTTTTTCTAGGATTACTGTTTTCCAGCTCAGAATAAAGAAGAATTAATATGAGGATTCATTAGCCTTAAAAATGCCTTCTAGTCCTGATAATCTATGATCAATAAAAAAGACATTCCTCTTAAAAGGATGCTAATTATAGACAGGAATAAGACAGAGCTGCCTTTTAAGAGCTCAAAACACTTCCATAAATGGCTAGTATTTTATGGATACTTCACCTAAAATATCACAGTACAGCAGAGATGAAAACTGCAATTCCAATACTTTCATTCCCCCTCCTGGTCTCCCCCAAGCAGATTTCTTTTCCTCCATTGATTGATATGCAGGCAGAAGGTCTTTCCAGGAAAAGAATTCAAACCTGTCCACTCCTGGGGCTCACACCTACACAGGCATGCATAAAAACTTGGCACGGAGTATGTGGGAGGAGCAAGAGAAGAAATACTCTAAGGAGGGAATGAGGAACCCCTGAGAAAGACCTTCTAGTCGGAGCCAAAGAGAGAAGGGGAGTGCTGGTCCTGGAAGTGCAGGGTGGTTGGAACCGTATGAACACGGTTCTCACCTTACTGACCATGCGTATGTCATGGGGAGAGCAGGATATGCGTCACATCAGTAAAGCTGCCCTCCTGTACCCTCTACACAACTTCTGGACCTAACAACATAGTTTGGACCACTCTAAAACAAGAAGGATTATAGCAGGGGGAAAAATTCCCCAAAACTTTGGAGAAGTATGTTATGCACCACTATACCCCTCAAGTTCTGAGTTGTACCCTCAGGTGGGCAGAGGAGTAGAGTGGCATCCTGGGGAGGAACAGAAGCAGCTCAGAGAGGAGGGGCTTAGCCACTGGTGTAGAGATCAAGCAGCAGAGCATAAGGATAGTGCAGGCTGAGCAACAGAGCAGGCACAGCATCCACTGGTCCTTGAGAGACTCGCACGTGGGAGGATGAGCTCAAGGCCAATGCTCAAGGCCATCAGGTTTAGGACAGGCAGAGTGTTGCTGGTGTAAGCGGTGGCCCAGGCGGAATATTAAAAATAACCCGGAGCAAAGGGACAGCAACATGCATTCAACCTTGGAAGAATCTGTAAGAACATATGAGCTGCCCCCTGAGTGTACAGTTCTACTGAAAGACATGGGGAATGCTAAAATGTGGTCAGAATTCCCTCTGTCATGTAGGCGGACAGCATAGAGCTCTGGATATTGAGTTTTAACTGTAAATGTGTCTTTACTGGGATCCACAGCTGGTGAGGTCTGGGAACATTTACTACGCAAAAGCTCTACATTAAGAATATGTTCTTTAATGCACATTTCAAAGCATATACTTATAAAGCAACCCTGTAGAATACCATTAAATCTGGGCACACTGCCAAATGGAGCATGACAGAATAGTGGGTCAGGAGATATTCAAGGGCAGCCAGAGCATTTCCACTAATCACCAATGATGGGCTCTCGAGAAGGCTCTGACCCCTAAACCCAGATACCCAGAGGAAAACTTGGTCCTAGGAAGGCCTCCAGAAGAGCACTGTGCTTAGCTGTTATTTGGAGAAGAACACGCAGTACAGGAACCCAGAAATCCCAAAGACCTCTGGAAGGCTGGTTTGGTTCAGAGAACACAGGGCAAGTTGGTAGGAGAGGCACAGAAATAGGAGACAGATGATTGAGACCCTGGTCCTATTTCTGCCAGCAACTAGCTACTTGGCCTTCCTTTCCACCTCTCTGTAGCTCAGTTTCTTTTCTCATATGGCAGTATTCATATCCAACATACTGACTGACCAGTCCTATGAGGATCAAATGAGAGAGCAGGTGTTTCTTGAAAAGATCATTATTCATCAAGTTTGATCACCTCTCCAGGAGTACCACGTCCTTGTCCACAGGAAACTTACCAAGTGTTTATTATATTCCATGGATGGCTAGGCACTGGGACGGATAAAAAAAATTGTAATCCTTTGTTCCTCTCACAGAGATGCTCACGAAAAAAATTATAATACAATGAGAGAATCACTATACCAGCAATAAGTATAAAGTATGAGAAAAGATGACATACAAAGGTTTGCTACAGCAAGATTTAACCAATGTAAACAACGTGATAGTCTAATAATACAGGAGTATTTGAATCAATTTCAGAACATTCACATGATAGAATACTAAACAGCCACTAAATGGAAGTTTTTATGAACAAGTTTTAATAATATGAAGAAATTTTAATGACAATGTTAAATGAAAGAGGAGTGATACGTGATATTCCACAAAACAGCATATGTGGAATAAGATAAATTCTGCTAAAATTAAACTCATAAGACTCCCTCTTCTGACTCCAATGAAATACTGTACCAGACTAGCTCTCCCAATGTTAACAGTTAGGATAAAATATGTAAAATTTATTTTCAGCCATTAGACTATGGGCAGCGCAGAAAATGAGGTAAGAAATGCAATAAGCTATCAATATACAAAAATGAATTGTATTTTTATACACAACTGACTATTGTATATAGAACAATTAACAAATGCAATGAAAAAACTAATAAATGCAATTAAAAATACAACTTATAGGACCATTGAAACATACACGATTTAGGATAAATTTAACAAGATATCTATAAGATCTGTTTACTGTAAACTACAAAACATTGTTGAAGGAAAGAAAATCTAAATAAATTGAGAAATAAACATATTCACAGACTGGAGTAGATATTGTTAAGATCTTCATTCTCCCTAAATTATTCTCCCTATATATTGAATTTATTATTCTATAAATTCAATGCAATCTTAATCAAACTCCCAAAAGACTTTTTGTAGAAATTAACATGCTGATGCCAAAATGCATATAAAATGAAAATGACCTAGAAGAGCCATAAAAACTTTGAAGATAAGAACACAGATGGAAAGGTTACACAACCTGATTTCAAGAATTACTACAACACTGCAGTAATCAAGACAGTGTGGTATTGGCATAAAGATAGATCAGTGAAAGAGAATAGAGAGTCCAGAAATAATAGAGCAACATAAATATTGTCAATTGATTTTTTTATAATAGTGGCAAGAAAAATCAATGGGGTGTGATAGCCCTTTTGAAAGATGGTGCTGGAATAAATGAATAGCAACATGGAAAAAAGAAACTTTTACTCTGCTCTCACATCACACACAAAAGTTAACTCCAAATAAATTATGCATCTAAATCTAAGAGCGAACACTCTAAAACTTCTAGAAAAAAATTAAAGATAATCTTTGCAATTTGGGGGCAGGCAACGAATTTTTAGACAGGACACGAAAGCACTAACTTCAAAAGGAAAAAATGATAAATCGGACATCATCAAAATTGAAAACTGCTGCTCTACAAAAGACATCATCAAGAAAATGAATACGCAACCCACAAATCTAGAGAAAATATTTGCACTACACAGAGCTGGAAAAGATTTATATCTAAATATAGAAAAAACTCTTAAAAATTAATAAGAAGACCAACAACCCATAAAAAATGTGCAAAGGTTCTTAACAGACACTTCACAAAAGCAGACACAAGAATGGTCCATAACCACATGAAAAGATACTCAGCATCGTTAGTCATTAGGCAAATGCACATTAAAGCCACAACAGGATGCAACTATACACTTACTAGAATGTCTCAAATTAATGAAGGCTGAGTATACTAACAGTTGGCAAGGATGTGGAGAAAACAGAATGCTCATACATTGATGGGAAGGTGTAAAATGGTACAATCACTTCAAAAAATAGTTTTGCAGGATTTTATTTTTCAATAAAAGAAAGTTCACTTAGCACATAACCCAGTCATTTCAATCCCAAGTATCTACCTATGTGAAATAAAAACATGACCATACAAACACTTCTACATGAATGTCTATGGCAGCTTTATTCACAATTGCCAATAAACAATAGGAATCTATCAGTGAGTAAATGATAAAAGAATGTGGTATATTCATACCAGACTATACTATTTGGTAATACTTGTCAGCAATAAAAAGGAATGAACTCAATGCAAAAAAATTAAAAAAGGAATCCAGACACACTTCTTACACCTTTCACAAAAAATAACTCAAAATGGATCATTGACCTAAATGTAAAACACAAAACTATAAAACTTCTAGAAGATAACATAGGAGACAATCCAGGGGACCTTGGTTTAGCAATGACTTTAGATACAACACCAAAAGCATAGTCGATGAAAGGAGTAATTGATTAAGTTGGACTTCATTAAAATTAAAAACTTCTGTGAAAAACACTATTAAAAGAACAAAAAGATAAGCCACAGACTGGGGAAAATCTTTGCAGAACATATAGTTAATGAAGGACTGGTATCCAAAATATACAAAGAACTCTTAAAACTCAACAATAAGAAAACAAACAACCCAATTTAAAAATGGGAAAAAGAAAAAGGGAAATGCACATTAAAACAGTAACAAAAAACCACTACACGCCCATTAGCACAGCTAAAATCCAACAGAAGGACAGTACCAACACCAAATGCTAAGGAAGATGTGGAGCACAGAAACTCTCAATCACGGCTGGTGGGAATGCAAAATGGCGCAGCCACTGTGCAAGGCGGTTTAGCGGTTTTTTACAAAACTAAATATTCCCTTCCATGATCCATCAGCTGCACCCTTTGGTATATGTCCACACAAAAACCTGCACATGGATGTTTACAGCAGTTTTATCTATAATTGTCCAAACTCAGAAGCAACCAAGATGTTCTTCAATAGATGAATGGTTAAACAAGCTGGAATATAATGCCCATATAATGAAATATTATTCAGCACTAAAAAGAAATGAGCTATCATGCTGCAAAAAATATAAAGACACCTTAAATGCATATCGCGAAGTGGAGGAAGCCAGTCTAAAAAGGCTACTGTACGATTCCAACTATAAGACATTCTAGAAAAGGCAAAACTATGTAGACAGTAAAAACATCAGCGGTTACCAGGGGCTCAGTGGGAGGGCAGGGGAGGGGTGGAGGGACGAACAGTGGGAGCACAGGGAATGTTTAGGTAGTAAAACTACTGTGTATTATATCGTAATGGTGGGTACATGTCATTATACATTTGCCAAAACCCAGACCATCCCACGCAATGAGTGAACCCTAATGTAAACCATGGACTTTAGTTAATAACACTGTATCAATATTGGTTCATCAATTATAGCAAATGCACCACACTAAAGCAAGATGTTCATAACACAGGAAACTGTGCTAGGGAGGGTAAGGGACTATATGAGAATTTTCTGTATTTTCTGTTTGATTTTTCTATAAACCCAAAACTGGTCCAAAAAGTAAAATCTATTGAAAAAATTTTTTTAAATAGTACTGATAACAATTTGAAAGTGAATCCCAGTAATAATAGCAATAAGAATGTGAAAGAAAGAAAATATTCATGAAAGTAAATAATCCTCTTTAAAAAAACAAAGGGAATAAACTACTGATATCTGCAATAATATAGATCTATTTTTAAATATTCTGCTTAGTGAAAGAAGCCAGGCACAAAGGAATACATGCTGTATGATTCCATTTATTCAAAGTCCTAGAACAGGCGAAACTGATTTCCAGTGCTAGAAACCAGACCAATGACGACCTGCGGCAGGGAGCTGGGAGGGGTATATGTCAGAGGAGCATGAGCGGGTCCATCACTCATCATTTCTTGGGGTGATGGAGATACTACACATCCTGATTGGGACACTGGTTATAAGAGTGTATACATTTGTCAAAACACATCTAGCTGTGCACTAAAAATGAGTGCATTTTGTTGAACATAAACCATGTTTCAGTTCATTTGATTTCTTTAAAAAAACAGAGATGCTTCAACCAGAGAGGGAGGGAGGAGGAAAGGACGAAGGAGGGATGGAGGGAAGAGGGGGAGAGAGAGACAAAGAAAGAGAGAGAGGACTAGATATAAGTTGTAATAAAATATTAGTAATTACTCTAGGAAATGGGATTGTGGGTCATTTTTATTTCCTTCTTAGTAGTTTGCTATATTTGCATTCTTTAATATTGAGTGTTATTCCTTTCATAATAAAAATGTTTTATTAAAAACAATACCCATGACATTGCAAGAAGGACGGACGGAGGGAGGGAGAGAAAGGCTAGTTGGTTGTGGGAGTTTATAGCGTAGGGGAGTCAAGGAACCGTTCCCAGGGGAGGTGATGCTTGTATCAGATCTCAAAGAATGAGCAGAATTTCATAGTATTTCCCCAAGCGTAGGAGAGAGAGATGATCTCACGCAAAAGGAACAACTTCTGCAGAAGTGCACGTGGAGAATGTGCTGGTAATATGCAGAAACGAGCTTTCTCAAGACAGGATACATAAGTTGTAATTTAAAGGATCAAGCTTCTCTGTCACCAGATTCTTGACTAAAACCGAGAGAAAGTTTCCCCCCAAGTCTGGTATTTCAGTGCATCAGTAATGGTGGGACCTCTAATTCAGAACTTTTCAAGGGATTCACTGGAATGGCTGAGCTCACCTCTGCAAGGAGAACCACGTGCAGCTTCCTCTGCACACGGGACCCGTGACGCCACAGAGTTCCGACGTGCACCACTGCGGAATGATGCTAATAACCCTGAGTGGGAAGCATGGCTCCAGAGACAGTCTCTGGGAGCCCTGGGTCTTACTGGTGACTTTATGCCATCTGTTTGCAGAAGTTCACCTCTCACCTCAAGGCTTTTATGTATTCATTTGTAATAAACCCAGAAAGTCAAAATCAGCAAGCTGCTTCACAGATCTTTCACGGCTTTGCTAAAAAATACCAAACACCATTTTTTCTTGTGCTGCAATTATGTGTGCACATATACATTTTCTTTCAGTCTTTCTTTTAAACATAAACTTTTAAAACTATAATTTGAATATAGGGTTACAAATCTTTGACCTTCTTCAGTTTTGCACAGCCACACTTTTTCTTAAGTATACATGTTTTTCTTCTCTGTAATAGTCTAGGTTTCTCATTGGCTGGATCAAACTGCTCATTTATTATATTAACTTTACTTTCTAAACATCCAATATTGGGACTACATGGCAATGCCTTAATGTCTCAGTCCACAGTAACCTTTTGTCTAGATTTCACACCTGCTTTTTGTAATTTTTGCACTGTTCATCTCCTCTTTAATCTCGAGGACCTCAATATCCTCCAAAAACGTTGTCCACCAAACCTACAGCTATTTTGTACCCTTTATATTCTTCGTTCAGTGTGCTTGCACGGCACCTTCTTTTGCTGTATTAGACCGTTCAAATCCATACTCATTAATCTTTTCTAGGTCTTTTATAAATTAAAATTTTTCCTCGCTGAGTTGTTAATCACGATTCTAGATAAGCAAAATTCAGATACCCTCCTCTCTTCCTTCATCTACAGATAGATAGATAGGTATAGCTATACAGAGATATTCAGAAACACCCACACCCACATTGACCTGCTTAAGAAAAGGAAAACTCCAAAGACTGTCACACCTTGAGAA
Organism: Equus przewalskii; assembly: GCF_037783145.1. Classification (NCBI taxonomy): domain Eukaryota; kingdom Metazoa; phylum Chordata; class Mammalia; order Perissodactyla; family Equidae; genus Equus; species Equus przewalskii. Next base: position 2,524,620 of record NC_091861.1, on the reverse strand, counting down.
GGCAAGCACATTGGAAACAGTCTAGCTCCACTGGGCTCAAAACCCAACTCCAGGTACTGGTACAAAAACAGGTGCACAGATCAACGGAACAGAATTGAAAGCCCAGAAATAAAACCACACATCTATGGACAGCTAATCTTCAACAAAGGAGCTGAGGGCCTACAATGGAGAAAAGAAAGTCTCTTCAACAAATGGTTTTGGGAAAACTGGACAGCCACATGTAAAAGAATGAAAATTGACCATTCTTTTTCACCATTCACAAAAATACACTCAAAATGGATCAAAGACCTAAAGCTGAGACCTGAAACCATAAGCCTTCTAGAAGAAAATGTAGGCAGTACACTCTTTGACATCAGTATTAAAAGGATCTTTTCGGACACCATGTCTTCTCAGACAAGGGAAACAATAGAAAGAATAAACAAATGGGACTTCATCAGACTAAAAGAGCTTCTTCAAGGCAAAGGAAAACAGTATTGAAACAAAAAAATAACTCACTAACTGGGAAAAAATATTTGCAAGTCATACATCTGACAAAGGCTTAATATCCATAATATATAAAGTTCACACAACTCAACAACAAAAAGTGAAACAACCCAATCAAAAAATGGGCAGGAGACATGAACAGACATTTCTCCAAAGAAGATATACTGATGGCCAATAGGCACATGAAAAGATGTTCACCATCACTGTGCATCACGGAAATGCAAATCAAAACTACACTAAGATATCACCTTACACCCATTAGAATGACAAAAATAACTAAAACAAATAGTAACAAATATTGGAGAGGTTGTGGAGAAAAAGGAACCCTCATACACTGCTGGTGGGAACGCAAACTGATGCACCAACTATGGAAAACAGTATGGAGATTCCTCAAAAAATTAAAAATAGAACTACCATACGATCCGGCTATCCCACTACGGGGTATCTATCCAAAGAGCTTGAAGTCAGCAATTCCAAAAGTCCCATGCACCCCAATGTTCATCACAGCATTATTTACAATAGCCAAGACGTGGGAGCAACCTAAGTGCCCATCAACAGATGACTAGATAAAGAAGATGTGGTATATATATGCAATGGAATACTACTCAGCCATAAAAAAGAACAAAATCGTCCCATTTGCAACAACATGGATGGACCTTGAAGGAATTATGTTAAGTGAAATAAGCCCGATAGAGAAGGACAATCTCTGTATGACTCCACTCATATGAGGAATTTAAACATGTGGACAAAGAGAATAGATTATTGGCTACTAGGGGAAAGGTGGGGTGGGGGGATGGGCACAAAGGGTGAAGTGGTGCACCTACAACACGACTGACAAACAATAATGTACAACTAAAATTTCACAAGATTGTAACGTATCATTAACTCAATAAAAAAAAAACTCCATAAGAGTGGAAAAATTTAAAAATATAATCATGTATTACATCTAAATACCTCAGATATTGAAATCATTCCATGAGTTGGCCTCTGTTCCACACAAAAATTTTCCAGACAGCCCTTGTTTGCTCTCAACTTCCTCTGGCCTCATCTGCCAGGTTTATGTAGCCCATTCTTTGTCCTGAAAGTCTGCCTCAGGGTTTTATATGCCTCATTTTCTGGTACCGTGTTTTCCATTTGGAAAGTTTACTTCAGGCCATCCTTTGGTGATCGCTGCTTCCCTTGATGCTAATCAGACTTCGTCCCCATGAAGCTGTTGGCGCAGGTTTCCATGCACATTCTTAACATCTGCCTGTCTATCCTTCCCTTCCCACCCCCATCTATACAGCTCTGCAATTAACAAAATTTTATGGACTTTGGAGCTCAAGAACTCTAGATATTTATTACGGGCTTGAAGTTCACAATCCATCCTCTTTGCTAGTCAATCATTTTTATCTGTGTAAGCAACATATCAAGCTCAATATGTCTATTTATTTCTTAGTATCTCATAGTCTACTGATTTTAGTATGCCAAGTAGTTTCTTCTGAGGGTGTGTACTGTCAGGTGCACAGCCGAGAATTCTGTGAAGATCCTCACTCTCCTCTGATGTTCTGTGTCTGCTACCCAGCCACCAACATGAACACATAGTGTAGTACTGCCCTAGTACGACGTACTATAGTACCACAGAGTATATTAATCCCACCGCCTGGTGACCTGGACAGCAGCCTACCTGTTTACTCTGCGTCTTAGTCAGTTCAGGCTGCTCCGACAGAATACCGCACACTGGGTCCTCGCTCTCTGTTTCCTCTCACAAGGGCCCTGATCTCCTCCTGGGGGCTCCACCCTCAGGACCTACTCACCTCCCACGGGCCCCACCCACCTCCTCGCAATCATATTTGGGGCTAGGATTTCAACACGTGCATTTCAGTAGGGACACAAACACTAAGCTCCTAACACTCTGTTTTAAATGTATGACAAAAAAAAACAAGAAACAAACCTCATCTATATAAATTTCTAGTTCAGCCTCACTAGAAAATAAGTTAGAAATACTTCAACTCCTAGTGTCTTAGAATACCTCTTGCTATTATCTTTAGGATTCTAAAAAGTTAGGAATTGCGTTCCTTGGCCAGTTACCACCACTGTCATACACATCTTGACCCTTGTCACACCCCACACTCTTCTTGAAATGAGAGGGAAGAGCAACCTGTGGCCTTAACTAGGGAACAGTTGGGAAACCCTACCCTTTTCCTTAAGTTCAAACCCAGTGTCACAAGTGCCCAGGACATACAGCAAACCCTCGTTCCATCCAAGCATCAAGATCCAAGTGTCAGAGGAGGAGGAGAGAGGTGGGCATAGGGGCACAGTTCAGGGCAGGGTCAGGTCTAAGGGTCAGAGGGAAATTTCCAGTAGTGGGATGGGCAGGTCAGGACAATGGAAAACCTCAGGCAGAAAGGTCTGGCAGAAGCCAGGTAGAGAAGTCAGGCTCCCCTCTCCACCTCCAAACCCCGAGGTGCCACAGGGCCACCCAGGTAGATGGAGAGGGCAGGCCTGTCTGAGAAAGCCGGCCCAGGGAGCTGCCACGAGAGAGCCTGGAGCCTGCTGCTGTCACCCACACTCTCTCTCGGCCTCCAGCCTAGGGCAGGTGCAGACTATTCATTCTCAGCCTCCCGGATGGCAGGGGAAGAGCACCTGGCTACAGGGAGAGATGCAGAGTGTCACCGCCCTGGGACTGTCCCTGGAGCAGTGCTCCCACAGGGAGGCACCCATACTGCTAAGTATTTTAAATAATATCCCCCATGGCTTCCTTCATAGCACTAATGACTGCAAAAGTCTCTTCTCTTAGTCAAGCTCTGCCAATAGGCCTTAAGGAATGGATGAGTTATTCTAACTTAAAATGTGGTCCTTAAGAGCGAGCTCAGATATCCCAGAAAACCCCTTTTCCTCTTTCTCCATATCTAATAACTACATTCGCCCTTACATCGGCACCCTCCTGCCTCTCTCTGGATTGTAGGATTAGGGTTCTCCCCGACTTTTCTCCCTTCTCAATTTTAACTCTGGCCAAACAGCACTCACATACCCTTTTCACGCATTGGGCAGGATGCTATTTCTGCCCCGTGCCCGACAGAGCCCCTGTTCTGTACAGCAGGCGCACTTGGGCGTGTGACAGCCCTGTGTGAATGCTCCACAGAGCTGCAGGGGCTGCCTGCCACATGTGGGTCTGCAGCAGCCTCTTTCTGCTTCCAGCACACAGGCTTCAAGCAGATGCTTCACCCCAGTCTCCGTGGACCGCTCTCCCCACCACTTATGCCATCCCCCCTCCATGCCCAGAGTCGGTCCCAATCACGGGGATCACCTAATCCCAGAGGGAGCACATGCTGAACCACACATCTCCACATCTCTAGCCAGCAGGTCTATCTTGGCACCAGGCTTTACAGAACAGAAACGGCTGTGCTCTGGAGCTGCTTGGTGCATGCCCCCTCGAACCCCAGCCAAGGTTTATTTTATGTTCCAAAATGACCATAAACCATCCCAAACTCATTTCTGACTCTCTCATCCATGGAAACTCCACAACTGAAAAAGAACATCACCCCATCATCACCAATTATTTCTTTATGGGGGTTGCTACATCACAGTCTTGATAGGTCTCATAGTCTCTATTTTTCTTTCTGCAAACCTTCCTTTTATCAGACTATTTGAAAATCAACTAACATAACCATAAATACACAATTTTTTCTTTGGCCTTTATTGGCAAATAAATACAAGTTGCCCTTCCTTGCCTTCCTTACTTTTATTCTTTTAATCTCTGATCCTTCCTCATATTAACTCCTCCTGAGCAGTGTTTACTTCACAGCTCTGCCACGTGGGTAGTAAGAAGACAGTCCTGGGATGAAGCACCCTCTGTCACCCCCTTGCTCGCCAGGCCCTCGTCACACCGCTGCATTCCTGGGTTGCCCATGAACACTCTCGTTTTGTCCTATGTGAGCTTTCCTTACTCACACCCTGTGGGTGGCCCCTGGTGCCCCCTTGAGAGTGGGAGCCTGTATTGCCATCTAAGAGACCACATTCCTAAGAGGCAGGAAAGCGGGCCATTAATGCATCTTATTTCTGAAATGCTAATGCTCACAAACCAAGTCACTTAACCAAGTTAGACAGTTCGCCTCAACCAAAACCTAGACTTAGCAGAAAATTATATGAACTGGATTTTTGTCTCTTACCTCCAGAAGTGGCACCAGATCTCTTTACTGTGTAATTTCCAAGCCCCTTTCCAGTCTCCCTGCTCCAGTCCATGGCTGTAAACCTGGCAGGCGGTCAATAAATGCTTCTTCACCAGCATCCAGCACCTACAGGCTCAGCGGGGAGGCCTTAGCTACACTGACACCACTTCCTCCAGCAAGGGCTCCATGATTTCTTTTTTTCCCCGGACACCAGAAAAAGCAAAGTTTTAGAAGAACTGGATTCCAAATAAATTCATAAACGAAAACAGCAGTGAAGATACAAGCACTATCCCAGGGAGAAACACAAGCAAAGATATATCAACCATTCTAAAATGAGACGAAAAATAATATTTTCAGTGTTACTGAGATGTTATTTCTATTTTAGCATGTCTTTAACAATTTTATACAGATATGTTAGTGTTCAAGGAAAATTTCTGAATGAATAAGCGAGTGAAGAAGAAAGATGGAAAAAATGAGGATGCTAATAAGAAGAGGAGAGGCCTGGAAGACAGGGTGTGATCAGCTGCATTTCAAATCTCTAACAACCTCTGGCTAAAATCAAAGACAACCTCATCTGGGGTTAAGACTTGTGACACAGAGAACACATTTAAATCAACAGTGTTTTGATTATTCATTCAAAAGTTAGAAACTACCGAAGTACCACATATGCACCCATAATCAGGTCCCTATGGGAACTTATTACGTTATTATAATGTCGATGAAATGTTAAAAACAGGTCCTGACCTTCCACATTTTGTCATGTTTTATGCTTAATTATATAATCTTAACACTCGCATTAAATTTTGGCATCATATTGCCGTAATGTAAATCAAAGAAGAAATTATTACCAGTACTTTCATTCAAACGTTGCATTTTGTTTTCTGCAATTATCACTGACAGGGAAAGCAGTTCTTTAACGTCTCTGTTGTACACCCAGGGACACTTCTCAGACCTCAATGATATCTCAGAACACTGGATTACATTCCAACTAGAAAAGTTTTGCAATGGGCAAAAAAGCCAAAGAACTAAAATAAGCTTAATTCTCCTTTAAATTGCATAACGGAGATAAAGCCAGAAAAAAGACCTGTCTTGCTTGAATTTTTGCTCTCCTAAAACGGAAGGTAGCTTTGAAGAAAATAATACTCTATACAATTACTCTTGAAAAAAGTCAGTTCAGCTTCAGTAGGCACAGACTGACACCCCTTTCAGTAATTTTTTTAATGGAGTTTTTTGCTATTTGATGTCATACAAGGTAAGGAGTTAACAGCTTCTATTGCAGTCTTATCAAACATCATTTGATTATGTTCTTACTGGCAGTTTTTTAAGAAGAATTTCTCAATATATTCACTTTCACTTCATTAGACTTTTGAGAGATTGTTCTTATAAGAGGACTAAGTGAGACGGCAGTTTAAAAATTACCAATATTGTTATTTATAATTTCTCTTGCATTTTTTCCCCATACACACAACATACACAGCAAATAATTTATGAGTAGTGTTTTCAGAGACACTTAAAGAATTACAGAACGCTACAACAGCCTTTAGAAGCTTGTGGCAGAGATTTCTAAGTATCCTCCAACATCTGCTCTCTCAGAGAAGGCCTAATGTCAGCTGGTCACACGGCTGCCCAGAACAAGGCTTACACGTGCCAGTCTCGCTCATAGCTAGGTGTGGTGAGTGCTACATTTTAGACAAGGAGATGGGTCGGGGTGTGATGGCGCAACTTCTAGGTTATGTTCTCAAAGCGGTGCGGGATGCCCCTTCTTCCCCTCCCTCCACCCAGAGGCTGGGAAAGTGGGTGTGAAGATGGGTGCTCCCTCTTGGATTCAAAGAAGGAGAGGAGGGAAGTCAGAGCAGAAAGGAGGGGCCCGGGGCCTGGGAGGCTGTGCAGCCTTCACACAAGCGGCCCATGTCTGGACTTTCATGTAAGAGAGACACGAAGTTCTATCTTTTCAAGCCACAGAGTTTTGGGATCTCTGTTACAGGCAGCTAGAACTGGATCTAACGCACGAAGATGTCACAGATGAAGAAACTGAGCTGGGACTAAACCCAGACCTACTAATTCCTCAAAATCCGGGGTTCTTTCTATTTCACCGATCTTACCAAATGTCTCCATATTTTAAAAAACTGTTAATATCTTAATATTTTCTCTAATTGGACCTCATTCTTTCTTGCTAATAAAGGAGAAAATGACCTCTCAGATGCAAGCACCTGCCTAAAAAGATATTTCTCCTCCTCTGAATTTTCTTCACTTATGGGCCACATCCTTTGTGTGGGGGTGGGGGCAGGGGGCTGGAAGGTGGGAGGCAATCAAATGGAGACTCCCCTGGGTGTGAATATCAGTCCTCCTCAGTCCAGCTATTTAACTTCGCTGAGGCCCTGGGTTCTAGTCACGAAGAAGAGCTCCATTCCTGCCTCACACCATTACTGCAGAAATTAACTGGAATAACACATTTACAGTACCTACCATTGTACCCACACATAGGAAGTGCTCAACATATATAGCTCTATGCTTTCTTTCACGTCTTTATGTATTTATTTATTCATTCAAGAATTATTTTTAAAGAACCCACACACTATGTGCCAGACACTCTGCCAGGTACTGGGACAGGAAGTAAATGATTCAAAGAGGATGCCTGCCCCCTGGGGCCCACCTGGGAGATGGCAAAGGAACACAGGGGCAGAGGGAAGGCAGTTTGAAAGAATACATTTTTTAAATTTTTTTCATTTCTTTGTATGAGACAATATGTGCTGACTATACAGCTTTTAAGAAAAACAGATAAACAAAAGTAGAGAATAAAAATTATTGACAGTCCTACTACTCAGAAATAACCACTGTTAACATTTTGCATTATATCCTCCCTACCTTTCATTCTGTCTATGTGGTATATAGCCCTCTATCATAAACACACAGCCTATACAAAATATATTGCAAATGATTTTTTTAACTTCTTTTCTCACTTGAAATTCATGAAAATACTTGCACTGTCATTACCATTTCAATTGCGTATGGCATTCCCTTGCCTGGATGCACCAGAATTCACTCAACAGTCTCTATTTTCAGATATTTAAGGGTAGAATGACTTTACTGAGGTGTTACTGATCTACAAAGAGCTGCACATGTTTAATATGCAGTATGATGAGTTTGGACATCCGCAAACACCACGACCCCATCCTCACAATCGAGGTAAGAGACGAATCCAATACCTTCCAAAGTTTCCTTGGCTCCTTTGTTGTTTCTTCTCTTTTGCCTTTTTTCCATTAAAATTAACACTGCTCAAATGATACCTTCTTAGAGAGTCTTTCCCTGATGCCCCTAATTAAAATATTTCCCACTGCCCATCAGTGCTCGCTGTTTTGCGTCTCTTCATTGCACTTTTAATTTTAAAAGCACTATATATGTGGGTGGGTGTATTGTCTATTCCTCCCCAGAATCGCAGCCCAACACACCACTGACTTTGTCTTCTTCGCTGGAACACCTCCAAGGCCAAGAACTCTGCTTGGCACAGAGTAGATAACGAGGATACTGTGGTGTACAATAAAAAATATATATTTGGTCTTCATCCTCCTTCCTGACACAGAGATCCTAAAACCCTTAGAATTTCCTGTGACAAGAGCAATAAAGATGTCTTGCATTATGTTAATTAAGTGACTTATGGAAAACACCTCAGGATGGGGGGTGGTGCCAATCATGTGATTAGAGAGTTGGAACTTTCTGTCCCACCACCCCAACCCCCACCTCTTGGGATGGGAGAGGAGACGGAGGTCCCATCAACTGCAGATAGACAATGATTTAGTCAATCATGTCTATGTAATGAAGCCTCCATAAAAATCCAAACGGCAGGGTCTGGAGAGCTTCCGGGTTGATGAACACCTGGAGGTGCTGGGAGAGTGGCTCAGAGAGCATGGGAGCTCCTCACCCTTCCCCACGCCCTGCCCTGTGCATCTCTTCCATCTGCCTGTTGCTAAGTTATTTCCCGTGATAACAACCCAGTAACCCAGTAAGTAAATGTTTTCCTGAGTTCTGTGAGCTGCTCTAGCAAATTAATGAAATACAAGCAGGGGGCTGTGGGAACCTCTGACTTACAGCCAGTCAGTCAGAAGCACAGGCGACAACCTGGATTTTGAACCGGCATCTGAAGTGGGGGTTGGGGACAGTCTTGTGGGACTGAGCCCTCAACCTGTGGAATCTGACACTATCTCCAAGTGGTTAGTGTCAGAATTGAGGTGAACTGTAGGACCCTCAGCTGGTGTCAGAGGATTGCTTGGTGTGGAGCAAGAACCCACACGTCGAAATAGGTGTAGAATCATAATGTTGATAAATATTTGTTGAATAAATGAGTGAAAGAATGAATGTTGTAATGAACATCCTCAAAGAAAATTTTTACGCATATAACAATTTCCTTAACATAAATTTGTTAAAGAAAAATTCTAGGTGAAAGGACACTAAGTGTTAACTCTTATGACATAAGTTCCAAATTATTAGACAAAAAGGTTTGTACAAGTTACTCTCTCCAAAAGAAAACGGGCTCATTTCTCTGCATCCTCACCAGTATTGGGGAGTATCAGTTTTTAAAAGTTAAAAGTTTACTGTTCTTTTGATTTGCATCTATTTGATTGTTAGTGAAACGAGCCATATTCATGTGTTTATCACACATTAATATCTGAGAAAAGATAATTAAGGGAAAAGTTTGGACATATTTGCTTCATTTCTCAGGCTCTAATATGCTGCAAGTAGGTTCCACGGAGAAACAAAAATCAGCAGAAAGAAGAATAATTGCAGCAAAGGACCTAGCTAAGGAGATTTGGCGTCACAAATAATTTGGAAGTATACTGCTAATAATGAACAGTGATGCTAATAGTGTACCTGAGCCTTTATCTATCTGTACCTCTATCTTTATAGTTCTCTATATTTATCTATATATACACATACATATGTAAATATATGTCGATATAACTATATCTTTGGCTTTTTCTTTCTGCCACGTTTTTTTTTCTTGTGAGATTTCCTTTTCTTACTTTATTTTTTGGTTTGTTTGCTTGTTTTATTTGTTTTAGTATCATGTAAGTGGCAATAAGATGGGCTATGTAGGGGTGAACGAGGAAGATTTATGACCTCTTTTTAAGGAAATGTTCCAGTCATCTATAGCTGTGAAACAAACCACCCTAAACTCAGTGGCATAAACAACCATTTTCTTAGCTCTGAGATTCTGTGGGTCAGGAACTGGGGCAGGGCACAGCAGCAACGGCTCAGCTCTGCTTAAGTCTCTCTAGGGCCTCAACTTGGGGAGACTTAAATGGCTGGGGGTGACCTGAATGGCTAGAGACAAGAAGCATCTGGAGGCCTTTTCACTCACACGTCCGGAACCTTGGCTGGAATGAGCAGAGCCTGGGCTAAGCTGGGACAGTCAACTGGAGCTCTGGCACGTGCTTGGGCCTCCTTTTAGCATGGTTGGTGTCAGAGCAGTCACCCTTCTTAGACTGTGGCTCTGAGCTCCAATAATGATGTTCCAAAAGCTGTATGGCCTTTGATGACCAGGCCTTGGAAGTCACATAGTGTAACTGTCGCCACAGTATATTAGTCAAAGCAGTCACGAGGCTACCCAGGTTCAAGGGATGGGGACCAAGAATATGTGGCCATGTATAAAAACTACCATATAAAAACCAAAATTCCTCCATTTGGGGGCACTTCTGTGTGCAGGACCAGTTTTTGGAAAATGCAGAGTTTATTCAGTTAACCAGTCCAACACTCATTTCTCATGATCAGTTGTCTAGCGTCATGCTAGCACGGTATCCACAGATAAGTATAACATACTATCTCCTCTGTCATCAGGACACTCAGGCTTTAACCTGGTAGCTACAGAAAATACCTGAAACAACAGGAGAGCAGTTAAGTGCTGAACTATGATAACCAATCAAAGACGCAACAGAAATTCATAAAAGCAAGAAAGTTGTAAGGGTTTGCGCAGGCAGAGATTAACGCTACAGCACGGCTTCACTGAGTGCGTGGGGTCTGGAACCTAACTCCACAGCGAGCAGGTCACAGGAGGGAGGCAGAGCAGAAGGAGCAAACAGAGAGTCTAGGGGCTGGGGCGTCGCAATCCGAGGGAGTAGACTGGGGTGTTGTTGGTAATAAGGGGGTTAGGTAGAGGACAAACTAGGAAGCAAGAGGATAGTCTCCGAGCTGGACTGCATCAAGAGAGGGTTACTCTGGAATCTTTATCTGGCAAGCCACACTTAGGACTACACGTCAGGGCTTCACAGGATGAAACAGAGGAAAGATGGAAGGTTAGAGACAGTCACTAGGAGCCACATCCACATACCACCTGTAGTATTATTATTTAATGCTTTTCTTTAAGTCAACTTACTTTTTTTAACCTAAGTATCTTTATGTAAAAAGGAAAAGAAATTTTGTATCAGTACTATACCATGGAAGACACATAAGGCTGGGGGTGTGTGTGTGTCTCTGTTTTAATATAAAAGAGATTTAGTGTAGACAATTGCTTAAGACTTGCTAGAACTGAATTGAGATTTCCTTTCACTAAATCATCAGAATTACAAGAGAATTGAAGAGAGAATCACTTACTCACTAAGGATCCAAAATGACACCATACTAGGTCTCTATTTCCTACACTGTCTCACTCACCACCAGCTCTCTAAGAAATCTCAAACCAACAAACAAGCAGAGAACAAAGCAGTTGGACTGGATTATGTCTGAGTACAATGAACACTTTTTCTCTGTACCACATTAGAGATAATAATAATAAATATTATTTTAATTAATAAGAATTCTTATTATTATTATTACTATAAACCCCACTAACCTTGCATATGACCTCCATCCTCCTGCTTCCTTAGTTCTGCTATTTTTGCAGTTCTGTCTGCTTTAGGGCAGACATCTGCCTGTTTCTTTAACACAAACACTGTAAATTCTTAATTATCACTATTAGCAAAGAAAAAATTTAAAACCAAACACATTTACATTTGTCATGGAACCAAGTACCTCTCATTGGAATTCACAGATCTGAAAGGCTAAGGAATAAAGCAAGGAAAAATCCAAACAGCACTTCTTTTGAGCTTTGGAATATATAATATGGCTAAAGGAAAAGGAATAAAAAAGATTTACTTTCCTAACTCTTATTTGTTCAATCTAAAACTAAGATATATTAACTCTGAAGATATCAAATAAAAAGAGGGGCAGGCTAGAAACCTGGAAGTAGTCTAAGATGTTAGGCACGGGTTACTTGTTAATCTCATCCACACTCGGGATTTTAGCTACCGTCTATGTACTAACGACTCCTCAGTCTATGTCTGCAACCCAGATGCGCCCCCTGAGTTTCAGACACACGTCCAACTCTCTATTAGACATCTCCATCTTTACAAGAACCTCAAATTTAACACATCCAAAGCAGAACAGTACCTTTTCCCTCAAATTCTGTGCTTGCCCCTGGGTTTACGAAGTTGGTGGCCACCAACTAGGAAGTCATCAAGAGAGGAAACTGTGAGGGATCCAGAACCAATCTCAGTGATTATTCCCCACATCTGATCAATAACCAAGCACATATATTGCCCCTTTTAAGGAATTCACATAACATGTGTTTGTAATAGAGTCCTACTTATGCAGAATAGAATTACATAACCAAATATCAATTTTGATTATAGTCACCAAGACTGCTAATATTCAAATAATTAGAGTATAAGAAAACATACAACATTGCTAAATAGAGAGTACTCCTTCTTGCACTTCTTATTTAAGCAAAGTCTCAGGAAAATTATGAACAACCTGTTAAAACGTACATAACTGTGTGTTTGTGGGTGCGTGCATGTGTGTTTATCTCCTGACTTCTGCAAACAAAGTTAAGATGGAGAAGCAGATACAGAAGATGTAGGCTCAAGTGCTGTGTGGCAGGTCTAACTGCCCACCCCATAACCACCATTCCTCCTCCACCTTACTGAGCAGAGGCCCCATTTTGATCAGACGCAGAGCAGGCCTGTGCTTCAGGGAAGGCCACACCGCCCAGCCTCAGGACAGGAAGCTGTCCATTTCCCTTGCCAGCAGCTGCTTTAGGAGAACCATGGAACTCTCTGGCCAATGAGACATGCTGGCAGGTCCAATGGGGAAACAGTTTTTGAGAAATATTTCATTGCTCTTAAAACAAGTGCTCTCTTCTGGCCTTTGAATATTTTTTTATGAGGATATGATGCCCAGAAGTGTTGATGGCATCGTCTAACCTGCGACAGAAGCCAGAGGCTGAGGATGCAGAGCAGAAAGGGGGAAAGAGCCTGAGGACCTAGACCATGTGGCTGAGCTGCTGCTTTACCCAGCCCTTCCGATCGTTTACCTGGGATAATAAATTTCCTTTCTATTTAAGACACTGTGACTCAGGTATTCTCTTACTAAGTCTGCACTCATCATAAGGGACACAGACTAAATAAGGATGTGTTTTCCAGTTTTGTTTTGTTTTGTTTTAAAATATTACATGCTTGTCATTTCTTTTCTCATAAAAGAAAACTATGGGAAGTAATTTTTCTTGGCCTTTCTGATATCGGATAAACAGAAGTTAAACACATCCGTGTGGGGAGGGGAGGGAGGTCTCATCAACTTACAAAGTTCAAAGGAAATGCATGTTTAGGACGCTTCTTAAAACGTGTTGTTAGAATCACTCCAGTCCTTAAAGTTCTCTCAAAAGCAGCTAGTTGATTTGTCTTCAATTTACTTGCTTTAGGGCTTTTCTTAGTAAAAACTGGACAAATATGGGTGTCAACTACTATCATTCAAGAGCATATTAAACTCCAACATGCATGAGAAGCCAGCCCCTAGGACGGCAATCCACAATGCTCACTTCGGATTCCTCACGCTAGAAGAGAGCAAGGGAGTTCTTCAGTTCATTTTCAAACTAGACACACTGAATCTTTCATCGCAGGGCAATTACCAGCTCGGTGTTCTTCTGCAATTACTGCCTCCATCTATGAAAGCACTTCTTACAATGTAATGTCTAAAAATAAATTCTAAACTCTCCCAAAACAAGGTTAAAGCTTAGGTTTACTTTTTAGCATACATGTTTATTGATCTCCACTTTAGAAATTTATATCTCTAAAAAATCCACTTGAATGCTTGAGGAAAATGCGTTTTCCTGCTAGGTGAAACATGATTTTCCTCATTTTAATTTTTCATATAAACTTTTTGTAATAGTTTCTCTAATTATTCTGTTTTAAAAACTGACTTACAAATCATAACTCTACTGAGATACAGAGTACTATACATGATATAAAATTTGGAAAATTAACATTTAATATGAAATTAAACTGATGTTTTGAAGCTATTCCTCCTTTAAAAACACTCCTGAGTCAATACTTTTTTTTTTATTAAGGTTATGATAGTTAACAACCTTGTGAAATTACAGTTGTACATCATTATTAGTCATGTTGTAGGCACACCACTTCACCCTTAGTGCCCTCCCCCCACCCCCCCTTTCCCCTGGTAACCACCAATCAGTTCTCTTTGTCCATATGTTAACTACCACCTATGAGTGGAGTCATACAGAGTTCGTCTTTCTCTGTCTGGTTTATTTCACTCAACATAATACCCTCAAGGTCTATCCATGTTGTTGTGAATGGGACGACTTTGTCCTTTCTTATGGCTGAGTAGTATTCCATTGTATGTATATACCACATCTTCTTTATCCAATCATCAGTTGCTGGGCACTTAGGTTGGTTCCATGACTTGGCTATTGTGAATAATGCTGCGATGAACATAGGGGTGCATGGGACTTTTGGAATTGCTGATTTCAGGTTCTTAGGATATATACCCAGTAGTGGGATGGCTGGGTCATAAGGTATTTCTATTCTTAACTTTTTGAGGAATCTCCATACTGTTTTCCATAGTGGCTGCACCGGTTTGCATTCCCACCAACCGTGTATGAGGGTTCCTTTTTCTCCGCAGCCTCTCCAACATTTGTCACTCTGGGTTTTGGATATTTTTGCCATTCTAACAGGTGTAAGGTGATATCTTAGTGTAGTTTTGATTAGCATTTCCCTGATGATTAGTGATGATAAGCATCTTTTCATGTGTCTATTGGCCATCCGTATATCTTCTTTGGAGAAATGTCTGCTCATGTCCCCTGCCCCTTTAGTAATTGGGTTGTTTGATTTTTTATTGTTGAATTCTGTGAGTTATTTGTATATTATGGAGATTAACCCTTTGTCGGATAAATAACGTGTGAATATTTTTTCCCAATTAGTGGGCTGTTTTTTTGTTTCAATCCTGTTTTCCCTTGCCTTGAAGAAGCTCTTTAGCCTGATGAAGTCCCATTTGTTTATTCTTTCTATTGTTTCCCTCATGTGAGGGGTTATGGTGTCCGAAAAGATTCTTTTGAAGCTGATGTCAAAGAGTGTACTGCCAATATTCTCTTCTAGAAGACTTATTGTTTCAGGCCTAATCTTTAGGTCTTTGATCCATTTTGAGTTTATTTTAGTAAACGGTGAAAAAGAATGGTTGATTTTGATTCTTTTACATGTGGCTGTCCAGTTTTCCCAACACCGTTTGTTGAAGAGACTTTCTTTCCTCCCTTGTAGGCCCTCAGTTCCTTTGTCAAAGATTAGCTGTCCATAGATGTGTGGTTTTATTTCTGGGCTTTCAATTCTGTTCCATTGATCTGTGCATCTGTTTTTGTACCAGTACCATGCTGTTTTGATTACTGTAGCTTTGTAGTATGTTTTGAAGTCAGGGATTGTGATGCCTCCAGCTTTGTTCTTCTTTCTCAGGATTGCTTTAGAAATTCGGGGTCTTTTGTTGCCCCATATGAATTTTAGGATTCTTTGTTCAATTTCTGTAAAGAATGACATTGGAATTTTGACTGGGATAGCGTTGAATCTGTAGATTGCTTTAGGCAGTATGGACATTTTAACTATGTTTATTCTTCCAATCCATGTGCATGGAATGTCTTTCCATCTCTTTATGTCTTCGTCGATTTCTTTCAAGAAAGTCTTCTAGTTTTCATTGTATAGATCTTTCACTTCCTTGGTTAAATTTATCCCAAGGTATTTTATTTTTTTTGTTGCGATCATGAATGGGATTGAGTTCTTGAGATCTTTTTCTGTTAGTTCATTGTCAGAGTATAGAAATGCTACTGATTTATGTATGTTGATTTTATACCCTGCTACTTTGCTGTAGTTGTTGATTGTTTCTAATAGTTTTTCTATGAATTCTTTGGGGTTTTCTATATATAAGATCATGTCGTCTGCAAACAGCGAGAGTTTTACTTCTTCGTTGCCTATTCGGATTCCTTTTATTTCTTTTTCCTGCCGAATTGCTCTGGCCAACACCTCCAGTACTATGTTGAATAAGAGTGGCGAAAGTGGGCACCCGTGTCTTGTTCCTGTTCTGAGAGGGATGGGTTTCAGTTTTTGTCCATTGAGTATGATGTTGGCTGTGGGTCTGTCATATATGGCCTTTATTATGTTGAGGTGCTTTCCTTCTATACCTATTTTATTGAGGGTTTTTATCATAAATGGCTGTTGGATCTTGTCGAATGCTTTCTCTGCATCTATTGAGATGATCATGTGGTTTTTGTTTCTCGTTTTGTTAATGTAGTGAATCACGTTGATTGACTTGCGGATGTTGAACCATCCCTGTGTCCCTGGTATAAATCCCACTTGATCATGGTGTTTAATCTTTTTCATATATTGCTGTATTCGGTTTGCCAAAATTTTGTTGAGGATTTTTGCATCTATGTTCATCAGTGATATTGGCCTGTAGTTTTCCTTCTTTGTGTTGTCTTTGTCAGGTTTGGGGATGAGGGTGATGTTGGCTTCATAGAATGTATTAGGGAGTGCTCCATCTTCCTCTATTTTCTGGAACAGTTTGAGAAGGATAGGTATTAAATCTTCCTTGAATGCTTGGTAGAATTCTCCAGAGAAGCCGTCTGGTCCTGGACTCTTATTTTTGGGGAGGATTTTGATTACTGTTTCAATTTCTTTACTTGTAATTGGTCTATTCAGATTCTCTATTTCTTCCTGATTCAGTTTGGGGAGGTTGTAAGAGTCTAGGAATTTATCCATTTCTTCTAGGTTGTTCAATTTGTTGGCATATAGTTTTTCATAGTATTCTCTTATGATGCTTTGTATTTCTTCGGTATCTGTTGTAATTTCTCCTCTCTCGTTTCTAATTTTATTTGAGACTTCTCTCTTTTTTTTTAGTGAGTCTGGATAAGGGTTTGTCGATTTTGTTAATTTTTTCAAAGAATCAACTCTTTGTTTCATTGATCCTTTCTACTGTCTTTTTTGTTTCAATATCATTTATTTCTGCTCTAATTTTTATTATTTCCTTCCTTCTACTGACTTTGGGCTTTGTTTGTCCTTCTTTTTCTAAGTCCATTAGGTGTTGTTTGAGGTTGTTTATGTAAGATTTTTCTTGCTTATTGAGGTGAGCCTGTATTGCAATGAATTTCCCTCTTAGGACTGCCTTTGCTGCGTCCCAAATCATTTGGTACAGTGTGTTTTCATTTTCATTTGTCTCCAGATAATATTTGATTTCTTCTTTAATTTCTTCAGTAAAAATCCATTGTTTGTTCAGTAGCATGTTGTTGAGTCTCCACATTTTTGGCTCTTTCCCAGCTTTATTCTTAGTTGATTTCTACTTTCATAGCATTATGATCAGAAAAGATGGTTGATATTATTTCAACCCTCTTGAACTTATTGATGCTTGCTTTGTTTCCCAAGATATGGTCTATCCTTGAGTGTGTTCCATGTGTGCTTGAGAAGAACGTGTAACCTGCAGTTTTTGGATGAAGTGTCCTATATATATCTATTAGGTCCATCTGATCTAATTTTTCATTTAATTCTATAATTTCCTTGTTGACTTCTGTCTGATCTGTCCATTGGTGTTAATGGGGTGTTGAGGTCCCCTACTATTATTGTATTGCTGTTGATATCTCCTTTTAGGTTTGTTAATAGTTTCTTTACGAATTTTGGTTCTCCTGTGTTAGGTGCATATATATTTATAAGTGTTACATCATCTTGGTGGAGCGTCCCTTTTATCATTATATACTGCTCCTCTTTGTCTTTATCTGTTTTGCTTTGAAGTCTACTTTGTCTGATATAAGTATGGCAACACCTGCTTTCTTATGTTCATCATTAGCTTGAAGTATTGTCTTCCATCCCTTCACTTTGAGTCTGTGTCTGTCTTTGGGGCTGAGGTGTGTTTCCTGGAGGCAGCATATTGTTGGATCTTGTTCTTTGATCCATCCTGCCCCTCTGTGCCTTTTGATTGGAGAGTTCAATCCATACACGTTTAGAGTGATTATTGAAACGTGGGGGCTTACTGTTGCCATTTTATCACTTGTTTTCTGGTTCTTTTGTATTTTGTCCTGATGGAGAGCTGTTACTTTGCGTTATTGTCCTTCTGCTTATCTCCTTTGTTCTGGATTTTGTAACCCCTTTCCTTTTTTTGATTTTTCATGAATGAGGTTCTTCCTGAGCATTTTTTGAAGAGGAGGTTTTGTGGCGATGAACTCCCTTAACTTTTGTTTATCTGGGAAAGTTTTTATTTCTCCATCGTATTTGAAGGATATTTTCGCTTGGTAGAGTATTCTTGGCTGCAAGTTTTTGTCCTTCTGAGTTTTGAATATTTCATTCCAATCTCTTCTAGCCTGTAAGGTATCTCCTGAGAAATCTGCTGATAGCCTTATGGGGTTTCCTTTGTAAGTTATTTTCTTCTGCCTGGCTGCCCTCAGTATTTTCTCCTTGTCATTGACTTTTGCTAGTTTCACTACTATATGCCTTGGGGTTGGTCTTCTTGCATTAATAAAGTTTGGAGATCTATTGGCTTCTGTCACATGAAGTTCCATCTCTCTTCCCAAGTTTGGAAAGTTCTCAGCTATTATTTCTTTGAACAGACCTTCTGCGCCCTTTTCCTTCTCTTCTCCCTCTGGTATACCTGTAATCCTTATGTTGCATCTCCTAATTGAGTCGGATAATTCTCAGAGAGTTTCTTCATTTATTTTTAGTCTTAGTTCTCTCTCTTCCTCTGTCTGCAGCATTTCTATATTCCTATCCTCCAAATTGCTAATTCCGTCCTCCATATTATCAACCCTACTGTTTGAGAGTCCAGATTTTTCTTAATCTCCTCCATTGTGTTCTTCATCTCCAGTATTTCTCATTGGTTCTTCTTTATAGTATCAAGCTCTTTTGTGACATAGCTCCTGAACTCATTGAGCTGTCTATCTGAATTCTCTTTTAACTCGTTGAGTTTTTTAATAATGGCAGTTTTGAAATCATCGTCATTTAGGTTATAAATTTCATTGTCTTTGGGATTGTTTTCTGGGTGCTTATCATTTTCCTTCTGTTCTGGAGATTTAATATATTTTTTCACACTGCTTTATGGCGTGGATTTGTGACTCCCCATAGAGATAGAGTTTAGTCGCTGCTTCCACTTGTTGTGACTGGTGTGGGGGGGAATCAGCTGTTTAGACTGCACCAATCAGGAACCCTGTCAGCTGTTACTGACTGGACCTGGACCCCTCCTCGTAGTCACAGTGGTCCTGTGGGGTCCCTCGTCGGTTATGGGGGCAATCGCAAGGGGGCCTCAGGCTGCGGGTGCCTACTGTTGCAGCCCACTTAGACGCGCTCCCTCCTTGGGGTCTGCAACGGTGTTATGGGCTTTCCCAGCAGCCGGCAGCAGGATCACCTACAATCACAGCTTTGTCACTGACAGAGCCCACAAGATCACACTTGTCCACTATAGGTCCCAGCAGAGCTACGGGTATCTTCTGCAGTCTGTCGTTAGCTCACCTAGCTGTGCTACTTTTGCCCCAGGGCCTTCCCACCTTGCAACTGCCAGTCGGGACCTCTCCACTAGTGCTGTGCAGAGGCTTTCGCTAAGGCTGCTGTAGGAACCTGGAGTTCCCCCGGGGCCACATAGCTGTTTCACCAGAGCTCCACTCTGCCCCACACCACTCTCATGGGATCTCTGGGAGCCCCTTGCCTTGTCTGAGACACGGCCAGAGTCCGTGGGCCTGGCGGTGGCTGGCAAGCTGCTGCTTTGCAGGAAATTCTGCTCTAGGGAGCTTCCTGGTATCCCGAATGCTGGGTGGGGCCTCCCTGCCAATGGCGAGCAGAGGTCCTCCCTGACAGGGGGGTGCGGGATCCTGGATCCTCCCCCTGGGCCACAGAGCCAGGCGCTGGAGCTCCACTCAGAGCTCGGAGGCCGGAGCTGGTGGGCTGGTGCCATGCCGGGGAATTCGCTCGCCAGGAGCTTCCCTTTGTTTGGGTTTCTGGGCAGGGCCTCCCTGCTAATGGCAAGCAGAGGATTTCCCTGTGGTGGGGGGCTGTGCAGGACCCTAAAGCTTCCCCCTGGGCCGCAGAACTGGGCGCTGGAGCTCCACCCAGTCCCCAAGGACATCCACAGGAAGTCCGGGTGCCCCCTGCACTGACCCGTGCACGGCCAGAGACCGTGGGCCCAGCAGCAACTGGCGGTCTGGTGCCATGCCGGGGAATCCACTCGCTGGGAGCTTTCCTTTGTTCTGGTTTCTGGGCAGGGCCTCGCTGCTAATGGCAAGCGGAGGCCTTCCCTGCCAGTGGGTGCAGGACCCTGGAGATTCCCCCTGGGCTTAGGTGTAACCGCGGGGGGCTTAGGTAGGTCTGTTGTCACCTGTTTCCACCGTCGCTCCGCTGGTGAGTGCACACTCCCACCTTTGGTGTGTGGTGATGCTATGGGGGAGCCCGCTGGAAGAGAGCCTCTTGCAGGTACTAGGCTGTCTGGGGGTCGGGGGTCGGGGGCCAGAGAGTCTTCACCTATTTCCACCTCCTCCCGGGGGGAAGTCCGTCTGCCTTCCAATGTATAGCAGCATGAGAGTCTTAGGCGTCTTGAGATGCTATCTGGATATCCTTTGTTAATTGGTGAATGTCCAATTAGTTGTAGATTCGAAAGAAGACCACTCACTCTGCTATCTTGGTCCCGCCCCCCGAGTTGATACTTTTTATTCTGTTCTAAGGAGGACAGGACAATGCAGAAATGGGTTTATTTGTAACAAAGAAGATTTAACTAGACACCAGGAGTAGCTTTCTGAATAAAGTCCATTTCTAAGGGAGGCTGTGCAGGGCACATTCTCTTCATGCATTTCTGATTTTATCGCATTCCACTGACATCATGGGAAGGTTCTGGGGCATCGTCTCTTTGGATCCTATGGTTCCATATAATGCACCAGAGAAAGGGAGACTACCATCTGAGCTGTGAATTAAAGATAGCAGCATCAGACCTCCAGATGAAAGACACGGCCATGGGTATGGCTGTTCTCTTATGGTTAGATGGCCCACTCACCTCCACACCACACACAACCAGTCTGCTGAGAACTGGTTACCTTGCTCACCCTTCTGCTACCAGCCCATCTAAAGAGCACGATAGCATAATAAAAGCAGTGCAAACACCAGTGCTGGAGTCGGAAATGAAAAGCAAGAAAAAGGCTTGAATAAAAAACAGTAAGTGAGAAACAAATACACAGTACTGACTTGAGACAGTATAAAAGTTCCCATTTTTTCTCAAGAACTGAAGAGAAATGCTGTTACCATTCATAAAAAAAAAATAGTACAGTTCTGGTGCACATTGGAATCAATTACTAACCAACCAATATGGGGCAAGCATTCACGTATAGGATTTGAATGCTGGGAAGAGCCTCTGGTGGCTCCACACTTTTCTTTGGCAATTTAATAATCCTCTACTCGTCACTGTACAGAGATTAAATCTACATTAGATGCTATCTGTGCTCTCCTTGGAGACTCCGAGGTATGAGGACAATTTGATTGTGATCTCTCTCACTCTACTGAGCCACCCACGCAGGTCACCCATGAAGATCTAACTTCAAGGAAGATGAACTTCTGAGGCAGAGGCCTAAGGGGGCTTCAGGACTGAACTCAGGGACACCCTGTAGAATTTGCATATACCAGGGAAGGGCCAAGGCTGGAGCATGAGGACCAATGAGCTTCCCAGGAAGAAATTCATCTCCAAAGGGAGGATAAGGAAGCAGGATATGCCCCAGGCACTGGAGGAGAGAGGCAATAGTGAGAAAGATACATTTCCTGTCCACCTTAAAGTTTGTCCTCCAGAAAGTAACAGGGGCTGAGGAAAAGGAGCTGAGGGGAGGGGGCAGTGAGAGTAAAGTTGAGGTTTCCGCAAAAAATCTCAAAGGCACTGGAAGCGGAAGGCGGCACTACTTGGAAACAGGGGTTCAGCGTGCAGCACAACACTGCAGGAAGAGATTCTCCGTCACTCAACGGAGTGGCTTTAGGGCACTGGCACAATTCAGCTTCAAGGAGGAAGGGGCACTAAGTAAGGCAATGCCAGCCTCAGTGCCAGCCCCAGCCTCAGCACCTGGAAGTGTCTCTGACACAGCAGAGTAGCATCCCAGTAGCAAAGGTGACTTCACTGGGGGGCACCATCCTCAGTCTCTTTCTCCTTCAAGCAAGTCTATCGGCTAAAACACAATTCTAAATGTAACTAGAAATGTACTCTGCTCATTCCAGAAAAAAGGAAATGTCTTCTGGATTAATAGCACAAACAGCCAGCCACCACTTTTATCCTAAAGCCCATTTATCTTCTTGTGTTTCAATGTGAAAACACGCAAGCAAGAGATTCAGAATAGGTGCTGGGCTAGATGCTGGCCTACTTATTTTAGCGGAAATTAAATTAATGAGTAGATATAAGGAGCCATTATTCTCTCTCTATGAAAGACATTTAACTTTCCTTTTAAGTAATTTTATCAGTAAAGAATTTTTAATAAAGAAATTCTGAATTTGAACAATTCTGTTCAAATAGTTTGTTACCAATAGCAGGTTTCTAAATCAAAGGAAATATGTGTCCATTCTCACAAACTTTTTGTTTTGTAAGCAAAAGAAAATAACCAAGTGCATCATTTGAAGCACTGAATCACAAGCCCAGAGACTCTAAAAGGTGCCACACTGGCCAGTTTTTCAGCAGGCTCTGTGCCTTCAAGAAGCATCTCTCTCACTCTGCCCTTTAAAAACAGGAAAGAGAGAAAAGACTCCACTAAGGTGAACACGTTCTCATCCCCAGGAGCTCAGCTCCATCCGTAAACCTTTCTGCCTGCCTATCTCCTTAGCACTCCTATCCTACACAGACCCATCAACTTTCTTTCCTTGATCTCAATATCAATTCTGTGACAGTTACTCTAAAACCAATAAAAAAATCAAGTAAAGGGGCCAGCCCCGAGGCCTAGCGGTTAAGTTTGCACATTTCATATCGGCGGCCTGGGGTTCAGCAGTTCAGATCCCGGATGCAGACCTATGTAGCACTTGGCACGCCATGCTGTGGCAGGTGTCCCACACATAAAGTGGAGGAAGATGAGCACGGATGTTACCTCAGGGCCAGTCTTCCTCAGCAAAAAGAAGAGGACTGGCAGCAGATGTTAGCTCTGGGTTAATCTTCCTCAAAAAATAAATAAATAAAAATAAATTTTTTAAAAAATCAAGTGAAGTGATGTATCCAAATAGAAAAAAGTTATCCTAATAAAATAAGAAAGCCAGCCACATAAAAGTCAGAGAGCACAAGGGCCTGCCTCTTTGGAATGCCTCTCTGTACGCTGCTCGTTGTTGATGCTCTGTCAGTGATGCCAATTCTTCAGGAGGTTTCTTGCATCTGCTCCACGTGAGCCCTGAGCATCTACCTTTCTTTCTTCATCCTGTTCACCCAGAGGATATATGGGCTCCCCATTTGTCTTTGATTTTCTTAAAGAAAATGTGCAGACTGACAGTAAAGCATTTCTTTCACAGCCACATCCAGCAAAGCCCTGGGAATTGTTATCTTGCCATCACTCCACTGTAATATTTCCTAGTGAAAAAAGCTACAACCGTAATGATAACTCACTTCATTTTTTTTGCTTACAGGGATATCCTTAGGAGTAAGCATCCAATATGTTTCCATTCATGGTGTACCCAGGAAGTTAAAAGGATGAGAAACCCGGAATTACCTGGCAGTTTATTGGGAGCAGCACAGGTATGCGAGCGGACAAGAATGGGAAAGAAGCATCTTGAAATGAGAGATGGGAAACTCCAAAAACAAACGTACGTTCTCCACACTTTCACACTGCTGAAACGCCACACCGAAAGTTGGTCTGCCTTGGAGTGAGTGCTACACTTCCCAAGCATTTCAATGTCCATCTCCCCAATATTTCCTTCCCTTTTTGCCCATCTTTTCTTGGTTCTGCTTGCAGATGTTTTCTTAGTATGAATGTGCTGGCATTGAAAAGATTCCAAGTAAGTTTCCAAAGGGAGTTTGAAACCTCAGAGGATGGCATCTAGGCTCTGAAAAGAGGGTGTCGTGATGGCTGACAATGGAAGACTTCCCTTTTCCACACACAGGCCAAGCATTCTAAGCATTAAAAAACAGGCTGGAAAATAATGCCAAATTGGGAACTAGGGAATATGAAGAGAGTTATTAATGCCCAAATGCAGAACTTGATTCCCCAGAACAGACCACTGATACTGGAAAAAATAAAATAGTGAGAGTATCTATATACACAAAGAGGTGTGTGTGTGTGCCCACCCACAAACACACATGTGCACACACTATACTGGGATACAATATAAAGTCACTGTGCCACTCAGCATGCCCTATCATTTGCTTAGTAGAAGGCTTCTTTCCATCAATGGAATGAGAGTTTATGGGCTGGATTTATAAATGAGATATTTCAGGAGTTTTATAAAAAGTTCAAATGAAGATGTTCATCTTTATCAAAATATGTGTATTGAACTTTCACTGGATATATGAAACTACTGAGTATTTCTCTTATTGGAGCCTTTTAACAGTGGTCTCAGTTCAAGCTGAAAATGAAACATCTCCTTTTTAAATATATGTATGAAAAAACATTTTATTAGGAAGGCATAGAAAAAATACAAGATGAGCTTGGAAATAAAAAGATGGGGCATTTCTAAGGTACACAGGAGACAAGCTGAAAAACTCCCAAGCTGGAACAAT